>NC_047108.1:113536483-116096483 GCF_902500255.1 Thalassophryne amazonica
AGCTAATAGGTCAAAGGTAACAGGTCAAGGTCAAATCAGAGGTCATCTTCTACTATCTGCCGCAATATCTCCAAAATGCAGAGAGCAGTTTCAGTTTAATTTGGTACGTACAACTCAGTGGAGTACCCTCCCACAACACAGGTCATCTCAAGTGTCTGCTGCAGTATCTTCAAAGAGAAGTATCAATTTATCTTGGCCAGGAAATTGAATGGATCATCCTCTCTTTTACCCTGAACATCAACAGCTTCATGTGGTGACATCAAGCAAAGCAGCATTATGGGAAGGCGCCACTTTCATCTGGGTGGTTTGTTTGAGTTTATACATTTTACTTCATGGACACAAATGTCGAATTTTCTTCATGCCTACTTAAATTAGAATATTGTTGTACTTGGACTTTCTCTTTAAGCTTATCCTCTGCCCAAAGGGAGAGGTGTCAGAGGTTACGAGGACCTCTGGGAGGGTGGTGAGTCTTACCATATTCTCCACAGTGCGCAGATACTTGGCACACTGCGTGTGGCCGTTGTATTCGGCCACGTCGACTGCTGTGAAACCATCCTGGTCCTTGATGCCAAGGTCCACCCCGTTCACCACAAGGATCTGACAACACTGGAACACAACAGGATGGGACCATATGTCAGACATTAAGCACATAACGACAGTCAAGTCAACAGCATTGGAACCAATGATCATTCGTGCCACTCCAGAACACATTTGGGAAGAAAAGTTAAATGTGCTGCAGATGTTGCTAGTTAAGTCAAGTCAAGTCAAGGAGGAAGTGCTGGTACTGTGCATCAGTGACACAGCAGAACTTACTTGAGTTCTGAATGTCAACCATCAAGATAGACAATATCTCTAAAATAACCACCTATCTGCCACAGCCAGACGAAGCGTGGGCGTCCCCTTGGCTTTGGGGTCCTCATTACTCAGGCACTTGAGTGCTGGATCGTGCACAGAAAAATGCGAAAGATGGCCAAAATGTTTAAGCTGACGCTCCCTCACAATGCGAGTGATACTATTCATCTTAATCTGTCTAAGTAACCACTCGTTTGATACAAAGTATCCTCTGAAGGGACCTAGTATCAAAGACATCCAGTCTTTGCCTTAGGTCCCTGGCTAGCATCCAAGACTCACAACCATAGAGGAAGACGGGCAACACAAGGACCCTAAAGATGTAGACCTTCAATTTTCTGCAAAGACATCAGCATCACTACACACCTCTGTCCCATGACTTCAAGCACCTCTTGATCTCAAAGGCAGAGGACCCAGAGACAAGTATGCCCCTGCTGAGATAAGTGAATGCCTCTACAAGTTTATCACTTTCTCCCCATCCAGGCCCACCTCTGCTGTCTGAGTCCTGAAGGTCATTAAAAGCCCAGACCTTCATCTTGATCCAGGACCATCTCAAACACAGACTCCACTGAGATCACAGCATCGTCCATGAAGTGAAAGACAGTAAACGTTAACCTCTAATCGCTAATGGAAATATTAATTTGGTTTGAAGTCCAGATTCACACAATAAATAAATCCATTCAAAAATCATTTCAAAGAATAGTGAAGACAGAACTTGCAGTCAACAATTCAAACAAAAAAGCCATCACTCCATACAGCGTCAAACTGACAGTTGGGAAATTTTATTTTTTGGCGTATTTATATTCATTATGTTATACCTTACTAAACAGTCACCCCTTTGGCATAATAAGCAGTTGAAAGTAGGGAAAAAAAACTTTGTATTGGAAATCATGGGCTATAGCAGGGATTATATATGTTGAAGATGTTTTTGAGGGTGACAACTTAATGTCCTTTCAACAACTGGCAAGTAAATACAAACTCCCCAAACAGGATTTTTGGAAGTATTTGCAGTTATGAAGCTGTATATTGCAACAAAAACAAAAACTTCCACTATTTACTCAATCCGAGTTACAAAGAATAATGCAGATTAATCGGGGGGGTTAAAGGTGGGGCATCTAAATATTATAGTCTCATGAGAAAATCTCATCCACCCAAACTTGAGGCTCTTAAGAGGGCATGGGAGATGGATTTAGGGGGTGAGATCGTTGGGGAGAAGTGGGAAGAAATTACTACGTCTTGGCACAAGGTATCAAGAGAGACACAGATTCGCTTAATTATGTATAAAATTATACATAGAATGTATTGGACCCCCAGTAAGATGGCAAGGTTAAAGCTCTGTGACTCGGAGTTATGCTGGAGATGTGAGAGTTGTGAGGGAACACTTGTACATATGCTGTATGAGTGTGAAATGACACAGAACCTTTGGAAAAAGATAATATTAGTTATCAACAAGGTTCTTGAGATATATATATCTCAGGGCCCTGCCTTGTGTATTTTAGGTTTGATAACAAGTGAGATGAGGTTATCCGGATTGAGTAAATAGTGGAAGTTTTTGTTTTTGTTGCAATATACAGCTTCGTAACTGCAAATTAAAAAAGGTCTTGTCTCAGAGTGATGCTGAAAAACTAATTCATGCATTTATTTCCTCTAGGCTGGACTATTGTAATTCATTATTATCAGGTTGTCCTAAAAGTTCCCTGAAAAGCCTTCAGTTAATTCAAAATGCTGCAGCTAGAGTACTGACGGGGACTAGAAGGAGAGAGCATATTTCACCCATATTGGCCTCTCTTCATTGGCTTCCTGTTAATTCTAGAATAGAATTTAAAATTCTTCTTCTTACTTATAAGGTTTTGAATAATCAGGTCCCATCTTATCTTAGGGACCTCATAGTACCATATCACCCCAATAGAGTGCTTCGCTCTCAGACTGCAGGCTTACTTGTAGTTCCTAGGGTTTTTAAGAGTAGAATGGGAGGCAAAGCCTTCAGCTTTCAGGCTCCTCTCCTGTGGAACCAGCTCCCAATTCAGATCAGGGAGACAGACACCCTCTCTACTTTTAAGATTAGGCTTAAAACTTTCCTTTTTGCTAAAGCTTGTAGTTAGGGCTGGATCATCCCTTAGTTATGCTGCTATAGACTTAGACTGCTGGGGGGTTCCCATGATGCACTGAGTGTTTCTTTCTCTTTTTGCTCTGTATGCACCACTCTGCATTTAATCATTAGTGATTGATCTCTGCTCTCTTCCACAGCATGTCTTTTTCCTGGTTCTCTCCCTCAGCCCCAACCAGTCCCAGCAGAAGACTGCCCCTCCCTGAGCCTGGTTTTGCTGGAGGTTTCTTCCTGTTAAAAGGGAGTTTTTCCTTCCCACTGTCGCCAAGTGCTTGCTCACAGGGGGTCGTTTTGACAGTTGGGGTCAGCAGACCCTATAGTGTAAATTGGCTCTTTTGACAGGTTGTAGGATCATTCTTAGACACTGGAAATCAAAACATGTTATTCCAATCAATGAATGGTTAGAAGAAATGACCAAAATGGCCAACTATGAACGGTTGACTTTTAGCCTGAATGACCGAGAGGAGGTGTTTTTGAAATTATGGGGCCCCTATTTGAACCACTTACAAAATGGGTGATATGTGAAATGTAGTAGATTGACTTTCATGTGAAGGATGAAATACTCAGATTGTAAAAGGTCTTGGCTGTGAAGTGGAGGGGAGTGGTGACTGTGGAAGGAAAGCGGAGGAGTTGGAGAACATTAACGTGGGACTCGTGGTATATAAATCTCTCCCCCTTTTTTTTGGTATTTATTTATTTATTTATCCCCCCCCCTTTCCCCCCCCCTCTTTCTTGTTAACAATTTGCTGTAGCTGTAGTGGGTTTGTTCTTGCCCCAACGCATGTGTGTGTTGGTTGTGTTGTTTTACTGTTTTAAAGTTCATAAAGCAATAAAAAGTGAATTACAAATTAATTATGTTATACCAAAAATCAAAAACTTGCCATTACACTCACACTGACAGACATCTGGATCCATGTAAAATGCAGAAAAATTGATATTCTAATGAACAATAGATTTGCTGGTTTCACTTCTTTTGAGAAAAATTTCCTGCTCCAAAAAAAAACAAAAAAAAAAAACAGGGCTATTTGGCGATCAAACAAACTATGTGAATGATTTAAAGTTTTGTAACTGTGTCAGGATGAAGTTGGACAAAGGCTGCTGTTCTGAACTGAAAAAGCTTTGTGCTGCCAAACTGAGTCACTTCAGGTCTGTCCACTTCTAAAAGTGGACGTCAGACTAGGTGAGATTTTTGTCCCAATCTGACTTTGTAAGAGGCAGCGCAGGTTGATCTTATCTTAATCCTGCTGGATGAACAGACGTGAATCCAGAACCACATTAGTCAAATCAGCAGGTTTGAGTCGTGGTTAAAACCAGGTGGCAGAAGCCACAAATTAAAAACAGATGGTTCAATGTGAAACCACAAACAGGAGCCTGCTGTGGTCTGAAAAGCCTTATAGAATGGTGCAAACATCCATCACACTATGGAACTGCCTTGGATGGCAACCATCGAGACAGACAACTGATCTATTACCACCTATTTGCTGCAGCCAGGTGAAACACAGGCGTCCTCGTGGCCTTCTCCAGCCACTGGAGTCCTCAACACTGAGGCACCTGCATGCTGGGCCATGCCCAGAGATTTGGACCATGGGGCCAAAATGTTGTAGCTCAAGGAAGTGGTACGCCTCATCTGAGTCTATCTCAGTAACGGTTCATATGACACAAAGACCTCGTACCAAAGACATACAGTCCTTGCCTTAGATCATTGCTTAGCATCCAAGTCTTACGACTATACATTAAGACAGGAAGTACCAGGACCCTTAAGACTTGGATCTTTGTTCTCCTGCAAAGGTACGAGCATAAGGTACGAGCAAAGGTACGAGCAGGTACGAGCTGCTTATACGAGCATGTCGATGCTTATACGAGCATGTCGATGCTCGTATAAGCATCGACAAACACCTCTGTCCAGAGCCTTCATGACTCCAAAAACTCCAGATAGTCATTGAAAGCCTGGATCTTAGTCTTGATCACAGTGCTGTAATGAAGAAAATCGTTGATTGCAGAAATATGACAGCATCATCCAGAAAGTCAATATCAGTGAACATGAAGATGCTGAGGCTACTGGACTACACAACCCTACTACCCAAGACCCAGTTCAAGCAATACAGAACAGAGTAGGAGCCAGAACACATCCCTGATCAACACCAGAGTTCACTGGGAAGAAGGCAAAGACTATACACAGAATTCACAGAATTCAGATTACAGTATTATCCTTTTTTTTTTTTGGAAAATTATAAATGGCATCAGATGAAGTGTGTCACTTAATGGTTGGTATTTGTTCGAATCCCCGCACTGATTCAATTCTGCTGAGAAATTTTTAAATTTTTCTCACTTTTCCAGCCCAACTTTGAGAAGCTGACTACCAAAAGCACAAAGATTCACACCTCCAGTTCTCCGTTATCTGCAGCGTCGTGAAGCGGCGTCCCGCCCCAGTTGTCAGTCACGATTTCACCACCATGCAGCAGCAACCAGCTGAGCACTTTGGCGTGGCCACGACTGGCCGCGAAGTGCATGGCCGTAGCACCGTCCCCGTCTCGGTCCGTTAGACTGATGTCTGTGAAATTCATCTGATGGGGTGACAACACACAACACTGAATTTGATGGTTTTTAATATTTTCTTGATAAATATGATTTGATGTCAGAGTCACATGAGAAATGGGCAAATCCAAATTTTATCTGCATAAATAAATTAAAAATGGATGGAGCATAGTGGACTGAAACACAAACATATAACATTAAACTGGTCAAATTAATTATTATTTTTTAAATCATGAACTGAGTGATCACTTGATGTTCCCTCATGAAACCTTGTTAGTAGAAAACTTATTTCTTGCAACCAAGTTCAACAAGCCTGTTTTTAAGCAAGCTACATGCTAACAAGCCACAAGAGCATGAAGACCCTTTCTGTTGAACGGACTATGCTAGTTTTCTAGGTCAGTTGTTACTTCGACAATAAGTGAACCATAATCACGTGGTCAGCATCAGACATCCAAAATGAAGACACCCAGCAGAAGGAAAATGCTACAGCTCCTTAACTGGCTGTTTCCGAGCATTTTATTACAGCTATCTGTAATAAAATGGCATTTTGTGTGATTAACTGTCCCAATAGATCGTGTAAGATGTCTGTGCTTCATTTTTTTTCTGTCAAGTGAAATTTTTGTCTTGTTTAATTTTAGATGCTAATGCCGTTAGCACTTTTAGCAGCTATCAGTAGCCTGATGACATTAGGTCCAGTTAATCAACGATTCCTGAGGAAATAAGTGAGTCATAATTTTTAATGCCCACACCAAAGTAAACTGTTATGAAAAATACCAGGTCACATTCACATAAAACTCAGATTATATCTACAACACATTCCGCCCCCTGCTGAAGGAAAACAGTACTACATTCCTTCCACCTAGTCTATATGCAATTAAATAGGTTCTGCTCTTTTAAAAATTGGTTTTTGGATTGTGAAAATAAATACTGTGATATCAGGACTGCATTAAATATGCATATTAAATATTTAATATAATAAAGATTTAATAAACACCCCAACTGTGGTTAGCATGTTAGCTTAGATTTGGGGGGGCTTTGGCCTTCATTTGTCCCTCCCAGGTCATGCACAGTCTCATCCATGCTCCACCGCTTGTTAGATAATAGCTGTGCTAATACTTTATTTTATGTTAGCTATCAAGTATTTGTCTGTGTTATTTGTTTGGAAGTTCTGGGAAATATAAGTTAAGTTTTACTTCCATCATTTATGTCTAAGTTTTAGATACAGGGAGGGCTCCCCCTATCAGTGAAAGCCAGTAACATTAGAAATGTGAAACTAAACTACACCCACTGTTAACACCCACATTGTATAAAAGTGTTGTACAAGCTACTTAGTGTGCCTTTCACAAGATGGACAGTGCCTGTGAAGATCCTGGTCCGGTTTTCATTGTGACCTTTAATAAATCCAAAATGAAGAATACAATGGTTTGGTTTTTGGTAAGGGGCAGAATCTTACATAAAAGAGCCGAGGGAAATTACACCTCTTTAGCCAAAAATGTGATGGTGACACAGGTACAGTAAGAGTTACCAACATGGCAACAGATCTCTATAGAAAACCTATGAGTGCCGTCACGTAGGGTTTGTCTGGTACACACACACACACACACACACAAAAATTGATCACTGACTTCAATTACATTTGTTTTGCCAACTGGTTCCACAAAATTAAATTAGGTTAGTTAAAAGCAAAACTATCAAATTAATCTATCTTAATGTGCATATTTAAATCATGTTTCTTTTTTCATAGTGCGTGCAAATATGCAGATTACATGAAAACAAAATTAAAATGAATAAATAAATTACTGACAACTGACAGAATGCTCATGTGACAACAAACCAAAAGAGCTGCATTATGATACAACACTGTTTTTTTTGCACATACTCCACAATAGATATGAAAGTCCAGTTAAAAGTAGCATATGCCACATACAGAGCAGCCTGTTGTGTATTAATACATGTAAAATTCCCTGCAAACTTTACATAAAAAAATCCTCCACGTCGAAAGGAGTCAGTTGAGGTGGCTCGGGCATCTTTTGCGGATGCCCCCTGGACGCCTCGCTGGAGAGGTGTTCCGGGCACGTCCCACTGGGAGGAGGCCCCGGGGAAGACCCAGGACACGCTGGAAGGATTACATCTCTCGGCTGGCTTGGGAACGCCTTGGGGTTCCCCCGGAGGAGCTAGGGGAGGTGTGTGTGGATTGGGAGGTCTGGGCGGCTTTGCTTGAGCTGCTGCCCCCGCGACCCGACTCCGGATAAAGCGGACGAAAATGGATGGATGGATGGATGGACTTTACATATAAAACTCAGAAAAGAATGTATTTGTTAAAAACTGCTGACAATATCAAAAATATCTGCTCCGACCAGAAAATGCAATATTTGCTGAAATATTCCTTCTCATTTGACAATTTGTAGGACATTTATCTCTACATTATGTCTACTGTATATTTTGTCATACTGAAGGCAAATAAATGAGGCAGCAAGGACACATAGAACAAAGTTCTGATGGTTCGGCGTACCAGCCAGACGATGACAGTGTTGTGTCCCATCTGTGCAGCTGCATGCAAAGGCGTCATCCCGTCACTGGCTCTGATGCTCGGATCGGCGCCACAATCCTTGGCCAGGTATTGGACGACCTCCAGGTGACCTTCTTGGCAGGCCAAGTAGATGGGTGTGGCACCGTTCTTGGTTTGGGAATTGACAACACTGTGGGAAATGAAACAATTAGATAATAACAATAATAATAATAAATGTGTGTGTGTGTGTGTACAGCCCCAATTCCAATGAAGTTGGGACGCTGTGTAAATAAAAACAGAATACAATGATTTGCAAATCCTCTTCAACCTATATTCAATTGAATACACCACAAAGACAAGATATTTAATGCTCAAAATGATAAACTTTATTGTTTTTGTGCAAATATTTGCTCATTTTGAAATGGATGCTTGCAACACGTTTCAAAAAGGCTGGGACAGGGGCAACAAAAGACTGGGAAAGTTGATGAATGCTCAAAGAACACCTGTTTGGAACATTCCACAGGTGAACAGGTTAATTGGAAACAGGTGAATGTCATGATTGGGTATAAAAGGAGCATCCCCAAAAAACTCAGCCGTTCACAAGCAGAGACGGTCCAGTAGTTTAAGAACAATATTTCTCAATGTTCAATTGCAAGGAATTTAGGGATTCCATCATCTACAGTCCATAATATAATCAGAACATTCAGAAAATCTGGAGAACTTTCTACATGTAAGCAGCAAGGCCAAACACCAGTATTTAATGCCCGTGACCTGCAATCCCTCAGGCGGCACTGCATTAAAAACTGACATCATTGTGTAAAGGATCTTACCGTGTGGTCTCAGGAACACTCGTCAGTTAACACAGTTCGTCGCTACATCTACAAGTGCAAGTTAAAACTCTACCATGCAACACGAAAGCCATACATCAACAACATCCAGAAACGCCACCACCTTCTCTGGGCCCGAGGTGATTTGAAATGGACAGACACAAAGTGGAAAAATGTGCTGTGGTCTGATGAGTCCACTTTTCAAATTTTTTTGTAAATCATGGACGTTGTGTCCTCTGGACAAAAGAGGAAAAAGACCATCCAGATTGTTACCAGTGCAAAGTTTAAAAGCCAGCATGTTGTGATGGTATGGGGGTGTGTTAGTGCCCATGGCATTGGCAACTTACACATCTGTGATGGCACCATCAATGCTGAAAGGTACATCCAGGTTTTGAAGCAACACACAGTGCCATCCAAGCAACGTCTTTTTCAGGGACGTCCCTGCTTATTTCAGCAAGACAATGCCAAGCCACATTCTGCACGTGTTACAACAGTGTGGCTTTGTAGTAAAAGAGTGCAGGTACTAGACTGGCCTGCCCGCAGTCCAGACCTGTAGCCCATTGAAAATGTGTGGTGCATTATGAAGCAGAAAATATGACAACAAACACCCCGGACTGTTGAACAACTGAAGTCGTACATCAAGCAAAAATGGGAAAGAATTCCACCTACAAAGTTTCAACAATTAGTGTCCTTAGTTCCCAAATGCTTATTGAGTGTTATTAGAAGGAAAGGTGATGTAATGTAAGGTGATGTATTTATTATACTTGATGGACCATAGTGAACACTTCTTATATGATGTCCTCAGTGCTTAATTTGTAAAGTGGGAGGTCCCGGAGCGCAAAGGATGGGTGGCTCCGGTGCAGAAAAAAAAGGGCAGGGTGGGGGGGCTTGCGAACAACGCTGTGCGCCACACCGAAAATAAACTGGGCATGTATTGTAGGCCTAATAACACTAGTCACACCAAATCCGGATAGAGTACAAATTCCTGTTTAATGATGTACAGTGGTCCCTCGTTTATCGCGGGAGTTATGTTCTCCGCGTTCATACCGGGGGCGCGACGCGAGCGACTGCAGCCACAGGTTGCCATGTAATCCATATGTAAGGACGTGTTTTGGTGCCAAACTGCGCAGCGCGACGCGATGGACGCGAGTGAAGCAACGCGAGTGAAGCGATTTTGAGCGTTTTGCGCGTTTGTGGCGCGATATTGCGTCGCGTCACGTCGCGTTGCCCTCCTCCCCAAGTTGAAAAATCTGAACTTTTTCGTCTTGTCATGCCACGATGACCAATCAGGGACTGAATATGTAGTGATGTGGAGATGTCTGGAGTTTGACTAAAGATGTGAACATGTCCTGTATCTGGTAGCAGCCTGTGAGCAGAACTTATGTCTCTTTTGTCCTTTATTTCACAATTATGACAGAGTTGAGCAGCACCACAGCAGGGGGAGCTGAGTTTTTATGCGCGCGAGGGAATCATCCATGGAGATTATTTTACTTATTAACTACACAGATGTATAATAAAACAAATGGTGACTGGTTTCTAAAGACAATTATGACAGTTTTTTTGGGGAAGAGCCAGCTGCAGCAAGCAGCGGAGTTTCTTTTTTTTTTAATTGTTTACATGTGCGCTCGTGAACGGGACAGTTGGTCCTCAAACTGGGTCCCGCAGAGGCGGAAGGACCGCTGAAAGCGGCCATCATCCAGACGCAGCTCCTGCAGCAAATAATGATACTCTCTGTATTGGGAGCTTTTCACAACAACTCGCTCCGTGTGAAAGGTCCGTCATGATGACTTGACGCCGAGCGGAATGGAAGCTCATCCTATTTGATGACGCCCGGTGTGAACGCAGCATTAAATCCGCGAAGTAGCGCTATTTTTTACACTTATTATAGATGCTTTAAGGCTGTAAAACCCCTCACTACACACTTTTCTCAAACAGGCATTAACATTTTCTCACTTTTCTCTCTTGTGTAAACACTCTTTTTTCTTCTGTGCGAGAAGATTATAAACAGACACACGCAGAACTTAATGCGCGGCTCTCCCTTCACTCACTACCTCCGGGGGTACGGATGCGGGACCCGCAAAGAATCCAAGTCCTCTCTCGGTGGCCACGGAGCTCTGCGGCTACGGTCAACATCCGGATCAAAACAGCGAGCGTCGCCTCTGGACCTGTTGCCAGATTTGGCGCAATTCTGCACAGCAGACAGGAGGGCGGTGGTGTGATTGGGAATGAGAGCAATCGCGGTGATTTTTTAAAATATTTTGTTAGTCAAGAGAGGTGGCGGATCACGGATCCAGTATAAATAGCTGGCGGAGCCAACGTCCGAGGTTCCGGAGCGCGCTCCGGCTTGCTCCCCCTCAAATTAAGCCCTGGATGTCCTAAAAAAAAACACTATAACAAAAATTGACTGTAAACAGGATCAAATTTATTGCCAAAATCTTTCAATTATACCTGAATCTATATGTGATTTTTTTTTTAATTGATAAAATCAATAAAAATATGACTGCATATATTCTTAATAATAATATAGAGATACAGACAGTTAAGACATTTTCCATTGATACCAATCAAAATTAGAAACAGTCCAGCAGGTAACAATATTCAACATGTCCATGACTAAATATACTAAAACAAATACATCACAATTGTACACACATCACAACTGTGATATGTGTACAATTGTGATGCATTTGTTTTAGTATATTTAGATTTTGTTGTGATTTGGCACTTTATAAGCCGATTAAATTGAAATTAAATATTTTGAGTCTTAAAGTAAATAAATATGAAACTGGTCACTGGGTCCTTAAACTTTGGACATAAACTCTACATGGTGGATCCTTGATCTGTAGTTTTTGTCAAAAGCATTTCCTTTCAGACATTATTGGCATTTCCTTTCAGACATTATTGGCATGAATGTCTTTCCATATATCCGAGCTGAGCACTTACAGCTGCTGTGCTTCACTTCAGGATGTAATTTATAAAGAAACACAGCACGTTTCATTTTTGGAAGAAAAAAGTTTTAATCGATTGTAGTTTCTTGTCTGTATTACAACGTTTGGAAAGAGGTGTAATTTTATTTAAAGCGGCAATTCGTTTTAAAGTTAATAATTCTGAACCGACTCTGTCTCAGCAGACAGCCACGCAGCGTTTGGAGCTGTGACAACGGAACGGAGGACGATTCTCATTTCTTGACTGCAACAAGACAAGAGCCCCAGTTAGTGACTTTAATCCACACAAAACTGACTCATAATATTTTAATGGCTTTCAGAGGGGTTAAGAAGCGGACTCACCGCTTCTGAAGAGCAGCGAATCAAAGTGCCACAAGCCATTGAATCGAAGCATTGCTTCAGTGGTTCACGGCTTCAAAGTGGAGTCGAGCTGCAGAAACGGTTGATTACAGAGCCACTGCAGACCAAACCCTGAATATCCGACTTTATTTGTACGTCCGTATGACTCTGAAACTCGGAAAAATCCGTATAATTTACGGACTATAGGTTGACATGAAAACCACTGAAAAGCTGTGTTCACCGCGGGGACACGTTTGGCACTATTCAGGATTATTCTAGATTTTTTTTTTTTTTTTAACTGATGACGAACGATGCGTTAAAAAATTTGACTGATGCAACTGCATTGGTCCAAACTGGTCTGGATCCAGGCCTGACACAGTGGTAAACATACCACTGTCCCAGCTTTTTTGAAACGTGTTGCAGGCATCCATTTCAAAAGGAGCAAATATTTGCACAAAAATAATAACATTTATCAGTTTGAACATTAAATATCTTGTCTTTGTGGTGTATTTAATTGAATATAGGGTGAGGAGGATTTGCAAATCATAGTATTCTGTTTTTATTTACATTTTACACAACGTCTCAACTTCATCGGAATTGGGGCTGTATGTATAAAGCAGAATTAAAAACATGGAGTCTTTGCAATAATCTTCCTCACAGGTTTTAATAACAAAGAAGAGAGCAAAGGTTTCAAATGACAACATGTAAATTGAATGCAAAATCTTTACATGAAACTTTTTTTTTTCCTTTAGAATACTATCCCCTTCAGTTGCATGTCAGAGAGGGAACAAGTGCTTCTCCACTAAATCCTATAAGGTCACGCTTTATTTGGACACTGACAAATGAATCTCCTAAGAAGATTAACTCTCCTCCAGTTACCTTGTGCTTAATGAAGGGTTGTTACGAGTTAAAATAGAATGTGAGGACGAGTCCTGGAGGTACACACATACATATATACATATACATACATATATACATATACATACATATACACATATATACATATACATACATATATACATATACATACATATACACATATATACATATACATACATATATACATATACATACATATACACATATATACATACATATACACATATATACATATACATATATATACATATACATACATATACATACACATACACATATACATACACATATACATACATATACATATACATACATATATATACATATACATATACATATATATACATATACATATATATACATATACATATACATATATATACATATACATATACATACATATACATATACATATATACATACTGAATTAGTGCAGCATATTGGAGATGAAAGCAAGTAATGAACAGTGCAAACTGTCAGCTTTAATGTGAGCATAATTGCATCCAAATCAGGTGACCCGCCACTTAGGATGGGGGGGGGGTTAACTGCAGTCCCAATATCACAATATTTATTTTCACAATCCAAAAGTCAATTTTTAAAAGAGTATAACCTATTTAATTGTTTATCAACTAGGTGGAAAGAATATAGTACTGTTTTCCTTCAACAGGGGGCGCAATGTGTTGTAGATATAATCTGAGTCTTATGTGACCTGACCTTGAAGGGGAAAAAGCAAAACAACAACAACAACAACAGAGAAACTAAAGAAAAAAATAATAATGGTTGCCCGGAAGAATTTGGTTTGACATTTTTCAAACCAAATGTGGACAGGGCCACAGTGACTGGATGCTTGACTGCTTGGCTCAGAGCAGCCTGCTGCAGGCAGAGTGGAGGAGGTGCAGCACGGCGTCCAATATACTTCCCAAGCATGGAAAAAGTTCCAAGATAGCAAGAAGAGTTTGCCTGCCTGGTGGATTATGGAAGACATTGTGATATATCAGTTAAGCAGACATTGGCCAGCCCTGATGCAAATTATTTTCAGCACTTTTTATGCAGCCCAGACTGAGATTGTGAAGGACTGCAAGGAGCAGTTTAGTTCAAAGTAATCTAACAAATACACAGTATAGGACTCCTCCCCAAAAAATCCTCTGAAATCTGATGTGCATTTAAATAAGAAATGCAATGTGAAAAAGTGTATGTCTGAATTTCCCCCATGGTTCTCTTGTTACCAAAAAACAAAACAAAAAACAAACAAACAAAATAAATAAATAAATAAAAACAAAACAACAACAACAAAACCCACCGTAATATATTGTAATAGTAAATTGCATTATTTGTACAATCCTGCATGTATGGAATCAGCACCAAGTATCATGATATGCATCTTATCAGGAGGGCAGTACATCATCCCAGCCCTAGTCCAAATATATATGTAGAGCTACTTGTAAATAATTAAAATGACTTCTTGTGTGAGTCTGAAGAGTACATGTGCATGCAAAATAAATCAAAACCAAATATAGCACACTTACTGGGAAAATGCTGCAGAAAGTTCCAGAGGGCTGTCTGGGTGAGCGAACTAGTTTGTAAAACCAAAAACAACCACATCTTAAATATGCCAATAAGAAGGGGAAGTTGTTTGTGGTCCGTGATCATGAAGTGGGCAGATTAATTATTAAATAAGTGTAACCAAAGTGAGCTGCAGTGTCTCAGCACTCTGGGGTCCACAGGGGACAGTAAAGTACGTCCCGTACCAGTAATCTGAACCACAAATGTAATGAGAGTGATTTTAAAAGTACTACTGATGTTGTCGGGCCTCGAAACAGTCTTAAAGAAGAATGAGCCACAAACCTCTAATGGTTTACAATTTTGGACACTTCTCCTATTGAGGTGGGAGGAAAATACCTCCTTCACTGAAAGGGTCAAAGGGCACAGCCGGGAAACAGCAACAGTTTTATTCTTTAGATGGAAGGCAAGAATAATGTTTTAAGGTCAAGGTTCATTTAGTGTCATTCCAGCATGCACAGTTGTATGTAAAAGTTTGGGCACCCCTGATAATTTTCATGATTTTCCTTTATAAATCATTGATTGTCTGCATCAGAAATTTCAGTTAAATATGTCATACAGCAGACAACCACACTGATATTTGAGAAGTGAAATGAAGTTTATAGTATTTAAAGAAAGTGTGCAATAATTCTTTAAACAAAATTGGGCAGGTGCATAAATTTGGGCACCCTTGTAATTTTATTGATTTGAATACATTTAGCACTAATTATTGGAACACAAAATTGGTTTGGTAAGCTCACTGACCCTTGACCTCCTTACACAGGTGAATCCAATCATGAGAAAGGATATTTAATGTGGGCATTTGAAAATGTTTCCCTTCTTTGCACAGACCCAGCTCCACAAGGGGGCGTTTGGGGGCGACGCCCCCTCACATCATCAATCCCGCCCCCTCGGATGTGAGAGTTATCAAAAAATAAAAAGAAAAAGAAAGAAAAAGAAATACTACAGCAAAATATTATTTATTCAATATTATTATCACTTTACTGGGCCGGTATCATAGATTTACGTCGACGGTACCTAGCTATACCCGCCCGCTATGCGTAAACAAATGACGTCATAGTGCGGGCAGCCCAAGAACTGTCCGCAGAGGGGGGGGGAAGAAAACTGTCCGCAGAGGAAAAGATGAAAATGCAAAAAGTGTGTTTTGGTCCCAATATGGATATTCCGGATGATTTTCTCATCGATAGTACAACAATGAACAGCAGCTAAAGCAGCCAGCTTGATGAGGATGCACTGGCTAAATTGGAGAGCAGCGCGCGCCAGCTAGCCGAGAGCCGACACGACAAAAGTTAAGTGAGCCAACTTTTTATGTACGCGTTACGTGTTGTGTATCTCAGTAAAAAGTGATAATAATGCAAATAACATGCTGTTGTCATGCGGTATGCATTTTCTTAGTCCCGCTGTTCACGGCTAGTCGCCCGCAATGACAGATATTAAAGTTATGTATTGTTGTAAATATATCTACATGAAAGGTTTATCTTTGACCTGTTGTGTGACTGTCATGCCCAATTGCGCTTGTGATGGAGGGCTGTATTTGGGGTTAATCTACTGTCTCGTGTCGTTCTCAGATCAGTTGTTGGTTTGGTTTTGTGGTATGCAGGAGATCACTTGACCGAGGGTCTATATGTTCAAATAATAATTAAAAAAATACTGTCATCACTCTTCACTCTTAGTCTCTTACAACGGTGTAGCCTAAACACAGGAGCTTTCCAGGAGCGCACCCAATTCATTAGGCACGCTCAGAGGCACGTCCAATCCAGTGCGCACTTTTTTTGGGGGGGGGGGGGGCGACCCCGCCCCCTGTGATAAACTCATCGCCCCCTTAATATTTTTTTTCTGGTGCCGGGCCTGTCTTTGCATCTCTTCTAATGAGTGGCAACATGGGAACCTCGAAACAACTCTCAAATGACCTGAAAACAAAGATTGTTCAACATCATGGTTTAGGGGAAGGATACAAAAAAGCTATCTCAGAGATTTCAGCTGTCAGTTTCCACTGTGAGGAACATAGTGAGGAAATGGAAGACCACAGGCACAGTACTAGTTAAGGCCCGCAGTGGCAGGCCAAGAAAAATCTCAGATAAGATGAAGCGAAGGATGGTGAGAACAATCATAGTCAAACCACAGACCTGTTCCAAAGGTCTACAACATGATCTTGCTGCAGATAGTGTCTCTGTGCATCGATCACCTATACAGCGCACTTTGCACAAGGAGATTCTGTATGATGCTCTATGATGCAGAGGAAGCCTTTTCTGTGTACATGCCACAAACAGAGTCACTGCAGGTATGCTAAAACACATTTGGACAAGCCAGCTTCATTTTGGAATAAGGTGCTGTGGACTGATGAAACTAAAATTGAGTTTGAATTTGGACATAACAAGGGGCGGCATGCATGGCTGAAAAAGAACACAGCATTCCAAGAAAAACACTTGCTACCTACAGTAAAATTTGGAGGTGGTTCCATCATGCTGTGTGGGCAGTGCAGGTACTGGGAATCTTGTTAAAGTTGAGGGTCACATGGATTCCAGTCAATATCAGCAGATTCTTGAGAACAATGTTCAAGAATCAGTGACAAAGATGAAGTTGCACCGGGGCTGGATCTTTCAACAAGACAATGACCCTAAACACTGCTCAAAATCTACTAAGGCATTCATGCAGAAGAACAACATTCTGGAATTGCCATCTCAGTCTCCAGACCTGAATATTATTGGAAATCTGTGGTGTGATTTTAAGCGAGCTGTCCATGCTCGGAAACTGACAAACCTGAGATGTTTTGTAAAGAATGGTCCAAAATACCTTCAACCAGAATCCAGTCTCTCATTGGAAGCTATAAGAAGCCTTTAGATGCTGTTATTTCTGCAAAAGGAGGATCTACTAAATATTGATGTATTTTTTCTGTTGGGGTGCCCAAATTTATGCACCTGCCTATTTTTTTTTAAAGAATTATTGCACACTTTCTGCAAATCCTATAAAGTTCATTTCACTTCTCAAATATCACTGTGTTTGTCTGCTGTATGATATATTTAAATGAAATTGCTGATCCAAAGAACCAATGATTTATAAAGGAAAATCATTGAAATCATCAGGGGTGCCCAAACGTTTGCGTACAACTGTACATGCTGGAATGACAATAAATGAACCTTGACCTTAAAACATTATTCCTGCCTTCCATCTAAAGTTTAAACTTTTGCATACAACTGTAATATATGAAAGGAAGGAATTTCCGCACTCAAGGCTCAGTGAAGGCATTAAAAAGTAAATAAATAAATAAATAATAATAGTTTTTTAAATCACTCTGATGAACTTCCGGAAAGAAGCTGGACCACCGATGGGAGGTTCTGGCCTTGATGCTGTACAGCCTTCTCCCTGAAGACAAAGGGACAAACAGTCCTTGGGCAAGGAGTCCATGGGCGGGGTGAGAGGGGTCCTTCAGAACACTGGAGGTCCTGCTACTGCAGCAGTTGTTGGAGAGAAGGTTACGCCCGATGATCCTCTGTGCAGCTTTCACCGCATGCTACAGAGCCTTCCCGTCCGCCGCAGAGCCTTCCTGTCCCCTGCAGAGCCTTCCTGTCCACTGACTGTATGACACAGTGATGGAATGAGTCAGGACGCTCTCCGCCACACAGGTGTAGAAGGAGACAAGAGCAGGTGAGCAAGTCCAGCATATTTCAGCTTCCTCAGAACATAAAGGTTTTGGACTTTTCCCATATTGCACCTGACAGTTTCAGAGAACTTTCTTCAAAAATTGTTACATTCTCAGTCCTTATTAACAGCAACAGAAAAGGATTTTTGTCCAACTTGTACCAAGGCATTATTAAGAGGATTAACGCTGAAGAACTGAACTGTGGCTCAGCCATGAGCTGGCTTAAATACTCCACTCATGCAGTTCTTTATGGATTTAAAACTTATGCTGAATGTACAAAGACATTTTATCAAAGCTGGAAACCTCATTCTGAACTGTTTCACTGACAATGTCTCATTTGCGCTCCAGCAGTTTTTTTCCCTTCACCGTCTACAATTTTACTTTATACTGAAGAAGACAAAGTCTACATAAGTCTGTGTGACCCTACTCAACGTACACTGTTATTACTGTCTTCATGGACAGGATTTCAAGACACAGTCAGGAACTGTAGGGTGTCCCCTTTGGCTTTTTGGGGATGATATGGCTCGACCGGCTTCAGATTGGGATCTCTGATGTGCACTGAGCAGGGTTGAGGTAGAGTGTGAAGCGATTTGGATGAGGCTCAACATCTCCAAATTTGAGACCATGGTCCTCAGTATGAAAAGGGTGGATTGTACCCTCTGAGTCAGGGGACAGTTACTGCTCAAAGTGAAGGAGTTTAAGTATCTGGGGGTCTTGTTCACAAGTGGAGGTAAGATGAGATCAATAGAGGGGCTGGGGCTGTGTCTGAGGTTCTATGGACACTGTACCAGACCATCTTGGTGAAGAAAGAGCTGAGTCAGAAGGCGAGACTCGATTTACACTCCTATCCTCATCTATGGTCATGAACTTTGGATAATGACTGAAAGAACAAGTGGTCGAAATGAGGCTCCTTCATTGGGTTCCTTCATCTGGGCTCACACTCCAGGACAGAGTGAAAAGCTCAACTATCTGGGAGGGACAAGTAGCAGAGCCACTGCTTCTTCTCATCAAAATGAGTCAGTTTAGGTGGTTCTGGAATCTGGTGAGGATGCCGCTGGCCGTCTCCCTCAGGCACGTCCAACTGGGAGGATGCCCTGGGGAAGACCCAGGATATGCTATAGGGAATGTATCTCCAAGATGGCTTGAGAACGCCTTGGGATCCCCCAGGAACAGTTCAAGAACTGGGTCGAGGACAGGGAAGTGTGGGGTGAGCTGCTTTGTCTACTGTTGCTGTGACTCGGACAAACAGCAGAAAATGAATGAATGAATGAATAAATATCATTATCACTCTTGTAAGACATAAGACCCTTCTGTCATCTATAACTACAATTAAATTGTCTTTAATCTGATAACAGTGGTTTAAGATGATGCATAATTATAGTTTTAATAACACGTTTTGTTCCCGTTTGTTATTATTCTTATTGTTATTTGTTCCCTGGCAGTAAAAGAGGGCATGAATACATAATCACATGAACATTTCTAATGTCAATGAACATGTCTTGGACTTGATTTGGATTAATCATCAAGAAATTCAAAAAGAATACAAAGAGTTTGATGCTGTACGGTAAAAAACTGTGTGACTGTGCAAGAATGAGACCAGTGAGTGAAGCCACCAAAACACTCACGACCACTCTGACGGAGTTACAAGCGTCCGAGACTGCAGATCATTTGCTAGCTAGATTGGGGATAGTGAAACCTTTGATAGTGTTGCTTTATCCATTCAATGTTAATAGAATTATAATGACAGCAAAACCTGGCTGTATTTTAGCTCAGTTTTAAAAATGTTCCCTGACTGTAAGGGGCGGTGGACAAGTGGTTAGTGCACTTGGTTTTGGTGCAGAAGGTTCCCGGTTCTAATGTGGAGTTGCGTCAGGAAGGGCATCCGGCGTGAAACTTGTGCCAATTAAACATGCAAATCCACCTCGGATTAGCTGTGGTGACCCCAAGTGCAAAACAAGGGAGCAGCCGAAGGGACTTAGTATTTTTATATATATATATATATATATATATATATCTCCATTCATCCATTTTCCCCCCAGCTCCTCCGGGGGAACCCCCGAGGCGTTCCCAAGCCAGCTGCGAGACGTAGTCACTCCAGCATGTCCTGGGTCTTCCCTGGGGCCTCCTCCTGATGGGATGTGCCTGGAACACCTCTCCAGCAAGGCGTCCAGGGGGCAGCCCAAAAAGATGCCCAAGCCACCTCAGCTGGCTCCTTTCGAAGCTCCCAATATGAGGTCCAGAGCTGATTATTTCAATGACGAGTGTGATGTCATTCATAAATTAACTATTACTATTAACCACATCTACCACCCCTCTGTTATGCTTTATTACATGCACATCTGTGCAATTTATCTGTGCAATAATCTTACTAATATATAGATATATAGATAGACACACACACACACACAGTTTTATTCTATTTTTACGTAATCTGTTCAAGCCAGCATTCATGCATTCACCAGCAAACATATTATATTTTAGTCACCTTTCTTTAATGTAAATATTTGTTTTTCTTTACTACTGTACACTTTGATTTTCTCTATTATGAGAGCAATAAAGTTTATCTTATCTGATCATAAATACATGCAGACAGTTTTACTGAGGTGTCTCTACTTTTTTTTTCTTTGAGGATCAGATGCTATTTGTTGCTGCTAATGTGGTGGAATTATTGTTCTCCTCTGACAGCTAAGTGCGACATTCTGAGAACCGACTCCGTCAGTCTGGTTCAAAGCGAGCAGTCAGCAGTGATTTTACTCATAAATGTGAGGAAAGTGCAAAGGTAAAAAAAACAACAGCAGCTTTCTGCAGAAGTGGAACCTTCTCAAATTCATGTTGGAATTATGACTTGGCCAAAGATCTTAATCTGCACTAATTAATTACATAATGCCCGTTCCTCTCCCCCCCACCTCCTTGTCTTTTGTGCAGGAAGCCTATCAGCAGAGCAGCAGCACAGGAGCCTGCTGGTTTTGCTTCACTGGGATGGAAATGAACCACACAAACAACAACAGAATCTGGAGCAGAGACGCAAACACCACACACTCAAAATTATGGCTCGCAGGGCTCCCAGAGACACCAGACTGATGTCAACTGACATAACATCAAAGTAATCGACCATCTCCAGTGTGGAACAATGTGATACATTTCCTCAAACATTTTTACACTCAACTCAATATAACGATGCTTCAGCTCATTCACAAAGTTAACAGCTACAACACAATAACCACATCTTTAAGCACATCTTTAAAAATGGCCAACATTAAACACAAAAGTGGCTGGGGCCCTATCTTGACACCAGGCTCAGAACAAGTTGTGCAAGTGATATCTACTATTTAGAGGATGTGAAAATTGAGCACAGAGCTGGACACAGAGAGGCTGCAGGTATCTGCTTCAAACAGACTGTGTACATAAACTAGACAAAACCTGCATGACATCACCTGTAGGTTTTCTATAGAGACCCAGAACAGTGGGAGGCTGGATCTAAGCAGGAACGCGATGGATTGCTTACTCCGGGCAGGGAATACGGTCTGGCCCCAAGTGAAGGAGTTCAAGTACCTCGGGGTCTTGTTCACGAGTGAGGGGACAATGGAGTGTGAGATTGGCTGGAGAATCTGCGCAGCAGGGGTGGTGCTGCATTCACTTTACCGTACTGTTGACGAAAAAGGAGCTGAGCCAAAAGGCGAAGCTCTCAATGTACTGGTTAATCTTCATTCCTACTCTCACCTATGGTCATGAGGGTTGAGTCATGACCGAAAGAACTAGATCACGGGTACAAGCAGCTGAAATGGTCTTCCTTAGAATGGTGGCTGGTGTGTCCCTTAGAGATAGGGTGAGAAGTTCAGTCATCTGTGGGGAGCTTGGAGTAGAGCCACTGCTCCTTTGCGTTGAAAGGAGCCAGCTGAGGTGGTTCGGGCATCTCGTAAGGATGCCTCCTGGGCACCTTCCTAGGGAGGTGTTCCAGGCACGTCCACTTGGAAGGAGACCCCGCGGAAGACTCAGAACTAGGTGGAGAGATTATATCTCACACTGGCCTGGGAACTTTTCAGGATCCCACAGTCAGAGGTGGTCAATGTGGCCCAGGAAAGGGAAGTCTAGGGTCCCTCGCTAGAGCTGTTGCCCCTGCGACCCGATGTTGGTCAAGCGGTTGAAGATAAGTAAGTGAGTGATCTGGAACAGCGGCTATAAAGCCTGTAACTGGGCGTCGCCATGCTGGCAGCAGCTGCCCCACTGGCTCACAATGAACTCAATGTATAAAGGGGCAGAGCATGGGTGGCTCAGTGTGTGATGAACGAAACCTGAACACGCCCTTCTCTTGTAATGTGACCACCTAAGCTAACAGGCTAACCTTGGTTCTGGTGTTGGGGACTGAGTGGTGGTTCTCTTAATGGTTTGCTTTGGAGTGGACATTAAAAGTTATGAGCCGATTATTTTCTCAGTAATCGTGCTTTGTGAGGTTTAATGGACCAGGCTATTGGTAGCTGCTAAAAGTGCTAAGGCCATTAGCATACAACGTTAAATACCACGTGAATTGCATTTAGTGTGAATATTGCAGCAGAGATGTCTTATTCCAGGTGTTTATAACAAAATACACCAAACAAACAGACACGACAGCTAGCAGCCAGATCAAATGGACTCTGAGTTACGGTTGGCCGCTGCAAGAAGCAGAGTCGCTGAGCTCAGCTGCTGCCACTCAATGTGACCATGCCTCCAAATTTACCTACCTTAATGGCTTAAAATGTCTTAAACTAATAAGTCAGAAAAAAATTCACCTTTGTTCAGTTGTCAAGAAGAAAGAAACTATCTATAGAGACCAAAACCGTGTTTGTACCAGGCTGTAAACATGTTTATTTCTGCTCTAAAGGTGGACATTTTAATATGGGCTCCTATGGGAATGTGCTTTGATTTGGAGCCAGCCTCAAGTGGCCAGTCAAGGAACTGCAATATTTTTGACTTTCGGTTGGGCTTCGTCTGACACCATCAAAGTTTACTGTTTGACTTCAAGTCATAGGCATGTTGTAGTGTGAATATAATATGAACCAATCAGAGTGTCACCACACACACGATGCTGTGTCGTTATGTGGACATCAGCATGTCCTGGCCAGGAAATGGATGTGCACAAACAGGTTACAATGACCACTGGATGAACACTTACGTGAAGATCACAACTGTTTATGTTTGTTGCAGCCACAAAGGTAAAGTGGAACCGTTTCAACTGGCCTTTGACATGGACCTGGAATAGAAACCATTATACTGTGGATGCATCCGGGTAAAAAAGTCTCAAAACTACAAAAGCCTGAAAAAATTAAATAAATAAATAACATGATGCATCGAGAAGCAGCATGTTTATGAGAGAGAGAGAGAGAGAGATACTTTATTGATCCCAGAGGGAAATTCAAGGCATCCAGCAGCTTGCACATTAGACAAGACACACACATTACACCAGACACACAAATAAGATTAAATAAATAAAAGAAAATAGACTACTCAATAAAAACCACTAACTAAACTAAAAATAAAGTTTTGTCAGCATCCAGTCTCACAGAATATAACGGAGGAGTAAATAGTGTAATAATGCAGTAATAAGGAGGTAGTGCAGATGTAAACAGTACACAATATAAACAGTGTAAGTTGTGCAAAGAAGTAAACGGTGTAAACATTGTTGGTAGTACAAAAAAGCAATAAAAGGTCTAATCAGATGTAGCACAGGATTATTTTTTGTTGTGTTGGGAAGAGTTAAACAGTCTGATGACCTGAGGGACAAAAGACTTCCTAAATCTGTCCGTGTGGCAGGACTGGGACAGCAGTCTGCCACTGAATGAGCTCCTCTGCCTGATGATGGCGCTGTGCAGAGGGTGCTCAACATTGTCCATGATGGCCAGCAGTTTACTGAGGGTCCTTCTCTCTGCCACTGATGTTAGTGTCTCCAGCTCTGCTCCCAGCACTAAACCAGCTTTCCTCACCAGCCTGTCCAGTCACCCGGCGTCCCTCCTCTTCATGCTGCTCCCCCAGCAGACCACCACAGAGAAGAGGACACTGGCTACCACAGACTGGTAGAACATTCGCAGGAGTTTATGGCAGATCCTGAAGGACCCTAACCTCCTCAGGAAGTACAGTCTGCTCTGTCCCTTCCTGTAGAGGATGTCAGTATTGGCTGACCAGTCCAATCTATCGTCCATAAGTGTCTCCAGATATGTGTAAGACCGGACCATCTCCACATCAACCCTCTCAATGGAGACTGGCTGCAGAGTGGGCCCGGACCTTCAAAGTCCACTACCATCTCCTTTGTTTTGGTAATGTTCAGCTGCAGGTGGTTTGATTTGCACCACTCCACAAAGTCCTGTATCAGGTCCCTGTACTCTCTTTCCTGTCCCTCTCGCACACATCCCACAATAGCAGTGTCGTCTGAAAACGTCTGCATGTGGCACGACTCCGAGTTGTAATTGAAGTCTGATGTGTACAGAGTGAACAGAACTGGAGAGAGCATGGTTGCTTGTGGTGCTCCAGTGCTGCTGATCACTGTGTCCAAGGTGCAATTACTGAATCTAACGTATTGTGGTCTTCCAGTTAGATAATCAGTGATCCAGGTGACCAGATGAGTGTCCACCTCCATCTCCATGATGTTATCTGTTTAAACCTGCTGATTTTCAACCACTTATAAATTGGTTTTTGCAGGAAAAAACTTGTAAACGACAGCGATGCCACCTCACTGCAGCACACACACACACACACACACACACACACACACACACACACACACACACACACACACACACACACACACACACACACACACACACACACACACACACACACACACACACACACAACAGGTTGGGCTGTGATGTTGCCCCTGTGGTTTCTCAGCAAGGACAAACTCATCCAATTATCTCTTAAAACTGGTAATAAACGCAGACAGAAGAATGTTATCTCTTCGCCACCAAGTTCCATTCCAAACAAAGCCTGTGGCGGGCGACTAGATTGCAGCCCGTCTACTCAAACAGGTTTGTTTTCCTCATCATCTTATCGCCGGTTGGCGCCGCTTCGTGTCACCATGGGGATGGTGGTAAATAGCAGCGGAGGGAGGGGTGGCTGAAAAGAGTGAATGGGGCCCGGCTATCAGGGAGCTGCCGTGTCCCTCTGGCTCATTAAATTTTCAGTAGCTATGCACCTGTCTGAGGTGCAACTGGACATTATTGGTGAGCTGTTGCTAAAGCAATGTTTATTTATTCATTACATTTTCATTACTTTATAGCAGCAGTACTGGCAACACAATCATTGGCATGTTTTATTTTAAGGGGTTATTAATGGCACTAGGCTTAGGGAAAAAAACAAAACAATCAATAGCAATAACCAGTGATAATGATCTTCAGTCAGGTAATTGACTCACATTACCTTTAAAACAAACAGTAATAGAACTGAACACACGCCGTCCACACAGGCATCAAGTGACACTAATGTGGTGCCTTCGAGCAAAACATTGAACTGTTCAATAAACATAATTGAGATAAATGTGCCATAGCAGAATTTTCTGAGGAGACGACAGCAAGACGTTTTTACGGGTAATGTCCAAATAATGATATTAAAATCATATTAAAACAAATTATTATTACAGTATGTATGACCCCAAAACAGAAAATGCTGGGACAACATAAAAAATATGCAAAAACCAACCAACCAAAACAAACAAACCTACAATGGGGAGGAGATGGTCTAGTGGTTAAGTGTTGGGCTTGAGACCAGAGGATCCTTGGTTCAAACACCTGCCACACTGAAAAATCAGAAAAGGTCCTTGCACAAGGGCCTGGTCCTGAATCCCCCAGTTGCTTCCAGTGTGCAGTTGAGTGCCTTGCATTGCAACATCCTGACATGAATACACAATAAATTTTGCAGAGTAAAATATGCTCTGCCAGGATAACATTTGGTCCCAGTCCAAATAAAGTTAAATATACTCAGTTATAGAGTGAAATCAGCTCTACTGTCTTGTCAAATCAAGTTTTTCAACTCTATCATTCACAGCATGATAGAGTTGATTTTACACTGTGATAGAGTTGATTTAACTCTATTTGGACTAGGACCAAATGTAGTCCTGCCAGTGTATATTTTACTCTGCAGAATTTACTGTGTAGATGAATGTGAGGTATCATTGTAAAGTGCTTTGAGCTTCTGATTCAGATGGAAAAGTGCAATATAAATACAGTCCATTTACTATTTAATTTCACTGCAGACAGCAATGAATCCAAGCTGTTGTGCGGGCAGCTTTTTTCATTTGTTAAAATATAGAGATTCCTGAATTTACGGTCTGAAATGCATTTGAAAAAGTTGAGACAGGGACTTTTTAACATAAATACGAGCATTAAATAATCACATTTATAGCCAGTTTTATTGAGACAAGCCTGGGGATGGATACATGAGCATTTCTAAGTCACTGAATATGTTTTGGACTTCACTTACATCAATCATTAAGAAATACAGTCACTCTGGTACTGTGTGCTAAACCTGTGTCAGGCAGTACTCCAAAACTGAGCAACCACCCTGGCAGGCGACTAGTGAAGGAAGCCACCAAGACAACACTGAAGGAGTTACAAGTGTTTGTGTTTGGACAAACTGTGCATACTACAACTTTTGTCTGATGTATCACCAATTGTACGGCTTCATGATGAAGTGTAATACAATAGGATTTTCTTAAGAACCTGCAGTTTGCCAGAAGGCACAGGGGAAACCAGACTGATTGTATTTCTTAATACTTGATGCAAATAAAGTCCAATACATATTCAGTGACTTGGAAATGTTCAGGTATCCATCCCCTTACTTGACTCAAGAAAACTGGGTGTAAAAGTGATGACTTTATCCTGATATTCAGAATAAATTACACCCTGTAACGGGTTGTGGTGTGTGAATATGAGGCACGAGGTGCTTTCTGTCACATCTGATGTAAAATACATCCGTTTAGCCATGAGGTCATTGTCACATGACCTCCCTAAGCAGCACTGGGAAACACACGTCAGTTACTTTGGAACCAACACTTCAGGATCCAAGCCCATGTGTGTGGCAGCCACAGCCTGGTCTCACTGGGTTTTTTTTCATGCCCCATCACAAAATGCGTTTAGTCGTTCCCTTCTCCTAACTTTAGCCATCCCAAACATTAACCATAACCCCCAGTCCCCCCCTTTCACCCCACACTTTGTGCCCCTCATCACAAAATGAATTTGTGCCTCGTTATGAACAATGCCCCATTTTTGTACCCCGTCACAAAACCATAGATTAATGTACTTTTGTTACCCAGTCCCACGAAATGCCGTGACATTGGGCTGGGCAGCCATCACTCAGCGCTTTTCAGGAGAAAACATTTAAAAACTGCCCTGAAAAGTGTTTTCTTTGTTACTTGTTCATGCACAGCTGAGAACAGATCCATCGACACTCAAGTCAGAACCAATAAGAGGAAAAGTTTAAAAATAAAGTTCACGTAAAGTCTTTGTGTAGGCCAACGTGTTGTGTAAAATTAGGTCAAATTGTTGCACATACAAACCTTCTGATATGAATATTTAGAGCTAGAAGGCAGTGTCACTGAGGAAGTAACATCACACTAACCTGGTTGACTGTAATAGACGTGGTTAGTTTATTGTCATTGTTTCATTTGCACATGCATTCCATGAGTTTCAACATTTAATAAAAATGAAATTCAACAAAATCCTTGATTTCTGATACTTCTCTTCTAGTAGCCTTAAAGAAGGTTTTACGTAGCAAACCATTTTATAGCTAGCTAAGTCACACAATGTATTAAAAAGCTGTATTAAAGTTTAAAACGGGAGCAGCCGAATGGACAACAAAAACATTAAAGTTTGTTCCCAAAAATAATACCCAAGCACTGACATGAAGCATAAAAAACTAGAGCGCTGCACTCATAGAGCACAAACCTCCGCCAACACGAGTTTCCAGTTCCACAAAGTTTTACCTTGAAAACAATTTTCAAGGTACAAGTCCTGTTAGAAGTGACTTTTCATAAGCTAAAATATTATACAAAACATAGATCAAAAGGGCTTTTCAATGTAAAAATTAAATATCCGCTAAAGCCACAATACAGATCAGAAAGAAATCTCATCTTTTTTGACAGTTATGAATTTTTGAAAATTTGTTAAATGTTAAGGATAGGGATTTTCCAATTTTACAACATTTTTCCTGACTTTACCTTTGACCTATGACCTTGAAAACTGAATCATTTCTTGACTATCCAGATATGAATCCTCTAAAAATTTCATAATGATATATGAAAAATTGTGGGTTATACTCGTAGGCTGTTCACAAACAAACAAAAACAGGAATGAAAACATAACCTCTTCCAAACTTCGTTGGTGGAGTTAAAAATATTATACGACGTCTATTAGAAAAGTATCCGACCTTATTTAAAAAAAAAAAAACATGGATTTGAATCACGTGTGCTTGCGTGAGCCAACCTTGAACCTTCATGCGCATGCGTGATTTTTTTCACGCCTGTCGGTTACGTCATTCGCCTGTGAGCAGGCTTTGAGTGAGGAGTGGTCCACCCCCCTCGGCGGATTTTCATTGTCAGGGAAATGGCTGAGAGACTGCTGCTTTGCTTGATCAAATTTTTTTTAGAAACTGTGAGGCACATCCATGTGGACACCATTCGAGAAATTCAGGTGGTTTTTGGTGAAAATTCTTATGGGCTTCAAAGACATTAAGGGATGTTACTGTCGCTTTAAGGATGCCCTCAGCAGCTGTGGGGCGCACCGCACTCCAGCTGCCATCGACAGGCTGAACGATCATTTCATTTCTAAACGGATCGCTCTGTGGATCCGTGACCATCGTGTGCACTTTCTCTGGTTATCACAAGAGCTGGACATCACCCATTTTCCTGCAGATTTCACTTTTAACAAGAAATTTTGTCGTGGAAAGCCGAGCGGACGCATCTGCTCATTTCCATGACAAAATCTCCTCATAACAGTGGAATGTGCCGTTCATTTCCAAACTGGACGCTGTGTTTTATCCGGGACGTCGTCTGGACTAGCACAGGAATTGTGAAAAGACGTGGACATCAGCACTTTTTCGGCAAATTGAGACAGATGTGCGGAGGAATTCGTCGCGGATGCCGTGACACGCAAAGCAACGCCGTGATGAAGCGTCACAGAACATGTTCTGGCATGTCCAGGCACATCCACAATTTCTTGGATAATCACTCGACTGAAAAACCACCGACAGCTGTCTGAACGCCATCTCAAAGCCGTCCTGTGAGACCAAAACGGAGGTGGTTTTGTGTCGGTCCAGCAGCGAATCCATCATGACGCGCAAAGCATCCACTCGGCGTTCCATGACAAAATTTCTTGTTAAAAGTGAAATCTGCAGGAAAATGGGTGACGTCCAGCTCTTGTGATAACCAGAGAAAGTACACACGATGGTCACGGATCCACAGAGCGATCCGTTTAGAAATGAAATAGTCGTTCAGCCTGTCGATGGCAGCTGGAGCGCGGCGCGCCCCACAGCTGCTGTGGGCCGTCCTTAAAGGGACAGTAACATCCCTTAATGTCTTTGAAGCCCATAAAATTTTCACCAAAAACCACCTGAATTTCTCGAATGGTGTCCACATGGATGTGCCTCACAGTTTCTAAAAAAAATTTGATCAAGCAAAGCAGCAGTCTCTCAGCCATTTCCCTGACAATGAAAATCCGCCGAGGGGGTGGACCACTCCTCACTCAAAGCCTGCTCACAGGCGAATGACGCAACCGACAGGAGTGAAAAAAAATCACGCATGCGCATGAAGGTTCAAGGTTGGCTCACGCAAGCACACGTGATTCAAATCCATATTTTTTTTTTTTTTTTTAAATAAGGTCGGATACTTTTCTAATAGACCTCGTAGACAGGAACAATGGAGAGTGTCAGTGTGTCTCCATTATTAAACTAAAGTATATTCAATACTGGGATTTTGGGGGTCTGAAAGATACAGATAAGGACCAAGTAAATGTCTTAGGGCCCGTTCACACATAATGTGAAGTTTGGTCGAAGTGCGCATGAAGCAGGAATCATGTGTAAAAGGTGTAAAATCGTAACCTGCCTTGAATGCCTACACCTGTTGCTACAACTATTTGCACACACCAGCAGTTGTGCTGTACAAACCCATCGATCCCTCTCGCGGCAGGTGTCGGCTAAATTCCAGCTGACACACACGAACATCTAACACCGCTCGTTTGGCAGTTACAAAATTGTGTGGCCACTCTCTCTCTTGGCACGACAACAGACTGCAGACAATCATTGGCATGCTGGCAATGAAATTTGTCTAAGTGCCCCACAGGTGTGGCTTTGGTGTGTGCACTGAACTGATAGGAGGTGTGTCCACCCACTTTAGTGGCTGTGGAGATCTGTGGATCTGAAAATCCCAGCTGGACAATATGTACTGTGTTTGGATGGACAAGGACTAACAACTGCCCACTGTGATGCACGTGTGTCTATTTGCTGTCATCATATGGTCATAAATAAAAACATGTATCACTGTGGTGATATATGCTGTGGCTTGCAGAGTGCACGCTCCCTCACTGCTACCCACTGACAGGCTGCCCCCAGGTTGAAACGGACCATCAGATCAGAACACGTAGCAGGGGATCTGACTCTCATGTCACCCACATGAGCTATGTTCCATATGACGCAGTGTCAGTTCTGGCGTGCCATCCACAAGACACGCATGCCAGGCAGAACATGCACGAGGGCGGGCTGGACACGCGCCACCAGATGTGGACATGAGAAAAGCGAACTGCGTATGTCTGTGACCATGGGTCATCTACAGAGGAAGAGATGGCTGATATTTGTATTGCTCATTTGATAAGAGGAATTCAATATAAAATGATGTGTTTTTTATGGTCTATGGTTTTATTTATTTATTTTTTTAAATAAGTCCATCTCCGTTGATTTCAGGCATTTTCCTCGCACCATTTACAGGCCAGTGACGGTAGCTTAGTGGTAAAGTTTCGGGCTGGCAATCAGTAAAGTGCAGGTACAAATCCTGTGGATGGTATGTTTTTTTTATTCCACATAAGCGGCGCAATGTGGTTCCACAGGTACCAGCTGGTTTTTATGTTTTATTTATTCCACATCAGCGCACAATGTGGTTCCACAGGTACCAGCTGGGTTTTATTTAATCCACATCAGCGGTGCAATGTGGTGCACCTTGCACTGTGTTCCTGCTCGAAAGACACTAGCGTGCACAAACCCTCGCACTGGGATCATGCACGCCTGCCCGTCAGTGCAATGTTTCGGGGTCCGCTAATTCGAACTGTTTCGCCATATTTGACCAAACTTCGGACTATGTGTGAAGGGGCCTTTAGTTTGGGCAATGCTAGTTCGATATTAATTTGTCTTATTTATACAGTGCCAAATCACAACAACGGTGCCTCAAGATGCTTCGTATGAGTAAGATCTAATCCCTCCCCCTCCCCAAGCAAACACACAGGCAACAATGGTAAAGAAAAACTCTCTGCAGTGATACTGAGGAAGAAACCTCCAGCAGACCAGATTCAGAGGGGTGACACACTGCTGGGACCATTCTAACAGTTACAAGATTTATCTTCGGCTATGAAAAATAAAACAAAAACAGATAGACCTTTCAAGCTGTGACGTCTTGTTGCTAATCACAGGGTCCTGGTGGCCACTAGAGGCTGCCGTTGCTTGTGCATGTCACAATTTATTATTGGTATCCGACTAGTTATGAGGTTTGGTTGTCCAGAGTGCAGCAGAGTCAGTTGTGTGTGTGGTAGAAGGAGGGTTTTTCTTCTTTTTTTTAAACTCCCATAAATCTCTGTAATGAATTATTGTGCTCTTTCATGGGGACCATGTACAAAACTTAGGAACACCTTCAATGGCACAGTCATACAAACTCCATAATGTCCCCCAGATGTACAGTAGTGTTCAGAATAATAGTAGTGCTATGTGACTAAAAAGATTAATCCAGGTTTTGAGTATATTTCTTATTGTTACATGGGAAACAAGGTACCAGTAGATTCAGTAGATTATCACAAATCCAACAAGACCAAGCATTCATGATATGCACATTCTTAAGGCTATGAAATTGGGCTATTAGTTTAAAAAAAAAAGTAGAAAAGGGGGTGTTCACAATAATAGTAGCATCTGCTGTTGACGCTACAAACTCAAAACTATGTTCAAACTGCTTTTTTAGCAATCCTGTGAATCACTAAACTAGTATTTAGTTGTATAACCACAGTTTTTCATGATTTCTTCACATCTGCGAGGCATTAATTTTGTTGGTTTGGAACCAAGATTTTGCTCGTTTACTGGTGTGCTTGGGGTCATTGTCTTGTTGAAACACCCATTTCAAGGACATGTCCTCCTCAGCATAAGGCAACATGACCTCTTCAATTATTTTGACATATCCAAACTGATCCATGATACCTGGTATGCGATATATAGGCCCAACACCATTGTTGTGAATTCTTCATGTTAAGATGTTGGTATTACATGCTTTTATTTTGAAGTCCCATTTAAGGTGCGTCACTCACGTCTGTGCTTTATTTTGGAATGTTGTTCGGGTGTATGTGTGGTAACCTCCAGTTTCAGCACGACTCCACGATGGTCACACAGCTGGTCAGAAGTCACTGATGATGTGAGTTTTCAGTTCATTATGTTTCAGGGTAACTTTATCAGTGTCTGAAGCGTGTGTGTGTTTGTAGCAGGTTAGCGATACACTGTGAATCATTCTGTTGTTCCTTAAGATGAGTGTGTGTGTGAGTTAGCTCCCAGGTAGCTCAATGCTAATCTTAGCAAACTGATCTGTTGGGCCCAGTTATTTTATATGCAGTTTATGAGCTGTTATTTAATCCTGCTTTTGGTTTATTTACATTTACTTTAGTAACATTTGGATGTTTATTAGTTTCAAATGTGCATGTGTTCCGTTGGATTATTTAATACTCCAGCTCTGTTATTTACTGTTAATTTTGGAGCAATGTAAATTTGGATTAGTTGCACTAAATGACATTTATTTTGTTTGTATTTTTATAGAAACTTCTGTCCAACTTCAAGTGTTCATTCTGCCAAACTCCATTCATTCAAAGTAAACTTCAACCTCATCTGATGACTGTGTGTTCTCTGACTGGACCTCAGTGGTGGTCAATTACATTAAATAACTGGCATTCAGGGTTTATAATCAACAACCATAGTAGGAGAAAAATGCCCATATCGTGATGCTTGCACCACCATGCTTCACTGTCTTCACTGTGAACTGTGGCTTGAATTCAGAGTTTGGGGGTCGTCTCACAAACTGTCTGTGGCCCTTGGATCCAAAAAGAACAATTTTACTCTCATCAGTCCACAAAATATTCCTCCATTTCTCTTTAAGCCAGCTGATGTGTTCTTTGGCAAATTGTAACCTCTTCTGCACGTCTTTTATTTAACAGAGGGACTTTGCGGGGGATTCTTGCAAATAAATTAGCTTCATACAGGCATCTTCTAACTGTCACAGCACTTACAGGTAACTCTAGACTCCAGCATTGGAGATCATTGGAGATGAACAGCCTATAATTTTTTGCACCTGCGTATAAGTTTTCCCCTCTCCAATCAACTTTTTAATCAAACTACAAAGCTTCAACAACTAGTGGTCCTCAGTTCCCAAATGCTTACTAAGTGTTGTTAGAAGTAAAGGTGATGTAACACAGTGGTAAACATACCACTGTCCCAGCTTTTTTGAAACATGTTGCAGGCATCTACGAGGTCTGTTAGAAAAGTATCCGACCTTTTTATTTTTTTCAAAAACCATATGGATTTGAATCACGTGTGATTGCATCAGCCAAGCTTGAACCTTCGTGCGCATGCGTGCATTTTTTCACGCCTGTCGGTTGCATCATTCGCCTGTGAGCAGGCTTTGTGCGAGCACTGGTCCACCCCTCTCGTCGTTTTTTTATTGCGAATAAATGTCTGAACGATTTGGAGCTTTGCTGCATCAATTTTTTTCCAGAAACTGTGAGAGACCTCCAGGTGGACACCGTTCAGAAAATTAATATGGGTTTCAGGGACGATTTTATGGGGATTACACAGATTAAGGAGTGATCCAGACGGTTTAAAGACCGACTACAACTGCTGAGAGCGCGCCGCGCTCCGAGCGCCGATCAACAGACTCAAACCCCACTGAAACAACCAGATCATTTCCAACATGAAGGCTTTGTTGATCCGGGACGTCGTCTGACTTTCACAAACAGGCAGAAGGTGTGGATATCAGCACTTTTTTGGCACATTCCACTGTTACAGGAGTTTTTTTCATGAAAAGAAAAGCGGAGGGACGCCACGGAGCCGTTCATTACGCGGCACAAAACCACCTCCGTGTTGGTCTCACAGGACGGCTTTCAGGTGGATTTCAGGCGGCTGTCGGTTGCTTATCAGTCGTGTGATTATCTGAGAAATTGAGCATGAGCTGGACATGCCCCAACATGTCCTGTGAGGCTTCATCACGGCATTGCTTTGCGCCATGCGGCTCCACCGCGACGCTCGGAATTCCGCTACTCTTTCCATGACAAAAACTCCTGTAACAGTGGAATGTGCCGTTCATTTCTAAACTGGACACTGTCTTGATCCGGTATGTCGTCTGACTAGCACAGGAATTGTGAAAAGACGTGGACATCAGCACTTTTTTGGCACATTGAGACAGACATGCGGGGGAGTTCCGCGCGTCGCGGTGGAGCCGCATGGCGCAAAGCAACGCCGTGATGAAGCCTCACAGGACATGTTGGAGCATGTCCAGCTCATGCACAATTTCTCGGTTAGTCACACGACTGAAAAGCCACCGAAAGCCGTCTGAAAGCCATCTGAAAGCCGTCCTGTGAGACCAACACGGAGGTGGTTTTGTGCCGTGTAATGAAAGGCTCCGTGGCGCGTCCCTCCACTTTTCTTTCCATGAAAAAAACTCCTGTAACAGTGGAATGTGCCGAAAAAGTGCTGATATCCACGCCTTCTGCCTTTTAGTGAAAGTCAGATGACGTCCTGGATCAACAAAGCCTTCACATTGGAAATGATCTGGTTGTTTCAGTGGGGTTTGAGCCCGTCGATCGGCGCTCGGAGCGCAGCGCGCTCTCAGCAGTTGTGGGCGGTCTTTAAACCGTCTGGATCACTCCTTAATCTGTGTAATCCCCATAAAATAGTCCCTGAAAGCCATATTAATTTTCCGAACGGTGTCCACCTGGAGATCTCTCACAGTTTCTGGAAAAAAAATTGATGCAGCAAAGCTCCAAATCGTTCAGACATTTATTCGCAATAAAAAACGACGAGAGGGGTGGACCAGTGCTCACACAAAGCCTGCTCACAGGCGAATGACGCAACCGACAGGCGTGAAAAAACTCATGCATGTGCACAAAGGTTCAAGCTTGGCTGATGCAATCACACGTGATTCAAATCCATATGGTTTTTGAAAAAAATAAAAAGGTCGGATACTTTTCTAACAGACTTTGTATTTCAAACTGAGCAAATATTTGCACAAAAACAAAGTTTATCAGTTCGAACATTAAATATCTTTGTGGTGTATTCAATTAAATATAGGTTGAAGAGGCTTTGCAAATCATTGTATTCTGTTTTATTTACATTTTACACAACGTCCCATCTTCAATGGAATTGGGGTTGTATACCAACTCTCAGACCACTATATATGAGGTATCCCATGGAAATAAATGCAGCCAAATCCATTACCAAAGTGTGTATTCCGTCAATCACTTGGCCATTTCGGCTTGTGTGTGGTCTTACATCGTTCCATCATGTTAAAATTGACAGAGACACAGTACATGTCTACACTCTTTGGCTTAGTGCTTGCAACTGATGTGCTCTATGGACTAGAAAAATTCACCCATGTGTAAGAAGGTTCCCTCCACCGAATGACACTTTGCATGTGTGCAGGAAATGAGCCAGAGTACTGTGCAGACGTAGTCAGAAAACCTCACTCCACAACGCCAACAGACACTCTTGTGACAGACGCTAGAACTCATGGGTTTTAGCCTGATGGTTAGAGCGCATGCCTCCCATCCAGAAGATCATGAGTTTGCATCCTGAAGGTGGCTGGTTTAGCATGCAACATTAAATATGAGTGTTTCCTCTTAGATGATCCATTAGTTCATTTCAGTGCACAACATGCCAGATTTTTCCAGGTGTTTATCATAAAATACTTGAAACAAAACAGACATAGCAACACAACAGCAAGCAGCCACATCGAGTTATGGTCGGGGGCTACGAGAGGTGGAGACGCTCAGCTGAGCCAATGTCAAAGTGACTACACCCTTAAGTTTACAGAACTTTATAGTTTATACATCTTAAAGTAAGAAATTAGAGGAAAAAAAAAATCAGTGAGGGGAAAACTATCTGCCAAAACTATTTCTTGTTCCAAGCTGGAAAGATTTTTATTTCTGCTCTGGAGTTGGACAGTTTAACATGGACTCCTATGGGAAAGTGCTCTGTTTTGGAGTCAGCCTCAAGTGGTCATTCAAGGAACTGCATCTTTCTTTTTCTGGTAGGGTTTCATCTGCGATCAGTGAACTGTGACAGGTCCATGCTGGCAGAGCTTCTTAATGTGAGCTGTCCATGGTGCTGATAAGATGTGGAACACAATGCGGTGGTGAACATTTAATGATTGGAAGTTGTACTTAAAACAAGCATACTATCATCTGTACTAACCTACGACACCCTGGGCAAGCGTTGATAAGCTCACCATTTATAACTGACATTTCTCTGCAGAAAGTTTTTACTATGTACAAAACAAAAAGGGTTTTGCATTATGTTGCATGTGGAATCTGAAGCAAATTTCTTCTTTCTCAAATTAAAACAGTTCCACTAAATGCAAGAATTGCTCAGTCGTGGTGGAGGCAGCATGTGTTCTCTGCTTCATGTAGTTCTGGGTGTGTTATATAAGTGTATAAGTTACACAAAAGGTTCATTCGGGGTTTTCACATATCCCATAATCCCTTGCATGCCAGAGAGTCACTGCAGTCAATACAACATAGAGAATCCACACGATGACAATTGTAAATGAATATTATACTACAAAAATGTCATTTTTTATGCTTTTCATCACATTAATAAGAGACTGCTTGCTGCATGATACCCTGAAAACTTGCTAAAACAATTATAGCAAGAAATCTGTGTCTGCTACATTTAATCTCTGTGGAATTTAATAAGCGCAAACCGAATTTCAGACATATTATATATATTAGTCTGGAACAAAGAGGACAAACAGTGTTGTAAAGAACAATAATCAAGACATTAAAGAGCAAACTTCATTTTCCCCCAGAACAACATGATCAGGAAGCGGTAGTAGCTCACAGCAACTCCCATTGAAAATAACGGAGAGACAGCCTGTGATTCTTCCATGTTTACATAAAACAAACGCAATAACCACATCTAAAAACCCAGAGAATATATTCAAAAGAGTTTTAGGCACAATATAAAAATAGTTTTATGTTGTGATGTTAATTGTGTTGTCCATGTGCAGCGGTTAAAGTGAAGCGTGATCAGAGCGTATCAATGCAGTTCTCAAGGTTACTGAGATCTCGCAGCGCAGCGACCTCTCCAAGGTTTTGCGGGATTTGAAACCTGAAAAGCCTCAATGCTTTTATGCAGTGTTTCACAAAAGTTAATCCGCAGAGGGGTTTTTTTCTGAATTGGATTTGTACTCAAAGTATGTGTTCACAACACAAGTACACTGTTAGTAGCAGGTCGTGTCAGGCCCCTGTCAGTCTGGCTGTAGTGTTTCTGTAGCGCTCATAAGTCCTTTTGTAGTCTTCACATGTTCCTAAAAGAGTCAGTTTGTTGACCATGAAATCTGATAGATCATTTAACCATGTCAGACTTCTAACACGCCTAGGATCTGAAATCTGAATCTCAACAATGGAGATGCACAACCCAGTTTCACTTACAGAGAAAACTAAAGGCCCGACAAAAATAAAAGTTTCACAGATCAGAGGTACTTGAGGATTTCCTGTCACCATTCTAACCTCAGACTAAAAACTTATGGAATGTTCTCAGTGTTTCTTTGTTTATTACCAAGATTACTAAAACATTTATGGAGATTTTCATAAAACATGCTGGAGATTGTAGGACAAGGACAATACTGAACCTGTTCTGGTGTAGATCCAGATCCAAGACACCCCCACCTTTAACCAACCCCACCAACACTGATGTGGCATTGTTCTCAATTTTGTCATGAAGTAATACAATGGTCTAATTTAAACAAACACCAACAAAAGAAGTATGAATCAGCTCCTGGTGCATGCATGTCTTCTGTTAAGGGCCTTTGAGTCTGTGTGCGTGTATCCATAAAGTTGGAGTACATCTAATTTTCTCACTGAAGAACTTCTGAGACTAACAGGGATTATTTTGTCACTGTACCTAACACCAAAAAATTACTTTCCTCTTAACTGCTGCTGAAAAATCAAACCCTTGGTTTTTTGTTGTTTTTTTTTTTTTTTTTGCAGTTCTGAAACTTAGAATTTAAAGAAACTATTTAAGTAAGTGGAACATGTTTAATCAAGAAGACTGGAAAAGCAAATACTGATGGCAAGTAATGCAATGAGACCAATAAGATTTTAGCCTGTTTTTTTGTTTTTTTTGTTAGGTTGACATTTAATTCTCCCTTCGAAACCTCAGCATCAATCTCCACAAAGCACCAAATTAAAATCATCAATCCATCTATCCATCCATTTTCTTCCGCTTCATCCAGGATCGGGTCGCGGGGGCAGCAGCTCAAGCAAATTTAAATCAATATTGGACAATCAAATACCCACACAGATAAGACACAAACCTCACACAGCGTTGCAAAAAGTAAACTAGCAGGCTGCTCTTACTTTGGGCTGTGGCCCAGTAACAGTCGGAGGGAGGGCAGGTCGCCCTTGGCAGCAGCATAGTGAACTGGTAGAGCGCCAGTATCAGTGGAGGCTCTGGGGTCACATTCGCCGCTCTTCAGCAGCCAATCCGTGATCTCAGGGTGGCTGAAGCGGGAAGCAAGGTGGAGTATGGTGGCGCCGGAACTGTCTCTGTCCTGGAAGACAGAGAAGAAAACAATCAAGCTCACGCTTCAGTCACTGTACTGCAACAAACAGCTGGAAGTACATGCTGTGAAGAATGGACTCGGCAGACGTCTGCACTCTGAATGTCATTCTTCTTCTATAAAGGAGTTTATTCGGCTGTTTTTGTAATAAATCAAAACCAAACCTGCACAGTTTGGCTGAAACTTGGTTAATTGTTGCAACACTGATTGTCTTCAAATACGTTTTAATTAGATCTATAGCTGCAGAATTACAGTTTTATTTTATTTTTTGACCCAAACAATGCAGCTTTTCCATGTGCATTTTTGTGCTTCCTGGATTACGCAGCTATTACATTTGCAAATCCACTTTTGCATACATCACTATGACAACACGTCACAGCAGACAACAAACATCTCACCAGCTGGTTGGTCTTTTTTTTTTTTTTTACATTTTCAATGTAAAACTAAAGTGGCTGACACACATTCAAATGACTGAAGGGTCACAGTCAGTGTTTCTGCTCCAAAGTAGGATGGCTACAAAATACATCAAGTTCATTACTAGAGAGCTGATGCATGACCTGCCTGTGCACATAATACTGGTTGCACAATATTTTGGGACAACTGCACCTGCAGTGACCTTACAAGGGTCGCCAAATGTGATTTCATATTATGGTGTGATCTTGGAAAATGTGTTTTCCAATAATTAAGAGAGAATTTAATGTTTTTTGATGTTATAACACATATCAAAAAGGACTGGGTCAGATGCGCACTTGTGCACCTGACCCCTATCGAGCCCATGGTGCATGTACAGTGACAAAAATAAGTACTTGAATACCCTGCAGTTTTGCAAGTTCTCCCACTTACAAATCATAGAAATTTTCATCTTAGGTGCATGTCCACTATGAGAGACATAAAAAAAAAAAAAAATCTGGAAATCACACAGTATGATTTTTTTAAATAATTTATTTGTATGTTACTGCTGCAAAAAAGTATTTGAACACCTACCAATCAGCAAGAATTCTGGCTCACACAGACCTGTTAATTTTTTGTTAAGAAGCCCTCTTATTCTGCACTCTTTACCTGTATTAACTGCACCTGTTTGAACTTGTTACCTGTATAAAAAGACACCTGTTCACACACTCAATCAATCACACTCCAACCTGTCCACCATAGCCAAGACCAAAGAGCTGTCTAAGGACACCAGGGACAAAACTGTAGACCTGCACAAGGCTGGGATGGACAACAGGACAACAGGCAAGCAGCTTGGTAGAAGACAACAACTGTTATGATTATTTATTAGAAAGTGGAAGAAACACAAGATGACTGTCAATCTCCCTCGGTCTGGGATTCCATGCAAGATCTCACTTTGTGGGGTAAGGATGATTCTGAGAAAGCTCAGAACTACACAGGAGGACCTGGTCAATGACCTGAAGAGAGCTGGGACCACAGTCACAAAGATTACATTAGTAACACATGATGCTGTCATGGTTTAAAATCCTACAGGGCAGCAAGGTCCCCCTGCTCAAGCCAGCACATGTCCAGGCCCGTTTGAAGTTCGCCAGTGACCATCTGGATGATCCACAGGAGGCATGGGAGAAGGTCATGTGGTCAGATGAGACCAGAATAGAGCTTTTCGGAATCAACTCCACTTACCATGTTTAGAGGAGAACAACCCCAAGAAAACCATCCCAACCGTGAAGCATGGGGGTGGAAACATCATACTCTGGGGGTGCTCTTCTGCAAAGGGGACAGGAGGACTGCACCATATTAAAGGGAGGATGGATGGGGTCATGTACTGTGAGATTTTGGCAAACAACCTCCTTCCTTCAGTAAGAGCATTGAAGATGGGTCATGGCTGGGTCTTCCAGCATTACAATGACCCCAAACACACAGCCAGGGCAACTAAGGAGGGGCTCCGTAAGAAGCATTTCAAGGTCCTGGAGTGGCCTGGCCAGTCTCCAGACCTGAACTCAATAGAAAATCTTTGGAGGGAGCTGAAACTCCAAACCAGAAAGATTTGGAGAAGATCTGTGTGGAGGAGTGGACCAAAATCCCTGCTGCAGTGTGTACAAACCTGGTGAAAAACTACAACTATTTTAACACCCTGCGGTTTTGCAAGTTCTCCTGCTTAAAAATCATGGAGGGGTCTGAAATTTCCATCTTAGGTGCATGTCCACCGTGAGAGACATAATCTAAAAAAAAAAAAAATCCAGAAATCACAATGTATGATTTTTTTTTTTAGATTATGTCTCTCACAGTGGACATGCACCTAAGATGGAAATGGATTTTTTTTTTTTTTTTAGATTATGTCTCTCACGGTGGACATGCACCTAAGATGGAAATTTCAGACCCATCCATGATTTTTAAGTGGGAGAACTTGCAAAACCGCAGGGTGTTCAAATACTTATTTTCCTCACTGTATTTCTTTAAAATTTGGAGGGTTATCTTGAAGACTTGATTAAGAAGAGCTTTATAGCATCACATTTTTCTTGCCCCTAGAAAATGGTATCAATAGTATATGTGATTAAATCATTTCAAAACCCAGGCACACACCAGTTATGCATGCAGCATCGTGAATAGTGTGTGTGTAAGGATTTAGAAACTATTTAATCACTTTAGTTGTATTTAATGACACAGAAGGTGATCAATAAATTTCTATGTTAAATGTCTTCACCTGCCCATAGGCCAACAGTTTGACATAGATGTTGTAGAGTTGTCACTCATGGTCATTCTTAAATATTATTTAGTTAAAAGATAAGTCCCTTCATCTGCTCCCTTGTTTTCGCCACAGCAGATCCCAGGTTGATCTGCATGCTGATTTGGCACAAGGTTTACCCCGGATGCCCTTCCTGATGCAACTCCATATCACATGTAGAAATGTGGCAGGGGTAGGGTTTGAACCATGAAGCTTCAGCACTGAAACCAAACACAAGGTCCACTTGGCCAGTATTATTTATGATTATTAAAGTATTTATTAAAATAATATGAAAAAAATAAAAGTATATAATTAGTATTATCAAATAATTCGTTAAATAAATTAGAAATTTAATTAAATATTTTGTCGGGTAAGTGGCCAAGTGGTTAGTGCACTTGGTTTCAGTACGGAAGGTTCCCAGTTCAAACCTTGCCACATTCCCGATGTAATGTGGAGAAAGGCATCCGACGGAAAACTTGTGCCAAATCAACATGCACACATCCACCTTGGACCTGTTGTGGTGACCCCTTGTGAAAAGAAGGGAGCAGCCGAAGGGACGATTCAAAGGCCAAACCTGGTCACATATCAGAGTGTTCTGTCCGGTGGAACTACAAAGTTCACACTTATTAAGTCAGCGAAAATTAAATTAGTGTCTCCTGCAGCTGGAGGGGTCACTGACCTCTGGCCGACAACCTCCCTGTGTCAGCAGCCACTGCAGACACGCCAGGTTCCCGGTGGCTGCGGCGTCATGAGCCGGACTGGCCCCGTTCTTGGCCACGCAGTTCCCCGGTAGTCCAGCCTCGTCCACCAGGAAACGCAGACAGGTCAGCTTTCCGGCCCGGGCGGCGTGGTGCACCGGAGAAGCGCCCAGCGGGTCCCTCACGTCGCCGGATAGCGCTTGTGCCGCTAATTGCGCTTTGAGAGTGTGCACGTCCCCCTGCCTCGCGGCGAGCAGCGTCTTGTCCGCTTCAAGCACCATGACTGCTGCAGCTCGGACACTCGTCTGGGTCGGTCCCCGGTCGGTTCACCGCGATGAGGAGGAGGAGGGCTTCATCGTCACGCGCGTAAAGTGGCTCCTCACTCCATAAAGCAGCTCACAATCACGTGCATTTACGCGTTTTAGTTTTTCATGCATACTGACACGCGCAAAACTCAATGTTTTTCACACCTAACCTTCTCCTAATATTCCCAAACACGATGAGACTCCTCCTTTTCGTCTGTGGCGCGCGGAGAACGGCGATCATCTGTTGCGCACACGCGCGTTTAGACAGTTTGTGTGTTTGACATCAGAATGTTGGTGTCAGAAATATTCCGCAGTGTTTGTGCGCTCGTAGCAGATGGCGCCGTGGGACTGATCAGATGTTAAATAATCCATCAGGGGGAGGACCAGCGCAGGTTGTTGCTTTCTGGAAATTGGCTCAGAAGTTAAAGGGCCAGTCCGCGCGTGAAAACTGTGAGTGCAGCCGTGAGCCGTGCAGTCACACCACGACTGAGACGTTAAAGAAGAAAATGGCACGAAATGCGGAAACCCTGATGGAATCTTTCAACACGCCGTCGTTATTTTCGCGTAGCTTTTTTGAATTTTACTTAAGGCATCAGAGCTCCATCTGGTGGTTTGTGTGGAAGTCGAAATGTACTTTTCGACTTTTCGAGTCCCTGTACAGGGGCCGAACTAGCGTTTCCTGAAAGAAAGGCTTTGATGATGGGTATAGGTCATATTGTGCAAAACTGGCGTCACCTACCTTTTACAGATTTGTGGGGGATCTAGAGGTGGGGTTAAAGGGGTTGTTCATTGGGACCTTCAAAGCAGCAGAAATGTTTCTGTACCCTTCCCCAGATTTGTGCCTCAAGACAATCCTGTCTCAGAGGTCTACAGACAATTTATTTGACTTCATGCTTGGTTTGTGCTCTGACTGCCAACTGGGACCGTATATGTAGACAGGTGTGTGTCTTTCCAAATCATGTCCAATTAACTGAATTTACCCCAGGTGGACTCCAGTTAAGCTGTAGAAACATCTCAAGGATGATCAGTGAAAACAGGAGGCACCTGAGCTCAATTTTGAGCTTCATGGCAAAGGCTGTGAATACTTACGTGTGATCACTTACTCATCTTCAACCATTTTCTCCAATTAAGGATCATGGGAGGCTTGACCCTAACAGTCATAGTGTGTGAGGCAGGGTTCACCCTGGACAGGACCCAGAGGGAACCTACTCAAACACGGAAAGAGCATGAACCATGGGAAACTACACACGGAAAGGTCACAGGTGGGAATCAGTAACATGACCTTCTTGCTGGGGCAACAGTGCTCACCACTAATTCACCATGCTGCACTGTACATGTGATTTCTTAGTTTTTTATATTTAATAAATTTGCAAAAGATGTAAAAAAAAAAAAAAAAATCACGTTGTCATCATGGAGTATTGTGTGTAGAATTCTGAGAAAAAAAAGTGAATTTCATCCATTTTGGAATAAGGCTGTAACATAACAAAATGTGAAAAAAGTGAAGCACTGTGAATACTTTCCAGATGCACTGTATTTTGACTGAAGTCACTGTCCTTAGAATATTTCCAGTGTTTAAAATTAAAAATTGTTTGCTAAAAAATAATATGACTAGCAAGGCAGTATTTAAGCTTCCCAGGTTGCTTTAGATTGCTGGAAAAGGGCATAGATTTAAAATGTTCCAGCAGCCCGACCAGGTTGTTCCTTGAGACCGCCTGACCCCCCCCACGCAGTGAATTGCACCTCTGATATTAATCAATTTCTTAACACGTTATTAACATTTATTAATCACTTTCAGACTTGCAATTAAAATACTATTTCATGTCACTGTTGAGTTTACAAGATGTAAAAAATAAAATACAGATCATAACAATGAGAATAATTACAATGCATCTTTTCATTGGTTCTTTCTTGTTCAGTTATTACACTGTAACTTCAAAGCGCGGCAGCACAATGGCTTAATGGTTAGCACTGTTGCCTCACATTGAAAAGGTCATGGGTTCGATTTCCGTGGCTGTGTATTAATGCATGTTCTCCCCGTGTTTGCGTGGGTTTCGTCCGGGTGCTCCGGTTTCCTCCCACATCCAAAGACATTCGGGTTAGGTGGATTGGAATCTTTAAAATTGTCCTTAGGTGGGTGTGTCTGTGTTTGTCTGTTTGTGGCCCTGCGACAGACTGGCGTCCTGTCCTGGGTGTACCCCGCCTCACGCCCTATGACTGCTGGGATAGGCTCCAGCCCCCCCCCCCCCCCCCCCCCCCCCCCCCCCCCCCCCCCCGCTACCCTTAATTGGACTAAGCGGTAGTAGATGAATGAATGAATGAACTTCAAAGCACGTACATTTTAATATTAACTGCTGAAGAAGACTGTAGTTGTTAAAAGCAATTTAAAGATAGTCCTTTATTTTTGTAACCACAGAGAGCAATTTAAAATGAACTTTAATGTAAACTTTAAAGTCCAGACCTGAATCCAACTGAACTTTAATAATAATAATCATAACAAGTTTTGTGCTTTAGCCATCTGATCATAACTAAAATGTAGACCTTTGATTATTTTGTTTACAAATCTCACTGAGGTAAACAAACCTGCCTCAACTTCTAAAATACAATATTAGCTAATAACAGAATTTTAATATTTGCCTTGTGACTATTTCGCAGCAGTTTTTAACTAGTTGCAACCTATTTTGTACCTCAGACACTTTTGTTTTTCTTTATTAATGCAAAAATATAAAGCACTTTCAGTTTAAATTCTTCCAAAATATGCTATAAAAAAGTATTTATTATTTATTAATCATAATTTTCCCTATTATTATTTATTGTCATAGGCTCCGTCAGTGCATTGACGACATTGTGATTTTTTAATTTTTTTTATTTTTTTTGCAGCGTTTATAAAGATGATTTGCAATGCATTTGGTGACCAAATGATGGCAGAAGAGCTTCACATTTTTTAAACTCAGACTCCACCTGCAGAGGAGCTCAGGTGTGTCATCAGGACTAAATCACCATACCGTCACTGATATCCACGTCACGCATAAAACACCCAATAAAATGTTTGACAAGATCTCACGTTTTTAACAGATTATGAGCCAGTTTACATTTGTCAGATAAGTTTGACGATTCCACACTGAAAATATTTACCTTATGACAATTATTATCATTACTTTATTTATTTTATTTTATTTTTTTACATGTGTAATCGACATTTTCTTTGCTCTGACGTGGATATATTTAGGAGGCACTTCGTCACTTAAAAAATACCCTTTATAAGTACCGTTTACCGCTTTTGTTCTTCTGCATTGTCAGTTTGGTTTGATGAATCTTGACACGCTGAATGAAGCAGGTGGGCGTGGCGTGGGGGGAGGGGAGGGAAGGGGCTTGCGGGGAGGCTCGTGCTCGGCGCGTGCCTCTCAGCCGCCCCATCTGTCGCACTGCTCCAAGAGACAGCACGCGCCACTTTTGGGGAGGAGGGGGTGTGAATCCGCACCAGCGCGGGTACAAATCCCACGAGGAAAACTACAATGACACGTCTGTTAAAAGCATTTATCACTGTGAAGGCACGTGATCGAGGACACGCTCTAAATAACACACCTGCCATCAGCTTCCCTTAAGATGAACTCGTGAATTAAAAATATTATATGAATCTTTTAACTAAAAACAAAGTATTCACAGCACTTCACTTTTTCCACATTTTATTTTACAGCCTTATTCCAAAATGGATGAAATCCATTTTTTCCCTCAAAATTCTACACGCAATACCCCATAATGACAATGCAGAAAAAGTTTTGTTTTTTTTTAATTTTGCAAATTTATTAAAAATAAAAGCTAAGAAATCACATGTACATAAGTAAGAGAAGGGCTTTAGACAGGGAAGTGACCAAGAACCTGATAGTCACACTGTCAGAGCTCCAACATTCTTCTTTGGAGAGAGAACCTTCCAGAAGGACAACCATCTCTGCAGCAATCCACCAATCAGGCCAGTGTAGAGTTGCCAGACGGAAGCCACTCCTTAGTAAAAAGCACATGGCAGCCCACCTGGAGTTTGCCAAAAGGCACCTGAAGGACTCTCAGATCATGAGAAACAAAATTCTCTGGTCTGATGAGACAAAGATTGAGCTCTTTGGTGTGAATGCCAGGCGTCATGTTTGGAGGAAACCGGGCACCATCCCTACAGTGAAGCATGGTGGTGGCAGCGTCATACTGTTGGGATGTTTTTCAGCAACAGGAACTGGGAGACTAGTCAGGATTGAGGGAAAGATGAATGCAGCAATACAGAGACATCCTGGATGAAAACCTGCTCCAGAGCACTCTTGACCTCAGACTGGGGCGACGGTTCATCTTTCAGCAGGACAATGACTCTAAGCACACAGCCAAGATGTCAAAGGAGTGGCTTCAGGACAACTCTGTGAATGTTCTTGAGTGGCCCAGCCAGAGTCTAGACCTGAATCCGATTGAACAGCTCTGGAGAGATCTGAAAATGTCTGTGCACCGACACTCCCCATCCAACCTGATGGAGCTTGAGAGGTGCTGCAAAGAGGAATGGGTCAAACTGCCTAAATATAGGTGCACCAAGCTTGTGACATCATATTCAAGAAGACTTGAGGCTGTAATTGCTGCCAAAGGTGCATCAACAAAGCATTGAGCAAAGGCTGTGAATACTTACGTACGTCCGAATTGTTAGTTTTTTATTTTTAATAAATTTGCAAACATTAAAAAACAAATATTTTTATGTTGTCATTATGGGGTGTTGTAAGCAGAATTCTAAGGGAAAACTTAATTTATTCAATTTTTGAATAAGGCTGTAACATAAAATGTGAACAAAGTGAAGCGCTGTGAATACTTTCCGGACACACCGTATGTCCCATGCTAGCTGGGTCAGAACTATTGATAAAGTGACTCACAAAGAACTCCCACTAAAATGTAATAATATTAATAATATTTTAAATATGTTGACATTTAGTGATTGTGAACAGTGCTGTAAAAATAATATTTCTGTTTGTTGTTATCACTTCACAAACACATAGAATATTGATTATTCTTTATTAAGACAAACTTTTAAATATATCTGAATGAGTTTGTGGCTAAAACCTATCAAATAGTCATTTTAAAAATGTATTAATTTTAGTGTGTTGATATTTAAATATCACGAGTTTTGTTAATTTAACCCTATTTCTGATATATCACGAGCCAATAAAAGCCTGCGTGGAAAAAAAAATTACACTGTTGTGATAAACACTTGAATACCACTTTTAAATTGGGTAATGATAACCGTGTATTTTGTTTTATTTTAGTGGGTGGGGCGCGTGTTTTATTTTATTGACCTAAAAAGAAAAAAACCCAAACCATTTGGTGCAGCTGCACCTAACGGATTTAATGATCATTCTGAGGAGTTCTTTTGTTAAACGACCTTCAGACGCTAAATCCCTCCTGAATAGGACCGGGGCTGCCAACGGTTTTTTCCTTTACAACCCTGGGAAAACCGGGATATTTGGCGCACGCGTCAGACGTGCGACAGTTATTCAAATGAGTGAAGAGGGCGCGTGGGCTCCGTCTGCTGCGTGGAGACATCTGCTGCTCCGCGGGAACATTCAAACTCCCAAACCCGCTCATATTTCATACTACAACCCCTCACAAGCCATAAACATAATTTAGTATGATTTCGTTAAAAATAAAAAAAAACTCCACACACACTGAAAGGCTGCAGTTTGCACAAGTTAATAAAAAAAAAAAAAATCACACATTTTCATCATTGATAATTAGATGCACAAAGTATTTTTAAATAAAGAGAGACCACACCAAATAAACTTTATTTGCTGTTTTGCAGCTGAAAGAAGACAACACACACCAAGATAAAATGCCTTTATTTAAATGACAATTTTATTTTGCAATCTTTATCACTCCTTCCTTCCTTCCTTCCTTCCTTCCTGTTGCAGTAAAGTTTTGATTGAGTTGTGTAACTTTAAGGAGAAACCTTAAAGTATTTCTCAAGTCTAACATGTTTTCTTCACAACCATGTGCAGGTAAATCAGCTATCTAGGTCACATTCTTTATGAATGTGTAAATTGCTTCTTGGTTGCTGCAAAGCTGTAGTGAAAAGTGAATTACTGTATGTCTGCTGCAGTTTTAAATAAATTTAATCCAAACAATGCACACAACATGTTGCCTTTTTTTACTTAATGATGCAAGATCTGCTGATTCTCATCCAGTTTCACATCCAAAATGTAATAATAATAATAATAATAATAATAATAATAATAATGTTTTGTTTATCTTTACAAGCAAGGTTAGACCTTACTGGTGTGAAGCACCTTGAGGCAGCTTTGTTGTGATTTGGTGCTCAATAAGTAAAATAATTTGAAATTGAAGCACTTATAACAAATGTCAAGTTCATAGCTGAATGCAAAGGTATTTGTACCATATTTGATATTTTAAAAATATATCTTTGATTGATTTCTTAATTTTATTTATTTGTTGGTTATCTGGGTAGTAAAATACAGACAGTGACCCTTAAAGTGATGCCAGTTCTATAAGACTTTATACCAGGATGAAAATACAATATTTTCCTAATAAAACAATCTTTGTGAGCCCTATGATGAGCCCTGGGGTGCACCTATTGCGGACACTTTTAACATTCTAACTGAGCTAAATGCTTTTTGTGACTTTCTTGCAGCTTTGAAAGACTGGTGGTAAAAGAAAGCTCAGTGGTCTGTAAATTGTGATATAAGAGGTGAATTTGACAAACGGAACAAATGTCCAAAACAAATTCTTCTTTTCGAATCCAAACATGACGTCACGTGTTGCAATGAAGTAAATCTGCATTCGTCATTTACAAAACTCTGCAAAAATATGAAGCAAACAAAAAAAATTTAATTTACCAACCAATATGTTGTTTATTCATACACAATAACTTGTTTTTGTTTTATTTATTTATTTATTTTTTGGGCCTCCTGGTTTATGAACATTATTTCAAAAATCTCTTCTTTTTTTCTCTACACCACGAGTGAGTCGCAGCTGCACGTGCACAGAAACACACTTTAGATACTGTTAATTGATACCTCGCCCATAAAGATGAAGTACATTTCTCAACAAGTCTCAACAGTTTAAACACTGAAATAAAATAAAAATAAATTAAACCTACCAGGACGTGCCATCGTGGCTCACACAGGAGCGCGTGCACGTGGCTGCTGATCCGGTGGCACCGATGAGCTGTTTGACATTAAACAATAAAATAAAATAAACCTACCAACATTAAAATAAAATAAAAATAAAATAAACTCACCAGAACGCGCCATCGTGGCTCACACAGGAGCGCGTGCACGTGGCTGCTGATCCGGTGGCACCGATGAGCTGTTTGACATTAAACATTAAGAAAAAAAAATAATAATAAGCCTACCATCATTAAAATAAAATAAAAATAAAATAAACTTACCAGGACGTGCCATCGTGACTCACACAGGAGCGCGTGCACGTGGCTGTTGATGCTGTTGTACCAACGAGTTGTTTGACATTTAGAGGTTTGCGGCCAAACCACCGGGTTGGGGTTCTCACTGCGGGCGGACACAAAGTACAGCAGGCCACGCCTCCTTTGCGCTCTGTTGCGCTGCAGTCAAACCAGAGAGCTGCTGCACTTTTCTTTTTTCTTTCTTTATTTATTTTTTTCTTATTCTTTTTAAGCGTTTTACTGGCCAATTTTCTCTGCATAGGTTTCTTATATATTTGGAAAATGTGCTAAAAAAAACTCAACAAAAACCCCAAATTTGCTCTGCTGTGGAATAAAGAATTCGTCTTTTGCAGATCACAGTGAAATCTCATCACCCACACACACAAACACAATGTGAAGTCTTACATTTTACAGGGATAAACAGCAGCTTATTGGGCTGCATATCACACAAAGCTGTTTCTGGTCAAAAGGTTTTTTTTTATTCTTTTTATGTGCTTCATTTTCAGTACATTTTATGCTTTGTGATGCATAGCATCATCATTATCATCAACATCCTCATCCTCATCATCAGCATAAACATCCTCAACATCATTATCCTCATCATCCTCCTCCTCCTCATCATCATCATCCTCATTATCATCATCATCATCATCATGATCAACAACATCATGATCAACAACTTTGTGCTGGTTCCATGTGTTGCTGCTTTGCTTATAAAGAAACACCTAGGATCCTGGATGGCAACCACCAGGCCAGACAACTAGTCCATCCTCACTTCTCAAAAGTTTTAGCATCTATCTGTTGCAGTCAGGTGAAACACAAGTATTCTGTTGGTCTTCTACAGCTTCTGGGGTCCTCAACACCAGTGTTGCCACAGTTACTTTGAAAAGTAATCCAATTACTGATTACTCCTTGAAAAAGTAACTTAGTTACTTTACTGATTACTCAATTGTAAAAGTAACTAAGTTAGATTACTAGTTACTTTTTTAGTTACTTTTCCCAGCTGCCGAAAACAACCCTCTGCCACCTCAACATGACAATGATACCTGTTTTGCCAAAACTCACTTTATAGTCACCCTTTCTTGACTTCAATGAAAATAAATACTTGTTTTATAAAAAGTAAAATAAAGACCTCTTTCTTGACCTCATATTTAACTGTTGACAGCACTGTAACAGTAAAACTTGCAATTTCGAACCTACATTGTTTATAAATGTAACTATTAAATTCTAACATTTTTCTAACATTTAAATTCTCTATAAACATTTTTCTTGTCGAAATTATTATTATTATAAGCAATATTAGTAGTTGTAGCTTCAAAACTGGACCTTTAATCTAGGGGTGTTGTGAGGGGGGCACATCCTTGCCCCACGCCCCCATTCCATCTGGATTCGCCCCTGCTTTGGTGTTTGAGCACAAAGAATGGATAACATTTATTTATGCAGAAAACATGACCAGATTTACAGGTAAGAAAGTTTCATTGCGTTTTCACATCATGTGGTCCTCAGAAAGAGAGTTTAGGTGCATTTGAGTGGAAAATAGTGTTAGTTGTTGACGCGTCGCGGAGGATCAGCTGTTTTTAACGACCAGATACAGAGCGGCTCAGCTCAGAATTCTAAATAAAGGAGGAAAAACAGTATAAAAATGTCTTTGTAAAGCTCAGTGCAGGTGTGCTGATCACCGCGCTTTAAGAGGAGACGACGAGTCGAGCAGCTGCAAAAAAAACGCGGATGAAAAGCTCACAGCTCGCTTAAAGTGGACAGTTCAGTCGAACCCCGCCCTTACCAAAAATAGTATGATAAGTATATAAAAAGTAAACTGGAAATATACTTGAAACATACTTGTATGTACTACTTTTTGGTAAGGGCGACCTCCTGCCCACGGACCAAGTTTAATTATGCTATCGACCCACAATAAAAAATAATAGTAACGCACAGTGACATGGAGAAGTAACTTTAATCTGATTACTGATTTGGAAAGATTAACGCGTTAGATTACTCGTTACTAAAAAAAGTGGTCAGATTAGAAGTAACGCGTTACCGGCATCACTGCTCAACACTCAAGCACCTGCATGGTGGATCATGCACAAAAAAAACCCCCATCAAAATCCAACTGAAATTCCTCATCTTACTCTCCATTTGTTTGACGCAAGGTCATTTCAGCCTGTTATCCTCCGAAGAGACATGGTGCAAAGGATATCTAGTCCTAGTCTTATGTCACTAGTGAGAGGTTTTCTGACAACCAGGCAATAAGACAGGAAGCATCAGGACCTTAAAGAGTTGAACCTTTGTTCTCCTACAAAGGTCTCGCCATCACCAAGCACTTCTATACAGCAACATCATGTCTCCATAAGCCCTGTGGTCAATATGTGATTCTGCTTTCAGGTGGTTCTCCAGCCTATAATCCTTTTGTTTTATGGGTTGTTGACGAGATTGGTACTTCAGTTGCCCTAAATCCTTTCACAAAGGTTGATAAGAGAGATAGAAAAATTCTTGCTTCCACACTATATAGGGGGACATCTTTTGACCCAGTAGATTAACATATATTTTGTGATGCTGAATCATGACCGTGAGATATGGTAGCAATAGGAAACAACAGGATAACACCAAGAATCTTATCTTTGGTAGATGGTAACTGGTGCGATGCTGAGGCATCATCTGCTGTATGGAGGTCACCTGATCCAAACCTGAGGTGGCTTTTGTAAGACACCTGAAACATTCTTTCTCTTTGCAGGAACAACTGTTTTCCACTGTCAGGATAAAGGTTAGATTTTGAGTTTTCTGAAATACGCAAAACAGCTGGAAACTGAAGTTCTTCTGGAATTGTGCAAGCAAGCAAGCAAACAAATAAGCAAGGGCAATTCAAATGGAGGAGAAGTACAATGATGGATACCTGATTAATGACAGGTGAAACAGGCCAATAAGACAAGATATCAATATATCATATGGGTCAATGACTGGTCAATATCAATAAAAAAGATTACCTGCCAAATACATATGTTTATATTACGTAACTCTGAATTACAAAAAGTATTCTCTGTACAGCCGGTAGGCCTGTACATATGTTACTTGTTATGATTAGACTGTGGAAAATCATGAAGAATAAATAAATCAAGATTTGATTACTCAGGAGCTTGGCAGTGAAATTAAAATCATTATATGGCTTCAGCTATGTGATCAATGCATTTCAATATTCATATTCCCAAGTGCTATTCTAGATTTATCCATCTAATGTTTTCTTTCATTTCCTATCACTTGATCTCAGACTTTTCTAGTTTCTTATATTGATATTCAGTTGTTTTTTTTCCCACCACTTATGTTCTTCCAGGTCAAAGGTTTTCATGCATGTGCAACTTGGTCATATATCTCCACGCTGTTGTGGAAAATACACATGTGGATTGCGTTTACTGACACACATTAATAAAGCATTATGTCTCCAACCCAATCTCAATACAGACCCCATGACAACCTCAAGTGAACATGAAGAAGATACGGAAACTTATTAAATCACCTGTATGTATAGTAGTGTTCAATCAACTCCACAGTGGTGTTAAATCAGTTTCATTGTAGGAGTCAGTAGTGATAAATCAGTCCAATCGTAGTATTAAATTAGTTGTATAGCAGTGTTTAATCAACTCTAAATAAGTTCAACTGTAGCAACAAATCAGCTCTACAGTTGTGTTTCATCAGCTCTATAAAATCAGTTCCATCGTAGTGTCAAATTAGTTTGTCATATTAAATCACCTGTATGTGTAGCTTGATAATAATGTTAAATGTGTTTGAGATACAGAGGGTAACAATTTTTCTCAGTAAATATATTTCTAAAGGTGCTATTTACATGAAATTTTCACCACGTCAGTAACACATTCTAAGAAATCAATCATATGTCCATAAATTAAGTTATGTGTAATAATGTGAAATGACAGAGAAAAGGTATTGAACGCCTGAAGAAACAGAGGTGCAAAAATTCATGAAAAGCCAAGACACAAATCGAAATCTATCAGCAATTAGAAAGCAATCCTACCCCTTGTCAGTGCAAATTAATATCAGCTGGTTGAGTCGTAACTGATGGCCAATAAAAATGTGTCTCATTACCAAGGTGTCACACAAGAAACATCTCATGATGGGTAAAAGCAAAGAGTTTCTCTCAAGATCTTCACAACCTTATTGTTGCAAAACATACTGAATCCAATAGAAAGTCTATGTGGTTAGTGCACTGAAAAAAGTTAGAGTGCACTTCATTCAAAGTACTTATTTACATTGGTCTAATGGAAAATTGTGGTTTCCAGTTTAAATCTGCTGGAATCACTTTACAAAATCATAAATATACATTGTGAGAAACTAAAAGAATTAGCTGTAACAAATTACATCAATTTTTTTTAAGTTGATCCAAAGTATCCTTTTTTCAGTGTGCGCTTGGTTTCTGTGTGGAAGGTTCCTGGTTTAAACCCCACACTCATGTAATGTGGAGTTGTGTCAGGAAGAGCATCTGGTGTAAAACTTGTGGCAATTCAACATGCAGTGCATCTGCTGTGGTGACCCCAAATGGAAACAAGGGAGGGACTTACTATTAAATAAATTTCATTAAGTGTGTTCAGTACTTTTCCCTGTGTCATTCCATTTTATTACACATAACTTAATTTCTGTCCTTACTGTTTTGATTTCTTTGTATCTGTCCATTACTTAGGTTGTTACCAACATCTGGTGAACATTTCATGTCAAGTGTTTGTGTTACAGCGTTCTGGTACATTTACTGATTTTACATAACTGAAACGAGTTGAATTGAAACATAAAATGATTCTGTTTGAGCACTTCACAGTTGACAAAGCTACTGTCACACTACTTCTATTATTTTTTATTATTATTATTATTTTGTGACTCATCCTCTCTTCTGCGCTGGTCTTTGTGTGTCAGAGTAACTTCACAATCATTCACGTGAGCAGGAAACCATCTGCTGCCTTTGTTCGTCTGGCTCGTGCTCTCCTCGTGTCCCTTATTTACACAAAGCCTTCAATGATTCAGTGATTAAAAAAAACCCCAATATAAAAAAAAACTTGCCAGCGCCTCCTCGTCCCAGAAACATCCAGAGATGCTTTATTTTAAAGCTTTGGTTTATTTGTGCGTTCTTGCCTCCCGAGGATAAGAAGCGCTTTTTGGCGCAGAAGTCCCCGAGAGCTGGAAACGTCTGTTAGAAGTTTGTCCATAAACAAACGTGCGCCACCAGCTGGGCACTCTTACAGCTTGGCTTCTGGCTTGGTGCGGATTGTTTGGAGGTTCAAATCCTGTCTGAGCCATCCGCTCCGCACAATTACGCACAAATGTCTCTTACGCTGCAAAGTGACGCCACAAGCTTGAAGCTTTGCGCTTCTTTGTTTTCAAACGAAATAATGAAATATTAATTAAAGAGCGTCGGTAAAGCGCGACATCGTTTCAGAAACATTGGATACATTTACGCACGTATATACGGTTTAGTCATTTTTCTGCATTTTACGCACAAAATAAAACTCATCTTCAGTGCAGCGGTAACTCGTTTAAGACTTATTTCCTAAATGTAGGAAAACTGAGATATTGTCTATCAGCTTAAAGTCTCAGTTGTGTAGCGATTTTTTGAATGAAGGGAAAATAATGAAGGAAAAAAAAAAAAAAAAAGCTCCAGAGAATTCTGGAAACAGATGTTTATATTACAATGGGTTCGAGCTTTTCTGAACAATGAGAGCAATTTTGCTTTTAGAGGAAAAGGAAAATGTTTCTTTCAGCTGATGATCGAATCCAGGAGTGAATTCAAACCTTTTTAATATCAGGAGAGAGAACGTTTGTAATCAAACTAAATAAAAACCTGGCGCGTTAAATTTAATTAAAAACAAATGAACTCATCTTTGCACCATCCTGTCTTGTAAAGATTTATTTCGAAAATCCTGTTTTGTTGCAGTGTTTTGGGGTCTGTTTTGCAGATGCTTCGGTAAACACGATGCAGGTCGATGACGTCACGCCGACTTGGAGATGAAAAAGAAGTTTGGTTTCGTCACTGGTGCGGCAGATGTTTTGCGAAAATAGCGTTGGTTTAAGCGTGGCAAGCGTCCTAACTAATTTTGATAGGTCTTCATTTTGCATCCACAGCTCGGGTTGGAGATTGGACAACAGTGCATTTGTCAGAGGCTGATTGATTGCATTTTAAATTCATGGGGTAAAACACAAAACATTTTAATTTTACGCACTTATTAAACCCAGTGAAATGAAACGATTATTGTTGTCTTTGCATGTCAGGTTTCTGGCATGCAAAGACAACAATAATCAGAGGAAAAAATAGGATGTTTATTGACTCTGAGTCTCTGCACTCAGGTGGCCCCAGAGGCCTAAATGTTTGTAGCTCCATCAGAGAACGCTGTTGAGCCACGTCTTCTGTTTGTATAATCTATGTTCAGACATTAAACTGACTCAATTTCCAACCATCCAAGGACACCGACATGGAATCGTACCCCAATCTGTATATTGGTAGTAATCGTGCCCATGCACTGTGTACCCCCCTCAAAGTACTTTAAAATGATGCCTCACTTTCACACACGCCATTCATTTTGTATTCAACTGAACAACGGACTTCTGGATAAAGGATCCATAGGGAGTTTCCAATCTGACAAGGATTCTAACCCATCAAGTTAAGGATTGCCTTGTCCTTCAAACCTTCAGCTCCCCAACTGTTGCTCTGCAAAATAAATTAAAAAAACAGATAAAAGGTGGATGAGTACAGTGCCATATCACTGGGTATCCGCCAGTGCCATGAGAGATAATTTAGCTTCTCCCACCATTGGTTATTTTGGTCTTTCAAGTATTCCACAACTGTGAAATATTTTCTGGATTGTAAAAGACTTGTTTCTGGGTGATGAGCAAGTTGAAATAATCCACCCCACTAGCTAGGTTATGATTAAAACATAAAGGTTTCTGCGCTTTTATTGATGTCACCCAGGTCATGGTATCCAAGTAGGTTGAATCAGGTCAACTGGACTTGTTTCGCTCTTTTTCCAAGGTTTGAGTCAAATGCCTTCAAGGAACAAAACAAGTCCAGTTGAGCCTTGGATTAATTTTCACGAAGCAAGCATCTTCTGTTCTACATGAGCCGTTCTTTATCATTTTAACTCAGGTTGATGTGTTAAAAGTTGGACAAAGAAAAGCAAAGTGACATATCTCACTAGTTCCTACAGTTCCCCACAGCCTGACCCTCAAACCCGCCTCTACACATTTCAGTTCATCAAATCTCTTTCTGATGTTCGGGTTTACACTTAGATGCTCATCACATGAATCAGGATTGCTGGGACGTAACAAATCTAGCAGCAAATGTTAATAGTTACATAATACAGAGTAATGCAAATCTTGTATTTTATGATGACTTAGAACATACATTTTTGGTGATATAAAAATAAGTTTATTCAGAACCACAGTGTTATAAACATGACTGGTCCCACAGAGAATCTATACAAGATGTACAAGTGCTAGTTCACATTCACCTCCGAGTTCAGTCTCACTGTGGCAAATGCCGTCATCACTTGAATCATGATCATCATTGTCATCTCACAATTCCTCTGATTCAAGAAAAAAAAAAATCTTTGGATGACTTAAATAAGATTTTTTTTCTAAATTTAACCAGTTTAGTCTCATTGAGATCTCTTTTCACCTGGACAATTTTTAAGTTGCCAATTCACTTTACCTGCATGTCTTTAGATGTGGGAGGAAGCCAGAGCACCCAGAGGGAACCCACACAAACACGGGGAGAACATGCAAACGCCACACAGAAAGGTCACAGGTGGGAATCGAACCCATGATCTTCTTTGTGTGAGGCAACAGTGCTAACCACTAAGCTACTGTGCTGCAAGATAACCCTTTACTCTCCCACAATGGGGAAATTTGCATTGTTACAGAAGCAAGTTCCATGCTTCTGATACCTGTGAGACACAGTTAAAATAAATGTCAGTCTTTGAGCCATGACTGTGATGATTTAGACCTGAAAATAAAATTCAGCAGTATCTTTAATATGCTTGTGTTACAGAGGGGCCAAAAAGTATTTAGTCAGACCCTGATTGTGCAAGTTCTCCTACTTACAAAGATGAGAGAGGTCTGTAATTTTCATCATAGGTACACTTTAACTATAGAGACAAAATGAGAAAAAAAAATATCCAGAAAATCACATTGTAGGATTTTTAAAGAATTTATTTGTAAATTATGGTGGAAAATAAGTATTTGGTCACCCACAAACAAGCAAGATTTCTGGCTCTCACAGACCTGTAACAACTTATTTAAGAAGTACTTCTGTCCTTCACTCGTTACCTGTATTAATGTTGGAACCCATTATAGACACCTATCCACAGCCTCAAACAGTCAGACTCCAAACTCAACCATGGCCAAGACCAAAGAGCTGTCGAAGGACACCAGGAAGAAAATTGCAGATGTGCACCAGGCTGGGAAGAGTGAATCTACAATAGTCAAGCAGGTTGGTGTGAATAAAACAACTGTGGGAGCAATTGTAAGAAAACAGAAGTCATGCTTGTTCTGTTAGACCTCAGTGCTGCTTTTGATACTGTTGACCATAACATTTTATTACAGAGATTAGAGCATGCCATAGGTATTAAAGGCACTGCGCTGCGGTGGTTTGAATCATATTTATCTAATAGATTACAATTTGTTCATGTAAATGGGGAATCTTCTTCACAGACTAAAGTTAATTATGGAGTTCCACAAGGTTCTGTGCTAAGACCAATTTTATTCACTTTATACATGTTTCCCTTAGGCAGTATTATTAGACGGCATTGCTTAAATTTTCATTGTTACGCAGATGATACCCAGCTTTATCTATCCATGAAGCCAGAGGACACACACCAATTAGCTAAACTGCAGGATTGTCTTACAGATATAAAGACATGGATGATCTCTAATTTCCTGCTTTTAAACTCCCCACAAATCTTAGAAACATGGTGTCTAACCAGATCCTTACTCTGGATGGCATTACCCTGACCTCTAGTAATACTGTGAGAAATCTTGGAGTCATTTTTGATCAGGATATGTCATTCAATGCGCATATTAAACAAATATGTAGGACTGCTTTTTTGCATTTGCGCAATATCTCTAAAATTAGAAAGGTCTTGTCTCAGAGTGATGCTGAAAAACTAATTCATGCATTTGTTTCCTCTAGGCTGGACTATTGTAATTCATTATTATCAGGTTGTCCTAAAAGTTCCCTGAAAAGTGTTATGTGTCGGACGCAGCCCGGAGAACCGACCAGCGTTTGAAGGACCCAGTATGAAATAAGCAGAGCACGGTACAAAGGATAACTAAATTTAATGACATAACAGTGAAGTGGAAAATACAACAAATGAGTGCACGGTCTGGCGTGGTGGATTACGGTGCGCTCCCAGCAGCACAAACGGTCCGGAGCCAGAAACTGTTCGGACCCAAGGACCCCACCGACACCCCCCAGGTGGCCGCGACAAACCGAGTCTGTGAAAGAAGAAATCATCATGTGAGTCCACACTCCACACACAGAGAGACCGCTCAAAGGTGTTCACAAACAGCAAACACTTCCTGGCTTAATTACTAATCAGCTTCCCACCCTGCAGGCATGGAACACCCTGTTCACAAACTCAACTGCAGTGGAAGCTGATTAAATGACTAACATAACAGCTCAATATAATAAGGTGTGAGGGACACCACATTTACTGACTGTATAAATGTTAGTCACAAAACCTAACGTACCTCAGGAAGTGTGCTGACAAGTGTGAGACCTCACCCCCTCCTCTTTCACAGACCATGCATCAAACCTGGACGTTCTCTGCATCCACTGATGATGAGATGGCTCTTGAGACGACGATCTCACCCGTCTGGTCACAAGGTCGAGTCTCTGGCAAATACACACTGTGTACTCCAGACTTAAATGCCACCATGTTCCAATCCGTGTAGATGCACCACAGCTGTGAGTCCTGACGAGCCGCACCTGATCAGCCTCAGGTGATCAGGGTGAGGTCCTGGTAACTCAGCCACACAGCCACTCAGTCCCAAATGCGCACCACCTGGAAGGAAAACCAAAAGACAGAAACAAAAGACAAACAAAAGCCAGCCAGGCACGCCAGCCACAACAAAAAGCCTTCAGGTAATTCAAAACGCTGCAGCTAGAGTACTAACAGGGACTAGAAGGAGAGAGCATATCTCACCCATATTGGCCTCTCTTCATTGGCTTCCTGTTAATTCTAGAATAGAATTTAAAATTCTTCTTCTTACTTATAAGGTTTTGAATAATCAGGTCCCATCTTATCTTAGGGACCTCATAGTACCATATCACCCCAATAGAGCGCTTCGCTCTCAGACTGCAGGCTTACTTGTAGTTCCTAGGGTTTGTAAGAGTAGAATGGGAGGCAGAGCCTTCAGCTTTCAGGCTCCTCTCCTGTGGAACCAGCTCCCAATTCAGATCAGGGAGACAGACACCCTCTCTACTTTTAAGATTAGGCTTAAAAGTTTCCTTTTTGCTAAAGCTTATAGTTAGGGCTGGATCAAGTGACCCTGAACCATCCCTTAGTTATGCTGCTATAGACTTAGACTGCTGGGGGGTTCCCATGATGCACTGAGTGTTTCTTTCTGTTTTTGCTCTGTATGCACCACTCTGCATTTAATCATTAGTGATTGATCTCTGCTCCCCTCCACAGCATGTCTTTTCCTGATTCTCTCCCTCAGCCCCAACCAGTCCCAGCAGAAGACTGCCCCTCTCTGAGCCTGGTTCTGCTGGAGGTTTCTTCCTGTTAAAAGGGAGTTTTTCCTTCCCACTGTTGCCAAGTGCTTGCTCACAGGGGGTCATTTTGACCGTTGGGGTTTTTCTGTAATTATTGTATGGCCTTGCCGTACAATATAAGGCGCCTTGGGGCAACTGTTTGTTGTGATTTGGCGCTATATAAATAAAATTGATTTGATTTGAATTGATACAAGACCATTGATAATCTCCCTCAATCTGGGGCTCCACACAAGATGTCATCCTGTGGGGTCAAAATGATCATGAGAACGGTGAGCAAAAATCTCAGAACTACACAGAGGGCCCCGATGAATGACTTGCAGAGAGCTGGGACCAAAGTAACAAAGGCTACACACTACACAGAGAGGGACTCAAATCCTGCAGTGCCAGGCGTGTCCCCCTGCTTAAGCCAGTACGTGCTCAGGCCCATCTGAAGTTTGCCAGAGAGCATATGAATGATCCAGAAGAGGATAGGGAGAATATCATGTGGTCAGATGAAACCAAAATAGAACTTTTTGGTAAAAACTCAACTCATCGTGTTTGGAGGAAGAAGAATGCTGAGTTGCATTCCAAGAACATCATATCTACTGTGGGAGCATGGGAGTGGAAACATCATGCTTTGGGGCTGTTTTAATGCAAAGGGAACAGGACGACTGATCCGTGTTAAGGGAAGAATGAACGGGGCCATGTATCATGAGATTTTAAGACAAAACCTCCTTCCTTCAGTGAGAGCATTGAAGATGCAACGTGGCTGGGTCTTCCAGCATGACAATGATCCCAAACACACCGCTCAGGCAACGAAGGAGTGGCTCTGTAAAAAGCATTTCAAGGTCCTGGAGTGGCCAAGCCAGTCTCCAGACCTCATCCCCATTGAAAATTTGTGGAGGGAGTTGAAAGTCCGTGTTGCCCGGTAACAGCCCCAAAACATCACTGCTCTAGAGGAGATCTGCATGGAGGAATGAGCCAAAATACCAGCTACAGTGTGTGAAAACCTGATGAAGACAGGAAACGTTTGACCTCTGTCATCGCCAACAAAGATTATGTGACAAAGTACTGAGTTGAACTGTTATTGACCAAAGACTCATTTCCCACCATAATTTACAAATAAATTCTTTAAAATCCTACAATGTGATTTCCTGGATTTTTTTTTCTCATTTTGTCTCTCATAGTTGAAGTGTACCTATGCTGAAAATTACAGACCTCTCTCACCTTTCTAAATAGGAGAACTTGCACAATCAGGGGCTGACTAAATACTTTTTGGCCCCACTGTATGTCAGAAACTGTATTGAAAAAAAAAATGTCCAGATGGTCCATTAGGCCCGGACAGATAAATTAATTGTAGAAGTCCTATAAGACAATATATAAACTGGGCAATTGTGCCCAAATTACATTAAATTGTTTGCTCAGTCTGCAGTCGAACAAATGTCTTCTGAGGTCCAATGACCCCCAAAGTTCTGATGTCGGGATATTTGCTCTGTGCTACATCCACAAAGCTAACATCTAAGACCACCAGTGTTGCTAGTATATTAGAAAACAATAAAACAAAAAAACAAAACTGAAAGCAATTATTTAAAAAAATAGTTTCTTGGCTTTATTTTGCCAGTTTCAGCATGAAGTGGAAAACTAGAAATAAATCTCTTTTTTTAAAATTAGGAACTTTTTCAAGTAAAACAACAACAACAAAAAAACAAAGCAAACATTTTTTTCAGCCCCAAAGAGGTTGAGAGATTGAAACCTGAGCACATAAAAATTTGAATAACTATTTAACTAATTTTAACTAAATTATCTGGATATATTTTCTTATTTACATTGTGAGACAAAAATCCTCTTTTACAAAGCCGTCGTCATGACAACCCTGCTGTATGGATCTGAGACCCAGATCTCCTACCACCACCTGAACATCCGTGCGCGATTCCACCAACGCTACCTGAGGAGTATCTTGTGCATCTAGAGGGAAGACTATTGTATCAAAATCAAAGTCCTGGCTGAAGCCAAACTCCAAAAGTACATTGAGTGTCATCACCAATAGATTAATATATATTTTGTGCTGCTGAATCAGGACTTGCCGTGAGACCAGGTTGGGCAGGTCACATCATTAGGATGGATGACAGCCAACTTTCCAGGCAGATCTTCTCTCAGCTGAGTGAAGGAAAACAGTCCAGAGGAGGGCAGACCTCCTGAAATACAACCTCAAGAGCTGCTCCATCGACTGGAAGACCTGGAAAGAACGCGGGAGGGACCGAGCCAGCTGGTGAGCAATGATCCACTTGAGTGTAAGTCTTCAAAAACATGTGGATGAACAACACAGAGGGGGAAGGACAGAGAGCAAGATCCTGCAGCAACCATGTGTCTGTCAGAATGACTAAAGTTGATAAAAAAAAGTCCATTTACCCTTTAATTAGTTTCTGGCTATATGCTTAATTTTTACCTCCGCCAAGGAAGTTATGTTTTCACCGGCGTTTGTCTTTTAACAGGATAACTCAAAAAGTTTTGAAAGCATTTGAACCAAATTTGATGGAATGATGGGAAATATGTCCAGGATCAGTTGATTAAAATTTGGTGACGATCCGGATTAAACTCTGGAAAATATAGCATAAGGTATTAGTTTGCCCTTTTGTGACTCTACATCCTTCGATATTGATATGTGGCATGGCGGAGGAATGCGCTGTACCGAGTGCCCTTCTAGTTTGTGGCTTCATTGTCGTGGCAATCACTTGGTGGTGAGGAAGACCGGAAGTGTTACTGTATCTACTCTTCCCCTTCTCCTAACTCTAACCATAACCATAGTGTAAGTGTGTACCCTCCCCAAACATTAACCATGACACCCCAAGACCCCCCTTCACCCCACATTTTGTGCCTGTGTCACGAATTTGTGCCCGTTACCCCATTTTCATACCCCGTTACGAACTCACAGATTACAGTTTTTCCGATTGCTTACACACATTTTGCAGAATTTGATTCACTGTGTCAAAACTCTACACACAAAGCAAGATAAGACACAACACTTGTTGTAAAACTCCTCACAGCTCTGTCAAAATGAAACCCTATAATCAAAACCTAACAATCCCTTCTAAAAATGTCATTCAAATGATACACACATGCACCATTTTGAAACACTTTCAAATCAACAACACACTGATGTTTTACACAAAACACTGAAGTCCATATATTTTTATTTACTTTTTCTCAAACAAGAGCTGAAAGTTACAGTAGTTAGAAACAAAAGTATTTCCACATTTTTCAAGAACAGAGACAGAGACAGAGTACTGTATAGTTCAAATTCAAAACAATGAAAACAAGTGTTTGCAGTACTGTAGTTTACATACATGGTACAGTAACATCACTTGACAGTACTGTATATTCACTGTGTGGTGGCTGAGGTTTGGGTGGAGCCTTTGAACCAGCTTCCCTCAGTGTGAGGCTGTGGTTGATCACATGGTCCACCAAAGTTGCTCAAATTTCATCTGAAACATTTCGCCTTCTTGCTCTTCTTTGTCTTTGTTCACGTATCTCTCTTTGTCTTCCTTGTCCTGTTTCTCTGGGTCTTATCACCTCCATGATTGCAGATTTGGCAAAATGTCTTACCTGAGCTCTATTTATAGTGTCAAAGGTCAGACTGATTAGTGGGGAGTTTTCTGTGTGAGTGTTTTCAGTTGTGTGCATAAGTGTTTCCAATTACCAGATGTGTTTTGCATTTTTACTAAAAGTGTTTTCCCAATGATAACAAGGTATTTTATCTTTGGGTTCAGTGTCTAATGTAGGAAACTGTGTGTAATGAGCGGGCAAATGCTCATTACACACACAAGGTTAAGACAACAAACTGCAGTCCCTACCTAACCCTAACCCCAATGAGGATGACGAGTATGCAGACAAGCTTCCCTGAAACGGTTTCTGACAGTTTGTGCAGAAATTCTTTGGTTCTGCAAACCGATTGTTGCAGCAGCTGTCCAGGTGGCTGGTCTCAGATGATCTTGGAGGTGAACATGCTGGATGTGGCGGTCCTGGGCTGGTGTGGTTACACGTGGTCTGCAGCTGGGAGGCAGGTTGGATGTACTGCCAAATTCTCTGAAACACCTTTGGAGATGGCTTATGGTAGAGAAATGAACCCTAACCCTAACATTCAATTTACGGGAAACAGCTTTGGTGGACGTTCCTGCAGTCACCATGACAACTGCATGCACCCTCAAAACTTATGACATCTGTGGCATTGTGCTGTGAGATAAAACTGAACATTTCAGAGTGGCCTTTTATTGTGGCCAGCCTAAGGCACGCCTGTGCAATAATCATGCTGTGTAATCAGTATCTTGATATGCCACACCTGTGAGGTGGGATAGATTATCTCAGCAAAGGAGTGCTCACTAACAAATTTGAATGGATTTGTGAACAATATTTGAGAGAAATCAGTATTTTGTATATGGAAAATGTTTTAGATCTTTTGCAGCTGATGAAAAATGGGAGCAAAACAAAACTGTGTTTATATTTTTGTTCAATGTATATACACTCAACAAAAATATAAACGCAACACTTTTGGTTTTGCTCCCATTTTGTATGAGATAAACTCAAAGATCTAAAACTTTTTCCACATACACAATATCACCATTTCCCTCAAATATTGTTCACAAACCAGTCTAAATCTGTGATAGTGAGCACTTCTCCTTTGCTGAGATAATCCATCCCACCTCACAGGTGTGCCTTAGACTGCCCACAATAAAAGGCCACTCTGAAAGGTGCAGTTTTGTTTTATTGGGGGGGATACCAGTCAGTATCTGGTGTGACCACCATTTGCCTCATGCAGTGCAACACATCTCCTTTCGCATAGAGTTGATCAAGTTGTCAATTGTGGCCTGTGGAATGTTGGTCCACTCCTCTTCAATGGCTGTGCGAAGTTGCTGGATATTGGCAGGAACTGGTACACGCTGTCGTATACGCCGGTCCAGAGCATCCCAAACATGCTCAATGGGTGACATGTCCGGTGAGTATGCCGGCCATGCAAGAACTGGGACATTTTCAGCTTTCAAGAATTGTGTACAGATCCTTGCATCATGGGGCTGTGCATTATCCTGCTGCAACATGAGGTGATGTTCTTGGATGTATGGCACAACAATGGGCCTCAGGATCTTGTCACGGTATCTCTGTGCATTCAAAATGCCATCAATAAAATGCACCTGTGTTCTTCGTCCATAACAGACGCCTGCCCATACCATAACCCCACTCGATCCACAACATTGACATCAGAAAACCGCTCACCCACACGACGCCACACATGCTGTCTGCCATCTGCCCTGGACAGTGTGAACCGGGATTCATCCGTGAAGAGAACACCTCTCCAACGTGCCAAACGCCAGTGAATGTGAGCATTTGCCCACTCAAGTCGGTTACGACGACGAACTGGAGTCGGGTCGAGACCCCGATGAGGACAACAAGCATGCAGATGAGCTTCCCTGAGACGGTTTCTGACAGTTTGTGCAGAAATTCTTTGGTTATGCAAACCAATTGTTTCAGCAGCTGTCCGAGTGGCTGGTCTCAGACGATCTTGGAGGTGCAAATGCTGGATGTGGAGGTCCTGGGCTGGTGTGGTTACACATAGTCTGCGGTTGTGAGGCTGGTTGGATGTACTGCCAAATTCTCTGAAACGCCTTTGGAGACGGCTTATGGTAGAGAAATGAACATTCAATACACGAGCAACAGCTCTGGTTGACATTCCTGCTGTCAGCATGCCAATTGCACGCTCCCTCAAATCTTGCGACATCTGTGGCCTTGTGCTGTGTGTTAAAACTGCACCTTTCAGAGTGGCCTTTTATTGTCTAATGCACACCTGTGCACTAATCATGGTGTCTAATCAGCATCTTGGTATGGCACAACTGTGAGGTGGGATGGATTATCTCAGCAAAGGAGAAGTGCTCACTATCACAGATTTAGACTGGTTTGTGAACAATATTTGAGGGAAATGGTGATATTGTGTATGTGGAAAAGTTTTAGATCTTTGAGTTCATCTCATACAAAATGGGAGCAAAACCAAAAGTGTTGCATTTATATTTTTGTTGAGTGTACTTTTAAAAAAGGTCAAAATTCTTCTTTTTCCTCAAATTTATGTTAAAACATGGACATGGATTCCTTTATTCATTTTATACAAATCTTATGTTCACTCATACTTGAATAACCACATGCAGGTCTCAACATCTTAGAAGGGTTCAGAGAAAGACAACAAAACTGGTATCACAAATTGCAAATTTATCATATGATGAAATACTTTTTTTCTTCTAGTTTGTGAAACAGATTTCCTGCACACTTTAGTGCTCCAAATGTTGATTTTTTTATTATGTATGTATTATAATGGTTTTTTGACTTAAGACCTTTCAAGATCATTTATGGACCATTAAAGTATTTCAAGTGCACTTAAAAAAAAAAATCTAAATTTAGAAACATAAGAAAATGATGTTCTTTGGACACATTGGGCCTCATGTATCAACGTTGCGTACGGCGATATCTGAGCGTATATGGGGTGTACGCCAAAACGGCTGCGCTACTTGGTATTTATCAATGTGGTCGTTGGCGTACGCTGAAAATATACACCAGGTCGAGAGGTGGCGTAAATTATACACCAAAATGAACCAGCGCTGGAATCCACATAAAAATGAAGATGATCAACATGATAAACAGTGCCATTATACAAATCAATGCATATGTTACATAAATAACACTTTCCTGATTATACTACATAATAATCAATACAAATCCCGCCTTTGCGGGATTGTTATGGAGCACGATCCGTGGCCACAGCGTTACTGTAAAGAAAGCGCTGCTTGCCTTTTTCTCCAGACTTCGAGCCTGGAGCCAGAGCAGCGCTGAGCTTAACTTCATGTGGTGTGATCGTTTTAGACTATGAAATTGATAATAACAACTGTAGTTTCGTCATTCCCTTAATTCGCCCGTGCTGCAACCAGGTTTTGTCGTCTCCATTCGGTTGTCACAATAAAATAAATACAGAAATACATTTAAAAAATAAAGAAATCTGACAGATTAGGCGTGTCTTATTGAGTGAGCAAATATCCACGTCAAGAATTATTGACGTGAAAAGAGAATACAGTGGTCCCTCGCTATAACGCCGTTCACCTGTGGTGGCCTCGGAGTCTCGCGGAGTATTTAGTCCAATTTTGCATGCCTTTTTTTTTTTTTACAGTGTTCTGTGTTCTGCGTATCTGTTTATAAGAATCTTGTTGCCCAGAAGAGAAAAGAGCGCCAACAACTACCCATAACTGTGTTTGTCACACGGAAATAAACACCTGCTGCACCCAGGTGTGAGTGGAAAAAGGCGCAGCGCGAGGACGCAGAGGCCCGATCTGTGAAATACTGGTTTATTCACTATTAATAATTTCTTATGTGTCCGACCTATTTCGTTGATCGTTAAAATTAATTCGTTTGTTCTAAATGCCATCATAATTATTTATAGGAACACGTTCTATTTTTATTTCTCAAACCAGTGTTTGGGCCTGAAAACAGTTTGGTATTACTTTCTTACTAAGGTTTGAACTTTGAGAGTGTTTACACACGAGAGAAAAGTGAGAAAATGTTCATGCCTGATTGAGAAAGTGTATAAACTGTGTAGTGAGGGGTTTTACAGCTTTGAAACGTCTATAATAATTGTAAAAAATAACGGTGACTACGTCGCGGTTTCACGTATTACGGGCTATTTTTTAGAACGTAACTCCAGCGATTAATGAGGGAACACTGTAACACTTAATTGATTATATACTACAAAACAATTGATACGACAGCCGCTTTTGACGCTCTATTGGCACACGTCATGATTGGTGGAGTTCTTTTTCATTGCCGTCTTTCCGGCTTCTATGTCGTAAAATGAGAGTGTGTCTGAAGCGGAGTCTAAATATTTATGGACGTGTTTATTATAATTACGATCGCATTTATCAAGATCACGTCAGGCGTACGCCAGAAATGGGCAGGTGCGCACTGCTTGATACATGTCACGGCGACTTTGGTATATTTCAAGTTTACACTGTAAATTTACGCCACAAGTGCGCAACATTGATACATGAGGCCCATTGTGATCATGTGCAACCAATGTACAAATTTCAGTCGTGTTTCCTTTTACTATTCAGTGTGAGGTGGTACTTACAATTTTCAGTTTTGGTATCAAGTAATTTAGACAAATGTTTTTAAACCATACTGTGTATTCAATGTTTCTGTTTTTTTATTATTATTATTTAAATGTGGTCATCTGTGATGTGAACATTAATGTCAATTTGAACATTTTTATCACATGACTATAATAAATTAACTGAGAAATAAAAATCCTGCACCTGCACTGCTGCTCACAAACTTCCCAACAGTTTTCACAAAACTCGATTTTTGGCATTTCTCTTTGAACAAAGGGTCACTGTGCACTGCTGCACAGATGGACCATGAGCCTGACACATAAAAAAGGTCCTAACCGAAGCCTCCCTCATTCTTTTTTTTTAACCCCCTGATTCCTGTGAGGGTCCGATCCCAGACTGGACCCGACGGCAGTTATTTGGGGCCCCATGGGAAGGCGGGACGCGTGCTCTTTAAAGTCAGAATAATAAGAATTGAAAACGAACTGCGGAGCAGCTTGCAGACGGTAACAGCTGCAGCTCCACATCTTTAACAAAGACAATTTACATTGGAACATTTTTTTGTATTATTCCTCAGCCGCTTTCATCTCTGTGCGTAAAGTCTGGTCCCGCACATCTGCAGCGCCCGTGCGCTGTCACTGGATTCGTTTTGTACATATGCAGTCTGCTGTTTTGAAACATTTGTGTCCAACCTGCAGATTAACTTGGTTTATTTGTGCACAATGACGCCCGCGCCTTTGCGTGAACGGGAGTCGGGATACTAACGGGAGCTGCAGCTCTGAGAGGGGGAAGGGTTCCGATGTAAACGACAGAGGAGGGGGCGTGGCTCCGGTCCCACCCACTTCATCCTTTTCCCATCTGTTGCGCGCTTCTGACGCGTGCCGAACGCGTGAATCCCACCAAGTGCGCGCTGTGTTCGTGTCGTGTTCGCCTCAGGAATCAAAGACAGCAGAGATATTTTTTTCTTTACTGATGCGCAACAATCACAGTGCTTTTAAAGGCACTTTTACATGTGCATGTATGAGACATTTTAAGCAGGCAGCACCTAAACGTAAGCTCTTCATCATATTTTTACGCGTCGTGTCTGTGCGCGCGTTCTGGCACAGAAAGCTGTGACGTAGAATTCTGCGCACTCCTCCTCCCCCCTCCTCACTGCTCCATGTAGGTATAAACTGTTGTTCATGTTGGAAAAAAAAGAAGCTTGGAGGGCCCACAAGCAGATGTTAATCCACGCATGGCGTGGCGTGGGTTTTTGTTTTATTAATTTTAGAAGAGATTCGATCTGTCGCCTCTGAAACGCCTCTCTGGGTTTTTTTTTTCCTGCGGCTGAACGAACAGGAGTTTGCACATACATATGAAGAAACTGCGTTTAACTGGTCTAAATGTAAATATTTTTGCATTTTCACTCGCTGATTTCACGTAAAAGAACATAAATGAACGCCTTTATTTTGAATAAAAGCATAAAACGAAAGAAGGCCATGTTGCCCTGAACTCTCGTTCATAATTCATTTATTTGTGTGATAAAAAAGTACAATAGTGCATATAAAATGCACCTCATGCATATATAGAAATATAAAAATTGTACAGAAACATAAAACAAACAGAAATACAATAATTATCAAAAATAATAAAAATTGTCAGCGATATAAAAACGCCCCAATTAAATTTTAACTGAAACATCAGGTTAAGAGAATCACATGACTTGGTAAATTATTTCATATATGTATTCTATATGTATTTACCTGCTTGAAAAAAACCCTATTACTAAAACTCTATTTACGATAAAAAAAAGGCTTTCAACAATTCATAAAAGCACACATAAATAAGCATAAATATAAATACAACATAAAAATGGTCAATAACTAAAAAATGTTAAGAAATATAAAAATGTCTTTGTGACCAAGAACTTACAATGAGGTGGCCGTTTTAATTAGATACAACTATATGTTGATTACATGCACCTGTGTGGATCACATGATTTGCTACAAAAAAAAACTTAAAGGGATCAGAGCTCAACACGTGATCCGCAAACACATTAACTCAACCATAACAATTTGAGAGCATATTTAAAAATCAGAAATATAAAAACGGCCATAACTGACTTTAAATGAAATGATATGACACATGATATGGTCATCAAATGATAAAATGTTTTCCTGTTTGTTGCCACTTTTTAAGACAAACGCGTGAATTTCTTCGTACAGTTTAACGCTGTGAAGCGCAAAATCAGTGTGAAACTCTTCATACCACCGCAAAAGGCAGTTTCCAAACGTGACAGATGGACTTCAGGAGCACCACTTGTTTGGGAAACCCCCCCCCCCGTCTCACACTGGCGCGTGCAGCGGCTTGCACCCACCAGCATCCACATAAATAGGAGGCTCTCCGGCTCCTCCGCACATTCCAACTCAGCTGCGCCAAAAAAGCAAACATCTCTCCTTCAAAAAAGCACAAGCGAAATGAGCCCCAGTACCACTCCAGAGGCCACCCAGCCTCTGCCCGCCAGGTCCACTGTGGCCCAAAGGAAACGAGCCCAAGAACTGAGGAAGGTAAGAAAAACGAGACCCCGATGCTGGAACCGTTTCCGACCCGACCTGGAAGTGCAGCTGAATGACTGGTTTTTGTTCTTTCTTTCAGACTCTGAAACCTCTGCTGGAAAAGAGAAGACGAGCTCGTATCAACGACAGTCTCAGTCACCTGAAGAGCCTCATTCTGCCTCTCGTCGGCAAAGACAACGCTCGCTACTCCAAGCTGGAGAAAGCTGATATCCTGGAGATGACCGTGCGCTTTCTCAGAGAGCTTCCCGTCGCTCCGGTCAGAGGTGAGAATCGTCCTGTAAAATGCGCGCATTTCTTGCGCTCCATTTCAAATAAACTTGTGTCTAAAACAACTTCTTCATTTTTTTCCATTCTCCAGATCCCGCAGACAGTTACAGGGAGGGCTACAAAGCCTGCCTCCAGCGCGTATCCGCTCTGCTGCCCAAAACCAGCCTGGACCAGGACGCGCGCCAGCGGGTGAACGACTTCGTCCAGCAGTCCATGTCTGCCGTGGTCAGCCCGTCCTGCGTGAACTGCTGCGCCCACAGTCCCAGAACGTTCCCTCAGATCCATCAGAGACTGCTGAGCCTCAAATCCAGCTTCAGTTCCAGAGCCCAGCCTCAGTCCCGCAGCGGCACCGGTGCAGCGGCGCGCGGAGCGCAGCCGGTGCCGCCGGCGGTCAGCGCCGCCATGTGGAGACCGTGGTAGATTAGAAGGACAATTTGATCATCTGTAATATTTATTTTAGTCTGCCATTCACTGTAGTAGTAATGTTGTGTGATCATTTAGCTCACTTTGCTTTTAAAGTCCGAGCACAAATGTCAAAGAAAAGGAAAAAAGTCTGAACTTTATTTTTTAAGAAAAAATTCAATCCTCTTTGGGGTTTCAAAGATATGGGTTGTAGGCAACACTTTTGTAAAACCCCAGGGGTTACATGTTTGGTATTTGCACGATGGACTTTAAAATATTTTGGTCTGTGCAAAAGAAAAGTCTGTAAACACTGTGTGTTCAACAGGAATTTTGTTTTGTGACGTTTCTTTAATAAAGTAACATTTTCCCCCTCAGTAATAACTGTGGTGTGCCATCTGTACTACTTCCAATCGCAAATCAATCATCAAATATCAAACTCAAGGAGATTAAAGATTGGGGGGGTGGAGGGTAAAAAGGCGCGAAAACGCAGAGGACGCAGGTTGTGCGCGCGCAGGGGCAGCTGCTCTGTCGTTGCCATGGCGCCTCTTGTTGCCGCCAAAGTTATGGGAAGAAGTTGCAGGTTGACGGGTGAGTGAACGACAAAGACAGATTTGATTCAGGTCAAATGGCACGTCTGATTCTCCAGAAACACCCCCTCCTTAAAAAAAATAAATAAATAAAATAAAATAGCTGATGAGCTGATGTTGGTCCATAAACTCAGCTGTAAGATCGTTTGAATCCATCAGCGGGTAAATCCAAGGATTTGCTCTGTTATACATAGTTTTAGGTGTAAAAACAAAATTACTTGGAACCTGATTCAGAATACTTTGGATCACTGTTTGGGGGGTTCTTCTGCCTTTAAAAGATGCACTTTTGCAATAACAAACAGAACACTATTCTAATGGCTGATTAATTCAACAAATTCGATCAATTATTTAAGACATTTCAACCTAAATCAGTCCACATATGAAGAATTGCTGCTTTGCTCTGTTTGTATATTTCTGAATTGGTGGGGTTTGGACCAGGGGCAGATTAATGCATGGATTTGCATGAACTGAAGTCCACAGGGGCCCCTGTGTAACGGACACTGGCCCACTGCATGACAGGAACAGACATATTTGTAATTGGACAAAACTCAGTGACTGCACTACCTGAGGCTCCCGAGGAAGAGCAGATTGGAGCAGAAGCTGCTGGTGACCTTCTACTGCGTCACAGTGTGGTTCGTCGGAAGTAAAGCTGTGGATAGAAAGCAAGTGATGAACACCACCCAAAAACTCGTGAGGAGATACCTCCCGCTCTCTCAACCAATCCAGATCCTCTCTGACCCTTTCACCAGCACATCATCTGCTCAGCCTGCTCCCCTCAAGCAGGTGATACAGGTTGATCACAGACCCACCTCCAGGATGACAAACTGTTTCTTTCCCTGGGCTGTGACAACATTAAACACTCATGTGCAATAACTCTGACCACCATGTGCAGTAACTGAAATCCTATGGGCTGTACTCATAGAAACATGTGCAATATGTGTAATCAAAGTTTCTCTGTGACTTATCTAAAATGTATATTATTTTATTTAAATAGCTTGTACATATCATCATTTATTTATATACTCACATTTTTCACTTCGTTTGCTAAGTGAAAGGCGATTGGTTCTTTTTAATCTTTTCTTATGCTCTAACTCAGTTGTGAAGTGACACCCTGCTATTCTACTGTATTATATATATATATATATATATATATATTTGCAAAAAGGTGCTTAAATTTGCAGGAAGTGCTGTTTGAAGTATATTATTTGGATTATATCAAATCAAATCAAATCAATTTCATTTATATAGCGCCAAATCACAACAAACAGTTGCCCCAAGGTGCTTTATATTGTAAGGCAAAGCCATACAATAATTACAGAAAAACCCCAACTGTCAAAATGACCCCCTGTGAGCAAGCACTTGGCAACAGTGGGAAGGAAAAACTCCCTTTTAACAGGAAGAAACCTCCAGCAGAACCAGGCTCAGAGAGGGGCAGTCTTCTGCTGGGACTGGTTGGGGCTGAGGGAGAGAATCAGGAAAAAGACATGCTGTGGAGGGGAGCAGAGATCAATCACTAATGATTAAATGCAGAGTGGTGCATACAGAGCAAAAAGAGAAAGAAACACTCAGTGCATCATGGGAACCCCCCAGCAGTCTAAGTCTATAGCAGCATAACTAAGGGATGGTTCAGGGTCACCTGATCCAGCCCTAACTATAAGCTTTAGCAAAATGAAAGTTTTAAGCCTAGTCTTAAAAGTAGAGAGGGTGTCTGTCTCCCTGATCCGAATTGGGAGCTGGTTCCAGAGGAGAGGACCCTGAAAGCTGAAGGCTCTGCCTCCCATTCTACTCTTACAAACCCTAGGAACTACAAGTAAGCCTGCAGTCTGAGAGCGAAGCGCTCTATTGGGGTGATATGGTACTATGAGGTCCCTAAGATAAGATGGGACCTGATTATTCAAAACCTTCTAAGTAAGAAGAAGAATTTTAAATTCTATTCTAGAATTAACAGGAAGCCAATGAAGAGAGGCCAATATGGGTGAGATATGCTCTCTCCTTCTAGTCCCTGGCAGTACTCTAGCTGCAGCATTTTGAATCAACTGAAGGCTTTTCAGGGAACTTTTAGGACAACCTGATAATAATGAATTACGATAGTCCAGCCTGGAGGAAATAAATGCATGAATTAGTTTTTCAGCATCACTCTGAGACAAGACCTTTCTAATTTGAGATATTGCGCAAATGCAAAAAAGCAGTCCTACATATTTGTTTAATATGCGCATTGAATGACATATCCTGATCAAAAATGACTCCAAGATTTCTCACAGTATTACTAGAGGTCAGGGTAATGCCATCCAGAGTAAGGATCTGGTTAGACACCATGTTTCTAAGATTTACAATAACTTCAGTTTTATCTGAGTTTAAAAGCAGGAAATTAGAGGTCATCCATGTCTTTATGTCTTTAAGACAATCCTGCAGTTTAGCTAATTGGTGTGTGTCCTTTGGCTTCATGGATAGATAAACCTGGGTATCATCTGCGTAACAATGAAAATTTAAGCAATGCTGTCTAATAATACTGCCTAAGGGAAGCATGTATTAAGTGAATAAAATTGGTCCTAGCACAGAACCTTGTGGAACTCCATAATTAACCTTAGTCTGTGAAGAAGATTCCTCATTTACATGAACAAATTGTAATCTATTAGTTAAATATGATTCAAACCACCGCAGAGCAGTGCCTTTAATACCTATGGCATGCTCTAATCTCTGTAATAAAATTTTATGGTCAACAGTATCAAAAGCAGCACTGAGGTCTAACAGAACAAGCACAGAGATAAGTCCACTGTCTGAGGGCATAAGAAAATCATTTGTAACCTTCACTAATGCTGTTTCTGTACTATGATGAATTCTAAACCCTGACTGAAACTCTTCAAATAGACCATTCCTCTACAGATGATCAGTTAGCTGTTTTACAACTACCCTTTCAAGAATTTTTGAGAGAAAACGAAGGTTGGAGATTGGCCTATAATTAGCTAAGATAGCTGGGTCAAGTGATGGCTTTTTAAGTAATGGTTTAATTACTGCCACCTTAAAAGCCTGTGGTACATAGCCAACTAATAAAGACAGATTGATCATATTTAAGATCGAAGCATTAATTAATGGTAGGGCTTCCTTGAGCAGCCTGGTAGGAATGGGGTCTAATAGACATGTTGATGGTTTGGATGAAGTAACTAATGAAAATAACTCAGACAGAACAATCGGAGAGAAAGAGTCTAACCAAATACCGGCATCACTGAAAGCAGCCAAAGAGAATGATATGTCTTTGGGATGGTTATGAGTAATTTTTTTCTCTAATAGTTGAAATTTTATTAGCAAAGAAAGTCATGAAGTCATTACTAGTTAAAGTTAAAGGAATACTCGGCTCAATAGCGCTCTGACTCTTTGTCAGCCTGTCTACAGTGCTGAAAAGAAACCTGGGGTTGTTTTTATTTTCTTCAATTAGTGATGAGTAGTAAGATGTCCTAGCTTTACGGAGGGCTTTTTTATAGAGCAACAGACTCTTTTTCCAGGCTAAGTGAAGATCTTCTAAATTAGTGAGACGCCATTTCCTCTCCAACTTACGGGTTATCTGCTTTAAGCTGCGAGTTTGTGAGTTATACCACTGAGTCAGGCACTTCTGATTTAAGGCTCTCTTTTTCAGAGGAGCTACAGCATCCAAAGTTGTCCTCAATGAGGATATAAAACTATTGACGAGATAATCTATCTCACTCACAGAGTTTAGGTAGCTACTCTGCCCTGTGTTGGTATATGGCATTGGAGAACATAAAGAAGGAATCATATCCTTAAACCTAGTTACAGCGCTTTCTGAAAGACTTCTACTGTAATGAAACTTATTCCCCACTACTGGGTAGTCCATCAGAGTAAATGTAAATGTTATTAAGAAATGATCAGACAGAAGGGGGTTTTCAGTCTTCTGTCTGGGTTTTTGATTAATTAATAAGCTGGAGTGGAAGATTGCTGCTAATCCTCCGCCTCGGCCCGTGCTACGAGCATTCTGGCAGTTAGTGTGACTCGGGGGTGTTGACTCATTTAAACTAACATATTCATCCTGCTGTAACCAGGTTTCTGTAAGGCAGAATAAATCAATATGTTGATCCATTATTATATCATTTACTAACAGGGACTTAGAAGAGAGAGATCTAATGTTTAATAGACCACATTTAACTGTTTTAGTCTGTGGTGCAGTTGAAGGTGCTATATTATTTTTTTCTTTTTGAATTTTTATGCTTAAATAGATTTTTACTGGTTGTTGGTGGTCTGGGAGCAGGCACCGTCTCTACGGGGATGGGGTAATGAGGGGATGGCAGGGGGAGAGAAGCTGCAGAGAGGTGTGTAAGACTACAACTCTGCTTCCTGGTCCCAACCCTGGATACTCACGGTTTGGAGGATTTAAGAAAATTGGCCAGATTTCTAGAAATGAGAGCTGCTCCATCCAAAGTGGGATGGATGCCGTCTCTCCTAACAAGACCAGGTTTTCCCCAGAAACTTTGCCAATTATCTATGAAGCCCACCTCATTTTTTGGACACCACTCAGACAGCCAGCAATTCAAGGAGAACATGCGGCTAAACATGTCACTCCCGGTCCGATTGGGGAGGGGCCCAGAGAAAACTACAGAGTCCGACATTGTTTTTGCAAAGTTACGCACCGATTCAATATTAATTTTAGTGACCTCCGATTGGCATAACCGGGTGTCATTACTGGCGACGTGAATTACAATCTTACCAAATTTACGCTTAGCCTTAGCCAGCAGTTTCAAATTTCCTTCAGTGTCGCCTGCTCTGGCCCCCAGAAGACAATTGACTATGGTTGCTGGTGTCGCTAACTTCACATTTCTCAAAACAGAGTCGCCAATAACCAGAGTTTGATCCTCAGCGGTTGTGTCACAGAGTGGGGAAAAATGGTTAGAGATGTGAACGGGTTGGCGGTGTAGATGGGGCTTCTGTTTAGGACTACGCTTCCTCCTCACCGTCACCCAGTCGGCCTGCTTTCCCGGCTGCTCGGGATCTGCCGGGAGGGAACTAACGGCGGCTAAGCTACCTTGGTCTGCACCGACTACAGGGGCCTGGCTAGCTGTAGGATTTTCCAAGGTGCGGAGCTGAGTCTCCAATTCGCCCACACTGGCCTCCAAAGCTACTAATAAGCTACACTTATTACAAGTACCATTACTGCTAAAGGAGGCCGAGGAATAACTAAACATTTCACACCCAGAGCAGAAAAGTGCGGGAGAGACAGGAGAAGCTGCCATGCTAAACCGGCTAAGAGCTAGTAGCTGCGCTAAGCTAGCGGATTCGTAAAAGCACGCAAAGTGAATAATGTGTAAATAATTTAGAGGTGATTCAGCAGAGGGAGTGCTTTAGTTAAGGCACGTCAAGATTACACTGTGAAACAAATCGTTATCTAGTTAACTAGATCAATCTAACTGCACAGATTAAACAGCTAACAGATACAGCAAAACACCACTGTGCTCCGGAACAGGAAGGGATACAATACCGCAGTGAAAGCCAACCACCAGTCAGTTCAAACCAGTAGTTTTGGGAAACTGCAATGTGCATTTTGCACGATTTTATGACATTTAATAATGTCAACAATAATTTTTTGTTGTGCTATTTAACCAGTATATAATCACAGAAAACTCAGAGAGAGAAAATTGCTTGCAAAGATCTGAGCAAAAGAGCAGCTTAAATACATAAATTGTTGATGTTCTCAACCATTAACTGAGATATAAACCAAAAACTGGAGTTAGTCAAATAGTTCAGTTGATTTTAACTCTTAAAACAGTCATTTAACTTGTATCTAATCCCAGCAGTAAACTTCAATGGGCTGAGATGAAGCGGTCCACGTCAAGTCACTGCACACCAACTCACTGCACTTTTTTTTCTATGTGACGGTAGCTCACTGCACTATTGTACCACAGCAGTATCACATGTTTATATGGGTATATAGGAAAAAATTATAGTCAGGAAGGATAAAATGTCCATCCATCCATCCATCCATCCATTTTCTTCCGCTTTATCCGGAGTCGGGTCGCGGGGGCAGCAGCTCAAGCAAAGCCGCCCAGACCTCCCGATCCACACACACTTCCCCCAGCTCCTCCGGGGGAACCCCAAGGTGTTCCCAAGCCCACTGAGAGATGTAGTCCCTCCAGTGCGTCCTGGGTCTTCACCGGGGCCTCCTCCCAATGGGACGTGCCCGGAACACCTCTCCGGCGAGGCGTCCAGGGGGCATCCAGAAAAGATGCCCGAGCCACCTCAACTGACTCCTTTCGACGTGGAGGAGCAGTGGCTCGACTCCGAGCTCCTCACCCTATCTCTAAGGGCGCGCCCACCCACCCTGCGGAGGAAACTCATCTCGGCCGCTTGTACTCGCGATCTCGTTCTTTCGGTCATGAGCCAAATTTCATGACCATAGGTGAGGATCGGAACGTAGCTCGATCAGTAAATCGAGAGCTTTACCCCCTACTCAGCTCTCTCTTCACCACGACGGTCCGATACAGCGACCGCATCACTGCAGATGCTGCACCGATCCGTCTATCGATCTCACGCTCCATGTGTCCCTCACTCGTGAACAAGACCCCGAGATACTTAAACTCCTCCACTTGAGGCAAGGACGCTCCACCGACCTGAAGAGGGCAAAGCACCTTTTTCCGGTCGAGAACCATGGCCTCGGATTTGGAGGTGCTGATTTTCATCCCGGACGCTTCACACTTGGCTGCAAACTGCCCCAGTGCATGCTGAAGGTCCTGATTTGACGAAGCCAGCAGAACCACATCATCCGCAAACAGCAGAGACGAGATTCTGTGGTTCCCAAACCAGACCCCCTCTACACCCTGGCTGTGCCTAGAAATTCTGTCCATAAAAATAATGAACAGAACCGGTGACAAAGGGCAGCCCTGGTGGAGACCAACGTGCACTGGAAACAGGTTTGACTTACTACCGGCAATGCGAACCAAGCTCCTGCCGCGGTTGTACAGGGACCGGATAGCCCTTAGCAAAAGACCCTGGACCCCGTACTCTCGGAGCACCCCCACAGGGTGCCCCGAGGGACACGGTCGTACGCCTTCTCCAGATCCACAAAACACATGTGGACTGGTTGGGCGAACTCCCATGAACCCTCGAGAACCCGATGGAGCGTGTAGAGCTGGTCCAGTGTGCCATGACCAGGATGAAAAAACCACACTGCTCCTCCTGAATCCGAGGTTCGACCATCGGTCGAATTCTCCTCTCCAGTACTCTGGAATAGACCTTACGGGGGAGGCTGAGGAGTGTGATCCCCCTATAGTTGGAACACACCCTCCGGTCCCCCTTCTTAAACAGAGGGACCACCACCCCGGTCTGCCAATAACTAAAATGTCACTTGCACAAATCCTGAAGCAATGATGTGACTATCAAGATGCCATTAATCATCAGTTTTCATCAGTTTAGTGAGAATCAACTTCAGCCTGCAAATGAAAATGCAAAATGCATGAAAATGTACTGTGATAAATTGTTAAATGTATTGATTTGGTGATTAAACTTGTTTAAATTCTGTGTACAGAATAATACTCTGATTACATTAAGTCTTAATAAAAAAATTGCTTTGCAAAAAGTCCTCTTTGTTTTTATTATATCTTAATTATGTCATGATAAAAATATGCAGTGAGTTGACCTGTTGATGTGCAGTGAGTTGGGGTTGCAGTGAGTTGACCTGTTCCCAGATGAAGCCCGACTGGAAGAAGAAAAAGATGCAGTTCCTTCACTGGCCTCTTGAGGCCGGCTCCAAAAAGGAGCACATTCCCGTTGGAGTCCATATTAAAATGTCCAACTTTAGTACAGAAAGAAGCATTTTAACAGCCTGGTACAGTAAGCAGTTGTGGTCTGGTGATTTTCTCCTCTATGACAACTGGTCAAATTGACAGTGGCTGAGCCCAGTGTCTCTGATCTCACAAAGACCAACCATAACTTAGTATCCACTCAATGTGGCTGCTTGCTGTTGTGAAGGCTGCATCTGTTTTGTTTGGAGCATTTTATTACGAACACCTAATATGACTTATTCAAATCTATTCAATTCAGTTCATTCATACAGTGCCAAAGCACAACAAAGCTGTTCCAAGGTGTTTTGCATGGGTAAGGTCTAACCCCATTAACCCTTCCCTGAACCAGCACATAGTAACAGGTCAGGAAAAACTCCCTCTGGTGTTTTTGAGGAAGAAACAGCAAGCAGGCCAGACTCAGAGGGGTGACCCACTACTGAGGCCATTCAACCAATTAACAGAGACAAGAGCAAACAAACACAAAAACATGAATAGCGTGCAGATAGCATCAACAGATCAATGTCAATGTAAGTCAATCATTACAGTGCATCCGGAAAGTATTCACAACGTTGCACTTTTTCCATATTTTATGTTACAGCCTTATTCCAAAATAGATAAAATCCTTTTTTCCCCATCAAAATTCTACATACAGTACCCCATAATGACAATGTGAATTTGTTTTTGGTTTTTGCACATTTATTAAAAAAAACTAAGAAATCACATAAGTTTTCACAGCCTTTGCCATGAAGATGAAAATTGAGCTCAGGTGCCTCCTGTTTCCACTGATCTCTCTGATTTCTACAACTTAACTGGAGTCCACCTAGGGTAAATTCAGTTGATTGGACATGATTTGGAAAGGCACACACCATAAGGTCCCACAGTTGACCGTGCATGTCAGAGCACAAACCAAGGATGAAGTCAAAGGAAATGTCTGTAGACCTCCAAGACAGGATTGTCTCAAGGCACAAATCTGGGGAAGGATACAGAAACATTTCTGCTGCTTTGAAGGTCCCAATGAGTACAGTGGTCTCCATCATCTGTAAATGGAAGAAGTTCAGATCCAACAGGACTCTTCCAGAAGGACAACCATGTCTGCAGCAATCCACCAATCAGGCCTGTATGGTAGAGTGGCCAGACAGAACCCACTGCCTAGTAAAAGGCACATGGCAGCCCACCTGGATTTTGACAAAGGCACCAGGACTCTCAGACGATGAGAAACAAAATTTTCAGATTTTAAGGCTCTGCTAGTAGCCTGTAAAATTTTCACAGACTGACACCTCCCTACTTAGCTGACCTAATTAAACCCTACGTACCAGCCCGGGCTCTGCGTTCTCAGGGTGCAGGACAACTTTGTGTCCCTAGGGTGAATTAAAAGTCTGTGGGTCACAGAGCTTTCTCTTATCATGCCCCTGTTCTGTGGAATGATCTCCCTACGTCAATATAACAGTCAGATTCTGTAAAGACTTTCAAGTCCAGACTTAAGACGCGCTTATTTTCCCTTTCATATGGCTACTGGCATAATATGTTACTATGCTTTTTACTCTTTTAAATTCATTTTATTAGGAAACGGAGTGAGCAGAGGCCTCAACTTTATCTAAAGTCTGGGTGTTTTAGTGAAGATTGCGACTAGTTTCGCTGCTGCTTTTGCGGTAGCTGGCCCCAGTCTGTGGAACAAGCTACCTCTTGAATTATGTTCTATTGCTGACCGAGCACTTTTTAAATCTAAGTTAAAGACTTATTTATTTAAACTGGCTTTTAACACTTAGTGGGGAGGTGACATGTTCAAACCGGAATCAAATTCCTTCTATTCTTGTGGATATTTGGCAAATAAAGGCTATTCTGATTCTGATTCTGATGTCTGTAGCTACTGCACATCATGAAGGAGTTAAAGGCTTTTGTGGCTGTGATGGCAAAAACTGCAGTTTTTACAACGGAAGCTGTCACCTTTGGGCACAAAAAAAAAACAAAAAAAAAAAAACGAAAAAAATGGAGGATTCTCGCAAACAAATAATCACCACAGGTTTTTGTCATCAAAACACTGCACGCTCAAACGCATGTATTAACTACCAAGAACTCTTGGGCATAGCTGGATTGCAGAGTGCGCAGGGTGCACTCTGATGCGTTTCGTTTTTTTCGCATCACTTTTTGTACGTGGTCTTGAATTGCTGTACTGTTTCTTCTGGGTAAAAAAATAAATACATTCTGCATTTCTGGATGAGGACCTTCCATCTCTACCAACAGACTGGCTTTTGAGTTTTGTCATCAAGCAAACATGGCGTAATATATCCATCCACGTGCCAAAAAAAAAAAAAAAAAGATAAAGAAAAAAGAAAAGAACAAAACACAGCAGCGGGCTGGGTGGGGTTGTGGTTAGTGTTGTTACCGTTGGACGTTAAGGACATGCATTAATATGAACGTGGAGATCAAGTATCGTGCGCATGTGGAGTATATAGAAGAAGTTGCTTTGTGCATGCAGTGTATGCACGCGGACGAGGCTTGGTTGGTTGGGGTTTGATGCAGGATATTTTATGGAGATCGGGTATGGGTGGGATGGGTGCGGGGCAGGTGGGGTTAATGGCTCAGTAACAGGCCGCCATCTGGAGCTCGCGGCGCGTGCTGCGCACGCGGGGCCCCTGTGTGCGGTGGTATGCCTGTCTGAAAGTTTTGTATTTATTTATTTATTTATTTCTATGAAAATATGAGAAGTTTAAAGCTCTATTTTAGAATCTAAACAGCAAGACTGCACGAAGGGTAAATAAAATAAAATAAAAACACTCCATTGCCACAATTAGCACCTCAACATCCGTGAGATATGGTAGTTTCTAACAGGACAACATGAGAACACACGTCGCTTTTGTATTTTTGGTGAGTTATAACTGAACCTCCCCTCTCCGGTTTTCAACCCCTCGAGCACTGCGTTATGGGATACCATCCGTCGGTGCCTGCCCCCACCCCACTCCAACACAACACAACACCTCCCTTAAAACCGTACATGCAAAACTATTGTTTTTTCAAAATCTGACAGCAGATGTTATCTGAAAGTATAGCGTGGCTTGGGTATGTGATTGGAATACGAGACTGGATCTCATTGAGCACTTTTTCCACACACGCACAGCCTGAACCTTCTGTCAGTATATGTGTAATGCACGCATGTAATTTTACGAAAATATTCACATCATGTAAACAGAACAGAAGCAAACGTGTCATAAAGGATGAAACAACACAATAAAACATGGCAACAATTAAAGAATCCTTTATAATAATCATAGTTACACATGAGAATATGAGAGGTTACCACAAAGAAACGTTATTTTTATGCGTGTTTCATAGAGTTATGTCGGAAAATAAACACGATACACAATGTTCCTGGGCCAAACTGCTCATGCGTAATTACGCACAGCTATCAATATGTTTTCAGAAACACACCCAACACTTATTTCCACTTAAATTTGAAATAAATAAACAAAGCTTATGTTGCTTAAGATGATGCAAATGAAAACGCTTGCAGAATTGATGCTTGACACGTACGCTTTTTTGTGTTTTGAGCATGAAGCTTCTTGACGCACGGATTTCATCGGCGTGTTGACGCCGACTGTTTGATTTTTTTTTCCCACAGATCAAAAACCCAGACACGCACTGTAGTTGTCACGCTTGGATTAGAGCAGAGGACAGATGTCGGCTTTGTAAACGTGACGCTTTTGTGTTCTTTCCATCGACTACGAGGCTTTTCCAGATCGTTTTGGGTCGCCTTGGGGGCGTAGCTATGACGCACGGATAACGACGCTGAGGTTCTGGATATATACGCACCTCTTGTAGTTTAGGCACTCAGCATCGCTTAGATCAGTCTTGGACACATCGAAATGTCTGCAAATATGACACGAAGCTCTCAAACCTTTATCTCCAAGGGAAACCGTGGCCAAAAGAAAAGGGGCACATGCGCTCCGGAAGGTAAGAGGCGTCACTGACGTTTTGCGTCAATATTTTTGATATTTTTGACGTGTTATACGATAATGTATGGACATTATGTGTTCTTTTTAGAGAATGAAACCTTTGATTGAAAAGACAAGACGCGCCCGGATCAACGACAGCCTCATCCGCCTGAAAAGCCTCATATTGCCCCTCACAGGCAGAAATGTAAGATACTTGCATTTTATTTCGAAAACACGCCACAAACATCACGCTTCACATGCAGATGTGTAATATCTGTTTTATTCTATTCAATAGAAGACAAAATTCTCCAGACTTGAAAAAAGCTGACATACTGCAAATGACCGTGAGGTTCATCGGTCAAGTTCCGCCTGTTAAAATCGAAAGTGAGTTTCACCTCTGCTCCCCATTTAAAGTTTTCGTTCACTGATTTTACACCCTGCTGTCGACTAACAATTCACTCTGCTCTGAGGAGACTGCTATAGGGAAGGCTTCGAAGTCTGCCTCCGAAACGTTTCTGCTCTGCTTCCCTGCCTGAATCTTGACCAGCAGGCGCGCCAGCGGGCGCGGGACTTCATCCAGCGGTCAGTGACTGCGGACGTCAGCCAGACCTGTCTGAAATGCTGCGCTCAGAGCTCCAAGACGTTCCCTCAGATCGAGCAGAGACTCCTGAGCTTTAAACCCAACTTCAGCATCAGTCTGCCGAACCAGTCCAGTAGCAGCGGCGGCGGCGAGGGGGACCTCGACCGATCGCAGCCGGAGCCACAGGCTGTGAGCGCCGCCACGTGGAGACCTTGGTAGTCTTCATGGTGATTGTAAAAAGTGCGACAAGCTTGAGATCGCACTGAACAGTTTCATTGTATTGTTTTTATTGATGAAAATCCGAAATTAATCGTTGAATCTGCTTCGTTAAGTATCATATACTTCATTTTACGCACGACTACCACGTCTTAAAATCGTCATGTATGTACGTATTTGTTTAATATTTAGTTCTCATTGGGGACTAAGTGATTAAGGGCCACTGAAACCAACCCTGTAAGACCCAAAGGGTCAGTATATGTATGCATCTGTGCTGTACCGCAGACTTGAGTCAGTACAGATGGACAGTGTAGACATTTTCTGTCACTGTGAAGTATCTCTCTGTCGGGATGTATAGTTATTTATGTTTTATTTTATTTATTTATTTATTGCTGTTCGCAGCAAACATTGTATATATGTAATATAAATCAAATAAAACCACGATTTCGTGGCCAACTCTTGTGTTTTCCCCCCTTTTTCTTTGCAAATGGGAGTTTGGAGGCTTGGATTTTAGGCGTGCATAATTACGCACGGAAGGCAACCGCAAAAGGAAGGATTGGTTTCATTCAAGCAGGTAATTAACCACACCAGACAACTGGAGGACACAGAAAATACTGCGAACCCAGAGCACTGTCATTTAAAAAATATTGCAAAAAGTCACTATTTCCCAATAAGCACCAATGCCGAAAAATCCTCACTTTAAACATACTTCTTAATATTGCGTTTATTTTTTACACTGGAAAATAAGTAACAGTGCGATTTTTCGAAAATAAGGAGCATTCTAATTAGTAATGCTAATTTTATAAATGATTTACCGTAATCAAATTAAAATATTTTTCCACTATTGATGATAGGATTTAATAAGTATTCTATACTAGTATACAACGGCAATAATAGTAATAATAATAAAGAAATAGTTTTTTATTTCTGGTCAACGTCTTCCCTTTTTTTCAGCTGCTCCCGCTAGGAGGCGCCACAGCAGATCAGTCGTCTCCATCTCAGCCTGGCCTCTGCATCTTCCTCGGTCTCACCAACCACCTGCATGTCCTCCCTCAGCACATCCATAAACCTCGTCTTTGGCCTCCTTCTTCTCCTCCTGCCTGGTGGCTCCATCCTCAGCATCCTTCTTGTTATATACCTGCTATATATATATACCTATATATATACTGCTTTCAGTGATGCCGGTATTTGGTTAGACTCTTTCTCTCCGATTGTTCTGTCTGAGTTATTGTCATTAGTTACTTCATCCAAACCATCAACATGTCTATTAGACCCCATTCCTACCAGGCTGCTCAAGGAAGCCCTACCATTATTTAATGCTTCGATCTTAAATATGATCAATCTATCTTTGTTAGTTGGCTATGTACCACAGGCTTTTAAGGTGGCAGTAATTAAACCATTACTTAAAAAGCCATCACTTGACCCAGCTATCTTAGCTAATTATAGGCCAATCTCCAACCTTCCTTTTCTCTCAAAAATTCTTGAAAGGGTAGTTGTAAAACAGCTAACTGATCATCTGCAGAGGAATGGTCTATTTGAAGAGTTTCAGTCAGGTTTTAGAATTCATCATAGTACAGAAACAGCATTAGTGAAGGTTACAAATGATCTTCTTATGGCCTCGGACAGTGGACTCATCTCTGTGCTTGTTCTGTTAGACCTCAGTGCTGCTTTTGATACTGTTGACCATAAAATTTTATTACAGAGATTAGAGCATGCCATAGGTATTAAAGGCACTGCGCTGCGGTGGTTTGAATCATATTTGTCTAATAGATTACAATTTGTTCATGTAAATGGGGAATCTTCTTCACAGACTAAAGTTAATTATGGAGTTCCACAAGGTTCTGTGCTAGGACCAATTTTATTTACTTTATACATGCTTCCCTTAGGCAGTATTATTAGACGGTATTGCTTACATTTTCATTGTTACGCAGATGATACCCAGCTTTATCTATCCATGAAGCCAGAGGACACACACCAATTAGCTAAACTGCAGGATTGTCTTACAGACATAAAGACATGGATGACCTCTAATTTCCTGCTTTTAAACTCAGATAAAACTGAAGTTATTGTACTTGGCCCCACAAATCTTAGAAACATGGTGTCTAACCAGATCCTTACTCTGGATGGCATTACCCTGACCTCTAGTAATACTGTGAGAAATCTTGGAGTCATTTTTGATCAGGATATGTCATTCAAAGCGCATATTAAACAAATATGTAGGACTGCTTTTTTGCATTTACGCAATATCTCTAAAATCAGAAAGGTCTTGTCTCAGAGTGATGCTGAAAAACTAATTCATGCATTTATTTCCTCTAGGCTGGACTATTGTAATTCATTATTATCAGGTTGTCCTAAAAGTTCCCTAAAAAGCCTTCAGTTAATTCAAAATGCTGCAGCTAGAGTACTGACGGGGACTAGAAGGAGAGAGCATATCTCACCCATATTGGCCTCTCTTCATTGGCTTCCTGTTAATTCTAGAATAGAATTTAAAATTCTTCTTCTTACTTATAAGGTTTTGAATAATCAGGTCCCATCTTATCTTAGGGACCTCGTAGTACCATATCACCCCAATAGAGCGCTTCGCTCTCAGACTGCAGGCTTACTTGTAGTTCCTAGGGTTTGTAAGAGTAGAATGGGAGGCAGAGCCTTCAGCTTTCAGGCTCCTCTCCTGTGGAACCAGCTCCCAATTCAGATCAGGGAGACAGACACCCTCTCTACTTTTAAGATTAGGCTTAAAACTTTCCTTTTTGCTAAAGCTTATAGTTAGGGCTGGATCAGGTGACCCTGAACCATCCCTTAGTTATGCTGCTATAGACGTAGACTGCTGGGGGGTTCCCATGATGCACTGTTTCTTTCTCTTTTTGCTCTGTATGCACCACTCTGCATTTAATCATTAGTGATCGATCTCTGCTCCCCTCCACAGCATGTCTTTTTCTTGGTTCTCTCCCTCAGCCCCAACCAGTCCCAGCAGAAGACTGCCCCTCCCTGAGCCTGGTTCTGCTGGAGGTTTCTTCCTGTTAAAAGGGAGTTTTTCCTTCCCACTGTAGCCAAGTGCTTGCTCACAGGGGGTCGTTTTGACCGTTGGGGTTTTACATAATTATTGTATGGCCTTGCCTTGCAGTGTGGAGCGCCTTGGGGCAGCTGTTTGTTGTGATTTGGCGCTATATAAAAAAATTGATTGATTGATTGATTGATACCCTGGGTCCTTCCTCTACACATGTCAAAACCATCTCAGTCTCAGCTCTCTGACTTTGTGTCCAAAGCGTCCCACCTGAGCTGTCCCTCTGATATGTTCGTTCCTAATCCTACCCATTCTCATCACTCCCAAAAGATAATCACAACATCTCCAGCTCTGCCTCCTGTCTTTTTCTTACTGCCACCGTCTCTAAGCCGTCCAACATAGCTGGTCTCACTACTGTCTTGTAGACTTTCCCCTTCACTTTTGGAGATACACAAATCACTCCTGCCACCTTTCTCCACTCACTCCACCCTGCCTGTACTCTTGTCTTTACCTCTCTACCACACTCTGTATTACTTTGGACATTGACATCTACACTCATCACTTCTACTCCTTGTAACTGCACTATTCCACCGAGCTCCCTCTCATTCACACGCATGTACCTGTCTGAAAAAAATGTGTTTTGTTTTTTTTAGTTTACTGTACCGCTTGTGAGACTACTGAAAAATAATTTTGAACAAATTATTTTCCTGTGCCTTCACGGTGATTTTTTTGTGTGTACTCATGCGCCAACAGCTGGCGACATGTGAACACTGCAGTTTACCTTTCTTCAAATAAATGTGGTGTCTGCTGCCCTCATTCGGCAGCAATAAGTCACTACACGACAATGAACTACTGCGACGCACAGCGTCTTTTCTGTCTGTTCGCGTTTTCATTACCACACGACATATGGCGTAATTATATAAAGAAATACCTGTAAAACAACAATAATAGCAAAAAAAAAAAAAAAAAGAAACTCGCCTATTATGAGAAACATCCTCTGTGTTGATCCCTCTTCAGGGTTGGATTCAGATTCCGGGGTATATCGGTTCCATGGTGTAATGGTTAGCACTCTGGACTCTGAATCCAGCGATCCGAGTTCAAATCTCGGTGGAACCTAAATTTTTTTTGTATTTTGCCTTTTGACTTGTAAAAATTAAACATTTGTTACAGAATTTAAAAACTGACCGATAAATGCCGCCCACGCTATCTACTGCGTGGGTAATGCTAATGACGAACTTCATAGCATTAACCTTAGCTCGCTGCAAACAAAGTACCCGGATGCACTGTGTGTGTGTTTGCAGCAAGATGTTCCATCGGCACAGCACGTTTTGACACTCGGGGTGACAATGCAATAACAGACATGGGAGATACAGAGCTGCCATCCGGTCAGTCTCCATCTTGGTTTCCTAGATCACATTTCCATCTGGCTGGTCCCCGCTTGCTATCTTGTGCTAAACCTTCACAGAAGACTTTCATTGCATGGTCCTTCAGTGAAGCTATCTCAATGTTGCAAGACTGATTTGAGACCACAGACCGGTAGATCTTCAGAGACAGCATCAGATGGGGGTTGGGTGGACCTGGAAGAGTACACATCATCTGTTAGGTCAAACTGTCACAATCTACCCCAATCAGAACCAGACAGTTAGGGCAGCAAGAAGGAACCTGTCAGTGGGTGGAAAAGGACAAAATCCACCTACACTCTCAGAATGCAGGATCATGTTGACAAATGACCCCCCAGAGCACAGGGTTGGACATTCAGTGCATCACTGATTACAACAAAAAGGATGCACAATGCCCCCAGGACCCAACACCACCTGATGAACCTGAATGTATTCCATGCCCGTATATAGAGGGGGTTCAACCGAATTCTGCTGATTTTTTTCTGATCTGGATATCGTTATGTATTTTCTTTTCATTGATAATAAGCAACAAGCGCTAACTGTTACACAGCTATTATCACACACCCTCAAGTTTCAATTTCCTCTGCCAGAGTAATCCCTTAAGTGATGAAAGGGGAAACTGCTAGATAAACTTTTCCCATGGGGGTTGAGAATTTTTGATATCAGAGGCGGATAGGGAGCAGGGAACAAACAGATTAGTAGGCTTGTAAATACCCATGTAGACACACAATTACACTTGTCTGGTTTGTAAAACATGTTTGCATGTATAAGCTGAGAAATAAAGGGAGCTTCTCCTTCCTGTTGCAAATACTGTAAAGGTGCAAATATTCGCGTGGGATTTATTATGCGAATTTCACGAGTTAAACAAGGTCGGCAAATTAAATACCGCTATTTTCAATCAATCAATCAACTTTTTTCTTATATAGCGCCAAATCACAACAAACAGTTGCCCCAAGGCGCTCCACATTGCAAGGCAAGGCCATACAATAATTATGAAAAACCCCAACGGTCAAAACGACCCCCTATGAGCAAGCACTTGGCCACAGTGGGAAGGAAAAACTCCCTTTTAACAGGAAGAAACCTCCAGCAGAACCAGGCTCAGGGAGGGGCAGTCTTCTGCTGAGACTGGTTGGGGCTGAGGGAAAGAACCAGGAAAAAGAGATCGATCACTAATGATTAAATGCAGAGTGATGCATACGGAGCAAAAAGAGAAAGAAACAGTGCATCATGGGAACCCCCCCACAGTCTACGTCTAAAGCAACATAACCAAGGGATGGTCCAGGGTCACCCGATCCAGCCCTAACTATAAGCCTTAGCGAAAAGGAAAGTTTTAAGCCTAATCTTAAAAGTAGAGAGGGTATCTGTCTCCCTGATCTGAATTGGGAGCTGGTTCCACAGGAGAGGAGCCTGAAAGCTGAAGGCTCTGCCTCCCATTCTACTCTTACAAACCCTAGGAACTACAAGTAAGCCCGCAGTCTGAGAGCGAAGCGCTCTAATGGGGTAATATGGTACTACGAGGTCCCTAAGATAAGATGGGACCTGATTATTCAAAACCTTATAAGTAAGAAGAAGAATTTTAAATTCTATTCTAGCATTAACAGGAAGCCAATGAAGGGAGGCCAACACGGGTGAGATATGCTCTCTCCTGCTAGTCCCCGTCAGTACTCTAGCTGCAGCATTCTGAACCAACTGAAGGCTTTTTAGGGAACTTTTAGGACAACCTGATAATAATGAATTACAATAGTCCAGCCTAGAGGAAATAAATGCATGAATTAGTTTTTCAGCATCACTCTGAGACAAGACCTTTCTGATTTTAGAGATATTGCGTAAATGCAAAAAGGCAGTCCTACATATTTGTTTAATATGCGCTTTGAATGACATATCCTGATAAAAAATAACTCCAAGATTTCTCACAGTATTACTAGAGATCAGGGAAATGCCATCCAGAGTAACGATCTGGTTAGACACCATGCTTCTAAGATTTGTGGGGCCAAGTACAATAACTTCAGTTTTATCTGAGTTTAAAAGCAGGAAATTAGAGGTCATCCATGTCTTTATGTCTGTAAGACAATCCTGCAGTTTAGCTAATTGGTGTGTATCCTATTTAATACATAACGTACATATTCATAATGTAAACACAAATATTAATACCGCTAAATATGAGGTCTGTTAGAAAACTATCCGACCTTTTTATTTTTTGCAAAAACTATATGGCTTTAAATCATGTGCGCTTGCATCAGCCAAGCTTGAACCTTCATGCGGATGCATGAGTTTTTTCACGCCTGTCGGTTGTGTCATTCGCAACCGACAGGCAGGTATAAAGTTTGCATTAATGTTATCTTGGTTCTTCCTGGGTGGTTCTTATGGCAACTGATCCAATCCCAAGCAAGGACTATTTGTATATAAAAATGTATTTCCTAAAATGATACATTTTGGGTTTCAAATGAAATTTATGTAGCTTTTTACCCCTCGAAATCCTCAAAAAGCTTCTGCTTCAGGGGGCCCTCCCACGAGGGCGTTGCCCCTCGACCCCACCGGGGGCCCTGCGGCCCACTGGACCCCCAAATCAAGGATTTGAACGCCCCCTTTCACATTCCTATATACGGCCCTGTATTCTATACATATTTTGAGACATTCAACACTGCTTCTACCTTCAGGTTCACCCTCTCATAAGGTAAGTTCCCCTTCAGCGTGATAGCAGCAAATGTGAGGAGGACCCTGCAGGAAGTAAACCCCCGTAAGAACACAGGCCCGGACAGGATCCAGGGCAGGACCCTCAGGATCTGTGCACATCAACTTTTGGAGGTATTGAAGGACACAATCAACACTTCACTGTTCCAACATGCTTTAAGATGTTCATCTCCTTCCCTGCACCAAAGTCCTCAACAGTGTCCTGCCTTAACAATTACCGCCTGTTTGCACTCACCCAATAATTATGAAGTGCACTGTTGCTGGTAATGACACACATAAGGAAGAACATCGATGTGACAACTGACCCCCATCAATATGTTTCCAGGAAGAATTGTGCCTTTTATAGGATCTTAGAATAGATTTTATATGCTTTTATATGGTTTTATGGAGGCCCTGGTAATTTTACTTGGTCTTTCCATTATCATATTAAATTTATAGCAGTTGGATGTCATATTGACACAGTTTAATGGTTTGTAATATATTTGTGTTCTATCAGGTATTTATTGTTTATTATTAATGATCATAATGACTGCTGAGTCCTGATGTTGATCTTTTATGTGTTATTTGGTTAGAATGACAAAGAATGCTTGAGAAAACTACAAAACAACAAGAGCAAACTGAGATTTCTGACGTCTGCCAAGCCGGATGTGGATCACCTCCAAGATTTAGTGGTGTATTCCGTTCCCTAATATCTATCTGTGGTACAAATTTAGCAAGAATCTGTGAAGTACCTTTGACATAATCCTTCAAAGCCTACATAAAGTGAAATCTTGATCCATAATCTGGATCCAGATCACCTCCAAGGCCTAACACCAATGTGTTGTGAAAATTTGGTGAAAATCCGTTCATTTGTTTTTGTTTTTTTACACAATTCTCAAAAACTAACAAAGTGAAGCGTACAAGTTGAAATCTTGATCCAGAATCAGGATCTGGATCACCTCTAAAACTTAATGAAGTCTTCCATGGCCTAATATCTATCTGTGGTGACAATTTCATCAAAATCAGTGCAGTAGTTTTGATATAATCCTGCTAACGGACAGACAGACAAATAAATAAATAAATGCCGACGATTTAATTACGTCCTTGGTGGATGTAATAAAAAAAGCAGCACCACATGAAGGCATGCACACTCTACATTATTAAATGATTTTCAGGTTGTTTTACTCACAAATAAATAAATTCTTTTATTTTAGCATAAACATTCAAAAAGTCTCTGGTAGACTTAGTACTCCTAACAGTTAAAAAATAAAACTCTTACAAATAGAAGACATGTTACAGTATATACTCTTCTTGTTTTTGTTTTGGTTGTGTTTCTTTTGCCCTCCTCTGGACTGTTTTCTGTCACTCTACTGGGAGTAGAAGATCTGCTTGGGAAGTCAGTTGAAATCCATCCTAACAATGTGACCCACCCACCGAAGCTGGTTCTTGATGATGGCACACTTGATGGTCTGGAGCTTGGCTTCAGCCGGGATGCTGATGTTGGTACAGTAGTCTTCCCACCGGATGCAGAGGATACTCCTCAGGCAGCATTGGTGGAATCGCTTGAAGGTCTTCAGGTGGTGGTCTTGTCGGTTGTCCAGCTCTCAGATCTGTACACTAGGGTTGGCAGGATAATGGCTTTGTAGAGATGAGGATTTTAGTTTTGTGTCAAAGGTCTCTATTGTTAACAATATGGGTGCAAAGCCAGCCAACGTCAGATCCTGCAAAAAATAAAACAAAATGTTATTTCAAGTAGGTGATGTCAACTGGTGATTGTATTTGAATGCCAAACGCTGTAGTTGTGTGAGTAGTTTTTGTGCGGTTTTGCTGTGAAAAATCTGTTTTTCGTAGTGAAAGTTGTGGGAGGTCGATGTCAGGAGATACAGGAGGAGTGTGTGTCTGCTGCAAAAAGCAAAAGAAACAAATATTGAACGCTCAAGGTGTTTTGCTGCTATGAATACCTGGCGAGGACAAGCCGTGACGGTGGCGTACAAAATGACGCAAAAGGACAGGTGAAAGCTGAGACAGGTCTGCAAAGTGCGGCTAACCCCTCACAGCGAAGACATCAACCAGCGGCTAGCAAGGATCCTGCTTAGTGTGTTGAATACATGAGGAGATGCCGAGTGAGTCCTGTTTCATGTGGTTTCACCTGAAGCCATGCTGCAACATTGACACGGATATGTACACTGTGTTAGAAGACAAAGTAATGAAATGGTTCTGTTAAATGTGTGACAGAAGCAGAACTCAAGTGGTAGACTTGAAAAGACTGATGGTCCAGTCTACTGTGAAGGAATATATATGTATGTGAGCAAGATGAAATTGAGAAGAGGAAGGCTAATGCCATCATCCACGGGTTGCCAGAACCAGTATGTGTGTGTGAGTGAAAGTCCATAACATGGAAACAAGATGATGTTTGCATGCCAATGCAAGATCCCTGAGACAATCAGCCGCCCAGTGCCATAGGAGTGTTTGTGTCAATCCTGATTTGACAAACATCCAGAGGGAGCTTGGTAGAGCAGCACAGGATGAACTGAAAAGAAGAAAAAAGTCACGGTGAACTGAACTTAATGATTAGAAATTTACACGTGGTGGTGATGAATGACAGGAGCAACAGGAGAAACCAGGACAGTGAACCCAACCACAACCGGGACAATGCGTGGGGTGTTTGCACACATCATAAAAATCTTGATGATTTTACCTTTGAGCCGTCTCAGCCAGAGACTATTGCAAGTTCTAAGTGTACTAGAACTGTGACACTTTTAATATTTAATTACATTAAATGCACTGCAACTAATTTGGAGAGCCTGCTGAGTAAAACTGATGAATTTAGAGTATGTCGGAAAGATGTCAAACCTGATGTAATATTTGAAACTGAAACCTGGTTGAAATCTAGTATTGGTGACTGTCTTTTTAACGTACCTGGCTTTGGCAGTTTGTGCAAACACACTGTTGAAGTTAGAAGTAGTATAATACTATTAGTGAGAAAGCTTTGTTTCACCAACAGAGTCATTTGTTAATGGAATAGTCTTCCTGATCTCACTGTCCTCTCACCAGATGTTAATATTTAAGTCAATGTTGGGGCTCATTGTTGATGTCGGCATTTGACTACACATGGCTGTCCATCATATGATTAGATATGATTGTGCGATGTAGTAATCATTACTAGTATCGGGTGCACTACATGTACATGTCATAGCTGGTCTGTGGGGACACCTAACTTGTACATTCCCTAGCTGTCCCTGCTGATCATCTCCTGGGCTCAGAAGAGCCAACAGATACCAGCGAATGGCTGAACATGGAGGGATGGAAAATGTGCATGTTAGGGAGTTACCAAGGACTGCAATGGGAACCACTTTCATGGCCTATGAGATGATAGGTATCATCTGATCATACAGGATGCTTCAGAAAAGCTTATATCATTTTGCAATCCAACAATGACAAATTTTTGTTCAAATGATCAAATGCCATGATTGTGTGTTAGCGTATGCTTGAACACAGTCAAACTGTCAGACTGTGAATTCCCCCAAAAAATGCACCAGCTGCAATGGAGATTTGGACACGGCACAAAACGTTCAAAGAGGAAGTCTGTCTGCACAGAGCCAAAGGATCTGGATGACCACCTGTATCGGTCGAGCAGTTCCAGCGGGGTCAGGAAACATTTACACAAAGTCTGGAAACCCAGATTCCTCCAATGACAGTTTGGCATGTTGACCAACTTGACATGTGCCGTGTCACAGGCAGTGCACACATTAAAAACTTGAGAAATTGTGCATGAAATCCAAACCTTTAAAATTCTCATTCAAATTTTGACAAATAAATCTTATTGTGCTCAAAAGCCTGTTTGTTTTCATGTGCAGAGACTATGTAGTTACTCAGATATTTACATCTCAAATGATATCAAATGTTTTGAAACACGAAGCTGTTGTCACTGTGACGTAGTGAGATGACCCCCGTACCAGCTTCGTATATTCGCTGACTGCGCATGCGCACAAAAAGGGGAAGTTTGTTCTGTGTACGGAACAAAATCGGGTTTACAGGCGGATTATTTTTTGCCCATAAATTTAAACCACCTCTCAGTCCTTTCCGCACACAGAAAGGCTAAACTTAGCACAGACAACGAATACAGTATACAAATCTGGTACGGGGGTCATGTCAGTAGGGGACACCGTGAACTCACCACGTGGTGTTTCTGTGACGCTTCGGTTGACGTTACAGTGCTGGTGGCAACATTCCCTCACACGTAACGTCCATTCACAAAATAGTGACTCGAAGGGTTGATTCTCCATCAGGCCCTGGAGTAACAGTCTGTGTGTCCGATGTACCAGGCTAATCTGTACTGCTACCTGCGCTATGTTCAGCTTTTCCTCATATTTTTGACAACATTCAGGTTTGCGCTCAAAGCAAGGCGATATGAAAACGTTTCGTTCAAAAACGACTAAAGGTACCGAGTTAAAACAACAACTACCGACAAACTAACTTCAGCGCGGCTAACAGGCTAACAACAATCTTTCGCCTAGCAGCGAGTGCGCATGCGCTGAAAAGCGGAAGTAAACAATAAGTGAAGTCAACTAAAATGACAACAAAGGTTTCTAGTTGTAGACATTTTCAAATGTTGTAAATTTTTGCTCAGAAATATCGGTTTTGTTTTGTTTATTCCATCAATAATAAAAATCATACAAACAAAACGTAAACACGACAAAACAAACAAACAAAAAACAGACATAGTAGCGGGAAAACCCGTTTATTTGTAATAATAATATTCATGAGTCATCTTTTCGGGCGATAAAAGTGTACAATAGTACATAAAACGTACACATCGTGCATAAAAAGAAATACAAAAATGGTCATTATTAAGTTTAAATGAAACAACATCACAGGGACTTGGTTAATTATTCAATGTATTGGAAAAACTATGCTTGATATCAAGTCTGCTTCTACTATGTTCATTCGTGACCTCTCAGGCCCTGACACCTTTTAATGGTTAACAGAATTAATTATATATATATATATATATATATATATATATATATATATATATATATATATATATATATATATATATATATATATATATATATATATATATATATATATATATATATATATATATATATATATATATATGACGTCACACGCGCAGCCGCGGCTTATATCCCACCGGTGACGCGTCAGAGACGCACCGGACACAGGAACGGAGTTGTATTCGAGCCTCATCATCATCGTCATGTCTGTGTCCGAAGCGCCGGCGGTGGAGGGATTCCCGCTCCAGTTATGCAGGTAGATTTCCGGCTGTAGGACACCGGTCGGACTTGGACCGGCAGGATGTTCGCACGTGCGCCAAAACTCACCACACAGTGCGGGCAAGCGTTTCGCGCAGTACAGATAATTTACGGAAATGAGCAAAGGCACGTGATGATTTAATTTAAATTTTTTTCAGAAGCTTTTTTATTTTTATTTATTTTATTAATTTTTTAGGACCACAGAGTCTGTGGATGCGGATGTGATGATCTCAACGCGGTTAGCATAAAAAGCACTAGCTGACCTTGCTAAAATCACAACGAAAACCATTTCAGTTTTACTTAGTAAGGAGTTGTAATACTTAAACTTTTATAATAAACATTTACGTGAACTACAGGGCTGAAATCTCGCAGGTTATTCTGTAATTATTGGCAGACTCCAGAATTATTTTGAAAACTAAAGCCGTGGCGGTGTCTGCTTCCGGTTTAACTTTGCCTGTTTCGCAGTTGAACTTCCTGTGTGCAAAAATAAAAGCAGTGATTTATTCAAAACCGACCCGATGGGCCTCAGGACCTGTATAAGACTTACTGTGGATGAGGTTCTCAGTTATCCGGGTACAACATATGTAGAAGTTGCTGATGTTCAACATGCAGGTGTCATCTGTTTGGGGGTGTGGTCAGCACACATGTATTAAGATCCAAAACTTGAGCACAGGACTTGGAAACCCACTTTAATCAACTGTAGTTTTAATGTGAAGTTGTGTCGTTCATATAGTTCTATTAAAATGCTGCTTTTCACCATCTCAGTTTAGATATTTATGTCCTTGAATTCACCACCAAACTCAAAGATATCAGTGATGCCCAGGATTACTGTCCAAAATCAACAAATAAATTTAATCTTTGATGTTATATTTATTTTCTGTATATAATTTGGTTTTTAGGCTTGAATTCCTAAGTGGTAAAATGACTATATCGTAGGGAAGAGACAAAAAAAAGTCCATAAATTGTTGTTTTTACAGGTGCAATTGATAGAGCATGAAAAAACAAAGAAACTGACACCAGGATTGTCAAGATTGGTTAAGAAATAAGGAAGTTATGGTAATTTTAGTCTAAAAAATGTGTATTTTTTTTTTTCCTATCGATCAGTTACGCATGGTAATTTTCGTGTTCTCCAAACCACGTTCTCAATATCGGATTGTCATGAAACTTCATCATTATGCTCGACAAAATATTATATTTTAGGGGTACTTACCTTTGAATGAGTGTTGTAAAGGTGATCATGGTTTTTACGCTTAGTAAAGTTGAGCAAAATTTTCAGCACGAACGAAGTACATGAAAGAAATGGCAGAATTGAAAAAACGAGGTCAAACAGGAACTTCTTGCCTACGTCATTACAAGGAATTCCATGGGAAATACCCCAGCGAGACAATGAAAAAAGCGATCTTTGTGGGGAATCCTCTGCACACTGCGCACAAAGATAAACACGCATCGATGGAATGCGCATGCAGGCCTCGATCGGGAGATTGTCTCATCCCTACTATAGTCAGTGTTTTACAATGATGCCTTACATTCACCTGCACACGCACACTGATGTCAGTGTGCCAACATGCACGGTGTTCAGGTGCACATCCGGGAGCAGCTTGGGGAATAAAGACCTTGCTCGAGGACTCTTGGTGATTTTTCTGGTCCGATGGGGATTTTAACTGAGGATCCTCTGGTCTCACGCCGACCGCTTTAGCCTCGACACAGTCACCTCTCCCCCTGAAATTCCTAGTAAGCATATTATTACATAAACTGTATTCCAAAGTAAATCTGAGCTCAGTACTGCCAATAATTGTACTGCACTTTGCATTTATTTGTTTGTCAACCAGGCCACTAGATGGCGCTGCAGTAGCGCTGTGAGTACTTGAATACTACGTGACAGGAAGAAGGGAAATTACTGAAAATTACACGAATTTAAACACATTTCAGGAAATATGACTTAATTTCTTTAAACTCTAAACACAAAACTGAAAAGACTTTCACTACTTTATCAGAAGGTTTTTTTTAAAGATTAATGCTTTGAAATCTGTCTTCTCCAATATGATTATTTCCACCAAAACAATAAAATCAGTTCTATTTCTTACAGCGCATCAACCAAACATTGGTGTGATTAAATTTAAAACATTGAGACCTTGACTCATGAGACATAATAATATACATCAAATTTTGCAGAAAAGTTTAAATTTGGCACATTATATATATATTCATGTACTTTTATGGACAACAATAATCCAACTATTTACTTTATAAGAGTATTTTCATTATGGTGTTCATGTTCTGTGTAGAATATTCCATTTCTTTATGGTGAACCTTGGTTCTGCAAAAGAAACAAAGGAAGTCCTCATAAACGTTTCAAAGACCATTTGAAGGTCAACATTGCTCATGCTGGCATCCTGCCTGAACCGTTAGAACACAGAGAACAGAACGGTTGTTATAGCACGTCTGTTAACTTTAATAATAATAATAGCCTTTATTTAACCAGATAGAAGCCCAATGAGATCAAAACCTTTTGGGTGACCTGGCAAAGAAAGACAGCAGCAAACGTCATAATAGATTAACATCATAATGCGAACATTAATGATGAATAACATACAAAAATACAATCATCTTGGTCATAGTAAATAGTAACACAGTTATGCCTCACATTCACCCCTGACATCGGGGTGAATGTGAGGCATAATTGTAAAGCGCTTTGAGCGTCTGATGCAGATGGAAAAGCGCTATAGAAATGCAGTCCATTTACCATTTAGTAACGATGGATAGTCTAAATACAAACCCGATTCCAATGAAGTTGGGACATTGTGTAAAATGTAAATAAAAACAGAATAAAGTGATTTGCAAATCCTCTTCAACCTATATTCAATTGAATACACAACAAAGACAAGATATTTAATGTTCCAACTGAAAAACCTTATTGTTTTTGTGCAAATGTTTGCTCATTTTGAAATGGATGCCTGCAACACATTTCAAAAAAGCTGGGACAGTGGTATGTTTACTACTGTGTTACATCACCTTTCCTTCTAACAACACTCAATAAGCATTTGGAAACTGAGGACACTAATTGTGAGTGTCATGATTGGGTATAAAAGGAGCATCCCCAAAAGGCTCAGCCATTCACAAGCAAAGATGGGGCGAGGATCACCACTTTGTGAACAACTGCGTGAAAAAATAGTCCAATTGTCTTCGCTGTTTCTGTTCTGCTGCCTTGAGGTGATGATCATAATCACATCTCTTATTGATCAGCTGCTGATGTTGTGATCACTGGGTGTGGTGCAATCCGGTTGGACCAGTTGCGATGCTGAGTCAATGCCGCGGCACCACGTCACTCTCCGGGGCAGTTTCAGGCATGGTGAGGATGTAGAAGTTATTTCAGCTGTAACAGTCATTAATTAGACAGCCACGTCGAGCACTTACAGTTTTAAAATGGTGTTGAAATGCTTCATTCATGCTGGTTTTTCTGTCGGATTTTAATGTTCAGTGAGTAGATTTGAAAATGAAATGGTCTTGGACCCGATAAGATTATTATTAAAAGGATCATATTCTGCTAAATCACTTTTTATCATCGTTTTATATGTTCACATGTTTGATATTTAATGTTCAACATCTCCAACATCCCACAATTCTGTGAATGTTTTCACAGGTTTTCTCCTGATTAAAGCAGAATTTATGGCTGGCACAGCTTGTTTCAGATTCCTGTGACATATGTAACAGAAATAACTCCTCAACCCAATGCTCTAATTTTACCTCAGATTATTAAAAGCTCCCCCATAGCAAAGCCACACACTCTCTCTCAATTCTTCTTCTTTCAGCTGCTCCCATTAGGGGGCGCCACAGCCGATCGATCGTTTCCATCTCACCCTGTCCTCTGTATCTTTCTCTGTCACACCAACCACCTGCATGTCCTCTCTCAGCACATCCATGAACCTCCTCTTTGGTCTCCCTCTTCTCCTCCTGCCTGGTGGCTCCATCCTCAGAATCCTTCTCCCTTTCTACCCTGGGTCCCTCCTCTGCACATGTCTAAACCATCTCAGTCTCACCTATCGGACTTTGTCTCCAAAGCCTCCTACCTTAATTGAGGTGATTTTTTTTTTTTAAACACTCTCTGTAGTGCAGTAATAAATAATTCTCAGTATGTTCATGGAGTAATGTTCTTCGGGTAATGACTGAAACAATAAGATCGCAAATACAAGCGGCAGAAGTTAGATTCCTCCACCGGGTATCTGGGCTTACACTCCTGGACAGGGTGAGAAGCTTAACTATCTGAGAGGAAATCAGAATTGAGCCGATGCTTCTTCGAATCGAAAGGAGGTAGTTAAGGTGGTTCGGGCACCTGGTGAGCACGCCCTCTGGTCGTCTCTTCCAGGCATGTCCAATCAGGAGGAGGCCCCGGGGAAGACCTAGAAGATGCTTGGAGAGATTATATCCAGCCTGGATATGCGATTGAAAATGAGTGAATGAATGAATGTTCATGATGTACTGTTTTTGCAAAGTTCATCGATTGCACAGTTTATTTTTGTACATTAAAATATTTCTGCAGTTGTTTTAATAAAACTAACATTTTTTGGTCCATTATTTTTACATTTCTAAGAACCTCATTTTAAGATCTATGTGCCTTGCAGCTGGAAGGCCAATATTTTCACAAAAATTATACTTGTGATTAATTTTGACTAATTAATCGCAAAGCGTGTAACTATTTGTTACTATTGTTGTTGTTGTTACTATTTGTATCTCTTGCATTGCTTCCTGTTTATTTTTCCCCATTTTAAATATTTGTTTTTCTTTATGTGATGATGCCAAACTATCTCTTTCTTCACCACAGGCTCATGTGCCCAGACGATGCCAACATTGCGGGTAATGTCCACGGAGGCATCATCCTCAAGATGATTGAGGATGCTGGATGCATTGTGGGAACGCGACACTGCAACACGCAGGATGGGGTGAGAGAGATTGAAGATTTAAGTTATCATCACTTGGTGACCCGGGCGACGTGGGGGGGGTGTGTGTGTCAACAGTCAAAGAGTTGGGGGACTTCCGGGATGGGCGGCGCCGTGTGAAGACACGTTTTGTCGGGCTCCGCAGGCGAACTCCTTGTTTTCTGACTATTACGTTCCGAAACAACGCAACCTAATTACACTTTAGTGGAGTGACGAATATTAGCCCGCTACCGGCTCACCTCTATTATGCCGCCAAAAAAATCGCCTAACACCACTAGGAACGAGCAAGACACGAGAGCCGCAGCTAGCGCTAGCCCGGTCGATGCTAGCACAACTCATACAGAGCCACCGGAGACTTCTGAGTCTAACAAACAAGTTCTGGAAGCAATCCAAGCGCTGAAGCAACAACTGCTCGATAAGATAGAAGAAAAAGCCAGTGAGACTCAGACGGAGGTGTGCAACGCCATCGGGCGAATTAATCTGAGGCTAGACAAGGCCGAGAACCGCACAACACTGCTGGAACAAAATGTCGGGGCTCAGTCGGACTCTATTGCCACTTTGGAGAAAGACATGGCACAAGTGAAGAAGGAGCTCGCTGCGGTCAAATCCAAATGTGAGGACCTAGAGGCACGTTCATGTCGCTGCAATGTCCGGATCACTGGAGTAAGAGAGGGCAGAGAGGACGGGCAGCCCCCCTCCAGGTACGTGGCGGACATGCTGAAAGCTGCGCTCGGTTTGGAGAAGCCTCTGTGCTTGGACAGAGCGCATCGGACCCTCCGCACAAAACCACAAGATGACCAGCCACCACGCGCTTTTGTTGTAAAGTGTCATTATTTTACTGAAAAAGAGGCACTTCTGAAGAAGGCAGCCGAGGCACGGGGGATAACAACCACCGAGGGAGACCGCATCCTGCCTGATTATACGCAAGCTGTGAGTAAACAACGCGCTGAGTTCACGGAGGTGAGAAACATGCTCCGGGGCTGTGTCGGAGTCCGCTATGGGCTGAGATATCCGGCGACGCTGAGAGTCTCCACGGCGGATGGGAAAGAACACACGTTTAAAGATCCCAAGCGTGCAAAGGACTTTATCCTGAGAGAAATAATGAAGGTATAAATACGGAGGACATTCTGCTCGTAATTTCCGAGCCAGTTACGCATGGAGCCGTGTTCGGTCCATCTGAACTGTCAGATGAAGACTTCTATTGGAACCAGGTGAAGCATTAAGGATGATTTTTACTATTTCTCTTACGCTCGCTTCACTGGACTGCCTCAAGTTTAAGAGTGGACAGAAGGAACGCTTTGATGTTTTTCCTATTCTAAGTGAGTGTGTGTGTATATATATATATATATATATATATATATATATATATATATATATATATATATATATATATATATATATATATATATATATGAGGGTGTGCAGGTGTGCGGGCACCTGTATATACAGACATATACTATCTTGTTTGCAATACTTACCACAAGGCGGGTTGCGTTATAATCAGTATGTTAATATTGCCGCCTGTGGGGGCCGCCATGGTAAGCACTGGAGACCAGGAAGCACACAAGTCCCCTTCTGGGACTGGGTTTTCTTTTTCCAATTTCTTCTTGTTTTTTGAGATGTTCCCCCCCTGTGTTCTGCGTTCTGCTGTTGGCGAACGGTTAGGTGCTTTGTGTGTGTCTTTTTTTTTTTTTCCTCACGTTTATGGGCCGCTACTCTTTCATCAACTTTACTACCATCTCTCTTATATCTTATGAATGGCAGGTAGCCCCACTACACTGGTGAACTGGAATGTTCGTGGCTTAAACAGTCCCATTAAGCGCAATAAAATATTTTCCCACTTAAAGAAATTACATAGCCAGATAGTTTATCAAGAAACCAAATTGGTCAATAAAGACCACTCAAGACTTCTCAGGGGCGGTTTTACACAGTGCTTTCATTCGGATTTCGAGAGTAAGAGTAGAGGAACAGCTGTTTTAATTCACAGGGAGGTGCAATACACAGACTAGGAGAATAAGGGATAAGAATGGTCGCTTTGTCATTACCCATTACAATAGGCCAGTCGTCCTTGCCAATGTTTACGGCCCTAAATGGGACAATGTAAACTTTTTTACAACTTTATTTTCTAATCTGCCTGACTTGGATTCCCATGACTTAATACTGGTGGGTGATTTGAACTGTGTCCTGAACCTGGCTCTGGACCGGTCTAGCTCCAAAGTGTCAACGTTAAGTAAATCCGCCTTGTGTGTCAACAATTTCATCAAAGCTTATGGGTTGGTGGATCCATGGTGGTTAAAAACCCGACATCCAAACAATTTTCCTTTTTCTCGCCAGTACACCAAAGTTACTCGAGAATCGATTACTTTTTGATTGACCATAAGCTGCTGCCTCTGGCCACCCGTACAGATTATGACAGTATAGTCATTTCAGACCACTCACCAGTAATTGTACAATTGAATTTTCCAGAAAATATCGCTCGTCCCCCTCCGTGGCGGTTAAATATCAGGCATTTATCTGATGAAAGGTTTGTGGAATTTATCAATAGTCAAATTGAACTCTTCCTGGAACTGAATCTGACCCCCGGGATAAGCTATTCTACCATTTGGGAAGCTCTGAAAGCCTATCTGAGAGGGCAGGTGATATCTTATACGGCAGCAGAGAAAAAGAGGCGGATGAAGCGAGCGTCGTAAATTTTAGTGGACATAGAGGAACTGGATCGGCAGCACTCAGAATCGCCCTCTGATGAATTACATCAGAAGAGAATCTTACTCCAGACCGAATATGACTCGATTACGAATGTCAAAGCAATTGATCTCCATCTGAGGTCTCGGCTCACCCACTATGAGCATGGCGATCGTGCTAACAAGTTATTATCCCACCAAATTAAGCAAATAACCGCTGCAGGCTCTATTTCTGCAATAAAAAATGAACACAGACATGTATTAACAGACCAACAGGACATAAACAATGAGTTCCGACTATTCTATGAGAAGTTGTACGCTTCTGAAGCTGCCGACCCAACTCAAGTTGAAAATTTTTGAGCACCCTACCCCTACCCATCTTAGAAGACAATGACAAAAACGTGTTAGAATCCGACATCACTCAGTCAGAAATAAGTAATGTCATTACAAAAATTAAATCCGGCAAGGCACCTGGCCCAGATGGATACCCGGCTGAATTTTTTAAACTATTTGCAACCAAACTGGTCCCATTGCTATCGAAAGTTTTCAAAGAGGTTTATGACAGGAAGACTCTACCTGCAACAATGACACATGCCACAATCTCATTACTGCTTAAAAAAGTAAAAGATCCATTGCTGTGTGAATCCTACCGCCCAATTAGCCTCCTGAATTGCAATTATAAGATTCTAGCAAAAGTATTGGCAGGCAGACTTGACAAGGCTCTTCCAAAGTTGATACATCCAGACCAAACAGGGTTTATCTCAAGGAGACAGATATCTAGTAACTTACGTCGGGTATACAATGTGATCTATCAGCGTAACAACTTCGAACCTGAAATAGTAATTTCCTTGGATGCGCAAAAAGCTTTTGATAGAGTGGAATATAACTTTCTGTTTGCAACACTTAAAAAATTTGGATTCGGTCCTGTCTTCTGCTCCTGGATTAGTATTTTGTATGCATCGCCACAAGTAGCAATATGCACAAACAAGGATCTGTCCAGTCTTTTCCCTCTATCTCGCGGAGCCAGACAAGGTTGCCCGCTTAGCCCCTTATTATTCAATATTGCTATTGAACCTTTGGCAGTACGACTGAGAAACGATCCGCAGCTAGTTGGAGTACGAAGAGGAGGACAAACTCATAAACTATCTATGTATGCTGACGACCTCCTCCTCTTTCTTTCAGATCCGTTCAGCACCATTCCCTGTGCTCTTAAAATCTTCAGTTCATTTGGTCAGGTTATAAGTTGAATCTTTCTAAGAGCGTTCTCTTTACAATAAATAGGAATGCGCAGCAGTTGGACTTCCGGAGCTTCCCCTTTAAGGTGTGTAAAAACCACTTTAGCTACCAGGGGGTCAGCGTTACTTATAACTACGAGTCGTTGTTCTCCAAGAACTTTACAGGCGCGCTGGATAAAGCTAAACAGGACATGGAAAACTGGTCCAAACTCCCGTTGTCGCTAGTCGGAAGAGTCAACTTAGTTAAAATGGTAATTCTGCCCAGACTTCTCTATTTATTCCAGACTGTACCGGTTTTCATTCCCAAATCCTATTTTAAAGATTTGAATAGTCACATGCCCAGGTTTCTCTGGAATAGAAACATACCTCGAATTAGGAGAGAGTTTCTAGAAAGATCGAGAGACGATGGTGGGCTTGCTTTACCAAATTTTCTTCACTACTATTGAGCCACGAACATTCAGAAACTGCTACTTTGGCTTGCGGATGCTTCGGACATGGAGGTTCCAGCCTGGGTCCCGATGGAGATGTTGTGAAAGTGTAGTGACACGGACCCACAACAGGGGGCGCAAATGAACGGACAATAGGAGAAGTCAAATTTGAACACTTTACTGTTGTGAATGCCACAACTACACACAGCAGATTATAGAATGTATACAAAGTCAATCAATCAAGATGTCGTGTGGGCAGGCTCGACGATAGGAGACGTCCGTCTGGAGAAGAACCGGAACCACACGATTTCCTCCGCCACCGAACCAGGAGAATACTGGAGCCGCCAGGTTCCGAGTCCCCCAGGTGGCCACCGTCTCTGCGTGTCGGATCTGGTACTGCTGGCGAAGAACAAAAACGGTCAGGTGTGGGTGTGTGTACACCCCGTAACAAGTATGGTGGTTATTCCACCTCCACCTCTCATCCACACTCGTGCAGCTACTGTCAATCACTTATCTGGCGGGATGCAGAGCGAAGCAGTCGCGGCATACGCCGGTTCTTCAGGAAGACAGCTGCAACAACGTATTTACTGATAACAACGTTAGTAACACTTAGGCTGAGAAAGTTACCTCCTTGGTAGAACGATATCTAGGCGACGTGGTGGAGGTGTCGTCCTGCTTTTATTAGGGGTGAGGCGCAGATGATTGGTGACAGCTGTCATAGCCGATGAGTGACAGCTGTCACCCCGGCCGCTCTTGTGGGGCGGCAGTGCTTGTCCGACGGTAAAAATCGGCCAGGAGGGCCGGGTCCAGGATGAAGCTCCTCTTCACCCAGGAGCGTTCTTCGGGTCCATACCCCTCCCAGTCCACCAAATACTGGAAACCGCGGCCCATTCGACGGACGTCCAGGAGCCGGCGCACTGTCCAAGCTGGCTCCCCGTCGATGATACGGGCAGGAGGTGGCGCCGGGCCGGGTGTACAGAGGGGTGAGGTGTGATGCGGTTTCAGTCTCGACACATGAAATACCGGATGGATCCGCAGTGAGGCCGGGAGTTGGAGCCTCACTGCGGCGGGACTGAGGACCTTGAGGATCTTATAGGGCCCGATGTACCGGTCCTTGAGTTTGGGGGAATCGACCTGGAGGGGGATGTCCCTCGTAGATAGCCACACCTCCTGCCCGGGCTGATATTTAAGTTTTTCAAGCTTCTTTAGTTTGCCTCCATTCCACTTAGTAATGTTCATGCAAAATATTACCTTAAAATTTTCTCTCGCGCTCTCTCTCTCTCTCTCACACACACACTCTCTCTCTCACTCTCGCTCACACACACACACACACACACACACACACACACACACACACACACACACACACACACACACACACACACACACACACACACACACACACACACACACACACACACACACTCTCTCTCACACTCTCACACACACACAAACATTTTCTCTCTCTCTCTCTCTCTCTCTCTCTCTCTCTCTCTCTCTCTCTGAAGGTGGTGTGAACACTGTAGTATGTACATAATGTTCTTTTGTCAATTGAAGAATTTTTCCATATTTTGAAAGAGTGTAAATTTGGTGATATTTTCTATTTTGTTAAGGGGGTGTCATTGTGAACCCCAGGATCTGTTTGTCTGAAGATAATGGCAGTGCAGTACAGTTTGGTGTACTATGTGTGTAATTGGTGTCAAATGGTGAAATGTTCTTTGCTCAAGAACTTGAGTGTTGTATTTGATACTGTTCCTTTCCAAAGTAGAAATGGGGCCTAATACTCGTATAGCTGTAAATGGTTAACTTTATCTGTAAAACTGCTGATTTTGAGGACATGAAATGATTATTGTGGAATTGTAGTAATTTTCCGACTGTTCACTTGAATGTCTGTACTGGACAAGGCAAGGGAATCTATTGGCACAGTAGCCCCACCAAGACTGTTTTTCATCAGCCGCCACTGATGTCCACTGTGAGACACATAATCTAAAAAAAAAAAAAAAATCCAGAAATCACAATGTATGATTTTTTTAATAATTTATTTGTATGTTACTGCTGCAAATAAGTATTTGAATACCTGTGAAAATCAATGTTAATATTTGGTACAGTAGCCTTTGTGGATGGTTTGGATGGGCAAGGATGAGGTTCAAGCCCGAAAAATCAAGGTCACTGGTGTTGAAGAGGGGCAAATTCGTGGACAGGTTCCGCTTCAGCATCGGAGGGGCGTTAATCCCAACTGTTTCTGAGAGACCAGTGAAGAGCCTTGGCAAGGTATTTAACAGCAGCCTGAAGGATTCAGTATCGGTTCAGGAAACCTGTCAGGAGCTGGAGAGCTGTTTGAGAGCAGTGGACCGGTCTGGGCTTCCTGGTAAGTTCAAGGCTTGGATCTACCAACATGGCATCCTGCCCAGGGTACTTAGGCCTCTGCTCGTCTACGAGGTTCCCATCTCAATCGTGGAGGGCTTAGAGAGGAAAGTCAGCAGCTTCCTCAGGAGGTGGCTGGGTCTGCCTAGGAGCCTTAGCAGCATTGCTCTCTATGGACGTAACACCAAGCTCCAACTGCCCCTGAGATCACTGGAAGAGGAGTTTAAGGTGACAAGGGCTAGAGAAGTAATGATGTACAGGGACTCCAGCAACCCCAGGGTGGCCCAGGCAGGGGTTAAAGTGAAAACCGGGAGGAAGTGGAGAGCCGATGAAGCTGTATCACAGGCAGAGTCTCGGATACGACACAGAGCCCTGGTTGGAACAGTGGCCCGTGGCAGAGCTGGCCTGGGGACCTTTACAACATCACAGTATGAGAAGGCCAAGGGGAGGGAGAGACGCAGATTGCTGCAGGAGGATGTGAGGGCAGAGGTGGTGGAGCGGAGGACTAGCAGAGCTGTCGGCCAGAGGCAGCAGGGTGCCTGGACAAGGTGGGAGCAGGCCATTGACCGAAAAGTCACATGGACAGAGCTGTGGCGGGTGGAGCCACAGCGCATAAAGTTCCTTGTCCAGGCAGTATACGACATCCTGCCTAGCCCGTCAAACCTCTCCATCTGGGGTAAGACGGAGTCTCCCAAATGTCCGCAGTGCCCAGGCAGGGGCACGTTGGAGTACATCCTGACCTGCTGCACAGTAGCTCTTGGGCAGGGGCGATACACCTGGCGCCACAACCAGGTCCTGAGACCCATTGCGGAAGCCATCAGCATGGGAATCAGCAGCAGTAGACGGTCCTGCTCCACCACCCAGACGATTGCCTTCGTGAAGGCTGGCGAGCGCCTGGGAAAACAGCAGGAGCCAGGAACCCACCAGGACTACTGGCGACTGCGAAGGATTGGCAGCTGTCTGTCAACCTGGAGAAGCAGTTGAAGTTCCCCCAACACATTGTCACAACCACCCTGAGGCCAGACATTCTCCTGGTCTCAGAGGAAACGAAGAACATCATCCTGATGGAGCTGACAGTGCCATGGGAGGACAGACTGGATGAGGCCCATGAGAGAAAGAGGACCAAGTACGAGGAGCTGGTCATAGACTGCTGCAAGCAGGGCTGGAAGGCGAAGTGTATGCCCATCGAGGTTGGCTGCAGAGGGTTTGCGGGCCAATCACTCTATAAAACCTTGAGTGCACTGAGCATTACCGGGATGGAGAGGAAAAGAGCCATCAAGAACATCACGGAGGAAGTGGAGAAAGCCTCCAGATGGCTCTGGATCAGGAAAGGTGATCCATGGGGAGTAGCAAATGCCACGTGAACACAAGCCGGGTCTGATCAACCATGGTTGGGTCGCCTGGGTGAGGGTGTCTGATGTTGAAAGACCCGAAACACCCAAGGACCCCAGGTTCCATCACTGATGATGTGTTCAGGAGCATCCTAGAGATGTATTCTACCAACTGTTTGCAATTACAGAGGTCAAACATTTGCTGTAGTTTTTCATCAGGTTTGCACACACTGCAGCAGGGATTTAGGTCCACTCCTCCATACAGATCTTCTCCAAATCTTTCAGGTTTGGAGTTTCAGCTCCCTCCAAAGATTTTCTATTGAGTTCAGGTCTGGAGACTGGCCAGGCCACTCCAGAACCTTGAAATGCTTCTTACGGAGCCCCTCCTTAGTTGCCCTGGCTGTGTGTTTGGGGTCATTGTCATGCTAGAAGACCCAGCCATGACCCATCTTCAATGCTCTTACTGAGGGAAGGAGGTTGTTTGCCAGAATCTCGCAGTACATGACCCCATCCATCCTCCCTTCAATACGGTGCAGTCGTCCTGTCCCCTTTGCAGAAGAGCACCCCCAGAGTATGATGTTTCCACCCCCATGCTTCACGGTTGGGATGGTTTTCTTGGGGTTGTTCTCATCCTATAAACATGGTAAGTGGAGTTGATTCCAAAAAGCTCTATTCTGGTCTCATCTGACCACATGACCTTCTTCCATGCCTCCTCTGGATCATCCAGATGGTCATTGGTGAACTTCAAACAGGCCTGGACATGTGCTGGTTTGAGCAGGGGGACTTTGCTGCTCTGCAGGATTTTAAACCATGACAGCATCATGTGTTACTAATGGAATCTTTGTGACTGTGGTCCCAGCTCTTTTCAGGTCATTGACCAGGTCCTTCTGTGTAGTTCTGGACTTTCTCAGAATCATCCTTACCCCACAAAGTGAGATCTTGCATGGAATCCCAGGCCGAGGGAGATTGACAGTCATCTTGTGTTTCTTCCACTTTGAGCGTCGTAAATTTTAGTGGACATAGAGGAACTGGATCGGCAGCACTCAGAATCGCCCTCTGATGAATTACATCAGAAGAGAATCTTACTCCAGACCGAATATGACTCGATTACGAATGTCAAAGCAATTGATCTCCATCTGAGGTCTCGGCTCACCCACTATGAGCATGGCGATCGTGCTAACAAGTTATTATCCCACCAAATTAAGCAAATAACCGCTGCAGGCTCTATTTCTGCAATAAAAAATGACCACGGACATGTATTAACAGACCAACAGGACATAAACAATGAGTTCCGACTATTCTATGAGAAGTTGTACGCTTCTGAAGCTGCCGACCCAACTCAAGTTGAAAATTTTTGAGCACCCTACCCCTCCCCATCTTAGAAGACAATGACAAAAACGTGTTAGAATCCAACATCACTCAGTCAGAAATAAGTAATGTCATTACAAAAATTAAATCCGGCAAGGCACCTGGCCCAGATGGATACCCGGCTGAATTTTTTTAACTATTTGCAACCAAACTGGTCCCATTGCTATCGAAAGTTTTCAAAGAGGTTTATGACAGGAAGACTCTACCTGCAACAATGACACATGCCACAATCTCATTACTGCTTAAAAAAGTAAAAGATCCATTGCTGTGTGAATCCTACCGCCCAATTAGCCTCCTGAATTGCAATTATAAGATTCTAGCAAAAGTATTGGCAGGCAGACTTGACAAGGCTCTTCCAAAGTTGATACATCCAGACCAAACAGGGTTTATCTCAAGGAGACAGATATCTAGTAACTTACGTCGGGTATACAATGTGATCTATCAGCGTAACACCTTCGAACCTGAAATAGTAATTTCCTTGGATGCGCAAAAAGCTTTTGATAGAGTGGAATATAACTTTCTGTTTGCAACACTTAAAAAATTTGGATTCGGTCCTGTCTTCTGCTCCTGGATTAGTATTTTGTATGCATCGCCACAAGTAGCAATATGCACAAACAAGGATCTGTCCAGTCTTTTCCCTCTATCTCGCGGAGCCAGACAAGGTTGCCCGCTTAGCCCCTTATTATTCAATATTGCTATTGAACCTTTGGCAGTACGACTGAGAAACGATCCGCAGCTAGTTGGAGTACGAAGAGGAGGACAAACTCATAAACTATCTATGTATGCTGACGACCTCCTCCTCTTTCTTTCAGATCCGTTCAGCACCATTCCCTGTGCTCTTAAAATCTTCAGTTCATTTGGTCAGGTTATAAGTTGAATCTTTCTAAGAGCGTTCTCTTTACAATAAATAGGAATGCGCAGCAGTTGGACTTCCGGAGCTTCCCCTTTAAGGTGTGTAAAAAGGTTCCAGCCTGGGTCCCGATGGAGATGTTGTGAAAGTGTAGTGACACGGACCCACAACAGGGGGCGCAAATGAACGGACAATAGGAGAAGTCAAATTTGAACACTTTACTGTTGTGAATGCCACAACTACACACAGCAGATTATAGAATGTATACAAAGTCAATCAATCAAGATGTCGTGTGGGCAGGCTCGACGATAGGAGACGTCCGTCTGGAGAAGAACCGGAACCACACGATTTCCTCCGCCACCGAACCAGGAGAATACTGGAGCCGCCAGGTTCCGAGTCCCCCAGGTGGCCACCGTCTCTGCGTGTCGGATCTGGTACTGCTGGCGAAGAACAAAAACGGTCAGGTGTGGGTGTGTGTACACCCCGTAACAAGTATGGTGGTTATTCCACCTCCACCTCTCATCCACACTCGTGCAGCTACTGTCAATCACTTATCTGGCGGGATGCAGAGCGAAGCAGTCGCGGCATACGCCGGTTCTTCAGGAAGACAGCTGCAACAACGTATTTACTGAAAACAACGTTAGTAACACTTAGGCTGAGAAAGTTACCTCCTTGGTAGAACGATATCTAGGCGACGTGGTGGAGGTGTCGTCCTGCTTTTATTAGGGGTGAGGCGCAGATGATTGGTGACAGCTGTCATAGCCGATGAGTGACAGCTGTCACCCCGGCCGCTCTTGTGGGGCGGCAGTGCTTGTCCGACGGTAAAAATCGGCCAGGAGGGCCGGGTCCAGGATGAAGCTCCTCTTCACCCAGGAGCGTTCTTCGGGTCCATACCCCTCCCAGTCCACCAAATACTGGAAACCGCGGCCCATTCGACGGACGTCCAGGAGCCGGCGCACTGTCCAAGCTGGCTCCCCGTCGATGATACGGGCAGGAGGTGGCGCCGGGCCGGGTGTACAGAGGGGTGAGGTGTGATGCGGTTTCAGTCTCGACACATGAAATACCGGATGGATCCGCAGTGAGGCCGGGAGTTGGAGCCTCACTGCGGCGGGACTGAGGACCTTGAGGATCTTATAGGGCCCGATGTACCGGTCCTTGAGTTTGGGGGAATCGACCTGGAGGGGGATGTCCCTCGTAGATAGCCACACCTCCTGCCCGGGCTGATATGCGGGGACCGGGGACCGTCGACGGTCTGCATGGGTCTTCGCCCTCGTACGGGCCCTCAACAAGGCCGAATGGGCGGTGCGCCACACCCGACGGCATCTCCGCAGGTGGGCCTGGACCGAGGGCACACCGACCTCTCCCTCCACCACAGGAAACAAAGGGGGCTGGTACCCCAGACACACCTCGAATGGGGAGAGGCTGGTGGCAGAGGACACTTGGCTGTTATGCGCATACTCGATCCAGGCCAGGTGTTCACTCCAAGCCGTCGGGTGTGCGGATGTAGTACAGCGCAGGGCCTGCTCCAGCTCTTGGTTAGCCCGTTCTGCCTGTCCGTTGGTCTGTGGGTGGTACCCAGACGAGAGGCTCACGGTAGCCCCCAGCTCCCGGCAGAAACTCCTCCAAACCTGCGAGGAAAACTGGGGACCACGATCTGAGATGATGTCTGTTGGTATCCCATGCAGACGTACGACATGGTGGACCAGGAGGTCCGCTGTCTCCTGGGCCGACGGGAGCTTCGGGAGGGCCACGAAGTGGGCCGCCTTGGAGAACCGGTCCACTATCGTGAGGATGGTGGTGTGCCCCCGGGACAGCGGGAGGCCCGTGACGAAATCCAGACCGATGTGGGACCAGGGGCGATGAGGCACAGGAAGCGGCTGAAGGAGTCCCTGTGCCTTTTGGTGGTCCGCCTTGCCCCTGGCGCAGGTGGTGCAGGCCTGGATGTATTCCCGGACGTCAGCCTCCAGGGATGCCCACCAGAAGCGCTGCCGGACCACTGCCACGGTCCTTCACACCCCTGGGTGGCAGGAGAGCTTGGACGCGTGACAGAAGTCCAGGACGGCAGCCCTGGCCTCTGGTGGGAGTACAGTTTGTTCTTTGGCCCTGTTCCGGGGTCCGGGCTCCGTGCCAGGGCCTCCCGGACGGTCTTCTCCACATCCCAGGTAAGGGTGGCCACGATAGCGGACTCTGGTACGATGGGTCCCGGTGGATCCGACAGCTCGGTTTTGACTTCATTTTCATGCACCCGGGACAAGGCATCCGACCTCTGGTTCTTGGTCCCTGGGCGGTAGGTGATCCGGAAGTCAAAACAGCCGAAGAACAGTGACCAGCGGGCTTGCCTGGGGTTCAGCCGCCTGGCGGTCCTGATATACTCCAGGTTCCGGTGGTCAGTAAAAACCGTGAATGGCACTGACGCTCCCTCCAACAGATGTCTCCACTCCTCAAGAGCCTATTTCACCGCTAGGAGTTCTCGATTGCCCACGTCATAGTTCCGTTCTGCTGGGGTCAACCTGCGGGAAAAATAGGCACACGGGTGAAGAACCTTATCGTTCTCTCCGCTCTGGGATAGCACGGCTCCTATCCCTGAGTCAGAGGCGTCCACTTCAACCACAAACTGGCGACTGGGATCGGGCTGCACCAAGACGGGTGCAGTCGAGAAGCGCTGTTTCAACTCCCTGAACGCGGCATCGCACCGATCCGACCAGGTGAAGGGAATCTTTGGTGAGGTCAGGGCTGTCAGGGGGCTAACTACCTGACTATAGCCCTTAATGAACCTCCTGTAAAAATTTGCGAAGCCGAGGAACTGTTGCAGTTTCCTACGGCTCGTAGGTTGGGGCCAGTCTCTCACCGCCGCGACCTTGGCCGGATCCGGGGCGACGGAGTTGGAGGAGATGATAAACCCCAGGAAGGACAAAGAGGTGCGGTGAAACTCACACTTCTCGCCCTTCACAAACAGCCGGTTCTCCAACAACTGCTGCAGGACCTGACGTACATGCCGTACATGAGTCTCAGGGTCCGGGGAAAAGATGAGTATATCGTCCAGATATACGAAGACGAATCGGTGCAGGAAGTCCCGCAAGACGTCATTTACCAAAGCTTGGAATGTCGCAGGGGTGTTAGTGAGGCCGAACGGCATGACCAGGTACTCAAAATGACCTAACGGGGTGTTGAATGCCGTCTTCCACTCGTCTCCCTTCCGGACCCGAACCAGGTGATATGCGTTTCTAAGATCCAGCTTTGTGAATATTTTGGCTCCATGCAGGGGGGTGAATACCGACTCTAACAAAGGCAACGGGTATCGGTTGCGAACCGTGATCTCGTTCAGCCCCCGATAATCAGTGCATGGACGAAGACCGCCATCTTTCTTGCCCACAAAAAAGAAACCTACTCCCATCGGGGAGGTGGAGTTCCTGATCAGCCCGGCAGCTAAGGAGTCCCGGATGTAGGTCTCCATCGATTCGTGCTCAGGTCGTGAGAGGTTGTACAGCCTGCTGGATGGGAACTCCACGCCTGGAATCAAATCGATGGCACAATCGTATGGATGGTGCGGGGGAAGGGTGAGTGCCAGATCCTTGCTGAAAACGTCAGCAAGATCGTGGTACTCAACCGGCACCGCCGACAGATTGGGAGGGACTTTGACCTGCTCCTTAGCCTGGGAACGGGAGGAACCGAGGATCCTAAACACACCCGGTGGCAGGTCTCGCTCCACTGAACCACCACCCCGGACGGCCAGTCAATCCGGGATTGTGTTTTAACATCCATGGGAACCCCAGAATCACACGGGAGGTAGAGGGAGTCACAAAAAACTTTATCTCCTCCCGATGATTCCCTGACACCACCAGAGTTACTGGTAGTGTCCTGTGTGTGATTAAAGGGAGTAGGGTGCCATCCAGTGCTCGCACCTGCAATGGCGAAGGAAGCACCACCAGAGGGAGCCCTACCTCCCTGGCCCATCTGCTGTCCAGCAGATTCCTTCTGACCTGTGTTCTACCAGTGCTGGGACCTGAAGGGTTAAATCCCTGCTAAGGATTGTAACTGGGAGTCGTGTGGAATATGTGTGTGTCCCACATGCATGTCTTGGCCCACCCTAAGCCCAGTTTCTAGGGGCGGGCGTTGGTGTTTAACCATTCGGGGCAGTCTCTCAATTGATGCTCAATTGAGCCGCAGACAAAGCACGCCCCGCGGGGAAGCCTCCTCTGTCTGTTCGGTGGTCTGAATGTGGCCCTGCTCGTGTCCATAGCTTCGTCAGCAGGGGGAGCTGTAGCCACACGGAGCGTAGAGGCCATGGAGCGTGGGAAGGGCGGACCTTTTTCGGACCCGGAAGGGAGAGGGACGGCGCGTGCCCGCCCACGCCCCTCGTCTCGTTTACCTCCTTGGTAGAGCGATATCTCGGCGACGTGGTGGAGGTGTCGTCCTGCTTTTATTAGGGGTGAGGCGCAGATGATTGGTGACAGTTGGTCATAGCCCGATGGTGACAGCTGTCACCCCGGCCGCTCTTGTGGGCGCGGCCAGCGCCCTTTCGTGCCTTTGAAGCCCGCACTTCAGACAGGCGCGGCCCCACCTCTGGTGGTGGGCCCGCAGTACCCTCTCTTCTGGCGGCCCCACACAAACAGGAGAAGCATTTCTGCAACCCAGCATCACTTGGCTCGTATGGTAGCTCGCTACCTTCGAGTACAACATCACTGGACAAACAATCTGATAGTCAAGGGCTACACTGAGAATCTGGTTTCAATTCCGTACGCACTTTGGATTTTAAAGGCGCCATAGCTGCAACTCCCATTCAGTCTAATGTAATTTCCCCCCTCCTTGATAGACCGTCTTTTCTATCATGGCACAGAAGGGTCTGTCATGTGTAAAGAAGCTTTTCAAAGATGGCGAATTGGCCTCATTGAGCAGTTGAAAAAGGACTTTGATTATCACAATCGGATTTCTTAGATATCTACAGATTCGCAGTTTTGTGAAAACAACTTTTTCCCTGACTCTTCACAAAAGAACTGGCTGGACGAATGCTTAGAGTTGGACCCCATGGGATAAAGGTCTGGTGTCATCTTTGTTATAGTAAAATTCAAGGTGCGTCATTCCCCATCAACAGAGCACCTGAGGAATCACTGGGAGGAGGAATTAGGCGAACTATTCACTGATCGGGCCTGGCAATCGGCAATTACTAGAATTCACACCTCATCGATTTTATGTCAGACATAGTTTAATACAGTTCAAGATATTACACAGACTACACATATCTCCAAGTAAACTTTCCAGACTATAACCAGGTTCTGACTCATCCTGTGTAACGGTGTGGCTATGGCCCGGCAAGCCTCAGTCATATGTTTTGGTTGTGTCCTAAACTTCAGAATTTCTGGCAAGAACTATTCGGAACATTCTCCTCCCTATGTAAACAAGCCTGTCGGTCCAAACGGCATGGTGGCCCTGTTTGGTGTCACCCCACCGGATACAGCTGTGACAGCCCAGCAAGCCAACGCGATCGCCTTTATAACTCTGCTCGCAAGACGCCTGATCCGGCTCAACTGGAAAAAAGCAGCTCCGCCTTCTCATAAACTCCTGCTGGAAGATGTTATTTCCCACTTAAAACTGGAGTATTTAAGGCACACCATGAACGGCTCTCTACAGACTTATAATAAAATCTGGCAACCTTTTGTTAATCTTTTTTTTAAAAAAAGTCCACCTTAGAGTCCAGCCCGAACCTTACAGTCTGACTGGTTGTGATGTTTCTTGTTGTCTTGAACATTTGTGTTGCCATCATCATTTATCTATTGTTTACCCTAATGTGGTCTGTTTTTTTTTTTTTTTTTTTTGCATACTTGAAAGCCACAATGCTTGTTCTATTGTTCTCTTGTTCTTCTGTTCCTGTATGCGGGGTAAATTTTTGAAAATAACAATAAAAATAATGTTATAATAATAACAGTCAAAGAGTAGCAGTTAGTTGATCCATAAATATTGGTATTTGTGTGATCCAGGCAGTAGTGGTGGCACCAAGCTAACCAAAAAGTTAGCTTCATCCATCCACTATTTTCTCCGCGTTATCCGGAGTCGGGTCGCTTGGGGGCAGCAGCTCAAGCAAAGCCGCCCAGACCTCCCGATCCACACACACACTCCCCAGCTCCTCCGGGGGACCCAAGGCATTCCCAAGCCAGCCGAGAGATGTAGTCACTCCCACGTGTCATGGGTCTTCCCCGGGGTCTCCTCCCAATGGGACTTGCCCAGAACACTTCTCCATCTGAGGCGTCCAGGGGTGCATCCAGGAAAAGATGCCGAGCCACCTCAACTGACTCCTTTCGACGTGAAAGGAGCAGCGGCGCCACTCTCAAGCGCCTCCCAAGTTACTTCAGTAACTGTTAATCTGCTAACTGAAAAATTATCTCTTTTAACTCTAAACCATAAACTGCCTAAAAACTTATCAGAAGCTACAGATGACCAATAACTAAGTTTAGCCTTCAACATGCTCTCAACTACTAAGAAGTGTATTTTTGAGTTTCAATGAGCCTGCATTTCTGTCTTTTGCACTCTGCCCACCTGCTGTAGCAAAGCATCATTTACTCTGACAAGATACAGTGGTCCAGTGATGAGGCAGAGGCCTTTGAAATGGAAAGCAGGTTTGAATTATGGTTTTGTTTTAAAAATAAAATTATTCCAGATAGAATGACTACATTAATGTAACCTCTTAAATGTACAAAGTGATATATGACACATATCTGTTTAATTTTAAATATGCACTAATTCTGAAGATTTGAACATTAACACACAGATCCCCAAAGGGGATTATGGGTAACTAAGCTCCAACTCAACTGTTGGTTGATTCATTCATTCTATGTACAAACCAACGCAACTGAATCAGGTAACGTGTTGATGTTTACAAAATCTTGCTTTTTGGTAAAATATGTCATTTTTTTCATTTGTATAAAAAAAAAAAGAAATTTTCAAGATCCCGCTAGACAGCGCTAAGCGCACATGTGAGGACATCACAACTCTATCTGCTTAGGGAGACAAGGTTTAGGGGAGACAAGAACTGTCAAAACAACTTTCTCGGTGTGTGGTTGGAATTGTGTGGGTGATATGAATCGCCTTTGAATGCGTTGAATATGATGTCAGTCAAACAAAGAAATAAATAACATAGTGAAAACATGTTCGGTGTGGTGTTATAACGATCAGTCAATCGCTCCATGAGGCGTCATAACATCAAGCCCTGGTTCACATGGCAAAGATAATTAGGGCCGATATCGGGCCCGATCTTGCCCTTCGACAATCTTAAGGACGCCCCGACAATCGTGATGACGCTAAATATAATCTTAAGATATTCATGCTGTGTGTGGTTTGTAAGAGCACTCTGATCTGCTCAGAAGGACAGAGCCTGATCAGAGCGCTCAAATGCATTTCTCCTGTCATGACCTTTACCCATAATGCACTGCGCACACACCATGTCCACATTAAAACCTTCAAAATTAGTGCATTACTTTAAACTAAAACATATCTGATATTTTCACTGTATAAAACTTCAGACGTGACGTTAATTTAAATAACTTGTCCGAAATTAGTTTGGTTTAAAATTCTAACCATAAGTTAAAACGTTATGCCTCTGGATGACTTGGGTGCTATTGCCAGTGGTGTTAGTATGGGGGCAAAAGAAATTAGTTTTTTCTTTCTGTGACCAGTATAAAGTAGTTTATTCTGGAACAAGCTCTTCTCTGTTTATAGAGGCTAGTGAACTGTGCATCTACTACAAAAAACTATGTCTACACAAATGTTAGAGGTCTAAAAATGATCAGACCAAAATTTATTGGAAGATAATTGGTCCAATGATGGTTTTCAAAGTTATCTGAAAAGCTAATCTGATAATGAAAACATTAGCTTCGATAATTAGCAGTTAGCAGATTAGCTTAACTGTGTCCACCACTGGATACAGCCTTTTTATGATGGACAGTATGCTTTGAACATTCATATTACAGTTATTCAACTGTCATACACATTTAAATAAATGACGGACAGTATCTGCTTTGAACATTCATATTACAGTTATTCAACTGTCACACACATTTAAATAAATGACAGACAGTATCTGCTTTGAACATTCATATTAGTTATTCAACTGTCATACACATTTAAATAAATGTGCTGTGGTTTTTCTGGAGTCTTACGATTCTAATGCTGGTAGCTGAGTGGATAAGTAGCTGTCCTGCCAATCTGTACACCTGGGTTCGAATCCTGCTCATGCTACCTGTCTGTGTACTTGGACAAGACACTTAATTTAAATTGTCTCAGTCCACCCAGCTGTAAATTGGTGTGGGTGTGTGTGTGTGTTCCGTGGCCTCAACTGTGGAAGTAACCTGCTTTGGATTGGTGTCCTGTTCAGGGGGATAATGATAAAACGACATATTGAAAAGGAAAACATTAAATTCTACTAAAACTGTCTGATCACTGTATCTGTTGGGGGAGTCTGATTGGAGACAAAACTATCCCAAAATACGATTTCAAATTTACATGTTCTCCAGCACAGATATGGCTGAGTACAACGTCATGCTAATATATGGCTGTATTAATATAAGGACTGATTGTACTTTATTTGTGTGAGTCTGGGGCCGCCTGTGGACATCCCATGAAATTGAAGCAAAAACCCCAAAACGGTCGCATATCAAGCCACCATTCTGACTCTCTGGAGTCTATGGATCTGAGACCTGGACTCTCAGACCCCTGTCCCATCTTTGCCAGATTTATTTTATTTTGTAAGATGCACTAATCGATTAAGCAATGGCAACATGCTAAAGTAAGCTAAAGTAGCAGATGTTGAGATTCTCTGTTAGTCACAGTTTTGGTGAGCTGGGTGCGACTGACAGTCACATTCCTGAACATGTTTTATAGAAGAAGACGTGCAAACCACAGACAGTGGAGGACAGACGTTCATGATGGTATCAAAGATGGTATCAAAAACTGAGAAAAGCAGCCAAACAAGTGAGCTGACATGCAGTACAAAACCACGATCCAGATACAACAACAGCGAATTACATATAAATCTGTCAGGCATCGTTACTCTCAGTCACAAGTGCTGAGAATGTGTGAAGTTTTGACTCACTGGGTACAAAGCTGAGAAAAGTTGGTTTCTCAGAATGAAAAACCACACGTTACCTTTTCTGGGTCAGGCTCAAAACTCGCCCCTTGTAATTTAAAGCCATGCTGTAATTTGTAAGCAGAGATCTTCCCCAGGTGGCCGGTGAGTATTACTTTCTGCTGTAGTAAAGCCTCGAGTTGCTTGATGTCGACTGTTCACTCAACAACTTTCTCAAATGTCTGATTGGCTGCACAAAAAAAAAAAAAAAAAACCAATGGGGCTGCCAAAAAGTCATTGAACAAATGAAAACTATGCTGATATTAATGACTTTTATACACCTGCATACAGTTCCAGAACGGTGATTATCTTGTAGGGTTCATTATTGATACTTGATAAGTCACATTGAGAACCAGTAAATAAAAACAGAATAAAGTGATTTGCAAATCCTCTTCAACCTATATTCAATTGAATACACAACAAAGACAAGATATTTAATGTTCCAACTGAAAAACCTTATTGTTTTTGTGCAAATGTTTGCTCATTTTGAAATGGATGCCTGCAACACATTTCAAAAAAGCTGGGACAGTGGTATGTTTACTACTGTGTTACATCACCTTTCCTTCTAACAACACTCAATAAGCATTTGGAAACTGAGGACACTAATTGTGAGTGTCATGATTGGGTATAAAAGGAGCATCCCCAAAAGGCTCAGCCATTCACAAGCAAAGATGGGGCGAGGATCACCACTTTGTGAACAACTGCGTGAAAAAATAGTCCAATTGTCTTCGCTGTTTCTGTTCTGCTGCCTTGAGGTGATGATCATAATCACATCTCTTATTGATCAGCTGCTGATGTTGTGATCACTGGGTGTGGTGCAATCCGGTTGGACCAGTTGCGATGCTGAGTCAATGCCGCGGCACCACGTCACTCTCCGGGGCAGTTTCAGGCATGGTGAGGATGTAGAAGTTATTTCAGCTGTAACAGTCATTAATTAGACAGCCACGTCGAGCACTTACAGTTTTAAAATGGTGTTGAAATGTCATTCATGCTGGTTTTTCTGTCGGATTTTAATGTTCAGTGAGTAGATTTGAAAATGAAATGGTCTTGGACCCGATAAGATTATTATTAAAAGGATCATATTCTGCTAAATCACTTTTATCATCGTTTTATATGTTCACATGTTTGATTTAATGTTCAACATCTCCAACATCCCACAATTCTGTGAATGTTTTCACAGGTTTTCTCCTGATTAAAGCAGAATTTATGGCTGGCACAGCTTGTTTCAGATTCCTGTGACATATGTAACAGAAATAACTCCTCAACCCAATGCTCTAATTTTTACCTCAGATTATTAAAAGCTCCCCCATAGCAAAGCCACACACTCTCTCTCAATTCTTCTTCTTTCAGCTGCTCCCATTAGGGGCGCCACAGCCGATCGATCGTTTCCATCTCACCCTGTCCTCTGTATCTTCCTCTGTCACACCAACCACCTGCATGTCCTCTCTCAGCACATCCATGAACCTCCTCTTTGGTCTCCCTCTTCTCCTCCTGCCTGGTGGCTCCATCCTCAGAATCCTTCTCCCTTTCTACCCTGGGTCCCTCCTCTGCACATGTCTAAACCATCTCAGTCTCACCTATCGGACTTTGTCTCCAAAGCCTCCTACCTTAATTGAGGTGATTTTTTTTTTTTAAACACTCTCTGTAGTGCAGTAATAATAATTCTCAGTATGTTCATGGAGTAATGTTCTTCGGGTAATGACTGAAACAATAAGATCGCAAATACAAGCGGCAGAAGTTAGATTCCTCCACCGGGTATCTGGGCTTACACTCCTGGACAGGGTGAGAAGCTTAACTATCTGAGAGGAAATCAGAATTGAGCCGATGCTTCTTCGAATCGAAAGGAGGTAGTTAAGGTGGTTCGGGCACCTGGTGAGCACGCCCTCTGGTCGTCTCTTCCAGGCATGTCCAATCAGGAGGAGGCCCCGGGGAAGACCTAGAAGATGCTTGGAGAGATTATATCCAGCCTGGATATGCGATTGAAAATGAGTGAATGAATGAATGTTCATGATGTACTGTTTTTGCAAAGTTCATCGATTGCACAGTTTATTTTTGTACATTAAAATATTTCTGCAGTTGTTTTAATAAAACTAACATTTTTTGGTCCATTATTTTTACATTTCTAAGAACCTCATTTTAAGATCTATGTGCCTTGCAGCTGGAAGGCCAATATTTTCACAAAAATTATACTTGTGATTAATTTTGACTAATTAATCGCAAAGCGTGTAACTATTTGTTACTATTGTTGTTGTTGTTACTATTTGTATCTCTTGCATTGCTTCCTGTTTATTTTTCCCCATTTTAAATATTTGTTTTTCTTTATGTGATGATGCCAAACTATCTCTTTCTTCACCACAGGCTCATGTGCCCAGACGATGCCAACATTGCGGGTAATGTCCACGGAGGCATCATCCTCAAGATGATTGAGGATGCTGGATGCATTGTGGGAACGCGACACTGCAACACGCAGGATGGGGTGAGAGAGATTGAAGATTTAAGTTATCATCACTTGGTGACCCGGGCGACGTGGGGGGGGGTGTGTGTGTCAACAGTCAAAGAGTTGGGGGACTTCCGGGATGGGCGGCGCCGTGTGAAGACACGTTTTGTCGGGCTCCGCAGGCGAACTCCTTGTTTTCTGACTATTACGTTCCGAAACAACGCAACCTAATTACACTTTAGTGGAGTGACGAATATTAGCCCGCTACCGGCTCACCTCTATTATGCCGCCAAAAAAATCGCCTAACACCACTAGGAACGAGCAAGACACGAGAGCCGCAGCTAGCGCTAGCCCGGTCGATGCTAGCACAACTCATACAGAGCCACCGGAGACTTCTGAGTCTAACAAACAAGTTCTGGAAGCAATCCAAGCGCTGAAGCAACAACTGCTCGATAAGATAGAAGAAAAAGCCAGTGAGACTCAGACGGAGGTGTGCAACGCCATCGGGCGAATTAATCTGAGGCTAGACAAGGCCGAGAACCGCACAACACTGCTGGAACAAAATGTCGGGGCTCAGTCGGACTCTATTGCCACTTTGGAGAAAGACATGGCACAAGTGAAGAAGGAGCTCGCTGCGGTCAAATCCAAATGTGAGGACCTAGAGGCACGTTCATGTCGCTGCAATGTCCGGATCACTGGAGTAAGAGAGGGCAGAGAGGACGGGCAGCCCCCCTCCAGGTACGTGGCGGACATGCTGAAAGCTGCGCTCGGTTTGGAGAAGCCTCTGTGCTTGGACAGAGCGCATCGGACCCTCCGCACAAAACCACAAGATGACCAGCCACCACGCGCTTTTGTTGTAAAGTGTCATTATTTTACTGAAAAAGAGGCACTTCTGAAGAAGGCAGCCGAGGCACGGGGGATAACAACCACCGAGGGAGACCGCATCCTGCCTGATTATACGCAAGCTGTGAGTAAACAACGCGCTGAGTTCACGGAGGTGAGAAACATGCTCCGGGGCTGTGTCGGAGTCCGCTATGGGCTGAGATATCCGGCGACGCTGAGAGTCTCCACGGCGGATGGGAAAGAACACACGTTTAAAGATCCCAAGCGTGCAAAGGACTTTATCCTGAGAGAAATAATGAAGGTATAAATACGGAGGACATTCTGCTCGTAATTTCCGAGCCAGTTACGCATGGAGCCGTGTTCGGTCCATCTGAACTGTCAGATGAAGACTTCTATTGGAACCAGGTGAAGCATTAAGGATGATTTTACTATTTCTCTTACGCTCGCTTCACTGGACTGCCTCAAGTTTAAGAGTGGACAGAAGGAACGCTTTGATGTTTTTCCTATTCTAAGTGAGTGTGTGTGTATATATATATATATATATATATATATATATATATATATATATATATATATATATATAATATATATATGAGGGTGTGTAGGTGTGCGGGCACCTGTATATATAGACATATATATCTTGTTTGCAATACTTACCACAAGGCGGGTTGCGTTATAATCAGTATGTTAATATTGCCGCCTGTGGGGGCCGCCATGGTAAGCACTGGAGACCAGGAAGCACACAAGTCCCCTTCTGGGCTGGGTTTTCTTTTTCCAATTTCTTCTTGTTTTTTGAGATGTTCCCCCCCTGTGTTCTGCGTTCTGCTGTTGGCGAACGGTTAGGTGCTTGTGTGTGTCTTTTTTTTTTTTTCTCACGTTTATGGGCCGCTACTCTTTCATCAACTTACTACCATCTCTCTTATATCTTATGAATGGCAGGTAGCCCCCCTACACTGGTGAACTGGAATGTTCGTGGCTTAAACAGTCCCATTAAGCGCAATAAAATATTTTCCCACTTAAAGAAATTACATAGCCAGATAGTTTATCAAGAAACCAAATTGGTCAATAAAGACCACTCAAGACTTCTCAGGGGCGGTTTTACACAGTGCTTTCATTCGGATTTCGAGAGTAAGAGTAGAGGAACAGTTTTAATTCACAGGGAGGTGCAATACAGACTAGGAGAATAAGGGATAAGAATGGTCGCTTTGTCATTACCCCCTGTACAATAGGCCAGTCGTCCTTGCCAATGTTTACGGCCCTAACTGGGACAATGTAAACTTTTTTACAACTTTATTTTCTAATCTGCCTGACTTGGATTCCCATGACTTAATACTGGCGGGCGATTTGAACTGTGTCCTGAACCTGGCTCTGGACCGGTCTAGCTCCAAAGTGTCAACGTTAAGTAAATCCGCCTTGTGTGTCAACAATTTCATCAAAGCTTATGGGTTGGTGGATCCATGGCGGTTAAAAACCCGACATCCAAACAATTTTCCTTTTTCTCGCCAGTACACCAAAGTTACTCGAGAATCGATTACTTTTTGATTGACCATAAGCTGCTGCCTCTGGCCACCCGTACAGATTATGACAGTATAGTCATTTCAGACCACTCACCAGTAATTCTACAATTGAATTTTCCAGAAAATATCGCTCGTCCCCCTCCGTGGCGGTTAAATATCAGGTATTTATCTGATGAAAGGTTTGTGGAATTTATCAATAGTCAAATTGACTCTTCCTGGAACTGAATCTGACCCCCGGGATAAGCTATTCTACCATTTGGGAAGCTCTGAAAGCCTATCTGAGAGGGCAGGTGATATCTTATACGGCAGCAGAGAAAAAGAGGCGGATGAAGCGAGCGTCGAAATTTTAGTGGACATAAGGAACTGGATCGGCAGCACTCAGAATCGCCCTCTGATGAATTACATCAGAAGAGAATCTTACTCCAGACCGAATATGACTCGATTACGAATGTCAAAGCAATTGATCTCCATCTGAGGTCTCGGCTCACCCACTATGAGCATGGCGATCGTGCTAACAAGTTATTATCCCACCAAATTAAGCAAATAACCGCTGCAGGCTCTATTTCTGCACTAAAAAATGAACACGGACATGTATTAACAGACCAACAGGACATAAACAATGAGTTCCGACTATTCTATGAGAAGTTGTACGCTTCTGAAGCTGCCGACCCAACTCAAGTTGAAAATTTTTGAGCACCCCCCTACCCATCTTAGAAGACAATGACAAAAACGTGTTGGAATCCGACATCACTCAGTCAGAAATAAGTAATGCCATTACAAAAATTAAATCCGGCAAGGCCCTGGCCCAGATGGATACCGGCTGAATTTTTTAAACTATTTGCAACCAAACTGGTCCCATTGCTATCGAAAGTTTTCAAAGAGGTTTATGACAGGAAGACTCTACCTGCAACAATGACACATGCCACAATCTCATTACTGCTTAAAAAAGTAAAAGATCCATTGCTGTGTGAATCCTACCGCCCAACTTAGCCTCCTGAATTGCAATTATAAGATTCTAGCAAAAGTATTGGCAGGCAGACTTGACAAGGCTCTTCCAAAGTTGATACATCCAGACCAAACAGGGTTTATCTCAAGGAGACAGATATCTAGTAACTTACGTCGGGTATACAATGTGATCTATCAGCGTAACAACTTCGAACCTGAAATAATGTCATTTCGTGGATGCGCAAAAAGCTTTTGATAGAGTGGAATATAACTTTCTGTTTGCAACACTTAAAAATTTGGATTCGGTCCTGTCTTCTGCTCCTGGTTAGTATTTTGTATGCACCGCCACAAGTAGCAATATGCACAAACAAGGATCTGCCAGTCTTTTCCCTCTATCTCGCGGAGCCAGACAAGGTTGCCCGCTATGCCCCTTATTATTCAATATTGCTATTGAACCTTTGCAGTACGACTGAGAAACGATCCGCAGACTAGTTGGAGTACGAAGAGGAGGACCAAACTCATAAACTATCTATGTATGCTGACGCCACTCCTACTCTTTCTTTCAGATCCGTTCAGCACCATTCCTGTGCTCTTAAAATCTTCAGTTCATTTGGTCAGGTTATAAGTGAATCTTTCTAAGACGTTCTCTTTACAATAAATAGGAAATCGCAGCAGTGGACTCCGGAGCTTCCCTTTAAGGTGTGTAAAAACACTTTAGCTACCAGGGGTCAGCGTACTTATAACTACGAGTCGTTGTTCTCCAAGAACTTTACAGGCGCGCTGGATAAAGCTAAACAGGACATGGAAAACTGGTCCAAACTCCCGTTGTCGCTAGTCGGAAGAGTCAACTTAGTTAAAATGGTAATTCTGCCGAACTTCTCTATTTATTCCAGCCGTACCGGTTTTTCATTCCCAAATCCTATTTTAAAGATTTGAATGGTCACATGCCCAGGTTTCTCTGGAATAGAAACATACCTCGAATTAGGAGAGAGTTTTCTAGAAGATCGAGAGACGATGGTGGGCTTGCTTTACCAAATTTTCTTCAACTACTATTGAGCCCCGAACATTCAGAAACTGCTACTTTGGCTTGCGGATGCTTCGGACATGGAGGTTCCAGCCTGGGTCACGATGGAGATGTTGGTGAAGTGTAGTGACACGGACCCACAACAGGGGGCGCAAATGACCGGGACAATAGGAGAAGTCAAATTTGAACACTTTACTGTGTGAATGCCACAACTACACACAGCAGATTATAGATGTATACAAAGTCAATCAATCAAGATGGTCGTGGTGGGCAGGCTCGACGATAGGAGACGTCCGTCTGGAGAGAAGAATCCGGTAACCCACACGATTTCCTCCGCCACCGAACCAGGAGAATACTGGAGCCGCCAGGTTCCGAGTCCCCAGGTGGACCACCGTCTCTGCGTGTCGGATCTGGTTACTGCTGGCGAAGAACAAAAACGGTCAGGTGTGGGGTGGTGTACACCCCGTAACAAGTATGGTGGTTATTCCACCTCCACCTCTCATCCACACTCGTGCAGCTACTGTCAATCACTTATCTGGCGGGATGCAGAGCGAAGCAGTCGCGGCATACGCCGGTTCTTCAGGAAGACAGCTGCAACAACGTATTTACTGATAACAACGTTAGTAACACTTAGGCTGAGAAAGTTACCTCCCTGGTAGAACGATATCTAGGCGACGTGGTGGAGGTGTCGTCCTGCTTTTATTAGGGGTGAGGCGCAGATGATTGGTGACAGCTGTCATAGCCGATGAGTGACAGCTGTCACCCCGGCCGCTCTTGTGGGGCGGCAGTGCTTGTCGACGGTAAAAATCGGCCAGGAGGCCGGGTCCAGGATGAAGCTCCCCTCTTCACACCAGGAGCGTTTCTTCGGGTCATACCCCTCCCAGTCCACCAAATACTGGAAACCGCGGCCCATGACGGACGTCCAGGAGCCGGCGCACTGTCCAAGCTGGCTCCACGTCGATGATACGGCAGGAGGTGGCGCCGGGCCGGGTGTACAGAGGGGTGAGGTGTGATGCGGTTTCAGTCTCGACACATGAAATAAGGATGGATCGCAGTGAGGCGGGAGTTGGAGCCTCACTGCGGCGGGACTGAGGACCTGAGGATCTTATAGGGCCCGATGTACCGGTCCTTGAGTTTGGGGGAATCGACTGGAGGGGATGTCCCTCGTAGAGATAGCCACACCTCCTGCCCGGGCTGATATTTAAGTTTTTCAAGCTCTTTAGTTTGCCTCCATTCCACTTAGTAATGTTCATGCAAAATATTACCTTAAAATTTTCTCTCGCGCTCTCTCTCTCTCTCTCACACACACACTCTCTCTTCACACTCTCGCTCACACACACCACACACACACACACACACACACACACACACCACACACACACACACACACACACACACCACACACACACAACACACACACACACAACACACCACACACACACACACACTCTCTCTCACACTCTCACACACACACAAACATTTTCTCTCCTCTCTCTCTCTCCTCTCTCTCTCTCTCTCTCTCTTGAAGGTGGTGTGAACACTGTAGTATGTACATAATGTTCTTTTGTCAATTGAAGAATTTTTCCATATTTTGAAAGAGTTGTAAATTTGGTGATATTTTCTATTTTGTTAAGGGGGTGTCATTGTGAACCCCAGGATCTGGTTTGTCTGAAGATAATGGCAGTGCAGTACAGTTGGTGTACTATGTGTGTAATTGGTGTCAAATGGTGAAATGTTCTTTGCTCAAGAACCTTGAGTGTTGTATTTGATACTGTTCCTTTCCAAAGTAGAAATGGGGCCTAATACTCGTATAGCTGTAAATGGTTTAACTTTATCTGTAAAACTGCTGATTTTGAGGACATGAAATGATTATTGTGGAATTGTAGTAATTTTCCGACTGTTCACTTGAATGTCTGTACTGGACAAGGCAAGGGAATCTATTGGCACAGTAGCCCCACCAAGACTGTTTTTCATCAGCCGCCACTGATGTCCACTGTGAGACACATAATCTAAAAAAAAAAAAAAATCCAGAAATCACAATGTATGATTTTTTTAATAATTTATTTGTATGTTACTGCTGCAAATAAGTATTTGAATACCTGTGAAAATTCAATGTTAATATTTGGTACAGTAGCCTTTGTGGATGGTTTGGATGGGCAAGGATGAGGTTCAAGCCCGAAAAATCAAGGTCACTGGTGTTGAAGAGGGGCAAATTCGTGGACAGGTCCGCTTCAGCATCGGAGGGGCGTTAATCCCAACTGTTTCTGAGAGACCAGTGAAGAGCCTTGGCAAGGTATTTAACAGCAGCCTGAAGGATTCAGTATCGGTTCAGGAAACCTGTCAGGAGCGGAGAGCTGTTTGAGAGCAGTGGACCGGGTCTGGGCTTCTGGTAAGTTCAAGGCTTGGATCTACCAACATGGCATCCTGCCCAGGGTACTTAGGCCTCTGCTCGTCTACGAGGTTCCATCTCAATCGTGGAGGGCTTAGAGAGGAAAGTCAGCAGCTTCCTCAGGAGGTGGCTGGGTCTGCCTGAGGAGCCTTAGCAGCATTGCTCTCTATGGACGTAACACCAAGCTCCAACTGCCCCTGAGATTCACTGGAAGAGGAGTTTAAGGTGACAAGTGCTAGAGTAAGTAATGATGTACAGGGACTCCAGCAACCCCAGGGTGGCCCAGGCAGGGGTTAAAGTGAAAAACCGGGAGGAAGTGGAGAGCCGATGAAGCTGTATCACAGGCAGAGTCTCGGATACGACACAGAGCCCTGGTTGGAACAGTGGCCCGTGCAGAGCTGGCCTGGGGGACCTTTACAACATCACAGTATGAGAAGGCCAAGGGGAGGGAGAGACGCAGATTGCTGGCAGGAGGATGTGAGGGCAGAGGTGGTGGAGCGGAGGACTAGCAGAGCTGTCGGCCAGAGGCAGCAGGGTGCCTGGACAAGGTGGGGAGCAGGCCATTGACCGAAAAGTCAACATGGACAGAGCTGTGGCGGGTGGAAGCCACAGCGCATAAAGTTTCCTTGTCCAGGCAGTATACGACATCCTGCCTAGCCCGCAAACCTCTCCATCTGGGGTAAGACGGAGTCTCCCAAATGTCCGCAGTGCCCAGGCAGGGGCACGTTGGAGTACATCCTGACCTGCTGCACAGTAGCTCTTGGGCAGGGGCGATACACCTGGCGCCACAACCAGGTCCTGAGACCATTGCGGAAGCCATCAGCATGGAATCAGCAGCAGTAGACGGTCCTGCTCCACCACCCAGACGATTGCCTTCGTGAAGGCTGGCGAGCGCCTGGGGAAAACAGCAGGAGCCAGGAACCCACCAGGACTACTGGCGACTGCGAAGGATTGGCAGCTGTCTGTCAACCTGGAGAAGCAGTTGAAGTCCCCCAACACATTGTCACAACCACCCTGAGGCCAGACATTCTCCTGGTCTCAGAGGAAACCGAAGAACATCATCCTGATGGAGCTGACAGTGCCATGGGAGGACAGCAGACTGGATGAGGCCCATGAGAGAAAGAGGACCAAGTACGAGGAGCTGGTCATAGACTGCTGCAAGCAGGGCTGGAAGGCGAAGTGTATGCCCATCGAGGTTGGCTGCAGAGGGTTTGCGGGCCAATCCTCTATAAAACCTTGAGTGCACTGAGCATTTACCGGGATGGAGAGGAAAAGAGCCATCAAGAACCTCACGGAGGAAGTGGAGACAGCCTCCAGATGGCTCTGGATCAGGAAAGGTGATCCATGGGGAGTAGCAAATGCCACGTGAACACAAAGCCGGGTCTGATCAACCATGGTTGGGTCGCCTGGGTGAGGGTGTCTGATGTTGAAAGACCCGAAACACCCAAGGACCCCAGGTTCCATCACTGATGATGTGTTCAGGAGCATCCTAGAGATGTATTCTACCAACTGTTTGCAATTACAGAGGTCAAACATTTGCTGTAGTTTTTCATCAGGTTTGCACACACTGCAGCAGGGATTTAGGTCCACTCCTCCATACAGATCTTCTCCAAATCTTTCAGGTTTGGAGTTTCAGCTCCCTCCAAAGATTTTCTATTGAGTTCAGGTCTGGAGACTGGCCAGGCCACTCCAGAACCTTGAAATGCTTCTTACGGAGCCCCTCCTTAGTTGCCCTGGCTGTGTGTTTGGGGTCATTGTCATGCTAGAAGACCCAGCCATGACCCATCTTCAATGCTCTTACTGAGGGAAGGAGGTTGTTTGCCAGAATCTCGCAGTACATGACCCATCCATCCTCCCTTCAATACGGTGCAGTCGTCCTGTCCCCTTTGCAGAAGAGCACCCCCAGAGTATGATGTTTCCACCCCCATGCTTCACGGTTGGGATGGTTTTCTTGGGGTTGTTCTCATCCTATAAACATGGTAAGTGGAGTTGATTCCAAAAAGCTCTATTCTGGTCTCATCTGACCACATGACCTTCTTCCATGCCTCCTCTGGATCATCCAGATGGTCATTGGTGAACTTCAAACAGGCCTGGACATGTGCTGGTTTGAGCAGGGGGACTTTGCTGCTCTGCAGGATTTTAAACCATGACAGCATCATGTGTTACTAATGGAATCTTTGTGACTGTGGTCCCAGCTCTTTTCAGGTCATTGACCAGGTCCTTCTGTGTAGTTCTGGACTTTCTCAGAATCATCCTTACCCCACAAAGTGAGATCTTGCATGGAATCCCAGGCCGAGGGAGATTGACAGTCATCTTGTGTTTCTTCCACTTTGAGCGTCGTAAATTTTAGTGGACATAGAGGAACTGGATCGGCAGCACTCAGAATCGCCCTCTGATGAATTACATCAGAAGAGAATCTTACTCCAGACCGAATATGACTCGATTACGAATGTCAAAGCAATTGATCTCCATCTGAGGTCTCGGCTCACCCACTATGAGCATGGCGATCGTGCTAACAAGTTATTATCCCACCAAATTAAGCAATAACCGCTGCAGGCTCTATTTCTGCAATAAAAAATGACCACGGACATGTATTAACAGACCAACAGGACATAAACAATGAGTTCCGACTATTCTATGAGAAGTTGTACGCTTCTGAAGCTGCCGACCCAACTCAAGTTGAAAATTTTTGAGCACCCTACCCCTCCCCATCTTAGAAGACAATGACAAAAACGTGTTAGAATCCAACATCACTCAGTCAGAAATAAGTAATGTCATTACAAAAATTAAATCCGGCAAGGCACCTGGCCCAGATGGATACCCGGCTGAATTTTTTTAACTATTTGCAACCAAACTGGTCCCATTGCTATCGAAAGTTTTCAAAGAGGTTTATGACAGGAAGACTCTACCTGCAACAATGACACATGCCACAATCTCATTACTGCTTAAAAAAGTAAAAGATCCATTGCTGTGTGAATCCTACCGCCCAATTAGCCTCCTGAATTGCAATTATAAGATTCTAGCAAAAGTATTGGCAGGCAGACTTGACAAGGCTCTTCCAAAGTTGATACATCCAGACCAAACAGGGTTTATCTCAAGGAGACAGATATCTAGTAACTTACGTCGGGTATACAATGTGATCTATCAGCGTAACACCTTCGAACCTGAATAGTAATTTCCTTGGATGCGCAAAAAGCTTTTGATAGAGTGGAATATAACTTTCTGTTTGCAACACTTAAAAAATTTGGATTCGGTCCTGTCTTCTGCTCCTGGATTAGTATTTTGTATGCATCGCCACAAGTAGCAATATGCACAAACAAGGATCTGTCCAGTCTTTTCCCTCTATCTCGCGGAGCCAGACAAGGTTGCCCGCTTAGCCCCTTATTATTCAATATTGCTATTGAACCTTTGGCAGTACGACTGAGAAACGATCCGCAGCTAGTTGGAGTACGAAGAGGAGGACAAACTCATAAACTATCTATGTATGCTGACGACCTCCTCCTCTTTCTTTCAGATCCGTTCAGCACCATTCCCTGTGCTCTTAAAATCTTCAGTTCATTTGGTCAGGTTATAAGTTGAATCTTTCTAAGAGCGTTCTCTTTACAATAAATAGGAATGCGCAGCAGTTGGACTTCCGGAGCTTCCCCTTTAAGGTGTGTAAAAAGGTTCCAGCCTGGGTCCCGATGGAGATGTTGTGAAAGTGTAGTGACACGGACCCACAACAGGGGGCGCAAATGAACGGACAATAGGAGAAGTCAAATTTGAACACTTTACTGTTGTGAATGCCACAACTACACACAGCAGATTATAGAATGTATACAAAGTCAATCAATCAAGATGTCGTGTGGGCAGGCTCGACGATAGGAGACGTCCGTCTGGAGAAGAACCGGAACCACACGATTTCCTCCGCCACCGAACCAGGAGAATACTGGAGCCGCCAGGTTCCGAGTCCCCCAGGTGGCCACCGTCTCTGCGTGTCGGATCTGGTACTGCTGGCGAAGAACAAAAACGGTCAGGTGTGGGTGTGTGTACACCCCGTAACAAGTATGGTGGTTATTCCACCTCCACCTCTCATCCACACTCGTGCAGCTACTGTCAATCACTTATCTGGCGGGATGCAGAGCGAAGCAGTCGCGGCATACGCCGGTTCTTCAGGAAGACAGCTGCAACAACGTATTTACTGAAAACAACGTTAGTAACACTTAGGCTGAGAAAGTTACCTCCTTGGTAGAACGATATCTAGGCGACGTGGTGGAGGTGTCGTCCTGCTTTTATTAGGGGTGAGGCGCAGATGATTGGTGACAGCTGTCATAGCCGATGAGTGACAGCTGTCACCCCGGCCGCTCTTGTGGGGCGGCAGTGCTTGTCCGACGGTAAAAATCGGCCAGGAGGGCCGGGTCCAGGATGAAGCTCCTCTTCACCCAGGAGCGTTCTTCGGGTCCATACCCCTCCCAGTCCACCAAATACTGGAAACCGCGGCCCATTCGACGGACGTCCAGGAGCCGGCGCACTGTCCAAGCTGGCTCCCCGTCGATGATACGGGCAGGAGGTGGCGCCGGGCCGGGTGTACAGAGGGGTGAGGTGTGATGCGGTTTCAGTCTCGACACATGAAATACCGGATGGATCCGCAGTGAGGCCGGGAGTTGGAGCCTCACTGCGGCGGGACTGAGGACCTTGAGGATCTTATAGGGCCCGATGTACCGGTCCTTGAGTTTGGGGGAATCGACCTGGAGGGGGATGTCCCTCGTAGATAGCCACACCTCCTGCCCGGGCTGATATGCGGGGACCGGGGACCGTCGACGGTCTGCATGGGTCTTCGCCCTCGTACGGGCCCTCAACAAGGCCGAATGGGCGGTGCGCCACACCCGACGGCATCTCCGCAGGTGGGCCTGGACCGAGGGCACACCGACCTCTCCCTCCACCACAGGAAACAAAGGGGGCTGGTACCCCAGACACACCTCGAATGGGGAGAGGCTGGTGGCAGAGGACACTTGGCTGTTATGCGCATACTCGATCCAGGCCAGGTGTTCACTCCAAGCCGTCGGGTGTGCGGATGTAGTACAGCGCAGGGCCTGCTCCAGCTCTTGGTTAGCCCGTTCTGCCTGTCCGTTGGTCTGTGGGTGGTACCCAGACGAGAGGCTCACGGTAGCCCCCAGCTCCCGGCAGAAACTCCTCCAAACCTGCGAGGAAAACTGGGGACCACGATCTGAGATGATGTCTGTTGGTATCCCATGCAGACGTACGACATGGTGGACCAGGAGGTCCGCTGTCTCCTGGGCCGACGGGAGCTTCGGGAGGGCCACGAAGTGGGCCGCCTTGGAGAACCGGTCCACTATCGTGAGGATGGTGGTGTGCCCCCGGGACAGCGGGAGGCCCGTGACGAAATCCAGACCGATGTGGGACCAGGGGCGATGAGGCACAGGAAGCGGCTGAAGGAGTCCCTGTGCCTTTTGGTGGTCCGCCTTGCCCCTGGCGCAGGTGGTGCAGGCCTGGATGTATTCCCGGACGTCAGCCTCCAGGGATGCCCACCAGAAGCGCTGCCGGACCACTGCCACGGTCCTTCACACCCCTGGGTGGCAGGAGAGCTTGGACGCGTGACAGAAGTCCAGGACGGCAGCCCTGGCCTCTGGTGGGATGTACAGTTTGTTCTTTGGCCCTGTTCCGGGGTCCGGGCTCCGTGCCAGGGCCTCCCGGACGGTCTTCTCCACATCCCAGGTAAGGGTGGCCACGATAGCGGACTCTGGTACGATGGGTCCCGGTGGATCCGACAGCTCGGTTTTGACTTCATTTTCATGCACCCGGGACAAGGCATCCGACCTCTGGTTCTTGGTCCCTGGGCGGTAGGTGATCCGGAAGTCAAAACAGCCGAAGAACAGTGACCAGCGGGCTTGCCTGGGGTTCAGCCGCCTGGCGGTCCTGATATACTCCAGGTTCCGGTGGTCAGTAAAAACCGTGAATGGCACTGACGCTCCCTCCAACAGATGTCTCCACTCCTCAAGAGCCTATTTCACCGCTAGGAGTTCTCGATTGCCCACGTCATAGTTCCGTTCTGCTGGGGTCAACCTGCGGGAAAAATAGGCACACGGGTGAAGAACCTTATCGTTCTCTCCGCTCTGGGATAGCACGGCTCCTATCCCTGAGTCAGAGGCGTCCACTTCAACCACAAACTGGCGACTGGGATCGGGCTGCACCAAGACGGGTGCAGTCGAGAAGCGCTGTTTCAACTCCCTGAACGCGGCATCGCACCGATCCGACCAGGTGAAGGGAATCTTTGGTGAGGTCAGGGCTGTCAGGGGGCTAACTACCTGACTATAGCCCTTAATGAACCTCCTGTAAAAATTTGCGAAGCCGAGGAACTGTTGCAGTTTCCTACGGCTCGTAGGTTGGGGCCAGTCTCTCACCGCCGCGACCTTGGCCGGATCCGGGGCGACGGAGTTGGAGGAGATGATAAACCCCAGGAAGGACAAAGAGGTGCGGTGAAACTCACACTTCTCGCCCTTCACAAACAGCCGGTTCTCCAACAACTGCTGCAGGACCTGACGTACATGCCGTACATGAGTCTCAGGGTCCGGGGAAAAGATGAGTATATCGTCCAGATATACGAAGACGAATCGGTGCAGGAAGTCCCGCAAGACGTCATTTACCAAAGCTTGGAATGTCGCAGGGGTGTTAGTGAGGCCGAACGGCATGACCAGGTACTCAAAATGACCTAACGGGGTGTTGAATGCCGTCTTCCACTCGTCTCCCTTCCGGACCCGAACCAGGTGATATGCGTTTCTAAGATCCAGCTTTGTGAATATTTTGGCTCCATGCAGGGGGGTGAATACCGACTCTAACAAAGGCAACGGGTATCGGTTGCGAACCGTGATCTCGTTCAGCCCCCGATAATCAGTGCATGGACGAAGACCGCCATCTTTCTTGCCCACAAAAAAGAAACCTACTCCCATCGGGGAGGTGGAGTTCCTGATCAGCCCGGCAGCTAAGGAGTCCCGGATGTAGGTCTCCATCGATTCGTGCTCAGGTCGTGAGAGGTTGTACAGCCTGCTGGATGGGAACTCCACGCCTGGAATCAAATCGATGGCACAATCGTATGGACGGTGCGGGGGAAGGGTGAGTGCCAGATCCTTGCTGAAAACGTCAGCAAGATCGTGGTACTCAACCGGCACCGCCGACAGATTGGGAGGGACTTTGACCTGCTCCTTAGCCTGGGAACCGGGAGGAACCGAGGATCCTAAACACACCCGGTGGCAGGTCTCGCTCCACTGAACCACCACCCCGGACGGCCAGTCAATCCGGGGATTGTGTTTTAACATCCATGGGAACCCCAGAATCACACGGGAGGTAGAGGGAGTCACAAAAAACTTTATCTCCTCCCGATGATTCCCTGACACCACCAGAGTTACTGGTAGTGTCCTGTGTGTGATTAAAGGGAGTAGGGTGCCATCCAGTGCTCGCACCTGCAATGGCGAAGGAAGCACCACCAGAGGGAGCCCTACCTCCCTGGCCCATCTGCTGTCCAGCAGATTCCCTTCTGACCCTGTGTCTACCAGTGCTGGGACCTGAAGGGTTAAATCCCTGCTAAGGATTGTAACTGGGAGTCGTGTGGAAATATGTGTGTGTCCCACATGAATGTCTTGGCCCACCCTAAGCCCAGTTTCTAGGGGCGGGCGTTGGTGTTTAACCATTCGGGGCAGTCTCTCAATTGATGCTCAATTGAGCCGCAGACAAAGCACGCCCCGCGGGGAAGCCTCCTCTGTCTGTTCGGTGGTCTGAATGTGGCCCTGCTCGTGTCCATAGCTTCGTCAGCAGGGGGAGCTGTAGCCACACGGAGCGTAGAGGCCATGGAGCGTGGGAAGGGCGGACCTTTTTCGGACCCGGAAGGGAGAGGGACGGCGCGTGCCCGCCCACGCCCCTCGTCTCGTTTACCTCCTTGGTAGAGCGATATCTCGGCGACGTGGTGGAGGTGTCGTCCTGCTTTTATTAGGGGTGAGGCGCAGATGATTGGTGACAGTTGTCATAGCCGATGAGTGACAGCTGTCACCCCGGCCGCTCTTGTGGGGCGGCAGCGCCCTTTCGTGCCTGAAGCCCGCACTTCAGACAGGGCGCCCTCTGGTGGTGGGCCAGCAGTACCTCCTCTTCTGGCGGCCCACACAACAGGAGAAGCATTCTTGCAACCCAGCATCACTTGGCTCGTTATTGTGTAGCTCGCTACCTCTGAGTAAACATCACTGGACAAACAATCTGATAGTCAAGGGCTCACTGAGAATCTGGTTTCAATTCCGTACTCACTTTGGATTTAAAGGCGCCATAGCTGCAACTCCCATTCAGTCTAATGTTAATTTCCCCCCCTCCTTGATAGACCCGTCTTTTCTATCATGGCACAGGAAGGGTCTGTCATGTGTAAAGAAGCTTTTCAAAGATGGCGAATTGGCCTCATTTGAGCAGTTGAAAAAGGACTTTGACTTATCACAATCGGATTTCTTTAGATATCTACAGATTCGCAGTTTTGTGAAAACAACTTTTTCCCTGACTCTTCCACAAAAGAACTGGCTGGACGAATGCTTAGAGTTGGACCCATGGGATAAAGGTCTGGTGTCATCTTTGTATAGTAAAATTCAAGGTGCGTCATCCCCATCAACAGAGCACCTGAGGAATCAATGGGAGGAGGAATTAGGCGAACTATTCACTGATCGGGCCTGGCAATCGGCAATTACTAGAATTCACACCTCATCGATTTATGTCAGACATAGTTTAATACAGTTCAAGATATTACACAGACTACACATATCTCCAAGTAAACTTTCCAGACTATACCCAGGTTCTGACTCATCCTGTGTAAGGTGTGGCTATGGCCCGGCAAGCCTCAGTCATATGTTTTGGTTGTGTCCTAAACTTCAGAATTTCTGGCAAGAACTATTCGGAACATTCTCCTCCCTATGTAACAAGCCTGTCGGTCCAAACTGCATGGTGGCCCTGTTTGGTGTCACCCCACCGGATACAGCTGTGACAGCCCAGCAAGCCAACGCGATCGCCTTTATAACTCTGCTCGCAAGACGCCTGATCCTGCTCAACTGGAAAAAAGCAGCTCCGCCTTCTCATAAACTCCTGCTGGAAGATGTTATTTCCCACTTAAAACTGGAGTATTTAAGGCACACCATGAACGGCTCTCTACAGACTTATAATAAAATCTGGCAACCTTTTGTTAATCTTTTTTTTAAAAAAAGTCCACCTTAGAGTCCAGCCCCGAACCTTACAGTCTGACTGGTTGTGATGTTTCTTTGTTGTCTTGAACATTTGTGTTGCCATCATCATTTATCTATTTGTTTACCCTAATGTGGTCTGTTTTTTTTTTTTTTTTTTTTGCATACTTGAAAGCACCAATGCTTGTTCTATTGTTCTCTTGTTCTTCTGTTCCTGTATGCGGGTTAAATTTTGAAATAACAATAAAAATAATTTTATAATAATAACAGTCAAAGAGTTAGCAGTTAGTTGATCCATAATATTGGTATTTGTGTGATACAGGCAGTGGTGGGCACAGCTAACCAAAAAGTTAGCTTCATCCATCCATCTATTTTCTTCCGCTTTATCCGGAGTCGGGTCGCGGGGGCAGCAGCTCAAGCAAAGCCGCCCAGACCTCCCGATCCACACACACCTCCCCCAGCTCCTCCGGGGGAACCCCAAGGCATTCCCAAGCCAGCCGAGAGATGTAGTCCCTCCAACGTGTCATGGGTCTTCCCCGGGGTCTCCTCCCAATGGGACGTGCCCAGAACACTTCTCCATTGAGGCGTCCAGGGGGCATCCAGAAAAGATGCCCGAGCCACCTCAACTGACTCCTTTCGACGTGAAGGAGCAGCGGCTCCACTCCAAGCGCCTCCCAAGTTACTTCAGTAACTGTTAATCTGCTAACTGAAAAATTATCTCTTTTAACTCTAAACCCATAAACTGCCTAAAAACTTATCAGAAGCTACAGATGACCAATAACTAAGTTTAGCCTTCCACATGCTCTCAACTACTAAGAAGGTGTTTTTGAGTTTCAATGAGCCTGCATTTCTGTCTTTTTGCACTCTGCCCCCTGCTGTAGCAAAGCATCATTTACTCTGACAAGATACAGTGGTCCAGTGATGAGGCAGAGGCCTTGAAATGGAAAGCAGGTTTGAATTATGGTTTTGTTTTAAAAATAAAATTATTCCAGATAGAATGACTACATTAATGTAACCTCTTAAAATGTACAAAGTGATATATGACACATATCTGTTAATTTTAAAATAATGCACTAATTCTGAAGATTTGAACATTAACACACAGATCCCCAAAGGGGATTATGGGTAACTAAGCCTCCACTCAACTGATTGGTTGATTCATTCATTCTATGTAAAAACCAACGCAACTGAATCAGTGTAACGTGTTGATGTTTACAAATAAATGTGCTTTTGTAAAATATGTCATTTTTTTCATTTGTATAAAAAAAAAAGAAATTTTCAAGATCCCGCTAGACAGCGCCTAAGCGCACATGTGATGACATCACAACTCTATCTGCTTAGGGAGACAAGGTTTAGGGAGACAAGAACTGTCAAAAAACTTTCTCGTGTGTGGTTGGAATTGTGTGGTGATATGAATCGCCTTTTGAATGCTTGAATAATGATGTCAGTCAAACAAAGAAATCAAATAATAGTGAAAACATGTTCGGTGTGGTGTTATAACAGATCAGTCAATCGCTCCATGAGGCGTCATAACATCAAGCCTGGTTCACATGGCAAGATAATTAGGCCGATATCGGGCCCGATCTTGCCCTTCGACAATCTTAAGGACGCCCCGACAATCGTGATGACGCTAAATATAATCTTAAGATATTCATGCTGTGTGTGGTTTGTAAGAGCACTCTGATCTGCTCAGAAGGACAGAGCCTGATCAGAGCGTCTCAAATGCATTTCTCCTGTCATGAACCTTTACCCATAATGCACTGCGCACACACCATGTCCACATTAAAACCTTCAAAATTAGTGCATTACTTTAAAACTAAAACATATCTGATATTTTCACTGTATAAAACTTCAGACGTGACGTTAATTTAAATAACTTGTCCGAAATTAGTTTGGTTAAAATTCTAACCATAAGTTAAAACGTTATGCCTCTGGATGACTTGGGTGCTATTGCCAGTGTGTTAGTATGGGGGCAAAAGAAATTAGTTTTTTCTTTTCTGTGACCAGTATAAAGTAGTTTATTCTGGAACAAGCTCTTCTCTGTTTATAGAGGCTAGAACTGTGCATCTACTACAAAAAACTATGTCTACAAAAATGTTAGAGGTCTAAAAATGATCAGACCAAAATTTATTGGAAGATAATTGGTCCAATGATGGTTTTCAAAGTTATCTGAAAAGCTAATCTGATAATGAAAACATTAGCTTCGATAATTAGCAGTTAGCAGATTAGCTTAACTGTGTCCACCACTGGATACAGCCTTTTTATGATGGACAGTATCTGCTTTGAACATTCATATTACAGTTATTCAACTGTCATACACATTTAAATAAATGACGGACAGTATCTGCTTTGAACATTCATATTACAGTTATTCAACTGTCACACACATTTAAATAAATGACAGACAGTATCTGCTTTGAACATTCATATTAGTTATTCAACTGTCATACACATTTAAATAAATGTGCTGTGGTTTTTCTGGAGTCTTACGATTCTAATGCTGGTAGCTGAGTGGATAAGTAGCTGTCCTGCCAATCTGTACACCTGGGTTCGAATCCTGCTCATGCTACCTGTCTGTGTACTTGGACAAGACACTTAATTTAAATTGTCTCAGTCCACCCAGCTGTAAATTGGTGTGGGTGTGTGTGTGTGTTCCGTGGCCTCAACTGTGGAAGTAACCTGCTTTGGATTGGTGTCCTGTTCAGGGGGATAATGATAAAACGACATATTGAAAAGGAAAACATTAAATTCTACTAAAACTGTCTGATCACTGTATCTGTTGGGGGAGTCTGATTGGAGACAAAAACTATCCCAAAATACGATTTCAAATTTACATGTTCTCCAGCACAGATATGTGCTGAGTACAACGTCATGCTAATATATGGCTGTATTAATATAAGGACTGATTGTACTTTATTTGTGTGAGTCTGGGGCCGCCTGTGGACATCCCATGAAATTGAAGCAAAAACCCCAAAACGGTCGCATATCAAGCCACCATTCTGACTCTCTGGAGTCTATGGATCTGAGACCTGGACTCTCAGACCCCTGTCCCATCTTTGCCAGATTTATTTTATTTTGTAAGATGCACTAATCGATTAAGCAATGGCAACATGCTAAAGTAAGCTAAAGTAGCAGATGTTGAGATTCTCTGTTAGTCACAGTTTTGGTGAGCTGGGTGCGACTGACAGTCACATTCCTGAACATGTTTTATAGAAGAAGACGTGCAAACCACAGACAGTGGAGGACAGACGTTCATGATGGTATCAAAGATGGTATCAAAAACTGAGAAAAGCAGCCAAACAAGTGAGCTGACATGCAGTACAAAACCACGATCCAGATACAACAACAGCGAATTACATATAAATCTGTCAGGCATCGTTACTCTCAGTCACAAGTGCTGAGAATGTGTGAAGTTTTGACTCACTGGGTACAAAGCTGAGAAAAGTTGGTTTCTCAGAATGAAAAACCACACGTTACCTTTTCTGGGTCAGGCTCAAAACTCGCCCCTTGTAATTTAAAAGCCATGCTGTAATTTGTAAGCAGAGATCTTCCCCAGGTGGCCGGTGAGTATTACTTTCTGCTGTAGTAAAGCCTCGAGTTGCTTGATGTCGACTGTTCACTCAACAACTTTCTCAAATGTCTGATTGGCTGCACAAAAAAAAAACAAAAAAAAACCAATGGGGCTGCCAAAAAGTCATTGAACAAATGAAAACTATGCTGATATTAATGACTTTTATACACCTGCATACAGTTCCAGAACGGTGATTATCTTGTAGGGTTCATTTATTGATACTTGATAAGTCACATTGAGAACCATAAAGTACATTCTTATAGGCCTTATTTAGGTCCCCCAGGCTGCCAGTTAGAGACCACCAACCCTCCCAATAAATAGATATTAAAACACTTAAAATGATACAGGGTTTTTATTTTATTTTTATTTTTTTTTGGATGTTTGCTGAAGTTATGTGAATGTAATATGTGTGAAAATAATGACAGATCTTTTTCAAGTTTAACATCAGGATTGTTTCTTTCTCAGTGTCGGTTTGATGTTTCAACTGGGGCCTGTACTAAGAAGCGGGGTTAACTTACTCAGATGTAACCCAGGGTCAACCTCCTAAACCAGGGTTGACAAAACCTGGTTTCCTCAAGTGGTGTTAATCGGTACTACCACGCTGAATAAGATGTTGATTTGTTGAACCTGTGTTAACCTAATTGGAGTTTGTGCGTGTTCACATAAAAAGGGGCAGGTTGCAGTGCACGTCACCATTTTTCAGTGATGGCGTGGTCACCTTACTTTACTGAAGAAGAATGCACGATTATTATGCGGAGCTACGAGGAATTTAAATTAATGTTAAGGGGGAAATCGAACACATCGTCTGCCAATAAAGCAAGACAGGCTTGTTGGCAATGTATTGCTGATCGGGTAAATGCGTACGTACAATTCAATTGTTCCCCAAATCTGTTACAGATGATTAACCTGTGGAATGTCTAATATGTGTAAAAAAAATGACCTTTCATTAATTACGCCCAGATGCAACACGATTCAGAAGTGGGCATAGGCCTACTAATAGATGTTAGGTTAATTTAATGTTTCCTAAATAGGCTACCTTGACTGTATGATTGCTATTCCTAATCCTGTCAGATGCAATAGCAGTGCCAAACGCACCTGGCAGCAGGTGAAGATGAAATATAAAAACATCCTTCAGAACGGTAGGTTTATATTCATAGCTTGATAAGCCCCACTTCGCCTAATTAATGGACATGCATTAGACCCATTTTGATATTAGTAATTACCCGCGATTGCATAAAACCCTTCTTTGATTTGCATTGCGGATAAATGGCCAGGGAAAATGACAAATGCATCCAACAGTTTAGACAGCACGTATTACCTTGCAAATCATACGACATACAGTATTCTTGCTCAGATGTTCAGCATCACCGATGGAATACATAAATTGTCCACTGGCAAAATAGGCACAAGGTACATTATCTGCTCGATCGTCGGGGCATTGCTACACTGTAAAAAATGACTTGTTTTTACAGGAAAACGCTGGCAGCTGTGGTTACCAGGGAATTCCTGTAAAACATACAGCAGCACAGTAGATAACATTACAGACATAATATGTATATGGATTTACAGTGAATGAACCATGGCTGACTCACATTAAATGAACTGTTAAATCTACAAACAAGAGCTCTCTTTTTTTTGTACATTTAACTGCTGTATTTTTTACAGGAATTCCCTGGTAACCACAGCTGCCAGTGTTTTCCTGTAAAAACAACAGTCTTTTTTTTTTACAGTGTACGATGGGTGATGTTACAGACTTCTGGCCTGATCAGCTGACAAAGATAACGAATTCCCTCGGCTGAGAATCTATATCTTTCATAGAGAATATCATCCAGGTATGTCATCATATTCTGGCAGTCTTTAAAAACCCTCGCCCTGCGGAGAGAGCCCCTCACAATTTGTGCCCCAATATCAAACGGATCATCCCGGTAGGCCGGCATTGTCTTCGGAGTGATTGAAGGTGGATGGACGGTACTTATAAGGGGAGTGGTTAAGCGAAAACCTCAAGCTAACCGAGAACATAACCTGCTCGGAGCAGGTTTGGCACACAGCATAAATTGCCATGGCAGCATACCTCGATCAAAACCTATCCACCTTTCGTAGTACGGGTTAACCGGGAAGTTACTTCATACGTCATCAACTTACTCCAGAAGTTACCCTGATAAGCCAGTAACCCTGCTTCGTAGTACAGGCCCCTGGTGATCTTTCAACTGCTTCTGTTATAATGTGTCTTATTGCTCCACCGACAACATTCTGGTCATATTCTGATATGACGCACACGTGCCAGATTTTCATCTGCACCTTTGTTGTTGTTCATCACCTGCATGCATCTGCTTCACAAAGACAAACATTTTTTCACCTTTTGTTCTCATTCCTCACAGAAATAGCAGACACTAACTTAAAATACAAATAATTATGTACAAAAGAAATGAAACAAAACTGGCGTCATCACAGGCTTTTAAAAAAGGCTGTGCAGTCTGTCTTGAGGGATTTTATGACTCTTTTCATTTTTATTTATTTTGTTCTTTGGTCCTTTTTTAAATTTATAAAATGTTGTTAAACTTTGTAAAAACCTTGTAACTGTGGCCCAAGCAGTGGGTCACCCCTCTGAGTCTGGTCTACTTGAGGTTTCTTCCTCAAATCATCAGAGGGAGTTTTTTCTTACCACTGTCGCCTGTGTGCTTGCTCTGGGGGTTGGTAAGGTTAAACCTTACTTGTGTGAAGCGTCTTCAGGCAACGTTGTTGTGATTTGGTGCTATATAAATGAAATAAATGTAAATGTTCCTTTAAAAACACCTGTGACCGGATTCTTCCCTTTGAATCTGTCTGGAGCACCACAGGCCAAAAATATTCATCTTTTGGCAGCACGGTGGCTTAGTGGTTAGCAGTTTGCATGTTCTCCCTGTGTTTATGTGGGTTTTCTCCGGGTGTTCCAGTTTCCTCCAACATCCAAAGACATGCAGGTTAGCAGAATTGGAAACTATAATTGTACAGGTCTTCCTTGGAAAAGAGATCTCAATCTCAGTGGGGCTAACGTGGTTAAATTAAATTAAATCTTGTTAATTACACACAATTTCAATTAAATGCGCTATATTTTGTAGAAAACTAACATTCTAAATGTAAAATGTAGTTTCACCATAATAAAATCACTCCTTTCTTATTTTTTTAAGTAATTTTTTATTTCAGTGGGCCAAACAGCAAGTTGGGCACATGTGATCTGCGGGCCACGCACTGGGCAGCCCTGCACTCACAAAGCCACAGAAAGACAGACCAAGAAGCTTTTGCTGCTGTGTGTCCATGTTTATATAATCAGACAGTAATGTTTCGTTCGTCTGATTAATGGCTGTGTTTCAGCTGGAGATGGTCACACTCTGTTTTTTGTGGAGGGTCACCACCGTGACCTCTGACACTGTATCTCTCCAAACGTTCTATCTACATAGTGCAGCGTGATGGAGCTAATGTGAGCTCTGCACACGGCTTTTGAAAGGCTAAACAAAATCTGTAGTGGTGGATTTTACATGCCGTGTTGGATGCAGCACACTTGCTGTGCAGCATTGCCATCATCAAAACGCAACCTCAGCACTCTGTCAAACCCCATCGATGCAGAAAATTACCTGACAACTTCAAGTTTCAGCCATTGAAAATAACAGGTTGACAGATCTCTATCCTGACGTGACTAAAGGAACACTTACAGTCTGTGTTGATGTGACCTCTCTTATGTTTTAATGGGGCCAGCAGGGGATGCTGTGCAGAAGAAGCAAAGGCCTTTTTACATTTGTACCACTCCATCAAACCCCATTTACACTACTCTGTATCTGCAACTCCGTAGCTGTGCAGAGCTCGCTGCATCATTGCGAACCCCCTCCGAGCCCCTTCTGCATAGCCTGATGTGCACCTCAAAAAAATTTTAACTATACGTCGAGATGACAGAGACAGCGTGGGCTGTGATTGGTCCACTAACTACACTCAACAAAAATATAAACGCAACACTTTTGGTTTTGCTCCCATTTTGTATGAGATGAACTCAAAGATCTAAAACTTTTTCCACATACACAGTATCACCATTTCCCTCAAATATTGTTCACAAACCAGTCTAAATCTGTGATAGTGAGCACTTCTCCTTTGCTGAGATAATCAATCCCACCTCACAGGTGTGCCATATCAAGATGCTGATTAGACACCATGATTAGTGCACAGGTGTGCCTTAGACTGTCCCCGTTAGTACTCTAGCTGCAGCATTTTGAATTAACTGAAGGCTTTTTAGGGAACTTTTAGGACAACCTGATAATAATGAATTACAATAGTCCAGCCTAGAGGAAATAAATGCATGAATTAGTTTTTCAGCATCACTCTGAGACAAGACCTTTCTAATTTTAGAGATATTGCGTAAATGCAAAAAAGCAGTCCTACATATTTGTTTAATATGCGCTTTGAATGACATATCCTGATCAAAAATGACTCCAAGATTTCTCACAGTATTACTAGAGGTCAGGGTAATGCCATCCAGAGTAAGGATCTGATTAGACACCATGTTTCTAAGATTTGTGGGGCCAAGTACAATAACTTCAGTTTTATCTGAGTTTAAAAGCAGGAAATTAGAGGTCATCCATGTCTTTATGTCTGTAAGACAATCCTGCAGTTTAGCTAATTGGTGTGTGTCCTCTGGCTTCATGGATAGATAAAGCTGGGTATCATCTGCGTAACAATGAAAATTTAAACAATACCGTCTAATAATACTGCCTAAGGGAAGCATGTATAAAGTGAATAAAATTGGTCCTAGTTGATGAATAGTGACTACCTGAAAATACCTGGAAGTCCAGAATGACTGGCGACTTTAGAATCTTTTCCTGCCTGCCGGTGAAGCAGGTTACAGTTGCATGTGTGTGTGCATGTGCACGTGTGGACAAGATGACTCAAAAACAGCTGGCTGGATGTCCTTCAGACTTGGCCAAAATATTACTTTAATATCTACAGGTGATCAGAATTTGTAGTAGTTTGGCCAAAGGTCAAAATAAAAACAGTAAAATTCAAATTCCAATTTATTAATTTATATAGCGTCAATTCACAATGAAATTGTCTCAAGGCATTTCACACAACATAAAAAAAAAAACTGAATTGAAAATTTAAAACACAATAAAAAGACGACCATAAAAGAATACAAGAATCAAAAGACATCATAACACTAATGATAAAACAGGAAAAAGTACAAAAAACAAACACCTTTCTGTAAATCTCAATAACCAAGGAGCCTAGATGGATGATCTGAAACATATATTCATTCATTCATTGAAGAAGCGATAAGGGCATGAACAAGGTTCAAAGTTCATGCTGCAATAGTTGAAAATTGGGAACTTGGAATTTCTGACCTACAACAAGGAAAAATACTTTTAATATAATGATGGTCAGTCTCCCAAATGTTGTAGCTGTAATTTACATTAGTACATACCAACAAAGAACACAACAGACCTGTGATTGCCGTCTTATCTGTCCAGCAGAGATCCAGCAAAACCTTCATGTGAAATATCTCCATATTTGAACTTTCAGTCACAGCTGAAGGTCTACCACATCTCTTGTAGCTTAACAGGGTCTTTTGACTCTGGACCGGGATGCTGGGAATTGCATGCATCTTTTTGCAGCCAGAAACATAATTTATGTCAGTTACTCATCAGGAATTGTATCAGTTTCTGGAGTCTTCTGAGCTCTTCAATGCTGTTTAAAGAGGCATTTTTCTTGGTGCGTCTAAACGTTGACCCACTGATGGTAATATATATGGTGGTAAATATATATTTTTTGGGTTATGGTTTGCTTGACCTTTGACTAATCTGTTTCAAAAGTTAATCATCTGGAGACACTATTCCAAGTGACATTCACACCAAATTTGGTGACAATCTTCCTAGAAGTTATTTTGTGCAGACTCAGACACACACACACACAGGAGCGATTACAATATCCTGCTTATGCAGTGGCACGCAGGGTAATTAGCAGGTCACGGTGAGAGCTCACACCTCCACTGGGTTAGAAGTGATCATCCCACTATTGTCAGTAGACAGAAAGGTGCAGTCAGGAGAGTTTTCCCCACCAGGTCTTTGTGATGTCATAAAGTAAGAATCTTAAAGAAGGAGAGAAAACCAGCAAGCACTCAGCAGGTGGGGGACTGGTGCCATCATACATGCCATAGTTACGGTGACAAATCACCACATATACACGTGAAGGCAGGTGGATCAGGAAGTTAAAAAAAAAGGGCAAAGAAAGAACAACCTGTCACAATATTAAAGGAATTAACAAAAGAGATGAAAGCAAAGATGCTGTTTTTCTTCATAGGACCACTGTGTGGCAGCGCTGGTTCGGGTGGAGAAGACAGAGTTCCTGTGTCCCATGTTTATTGGTGAGATTGCCCACGTCAGCGCTGAGATCACTTACACCTCCAAACACTCTCTGGAGGTGCAGGTCAAAGTCATTGCTGAGAACATACTGACAGGTACGTCTGAGCACGGAGGACGCAACAAGTCAAGCCTTCACACACCGTTTATTACATTTTGTACAGTAGTATGAATATGATAAAGACAAACCTTCCGTTAATATGAAGAAAGTGGATCCAAGTAAAAGGATTTCTGGTTGCTTAACAAATTAGTGCACTTCCCCTCTCTTATGTTTTTTTTTCCGACCCTGCAGTGGCCATAATGCACCATCGTGTGGTGACGATGTGCACAGACCGATTGTATGAGTGTTGTGAAGCTGCTTATGTAAGGCACATCTATGCTGTTTGTATAGTGGTAGACATGGCTGAACTTTAGATGTGTTTTTTTGTGGTCTAAGGTGCAAATACTTGTGCCTGACCACACCTCAATTTTTTTTGGACCACCATGCCTACAGGAGCACAAGTGGAAATGTTATTTTAAGGATGCAGGCACTGAGCGTAACGACAACTGCATCAGGTAGGAATGGGAAATGATGCTTGTGCTGAGCTTTGCGTGGACTTTAAGACAGGACCAAGAGCTGCAAACATACAATATGATACCTGCATCCACTGCACAAAGCACACATCTTGGATCTTGGACCTTCACCTATGTAATGTTTGTGCGTTCTTCTTGGTCTGTGGCTCCACCAGTGAAATACAAATTGGTCCACAAGGATTTATATACAGGGTGAACACAAATACACTCCTTGCTTTCAGATATTTATCAAAAGTTACATGAATAACTTTAGAATTTTGAAGAAGAAGAATATGCAAAAGACAAAAAAAACTTGATGAGATTCTGCAACTGTTGATACCAAAATTGTAAAATTATTCATGTGACTTTTGATATTATACATATTTGAAACCAAGGAGTGTTTTTGTATTCACCCTGTATAATTCTATTTATTTAGTTATTTATTTTGCATAGTCCAGCCGAGAGACAGACACAAATCTGGGGCATTTTTATGGTGACAGTATGTATGAATGTTAGTGTTGAATTTGAACCCAAATTTCACTGATGAACTCGTCCCATCTGCTCCAAGGGATGTTAATCAGTGAAATCACCTGCTGGAGTCAGTGGCTGCAAAGAAATCCTGCCCCCTCTTGGCCTTTTCTGGAAAGTTTTGGGACACCACCAACTGAAACATCAAGTGGTGACCTTGGATTTTGCCGTTTGATCACTAGAGGGCAGCACAGTACAAGTAATTCAAGGCTGGGCAGCTGGAGAGGCATCACATGAAACTAAGAATCATTTTAATTTTCATATTTTATTTAACCTTTATTTGACCAGGTTAGTCCCATTGAGATTGAGATCTCTTTTATAAGGGAAACCTGGACAATTTAAAGTCTCCAATCCACCTAACCTGCATGTCTTTGGATGTGGGAGGAAGCTGGAGCACCCGGAGGAAACCCACACAAACACAGGGAGAACATGCAAAATCCACACAGGAAGGACACAGGTGGGAATCGATCCCATGACCTTCTTCCTGTGACACAACAGTACTAACCACTAAGCCACCGTGCTGCCCATATTAAAGAAGTTTGTAGCGTTCTTTTTTATCCATATTTAATATCTTAATCATAGTTGAATAACAATAACAATAGCAGCAGTTTATTTATACAACCCCAATTCCAATGAAGTTGGGACGTTGTGTAAAATGTAAATAAAAACAGAATACTACTTTGGGAACAACTGCTTGAAAAAAATAGTCCAACAGTTTAAGAACAGTGTTTCTCAATGTTCAATTGCAAGGAGTTTAGGGATTCCATAAGATAAGAAAGCCTTTATTCATCCCTCAATGGGGAAATTTCAGTGTCACTTCGCAGCATAGAACAGTAGGAATAGACAGAAGGGCATGCAATAAAACAAACAAGTATCTCTTAAAAAACAACAACTAAAAAAAGCACTGAGTGCCGGGTAAAGCTAAGGCTACCATTGTTCAGTTCAGTGCTGTACTGTCGGGATGATATACACTGTCAGGATGATATACACTGTCGGGATGTGAAAGTGATCAGATAAAGTGACTTCAGCGTGAAATGTACGATAAGTTACTCTGATATTTACAATATGGACAGGTTAAAATATAGTAGGTAAAGTGACTTGAGTTTGCATCATAAGTTAAATTATTGCACCTAATAAATACAGCAGGTAATGACATGATTATTGTCCTGGTTGCTATGGTTACCACAGTACTAGCATTGTTCATTGTACAGTCTTACAGCAGCCGGGAGAAACGATCTGCGGAATCTCTGCCTCACACAGTGAGGGTGGATGAGTCTGTCACTGAAACTGCTCTCCAGAGCAGACAGAACATCCTGCAGGGGGTATCTCATGGTCCAGCATAGATGAAGTTTAGCCAGGACCCTCCTGTCCCCCACCTCCTGCACAGAGTCCAGAGGACAGCCCAGGACAGAGCAGGATTTCCTGATGATCTTATCCAGTCTTTTCCTGTCCCTCTCTGTGATGCTGCTGCTCCAGCAGACCACACTGTACAGGATGGCTGAAGCCACCACAGAGTCATAGAAGGTCCTCAGGAGTGGCCACCTCACTCCAAAGACCTCAGCCTCCTCAGGAGGTAGAGGCGGCTCTGACCCTTCCTGTAAAGTGCGTCTGTGTTGTGAGTCCAGTCCAGTTTGTTGTTCAGATGAACACCCAGGTACTTAAATGAGTCCACTCTCTCAATGTCCCTTCTCTGGATGTTCACTGGGGGGGAGTGTAGAGGGGCGGCGTCTGAAGTCCACCACCATCTCCTTGGTCTTCCCCGCGTTGATGGGTGGTTCCTCTGACACCAGTCCACAAAGTCCTGCTTTAGTCCTCTGTACTCCGCGTCATCGTCTTCCATAATGAGTCCTATGAGGGCGGAGTCATTGGAAAACTTCTGCAGGACACAGCTGTCCGTGTTGTGTCTGAAGTCTGCAGTGTAAAGAGTGAAGAGGAAGGGCGCGAGGACCCCACACTGCAGGTCAGGAGGTCAGACACGCAGTTCTTGGTCCTCACAAACTGGGGCCATCATCTACAGTCCATAATATAATCAGAAAATTCAGAGAATCTGGAGAACTTTCTACATGTAAGCAGCAAGGCCGAAAACCAACATTGAATGCCCGTGACCTTCGATTCCTCAGTCAGCACTGCATTAAAAAACCGACATCATTGTGTAAAGGAGCTAACCGCATGGGCTCAGGAACACGTCAGAAAACCATTGTCAGTTAACACAGTTTGTCGCTACATCAACAAGTGCAAGTTAAAACTCTACCATGCAAAGCCAAAGCCATACATCAACAACATCCAGAAACACCGCCGCCTCCTCTGGGCCCAAGCTCATTTGAAATGGACAGACGCAAAGTGGACAAGTGTGCTGTGGTCTGATGAGTCCACTTTTCAAGTTGTCTTTGGAAATGGACGTTGTCCTCTGGACAAAAGAGGAAAGAGAACATCCAGATTGTTACCAGCGCAAAGTTCAAAAGCCAGCATCTGTGATTGTATGGGGTTGTGTTAGTGCCCATGGCATGGGCAACTTACACATATGTGATGGCACATCAATGCTAAAAGGTACATCCAGGTTTTGGAGCAACACATGCTGCCATCCAAGCAACGTCTTTTTCAGGGACGTCCCTGCTTATTTCCGCAAGACAATGCCAAGCCACATTCTGCATGTGCAGCGTGGCTTCGTGGTAAAAGAGTGTGGGTACTAGACTGGCCTGCCTGCAGTCCAGACCTGTCGCCAATTGAACATGTGGCCCATTATGAAGTGCAAAATACGACAGCGGAGAACCCAGACTGTTGAACAACTAAAGTCGTACATCAAGCAAGAATGGGAAAGAATTCCACCTACAAGCTTCAACAGTTAGTGTCCTCAGTTTCCAAACGCTTATTGAGTGTTGTTAGAAGGAAAGGTGATGTAACACAGTGGTAAACATACCACTGTCCCAGCTTTTTTGAAACATGTTGCAGGCATCCATTTCAAAATGAACAAATATTTGTACAAAAACAATAAATTTGATCAGTTTGAACATTAAATATCTTGTCTTTGTGGTGTATTCAGTTGAATATAGGTTGAAGAGGATTGCATATCATTGTATTCTGTTTTTATTTACATTTTACACAACATCCCAACTTCATTGGAATTGGGGTTGTAGATCACATTAAATACAGAAACTATAAAATGCAATAACACATCAAGACACAACAAAAAACAAATTCCTACATTCATAAGGCCAGTTACAATTAAAATGTGGAAACATAATAACCAGTAGATGTAAAAAAAAAAAAAGATTAAATCATTAAACTAACAACAGACTGCAGAAAATAAATAGGTTTTAAGCTGTAAAAGATTCAGTCAATGTGTGCTGTCTAATATCAACATGCATAATGTTCCACAAAGATCACAGCAGGCAAAGGCTGTGAAGCCTGGTGACTTCTTTTTAACTTTGAGGGTGTAAACCTGCATCCTGCGGGCACGAGAAGGCACATATTGCTAAACACCTTCATCAAGACAGGCGTGTGCACAAGCATTAAGAGTGTTATATAGTATGTCTGCAGCAGTCACAGTGAGTCGGTGTAGGGAAGCCAAAACAGGCATGTTATGCTGAAATTGCTTGCTTTTTCTCAAAGTTACAGCAGCAGTATTATATTTTTGTGTCCATAAAGGGAGGATAACAGTGAGCTGACATACAGGGCCTATAAATCATATTCACACTCTTGAGCTTTTACACATTTTAATTTCTTGACACATTTTCAAAACAAAAAAAGTAATTCAGGCTTTTCTGTATTAAAAGTTCTAAAATTATCCTCTTCAAATGCAAAAAGAAGCCAAATGTCTGTAGTTTGACAGAAATGAATTAAAAATATCAAAGCAAAGTAAGTGTTGGGAAAGTGAAGTACACGGACCTATGCCAGGGGGTGTAAATGAACGGCCAATAGGAAGTCAGAATAAATAAAAATTTATTCTGCAAATGTGCACAAACAACCAAATATGCTTTTAGTCTGTCAATCACAAAACTCAGTGATGCGTGGGCAGGCCTGAGGGTAGGAGACGCCTATCCAGAGAAGAGCCGGGAACCACGATGTTCCACCGCCAGCGGAGACCTACAATACACTGGAGCCGCCAAGTCCTGAGTCCCCAGGTGGCCACCGCTTCCAGCTGTCAGATCCAGTACTGCTGGCAGGAACAGACACAGGTGAAAAGGTGGGTGTGTGAACACCCAGCAAACAATCAGCTACGATACAGTTCCTTTCTGAGGGAAAATCCTCCACCTCCAAACACAGGAACACAGAGTACGTGCAGTGCCTTATGTATCACTTAATCAAGTCTGAAGTGAGGAGTGGAGATGCCAACTCCTCCAACTTCCACAAACTCGGCTACAAGCTGCAAGTGTACAAAAGGTTAACGACTGCAAAAGCTCAGATGCAAAAACATGTGCGTATGGCACAGAACAGCTGAGTAAGTTTACCTTTAGGGTAAGCAGATAACTCGGCAGAGTCCTGATGTCTCTCCCAGGCTTTTATGGGTGGTGGTGATGATGGAAGATTTGTGACAGCTATCAGCTCTGGGCTCCTGGTGGACTCCTGCGGCAACTGCGCCCTCTGGTGCCTGAAACCTGACAACAGGCAAGGCACCCTCTGGTGGTGAGCCAGCAGTACCTCCTCTTCGGGCGGCCCACACAACAGGACCCCCCCCTCAACGGGCGGCTCCTGGCACCCGACCCGACTTGTCGGGGTGTCGCTGGTAGAAGTCCGCCAGGAGGGCGAGATCCAAGATGAAGCTCCTCTTCACCCAGGAGCGCTCTTCTGGTCCGTAACCCTCCCAGTCCACCAGATATTAGAAGCCCCGACCCTTCCAACGCACGTCCAGCACCTTCTTCACAGTCCAGGCCGGCTCGTCGTCAATGATGCGGGCAGGAGGCGGCGCTGGTCCGGGGGGGCAGAGGTCTGAGGTGTGGTGTGGTTTGATCTTGGAGACATGGAAGACCGGGTGTATCCGCAGTGAAGCTGGGAGTTGGAGCTTCACTGCGGCGGGACTGATGATCTTGGTAATGGGAAAGGGTTCGATGTACCGGTCTGTTAACTTAGGTGAGTCCATTTGCGGAGGAATGTTTTTGGTTGAGAGCCACACCTCCTGCCCGAGCTGGTAAGCTGGGGCCGGGGCTCGTCGGCGATCTGCATGCCTCTTCGCCCGCGTCCGGGCCTTGAGGAGAGCAGAGCGGGCTGACTTCCACACCCGACGGCACCTCCTGAGATGGGCCTGGACCGAGGGGACCTTGACCTCTCCCTCCACAGCTGGGAACAATGGGGGCTGGTACCCCAAGCAGACTTCAAAGGGGGAGAGGCCGGTCACTGGCGAGATCTGGCTGTTATGAGTGTACTCGATCCAGGCCAGATGTTGGCTCCAGGCCGTCGGGTGCGCAGAGATAACACACCTCAGGGCCTATTCCAGATCTTGGTTCGCCCGCTCTGCTTGGCCGTTGGTCTGGGGGTGGTACCCGGATGACAGGCTCACGGTGGCCCCCAGTTCCCTACAGAAACTCCTCCAGACTTGCGAGGAGAACTGGGATACGCTGGGATACCATGCAGATGCACAACGTGGTGGGCCAGGAGGTCTGCGGTCTCCTGGGCTGTCGGGACCTTCGGGAGGGCCACGAAGTGGGCCACCTTGGAAAACCGGTCCACTGTCGTTAGGATGGTGGTCATTCCCTTGGAAGCAGGGAGGCCCGTGACGAAGTCCAGGCCGATGTGGGACCAGGGGCGATGAGGCACGGGAAGCGGCTGGAGGAGTCCTCGTTCAGGTTTATGGTCTGCCTTGCCCCTGGCACAGGTCGTACAGGCCTGGACGTAATCCCAGGTGTCAGCTTCGACTGACGCCCACCAGAACCGCTGCCGGACCACTGCCACAGTTCTGCACACCCCTGGATGACAGGAGAGCTTGGAACCGTGACAGAAGTCTGAAACTGCAGTCCGAGCATCTGGTGGGACGTACAGCCGGTTTGGTAGTCCACCACCGGGATCAGGATGTCGGGTCAGGGCCTCCCTGACCACTTCCTCGACGTCCCACGTGAGGGTGGCGACGATAGTGGACTCCGGCAGGATGGTAGCTGGTGGGTCTGACAGCTTTGGTCCAACTTCATCTTCATGCACCCGGAACAGTGTGTCAGACCTCTGGTTCTTCGTCCCAGGGCGATAGGTGATCTTGAAGTTGAACCTACCGAAAAACAGTGACCAACGGGCTTGCCTGGGGTTCAGACGCTTGGCGGTCTGGATGTATTCCAGGTTCCGATGGTCAGTGAGAACAATAAATAGGACCACAGCTCCCTCCAGCAAGTGTCTCCACTCCTCCAGGGCCTCTTTCACAGCCAGGAGTTCCCGATTGCCAACGTCGTAGTTCCGTTCAACGGGGGTTAACCTGCGGGAGAAATAGGCACATGGGTGGAGAACCTTGTCGGACTCCCTACTCTGGGACAGCACAGGTCCTATCCCTGAGTCTGAGGCATCCACTTCAACTATAAACTGGCGGTTGGGATCGGGCTGCACCAGAACTGGTGCAGTCGAAAACCGGTGTTTCAACTCCCTAAACGCGGCTTCACACCGATCCGACCAGGTGAAGGGGACTTTTGTGGAGGTCAGGGCAGTAAGGGGACCAAGAACCTGACTATAGCCCTTAATGAACCTCCTGTAGAAATTTGCAAAGCCGAGGAACTGTTGCAGCTTCCTACGGCTAGCCGGTTGGGGCCAATCTCTCACCGCTGTGACCTTAGCCAGATCGGGTGCGACAGAGTTGGAGGAGATGATGAACCCCAGGAAGGACAAAGAAGTACGGTGGAACTCGCACTTCTCGCTCTTCACAAACAGCCGGTTCTCCAATAACCGCTGCAGGACCTGATGTACATGCTTTACATGGGTCTCAGGGTCCAGAGAGAAGATGAGGATATCGTCTAGATATACAAAGACGAATCGATGCAGGAAGTCCCGCAAGACGTCGTTAACAAATGCTTGAAACGTTGCGGGAGTGTTAGTGAGGCCAAATGGCATGGCCAGGTACTCAAAGTGACCTAAGGGGGTGTTAAATGCCGTCTTCCATTCGTCTCCCTTCTGGATCTGAACCAGGTGATAAGCATTACGCAGATATAGCTTGGTGAAGATTTTAGCTCCATGCAAGGGCGTGAACACTGAATCTAATAAGGGCAACGGGCATCGGTTGCGAACCGTGATCGCGTTCAGCCCTCTACAATCAATGCATGGATGGAGTCCGCCATCCTTCTTGCCCACAAAAAAGAAACCTGCACCCAACGGGGAGGAAGAGTTTCAGATTAACCCGGCAGCTAAAGAGTCCCGGATGTAGGTCTCCATTGATTCGCGCTCAGGATGTGAGAGATTGTACAGCCTGCTGGACGGATACTCGCGCCCAGAACCAAATCAATGGCACAATCATACGGTCGGTGCGGGGGAAGCGTGAGTGCCAGATCTTTGCTGAAAACGTCAGCAAGATCATGGTACTCAGCCGGCACCGTTGTAAGATTGGGGGGGGACTCGGACCTCCTCTTTAGCAGTGTCACCGAGGATCTTAGACACTCCTGGTGGCAGGTTTTGCTCCATTGAGCCACTACCCCAGACGGCCAATCAATCCGAGGATTGTGCTTCACCATCCAGGGAAAACCCAAAATAATCCTGGAGGTAGAAGGTGTTACTAAGAACACAATCTCCTCTCTGTGATTACCAGAGACAACCAAAGTTAAGGGCTGTGTCTGGTGTGTGATTACTGGGAGGAGGGTGCCATCTAGTGCCCGTACCTTCAGTGGTGAAGAAACGGCCACCAGAGGGAGCCCTACCTCCTTAGCCCATCTACTGTCCAGTAGATTTCCCTCTGACCCCGTGTCAATCAGTGCTGGGGTGTTAAGGGTTAAATCCCCACAGAGGATCGTGACTGGGAGTCATGTGCATTTGTGTGGGACACCCGTGTGGTTTGTATGACTCACTCTTAACCCAGTCTCTAAGGTTGAGTCTTGTTGTTTGATCGCCTGGGGCCCCTGATTCTGTGCATGCTCATTCGAGCTGCAGTAAACACACTCTCCACGTGCCAGTCTCCTTTGTTTCCTCCTTCTCAATTTGGCCCTGCTCGTCTCCATTGCAAGGTCAGCAGGGGGAGCTGGTGTCACGTGGAGAGCCCTGGCCTTGGAGTGGGGAGAGGACGGGGCTGCTTTGGACCCGGAAGGGGGAGGGACAGCGCGCACCCGGCCACGTCCTTCGTCTTGCTCCCGTCCATGTTTGGCTAATCGATTGTCTAATCGTATAACCAGATCTCTCAGCCCATCTAAATCCCGCGGTTGATCTTTCGCCACCAGGTGCTCCTTTAGGGCCGGAGACAGCCCCTTTACAAAGGCGGCACGGAGCACCACCAAATTCCAGCCGGCCCTCGCTGTCTCAACGTGGAAGGCGACTGCATATGCGGCTGCGCTACAGCGCCCCTGTCGGATTGACAGTAGCACATTTGAAGCGGCTTCGCCTCTGAAAGGATGATCAAACACCTGTCGAAACTCCCTGATAAACCCAGTGTACGTCAACAGGAGCCGTGAGTTCTGCTCCCAGAGCGCCATAGCCCGGGTGCGTGCCTTGCCCCGAAGCAAATTAATCACATAAGCCACCCGGCTGTGGTCTGACGCGTACATCACGGGGCGTTGTGAAAAAACAAGCGCGCACTGCATCAAGAAGTCCGCGCACGTTTCGACACAACCCCCGTACGGTTCCGGGGCGCTAATGTAAGCTTCGGGCGAAAGGGGGGGAGACCTGTGAACTCCCACTGGATTTTCATTATCTAGTGACAGGTCCGCAGGAGGAGTGGCTGCAGCCGTGCCTGACGCGCGCGCCTTCACCTGAGCGGTGAGAGCCTCCATTCTACAGGTGAGGTGAATATCCTGCTCGGTTAACAGATCCAACCGAGCAATGATTTTGGTGAGAATGTGCTGCAGCTCACCCAACTCACCTCCTGGTGGAGACTGCGCACCTTGCATTTCCATTAGTGGTTCAACTGGTGGAAAACGCCACTCGGAGTCCATGACGTGGCCGAGTTATCCTGTTGGGAAAGTGAAGTACACGGACCCACGCCAGGGGGCGTGAATGAACGGCCAATAGGAAGTCCAAATAAATAACAATTTATTCTGCAAATGTGCACAAACAACCAAATATGCTTTTAGTCTGTCAATCACAAAACTCAGTGATGCGTGGGCAGGCCCAAGGGTAGGAGACGCCTAGCCAGAGAAGAGCAGGGACCAACGATGTTCCATCGCCAGCAGAGACCTGCAATACACCGGAGCCGCCAAGTCCTGAGTCCCCAGGTGGCCACCGCTTCCAGCTGTCAGATCCGGTACTGCTGGCAGGAACAGACACAGGTGACACAATCAGCTACGATACAGTTCCTTTCTGAGTGAAAATCCTCCACCTCCAAACACAGGAACACAGAGTACGTGCAGTGCCTTATGTATCACTTAATCAAGTCTGAAGTGAGGAGTGGAGATGCCAACTCCTCCAACTTCCACAAACTCGGCTACAAGCTGCAAGTGTACAAAAGGTTAACGACTGCAAAAAGCTCAGATGCAAAAACGTGTGCGTACAGCACAGAACGACTGAGTAAGTTTACCTTTAGGGTAAGCAGATAACTCGGCAGAGTTCTGATGTCTCTCCCAGGCTTTTATGGGTGGTGGTGATGATGGAAGATTTGTGACAGCTGTCAGCTCCGGGCTCATGGTGAACTCCTGCGGCAACTCCGCCCTCTGGTGCCTGAAACCCGACAACAGGCAGGGTGTCCTCTGGTGGTGAGCCAGCAGTACCTCCTCTTCAGGCGGCCCACACAACAGTAAGTAATAAGTAATCACTTCCTTTACTTTGTGAAGTGATTGATTACTATAGAAAAAGAAATAGTCCTGTGTATCTTTGTTTTATTGATGCCTCTAAGGCATTTGACCGTGTTAATCATTGGACACTTTTTAAAAAGTTCTGTGACAGGGGTCTACCCACAATTTTTGTAAGAATAATAGTATTTTGGTATCATAACCATTTGGCCTGTGTCCGCTGGGGATCCCATACATCTGACCTGTTTATGGTCTGTAACGGTGTTCGTCAAGGAGGTGTTTTGTCTTCAAGACTTTTTAATACATATATATGGATGATCTAAGTCGTAACCTGGTTAATGATAAAGTTGGGTGTATGCTTGGTAATAGATTTATTAACCACTTATTCTATGCTGATGATATAGTTCCCTCAGTTAAGGGCCTACAGAAATTACTTCACACTTGTTCTGATTATGGTGTTAAGCATGATATTTTGTATAATAAGGTTAAACTGTATGCATGTCAATATTACCTAAAGGTAGATCCCTTCTGAATTCTCCCATGATTTTCATTGAAAATACTCAGCTCGCTTTTGTGGAGAATTATAAGTATTTGGGGATGTTCATCGTTCATAACATCTCTGATGACAAAGATATGGAACGCTAGATGAGATCTTTCTATGTTAGGGGTAACTTTCTGTTAAGGAATTTCAGTGTGTGTTCCTTGGAGGTTAAATGCCAACTGTTTAATGATTTTTGTACTAATATGTATTGCAGTCATCTCTGGTTGAAGACTGCCCCTCCCTGAGCCTGGTTCTGCTGGAGGTTTCTTCCTGTTAAAAGGGAGTTTTTCCTTCCCACTGTAGCCAAGTGCTTGCTCACAGGGGGTCATTTTGACCGTTGGGGTTTTACATAATTATTGTATGTCCTTGCCTTACAATATAAAGCACCTTGGGGCAACTGTTTGTTGTGATTTGGCGCTATATAAAAAAATTGATTGATTGATTGATTGGTTTTATTTCAAAAAATCTACTTTTCATAAGTTAACTGTTGGCAACAATAACTCCTTCAGATGTATATTTCACCTGCCCCGTTCATGTAGTGCCAGTGGAATGTTTGTTTTTAGTGATGTGCCTAGTTTTGGTGAAGTATGCAGGAAAGCAATTTTTGAGTTTTGTAAGCATGTTAAAAGCAGTGAAAACACCTTGATCAATGATGTGAATCAGCTTGTTATATACAAGTCATCGCTATGGGAACACTGGCATTTCACATTATATACCACTGGTAATTATTTTTTTTTTTCTTTATATCGTAGTTATTTTATGTGTTTTCTCAATATGGACCTGGTGTCTGAAATAAAGTATCTTATCTTTAGTGGAACACATTTAAATCATCACTTTTACAGCCAGTTTTTTTTCAGACAAGGGATGGATACATGAACATCTCCAAGTTATTGAACGTGTGTTGGACTTCATTTCCATCAGTCGTTAAGAAATACAAACCGTATCGTCCTGTGTGGTAAATCTGTCTGGAGCAGGCTTTTCTCAAAAAATTGGGTGACTGCAAGAAAGTGACTCGTGAGGCAAGCCACCTGATAACTCTCAAGGAGTTAAATTCTTGAGAAACTGGGAGCAGTGCAAGTTTTGTGCTTTGCAGCACTAGTTAATAGCATCATGGCTGGGTTGAGCAGAGAAGGAGTTTCTTAAAAGAAGACTTGAAGGTTTAGCTACAATGTGCCAGAAAACGCAAGGGAGACTCGAGCCTGGGTCAGGTCTATTTCCTTGTATGAAGGTCCTTCTCTGTGCCACTTCACTATGAAGCTGTTGGTGGTGGTGTAGCAGGCAAATGCTGCACTATGCACTCTCCAGTCACATCCACAGAAGCCTATATCTCCATCAGAATTGTCAGGTGTCTTGGTGGCTTCCCTCACTCATCTCTTTCTTGCATGATCACCACACAGATTTACCACATAGTACCATACTGTTTGTATTGCTTAAAGACTGATGGAAATGAAGTCCAAGACATGTTCAGGACTTGGAGATGTTCATGTATCCATCCCCTGATTTGTCTGGGGGGAAAACTATGAAAACTAAGAAATAAAATAAAATGAATTGGCTGTAAAGGTGATGGTTTACCTGTGTTATACCAAAGGGTGCCATTACTACATCATTTTGGTTTTGACATTTTTTTTATTTAATTTATATCACGTTGTAAAGATTTGCTTTCAGTTCGAGTTAAAAGAGGGTCTGTTTTAGAAATTTTAATACAATATATTCTTTTTTCAGCTGAAAATGGCAGAATGAACTTTAAAATGTGTAAAAGCCCAAAGGTGTGAATAATACACTCAACAAAAATATAAACACAACACTTTTGGTTTTGCTCACATTTTGTATGAGATGAACTCAAAGATCTAAAACTTTTTCCACATACACAATATCACCATTTCCCTCAAATATTGTTCACAAACCAGTCTAAATCTGTGATAGTGAGCACTTCTCCTTTGCTGAGATAATCCATCCCACCTCACAGGTGTGCCATATCAAGATGCTGATTAGACACCATGATTAGTGCACAGGTGTGCCTTAGACTGTCCACAATAAAAGGCCACTCTGAAAGGTGCAGTTTTGTTTTATTGGGGGGGGGGATACCAGTCAGTATCTGGTGTGACCACCATTTGCCTCATGCAGTGCAACACATCTCCTTCGCATAGAGTTGATCAGGTTGTCAGTTGTGGCCTGTGGAATATTGGTCCACTCCTCTTCAATGGCTGTGCGAAGTTGCTGGATATTGGCAGGAACTGGTACACGCTGTCATATACGCCGGTCCAGAGCATCCCAAACATGCTCAATGGGTGACATGTCCGGTGAGTATGCCGGCCATGCAAGAACTGGGACATTTTCAGCTTCCAAGAATTGTGTACAGATCCTTGCAACATGGGGCCGTGCATTATCCTGCTGCAACATGAGGTGATGTTCTTGGATGTATGGCACAACAATGGGCCTCAGGATCTCGTCACGGTATCTCTGTGCATTCAAAATGGCATCAATAAAATGCACCTGTGTTCTTCGTCCATAACAGACGCCTGCCCATATCATAACCCCACCGCCACCATGGGCCACTCGATCCACAACATTGACATCAGAAAACCGCTCACCCACACGACGCCACACATGCTGTCTGCCATCTGCCCTGGACAGTGTGAACCGGGATTCATCCGTGAAGAGAACACCTCTCCAAACACCAGCGAATGTGAGCATTTGCCCACTCAAGTCGGTTACGACGACGAACTGGAGTCAGGTCGAGACCCCGAGCAAATGAAACCATCTTCTAGTACACTAGATGTTCTTCCTTTTAAACTTTTCATGAATGTATTTGATTCTATTGGGCCATGTGTTGCCAAAATGTTTAATATGTCCCTGTCGACTGGTGTGTTCCCCAGTTCTTTTAAGCATACTGTTGTGGAGCCACAGCTTAAGAAAGCTGGACTGGACCCTACAGATCTGAAGCACTTTAGGCCAATATCAAAAACCCCCTTCCTGGCTAAAGTCCTGGAAAAATTGGTCTGTGCCCAACTAACTTTCTTTTTGCAGACTAACAACATTTATGACACTTTTCAATCTGGGTACCGTGAGTTTCACTCCACTGAAACGGCTCTGTTGAAACTGTCGAGTGACATTATTATGGCCGCTGACACTGGCAAATGCACTGTCTTGGTTTTGTTGGATTTGTCATCTGCATTTGACACAGTTGACCATGGCATCCTGATCAGGAGACTACAGGATCTGGTGGGGATGTCGGGTCCTGTATTAGAGTGGTTTAGCTCCTACCTGATTGGTAGAACTTTTAGTGTGTCTGTTGATAATGTGATGTCTGAGTCTGCTGACCTTTTGTGGGGTGTGCCGCAGGGCTCGGTTCTGGGACCTATTTTATTTCTTTTGTATATCATCCCTCTCGGCAAGTTGATCCAGCAGTTTTGTGACGTATCCTATCATCTCTATGCTGATGACCTGCAGCTGTACTGCTCCTTTAAAACAACTGAGACCCAGAAACTCAATTCTTTAACCAATTGTCTCACCAAAGTTAAGGAATGGCTCAGTGAAAACAGCTTGCAGCTGAACTCTGATAAGACTGAAACATTGATTGTTGCTCCGGAGAGTGCCGTGCCTGCTATTAGGCTGCACCTTGGTGAACTGAATAGTTCAGTTAAGGGCAGCCTGCGCAATCTTGGCATTATCTTGGATAAAGGGATGTCTCAGGAACATCATACGAAACAGTTAGTTAGGAATTGTTTTTTCCAGATCCGGAATATCTCTAAACTTCGAAAAATGGTGTCTTTTGAAGAGTTAGAGATGATTGTACATGCTTTTATATCTTCGCGACTGGATTACTGTAACAGCCTGTTCACGTGTCTTAATAAGAAAGAACTGGCTCGTTTGCAGGTTGTGCAAAACTCCGCTGCACGGCTTCTGACCTGCACCCACAGGAGAGCCCATATTAGCCCAATACTCAAGTCCCTGCATTGGCTCCCTGTCTCGTTTAGGACAAATTATAAAATCCTGGTGCTTACATTTAGAGCTCTGCATGGGCAGGCTCCGGAATACATCAAGGAACTGATCCAACCGTATGTGTCCACCAGGGGCCTGAGGTCCTCCAACCTGAACCTGCTGATGGTTCCCCGTACCTGTTTTAAAACTCGAAGGGACAGATCTTTTAAAGCCGTGGCGCCGCGCCTTTGGAATGAGCTTCCCTGCTCCCTTCGCTCGATAGACTCTGTCGATGTTTTTAAAAAGCAACTTAAGACTCACCTTTTTAAAATTGCATTTTAGCTTGATTTTCTTTTAAATGTTTGTATGTGTTATTTTGTATTTATTGATTTTATCATGTGAAGCACTTTGTGACCCTGGTCTGTGAAAAGTGCTATATAAATAAAGTTTACTTACTTACTTACTTACCCCGATGAGGACGACGAGCATGCAGATGAGCTTCCCTGAGACGGTTTCTGACAGTTTGTGCAGAAATTCTTTGGTTATGCAAACCGATTGTTTCAGCAGCTGTCCGAGTGGCTGGTCTCAGACGATCTTGGAGGTGAACATGCTGGATGTGGAGGTCCTGGGCTGGTGTGGTTACACGTGGTCTGCGGTTGTGAGGCTGGTTGGATGTACTGCCAAATTCTCTGAAACGCCTTTGGAGACGGCTTATGGTAGAGAAATGAACATTCAATACACAAGCAACAGCTCTGGTTGACATTCCTGCTGTCAGCATGCCAATTGCACGCTCCCTCAAATCTTACAACATCTGTGGCATTGTGCTGTGTGATAAAACTGCACCTTTCAAAATGGCCTTTTATTGTGGGCAGTCTAAGGCACACCTGTGCACTAATCATGGTGTTTAATCAGCATCTTTATGGCACACCTGTGAGGTGGGATGGATTATCTCAGCAAAGGAGAAGTGCTCACTATCACAGATTTAGACTGGTTTGTGAACAATATTTGAGGGAAATGGTGATATTGTGTATGTGGAAAAAGTTTTAGATCTTTGAGTTCATCTCATGCAAAATGGGAGCAAAACCAAAAGTGTTGCGTTTATATTTTTGTTGAGTGCATTTATAGCACTGCTGCGTTATCTCTGAGCCCTTGAAAGCCAGCGGAGATGGAGATTCAGTGACTGTATTAAAAAAAAATCAAAATGTCATGTGGAGTCTCTGCTGTATATCTGCTCCGAATCATGTGAAACAGGGAGAGGCCAAAAATATTCTGTTTTTTGTGAATGTGCAGTTCCAGAGGGAATGTCAGCGTGCGGCTTCAGCACTGACGGTGCACTTATTTTTTATCATAGAGTCAAATGGAGCAAGAAGAATGGACAAGAAATACCAGACGTATGGATAAGCATCACTGCAGAGGGAATGAAATGAGTCGGGAGTGATGGGAGGAAAGATATCGACAGAAGGGTGAAGGAAAGGAGGTGTGAGAAACAAAAGAACTATCTCCTAGACAGCCGTTGCCCTAGCAACTGGCTTGTACTCGTTGGTTGGCTGGTTGCTGTGCTGGAAGCAGGTTGATAGAGGCAGAGATGTGAGATGACAGGTGGAGGGCGGCATAGAACGGGCGCCGGTGTGGACAGTCTGCCCACGGTGCATCTGAACCACTCTGAGATGGGCGTATCAGGAAGAGCCACCACAGTCTTGAACTTCCAGCCCCTCTTTTCTAACTCTGCCCCATAAATAGAGTGTCTAGGTCAGGGGTGGGCAACGAGGGCTGAAACACTGCATGTTTTCCTTACAACCAATCACCTCAGCAGGTGGGTTTCTGATGAGCTTCTCCCCTGAACATAAACATCTGATTATCAATTAAATCACCTGTTGAGGCAATTGGTAGCAAGGAAAACCTGCAGTGTCTCAGCCCTTCATGGAACATGATTGCCCACCCCTGGACTAGGTCCACACGTTTGTTGATTGTGAAGCAGCCACAAAGTCGTTGAACCTTCTCCGTTCATTCACTCATTTGTTTTGTGCCGCTTCTCTGGGCCCAGGTCATGGTGGCAGCACCCAAACGGCTCCGCCCACATGTCCCTTTCCTTGGCCAAGTCCTCAAACTCTTCTTAGGGGATTCCAAGGCATTCCCAAGCCAACTGGGAAATACATGGTCTTCCCCAGGGCCTCCTCCCAGTTGGACATGGCTGGAAGGTGGCATCCTGTCCAGATGCCTGTATCAACTCACCTCTTGATGTGAAGCAGCAGTGCCTCAACTCAAAGTCCCTTTCGGATATTTGAATTTCTCACCCTGTCCCTGAGTGTAACCCCAGACACTCGACAGAGGAACCTCATTTCCACTGCTTGTATCTGCAGCCTTGTTCCTTTGATCACTACCCAATGATCGTGACAGTGAGTGAGGATCAGAGTGAAAACTGGTAAAGTGAGAGCTTCACGTTCTGGCTGAGCTCTTTCTTCACTAATGCAATCTGGTACAGCATCGGCAGAGCCTCAAGCACAGCCCCAAACTGTCCATCAAGCTCACGTTCCATTTTACCCCAACTGTGAACAAGATACAGAGGTACTTGAACCCTTTCACATGACACTCCCTGAATCAACACCTTATCTTGGGGGAGGGGTTTGTGGGCTCCATTGATCCTGGGAGCGGTATTATCTCCCAGATGCCGGTATATTACCGGCATCTGGTGCAGCTGGAAAATAGAGTGGCTGAATTGGAGCAGTACACCAGAATTAACGACGTCATCATCACAGGTCTTCATATCAAACCACGGTCCTACGCACGGGCGGTAACAGATGAGAGCGGAGGGGAGCCCAGTGAACAGGAGGTCAGCTCTGTGGAAAAACAGGTTGCTGATTTCCTCCTATCTAAAGGTATAGAAATGGATTTAAATAACATTGAAGCGTGCCACCCTCTGCCCCGGAGAAATGACGGTGATAAACGAACCGTCATCATGAGATTCATCAACAGAAAACACAAAACAGCACTGTTAAAACAAGGAAGAAAACTGAAAGGGACAAACGTATTCATCAATGAACATCTCACCAAACGGAATGCCGACATCGCCAGGAAAGCACGCTTCTTGAAGAAACAGGGAAAAATCCAGCACACATGGACTTCAAACTGTAAAATATTCATCAAACTGAACGGATCACCAGAACAAGCAAAAGTCATGGCAATAAGGAACATCGAGGAGCTGGACAAATATGAACAATAGTGTTTCTTAAAGCGAGGATCTGGACAAATATGACCAATAAGGTATGAGGACACAAACACATCACAACACCATGACACAGACCAGAGGAACCTATTCATCTACTACCTATTCATCTACATCTGGAGACAAGAAGGATATAACTCAAAGGATTGCTGATCATGGAAAAGTAGAACTGAGAACATTTAAATACACAGACCACAATGTACTGGACTTGGAGCACGATATAGACCCGGACAATAATTTCTTCTCAAATATCAATGACAGTTGTTGCTATTATACAGATGAACAGTTTAATCGGATCATTAAAACGGATAACAAATTATCAATAATCCATTTCAACAGCAGAAGTCTATATGCAAACTTTAACAACATTAAAGAATATTTAAGTCAGTTTAAAAAAATATTTAACATAATTGCTATATCAGAAACATGGATCAATGAAGATAAAGGAATGGATTTTGAACTGGATGGATATGAATTTAATTGTGTAAACAGAAAAAATAAGAGTGGAGGAGGAGTGGCTGTGTATGTGGATAAGAACATGGATTATAAAATAGTAGACAATATGACAACTGTGATTGATAACTTATTAGAATGTATAACTATTGAAATATGTGAAGAAAAAAGCAAAAATGTATTAGTCAGCTGTATATAGAGAGCACCAGGATCTTGTATTGAAACATTCACTGACTGTATGGGAAAAATGTTCTCAAAAACTAATCAAAAAACTGTGTTCATTTGTGGTGACTTAAATATTGATCTGCTCAATCCAAATAAGCATAAAATAACAGATGAATTTATCAGTATAATGTACAGTATGAGTTTATATCCAAAAATCACCAGGCCAAGCAGAATTACATCCCATAGTGCAACCTTAATTGATAATATATTCAGCAATGATATTGAGAATAACACTGTGAGTGGATTATTAATCAATGACATTAGTGATCATCTACCAGTTTTCATCGTTTATAATAGAAACCATCGGCGGAATCAGCCAGAGGAGAAAATAAAATACAGGCGAGTGCGGACAGAGGAAAACATGAACACACTAAAGAAGGATTTACAGGAGCAAAACTGGGAAAAGGTATACAGTGAAAGTGATGTTGATAGTGCATATGAAACTTTTTTACAAATATTTACATCATTATATGATAAAAATTGTCCAATTAAACAAGACTACAGAAAACAAAAAATCCAAGCTCGACCATGGATGACGAAAGGGTTACGAAATGCATGTAATAAGAAAAATACACTGTATAGAGAATTCATAAAACTAAAGACTAAAGAGGCAGAAAATAGATATAAGAAATACAAAAATAGATTAACTAATATTATACGGGTATGTAGGAAGGAATATTATAGTAACATATTATATAATAACAAAAACAATATTAAAGGAATATGGGATATATTAAATAGCATTATCAAAAATGGTAATAAAAAACAGAGTTACCCTCAGTATTTCATTGATAATAATGTCAAGAAGGAAAATAAGGATGAGGTAGTCAACGGTTTTAATAATTTTTTTGTAAATATTGGACCAAGCTTGGCAGAAAAAATTCCCGATTCCCAACCTGAGGATTGGGATAATAATCTCATAGAAAGAAATCCCTGTTCAATGTTCCTCACAGCAGTGGATGGAAATGAAATTATAGACATTGTGAATAATTGTAAATATAAAACATCTACCGATTTAAATGAAATTGATATGGTGGTGGTAAAACAGGTCATTGAATGGATTGTAGAACCATTAACATACATCTGTAACTTATCATTTCAAACCGGTAAATTTCCCAATCAAATGAAAATAGCTAAGGTTGTGCCGCTGTATAAGACTGGGGATAGACACCACTTCACAAATTATAGACCTGTTTCTTTGCTTCCACAATTTTCCAAATTATTAGAAAAGTTATTCAATAATAGATTAGACAAATTCATAAATAAACATAAATTACTTACTGATAGTCAATATGGATTCAGAGCACATAGTTCAACATCACTTGCATTAATAGAATCAGTTGAGGAGATTACAAACGCCATAGACCACAAATTACATTCAGTTGGAATATTTATATACCTTAAAAAGGCTTTTGATACAATTAATCATGACATATTAATCAATAAACTTGAACAGTATGGGATTAGGGGGTTGGTGTTGCACTGGGTGAGAAGCTACTTAAGTAACAGAAAACAGTTTGTGAAGTTGGGGGAATATACATCATCATGCTTGGACAATGCTTGTGGCGTCCCACAGGGGTCAGTATTGGGTCCAAAACTGTTTCTAATTTATATAAATGATATTGTCAATGTTTCCAAAATATTAAAATTAGTATTATTTGCAGATGACACAAGCATTTTTTGTTCAGGGGGGGATTTGCAGGAGTTACTGAGGAGGATCAGTATAGAAATGGGAAAATTGAAAATATGGTTTGACAGAAATAAATTATCATTAAACTTAAGTAAAACAAAATACATGTTATTTGGCTATTGTAATACAGACATACAGGTTCAGTTACAAGTCGAGGGGGTAGATATTGAAAGGGTACATGAAAATAAGTTTCTGGGGGTGATAATAGATGATAAGATAAACTGGAAGACTCATATAAAACATATACAAAGTAAACTGTCAAGAAGCATTTCAGTTCTAAACAAAGCGAAACATATTCTGGACCACAACTCACTCCGCATTCTTTACTGCTCACTGGTTTTACCATATTTACAGTACTGTGCAGAGGTATGGGGTAATACTTATAAAGGTACAACACAATCACTATCAGTAATGCAGAAAAGAGCTATAAGAATTATTCATAATACTGGCTATAGAGATCATACAAATCCACTATTTTTACAATCCAAATTCTTAAAATTCACAGACTTGGTTCATTTTCAAACAGTACAAATTGTGTATAAAGCAATAAACAATTTACTTCCAGCAAATATTAAAAATATGTTTTTTAACAGATCAGGGGATTACAGTCTGAGGGGGAAATTTAATTTAAAGCATCAGTGGGCACGAACAACATTAAAAGGTTTCTGTATTTCTGTCTGTGGGGTGAGGATGTGGAACAGATTGGGAGTGGGGCTCAAGCAATGTCCAAGCATGAACCAGTTCAAACAGCGGTACAAAAATATGTTTTTTTCTGGGTATAGGGAGGAGGAAGGGTAATGAGGGTTAGGGTGTTTTTGTTTTTTGCTTCGGCTTGTAAATATATAGTATTTTGTATGTAAGTAGGTATGTGTAGGTGTATATTTATGTTTGTGTATATATATGTGTATATATGTATATGTGTATATATGTGTATGTATATGTGTATGTATGTTGATGTGTATATGTATGTGTATATATATGTATATATATATATATATATATTGATATCGGTTTAGGTGTGTAGGAATCTATGTGTATATGTGGCAAAGGGTATTACTGGTTGTGGGGAAGAAGGGGTAGGGATAAATAAGCTGATGCTTCACCCTACCCCTTTTCGGACATGTTGGGTACACAGTAGGAACTTTTTTGTTGTTGTCTTTACTGATCTATCTTGTAATTGTTGTTGTATCACATGTTCGAAATAAACAGTTTTCATTCATTCATTCATTCATTCATTTTCATTCATTCATTCATTCATATCTGGAACATTAGCTCCTGATAGGGTCTCCATGGGCAACATGGTCCCACTTGAGGAGGCAGACAAAGGGTGATTCAAAAAAGATCCTTCATGAATGGCACAAAAATATAAAGAGTCACTCTACCCTGAAGATGGAAACTGGAGCTCCTCCTGGTGCCTGGTCTATGGAGGAAGGACTCGCAGCTGAGCTCTTGGGAGCCAGATCTCTACAGATATGGAGCTCGCTTGGTTTCAGCCCAAAAGAACCACATGGTGTCACCTCCATGTGCATTTACCACCCACAAGGAGAGAATAAAGGGTCTGGTGCACTTGTCACTGTTTTGACATTGGAAACGTTAAAGGCTCTGGGAGGTTGTCTGTGGTGAACCAGGATATTCTGCCATTGTGGCGTTGTCTTGTTTCAACTGTGGCAGCATTTTCACCACGTTATGAGTGCTGGCGTTATTTTTGCTAATATGAGAAATTTTATTTTTCTGAATTAACAAAATAGAAAAACACTTTGGCTATTGGAAATGGTGTCACTATGTGATTTGTCCAACAGAGGGTGCTCCAACGACATTGTTGAAAACACTGTCAAGCATGGCTGGGATCCCATCTCCCCTTGGTCGCAATTGCTACAATAGTCAAATTGACCAGCTGCCATTGATTATCAGAGAGAGTGGGCATTTTACAGGGACAAGAGACAAGTGCTCATTGTGCCGCCAGCTAATCAGGACCAAAATAGACAAGAATTCTATTTTATGCAAATGCTAAGTGATTCAACATGGAAGCTGCCAATGTGAGTGAAAGTACCATGGAGTACATTGGTTGGTTGTTGGTTATATTTATAGTTACCTAAAATAAAGTTCATGTTTAAACTATCAAACATGTAACCTCAATTAATGTTCTTTGTCATAAAGGTTTGATAATGAAACATTAAGAATCCTTGCAGTTCTTATGTATGTATATATGGGCAGATACACTCACTGGTCACTTTATTAAGTACACCTTTCTAGTACTGTGTTGGACCCCCTTTTGCCTTCAAAACTGCCTTAATTCTTAGTGGCATAGATTCAACAAGGTGTTGGAAATGTTCCTCAGAGATGTTGGTCCCTATGGACATGATGGCATCACGTAGTCACCCATTCAACCACGTGTTTTCACTCAATGGATATCTTCTCTTTTTCAGACCATTCTCTGTAAACTCTAAAGATGGTTGTGCTTGAAAATCCCAGCAGGTCAGCAGTTTTGAGCGCTTGAGCAGGTGTACCTAATAAAATGGCCGGTGAGTGTGTGTATGTATTTTTTTTGTGTATTTGTAAATATCTGACCTTTTTAGATCAAACACCACGTCTGCAACTTCTTAAGACCTGTAAAGCTTCTATGATCAAGACGCACTCGTTAATCAACACTCATTTTAATGGGCATCTTAAATAAGGATGCTATTGGGAAATGTGTGTTGAGATAAGAACGTTCCTCAGAGTGATGCCGTCAGGCTGAGTTCTGTGAGCAGTGAGTGGATTTGATGTGGTCCTCAGATCATGAAGACAGGCGCCTTTGATGTTGAAATCCAAGCCAGAGGAGATGCTGCAGCTTCCTGGTCAATGACGTGGTACCCAAACATTTGCAGGATTGTCTGTGCATTTTGTGCGTGTGGGGCTGCGTACGTGCACAGCAGTGCATGTGTTTAGGTCTGTGTCTTCCTGTTCCATTTGTAGACATTGATATTTAAACTATAAACTGTAAAAATTAAAGGCTTCAGAGGGCTGATGTGCATTTGACACACCGCTATATAAATGGACACGTAAATATACGTATGGCAGTGATGGTGTTTTTGACTGTGTATGACTTCATCATATGACTTCTGTGTGGTGTTATGGTTGTTGTGATGAAATCAACAACAACAAAAAAACGCTGTTGTTTTACTTGACCTTTGACCAAATAACTCCAAAATCTAATCACCTCTTGATATCTACACCAAGTTTGAAAGAAATCCATCGAGACATTTTTGAGTTATTTTTAACACACACACACACACACACACTAATGCCCTGCTTTCGCTGTTTCGCTCGTGTACGGGGTAAAAAGCTAATGTTGGATATGTGCATTTAGATGCCCAATTCTGTGTAAGCGTGTGCATGTTCGCCCGGGTACACGTGCATGCGTGCATCATACAGTATGTGGGTGTGCACATATTTTCAGCTGCGTTTGGCCCTTTAAAAGTTTCCTTTGGGGTTGAGGGGGAAGAGAAGATAACGGCAGCAGACATTATTTGCTTCTGTCATGTCGACTTAGCGTCAGGCCTTGCACAGTGTGGCCCAGTTGCACGCCGACACCGACTGGATGTACTTGCGCACATGTTTCGACACGAAGCACACACTGACTCGCACATGTGCATGCATGAGATTGTGCAGTGGGAGGGGACTGCGTACACACAACTTCATATCCACATGCTGACACACCGAAAAGTCTAATTAATTCTCACACCCACTTACCCGCTTTCTAAAAGCGCTGTGGGAGGGCTGGCTGGGATTCACACACATCAGAGTTCTCCTGTTTGTTGACTGCAGGTTTATGGGGTTTGTGCTGTTTGTTTTATGTACATCTGCATCTACATTTGTGCACTCGTGCACGCATTCTTCTGCATGTGTGATATGATTCATGCATGTCACAGTAACTACAATTATACACTGTGTGCATGCATCTTTGTATTCATGCTTAGTGTGCGTGCGTGCTTGTGTGTGTGTGAGTTGTGGGAGGAGAAAAGCATCCAGGTTCTAGAGTCAGTCAGGCAGCATCTCATCAGGCAGGCCTCAGTCAGGGCCCTCCAGGGTAGGCTGCCCACTGTGGGCACGAGCCGTGATGATTGTCCCTGCTGGGTGGATTCCACATGAGCACCAGCATACACTCGTGCACAGTCTCACATTCTTGCTGGACTTGCCACCCAAACATTTGCATAAACACGTATGTATAAGCATGCATGAGAAGTCGCAATCAGCCCTCCACAACAGAAACATGCAAACAAGCGCCCCCTAGCCAAACAAGCACACACACACACACAGACTGTAGTGCGCTGCCTATGCGTGGGAACACATAGAGCTCTGACTGAAACTCACGGATCCCATGATTCCTTGTGTCCTTGTGTGGTTGCAAAGGGGTCTGAGGTTTAATTCTGTTTTGTTGGCTGAGTGAGGAACTGGGACAGTTCATGACAAACATTTGTACAGTTGTTAAAATGAATTGCCAGATGTTATCCGGAGGTCTTTCCACACACTTGAAAACTGCAGTTAAACAATGTCAGAAACAGTGAGGAATCGTCAGAACAACGGATCACTCTGAAAAAGGTAGAAATTTATTTGGAAAGTGTATTTATCTGCAAAGGGATGGTCTGCCACTGCTAATGTTTGATACCCAATTGTACACATTTTTGTTGGTTTAAAAAACAAAAAACCATCAGATCCCCAATTGGGACCTGGAAATGGGCGTCGGGTTAAATTGTGGTCCACAAAACATGAATAACTGGATTTAACCAAAGCAGACCAAAACTTGTACTTTTATAGGTGAGGCGGGTATAGTATGCAGTAATCAGACGTACTGTTCTCATAGCAGAAACCTCCTTCTGACCCTCCTCTGCACCATGAAATCCATAAAAAGCCTGTTGAGGTCTTCAACAGAAGGTTGTTGTATATTCAGTTTATTTATTCACTGAAAATGGCGGGTTGTTGTGCATTTGGGTGCACAAATAGACACAAGGGCTTCAAGATGAACAGATTCACTTCAGATCCCAACAGATGAAAAAAAATTGGGAAAATAAAGTCAGCTGTGTGGAATGGAAGCAACTTAATCATTTTCATGCGAGTGTGTGTGTGATTGTACCTGTGCACAAATCTGTTGCTCATTGTGATTGACTGTTAAAAAAATGGACACTTTACTTGAAGGTATCGTCATAACAGTGACATGACACAATCACGAACATGTCATAAACATTATGTTAATGTCATAAACATTTATGACTGCTGTCATTGTGTCATTCGATTTTTATAATGACAAGTTGACATCTTTTTGGGTTGTCTTGATTATAAACAACTTGACTTTAATCAAAGTGACATGAGCAGAAGCTATCTTTGGCCTTTTTGGTCTTTGGTTGTGTGCCAACTTATCAACTTGTCATTACAAAAACCAAATAACACTTAATGGCATGCTTGTCATTAAAGTGTCATAAACATTTATGACACCTTCATGACTGTGACATGTAACATTTATGATGATACCTTGAAGTAAAGTGTTAACAAAAAATGTTGAAAAGGTTAATTTACTTGACCCAGAGCCTGTGTGTGTGTTTTTCCTATGTGTGTGCACGTGTCTTAATGCGTCATATTTGTATGGATGAGCTTATTGCCTCTGTTTTTTCTTCAGATAGTAAAGTTAATGACTTTTCAAAGGTGTATTTTTAAAGCCAGAACCCAAATGATTATTGTTACCATCATGGATAATTACACGTATTCACAATCATCAGTCTTCTCACTTATTTGCTGCTCAGGCAGGTTTTCAACCAAACCAATGTCCCTTTACAAGCGATTTGATGCTGGAGTTTATACTCATAGTCTAGACCTTCCTCTACATACAGTTTCAATAAACAAACAAAAAGCAAAACCAAGCAATCCCCCCACCCCAGAAAGAAAAAATTAATAATGTTCAAAGTACTGCCTAACCTATCTCATATTCATGCAGTGACATTAGACATGCATAGTTATAGTGCGCCTGTGCAAGTGTCACTTCAGTAGTTTTGCACAATTGTCTCTAAAATAGCGCCATATTCTTAGTTGTCTCTGTTCTCTGTATAAAGGGACTGTACGTCCGTCTGTCCGTTTTCATTTGTTAGCGCAATATCTCAAGAGTTGACCGATTTCATTCATATTTAGCATAAGGGTGTACTTGAGTGATCCCCCTACACTTTGTATTAGTGATTTGTGGGGACCGAGGGGATATGTTAATGAAGACATTTTAGCATTTTGGAAAACTGTGGCAAGAACACAGAAGTAGCATTTTGTACAGGTGCCAAAACAATCATGTAATGTGTTCCACTTGGTTATCACTAAAAGCCAGGGCCCGTATCCTCAGTGCATCTCAAAGAGCTCCTAACATAGCCTAAAATATCCTGGCAAGGACTTCCAGCCTCAGAGACACCCAGGAGGCGTCTGAGAGCAACTCTGGGCAAGGAGTTGACAGAAACTCCTATCTTAGTGAGGAGGTGGGGTTGACCTCGACTTTGATAATATCTTTACTAATAATATTGGGGTTCCTACATTTAGTGGCTTACTACTATGTGACATCACTGATCATTTACCTGTTTTTACTCTGTGTGACTGCAAACCCAATAAGGTCAAAGAGGATAAGAAGGTGACTTTTAAGCGAATAAGAACTGAAGAAAACATTGATGCTTTCAACAACGCTCTTAAAGATCAGGACTGGAGTTCAATTATCTCTGAAGACTTTTATCTCCTTGTATAACAAACACTGTCCAGTCAAAGAATACTGTATAAAGAAGAAATCAATTAATAGCCCCTGGCTTACAAAAGGAGTTTTGAATGCGTGTAAAAAAACAAAACAAAAAAAAAGCAAAATCTGTACAAATTGTTTATCAAATCTAAAACTCAAGATGCTGAACTCAGATACAAGACATACAAAAACAAACTGACTGATATATTTAGAAATGCTCAGCAGTTATATTTTAAACAAATGCTGTATGATAACAAAAGCAATATAAAGAAGACATGGGAGATACTAAATGGTATTATTAAACAGGGCTCAACAAAAACTGAGTACCCGAACTATTTTGAAAATGTAAGTGGAAATAAGCATGATATGGAAAAGTTAACAATTTTAACCATTTTTTTGTGAATGTTGGTCCGGAGCTGTCTGCTGGGATTCCAGACCATTTGTTATGTGTCGGACGCAGCTCGGAGAACCGACCAGCGTTTGAAGGACCCAGTATGAAATAAGCAGAGCACGGTACAAAGGCTAACTGAATTTAATACATAACAGTGATACAAAATACAACAAAAGAAAGTGCGGTCTGGCGTGGTGCGCTCCCAGCAGCGCTAACGGTCCGGAGCCAGAAGCTGTTCGGACCCAAGGACCCCGCCGACACCCCCCAGGTGGCCGCAACAAACCGAGTCTGTGAAAGAAGGAACCATTATGTGAGTCCACACTCTACACACAGAGAGAACACTTAAAGGTGTACAAACAGCAAACACTTCCTGGCTTGATTACTAATCAGCTTCCCAACCTGCAGGCATGGAACATCCAGTTCACAAAACTCCACTGCAGTGGAAGCCGATACATGACTAACATACAGCTCAATATAATAAAGGTGTGAGGGACACCACATTTACTGACTGTATAAATGTTAGTCACAAAATCTAACGTACCTCAGGAAGTGTGCTGACGAGCGTGAGACCTCACCCCCTCCTCTTTCACAGACCGTGCATCAAACCCTGGACGTTCTCTGCATCCACTGATGATGAGATGGCTCCCGAGATGACGATCTCACCCGTCTGGTCACAAGGTCAAGTCTCTGGCAAATACACACTGTATACTCCAGTCTTAAATGCCACCATGTTCCAATCCATATAGATGCACCTCAGCTGTGAGTCCTGACGAGCCGCAGGTGATCAGGGTGAGGTCCTGATAACCTCAGCAACACAGCCACTCAGTCCCAAATGCAAGCCACCTGGAAGGAAAAACAAAAGACAGAAACAAAAGGCAGCCAGGCCCCCCAGCCATACAACAGTACCCCACCCTCACGGGAAGCCTCCCGGCGACCACACAAACCTGGCCCAGGAGAAACATCCCCCTCCAGGGACCATGGCTGGAAACCGCATCTGCATTCGTCTTCCAATAGAATGGTTGATGTCCTCTCCTCTGGCTGCATCCTTGCCTTTGTTTCAGTCAGTCACTTAGCACAGGTGTGGCCAGGAGTTCTTAAACCTGTGCAGTCAGCCTTTATCCAACCATGTGCGGTCATTAGTCATAAAACAAAAAAGACAAACACAAACAACCAAACCACCCCCCCCCCCCCCCTCCCCAGGGGACCGTCCTATCAAACCCCGGGATGAGGAGAAAAGAAAAACCCCAAACTTAAGCTTACAAATAAAAGCGCTAAAACACCCCCCCCCGCCCAAACGACATGTAGGGACCAACACCCCCCAGAGGACTTCCCGCCAGCTCCAGGAGTAATAACCACAGCCGAGGTCCCTCTGGGATCCAACGTCACCCACGGGGACTCCCAGCGCCTCCCAGAGGACCACTCGTCAACCCCAGGAGACGCCTCCCCTCACGACCAACGGACCCAGCCCCGGCCGTCTATGGCTAGATGGACCCACAGCCCTTTCCCCCCCAGAGGACACCACAGTCAAACCCTGAGGGCGGAAACTGGGGGGAAAACAACCCCCCCCCCCCCCCAGGTGCAGAGGTTACCTGGGAAACGCCCAGCATAACCACACTGCACCACTCCAGCAACGCCGACACTACGGCTCACACGGCTGGAGCCAGAGGAGAAGAGAGGGAACAAAAAGAAAATACCCCAAACCCCCCCCTCCCCTCCCGGGTGCAGAGGTTACCTGGGAAACGCCCAGCACAACCTAACTGCACCACTCCAGCAACGCCGACACTACGGCTCACACGGCTGGAGTCAGAGGAGAAGAGAGGGCATAACAAAAAACAAAACAAAAGAAAGAAAAAACAACAACTCAAATACCCCCCCCCCCATGACCCCCCAGGGGACCGTCCCATCAAACCCTGGGAGGTGAAACTGAAAAAAATAAAAATAAAAAGAAAGACTAACAGACTGACATAAGGTTGCTCGGGTCCTTTTTTGTTTTTTTTTGTTTTTTTGGCAGAACTGCAAGGTCACGCCCCCAGACACTAAATAGTGTAAAACAAAAAATAAAACCCCACACAAAAACCAACTCAAAAAACACCCACACAAAATGAACTAACACAAAACAAATAAGTGATTTATACCGTCAAGCTCAAACAAATGGAACACACCTGTTCCAACTTAAGAGCTTGACGGTAATGTGACTCAGTCACCAACAGAGGGAGCCAGAATGCTAAAAAATAAAAAAACCCCTTTGGTGACAGAGAAAACAAACGAGCTGCTTTTCTGTGCGCAGCTGTGAGCAACACACAACCAAAAATGTGATTCAACTAAATAACACCGGAGCTGACACAACAGACGCAGTAGCTATCATTACCTGGGGAAACGGGGCTACGACTGTAACACAGGAAGCACCGCGACCCGTGCCACAGAGCTCCGCCGTGCGCGTTCACCCATTACAGACTCACTCCTGCAGCTCCCGTTCAAACCTCTTATCCGGTCGAAGTGCGACGCGAAGCCGTCGCCAGTCACACTCCACCATGACCCACGGATAAGGCACAAACACAGGAACACGGCTGCAAGAGAGCACAAATCAGTATTCAGTAATGGGTCTCAAACGCGCACCATCCGGGCGGAGAGCACCCGCAACTGATCCGGATAACTACTGAACGTCTGCTGCCGCCTTCCCGGCACGTTACCGTCTCTGCTACCGCTGGGTCCGTGATGTTTGGCCAGAGACTACTGTTATGTGTCAGACGCAGCTCGGAGAACCGACCAGCGTTTGAAGGACCCAGTATGAAATAAGCAGAGCACGGTACAAAGGCTAACTGAATTTAATACATAACAGTGATACAAAATACAACAAAAGAAAGTGCGGTCTGGCGTGGTGTGCTCCCAGCAGCGCTAACGGTCCGGAGCCAGAAGCTGTTCGGACCCAAGGACCCCGCCGACACCCCCCAGGTGGCCGCAACAAACCGAGTCTGTGAAAGAAGGAACCATTATGTGAGTCCACACTCTACACACAGAGAGAACACTTAAAGGTGTACAAACAGCAAACACTTCCTGGCTTGATTACTAATCAGCTTCCCAACCTGCAGGCATGGAACATCCAGTTCACAAAACTCCACTGCAGTGGAAGCCGATACATGACTAACATACAGCTCAATATAATAAAGGTGTGAGGGACACCACATTTACTGACTGTATAAATGTTAGTCACAAAATCTAACGTACCTCAGGAAGTGTGCTGACGAGCGTGAGACCTCACCCCCTCCTCTTTCACAGACCGTGCATCAAACCCTGGACGTTCTCTGCATCCACTGATGATGAGATGGCTCCCGAGACGACGATCTCACCCGTCTGGTCACAAGGTCGAGTCTCTGGCAAATACACACTGTATACTCCAGTCTTAAATGCCACCATGTTCCAATCCATATAGATGCACCTCAGCTGTGAGTCCTGACGAGCCGCAGGTGATCAGGGTGAGGTCCTGATAACCTCAGCAACACAGCCACTCAGTCCCAAATGCAAGCCACCTGGAAGGAAAAACAAAAGACAGAAACAAAAAGGCAGCCAGGCCCCCCAGCCATACAACACCATTCCCAAAGTCAGCCCTTAGCAAATGACACTGTGATTAAGAATCCATTTTCAATGTTTCTCTCTGCAACCAATGATCAGGAAGTAAAAGAAGTAATTCTCAAATGTAGAAGTAAATATTCCACAGATTGTGATGGTACTGACATGTATTTAGTAAAGAGAATTGTTGACAATATTGTAATTCCATTTGCTCATATTTGCAACTTGTCTTTCCAGTCTGGTTGTTTTCCTAGCAAAATGAAAATAGCAAAAGTGATACCATTATTTAAAAATGGAAACAAACATACTTTTACCTCCTCCCTCAGTTTTCAAACATTTTGGAAAAATTATTCACTTTTCGGCTTGAAAATTTCATTAACAAACATCAAATAATAAATGAAAGTCAATATGGCTTTAGTGTTGTGTGGGCCGCTGAAGAGGAGGTACTGCTGGCCCACCACCACCAGAGGGCGCCCTGCTTGAAGTGCGGGCTTCAAGCACGAGAGGGCGTCGGAGCAACAGAGAGTGACAGCTGTCGCTCATCAACAGCACCAGCTGTCACTCATTCTACTATCATCATCCACATCACCATAAAAGCTGGACTGCAACTCCACCTCCCCGCAGAGAAATCAGCTACCACTCAGGTAACCATCTCTGCTGTGATTTACTGAATATTGTTCTGTGTGCAGCCGTTTGCCCTGTGGATACAGCCTTCTGCTGGATTGGCGTACAGTGTGGGTTTGCGACGTCTTCGCCTCTCACTCCTTCCAGAGAAGCGACTGACAGGAGCTGCACGGGTGTTTCTGTTTCTGGAGGTAGAGGTTCTCCCTCCCGGAGGAACTGAGTATTGAGAGATTACTGGGTGTGTACTCACACACCCACCATTAACTGTTTCTGTTTCCTGCCAGCAGTACCAGGTCTGACAGCTGGAGACGGTGGCCACCTGGGGACTCAGGACTTGGCGGCTCCGGTGTTCTTCAGATCCGTTGGCGGTGGAAGCCGTGTGGGATCCGACTCTTCTCTGGACAGACATCTTCTATCCTCGAGCCTGCCCACACGTCACCTTTTCGTATAATTGACTGTACTTCTCAACTACACTTGTCTGTATTCTGTTGTGCAATTCACAACATTAAATTGTTATTTTTGGCTTATCCATTGCCCGTTCATTTACGTCCCTCTTCCTCCCAGGTCCGAAAGGGAGCCGTCTTCCCCACGCTCCACAGCCAGGGCACTCCACGTGACGACAGCTCCCCCTGCTGCCGTTGTTAGGGAAACGAGCAGGGCCAAAAAGAGATCAGATCAGAGACAAGGAGGCTGGTCCGTGGGGAGTGTTTTCACTGCAGCTCAACCGAGCACACGCAGAAAAACTGCCCCAAACGGTCAAAACAGCAGCACTCGTCCTTAGAGACTGGGCTAAGGGTGGGTCATAATACTCACACGGGGAAACCCCAGCGATCTGTACGCATCCCAGTTACGATCCTGAGTGGGGATCTAACCCTTCATGCCCCAGCACTGGTGGACACGGGGTCGGAGGGGAATCTGCTGGATAGCAGATGGGCAAAGGAGGTTGGGCTCCCTCTAGTGGCCTTACCGTCACCATTGTCTGTACGGGCACTAGATGGCACTCTTCTTCCACTAATCACACACCAGACACAACCAATGTCACTGGCTGTGTCTGGTGTGTGATCACAGGGAGGAGATTGTGTTTTATGTAACACCTTCTACCTCCCGAGTGATTTTAGGTTTTCCATGGGTGTTAAAACACAATCCCCGGATTGATTGGCCGTCTGGGGTTGTGACGCAGTGGAGCGAAACCTGCCACCGGGAGTGTTTAGGATCCTCGGTTCCACCCGGTGTGACAGCTAAGGAGGAGGTTTTAGTCCCCCCAATCTGGCGGCGGTGCCAGCCGAGTACCATGACCTTGCTGACGTCTTCAGCAAAGATCTGGCACTCACACTGCCCCCGCACCGTCCGTATGATTGTGCCATTGATTTGATACCGGGCGCTGAGTACCCGTCCAGCAGGCTGTACAAACTCTCACGTCCGGAACGCGAATCAGTGGAGACCTACATCCGGGACTCGTTAGCTGCCGGGTTGATCCGGAACTCCACCTCCCCGATGGTTGCTGGTTTCTTTTTTGTGGGCAAAAAAGACGGCGGACTCCATCCATGCATTGACTACAGAGGGCTGAACGAGATCACGGTTCACAACCGATACCCGTTACCTCTGTTGGATTCAGTGTTCACGCCCTTGCATGGAGCCCAAATTTTCACTAAACTGGATCTTAGGAATGCTTATCACCTGGTTCGGATCCGGGAGGGAGACAAGTGGAAGATGGCATTTAACACCACGTTAGGTCACTTTGAGTACCTGGTCATGCTGTTCGGCCTCACCAATGCGCCCGCGACGTTCCAAGCATTGGTTAATGACGTCTTGCGGGACTTCCTGCATCGGTTTGTCTTCGTATATCCGGACGATATACTCATCTTTTCTCCGGATCCTGAGACCCATGTCAAGCATGTACGTCAGGTCCTGCAGCGGTTGTTGGAGAACCGACTGTTCGTGAAGGGCGAGAAGTGCGAGTTCCACTGCTCTTCTTTGTCCTTCCTGGGGTTCATAATCTCCTCCAACTCCGTCACCCCTGATCCGGCCAAGGTTGCGGCGGTGAGGGATTGACCCCAACCAACAAGCCGTAGGAAACTGCAACAGTTCCTCGGCTTTGCAAATTTCTACCGGAGGTTCATCAAGGGCTACAGTCAGGTAGTTAGCCCCCTGACAGCCCTGACCTCCACTAAAGTCTCCTTCACCTGGTCGGATTGTTCATTTACGTCCCCTGTTGTGGGTCCGTGTCACTACACTTTCACATCATTTAGGTCCAAAAGAACTACTTCTATGGCAATAATGGAGGCTGTAGAAGAAATAACGAATGCTCTGGACCATAATAAATATGCAGTTGGTATCTTTATTGATTTTAAAAAGGCGTTTGATATGATTAACCACTCAATTTTGATTGGCAAACTTGAAAATTATGGACTCAGAGGAGTAGCAGGGAATTGGATACAAAATTATTTGACCGGAAGGGTACAGTATGTGAAAATGGGAGATTATGCATCTGAACATCTTGGTATTACCTGTGGTGTCCCCCAGGGGTCAGTGCTGGGTCCAATTTTGTTCAGTCTTTACATTAATGATACATTCAATGCATCAAAATTTTTAAAGCTCATTCTTTTTGCCGATGACAGAAATATCTTCTATAGTAGTTTAGATTATAACGAGCTTCTGGAAACTGTGAATATGGAAATGAATAAATTAAAGAAATGGATGGACACCAATAAATTACTGTTAAATCTAAGTAAAACAAAAGCTATGATTTTTGGTAATTATAAACATAGAAATGAATTTCAAATTATTATTGATGGTGTACAAATTGAAAATGTATCGGAAAACAAATTTCTTGGTGTAATTATGGATAGCAAATTATCATGGAAAGTCCATATCAGGCACATAAAAACTAAAATATCTAAGAATCTTTCTATTATAAACAAAGCTAAGCAGTTCCTTGACCAAATAGCACTCCGTATTTTATATTGTTCTCTGGTTCTCCCCTATTTCATATACTGTGTCGAAATATGGGGCAATAACTATAAATGTTCAACAAATCCGTTATTCTTTTGCAAAAAAGAGCCATGCGGATTATTGATAAGATTGGTTTCTTTAAGCACACCCATGATCTTTTTATCCAGTCCAAATTATTAAAATTTCATGACCTTGTAAAATACTGTACTGTAATTACACTCAACAAAATATAAACGCAACACTTTTGGTTTTGCTCCCATTTTGTATGAGATGAACTCAAAGATCTAAAACTTTTTCCACATTCAGAATATCACCATTTCCCTCAAATATTGTTCACAAACCAGTCTAAATCTGTGATAGTGAGCACTTCTCCTTTGCTGAGAAAATCCATCCCACCTCACAGGTGTGCCATATCAAGATGCTGATTAGACACCATGATTAGTGCACAGGTGTGCCTTAGACTGTCCACAATAAAAGGCCACTCTGAAAGGTGCAGTTTTGTTTTATTGGGGGGGGATACCAGTCAGTATCTGGTGTGACCACCATTTGCCTCATGCAGTGCAACACATCTCCTTCGCATAGAGTTGATCAGTTGGTCAATTGTGGCCTGTGGAATGTTGGTCTACTCCTCTTCAATGGCTGTGCAAAGTTGCTGGATATTGGCAGGAACTGGTACACGCTGTCATATACGCCGGTCCAGAGCATCCCAAACATGCTCAATGGGTGACATGTCCGGTGAGTATGCCGGCCATGCAAGAACTGGGACATTTTCAGCTTCCAAGAATTGTGTACAGATCCTTGCAACATGGGGCCGTGTATTATCCTGCTGCAACATGAGGTGATGTTCTTGGATGGCACAACAATGGGCCTCAGGATCTCGTCATGGTATCTCTGTGCATTCAAAATGCCATCAATAAAATGCACCTGTGTTCTACGTCCATAACAGACGCCTGCCCATACCATAACCCCACCGCCACCATGGGCCACTCGATCCACAACATTGACATCAGAAAACCGCTCACCCACACGACGGCACACACGCTGTCTGCCATCTGCCCTGAACAGTGTGAACCGGGATTCATCCGTGAAGAGAACACCTCTCCAACGTGCCAAACGCCAGCGAATGTGAGCATTTGCCCACTCAAGTCGGTTACGACGACGAACTGGAGTCAGGTCGAGACCCCGATGAGGACGATGAGCATGCAGATGAGCTTCCCTGAGACGGTTTCTGACAGATTGTGCAGAAATTCTGTGGTTATGCAAACCGATTGTTTCAGCAGCTCTCTGAGTGGCTGGTCTCAGACGATCTTGGAGGTGAACATGCTGGATGTGGAGGTCCTGGGCTGGTGTGGTTACACGTGGTCTGCGGTTGTGAGGCTGGTTAGATGTACTGCCAAATTCTCTGAAACGCCTTTGGAGACGGCTTATGGTAGAGAAATGAACATTCAATACACGAGCAACAGCTCTGGTTGACATTCCTGCTGTCAGCATGCCAATTGCACGCTCCCTCAAATCTTGCGACATCTGTGGCATTGTGCTGTGTGATAAAACTGCACCTTTCAGAGTGGCCTTTTATTGTTGGCAGTCTAAGGCACATTTGTGCACTAATCATGGTGTCTAATCAGCATCTTGTTGTGGCACACCTGTGAGGTGGGATGGATTATCTCAGTAAAGGAGAAGTGGTCACTATCACAGATTTAGACTGGTTTGTGAACAATATTTGAGGGAAATGGTGATATTGTGAATGTGGAAAAAGTTTTAGATCTTTGAGTTCATCTCATACAAAATGGGAGCAAAACCAAAAGTGTTGCGTTTATATTTTTGTTGAGTGTATGTTATTTAAAGCATTCAATAATCAGCTTCCAAAAAATGTGAAAAAATTATTTTCTCACAAAGAAGATTCATAATCTGAGAGGTAATGGAAATTTTATTTTACCTAAGGTACAAACCACTCGTAAAAGTTTTTGTGTGACAGTATGTGGGGTCAAAATGTGGAATGCTCTGGATCTACAGCGAAAGCTTTGTCCAAATATTAACAAATTTAAGTCCTTGTATAAAAATGCAGTTTGGTCAGAATACAGTTATAGTAGAGTTTAAATGTCTTGTTGTGCACTTGTCTGTATCAGTGTTGTGTTTGATACCTGACGTTTCCTTACCATCGTTGGTATGTGAGTTCTTTCTTTTGTATTACCATTGTTGGTAACATTGTTCTTACCATTGTTGGTATGTAGCCTGTCATTTCTTATATGAGCATTTATTGTATTTACTAATCTACTCTTCATTTAGTTATCAATATTTTCGATGTGAATGACTTGTTTCTTATTTTGGTGTGTTATTTATTTTGTTTTTTGTGTGTGTGTGTTTTTTTTTTCTCAACTGATATGGAAATTGGAAGTCAAATATAGTTAAGTATTAATGTAAGATAGGGGTGGGATTCAGTAAGTTTTCTTCTTCCCACTCCTTTTCGAGCAAAAATGAAATGTATCTGATTGGTTAATATGTACTAGGTTCATATATTCTGTTACACTGCTTGAAATGAATTAATAAATGAAAATGAAAAATTAAATGAACCCTGTTGCTAGGTATGATGTGGTCCTGTAAGAGCTGTGATTGGTTGTCAGAAAGGGAAGGGGAAATAAAAAAAATGCACTTTGCGCTCCTACATATGAATGAACAGTAAAATCAACAGATCATATAACTGCATTAAGAAATGCCTAATCGTGGAAATAATTTAATGTCATGATGATGATGATACTCAGCAAAATTAAATTGGAGCAATGGCCGGGCCTGTCGCTAAACCTGTAAATTGTTGTGCTACAATGCATTATGGGAGTTCTGGGTTTTGTGGTGTTAAATGTTGTTACTGTGGTTCATGTTTGTGTAACAGTGTTGTTAGTGTTGTTGATTTATTGTGTTTTTGTAGTTCAATTGGTTTAGTGAGTTAAGTGTCACCATTAGTGAAAAGTGTATCCTGTTTGATGCGTTCCTGTGTTTTATATGAAAAATAAGAGCGGCTCCAAGCAGAAAAGTGCCAAAAAGGCAAAAGCTGCCATTTGTCTTTCATTATTTCACACAGCTCACCAATTGTTCCACAGCTTGAAGATGTTTGAACATATCTCATTCACATGCCGATTATCTACATATTAAAAGTGTGAGTGTTTATTAATAAATTCAATGTAAGTACATAATATAATTGTAAATATGTTAAAATTACATGCATGACACAAGAAAGTGAAAACAATTATTTTCACTGTGGTCTATTTAAAAATCAAATGACAAAATAAAAGTAAAAATAAAATAATGTCAGTAATACTGATAATAATATAATAATGATGATGTTAATGTGTGAATTTGATAATTGCAACCTAAACAATTTATAAATGCATTAAGAGTAAATTAACATAAAATAATTACGTAGAACAAGCTGGTATTTTGTTATGGACTCACTGTCGTCCTATATACGGAGACTATCTCTGCTTCCTCTCTGTCTTTTCCACCATCTTGTCTGCTTAAGATACTTTTAGGCTTCTTAAAAGTCCTCCTCACTACTCTTACCAGTTTGGCACCTTAGGAGCTCTCTTAAGGCCTAAGGTGCTTTGCGGACAACTTTCATCTTACAAAAGGAAAATTCTAAGAAATGTCTAAGAATTTGAGGAATTCTAAGATTTTTTTTCTTAGAATGATGTCAGTAGATACAGGCCCAGATGCATAAGCTGTGTGATATTTTATTATTATTATTTTAACCCTGAATGAACAAGGACATTCACCTTCTCCTCAAGGCTAGAGATGCAGCCTTTAGGTCTGGAGACCAGGAGGCCTACTGCTCAGCTAGATCCAACGTGAGGAAAGGAATATCCTTGTTGGGAAAGTGAATGCACGGACCCACGCTAGGGGGCGTAAATGAATGGTCAATAGGATTACAAATAAATGACAATTTATTATGCAAAAGTGCAACACAAAACCAAATATGCTGAGTCCAATTAACAACAAAATGGTGACACGTGGGCAGGCCCGAGAGTAGGAGATGCCTATCCAGAGAAGAGCCAGGACCAACAAAGTTCCACCGCCAACGGAGGCCTGCAATACACCAGAGCCACCAAGTCCTGATTCCCCAGGTGGCCACTGCTCGAGGCTGTCAGACCCGGTACTGCTGGCAGGAGCAAAAACAGGTTAAGGTGGGTGTGTGTACACCCAGCAAACAGTCAGCAACTCACAGAAATCCTCCTGAAGGAATAAATCCAGATACTCCCAGAGTGCAGAGGAAAACTGGAGAACGTGCAGTGTCAATGGTTATATTCAGTAAGTCAGAAGTGAGGAGTGGCGACGCCAACTCCTCCAACTTCCACAAACTCGGCTACAAGCTGCAAGTATAAGTCACAACTGCAAAGACTTCAGTAACAATGAATGTGTGTACGACACAAAATGGCTGAGTTGGTTTACCTGTATGGTAAGCTGATAACTCGGCAGGGTTGTAGAGTCCTACCCAGGCTTTTATGGAAAAGGTGATGATGATGATGATCCCCAGCTGATGACAGCCTCCAGGTGTGACAGAAGGGCCTGAGCACCCTCCAGAGGCCCAAAGGTGCCAGCATGGCAGGGCGCCATCTGGTGGTGGGCCAGCAGTACCTCTTCTTCCGGCGGCCCACACAACAATCTTGGGCCAAATACATCTACAAGAAAAGGTAGGAAGAATACTTCAACTTCTCTGACCCCCGGCATATGTGGCAAGGGCTAGGTAGAATTTCTAACAAACCACCCTACAATGCTTCCCTACCCTCCTCCACTTCCATCCCAGATGACCTGAACAAGGAGAACAAGGAGGAAAACAAGGAGGTAGCTTCGAAGACGACAGTTTCACCCGACGAGGTCACTCTCCAATTATCCACCTCTGAAGTCTGCAACATCTTAAAAAGGGTAAATGTGCACAAGGCAGCTGGCCCTGATGGTGTTCCTGGACATGTGCTCAAGGTCTGAGCAGAGCAGTTGGCTGGAGTCTTCACTGATATCTTCAACGGGTCTCTAGCCCAAACTACAGTTCCCTCCATCTTTAAGTCTGACATCATTGTTCCAGCGCCCAAACACTCCACAGCCAAGGAACTGAATGACTTCTGCCCTGTTGTCCTGACCCCTATCATTGCAAAATGTTTTGAGAGGCTGGTCCTCTCACAACCAAAAACCTGCTTGCCTGCTTCCCTGGACCCATATCAGTTTGCCAGTCATTACAACAGATCAACCGAGGATGGCATCTCTGCAGCACTCCACCTTGCCTTCACCCACCTGGACCACCCTAACACATACATTAAGATGCTTTTCATTGACTTCAGTTCAGCATTTAACACTGTTATCCCCTCCAGGCTGATTTCCAAGCTCAGTCATCTTGGCATCAGCAGACTACTTTGTAACAGGATTCTGGACTTTTTAACTAACAGAGCCGAGGCTGTTAAATGGGGAAGACTTTCCTCCTCCACAATCACACTGAACACTGGCATGCCACAAGGCTGTGTGCTGAGCTCTCTTCTCTACTTTCTTTTCATCCATGACTGCATCTTTGTTTGTGGCTCCAATGCCATAATCAAGTTTGCAGACGTCACTACAGTGGCGGATCAGATTAGAGGGAGGGATGAGACAGCATACAGGGATGAGATCCAGCACTTGGCCGTGTGGTGCAAACACAATAACCTGGCACTCAACAACCAGAAGCAGAGGAGGGAACCCAGGGTACAACCCCAATTCCAATGAAGTTGGGACATTGTGAAAAATGTAAATAAAAACAGAATACAATGATTTGCAAATCCTCTTCAACGTATATTCAGTTGAATACACCACAAAGAAAATATATTTAATGTTCAAACTGATAGGCTTTATTGTTTTTGTGCAAATATTTGCTCATTTTGAAATGGATGCCTGCAACACGTTTCAAAAAAGCTGGGACAGTGGTATGTTTACCACTGTATTACATCACCTTTCAAAATCAAATCATATCAAATTTATTAATTTATATAGCGCCAGTTCACGAAGAAATCATCTCAAGGCACTTCACACAACATAAAAAACAATTAAAAATTTAAAACACAATAAAAAGACCACCATAAAAGAATACAAAAATAGAAACACATCATAACACTAATGATAAAACAGGGAAAACAAATGAGTCTTTAAAGGTGACTTAAAAGTCTCCACAGTATCCGACTGCCCAATGTGTGTCGGGAGATCGTTCCACAGAGCTGGGGCACGGTAGGAGAAAGCTCTGTGACCGGCAGACTTTTTATTCACCCTGGGAACACACAGAAGTCCTGCACCCTGAGAACGCAGGGCCCGAGCTTTCCCATTCTTGCTTGATGTACAACTTCAGTTGTTCAACAGTCCGGGGTCTCCGTTGTCGTATTTTTGCGCTTCATAATGCGCCACACAATTTCAGTTCAATTTCAATTTATTTTCATTTATATAGCGCCAAATCACAACAGAGTTGCCTCAAAGTACTTCACACAGGTAAGGTCTAACCTTACCAACCCCCAGAGCAACAGTGGTAAGGGAAAAACTCCCTCTGAGGAAGAAATCTCAAGCAGACCAGACTTAAAGGGGTGACCCTCTGCTTGGGCCATGCTACAGACATAAATTACAGAACAGTTCACAGAAACAGAACAATTCACAAAATGAATATACAGGAAATGCTGTTGGTGCACAGGACAGGAGGGTCGCCAACACAAATACATCTCCCATCTCTGGATGGAGCTGCACCTTAAACTGAAAAAAACAGAACCAGGCATCAGAAAGACAAGAAATACTGTATAATTTACCAGCACTAATCAACAAGAAAAACAGGAAATACGCAAGGCAAGGCAAATTTATTTATATAGCACCTTTCATGCACAAAGCAACTCAAAGTGCTTCACAAGATTAAAAACAAAAACACATTAACATTATATATATATATATATATATATATATATATATATATATATATATATATATATATATATATATACACTAGTTGACAAGTTAGAGATGAACGCATCAAATTCATCTAAGAATTCAGAATATGGGCCAGGAGGCCTATATAAAGTGACAAAGTAATACGACTGATTTTTATTCTTCTGACCTTGGCAATGTGTAATATCCTGAGCAGAGCAGAGAATCAGATGCTCAAACAAGTTATATTTGTAACCCCCAACAGCTAATAAGCTAAACCTAGATTTATAAATGAGAGCAACACTCCCGCCTTGCTTCGCATCACGAGGGACGTGACTAAATATGTATATGCTGGTGGGCAGGCCTCATTTAAGGGGAGGACAGCTGTAGGTTTAAGCCAGGTTTCACATAGCCCAATCATATCTAAGTGATGATCAATAATTAGATCATTGATCAACAATAATTTTGAGGACAGTGATCTTATGTTAATGAGACCCAGTCTAAGGACCTCAGTGGGGTTGACAGTTGAACTGTTTGGGTTTAGGGGTGGTTCCAGAATAGCATATATAAGATGCCTAGAAGTACAGTGAGGAAAATAAGTATTTGGACACCCTGCGATTTTGCAAGTTCTCCCACTTAGAAATCATGGAGGGGTCTGAAATTTTCATCTTAGGTGCATGTCCACTGTGAGAGACATAATCTAAAAAAAAATCTGGAAATCACAATGTATGATTTTTTAATAATTTATTTGTATGTTACTGCTGCAAATAAGTATTTGAACACCTGTGAAAATCAATGTTAATATTTGGTACAGTCACCTTTGTTTGCAATTACAGAGGTCAAATGTTTTCTGTGGTTTTTTACCAGGTTTGCAGACACTGCAGCAGGGATTTTGGTCCACTCCTCCATACAGATCTTCTCTAGATCTTTCAGGTTTGGAGTTTCAGCTCCCTCCAAAGATTTTGTATTGAGTTCAGGTCTGGAGACTGGCCAGGCCACTCCAGGACCTTGAAATGCTTCTTACGGAGCCCCTCCTTAGTTGCCCTGGCTGTGTGTTTGGGGTCATTGTCATGCTGGAAGACCCAGCCATGACCCATCTTCAATGCTCTTACTGAAGGAAGGAGGTTGTTTGCCAAAATCTCTCAATACATGACCCCATCCATCCTCCCTTCAATACGGTGCAGTCGTGCTGTCCCCTTTGTAGAAGAGCACCCCCAGAGTATGATGTTTCCGCCCCCATGCTTCACGGTTGGGATGGTTTTCTTGGGGTTGTTCTCATCCTCTAAACATGGTAAGTGGAGCTGATTCCAAAAAGCTCTATTCTGGTCTCGTCTGACCACATGACCTTCTCCCATGCCTCCTCTTGATCATCCAGATGGTCACTGGTGAACTTCAAACGGGCCTGGACATGTGCTGGCTTGAGCAGGGGGACCTTGCTGCCCTGCAGGATTTTAAACCATGACAGCATCATGTGTTACTAATGTAATCTTTGTGACTGTGGTCCCAGCTCTCTTCAGGTCATTGACCAGGTCCTCCTGTGTAGTTCTGAGCTTTCTCAGAATCATCCTTACCACACAAAGTGAGATCTTGCATGGAATCCCAGACCGAGGGAGATTGACAGTCATCTTGTGTTTCTTCCACTTTCTAATAAATAATCATAAGAGTTGTTGTCTTCGACCAAGCTGCTTGCCTGTTGTCCTGTTTTGTTAACTGCATTTCATTGGCCCTATACCTGTACTCTGCACAGTGACAATAAAATTGAATATAATCTAATTGAATTATTATGGAAATTCATCAAAATTTAAAAACAAAACAAAAAAAAGTACAAATTTTTCAAAAAGCCAACAGGCATTTTAAAATGAGGCTAGTTTGACTTTGAGAGCACACAGAAGAATTTCCTGAGGGCATAAGTGAGGTTTGGGATGGGACAGATGGTTCAATTATTAAAGAATAAAGGTCACTTGAGTATAAATACAAAGTGTTTATGTTGAATCGCTTTGCGGTCTGTCAGCTGGTCTCCTTGGTCAGCTGGTCTCAGCTGGTGGACAGATCCAGCAGGACAAACTCTGATGTAACCCCAACAATATTCAGTGGTTAAGAGCAAAATGACTCCCTCAACAAAAAAGGTTGATATGGACGTGTGACCTCTGGGATGATTCCTGCCATGGGACTGCAGAGAGAAGTGATGGAGCTTTGGCTCAGCGTGGTGGAAAAACATCTGTGGTTTTGGGGATCAAACTCAAAGAACAGCCCTGACTGTGTAGTTTCTGCTGCTTCCTGAACATTGTGTTCTAATCTGAAAGAAAACATGAAGGGACGTGAAGGATAAAGGATAACGGGAAGGAGACAAGTGGGAGATTAGCAGAGCTGAACAAGGCAAACGTGTCAAAAGCAGATAAGTGCTGGAAGAGGGAGAAATATTGGGGCTGAACCGGAAAGTGATTAGAGGTAAAGGATGAGTAAGGGCAAAAGGGACGACAGCGCTAACAAAGTGAAAGAAAAGAAAAAACACGTTTTACGATAGTCTGGAAACATCTGCAGTGTTTAATGTCGACCCGACCATGTCAAAGCTGTTCAAAGTGTCGGAGCTCGATAGTCCATGGGCCAAGCAGTAGGACTAATCAGCCCTTACTGTCTAGCCTCAATATACCATCACCTTCACAAAGAGGTATGGTGGCCATCCCTGGGTGGCAGCTATACCCAGGTAGGGGTCAATAAAGGATTACCCAAAGGTCCACATTTAAAAATCCTCCAGTCATATTGTAAAATATGCCACATTATTTGTCTGACCATAGAGATTCCAAAACAGCATAGTTTGGAATGTATGACTGACCATTTAGGAGTTATGAGGTAAAAACAGCAAAAATAAACAAAAGTCAATTTTAGTTTATACAGGCGTCAAAAGTTGACATTGCCCTAATTTTGGTAAAACATGATGCAAGTTGTTAGTTGAGTTGATGTTCATCCTTTGGCTCCGAAGATAACGATGACTTTTACGAATCACAGGGGCGTGGGGTGAGTGCGAAGATGGCTGATTAGGCCTTGAAGAATCTGTTGCAGTGGGGACATGGATGAGTGGAGCTGAGCCAAGGGTGGAGGTGGAACTATCAGTGTTATTCCTTCTCTGCTGTTGTAGCTCTTTCTCTCTGATGTGCCTCTCCTCAAAGGCAGTCACGCCAGATATTATGAGGGAGTGCCAGATAGGACGGTCCTCAGCCAACTTTTCCCAGGATGTATACAGAATGCCGCAAAGCTTGAGGGATGTCTTCAAAGTGTCTTTGCAGCGTAGCTTTGGTCTACCAAGACAGCGCTTACCTGTGGGCAGCTCGCCATAGAGTAGTCTTTGTCGTAGGACTTTGTCGCGCCATGTCACATGGAGTAGGGTCCTGAGACATCTCATATGGAAGGCGCTGAGCTGCTTGGCATGACGACTGTATACGGTCCGAGTCTCGCAGGCATATATCAGAGATGGCAGTACTACTGCTCTGTAGACGTTGAGCTTGGTGTCAAGGCTCAGTCCTCTGTGCCCCCATACCCTGTCCCTAAGCCTACCGAAGGCAGTGCTAGCTCTCGCAATTCTGTATTCCACTTCCTCATTAATATTAGCAGAGTGTGAAAGAGTAGTGCCAAGTTATACAAACTTGTCTACCACATCTAGACTCTGACCACTGACAGTGATGTGGGGCTCTATATAGGGAGCTGCAGGGGCTGGTTGATGGAGGACCTCAGTGTTTTTGGTTGAAATTGTGAGATCGACGTCATCACAGGCTTTAGCCAACCGGTCCAGGCTGCGCTGCATTTCTGACTCTGAGCTAGCATTCAGTGTACAGTCATCACCAAAGAGGAAGTCATGAGCTGTCTCTTTGTGAACTTTTGTCTTTGTGTGCAGCATCTGAGGGTTGAAGAGTTTTCCGTCCGTATGATAATGAAAGCCAACACTGATGTTGCGGTAGGCGTCTGTCATCATGGCTGAGAACACCATGCTGAATAGTGTGGGGGCCAGCACGCAGCCCTACTTGACTGCATTGGTGACGGGAAATGACTGGGAGAACTCCCCATTGTCCGGTACTCTTCCATTCATGCCATCGTGAAACTGCTGGACCATTGCACTGAATTTGCGAGGGCAACCATACTTGGACATGATCTTCCACAACCCCTCACAGACACATTTCTTGGAGTTGCCGAGCTGCAAAGATCATGTCGATGGTACTTCGTCCAGTACGGAATCCACACTGGCTTTCAGGTAGCAGGCCGTGTTCCAGGTGTTCGATGAGGCGGTTGAGCAGAATGTAGCCTAAGATCTTTCCAGGGATGGAGAGCAAGGAAATACCATGATGGTAATCACATACAAATCTTTTCCCTTTGCGCTTGTAAAGGTGGACTGTGGAAGCATCTTTAAAATTCTGTGGGAGCCTTTGTTAAGACCACATCAGATTGAACAGGCTTGTGATGGTCTCGACCAGTTTAGGTCCTCCAGAAGCATAGATTTCGACTGGAATGGAGTCAGCACCAGGTGCCTTCCCACTGGACATGGACTTGACGGCTTTTGATACTTTCGCTTCAGTAGAAGGATCAGGGAGAGTCTCGTTCACTTGGACTTGTGGCGATCTTACTATGGCTTCTTCATTAATGGTGGATGGGCGGTTGAGGATGCTGTTAAAGTGCTCCGCCCAGCGCTTGAGGATCCTTTCCGAGATGATTGTGTTCCTGGCAGCACTGAGGATAGAGGACGTTCCAGACAAAGTGGGACCGTACACTGTCTTAAGGGCGCTGTAGACGTTTTTCATATCATTGCTATCTGCATAAGCCTGAATGGCACTGGCCTTCATACAGAACCATTCATCACACATACGACGTAACTCGGATTGGGCAGCTCGCTTGGCCTCTCTGAGCGCAGCTTTCTTAGAGGAAGAGGAGGGATCATTGAGAAGTGCTCTGTGGAGACGCCGTTTTTCCTCCAGAATAGACATGATATGACTATTATTGTCATCAAACCAATCTTGGTGTTTTCAGGTACTAGGACCGACAACAACGGAGGCAGTAACGTAGACAGTATCACAAAAACACACCCACTGAGTTTCCACATCAGTCTCTGGGTTTGTGTTGGGAGTTAATAAATTCTTATCAAGCTCCTCGGCCAGTTCATGCTTGATGAGATCATTCTTAAGTTTGGAGACATTAAACCGCTTGGGGACTCTGACACCTTGGGGCCTTCTTAGTGGAGTGATGCGAAGATTCATGTTGGAGATCAATAGAGTATGGTCAGTCCAGCATTCAACTCCGCACATGGTCTTGGTGACCCTAACATCTTGTCTGTCCCTCTGCCTGATGATGACATAGTCCAAGAGATGCCAATGCTTGGAGCAAGGGCGCATCCACGACATCTTATTGTGGGTCAGAAGACGGAAGACTGAGTTGGCGATGAGAAGGTCAAGGGCGGCACAGGTCTCAAAGTAGGAGGAGTCCATTGCTGTTATACTTGCCAATGCTATGCTTCCCCAGCACGCCTTCTCATGACTTGTGATCTCTGCCAACACAGGCATTAAAATCGCAGAGAATGATGAGCTTATCTGATCTAGGTACAGCAATGATGGCGTTCTTGAGATCCTGGTAGAAGTTTTCCTTCACATTGTCAGGGTTTGTCACACTAATCAATGTAACAAATCTATTCATCGGAAGTGGCATGCGGACAGTCATCAGGCAATCGTTTATCCCCTTAGGGGGAAACTGCCAGCTTATTGGTCAAGCTGGACTTAAAAGCAAAGCCAATGCCTTGTGTTGATCGTTTGAAGTCATGACATGCGCTTGACTTTGATTAAAGTGAGGGAGAGTTGTGCAGGGTCAGCATCACTCTCTTGTCCTGAAGTATCTGAACCCAGAAGCAAGATGTAGTCGAGACGGCCAGAGATAGGACAGGATGCAGTGGATGGCCAACAGAATGAGTTTGTCCAGCTATGCCCTGAGCGCTCCACAGGCGCTTGGTTGCATGTTGGCCATTGGCTCACAGGAAGCTCATCAGCCCTTTTGACAGGTCTTGTTTTTTGTTCAGCAGGGTGACATGCCACCCTCCTCACCAGCACGAAACTGGTGGGGGAGCCGATTTAGACGCTGACCACCTGTCCATGAGGCAGGTTGTACTGGGTTACAATGTTACCAGTAGCAAGGTCAAATGACCCTGACCTGACAAAAATGTTGGTTGAGTTAATAAGGTTTTAAAAAGGAATAATTTTCACCATCTGTTATGCTTAGTTTTCATCTTATGGGGTAACAACAATCCAATGGATATCAATCTTGTTTGACCTTTACTGTGGAGACCAAACATTCAGTGCTGTCAAAACTATTCCATTTATTAATCCTGTTAGCTCAACCAAGAATTTCCATCACTTTTTTGTTACCAAAACTGAAGCAACTTTGACTTTTGACCACTGTACAAGCTGAAATTGACACCATTTTTGCTGTTTTTAATTCCATACCTCCATAACATTCTGCTATAGATAGTCCAAACTATACCTTTTTAAACTCTATTATCAGACAAAGAATATGATATACTTTTCAATATGATTGAAGCCTTTACAGTGCCCTCCAAAAGTACTGGGCTGCTTAATATTTCACACATTTAAATTTATTTTTGAATGCCATTTCAAATACAAAAAGTAAACTAGAGCACCGCGCTCATAGAGTGAAAATCTCTGCCAACACTAGCTTCCAATTCCACAAACTTTTACCTTGTAAAACATTTTCCAGGTCAAAGTCCTGTTAGAAGTGACTTTTCATACGCTAAATTAGATGTGATCAAATGTCAGGAGGATTTATTTAGTTCATGCACCTGAATCAAAGGTTTTTTTTTTTTTTTTTTTTTTTGTAGTTTTGTCAGATTTTTATTTTTTCAGTTTTTTTGATTTCTGAATTCTTTTTCAGATAATTTTCACAGTACACTGGTTACAGTTGTATGCAAAAGTTTGGGCACCCCTGATAATTTTCATGATTTTCCTTTATAAATCATTGGTTGTCTGGATCAGAAATTTCAGTTAAATATATCATATAGCAGATGAACACACACTGATATTTGAGAAGTGAAATGAAGTTTCTAGTATTTACAGAAAGTGTGCAGTAATTATTTAAACAATGCATAAATTTGGGCACCCTTGTCATTTTGTTGATTTGAATACATTTAAACCTAATTATTGGAACACAAAATTGGTTTGGTAAGCTTATTGTTCCTTGACCTCCTTACACAGGTGAATCCAATCATGAGAAAGGGTATTTAAGGTGGTCATTTGCAAATGTTTCCCCTCTTTGTATCTCTTCTAATGAGTGGCAACATGGGAGCCTCTAAACAACTCTCAAAAGAATGATACAAAAAGCTATCTCAGAGATTTCAGCTGTCAAGTTTCCACTGTGAGGAACATAGGAAATGGAAGACTGCAGGCACAGTACTAGTTAAGGCCTAAAGTGGCAGGCCAAGAAAAATCTCAGATAAGCTGAAACGAAGTATGGTGAGAACAGTCACAGTCAACCCACAGACCTGCTCCAAAGACCTACAACATGATGTTGCTGCAGATAGTGTCTCTATGCATCGTTCAACTATATAGCACACTTTGCACAAGGAGATGCTGTATGATGCTGTAATGCAGAGGAAGCCTTTTCTGCGTACACCCCACAGAGTTGCTTGTGGTATGCTAAAGCCAGTGGTGGGCACAGGTAACCAAAAAGTTAGATTCGATAGCTATTAATCAGCTAACTGAAAAGTTATCTTTTTAACGCTAAACCGATAAACTACCGATAAACTGCCTAAAAACGTATCGGAAGCTACAACTAACCGATAAACGATAACTTTCAATTTTGCCTCCCATATGCTGTCAGCTACTAATTAGCCGATTTTGAGTTTAAACACCGCCAGAGCTTCTAATAGAAACAAAGGCGATCGCAAACCCAAACAACCAATGAACCAGCGCTTCTGTCTTTGTGCGCTCTGCCCCATGCTGTAGGGAAGCGTCATTTACCTTGACAGGATAATGGTCAGCGATGAGGCAGAGGTCTTGAAATGGAAAGCAGGTTTGAATTATGAATTATAAATAAAATGATTCTGGATAGAATAACTACATTAATGTAAACTCTTAAAATGTACAAAGTGATATATGACACATATCTGTTAATTTTAAAATAATTCACTAATTCTGAAGATTTGAACATTAACACACAGATGCCCAAAGGGATTATTGGTAAACTAAGCCTCCGCTCATACTGATTGGTTGATTCATTCATTCTAAGTAAAAACCAACACAAGTGAATCAATGTAAGGTGTTGGTATTTACAAATAAATGTGCTTTTGGAAAATGACATTTTTTTTTTATTTGTATAAAAACAAGAAAGAAATTTTCAAGATCCCGTTAGCGCCTAAGCGCACGCGTGATGACATCACAACTCTTTCCTGTTAGGGAGACAAGGTTTCTTTCAATAACAAGAACTGTCAAAAAACTTTTGCGTGTGTGGTTGGAGTTGTGTGGCGATAGGAATCGTTGTTTGAATGCTTGAAAAATGATGTCAGTCACACAAAGAAACCAAATAATAGTGAAAACATGTTCATTGTGCCCAGAATGTTAGTATTTTGGTTGTTGAACTTTGCGGTGCGGTGTCATAATAACGCATCAATCAGTCGCTCCGTACGGTGTCATAACATCCGATCACTTAGCGGCTCGGTGCGGTGTCATAACTGATCAATCACTTGCTCCGTCAGGGTCATAACATCAAGCGTGGTTCACGTGGCAAGATAATTCGGCCGACATCGGACCTGATCTTCCCCTTCCGAAGGACGCCCTGACAATCATGATGACGCTAAATATAATCTTATTAGATATTCCCTCCGTGTGTGTTGTGTGTTAAGTGCGCTCTGATTTTCTCAGAAGGACGCGAGCAGCCAATCAGAAAGCGAGGTGTCTGACCTGGAATGTTCGTGTGTGAAATCTGTTTGTGTGTGTTGTTTTTACCGTGTGACTGACATCACACACTGTACAACTATACCTGTCAGATCTATGAGTTTTTTTTTATCTCCACGTGCGTGGTCTCTCAGGTTTTGGAAACCTATAGATAATTTTAAAATCCTTGACAACACTGTGATATAACCGGTCACCAATAGATGGCAGTGTTCTATGCATTTTGATGGCAGTTATATCACATGGCCTGAATCACAATTTAAGACTTTTCGGCTTTCTAAATGCTTTTTTACACAAATAAAAAAATGACATATTTATAATGAGAATTTATTTGGTTTTAAACATGATCAAGAAGAAACAACAAATCAGAACAAAAAAAATGTCAACAACACTGAGCAGACTGCATGGGAAGTAACTTTAAAAAAGAGGTTACACAACAAAAACACAGAGGGCGTAAAATAAAAACAAAACACAACTGTTAAAGTAGACATGGGCATCACACCGCAAAGCAGAACCGTCCGGTCAGTGTACAAGAACTTTTAACAATAGTGTCTGCAAGGTTCCTGGGAAGGTAATCAATAAGAGGCTGCCACATTTCTTTAAACAAGTTGTCATTGCCCCTCAGTTTTGCGCTTATTCTTTCCATTGGCATAACTAAAAATTTCATTATACCACTCTGTGACTGTAGGGGGTTTGTCCATTATCCACTTATTCAGAATACATTTCCTAGCCAAAGAGAGAAACTTCTTGAGTAATTTACTGTTGAAGTATGTAGTTTTAGCTGGCAGTCCTAATAAAAACTGACCGGGGTCCAAAAAGATTTTACATTTCAAAATTGCACCAATCTCCTTTGCTATCAGGAACCAAAATCTTGATATTTTAGGACATGTCCAGAAAAAATGAAAATAGGTACCTGGAGTCTGGTTGCAGTTTCGACATGAAGAAGATCTGGAAGAGTCAAATTTATTCAAAACATAAGGGGTTCTATGTTGCCTATGAAAAATTCTAAATTGCATTTCTCTTAATCTGTTACTCAAAAAAACTGAGTAGATATCACGGATTGCTCTTTGCCAGTCCACTTCATTGTAAGAAAGACCAATATCCTCCTCCCATCTCTTAACAAGTTTCTCCACACTGTCCCTAGTATATTTAAGTAACATACTATAAAATCGAGAAATAAACCCTTTTGTAATTAGATGTGGACAAAAAAACTCTCAAGTGGATTTAACAATGATTCATCCTTATACAGAGATTTCACATTGCTATCTATAATATGCCGAACTTGTAAATATGCAAAAAAGGCATTACTAGGGAGGCCAGAAGCATCCTTCACCTGTAAGAAAGACATGAGACTGTCATTTTCACTGAAAAGATATTTTGCAATACGAAGACCTCCTCCATACCAATCAACAAACACTGCATTGCTTACTCCAGGAAAAAACATTTGATTATTTAAAATAGGTGACAGAAGTGAAAAGCAACCCTTCCTCCCAACATACGAAGACATATCTCGCCAAGTTTTGACTGTATTTAACAGGAGGGGATTACAATGCACCTCTGCTGTAATGTTCTTAGATGTAAGCTCTCCTAAGAGATTATATGGAGCACATGACCATGCTTCAAGAGGATCCAAACCCCCATTTAAGTAGGCCTGTATCCACTCTCTTATAATTCTGCCATGACAAGCCCAGCCATACAGCCTGATATCAGGTAAGGCAAGTCCACCTTTCTCTTTTGTCAATTTTAAAACACTCAATTTCATCCATCCATTTTCTTCCGCTTTATCCAGAGTCGGGTCGCGGGGGCAGCAGCTCAAGCAAAGCCACCCAGACCTCCCGATCCACACACACCTCCCCCAGCTCCTCCGGGGGAACCCCAAGGCGTTCCCAAGCCAGCCGAGAGATGTAGTCCCTCCAGCGTGTCCTGGGTCTTCCCCGGGGTCTCCTCCCAATGGGACGTGCCTGGAACACCTCTCCAGCGAGGCGTCCAGGGGCCACCTCAACTGACTCCTTTCAACGTGAAGGAGCAGCGGCTCGACTCCGAGCTCCTCCCGAGTGACCGAGCTCCTCACCCTATCTCTAAGGGAGCACACAGCCACCCTGCGGAGGAAACTCATCTCGGCCGCTTGTACTCGCGATCTCGTTCTTTCGGTCATGAGCCAAATCTCATGACCATAGGTGAGGATCAGAACGTAAATCGATCGGCAAATCGAGAGCTTTGCCCCCCTACTCAGCTCTCTCTTCACGACGACAGTCCGATACAGCGACCACATCACTGCAGATGCTGCACCGATCTGTCTATCGATCTCACGCTCCATCTGTCCCTCACTCATGAACAAGACCCCGAGATACTTAAACTCCTCCACTTGAGGCAAGGACACTCCACCGACCTGAAGAGGGCAGAGCACCTTTTTCCGGTCGAGAACCATGGCCTTGGATTTGGAGGTGCTGATTTTCATCCCGGACGCTTCACACTCGGCTACAAACCGCCCCAGTACATGCTGAAGGTCCTGATTTGATGAAGCCAACAGAACCTCATCGTCCGCAAACAGCAGAGACGAGATTCTGTGGTTCCCAAACCAGACCCCCTCTACACCCTGGCTGCGCCTAGAAATTCTGTCCATAAAAATAATGAACAGAACCGGTGACAAAGGGCAGCCCTGGTGGAGGCCAACGTGCACTGGAAACAGGTTTGACTTACTACCGGCAATGCGAACCAAGCTCCTGCTGCGGTCATACAGGGACCGGATAGCCCTTAGCAAAGGACCCCAGACCCCGTACTCTCGGAGCACCCCCCACAGGGTGCCCCGAGGGACACAGTCGAATGCCTTCTCCAGATCCACAAAACACATGTGGACTGGTTTGGCGAACTCCCATGAACCCTCGAGCACCCGATGGAGCGTGTAGAGCTGGTCCAGTGTGCCGCGACCAAGACGAAAACCACACTGCTCCTCCTGAATCCGAGGTTCGACCATCGGTCGAATTCTCCTCTCCAGTACTCTGGAATAGACCTTACCAGGGAGGCTGAGGAGTGTGATCCCCCTATAGTTGGAACACACCCTCTGGTCCCCCTTCTTAAACAGAGGGACCACCACCCCGGTCTGCCAATCCAGAGGCACTGTCCCCAATTGCCACGCGATGTTGCAGAGGCATGTAAGCCAAGACAATCCCACAACATCCAGAGACTTAAGGTACTCAGGACGGATTTCATCTACCCCAGGAGCCGTGCCACCGAGGAGCTTTCTAACCACCTCGGTGACTTCGGCCTGGGTAATGGATGAGTCCGCCTCTGAGTCCCCAGTCTCTGCTTCCTCTTCGGAAGACGTGACGATGGGATTGAGGAGATCCTCGAAGTATTCCTTCCACCGCCTGACAACATCCCCAGTCAGGGTCAACAGCTCCCCACCCGCACCGTAAACAGTGCTGGTGGAGAGCTGCTCCCGCCTCCTGAGGCGTCGGACGGTTTGCCAGAATCTCTTCGAGGCCAACCGATAGTCCTCCTCCATGGCCTTCCCGAACTCCTCCCAGACCTGAGTTTTTGCCTCTGCGACCGCACGGGCTGCGGCACGCTTGGCCTGCCGGTACCAATCAATTTCAACCTCGGTTTTTTATCCTTTCAAATAAAACCTGAGAGGTCTCTTTCAATCTCCCTAGCTTTCTTCTTAGTCAAATATATAGGTAACATTTGTAAGGGATATAAAATTCTAGGAAAAACATTCATTTTTAACAGACTCATTTTACCCATCCAAGATATTGGCAGATCTTTCCACCTCATAAGGTCACTTTTAACTTTTTTTGCATACATCTTGAAAATTAGACTTCAGTGTTGTTTCAACACACGGTGAAATCTTTATTCCTAAATAGGTAAATCCTGTGGGGGACCAAGAGAAAGGAAAGTTAACTAGAGAGGGAGGATCTGGAGCATATCCAAGAGGCAGTGCCACTGATTTATCAACATTTATTTTACACCCTGATATAAATGAGAAGGATTGAATAGTAGTCATTAGCTGAGGTATTGACACATCTTGTTTACTAGTAAACAACAATATGTCATCTGCATAGAGTGCAATTTTAAAAATGTGTTTATTAATTTCAAAACCAAAAATACTTTTATGTGATCTAATGGCTGCAGCGAGTGGCTCTACAGCCAGAGCAAAGATTAGTGGTGAAATTGAATCCCCCTGGTGGGTTGATCTACCCAGTGAAAACTCTGCTGATTTAACCCCGTTAACCAATACACTTACTCTTGGGGCTTGGTACAATAACCTCACAAGATGTATAAAATTTGAACCCAGCCAAAATTTCTGTAAAGCCATAAACAAATAAGGCCATTCGACCTGGTCGAATGCCTTCTCTGCATCAAGTGAGACAATTAAACCTTTCAAGTGTTTAGAATTAGCATATTGAATAATATTAAGCAGTGTCCTCACATTGGTATATGGTGTCCTATGTTTAATCAAACCGGACTGATCTGAATTAATCAACGTGGGAAGGTAAACTTCAAGTCTTTTTGCAAGTATTTTAGAAAAAAATGTTGCTATCAACATTAATTAAACTGATGGGGCGATATGAGCTACATTTATCAGCAAGCTTATCCTTTTTTAATATTAGTGAAATGTCAGCTGAATAGAGTGATTGAGGAAGAGAGCCTTTGTCCGATGAGTGTAAGTACATGTTCAACAGAAGTGGATTTAACAAATCTTGAAATTTTTTATAAAATTCAGTGCAATAGCCGTCCGGCCAGGGGCCTTTCCATTTGGCAAATTCTTAATCGAAGTTGCAATTTCTTCAATAGTAATTGGCTTTCCCAAAGTCAACCTATCGGCATCAGAAAGCTCAGGTAGGTTCAGACCACTTAAAAAATCCTGTATTTGTCCCTCCGAAGCTTTATGTTCTGAGGTGTATAATTTTTTGTAAAACAACCTCATTATTTCATTATTTATTTCATATTTAAGGACGAGCGTGTTACTTCCAGTTCTTTTGCCAACACTGAAGATGGACAAATTTTCATTTGATTTTCAAGTACTGAAAGTTGTGTCTCTAGATCAAGTTATGCCTTTAAAGCCTCCTTTTTACGAGCTGTACGGTACAAAATAATAAAACCCCTAAGATACGCTTTTAAAGTATCCCAAAGTATAGAGGCACTGGTCTCATCATTATTGTTGTTAGCAAGGAAATCTTTTATCTGATCTTTAAGGAAGGTAACAAATAAGGGTTATTGCAAAAGTGAGGTGTTCATACGCCACTGCCTTGATGTGGTTTGCGTGGAGGGGGGTGACACCACCATACAAACTTCAGTGTGATCAGAAAGTAAACGAGAACCTATTTTACATTGTATAGTTCGGTCCAGTACCTCTCTTGTAGAAAAGAAATAATCAATTCTAGAGTAACTCTGATGTGGGTTAGAGAAAAACGTTTAATCTTTCCCAGTGGGATTAATAACTCTCCAAACATCCAGCAATTGAAGGTCCAAGCAGAGCTGTTTGGTTGTGTCTCTCATTTTAGACTGAATAGGTTTAGAGAAGGGGATCTGGTCCACCTCGGCATTCATAGTACAATTAAAGTCACCAGCCATGATACTAAACGGTATTGACAAATTTAGGACATCAGCCAACAAGCCAGAATAAAATTCTTTTTGGAAAATATTAGGAGCATACACACATCCAATAAAAATGTGTTCACTGTACAAGTAAAACATAAACATAACAAAACTTGTCTTTTCCACATTTGTCTAAAGTGAGTGGAGTGTTCTTATTGATGAGTATAGCCACTCCTCTCTTACTTGAAGAAAATGAAGAGTAATAAACCTGTCCAACCCATTCTATATGCAACTTTTCATTTTCAGTGTCGGTAAGGTGTGTTTCTTGCAACAACACAATATTAGCCTTCTCTTTTTTAAGCCAAGTTAAAAGCTTTTTACGTTTAACAGCATTATTGATACCCTTAACATTGAAAGATACATATTTAGTAGCACACATATTTAACAACTACAGAAAAACAATGTACCTAATTGTGCAGCAGTAGTTTTTATACAAAGCCCCCCCAAAAAACATGAGTAAATAAGCCTCCCAAATATAAAGAAAATCTGCTCAGTGTAAAAAATAAATAAATAAATAAATTAAAAAAAAGACTTACATCAGTTCTGAGCGCAAAGAACGTACACTCAGTAACAGCATAAATCAAACAAAATATAAAAACAAAGGGACCGACGTCCCACACAGAAAAGGGCCAAGCTAAGCTCCGGGATACTGGGAGGAAACAACGCAAACTGCAAGCACAGGAAAACACACCGCTATTGAGCATTGTCTCTAGTACCTGTGCTCACTCACCCCCGACACAAACCACCAAATTAACATAATATCGTAAGCTTTACAGTAATACGAAATATATACAGTCACTCACATAACTCTTCCTCAAGTGCATTCACAGCGGCCGTAGCCGCAGCTGCACTGTCATTGTCACTGTCAGTAGTGATTACACTATTCTCCAGACAATGTTTAAGGCTCACAAAAAATACTACCAACTAACATCCAGAACAAATTTGAAAAAAGAGAAAGCCAGTACAACTTAAAAGGAACAGGGATATTTAACAAACCAAGATTCAGAACTAAATTGAAGGAACGCTGCATTTCTATCAAGGGAGTCAGTTTATGGAATAATCTGAACAAGGAAATTAAAGAAGCTAAATCAAGCAATATATTTAAAAAGGCAGTTAAAATGAATATGATTCAGAAATACGACCTGATGTAATAATGAAACCACATGTATATTTTTACTGTTTATTTTTCTTTTCCTTTTTTAGATATTCTGATTGTAATGTTAATAATGTGATTATTTAATTTGTAAATTAATCTTCTGTAAAAAGGGGTAGATAATATAAGTTCACTTCTTTCTACCCCATTTCATTCAGGTCTATTGTTACGTTTGTTATGTTTTCTTTTGGAATGGTTTTTAGCTGTGTGGTTGGAACTGAATGAAATTAATGAAATAAACAATAAACAATAAACTGCAGGGTCGCTGGGAATCTCATCCTGAATTTTATGTTTTTAGCGATAAGCTTTTGGCACACCTCATTGAAAGCTCTCCGTTGCTGAGTAATGTTTTGAGGAAAGTCTTGATGAAAAAAAATTGTGTTTCCCTCAAATTCCAGCTTACGCCCTGCACTGAGGGCCAGGCTCTTCCTTTTATCCGCCGAGTAATGAAGCTTTATTATCACCGGCCTGGGAGCACCTGACGTGGGGCAGGGGAGACGGTGACACCTATCCAAGATGACACGGCTGTTGGGAGTATCCAGGTTCAACAGCTTGGGTATCCAGGTTTCAAAGAACGTTAAAGCGTCGCGTCCCTCACTGCCTTCTTTCACGTTGAAAATCTTAATGTTGTCCCTACGGCTTGCCTCCTGGTCGTCTAGTTGGTTAGTAATGCTAGCCAGCCTCTCCTCAGCACTAGCTATTTTAGCCTCCAGCTCCACAATGCTATCCTCTGTGTTGGAAATGCGCTGTTCGGCCTCATCCAATCGAGCCTCACTCTCAATCTTGGCAGTGATTGCGTCCAACTTGTTGGAGATCTGTGTCATTCTTTTATCAATCACCGCAGTAATTTTGTCTGATAAGTGGGTTGAAAGTGAAAGCAAGTCCGCCTGTGTACATGGTTTAAGATCGCTAGTGTTAGCCTCATTAGCATTGCCATCTTTGGAGGGAGCTTCGGTATTAGCTTGCCTGCGGGAACCTTTTGAATTCTTCTGTTTGTCGGTGCCTTCCAAAGCCATACCTTTGCCAGACATTGTTGCAACCCCTAAAACTTTGATTGTACTCACACTAACGTGCAGATGTATCATAAAAATATCACTTTAGTGGTCGGGAGCTATCTGACCATGCAGCTCTCAGTCTGGCGTCATCACCGGAACTCAAAAAAAAAAGACATATTTAACAAAAGCACATTTATTTATAAACACCAACACACATTGATTCACTTGTGTTAGTTTTTACATAGAATGAATTAGTCAACCAGTCAGTATGAGCGGAGGATAAGTTTACCCATAATCCCTTTTGGGAACCTGTGTGTTAATGTTCAAATCTTCAGAATGAGTGCATTATTTTAAAATTAACAGATATGTGTTATATATCCACTTCGTACATTTTAAGAGTTTGCATTAATGTAGTTATTCTATCCGGAATAATTTTACTTATGAAGCAAAACCATAAGTGAAACCTACTTCCCATTTCAAGACCTCTGCCTCATCGTTGGACCATTGTTGTTATGTGGGCCGCTGAAGAGGAGGTACTGCTGGCCCACCACCACCAGAGGGCGCCCTGCTTGGAGTGCGGGCTCCAAGCACGAGAGGGCGCCAGACCCAGAAGAAGTGACAGCTGTCATTCATCCCCTGCACCAGCTGTCACTCGTTCATCGTCATCATCACCATCATAAAAGCCGGACTGCAACTCCACCTCCTCGCCGAGAAATCGACTACTATTGAAAGGGTAATTTCTCTGCTGACTGACACTTTGTGTGTAATAACTTGAACTTCTGTTGCAGCCGTTTTCCTGGAGTGTTGCCTTGTCTGGGGAATTGGCGTTTGGTGTGACAGCGACGGCTTCGCCTCGCACCCCAACCCAGGTGGGTGGTTGACCAGGAGCTGCACGGGTGTGTGATTGGAGGTGGAGGTGCTCCCTCCTAGCTGTGTATGGACTGTGGATTGCTGAGTGTGCGGACTCACACTCATACATCTTATCTCTGCTTTCTGCCAGCAGTACCAGGGTCGACAGCCGAAGACAGAGGCCACCTGGGGACTCGGGACTTGGCGGCTCCGGTGTTCTTCAGACCGTTGGTGGTGGAAGCCGTGTGGGACGCGGCTTCTCTCTCGTCGGGGGTCTTCTATCTTCGAGCCTGCCCACACGTCACCTGGTGTTAATTGACTGTGCAAATTTCTGTAAATTTAGTTGTGTATTATCACAACATTAAATTGTTACTTTTTGGCTTACTCATTGTCCTGTTGTGGGTCCGTGCTACGACACCTTCCCAACAATTGTATAGGATTAAAGAATATTGATTGTTTTTTTTTTGTGGCAAATTTTTTTTTGTGCAAAAAACATAGCACACAGGAGACAAAGGGATTATTAATGTTTTTCAAGTTACTAGCTATGTAAAAAAAATGTTAGCGGTGTAAAAGCTATCAGAACTAAATTTATCGGAAGATAATTGGTCCAATGATGGTTTTAAAACTTATCTGAAAAGCTAATCTGCTAACAAAAACATTAGCTTCGATAATTATCGGTTATCGAATTAGCTGAACAGTGCCCACCACTGGCTACACACATTTGTACAAGCCAGCTTCATTTTGGAATAAGGTGCTGTGGACTGATGAAACTAAAATTTAGTTATTTGGACATAACAAGGGGCGGTATGCATGGCTGAAAAAACATTCCAAGAAAAACGCTTGCTACCTACAGTAAAATTTGGAGGTGGTTTCATCATATTGTGGGGCTGTGTGGCCAGTGCAGGTACTGGGAATCTTTTTAAAGTTGAGGGTCACATGGAATCCAGTCAATATCAGTAGATTCTTGAGAACAATGTTCATGAATCAGTGACAAAGTTGAAGTTGCGCCGGGGCTGGATCTTTTAACAAGACCAAGGCATTCATGCAGAGGAACAAGTACGATGTTCTGGAATGGCCATCTCAGTCCCCAGACCTGAATATTATTGAAAATCTGTGGTGTGATTTTAAGCGGGTTGTCCATGCTCGGAACCCAAAAAACCTGAGGTATTTTGTAACGAAGAATGGCCCAGAATACCTTCAACCAGAATCCAGACTCTCAATGGAAGCTATAGGAAGTGTTTAGAGGCTGTTATTTCTGCAAAAGGAGGATCTACTAAATATTGATGTATTTTTTTCTGTTGGGGTGCCCAAATTTATGCACCTGCCTAATTTTGTTTAAAGAATTATTGTACACTTTCTGTAAATCCTCTAAACTTTATTTCACTTCTCAAATATCACTGTTTGTCTGCTATATGATATATTTAACTGAAATTGCTGATCCAAACAGCCAATGATTTATAAAGGAAAATCATGGCAATCATCAGGGGTGCCCAAACTTTTACATACAACTGTATATATCTTGACCCCCTGCCATCCTGGGATGGCCACCATACATTTGTGTATGCCATGGCACACTGCATGTTGTGGCTGGCGTGCCTGGCTGGCTTTTGTTTGTCTTCTGTTTCTGTCTTTTGGTTTTCCTTCCAGGTGGTGCGCGTTTAGGACTGAGTGGCTGTGTGGCTGAGTTATCAGGACCTCACCCTGATCACCTGAGGCTCGTCAGGACTCACAGCTGTGGTGCATCTACACGGATTGGAACATGGTGGCATTTAAGTCTGGAGTGCACAGTGTGTATTTGCCAGAGACTCGACCTTGTGACCAGATGGGTGAGATCGTCGTCTCGAGAGCCATCTCATCATCAGTGGATGCAGAGAACGTCCAGGTTTGATGCATGGTCTGTGAAAGAGGAGGGGGTGAGGTCTCACGCTTGTCAGCACACTTCCTGAGGTACGTTAGGTTTTGTGACTAACATTTATACAGTCAGTAAATGTGGTGTCCCTCACACCTTATTATATTGAGCTGTTATGTTAGTCGTTTAATCAGCTTCCACTGCAGTTGGAGTTTGTGAACAGGGTGTTCCATGCCTGCAGGGTGGGAAGCTGATTAGCAATTAAGCCAGGAAGTGTTTGCTGTTTATGTACACCTTTGAGCGGTCTCTCTGTGTGTGGAGTGTGGACTCACATGATGATTTCTTCTTTCACAGACTCGGTTTGTCGCGGCCACCTGGGGGGTGTCGGCGGGGTCCTTGGGTCCGAACAGCTTCTGGCTCCGGACTGTTAGTGCTGCTGGGAGCGCACCGTTTACCACCTCGCCAGTCCGCGCACTCATTGGTTATATTTTTACACATCACTGTTATGTAATTAAATTTAGTTATCCTTTGTACCGTGCTCTGCTTATTTCATACTGGGTCCTTCAAACGCTGGTCGGTTCTCCGGGCTGCGTCCGACACATAACACTGCATCTTGATTCTAGGTGTTTAGTCCCCTTAAGTGGCCCTGAAAACCAGCTTGGTCCGTGGACTATAAAATCACCGCACAGATGGCAGTCTGATCGTCATTCTTTCACACTTGGTTTTTGTTTTACTTGTTTATGCACTCGGTGCACTGCTGCACATCCATCACAGCTTTCTCCACTGTTACACTGTTGATAATAAAAACACTTTCCTATGGCCGGTGTCATTTGTCTCAGCTGTCACCGCTGCTGCCAGAGCGCCTGTTTAAATTCATGGAGTGCCTCATTCTGACAGTTCCACCAAACAAAGCCACAGTGCTCTAAACTTCACTGAACTGTTAACTGTGGACCAGCAGATTTTTCATTTGCCGGGGAGGACTGGAGCCAATTCCAGCAGTCTTTCACAAGGCCACAGGTCACCAGTTCACCTGCATGTCTTTGGAAGTGGGAAGAAGCTGGAGTACCCGGATGGAAACCACGTGAACATGAGGAGAACATGCAAACTCCATCCAAGAAGGACCAGGTGGGAAGTGATCCCATGACCTTCTTGCTGTGAGACAACAGTGCTAACCACTAAAGCCACCTGTGCTGCCCTGTTCCCAGACCTGACTTGGAGAAATCATTGAGAGTTAGCCGAGAACATCCCACAGCAGCCTGTACTCAAGGCTCTTGAAATGGAACAATATCACCCCCTGGTGGACATTTACCATTAATGCAGGTGCAGTAGATTTTTGCCAAGAGGTCTAGTGGTTAATATTAAACACTAATGTGAAGTCATATGTCACCTTTCTGTTGGTCACCTAACCTTTTGACTCTGTGTGGCCTTGAAAGATCAAACTCAACATCATATGGGTTTAAGTCAAAGTGCTCAGTCTTCTCTGTCTACAGCACATTGTGTGATAGAGCCCAGCAGGGGTCGTTGTGCATATAGTAGTCAATCCTCGTCACTCCCCCAATAGCTAAGGATTCTAAGACCAGAGCCCTGACTTTTTGCCTTCTGGTGAGAGAGTCGACCTCCCATGACGGACATTGGAGTGAGTGGGAGGAGTGAAGTCAAATTGCTCCAATTGCACAAGTGCATTCGGGGTGTGTCCACTTACATTTAGCTATTTACGTGGTGAAGGATACAAAGGGTTGTAGTCACTGAATTAGTTTTGGACATAAAATGACGTAAAACCGTTTGATTGTCAGCTGTCGTCTCGTGTAAGAGCTGGAGTGTGCTGTATTTGAACTCCAAAGCTGGATTTCTGGACCACAGATTGTGTTCTGATCACAAAGATCATCCGTTGGATTGGGAATGGTTCTGATTCATTCCAGGTCTTCACTCTCACCCCTCCTTTCTTCACTCCCCCCTCCATTTTCCCCCACAGTTGACTCCGTAGCTGGAGCTAATAATAGACCGGAGTCATTCCGTCTGGGCAGAGATGAGGACATGTACTAAATATGTGTAAATCTAAATATTCTCCTGTGAGCAGCTTCCTGGTTGCTGGCAAGTGTGGGAGCCAATAGAAGGAGAGTGCCGCGGTTGGCATAGAAACGTGGCCCGGCTGTCTGCAGCATCTTAACTCGGGTGTAAAATGCAAATGTTATTCCCCGTGAGTAGCTTTCCTTGCTGTTAAGTTGATTTTTCCCTCCGTGGTGCTGCACAGCGTCTCTGCGGCTGTCATCCGCCATCACCTTCAGCGCACGTCCACGCTGCAGAGCACGTCCGTACAGTCATCAGTGTCTGCACATTTGTCATGTGCATATTTCGTAAAAATATGGGTAAAGCAAGAACTTAAAAACAAAAACACTACTGTCTTAATATCCAACGAATGAATATTCTTCAACCTGCTGTCTCCACTCACAAATAAATGTTCTTTAACACTTTCAGACAGTCATTTATTTTCATTGTCTTCTGCTCGCTGTAGCTCCCTTTGGGTCAAAGCAACACAACCAAAATAGCCCGTCTTCCACTCAGCGACATTATTGTAAAAGATATCACTGGTTCCCAAAGTAGGGGGCACGTCCCCTGGGGGTGGTGGTGGTGGTGGTGGGGGCAGCTATTGCGGAAGGTGATGTGGCAAATTAAGTTAGCTTGTTGCGGCCAAATAGTTTTATGGATGCTTTGGCTGCATTGCGTTTTTAGGTTACACAAAGCAGCCACGAAAGTTAAAATATTAAGTGAGGCTGCAGAAAAAGGTTGGGATGAGAACATTAGTGTGAGGAGGGTCTGCCCATGTGTCCAGACCTAGATCTCAGAAGCCACTCAGTGTATTTCATTCATATTTGGTGTAACTGGGTCATAGTACCTGTGGGCATCAAGACAGTTAGGGCTACAGCAATATGACATTTGACCCCAATGACCTTGACCTTCGTCCAAATGATTGACTTCTGGCTGACCTTGTCAGGACAGTTTAGGAGTCCACCTAAGTGTGTGCTACTTTTGGAAAAATAAAGTCCTTGACCTTGCTGAAATGAATTATTTGATGGTAATGTTGAGGCCAACTTTCACTGGCTTGCCAAGTTTGGTAGAAATCAGCTGAAGGATCTGGGAGGAGTTAGCCAACAGACAGACAGGAAAACATGTCCTTTGATTGACCTCTGGCAAATTTGACCTCACCTGGGCTATTCCAGAACCCACGTACACATATGGGCCAAGTTTGGTGCAGTGGTGGTGAAAAATCACTATTTTGACCTGTGGCCACAATGACCTTGATTTTTGCCAAAGCAAATACTTTTAGGGCAAGTCCATGGTTGACTTTTATCTGTATATCAAGTATGGTGGAAACTGGACAAAGGGCCTCGATGGAATAGAGGTATAGATAAACTATTATTATTATTCAACTATGGTCAGTGGCAAAATCAGATTAATTCATTAAGCACCTTAAAAATTGGATATGTGTTTTACAATTTAAATAGAATTAACATCAAATTAAAATGGCAGAATCACTAAACCCAGCCTTTGCAGAAAATTTTATGCAAATCATTGACATCCTTTATTTACCACATTGTAGATCTAGCAGTTGTAATTGCTGACCAAAGAGAAGGTTCCTGGTTCAAGGTCACCTGCCTCTGATTCACAATCTGTATTTGGAGTGGCATCAGGATGGTCATGTGGCATAAAAACCTGGTGCCAAATCAACATGTGGATCCATAACTGATCTGCTCTGAAGACTCTGAGTCACCCCAAGAAAAAAGCAACATCTTAATTTACAACCAGCTTCCAGTAATGTTCAACTAAATATTCACCAAAAGCCTATAAAATATACAGCTGGTCACCGATTGCAGCACTTTTTCAATTATTTGAGAAAATAAAAGCCAAAAGAATGAATCTCGAAGCATCATTTATGTTTCACTGACCATTGAATAAATCTGTTGGGATTGTTGCTGCATCTCATCTGGTCTTCTAATCAGCGCATTAAAATGCAAAATTTCAGGAATTATGCAAAACTTTATTTTATTTATTTATTTTTATTTAGATACCTCATTACTTTGTGTTTGCAAATGAAAACTTAATCTTTAAGCAGAGCTCATAATTTGATTAGAAATATAATTGGTATAAATGTTTTTTCTTCTGTTCATTTTACTCATTGGTTTCCAGTTGCAAAACTCTTAAATAGTTTTTATTTTCTACCATAAATGTTCCTGTTTATATAGTGCATAAAAAGTATTTTCTCTGTGCCCTTAGGGGTCAAAAAGCTGGCAAGCAAGGCAGTGCTGTGGTATGTCCCCTTTTCCATGGAGAACGTTGAGAAGATCATGGAGGTTCCACCCATCAAGGTGCATCAAATAACTTTTTAACATTTTATTATTTCATAGGTTCCTGTGCAGGAGCCATTCCCAAACTCAAGAATGCCAAAATCTGAAAAATATTCTGTAGGCTGCTCAAACCTTTAATCACAATTTTGATTGAGACACAAGATGCAGATGAAATATTTATACAAACAAAAATACACACACACACACACACACATACGAAGTCTGTCCATAAAGTATAGGTCCTTTTTATTTTTTTCAAAAACTATATGGATTTCATTCATGTTTTTACGTCAGACATGCTTGAACCCTCGTGCGCATGCGTGAGTTTTTCCACGCCTGTCGGTGACGTCATTCGCCTGTGAGCACTCCTTGTGGGAGGAGTCGTCCAGCCCCTCGTCGGAATTCCTTTGTCTGAGAAGTTGCTGAGAGACTGGCGCTTTGTTTGATCAAAATTTTTTCTAAACCTGTGAGACACATCGAAGTGGACACTGTTCGAAAAATTAAGCTGGTTTTCAGTGAAAATTTTAACGGCTGATGAGAGATTTTGAGGTGATACTGTCACTTTAAGGACTTCCCATGGTGTGAGACGTTGCGCAGCGCTCTCAGGCGCCGTCGTCAGCCTGTTTCAAGCTGAAAACCTCCACATTTCAGGCTCTATTGATCCAGGACGTCGTGAGAGAACAGAGAAGTTTCAGAAGAAGTCGGTTTCAGCATTTTATCCGGATATTCCACTGTTAAAGGAGATTTTAATAATGAAAGACGTGCGGACAGGTCCGCGCATCGGGACGCAGCCGACGCGGTACGGCGGCACAGGAAAAACACCTCCATGTTGATAACCATTTCTAAAATCCAGGCAGCTTTTGATGGCTTTCAGTGGAGTGAGTATATGAGAAATTGTTTAAGAGCTGGACATGTTCCAACTTGTCCTTAAGGCTTCCAACAGAGGTGTTTTTCCTGTGGCGGAGCGTCACGGCGGCTGCGAGCCGACGCTACAATCCGTCCGCACGTCTTTCATTAAAAAAATCTCCTTTAACAGTGGAATATCCGGATAAAATGCTGAAACCGACTTCTTCTGAAACTTCTCTGTTCTCTCACGATGTCCTGGATCAATAGAGCCTGAAATGTGGAGGTTTTCAGCTTGAAACAGGCTGACGACGGCGCTTGAGAGCGCTGCACGACGTCTCGCACCGTGGGAAGTCCTTAAAGCGACAGTATCACCTCAAAATCTCTCATCAGCCGTTAAAATTTTCACTGAAAACCAGCTTAATTTTTCGAACCGTGTCCACTTCGATGTGTCTCACAGGTTTAGAAAAAATTTTGATCAAACAAAGCGCCGACGAGGGGCTGGACGACTCCTCCCACAAGGAGTGCTCGCAGGCGAATGACGTCACCGACAGGCGTGGAAAAACTCACGCATGCGCACGAGGGTTCAAGCATGTCTGACGTAAAAACATATGAATGAAATCCATATAGTTTTTGAAAAAAATAAAAAGGACCTATACTTTATAGACAGCCCTCGTATATATATATATATATATATATATATATATATATATATATATATATATATATATACACACACACACACACGAGGGTAGGCTGAAAAGTTCTAAGAAATATTTATACAAACAAACACACACACACACACACACACACACATCAATCAATCAATCAACTTTTTTTTTATATAGCGCCAAATCACAACAAACAGTTGCCCCAAGGCGCTCTATATTGCAAGGCAAGGCCATACAATAATTATGAAAAACCCCAACGGTCAAAACGACCCCCTATGAGCAAGCACTTGGCTACAGTGGGAAGGAAAAACTCCCTTTTAACAGGAAGAAACCTCCAGCAGAACCAGGCTCAGGGAGGGGCAGTCTTCTGCTGAGACTGGTTGGGGCTGAGGGAAAGAACCAGGAAAAGGACATGCTGTGGAGGGGGGCAGAGATCGATCACTAATGATTAAATGCAGAGTGATGCATACGGAGCAAAAAGAGAAAGAAACAGTGCATCATGGGAACCCCCCCACAGTCTACGTCTAAAGCAGCATAACCAAGGGATGGTCCAGGGTCACCTGATCCAGCCCTAACTATAAGCCTTAGCGAAAAGGAAAGTTTTAAGCCTAATCTTAAAAGTAGAGAGGGTATCTGTCTCCCTGATCTGAATTGGGAGCTGGTTCCACAGGAGAGGAGCCTGAAAGCTGAAGGCTCTGCCTCCCATTCTACTCTTACAAACCCTAGGAACTACAAGTAAGCCTGCAGTCTGAGAGCGAAGCGCTCTAATGGGGTAATATGGTACTACGAGGTCCCTAAGATAAGATGGGACCTGCTTATTCAAAACCTTATAAGTAAGAAGAAGAATTTTAAATTCTATTCTAGAATTAACAGGAAGCCAATGAAGAGAGGCCAACACGGGTGAGATATGCTCTCTCCTGCTAGTCCCCGTCAGTACTCTAGCTGCAGCATTCTGAACCAACTGAAGGCTTTTTAGGGAACTTTTAGGACAACCTGATAATAATGAATTACAATAGTCCAGCCTAGAGGAAATAAATGCATGAAATAGTTTTTCAGCATCACTCTGAGACAAGACCTTTCTGATTTTAGAGATATTGCGTAAATGCAAAAAGGCAGTCCTACATATTTGTTTAATATGCGCTTTGAATGACATATCCTGATCAAAAATGACTCCAAGATTTCTCACAGTATTACTAGAGGTCAGGGAAATGCCATCCAGAGTAAAGATCTGGTTAGACACCATGCTTCTAAGATTTGTGGGGCCAAGTACAATAACTTCAGTTTTATCTGAGTTTAAAAGCAGGAAATTAGAGGTCATCCATGTCTTTATGTCTGTAAGACAATCCTGCAGTTTAGCTAATTGGTGTGTATCCTCTGGCTTCATGGATAGATAAAGCTGGGTATCATCTGCGTAACAATGAAAATTTAAGCAATACCGTCTAATAATACTGCCTAAGGGAAGCATGTATAAAGTGAATAAAATTGGTCCTAGCACAGAACCTTGTGGAACTCCATAATTAACTTTAGTCTGTGAAGAAGATTCCCCATTTACATGAACAAACTGTAATCTATTAGACAAATATGATTCAAACCACCGCAGCGCAGTGCCTTTAATACCTATGACATGCTCTAATCTCTGTAATAAAATTTTATGGTCAACAGTATCAAAAGCAGCACTGAGGTCCAACAGAACAAGCACAGAGATAAGTCCACTGTCCGAAGCCATAAGAAGATCATTTGTAACCTTCACTAATGCTGTTTCTGTACTATGATGAATTCTAAAACCTGACTGAAACTCTTCAAATAGACCATTCCTCTGCAGGTGATCAGTTAGCTGTTTTACAACTACCCTCTCAAGAATCTTTGAGAGAAAAGAGAGAGAGAGAGAGAGTGCCTTGCAAAGGTATTCAGCCCCTTGGTATTTCATGCATTTTAGATTGTTTATGCTATTTATGCCATGTATTGCTATAACTGAAAATTCTGTTTGTGGAGTGTGATTTGGCATTTGTGGGTCACCGATCACACGCATTCATCACTTTGCTGAGGAATTTTGAGACATTCTGAGCACAGATCACTGCATTTCAGTTTGACAATTATGTACTTCGCTATTCATACTGCCATCCAGTAGATGGCAGTGTTGTTTTATGCATTGTGGTGCCTTTGCATGCATTGAGCGGCAACATGGTGGGCGGAGATTTCTACGTCACTATCGAGAGGCAAAAAAAAGCAAAACAGTCAGTCATAACCACAAGCAGAAGAGCGAGTGATGGATATCAAATGGAAATGGTAAATGGACTGCATTTATATAGCGCTTTTCCATCTGCATCAGACGCTCAAAGCGCTTTACAATTATGCCTCACATTCACCCCGATGTCAGGATATCACCCACTGATCCGTATATTGCTCTGCTGGGAGAAGCTTTTTCAGCGATTGTTCAGAGTGATGCCGGGTCGAGGAAGAAGTGATCAGACGGCGACTCAGAGAATATCATTTCCCATAATGCCTTTTGGCACATGTGTTGGTTAACGTGCAAACCTTCATAATTATCGTGTTACTTTAAAAGATATGTGACATATTTTCACTTTGTAAAAATTAGGGATTCACAATCCACAATTTTTCACTTCTGATCCCGATACCTGAATTTGTATATCTGCCAATACTGACACTTTTCTGATCTGATACCAGAGCTGTGTTTGCTTTAATCATATTATTATCATTGTTGATTTTATAAGGATTTTCTCAAAAAGGAGACCTGAAAATTGAGCTACAATTTTTTTTTCCCCCCCCCCCCAGAAGGTGCATTTAAGATGAAAGCCTAGATTTCATGTTTTGGTGAAAGAATTAAGTACTTTTATCTATTATAGACTTTTATAGCCTTATTTTTATAGACATAAAGAGAAAGGACAACACTCTCTCTCTGCCTCTCTCCCTCTGTCTGCCTGTGTCTCTCCCTCTCTCTCTTGCTCGCTTTCTCTCTCTCGCTCACTTTCGCTCTCCCTCCGTCTCTCTCGCTTTCGCTGTCCCTCCACCTCTCTCTCTTTTTCTCTCTCGCTGTTTTTGTGCTGCACAAACTGCAAACTTTTGGGAAACACGAAGCCTTTCAACTGTAAAATAAATGTATTATCACCGATGCTCATGCACAGGATTTTAATGGAGACTTTTTTCCTTTTCAGCGGACAGAATCTCTGTTCGCTGTCCTCCTCGGCTGCACGCTGAGCTTGCTTTTCATAGCGGTTTACATTCTTGGGACAGTGAAGCGGCTAACTTTTTAGCACACATTTTCAGCAAGAATTCAGTTAATTTTTCAGAAAATCCGTGCTTGACGAACAGACAATTTGAAGTCGAGAGCTGGGCAGAAATTTGCCACTAACCACATATTGAACACTGCGGAAGAGAGCTCTCTCAAACAGCCCTGCTTCAGAAAACCTCCCCCTCCTCCTGCGCGGTATTGGAAAATGTCACAGGTTCGATTGGTATTTTCAGATACGTGAATGATATCTGTATTGGAACCCGATACCGATCTGGGATCGGATCGGTTCCATCCCTAGTAAAAATGACAGAGTTGCTGTTAATGTTGACAAACTATCCGAAATTAGTTTTTTTATAAATCAAACAATGAGTGAAACTGATTTGATGGTTCTCTAAGAGCAATTGTGATGCTTTCTTTCTCAGTTCATGGCCACACCCACATCACTGCAGGCATGTGACAGTGGATACTAAATATGAATTAAATACGAGGACTGTTAGAAAAGTATCCAACCTTTTTTTTTTTTTTTTTGCAAAAACCTGATGGATTTGAATCAAGCGTGCTTGCATGAGCCAACCTTGAACCTTGAATTTTTTCACGCCTATTGATTGTGTCAGTTGCTGGCAAGCAGCATTTGTGTGAGGTCGTGTGTTGTGCTCTCGGCGGATTTTCATTGCAAGGAAAATGACGGAATGACTGGAGCAGCGCTACTGCATCAAATTTTGCCAGAAACTGGGCAACAGCCAGGTGGAAACCATTCGGAAGATTCAGATGACTTTCGGTGGCTTTTCAGTCGTGTGACTATCCAAGAAATTGTGGAAGAGGTGGGCATCATTTTTTGGAGTCCAGCATGTCCTGTGAGGCTTCAACATGAAGGTGCTTTTGCTCCGTCGTCAGCAGCTTCGGCATGAATTTCACCGCCACTCTTTTCATGGCCAAATCATCTGTCACAGTGGAATGTGCCGAAAAAGTGCTGATGTCCTCCTCTTCTGCAATTTCTCGGATAGTCACACGATGGTCCCGCATCACCACAGCGTTCACTTTGGAAATGACCTGGTCATTTCAGCATGTTGATGGCCGACCGGAGCGTGGCTCGCTCTCCACCGTTGTGCGGCCGTCTTTAAACCGGTTGTACCACTCCTTAATCTGTGTGATGCCCATAGCATCGTCACGAAAGCCGTCTGAATCATCCGAATGGTTTCCACCTGGCTGTCGCCCAGTTTCTGGTAAAATTTGATGCAGTAGCGCTGCTCCAGTCGTTCCGCCATTTTCCTTGCAATGAAAAACCACCGAGAGCACAACACATGTCCTCACACAAATGCTGCTTTCCAGCAAATGACGCAATCGACAGGCATGAAAAAATTCACGCATGCGCACGAAGGTTCAAGGTTGGCTCATGCAAGCATGCGTGATTCAAATCCATCAGGTTTTGAAAAAAAAAAAAAAAAAGGTCAGATACTTTTCTAACAGACCTCGTATATAAATACTTCTGCGCTCTATGAGCGTGGTGCTATAGTTTGGAGTATTTTATGACAAACATGGAATATTCTGGCTTGTTGTGCAGTGAAACATCCTGTCGGATCACACACCACTGTTGCAGTAGACACACTGAATGAAACTCATTGCATTTAATGTTGTATGCACAGTTCAAAAGTTAAAAAACATAATAATAATAACAATAATATGTAAAAATCCATAGTAATACTAATTTGTACATAAAATACATAAAAGCACACGTCCAAAGTTAAAATCCATAATAATACTGATCATACCTATTTTTTAAAAACATTGACACTGGGCGAATTCACCACATGGTTTGGTAGACTCTTCCACAATGTGACAATTCTATTGCTAAAAAAAAATTATTTTTGCCAACAAAGACCCACACCAGCAGGCTGACCAACAGCTTCATCCCGTGGGCCATATGTACTACGAACACACACACACACGCACGCACACACATATATATAGAGTGAGGTTATGTATGCAGCCCTGCAGACTGCATAATTTCAACGTGTCTGTGTGTATGTCTATGCTGTTGTAGTACACCAGTGAAGAACAAGAGAAGGAGGGCAGGAAGCGGTATGAGGCTCAGAAAGCAGAGAGACTGGAGACCAAAGCAAAGCTTGAACATGTGCTGTCACCTCCATCCAACCCAGGTAGGACCACCGTGCATTCAAAGGTCCCAAATACATCCCAAATATACAGTAAAGGTATCGATCAAAGGTGTCAGGTTCATTAACATTGAGATCCATCCATCCATCCATCCATTTGTATCTGCTTAAGAGCCATATAATTACTTCTATCTTTATGTCTTACTTTGTTCATAATTTGAATTGTTGAATTTTTAAAGTCAGATTGCTTTTTCTATAGCAGATTTAAAAAACTACCATTGACCAAAGTTACAGACAGATATATACTGTAATTTCCGGACTATAAGCCACTACTTTTTCACACGCTTTGAACACTGCAGCTTAAACAATGATGCAGCTAATTTATGTTTTTTTACAGGCTTTCTCATAAGTTGAAATACATCAGTTGATGCTGTCTATTAATTTGCTGAAAGCTGTGGTCCTCATGCGGTGTAAATTCACACACACACAATCAATATAAGTCTTACCTGTTAGTTTTAGTGGATTCATCAACACGTCCTGAAGAAAACGAAGTCTGAAAATACTTTAATTCCAGTCCCTCTGGCACTTTGTGCTACAGTTGTGCCTCCGTCAGATCAGTCAGTGGAGCCTTCTCTCCCTCCTCCACTGGGTCTCATCTTTGCGCCACAAGTTGGAAACGTCACAGCGCCTTGTATCATTTACCACAGACACCAGGCAATCCTGGCTGCACGTGATGACACTACCTCATGATCCACAGAGAAAAACAAAAAAGTGAAAACTACTCAGTTCTCCATGTGTAGTAGAGACGCTGTGCAACATTGTGCGCTGGAAGATGTACTTGTCAGAAAAAAAACATTTAATGAAAAGTTAAAATAATCTTTCTGTGTAACATCTTTCTGTGTAAATATCTTATGTTACAATGTGGAGACCTGCAGCTTATAGACAAGTGCACCCTATTTATGTACAATTTCTTTTTTCCTTTTAAAATTGGTGGGTGCGGCTTATATTCAGGTGCGCTCTATAGTCCGGAAATTACAGTACTTGCATTTGCAGTTGCATTGAGGCATATAAGGAAAAATAATTTTCTTTGTATTCTATTGAAATGTGTTAATAATGATCTGAGTGAAAGCAGGTATTTTCATCAGTTTAGTTTGTAAATGTGGTGGTGTCTCATTATTTATTTTGAACACACTTGGGTAAATATGTATCTATGCCACACTTTGTGGCATAGATTCAACAAGGTGTTGGAAACATTCCTCAGAGATCTTGGTCCATATTGACATGATGGTATCATGCAGTCACCAATTCAACCAGTCTGTCCATTCTCCTCTGACATCAACAAGGCATTTTTATCCACACAACTGCTGCTCACTGGATATCTTCTCTTTATCGGACCATTCTCTGTAACCCTAGAGATGGTTGTGCATGAAAATCCCACTAGATCAGCAGTTTCTGAAATACTCAGTCCAGCCCGTCTTCTACTAACCACCATGCCATGTCCTTCTTCCTTCAGCTGCTCCTGTTGGGGGGCGCAACAGCAGATCAGTTGTTTCCATCTCACCCCGTCCTCTGTCTCACCAACCACCTGCATGTCCTCCCTCACCACATCCATAAACCTCCTCTTTGTCATCCCTCTTCTCCTCCTGCCTGGTGGCTCCATCCTCAGCATCCTTCTCCCTATATACCTTGGGTCCCTCTTCTGCACATGTCCGAACCATCAATCTCGTCTCTCTGACTTTGTCTCCAAACCATCCCACCTGAGCTGTCCCTCTCTGTTCATTCCTAATCCTGTCCATTCTTGTCACTCCCAAAGAGAATCGCAACATCTTCAGCTCTGTCTCCTGTCTTTTTGTTAGGGTCACCATCTCTAAGCTGTCCAACATAGCTGGTCTCACTACTGTCTTGTAAACTTTCACCTTCACTCTTGCTGATATTCTTCTATCACAAATCACTCCTGCCACCTTTCTCCACCCACTCCACCCTGCCTGCACTTTCTTCTTCACCTCTCTGTCACACTCTCCATTACTTTGGACAGTTGACCCAAGTATTTAAACTCATCTACTTACACCACTTCTACTCCTTGTAACTGCACTATTCCACTGGGCTCCCTCTCATTCACACACATGTACTCAGTCTTGTTCCTACTCACTCTCATTCCCTTTCTCTCCAGAGCATGTTTCCACCTCTCCAGGCTAGACTCAACTTGCTCTCTACTTTCACTACAGATCACAATGTCATCTGCAAACATCAGAGTCCATGGAGACTCTTGTCTGATCTCATCAATCAACCTGTCCATCACCATTGCGATCAAGAAAGGACTAAGAGCTGATCCTTGGTGAAATCCCACCTCCACCTTGAATGAGTCTGTCATTCCTACTGCACATCCAATCGCTGTCACACTATCCACGTACATGTCCTCCACTACCCACACATACTTCTCTGCCACTCCAGACATCCTCATACAATACTACAACTCTTCTCTTTGCACCCTGTCTTAAGCTTTCTCTAAATCCACAAGCACACAATGTAATTCATTCTGACCTTCTCAGTACTTCTCCAAAGGTATTTTAAGAGCAAACATTGCATCTGTAGTGCTCTTTGCTGGCATTAAACCATATTGCTGCTTATAGATCTTCACCCATTTTCTAAGCCTAGCTTCTGCTATTCTTTCCCATAACTTCATGCTGTGACTGATCAACTTCATGCCTCTGTAGTTACTGCAGCTCTGCACATCACCCTTTTTCTTAAAAATAGGAACCAGCACACTTTGTTTCCACTCCTCACTTCTCACCAAAGTCACATAAATCCCCTTTCTTCCCCATTCTAATACTCGTTGCAAGTTGTCTTCATCACATCTAGATGACTAAATGCATTGAGTTGCTGCCATGTGATTGGCTGATTAGTGTTAATTGTTAATAAGCAGTTGAACAGATGTACCTAATAAAGTGGCTGTTGAGAGTATTTCAAGACTTTTTTTGACATTGACTTGGGGTGTTTTTGACATTGCACAGGTCGCACATCTGACGGTCTTTCTTGCTTATTACAGGGATATATTGTGCTGTTTTGGTTGAAAGGTTATGTACTTTTTTAAGGTTATGACCAATTTTTTTCCTATTATGTATTTGTGATACTGCAGAGGATCTACGAACAGGTAAGTTGTTTTGCTCAGCACTTCACGCAGGTGTGCCGTTTTTGTCAGTGTTGCTTTCAATATGTACATTATGTATCGTTAGTTGTTTCGGACACAAATTGCTGAGGTTTTCATTTATTTTGTGTGTGTTTGTGGATTTGCATTGCAGAACAATACACAGTTGGCTTCAGCCAGTCCAGCCTGATCCATTTGGTGGGTCTTACAGACTGCACACTGCACAGTTATGTGCAAGGAGGTGAGTCCTGCTGCTCCTACATCATGTGTTCACAAAGGAAAATATCAAGTTCAAGAGATATTGCTTGAGTCCAAAGGCTAAATCTTTAATGGTCTATTAAGAGTAATTTGATATTAACCTTGAACTTAATGCCTCGAGGTAATGTGAAACTTAAAATGCTTTCCTCACAGAGGATCTGCTCTCTGCAGCTCGAACAAGCTTTTATCCTGCCACATTAAATCACGGTCATTAAACTGCAGAAAACAAGTTCAGGGAAAGCAACGTGTGTGCAGAGACAAACTAATCTAGTGACTAACAAAAATCAAACGTCTATCACTTAAAGACAGATTTTTTTTTTTGGAGTGCAGTGGTCTAAACCAGAGAGAAAATGCAAATGAATGATCTAATTTGACAATAAGTTAACATATGCTGTGACAGTCAAAGTGATGATACCAAAGTAGACACTGTAGATGGACTGGTGGTGGTGACATCTGTCTGTCTGTTGAAGTGTCTGTCTGTCTGTCGAAGTATCTATCTATCTATCTATCTATCTATCTATCTATCTATCTATCTATCTATCTATCTATCTATCTATCTATCTATCTATCTATCTATCTATCTATCTATCTATCTATCTATCTATCTATCTATCTATCTATCTATCTATCTATCTATCTATCTACCTACCTACCTACCTACCTACCTACCTACCTACCTACCTACCTACTGTGGGGCAAAAAAGTATTTAGTCAGTCCCTGATTGTGCAAGTTTTCCTACTTGGAAAGATGAGAGAGGTGTGTAATTTTCAACATGGATACACCAACTATGAGAGACAAAATGAGAAAAAAAAAATCCAGGAAATCACATTGTAGGATTTTTAAATAATTTATTTGTAAATTATGGTGGAAAATAAGTATTTGGTCAATAACAAAAGTTCAACTCAATACTTTGTAGCATAAGCTTTGTTGGCAATGACAGAGGTCAAACGTTTCCTGTAAGTCTTCACCAGGTTTGCACACACTGTAGCTGGTATTTTGGCCCATTCCTCTGTAACACCTCTGGAGTTATTACCTGTAGATAGAAGCTAGTAAATATAAGTCAGAAGACCAGGAACAACTATTGGAGGGCGAAGGTAGGTGAACACAAGACAACCATATGAAATGAGTATGATACCATGTATTGTATTGCAAGGGAGGGGAACAAAAAAAAAAAAAAAATAACATCACCACCAACAATAACCCATCAATATTTACAGTGAAGATGTGCACATTAATTGAGCTCAGTTTGTTCCAGGTAGGTATGAACCAAGAAAAATCAAAATGTCCACAAGGTCTTTTTCAGTCCGACTGGACTTTATGTCCAGTATTTTGCAACAGTTTCTATTCACTCACTGCAAATGTCCAGCTTGAAAACTGGAAATGGATGAAATTGAACAGCACACAATTGTCCAGAACAGGGTGAGTATGGGCAGTGGTGAACCGGAGTTGCAGTAGGTGGAAGGGAAGAAAGTAGGCTGCACCAGACTGTTGAAAAGACCAGTGCATTTAGGTTTGAGGCTCCTGGTAATTCACAAGCTCACCATCAGGGGGACCAAACATGAGGATAGTAAGGCCTAAATCAGGATACCTGGCCTGTATAAAATGAGCAGGTCCCAATAAAAATTCATGACAGTAATACAAAATTCATGATAAAGTACAAAGCTCAGATTACAACAATTCCCTGTATACACAATTCATACAAACTTGATATCAAAAGCAAAGAATTCCAATTCACTGAAAAACATTCAAAAATAAAATCAATATATTAGCATTCAAAATGGAGACTACCCAAAGATCATTCATTACTATGAGGCCTTTCTAGGGCCCTTGACCGCATGTTAGAATTTTAGCATAATTAGCACATGTAGCATTTTTAGCATTTGACAAAGTCAAAATAGTCATGCTCACCAATTCCAAGACAACATAAATTCCAGACAAGTCCCACAATCCTCAAGTTTAGGTAGCCTGGATCTAAAAGCCGTTACATTGAAAAGGTAAGTTACTACAGCAATTATAAATGTTTATTATTATTATTATTATAATTATAATAATAATTATTATTATATTATAATTATTATAAATGTTTTGGATATTTGTTTGCAAAGACTAACCTGTGCAGCAGCTGTACTCAGTTCCTCTCCCACACAACTCACAAGGAGAGGAAGTGAGAGCATTTTCCCTCCAAAACCTGTGACTGGCTGGAAGTAACCAAGTGACCGTGGTTGCCTTCAGGGACATTGAAAAATGTTGAAAATCTCAATTTTCCTCTGTACTAGTGAAAATACAACATAATTAATGATCTGATTTTTTTCCTCTGGGTTACACCTCCATGCAGATCTCCTCTTGAGCAGTGATGTTTTGGGGCTGTCGCTGGGCAACATGGACTTTCAAATCCCTCAATAAATTTCCTATTGGGTTGAGGTCTGGAGACTGGCTAGGCCACTCCAGGACCTTGAAATGCTTTTTACGGAGCCACTCCTTTGTTGCCTGAGCGGTGTGTTTGGGATCATTGTCATGCTGGAATACCCAGCCACGTTGCATCTTCAATGCTCTCACTGAAGGAAGGAGGTTTTGGTTTAAAATCTCACTATACATGGCCCTGTTCATTCTGCCCTAGTCGTCTTGTCCCCTTTGTAGAAAAACAGCCCCAAAGCATGATGTTTCCACCCCCATGCTTCACAGTAGATATGGTGTTCTTGGAATGCAGCTCAGCATTCTTCTTCCTCCAAACACAACGAGTTGAGTTTTTACCAGAATGTTCTGTTTTGGTTTCATCTGACCACATGATATTCTCCCAGTCCTCTTCAGGATCATCCATATGCTCTCTGGCAAACTTCAGACGGGCCTGGACATGTACTGGCTTAAGCAGGGGGACACGCCTGGCACTGCAGGATTTGAGTCCCTCTCTGCATAGTGTGTAGCCTTTGTTACTTTGGTCCCAGGTCTCTGCAGGTCATTCATCAGGTCCCACGTGTAGTTCTGGGATTTTTGTTCACTGTTCTCATGATCATTTTGACCCCACAGGATGACATCTTGTGTGGAGCCCCAGCTCGAGGGAGATTATCAATGGTCTTGTAAGTCTTCCATTTTCTTACAATTGCTCCCACAGTTGATTTATTCACACCAACCTGCTTGACTATTGTAGACTCACTCTTCCCAGCCTGGTGCACATCTACAATTTTCTTCCTGACGTCCTTTGGCAGCTCTTTGGTCTTGGCCATGGTTGAGTTTGAAGTCTGACTGAGGCTGTGGACAGGTGTCTTTTATACAGATGAGTTCCAACAGATGCCATTAATACAGGTAACAGGTGGAGGACAGAAGAGCTTCTTAAAGAAGAGGTTACAGGTCTGTGAGAGCCAGAAATCTTGCTTGTTTGTGGGTGACCAAATACTTATTTTCCACCACAATTTACAAATAAATTCTTTAAAAATCCTACAGTGTGATTTTCTGGATTTTTTTTCCCCTCATTTTGTCTCTCATAATTGAAGTGTACCTATGTTGAAAATCACAGACCTCTCTCATCTTTCTAGGTATGAGAACTTGCACAATCTAACTAAATACTTTTTTGCCCCACTGTATGTATGTATGTATGTATGTATGTATGTATGTATGTATGTATGTATCTATCTATCTATCTATCTATCTATCTATCTATCTATCTATCTATCTATCTATCTATCTATCTATCTATCTATCTATCTATCTATCTATCTATCTATCTATCTATCTATCTATCTATCTATCTATCTATCTATTGAATTACCTATCCATTTAGGTATCTATATAATCTGCCCATTGAGCTATTAAATTATTGATGCATCTAATGTCTGTGCTAGCTAGCTAGCTCTGTCTGATTCGGAATATTTTATGCTTGGTTCAGGCTAACTTTTTTATACAGTTGTATTCTAGGTTACAGCTCGCTAACATGTTAGCCACTGCCATTTTAGACATTGTTTAGGGCCCCTTCACACATAGTGTGAATTTGGTCAGTTTGCGTATAAAGTGTGCATGAAGCAGGAATCATGTGCCAAACATGTAAAATTGTAGCTGCCTCGTACACCTGTTGCTACATCTGTTTGCGCACACCAGAAAGACAGAGTGTGCGCTGTGCAAACCCATCGATCCCTCTCATGGCAGGTGTCAGCCAAATTCCAGCTGACACACATGAACATCTAACACCGCTTGTTTGTCACTTAGAAAATGTGTGGCCATTCGCACTATTAACACAACAGTCTGCAGACAATCACTGTTGTGCTGGCAGTGAAATTTGTCTAAGTGCCCAATGAGTGTGGCTTTGGTGTGTGCGCTAAACTGTTAGGAGGTGTGTCTGCTGACAGAAGCGGCTGTGAAGATTTGTTGATCTGGACATCCCTGCTGGACAACACGTAATGTGTTTGGACGGACATGGACTAACAACTGCCCACTGTGACGTGGTGTGTCTGCTTGCTGTCATCATGTGGACATAAATAAAAACATATCGCTTGGCGACGGGCTGCAGCGAGCGCGCACATGCTGCAGCCCATTGACAGGCTGCCCCCAGGTTGAAACGGACTGTCAGATCATAACACGGAGCGGGCAATCTGACTGTCACGTGACCCACATGAGCTCTATTCCACATGACGCAGTGTAAGTCGTGCAGCACACCGGCAGGACACACGCTAACAGATGTGGACATGATCAGAGCACACTGCTTCTCATTCATGTCATTTCATGACTATACATCAGTGACCTTGGGGCATCTACAGAGGAACACACAGATCATATTTGTATTGCCCGCTTGATAAATGCAGTGTTTTTATATGGTGTGTGATTTTATTTTTTTTAATACATCCATGTCCTTTCTGATATGAGGCAGTTTCCGGCAGCTTTCACAGGACAGTGACGGTAGCTCAGAGGTAAAGTTTCTGGCTGGAAATCAGAGCTTTTGGAAGGTGCGGGTTCAATTCCCGTGGGTGGCATGTAATTATTTATTTATTTATTTATTTATTTTCAACCACATCGCACAGCTGCTGTGAAAAGCTGCTGTGTTCCCATCACAGCATGCTGCATGTGTTTTTAATTTTTTTTTTACTTTTCTTCACAGCAGCTGCACGATGTGTAACTACATTGCACAGCTGCACGATGTGTAACTACATCATGCAGCTGTGCAATGTAGTTACACATTTTGCAGCTGCTGGCACGAACCATGTGCACGAACCATTGCCCCAGCATTGTGCACGCCTGTCTGTCGGCACGATGTTTCGTGGTGTGCTCATATGAGCCCTACTGCCGTGTGTCACACTGGAGTTGTATGTATTCGCACTATGTGTGAAGCGGCCCTTACATTTGTGCCATCAAAATGTCGGCAGTGCAGGTAGTTTAGTGGAAAAGTTGCTGGCCTTGCCAATATGTAGACCTGGGTGTGAATCCTGCTCATGTTACCTGCCTTTGTCCTTGGACAAGACACTTAATCTGCTTGGTTCCAGTCCACCTAGCTGTAATTGGGTCCCGGCCTTTGCTGAGGAAGTAACTTGCGTCGGACTACCATCCTGTCTGGGAGAGTCGTAGACTACTACTACTGCTTCACGCTACAGAATGTGGAGATGTACTTTGGCACCAACATCATCAAATGCCAACAGTAGCAAGACAGCATGAGTATCAAATTGAATCAGTCTTGTAATATGTATTGCAAATTATTCAAGTGAGTACACTGCCTCTGAGAAAATCTGGCAAAGTGATTGATTTTGCCAGATTGTGTTAGAATTTCCTCCCATTGACATTTGTGGAATTCTGACAAACCTATGAACATTAACAGTGGCTGTATTTGTTATTCTGGGTGTGTACTGAGTAGCCTAAACACGACCTGAGTGGGTAGAAGAAGCATCCCGCAGCAAAGAATTTACAATAAACGCGCCGACAGACAGCCAGGGGAGAGGGGGATTTATAGATTATGAGAGAGGATTCATAGCTGAACAAAAACATAAGAGAGTCAAGATGTGTTTGAGCTGGAGAGAAACATCTGAAAGCAGTGATCAAATAACGCTACCCTAAGCACATCAGATCAGTGGGATTTTACAAATGCACCGTGGCCACATGCACGTTTACATGCATTCACAGTATTTATCATCTTCCATCTATTTTGGTATGAGCAGTTTGTTTATGAATCACTAATGTGATTTTTGAGTTTTGGTACCTTTAGCATCATCTCCAGGCTGTAAGTCGGAGCAGCGCCTCCTGTGGTGACACGGTGGAGACAGAAAAATGCTGCCGAATTTAATCCAAAGTGGAACATCCTTGAAGAGATTTTATGGCCTTTAATGCTCCTGAATGAGTGCACCAGGTCTAGGAAAGTAAGAAATTTCTATCTGGTCTTGTCAGTGCTTTGGGGTTTTGCGTGTGTGTGTTTGTGTGTGTGTCTACTGGTGAAATGGCAGCCTGTGTTTTATTTCTGTGTTCCTGTGCTGACAGCATTCTCTCCTGTAATGAGCATGGTTATAAAGGTGAAGAACAGAATAACAAGGAAAAAGTTGAAGATGGACAGCTACTGTATGAAAAGAAGTATCAAGTAGAAAGTCTTGGCAATGGAAAATTACTTTTGCTAATGGTGGTTCCAGTATTTATATTTGCTGTAAAGCTCGTCCAGTTAATCTGTCGATTTGTTTTTAGACCTCCTTAAAATAGTTGTTTATTCAGTTTTTTTTTCTTTTTTTAGAAAAACAGTTCTTCTTAAAACACAGTTTAAAAACAAAATCACAACCTTTTATTTGCAATAAGTGAAAATATTTGTGAGAGATGTATTCGCATAAAGTGTCTTGTTGTGAATATAAGAGCCCTGGTTATAAAACACCCGCCTCCCCCGGAACCCCCCCCCCCTTTTTTTTTTTTTTTTTTTTTTTTTTCCTCAAGACATATTTTTGGAACAAGGCTTTCTTAATATCAGTTCTTTCTTAAAAAAAAAAAAAAATCAAGTTAAAATGCTTTTATTTGAAAACTATGCAAATATAAGCACATTTTATGGGCAGCCCCTCATTTCTTTCTTTCAATGTACTGACCCCAGACTGATAATATACCAGACAAACCCTGTGTAACATCACTCATAGGTTTTCTATAGACACCCGGAAGAACTGTTATGAAGCCCAAAAATTGCTGCTGTTTGTGTTGCCATGTTGGCAGCAGTTACTCTGCCTACGTCTTGGCCAACCCATATTTGGATAAAGAGGTGGAGTTTGATGTGGTTTGGACAAATGAAGCCCGAACATGCCTCCATCAATTTTTAATTTCAATTTATTTCATGGCTAAATCCTTTCAACTTCTGAGGGGGTCTGCTCCCCCAGACCCCTCCTCCTCTACACCACTTCATCAGGAAGCTGGATTTTATATTTTTAATTAATTTATGTCAAGTTGTAGAAATTTGAAATTTCAGTTTGAGTTTAAGGAAGATAACTTAGATAACTAGATTTATTTATCCAAAGTTGTGTTGCTGGTGTGTCACTCAGACAGCAAAATTAAGAGGTTATTTAAAAATTAGTCCTTCAGAGGGCAAAATTAAGAGGTTACACAGGTTTTATACAGAACAGAGGAGGAGTAAATTACCTGTATTTCTTTCCATCTGAGCGTCTTCACGTTATATCTCATGAATCAACAGCTGTCTGCTCATTTGAGATCACCAGAGAAACATGTACAGTGAGGAAAATAAGTATTTGAACACCCTGTGATTTTGCAAGTTCTCCCACTTAGAAATCATGGAGGGATCTGAAATTTTCATCTTCGGTGCATGTCCACTGTGAGAGACATAATCTAAAAAAAAAAAAAAAGAAAAATCCAGAAATCACAATGTATAATTTTTTTAAATAATTTATTTGTATGTTACTGCTGCAAATAAGTATTTGAACACCTACCAACCAGCAAGAATTCTGGCTCTCACAGACCTGTTCATTTTTCTTTAAGAAGCCCTCTTATTCTGCACTCTTTACCTGTATTAATTGCACCTGTTTGAACTTGTTACCTGTATAAAAGACACCTTTTCACACTCTCAATCAATCACACTCCAACCTGTCCACCATAACCAAGACCAAAGAGCTGTCCAAGGACACCAGGGACAAAACTGTAGACCTGCACAAGGCTGGGATGGACTACAGGACAACAGGCAAGCAGCTTGGTAGAAGACAACAACTGTTATGATTATTTATTAGAAAGTGGAAGAAACACAAGATGACTGTCAGTCTCCCTCGGTCTGGGATTCCATGCAAGATCTCACTTTGTGGGGTAAGGATGATTCTGAGAAAGCTCAGAACTACACAGGAGGACCTGGTCAATGACCTGAAGAGAGCTGGGACCACAGCCACAAAGATTACATTAGTAACACATGATGCTGTCATGGTTTAAAATCCTAAAGGGCAGCAAGGTCCCCCTGCTCAAGCCAGCACATGTCCAGGCCCGTTTGACGTTCACCAGTGACCATCTGGATGATCCAGAGGAGGCATGGGAGAAGGTCATGTGGTCAGATGAGACCAGAATAGAACTTTTTGGAATCAACTCCACTTACCATGTTTAGAGGATGAGAACAACCCCAAGAAAACCATCCCAACCATGAAGCATGGGGGTGGAAACATCATACTCTGGGGGTGCTCTTCTGCAAAGGGGACAGGACGACTGCACCGTGTTGAAGGGAGGATGGATGGGGTCATGTATTGAGAGATTTTGGCAAACAACCTCCTTCCTTCAGTAAGAGCACTGAAGATGGGTCATGGCTGGGTCTTCCAGCATGACAATGACCCCAAACAAACAGCCAGGGCAACTAAGGAGGGGCTCCGTAAGAAGCATTTCAAGGTCCTGGAGTGGCCTGGCCAGTCTCCAGACCTGAACTCAATAGAAAATCTTTGGAGGGAGCTGAAACTCCAAACCTGAAAGAGCTAGAGAAGATCTGTATGGAGGAGTGGACCAAAATCCCTGCTGCAGTGTGTGAAAACCTGGTGAAAAACTACAGGAAACGTTTGACCTCTGTAATTGCAAACAAAGGCTACTGTACCAAATATTAACATTGATTTTCACAGGTGTTCAAATACTTATTTGCAGCAGTAACATACAAATAAATTATTAAAAAAATCATACATTGTGAATTCTGGATTTTTTTTTTTTTTTCTTTTTTAGATTATGTCTCTCACAATGGACATGCACCTAAGATGAAAATTTCAGACCCCTCCATGATTTCTAAGTGGGAGAACTTGCAAAATCACAGGTGTTCAAATACTTATTATATATATATATATATATATATATATATATATATATATATATATATATATATATATATATATATATATATATATATATATATATATATAAGACAACCAGAATTAAAGGAGACATGCTGCTTTTAACAATCTGGACCTCATTTCTGGCATAAAATACGGTCGTTTACTCACCAATATAACTTTGGTGTCATTTTGAGTCTGTCTTTCAGACAATGCTTACAGTTTAAAATCTTAGTCAAACATTTTTCTTCTTCTACTAAGGTGGATTAGAACTTGGTGGTAGACAGTGCCAACTGCTGTACAGGAGAGACCTAGCCTGGGTCACTGATTTAAAAATGCAGCTCTTTTCAACCAGACATGTGGTGCTGTGACATGTCAGTCATCTAGGTCCAACAGTGTTGCCACAGTTACTTTGAAAAAGTCATCCAATTACTGATTACTCCTTGAAAAAAGTAACTGAGTTACTTTACTGATTCCTCAATTTTAAAAGTAACTAAGTTAGATTACTTGTTACTTTCAGCAGCTGCCGACAACAACACCCCCTTCCACCTCAACGTGAAAATAACCCGCTTTGCCAATACTCACTTTATAGTCACTCTTTCTTGACTTCAATGAACATAAATACTTGTTTAATAAAAAAAATAAAGACATCTTTCTTGACCTCATATTTATCTGTTGACAGCACTGTAACTGTAAAACCTACCTACATTGTTTGTAAATGTAATTATTAAATTCTTTCTAACATTTTTCTAACATTTAAATTCTTTCTAAACATTTTAGTTGTTGAAATTATTATTATTATTATTATTATAAGTAGTATTGGTAGTAGTAATAGTATGAAGTGTTTCACTGTGGCCTCAAAATTTGGCACTTCCTCTTTGGAACTCCATGTGCCATGAGCGAGCTGCGTGGTGCTTCGAGGCGCATCGCTTGTATTAATATTAAAGACTGCTCTTTAACCCACCTGCGCCGCCACTTTACGGAGCGCTTCTTCGTAAAAATTTCAAATTAAATAAATAAAATGAAACAGCCATGCCAGCCAGGGTGAAAGCAAGATTATTCAATAATTTCTGGACCAATTTGAAAGAAATCTGAAATAACTACAGTGGAATATAGAGTACATCATAGAGAAATTAATCTCATTTGTGTATATTCTTATATTAGTAGTAGAATATTAATGTCAAAGGTGGTTAGCGACTGTCATGTGACCCACCAAATTGAGAGAAAAAACATTTCCATTCTATAAATTTGCTCTTACAGAATATCTCAGGATGGAAAACTTGATGTGTAGGAAAAATCGAGGCTAATTAAGAAGGGATAAACTGAGACTTATGAAAGTGAGATTTCTAATTGAATCCCTAAAAGAATGCTATTTCTCATGACAAAGCATTCAGGCAGCAAAACTGAAGTCACGACTTTACTGAATACAGATTGACACAAAAAATAAAATCATTTTCTAACCTTTATTCAGCAATTTTTTTATTTCCCCACATCATTAACAGTACATATAATACTCACTTATGAAAGCTCACTCCAAAATCCTTTCTCAGCTTGTTGCTGCACCCGAACGCTGCACAAAATGGCATTTCAGATCACTTTAACCCAAGTTCAAGTCAGCGCATCATCAATTTATATTTAATCAAATACCTAACGATGCATAATAACGCTAAGCAAGATGGCGGCTGCCTGACAACAGCTCAGTGGCTGCATCTGCCATCTAGCGGATTCAATAGAAATTGATGGAACAAGCACACAGGTGACAGAGGTAAGGAAAAACTCCCTCTGATGATATTGAGGAAGAAACCTCAAGCAGACCGTACTCAGAAGAGTGACGCACTGCTTAGGCCATTCTAACAGTTATAAGATTTTTACAACGTTTTTGCCAAGCTGAAGAAAAATGAAACAGAAAAACCAGACTAACATCAAAAATAAAATGCATTATTTAGATGGGCACGAACTAATTGCTGCCACAGGCAGGGTTCGTCCAGTGCCCTGGGGTGCAGGGCCAGTGTCCATCCATTAGCTCATCATTGGGCCACAACACGAACTGTCCCCATGGAAGAGTACATTCCAATAGCAGACTGCAATGTGCTGCGTCAGCTTCAGCCAGGGCATCTAGTAGTCAGTCCAGCGCCTTGTGGTGCATAGCCATCAGCCTTGTGCGCCATCATCAGTGCCTCAGAAAGAAAGAAAAAGTGCAGAATTAGGCAGCCACAAATAACTGCACCTAAAATAGGAGTTCAGCAGCAGTAAATGGAAAGGGAAACAGAGAGAATACTAAGGTGCAGCTAGCCCTGAGCTTCACTAACAGACCCACAGTTTAGATGAAGTGAGGCCGAGACTGTTCTGCTTCTAATAAGATGAGTTAAAGGGATAAGAAGCACAGTTCCATACTATGCCAGTATGCTAGCCATACCAGAGTGAGAATAGATGCATCTTAAGTCTGGACTTGATAGTCTCTACAGAATCTGACTGTTTTATTGATGCAGGGAGATCATTCCACAAAACAGGAGCATGATCAAAGAAGGTTCTGTGGCCCACAGACATTGTATACGCTCAAGGCACACAAAGTAGTCCTGTGCCTTGAAAATGCAAAGCCCGGGCCGGTACATAGGGTTTAATTGGGTCAGCTAGTAGGCAAGTAGGGAGGTGCTAGTCCATGAACAATTTTATAGGTTAGTAACAGAACCTTAAAATCTGACCTCACAGAGACAAGAAGCCAGTAAAGAGATGCCAAAATCGGCATAATGTGGTCAAACTTTCTGCTTCCTGTAAAAATGCAGGCAGCAGCATTTTGAGCCAGGTGGAGACCCCTAATGCTGGACTGTGGTAAACCAGAGAATAGAACATTGCATTAGTCCAGTCTAAAAAAGACAAATGCATGAATCAGGGTCTCAACATCAGCCATAGACAGGATGGGACAAATCTTCACTATATTTCACAGATGGAAGAAAGCAGTCCTCGTAATATATCTAATGTGGAGGTCAAAGCAAAATGTGGGATTAAAAACTACCCCAAGGTTCCTCACTTTGTCAGTGTGATGTATGACACACGAGCCTAGGCTGTGCGTTAGCTGGTGAAACTGATGCCGATGTCTTGTCTAAGTTTAAAAGTAAGAAATTGCTGGACATCCAGCTTTTCACTGATGCAAGGCAATCCTCTAAGGACTTTGTGTACAAGATTACTAGCAGTTATCGGCATGTACAACTGAGTGTCATCATCATAGCAATGAAAAGTAATCCCAAAATGATGTTTGATATCAGCCTATAATTTTTCAGTAGACTATGCTCAAGGTTAGGTTTCTTACGCAATGGTTTTATCACTGCAGATTTGAACCATTTAGGAACAGATCCCAAGGTTAGTGACAGATTAATAAGAATTACAGACAAGCTAAGATAATAGGCTAGCCTCAGTTTGGGTATTTATTTAACTGTATTTTGGGGGACTAAGTGGTGTTTCTCATAACAGTTTTGCTTTGGTGTGGGCATTAAAAATGATGGCCTGCTTATTTTTCATTAACTGGACCTTATGTCATTAAGCTAGTGATAGGTGTTTAAAGTGTTCACATTAAACATCCAACAATTAAATCACACAATAATTTCACTTGATACAAGTACTGGCACACATACATCTTACATGATCCATTAGCAGAGTTAACCAGACAACAGGCCATATTATTAGAGATATCTGTAATGAAATGCTCAAAAAAAAAAAAAAAAAAAAAGCTTAGAGGCGATAAACAAGCTGTCACCCAAACCTTCCACAACCCTAACTTCATGGCTTAAAAACTCTTCAACTCCGAATGTTTGTTTTTTTAAATCGCCACTTTTTAAGCTTTCTGACTGATAGCATTTTTAGTGTTTTGTGCTCCCTCTGTTCTAGCTTAACGCTCTGCTACAGTGTTATTTCTTGGATGCTTGAAAGTTGTTTCATGACGACACTGCATTTATCACCATAAGCTTAAAGTTGGCATAATAACTTCTCCACCATCTCATATGGCATATTGTTTTTATGGTATGGTGGCGTGCTTTATCCCAACATTTTTAGTGAAAAGGGTTGCAGGTGGGTTTTGTTTTCATGGCAACAATATCAGTTAACAGCCTTAGAATGTGCACAGTGATTTAAAAAAAAAAACAAAAAAACAATACAATGCTGCCCCACAACATTTACACTTGTCCAACTGCTTCTGTGGAAAATTAGCGAGGCTGGCAGGTTAGCTTCAGTGCCGTGGTACACACTTGTTTCTTGGGTATTTGGTGCTACCTACTGCTCTGGATGTATCACAATGGAATATGACCCCACTTTTTTTTACATCTATTTGCAAGGGAAGAAAAAACACCACCTAGTATTTTTGAACAGTGGAGCATTTTAAAAAGTGCTGTTACACTAAAACAGCTCCTCACATCCCTGGAGGACCAGTTGAGCCATCACACAGTTAAAGAAAATAAATACTATTTTGCAAAAAACATAAAAATGTCAGTATTTTCTAACTAATTTTCCTCCAGAAAATCATATACTTGACTTGTTGGTTTAAATACACCTGATCAAAATTTTGGTTGTCATAAAAGCAAACTGACATTGGCAACACATCCAACATCTTATCAGTACAGAATGTGTGCTTGGTGTCAGTGGAGGTAAATCGCTTGTGGTGGGATGCTGCTGCCTCATACTGCTAATCGTATTGAGGTCAACAATGTAAAGAGGCCATTAGAGAGATACTGGATAGAGAAATGTTGACTATGGACGTCTGTGCGAAGCATCACAGTGGAACACAGAAACATCACATTTGTCATGGATGTCCTTTTAATTTGTAGACTTCACTGAGAAATGTGTCTAATTAAAAGCTCAATATCATACATGCTGTTTAGAGTATAAACAATGATCTCTGAGCAAATTATGGCTCATTGGGCAATTACACTAAATTTTGTTTTATGTCAAGCTCACAAAACGTTACAGTTCTTGTTCAAATTAACTCAAAGCCTAACATTCCAGATTGACCTTGTTTGTTTCACAAGACTTTCTTTCTCCCCAAAAGTGAGATGGTGCACAACACCTTACCATACCTGTTTACTGTTTAAAACTAAAGCCATTTGAATGACTTGTTCTTGTTGGAAGACAGCAATAAATCCATTGGCTGTCGAGGGAACACTCAGGTATGTGCTACCTGGATGACTGAGAACCTGGTAAAAGTCAGGCAAACTTCAACTGACTGCTCAGAGTTTCGCTCTTGGGGCCTACGTATATTTTCACTGAGGTCTTTGTAAAGTTGCAGCATTTGAGTCACTGAACAATGAGTTGGAATTTCCTGGATCAATATAAGATGCAGACTTTGAGTGAGTTCCTGGACTAGGACATTTAAAGTGTATTTGTATGTGGTGAAAGACAAACTTGTATCTGGGAAGAGCTTGTGGTGTCGGATATCTATGATCAGAAGTGTTTGGTGATGGTTATACCTTTACCAAACAGACTCCTCTTTAGAAGCTGTAATGTCTTTTTATTGGTTATTATAAGTGAAGTTTTTTTATGGTTCTTTTTTGGCTATTTTTTATTGTTTTGTTTCCATTTTCTTCTTTCCCTCTCTCCTGCACCTAAGAGCAGCAGCAGCTGGTTGTCTCACTGTGCACACGTTCTGCCACACTCTGTGCTTCCATTCAGTTTATAGCAACTTTTGCACCAACAGCTTGGATCTAAATTTGGAAAGATTGTCTGAGTAACCTGACAGGAATTGTGTGTGTCCTGCCAGGAGTTCATCCTTTCATTTCAAGTGCAGTGAATTTAAATGCAGAAGGAGTGAAGGCTTTACTCCTTCTGGTGTTTGAGCCACTTTCATCACTGTAACCGTCATTACAGCTACATTGTGTTTTGTGATCTTCCAAGTTGAATGTTAAAATATGAAGACCGTTAGCAAGCAGGGTTCACCTTGTTCTGATGAGCATCTTGTACTTTAAAATTCCGCATCGTTCGGCTGATGTCCTGCTAACTGTGTTGTGGGTGACAGGAGAGACTGGCTTAAGTCAGATATCTGGGTCACGTATCTATTATTAAAAATAAAAAACTTAGAAATCATGTGTACATAAGTATTCACACCTTTTGCTCAATACTTTGTTAATGCATCTTTGGCAGAAATTACAGCCTTGCGTCTTCTTGAATATGATGTCACAAGCTTGGTGCACCTATCTTTGGGCTGTTATATCCATTCCTCTTTGCAGCACCTCTCAAGCTCCATCAGGTTGGATGAGGAGTGTCGGTGCACAGCCATTTTCAGATCTCTCCAGAAATGTTCAATCAGATTCAGGTCTGGGCTCTGGCTGGGCCACTCAAGTACATTCACAGAGTTGTCCTGAAGCCACTCCTTTGATATCTTGGCTGTGTGCTTAGGGTCATTGTCCTGCTGAAAGATGAACCGTCACCCCAGTCTGAGGTCAAGAGCGCTCTGGAGCAGGTTTTTCTTCCAGGATGTCTCTGTACATTGCTGCATTCATCTTTCCCTCAATCCTGACTAGTCTCCCAGTTCCTGCTGCTGAAAAACATCCCCACAGCATGATGCTTGCACCACCATGCTTCGCTGTAGGGATGGTGCCTGGTTTCTTCCAAATATGACACCAAAGACTTCAGTCTTTGTCTCATCATACCAGAGAATTTTGTTTCTCATGGTCTGAGAGTCCTTCAGGTGCCTTTTGTCAAACTCCAGGTGGGCTGCCATGTGCCTTTTACTAAGGAGTGGCTTCTATCTGGCCACTCTACCATACAGGCCTGATTGGTGGATTGCTGCAGAGATGGTTGTCCTTGAAGGTTCTCCTCTCTCCACAGAGGAATGCTGGAGCTCTGACAGAGTGACCATCAGGTTCTTGGTCACCTCCCTGACTAAGGCCCTTCTCCCACGATCCCTCAGTTTAGACAGGTGGCCAGCTCTAGGAAGAGTCCTGGTGGATTCGAACTTCTTCCATTTACAGATGATGGAGGCCACTGTATTTATTGGGACCTTCAAAGCAGCAGGAATGTTTCTGTGTCCTTCACCAGATTTGTGCCTCGAGACAATCCTATCTCTGAGGGATACAGACAATTCCTTTGACTTCATGCTTGGTTTGTGCTCTGACTGTCAACTGTGGGACCTTATATGTAGACAGGTGTGTGTCTTTCTAAATCATGTCCAATCAACTGAATTTACCCCAGGTGTAGAAACATCTCAAGGATGATCAGTGGAAACAGGATGCACCTGAGCCCAATTCTGAGCTTCATGGCAAAGGCTGTGAATACTTATGTACATGTAAATCCCTTTGGCTGCTCCCTTGTTTTCACTCTGGGTCGCCACAGCAGATTCAAGTTGATGTTGTGTTGATTTGGCATCATTTTTATGTCGGATGCCCTTCCTGGCGCAACTCCTCATTACATGGAGAAAAGTGGCAGGGGTGGGGTTTGAAGCAGTAACATTCTGCACCGAACCCTGCTGAATATTTATGTACACGTGAGTTCTTTAAATTTGCAAAAATCTAAAAAAGAAAAAAAAAACTTTTTTTTACATTGTTATTATGGGGTATTGTATGTATAATTTTGAGGGGAAAAAAAGAATTTCATCCATTTTGGAATAAGACTGTAACATAACAAATTGTTGAAAAAGTGAAGCGCCGCGGATACTTTCCAAATGCACTGTACCTTAAATATCATTTGTTCACAGCTGTAAGTTATGCTTGTCAAGAGACATTGCTGTCCTTCCATCCGTCTGTCTGGCAAAACCTTTTGCGTCTTAAAACTCAAAAACTGTAAAATTCTCAAAAGCTAAATTTTGTTACATTAATACTGGGAGGTCAAAGATCAGCTGCCAAAAAAAAATCATGCATTTCTGACCTTTTTTGTGAATTTTTGGTTTCAAGTAGAAAATGTACAGAAGCCTTGAAATGCTCACATCACCCACTAGATGGTGACAAAGGCTGCTCAAATGTGTGGCAACAGCTTGGCTGTTTATTCATTTGAGAAGTTAACTTTTGGCAAAAATAAGTTACGTTGTGTGCCTGCTCTTGTGGGCAATTTAATAGGTTTTTATTCTAATCAAAAACAAGCTCATTCAGTCTGAGAATGAAACAATGAAGAAAAAAAATACACCAGTTTTAATTTGCAAGACATCAAATAATGTTGATATTGTTCTTAGAATTTGAACTAGAGTGAATACTGAAGAAGTGAGGATCAGATACTGTAGTTGATCATCACTTGATCAGTTGCTTGTTGCAATTTTCATATGTTACGTAGCTTAAAATCCTTTGACTTCTATTTCTGTTAAAAAAAAATTAATCTATAATTAAATTTCTGTTTTTCCTCACCAGCTGTAATTAATGTCACTAAAATACATCCGGTGGTGTATTTAACGATGCAGTTATTCAAACACTTTTTTCTTGTGGTAGTAGATTTAGTAGATGCTTGTTGCAGGATGAATGTGTTTTTGTGCATGAACAATTCAGCAGGCACTCGATATTAAAGGGCTCTGAGCAATATCTGGGAATAAAAAATGTGATCTTTACATGATGGGATCTTGCCAAACTATAAACCAATTTTGTTAAAGTGCCTCTGAGTGTTCTATAAGTCTCAACACAGCTGGAATGCTAAAATATACAAGAAAATATGTGACTTGTGGGACAGTTGAAGACAAGGTGGGTGGGAAGCTGCGTGGCAGTCATGTTAACCAGAGCTGTTTCTATAGTAACTAGTCATTCAGAGGCAGTTTGATTTTGCCCATGATTAAAGTGCTTGTAGGAGATGGGATGAGAAGGACTGAGAGATGTTGGGGAAGTGTCATGGCCTGGCCCTTTGGGGGCCAGCTGTTATGATTCTGGACCTTTTTCCATGTTCTGAGCCTCTGTGTCATGTCATATTATCATTGTCATGTTCATGTTATGACTGGTTTTGTTTAATTTATTCTGTGTGTATCTTTTCTTTGCCACATATTTAGTTTTGCTTATTGTTTGCTTTTACTCTTGGTCCCTAAAGTTACTTTAGTCTTAGTTTATTTCTGTTTATCACATTTATTGTATTAGGCTTTAGTCACAGGTTTTTGCTGTTATCTATCTTATTGCATTTTCTGGTTATCAGTTATCTTGTTTTCTTTACTGCACTATTCTATAGTCACCGGTTGCATTTATTCTTTGTTACTTTACATACTTTTGCCATTGTTCAGTTTCGTTCTAGTTTTGTTCAGCCAGTTTGTGTTTTTGATCATTAGTTTTCACTTGTTTATTTTGCTCATCAGTTATGCTATAATGTTGGGTTTTATTTTCAGTTCTTATGTTCATGTCTTTCCTGGTCCTGGTTATAGTTGTATTGTATTCTGTCCATGGTTTCTGTTATTGCCTCATCTTCTTTGATTGCCCCGGCACCAGGTCTTGTGTCTTTGTCTCTCACTGTGACTCTTTCTGCTCTGTGCACTATGCACTATGACACTTCCGCTCTTGCACCTGCTCACGTGTCTTTGTCTCTTTCATAACTCCACTTTGTTTTCCTGCCTTCACTATCTTGCCTCATGCATATCTTTGTTCACTTGTCACACCCCCTTCCAGAACTTTCACTGACACCTGCATCTTGTTTCACTGCCAGATCCTCATCTTTGTACACTTTCCAGCCCTGTTCCTCGCTCTGTTTTTGCCTGCATGTATTTTGACTCTGCCTCGTTTTTTGACTTTGATTTTGCCTTACCTCTGATAGTCCTTACACCGTGTTTTTTGACCTGTGCCTGTTTATTGTACCAAGTCTCAGCCTCTCGCCTTCTTTCTACCTTTGCCTCACTGCTGGACCACCTGTGTACCGAACCCCTGCCTGTTATTAAACCATTTGAACTTAATCAGTCTTGTGAGCTTGCATTTGTGTCCCTCTGGTTTGTGCCACGCCTGATAGGAAGATGTTGAAACTGATGAAGAGATATGAGGAAAATCACTTGTGCTTTGCTGTTGATGTCTGTTGCGTGCACTTAGTTTGTTAATACCAAATGAGATCAATTAATTAGTAATTCATCAGAAAAATAATGAAATACTTTGATAATAAAGTCGTTATTTGTCATTTATAAAAACGTTATTGTTACTATTTATCCATCCCCTCATATGCACAGTCAGAAAATTTAGACACTTAATTTAAAGCTGTACAGCCAAGTTAAAATTTCACAAAATGGACAACATTTAGTTTCTACTGAAACCAAAGCATTCTGATGTCAGTTTATTAAAATACCACCTCATTTTAATGCAGAGAACATATTTATCTGGGGGAAATTCCATGGTGAATAGGTTGACCTTTGACCTGACCCACTTGCTTGATGTACATTTCCATCAAAAAAAGAATTTTTAGATTTAGAAGTGTTTATTTCTCTGTAACTTTCACAAAATACGTGAATGAATGAATGAATTTATTTATTCGGCACACAGATGAACAACAAAGACAATAACAAAACATAAAAAGAATAACGTACAGATCAATCAATCAATCAATCAATTTTTTTATATAGCGCCAAATCACAACAAACAGTTGCCCCAAGGCGCTTTATATTGTAAGGCAAGGCCATACAATAATTATGTAAAACCCCAACGGTCAAAACGACCCCCTGTGAGCAAGCACTTGGCTACAGTGGGAAGGAAAAACTCCCTTTTAACAGGAAGAAACCTCCAGCAGAACCAGGCTCAGGGAGGGGCAGTCTTCTGCTGGGACTGGTTGGGGCTGAGGGAGAGAACCAGGAAAAAGACATGCTGTGGAGGGGAGCAGAGATCGATCACTAATGATTAAATGCAGAGTGGTGCATACAGAGCAAAAAGAGAAAGAAACAGTGCATCATGGGAACCCCCCAGCAGTCTACGTCTATAGCAGCATAACTAAGGGATGGTTCAGGGTCACCCGATCCAGCCCTAACTATAAGCTTTAGCAAAAAGGAAAGTTTTAAGCCTAATCTTAAAAGTAGAGAGGGTGTCTGTCTCCCTGATCTGAATTGGGAGCTGGTTCCACAGGAGAGGAGCCTGAAAGCTGAAGGCTCTGCCTCCCATTCTACTCTTACAAACCCTAGGAAACCCTATATATATATATATATATATAATTCATAACAACAATACAAAAAATGTGCATGAACAATTAAACTTAATCAATCACTAAAATTTCAAAACACAACCAGACAAGTAATAGTGCACAATGACAAAAATGGTAAACCTAATCCTTCAAAATATAATGGGTAAATATATTCTTTTTGTAAGGTCTTTTAAAACCAACCAATGTACCAGGTATTTATATATTAGTAGGACAATTATTCCAGATATTAACATCCCAAACGGAAACACAATGACTTGTTACTGTAGCTTGGATCTTTAATTTCTCAAATAATAATTTTCCTCTCAAACTGTAGCAAGAGTCCCAAATTTTAAACCGATCCTGGACATATAGAGGCAAAAGCTTATTTTTGACTTTATGCATAATTTGTATTGTGATGTAATAAATCAAGTCCCAGAATTGTAAAATTTGCAAACAAGCAAATAACGGATTTGTTGGCTCACGGTATGGTTCATTACTGATAATTCTTATAGCTTTCTTTTGCAACAGAAAAATTGTTTAGTAGTAGTTCTATATGTGTTTCCCCAAACCGTAACACAATATGTCATATATGGAACAAGTAATGCATAATAGAAAGTGGTTAATGAATGTTGCGAGAGGAAGTCTTGTACTTTATGCAGAATTGCAATGGCTTTTGACATTTTAGATTTAACAGAGTTAATATGTATTTTCCATCTTAATTTATCATCATTATAAATACCAAGAAATTTTGTATCTGTTACAATTTCAATATCATGTAATAGATTTCTGCTCAGGTTCCTGGACTTAATCCCAAATTTGATACATTTAGTTTTACCAAAATGGAGCAATAATTTGTTTGACTTGAACCATTGTTTAAATTTCTGTAATTCATTCTCCACTGTGTCCAGGAGTTGTCCCAAATGATCCACACCACAACAACAACACAGTCGTATCATCAGTAAATAAAATACAACTTACGGACTTGAAAACTAAACATTTATCATTAATATACAAAAGAAACAACAATGGCCCAAGGGCAGAACCCTGGGGCACCCCACAAGTAATCTTCATGAACTCTGAATTTGTCCCACCAAATGTGGACACACTGATACCTATTGTGTAAGTAGCTCGCTATCCAGTCATGTGCCAATCCCCTGATACCATACTTCTATAATTTCTCCAGTAGCAAGGTATGATCTATAGTATCAAATGCTTTCTGTAAATAATAAAAAAAACCCTATAGTATATTGCTTATTTTCAGTTGCGTTGGAAATTTGTTCAACGAAATCCATTACAGCCAATGAAGTAGTGCGATTCTTTCTAAAACCATTGCTAAGGATATGATGTTTAGTTAAGAAATCATTTAACCTCATTATAAATACATTTTCCAAAATTTTAGAAAATTGTGGTAAGAGGGAGATTGCCCTATAATTTGAAAAAACATGTTTGTCACTAGATTTGAACAGTGGCATCACTTTCGCTATTGTCATTTAGAAAGGAAATTTCCCAGTCATTAATGACAAATTACAGATATATGTTAAAGGCTTAGCAATGCAATCAATATTTTTAACCAAAAATGTATCAAAGCTATCACTATCAGTTGAGTTTTTCCCCTTAAGTTTATGAACTATGTCAATAATCTCTTTTTCATCCATTCCTTTAATGAACATTGAATCCAGAACTGTTTTTATTGTTTTGCTGTGATCCAAGGAGCCTGTTTTAGAAAATACAATTTGTTAAGATTGAATTTGCTACGTTTTTACCCATGCTAACAAAATGCTTTGTTTTCTTCAACAATTGTGGGCAAAATAGGCAGGGTATTCTTTAACAACTTTTTTCTTATTTATGATTTCATTTAAAACCCTCCAAGTACTCTTTATATTTGTTTTATTTTTCCAATAAATCACTATTATACTGCCTTTTACAAGATTGCATAATGTATGTTAGTTTGCTTTTATATGTCTTATATCTTCTCTCAGCTTCAGTTGTTCTAAATTTTAAAAACTGCTTGTACAATTTTTTTTTTCTTTTTACATGCATTCTGAAGTCCCTTGGTGATCCACGGTTTATCACAGCTTATTTCCATATTTTAACACACAAGTGCAATGTTTATTGTATAAATTGGAAATAATACAAATGAATGATTTGTAACATTGATCTACATCCTCAGTATAAATGTCACTCCAGTTTTGCTGTATTAAATCCATTCTAAGATTTCCTTTGTTATTTTCCTTGTGAAGTTTGTAATGTTAATATGGTCAATTTAATCAACTAATGATTTGAAAGCAACAAAAACAGGCAATGGTCACTGATGTCACTAATGAGAAGTCCGCCCGTTATATTTCCCACTGTAATATTTGTCAGTATATTGTCAATAAGTGTTGATGTATTCCTAGTTATCCTAGTTAGATGAGTAATTACTGGATACAATCCCATACAAAATACAGAATTAATAAATTAATCTATATGTGATTGTGACGATTTAGGAAATCTACATTAAAGTATCCACAGATAAACAAAAGCTTATTATTTTTAAAAGTGTTGAACATATCGGTCAATTTTTCCATAAAAATTGTTGGATCCAGGAGCTTTATAAATGCAGCTTATAAATATGTTTTTTGATTTTGTTTGAGTGAGCAGCCAGCTGATGTCATACTGTCTTCTGATTAGCTGCCCTGCTTTTTATGTTTATATTTTTATATAAACATGAATTATATATAAACATTTTACATTTGTGTGTAACATAAACAGTCAAATTAAAGTGACGACAACCATTAAACAAAACAAGAATAAACACTCTTAATGGGGGAAAAAACCCTTTGTCTTGCTGCAGGTTTCACCTCGGGTACCTTTGGTGGCCACTGTCCAGGGTGGTGCTAATCTGATCACGAGCCATAAATCCTTTCACTTGTGCACAGTTCCGCAGTGCTACAACACTGGGCAACACTCCATTTTAAAGGGAGGGCAGGTGCCACTGTCATTCAACAATAGCATGTTCGGGCGTCATTGTGCCCAGTGGGCTTGTGACCAGAGGAGCCTCAGTTTGATTCCCCATGAGACAGCAACTCACTAAAGTCATATGAGCAAGGTCAGACCTCTGAGCAAGCGCCTGGCATGGCAGCATGCTGACACTGTGTGTGTGTGTGTGTGTGTGTGTGTGTGTGTGTGTGTGTGTGTGTGTGTGTGTGTGTGTGTGTGTGTGTGTGTGTGTGTGTGTGTGTGTGTGTGTGTGTGTGTGTGTGTTTGGCAGAGCACTGGGTGAATATGAAGCATCATTATAAAACAGACAGGCCCAAATGTGCTTGCACTCTCTGCACAACACTTTTTTGCATGTTTTCCATCACATTAGCACCCCCTGGCAGTCTGATATGTGTGCCACATTGTTTGTTGTGTATAAAACCATTCAATCTGACACGGTTTGAAGTTTGTACTGAAAATGAATAAGCAGCCATAAAGGAAGGCTGTATTTTCATTGTTCCCTGGAAAGTATGGATTACATTCAGAAGATACGTGAACCTGGTCATGAGGAACATAGTCGGAGGTATTCTGCCCGCTGGCCAATTGGGCTGCACTGGCCACATTGTTACCAACCCCTCCCCCATGAAGTGAGCTGTCTTTTGTCTTTACGTTTGCCGTCTCCATTCCTCCCCCGCGCAGTGCTTCATGTTCCCTGCAGCAAAGGGAGCGTCATGGTGCACCATGTCACCCTGTGAATGTGTAGCACTGTGCCCAAGGCTGTCTTGGTCGTGTGTGTCCTGATTTTCAGTCTCACTTTGTGCTTCACTTCAACCTTCTCCATATCGCCTGTACAAGGAGAGGGCTTATTTCAAGGAGTCACTTTAGCAGTTTCACGGATGACAGTGATTAATAAGGATACGCATATGGGCTACTCAAGGACGGCCTCAAGGAGTTACAAATCATTTTAGTCAATTCAATTTAATTCAATTTATTTAATTTATATAGCGCCAAATCACAACAAAGTTGCCTCAAGGTGCTTCACAGAAGCAGTGGTGGGCACAGTTCTGCTAATATGCTAACCGATGATTATCAAAGCTAATGTTTTCATTATCGGATTAGCTTTTCAGATAACTTTAAAAACCATCAGCGGGTTAATTATGTTCCGATAAATTTTAGACCTATTTAGGTCTGTTTGTTTTAGACCTATTTTTGCAGGTGCGGTGAACAAAGATTAACAGTTACAAACATTTATGAAGTCTAAAATCAAAGATTTGAGCACCTACCTGTTAAATGTTTTGTAGTACGAGTAGATGCACCACTCTATCCTCTGCAAAAACAGGAGAGCTGATTCCAGGAGAAACTGCTCTATCTTCTGCAAGCAAATGAGAACTGATCACAGAAAAGTAAAGCTCATTTCTTTTGACCCCATACAGATGTGGTGGCAATATCACCCAAGTCATCCAGAGGCATACAGTTTTAACTTATGGTTAACATTTTGTTATTTAAATTAACGTCACGTCTGAAATTTTATAAAGTGAAAATATCAGATATATGTTTTAGTTTTAAAGTTATGCACTAATTTTGAAGGTTTTAGTGTGGACATTGTGTCTCCACAAAGTGCATTATGGGTAACCTCAGTACATTCACCACAGGAGAAATGCATTTGCCATGCTCTGATCAGGCTCCACATGGACAACAGCATTAAACTCTTTGTATATTGTGCCTAAAAAATATATTCTCTAGGTTTATAGATGTTGTTATTGTGTTTGTTTTATGTAAAAATGCCAGAAGAAGCTCAAGTTGCTTCTCCATTATTTTCAGTTGGAATCATTGTGAGCTGCAATGCTTCATTTCTTTAACGTCTTGCTTTTGTCAAACACTGACTGTCCTCTTTGTTCCAGAGTAATATATATAAGAAATTCGGTTTGTGTTTATTAAATTCCATGCATCTTAAACAGTAACAGACACGGACGGATTATTTTTTTGGAATAATAAATGATCTGTATGAAAGCTGCAAGTTTTCAGGCTCTCTACTGCTATCTACTGGCCAGTAGTGTTCATGGCCTAAGTACTAAGCATCTGGGCACCAGTAGAGTGGTACAATGGGCAGTGTTCTATTTATTTTGACCCTGGTTATATCAGACGGTTGTCAAATCAACTTTTTGGGTTTTGGCTTATGGCTTTTTATTAACAAATAAAAAAAATGGCATATTTTACAAAAGCACATTTATATGTAAACAGCAACACACACACACACACACACACACACACACACCTCATGTGTTGGTTTTTACATAGAATGAATGGGTCAACCAATCAGTGTTAGTGGAGGCTCATTTACCCATAATCCCTTTGGCATCTGTCTGTGTTTGTTACAAAACTTCAGAATTAGTGAATTATTTAAAATTAAAAGATATATGTTATATTTTAACTTTGTACAAATGACAGAATTGACATTAATGGAGTTATTCTATCTGTATTCATTTTATTTACACTTCATAACCATAAGTCAGCACTGCTTTATTTTCCAAGACCTCTATGTCACAGCTACACTGCTATTGAGTAGAGAGTTGAGGTTCGCTGCTACTCTCAGCTGCTGCACTGCTACAAGCTATGTAGTAAACAGGAGCTTCCAGCAGTGGCCAGGGTCTCAAAGACAGTTTGAGGCCCAGACAGTTTGTTCTCTCTCCTCAGCTCCAACCAGTCCCAGCAGAAGACTGCTCCTCCCTGAGCCTGGTTCTGCTGGAGGTTTCTTCCTGTTAAAAGGGAGTTTTTCCTTCCCACTGTTGCCAAGTGCTTGCTCATAGGGGGTCGTTTTGACCGTTGGGGTTTTTCTGTAATTATTGTATGGCTTTTGCCTTGCAATATGAGGCGCCTTGGGGCAACTGTTGTTGTGATTTGGCGCTATATAAATAAAATTGATTTGATTTGATTTGATTGTTTGGGTCTGTGGTACCAGAAGCAATTCAGCTTGTTAGTTGCAAGTGTACCGGAGACAATACTGAAAATGATCAGTTAACTGTAGCTTCCAATAATTTTTTGGATACTTTATCAGTTTAGCTTCCAGAGGTGTCAAGTAACGAAGTACAAATACTTCGTTACTGTACTTAAGTACACTTTTTAGGTATCTATACTTTACTCCATTACTTATTTTTCTGCCTACTTCTGACTTCTACTGATTACATTTTCACACAAGTATCTGTACTTTCTATTCCTTACATTTTTAAAACAAACAGCCTCGTTACTCTTGGCTTCAGCGCCGGTGGATGTGCGCTGCTGAGGTGTCAGCGCACATCCACCGGCGCAGCTCCACCTGAAGCCCGAGGCGTCAGTGCGCGGCTTCACTGAGGCCCGAGGTGCCAGCGCACATCCACCGGCCCGGCTCCACCTGAAGCCCGAGGCGCCACCGCAGTTCCACCAGCACGGCTTTACCGAGGTGCCAGCGCGGATTTATCTGACCATGGGTCCGAAGAAGGCACTGACGGCGGAGGAGGGAGATGATATCAAGAAGTCCCTGGACTTTTTGTCTGAGGAAATCTCTGTTGTTAAAATGCAGCAGAAATCCATTATGGAGCTGGTGGAAGAAGTGAAGGCTCTCCGGATCCAGAATGCTGAGAAAGACCGGCGTCTGGTGCACCTGGAGAACCGTGTTGCAGAGTTGGAACAGTACACAAGGATGAACGATGTTATTATTACAGGAATTCATATTAAACCTCGATCCTACACACGGGCGGTGTCAGAAGACAGCGGAGGGGAGGCCAGTGAGCAGGAGGCCAGCTCAGTGGAACAACAGGTGGCTGACTTCCTGCAATCTAAAGGTATTCAAATGGACTGTAATAACATTGAAGCGTGCCACCCCCTGCCCAGGAGAGAGGATGGAGACAAGCGAGCAGTTATAATGAGGTTTGTCAACAGAAAACATAAAATGGCATTGTTAAAACAGACGGAAACTCAAAGGAACAAACGTATTCATCAATGAACATCTGACCAAAAGAAACACAGACATCGCCAGGAAAGCTCGTCTTTTAAAAAAGCAGGGAAAAATTCAACAGACATGGACATCTAACTGCAAAACATTCATCAAACTGAACGGAACACCAGAACAAGCGAAGGTTATGGTAATCAGGAACATCAAGGAACTGGACAAATACGACCAATAAGGTATGAGGACACAAACACATCACAACACCATGACACAGACCAGAGGAACCTATTCATCTACTACATCTCATTCATCTACATCTGGAGACAAGAAGGATATAACTCACAGGATTGATGATCATGGAAAACTAGAACTGAGAACATTTAAATACACAGACCACAATGTACTGGACTTGGAGCACGATATAGACCCAGACAATAATTTCTTCTCAAATATCAATGACAGTTGTTGCTATTATACAGATGAACAGTTTAATCGGATCATTAAAACGGATAACAAATTATCAATAATCCATTTCAACAGCAGAAGTCTGTATGCAAACTTTACCAACATTAAAGAATATTGAAGTCAATTTAAAAAAATATTTAACATAATTGCTATATCAGAAACATGGATCAATGAAGATAAAGGAATGGATTTTGAACCAATCGAAGCAGTGGTTCGCAGATTGAAACAATGCTTCGACCTATTGTTTCATTTATTCTTTCTTTCTTTCGCTTAATTTTCCCCCGCTAAAACCCTAAAGAGCATACTTCTGTGAGTATTATTTACCTTTTCTATGTTAAACTGACCTGTTATGGTCTTCTGAAACAGTTGATAGATGTATTTTATAACTTAAAAACGGGAGCGACGCTAACGAGTTAGCATGTCTATGGCATTTTCAATGTTAAAAGTTAGCATGAAGCAGTTCCAGCTGTCTTCACGTTCGGGTGCATTTGTTTTCAAATTGTAATATTTTTTAAATTTATTTTTGTTTATATGTTAATAATCTAATGATTATTATATACAATTTCAGAGAAAGAGACAAAAAGAACCTGAATAGAAACACAACGGAAAATAAAATATAAACGCAACTAACAATGAACATACATAAATAAATACAGAAATAAATAAGTGTTTCCTGTGAACACTAGTGACTCGTACACCTCCATTTCATCCCTGTTTTATTTAAGTTTAATGACAGTTTGTTTCGGTCAAACCATATTTTCAATGTGTTAATTTCTTCAGTGATTTCCTCCAGAACTATCTGCCAAACTAGAAAACTGCTGCATCCTAGTAAGAGCAGAATACTACTGGAATGAATTTGAATAAGGAAAGTTGTTTTTTTTTTCTCACTAAATGGATGCTGCACTCACTCCAGTTTATCGTCTGGAATAGTCCCAGATTGCATTTCACAGCTTCTAGAATTGAAACATTTTCATGCAGGTGGTGTTGGGGGGTAATTTTGGGTTTTGGGTCTTGGGCCACATGTAGAATGAATCAGTTATTAAATTAAGCTTTCAATTCATATAGTGGCATCTACCTTTTTTTTTTTTTTTTTAAAGGTTACTTTATACTTTTATACTTTAAGTAGGTTTTGGAGCACATACTTTTTCACTTTTACTTGAGTAAAGAGGTCAAGTTGATACTTCAACTTTTACCAGGGTGTTTTTAAACTGCAGTATCTGTACTTCTATTTAAGTAACAAATGTGTGTACTTTTGACACCACTGCATCTAATCATATAACGGACAAGTCCTTCACAACATCACTCACAGGTTTTCAGAAAAGCAGGTTTGAAGCAAAAATGAAGGAACATATAAATGAAAATAGGGGTGGAACATGGCTAAGACAGGTGTGATTTGGGCAGGGCGAAAGAAGCTCAAACACGCCCACTTACCTTGAAGTTACCAAGTCATCAACAACAACGATGTATTTATGGAGTGTTTTATTAATGTAGATATAAAGTGTTTGACAATATGAAGAATTAAACACTAACTAGAAGCACTCAGAGAGTGCAAACCTCCGCCAAGGCCATGGGGTCACTGACGCCATAACATCTACACGTCATGGAATCATTGAACCTAAAAAAGTCTAACAATGATGTTTGCTCAGTAGTAAAAAAAAAAAGTTTCATGTGCTGTGACTGGATAGCATGTATCCTTAGCGCTTGGCATCACAGTTTATTGCAACTTGCACCTTTCCCAGAAGCTACTGTCATCTGAGCACTGATATTGATATTGCATGTGCTTATAGACAAAAACAAATAAGAGACAAAATTCAATTTATTATTCAATTAAACTGCAAATATATGAATTTTTTAACATTTATGAAACACTTCTCTAAACAAGGCTATAGGGTCACTGACCCTAAAGAGATTCCCTCCTTGGCACAGTGATCTATTTCTTTTTGTCTCTTTCTCTAAAATTGTATATAATAATCATTAGATTATTAATATATAAACAAAAATAAATTTAAGAAATATTACAATTTGAAAACAAATGCACCCGAACGTGATGACAGCTGCAACTGCTTAATGCTAACTTTTAACATTGAAAAAGCCATAGACATGCTAATGTGTTAGCATCGGGATCCGGATCATGATCCGGATCACCACTAAAATTTAATCACTTGTTCCTCTTGTCATTTCCAACCACTCCACAAAATTTCATCAAAATCTGTTCAAAACTTTTTGAGTTATCCTGCTGACAGACAGACAAACAAACAAACGTGACCGAAAACACAACCTCCTTGGCGGAGGTAATAAAGAAGAAGTAAGTCCTATTTAGGCCCCTGAGGCCCGTTGGTGCTGGTACTTATCCCAATATTTGATAGTGTGGCATGGATCAAATTTTAAGGCTCCTCCTGTCTCCAAAGTAAAGGTCAAACAAGGTCAACATCCATTGGAGTCCATGATGTGTTAGCCTGTATCGTGAGAACTAAGTATAACAAATACTGCAAGCTAGTTCTGTCAAGAAGCCCATTAACTCAACCAATAATCAGAGCAACTTTAACTTTTAAGTCCTGTACAAACTGAAATGGATCTTTGTTGCAGTTTTTTCTGTTTTCACCCCATAATAATCCAACAGATACATCAGTGCAAATATAATAAGAATATTTCATTTTGTGATGCAAGCACCAAATTTGGCACAATGGTATTTCTTGGTCTTATGTTTTGCAACAAAAGCCATTAGCTACTGCTGTCTTCAAGATAGCAGACATTTTTTTTTCAAGATTGCACCTGGAAATGTGTATTTCATCATATATTTGCACAATCTTGGTTCATAAATAATGTACTCTGAACTGGGAATTTCAGACAATATTTTCATGCTCTACCATATATCTCCATAACATTCAGTCATAAATTATCCAGAAAATACCTTTTTGGAATCTTTATGATCAGACAAATACTGTGGTATACTTTTCAATGTGATTGGAGCATGTTAAAATATTGATCCCTGTTTAAACATTGTTAGGTTCTTTTATCACGGTGAGACCTCCAAAAAGAACTGGACAGGAAACGGACTTCAAAGTTTAGATGTTGTATTGAAAAGAGTTGTTGCACCGGTACAGAGTTATCTTCAGCGCTGGGATCTTTGCTGGTCGCATGCAAACATCAGGAACAAAGAACCCAGACTTTCTTTGTTCTCTAACTTTTATAACCAGCCTAAGCCACCCCCATATGGGTGGTCCTGAACCTGGCTTGAGTCAGTGTCCATGTGAGCTGGCTGCAGGGAGGTGAAAGGGGGCGGTGTCGTCGCAGTGTGTTCATGGTTATGTAAAAATCTTATAGTATGTGTTTATCTATGTAGTGTAGTTTCACGCAATAAAACAGTGTTGCATCATGCTGATTCTTCTTCCAAATACACATGAATACTTTAGTTTTATCAATTAAGCATGTATAAAAAGATAAGATGGTTTTATCACTTAGGCAGCTGTAAAAGGATCTGGTAGTTTTGCCAAATACAAGGACATTTTGTGCTTCAGCCATTTTGTGTTATGCATCGTGGAACACTCTTACACCTTTCATTGATCCCACCCTGATTGCAGCCACCACCCTGGCATGACCATCATACTTTCTACAAGAAACATTTCAAAAGATTTGCCAAAGGCCTGTTAATATTGATAAATTCTTATTTTCCTGCTATCATAAAATATTAACTCTGTTGAACCCAAAAACAAAAGGTGACGTATGAACATCTATGTTGTGGAATTTCTCATGTCAGATGTGGATATACAACCTCAATTCCAATGAAGTTGGGATGCTGTGTGAAATATAAATAAAAACAGACTACAGTGATTTGCAAATCCTCTTCAACTTATATTCAATTGAATACACCACGAAGACAAGATATTTAATGTTCAAACTGATAAACTTTATTGTTTTTGTGCAAATATTTGCTCATTTTGAACTGGATGCTTGCCACACATTTCAAAAAAAGCTGGGACAGGGGCAACAAAAGACTGAAAGTTGATGAATGCTCAAAGAACACCTGTTTGAAACATTCCACAGGTGAATAGGTTAATTGGAAACAGGGGACCTGGAAGACCCAGCCATGACCCATCTTCAATGCTCTTACTGAGAGAAGGAGGTTGTTTGCCAAAATCTCGCAATCCATCTTCTCTTCAATACGGTGCAGTCCTCCTGTCCCCTTTGCAGAAGAGCACCCCCAGAGTATGATGTTTCCACCCAGATGCTTCACGGTTGGGATGGTTTTCTTGGGGTTGTTCTCATCAAATCAAATCAATTTTATTTATATAGCGCCAAATCACAACAAACAGTTGCCCCAAGGCGCTTTATATTGTAAGGCAAAGCCATACAATAATTACAGAAAAACCCCAACGGTCAAAACAACCCCCTATGAGCAAGCACTTGGCGACAGTGGGAAGGAAAAACTCCCTTTTAACAGGAAGAAACCTCCAGCAGAACCAGGCTCAGGGAGGGGCAGTCTTCTGCTGGGACTGGTTGAGGCTGAGGGAGAGAATCAGGAAAAAGACATGCTGTGGAGGGGAGCAGAGATCAATCACTAATGATTAAATGCAGAGTGGTGCATACAGAGCAAAAAGAACCCCCCAGCAGTCTAAGTCTATAGCAGCATAACTAAGGGATGGTTCAGGGTCACCTGATCCAGCCCTAACTATAAGCTTTAGCAAAAAGGAAAGTTTTAAGCCTAATCTTAAAAGTAGAGAGGGTGTCTGTCTCCCTGATTCGAATTGGGAGCTGGATCCAGAGGAGAGGAGCCTGAAAGCTGAAGGCTCTGCCTCCCATTCTACTCTTACAAACCCTAGGAACTACAAGTAAGCCTGCAGTCTGAGAGCGAAGCGCTCTATTGGGGTGATATGGTACTGTGAGGTCCCTAAGATAAGATGGGACCTGATTATTCAAAACCTTATAAGTAAGAAGAAGAATTTTAAATTCTATTCTAGAATTAACAGGAAGCCAATGAAGAGAAGCCAATATGGGTGAAATATGCTCTCTCCTTCTAGTCCAGTACTCTAGCTGCAGCATTTTGAATTAACTGAAGGCTTTCAGGGAACTTTTAGGACAACCTGATAATAATGAATTACAATAGTCCAGCCTAGAGGAAATAAATGCATGAATTAGTTTTTCAGCATCACTCTGAGACAAGACCTTTGTAATTTTAGAGATATTGCGCAAATGCAAAAAAGCAGTCCTACATATTTGTTTAATATGCGCATTGAATGACACATCCTGATCAAAAATGACTCCAAGATTTCTCACAGTATTACTAGAGATCAGGGAAATGCCATCCAGAGTAAGGATCTGGTTAGACACCATGTTTCTAAGATTTGTGGGGCCAAGTACAATAACTTCAGTTTTATCTGAGTTTAAAAGCAGGAAATTAGAGGTCATCCACGTCTTTATGTCTGTAAGACAATCCTGCAGTTTAGCTAATTGGTGTGTGTCCTCTGGCTTCATGGATAGATAAAGCTGGGTATCATCTGCGTAACAATGAAAATTTAAGCAATGCCGTCTAATAATACTGCCTAAGGGAAGCATGTATAAAGTGAATAAAATTGGTCCTAGCACAGAACCTTGTGGAACTCCATAATTAACCTTAGTCTGTGAAGAAGATTGATCAAGTTAGCTGTTTTACAACTACCCTTTCAAGAATTTTTGAGAGAAAAGGAAGGTTGGAGATTGGCCTATAATTAGCTAAGATAGCTGGGTCAATGACAGTTGTTGCTATTATACAGATGAACAGTTTAATCGGATCATTAAAACGGATAACAAATTATCAATAATCCATTTCAACAGCAGAAGTCTATATGCAAACTTTAACAACATTAAAGAATATTTAAGTCAGTTAAAAAAATATTTAACATAATTGCTATATCAGAAACATGGATCAATGAAGATAAAGGAATGGATTTTGAACTGGATGGATATGAATTTAATTGTGTAAACAGAAAAAATAAGAGTGGAGGAGGAGTGGCTGTGTATGTGGATAAGAACATGGATTATAAAATAGTAGACAATATGACAACTGTGATTGATAACTTATTAGAATGTATAACTATTGAAATATGTGAAGAAAAAAGCAAAAATGTATTAGTCAGCTGTATATATAGAGCACCAGGATCTAGTATTGAAACATTCACTGACTGTATGGGAAAAATGTTCTCAAAAACTAATCAAAAAACTGTGTTCATTTGTGGTGACTTAAATATTGATCTGCTCAATCCAAATAAGCATAAAATAACAGATGAATTTATCAGTATAATGTACAGTATGAGTTTATATCCAAAAATCACCAGGCCAAGCAGAATTACATCCCATAGTGCCACCTTAATTGATAATATATTCAGCAATGATATTGAGAATAACACTGTGAGTGGATTATTAATCAATGACATTAGTGATCATCTACCAGTTTTCATCGTTTATAATAGAAACCATCGGCGGAATCAGCCAGAGGAGAAAATAAAATACAGGCGAGTGCGGACAGAGGAAAACATGAACACACTAAAGAAGGATTTACAGGAGCAAAACTGGGAAAAGGTATACAGTGAAAGTGATGTTGATAGTGCATATGAAACTTTTTTACAAATATTTACATCATTATATGATAAAAATTGTCCAATTAAACAAGACTACAGAAAACAAAAAATCCAAGCTCGACCATGGATGACGAAAGGGTTACGAAATGCATGTAATAAGAAAAATACACTGTATAGAGAATTCATAAAACTAAAGACTAAAGAGGCAGAAAATAGATATAAGAAATACAAAAATAGATTAACTAATATTATACGGGTATGTAGGAAGGAATATTATAGTAACATATTATATAATAACAAAAACAATATTAAAGGAATATGGGATATATTAAATAGCATTATCAAAAATGGTAATAAAAAACAGAGTTACCCTCAGTATTTCATTGATAATAATGTCAAGAAGGAAAATAAGGATGAGGTAGTCAACGGTTTTAATAATTTTTTTGTAAATATTGGACCAAGCTTGGCAGAAAAAATTCCCGATTCCCAACCTGAGGATTGGGATAATAATCTCATAGAAAGAAATCCCTGTTCAATGTTCCTCACAGCAGTGGATGGAAATGAAATTATAGACATTGTGAATAATTGTAAATATAAAACATCTACCGATTTAAATGAAATTGATATGGTGGTGGTAAAACAGGTCATTGAATGGATTGTAGAACCATTAACATACATCTGTAACTTATCATTTCAAACCGGTAAATTTCCCAATCAAATGAAAATAGCTAAGGTTGTGCCGCTGTATAAGACTGGGGATAGACACCACTTCACAAATTATAGACCTGTTTCTTTGCTTCCACAATTTTCCAAATTATTAGAAAAGTTATTCAATAATAGATTAGACAAATTCATAAATAAACATAAATTACTTACTGATAGTCAATATGGATTCAGAGCACATAGTTCAACATCACTTGCATTAATAGAATCAGTTGAGGAGATTACAAACGCCATAGACCACAAATTACATTCAGTTGGAATATTTATAGACCTTAAAAAGGCTTTTGATACAATCAATCATGACATATTAATCAGTAAACTTGAACAGTATGGGATTAGGGGGTTGGTGTTGCACTGGGTGAGAAGCTACTTAAGTAACAGAAAACAGTTTGTGAAGTTGGGGGAATATACATCATCATGCTTGGACAATGCTTGTGGCATCCCACAGGGGTCAGTATTGGGTCCAAAACTGTTTCTAATTTATATAAATGATATTGTCAATGTTTCCAAAATATTAAAATTAGTATTATTTGCAGATGACACAAGCATTTTTTGTTCAGGGGGGGATTTGCAGGAGTTACTGAGGAGGATCAGTATAGAAATGGGAAAATTGAAAATATGGTTTGACAGAAATAAATTATCATTAAACTTAAGTAAAACAAAATACATGTTATTTGGCTATTGTAATACAGACATACAGGTTCAGTTACAAGTCGAGGGGGTAGATATTGAAAGGGTACATGAAAATAAGTTTCTGGGGGTGATAATAGATGATAAGATAAACTGGAAGACTCATATAAAACATATACAAAGTAAACTGTCAAGAAGCATTTCAGTTCTAAACAAAGCGAACATATTCTGGACCACAACTCACTCCGCATTCTTTACTGCTCACTGGTTTTACCATATTTACAGTACTGTGCAGAGGTATGGGGTAATACTTATAAAGGTACAACACAATCACTATCAGTAATGCAGAAAAGAGCTATAAGAATTATTCATAATACTGGCTATAGAGATCATACAAATCCACTATTTTTACAATCCAAATTCTTAAAATTCACAGACTTGGTTCATTTTCAAACAGTACAAATTGTGTATAAAGCAATAAACAATTTACTTCCAGCAAATATTAAAAATATGTTTTTTAACAGATCAGGGGATTACAGTCTGAGGGGGAAATTTAATTTAAAGCATCAGTGGGCACGAACAACATTAAAAGGTTCTGTATTTCTGTCTGTGGGGTGAGGATGTGGAACAGATTGGGAGTGGGGCTCAAGCAATGTCCAAGCATGAACCAGTTCAAACAGCGGTACAAAAATATGGTTTTTTCTGGGTATAGGGAGGAGGAAGGGTAATGAGGGTTAGGGTGTTTTTGTTGTTTGCTTCGGCTTGTAAATATATAGTATTTTGTATGTAAGTAGGTATGTGTAGGTGTATATTTATGTTTGTGTATATATACGTGTATATATGTATATGTGTATATATGTGTATGTTGATGTGTATATGTATGTGTGTGTATATATATGTATATATATATATATTGATATCGGTTTAGGTGTGTAGGAATTTATGTGTATATGTGGCAAAGGGTATTACTGGTTGTGGGGAAGAAGGGGTAGGGATAAATAAGCTGATGCTTCACCCTACCCCTTTTCGGACATGTTGGGTACACAGTAGGAACTTTTTTGTTGTTGTCTTTACTGATCTATCTTGTAATTGTTGTTGTATCAAATGTTCGAAATAAACAGTTTTCATTCATTCATTCATTCAAAGTGATGGCTTTTTAAGTAATGGTTTAATGACTGCCACCTTAAAAGCCTGTGGTACATAGCCAACTAATAAAGATAGATTGATCATATTTAAGACCGAAGCATTAATTAATGGTAGGGCTTCCTTGAGCAGCCTGGTAGGAATGGGGTCTAATAGACATGTTGATGGTTTGGAGGAAGTAACTAATGAAAATAACTCAGACAGAACAATCGGAGAGAAAGAGTCTAACCAAATACTGGCATCACTGAAAGCAGCCAAAGAGAATGATATGTCTTTGGGATGGTTATGAGTAATTTTTTCTCTAATAGTTAAAATTTTATTAGCAAAGAAAGTCATGAAGTCATTACTAGTTAAAGTTAAAGGAATACTCAGCTCAATAGAGCTCTGACTCTTTGTCAGCCTGGCTACAGTGCTGAAAAGAAACCTGGGGTTCTTATTTTCTTCACTTAGTGATGAGTAGTAAGATGTCCTAGCTTTACGGATGGCTTTTTTTTATAGAGCAACAGACTCTTTTTCCAGGCTAAGTGAAGATCATCTAAATTAGTGAGACGCCATTTCCTCTCCAACTTACGGGTTTGTGAGTTATACCACGGAGTCAGGCACTTCTGATTTAAGGCTCTCTTTTTCAGAGGAGCTACAGCATCCAGAGTTGTCCTCAAAGAGGATATAAAACTATTGAGAGATAATCTATCTCACTCACAGAATTTAGGTAGCTGCTCTGCCCTGTGTTGGTATATGGCATTGGAGAACATAAAGAAGGAATCATATCCTTAAACCTAGTTACAGCGCTTTCTGAAAGTCTTCTACTGTAATGAAACTTATTCCCCACTGCTGGGTAGTCCATCAGAGTAAATGTAAATGTTATTAAGAAATGATCAGACAGAAGGGGGTTTTCAGGGAATACTGTTAAGTCTTCAATTTCCATACCATTAGTCAGAACAAGATCTAAGGTATGATTAATTTACATTTTGAGCAAAGCCAATCGAGTCTAACAATAGACTAAATGCAGTGTTGAGGCTGTCATTCTCAGCATCTGTGTGGATGTTAAAATCACCCACTATAATTATCTTATCTGAGCTAAGCACTAAGTCAGACAAAAGGTCCGAAAATTCACAGAGAAACTCACAGTAACGACCAGGTGGACGATAGATAACAACAAATAAAACTGGTTTTTGGGACTTCCAATTTGGATGGACAAGACTAAGAGTCAAGCTTTCAAATGAATTAAAGCTCTGTCTGGGTTTTTGATTAATTAATAAGCTGGAGTGGAAGATTGCTGCTAATCCTCCACCTCGGCCCGTGCTACGAGCGTTCTGACAGTTAGTGTGACTCAGGGGTGTTGACTCATTTAAACTAACATATTCATCCTGCTGTAACCAGGTTTCTGTAAGGCAGAATAAATCAATATGTTGATCAATTATTATATCATTTACTAACAGGGACTTAGAAGAGAGAGATCTAATGTTTAATAGACCACATTTAACTGTTTTAGTCTGGTGCAGTTGAAGGTGCTATATTATTTTTTTTTTTGAATTTTTATGCTTAAATAGATTTTTGCTGGTTATTGGTGGTCTGGGAGCAGGTACCGTCTCTACGGGGATGGGGTAATGAGGGGATGGCAGGGGGAGAAAAGCTGCAGAGAGGTGTGTAAGACTACAACTCTGTTTCCTGGTCCCAACCCTGGATAGTCACGGTTTGGAGGATTTAAGAAAATTGGCCAGATTTCTAGAAATGAGAGCTGCTCCATCCAAAGTGGGATGGATGCCGTCTCTCCTAACAAGACCAGGTTTTCCCCAGAAGCTTTGCCAATTATCTATGAAGCCCACCTCATTTTTTGGACACCACTCAGACAACCAGCAATTCAAGGAGAACATGCGGCTCAACATGTCACTCCCGGTCCGATTGGGGAGGGGCCCAGAGAAAACTACAGAGTCCGACATTGTTTTTGCAAAGTTACACACCGATTCAGTGTTAATTTTAGTGACCTCCGATTGGCGTAACTGGGTGTCATTACTGCCGACGTGAATTACAATCTTACCAAATTTACGCTTAGCCTTAGCCAGCAGTTTCAAATTTCCTTCAATGTCGCCTGCTCTGGCCCCCGGAAGACAATTGACTGTGGTTGCTGGTGTCGCTAACTTCACATTTCTCAAAACAGAGTCGCCAATAACCAGAGTTTGTTCCTCGGCGGGTGTGTCACCGAGTGGGGAAAAACGGTTAGAAATGTGAACGGGTTGGTGGTGTACACGGGGCTTCTGTTTAGAACTACGCTTCCTCCTCACCGTCACCCAGTCGGCCTGCTTTCCTGGCTGCTCGGGATCTGCCAGAGGGGAACTAACGGCGGCTAAGCTACCTTGGTCCGCACCGACTACAGGGGCCTGGCTAGCTGTAGGATTTTCCACGGTGCAGAGCCGAGTCTCCAATTCACCCAGCCTGGCCTCCAAAGCTATGAATAACCTACACTTATTACAAGTACCATTACTGCTAAAAGAGGCCGAGGAATAACTAAACATTTCACACCCAGAGCAGAAAAGTGCGGGAGAGACAGGAGAAGCCGCCATGCTAAACCGGCTAAGAGCTAGTAGCTGCGCTAAGCTAGCGGATTCCTAAAAACACACAAAGTGAATAATGTGTAAATAATTTAGAGGTGATTCAGCAGAAGGAGTGCTTTAGTTAAGGCACGTGAAGATTACACTGTGAAACAAATCGTTATCTAGTTAACTAGATCAATCTAACTGCGCAGATTAAACAGCTAACAGATACAGCAAAACACCGCTGTGCTCCAGAACAGGAAGTGATACAATACCGCCAGTGGTTGGCTCTCACCACTCTCTCATCCTCTAAACATGGTAAGTGGAGTTGATTCCAAAAAGCTCTATTCTGGTCTCATCTGACCACATGACCTTCTCCCATGCCTCCTCTGGATCATCCAGATGGTCACTGGTGAACTTCAAATGGGCCTGGACATGTGCTGGCTTGAGCAGGGGGACCTTGTTGCCCTGCAGGATTTTAAACCATGTCAGCATCATGTGTTACTAATGTAATCTTTGTGACTGTGGTCCCAGCTCTCTTCAGGTCATTGACCAGGTCCTCCTGTGTAGTTCTGAGCTTTCTCAGAATCATCCTTACCCCACAAAGTGAGATCTTGCATGGAATCCCAGACCGAGGGAGACTGACAGTCATCTTGTGTTTCTTCCACTTTCTAATAAATAATCATATCAGTTGTTGTCTTCTACTAAGCTGCTTGCCTGTTGTCCTGTAGTCCATCCCAGCCATGTGCAGGTGTACAGTTTTGTCCCTGGTGTTCTTCGACAGCTCTTTGGTCTTGGCTATGGTGGACAGGTTGGAGTATGATTGATTGTGTGAACAGGTGTCTTTTATACAGGTAAAGAGTGCAGAATAAGAGGGCTTCTTAAAGAAAAATTAACAGGTCTGTGTGAGCCAGAATTCTTGCTGGTTGGTAGGTGTTCAAATACTTATTTGCAGCAGTAACATAGAAATAAGTTATTAAAAAAATCATAGATTGTGATTTCCAGATGTTTTTTTTTTAGATTATGTCTCTCACAGTGGACATGCACCTAAGATGAAAATTTCAGACTCCAACATGATTTCTAAGTGGGAGAACTTGCAAAACCGCAGGGTATTCAAATACTTATTTTCCTCACTGTATATGACACATTCGTGAAAAGTGTTCTTGCAGGCAGGCCAGTCTAGTACCCGCACTCTTTTACTATGAAGCCACACTGTTGTAACACGTGCAGAATGTGGCTTGGCATTGTCTTGCTGAAATAAGCAGGGACGTCCCTGAAAAAGATGTTGCTTGGATGGCAGCATGTGTTGCTCCAACACCTCGTATCTTTCAGCATTGATGGTGCCATCACATATGTGTAAGTTGCCCATGCCATAGACACTACCCCCCCCATACCATCACAGATGTTGGCTTTTGAACTTTGCGCTGGTATCAATCTGGGTGGTCTTTTTCTTCTTTTTTCTAGAGGACACGACGTCCATGATTTCCAAAAGCAATCTGAAATGTGGACTCATCAGACCACACCACACTTTTCCACTTTGCGTCTGTCCATTTCAAATAAGCTCAGACCCAGAGAAGGCGGTGGCATTTATGGATGTTGTTAATGTATTGCTTTCACTTTGCATGGTAGAGTTTTAACTTGCACTTGTAGACGTAGCGACGAACTGTTTTTAATGCAGTGCCGCCTGAGGGATCGAAGGTCACAGGCATTCACTGTTGGTTTTTGCCTTGCCGCTTACATGTAGAAAGTTCTCCAGATTCTCTGAATCTTCTGATTATATTATGGACTGTAGATGATGGAATCCCTAAATTCCTTGCAGTTGAACATTGAGAAACATTGTTCTTAAACTGCTGGACTATTTTTTTCATGCAGTTGTTCACAAAGTGGTGATCCCCACCCCATCTTTGCTTGTGAAAGGCTGAGACTTTTGGGGATGCTCCTTTTATACCCAATCTTGAGTGTCCTCAGTTCCCAAACAGTTATTGAGTGTTGTTTGAAGGAAAGGTGATGTAACACAGTGGTAAACATACCACTGTCCCAACTTTCATCAACTTTTCCAGTCTTTAGTTGCCTCGTCCCAGCTTTTTTGAAACGTGTTGCAAGCATCCATTTGAAAATGAGCAAATATTTCCACAAAAACAATAAACTTTATCAGTTTGAACATTAAATATCTTTTGTTTGTGGTGTATTCAATTCAATATAGGTTGAAGAGGATTTGCAAATCATTGCATTCTGTTTTTATTTACATTTTACACAATGTCCCAACTTCATTGGAATTGGGGTTGTACATTTTTAAGAAAAAGTCTAAAATTATACAGTTCTGAACAAGATACAGTAAAACTGTCTCCTTATCCTGGTGGACCTGCACAGTTTATCGTGTGTGTGTGTGTGTGTGTGTGTGTGCGCACAGCATTTAAATCCAGGTTGTGTGTGTGTAACAGGTCTGACCATGAATCTGATGGACAAGGTCGCCGGCATCGTGGCAGCTCGGCACTGCAACACCAACATAGTCACCGCCGCCGTGGACGCCATCAACTTCCACCGCAAGATCAAGAAAGGTGAGGACAGACGAATGAATAAGAGCAATCAGTGACACTTAAAAAACCCACAGCTCTGAAGGAAACGCTCTAAAACGTGCAGCGATTTCACCCTTTATGACACTCTGCAGTTATGATTGTTTTGCTTCAAAGACTTGAATGGTTCTAAATTTCTAAAAAAAAAGTTACAAAGTTAAAGGCATTAGAGGACTAAACACTCTATACACAACTATGTAATTCTACAAGTGAATGTACATACAGGATGTCTGTAACAGTGTTTTTGACTATATCATATTGACTTCATTATGAAGTCCTTCTTACCCATCAATCACAAATATTTTACTAATCAATATACACTTCAGATAATCCATCTACGCTTCTTTGCCATTGAGACATATACTCAACAAAAATATAAACGCAACACTTTTGGTTTTGCTCCCATTTTGTATGAGATGAACTCAAAGATCTAAAACTTTTTCCACATACACAATATCACCATTTTCCTCAAATATTGTTCACAAACCAGTCTAAATCTGTGATAGTGAGCACTTCTCCTTTGCTGAGATAATCCATCCCACCTCACAGGTGTGCCATATCAAGATGCTGATTAGACACCATGATTAGTGCACAGGTGTGCCTTAGACTGCCCACAATAAAAGGCCACTCTGAAAGGTGCAGTTTTATCACACAGCACAATTCCACAGATGTCGCAAGATTTGAGGGAGCGTGCAATTGGCATGCTGACAGCAGGAATGTCAACCAGAGCTGTTGCTCGTGTATTGAATGTTCATTTCTCTACCATAAGCCGTCTCCAAAGGCGTTTCAGAGAATTTGGCAGTACATCCAACCAGCCTCACAACCGCAGACCACGTGTAACCACACCAGCCCAGGACCTCCACATCCAGCATGTTCACCTCCAAGATCGTCTGAGACCAGCCACTCGGACAGCTGCTGAAACAATCGGTTTGCATAACCAAAGAATTTCTGCACAAACTGTCAGAAACCGTCTCAGGGAAGCTCATCTGCATGCTCGTCGTCCTCATCGGGGTCTCAACCTGACTCCAGTTCGTCGTTGTAACCGACTTGAGGTGGCAAATGCTCACATTCGCTGCCGTTTGGCACGTTGGAGAGGTGTTCTCTTCAACTCTATGCGAAGGAGATGTGTTGCACTGCATGAGGCAAATGGTGGTCACACCAGATACTGACTGGTATCCCCCCCCCCCCCCCCAATAAAACAAAACTGCACCTTTCAGAGTGGCCTTTTATTGTGGGCAGTCTAAGGCACACCTGTGCACTAATCATGGTGTCTAATCAGCATCTTGATATGGCACACCTGTGAGGTGGGATGGATTATCTCAGCAAAGGAGAAGTGCTCACTATCACAGATTTAGACTGGTTTGTGAACAATATTTGAGGGAAATGGTGATATTGTGTATGTGGAAAAAGTTTTAGATCTTTGAGTTCATCTCATACAAAATGGGAGCAAAACCAAAAGTGTTGCGTTTATATTTTTGTTGAGGGGTTTTCCTTGACTGTGACCTTTGCCCTTTGACCAAACAACACCAAAATCTAATCACCTCCAGGTGTCTATCCCAACAGGTTTGAAAGAACTCCATCTGTCAGTTTTTGAGTTAGCTTGTCCACAGACATGCCTGACTGACACGCCAGTGAAAATGATACCCTGCTATTGTCACTTACTTCGCCAGTGCACATAATTATAATAATAATCACCCCAGACAGCACTGTGTTAACTTATCTAAACATTAACTGGTTTTTATGAGCATTTCTCATTTTACTTTGTGGTTTAACTGCCACAAAAATGTTAATTTGATTTGACAGTTTTGAATTACAACGCTTATTTTCTGTATCTTATTGTTGTGCTGCGTACCCAAGACAGGATTGTCCCTCGTGGATGTACATTAGAATTGATTGGGTCGAGAGTGAATCTGAGGCGCGTCCAGCTCAAGTTTCCTGTTTTCAAACTGTGTAATCTTGAGTGCAAAATAAGGTTGAGGGTGAAGAGAGATTGTATTTAATCTATTTATTAATTGTGGGTTTTGCTCTGGTATAACATAAATAAAGAAACCAGATGGCTGCGCTAAAACAAACAATGGGCTTGCAGACTTTGATGTTTTTCAAACAGATCAGTTTCCTCACAGAACACATCTCATCTGAGTCGAATCTAATGCTCATCTAAATAGCAACGTACCACGATCAATCACAGGCGGCTCTCAAAGAGGAGCTATTCATCTCTGGTCAGTATTTATTTTTGCTGTTTTTGGGGGTGGGGGTGGGGTTTGGTTGCATTCTTCTCTACAGAGCTCCCCACACAGCTTGGAGTACATATATCACAACACTGTCATAAAAATGATTTGGTAGCTGTTTTCAGCTACCGTATTTCACGGCATGTCGTGATTCAGCAGCATGAAATATACATTAATATATTGGTTTGTGATATTGTCAGGAAAAGCACCACATTTTCATAACGGGAGCCTAAATTCATTCTAATACATTCCGTGACGGCTGCATGAAATTAAAAGCAAAGTGGGGGGGGTTAGGGTTAGGGGAAGGAGTAGGGTTAGGTTATGGTTAAGGTTAGGGTTGGGGGTAGGAGTAGGGTTAATAATAGTGAGTTTAAAAAAAAACCGTCACAAAAATTTTAATCATTTTGTGACGGGAGCACAAAAAAAAAAAAAAAAAAATGAGACTGGGTTGGTTATCAAACATAATCTGTGACCTGATAGGTAGAAAAAACAAGTGGTTAGTTGACCCATGTGTGACCCCTCTGTCGGCACATGCTCTTTTTCTTTTCACTTTCGACGGCTTTACCATGATAATGAACATGCAAGAAATGAAGCCTTCATTTGCTTGTTCTTATAGCGGCTAGCTTTCTCAAGCGGCTGCCTCTATAAGGGGGCGCGTATGTCTTGTTGTTCATGTTTCTCACAAGGCCTGAGACTTTCATTCACAGGACACCGGGTTGGTGTCCCTGAAGTTGCAGTTGCAGTTGTAGTGCTCGTTTTCTGCTACGAGATGCCTCCATTCTCTCCACAAGTCATTTGTCGATTAGAATTCTTCTGAAGTTGAAAAATTAAGGTGAAAATGTGATGCACACGCAACCAATCAAAACGCAAGAACAGCACAGCTATAGAACGATCAGAGTGGAATTCTTAAGCAAGTGAACACACAGCAAGTGAACAGAAAAACTGAAGAGTGGAGATTTGGTGAGATCCACGTTCACGATGCCAAAATATGTCACCACGAAAAAAAAAAAGAAGAATCAATCATGATTGGTGTTAAAGGCAGAATCAACCCAATATCTGCTATTGGTGTTATGATATAAAAATAAATTAATCTTTAAAATCAGGATTAAAAGCATACTTTTTTGCATCAGTTTTTTTTTTGCTGCTGATCTTCCTGATGCTGGCCGTACCATTCATATGTGTACAGCATCTTGCAGATGCGTCATGTTTATTTCTGAGGATGTGCATGGCTGACTCACTTAACTGCCACAGAATGCACCGTGCAGTTTGTCCACCGTGCAGTGATCATGTGTCCACATGCAAAATTAAAAACATGCATGGAATTTTGCAGAGTTTAAGGCACATCTCTCAAAAACATACAGTGCATCTGGAAAATATTCACAGGACTTCACTTTTTCCACATTTTGTTGTTATTCCAAAATGGAGTAAATTAATTTGTTCTCTCAAAATTCTACTCACAACACCCCATAATGACAACATGAAAAAACTTTTTTTTTTTTTTTACATTTTTGCAAATTTATTAAAAGTAAACTAAGAAATCACATGTACATAAGTATTCACACCTTTTGCTCAATACTTTGTTGATGCACCTTTGGCAGCACAACCTCAAGTCTTCTTGAATATGATGCCACAAGCTTGGTGCACCTGTCATTGGGCAGTTTTGTCCATTCCATGAACCATCTCCCCAGTCCGAGGTCAAGAGCGCTCTGGAGCAGGTTTTCATCCAGGATGTCTCTGTACATTACTGCATTTGTCTTTCCCTCAATCCAGACTAGTCTCCCAGTTCCTGCTGCTGAAAAACATCTCCACAGCATGATGCTGCCACCACCATGCTTCACTGTAGGGATGGTGCCTGGTTTCTTCCAAACATGACGCCAAAGTCTTTGTCTCATCAGACCAGAGCATTTTGTTTCTCATGGTCTGAGAGTCCTTCAGGTGCCTTTTGTCAAACTCCAGGTGGGCTGCCATGTGCCATTTACTAAGGAGTGGCTTCCGTCTAGACACTCTACCATACAGGCCTGAATGGTGGATTGCTGCAGAGTTGGTTGTCCTTCTGGAAGGTTCTGCTCTCTCCACAGGGGAATGCTGGAGCTCTGACAGAGTGACCATCAATTTCTTGGTCACCTCCCTGACTAAGGCCCTTCTCCCCGATTGATCAGTTTAGATGGGCAGCCAACTGGTGGATCCCAACTGCTTTTAATTACACATGATGGAGGCTACTGTGCTCACTGGAACATTTCAAAGCAGCAGAAATGATTCTGTACCCTTCACCAGTTTTGTGCCTCGAGACAATCCTATCTCAGGGGTCTACAGACAATTCCTTTCACTTCATGCTTGGTTTGTGCTATGACATGCACCGTCAACTGTGGGACGTTATAGACAGGTGTGTGTCTTTCCAAATCATGTCCAATCAACTGAATTTACCCAAGGTGGACTCCAATTAGGCTGTCAAAACATCTCAAAGATCATCAGTGGAAACAGGGTGTGCCTGAGCTCAATTTTGAGTTTCATGGCAAAGGCTGTGAATACTTATGTACGTGTGATTTTGTATTTTTTGTTTGTTTGTTTGTTTATTTGTTTGCTTGTTTTTATTTGCAAAAATTTCAAAAACTTATTCACTTTGTCATTATGGGGTATTATGTGTAGAATTCTGAGTAAAAAAATGAATTTCATCCATTTTGGAATAAGGCTGTAACATAACAAAATGTGAAAAGGTGAAGCGCTGTGAATACTTTCTGGATACACTGTATGTAAGTTGCACCGGAGTATAAGTCACACTTTTTTTCTGTATGTGGGATTTACTTTTTAACAGAGCATTTCCCTGGGGGTGGGTTTAACAACAGACAAGAATTCATTTTATCTCATGTGCACGACATGTTATTTTTTTATTATTATTATTTTTTTTCAGATTAGAACCATCATACTATGTGAACATATATTCTTTGGTGCAGATAAGCCAATAGTTTCTACTCAGTGGCCTCACAAAAAAAAAATGAGCCTTAATCAAACAGACTTTTTTATTCCTTTAAAAAGACCATTCTAATTAATAATTGATTCGTGCAGAAAGTAGATTTTGGTGCTGAAGGTCAACCACGTGTGTGAGTCGGATCTCCAAGGAGGAGTCTGATAGAGTCCGTGCCGATTTTATCTTTAGCCCGAGCGATCAGAGCCTGCTCCTGATGGAGAAAACACACACACACTGGCTATAAACACAAAATTAAAACCATTTCTTCCGTTTTGCTTGTAGAGCTTCCTGGAAATTCAAAGTATGCAAGCAAACAAAGATGATGACAAAAAGCGCTGTGAATACTTTCTGGATTCACTGTATGTAAGTTGCACCGGAGTATAAGTCGTACTTTGTTTCTGTATGTAGGATTTACTTTTTAACAGAGCATTTCCCTGGGGGTGGGTTTAACAACAGACAAGAATTCATTTTAGCTCATGTGCACATGACAGCATGTGCTGTTACTTAACATCAGAACTTTTAAATTCCAAAAACTAAGCAAGATGGACTAATAAATGTGCACTGGACAACATATTGGATGTTATTTGAAGCAGTTTAAACAAAAGCAAACATCAGATGGACTCATATAGAAACCTGAACAGTGGATTTTGCAGGAAGCCCTCAACTTGTGGTGTGTGCCAAAAGGACTTTTCAGTTCCAAATATAAGCAAGATTCATAAGTGAAGGTATGTTGCACAACACACTGCTTGACATGTGACTCAGCTGTGCATGGATTGCTGGCTTACAGAGTTGGAAATTGCACAGTAAATACAAAAATACAAAATTTTTATCAGCTTTTTAATTAGGGAACATTTACTGTTGTTGTGTACTTTTTATTGGCCTTTATTTGTTTATTATTGGACTTTATTTTGTTGATGTTGATTCTAGTAAAAGCCTTATGTAAATACCTATTCTTCTTCTTCTTCTTCTTTATTATTATTATTATTATTATTATTATTATATAGACTTTTCGACTTCTCCCTTTTTCCCCCACTTGGAGTCACCACTCTTAGATCCAAGGTGGATCTGCATGTTGATTTGGCACAAGATTTACACTGGGTGACCTTCCAGGTGCAACTCCACATTACCTGGAGAATGGGCAGCAATTTGCATTGTAAACAAGCACAATAACTGCCTTGCCAACAGCGCTGCATTTATTATTATAATAATGATAATAATTGTTATTATTTACAAATGTGGGATTTTTGGGGGGGTTATAAGTTGCACTATAGTATAAGTCACAGGACCTCCCAAACTAGTAAAAAAAAATAAATAAATAAACGTGACTTGTACTCTGGAAAATCTGGCATATTTCTGCCCTTACAGTGCAACACCTTTTCTTTATTCATGCTAAAGTGGATCTATCAATCATAATGATTAGTTATAGGTGTAAAAGTTGTTGGTTTGTCAGTTGCTGTGAAAATGACTAGATTTTGGATGTCTCGCTGTTCAAATACTGTGAGAAGTTTCAAGCACAGGCAGACTGGGGTGCCATTCTACTCTGTTGCAGTCAAAGCCTGAGATTTTCCTGCTCACTTCATCCTGGGCTCACACCAACTGCAGTTTCTGTGTTCCTGTAGTTTTCTGATTTCCAGGTAGCCTGGTAATCAGAAAAATCTCAGAGCTCATGTTCAATTTTCTCTTCTCACTTGAGAATTCAGGAGTTGAGATTCAGGATTCGGGATTCAACCGTCTACCTGCATCTGAAGGATAAAAGGACACTTTTTTGAAGATAACGATGTATACAGGGGTGAAACTCTGAGACACTCAGAGACCGTCCTCAATGCCCCCTCTATTGGAAAAACATTCACAGCTGAACTCAGGTGACCCCCGTTGACCAATGACTCTTATGACCTTTCCTTGCATCAGTGACCCGAGAGGGTAAATATTTGAGCCTCTCACCAAACCAACTACAACTGATGAAGCTTTTGTAGATGAAGAGTGAAACATTTTGAAGGAAGATAACGAGTCCAGTTGACCGGACGCACACTAATACACCATAATCAATATGATATCATATTGGTCATTATAGCAGAGCCACTGGCAGCAGCACCTGGTTGACAATGACATGAGATGCGTCCATTTGTCAGTAATAAGGAGACAGACAATAATTTGCTTCAATGAAACATACAACAGAGGTTTAGTGTTGTGAAGGTGTCGTAGCACGGACCCACAACAGGGGGCGCAAATGAACGGACAATGAGTAAGCCAAAAGGTAACAATTTAATGTTGTGACAATACACAACGAAATGTGTCGTAATTCTCACAGTCAATAAACACCAGGTGACGTGTGGGCAGGCTCGAAGATAGAAGACGCCCGACGAGAGAGAAGCCGCGTCCCACACGGCCTCCACCACCAACGGTCTGAAGAACACCGGAGCCGCCAAGTCCCGAGTCCCCAGGTGGCCTCTGTCTTCGGCTGTCGACCCTGGTACTGCTGGCAGAAAACAGAAAGATGATGTATGAGTGTGAGTCCGCACACTCAGTAATTTACAGTCCAAACACAGTTGGGAGGGAGCACCTCCACCTCCAAATCACACACACTCGTGCAGCTCCTGGTCAACCACTTATCGGTTTTGGGGTGTGAGGCGAAGCCGTCGCAGTCACACCAAACGCCAAAAATCCCAGATAAGGAATACCAACAGGAAAAACAGCTGCAAAACAGATCAGATTATTATTCGCAATAATCACAGCAGAGAAGTGTACCTTGGTACTGGTAGTCGATTTCTCGGCGGGGAGGTGGAGTTGCAGTCCGGCTTTTATGGTAGTGATGATAACAAGTGACAGCTGGTGCAGAGGATGAGTGACAGCTGTCACTTCTTCTGCGTCTGGCACCCTCTCGTGCTTGGAGCCCGCACTCCAAGCAGGGCGCCCTCTGGTGGTGGTGGGCCAGCAGTACCTCCTCTTCAGCGGCCCACACAACAGGACCCCCCCCTCAACGGGCGCCTCCTGGCGTCCGACCAGGCTTGTCCGGATGTCTTGTGTAGAATTCGGCCAGGAGGGCCGGGTCCAGGATGAAGCTCCTCTTCACCCAGGAGCGTTCTTCAGGTCCATACCCCTCCCAGTCCACCAGATATTGGAAACCCCGGCCCTTACGACGGACGTCCAGGAGCCTGCGGACTGTCCAGGCAGGCTCCCCGTCAATGAGCCGGGCAGGAGGCGGCGTAGGTCCCGGAGTACAGAGGGGCGAGGTGTGGTGTGGTTTGAGACGGGAAACATGAAAGACAGGGTGAATCCGCAGTGAAGCCGGGAGTTGAAGCTTCACTGCGGCCGGGTTGATGATCTTGAGGATACGAAAGGGTCCGATGAATCTGTCCTTTAGTTTTGGGGAGTCGACACACAAAGGGATGTCCTTGGTCGAGAGCCACACCTCCTGCCCGGGCTGGTATGTTGGGGCCGGGGAACGTCGGCGGTCCGCATGGGTCTTGGCCCTCGTCCGGGCTTTTAACAGGGCAGAGCGGGCGGTCCGCCACACCCGGCGGCACCTCCTGAGGTGGGCCTGGACCGAGGGCACACCGACCTCTCCCTCCACCAGCGGGAACAATGGGGGCTGGAACCCCAAACAAGCCTCAAAAGGGGAGAGGCCGGTAGCAGACGAGACTTGGCTGTTATGGGCATACTCGATCCAGGCCAGATGGTGACTCCAGGCCGCCGGGTGCGCGGAGGTGACGCAGCGAAGGGCCTGTTCCAACTCCTGGTTAGCCCGCTCTGCCTGGCCGTTGGTCTGGGGGTGGTACCAGGACGAGAGACTCACGGTGGCCCCCAGCTCCTTACAGAAACTCTTCCACACCTGCGAAGAGAACTGGGGACCACGATCTGATACAATGTCCGATGGTATCCCATGCAGCCGCATGACGTGGTGGACCAGAAGGTCTGCCGTCTCCTGGGCTGTCGGGAGCTTCGGGAGGGCCACGAAGTGGGCCGCCTTGGAGAACCGGTCCACTATCGTGAGAATAACGGTGTTGCCCTGGGACGGCGGGAGGCCCGTGATGAAGTCCAGGCCGATGTGAGACCAGGGGCGATGCGGCACCGGCAGGGGCTGGAGGAGTCCCGTCGTCCTCCGATGGTCTGCCTTGCCCCTGGCGCAGATGGTACAGGCCTGGACGTAGTCCCGGACGTCGGTTTCCAGGGACGCCCACCAGAAGCGCTGCTGGACTACTGCCACGGTCCTACGCACTCCGGGATGACAGGAGAGCTTGGATCCGTGACAGAAGTCCAATACGGCAGCTCTTGCCTCTGGTGGGACGTACAGTCTGTTCTTGGGGCCAGTCCCCGGGTCCGGGCTCCTTGTCAGGGCCTCCCGGACGGTCTTCTCCACGTCCCAGGTGAGGGTGGCCACGACAGTGGACTCGGGGATGATGGTCTCGGTGGGGTTCGACAGCCCCGCTTTGGCTTCTTCTTCGTGTACCCGGGACAATGCATCTGGTTTTTGGTTCTTGGTCCCGGGGCGATACGTGATCTGGAAGTCAAAGCGCCCGAAGAACAGAGACCAGCGGGCTTGCCTGGGGTTCAGCCGCTTGGCGGTCCGGATGTACTCCAGGTTCCGATGGTCAGTGAAAACCGTGAAGGGCAACGATGCCCCCTCCAGCAGGTGTCTCCACTCTTCAAGAGCCTCCTTCACCGCAAGAAGTTCCCGATTGCCGACGTCATAGTTCCGTTCAGCTGGGGTCAACCTGCGGGAATAAAAGGCACAAGGATGGAGGACTTTATCAGCCTCCACGCTCTGGGACAGCACGGCTCCTATCCCTGAGTCAGAGGCGTCCACCTCTACTATGTACTGGCGATCAGGATCAGGCTGCACCAGAACTGGTGCAGTCGAGAACCGGCGTTTCAACTCCTGGAACGCGGCTTCGCACCGATCCGACCAGGCGAAGGGGACCTTGGTGGAGGTCAGGGCAGTCAGGGGGCTAACTACCTGACTGTAACCTTTAATGAACCTCCTGTAGAAATTTGCAAAGCCTAGGAACTGCTGTAGTTTCCTGCGGCTTGTTGGTTGGGGCCAATCTCTCACCGCCGCAACCTTAGCTGGATCAGGGGCGACGGAGTTGGAGGAGATGATGAACCCCAGGAAGGACAAAGAAGTGCGGTGGAACTCGCACTTCTCGCCCTTCACAAACAGCCGGTTCTCCAACAACCGCTGTAGGACCTGACGTACATGCTGGACATGGGTCTCAGGGTCCGGGGAAAAGATGAGTATATCGTCCAGATATACGAAGACGAACCGATGCAGGAAGTCCCGCAAGACGTCATTTACCAAAGCTTGGAACGTCGCGGGGGCGTTAGTGAGGCCAAACGGCATGACCAGGTACTCAAAATGACCTAACGGGGTGTTGAATGCCGTCTTCCATTCGTCTCCCTTCCGGATCCGAACCAGGTGGTACGCGTTTCTAAGATCCAATTTTGTGAAAATTTGGGCTCCATGCAGGGTAACAGAGGTAACGGGTATCGGTTGCGAACCGTGATCTCGTTCAGCCCTCTGTAATCAATGCATGGACGGAGTCCGCCGTCTTTCTTGCCCACAAAAAAGAAACCAGCACCCATCGGGGAGGTGGAGTTCCGGATCAGCCCGGCAGCTAAGGAGTCCCGGATGTAGGTCTCCATTGATTCGCGTTCCGGACGTGAGAGGTTGTACAGCCTGCTGGACGGGTACTCAGCGCCCGGGACCAAATCGATGGCACAATCATACGGTCGGTGCGGGGGAAGAGTGAGTGCCAGATCTTTGCTGAAAACGTCAGCAAGATCGTGGTACTCCTTTGGCACCGCCGATAGATTGGGGGGAACTTTGACCTCCTCATTAGCCGTAGTGCCGGGAGGAACCGAGGATCCTAAGCACTCCCGGTGGCAGGTTTCGCTCCACTGCGTCACAACCCCAGACGGCCAATCAATCCGGGGATTGTGCTTCACCATCCATGGAAAGCCCAAAATCACTCGGGAGGTAGAAGGTGTTACATGGAACACTATCTCCTCCCTGTGATTCCCAGACACAACCAAAGTCACTGGTTGTGTCTGATGTGTGATTAATGGAAGCAGGGTGCCATCTAGTGCTCGCACCTGCAATGGTGCCGGCAGAGCCACCAGAGGGAGCCCTACTTCCTTTACCCATCTGCTGTCCAGCAGATTCCCTTCAGACCCTGTGTCTATCAGTGCTGGGGCATGAAGGGTTAAATCCCCACAAAGGATGGTTACTGGGATTCGTGCAGATTTGCGGGGTTTTCCCGCGTGCGTGTTATGACCCACCCTTAGCCCAGTTTCTAAGGACGGGCGTTGTAGTTTGACCGTTTTAGGGCAGTCCCTCTGCATGTGCTCGCAAGAGCCGCAGACGAAACACTCCCCGCGGGCCAGCCTCCTTTGTCTAATGTTTGATTTTAATTTGGCCCTGCTCGTGTCCCTAGCCTCCTCAGCAGGGGGAGCTGTAGCCACACGGAGCTCTCTGGCAGTGAAGCGTGGGGACGACGTCATCTTATCGGAACCGGAAGGGGGAGGGACGACTCGTGCCCGGTCACGCCTCCCGGCCTGCTCCCGACGATGCTCATTTAAACGGTTGTCTAAACGTATAACCAAATCGATCAGCCCGTCCAATTCCCGCGGTTCCTCCTTGGCCAGTAGGTGCTCCTTAAGGACCGGGGACAGTCCATTTACAAAGGCGGTGCGGAGCGCAACGTTATTCCAGCCGGACCTCGCTGCCGCGATGCGGAAGCCGACTGCATACTCGGCTGCGCTACGACGCCCCTGTCTCATCGACAGCAGCACGTTCGAAGTGGTCTCGCCTCTGTTGGGATGATCAAACACTTGTTTGAATTCCCGTACAAACCCAGTATAAGACGTTAGGAGCCGTGAATTCTGCTCCCAAAGCGCCGTAGCCCATGCGCGTGCCTCTCCTCGAAGCAGATTAATAACATAAGCTACCCGGCTAGCATCTGATGCGTACATGACGGGGCGCTGTGAAAAGACGAGTGAACACTGCATGAGGAAGTCCGCGCACGTCTCGACACAGCCCCCGTACGGTTCCGGAGGGCTTATGTATGCTTCAGGGGATGGTGGGGGGGTTCGTTGAACGACCAGTGGAACGTTTGATACGGGCCCAGGACCAGCCAGAGGAGTGGCTGCAGCAGCGCTCTGATCGCGCGCTTCCACCCTGGCGGTGAGAGCCTCCACCCTCCGATTAAGGAGGACACTCTGCTCGGTCACTAATTCTAACCGGGCCTTGAAGGCGGTTAAGATCTGCTGCAGCTCACTCAACCCGCCTCCCGCTGACGCCTGCGCTCCTGGCTCTTCCATTGGCCGTTCAAGCTGAAGTTGACGCCCCTCGGAGTCCATGACGATGGCCAAGAAATCCTGTTGTGAAGGTGTCGTAGCACGGACCCACAACAGGGGGCGCAAATGAACGGACAATGAGTAAGCCAAAAGGTAACAATTTAATGTTGTGACAATACACAACGAAATGTGTCGTAATTCTCACAGTCAATAAACACCAGGTGACGTGTGGGCAGGCTCGAAGATAGAAGACGCCCGACGAGAGAGAAGCCGCGTCCCACACGGCCTCCACCACCAACGGTCTGAAGAACACCGGAGCCGCCAAGTCCCGAGTCCCCAGGTGGCCTCTGTCTTCGGCTGTCGACCCTGGTACTGCTGGCAGAAAACAGAAAGATGATGTATGAGTGTGAGTCCGCACACTCAGTAATTTACAGTCCAAACACAGTTGGGAGGGAGCACCTCCACCTCCAAATCACACACACTCGTGCAGCTCCTGGTCAACCACTTATCGGTTTTGGGGTGTGAGGCGAAGCCGTCGCAGTCACACCAAACGCCAAAAATCCCAGATAAGGAATACCAACAGGAAAAACAGCTGCAAAACAGATCAGATTATTATTCGCAATAATCACAGCAGAGAAGTGTACCTTGGTACTGGTAGTCGATTTCTCGGCGGGGAGGTGGAGTTGCAGTCCGGCTTTTATGGTAGTGATGATAACGAGTGACAGCTGGTGCAGAGGATGAGTGACAGCTGTCACTTCTTCTGGGTCTGGCGCCCTCTCGTGCTTGGAGCCCGCACTCCAAGCAGGGCGCCCTCTGGTGGTGGTGGGCCAGCAGTACCTCCTCTTCAGCGGCCCACACAACAGTTTAGTATTAGTATATTATAAGTATTAGCATATTATTAGGCACCACGGTGGCTTAGTGGTTAGTACTGTTGCCTCATAGCAAGAAGGTCATGGGATCGATTCCCACCTGTGGCCTTTCTCTGTGGAGTTTGCATGTTCTACCATGTTTGCGTGGGCTTCCTCTGGGAGCCCTGGCTTCCTCCCACATCCAAAGACATGCAGGTTAGGTGACTTGAAAACAAAAGTAAAGAGATCTCGATCTAAATGGTACTAACCTGGTTAAATAAAACTTAGATTAGTGTATTATTTTAAAATGGGAAATTTTAGTTCTGATGGTTGCACATAAAACCGTGACTGACGTTACATTTGTAAGGAGACTGAGCCATGTAAACCAGTCCTACACTGAACGTTGAAGCCATAAGTTCCCCAATCTTGTGTGTGAGCGTAGTTAAGATCTTGAGGTATTCAGGCAGGAAAGAAAAGATATCCAGTGATGTTTCTGTTGTTTAAGAAATCAAAAATATGAGTGTGACGGACGTTACCAAAAAAAAAAGACATGAAAATTTCCTCAAACTTTATGTCAAAATTGTCTGAATACTAGCACCAATTCATGATTGTGAACGCCAGGTATACAGGGGGAGCTGGCTGTTTCCACTCCCCCTACAGGCCCAACATTTTTACAGGTGCATGTAATAAGAACATATGTAAAAAAAAAAAAAAAAAAAATCAAATGAAAAAATTTAACAAAAACTAATAACCAACCAGGCAACTAATGAGTTTACCTTATGAATTTAACTTGTATTGTAAAGTTGTTGTTTTATAAATAAGTTCCATCCTTTTTCAGAATCTATAACTGAAAATAATCTTTGCCTGGTCATGTCCCATTTTTCATTGAATTGCCCAACTTTTGTGGGCTTGTATAATAATTGTTACTAATTGTAATGGCTCTTTGGCCGAGGTGTATTCAGTCTGCTCCACTGGCTGGAAAACACAGAAGGGAGGGGAGACCACCTGACCCCACAACAAAGAGAGCATTTAATTTGTGTTTGAGCAGGATTTTCTTTTTGTCATCATCTTTGTTTGCTTGCGTACTTTGAATTTCCACGAAGCTCTATAAGCAAAACGGAAGAAATGGTTTTGATTTTGGGTTTATAGCCAGTGTGTGTGTGTTTTCTCCATCAGGAGTAGACTCTGATCGCTCAGGATAAAGATAAAATCGGCACGGACTCTATCAGACTCCTCCTTGGAGATCCGACTCACACACAGTGGTTGACCTTTAGCACCAAGATCTACTTTGTGCACCAATCAATTATTAATTAGAATGGTCTTTTTAAAAGAATAAAAAAGTCTGTTTGATTAAGGCTCATTTTTTTTGTGAGGCCATTGAGTAGAAAACTATTGGCTTATCTGCACCAGAGAATATATGTTCACATAGTATGATGGTTCTAATTTGAAAAAAAAAAAAGCTCAAACAACCCTGAGATGGAACAAAAGATAGATTAAAGTTTTCTCATCCAGATCTGAGGCGCCGATGCTTATCCCTGGAGTCTGTAACATAAAGCAGATGACAGTCTACGACTGTCCTGGAGTGGACACTAGTCCTTCGCAGCACTCGTCCCCAGCCAAGACCAGTACCCATATAGAGCTGGGCCTGACTGGGATTATGATGGTGAGGGGTCTTGTCCAAGCACACAGACAGGTAGAGGTCACATCTGGCATTGAAGTGGACATTGTGGACTGGACAAAGACAATTTTTGGTAAAAAATAAAATAATATACAGGTATCATGCTTGAAAGTGGAGGAAACCAGTGTTGGGTGGTAGAGTAAAACCAAGAGAGCTGTATGAATAACTCTCCCCTGACCCAGAGGGGACAGTTCACGCTTTTCCAACAGGGTGGACTGTCCCCTCTGAGTCAGGGGAAAATGATTACCCCAAGTAGAGGACTTAAAGTATGTCAGGGTCTTCCGGGAGTTGTTGCAAGACTTTGGTGAGGATGCGGAAGTGAGGGAAGAGTTGCTTGGTTTGCTGTCACTGTGACCCGGACCTGGATAAATGGTGGAAAATGAACGACTAAATGAAAGAGATGTTACTTCATGCTGCCTCACTGAGGCATATTGATGGTTGCTTTGGAGAGGTGGTGACATATCAGTTGCTTGCCTAAGTGGACCAATGTGGCTTAGTGGTTAGCACTGTGGATCTGCTCCTTTCTCTGCCCCTGAGCAAGGCAGTGTCTCTACATCTGAATTTGGTCCCCGGGCTCCGGACTGTTGCTGCACACTGCTCCTAGTGGTTGGATTGTGTCTAACTGTAATTAGGATGGTTAAATGCAGAGGACAAATGTTATTGTATATATTTATCTATGTACAATGACAATAAAGGCCTTTATTCTATTACATCCCCAGTTCCAGTGAAGTTGGGACATTGTGTCAAATGTAAATAAAAACAGAATACAATGATTTGCAAATCCTCTTCAACCTACATTCAGTTGAATGCACCACAAAGACAAGATATTTAATGTTCAAACTGATAAATTTTATTGTTTTTGTGCAAATATTTGCTCATTTTGAAATGGATGCCTGCAACATGTTTCAAAAAAGCTGGGACAGTGGTATGTTTACCACTGTGTTACATCACCTTTCCTTCTAACAACACTCAATAAGCATTTGGGAACTGAGGACAGTAATTGTTGAAACTTTGTAGGTGAAATTCTTTCCCATTCTTGCTTGTGCAAAATGTGGCTTGGGATTGTCTTGCTGAAATAAGCAGGGACGTCCCTGAAAAAGAAGTTGCTTGGATGGCAGCATGTGTTGTTCCAAAACCTGGATGTACCTTTCAGCATTGATGATGCCATCACAGATGTGTAAATTGTCCATGCCATGGGCACTAACACACCCCCATACCATGACAGATGCTGGCTTTTGAACTTTGCACTGGCAACAATCTGGATGGTCTTTTTCCTCTTTTGTCCGGGGGACACAACGTCCATGATTTCCAAAAACAATTTGAAATATGGTCTCATCAGACCACAGCACACTTTTCCACTTTGCATCTGTCCATTTCAAATGAGCTTGGGCCCAGAGAAGGTGACGGCGTTTCTGGATGTTGTTGATGTATGGCTTTAACTTTGCATGGTAGTTTTAACTTGCACTTGTTGATGTAGCGGCAAACTGTGTTAACTGACAATGGTTTTCTGAAGTGTTCCTGAGCCCACACGGTAAGATCCTTTACACAATGATGTCAGTTTTTAATGCAGTGCTGCCTGAAGGATTGAAGTTCACGAGCATTCAATGTTGGTTTTCGGCCTTGCCACTTACATGTATAAAGTTCTCCAGATTCTCTGAATCTTCTGATTATATTATGGACTGTAGATGATGGAATCCTAAATTCCTTGTAATTGAACATTGAGAAACATTGTTCTTAAACTGTTGAACTATTTTTTCACGCAGTTGTTCAAAAAGTGGTGATCCTTGCCCCATGTTTGCTTGTGAACAGCTGAGCCTTTTGGGGATGCTCCTTTTATACCCAGTCATGACATTCACCAGTTTCCAAACAGGTGTTCTTTGAGCATTCATCAACTTTCCCAGTTTTTTGTTGCCCTGTCCCAACTTTTTTGAAATGTGTTGCAGGAATCCATTTCAAAATGAGAAAATATTTGCACAAAAACAATAAAGTTTATCTGAAATTGAAATCTGTTTGAACATTAAATATCTTGTCTTTGTGGTGTATTCAACTGAATATAGGTTGAAGAGGATTTGCAAATCAGTGTAATATGTTTTTATTTACATTTTACACAATGCCCCAACTTAATTGGAATTGGGGTTGTAATACAAACAATTATTGTGGTTGTAGAAATGGATCGTGTTGGTTTTATAATAGTAAGTAAGTAAGTAAGTAAGGTTTATTTATATAGCACCTTTCAAGATAGAAATCACAAAGTGCTTCACATAAGAACAGAGAAATTAAAAACAGGAGAAACATAAAACCATAAAAACTAGGTAAAAGCCAGCCTATACAAAAGGGTCTTTAGCTTCACTTTAAATGTTTCAACAGAGTCCACGGAGCGTAGGTCCAAAGGCAATGCATTCCATATTTTAGGTGCCAACACCTCGAAAGCACAGTCTCCCCTGGTCTTCAGTCTTGTCCTAGGCACAACCAATAGGCCCAGGTCCGAAGACGTCAGAGACCTACTTGTCACATATGGATGTAATAGCTCGGTGATATAAGATGGCATTTGACCATGCAGAGCTCTAAAAGTCAGTACTAGAATTTTAAATTGGAGTATGAAACGGATGGGGAGCCAGTGCAAGGAGGAGAGGATTGGGGTTATATGTGACCTCTTTGATGACCTCGCCAGCAGCCTCGCAGCCGCATTCTGAACCGTTTGTAAGCGGTCCAAAGAGGACTTGCTAAGGCTAAAAATAGAGAGTTACAGTAATCCAAACGTGATGACAAATGCATGAATGATCATCTCCATCTCCGCCCGAGACACAATGCTGCGCAGACGGGCAATATTGCGCAAATGGAAAAACAAGACTGTGCCAGGCGGGTAACATACGCGTCAAAATTGAGGGAGTGATCGAACGTAACACCCAAGTTCCTCACTGCTGAGCGAACAAAAGGGGCCAGAGAACCAAGATTCCCAACCACAGTGGGAACAAACTCGTCAGGGGCACAAACAAGGACCTCAGTCTTTGCTATATTTAAGGACAAATAGTTGGCTGCCATCCAGTCACCAATAACCTCAACACAGTTCTGAAGAGCAGATACCCTAGAGACCATTTGAGGAGTGAATGAGATGTACAGCTGGATGTCATCCGCATAACAGTGGTAGGAGACATCTTTAAAACTACTCAAGACATGACCAAGTGGGAGCAAATATAGAGCAAACAATATAGGTCCCAGAACAGAACCCTGAGGCACACCACAGGATAGCATGGCAGAGGAAGACATAAATTTACCAGCAGCAACAGCGAAAGTCCTGTGTGAAAGATAAGACAAAAACCAGTCCAGAGCAGACCCAGAAATGCCCACCCAAGTCCTTAGTCTCTCAACTAAGACTCCATGATCCACCGTGTCAAAAGCTGCAGAGAGATCCAAAAGGACAAGTACAGAATATTCACCTGCATCTCTGCGCATTAAAATATCATTTGAAACTCTGAGAAGGGCAGTTTCTGTAGAGTGAAAGTGACGGAATCCAGACTGGATTTTATCAAGAATATTATGTTCAGCTAAAACCTCATTAAGCTGTTTGGCCACCACTTTCTCTAAGACTTTGGAAATAAAAGGTAACTTTGAAATTGGTGTAAAATTTTGAAGGAGTGAAGGATCGGCATTAGGCTTTTTTAAAAGAGGGTGAATAACTGCCTGTTTAAAATACTGAAGGACATAGCCGGAAAGCAGTGATCTATTTATTATCAATAAGACAACCAGGCCAATAGAATGGAAGACCTTTTTAAAAAAGGAGGTAGGGACGATATCAAGTGGGCAGGAGGAAGGTTTCAATCTGTCCACCAGACCAGTGAGCTCTTTCAGTGATATAGGTTTAAAACTATCCAGAACTGATGGCCGGGTAAGATAGGGAACAGAAGAAGAAAGAGAGGGATTAATATTTGCCCTGATATCACGAATTTTGCTGATAAAAAAGGACACAAAATTGTCACAGTCTTCATTTGACTGAATGATAGCAGCAGGTGTAAGAGATGCAGGTGTAACAATGTCTCTGCTTGTGTCAAACAAAATTTTTGGATTCTGTTGGCTGTTAGAAATTAAAGTGGAAAAATAAGCAGCCCTCGCATCTTTCACCATATTATTAAAAGAGATTAAAAGCTCCTTTAAATGAAGGAGGTGGACCTGGAGCTTTGTAGATTTCCACAACCGCTCCACTTTCCGACATGATCTCTTAACACTACGAATACTGTCATTCATCCAGGGGGAGGAGTTGTTCAGAAGGGCGTGTCTGGTTTTAAAAGGAGCCACTCTGTCCAAAATTGAGAGACAATGATGATTAAAAGAATTAACTAAAATATCAACATCATCTGAACTAAACAACTCATCAAGGTAAAAAGCAGCAGAAAATACATCTGCAGTAAAATGATTAAAAATGCGAGAGCAGATCACAGGAGGAGCAGACGGACAATCCAGATTAAGAGACAAATTAAAAAGAATACAAACATGATCAGAAATAAAAATATCCTCAGAATAAGTAGACTCAATATTAAGACCCAGAGTAAAAACAAGATCCAAAACATGACCTTTGCTGTGTGTGGGGCCAGACACGTGTTGGATCAAGTTGAAAGATTCCATCAGACTGATGAATTTAGCAGCAGATTTATCAGAAGCATCATCAACATGGAAATTAAAATCACCAACAATTAAAAGTCTGGACAGCTTGAGAGTTGTAGATAAAAAGTCACTAAACTCCTTGAGGAAGGAAGTGCATTGACCAGGTGGACGATATATTAAAACACAGTAAAAAGGATTAGTTCTCCCAACTTTTAAAATCAGTGATTCAAAAGATGGAAACGATTCTGAACTCACATGTCGACACACAAAGCTGGTCCTACAGACCGTAGCAAGTCCGGCACCACGTCCACACAAACACGGCGAGCTGAAGAATCGGAAATTTTTGGGACAGAGTTCAATGAGGGGGGCGTGTTCCATTTCCCTCTGCCAGGTTTCAGTTAGAAACAAAAATTCCAGGTCCTTGGAGCGAATATAATCATTCAAAATGAAAGTCTTGTTAGCAACGGAGTGCGCATTTAACACGTAACGCCGCAGAATGGCCTGAATGAACAGGTTATTATACAGCCCATCATTTAAAGCAGATTTCTCAGCTGACAGCCAGGCTGCACAGCAGTGCTATAATGATGCTCGCATTCCCATGTATGTGCACTAACAAGCTGTTTGAAATGTTTACACATCGACACCAAGTTAAAGTCAATATCATTATACAGGAGTTGCTTTGCATTGAAGACTTTTGGTTAATTGTGGGCATGTTGAGGGCAAAATGCGCAGCTCCTCCACCTGCACATGTTAATGTAGGTGCACATGGACGTTTTCTGGCACATGACATTTTTGTCTTTAGTGTGTAAACGACGCTGTAGTGTTGATTGTGTGTCCTGTGTCTGAAGACCAAGGAAGTTTCAAAACAGGAAGTTCCACAAAGTCACCGATAATCGAAAGGCTTCATTCAAAGTTAATTTAAAATCCACAGTACAACATTTAACAAGTACAACACTGTAATAAACCAAGATTGTGCAAATATGAGATGAAAATACATGTTTCTAGGAGTTATCTTAAAAAGTGGCTAACGGCTTGTTTGCAAAAAATAAACCAAGAAGTACCATTGTGTTATGAGTCGGACGCAGCCCGGAGAACCGACCAGCGTTTGAAGGACCCAGTATGAAATAAGCAGAGCACGGTACAAAGGATAACAGAGTTTAATAAACATAACAGTGAAGTGATACGAAAACAACAAAAGAGTGCGCGGTCTGGCGTGGTGGATTGCGGTGCGCTCCCAGCAGCGCTAACGGTCCGGAGCCAGAAAACTGTTCGGACCCAAGGACCCCGCCGACACCCCCCAGGTGGCCGCGACAAACCGAGTCTGTGAAAGAAGAAATCATTATGTGAGTCCACACTCAACACACAGAGAGACCACTCAAAGGTGTACAAACAGCAAACACTTCCTGGCTTAATTGCAAATCAGCTTCCCACCCTGCAGGCATAGAACACCCTGTTCACAAAACTCCACTGCAGTGGAAGCTGATTTAAATGACTAACATACATCAAACCTGGACGTTCTCTGCATCCACTGATGGGAGATGGCTCTAGAGATGACGATCTCACCCGTCTGGTCACAAGGTCGAGTCTCTGGCAAATACACACTGTGTACTCCAGTCTTAAATGCCACCATGTTCCAATCCATGTAGATGCACCACAGCTGTGAGTTCTGACGAGCCGCAGGTGATCAGCCTGAGGTGATCAGGGTGAGGTCCTGATAAACTCAGCTACACAGCCACTCAGTCCCAAATGTGCACCACCTGGAAGGAAAAACAAAAGACAGGACAGAAAACAGAAACAAAAGGCAGCCAGGCTCCCCCAGCCACACAACACATTGTGCCAGATTTGGTGCTTGTATCACAAAGTGAAAGATTCTTTTGATAAATGCATTTATCTGCTGCACTAAAAGAAGGTTTTTAATTCAAGAGAACAGGTCAGATATATCAGAGGATAGGGAAGTGTGGGATGATCTGCTTGGATGACTGCCACTATAATCTGAGCCCGGATAAGTGGAAGAAAATGAATGAATGAGTGACTATATACAGTACTGTTCAAAAGTTTTAGGCATCCCATATTTACTGCATCTTGTGGAAAATACAAATAATGCTCACGTTGTGCTGTGTGTAGCAGATAGGGCCCCAAAACTTGGTTGTTCGTTGTCTTAGTGATAAACAGAATTTTTGAACTGTGGATTAATGCAATCTGTGAGAGACCCTTCACTGAGCAACGCCACTTGAACAGTTTTTACATTTTTTGAAAGTGGACCCGAGACGTCTGTGTAGTTTGTAACATGTACTTTGTTCTAGCTTCACATTGAAGTGTTTGACAGTTTTCGAAGTTCTCACTCACATACTTGGGAGCTGTCTCAGACTGAAGCAATAACGCAGTTTCACTCCTTGTTTCTGTGGCAACTAGCAGTAATAATACACTGCAGGCAGATCAAAGAGAATACAGAAATACATCAGCAGCCCACAGAACCATTAATGGACCGCGTTCTGCACGCGTCCCTGCCGTTTGGATGTGATGGTGTTATTAGACGGATCTGACAGCTATCAGGTTGAACTCATCAGCTACTGGAGATAATACAATGCTGCAGAGAACATCACATTATCCTCAACATAATCAGAATCACACCATTTTCAAACATACAAATTAAGTTAAAAATCACTTCTTAAACTTATTACTTTGCATTCATGTGCAAAAACGTCAGCAGAGGACAGACAATTAAATTTTTAATTCCTCTAACCAGAGATGATTTGCCTGCCTTGGCTTCCACACGGTCATGATGCAAGAAGATGACGCAGATTGCAAGAAGAGATTCTAAATATGACATGTTCTGGTTGTTGGACTGAATCTGATTTCGTATTCAGTTCGTGTCCAGAGTTTGATTTCAGCCATGATGAGCATTGTTGTTTTTCTGCTTTTTTCCCCAGAATTTCCCATTATGCTTCTGAGAGATATGAGTACTTGCAATCTTTCTGTTTTTAGAAATTCTGTTATTGCGCTCCCAACTTCTCACTGATTCTCTAAATAGTAGAATCCAAACTAAATGATCTCTTGGTGGCGATGACACAGCAGTGCTTCAGTCAAAAATAAAACTTAAAGTTGAAGCTCTTTTGATAAATGTTGCATCATGGGTGAAAGGAGCTGGAGATGTTCTTCTCTTAGTGTCTTTTTGTTGTTTTTGTTTGTCCTCCCTCAGGCTGCGTGGTGACTGTGACGGGGCGGCTCACGTTCACCAGTGACAAGTCGATGGAAATCGAAGTGTTTGTAGATGTTTGCTCTCTGATGAACACAGAAAAGGAGAACTATCGTGCTGTGTCTGCCTTCTTCACCTTCATCTCCCTGGACAAGGACAATAAGTCTCTTCCTGTCCCTCCTCTGAAGGTCGGTACCTTCTGGTTCTTCTAATGTGTTCCTGAAACTGTTTCTGCATCTGCAGCAGGTCCGACTTCCCCACAGCCACATTCAAACGGGGGACACTTGAAATGTCCAAAAGTCTTGTGGAGCTGATCTTACAGAACAGAACCTTAATTTGATGTGGTTGGAAAAGTTGCACCAAAAATCAAATCGATAATTTGTCCGATTTTCTGGTGAAGCAGAATTATGAAATTATAATTTTTTGGGGGAAAATGCCAACTTTTTCTGGTGAAAACTGTTGTGAAGGTGTCGTGGCACGGACCCACAACAGGGGGCGCAAATGAACGGACAATGAGTAAGCCAAAAAGTAACAATTTAATGTTGTGATAATACACAACTAAATTCACTGAATTTGCACAGTCAATTAACACCAGGTGACGTGTGGGCAGGCTCGAAGATAGAAGACCCCCGACGAGAAAGAAGCCGCGTCCCACACGGCTTCCACCACCAACGGTCTGAAGAACACCGGAGCCGCCAAGTCCCGAGTCCCCAGGTGGCCTCTGTCTTCGGCTGTCGACCCTGGTACTGCTGGCAGAAAGCAGAGATAAGATGTATAGGTGTAAGTCCGCACACTCAGTAATCCACAGTCCAAACACAGTTAGGAGGGAGCACCTCCACCTCCAATCACACACACTCGTGCAGCTCCTGGTCAACCACTTATCTGGGTTGGGGTGTGAGGCGAAGCCGTCGCTGTCACACCAAACGCCAATCCTCCAGACAAGGCAACACTCCAGGAAAACGGCTGCAATAGAAGTTCAGGTTATTACACACAAAGTGTTAGTCAGCAGAGAAATTACCTTTCCAATGGTAGTCGATTTCTCGGCGAGGAGGTGGAGTTGCAGTCCGGCCTTTATGGTGATGATGATGAGTGACAGCTGGTGCGATGAGTGACAGCTGTCACTTCTTCTGGGTCTGGCGCCCTCTCGTGCTTGGAGCCCGCACTCCAAGCAGGGCGCCCTCTGGTGGTGGTGGGCCAGCAGTACCTCCTCTTCAGCGGCCCACATAACAGAAAACAGTAAAATCCATTTGAAATACTGCTTCTTCAGTTCTTGAAGGATTTTTGATGCTGATGGTTTTGGTTCACAGTTCCTCCTCACAGAATTTAAAAATTTTGTATTTTGGGGGAAATGCAGACTTTTTGGTGGTGTAAATTTGATAAATGGTCTGATGTTTTTTTTATTTGCTTCATACTTTTCAAAATTCTTTCTGTCAGACTTTGAAATTTTGAATATAAACACTATTGCTGGTGAAAACGGTGAAATTTAGCCAAAGTAGGGCATGTTCCGAAATCGCATGATTCCTGAAAGAAAATAAAATCAACAAAAATAAGTTACCAGGCAAGACATTTTATACAGATTTTTTTTTTAAACCAGGCAAAAAAATTTATACAGATTTTTTTTTTTTTTTTTTTTTTTTTTAAAGAACATCAACTGGTAGTATGACTGGTAAAGGGAGAGAGCTGGCTGATATCATGGAGAGGAGAAAGGTAGACATATTGTGTGTGCAAGAGACCAAGTGGAAGGGAAGTAAGAGCAGGAGCATCGGCGGTGGGTACAAGTTGTTGTACCATGGTGAGGACAGGAAGAGAAATGGTGTTGGGGTCATTTTAAAGGAAGAGTATGTTAAAAGTGTGCTGGAGGTTAAGCGAGTGTCTGACAGGGTGATGAGTGTGAAGTTGGAAATTGAAGGGGTGATGATGAATATCATCAGTGCATATGCCCCACAGGTAGGTTGTGAGATGAAGGAGAAAGAAGATTTCTGGAGTGTGTTAGATGAGGTGGTGGAGAGTGTGCCCAAGCATGAAAGAGTGGTGATAGGAGCGGACTTCAGTGGACATGTTGGTGAAGGGAACAGAGGTGATGAGGAAGTAATGGGTAGATATGGTATCAAGGACAGGAATGGGGAAGGACAGATGGTAGTTGATTTTGCAAAAAAGGCTGGAAATGGCTGTGGTGAATATCTACTTTAAGAAAAGGGAGGAGCACAGGGTAACATATAAGAGTGAAGGAAGATGCACACAGGTGGACTACATTCTTTATAGGAGGTGCAAGCTAATAGAAATCAGAGACTGTACGGTGGTGGCAGGAGAGCGTGTCGTTAGACAGCATAGGATGGTTGTTTGTAGGATGACTTTAGAGGTAAAGAGAGTGAGAGCTCAACAAAGGATGGTGGAAGCTGAAGGAGGAAGACTGTTGTGTGAAATTTAGCGAGCAGGTGAGAGAAGCACTGGTTGGAGGGGAAGCAATTTTGGATAACTGTAAAAGTACTGCAGATGTGGTGAGGGAGACAGCTAGGACAGTATTGGGTATGACAACTGGACAGTGGAAGGAAGACAAGGAGACTTGGTTCCATAAGGAGAAAGAGGTTGGCGAAAAAGTTTTGGGATAGTCATAGAGATGAAGAAAGTAGACGGGAGTACAAGGAGATGCGGTGTAAGGCGAAAAGAGAAGTGGCAAAAGCGAAGGAAAAGGAATATTGCGAGCTGTACAAGAAGTTGAATAGTAAGGAAGGAGAAAAGGACTTGTACCAATTGGCCAGACAAAGGGACAGAGCTGGAAAGGATGTGCAGCAGGTTAGGGTGGTAAAAGATGCACATGGTAATGTGCTCACAAGTGAGGAGAGTGTGCTGAGAAGGTGGAGGGAATATTTTGAAAAGCTGATGAATAAAGAAAATGAGCGAGAGAAAAGGCTAGATGATGTGGTGAGAGTAAATCAGGAAGTACAAGAGATTAGCAAGGAAGAAGTGAGGGCTGCTATGAAGAGGATGAAGAGTGGAAAGGCAGTTGGTCCAGATGACATTCCAGTGGAGGCATGGAAATGTCTAGGAGAGATGGCAGTAGAGTTTCTAACCAGATTGTTTAATAAAATCTTGGAAAGTGAGCGGATGCCTGAGGAGTGGAGACGAAGTGTGCTGGTTCCTATTTTCAAGAACAACGGTGATGTGCAGAGCTGCAGTAACTACAGAGGCATAAAGTTGATCAGCCACAGCATGAAATTATGGGAAAGAGTAGTAGAAGCTAGGCTTAGAAAACAGGTGAAGATCTGTGAGCAACAATATGGTTTCATGCCGAGAAAGATCACTACAGATGCAATGTTTGCTCTGAGAATACTGTTGGAGAAGTACAGAGAAGGCCAGAAAGAGTTACATTGTGTGTTTGTGGACTTAGAAAAAGCTTATGACAGGGTGCCAAGAGAAGAGCTGTGGTATTGTATGAGGAACTCTGGAGTGGCAGAGAAGTATGTTAAGGTAGTGCAGGACATGTACAAGAATAGTGTGACAGCGGTGAGATGCGCAGTCGGAATGACAGACTCATTCAAGGTGGAGGTGGGATTACACCAAGGATCAGCTCTGAGTCCCTTTCTTGTTTGCAGTGGTGATGGACAGGTTGACGGATGAGATCAGACAGGAGTCCCCATGGACGATGATGTTTGCAGATGACATTGTGATCTGTAGTGAGAGTAGAGAGCAAGTTGAGTCTAGTCTGGAGAGGTGGAGATATGCTTTGGAGAGAAGGGGAATAAAAGTCAGTAGAAGCAAGACTGAGTACATGTGTGTGAATGAGAGGGAGCCCAGTGGAATAGTGCAGTTACAAGGAGTAGAAGTGGTGAAAGTAGATGAGTTTAAATATTTGGGGTCAACTGTTCAAAGTAATGGAGAGTGTGGTAGAGAGGTGAAGAAGAGAGTGCAGGCAGGGTGGAGTGGGTGGAGAAAAGTGGCAGGAGTGATTTGCGACCGAAGAATATCAGCAAGAGTGAAGGGGAAAGTCTACAAGACAGTAGTGAGACCAGCTATGTTGTACGGCTTAGAGACGGTGGCACTAACAAAAAGACAGGAGGCAGAGCTGGAGTTGGCAGAGCTGAAGATGCTGAGATTCTCTTTGGGAGTGACGAGAATGGACAAGATTAGGAATGAACATATCAGAGGGACAGTTCAGGTGGGACGGTTTTGGAGACAAAGTCAGAGAGGCGCGATTGAGATGGTTTGGACATGTGCAGAGGAGGGACCCAGGGTATATAGGGAGAAGGATGATGAGGATGGAGCCACCAGGCAGGAGGAGAAGAGGGAAGCCAAAGAGGAGGTTTATGGATGTGTTGAAGGAGGACATGCAGGTGGTTGGTGTGACAGAGGAAGATACAGAGGACAGGGTGAGATGGAAACGATTGATCTGCTGTGGCGACCCCTAACGGGAACAGCCGAAAGACAAAGAAGATCCTCTGGTCTGAAGCCCAACACTAAGCCACTAGACCATCACCACCCAATGACATCCCCTTGACATTGGTGTCACATTTTGTGAAAACCTGCTTACCGACGTCCGAGTTATTTTGTATGCAGACAAACAAGCAGCTACAAAAGCTGGAGAATAATATAGAAAATTCACTTTACACTTTTGTAATTTATTTTCAAAAAAGAAATTACATGAATTATTTTTTGTCGGATGGCAATTTTTTCTGTAATGACATAAATGACAGTTTCTCTGTAGCATACTGGAGTTACAAGTTATTATATTTACAAGGACATTATGAATGAACATCCAAGTCTGTATGAAAGCTGGTAGAATGATCTGTCTTATCACCATACAGAATACTTTCATCTGGTATAGAAATGCGGCGTCTGTTTTTATTTATTTTTTTTTTTTTTCATTTTTCAGTGTTTTTGTCTGATCTCCATGAAGCAATAAATCATCTTTGGTGTTGAGTTCATGTCGGTTCTTTAGGTTCTTACATGTTGTGACGACTTTAACCAAAATCTCAAAAAGGTAGTGCATTTTCCCGCACAGATTTCTGTTCAGGTTTGTTGTTATAATTTGAGTTTTTGTGTTCTGGTGTGGATGAGCTTTGCTCTCTGCACAGTACATTACACTGTCCACTCACAGCCAGTGATGCCGTTACTCTAATCTGACCACTTTTTTTTAGTAACGAGTAATCTAATAAATTAATCTTTCCAAATCAATAATCAGAATAAAGTTACTTCTCCAAGTCACTGTGCGTTACTATTATTTTTACATTGTGGGTCGATAGCAGCATTAAACTTGGTCTGTGGGCAGGGGGTTTAAGCGAACTGTGAGCTTTTCATCCACGGTTTTCTGCAGCAGCTCGACTCGTCCTCACCTCTTAAAGCGCGGTGACAACAGCACACCTGCACTGAGCTTTACAAAGACATTTTTATGCTTTTTTTTTCTCCGAGCCGCTCCGTATCTGCTGCTAAAAACAGCTGATCCTCCGCGACACGTTAACAACTAACACTATTTCCCACTCAAATGCACCTAAACTCTCTTTCTGGGTACCACATGATGTGAAAACGCAGTAAAACTTTCTTACCTGTAAATCTGGTCATGTTTTCTGCATAAATAAATGTAATCCATTCTTTGTGCTCAGACGCCAAAGCAGGGGCGAATCCAGATGGAATGGGGGCGTGGGGCAGGGATGTGCCCCCCTCCCCACAACACCCCTAGATTAAAGGTCCAGTTTTGAAGCCTTTTTTTTTACTACAGCTACTAATACTAATTTTGACAAGTAAAATATTTAGAGAGAATTTAAATGTTAGAAAAATGTTAGAATGAATTTAAGTTACATTTATAAACAATGTAGGTTAGAAATTGCAAGTTTTACTGTTACAGTGCTGTCAACAGTTAAATATGAGGTCAAGAAAGAGGTCTTTATTTTACTTTTTATACAACAAGTATTTATTTTCATTGAAGTCAAGAAAGGGTGACTATAAAGTGAGTTTTGGCAAAACAGGTATCATTGTCATGTTGAGGTGGGTTGTTGTCAGCAGCTGGGGAAAGTAACTAAAAAGTAACTAGTAATCTAACTTAGTTACTTTTACAATTGAGTAATCAGTAAAGTAACTAAGTTACTTTTTCAAGGAGTAATCAGTAATTGGATTACTTTTTCAAAGTAACTGTGGCAACACTGCTCACAGCCCAGCCAAAATTCAATCAGAGGTGGTGGACAGGGCTTGAGGTTTATTCTTCTTATATTTTCCCATCTGGAAGCAGGAAATGATGCACAGTACAGTGAAACCTTTTTAGTATGATTTTGAATAATATTAAATTATTTTTTAATATTATTTAATGTGATTAAATATTATTTAAATAAGTGAACAAGAACCTACAGAAAACCTTCTGCACAGCCAAACCTGTGATTAGTAAAAATAATTAATATCTCGTTAATTAATGCATGTCCTGCGGTGCTTTGAGTAACAAAAATGTGAAATAAGATATTACTGAAAACAAATAAATAAATAACAACCCTACTTGTATCATTTCGGATCAGAATGAACTGTGTTTTGTTTTGGTCTTTTTTTTTTCATTTCACCATCTGATGCTGAAGTTCTTATAAGAATCTTCACGTGTACATTTAAAGGTGAAGCATTAACGTCATGGAAACGGACTTCTGTGTTTGAGTTGCTCTCAAGCAGAAATGCGCGGTGGTCTTTAAAAAGCACCATCCTATTTCCACTTCAGACTAACCCGTCCTGTTTTTGTCTGCTGCCCTCCGGATGTTTCATTACCTGTTTTCTCTCACAGCTTTTCTTTTGGTGACACAATGATAATTAAATTCATTTCAATCTCTCCCTTCACTTCAGTGTTATGAAAAGAGAGGCTTTAAAAAAAAAATCTTCAGGTGATTTTAATTATTCATTCTCAACACTATAAATGTAAATGTAAATGTGGCCTGTGCTGCCGGGGCGCTGATGTCACGTGTCAGAAAAACAAACAAAAAAACAAGGTGAAAACAGAGAACGTCAGACAGAAACACGCAGACGAGGCTCAACTTTGCAGCTTCTGAGTGCACATTTGTCACACTTTGTGACACTGTTTTTTGCATGTGTCCGTGCACATTCTGGAACAGGTCACTGAGCACAAATGCATGCATGTTTATTTAGATGAAGCAGAACGAGGCTCAATCTGGGTTATTTCTGACTTCATAACCGAAGATGAAACAGACTTCAGGTTTTTTCCGACTCCACCCTCTAAAAAATGCTTCATGGGTTCATTTGGGGAACTTTAACTGAAGGGTAGTCAGCATTTTTGCATGTTCATATTTTAATAAGTTGATAACAAAATAGTCCATTTAAAAGAAACAAAAACAATTTGACAAAGGTTGACAATGTTTAAATTATTCTTTAATATTAATGTGTATATGTCACAGACATGAACGAGTGAACCTCTTCAGTATCTCACCATTAGCATGGTTAAAAACTTTCAGCTTTCAGACCCTCCACCTTTTTAAGCATTTTTCTTTTTTTGCTGTTCAGCTTCTGGGGGGGCTCCACCCCCAGACCCCCTAATTACAGCCCTCTTAACCCCCTGTCACTTTAAGCATTTTTTTAAATGTAGATGTAAATTAATATTCAAAGTTTTCAGCTAGTTGACAGTAGGTCTGTACAATATGGCCAAATTATCATATCTCAATATTGTCATATCAGTATGATATACGCTGTGACTATGATTTGACACAAAGTTCAGCAACAGTGAACATTTAAACATTCTTAAACAAAACAGTAATAATACCACGCTCATACTGCACTCATCATAAGGTTAGGATACTGTGCCGTCCAAAAGTATTGGAACACTTGGTATATCACACATTTTAATTTCTTTATGCCAAATACAATACATACAATTCAAATACAAGAAATACAAAAAATTCAAGAATAAAAATTTCTTAAATTATCTTCCTCAAACTCAAACTGAAAGCAAATCTATAAAACTTGATAATATCTGTAAATAATAATTAGTTTTGCTGCCAGTTTTCTTCAGACAGGTCAGGGGACGGGTAGGTGAATATTTCCAAGTCACTTGGACTTTATTTACATCAGTTATGAAGAAATACAGAAGTTTCTTTCACCAAAACATCAAATCTAGGCTTTCATCTCAGATGTACTTTCTGGCAAATTGTACCTGAATGTTCAGGTCTTCTTTTTAAGAAAATCCTCCTCTACACCACTTCATCAGGAAGCTGGGTTTTATATTTTTTTATTAATTTATATCACGTTGTAGAGATTTGCTTTCAGTTTGAGTTTAAGGAAGATAACTTTAGATTTATTTATCTAAAGTTGTGTAACTGATGTGTCACTCAGACAGCAAAATTAAGTCAGTAAAGAAAGGCAGTGTGACATCAGCTGTCTGCTCGCTCGAACAAAGTAAACCAAGATGGCAGAAAACAGTCTGAAACAGGTTTTGTTCTGTATAAATCTCATATGTTCTGTCTGAGTTATTTTCATTAGTTACTTCATCCAAACCATCAACATGTTTATTAGACCCCATTCCTACCAGGCTGCTCAAGGAAGTCCTACCATTATTTAATGCTTCGATCTTAAATATGATCAATCTATCTTTGTTAGTTGGCTATGTACCACAGGCTTTTAAGGTGGCAGTAATTAAACCATTACTTAAAAAGCCATCACTTGACCCAGCTATCTTAGCTAATTATAGGCCAATCTCCAACCTTCCTTTTCTCTCAAAAATTCTTGAAAGGGTAGTTGTAAAACAGCTAACTGATCATCTGCAGAGGAATGGTCTATTTGAAGAGTTTCAGTCAGGTTTTAGAATTCATCATAGTACAGAAACAGCATTAGTGAAGGTTACAAATGATCTTCTTATGGCCTCGGACAGTGGACTCATCTCTGTGCTTGTTCTGTTAGACCTCAGTGCTGCTTTTGATACTGTTGACCATAAAATTTTATTACAGAGATTAGAGCATGCCATAGGTATTAAAGGCACTGCGCTGCGGTGGTTTGAATCATATTTGTCTAATAGATTACAATTTGTTCATGTAAATGGGGAATCTTCTTCACAGACTAAAGTTAATTATGGAGTTCCACAAGGTTCTGTGCTAGGACCAATTTTATTCACTTTATACATGCTTCCCTTAGGCAGTATTATTAGACGGTATTGCTTAAATTTTCATTGTTACGCAGATGATACCCAGCTTTATCTATCCATGAAGCCAGAGGACACACACACCAATTAGCTAAACTGCAGGATTGTCTTACAGACATAAAGACATGGATGACCTCTAATTTCCTGCTTTTAAACTCAGATAAAACTGAAGTTATTGTACTTGGCCCCACAAATCTTAGAAACATGGTGTCTAACCAGATCCTTACTCTGGATGGCATTACCCTGACCTCTAGTAATACTGTGAGAAATCTTGGAGTCATTTTTGATCAGGATATGTCATTCAAAGCGCATATTAAACAAATATGTAGGACTGCTTTTTTGCATTTACGCAATATCTCTAAAATCAGAAAGGTCTTGTCTCAGAGTGATGCTGAAAAACTAATTCATGCATTTATTTCCTCTAGGCTGGACTATTGTAATTCATTATTATCAGGTTGTCCTAAAAGTTCCCTAAAAAGCCTTCAGTTAATTCAAAATGCTGCAGCTAGAGTACTGACGGGGACTAGAAGGAGAGAGCATATCTCACCCATATTGGCCTCTCTTCATTGGCTTCCTGTTAATTCTAGAATAGAATTTAAAATTCTTCTTCTTACTTATAAGGTTTTGAATAATCAGGTCCCATCTTATCTTAGGGACCTCGTAGTACCATATCACCCCAATAGAGCGCTTCGCTCTCAGACTGCAGGCTTACTTGTAGTTCCTAGGGTTTGTAAGAGTAGAATGGGAGGCAGAGCCTTCAGCTTTCAGGCTCCTCTCCTGTGGAACCAGCTCCCAATTCAGATCAGGGAGACAGACACCCTCTCTACTTTTAAGATTAGGCTTAAAACTTTCCTTTTTGCTAAAGCTTATAGTTAGGGCTGGATCAGGTGACCCTGAACCATCCCTTAGTTATGCTGCTATAGACGTAGACTGCTGGGGGGTTCCCATGATGCACTGTTTCTTTCTCTTTTTGCTCTGTATGCACCACTCTGCATTTAATCATTAGTGATCGATCTCTGCTCCCCTCCACAGCATGTCTTTTTCCTGGTTCTCTCCCTCAGCCCCAACCAGTCCCAGCAGAAGTCTGCCCCTCCCTGAGCCTGGTTCTGCTGGAGGTTTCTTCCTGTTAAAAGGGAGTTTTTCCTTCCCACTGTAGCCAAGTGCTTGCTCACAGGGGGTCGTTTTGACCGTTGGGGTTTTACATAATTATTGTATGGCCTTGCCTTACAATATAAAGCGCCTTGGGGCAACTGTTTGTTGTGATTTGGCGCTATATAAAAAAAATTGATTGATTGATTGATTGATATGTTTCTCATATATTTTGTAAAAGTTATCGAAAGAAATAAACACTTCTAAATCTAAAAACTCTGTTTTTGAAACCAAATAACACCTCACATCTCACGGTGTTAGCATGCACGCCCGGGGACGTGCGCCAAGCGAGTAGGTCAGGCCAAAGCACATCTCAGATCCTGACACATGCGCACGTGCGCTTCCTCTTGCGGTCCGTCTGCATGATGGCGCTAGAACAAAAAGATGATATTCGCCGTGGAATTCCCCACAGATAAATATGTCCTCTTCATTAAAATGAGCTGGAATTTTGCGAAATGTTGCAACCCCTGAAATTCTAATATTTGGATTTTGGTAGAAACTAAATTTGATCATTTTAGTGAAATTTGAAAGGCTGTACAGCTTTAATTAACCTTGTACAGGTCAAAGCAAGTCAAGTGCACTAAACTGTTTAAATCAATGCTTTTATTTACAAAACATGAGTTACTATAAACGTCTTGTGGCTTTTACTCAGCAATGGCTGGGTTGGCATTTCTTTAAAAGGTCCTTGCAAATTGATACCTTTATTTTTGAAGTTGAGCCAGCGTGTGTGCTTTCTAAGAGTGTGCTGATATAAATGACTGCTGCTGGATGATGCGCTGATATTTAAAATAGTTTGTCTTGTCTATAAAACCGAGACGAGTGATGTCTAAAACTGCCAGCTTCTGTGATTTATGTATTTTTTTTATTCTTAGTTTTTAGATAGTGTTGAGAAAATGTGAAGGATTTAAAAAAAAACATCTGATTACGGTGTCTGGTGCGACGACATCAGTCATCTTCCCGCCGTCACATCACCCTGATATAGTTGGCGGCGGTAAATGTGATGTCAGTGGGAGTTTGCTTTATTTCTCACTGAGCAGAAGAGATCGTGTAGTCTTTTTTTGAAAAAAGATTCCTCACTTTGTCACACTGCATTGTACAAAAACGCCACAGGCTGTAGCTTGACATATAGCACGTCATCTGAAGTGCACAATGCGACTACTTTCAGGGCGGATTCAACGGCGCTGTTCTAATTACACAGTACATAATCTGAGCTCCAAATTAGGTGCAGGGGACCAAGGGGCTGCATTTACACATTTAAATAATCATGGGTTTGTTTTATATCAGCTCAGGGGGATTGCAGTGGAGGCACACGTCACAGCAAACACCACACTGTGGAACCACCTGGATAACAACCACCCAGGAATGCAAATAAGTAATCATCTGACCTCCTGACCTTCTCCACCCACTGGAGGAATATGCATACTGGATCATAGCCGGATAAATGCACCACATGGTCAAAATATCATCATTGGTCATCCCTCACAATGCAAGTGATCCTCCTCATCTGAGTCTGCCTAACGACCCTCTGACGATTACGACCCTCACACTTGTCTATAAACCGTGGGTCTCTACATTGTAACATGAGATATTTACACAGAAAGATGTTAGACATAAAGATTTTGTAACTTTAAATACCATAAATACCCCCCTGAAGTGTTACATGTAAATATTGATGCGCACATCATCCAGCACACACACGGTGTCTCTGCTCCACATGGAGAACTGAGTAATGTTAACTTTTTCTAAATTTGTGGTGCGTTTCTCCCGCTATGATCCAGTACGCAGATCCCTCAGTGTTGAGGACTCCAGTGGTTGGAGAAGGTCTGGAGGTCAGATGATTGCTTATTTGGGTTCCTGAGTATTTGTTATCCATTTGGTTCCACAGTGTGGTGTTTGCTGTGACGTGTGCCTCCACTGCGAACCCCCGGACCTGATATAAAACAAACCCATGATTATTTAAAAGTGTAAATGCAGCCCCTTGGTCCCCTGCACCTGATGTGGAGCTCAGATTATGTACTGTGTAATTAGAACAGTGGTGCTGAATCCACCCTAAACGTAGTTGCATTGTGCACTTCAGGCGATGCGCTATATGTCAAGCTAGAGCCTGTGGTGGTTCTGTACAATGCAGTGTGACAAAGTGAGAAAACTTTTTTCAAAAAAGACTACAGGGAGAACTAGTTTGCCCGACGTGCACGATCTCCTCTGCTCAGTGAGTCATAAAGCAAACTCCCACTGACATCACATTTACCGCCATCAACTATATCAGGGTGATGTGATGGCGGGAAGATGACTAATGTCATCGCAGCCAGGATCAGATGGAGTCTGTGGTAAATGAGACTTTAATGAGGCGCTGTGACTTTTTTGACTTGTTGTGCCAAGACAGAGAACCGGTTTGGAAGAGTGGGGGGAGAAGGCTCCACTCCGCTAACTAATCTGACGGTGCAACTGTGGCGCAAAGTGCAGGAGAGGGACTTTTCTTCACTAAAACGAATGGCTAAGATCTTATATTTACACTGTGTAATTTTACACCACATGAGGAGCGCAGCTTTCAGGAAATCAATTGACAGCATCAATTGACGTATTTCAACTTTTGAAAAAGCCTGTAAAAATCCACAAATTAGCCTCATCATTGTAAAAGTTGCAGTGTTCAAAGCATGTGAAAAAAGTAGCGGTTAATAGTCCAGAAATTACAGTAAAATCTTTGATGTTCATGTTAAAACACCGGAAAGAGTTGAGCCACACTACTGCAACAGTACCTCTGCTAGCTGACCTACTGCTCTGTTTCCCATCCGTCAGTCTCTGCTGGCCCACGTTGGAGGCTTGACGGATGCACCACATCCTCTGGATTGCTTGGGCATGAAAATCATGAAGAAATGTGAAGAGATATGTAGAACCTGTCTCGACAACGCATCGGTAGCAAGTGACACAATCCCTGTGTTATGTCGAGTTTATATATGTAAGCAACATCACATGATGTCTCAAAAGTTGAATCCATGATCAGCTCTGCCAAGTGACAGCACTGATCTGCGGAATGCGCTACCAAAGCGCTGCCCTCTGATGACAACAGTTCACATGCGTCCTGTGTGAGTCAATGGGCCGTCCCCAAACATTGAGCTCAGACAGTACAACAGCACCCTCTGCTGTACTACATCAACTTGCATTGGAGACAGGAAATTTGGACCACTGGAGTGCGTCAGTTGCTTCATGTCATCGTGTGAATGGACCTTAACCGTTCATTTGACACAAAATCTTTCCAGTGGTACCAAAGGAACTTCTGAAGACACCTCGTACCAAAGACATCCTGTCGTTGCCTTCACTGGTAAGTATCTAAGTCTGAACCGCGCAGTAAGACAGGAAGCATCAAGACCCGAAAGGCTTGGACCTTAGTTCTCCTGCATGAATATCAGAATCATCAAACACCTCACTCCAGTAACCTCATGACTTCGTAGGTTCTTCCCAGGTGTCAGATGATCTCACAGGCTGAGGACCCAGAGATGTGGACGTTTTGGTGGTCCATGAATTAAACCAAACTGCTTTAAGAGCAGCGCTGTGGGTAAGTGGTTAGCACTGTTGCCTCACAGCCAGAAGGTCATGGGCTCGATTCCCACCTGTGACCTTTCTGTGTGGAGTTTACATGTTCTCCCTGTGTTTGTGTGGGTTTCCTCCGGGTGCTCCGGTTTCCTCCTACATTTAAAGAGATGCAGGTTAGATGGACTGGAAACTTTAGAATTGTCCAGGTCTTCCTTGCAAAAGAGATCTCAATCTCAATGGGACTAACCTGGTTCAATAAAGTAAAAACCTAAAAAATAAAGAGCTGTCTGCACGTGAAGGTGCTTGTGTTGCTGCTGGGTCAGTAGATAACAGATCTGTACACCAACCGTCCAATAGCGTGAGCACATCACAGGAGCGGCACCTCATTCCGACAACACCTCGTCCTCCTCCGTCTCTACGTCTTCATGCCTGATGGGTCACAACAGATGGCAGTATTTAAATTGATCAAACCCCACATGTTCCACTGTGACCTTCTGCTCCGTTTCGCTCTCTGTCACATTGAGTCAACATGTCTCCAGATTGTCCTCTTAACCCCCCCCAATCTGGACAGGTCCTCGTCATTTTGGCGGGTTCCTCTGTCTCTTGATTTTGCCGTTCCTTCTCCAGACCACTCTTCACCTCTCCAGCAGCATCTGGCCACTCGCTTGCTGCTAGACTTCAGACTAGAGTGTGTTTAGATTGTGCAGGTCACAAGGGGACTGATATGTCTCCACACACCCCAGTAACACCTGAAGAACTGAAGACATACTTGTGGATGATATGAACTTGTGTCCTCCTGCAGTGCTTTTTTACCTCAGGCTTAACAATGAAGCTGTTCTCTCTTCTGTTCTGTTTTCTCAATCATTTCTAAAAAGATCAAGCTTGTGTATGAGCGAAATTTGTCTAAAAATGAAGTACGTCTACTAAATGAGGCAAAGCAGGAGTCACATGTGAGTCCAAACCAGGACCCCCACTCAGTCATGTGCCTGAAAGAGGTGAGACAGGTTATATTAAACAGAATTACTCTCATAGTATAAATGGAAGGCATCAGAGGGCTGATACACATCCTGCATGCTCTACACACCACAATATGAGCGTACAAGTAAATATACACTCACCGGCCACTTTATTAGGTACATCTGTTCAATTGCTTGTTGACACAATAGTTATTCAGCCAGTCACATGGCAGCAATTCGATGCATTTAGGCATCTAGATGTGGTGAAGATGACTTGCTGAAGTTCAAACTGAGCATCAGAATGTGCAAGAAAGAGGATTTAAGTGACTTTGAACATGACATGGTGGTTAGTACCAGATGTGCTGGTCTGAGTATTTAGAAACTGCTGATCTACTGGGATTTTCACACACAACCATCTCTAGGGTTTGCAGAGAATGGTCCAAAAAAAGAGAACATATCCAGTGAGCGGCAGTTGTGTGGACAAAAATGTCTTGTTGATGTCAGAGGTTATGAGCAGACTGGCTGAATGGGTGAGTGTGTGATGCCATCATGTCCATATGGACCAACATCTCTGAGGAATGTTTGCAAAACTAGCTAGGTATACCTAATTAAGTGGACATCTGTCTGTAATGGTGTATTTGGCTATGTGTGACTTCATCACATGAATTCTGTGTGACCTCATGATGAAGTCATTCATACCAATCAGTCACAGATACTTTGTTGATCAATATGTGATTGAGATCATCCATCTGAGCTACTTGGTTGTTACACTAAAAAAGGTGTTTTTATTGAAATGTTTTCCTTGACCTTTGACCATACGACTCCAAAATCTCATCACCTCTAGATATCTATCTGAGTAATATTCCTACAAGGTTTGATCCATCTGGCCTTCTTGGTTGTTGGGATGTACACATAAGGTGTATTATTTTTATTTATTTATTTTTAGATTGTGCTTTCCTTGACCTCTGACCTTTGACCACACTACTCCAAAATGTAATCACCTGTAAATATTTGTCCAAGTAATATTCCCACAAAGTTTTGAGGAAATCTTTCAGGCTGTTTTTGAGTGATCTTGTACACACACACACACACACACACACACACACACACACACACACACACACACACACACACACACACACACACACACATACACTAAGAGTTTTTGAGTTATTGTGTTAAAAACGTTAGAGGATGGACTCCTCTGATCTGTTCGTCTATCCATCCATCCGTCCGTCTATTCACTCGCTGCATTTTTCAGGCTACATGTCTCAGCTTTTGCCAAACCTTCGGAATATTTTAATATTAAAACACTCAATTGTCAGACTTTAATAATGAACATGTTCTTGGGTCAGATTTTGCTCGGTCCGTGGTGTTGAAATATTCTCATCTGCTATTTTTGACTGCAGGTGTTTTCCCTCCTCTTCTCTCATCTTCACTTTCTCTCAAGTGAGCCAACTGCGTTTATTTTTAGGTTTCCCGTTTTAGCTCACCGGGGGTTTTGGGAAGCGTCTGTGTGTGGAAGGTCTGGCTTGGGGGAGGGGGGGTGCTGAAGATGTGATGTCACTCTTGCTGGTGTACAGCTGGTGCTGCTGATGTGAGGACGGCATGAGGACAAAGGTGGGGCCGGCAGTCCACGCCTTCACTTCCCCACAGCAACACTTTGCAATAAGAAACGTGCACAGCTCACCGGAGTAGAAACATTCCAAAATGTGTGAAATCCCCTTTGAGAAGTAGATCTTTTTTGTGTTTGAATATTTTATTGGGTTTGTTCTTCTGAATTTGAGGATGTCATCTCACATAAATGAAAACTCTGAACATTCCATGAATCAGTGGTGAATTCTTGCATTCATACCTCGCGGGCACCACACACCAGATTTTGTTCTGTCTTTCTTCATCCCAACCGCTCCCGTTTACCATTTCAGCATCCATCCTTTCATCCATCCCTCCGAATGCTTCTTTTCATTTTCGCTGCATCCTTCATTTTCCTCCATTTCCCAGTTCCTCTCTGCAGCCTTTTTTTCTTCTTTGCTCCCTCCTTCCTCGCCAGCAGAGACTTGGCAAGCTCCCCCCACCCCTCCCCGACACAAAAACAAGCCTGGTCGTCATGGCAACCTTTTGGCGCTCACATGAAGTGATGCACATTTATTTTTAGATGCCGTTGCCATTCAAGACAATCAGCAACGGGTTCACGGGTTCGCTCATGCCAGAGCTGCAGATATTTCTGACTCTGTGTTAATCCACGACACGGCACATAAAAAACCCAAGACATTCTGCCGACAAACCTGGAACATGCTTACAGAATCCCACACCTGATATGTATGGATTAACTTTAGAAATAGGGCGGCACTCATTAGAGTGCATCTTTCCCCATCATCTCTCCATTTTGCAGACTCTGCCCCAATTTACGGATCATTCCCTTTATTCTGAGCTGGAGTGAATCCATGCACAGCTCTAACTCTGTGCACAACTCTGCAGAGGACAGTTAATTAACAGCCATAACAGCGTGTTTGTGTTTGAGGCAGTGCCCTGTTCATTTTATGAAGACACACAATTTCTTAGCCAATTATGGGGGTTCATGAAAACAAAACAGAGGCTTCATTTTTTTTTTCCTGATCCTGATTGTGCAGACTGTAGCTGGATCTAATGACTCACAGTGTGCACACTGCCTGTGTGCATTTGTATTGCAGTTTCAGCCTCTGATGACTGATTTCCAACCTATTAGGGACTCCTTTGATCAAATTTTTTGCTGAAGTTCAACCATTTTCTACTGATGCATCTCAGTGTGCGTCAGTGGAGCAAATTCATCGGTTTGGGATCACTTGTACCTTTTTCTCTGCATTCATACAGATGAAGATGTACTTCACGCTCTATTTGAACATACTTTTAATGGTTTAAAGTTATACGGCCTTTGGGTTTTTAAAGATTTAAGTCATAAAAAGAATTTTCTTTGGCACCACTATCATTTTATTCCTTGACATTTAAATGCGGGCTCCATAATTTGATTTTGTCAATGTGATCAAAATTTACAATAAAAGCAATTTAGAATATTGACCCCTGAAGGGAAGAATTTCAAGTGATCAGACACCATGACCTACATTTGGTAGTGACTGTAGTCATAGATCATGTGGGGGTTTCCCCTGACGTGTGACGGATGCTGAGAAGGACATGGCGACAGCCAATCAGAGTAAAGGAAGACAGCGGGACATTTCTGTATACTAAATCTAATATGTTTCTTATATATATTTTAAATGTTAGCGAGAACTAAACACTTCTAAATCTAAAAATGCTGTTTTTGTAACCAGATAAAACCTCTTTATCGACATCTTACGTATGTTAAGATTTTAAGGTTTTGTTATTGACTTATAAGGTTGTTCATGGACTGGCGCCATCTTATCTGGCTGATCTGGTGGACCTTTACGTGCTGGCCCAGGCTTTGCGGTCACAGGATTCTCTGTGTGTGAAGAAGAAATCAGCAGGTCAAAGAGCCTTTTCTTATCGTGCACCCACCCTGTGGAACAGTCTTCCTGCGACTGTGAGGCAGTCGGAGTCCGTGGACATTTTTAAGTCAAGACTGAAAACCTATTTTTATTCTCTTTCTTAAACTCAGCCACATGGGGTGTGCAGCCAGTACATTCTGAGTGCCGGTCCCAAGCCCGGATAAATGAGGAGGGTTGCGTCAGGAAGGGCATCCGGCATAAAACAAGCCAACCCAACTATGCAGACTCAGAATCGAATTCCCATACCGGATCGGTCGCGGCCCGGGTTAACAACGTCCGCCACCGGTGCTATTGCCCAACAGGGTGCTGGTGGACATTGGGCTACTGCTGGGCGAAGACGACGAAGAAGAGGAGGAAAACGTTGCCACGAACAGCGGGAGAAGAAGAAAACTAGAAGGGTGGAAATGAGAGTGGGGACTTTGAATGTTGGTAGTATGACTGGTAAAGGGAGAGAGCTGGCTGATATGATGGAGAGGAGAAAGGTAGACATATTGTGTGTGCAAGAGACCAAGTGGAAGGGAAGTAAGAGCAGGAGCATCGGCGGTGGGTACAAGTTGTTGTACCATGGTGAGGATAGGAAGAGAAATGGTGTTGGGGTCATTTTAAAGGAAGAGTATGTTAAAAGTGTGTTGGAGATTAAGCGAGTGTCTGACAGGGTGATGAGTGTGAAGTTGGAAATTGAAGGGGTGATGATGAATATCATCAGTGCATATGCCCCACAGGTAGGTTGTGAGATGAAGGAGAAAGAAGATTTCTGGAGTGTGTTAGATGAGGTGGTGGAGAGTGTGCCCAAGCATGAAAGAGTGGTGATAGGAGCAGACTTCAATGGGCATGTTGGTGAAGGGAACAGAGGTGATGAGGAAGTAATGGGTAGATATGGTATCAAGGATAGGAATGGGGAAGGACAGATGGTAGTTGATTTTGCAAAAAGGATGGAAATGGCTGTGGTGAATACCTACTTTAAGAAAAGGGAGGAGCACAGGGTAACATATAAGAGTGGAGGAAGGTGCACACAGGTGGACTACATTCTTTATAGGAGATGCAAGCTAAAAGAAATCACAGACTGTAAGGTGGTAGCAGGAGAGAGTGTCACTAGACAGCATAGGATGGTTGTTTGTAGGATGACTTTAGAGGTAAAGAAGAAGAAGAGAGTGAGAGCTCAATAGAATTTAAAATTCTTCTTCTTACTTATAAGGTTTTGAATAATCAGGTCCCATCTTATCTTAGGGACCTCGTAGTACCATATCACCCCAATAGAGCGCTTCGCTCTCAGACTGCAGGCTTACTTGTAGTTCCTAGGGTTTGTAAGAGTAGAATGGGAGGCAGAGCCTTCAGCTTTCAGGCTCCTCTCCTGTGGAACCAGCTCCCAATTCAGATCAGGGAGACAGACACCCTCTCTACTTTTAAGATTAGGCTTAAAACTTTCCTTTTTGCTAAAGCTTATAGTTAGGGCTGGATCAGGTGACCCTGAACCATCCCTTAGTTATGCTGCTATAGACGTAGACTGCTGGGGGGTTCCCATGATGCACTGTTTCTTTCTCTTTTTGCTCTGTATGCACCACTCTGCATTTAATCATTAGTGATCGATCTCTGCTCCCCTCCACAGCATGTCTTTTTCCTGGTTCTCTCCCTCAGCCCCAACCAGTCCCAGCAGAAGACTGCCCCTCCCTGAGCCTGGTTCTGCTGGAGGTTTCTTCCTGTTAAAAGGGAGTTTTTCCTTCCCACTGTAGCCAAGTGCTTGCTCACAGGGGGTCGTTTTGACCGTTGGGGTTTTACATAATTATTGTATGGCCTTGCCTTACAATATAAAGCGCCTTGGGGCAACTGTTTGTTGTGATTTGGCGCTATATAAAAAAATTGATTGATTGATTGATTGAATAAAGGATCAGATGGTGGAAGCTGAAGGAGGAAGACTGTTGTGTGAAATTTAGCGAGCAGGTGAGAGAAGCACTAGTTGGAGGGGAAGCAATTTTGGACAACTGGAAAAGTACTGCAGATGTGGTGAGGGAGACAGCTAGGGCAGTACTGGGTATGACATCTGGACAGTGGAAGGAAGACAAGGAGACTTGGTGGTGGAATGAAGAGGTCCAAGAAAGCATAAGGAGAAAGAGGATGGCGAAAAAGTTTTGGGATAGTCGGAGAGATGAAGAAAGTAGACAGGAGTACAAGGAGATGCGGCATAAGGCGAGAAGAGAAGTGGCAAAAGCAAAGGAAAAGTCATATTGCGAGCTGTACAAGAAGTTGAATAGTAAGGAAGGAGAAAAGGACTTGTACCGATTGGCCAGACAAAGGGACAGAGCTGGAAAGGATGTGCAGCAGGTTAGGGTGGTAAAAGATGCACATGGTAATGTGCTGACAAGTGAGGAGTGTGTGCTGAGAAGGTGGAGGGAATATTTTGAAGAGTTGATGAATAAAGAAAATGAGCGAGAGAAAAGACTGGATGATGTGGTGAGAGTAAATCAGGAAGTAAAAGAGATTAGTGAGAGTAAATCAGGAAGTAAAAGAGATTAGCAAGGAAGAAGTGAGGGCTGCTATGAAGAGGATGAAGAGTGGAAAGGCAGTTGGTCCAGATGACATTCCAATGGAGGCATGGAAATGTCTAGGAGAGATGGCAGTAGAGTTTCTAACCAGATTGTTTAATAAAATCTTGGAAAGTGAGATGATGCCTGAGGAGTGGAGACGAAGTGTGCTGGTTCCTATTTTCAAGAACAAGGGTGATGTGCAGAGCTGCAGTAACTACAGAGGCATAAAGCTGATCAGCCACAGCATGAAGTTATGGGAAAGAGTAGTAGAAGCTAGGCTTAGAAAACAGGTGAAGATCTGTGAGCAACAATATGGTTTCATGCCGAGAAAGAGCACTACAGATGCAATGTTTGCTCTGAGAATACTGTTGGAAAAGTACAGAGAAGGACAGAAAGAGTTACATTGTGTGTTTGTGGACTTAGAAAAAGCTTATGATAGGGTGCCAAGAGAAGAGTTGTGGCATTGTATGAGGAAGTCTGGAGTGGCAGAGAAGTACGTTAGGGTAGTGCAGGACATGTACAAGAATAGTGTAACAGCGGTGAGATGCGCAGTTGGAATGACAGACTCATTCAAGGTGGAGGTGGGATTACACCAAGGATCAGCTCTGAGTCCTTTCTTGTTTGCAGTGGTGATGGACAGGCTGACAGATGAAATCAGACAGGAGTCCCCATGGACTATGATGTTTGCAGATGACATTGTGATCTGTAGTGAGAGTAGAGAGCAAGTTGAGTCTAGTCTGGAGAAGTGGAGATATGCTTTGGAGAGAAGGGGAATGAAAGTCAGTAGAAGCAAGACTGAGTACATGTGTGTGAGTACATGGAGAGTGTGGTAGAGAGGTGAAGAAGAGAGTGCAGGCAGGGTGGAGTGGGTGGAGAAAGGTGGCAGGAGTGATTTGTGACCGAAGAATATCAGCAAGAGTGAAGGGAAAAGTTTACAAAACAGTAGTGAGACCAACTATGTTGTATGGTTTAGAGACAGTGGCATTAACAAAAAGACAGGAGGCAGAGCTGGAGGTGGCAGAGCTGAAGATGTTGAGATTCTCTTTGGGAGTGACAAGAATGGACAAGATTAGGAATGAACATATCAGAGGGACAGCTCAGGTGGGACAGTTTGGAGAGAAAGTCAGAGAGGCGAGATTGAGATGGTTTGGACATGTGCAGAGGAGGGACCCAGGGTATATAGGGAGAAGGATGCTGAGGATGGAGCCACCAGGCAGGAGGAGAAGAGGGAGACCAAAGAAGAGGTTCATGGATGTGCTGAGAGAGGACATGCAGGTGGTTGGTGTGACAGAGGAAGATACAGAGGACAGGGTGAGATGGAAACGATTGATCTGCTGTGGCGACCCCTAACGGGAACAGCCGAAAGACAAAGAAGAAGAAGTTTTTATTTTTTATCTGTTTTATTTTTACTTCTGTTTTTAATTATGTATTTGAATTTTTTTAAATTCATTTTTAATTATTTATTTATATTTTATGTTGAATTGTTTTATGTAAGGCGCCTTGAGACAGCTTTTGCTGTGATTTGGCGTATTATAAGCTAATTAAATTAAATTAAATTAAATGTTCGCGTGCACACCCCGGGAACATACATCAAGCAAGCGAGTCAGGTCAAAGGTGATCTCAAAACTTTATGCAAGTGCATCCTCCTGGAGTCAGTCTGCACGACGGTGGTAGAGGGAAAAGACGATATTCGCTGTGGAATTCCCCACAAATAAACATGGTATCTTCATTAAAATGAGCTGGAATTTTACATGTTACAAAAATTAACCAACATTATAATGTTTGGATTTCAGTAGAAACTACATTTTGTGAAATTTGAACATGGCTGTTTTAACTCCTATAGATCTTATCATTTATCATTATCTTGAAATAAGAGCATAGAATTTTTTTTTTTTTTTTTTTTTTTTGCTGAATATTTATTTTGATAATTTTGATTTCTTTTCTAATAGTTGTTTTCAGCTCATTTTCACTGTAGTTTGATGCTCCACCTCACAACCCTTTGTGTATAACTTGCCTAAGTACAGCACATCTGCACATTGTGCTGTATAAACAGCAGAAAAACTTTGCACTTGCCTTTAGATCAGGTTATTTTTTAATATATATTTTGGTTTATAGTCCAATCAGGCAACATGGCAGCTCAAGTGGTCATCGCACTTGCTTCCAAACCAGAAGTTTCACGGTTTAACTCCGTCCGTGCCCGGTCTCCATGTAATGTGATGTTGTGCTATAAAGGATATCTGTCATGAAATGTTTGCTAATTCAACATACAGAACTATATCAGATCTGCTGTGGTGATCCAGAGCGAATGATGGTGGGATTTTTTTTCTTCCCCTCAAAAGTTTCAAATGGTTAAACAAAATTCTAAATGACACGAGAAATCGTTGACATGGATAATTGTCTTTTCTGTCAAGTGCTTATTTTGTTTTATTACATTAATATGTGACTGTTTTCCTGCAGATTTGAACTCCATTATTTTGCTCTTTAAAACTTTTAATTTATATGCATATTTTAATTTAACAGAAAAGCTGAAAAATTTTCACCAGTGGAATTACAATATTCTGAATATAGAACTTTTTTGCTTCTACTTTGTTCATGTGCCGCTTGTCATTTATGAATTAAAACGTAAATATTGTTCTTACACAAAGGCGGTGTCGAGAGTCGTGATTGACGCCAACTTAGTGAGGAATTTGCAGTGATTTGTGTTCCAGGCTGCAGTGAGCAACAAAAACCAACAGCATAAAATATTAATCATCACTGAGCAGGAGTGCAGATTAAAAAAGCTGTCGAGGACTTAGAAAAAGCCAACACAGTTGAAAGGATTCCTTTTGTATTGATAAATGGGAACCTTTCCTGCTTTGTCTCAAATGTCATCCTTTGTGCCTGTGTGTAGCCCTCCTCTCTCTGGTACACACACGCGGTCGTGTTTCCAAACCCGTGCTCGTGCAGATGGCTATTCCCTTTGTTGAGCCGCTTGCTTCAAGCTTCGGGTTACTTGAGACACTGATGCCCCATGCCCACTCTAATAACAGCTTGTGCCAACACAAAGGACCCCTCCGGCATTTTGCTGGCATTGTCTGAACAAGTCTTTTTTTTTCTTTTTTTTTTAACAGGCTTTGTCCCTGTTCCAGTTTTACACCACTTTGATTTGTCACATTGTTTCATCATCTACCAAATGGAAGCTACTGTTTCTGAAGAGGTTTGATCTGACCAGGCCAGATGCTGGTCAGACACATCCAGGACCCTGTTCAGACTTCCAGTAAGAATCCCAGATTTTTGCACATCCAATGTGAATCTGATTCCATATTGCAAATCTTAATGGCCAAAAGTCACATGAAATCTCTCTTTTTTTTTTTCTAAATCAGTTTCAAGCCTCATTCGTCGGTGGTTTGAAACGTGATTCAAATAACGAATTTGCAAGCCCTTTTGGTCTAAACACTCAGAGTGGACTGTTATGTCTGAGAGCTGCAGTGAGAAATGTACGCTGCCAATGATATCAGTCACTGCTCGCTCCAAAAAAGAAAACATTCAGTATGAGGTGTGTTTACAGAGACGTGCTGTCGGGTGACAGTTGTTGTTCAGCTAAATGAGCCAGTGAGAAAAACACATACACACACATATGCCCAAATGAACCTGTAAAATCACATCCAAAAATGGGCACAGAAGACAGAGTGTAGACTAAAAGTCATTATGACAAATGATGTAGAAAAACCAAGTAGCAACACCACCTACAGTGGCTGGCAAAAGTATTCAGCCCTTGATATTTCACGCTTTTAAATTTGTTTATGGTATTTCAAATAAAAAAGTAAATCAGGCTTCTCAATATAAAAATTTCTAAAATGATCAGACTCAAACTCAAAGTAAATCTCTACAACTTGATATCAATTAATTAAAAATATAAAAGCCAAGATGATGGGTTGCATAAGTAATCAGCCCCTTTGGTATAATACCCGTAAATAATCAGTTTTATTGCCAGTTTCCTTCAGACAAGTTAGGAGATGGATACATGAACATTTCCAAGTCATTGAATATGTCTTGAACTTTAATGAAGAAATACAAACAGTATTGCACTCTATGGTAAATCTGAGTGGAGTAGACAGTTCTCAAAAACTGAGTGACTGTGCAAGAAGGAGAAGAGTGAGGAGAGCCATCAAGACACTCGGTCAACCCAAAAGAAGTTACAGGCTTCTGTGGCTGTGTTTGGAGAAATTGTACATGGTGCATGTTTTGCATTTTGTATCCCCATTTATACAGCTTCATGATGAAGTGGTATAAAGGAGGATTTTATTAAAAGGAAGACTTGAAAGTTCACCTACAATTTGCCAGAAGGTACATCTTAGATGCAAGCCTAGATTTAATGTTTCGGTGAAAGAAAATCCTCCTCTGTACCACTTCATCATGAAGCTGTATAACTGGGGATACAAAATGCAAAACTTGCACTATGCACAATTTCTCCAATCACAGCCACAGAAGCTTGTAGTTCGTTCATTGGCATCACTCGATAATCGAGGATAGTTCCAGGAATCAGGGGTGTTTCCATTTGGTGTGAGAGAATAGACCGAGATGTGAGTAGAAGAGATGAGGACAGGAAGGGCAAGGATTAGTTGGAGGGGGTGCAGTGCCGGCTTCTCGTTGAGCAATTCAGAGCTTTTTCAAGTGTCGTTTTTCATCAGCTTGTTGGCGTCGCTCCCCTTCAGTGGTCTTGGCACCAATCATGCAGACAGATCTCCAGGCACTCCGATTCAGAGCGAGATCCTCTCACACGTCCAGATTGATCTTAAAGTCTTGAAGGGTGCGTTTGATCTGATCTTTGAATCGTTTCTTCGGACCACCTCTTTTTCGATGTCCCGCAGTCAGCTCTGAATACAGAACTCTCTTTGGAAGTCTGGTTTGGTCCATGCGCTTGATGTGTCCAAGCCAATGAAGTTGATGCTGATTGATTGTCGTTTCAATGGAGAGGAGGTCAGCTCTTTCGAGCACAGCTGTGTTTGGAATCCTCTCCTCCCATGAGATGTTCAGGATCCTCCTGAGCTTCTGCTGATGGAACCGCTCAAGCTTTTGAATTTGATATTTGTACAGCGTCCAGCTCTCACAGCCATAAAGAAGAGATGGGAGAACCACAGCGCAATAAACCAGGACTTTGGTTGAGGTTTTGATATCACGATCCAGGAATACGTGATTGGCCAATCTTCCGTAGGCAGCATGAGCAACCCAAAGCTGATTATCGAGTTCAGGGTCAACACTGCAGGATTGATCCATGACACTGCTGAGGTACGGGAAGGTTGATACGTGTTCCACCACCTCATTGTGGATGGTAATTTGGAGATGTACTTGATTCTCCTGTGGTGAGCAAAGGGACAGAACCTTCGTTTTCTTGTAGTTCATGGAAAAACCAAAATCTTCATATGCCTGGACGAAATGATCACAGACGATTTGGAGCGACTCACAAGATCGTGCCACAGCATTGTTGTCGTCAGCTTACTGAAGTTCGACGATCGACAAGACAGAGGTTTTGTTCGTGGACTTGAGGCACTGGAGTTTGAACAAGTGCCATCAAATCTGTATCGGATTGAGACTTTGTCATGGGTTGATGAGTCAATTCTTTGGAGGAGAGCAGTGAGATAGATTGAGAAAAGTGTTGGTGCAAGGACACAGCCCTGTTTGGCACCACAGCTGATGGGAAATGGATCTGAGAGACTTCCGCTGAAACAGCCACAGCCTTCCATGCATTCAATTTCTCAATCACAGCCACAGGAGCCTGTAACGTCTGCTGGGTTGTTTTGGGTGTCTTGGTGGCTTTCCTCACTCTTCTTCTGCACAGTCACTCAGTTTTTGAGAACTGTCTACTCCACACAGATTTACCATAGAGTGTCATACTGTTTGTATTTCTTCATAACTGATGTAAATAAAGTTCAAGACATATTCCGTGACTAGGAAATGTTCATGTATCCATCCCCTGACTTGTCTGAAGAAAACTGGCAATTAAACTGATTATTTACAGGTATTATACCAAAGGGGCTGATTACTTATATAACCCATCATCTTGGCTTTTATATTTTTAATTAATTGATATCAAGTTGTAGAGATTTGCTTTGAGTTTGAGTCTAAGGAAAATAATTTTAGAAATGTTTATATTGAGAATCCTGATTTTCTTTTTGTATTTGAAATTCCATGAACAAATTTAACAGTGTGAAATATCAAGGGGCTGAATTCTTTTGCCAGCCACTGTACCTTCAGCTATTGGTGTGTGTGTGTGTGTGTGTGTGTGTGTGTGTGTGTGTGTGTGTGTGTGTGTGTGTGTGTGTGTGTGTGTGTGTGTGTGTGTGTGTGTGCGTGCGTGCACCCTTTTTTTCAGACTCAATAATAAACTGATGCAATCCGAGTCTGTCATGCTTCAGACACATGAAAATTCAGTAAGGTATATCTTATATATTATATTCCAATTCTAAGGTGGAACTATGCCAGTATACAAAGGTATATCTAAATATCATGTATCTAAATAATAACATGGTATGAATGGGTCCGGATCCGCTCTGGTGTGACAAAGTGGTGCGAGAGATTAAGATGGCAGTCCAGGTTCTATGTTATTACTATAGCAGCTAATGTGGATAAGACAGATAATGTGGATTGCTGCTTGGACACATAGGTTGGATCTGGTCACTTTCTAATAATGCGGACAGTCAATCTGTGAAATCAGATTTGAATCAGATATGCAATAAAATCTGTCTGAACAAAGCCTACGACTCCAAAATCAGTGGGGTGTTTCCCAGTCCTGGTTCTCGGGACCCAACGTACTGCAAGAAAGAAAAAGAAAGAAAGAAAGAAAAAGAAAAAAGTGACTTTGATTCTGCACTGCTTCACCTCAGGGAGCAGTACTGTTCACTGCTTTTTTGTTAGGTTGGCACAAATCAATTTCATAAATTTAAAGTGAAGGGAGAGGTGCTACTCTGATTGGCTGAGCTCATGTTTGGACTACAAATTGCCCTTGTATAATGAACACAGTCATCCCAACCATTTTGTGCACAGTACCCACATTCATTCTGGAATTTCCCACTACTCATATAGCATAGTGTACTCAGGCCTGTTCATAATGGGTTTGCGTTCTTTGTACGGGTTAATTTACACACCCTCTGTAGAGGTCCATACTCAGTGCCTTTCTTTTTTTTCTTTTTTTTTTATTATTATTTTACAAAACAACATATAGCACAATCATACAACATGACAGAAACACAAATAAATAAAGGGATACAGAAAGTATATGGAGGAATGTGCATGTGTGTAGAGTGTGTGTGTGCACAGAGTAAGTACATGAGTGTTATTTCACAACAAATTTAACATCTGGGAGAATAAACAATTAACAGATCATAAATGTGCAGAAAATAGGGACAAACAATAACAGGCCCTGGCAACAAATATAAATAAAGATAAAGGCAAGAGGACAAAGACAACATGACAACATAAAACGAAACAGGCAATAACAAGCACTGGCAACAACGGTAATATAAAGAAATAAATGCATGAGGATAATAACCATATAATATAAAACAATACAGACATGATACACAAGGAGGAATATATACATATATACAGTACATACACATATATACATATATGTACACATACATACATACATACCCACAAACACACACACACACATATATATATATATATATATATATATATATATATATATATATATATATATATATATATATATATATATATATATATATACTCAACAAAAATATAAACGCAACACTTTTGGTTTTGCTCCCATTTTGTATGAGATGAACTCAAAGATCTAAAACTTTTTCCACATACACAATATCACCATTTCCCTCAAATATTGTTCACAAACCAGTCGAAATCTGTGATAGTGAGCACTTCTCCTTTGCTGTGATAATTCATCCCACCTCACAGGTGTGCCATATCAAGATGCTGATTAGACACCATGATTAGTGCACAGGTGTGCCTTAGACTGTCCACAATAAAAGGCCACTCTGAAAGGTGCAGTTTTGTTTTACTGGGGGGGGGGGGATACCAGTCAGTATCTGGTGGGACCACCATTTGCCTCATGCAGTGCAACACATCTCCTTCGCATCATCCGTGAAGAGAACACCTCTCCAACGTGCCAAACGCCAGCGAATGTGAGCATTTGCCCACTCAAGTTGGTTACGACGATGAACTGGAGTCAGGTCGAGACCCTGATGAGGATGACGAGCATGCAGATGAGCTTCCCTGAGACGGTTTCTGACAGTTTGTGCAGAAATTCTTTGGTTATGCAAACCGATTGTTCCAGCAGCTGTCCGAGTGGCTGGTCTCAGACGATCTTGGAGGTGAACATGCTGGATGTGGAGGTCCTGGGCTGGTGTGGTTACACGTGGTCTGCGGTTGTGAGGCTGGTTGGATGTACTGCCAAATTCTCTGAAACGCCTTTGGAGATGGCTTATGGTAGAGAAATGAACATTCAATACACGAGCAACAGCTCTGGTTGACATTCCTGCTGTCAGCATGCCAATTGCACGCTCCCTCAAATCTTGCGACATGTGTGGCATTGTGCTGTGTGATAAAACTGCACCTTTCAGAGTGGCCTTTTGTTGTGGGCAGTCTAAGGCACACCTGTGCACTAATCATGGTGTCTAATCAGCATCTTGGTATGGCACACCTGTGAGGTGGGATGGATTATCTCAGCAAAGGAGAAGTGCTAACTATCACAGATTTTGACTGGTTTGTGAACAATATTTGAGGGAAATGGTGATATTGTGTATGTGGAAAAAGTTTTAGATCTTTGAGTTCATCTCATACAAAATGGGAGCAAAACCAAAAGTGTTGCGTTTATATTTTTGTTGAGTGTATATACACACACTGTTGTGTGTTGGGGGGTTTGGCTGGACATTTTGGTGTTGTTTTCTTTTCTTTGCTCTCCAGGTGGTATGCAAACTGGTTTTTGTCTGTGGAGACGGTGCTGGCAGAAGAGTCCTTCACCCTCATCAGCATTATTAGCTGCACCTGTGGATGATGCTCACATATAAACTTAAAGACTTTCAGCTGAAGCAGATAATGAGATGGCGTTCTGTATTTAAGCCATGAGTGGTTCAAGCAGAATTGCCGGGAACTCGACCTTGTGACGTTCGTTTGTGAGACGCTGAGGACAGCGCCTGGGTTTGACACATTGTGCCTGTGAAGGAGGACGGGTGAGGGACACATGCTGTCAGCACACATCAGAGGTGATGATTGTCTGAATAAGTGTTAACAGTAATTTGGTATTTTGTTACGCAGTATATTTGAACATTGATGAGAATTGTGTAGCTCGCTTCTCACTGCCGTGGCGTACGGAATGATGATCCTCCACCTGTTGTGAGAGGCTGCTCATTTACATAAAGCTTAAATTCAGACCTGAATGTGTTGCTGATAGTGTGTGCCTTTGAAGGATATTTGTTGTAGCTGTTGACTTACCTCACCTTTTCCATCCTTCACAGAGTCAGTTTGTCGTGTCCACCTGGGGGGTGTTCGGCGGTGAGTCTGGGTCCAGAAGCGTCGGGCTTCGATCCATTTGGGCGCTGGAGAGCGCGCCGTCCTTCACCTCGCCAGATAACCGCACATTTATGTTGTACACAGTTATTGCACAGAAGGAAAATAAATTTGTTTTGTTTTTGGAACCGCTTTCTGGTTATTTTAGCGCTGGGTTCAGTCAGACGCTGGTCGCGCTCCTCAACTCGCGTCTGCACATAACACACACATATATACATGCATACATATACACATACATACATACATGCACACACGTATACAAAATATATATGTGTATATTAATAGCAATAATCATAACATCAAGCCGTAGCACAGCAACAACAACAATGATTAAACAACCTTTCAAAATAGTGTGACATTGATTATTGCATTGTATCTGACCCAGTCATTTTTTTTTTGTCTGTGTGTGGCTCTCATCTCATATGGTGCATTAAAAACATTGTGTTTTATTTTTAATTATCTTTAATGTATATATATTAAATATATATTAATTTAACCTGTCCTTGTTTTGTTGTCACTATTAGTATTTCATGCAGCCGTTAATCATATAAATAATCGTAAAATTTTCGTGAAAAAACAGTTACTGAGGAAGGATATATACATACATAGTACATACATATACACATACACACATATATCATATAAAAATAATTGTAATATTATCAATAATTATTATATTATCAATAATGAATATATAAATAACCTAAAATTAAAAAAAAAATTATATACATACGCATACATATATATACACACATACAACTGGTGTGAGGTTATGAGAGAAAAGTTATTAATATTGACCAGATGCCAGTGGGTTCTGTGAGGGGGGTAGAGGTGAGTGTGCTGTCAAGAGTGACGTGGTTTTGATTTTTTTTTCTCTTCCCTTCCCCTCCCTTTTTTTTCCCCCTCTTTCTTTTCCTTTCCCTTTCCTCTCTTTCCCTTTCCTTTCTCCTTCTCCTTCTCCCTCCTTCCTTTTCTTTCTTCTTCCCTCCTCCCCGAAAGGAAACTAAAACAATACCAAGTCAGTTAATGTTGAGTGGGAGGGTTGGGATTCTGCTGAGTCATTGTAGGGAGGTGAAGAATATTGCATTGTGATGAATCTGTGAGAAGATTTCTCCAATAATTAATGTTTATACGGTTTCGTGTTTTCCAGTTCATGAGGATAGTTTTCTTGGCGATGGTTTAGAGCTATGAGGACCAGTTTGAAATCTATAGTTTTTTTGGTAATTACTGAAGTGTCCCCCTAGCAAGCAGAGTGCGGGAGATAATGGGATGTGGCAGTCCAGCAAGGATGAAAGTGCCTGTGTAACCTGTTCCCAGAAGTGTCTGATGGGGGTGCAGTGCTATGTCGCATGAATGTATGTGTCTGTGCAGTTCTCTGTGCAGTGCATGCAAATTTCTGATGTGAGTCCCATTTTTGATAACCTCTCCCCCGTGTAATGTGTTCTATGCAGTGTTACTCAGTGCCTTTCTACTTTAAAAAAAAAAAAAAAAATATATATATATATAGTTTTTTTTGGGGGGGGGGGGGTTTAGAACAGTGTGGAGAAACTTGGCCTCTTTTTTTTGGAAGTCAATGAACTGGAACTCTCCATTACTTCCATTTGAATGGAAAAAGCAAAATTGACTGAGCATTATGTTAACTGTTATATAACCAGCATGAAAATTTACTTCAGCAACTCTCCAGCTGCTTCCTCCTGGACCTGCTCGGCAGAGAACATATTCCCAGCGGTGCTCGGTTTGTAGCGTGGTGACAGTAATTTAATATTCTCATCACATTTGAGTCGTGACCCCCAGGCTTGTCCCTGGCATCGGGTTTTGTGGTATCCGTTCACACCCTGCTCTCTTTCCATAAAGTTAAAGTGCCATCTGTCAGTTTTGCAGCCATCGGGCTGCTGAGTGGCAGGTGCTCCCGAATCCACCAACCACCTGGTGTGTGCACAGAAAAGCGCCCTCATATGAAGCTCACATTCAGTCAGAGATGATATTATTAAAAAAAAAAAAAAAAAAAAAGAGACAAAACATATATGTGCACACTGACATACAGTGTGTCTTTTCTCGGCCCAGTGAACAATGTGCAGATGATGGTGTTGGAAAACAGACGTGCAAGTGTCAACTGCACCGGTGCTATTGTTGTTTAAGTCACGAGGTTGCCAGGGAGTCTAATTAAAGTGTTCTGCAAGTGCTTCCTCCCACAAATACACAGCCAGAGCGAAATAAGGCGAGCAGAAAGAAACCGTTTGGGCTCTGCAGCCTCGCAGGCGCAGCACAGAATTAAGAAAGAAAATAACTCAACACGTTGTTTATCAGATGTTAGAAATGGAGTTACAGCAGAAAATAATCCAGTCATTAAATTTTAAGTTAGAATCAACATTGTGTTTTTTTTCTTCATCCATTTCATTGTCTCCTCATTCTTTATTTCTCCGTCACAGATTCTTGCAGAATATTTGATGTGATTGTCAGCAATAAGTAAAGTGACTGACAGGTTGATAATATTATATTAGTGTTTCCAAAGTTACTCAGCATGTGGAGTTGCAGCTATAAGTTTACATACACCTTGGCTACAAAACTCAAATTTTCCTGACTACACATTTTCAGGTTTAATGGAATGTAAATGGATAGAAATTCAAAGTTAATTTTGAAGTTACAGGGTGGACAATTGGAAAAAATAATAAATTGAATAATCACAATGAATGCCTATGCTTTCAAATAGGTGCTGCTTTACAGAGATAAAGTAGCATTCATCAGAATGCATACTTTCACAAGAGCCAACAATCCACTAAAGCAGCATGGAAAAAGATTTACAATCTCAATGTAACATAAAAAATAAACACCTTACGTGTTAAAAAACAGGGATGGCTAACTACCATGTTATTCTGAATATAAGATGGCCCTGATTATAATATGATTCCCCTTTTTCTAGATTTGTGTGTATTTGAAATCTAATGCTACTTACAGCACATTTTATGGCAGCTAGTTTCTTTTATAAAGCACGTACTGACGACAAGAATCTTTTCTGTTGTCTTTTTGGGCTCACCAGCTTGTATCTGTATATTTAGTCACACCATAGATGTTACGGGCATTCCAGATGAGCTTATTGCTGGGCGGGCGAGCATGCCCTGTTATGTGTCGGACGCAGCTCGGAGAACCGACCAGCGTTTGAAGGACCCAGCATGAAATAAGCAGAGCACGGTACAAAGGCTAACTGAATTAATACATAACAGTGATAATACAGAAAGGTGCGGTCTGGCGTGGTGCGCTCCCAGCAGCGCTAATGGTCCGGAGCCAGAAGCTGTTTCGGACCCAAGGACCCCGCCGACACCCCCCAGGTGGCCGCAACAACCGAGTCTGTGAAAGAAGGAACCATTATGTGAGTCCACCACTCTACACACAGAACACTTAAAGGTGTACAAACAGCAAACACTTCCTGGCTTGATTGCTGATCAGCTTCCAACCTGCAGGCATGGAACATCCAGTTCACAAACTCCACCGCAGTGGAAGCTGATACATGACTAACAAACAGCTCAATACAATAAGGTGTGAGGACACCACATTTACTGACTGTATAACTGTTAGTCACAAAATCTAACGTACCTCAGGAAGTGTGCTGACGAGCGTGAGACCTCACCCCCTCCTCTTTCACAGACCGTGCATCAAACCTGGACATTCTCAGCGTCCGCTGCTGATGAGATGGCTCCCAAGACGACGATCTCACCCGTCTGGTCACAAGGTCGAGTCTCTGGCAAATACACACTGTGCACTCCAGTCTTAAATGCCAACATGCTCCAATCCATCCAGATGCACCTCAGCTGTGAGTCCTGACGAGTCGCAGGTGATCAGGGTGAGGTCCTGACAGCCTCAGCAACACAGCCACTCAGTCCCAAATGCACGCCACCTGGGAGGAAAACAAAAAGACAAACAAACCGGCAGCCAGGCCCCCCAGCCATACAACATGCCCATTAGCATCAGCCTAGAAACGCCTGCTGTGGTGGACTGCTTTCGACTGTGTTTAGGCGGAGGAAGCCCCGTAAGGCTTGGTGCCCGGTTGTGGTACCCTGATCACACTTGCCACTGCAAACTGTGAATCGGTTCTCCCCCTTGGATTTGCCTGATGTGAATTCTCTGAGCCCACGAGTGACTTCCACTCCTGTCTCCAGGCCGAAACGCCGGACTTTAGTGATAGGGGATTCTGTTACCCACAAAGTCAGGTTACAGATGCTGGCTGACGTTAAATGTATTCCTGGGGCCAGAGCTCCCGACATTGCATCCCATCTTAGGGTGCTGACGCTGCAGAAGGGAAGACAGACTAAGGAACATGACATGAGATATAGTCACGTAGTTATTCACGTTGGCACCAATGATGTCAGGATGAAGCACTCAGAGGTCACAAAAATGGACATACAGAGGACTTGTGACCTTGCCAGAAAGATGTGTCGGCATAAATCAATCAATCAATCAATCAATTTTATTTATATAGCGCCAAATCACAACAAACAGTTGCCCCAAGGCGCTTTATATTGTAAGGCAAGGCCATACAATAATTACGTAAAAACCCCAATGGTCAAAAACGACCCCCTGTGAGCAAGCACTTGGCGACAGTGGGAAGGAAAAATTCCCTTTTAACAGGAAGAAACCTCCAGCAGAACCAGGCTCAGGGAGGGGCAGTCTTCTGCTGGGACTGGTTGGGGCTGAGGGAGAGAACCAGGAAAAAGACATGTTGTGGAGGGGAGCAGAGATCAATCACTAATGATAAATGCAGAGTGGTGCATACAGAGCAAAAAAGAGGAAAGAAACACTCAGTGCATCATGGGAACCCCCAGCAGTCTAAGTCTATAGCAGCATAACTAAGGGATGGTTCAGGGTCACCTGATCCAGCCCTAACTATAAGCTTTAGCAAAAAGGAAAGTTTTAAGCCTAATCTTAAAGTAGAGAGGGTGTCTGTCTCCCTGATCCGAATTGGGAGCTGTTCCACAGGAGAGGAGCCTGAAAGCTGAAGGCTCTGCCTCCCATTCTACTCTTACAACCCTAGGAATACAAGTAAGCCTGCAGTCTGAGAGCGAAGCGCTCTATTGGGGTGATATGGTACTATGAGGTCCCTATGATAAGATGGGACCTGATTATTCAAAACCTTATAAGTAAGAAGAAGAATTTTAAATTCTATTCTAGAATTAACAGGAAGCCAATGAAGAGAGGCCAATATGGGTGAGATATGCTCTCTCCTTCTAGTCCCAGTTAGTACTCTAGCTGCAGCACTTTTGAATTAACTGAAGGCTTTTCAGGGAACTTTTAGGACAACCTGATAATAATGAATTACAATAGTCCAGCCTAGAGGAAATAAATGCATGAATTAGTTTTTCAGCATCACTCTGAGACAAGACCTTTCTAATTTTAGAGATATTGCGTAAATGCAAAAAAGCAATTAATAGTCTCTGGTCCCCTCCCCTCCCGGGGTACAGATAAGGCATTTAGCAGGCTGACATCGTTAAATAGGTGGCTGGCGCAGTTTTGTAGACAGGAAGGCTTTAGCTTTATTGATAACTGGCCTTTGTTCTGGGGCTGCTGTGGCTTGCTGATGCCGGACGGCCTCCACCCTACTGGGGAAGGCGCCGCCATCTTGTCTGCGAACATAGATAGAGCTCTACAGGGAGGGTAACATTAGGAATTTACAGCAGGCCACGGCACAGATGATTAGAGACCCTGCAAAGCTTATGACAAATGTGGGTGTGGAATCCATTAGCTTAGTGGGGAAAATTAGTGCAGAAAATCCACTATGGTGATAGTGCCGTTTATCTGCCAGGGAGGGAAATTCAACAAGTTGAGACTGTGGCCTGCTTCCATAGACGTGTCCATAAAAATCATAGAGGGATGTGCTTTGCATACTTAATACCCATTACTACAATGGATGATGTTGAAATTGAGGATGGCCAAATGGTTGTTCCAGCAATATCAAAGATTTTGTGTCTGCTACCTACAACTTGTGTGGAATGTCTCAAACCTAAACCTACTTCTAGGCATCTTATATATGCTACTCTGGAACCACCCCTAAACCCAAACAGTTCAACTGTCAACCCCACTGAGGTCCTTAGTCTGGGTCTCATTAGCATAAGATCACTATCCTCAAAATCACTGTTGATTAATGATCTAATTATTGATCATCACTTAGATATGATTGGGTTATGTGAAACCTGGCTTAAACCTACAGCTGTCCTCCCCTTAAATGAGGCCTGCCCACTAGCATATACATTTAGTCACGTCCCTCGTGATGCGAAGCAAGGCAGGGGTGTTGCTCTTATTTATAAATCTAGGTTTAGCTTATTAGCTGTTGGGGGTCACAAATATAACTCATGTGACCATCTGATTCTCCGCTCTGCTCAAGCTATTATGCATTGCCAAGGTCAGAAGAATAACAAATCAGCCGTATTACTTTGTCACTGTATATAGGCCTCCTGGCCCATATTCTAAATTCTTAGATGAATTTGGTGCGTTCATCTCTAATTTGTCAACTAGTGCAGATGACATTCTGATCATTGGTGACTTTAATGTTCATATAAATAAGCCTTCTGATCCTCTCTGCAAATCATTTATGGAAATTGTGGATACATTAGGATTTCGGCACTTCATTTGGGACTCGACGCACATTAGTGGAAATACCCTGGATTTGGTTCTCGCACGTGGTATTGCTGTCACAAATATTGACATCATGCCTTTGACATCAGTGGTCTCTGATCACTCACTTATTAAGTTTACAGTTTCGCTGCCGTGTTTAGTGGAACAACAACCTTATGTATCACTATGGTGATGCATCAACTCCTCAACTAAGACTGAATTTGAAGCTAGACTGCCTGATGTCTTAGGTTCACATTTGGCAAATACCCAGTCAGTAGACAGTCTTGTGGATAGTTTAAACTCAGTGCTCAAAACTACACTCGACATGATTGCACCACCTGTGTTAAAACTGCACTCCCCCAAAACACAGTCACCTTGGTTCAATGATTACTTGCGTGACTACAAACATAAGGCTAGAGGTCTAGAACGGAAATGGCGTAGTTCAAAATTAGAAGTATTCCACCTTGCGTGGCGTGATGCTATCTTAGACTATAAGCATGCATTACTGGCTACAAAGCAGACCTATTATTCTGATTTGATCAACAAAAACAAGCATAACTCAAAGTTCTTGTTCGTCATGGTGGCAACACGTATTCATGGATAACCACCTGTAGTTCACTCTCCTTTTACAGCACAAGATTTCCTGGATTACATTGAGAAGAAAATAGAAGACATTAGGTTAAACATATCCCAGCATGCCTTAACCCAGCCACTACACCCTCTACAGCCACTCTTGAGCTGGCCGCCATTACTGAGGTATTACCTAGATTTACAGAATTTGAGAGTATCTCTCTAGGTATGTTGATGAAACTCGTAATTCAACAAAAAGCACAACCTGTTAATTTTATTCTAAAACTGTTTAAGGACCTGTGGCCCATTCTTAGGCCGACTGTGCTGGAAACTATTAATCTTTCTTAACTTCTGGATCTGTTCCTAAATGTTTCAAATCTGCAGTGATTTAACCATTACTTAAGAAACTTAATATCAAATCTATCATTTTGCTCTAAAATTCTGGAAAAAAGTGGTGTCATGGCAGCTCGTGGACTGTCTTACTGAGAATAATCTCTTTGAGCCACTGCAGTCTGCTTTTAGAAAATATCATTCCACAGAGACAGCTCTCACTAAAGTGGTAAATGAGTTTCTGCTTGCCACGGATTCGGACACCACTACAGTTCTAGTGCTGTTAGATCTCAGTGCTGCATTTGATACAGTGGATCATCATATTCTACTTGATAGGCTGGAAAATCACTTTGGGATTACTGGGCGTGCCCTTGCATAGTTGATGTCATACTTGACCAGTCGTTCTCACTGTTTTGTACAGTGACACTACGTCTAATCTTAGTGACATGAAATTTGGGGTTCCACAGGGGTCTGTCTTAGGCCCCCTGCTTTTCTCCCTTTATACACATGTAGCACCACTTGGGCACATATTACAGCGTTTTGGATTTATCTTTCACTGCTATGCTGATGATACTCAGTTATACGTGCCAATAACTGCTGGTAATCTCGTACACATAAAATCCTTAAAAGATTGCCTTGCATCAGTGAGAAGATGGATGTCTATAAACTTCCTACTTTTAAACTCTGATAAGACTGAAATGATGGTTCTTGGTCCAGTGAGACATCGGCATCAATTTGACCAGTTAACGCTCAGCCTAGGCTCGTGTGTCATACATTGCACTGACAAAGTGAGGAACCTTGGGGTAATTTTTTATCCTACATTGTCCTTTGACCTCCACATTAGAAACATTAGGAGGACTGCTTTCTTCCACCTGCAAAATATAGCGAAGGTTCCTCCCATCCTGTCTATGGCTCATGCTGAGACCCTGATCCATGTGTTTATCTCTTCTAGATTGAACTACTGCAGTGTTCTATTTTCTGGTTTACCGCAGTCCAGTATCTCCAATTGGTTCAAAATGCTGCAGCCAGACTTTTGACACAAAGCAGAAAGTTCGACCATATTACACCCATTTTGGCATCCCTTCACTGGCTTCCTATCCCAGTGAGATCAGATTTTAAGGTTCTGCTACTCGTCTATAAAATTGTTCACGGACTGGGACCTCCCTACTTAGCTGACCTAATTAAACCTTACTTACCGGCCCAGGCTTTGTGTTCTCAGGGTGCAAGACTACATTGTGTCCCTAGGGTGACTAAGAAGTCTGCGGGTCATAGAGCTTTCTCTTATTGTGCCCTGTTCTGTAGAATGATCTCCCTGCGTCAATAAAACAGTCAGATTCTGTAGAGACTTTCAAGTCCAGACTTAAGATGCACTTATTTTCCCTTTCGTATGGTTAGCATACTGGCATAGTATAGTTTCTACGCTTTTTACTCTTTAATTCATTTTATTAGGAAACGGAGTGTGCCACGGCCTCAACTTTACCTAAATTCTGGGTCTTTTAGTGAAGCTTAGGGCTAGTGGCCGGTGATCACCTTAGCATTTCCTGTTTTTCTTGTTGTTTAATGCTGGCAAATTAATACCAGAGAAATTGCAGAAGACGTGGACATCAGCACTTTTTCGGCACATTGAGACAGACGTGCGCAGGAATTCGCGCGTCGGGAAGGAGCCGCATGGCGCAAAGCAACGCCGTTGCTTAGATGTTGTTTGATTACTTTTATTTATCACCATGAACCTAAAGTGTGCATCAGAACATCTTCACAGCTGCTGGTTAACCTAACTTTGAGCCATGTTGTTTCTGGATAATAGTTGTGTCTCTCTGTCATGCAGCAATGAAAACTAAATTTAGGGGCTGCGCATTCACCAATATTTGTTTGATATATATGAATGTGAATGTAGGACAACCCCATTTTTTATGTATTAAATGAAGAAAAAACATGTCTTATATTCAGAACAATCGAGTACTTGAGAGGTGTATGTTTACTGTTGTAGTAACAACTGTAGGACATTATTTGTACTGCAAGTGTAAATGTTAATTGTTTATCAGTCTACTTTTTTCTTTGTGTGTTTTCTTCAGATTGTTGGAGAGGAGGAGCAGAAACAGTTTGATGAGGGTAAGGTACGATATCTCCAGAGAAAAACAAAGAGGCTTGCAGGCGGGGAGCGCCTGCAGTGACACCACTGCCCATCGAAGCTGGACACCGGCATCAACACCACATCTACGTGACCCGGCACGTACTGTATGAAGCAAACAGATGCAGTATTTAACAGTCCTTAAATATAGCTTCCTCCTAAGGCGTAATCCTGCACTTAATCTTATCTTGTGCTGCACACCAAAGTGTCATTTAGAGTTGCAAGATATTTTGTAAACAGTTTGTTCGTGTGATGACGTAGCAGCCTATGTGCACTCCTGAATGTAGATATTATATTTTCCATGATGTATGAAGATTTCCTGGTCAGGATCTGTGCAGAGCCACAGAAAAAGTGATGAATAAGTGAATGAAATAATGGTGAATTAAAGATCCGAGTGTGACTCTGGAGCTCTGGCCTCGTGTCCTTGTTGCTTTGATGATGTGATGATGTCATTGTCATGGGCATGCCTTGGCACAGAGGGCACACGCTATCCATTTTTTGAGTACTGTGTCTTTCATGGAGAAATCGGCAGCGCTCGGGGAGCTTTGACTCAGCTCGCGTCTCTCCCACGCCCACCCTTCCCCCCCATCATCTCTGCTCTTCAGCTCGGCATTCGCTCTGCCTCGCCATGCTGTCTTTTACCTCACACTCACCATTACTGTTCTCATCTATCTCCATTCTTGTGCTTTGTCACATTTGTGCTTCCCTCATTCACTCAGCTGGTCTTTCCTTCAGTCCTGCTCCTGCCTCACGTGAATGAGAGTTAAACTGACTACACTGTAAAAGACAGAACTCAGGAGAGGATATGTCAATTTAAAGTGCATCAGTGTCTTTTGTAAAGCTGTTCAGATATAAAGAAGGATTTATTTGATGCTTCTGGACCTAAAGTGCAGTCAGACTTGAATCAGGCTGACCAGGATGGAGCGGGAGATTTTACTTTGTGCAGCAAATGGAAAAACTCATTTGAGATTAGATCCAAGCAGTGGGATGATTTCACTGTATGATATAATGAGCCACACACACACACACACACACACACACACACACACACACACACACACACACACACACACACACACACACACACACACACACACACACATGCTGACTGTACCACTACAAGCTAAGGCAGAAGGATAAGAAGAAGGAGGAGGATCTCAGGAACAAGCTGCCAAATGTAGGATGCTACCAGGTTGAGATAAAACCAGGTGTTATAAAAGTCAATATGAAATGAGTGTTAAATTTATTAAACTCGATCTCGAACCCCAAATCTGGAAAAGCTGGGTCAATATGGTCACTAAGGTTCACTCTGGGTCATCACAACAGATCCGAGGTGGATCTGCATGTTGATTTGGCACAGGTTTTACACCGGATGCCCTTCCTGACACAATTCCACATACATGGTGAATGGACATGGGTCAAAAAAGGCCAAAATGTGCAAAATAAAAACAGTGAAGAGCCGGTGGATGGGAATGCCTTCTGTTAGCGTTTATTTCCAGGTTCTGATTGGAAACTCGGTCAGAGCCTTTGGTGCTGCTTATGGATGTTGATTGTAACTTTCTATGTAGGTTTTTGACATACCGGCTCATGGATGACTGTCCACATGAATCAAAATGCTGGAATGGTTGTTGGAAGTATGAGTATGTGTGTATTTACTCAGTGTTTGATATTGATGTTGCCTGAGTGCTCCAAGCTCCTTGAAGAGTTTTTATGCCTAAAAAAACTTGTCCGATGCCGATAACATTATACCTGCTAGCACAGACTAACACTGCCTTTACCACCTCCACTGTAAAAAAAAAAAAAAACTCCTCCTGATCTATCGGAAGCTGTTATCCTGGATTCATTTTGCGGAGAAACGCAGCAGCGTGTTTCAAAAGTGTATTTATGCTCTGCTTCACTTCAAATACACACCAGGTCTAAATATAAAATAACGAAGATTGAAACAGACACAAATGAAAAGTATTTCTTTATGCTGAGTGAGCAAAATTCAAGTTAACACAAGCAACCAGGGGTGGCTGAGCAGGAGAGGGTGCTAGACCACCACCCCATCAAAAATTCAAAACAGGAAAAAAGAGGACAACGCAAAAAAGAAGTAAGAAGAAATCACACGTACATAAGTATTCATGGCCTTTGCTGTGAAGCTCAAAATTGGGCTCAGGTGCCTCCTGTTTTCACTGATCATCCTTGAGGCATTTCTACAGCTTAACTGGAGTCCACCTGGAGTAAATACAGTTGACTGGACATGATTTGGAAAGACACACACCTGTCTACATATAAGGTCCCACAGTTGACAGTGCGTGTCAGAGCACAAACCAAGCATGAAGTCAAAGGAATTGTCTGTTGACCTCTGAGACAGGATTGTCTTGAGGCACAAATCTGGGGAAGGATACAGAAACATTTCTGCCGCTTTGAAGGTCCCAATGAACACAGTGGCTTCCATCATCTGTAAGTGGAAGTAGTTCAGATCCAACAGGACTCTTCCAGAAGGACAACTATCTCTGCAGCAATCCACCAATCAGGCCTGTATGGTAGTGTGGCCAGACAGAAGCCACTCTTTAGGAAAAGGCACATGGCAGCCCACCTGGAGTTTGACAAAAGGCACCTGAAGGATTCTCAGACCAGGAGAAACAAAATTCTCTGATCTGATGAGGCAAATATTGACCTCTTTGGTGTGAATGCCAGGCGTTATGTTTAGAGGAAACCAGGCACCATCCCTACAGTGAAGCATGGTGGTGGCAGCATCATGCTGTGGGGATGTTTTCCAGCAGCAGGAACTGGGAGTAGAGAAGCTTGAATCTTGAATCTAGAATTCTTGCTCTGGTAGTCCGACTTCTGAACAACAGAAGCCAGCAAAAGCTGGAGTTTTAAACCTAACCAGACCCCTCCTCCCAAAAGGCAAACTGTTATTGGCTAGTGACTAACAATTGCTCTAATTACCACCTATTGTGCTCTAGTTAGCACCCTCTTAATGACAGCGTAGCTGTTCCTCCTAACGATGGGACTGACGCCTCTCCTGACGACATGAATGACTCATTACCATGAACAAAAGACTGAAACTGCTTAAGCCCCTTTCAGACCGGGGCTGCTTCGAGTTGCATCGGGCGTTGTCATGACAACGTGACTTGGAAGCAACCCAATGCAGAGACGATGCAGCTCGATGCCACAACAACGCGAGGGGCACAAAGGACAAAGCAAATCGGACGCCAAAAATTTAACATGTTTAATTTTTGTGTCCTGTCCTCAACACAGAAGGAAGTGTTTCAACGCAAGTCAAGGCAAAGCAATGTTACTCGACGTGACTGGAAGCCACACACTCACAATACAACGTTACCCGACGCCAATTTACGATTCCTGCTGTGTTCCATTGTTCCCGCAGTATAAATCAGGCAGGATAGTTTTTATACTGTGTACACAATGCAGTAAAACTACATGCTCAAAAGAGCACAGAAAAAAAAATGCTGCTGATTGCAGCTTTTGCTGCAGCTCCTCGCTCTTCTCTCACAAATGTATTAAATAACGTCCATAAAGGTCCTGCTCACAGACTGATTGCCAGAGACAGGACATGTCCACATCAAGTATAACTCAGACATCTCCACATTTACTCACAGACGTTTCGACGTTCCCTGCCAGAGCCCAGACCTGAATCTAACTGAACATCTCTGTAGAGATCTGAAAATGGCTGTGCACCAACGCTCCCCATCCAACCTGATGGAGCTTGAGAGGTGCGGCAAAGGCGAATGGACCAAACTGCCCAAAGATAGGTGCATCAACCTTGTAGCATCATATTCAAGAAGACTTGAGGCTGGAATTGCTGCCAAAGGAGCATCAACATAGTATTAAGCAAAGGCTGTGAATACTTATGGACAATTGATTTCTTAGTTTTTAATTATTTGTAATAAATTTGCAACAACAAAAAAACTTCATCATGTTGTCATTATAGGGTGTTGTGATTAGAATTTTGAGGGGGGAAAATGAATTTCATCCATTTTGGAATAAGATGTGGAAAAAGTGAAGTGTTGTGAATACTTTCCAGATGCACTGTAATAACACACTGTAAAGGACCGCCTGAACAGTTTATAGCTGTGATTGTTAAAAATATTGAATAATTAATGTCATAATAGTCTGTCTCTCCCTCTCTTTGTGTGTGTGAGAGAGTTAGTAAGGTTGCTGTATTTGGCTTCACATATACACTCATTTGCCATTTTATTAGGTACGCCTAGTGAAATGTGTTGCAGCCCTGCAGCAAATCGCCTGTCATAAATGAAACTCAGCCCTCTTAAAAATCAATACCGAGCAAATATTTTCCCGTCCTTTTGGTTAAATTAAAACCCAATTCCAATGAAGTTGGGACGTTGTATAAAATGTAATAAAACAGAATACAATGATTTGCAAATCCTCTTCAACTTATATTAATTGAATACACCACAAAGAAGATATTTAATGTTCAGACTTATAAACTTTATTGTTTTGTGCAAATATTTTCTCATTTTGAAATGAATGCCTGCAACACGTTTCAAAAAAGCTGGGACAGTGGTATGTTTACCACTGTGTTACATCACCTTTCCTTCTAACAACACTTAATAAGCATTTGGGAACTGAGGACACTAATTCTTGAAGCTTTGTAGGTGGAATTCTTCCCATTCTGCTTGAAGTACAACTTCAGTTGTTCAACAGTCCGGGGTCTCTGTTGTCGTATTTTGCACTTCATAATGCGCCACACATTTCAATGGGCGACAGGTCTGGACTGCAGGCAGGCCAGTCTAGTACCCGCACTCTTTTACTATGAAGCCACGCTGTTGTAACATGTGCAGAATGTGGCTTGGCATTGTCTTGCTGAAATAAGCAGGGACGTTCCTGAAAAAGACGTTGCTTGGGTGGCAGCATGTGTTGCTCCAAACCTGGATGTACCTTTCAGCACTGATGGTGCCATCACAGATGTGTAAGTTGCCCATGCATGGGCACTAACACACCCCCATACCATCACAGATGCTGGCTTTTGAACTTTGCGCTGGTAAAATCTGGATGGTCTTTTTCTTCTTTTGTCCAGAGGACACAACGTCCATGATTTCCATAACAATTTGAAATATGGACTCATCAGTCCACAGCACACTTTTCCACTTTACATCTGTCCACTTTCAAATGAGCTCGGTCCAGAGAACGTGGCGGCGTTTTCTGGATGTGTTGATGTATGGCTTTCACTTTGCATGGTAATTTTTCAATTTCAATTTATTTTCATTCATATAGCGCCAATCAGAACAGAGTTGCCTCAAGGTGCTTCAACACAAGTAAGGTCTAACCTTACTAACCCCCAGAGCAATAGTGGTAAGGAAAAGTACCTTTTGAGGAAGAAACCTCAAGCAGACCAGACTCAAAGGGGTGACCCTCTGCTTGGGCCATGCTACAGACACAAATTACAGAACAATTCACAAAACAAATTACCGGAAATGTTGTTGGTGCACAGGCAGGAGGGTTGCCAGCACAAATACAACTCTCATCTCTGGATGGAGCTGCCCTTAAACAGAGAGGAAAACAGAATCAGGCATCAAAAGACAAGAAATACTGTACAATTTCTTAGCATAAACAACAAGAAAAACAGGAAATACTAAAGTGATTGCCAGTGACAAGCCCTAAGCTTCACTAAAAGACCCAAAAATTTAGCTAAAGTTGAGGCCGTGGCACGCTCCATTTCCTGATAAAATGAATTAAAAGAGTGAAAAGCGCAGAACTATACAATGCCAGTATGCTAGCCATATGAAAGGGAAAATAAGTGGCTACTGTCTTCTTTGTCTGGACTTGGAAAGTCTCCACAGAGTCCTGACTGTTTATGATGCCAGGGAAGCCTCATTCAAAGGGGCACAATAAGAGAAAGCGCTATGGACCTGCAGACTTCTTTTTCCCCATAGGGACACAAATAGTCCTGCACCCTAAGAACGCCAAAGCCCAGGCTGGTACGTAAGGTGTTAAATTAGGTCAGCCTAATTAGGGAGGTGCCAGTCCGTGAACAGTTTATAGACTAAGTAGCAGAACCTTAAAATCTGATCTCACTGGGACAGGAAAGCCAGTGAAGGGATGCCAAATTGGTGTAATGTGGTAGAACTTTCGCTTCATGTCAAAAGTCTGGCTGCAGCATTTGAACCAATTGGAATGCCCTAATGCTAGACTGCGGTAAACCGAAAATAGAACATGCAGTAGTCCAATCTAGAAGAGATAAACGCATGGATCAGGGTCTCAGCATCAGCCATAGACAGGATGGGACGAACCTTCGCTATATTTTGCAGGTGGAAGAAAGCAGTCCTCCTAATATTTCTAATGTGGAGGTCAAAGGACAATGTAGGATCAAAAATTACCCCAAGGTTCCTCACTTTGTGAGTGTGATGTATGACACACGAGCCTAGGCTGAGCGTTAACTGGTCAAATTGATGCTGATGTCTCGCTGGACCAAGGACCATCATTTCAGTCTTATCAGAGTTTAAAAGTAGGAAGTTTCTAGACATCCAACTTCTCACTGATGCAAGGCAATCTTCTAAGGATTTTATGTGAACGAGATTACCAGTAGTTATCGGCACGTATAACTGAGTATCATCAGCATAGCAGTGAAAGGTAATCCCAAAACGCCGTAATATGTGCCCAAGGGGTGCTACATGTGTATAAAGGGAGAAAAGCAGGGGGCCTAAGACGGTCCCCTGTGGAACCCCAAATTTCATGTCACTAAGGTTAGAGGTAGTGTTACTGTACAAAACACAGTGAGAACGACTGGTCAAGTATGATGTCAGCCATGCAAGGGCACTCCCAGTAATCCCAAAATGATTTTCCAGCCTATCAAGTAGAATATGATGATCCACGGTATCAAATGCAGCACGGAGATCTAACAGCACCAGAACCATAGTGGTGTCCGAATCCATTATAAGCAGAAGATCATTCACCACTTTAGTGAGAGCCATCTCTATGGAATGGTAGAGTTTTAACTTGCACTTGTAGATGTAACAACGAACTGTGTTAACTGACAATGGTTTTCTGAAGATCCTTTACGCAATGATTTCAGTTTTTAATGCAGTGCTGCCTGAGGGATCAAAGGTCACGGCCATTCAGTGTTGGTTTTTGGCCTTGCCGCTTACAAATTTTTCCAGATTCTCTGAATGTTCTGATTGTATTATGGACTGTAGATGAAGAAATCCATAAATTCCTTGCAATTGAAGACTGAGAAACATTGTTCTTAAACTGTTGGACTATTTTTCCACACAGTTCTTCACAAAGTGGTGATACTCGCCCCATCTTTGCTTGTGAACGGGTGCACTTTTGGGGATGCTCCGTTTATACCCAATCATGACACTCTCTAGTGTCCTCAGTTTTCTCAAACACTTATTGAGTGTTGTTAGAAGGAAAGGTGATGTAACACAGTGGTGAACATACCACTGTCCCAGCTTTTTTGAAACGTGTTGCAGGCATCCATTTCAAAAGGAGCAAATATTTGCACAACAACAATAAAGTTTATCAGTTTGAACATTAAATATCTTGTCTTTGTGGTGTATTCAATTCAATATTGGTTGAAGAGGATTTGCAAATCATTGTATTCTGTTTTATTTATGTTTTACACAAAGTCCCAACTTCATTGGAATTGGGGTTGTAAATGTTCACATAAACCCCAGGGGTATAAGGCTGGACCTGACTCGTGTGAAGCAACACAAGGCAGCGTTGTTATGATTTGGAGCTATATAAATAAAATAAACTGAAATAAACTGTGAGCAAGAAAAGAAAACTAAATGTCTGAAAATGCGTCTTTGTGTGGATTTTCATTTCTCCTGATGTTGTTTTCCTCAGACAGGAACTTTCTGTTGGTTCCTCCCGCACAGCATGCGTGCTTTTTATTTAGCCCATCAAAATAAAGTTAGTCTCAAGCAACACCGGGAGGAATAGATCTATTTTATCCACAGTGAAGTCGAGACATCTTGTGGGAGAAAGAAAAGAGGAAGAATACAATACAGCGAGATACTGTAGGAGCCATTGCGGATAGCCAAGAGACTTCTGGGAAATACGAGCTTTTTGAAAATCCCACCTGAAGAAATGAGCACAGACATATCTGACCTTTACTGATGTCAACACATGCAGTCTCCTTTCTGATCCCTCCAGACCACATTTATTATCGTCTTCAGCCATTTCATCTCTCGGCAGCTGGCTTTAACATCAAGACACAATATGGTAACCATGGTTACTTAAGTGAAAGAGCAGACTTGAAATGGAAGACATAAGAAACACGTTTCTTTCTCTGTTTCTGTGTAGGCTCTCAGTTGTCCAGGTGGTTTCCATAGTAGAGAAGCTTGAATCTTCGACAGGACTGGGTTACTTGACGCGAGGACGTTTCGCTTCAGATCGCAGAAGCTTCCTCAGCTAAAATTCTTGCTCTGGTAGTCTGACTTCTGTCTTGACTCTTGTAGATCTACAAGAGTCTACATGAGATAAATTTAGATGTGATCAAATATCAGGAGGATGTATTTAGTTCATGCACTTGAATCAAAGTTTTTTTTGTATTGTCCGGTTTTTTTGTTTTTTTTTTCAACTTTTCCAGTTTCTGAATTCTTTTTCAGACATTTTTCACAGAACATTGGTTTTCTCTGCTATGGACAATTTGTCTTGCTTTTTGGCACTTGGTTTCTGACTGATAACTAGAAGACAGGCATAAACTGGAAACTCCATCCAATTTTGGTGGTGTAGGCAAATCCATAACAGAAAAATGAGAGTGATTGAGGCACTTTGATTGAGATATAATGTAAAATGTACATTAAATGGGCTTTTCAATGCTAAATTTAAATGACCACAAAATCCACAATCCAGAATCAGATCTGGATCAAACTTTGACATTTTATAAAGGATATCATCCTACATAAAGCTCTCAAATATGAAATAAATTTGATCTGGAAGACGAGGTACTGTCCCCGGATGCAGTTCAACTTTGGAGCTGGAAAGAGTATTTTCGTGTCCACTCGTGTCTTTGACTGTGAATTAGAGACGGAGTGTCCTCTGTGCTGTATCCGAGTCAAGAGACTGACAAGGATCCTCAGAAGATGAATGATCCTCTGGGGGTGGAGGAAAAAATCCATTAGGGATTCTGCCGGATGTATAAACGCTGAAGCGAGGCCGTGATGAGAAAACTCTCCCGTTGCAGAGTGACCTTCTTTGCATCACTTTCTGTGAGAGCAGCAGGCTCCTCTCCATCTCCAGATCAGGGTTTTTATTTCCACAAACCTGATACGTCTGCGTGTTGTACTCCAAGGTCACTCCTGAAAATATGTTTGTCAATATTTGTGTGAGCTAATACTTCTGCAGGAGTCACAGATACTTAGATACGCTGCTTTAGCAGCAAACTGCTGTTCTTTCGTAGTCGCTGCTTTGTGCCTCCTGGAAGACCTTTACAGATACACAAGTTCTACATTCAGTTCTCGACTGTTTTCCGGGCGCGGAGCCAGCAGGGGTTTCCTTGCGGAGGAGTCGGTGACGGGAGGTGTTTTGTCAGGTCTGGAACCTCCCTGTTTTCCTCGTACAGTGGGGGACTTTACCTTGCAGGTGCTACTAACTTCTCCATCAGAGCAAAGTGCCAGAGTGGACGTGTTGATGGACTGCACATCCTTCCACACCAATGTTCAGCTTGAATGTGGTGTGTGTTTGTGTTTCTGTGCTATGATGTGTGAACATGGGGCTGACTGTGAGAAAGCGGGGCAGCCCAGTGCCGGAGGAACCGGTGGACGGGAATGCCTTCTGTTAGCGTTTATTTCCAGGTCACCAAACATCACACAGAGGAGGCTGGAGATGGACAGTTTGCTTCTTTTCGCTTCCTCAAAGTCTTTGCTCTGGCCACTAGGTGAAATCGGGAACTTCTGTACAACTGAGTCAGATGAGGCCGTTCAGCAGGAGTCGTGTGATCACCACAGAACTTTATGACGGTTCATGCAGGTTTCACAGTAAGATGAGTTGTAGATTTTATAAAGGAGAGAGAAAGAAAGTTTTTGTGGAAAAAATTGTTACAATTAATAGCTTTTATATTTTCATATTTCATATATTATTTTACGTATATTTTTATGTTATAGGTTTAATTTACATCTAATTTTACATTATTATTTTTATTATATGTCTGGTCATGTCAGTTTTAAACAACATTCATATGTTGACTCGTTGTCGTGGCAGTCTCTCTGTGGTGAGGAAGGATCGATTCAGGATATCTACGTCCAGGGTCGATCTAGAGATGCCTGTGCATTGGTTTGTTTAATGTGGGAATGTCGCTGCACTGTGACAAACAGATGGTCTTTGATAAATCCTGAACCTAGTCTGACGGCTGGGAAATCCCAGACAATCAAGGTCTGAGGACCTGCTGCAGCCTTCATCCACCTTCACAGCCGTTGGGTTACAAACCTTCACCTCCTCTAGCTGATCCACCGTTGAGGACTTCTTGTTTCAACAGAGCCTCGTTAGCCATCTTATGTTCAGTGTTCCTGTTGGGCCTTCATGGTTCCTGTAAGGGCCATGGGCAGTGGCGGCACCAGGAAGTTTTTGTTGGGGGGGCTGGGGTAAAAGTTGGAGTGGCTCCACAAAATGTGAAATAAACGAATATATAGTAAATTGCTTATAAATACCAAGGTATATGTTTAGTCACCCGTGCTCCTCTAAATGTGGTATCAATGCACACACACACATCACTTAGAATGATTGCAAGTTCAGTAAACTTGCACATAGCTATACAAACTGAATTCACTGAAATGGTGCTCAAGACAATGCATGGAATCAACCTTACACAAATCGTCTATATCAAAGACTTATTACCAATTTAACACCGAGGCTTTGGCCGAACAATGATATACAGCTTTTGTACATTCTGTGTTAGTGTGCGGTTGCGGCCGATGTGCTTAATGAATTCCTGTGGAAAAAAGTAGCTCCAGATAATTGTGATATATTCCTGTGAGATAATGAGTATATCTCATCTAAATCAATTCTAAAATTTACCAGTAATAAATTATAAAGATAAGTGAAGTTTTAAGAGTGGCCGTAATAAATATTTAGGAAACCTAAATTTCTGGAGTATGGAGTTAAATTTGTCTCATTAATACTTGCAAATGCACAGAGGGTGATTTACAAATATCCTTTGATTTGTACATGTGCTTTGTGATCCACAAACACAAATTTCTGATTTGTAACTTGTGTGTGGATTTTTACAAATAAATGTTTATTTGCAAAACTGAAAATTCTGTTTGTGAAGGGTGATTCAGCATTGGTGGATCACCGAACACACACATTCATCACTTTGCTGAGTTACGCAATATTGAGACATTCTCAGCGTAAAACTGCATTTGAGATCCACAAATATATCAGTCGCTATTCACATTATTGGCAGAATTATTGGGGGCTGAGAGGAGATGGCGCCGCCACTGGCCATGGGGCACACAAGGTCCCCACTGTGTTTCACCGCAACAGTAAATCCCCTGCATGATCCGTTACCCAGGTGTCACGATGTGCACTAAACAGCATTCATCTGTTGACTGTAGAAACAGTCAAACAAGATTACTGTCAGCTTCCAGAGGTGTCAAGTAACGAAGTACAAATACTTCGTTACTGTACTTAAGTACACTTTTTAGGTATCTATACTTTACTCCATTACTTATTTTTCTGCCTACTTCTGACTTCTACTCATTACATTTTCACACAAGGGTGTTTCACCGAGGTGCCAGTGCACATCCACCGGCCCGGCTCCACCTGAAGCCCGAGGCGCCACCGCAGTTCCACCAGCACGGCTTTCCTGAGGTGCCAGCGCGGATTTATCTGACCATGGGTCCGAAGAAGGCACTGACGGCGGAGGAGGGAGATGATATCAAGAAGTCCCATGATGCACTGTTTCTTTCTCTTTTTGCTCTGTATGCACCACTCTGCATTTAATCATTAGTGATCGATCTCTGCTCCCCTCCACAGCATGTCTTTTTCCTGGTTCTCTCCCTCAGCAGAAGACTGCCCCTCCCTGAGCCTGGTTCTGCTGGAGGTTTCTTTCCTGTTAAAAGGGAGTTTTTCCTTCCCACTGTAGCCAAGTGCTTGCTCACAGGGGGTCGTTTTGACCGCTGGGGTTTTACATAATTATTGTATGGCCTTGCCTTACAATATAAAGCGCCTTGGGGCAACTGTTTGTTGTGATTTGGCGCTATATAAAAAATTGATTGTGTCGCGGCTCGTCTTTAGTCTTCTCAGGATGTCGTCTTTTAGATAACACAAACTAATTGCAAGTGATATGCTAGAAAATGACACAACACTTTAGAATAATTCAGCCTTAAGCAAGATAAAATGCACAGAGTTTTTAAGTTTATTTAAGCCTTCGACACAAAGCTTAGACAAACTGAGTCCTCTAGAGAGACTGAATATGACAACCGCGCTCGTCTATTATTGGAGACCCGCGGGCATCGCTCCTCCTTCGACTTTTTTATTTATTTAATTCCCAAGACATGGTTTTCTATTGGAAGCGTCCTCTAGTGAACCCTAAGCAGGTGTTAGGCCATTATTTCAATGTGACAAATGCTCCCATTAAAACATGAAGGATTTACAACTGATTTTTTTAAAAGACCTTCAGCCACAGGTGCAGCTGGCCTGAGGCCCCCTCCGCACGTGGCCTCAGCCACACGTGCAGCTGGCCTGAGGCCCCTGCACGCGGCCTGCGGGAAAGCACCTAAAAGGCCTTGGAAAGCCCCTGACAGACTAAATGACTAATAGAGCCCTTTTTTTGGGTTGAACACCTGCTAGTTCAACCAGAGGACATACAGTTCGGATCAGGACACTTGATAGTTCATCACAGTTCAAATATGGACCTAAAAATTCTTCTACAGTCCCTCCTCTGGGACTCGAAAGAGTCCCATTACATCAACTATACTCTTGGGTTGTTTACTGACAAGACATCCTCATTTGTGCATTGCAATAAAAAAGAAAAAACACAGCACTCGACTTACTGATAACTCTGGTGCGGATATGAATATCAGTGATACTTCACACGGTAAATATATTGCAGTGCAGGTGAACCTACATACTAAGGCACTAGGTGAGCAATTAGCTGGATTATATCAACACAAGGTGACATTCAAACATTGAGTTTTGGTGTAATTCAAGGCACTTAAAATGGCCACATAAAACAAGTTACATCAACCTCTTAATCATGGCAAAGTAAAGGCTTCACATTGACATCAGTGCAACCAATCATCTTCTGGCATCTATTGACTCACTCAACCAGAGGCTCCAACCCATTATACTTGGTTCTACATATTATTTTGTTAAAGCGTCACACATTTATTATTTAAATGCATCAAATAACCCCTACGTTACCACTATTTAGTCAACCAATCAAGTAACTATTCTAAGGTTAGCGCAGCTATGTCTAGTTAAATGATAAACACAATAAATGGTTTCCCTTCATGTCCGTCCTTAAGTCATTTGCCTTAGTCAATCGTATAATGGTTTTCATTATAGGCCATTTCTCAACATTCTCCACTTTGTTTTTCTTCTTTTCAGCTTGTTTTCTAATGCCCGTTTTGGCCAGACACCAAATTTAGGCAATGCATGTCTCTTGAGGCATGCTATAATTTAGAAAAAAGGGGTCCCTATGGTGCATCTTTACTACTAAATCTACAAACACGCCGTGTAAGGGTCCCCTTTTATAACTTTGCAATGTGATATCTATGTGTATGCATTTAGCTTTATCTGTGTTACGCAGATGATGGTAAGGACAGACATTACCCAACCTTCGTTACTAACATATATCCTTCTTTGTTTTATTTACACTCAGATTTCTGAAACCAGTCCGCAATTCAAACTCAAGAACCAAGATCATAGTCCGTGTTCAGTGCCATTACGTCAGTCCGCGCTCCTCAGCATTTACTCAGCATCTGAAGTTTGGGAGAAGTTGGGGGACATGGGGGGGGTTGGCCTTTCAGGGGTAGTGGGGGGAGGATCAGGAATTCTGGCTTTCAGACAGTCGTGCAGTTCTCTGATGGATCTTTCCAGCTCCTTGTGCTGCTTGGCCAGGTTGTACAGGGCCCCCAGAGAATTCTTGCCCACATTCAGGGTGGTGGTGGCCAGTCCTAGCTGCTCCCTTTCCATATGCTCCATCATGCTGGCTAGCATGTCCATACTAGACTGAAGACCACACAGTTGAGTATGGAGGCCCTCCTGAGCACAAGAGATGTTGGCATTGTCACGGTGTATCCTGAACAGGTATGCAGCTGTCTGACTTAGTTGTGGCATGATTTCCTCAAATAGCTCATGGGGAATGTGATTTGTGAGGGGCAGGAGCTGCTCCAAGGTTTTTGGAACAGACTCTTGTGGAAGACGAAGCTCTCGAACCAAGATTGCCATGTCCTGTGGGGTGACCATGACCAGATTAAGGTTGTGCAGTCCAGGGGACAGGAAGTACAAGGGGGAAGGCATTTTGTGTGTGGGGGGAGTATTGTTGATGTCGCACAGGCAAGTGGGTGGGACACTCTGGGCATTTAGCAGCCTGTACAAAGCTCCCCTCTGTCCTGGTGGGTGAGTTCGGCTAAGGTCTACCCCTGCTGATCCTCCTCCAGAGGTACTGGGCTGATCAGAATATCTCTCCTGCCTTGGGGTGGAAAGCTGGGGACAGGTCCTAGCAGTGAATTGGGTCTAGGATGCACTCGGGCGGTTGCTGCATATGGCCGACCTTGGCTGCCTCCCCTGGAGGGTATCGTTGCCACTGGCACATGTGACTGTCTCCATGGCATCTGCGGAAGGGGTGTGTTCCTGAGTCCAAAGGGTCCTTCAGGTGATGGTGGAGTCCTCGGGCCGACTCTTGCTGCAGGCAGATTCTGTGAAGCCGTCATCGCCAGGTGCTGGAACGATGAAGATCCTTCTGTTGCCAACTGGTTTAGCTGCTGGATGGATGGCGGCTGTGGCGACCAATCATGTCTCGACCATCCTCCTGCATATCCTCTTCTCCAAACAGTTCTGAGAGTCCAATCAGACTTGATAGAGGCAGATCAGGCATAGGTCCCTGATCAGGGGAGTCTGGTCTCTCAGCCATACTCCTGTGTCCTAGTAATATACATATACGTTCATTATTACAGCTCCATGTCATTCTTTCAGATATTGTCTATCCTATCCCTCATTTTTGTGGGTGCATGTGTGTGAATGTAAATGTGCGTGCATGTCTTCTTCCTCGTCTACAATATCACCAAGCACGGTCCATCCCAGTCCTCCCTATCTGGGGTGTACGCCACAATATTAGGGAGCTGGGGGCTGTCGGGGAGGATAATTGGTATTTCATCCATTTCCATATATTCTGGTTCTCTGTCTGTTTCGTTTGTGCTTTCTTCTAGGGCTCGGATGGCTAACAGTGGGAGCTGTCCTACTGTGGATGAAAGCAATTTATTGACCAGAAATTTTATCAAGGGAATACCACAACATATTACCAGCAAGACCGCCACCCCTGTTAGTGCCAAGATTACACCTATCTGGTATAACCAGTCTTTCCATGATATCCACCCTCTCCTTAGAGTCCCAAACAGTGAAAACAGTGGGCCAATATTCATTCCATTCCCTACAATGTATCCAGAATCGTCAGTTTCATTTCTCCCCTCCTATGGAGTTACTTAACAGTTCCTGTTGCATCTCTTCAAGTGTGATTAAGAGCTCTGTCAAATTTCCGTCTTCCCCTGTACGCATGGGAATAGCTGTGCAACATTCGGTGGCTTTGATCATAATACAAACTCCTTGTTCATCAGCCATCATCATCTCGATAGCTAATCTATTTTGCATTGTCATTAGCGAGGTGGCGTGCAGTTGTTCGGTTAAGGCTCCTACAGCTGCCAATGTCCAATTCAAATATCTTTGTTGATTATACCACAAGTAATTAATCCACTGCACCTCCTGGAACCTAGAACGGATTTTTGGAGTAACCCCGAACAGAGCCAATGCCCATCCCCATTTATCCGCATCTTCATCTGCTTTAACTCTGCTACTGTCTATGGCTTCTAACTGTCGGGGTATCCCTTCTGGTATCCCGTTTCTTACTGTGATGTTGTAGTCTGTTTTAAACGTCATTATTCCTCTTTTCTTACGAAGTTTCTGTGGCATGGGTTGTATTGAATTTGGCATTTCAATTACTGTTATTGCTCCTGTGAGCATCACAGGAGCACAAAGGCCTTTCCAATTCGGGGACAGCGATGACAGGAGTTTCCTTTTTTGTCCGCATATCCAAAAGATGTCAGCTAAGGGTACCGTTCCCTTAGCTAAATTTGGAGTAGATACCCATGAAGCATGGGTGAGATTCAGTCCAATTACAGACCCCCCTGTGGCCGGTACTATTTGTTCACACTGTATGCCTGCTGCTGGCAGGGTGTGACAGACGGTAATGTTCCATGCTGTTTTGGCCGGTTTGTATTCTTGCTGCTTTTGCATACACTGTATGTGGTGTTTTGGCTGGGTCGTCCCTACCTGCCAATCGCTTATGTATTGTGCTACTAAGCCTTTAGCTATACAGAATGGGTGTATCATCCCTTTCTCTATTTTAATCATAGGTGGAACGGTTCCTTCTGTACTTAGAGGCACTGGACAAAGTTTACTGTCGGCAGCATATTTTTCATCACCTACTGCCATTTTCATAACACATTGTGTATAGCATTCTGCTTGGTCTGAGTTATGTTGGGGACTCCTATAACAGTTGTTGATATCAGGTAGGGGTTTAGCCTGAGGTATCACACCCTTTCCGGTGACAGGCTATGCAAGGCTTTTCACTGATCTGCCTAGCCGAAAATTTCAACCATTGGTAAAATAAATTGGTCTTCAACCCTTGTGTGCGGGCTAGGTCTGTACTGGGATCCCATCTCCCTAAGTGACTGCTTGTTTCTAGGCTTCTAATTGTCCTCTTTTTCCTTGGTTTGATTTTTACCCATTTTGTGGCTTCATGTACTGTAACAGTTACGTCTTGCTTGGTTTCCCTGCATCCTCTTTATCACAATTACCTCTATGTTGAGTTTTCCTTCCTCTTCACATTTGATGCTAATGGCTTCGCCTAATATGTAATCCCCCAGCTTTCCCTGTATTCCTATGTTCTTGTAGGCTTTTGATTTAATGTATACCAAATTATATGTTTTTCCTGTGTTTAGAATGCCTTGTTTAGCTGCTATTGCGGCCATGGCCACGGCACAGTCCTTTGTATGTTTTGGATGTCTATTTTCTCCCATACTGACCACCAGTAGTATTGTCAATCCCTTGAATAATTCCTTAATCATTGCTCTGATGACTGTTGAGATGTGCTACTAGATGTGCTACTAAGTGAGCCGTCACTAGATGAGCTGTCACTAGGGATGTGTGGTGTATCTGTGCTTTGTCTGGGTTGTACTTCCTGCGGTTCTTCTGTCGGTAATCTACTGAGTTGCTGTCCGAGTCTGATGTCTCCTGTGGCCTGTCTATCTGTCGGTCTGTATTTCTGTCTGTCTGTTGGCCTGCGTCTCCAGTTGTTTCTGAGTCTGCATCTGAGTCTGTCGCTGCTCTATCTGGCAGGGATCCACTACTCTCTGAAGCTGTGCGTCGTCTTTGTTCAATCAGTCTCTGTGAGCGCCTTGGCCAGTGTTCGCCTGGCTGCAGGGAGGCGTGGCCTTCCCTCGGTGCTTCTTCTGGCTGCAGGGAGGCGTGGCCGTCCCTCGGTGCTGCTGTAGGGTCTCTGGCTTCTCCTGCTTCCCCCCTTGGCCCGGCGGCTCTGCCAAGACGAGCTTGCCGAGGCCGCAGGGGCGCTGGGCCACCAACCCTACAGCAGTGGTTTAAATGAAACCAAGTGTCCTTACCGTCTACTTTGACTGCTGTACGTGAGGCAAGAATAACTTTAAAAGGACCTTCTCGGCGGGGCCTGTCCCACTTCTTTTTGAACACCTTGACGTAAACCAGATCACCAGGCGGATGCTCTGATTTTCGAGTGGAATCTCTGCTTCTCTGTCTTCTGTAGCACCTTTGACCTGCAAAAAAGATAGTTTTGTGTATTTGGGTAACTGTCTCAGATAATTATGCCATTCGTCTTGTAGCTGCTCCAGCGATGGTCCTTCGTAGGGTCCTCTCAGGTATGGAATAGGCATCGGCCGACCTGTAAGAGCTTCAAATGGTGTCAAATGGGTTAGTCGGTTAGTTTGTGAGCGCATTGACAATAAAGCAAGCGGCACAGCATCCAGCCAGGTTAGTTTGCCATTGCTGTCTGCTATGATTTTGCTAGTTTGTTCTTTAAAATGCCATTAGCCCGTTCCACCGCCCCATTTGATTGGGGGTGATAAACACACCCAAACTTCTGTTTGATACCCAATTGTTTGAATGTTTCTTGTGTAACCTTGGCTACAAAAGCCCTACCGTTGTCAGATGAGATAGTATCTGGAATGCCAAATCTTGGAAAGACGTCTCGGCACAAGAATTTGGCTACCGTTTTATGGTCTTGATTTGCAGAGGCTACTGCCTCAATCCATCGGCTGAATCTGCATATCACTACCAAAACATATCTCATTTGTTTAACTCGATTTTCAGCTCCCATGTCTATGAAATCCATCATAAGATGTTTGAATGGCCCATCAGGGACCGGAATGTGGGCTAAAGGGGCTGTGAATGATTTCCGGACATTGTACTGTGCACATACCTCACACTCATTCAACGAACGGTCCACTGTTGCTGCCATATATGGTGACCACCAGACAGCTTTTAGTTTGTTCATAATTTGGACTCGCGAACAATGATCGGGTCCGTGGGCCCAAATGATTGCATGTCGTAATAATTGGTGGGTAACACAAAATGTCTCATGACTACTGCGCCACAGCTTGTCCGCTGGCCCCTGACTGCGTGTCTCAATAGCGCCTCGTTTAACCCACCATTCGTTTTCTTCTCCACTGGCCCTACTTTGAGCCACTATCAGTGCGTCAAGTGAAACCAGTGGGGCACAATCTTGGATGGTTAGCAGGGGAAACATATTTTCTCCTTTGCTCCTTTGCGAGCTGCGTCATCTGCTAAGTTGTTACCTTGAGCTATGATGTTATTATTCTTTGATGACCTGCACATTTAATGATGGCTACCTCAGACGGTAATTGGAGAGCTTGTAACAGTTGGGAAATCGCTTCTCCATGAGTGACAGGGGTGCCATCTGCTCTCAGGAATCCCCTTTGTTTCCAAATGTTTGCATGTACATGACATACGCCATAAGCGTAGGCTGAGTCTGTGTAGATATTAACACGTTGATCTTTAGCTATCTGGCAAGCCATAGTTAAGGCTTTGATTTCTGCCAGTTGGGCTGAACAAGGCTGATCAATTCCTTGGGACTCCAGTAATTCAAAGGTCTCGCCATCCATGTTTAGTTTAACAATCCCCATACCCGCATGCAATCCCGCGGCATCCCGAAAGCATGAGCCATCCACGAACAGGGTTAGATCTGCATCTATGGCGTGATTATACAAATGTTCTCTGGCTCTCAAAAATTTCTCTGTCTCTGCCACACAGTTATGTGGAGTACCATCTAACGGTGTGGTCAATTTGGTGGCGGGATTCACCGTGTGACAACGTTGTATTGTTATTTCTGGAGCGGACAACACAACTTCATATCCAGTGCGTCTAGCTTGTGTTAAGACAAAACGTGACTGGTTAGCAGGGCATGTAACTGATGCCGACGTGTACAACGTTACTGCATGTCCCATGATTATGGATGATGCTTTTTGAAATGCAAAGGCAGCTGCTGCTAGACCCTGATAGCATGGTGGCAATCCTGTTTCAATGTTGTCAAGCTTTGTACTATAATAGGCCAATGGTTGTTTTCCTTCATTTGTTTCCTGCATTAGTACAGCACAAGCATAACCAGCTTTTTCAGTAACATACAAATGGAAAGGTTTCCCATAATCTGGGTTACCTAACGCGGGAGCAGATTGCATGTCTGTTTTTAGGGCCTCAAAAGCTCCCGTTGCCTCATCTGTCCAGACGAGGAGAGCTGCATTGCTTGTTTGCCCCACTGCTCTAATCATGGCACGCAAAGGTGCAGTTTTTATAGCATAATCACAAATCCACGGCCGACTGTACCCTGCCATCCCAAGGAATGAAAGCATCTGTCCCACTGTTGGGGTTTGGGAGCCTTGATTATAGCCTCCACTTGGCTTGGGGCTATACATCGCGTGGTCCCACACAACTGTCTTCCCAAGTATTCTACTTGTTGTTTGCAGAACTGCAATTTGTCCTTACTTACTTTATGACCTCCATCTGCCAATGCATGCAATACAATTAATGAATCTTTTTCACACTGTTCTTGAGTCTCTGATGCAATAAGGAGATCATCCATATATTGCACCAATGTACTGGGTATGTCAAGGTGTTGTAAATCTTCAGCCAGGACTTTGTTAAAGATGGCTGGGGACAGGTTCAGTCCCTGAGGTAGCCGTGTATACGTTAGCTGTTGTCCCAGAAATGTGAATGCAAACAAATGTTGTGAGTCTGGGTGCACAGGCACACTGAAATAGGCTGAACACAGATCTATTACTGTGTACCATTTCTGCTCCAGCAGGGATGCTTGATAGTATAGTATGCGGATCAGGTACTATAGGTGCATCCATTTCTATTATTGCATTGATAGGACGCAGATCATGTACCAGCCGATACTCTTTGGTATTGTTTTTAGGGATAGGATAGATAGGAGTATTGCATGGGCTTGCAGTTTTTATTAAAACTCCAGCTGCCATTAGTCCCTTAATTACTGGTTTTATGCCTTCAATAGCCTGAGGTTTTAATGGATACTGCCTTTGGTGAGGCAGTTTTGCTCCCGGTTTTACTTTATTTTTACTGGTAAGGCTGTTTTTACTATCCTACATCGTTTGCTTTTGGACCACACCACTGGTGGTATTTGCTCTAACAATTTCTCTTGTTGGGCCGATAACACCATCTGTCCTCTGGATCTAGGATTGAGCTCCACTTTTTGAGCTATAGCCTCATCATTTACTTTTAAATTAATTCGTATAAACTGCTGGTCTTTTGACAGATGTACTTGTGGACTTTCCATGTTTTGCCATTCTTCAACTTCTGAGGCTGTCTTTACCATTGGACCTAGGTCATGGGATTCGTACTTTTCTGAGACTAAAAGGGTCACATGAGGCATGGCATTCGGCACTTGATACCATTGTTGTCAGCTGAAGTTAGCTTGACAGAAGCTGCGGCCCCTTGGGGGCCTAAATAAATTTCTGTGGTGGTTATGTGAAACAGCCGTTGATTCATCAATGCATCCCAGCAGCATGCATAGTCAGTTTGTTCTTGTTTGCATCGAACATCAGGGTGACATGTAAAGGTAAACTAGGTGTACATACTGCTTCATAGTGTTGTTCTGCCCAGGGCTTCCATTTTTCCCATTCCAGTTGAAGATTTGAATTTTCTGGTTGTAACTTCAGCCAGTATACCATGGGTTGCACAGGTCGGACCTTGTTTTCCATGTCCATAAGCACCATAATGTTGGCGAGTGCTTCGTCAGGAAAGTGTATTTGCAGTCCTTGATGGGTACACACTATCTGGGTTTGTAGCTTACATAAAATGTCTCTTCCCAGCAAATTCACAGGTGTATTTTGTGAGTATAACAGGGGTGCTTCAATTGTTTTTCCTGCAATCGTTACAGGAAGTGGGCGTGTAAAACGGTATTATTTGAGTTTTCCCAGAGACGCCGATGGTCTTAATTACAGACCCAGAGAGGGGGAGATGAGCGCCCATTTTCCCTATGCAAGAGTATGTTGCCCCTGTATCCACCATGAAAGGGAAATCTCTGTTTTGTATATTAACAGTGACGGTTGGCTCTTCCTTAGGTATCATCGAAATAGCCAATGCCACCGTTTCCCCCTCTGTCTTCTCTAGGCCTCCCTATTGCCAATAGGCAGAGGGTCCAACCCAAGGTCGGGCCGGACAATTTCTCATTCGATGTCCAGGTTGTCCACAGCTCCAACACTCATTAGAGGGTTGATCCCCTATTGGGGGTGTTGGTCCCATAGGCGGTCCCGCTTGACTGTTCCTGGGAGCTGAGTTTTGGAATCTGCTTCCAAATGAAGGTTGGCGAGATCCTCTTCGCCACCCTCCTCTTTGACCTTGAAAGTTCCGTGACTCTCCTCTCCACCCATGACTGTAGGTGGGTCCATTTCCGGGTGTGCCAGTGCTATGGTAGTGATAGTGATGCTCCACTGGTGCTGAGACTTCTCCTGCAGCAGTGCTCCCTGCTGCTCCTTGGGGGCTCTGTGTGGCTGTTACCACAGGTGCCTGTATGGTGGCAGCAGTGTTTGTCGTAGGGGCTAGGCTTGCCGACTCAGAAGGAACAGGGGTCATCATTGGTGCCTGGGTCTTTGTTTTTTCTTTCTTGACTTTGGTTAGCTCTCCCAACTGCATCTGCACCAATTTTTTCGTCAGGGATTTTGCTGCATCTTCTTCTTTTTGTTTTTCTTTCTTGTAGATTTCAAGATGGTGACAAATATGCTCAGAGTATAAAGCCCAATTCATTTTTGATAGTCCCACGACTCCATCTAGGGCTTTCTGAACCTCATCTGGTAGAGCCTTTTTTACAGTTATTTTAAACAGGATTTCAGTTGCTGGAGAATGGTTCCATGCATTTCCTGTTTCCTCCGCCCATCTCTTCTGGAATCGGTGCAGGAACTTCTTTGGGCACTCTTCAGGTGTCCACTCCTCATCATCCAATTTAGAGGGATCCAAGACCTCAGGGTACTTTCTTCTCAGTCCTTCCCACATGGAGTTTCTATAGCGATTAAAGGGAACTTCATCATGTTGATTAGTGCCCATCATTTGTGTTAGTCCAACCTTTCCTGCTAATTCTTCAGTGTCATGTTTTCCCATGACATGCATTAGCAAGGCTTTTATGTCACCTAAAGACAAGGTTACCCCTGCAGTGCCTTCTTCTAAGGCTGTTATCCATCTCCCAGCTCCTTGGGTGATGTCTGGCAGTCTGTTGGCCAGCCCCACCATGTCTGTCCAGCTCCATGGGGTATACACATGATGACCATTTCTAACCACCAATGGGCATATGAGGTCTTCGTCCTCCTCTTCTTCTGTGCGGACTCCATACTGTCTTCCAGATCGAGTGCGACTGACTGGTTCCAGGCAGTCCATCCAGTCGGTTATATTCTGTTCTAAAGCCGCTATGTCTTTGGCTACACATTGTTGTCTTTGCCTGAGTCGGGCCTCTTTTGCACTCTCAATGATGATCTCACCAGAAATTTTTCGGGTGGGTGGCTGTATAATGTGATTCCCTTGATTGGGCGTCGATTGTTGTAATATTCTTCTTTCCTCAGCGTCCCTATGTCTTTGTATTCTTTCCTTCGCTAGCCGAAGTTGCTCAGCTAGTTCTTCATTATCTCTTCTGGCCAGATCCAGTGTGTCACAGAAGCTCTTGTGCCACTCTTCGGAGCCTCTATAGCCTGTGAAGGTCCAGTCGGCTGACTTATGGTGGGAGGGGACGGTTTTCAGTGGACCTCGATGTGCAGGCGGAGCCTTCAGGTCTCTCTCTTTATCCTCGTCTGCCTCCGTGTCACTGTTATTTGTGGCCCCCCCTGCTGGTCGTGGTGTGCGACCACTTACTTTCGGACTTGGAGACCTGTATGATCCATTTGACAGACTGAGGACCTGTCTCCTTGTGGCTCTCAAGCTTTTAGTGTCAGTGTGAATTTGCCCTCCACATCCATGCCTTGGTCCTCTTCACGAGTTCCTAATACAAATTGTCCAGCTGTCTTTCCCATATCATGACGTTTATATGGGGGTGGCTCTGCTTCCCAGCTCGGTGCACTGGCTTTAGTCTCTTTGGATCTTTCCTCTGTCATTTTTTCTCTTTTCTGCTGTAGCCTCTGTGCTTCCTGCTTGAACAAGGCCAAAACTTCTTTTTCTTCAGTGCGTTTTTTGTGTTTTTTACATTCTTCTGCTGATCTTTAATTTCTTTTTTCTGTATTTCTACCGCAACTGCTTCACACATCACCGGATCAAATGATCCCTCCAAAGGCCATTGCCTGCCCCCATGTGACCTTTTGTGCCACTTTCTCATACATTGGTTGGCCTTAGTGCGTTTTCCTGGATATTTTCTTAGTACTAAGTCTAGCGGGGTACTTTCCCGACCTTGACCTTGAGAGTTACCCATGTAACCCTGACAAACGCTATGTGAGGTGTTTCTATGGTGTTCTGGTAGTCCCTCGGGGGCTGTCCTGATCCAGACCAATAACTTGCTGGCTGTAACACCTGTTTTGTATTTTAAACCCTTAAAAGGATTAAATTTCCAACTGTTATGCCCGTCTGATTTTTCTTTAACTAAATACGAAAATTTACCTGTTTCCCACCGAACCTTCCTTGGGACCACAGTCAGAGTCAACCTAGGAAACAGTTCTTCACCTGGATCGGTGGTAGTGTTACTAAATGATTTAATGGTATGCTAAGTTCTTTATTAGGGTCAGCACAAAGCAGCTCCAGCCACGGGGTTAAACCCTGATGCCACAGACGTCTTATCAGCAGCTCCCAATTAATTAGAGGGAATTGTTCTTTCTTTTGCTTCAGATTGATTACCTTAGTAATCTGCCATAATTTCTGATTGATCTCTTGTTCGTCCTGCCAATGTTCTGCTCCTACCCTGTCAAAATAGGTCCTTTCCAGCCAAAAATGTGTCCTGATTCCCTGGGTTTCGATGTCTCCGTCAGTCAAGTAATGTTCTGGGAGTATTATTTCATCATCACTTAAGTCTCCCATCAATGACTGTCCCAAGCATTGATCAGTCTGTCAGCTTTTTCACTATATCTAAGCTTTATCTCTTTTGATTTATAACCAATTTTATTTATTTAATCCTCTTACAACCCTAACACTTCCTAATGTCTTTGCTCCCGACTTTCTATTTTCCTTCTAATTTTTTTTTTTAACTTTCTGCTTCTAGTCTTTTTCTGCTATATTTGTTTATTAGTTTTCTCTCTTTGAAATAATATCTACCTTCTCTGTATTTACATAGCACTCTTCTCCTGTCTTTTTCTTCACTGTCTCTGTTTCACACTTTCCTCTCTGCCTGTCATGCACCTCCCAAGTCCTCCTGTTGGGTCTAAATACCTCCCCCTCGTACTCTTTCACATTAATCTTGTATGTCAGCCAGCTTGCAAGCCCTCACAGCTTTGCTTGCACCTCCCCGCTTACTCTCCACTCTCCCACACACAATTTTCAACAGCTTTATACACAAAAATTATTAAAAACAACTTTCTATATATCTCTATCTAGACTTCTGCCACTTTTCACTCCGCGGCTTTAAACAACCTTTTTATTCACTTAACACCAATGTGTTCTGTTTAAGCATGTATCTCTTCTTCACGTTAGACAGCTTCTCCGGCGCTGTCAGCAACTTCATATATTACTTTTTTTACAAGCCCTCTTTGAGCGTACAATATTTCATTTACTTCTACGCCTTACCGCGCCTCGCGTGCGTATCCTGTGCTTAATATATTATTTTTCACCAGCTCCTTTCTGAGCATACAATATTTCATTTACTTCTACGCCTTACCGCGCCTCGCCGTGCGTATCCTGTGCTTACTATATTATTTTCACCAGCTCCTTTCTGAGCATACAATATTTCATTTTACTTCTACGCCTTACCGCGCCTCGCGTGCGTATCCTGTGCTTACTATATTATTTTCACAAGCTCCTTTCTGAGCATACAATATTTCATTTATTTCTACGCCTTACCGCGCCTCGCGTGCGTATCCTGTGCCTTTCTGCACTTTCTTCTACCTTTTTTTTCACTTACTGAGCTCCTCGTGAGCTTAATGTGCCTTTGCACTGAAAATATTCTCTTTTTCTTTTCTTATAAAAAACTCATATTACTGTGTACTTAATTACTTATTCTTCTCCCACGCCCCACAAGCGTGTATTTGGTGCCTTACTGCACTATTTTCTGCTTCATTAATTCTCATGTATTCTGCACTAACTCTCTATTTATTTTATTTTTTTTTTTTTTTTTTATAGTTTTTCTCTTTTCTTAAAAAATGACGTCCTTTATTGAGCTCTTTTACTTACTGTCAGTGGTGCCACTTTGCACTTTCCTCTTTAAATCTCTTTATCATGTACGGTATTTCTACTGCGCCCCCTCAGGCGCTTATCTTGTGCTTCCTCTGCACGTATTCTCTGTTAAACTCTTTTTCTCACTTATTTCACTTCAGTCTCTGTTAAACTCTTTAAATAACCTTGTATTACCTTGTATCTATTTGTCAGTATACTCCCCTAAATTAACCCCTACAGTGCATGCTATCAGCCGGCACGTTAGGAACGAATTTCACAACCAATTATTCCCCAAGCATCCAGGTTAGTTCTCCACGCACTCTTTCCGCACCAGAGTTCATGAACATTCCTGACCTTTCACTTACACAGACAGTTCTTTTTCCCGGGAACACACACACCTTCTGAGCATTTTATCTACAAGGCCTGATAATTTCAATCTTATCTTTTTTTAGTCTCTTATCAATTTTCTTAGTCCAGGTTCTTTGGGTAAGAGGCAATTTAAAATATCACGCTGTCAACTGGGCGGAAACTCCCGACTCACTCTCCAGATCGTGCAGAAGTTATAAAAGGTTTCTGCTTACCTTTTAGTCGTGATCACTGTTATTTACGGTCTGGAGGGATGAGCTGGACGCCTCCAGGCTGCCGGAATGCCCCTGGACCCTCCTGAAGCTGGTCTCGCCAAGTTCTGTCGCGGCTCGTCTTTAGTCTTCTCAGGAGTCGTCTTTTAGATAACACAAACTAATTGCAGTGATCTGCTAGAAAATGACACAACACTTTAGAATAATTCAGCCTTAAGCAAGATAAATGCACAGAGTTTTAAGTTATTTAAGCCTTCGACACAAAGCTTAGACAAACTGAGTCCTAGAGAGAGACGAATATGACAACCGCGCTCGTCTATTTATTGGAGACCCGCGGGCATCGCTCCTCCTTCGACTTTTTTATTTCTTTTCATTCCCAAGACATGGTTTTCTATTGGAAGCGTCCTCTAGTGAACCCTAAGCAGGTGTTAGGCCATTATTTCAATGTGACAAATGCTCCCATTAAAACATGAAGGATTTACAACTGATTTTTTTAAAGGACCTTCATGTCCACAGGTGTGCAGCTGGCCTGAGGCCCCCCTCGCACGTGGCCTCAGCCACACGTGCAGTGGCCTGAGGCCCCTGCACGCGGCCTGCGGGAAGCACCTAAAAGGCCTGGGAAAGCCCCTGACAGACTAAATGACTAATAGAGCCCTTTTTTTGGGTTGAACACCTGCTAGTTCAACCAGAGGACATACAGTTCGGATCAGGACACTTGATAGTTCATCACAGTTCAAATATGGACCTAAAATTCTTCTACAATTGATTGATTGATTGAAGTCCCTGGATTTTTGTCTGAGGAAATCTCTGTTGTTAAAATGCAGCAGAAATCCATTATGGAGCTGGTGGAAGATAGTGAAGGCTCTCCGGATCCAGAATGCTGAGAACGACCGGCGTCTGGTGCACCTGGAGAACCGTGTTGCGGAGTTGGAACAGTACACAAGGATGAACGATGTTATTATTACAGGAATTCATATTAAACCTCGATCCTACACACGGGCGGTGTTAGAAGACAGCGGCGGGGAGGCCAGTGAGCAGGAGGCCAGCTCAGTGGAACAACAGGTGGCTGACTCCCTGCAATCTAAAGGTATCAAATGGACTGTAATAACATGGAAGCGTGCCACCCCCTGCCCAGGAGAGAGGATGGAGACAAGCGAGCTGTTATAATGAGGTTTGTCAACAGAAAACATAAAATGGCATTGTTAAAACGGACGGAAACTCAAAGGAACAAACGTATTCATCAATGAACATCTGACCAAACGAAACGCAGACATCGCCAGGAAAGCTCGTCTCTTAAAAAAGCAGGGAAAAAATTCAACAGACATGGACATCTAAAACTGCAAAACATTCATCAAACTGAACGGAACACCAGAACAAGCGAGGTTATGGTAATCAGGAACATCAAGGAACTGGACAAATACGACCAATAAGGTATGAGGACACAAACACATCACAACACCATGACACAGACCAGAGGAAGCTATTCATCTACTACATCATCTACATCTGGAGACAAGAAGGATATAACTCACAGGATTGCTGATCATGGAAAACTAGAACTGAGAACATTTAAATACACAGACCACAATGTACTGGACTTGGAGCACGATATAGACCGACAATAATTTCTTCTCAAATATCAATGACAGTTGTTGCTATTATACAGATGAACAGTTTAATCGGATCATTAAAACGGATAACAAATTATCAATAATCCATTTCAACAGCAGAAGTCTGTATGCAAACTTTAACAACATTAAAGAATATTGAAGTCAATTTAAAAAAAATTTAACATAATTGCTATATCAGAAACATGGATCAATGAAGATAAAGGAATGGATTTTGAACCAATCGAAGCAGTGGTTCGCAGATTGAAGCAATGCTTCGAACCTATTGTTTCATTTATTCTTTCTTTCTTTCGCTTAATTTTCCCCCGCTAAAACCCTAAAGAGCATACTTCTGTGAGTATTATTTACCTTTTCTATGTTAAACTGACCTGTTATGGTCTTCTGAAACAGTTGATAGATGTATTTTATAACTTAAAAACGGGAGTGACGCTAACGAGTTAGCATGTCTATGGCATTTTCAATGTTAAAAGTTAGCATGAAGCAGTTCCAGCTGTCTTCACGTTCGGGTGCATTTGTTTTTCAAATTGTAATATTTTTTAAATTTATTTTGTTTATATGTTAATAATCTAATGATTATTATATACAATTTCAGAGAAAGAGACAAAAAGAACCTGAATAGAAACACAACGGAAAATAAAATATAAAAGCAACTACAATGAACATACATAAATAAATACAGAAAATAAATAAGTGTTTTCTGTGAACACTAGTGACTCTTACACCTCCATTTCATCCCTGTTTTATTTAAGTTTAATGACAGTTTGTTTCGGTCAAACCATATTTGCAATGTGTTAATTTCTTCAGTGATTTCCTCCAGACTATCTGCCAAACTAGAAAACTGCTGCATCCTAGTAAGAGCGAAATACTACTGGATATGAATTTGAATAAGGAAAGTTGTTTTTTTTTTCTCACTAAATGGATGCTGCACTCACTCCAGTTTATCGTCTGGAATAGTCCCAGATTGCATTTCACAGCTTCTAGAATTGAAACATTTCATGCAGGTGGTGTTGGGGGGTAATTTTGGGTTTTGGGTCTTGGGCCACATGTAGAATGAATCAGTTATTAAATGAAGCTTTCAGTTCATATAGTGGCATCTACCTTTTTTTTTTTTTTTTTTAAAAAAGGTTACTTTATACTTTTATACTTTAAGTAGGGTTTGGAGCACATACTTTTTCACTTTTACTTGAGTAAAGAGGTCAAGTTGATACTTCAACTTTTACCAGAGTGTTTTAAATTGCAGTATCTGTACTTCTACTTAAGTAACAAATGTGTGTACTTTTGACACCACTGTCAGCTTCAACATCAAACGGTCGATTATGACAGGAAACACTGAACCACTGCATTTATAATTAGACAATAATTGTACTTAATCGTAATTATTCTATTTTTTATTATAATGATACATAGCATTTGTACAAAAATGCCCTGGAAAGTACCATGTGGATAAATAATCTGTATTTTAATTCCCAGGTGATCTGGAGTGCACTGAGTAGGTGGAGCTTCGGGGTAGACGTGGATGACCAAAATAGAGGCACGGGTCCAATTCTAGGTGTGTGCTTCAAGCTGCCTATCTGTGTCCAAGGACATCCCAGGCCTGCCGGCTGTAACGGGTACTGACCTTGGCTGGGGATATATCCTGCTCGGGGCTGGTGTCCTGTCCAGAGGGACGTGTAGACTGTCATCTGTTCCACGCTGTTGTATCCAGGGATAAGCACCGTCCCAATGGACCCTAATGACGCTTTGTCCAAGGGACGCATACGAGTAGCTTCAGTGGGAAATAAAAACCAGGTCATTTGGGTCACAATGCAACTTTTTAGCACTGAGCTACCTGGTGTGCGACACAGCATTGGAGTAAAAGCTGATGCATTCTGTCCGTCTGTCTGTTTATTTCATCCCGTTTCACAACAACAACACCTCAGTAGGTTGAACCGTTGTGTTCTGCAGCAGTTTACCAACATATGAAGGAAGAAGAACCGTCCTTTGAGGACAGAGATGAACAATCCACACAAATGCAGCACAGCCAGTGACCCACTGTGGCCACAGGTGGCCTTAATGACTCTCCAGAGGAAAATTAACATCCTCCTCGAATGTTCACCTGAATGACCCTCTTTGGTTTTACTATAATAGAGAAAAAAACAAAAACAAAAAAACAAACACACACCTTAACTCCATTGACTTACGTCAACCACAGTTTGTTTTTTCCAATTCTGAAATAATGAAATATGAGAACATTGGAAACATTTCGCTTGAACAAAGGTAGTGCCTTTTTGTTGTTGTTTTGTTTTTACAAACTGCATTTTTACTATTAATAATGGCAGCATGGTGACACAGTGATTAGTAAACTTGCCTCATTGCAAAAAGGTCTTGGGTTCTGTTTCACAAATGCCCAGCTGTTCTCTTTGTGAAATTTGCATGTTCTCTCCATGGTCGTGTCGATTTATCTGTGCACTCATTTCCTGCCACCATCAATAAAATGCACATTACGTTCTTTCTCCTTGTAGGACAGCAGGCGATTCTGGTGGTTAGGAGTTGGACTATCACTACAGTAGACTGTGGTTCAGTTCCAGAGTTTTATGTATCAGGCTTCATTTCTCCATTCTTGGAGGTTTCATCAGTATCATCCCAAACCAGACACCTGCAAGGGGCTACCGACCTGTGATCAACTGGCATCCCCACCCAGGGGCAGGCATAGACTCTCATCGGCTTCACAGTATAATATCTGAGGACAAGCATAGGTTCTAGGGGGTCTCAGACCTTGTGTAGGACTTCTTCTCTCTCGTAGATAAGAGGCCCGCCCTCTGTATGTGGATTATTAGCTGGATTAAAGTGAGGATGATTTTATATGATCCCTGATTCCCTGGTTCTTTGAAACAGTTGTTGAAACAATTGTAACATGAACATATTTGCAAGCTCAAACCTGATCTGGACCTGGTTCATTCAGTGGAAACAGGACTTAGGCCATACTTACACTGGCGATGAGTTCAGTGTCTGAGCACATTTACATCTGTGGTCTGGGGTCAGTGCATGTGTAGTGTAGTGTGATTGGTAACTGCACTGGAGCATGGATCTCAGTGATGCGACTGTTACTACTTTTATTACAACTATTATTATTATTACTATTTGGACAGTACACAGGCTGTAAAACATGTTTATTTTTGCTCTAAAGGTGGACATCGGATGGTGTATGAGCTTCAAACAGGTGTTCACGCATGTGGGGGCACCACTATTTGCAGTGTTTTGAAGATAATTACATCAGACAGTAGCTGCGGTTACATGAGCCAGAAGGAATCTGATTGAACACTCAGATCAAAATCACGCCATGTAAACAGCTCCATCTGATTAGATTCGCCCAATCCGATTGAAATTACGATCGGGTCAGAGGAGATGATGTAAGCTTGTTTCTAACCCGATCGCTTCCATGTAAATGGCACGTCGGATTGTCCGCCTGTGAGGAGCCTTGTTGCGCATGTCTGTTACATCACATCACCATGTGACGCTTCCTGCTCTGTGTTCGTGAAAATGGAGCTAGCAAAACACAGTTGGACTTTGCAAGACTCTCTGCTCAACGTATTAAAAGAATTTAAAATAAGTGGAAAAGCTTGACGGACGTAAGTTGGCAGCACAGACTTGTGTCCGGAGTCAGCAGATCAGTTGAGCAAATTAAAAACCGCTTCTACAAGGAGAAGCTTAAAATGAGCAGAAGTGTCGCAGCTCTAACCAGCTTCTCTTATTATGAATTAATGGAGTAATAATTGGAGGTCGACCGCTTTCCAAGGAGGACACTGGAGCAGAAGTCGGTTTTCCACCAGAGGAAGGTTCACCTTGAGACACCGAAAAGCCTGGAGTTTGTGGATTTAGTTCAAGTTAATGTTGGGGATTCATGTTACTTTATCCCAGGAGTTTATTAGCGAAGTAACCTTCATGAACAGTCTGTCGTTGAGTTAACCAATGCTCTTTTTCCTCGTTCACTTTAGTATATCACGTTAATTACTGCACTCATATACAGATGATGCAAACAGCACATTGGAGGAGAATGATGACAGCAGCTGTCCACAATGCGAGCTGGCTTCTGGAGTCCCAATATGGCTACACGGGAACATGCACTTTGCGTCTGTGCTCTGGCCAGCCTGGCTGAATGACTTGTTGGAGACAGCTGAGGTCTTCTTTTGTCCATACTTGAATTTCCATATACAGAGACAAAGTTTAGCATGAAGATGCACTCTAAGCCATCCATTTCTGGTTTGTTCTCCAATACCTGTGCTCTGGACAGTGTGTCAGGGAGTTCCATGTCTTTCCCTTTTCTGTATTTGACAGTCAGGTCATACCACTGCAAACAAAGATGCATTCTCTGTATATGCATTGGTGTAGTGTAGACAACAGGGACTTCCCTTACCAAAAAAATAGTACTGATAAGTATATAAAAGTAAACTGGACGTATACTTGAAACATACTTGCATGTACTACTTTTTGGTAAGGGTTCTTGAATATGTCTTCGAGAGGTTTGTGATCATTGTATACATGTGTTCCGAATATGTAGTTGTGGAACTTGGTGCAGGCATGGACAATGGAGAGTGTGTCTTTATCAATTTGTGCGTAACACGTTTTTGCGTCAAGTGACCTTGAGGAGAAGGCAATAGGCTGGTCATGTTGCAGCAGGACCACTCCTAGTCCACTGCTTCTGGCGTCACAGAATATCATAACAGGCTTTGCAGGATTTAAATACTTTAGCACTGGGGGATGTGTGCACAGTTCTTTCAGTTTGTCAAATGCTTCTTGCTGTGCTGGTTGCCATGCAAACTCTACATCCCTTTTGTGGAGCTGGCACAGCAGCACATTCACTTTAGTGAGATTAGGTATGAACTTCAACAGGTAAGTAAAGAAGCCCAAGAAGTGTGGACAGCTTCCTTCTCCGAAGGTAGCGGCATGTCCTGAGCAGCTTCCACTTTGCTGGAAGACCATCAGCTGTTATCGGGTGTCCAATGTATGGCACTGACAACTGGCGTATGTGGCATTTGTTGAGGTTGAGCCTCAGGTTGTAGCTTGTAGCTCTCTCGATTACTCTGTGCAGAACTGCATCATGATGCTGTACTGTGGGAGAAGCTATAAGGATGTCATCCATCACGCTTATAGATCCTGAGACCCCCTCAAGCATCTGGTCCATGATGCGCTGGTAGATTTCCAGGGTGCATTTAATCTCAAAGGGAAGTCTGAGCCATCTACGAGGTCTGTGAGAAAAGTATCCGACCTTTTTATTTTATGCAAAAATATATGGATTTCAACTTCAATCAACTCAATCAACTTTTTTCTTATATAGCGCCAAATCACAACAACAGTTGCCCCAAGGCGCTCCATATTGTAAGGCAAGGCCATACAATAATTATAAAAAACCCCAACGGTCAAACGACCCCCTATGAGCAAGCACTTGGCAACAGTGGGAAGGAAAAACTCCCTTTTAACAGGAAGAAACCTGTTTCTTCCTGTCCAGCTCTCCACAATTTCTCTTATACTCACTCGACTGGTAAGCACTGAAAGCCGAGATAGGCATGTCCCAATTTGTCCTCTAACACTCCGAAACGGAGATGTTCCTTGTCTCGCTTCATCAGCGAATCGGTCGTGATGCGCGAAGCCTCCCGCGGCTTTCCATGACAAAATTTCTAGTTAAAATGAAATCTGCCGGAAAATGGCTGATGTCCAGCTCTTGTGATAGCCAGAGAAATTGCCACAACAGTCCCGGCTCCACACAGCGATCCGTTTAGAATGATGTGGTGGTTTCTGCCTCTCGATGGCGGCTCGGAACGTGACAAGCCGTGTGCCATTGTGGGCCGTCCTTAAAGCTGTAGTAACACTCCTTATTCTCTGTGAAGCCTGTAAAATTTTCACCGAAAGCCAGATAAATTTTTCGAATTGTTTCCACCTGCCTGTCTCTAACAGTTTCTGAAAAAATTCTGATGGAAAAAAGCCCAAATCATTCCGCCATTTCCTCGCAATGAAACAATGACGAGAGTGGTGGACCAGTGCTCACTCAAAGCCAGCCCACAGGTGAATGACGCAACCGACAGGCGTGGAAAAACTCACGCATGCGCACGAAGGTTCAAGCTTGGCTGACGTAAAAACATATGAATCAAATCCATATATTTTTTGCATAAAATAAAAAGGTCGGATACTTTTCTCACAGACCTCGTAAACCAACCAACTGGCGTACTGAAAGTTGTTGAGAAGGGATGACAGCTCGTCCAGCTCTATTTGTAGAAATCCTAATTTTTGCATGCAGGACTGAGAAGACCTTTGCATCTGGTATCATTGAAACCACCTCCTCTACAGTGCACATGGGATGGTGTTCTCGTCTTTATGACTTCATTCAGGTCACTTGGGTCTATACAGATCCTCACTTCGCCATTCCTTACTGCAGCAACCATGGAACTCACCCACTCACTAGGCTGCTCAACTTTGGTAATGTAGCCATCTTTTCCCATTTCATTCAACTTTTCAATTATCTTTCCTCTGAGAGTAGCTAGTTGCCTGCGTACAGGGTGGACAACACCTTTTGCACTTGGTTCGAGCTTTATGGAGTATTTACCTGGCATAGTTAGGTGCTCTTCAGTTCTGGGAATTCATTGAGTCCACTGCATTTCTGCATTGCCAGGGGTGTGGCGCTTCTTTGTGGCACTTTCCAGCAAATCAAGGCGTGCAATCAGCCCCAATGTCTCAGCTGTAGTGGCACTGAGCACATTCTCTTGGGCAATGTCCAACTACAGGCTTAGTTGGTGATTGGATTATGAGCGGAGCACTATTCCAGAGTGCTGCAGCTCTCCTGTGTGGGCAAGCAACTGGTAGCTATTTAGAGTCAATGTGTTGCACTTTGCGCCTGTATCAATTCTGAATGGCACTTTTTTTTAGCCAGAATTTCCAATTCTACCACCCATTTGTCAACATTGGGATCATCAGGCTGAATCTCGCATTTATGCTCAGAATTTCTCTTCATCATCTGGTGGATTCATCGTTTAGGTTCAGCACTTACTGTGCTGACTGCACGTTTATTCCACACAGCCACCCAGTGACTTGGTTTGTGGCAATAGGAGCAAACAGAGCCTTTTGCCGGGCACTTGCCGTGGTTCCATCTGTACTGTGGGTCTTTTCCACACTTGGTGGCAGTTTTTTTGACAAGCTGGACCGATGCTTGTTTCTGGTAATAAGCAAAGTGCACATCTTGGACCGTATGGTGCATTATGGGTACGCTAAATTTTTCGGCTACCAATCCACATACTATGACAGCAGTTAAGCAGCGAGGAGGGCTATGATTTGGATCATTTCAACCACTGGAAAGTTGACAATTTAAAGCATTTTTGTAAGATCCGCAGATTGCCTGTTATAACCAGGACTACATAAGGCAGTGGACAGAAACGGAAAGAAGAGCTGGATGTCCTTGCGTATGCTGCATCGTTACAGAAACTACTGTTGGTGCCGACAAAGGAGGAGAGAGAGCTGCTGTCAAAAATGACCAGTACTTGTTGATAGCTGGAGACAACAAATTTCTACTGTATACGAAATTCAGTGGGAGCGGTGTGAGTTTGGTAGCTGGAATTTTTGTCCCTGTTGAATGCATGCGCAGATGCATTGCGCACTTCGCTTATTAGAATTTCCTTTGTATGGCATTTTCCTTACTTGACAGGAAGTGCTTTGGTTTAACAGACACTGCTGATATTTGTGAATCCTCATCTCTGACGATTTTCATTTGTTTCTGTGATAATTCAAACTGCCAAGGAAGTTCTACGGCTTTGTTCAACGTGAGATTCTCGCCTCTTTTAAGCAGCCTCTCGGACTCTTTCTCTCTCACTCTCACAATGTTGCCATCAGTTAACATATCGTCGGGTTGAGTGTACTCATAGTCCATCAGAATTAGCCTTAAATCCTTCAGGAAGTTATCAAAACTTTCATTTGGCCCTTGTTTTCTTTGTTTAAAACGGTGCCTGTCTATCCTCTTATTTTTCTGAGGTCTGATATAGATTGCGACCTTGTCCTGTACCTTAGTTGGATCTTCTTTGTCTCCCTCTTCCCAGGCTTCTGCCTTGCTCTCTGATCCATGTACCTAGCCAGCTTGTTGTTTAGCTGCTAGGTCGGCGAGGGGACCATCAAAGTCGAACGTGATGTGACTGCGGGATTTCTCAAACTCTTGATATAAATCAGAGGCATGCCAATCAATCTTGGGGTGTTCAAACTGAGACAAAGTCATTTTCTTCTTTATTTTTTTCAGTTTTGGTGTCTTACAGACTTCTGACTCCATGTAATATACTGCAGACGAAGGACACGCTCGGTTACGCCAACTCAGGGGTTTTACCTGAACTGCGCATGTGCAAGATACAGCACTATGGGTAACTCATTGGACAGAACAGGCTGTAGCCACGGGAGTAAATCAAACTCAATACATTACACTTGTAAGAGAAACATATTTGTGATAAAAAGGTTCTGTCACAGAAACTCCATGTACGCTGAGTGAAAATGTGATGCCATTTTTCCAGCCTTCCCTGAGGATGGACTAATCCGAGTAATGAAAATCATCATAATGCATTCATCAAAGTCTGCTCCCTCATCACAGCCCCAGAAGACCCGAAATACTGTTTTATTGTCTGTGCTGAAAATCCAAAGTGGTCCTGAATCATATTTGTATCAGCTGTTTGCTGGAAGTGGCACAGCGTGGCGTGGGGAGGCCTGATGGTCCTGATTGTATTTAGTAAATGGATGGTTAATTGATGAACCTTCTGACCGATTGGCTGAGGTCCTTCTGACTCACTTTCCCCTGATGGTTTAATAATGGATGTCTTGAGGAGTCTGAGTTGGAGGGAGGTTGGGAGTGACTCCTGCAGAGTCATCTGCATTCACTCTAAATGCTGCAGCTCCCTGAATGCTGACTTGGACGGGCTTCTGGATGGAAATGCGTCATTCACTTTAAAATGATAAAAAGAGGAGGAAAAAAACATTTGAAATGAGAGAGAAACTTTCTGCCCATTTCGTTTCTCCTTTCAGTCACTTTCTTCTTCTTTAATTCTGGATATTTCTCCTCCTGTCATGTTCTTGAACGATGAGTTTCCATCCTGTTATCTTGTTTCCCTCTTCTCAGCTGGTGTTTGATCAAAACAGCCTTTTTATTGTGCTTCTGCTGTGACTTTGAAATTTCAGGAAACTTATTGTACGACTATGTTTTGTGTTTTTGTGGGTTTCAAAATCATCAGCAAATATTTTCTCCTGAGAAGACTAATTCTGGTGCAATTAGTATCAAAAAGTGGGCGAGAACAGGCTTTAATTCCCTGGTTTGGACAGTAAAATCTTCAGTGTGTGGGTTAGTGAGTTATTCCATTGCTTGTGTCAGCATTAACTCAAAACAATGCAAACGGATCATATTTAAAGTCAAACGATTCAAATAAATTAATGAGAATGAACTATGTCACCTTCAGTGAATTTTGATGTACCAGATCAATCAATAAAGTGACTTTATTCTCCCTGTGTAATATCTCATAGACGTGTCTGCCACCTAGTGGATGGTTAGTGACAGCGGTGGTTGGATTTACATGTAGTTTGTTGAACATCTTCATAACATGTCATGTGCTCGTCGGTGTTCTTGTCCACTGGCAGAGTCGGCGAACCACTGTGGAATATCTTAGCTGTTCCTAGGACTGCACTCTTCTGGACAGAGACCCCTGGAGCTGCTCTTCCAATCTGGGGATTACAGCTCTTAATGATTCCCACTGGGACCACTTTGGACTTTACCTTCCACATCTGCACCAGTTCCTCCTTCAAGCCTTGGTACTTCTCAATGTCGCATGCTCCATCTTGTCAAGGCTGGTGATGGTTTGATGCAAGAAGCAGTAGCAGACCAATGCAAACTCGCAGACATGGTTGATTGTGGAGGATAAATAGCTTTATCTGATGACCAGCAGTGGGTTCGGTACACATGAAGTCAGACATATAGGCAGAGGTATCTGACATGGAACAGGCAGGGTCGTGTCCAAGAAACGAGCAGGGCTCGTACCAACAGCATCAAGGAGTATAGCAGGCAGAGCAAAGGCAAAGTCAAAAACAGGCAGAGTTCAGGGCTACGGCGAGGCGGAGGACGGAATACACAAGCAAGGTCAAAATACTAGAGCACAAATTGGACAAGACGAGAGGCGAGAAAGTGATCAAAGTCAACAATCGGCCAGTGGAACTGTGAGGGTTTTAAAGAGGAGCAAACTAATCAGTTGATGTAGAAAGAGGTGGCTTTCAGAGAAGGAGACAGAGACAGCTATAGAGGTGCAAAGTACAGATTTAGCAAGGAGGTGGCAAAGGCTAAATCCATGTACAGTTCACGTTTGCAGCAAAGGTTTCTCTGCCAACGACTCGGCCTCTGTGTGGAGGGGGCTGAAAGAGATCACCAACTACAAGCCCAAAGCACCTCGTTCTATTGACGACCTCAAGCTGGCCAACGACCTGAACGTGTTCTATTGTTTGAGACAAGGACTCACACCTCCCCACCCCCCACACAACTGGATATTCAAACACTTCTGGACCTCCCCCCTCTCACTGCTGTCCTCCCCACTCCCCTGTTGCCCTCATCGGTCCAAGAGGAGGACGTGAGGAGACATTTCAAAAGGCTGAATCCACGTAAGGCCCTGGGCCCAGACTTTGTCTCTCCTGCCACCCTGAGACACTGCGCTGATGAGCTGGCCCAGTCTTCACGGTGATCTTCAACACCTCCCTGGAGTCATGCCATGTTCCAATCTGTTTCAAGTCCTCAATCATAGCTCCAGTCCCCAAGAAACCACGCATCACTGGACTTAATGACTACAGGCCTGTGGCTCTCACGTCTGTAGTCATGAAGACCTTCGAACGCCTGGTTTTATCCCACCTGAAGTCCATCACCCGACCCCCTCCTGGACCCCCTGCAGTTTGCCTACAGAGCCAACAGGTCTGTAGATGACGCCATAAAACCTGGCCCTGCACTCCATCCTGCAGCACCTGGACTCCCCAGGAACCTACGCTAGGATCCTGTTTGTGGACTTCAGCTCTGCATTCAACACCATCCTTCCAGCTGTGCTCCAGGACAAACTTTCTCTGCTCCACGTGCCCAACTCCACCTGCAGGTGATCACAGACTTCCTGACGGACCGGAGTCAGCGTGTAAGGCTGGGAAAAAAATGTCTCGAACACTCGGGTTCTCAGCACAGGATCTCCACAGGGCTGTGTCCTTTCCCCTCTGCTCTTCTCTCTCTACAACTAACTGCTGCACCTTCAGCCACGACTCTGTAAAGCTCATCAAGTTTGCGGACGACACCACCCTCATCAGACTCATTCAGATGGGGATGAGTCTGCCTACAGGAGGGAGGTGGGGACCGCTGGTGACCTGGTGCAGCAGCAAACAACTTTGAGCTCAACGCTCAGAAACAGTGGAGATGATCGGGACTTCAGGAAAGCCACAGCCCCCCCGCCCTCACCTCGCCCTCACCAGCAGCCCCATCACCACTGTGGTCTGTCACTGCTTCCTCAGCACCACCATCACCCAGGACCTCAAGTGGGAGTCAACCATCAGCTCCCTCATCAAGAAGGCCCAGCAGAGGATGTACTTCCTGCGGCAGCTGAAGAAGGCCAAGCTGCCTGTCCAGCTGATGGTGCAGTTCTACACGGCCATCATCGAGTCCATCCTCTGCTCCTCCATCACGGTGTGGTACGCCGGGACCACAGCCAGGGACAGACACAGACTACAGCGCATTGTGGCCTCTGCTGAGAAGGTGATCGGCTGTAGCCTTCCATCTCTCCATGACCTACACGTCTCCAGGACTCTGGGCCGAGCAGGTCGGATCACAGCTGATCCTTCTCACCCTGCACACGGTCTGTTCAAACCACTCCCCTCGGGCAGGAGGCTACGGTCCATCCGGACCAGAACCTCCCGCATAAGAACAGTTTCTTCCCCTCTGCCGTTAGACCTCATGAACTCCTCATAACTCAGTCACCTTAAGCTTAACTCTGTCACTTTATCATCTTATCACGGGTCACTTTAGACAGTGTACTTTGGTTTTTAATTGCACTCCTCCCACTGCACTGTTTTTTCTGTTTCTCTGTTTTTCTGTTGCACACAGCCTTTCATATTTCATATTTCTTTTTTTTTTTTTTATCTTAGATTTTATCTTGACACATATGTTATATTTTATCTTAGCATTTTATCGCTTCTTAATGTTGCACCATTGTACCGAAGCAAATTCCTAGTCTGTGAATCCTGTTCACTGGCAATGGCAACAAACTTCTTCTGATTCTGATTCTGATTCTGAAGCAGGTGTGTGGAAAGTTCAGCAAAGAGGTGTGGTGAAGTGAACAAAAAAGAGAGAAGAAAGGCAAGAGAGTGCGACAGGACAAAACAAAGCGGTGCAAAACAAGAGAAGAGAGTGAAGGAAAAACTAACTGTGAGAAACATGACGTGTGCAAAAAATGAATGTGAGCAAACCAAAAGGGGAAAACTAAGAACTACCGTAACAAGAGGAAAACCAGGAAACCACTGCTTAAACAAAAACTGGAATGGAACTGGTCCAATAAAAATGGCAGAACAAACTACGGATGAACAAAAAAACAAACAGGTGACAACTGAATAATACAATAAACAACAAATGGAACGTAAACTGAAAAGCAACATCAAAGATAAATAATAAAAAACCTGTGTCCATCATATACAATAAATGTGATAAACAGAACAAAACTTAAAGAAACCTAAAGGACCATGATAAACAATACAAAAATGAACTCTTGAATAAATAAATGTGAAAAACAAAATGATAAGATAAAGAATGGAACCAGTGACTACCTAGAAAAGCAAAGCAAAGCATTAAACAGAACCACAATGACATTTACAAGAGAAAGAATAAACAAATGAAAACAAAACTATAAAACCATAAAGGACATAGTGCCAAAAATCAGGACCTAAACCCTGAGCCGGCCAAGCATGACACTTCTTTTTGATGCTGTCAGATAACAACTGCGGTCTTCTTCTCCTTGTCAACCACCACTGTGTCTGGTTGGTTGACCAGGCACAGTGCTTGTCTGTCTGGAATTTGAAGACCCACAGGATCTTAGCCCTGTCATTCTCAACCACCTTTGGTGCTGTCCCCCTCTGGACTTGAGGACTTCTAATCCGTATGCAGCACAGATGTTCCTGTACATGATTCCCGTCACTTGGTTGAGCCCCTCACTGTACACTGTCCTGGCTTGCATCTTGCATCCTGCCTCTATGTGCTGGACTGTCTCTGGGGCACATTTGCACAGGCTGCAACTTGGTCCTGTTGTCTGTGGAAGACTCCTGCCTCTATGGATCTGGTGCTTCGGACTTGTTCTTGTGCTGCCATGATCAGAGCCTCTGTGCTGTCCTTCAGGTGTTTTCTGGCCACTGGTAAGCCACTCCCTCTGTCTGGAGGGGCCTGGTCTTCCATGATATCTCCTCCTCCTGTTCCTTATCACATCTGTCTTCAGCTGCCTGAGGCATTCTTGTAGCAGCTGATCTCGGGGGGCCATCTTTCTGATATATTCATGGATGCTTCTCGTCTCATCCTGTACTGTGACTCTGACACTCACTTATCCTCGCCCTTCCTCCTTGCACTTCTCATAGAGCCTCAGGTCACTGAACTTTGAATGGAAACCTCCGTGCATTGTGAGGAGTTTTCGTGTCTTGACATCAGTGGCATCTAACTCCTCCTGAGGTCAACTTATTATCGCAGCTAGGTGTCTGATGACTGGTAGGGCATAAGTATTGATGACTCGGCTCTTATTCCCACCATTGAGTTGGCTTCTTAACACCTGTTTTGCCATCTGAATGTATTTGGCTGTGGCTGACCTTCTTGCATCTTCATCATGGTTCCCATTGGCTTGTGGGATTCCCAGGTACTTGAAGTTACCCTGTATGTCCTCTATCCTGCCTTCTGGCAACTCACCCCCTCATTCTGGATCACCATCCATCTCTTTGACATCATTCGGACACACTTATCCAATCCAAATGACATCCGATATCCCAGCTGTAGATCCTGGTGAGGTGGACCAGTAAGTCAATGTCTCGCTCACTCTTGGCGTACAGCTTGATGTCATCCATGCACAGGGGGTGGCTGATGGTTAATCCACTACTGGATTGACATCTATATCTGCTCTTTGTGGGGTTGGCTGAGGGGGTTGAGGCAGTGACAGTCCATCACCTTGGTATTTTCTGCACTTGATGGTGACTTGTGCAATTGCCTTTGTGTTGGCCTCCAGTGACGTGTTCCACAGTCCCATTGAGTTCCTGATGAAGGTTATCAGTGCACTGTTAGCATTGCATAGTACCAAACACTCCAGTACGTGTGAGGCATTGAGTCATAGGCTGTCCTGTAGTCAATCCAGGCTGTGCTCAGGTTGATCTGCCTGGTGTTCGAGTCCTGGTGTACTGCTCATTCAACCAGTGGTATTGTTTCCAATACCCTTCTGAGTATTGTGTTAATCATGTGTTGACTCATGTGCCAACTCTCTCTCTCCACCCCCCGACCCCTGTGGGAGGATGACGGCTCTTTTACAGAATCATTCGGGTCAGGTCTTTAGGTCTTATATAACAAGTTAAATAATGTCAATAAGACAGGCTCACTAACAGAAGCACGAACAACACAAAAAAGCAGTGTGTTTGAAAAGCTGCTTCATGAAATCATCAACCTGAATGAGAATAAAAATTGCTGCTGAATGCGATCATGTATGCTTTGAGTCCAGGCAATGATAGGGGAAACTGGGGTCAATGGTCACATAGGTTGGTGGTCAGTCTTGTTCTTTCCAGGTGGTGTTCAAAACTGGTCTTGTCTTTTATGGAGTTTCCCCACATTTATGGTTGTCATTGACGTGAAATAGAGAAAAGTAAATAATCTCCATTGAAAATTATATTAGTCATCACATTATTCATTGTTTTTGCTGTGAGATTAATTTGTCATTTTTGTCTGTGTGCTAAATAAATTCATTCAGTCATTCATTCATTCATATTATCACCACAAATATGATTGTTGACTCTTTTTGTGGCCGCCTCCCAGTTTGATACCATCCCCCAGGGTCCAAACGGTCCCTCAGTACCTCCATGTGCCACCTGCAGGGTGACCAGAGGGTATTTAGATCTCAGTGCTCACCTCCCTTCATCCTGTGAGAAGAGGCGGGATCTTTACCCTCACACTTTAAGTACAGACTGGCTGTAACTGTTACGTCTTTACTGCTGTCTGCACCTGACGTGGCCAATGAGTGGCCACTAGTGTGATGTAAATAATCATAAAACACAAGAAGACATTCATAACTACTTGTACATGATGCAATTTTAAGGGTCATAAGAACAGTTTAAGTTTGTTTAAAGTGGTGTCGGTGCCTCTATTTACAGAATATTTATTTATTTATTTTCAATGGCAATTCTTTCTTATCATGCAGTTGTCAAATGTAAGAGTTAAGTTGTTCTTTAAGTTGTGATAAGGTGTCTTTTCATTTATATATATATTAAAAAAAGGTGTTACGGTACATTAATGTTTTTTGTGTTTTTCACTCAATTTCAATTCAATTTATTTTCAGTTATACAGCACCAAATCACAACAAAGCTGCCTCAAGGTGCTTCACACAAGTAGGTCTAACCTTACCAACCCCCAGAACAAGAACACAGGTGACAGTGGTAAGGAAAAACTCCCTCTGATGATTTGTGGAAGAAACCTCAAGCAGACCAGACTCAAAGGGGTGACCCTCTGCTTGGGCCATGCTACCAACACACTTGACAATACAGGAAATTTTGGGAGTCCATGGTGGTGTACAGGTGGTGTCTCCTGTACTCCAGGAGCACCATTTTAACACAAGGATCTTTCTGAAAATTTGATGTATGTGTCATGATCCGGCCCTTTAGGGCCACTGTCATTAGTATGGATCTGTATCCACATTTGTATTCCATGCCTTCTGTGTTTTATCCATGTTTTGCCATATTCATATTATCATTAGTTTTGTTTCTGTTAACCTTGTATTTGTTCACTCTTGGTCAGTTAGTCACTCCAGTCTTAGTTTGATTCTGTTTATTTCATTTTTTTTTTTTTTTTTGGTACTATGCTTTAGTCACAGGTATTGGTTATTATTTATCTTCAAGTGTTTCTTCTGATTATGTTCTGTCACGTATTGCTCATCAGTTAGTTCTTTTTATTTATTGCACTATTCTGTAGTCACCAGTTTTGTTTATCTGCTTTTCTCATTTCTGTTGTTTTCCTCTTGTACTTTTATATTGGGTTTTGCTTTCTGTATTAGTCAGTTCCTGTTTAGTTTTGCTTCAGTATTGACTTTCTGATCAGTTCTCATAGTTTTTTTTTTCCTTTTGTACTTATTATACAAGGGCTGTCAATAAAGTATAGGTCCTTTTTATTTTTTTTCAAAATCTATATGGATTTCATTCATATGTTTTTACGTCAGACATGCTTGAACCCTCGTGCGCATGCGTGAGTTTTTCCACGCCTGTCGGTGACGTCATTCGCCTGTGAGCACTCCTTGTGGGAGGAGTCATCCAGCCCCTTGTCGGAATTCCTTTGTCTGAGAAGTTGCTGAGATACTGGCGCTTTGTTTGATCAAAATTTTTTCAAAACCTGTGAGACACATCGAAGTGGACACGGTTCGAAAAATTCAGCTGGTTTTCGGTGAAAATTTAACAGCTGATGAGAGATTTTGAGGTGATACTGTCGCTTTAAGGACTTCCCACGGAGCAGGACGTCGCGCAGCGCTCCAGGCGCCATCGTCAGCCTGTTTCAAGCTGAAAACCTTCACACTTCAGGCTCTATTGATCCAGGACGTCGTGAGAGAACACAGAAGTTTCAGAAGAAGTTGGTTTCAGCATTTTATCCGGATATTCCACTGTTAAAGGAGATTTTTTTAATGAAAGATGTGCGGACAGATTGCAGCGTCGGCTCGCAGCCGCCGCGACACTCCGCCACAGAAAAAAAAACACCTCCGTGTTGATAACCATTTGTAAAATCCAGGCGGCTAGTGATGGCTTTCAGTGGAGTGAGTATCTGAGAAATTGTTTAACAGCTGGGCATGTTCCAACTTGTCCTTAAGGCTTTCCAACAGAGGTGTTTTTCAGTGGCGGATTGTCGCGGCGGCTGCGAGCCGCACGTCTTTCATTAAAAAAAATCTCCGGATAAAATGCTGAAACCGACTTCTTCTGAAACTTCTCTGTTCTCCTCACGACGTCCTGGATCAATAGAGCCTGAAATGTGGAGGTTTTCAGCTTGAAACAGGCTGACGATGGCGCCTGGGAGCGCTGTGCGACATCCCGCTCCGTGGGAAGTCCTTAAAGCGACAGTATCACCTCAAAATCTCTCATCAGCCGTTAAAATTTTCACCGAAAACAAGCTGTATTTTTTCGAACCGTGTCCATTTCGATGTGCCTCACAGGTTTTGAAAAATTTTGATCAAACAAACGCCAGTCTCTCAGCAACTTCTCAGACAAGGAATTCCGACGAGGGGGGTGGACCACACCTCCCGCAAGGCATGCTCACAGGAGAATGACGTCACCGACAGGCGTGGAAAAACTCACGCATGCGCACGAGGGTTCAAGCATGTCTGACATAAAAACATATGAATGAAATCCATATAGTTTTTGAAAAAAATAAAAAGGACCTATACTTTATTGACAGACCTTGTATCTTGGTTTGCTTTTAGTTCCCATGATTCTTGCTCTGTCCTGGTCCCCTCGTATCATATTCGGTATTTGCTCTGTCCTTACGTCGTCCTCATTTGTTTATGTTCACTCCACTTCCTGCACCCGTTTCGTGTCTTTGTCTCCCACACTTTGATTCTGTCTGCTTTGCATTTTCACTTCACTCCCGCTCTTGCACCTAAACAGGCATCTTTGTCTGTTTCATCACCCCATTCTGTTTTCCTGCCTTCACTATCTTATCTCATGCATATCTCTGTTCACTAGTCACGCCCCCGTCCAGAACCTTCACAGACACCTGCATCTCATTTCACTGATCACACCACCAGTTATTTAAGCCCTCACAGTCTCATAGTCCCTTGCTCGATTGTTGAATGTATTTCGCTTCCAGCCATTTCTCGTCTTGTTTAGCCTTTGTATCAGCCTGCCAGTGTTTGACCTTGTTTTGCCTTGACCCTGTACTTGTCTTTGCCTCTGAATACCACCACGCATGTTTGTTTTTTTATTACCTCAGCCTGTTTTTTGGACTAAGCCTCAGCCACATGTCTATCTGTACCTTTGTCTTCGCTGCTGGACCACCTGTGTACTGAATCCCTGCCTGTTTAACGATTAAACCTAATTCTAACAGCACCTGCAGTGAGAGTTTGCATTTGTGTCCTGCTCTGTTTGTGCCACACCTGACAAAATGAGTTTCATTACAATAATGTCATTATGATTTGCACTTACTAAGGGGCCACCATCTCCCAAGAAACATCAGTTTTGAAGTTTTGTTGTATTTTCAGTTGTTTTAAAAATGTTTTTCCTTTGCTATGACATTGCTGGGTTTTGCACATAAGGACCTACCTTAGATAACATCTTTATTTCTGAAATGTGTAATGTTTCCTTTTTATTTCATTGTTTGTCTTATGATTGCTGTACTGTTGTTGTTGTTGTAGTAGTTCACACTAAGAGCCCATGAAAACACATCATGTTCGTTTGAGAAATTTTGTTGAATTAAAAAAAAAAATCCTTCATATACTATAATATTGTGTTTCTTCAGGGTCACAATTCATTTAAGAAATCTTATTTAATATATGCTTTATTAACTATAAGAAGCAGGGGTGGTGGCCAAGTGGTTAAGGCACTTGGTTTCAGTTCAGAAGGTACTGGGGTTCAAATTCCACCCCTGCCACATTTTTCCATGTAATGTGGAGTTGCGTCAGGAAGGGCATCAGGCATAAAACTTGTGCCAATTCAACATGCAGATCCACCTTGGATTTGCTGTGGCGACCCTGAGTGCAAACAAGGGAGCAGCTGAAGGACTTACTTTATTAACTATAACATTGTGTTTCTTAAGGATCACCCTAGTCATGATTGGTGGACTGAAATGGTGGTGTTTTTTATGTGCTATGCTATGCTATAATCACATTATGTTTGCACTTAATGGGACGATTTTAACACATAATTTTAATGCTCTTTTTGTTTTGTTTCTTTTACTGTAAGGTTGCTGCTGTTGTTGTTTTTTTAGGAGTCGCCTTAAAAATATAATCATGACTTTATTTCTGAAGCTTTGCTGATTTTACATGTACTTTCTGTAATATAAGTTGTTGCATTTTGCCTTTTGGACTTCACTATAAACCCCAATGTTATTTCTGACTTTTCTTGTTTGTGTTTTGAATCTGTTCCCATTGTTTCTATAATGCCGATGTGTTTTGCACTTCGTGGGGCCACCATACAGCGTGTATGAATTATTTCTTATTGCGGCTCCATCCCGCGGAGAGGCTCGCGAACACGCCTGTGCTGTCGGCCCGCGCGCATCATGCCTCATCCGCCGCCGCTCGCCTCCACGCGCAGCATCGTCGCCACATAGAAGAAATCCGCCTTTAATTCGAAAATTAAACGATCTTGCAGCGCTCCTGTTCGCTTGCAAACGTCACTTTCGACTGTAAGCAAATCTGTCACCCGGAGACAAAGAGCGCAACAAAGCAGAAGCGGACTCCAGCTGCGCTGACGCGCGCCTTCCGTTTGCCACCTTAGTCCTTTGAATTGTCGCCACTTTGAAGGAGGATGTAAACGGCGCCGAGCCGCTTCCTGCGGATGGATGATGTGATGATGCTCTGCACCCCGGGGCAGTGAGCCGTTTGTTAAAGGTAGGACGACTCTGATTAAAATGCCAGATAATGAACAGTTTTTGCCGAACTTGGTCCGCACCGGTTGCGTCCTGCAGCTCACCTGCAGCAAAACTCTGCAGATGTGATTATTACAACTGCTTTGTGACGTTCCTGTGGACCTGCTGTGCAGACCTGACCTACTTTGAGGATTGCACGATAATCAAATTGCGTGCACGTCGGCGGGGAAACACAAGTGGCCTAATTAAAAGCTGATATGACATTAGATGATGGCTGCACCCACCGAGTGACACCAGGGAGCCGCTTCCGCCCAACCTGCCGGGGTAACAGAGGGGCACGTGCACGAGTCACAGAAAATACATCAGCGGGGTCAATTTATGATCGAGCCTGCGTTTACAAATTACAAATGTCTGGAAGACAGTATATTATTTTAGCGGTGCAACAAAACAAACTTTACCCTTACAATATTTTGTCAAAAGCAATTAAAATATTGTTTATCTGTGGGAACAAAACAGACACTGTTTTATTTTGAATAATCAGTTATGTGAATGTTTATGGTAACATCCAGTCTGATTGATTAGTCAGCAGACATCGACTTTAATAATCATCATTCATGAAGAAATAAAACCAAAGTGACGGGTTCTTTAAATATCATATGTGACACTTACTGAACAATACAAATTGGACAAGTTTTTAATTTAAACCTGTTGTTCAGGTAAAAAGATGTCACATTACATCATCAGAAAGTGTGACTGAATTTACAACCTTTATTTGTTCATTTTTTAAAGGAAATCTTTGTTTTTTCAAAAATAATATGAATTGACACTGAAAAATGATTATCTGAACTCATATTTGCTGTCAGGATTGAGTTATAAGAGCAACATGATATTTCTAACATATCTGATTTGCACTAAAATATTTAATAATAATAATCACCAGATTAGTTCAGATTAAAAAAATGATAATCCCAAAGTAAAATACTGAAGCAGCCATGATGCGAATTACACACTAGTCCACAACATTCATTCATTCATTCAGTTATTTTCCTGTTAAATTAACATATTTTCAGAATTTTAATGCAGCCCCAAAGCTGACAGCGTCAAGTAATTTTCTTGAAATTAAATCTTAATTTAATGTACAATGAGTGACATAATATCTTTTAGCATATTTAATGCATCATAAAAGCATTACAAGTTATGAAAACCTGATAAATATGCATAAATAAATGTAATGAATTTCAAATTTAATGATAATCAATATGAAAACTGCGTTTTATTTACATGTGATTTTTCGGTATATTATAAATCACACCAGATTATAAATTGCAGGACCTCAAAAAGTACTTTTTGAATGTTTGGTGTCCAAAGTAAAGGTCAAACAAGGTCAAAGTCCACTGGATTCTACTGTATGACGTTACTCTGTAATGTCATAACTAAACATGACATGTGGTGCAAACTATTCCTTTTTCAAACCCTGTTAACTCAACCAATTAATTTAAAGTTGGAGCAACTTTAACTTTTGACCCTGTACAAATTGAAAGTGACCTTTGTCTCCATTGTTGCTGGTTTTACCCCATAAGTCCATAACATTCAGTCATAGATAGTCCAAACTATACCTTTTGGATTCTTTATGTTCAGAGAAACAATGTGTTATCCTTTTCAATACGACTGGAGCATTTTTAAATGTTGACCCCTGTCGAATCCTTCATTGACCCCCACTACCTCCCTTGGATGGCCACCACACATAAATATTAAGGAGGGGATAAGTATCTAGTAAATTATGGGTGGTTACTTTTGACATGCCTACTTTCAGGGGGTGTGTGGCCCAAGGCCTGTCAAAATCTTTGAAAAGAAGAAGAAACAAGAAATACTTCAGCAGAAACTTCACTGTCACCTGTTTTGACCTCTCTGTCTTGCTGCACTTGTTTTTCTTTAAAGTGCGTCATGTGCGTGTGCCGTGGGTCATGTTTTTGTCGTTTCATGTGCAGTGACTGCGCGGGGGGGGGGGGGGGTCACTGAATTAGACTCAGACTAATCCTGTCATCGTCCCTGTGCATTTTACAGACAAACAATTAATCAGTTATTTGACAAAGTATTCAGCAGATGAATTGATTAAGGTTGATCACAGCAGTTGCCCGACCAATGAGCACGGAGCCGTCATGGTTTAGAACGCGACCCTGTGATCCGGCGGCCATGTTCGCTGCTCAAAGTGCTGCATGTGTGACAGTTGGTGCGATACCACAAACAATCACAACAGATCTCAGCGCGTCACTGGCCATATGTGGCATTTTGATTATCGCACATTTCGCGCCATCATTTTGTGACCGTGTTAGCTCGTCCGCACACTTTTATGTTTTTTTTTTGTTTGTTTGTTTTTTTCCCACTCACCCACATTCAGCCCATCTTTCCTTGGACAGTATTGTACTGAGAATAACGGAATAAGAGCATTTAAAATGTTTCTTTCTTTATTTGCCCTGGGTCTGCTGCATCAATTTGAAATTAATAATCAAACATGCCTTTTTAAAAAAAATTATGTTATTTGACTGTCTTAAAGCTGTACGGCCTCTGTTTTTTTTTTAAATATGAATGTCATAGAAAGAATTTTCTTTGTCACCACTCATTCACTCATCACTCATCTTCAACCACTTATCCAGGATCGGGTTGCGAGGGCAACAGCTCCAGCAGGGGACCCCATACTTCCCTTTCCCGGGCCACATTGACCACCTCTGACTGTGGGATCCCGAGGCATTCCCAGGCCGGTATGGAGATATAATCTTTCCACCTAGTCCTAGGTCTTCCCCGGGGTCTCCTCCCAGATGAACGTACCTGGAACACTTCCCTAGGGAGGCACCACAAAAATTTTATTCCTTAGTATTTAAATAAGGGATTTAGAACATGATTTCAGAAATATGATCAAAATTCACGGTGTCTGGAAACAATTTAGAATTTTGACCCCTGATGGGTAAAAATTCAAGCAATCAGACGCCATGACGTTGCTACATGTGGTAGCAACATCGTAGATCACATGGGGACTTCACCTGATCTTTCCAAGGATGCTGGGAAGGACACGACAAGAGCCAGTTACAGTAAAGAAAGGCAAACAAAATAAACCAAGATGGTGGAAAACACTCTAAAACAACTTATTTCTGTATGAAACTAATGTTTCTCATATATGTTGTAAAAGTTAGCAAGAAATAAAATCCAAAATGCTGTTTTTGTAACCACATAATATCTTCGAAGTGACATCAAAGACATCTTACAGATGTCAGCGTGCACACCCTGGGAATGTGCATCACATAAGTGGGTCAGGTCTCAGATAATCTCAAAACCTCATGCATGTGCACACGCACTTCCAGTTTAGAATTTTGACCCCTGATGGGTTGAAATTCAAGTGACAATATTCACCATAGACTGCCCCCCAAGATAAATATGTTTTCTTCATTAAAATGAGATGTAATTTGCAACAGTTTACAAAAATAAACTGATGTTCTAATGTTTGGATTTCAGTAGAAACTAAATTTTGTCAGTTTTGTGAAATTAGAAAGGCCATATAGCTTTTTTTGTGTCACAGAGCTCATTACAGGAAACCCTCTGTTGTGTGGTGCCCGGTAATTCAGCTGGAGGTAGTTTAACAGAAGCAGGAAGCCTCTAGGGTTCTATTTGTGATGGAAAAATGCAGTTCCTTATCTTGTGACAAGCTGGTTGCTGTGCCAAGAAAAATGCTTTACCAACACATTAAAGTGTACACGTGACCTTCTCATGCCGACTACTGCCTCCATTTCTTGATACTTTTATAGTAATCTCCATAAATTGCAACCTTGGACACCTTCTGCGCTGGTACGACTGGTAATCCTGTGTTTCCTCAAGCTTTATGTGACTGAACATCACACCTGAAATGTCCCCTTAATGCTAATTATTGAACTCAGTCATGCAGAAAGACATCTTAAATGCTTTTAGGATGCATGGTTGGTTTAAGTTATTTGTGCAGGCAGCCCAAGGGCCCATCTACAACCCCTGGCAAAAATTATGGAATCACCGGCCTCGGAGGATGTTCATTCAGTTGTTTAATTTTGTAGAAAAAAAAGCAGATCACAGACATGACACAAAACTAAAGTCATTTCAAATGGCAACTTTCTGGCTTTAAGAAACACTATAAGAAATCAAGAAAAAAGATTGTGGCAGTCAGTAACGGTTACTTTTTTAGACCAAGCAGAGGAAAAAAATATGGAATCACTCAATTCTGAGGAAAAAATTATGGAATCACCCTGTAAATTTTCATCCCCAAAACTAACACCTGCATCATATCAGATCTGCTCATTAGTCTGCATCTAAAAAGGAGTGAACACACCTTGGAGAGCTGTTGCACCAAGTGGACTGACATGAATCATGGCTCCAACACGAGAGATGTCAATTGAAACAAAGGAGAGGATTATCAAACTCTAAAAAGAGAGTAAATCATCATGCAATGTTGCAAAAGATGTTGGTTGTTCACAGTCAGCTGTATCTAAACTCTGGACCAAATACAAACAACATGGGAAGGTTGTTAAAGGCAAACATACTGGTAGACCAAGGAAGACAAAGCGTCAAGACAGAAAACTTAAAGCAATATGTCTCAAAAATCGAAAAAATGTACAACAAAACAAATGAGGAACGAATGGGAGGAAACTGGAGTCAACGTCTGTGACCGAACTGTAAGAAACCGCCTAAAGGAAATGGGATTTACATACAGAAAAGCTAAACGAAAGGCATCATTAACACCTAAACAGAAAAAAAACAAGGTTACAATGGGCTAAGGAAAAGCAATTGTGGACTGTGGATGACTGGATGAAAGTCATATTCAGTGATGAATCTTGAATCTGCATTGGGCAAGGTGATGATGCTGGAACTTTTGTTTGGTGCCTTTCCAATGAAATTTATAAAGATGACTGCCTGAAGAGAACATGTAAATTTCCACAGTCATTGATGATATGGGGCTGCATGTCAGGTAAAGGCACTGGGGAGATGGCTGTCATTACATCATCAATAAATGCACCAGTTTATGTTGATATTTTGGACAATTGAAAGGATGTTTGGGGATGATGAAATCATTTTTCAAGATGATAATGCATCTTGCCATAGAGCAAAAACTGCAAAAACATTCCTTGCAAAAAGACACATAGGGTCAATGTCATGGCATAGGCTCAATGTCAATGAGCAGATCTGATTTGATGCAGGTGTTAATTTGGGGGATGAAAATTTACAGGGTGATTCCATAATTTTTTCCTCAGAATTGAGTGATTCCATATTTTTTTCCTCTGCTTGGTCTAAAAAAGTAACCGTTACTGACTGCCACAATCTTTTTTTCTTGATTTCTTATAGTGTTTCTTAAAGCCAGAAAGTTGCCATTTGAAATGACATTAGTTTTGTGTCATGTCTGTGATCTGCTTTTTTTCTACAAAATTAAACAACTGAATGAACATCCTCTGAGGCCGGTGATTCCATAATTTTTGCCAGGGGTTGTAAATAAGAGAGCAAATAACAACTCAGAAGTTTCTGTAATTAATTGTCATTAAAGTTTAAAATGTTTACAAAGAAATCTTCATTGATAATCTTTTTATTGTGTGTTTTATTGTTTGTGTGCTTTTATGGTAAGAAAAACACCACAGACTTTATTTCAAGGTCAGATTTTACACTTTACTGTAGCAACCAGCAAACGGTTTCTATGCAAAGATTCAGTGGCTTAATGGCATTCTGCGCAGAGAGTAAAGCAACACTCCCTCTGTGCTCAGAGCTTTTCTCTCCTGTTTTCATTCCAAGTCTGGTTGTACTTGTACATGTTGGTGCATGAGATTTGTGTGTGCCATAGTTGAGTGCACATGAGACCTACCCCCTGAAACCATAGCCCCTCCCTTCATTTTTATAGAGTCAAGTCCAGCCTGAGAGCATGTGGTGGTGTTGTGTTTCACCACATCCACGATACCACAGAAACGTCTTGGGTGCTGGCATTCATAATTAGACCAAATAACTCAGTGCTCACAGCAAAAAATATTAAATTTTTTTGCAAGATGACAGATGAGAACAACCAACCACAGAGTCTTTCAAACATCACATTCAGAAGCTAAAATGTCTCTGATGAGGTCAGACTGGAGTCCACATACAGCTGGCTTTTCCCACATAGAGAGGCATTTGACATGTTACATGTCTCCAACTGCCATTCCTTCTGCTCGATGGGGAAGAGTGAGAGGGTTGAGAAGAAGTGGCCGAGAGGTGAAACTTTGTTTGATTTGTGAAATTGGAGCTAGTGTGACATCTGGTGGCAGACACTTTTTTAACACCTTTAAGAGCTCTGGGTTGCAAAATTAGCCATTTATAATGTCACACCACCTTATTAAAGTACCTCTGTGCACAAAATACTGCTAAAAATAATTATTATAATTAGTATTATCAGCTAAAATCTAATGCAGTTCAACTTTATGATGTACATTTGTGATAGGTGTTAAATATGGTTTCATTCATAGGCCGGTCCTGCCCAGGAGGGTGGTAGGAATTTGGTTGTACTCCGACATCTCCTAACAGCTGGATTCCTTATTGCACTTGAAAGCTTCTATTTGTAAAATAGTCTGCAGTAATTATTCATGGCAAAATAAAACTGCTCACACTCACACGGGCTGCTCCTGCTTCCATATCAGAAAGTCCTTGAGATGGACACTGAACCCAGAATTACTCCTGATGTGAAGTACATGCATGAGTGCCTGGCAGCCTCATGGCGTGTGTGTGTGTGTGTGTGTGTGTGTGTGTGTGTGTGTGTGTGTGTGTGTGTGTGTGTGTGTGTGTGTGTGTGTGTGTGTGTGTGTGTGTGTGTGTGTGTGTGTGTGTGCACACAAGTGAATATTGTATATTCCTGCACATCATTTTGGAAAGAGCTCCTACACATGCATATACAGTATGCCTGGAAAGTATTCACAGCTCTTCACTTTTTGCACATTTTGTTATGTTACAGCCATATTCCAAAATAGAGTTAATTCATGTTTTTTCCCCTCAAAATTCTACTCAACTCCATGTTATTCTCCCGGCTCTTTCTGTATTGCTGCCCCTCAGAAAGTACAAACTCGAACTATTCCACACTTTTAAATTCATTCAAAGTCACAATAGAAATCAGGCCTGGTTTCTGAAGAACTTCTCTCACACATGAGATCCGCCCATTAAGAACCAAGAACAATGGGTACAAACAGTTCTATAAAACACTCCATGAGTGTAACAAAGGTGGACCTTATTTTGCAAAATCCTTCCATTATTGGTCCCCGTGGGGATTCAAGAGAGGTCCCACCCCCATGCCACTGACCCGCGAGATAACGGGACGTTTATGATTTATATTGTAATCTGAATCTCTTTGTCCTGAGTGGTAAAACCAGTTAAATCCAGTTAGACATGCACATTCTACTACTTTATTACCAAAACAAATAAAGAAAACAATAATTAAACACAAATATATCTAACAACCCCATAGTAATAATACATTTTATTTAAAATCGCTTTTCAAAACACCCAAGGACACTGTACAGGACAAATTAAAAAACAAAGCTAAAAAAGAAACAGAGAAGTATATATAAAACTGGAGGCTGTAGAGTTGCGGTATGTGAGATCATGTGGTGTGTGTGGTCATGTGGTGTAAATGGTCGTGTGGAGTGTTGTGGTCAAGTGGTGTATGTGGTCGGGTGGCATGAGCAATCATGAGGAGCATGTGGTCATGAGGTGTGTGTGGTCATGAGGTGTGTGTGGTCATGCTGTATAGGATTGTCTGAACAGGTGAGTTTTGAGTCTGGATTTGAAGAGGGCAGGGGAGTCAGTGTTGTGGAGGTCAGGTGGGAGTGAATTAAAGAGCTGGGGAGCAGAGCGGCTGAAGGCTCTGCCCCGCATGGTGACGAGATGGGAGGGGGGGACAGTGAGCTGGAGAGAGGAGGAGGAGCGTAGAAAGTGAGAGGGAGTAACTATGTGAAGGAGATGGATAGCTTTGTAAGTGGTGATGAGAATTTTGAAATTAATCCGTTTTATTGGGAGCCAGTGGAGTTGTTGGAGAATGGGAGTGATATGGTGAGTGGTGGGTGTTCTGGTGATGATCCGTGCTGCAGAGTTTTGAAGGAGCTGCAGTTTCTGGAGGGATTTGTTGGGGAGGCCAAAGAGAAGAGAGTTGCAATAGTCGATCCGGGAGGTGACAAGACTGTGGACGAGGATGGCAGTGGTGTAAGGAGTGAGGGAAGGACGGAGACGAGCGATATTGCGGAGGCGGAAGTAGGCAGAGTGGGTGATGTTATTGATGTGGGAGTGAAAGGAAAGGGTGCTGTCGAGGATGACGCCCAGACTCTTGACCTGAGGGGAAGGGATGACAGTGGAGTCATTGATAGAGATAGGAAACCTGTTGGATTTGGAGATAGTGGAGGATGTGCCTACAAGGAGGACTTCAGTTTTGGAGTCTGTGGAGGAGAATGCTATGGGAGATGGTGTCAAAAGCTGCTGTAAAATCAAGGAGGATGAGGATGGAGAGTAAACCAGAGTCAGAAGCTATGAGAAGGTCGTTGGTGATTTTCAGAAGTGCAGTTTCAGTGCTGTGGAGAGGGCGAAAACCGGATTGAAATTGCTCATAGATATTGTTAGTTGTGAGATGGGAGTGGAGTTGAGAGGCGACAGTTTTTTCAAGAATTTTAGAGACGAAGGGGAGATAGGAAATTGGGCAGAGATTGTTAAAGTTATTAGGGTCCAAGCCAGGTTTTTTCAGAATGGGAGTTATTGATGCAGTTTTGAATGATGAGGGGACAGTTCCAGAGGGGGGGCAAGTGAGGAAAGACAGGATTTGACAAGAGCAGTAGGGAGGGGGTTGAGGGGACGGGTAGAGCTTTTAGATTTGAGAATTAGATCAGAAATGGCTTGGACAGAGGGGAGGGTAAAGCTAGAAAATGATGTGATAGGGCTTAGAAATGAAAGAGAGGTGTCCACTCCAGACAATGCAGCTCCGGTCTTCAGGAGTTGGTGAATAGAGGTGTCCTTGGAGATGAAGAAAGACATAAGTGAATTACAGAAATCAGGGGAGTGTAGGTGGTTGGGGAGGGAGTCTGGGGGTTTGGTTAGGTTGGAGAGAAGGGAGAATAAAATCCTGGAGTTACGGAGGTTGGAGTGGATGAGGCCAGAGTAGTAGGATGCTTTAGTTGAGGAAATAGTGTCCTTGTAGAGAGTGGTGTGGTTATTGTACATTTCTTTGTGTATTGTAAGTCCAGTTTTCTTGTACAGTCTTTCAAGTTGTCGTCCTTTGGCTTTGAGATAATGGAGAGTGGGAGTGAACCAGGGTGCAGAGCGGGAGAAGGAGACAGATCTGGTTTTGAGAGGAGCATGGGAGTTGAGGAGTGTGTGAAGGTGGCTATTGTAATGAGTAACCAGGTTGTCAGGTGAGGTGTGAGGATCAGTGGAGGGCAGGCTGTTGATGTCAGATGTGAATTTGTCAATGTTAATATCCTTGATTTTGCGAAATGAGATAGAGCGAGGGAGAGACAGTTTGGATAGGGAGAGGTTAATATTGAAAGTGATGAGCAGGTGGTCCGTGAAGGGGAGTGTATGGGATGTGCAGTCGGTAGGGGTTAATCCAGAGCAGCAAACCAAGTCCAAAATGTGTCCTTTGCAGTGGGTGGGGAAGTTGATAAATTGTTGTAAGCCAAAGCTATCTAAACAGGAAGAAAAGTCTTTGCAGTGTTGATTATTCAGATTGTCCAGATGAATATTTATGTCGCCAATGATAATGATATTACTTGATAATGTAGAGAGGTAAGTGAGGAGATGAGAGAAGTCATTAAGAAAGTCCTTATTATATTTGGGTGGGCGGTAGACAGCAGCAATAACTGTGGGAATGGGTCCTGGCAGAAGAGAGGCGGAGAGCTCGAAGGAGGAGCAAGTAGGCACGGACACCGGCAGGACTTTCCAAGTCTCGCAGTAAATTTTTTTTTATTATTTTTGCAAATTTATTAAAAATAAATAGTAAGAAATCACATGTACATAAGTATTTACAGCCTTTACCACGAAGCTCAAAATTGAGCTCAGGTGCCTCCTGTTTCCACTGACCATCCTTGAGATGTTTCTGCATCTTAATTTAATAAATTTGCAAAAATCCCCCCCCCCCCCCCCCCCCCCCAAAAAAAGACCTTGTCATTATGGGGTATTGTGTGTAGAATTTTGAGGGGAAAAAAAAGAATTTCATCCATTTTGGAATAAGGCTGTAACATAAAAAAAAGTGAAGCGCTGTGAATACTTTCTGGATACACTGTATATATAATTATGCATATTTTACCATTTATTAACTCTCACTGATGAGTTCATACTTTTTGACCACACCTGGTTGTTTTTGTTGCCATTTTAGGGTTACTCAAAAAGTACTAAACAAACTACCCCAAAGCTTGGTGGAACAGTTTGTCCCAGCCAGGGTCAGGAAGCAAAAAATTTCACAGTGGATGTATTTGAAGTGCACGTTTTTGTTTGGATATTTCCCAACATTGTTTTCTTACTAACTGTGAAATTCTCTTCACTTTTCAAAACACATTCTGTGCAGATGTATCCATTATTGTCTGGGTCCAACTTAAAAATGTTCACCGATTCTGCAAGAGCAGTGAACATTGGCACTGGAAAAACAGGATACTGAGACGGGCGTATTCATTCAGGGGACTGTCTCGGTTTGATTCGAGGACATCCACAGTTCAGAATCACACCTGATATCAGATAAAGAAAACTTTGGTCCCAAAGAGACGTTCTGACAGGAGCTTTAAAGGTCAGAGAGGAACCTTCTCTGGAGGTGAAAGTTTTGTTGATTTCCGTTTAGAGACTTCATTGGAGAAGACCTGACTCAGGGATTTGGGTTTGAGTCCTCCGGCTGACAAGCAGGATGTCGGGCTGAGATTAAACTGTAGGGACGTTTGTTCACAGCACGTTATTGTTGTGTCAGTTCTAGACTCTGAGTGCTCGTCTGTCATCTGTAAGTGGGTGTTTTACAAATTCAGCGGCTAAGCAAAGTTGGGGCTGAGGAGAGTGATGGATGATAGGAACGGTAGTTGATATCTCCTCTACAAATAGTTTGTACCCTTGCAGAAACTCTTTTGGTGTTAGTAAAACTACTGTCAGGAATAAAATTAAATAGAGTGTCAGTGATAAATGAACTCTGGAAAGGTGTAGAGTTATTGTTTTTTATTTGGACTGCACAGTATGTATGTGTAGGCGGTGAAGGCTTCATGTGGAAAGTTGTAGGACACAACCCCATGATCCTACCATACGTTATGGATGTGTGTGTGAGTGCGCGTACAAGCGTGTGTGTGTGTGTCATTGTCAGTGTCTTAATTTGTTCAAAGAATTCTGAGCTAACTGGTAACTCGTAGGAGGTGTTGATATTGTCATTAATAAGACATTATTTTTGTTATTTAATTTTATTTTTGTAGACCTTCGGTGTTGTATGTGGATTCTGCTGTTTGGGGTTAGCTGCAGCCCCGAGGTCTCCTGTTACCGCTCGGACCTGTGGCCTTTAAAGGATTAGTGAGGATGACGTGAGGACACTGATGAAAAGGATGATGAGTCGGAAACACGGATGACCAGGACAGATGATCAGGTCTTTAAGATGAGTGTAGAAACTCTTCAGTATAACCACCTTCTGAGGTGATTAGTTCCATTTTCATTTTCAAGCACATCTGGTATTCAGAGAACATTTTTCCAAAAACATGTCTTGTAAAGGGGGGGGGGGGGGTGTCCTATAATCAGGTCCGTCTTTATTTTCAGTTCAATATGGTACTTGGGCTCAACTTTTCAAAGTACATTGTGATGGAGAGGTGAAGAAATGTGCAGGCAGGGTGGATCAGGTAGAGAAGAGTGACAGGAGTAATCCCCCCCCGCCCCCCCCACTACCTATGGTAAGGTACAGTACCAGGTACGACGGGCGCTTGAGAAGTTTCGAGCCTGACCCAGAAAAGGTAGGGTGCGATTCAGTTCTCCAAATTTGCATTCTGAGAAACCAGCATTTCTTGAGATTGTGTGATGTTTTGACTCACTGGGTGCAATGTTGAGAAACGTTGGTCTCTCAGAATGCAAAAGATGGAGAACCACGCCCTGCCTTTTCTGGGTCAGGCTCAAAACTTCTCAATCACCCCTCGTAGGTAGATTCAGTTGAATGGGGGAAAATGTGTCCAAACATTTGAGTGGTAGTATATTTACAGCATTGACATTCTGAGTACTGTTCTGTAGTAGACCAGGACTGTAATCTGTCTATGCAAGCTTCCACTTCCAGCAGTAATTATCTCAATCCACCATAACCCATCTTAAAGTCAGTACACCATTATATCCCAATCCTGACCACATTTTTATTGACTTACAAATGTTTCCTGACTAATGCAGTTGCTATGCAACATGTAGAGCAAGATGTAGTCTGGTTCAGTCGTAGCACGATGTGAAAGAAGTTCACGAGCAGTTAAGATGGCTGATGTGATGAAGAAATGTTGCAGAGACGTGAGTGAATCGGTGTCAGTTACTCATGACACCATGAGCTAGTGCGAGTGAACACAGATTAGAGTTTTGGTCTCGATTTGGATTTTTTTCAGCAATGGAAGGCTGAAGCTGGTTCATACATTATCTGACACAATAAATGTTTCAAGATTCCCAATTTTATGCCCTTTTCTTTGGAATATTCAATACTTTTGTTTTGGTTCATTTTATGCTTGGATGAAGTACAACACAATGTGCACGGATCTGCTCAATGTAGAACCAGCAGATGGACACTTAAAGTAATGACGTCTTACAGTGTGGGTGGAAAAAACTGTTAGGAGGGATGAAATCACTCACTTATTTACTCACTCACTCACCCATCTTCAACCACATACTCCAATTAAAGGTCTCTGGGGGTCTATCCCAGCAGTCATGGGGTGTGAGATGGGGTTCACCCTGGACAGGACGCCAGTCTGTCACAGGGTCACATACACACAAACAAACACATTCACACCTACGGACAATTTAAAGTTTCCAGTCCACCTAAAACATGCGTGTCTTTGGATGTGGCAGGATGCCAGAGTACTCGGAGGGAACCCACACAAACATGGGACAACACGCAAACTCCATACAGAAAGGATACCGGTGGGAATCGAATCCATGACCTTCTTGCATTGAGGCAACAGTGCTAACCACTAAAGTGGATGAAAAAGCTCTTAAAATGTAACACCTTTTAAAAAATATATTTATTTTTTACTTTTGTTACTATTATTCATAGGACTATTTGCATTTTGTAGAAACTACAATTTATTGCAATTCGGCTGCTCCCGGTTTTGTTCAGGGTTGCCACAGCAGATACAGCCAGATCCGCATCGGTAATTGGCACAAGTTTTATGCCGGATGCCCTTCCTGAAGCAACTCCAGTTTTACCCTGAGAAACACACACAGCCGCTGGTGTTCCAAAGAGGTCTCCCATCCAAGTACTAACCAGATCCTGCTCTGCTTAGCTTCTGAGATCTGACGAGATCAGACTAACACAGAACAGATCGGCTGCCACAATCACATTATAGCGCAAGTATATTATTAATGTCTTTAAACACCTGACTGTTTCATCCTAGGGAATGACAATGCTGATTAAAAAAAATTATGAGTAAATCCTGTGTAAAATATATTGGTCTGGTGTTCTGGCCTGACCAAGCTTAATAAAAGGAGGTTGCATATTATGCAGAACAAGATCATTGGCTTTCTCCTCTCTGCACAACCCCAGACCCACATAGGCCTGGCCGAATTTAGAAATGCTAAAATACCCTCGGCCATATGAGCATAAAAATAGGAAACAGAATGTGACCTTTTGACCTCTTAAATAGGTCAAGGTTATCCATCTTTGAACTTGTCCAAGGTCTGTGTCCCAAGAATGTTCCCTGGGAATTTGAAGACCCTGGCAGTAATAGGACTCAAGTTATTCAGAGCACAGACAGACGGATGGACGCAAAGTCTTCGCAGTACCCGATGGCCATATTTTGACTCTGATGGGTTAAAATTCAAGTGATAAGATGCCATGATCTACTTTTGGTTGCTTTGTCAGAGATCCATGGGGGCCTCCTCCAGTCTGTGTGAAGGATGCTAGGAAGGACATGATGACAACCAGTCGGAGTAAGAAAGGCAGTATGGCATCAGCTGGCTGCTCACTCAAACAAAATAAACCAAGATGACAGAAAGTACACCAAAACTGCTGATTTCTGTGTAAATCTAACATGTCTCAAGCCTCAAGTTTTACTTTATTTATTGCTTGGCTTTGGTTTTAGTACACAGTGAATTACGAGGGGTGATTGAGAAGTTGTGGGCCTGACCCAGAAAAAGTAGGATGTGGTTCTCCATGTTTTGCATTCTGAGAAACCAGCATTTCTTGAGAATGTATGACGTTTTGACTCACTGGGTGCAATGATGAGAAATGTTGGTTTCTCAGAATGCCAAAGATGGAGAACCACACCCTGCCTTTTCTGGGTCAGGCTCAAAACCTCTCAGTCGCCCCTCATATGCTTATAACACGCTCTCTATCAGATGTGTTTTTCTCATCATCTTATAATAGTCTAAGGAATTATTCATGACCCATGCATGAGCATGCACAAGTCCATTTGATTTTGCAGAATGTACAATTTGTGCACAATACCTTGTTCATAAATGTGCAGTAATAATTGATTCTGTCACCATCATAATGCTGCCAGAAGATTCAGTCAAACTGCATTCAGACGTCACTTTGCAGACACTCAGAGTGCGTTAAGGCGAGGCTTCATGTTCACTCATTCACTCTCGTGTGCTGCAGGACTGTGCATTTGCTGGGCAGCGCCCCGGTGTGAGTACATAGCAGTGTAAATGTAAGGTAGTGTGCTGCTGAAAAAAAAAGGCCTACCTGCTGACCTGGCTTTTAAAATAAAGCACGAGAGAATGTAATATTCAGGACGGGCTGATGTACTGCTGGGACGACTGCAGCGCCTCCGGGGGCCGAGTATTTTCCTCTCTGATGGTTTCAGGGATGAGTGGCCATTGGGGCAGTAAGATTCAATGCACGATACATGTCAACGGGGAGCTTAAACCAGCCCACCCCCACCCCCCCATGACCCACCACCCACCGTCCCTTCCTGGGCCTCTACTGTAGCTCATGAATGGGAATCAGGAGATGTGGGTCAGCTTTCACTCTGCACCATGCCCAGCACACTGACCGACATCTTCCTGATGGACATGTTTAGATGGGACCTTGAAAATGGTTCTTGGAAGCACTTTGCTTGTAATTGCCCGTCTGATCTCATTCACTTGTCTATTTTGGCATTTATTTGAGCAAATCCGCCTTCATGTCTGCCAGTTTGTTTACTCGTCCTTCTGTCTTCCTGAGCTGCATCATGATGAACATGATGGTTTTAAATGAAGAATGAGAGAATTTGTTCCTCTTTTTCAGAAGGTTGAAGGGGACAAATAGACAAAGCGATGAAGAAAAGCAGAGTTCCCTCGTGACAGTCTCTTTTTACAAACAGCCTTGAGTTTGAAGTGACAGACGTCACACTGATTGCTGTCAAGAAACATTTAAATCATGGCTGGACGTGTAAAGTAAACTGTAGTTTCGTGAGGTCACTGGATGCAGAGTAATGCTAAAGTCTTTGTTGGAGGATGATGGTCCAAGTCTTTTTCAGTCCTGGTGCTTCTGTGTGGTTGTGTGACCTGGACCCTACCGCAGGATCTAAGGTGGATGTCTTTAGTGGGACGTCACTCTGGGGATTCTTTGTTGCCGCTGGAATAACCTTGTGTCCGATGAACAGCTGTGTGTCAGCTGTTGCAGGCACAGTATCTAGACCAGGTCAATGGGATTCCCGCTTGTCATTCTACTGTTGCAAAGCCCAGGCCATTAAAAGGCTACTTTTGGAAGACTGGGTGTCTGTCTGATTAGTAATCGAGTTCCAGGATGGTGGACCTGCCAGTCAGTCATGTGACAGCTAATACCACTACTATTTGTTACTTCTAGTAGTATGCTCTCAGGACTCCTACCAGTATGCCAACACTGCAACTTGCACTATTACTGCGCCGAACAAAACTCCAGCTCTTACCACAAATTGTAATTAGAAGGACATTGAAAGACTTCATAATGTACCTCTGACTTAATAGAGACTCATGCCAATATTTTTAAAAACTCCTGCTGTTTCAACGAGGGCGATTCCCCTTCATCTCCCCCCACGCCACCCCCCAAATACACACCCCACAGCCCTACTACAAATCTACCTTGGATCATGTCTGTTTGCAAACCAACCAGACATGCTGTGTGTTACAGATCATGGCAGTCCCTCAGTAATGAGTAAGATCATCTCTTGATCCTTTCTCAGACGGGGTATCTCCATCCAGGGTCAGTCTAGAGACACGTGCATTGCTTTTACAGTATGAATGTTGTTGTACGCTGACAAACACACGGTCCTTGACAGACTTCCCCTACTTGATCCATTACCCAGGTGTCACGGCACTGACGAGTGGTTGGATTTTGACACCCAGATGTCTTACATAGGCCCTGAGGCCTGTCAGTGCTGCTGCTTGTTCCTGGATTGTGTAGTGTGAAGTCCCCAGTCTTGGCAGCATCTGCCAGGTTAGCCAATCCTGGAACTACCAGTTGATAAACAACATGTTACATGATGTTTGCCACATCCAAACACAACAACATGTCCACAGACAGCAGTGTGACAGTATTGTGTGTATGACTGGACACATAGATCAAGGTCACTGATACAAGTGGCAGAAATGAGGTTCCTCCGTAGAATGTCCAGGCTTACATTCAGGAACAGGGTGAGAAGATCTGGTACAGATTACATCCCCAACCAAGGCTGGTAACCCCTTACAGCTGGATGGATCAGGACAATGCAGATGAAACCAGGACCACAAATCAAACCCAGATGTTCCTATTGTAGCCCAACTCCTTATCCCACTGTTCTAGGCAATATTAAAGAAAGGGATAAAAAAGGTGGGAAATTAGGTAGGTCCAGATCAGGTCCAAAGTTTATTTGATTTTGTAAATTACTGTTTCAGAGTTTAAGCTCAACCAGAAACTAATTAACGTTATAGTCTCATTAAACTTTTAAACCATTAAACCAGATCCAGTTAAACTTTTTTAGTGACTTTCACTGAATGTTTAGAGCACTGTCCAAACAAAATGGAATTTTCTTAATAAGGTAATTTTCCATTTTCCTGTAAGCAAACAGCTTTTTTTAAAAAAAATAAATTACTTTTTTTAATAGATTACTATAAAAAAACAAAAAAAAAAATCTGTCAGATTTATGTCACAACAGTGCAGCTTCCTGCTCCTTGTAGTTCCATTTACGGAAGGAAGCTCAGGGTTCGCTCCAATTAAGAACAAATGAAGACATTGACAAACAAAAACATGCAAATGTGTTTCTCATTATGAGTCACTTTCCTTCAAATTTACTAACTCCTGTGCTGCATATTCTTTGAAGGGCCACTAATGAGAAAACTGAGTTTTAACTGGCTGTGCTCTGTGATTTTGCTCTGAAGTCTCTTCTTTAAAGCCTCGGTCCCACCGAATAATGAAGGCTGAAGAAGGAGCCATGCATGGGCGTGGGGTGTTTATTTGAAGAATGACCCACGTTTTCATCTTAACACGTATCCACTATGAAGGTGCCACTATGTGCCTCTCTGTACCTTGCATGTGCCGTGTAGGAGCCTCTAGTGAGCCACGACCGACCTGTCATTACAGCCTCGAATGGCTCGCATCAGCCACACTAAGCTACGTAGTGCCATGATAGCGCCATGATAACGCCATGTTGGCGCACGTTAAGGCGTGAGTTTGGTCCAAACCTCCAGCCCTCCCACACCTGGTCCCTTTAAAGTGTGGGTTTTCAATTCACAGATTCACAGCAGCATTTAAAGATGTCCCTTCTTTTTTTTTTTTTTTTAACACAGTCCAAAAATAGACACTCCATCACTGTGCGCCAGGCTGCAGTCCACCTGTAATGCACCAGACCAGCTAGACCTGAACCATGGGTTCCTGGAGAGCCGCCTCTGCGCTCCTCGCTGGCTCCGCGGCTCTCTGGCTTTTTTTTTTTTTTTTTGCAGCTTTAAACACACAAAACTTTATGTTTGTCCGTTTATTTCTGCAAAATCGCTCTTTTGCGCGTGCGCTGCTGTTGTCCTTTCATGGACAGCCGCCTCTCTGCTCTTTCTGGCTTCCGTTCCTTCCATGGCTTGCTGGCTTTATTTTTTCCCTGTCTTTAAGCACAATCATTTTTACAACGTGATTCCACTTTAACTTTGTGTTCATCTGTTTATTTATGCAAAAGCGCTCTTTTGCGCGCGGTGCCGTTCTGCATATAGAATGAGGTGGCCGTTTTATTATATACACCTGTGGATCATTTTCAATATGTTGTGTGGGCCGCCAGAAGAGGAGGTACTGCTGGCCCACCACCAGAGGGCGCCCTGCCTGAAGTGCGGGCTTCAGGCACGAGAGGGCGCTGCCGCCATGGACACAGCCGGGGGTGACAGCTGTCACTCATTATCTCTTGACAGCTGTCACCCATCTACACTACATCATCTCACTCCATAAAGACCGGACGTCATCTCCGCCTCGTTGCCGAGATATCATCTACCTGTGAAGGTAATATTCTCTGCTGTATCTAAAACTGTCATAGTCTGAACTCTTTTTGCAGCTGCTTTCCTGTTGTGTGCCTTATCTGCTGGATTGGCGTTTGGTGTGAACAGCGACGGCTTCGCTTCACACCCAAACCAGATAAGTGGTGTAACAGGAGCTGCATGAGTGTGTGATTAGAGGTGGAGGTGACTTTCCACCTTTCTGACTGTTTTTGTTACTGGGTGTGTGCACACACCCACATCTCACTGTTTGTGCTCCTCGCCAGCAGTACCAGATCCGACAGTCGGGGACGGTGATCACCTGGGAATTCGGGACTTGGCGGCTCCAGTATTCACCAGGTTCTGTGGCGGTGGAAATCGTGTGGTCCCGGCTCTTCTCAGGACAGACGTCTTCTATCCTCGAGCCTGCCCACACGTCACCTTGGTGTATTGACTGCTATCAGATTCTGTGATTGTCTGTATCATCGTTGTGCACATTCACAACATTAAATTGTTACCTTTTGGCTCATCTATTGACCGTTCATTTGCGCCCCCTGTTGTGGGTCCGTGTCAGTCACCCAAATTTTAACTTTGTGTTCGTCCAATATTGACTGAAATATCACTCTTTTGTGAGCTGGCGTTCTGCCTAAATGCTCGTTTGAAGCGTGATGAGGAGTCACTACTGCCTCAGTGCGCACACACAGCGGAGCTCATGTGATACATTAATTCCAGAAGTGATTACAGGTATTTTCGGCATCAAAGGTTTGACAGAAAATGATTAATCCGCTACAAAATAATTATTTTATATAGAGTCCAGCGCACAGAGCAGGTGGAATTTGGTGCGCAAAGAGGAGACCCGCTCCAAAAATAGCCTCTCAGGTCTTGCTTCAGTGCGCACACACAGTGATCCATTAACAAGATATTAAATCAACATACTTTTACATACAACAGACATCAACATACAGACATACTTTATAGCAAGGAACTGTTTTATCAAGCTATAAAAAACATTAAAAATAATTACCTTAAGCTGCTCAAAATACATCCCACATGGAGCAGGAAAGAGAGGAAAAAAAGTGTCCAGATGAAACAGTCCTCTGTGATGCCAGAAGTGATTAGAAGTGTTTTCAACATCCAAGGTTTGGCAGAAAATGATTACTCCACTACAAAATATATAGAGTCCAGCGTACAGAGCAGGTGCAATTGTGTGCGCAAGAGGAGGAGCCGCTCCAAAAATGGCCTCTCGGGTCCTGCGAAGGTGCCAGGCGCACAGATAATGGACTTTTTGCAGACTCGTAAGCACCACGCAAATGCCTCTAAGCCGTCGCAGTAACTCGAACACAAACTGCGCCACGCTGTTGTTGCTAAATTTTGAACATCTTGAAATTAGCGCCATGCTCAGAGAGGAGCCTCGTTAACTGAAGATAATGCCTCTAAGAGCCACTCTGAGCCACTATAATGCCACGATAGCTCACGAAACAAAAACAAAAAACAGGGTGCGTGGCTCCTTCTTCACTCCTTCTTCACTCGGTGGGACCGAGGCTTAAGTTCTTACTGCTGCCAGTTATGCACTTAAAGATATTTTACCTGATGGAAAATTTAAACTCCAGAATAAAAAAAGCAACATTCTGGATATAATGGGACAACTAGTTAATTATAAAAATAACTGAAAATCTACCTAATAATGAAAATAGTAACAGCCATGTCATCAATTTATTGTCGGATTTTAAAAACAAAACTCACTTGAATCAAGGCTCAGGTCTCCCATGTGCCTTCTGGCAAACTGCATATTAAATTCTGCCTCTTTGTTTAATCCAAGTCCTTTGTGCCAAATCAGCCTGAAAGTCAAATTCCTTGATCTTTCTTTCTTTCATTCATTCATTCATTCATTCACTTTCTATACCTGCTTACTCTAGTTGTTGTCTCTAATCTGGCCAATTTTTTGGGATCCTCCAAACTGTGACTGTCTAGCGTTGGGACCAGGAGGCAGAGCTGTGGTCTTATACACCTCTCTGCAGCTTCTCTCCCCCTGCCATCCCCCTATTACCCCATCCCCGTAGAGACGGTGCCTGCTCCCAGACCACCAATAACTAGCAAAAATCTATTTAAGCATAAAAATTCAAAAAGAAAAAATAATATAGCACCTTCAACTGCACCACAGACTAAAACAGTTAAATGTGGTCTATTAAACATTAGGTCTCTTTCTTCTAAGTCCCTGTTGGTAAATGATATAATAATTGATCACCGTATGATTTATTCTGCCTAACAGAAACTTGGTTACAGCAGGATGAATATGTTAGTTTAAATGAGTCAACCCCCCCGAGTCACACTAACTGTCAGAATGCTCGTAGCACGGGCCGGGGCGGAGGATTAGCAGCAATCTTCCATTCCAGCTTATTAATTAATCAAAAACCTAGACAGAGCTTTAATTCATTTGAAAGCTTGTCTCTTAGTCTTGTCCATCCAAATTGGAAGTCCCAAAAACCAGTTTTATTTGTTATTATCTATCGTCCACCTGGTCGTTACTGTGAGTTTCTCTGTGAATTTTCAGACCCTTTGTCTGACTTAGTGCTTAGCTCAGATAAGATAATTATAGTGGGCGATTTTAACATCCACACAGATGCTGAGAATGACAGCCTCAACACTGCATTTAATCTATTATTAGACTCTATCGGCTTTGCTCAAAAAGTAAATGAGTCCACCCACCACTTTAATCATATTTTAGATCTTGTTCTGACTTATGGTATGGAAATAGAAGACTTAACAGTATTCCCTGAAAACTCCCTTTTGTCTGATCATTTTTTAATAACATTTACATTTACCCTGATGGACTACCCTGCAGTGGGGAATAAGTTTCATTACACTAGAAGTCTTTCAGAAAGCGCTGTAACTAGGTTTAAGGATATGATTCCTTCTTTATGTTCTCTAATGTCATATACCAACACAGAGCAGAGTAGCTACCTAAACTCTGTAAGGGAGTTAGAGTATCTTGTCATAGTTTTACATCCTCATTGAAGACAACTTTGGATGCTGTAGCTCCTCTGAAAAAGAGAGCTTTAAATCAGAAGTGTCTGACTCCGTGGTATAACTCACAAACTCGTAGCTTAAAGCTGATAACCCGTAAGTTGGAGAGGAAATGGCGTCTCACTAATTTAGAAGATCTTCACTTAGCCTGGAAAAAGAGTTTGTTGCTCTATAAGAAAGCCCTTCGTGAAGCTAGGACATCTTTCTACTCATCACTAATTGAAGAAAATAAGAACAACCCCAGGTTTCTTTTCAGCACTGTAGCCAGGCTGACAAAGAGTCAGAGCTCTATTGAGCTGAGTATTCCATTAACTTTAACTAGTAATGACTTCATGACTTTCTTTGCTAACAAAATTTTGACTATTAGAGAAAAAATTACTCATAACCATCTCAAAGATGTATCGTTATCTTTGGCTGCTTTCAGTGATGCCGGTATTTTGTATGACTCTTTCTCTCCGATTGTTTCTGTCTGAGTTATTTTCATTAGTTACTTCATCCAAACCATCAACATGCTTATTAGACCCCATTCCTGCCAGGCTGCTCAAGGAAGTCCTACCATTATTTAATGCTTCAATCTTAAATATGATCAATCTATCTTTGTTAGTTGGTTATGTACCACAGGCCTTTAAGGTGGCAGTAATTAAACCATTACTTAAAAAGCCATCACTTGACCCAGCTATCTTAGCTAATTATAGGCCAATCTCCAACCTTCCTTTTCTCTCAAAGATTCTTGAGAGGGTAGTTGTAAAACAGCTAACTGATCACCTGCAGAGGAATGGTCTATTTGAAGAGTTTCAGTCAGGTTTTAGAATTCATCATAGTACAGAAACAGCATTAGTGAAGGTTACAAATGATCTTCTTATGGCTTCGGACAGTGGACTTATCTCTGTGCTTGTTCTGTTGGACCTCAGTGCTGCTTTTGATACTGTTGACCATAAAATTTTATTACAGAGATTAGAGCATGTCATAGGTATTAAAGGCATTGCGCTGCGGTGGTTTGAATCATATTTGTCTAATAGATTACAGTTTGTTCATGTAAATGGGGAATCTTCTTCACAGACTAAAGTTAATTATGGAGTTCCACAAGGTTCTGTGCTAGGACCAATTTTATTCACTTTATACATGCTTCCCTTGGGCAGTATTATTAGACGGTATTGCTTAAATTTTCATTGTTACGCAGATGATACCCAGCTTTATCTATCCATGAAGCCAGAGGATACGCACCAATTAGCTAAACTGCAGGATTGTCTTACAGACATAAAGACATGGATGACCTCTAATTTCCTGCTTTTAAACTCAGATAAAACTGAAGTTATTGTACTTGGCCCCACAAATCTTAGAAGCATGGTGTCTAACCAGATCGTTACTCTGGATGGCATTTCCCTGATCTCTAGTAATACTGTGAGAAATCTTTTTCCATCAGAATTTTTTCAGAAGCTGTTAGAGACTGGCACCTGGAAACCATTCAAAAAATTTATCTGGCTTTTGGTGAAAATTTTACGGGCTTCACAGAGAATAAGGACTTTAACTACAGCTTTAAGGACCCCTTTAAGGACAGTCGGTGCGCCGCACTCCGAGCTGCGACGTCGCGGCACAAACCACTGGATCATTTCTAAGCTGATGGCTCTGTGGATACGAGACCGTCGTGTACTCTTTCTGTGGTTATCACAAGAGCTGGACATCAGCCATTTTCTGGCAGATTTCACTTTTAACAAGAGATTTTGTCATGGTCCTTAAAGCTGTAGTTAAAGTCCTTATTCTCTGTGAAGCCCGTAAAATTTTCACCGACAGCCAGATAAATTTTTCGAATGGTTTCCAGGTGCCAGTCTCTAACAGCTTCTGAAAAATTCTGATGGAAAAAAAGTCCTTTTCATTCCGCCATTTCCAGACAATGAAAATCCGACGAGGGGGCAGGACCACTCCTTCCACAAGGTGTGCTCACAGGCGAATGACGTCACTGACAGGCGTGGAAAAACTCACGCATGCGCACGGGGGTTCAAGCATGTCTGACGTAAAAACATATGAATGAAATCCATATAGTTTTTGAAAAAAATGAAAAGGACTGTTACTTTATGGACAGACCTTGTATATATATAAAGAAATCACATGGTCATAAGGATTCACAGCTTTTGCCATGAAGCTCAAAATTGGGCTCAGGTGCTTTCTGTTTTCACTGCTCATCCTTGAGATGTTTCTACAGCTTAAGTGGAGTCCACCTGGGGTAAATCAGTTGATTCGACATGATTTGGAAAGACACACAACTGTCTACATATAATGTCCCACAGTTGACAGTGCATGTCAGAGCACAAACCAAGCATGAAGTCAGACCAATTCTGTAGACCTCCTAGACTGGATTGTCTCGAGGCACAAATCTGGGGAAGAGTACCAAAACATTTCTGCTGCTTTGAAGGTCCCAATGAGCACAGTGGCCTCCATCATCTGTAAATGGAAGAAGTTCAGATCCACCAGGACTCTTCCTAGAGCTGGCTGCCCGTCTAAACTGAGCGACTGGGGGGAGGAGGGCCTTAGTCAGGGAGGTGATCAAGAACCAAATGGTCACTCTGTCAGAGCTCCAGCATTGCTCTGTGGAGAGAGGAGAACCTTCCAGAAGGACAACCATCTCTGCAGCAATCCACCAATCAGGCCTTTATGGTAGAGTGGTCAGACAGAAGCCACTCCTTAGTAAAAGGCACATGGCAGCCCACCTGGAGTTTGACAAAAGGCACCAAAAGGACTCTCAGACCATGAGAAACAAAATTCTCTGGTCTGATGAGATAAAGATTCAACTCTTGGCGTGCATCATGTTTGGAGGAAACCAGGCACCATCCCTACAGTGAAGCATGGTGGTTGCAGCATCATGCTGTGGGGATGTTTTCAGCAGCAGGAACTGGGAGACTAGTCAAGATTGAGGGAAAGATGAATGCAGCAATGCACAGAGACATCTTGGATGAAAACCTGCTCCAGAGCGCTCTTGACCTCAGACTGGGGCTTTTTATTTTTAATAAATTTGCAAAAACAAACAAATAAAATTTCATGTTGTCATATGGGGTGTTATGAGTAGAGTTTTGAGGGAAAAAATGTATTTCCTCCATTTTGAAATAAGGCTGTAACATAACAAAATGTGTTAACGGTGAAGTGCTGTGAATACTTTCCATCTGCACTGTAGAAAGTATCATCTTTGCCTTTAGAGGCTTGAATTCTGTCCAAAAGCTCAGGCTTAAATTCTGTCAAAAAAGCTCTGTCATTCTGCTTTATTTTCACATTACGCCCACATTTGTGATCAAATAAATCCACTGTGTGTATTATGTTCATTGAAATAGCTCTCTTTCACTCAGATGGATGTCATATGATGGGAGCTTAATGATTTTTAATGAGTGCTGCTGAAATTCAGAGGGTTTTTTCTGATCTGCAGCTCTGTAAAATGGAGAGGTGATTTATTTTTATGACACAAATTCAGTGGCAGCTTTCTGGAACAAAGTTCCACCTCACCTGCGTCACGGGTGAGGCTGACACAGGAAAGCTTATTTTCACCACAGCAAAGGATGTAATCCACAGCAGTGAACTCGGGCACTCTTTTACTGGCAGCTGTTCTGTCATAGCAGCCGTCTGTGATCCAGAATATAATCTACTCAACAGGTTCTGCAAGAACACTATAGGATTCAAATAAAATCCCACTTGATTTTTCTTCCTATGGGATTCTTACATGAAAGAGGTCTTATGAGATAGTACGAATGTGGTCGAAGTGCGCATGAAGTAGGAATCATATGCTGCTAATGCCTCGTACACCTGTTGCTACAACTATTTGCGCACACCAGTGGCTGAAAGACAGAGTGTGCACTGTGCGAGCCCATTTGATCCTCTCGCGGTAGGTGTTGGCCAAATTCCAGATGACACGCAAGCACATCTAACACCGCTTTCTTGACACTTAGAAAATGTGCAGCCATTCGCACTATTAACATGAAAACAGTCAGCAGATGATCACCGTGAAGCTGGCAGTGAAATTTGTCTAAGTCCCCCACGAGTGTGGCTTTGCAAACAGCAGAACACGTGGTCTGCATGTGTCTTGCATGCCCCCCCCCCCTGCTCCCCCAACACATGTGGTGTGCCGGGGGGGGGTACACTTGCATAAAATGCTGATATAAATGCTGGACAGACGTGACTGTACTGTCACTGCTTGTTTATGTATGGTTGTTTGTGCAACCCAGTCTCACGGCAAGTCGTGATTCAGCAGCACGAAATACAACCCCAATTCCAATGAAGTTGGGATATTGTATAAAATGTAAATAAAAACAGAATACAATGATTTGGAAATCCTCTTCAACCTATATTCAATTGAACACACCACAAAGACAAGATATTTAATGTTCAACTGATAAATGTTATTGTTTTTGTGCAAATATTTGAAATGGATGCCTGCAACATGTTGGTATGTTTACCACTGTGTTACATCACCTTTCCTTCTAACAACCAAACATTAATGAACATGAGCTTCCTTACAGTCAAAACTGAAAGTAAATCTCTACAACTTGATATAAATTTATTAAAAACATAAAAGCCAAGATGATGGGTTGCATAAGTAATCAGCCCCTTTGGTATAATACCTTAAATAATCAGTTTTATTGACAGTTTTGTTCAGACAAGTCAGTTGATGGATACATGAACATTTCCAAGTCACTGAATATGTCTTGGACTTTATTTACATCCCTTATAAAAAAAAAATACAAACAGTATGGCACGCTATGGTAAATCTGTGTGGAGTAGACAGTTCTCAAAAACTGAGTGACTGCAAGAAGGAGAACAGTGAGGAAAGCCACCAAGACACCCAGAAGAAGTTATAGGCTTCTGTGCCTGTGATTGGAGAAATTGTGCACAGTGCATGTTTTGGATTTTATATCCCCAGTTATACAGCTTCATGATGAAATGGAGCAGAGGAGGATTTTCTTAAAAAGAAGACCTGAAAGTTCACCTACAATTTGCCAGAAGGTACATCTGCGATGCAAGCCTAGATTTGATGTTTTAGTGAAAGAAGACCCTCCTCTATACCACTTCATCACAAAGCTGTATAACTGGAGATACAAACTCAGAATTTGCACTGTGCACAATTTCTCCTTCATAACCACAGAAGCCTAAAACTTTTTCTGGGTTATCTGGGTGTCTTGGTGGCTTTCCTCACTGTCCTCCTTCTTGCACAGTCACTCAGTTTTGAGAACTGTCTACTCCACACAGATTTACCATAGAGTGCCATAATATTTGTATTTCTTCATACCTGATGTAAATAAAGTTCAAGACATATTCAGTGACTTGGAAATGTTCATGTATCCATCCCTGACTTGTCTGAAGAAAACTGGCAATTAAACTGATTATTTACAGGTATTATACCAAAGGGGCTGATTACTTAAGCAACCCATCATGTTGGCTTTTATAATCTTAATTGATTTATATAATTTGTAGAGATTTGATTTCAGTTTGAGTCCAAGGAAGATAATTTTAGAAATTTTTATCCTGAGGAGTCTGATTACTTTTTGTATTTGAAACACCATAAACAAATTAAAATGTGTGAAATCCAAGGGGCTGAATACTTTTGCAAGCCACTGTATATGCAGACAGGGGGTTAAAAAAATAAACGTGGTCTTCTGTCTCACTTTAATAATCTGAACAGTCTGTTTGTTGAAGTACCGGAGCCATCTTTAGTTCACAGTCCATCATCACAACCACCTGAATGTTCATGGATCAAAGCAACATCAAATTACTTTGAAATCTCCGCCTGCTCTCATGGTGTTTTTGAAGTTCTTCTTATGGACGACTGCTTGGTGAACACAGTGCGTGTGTGTGTGTGTGTGTGTGGTGGTGTGTGTGTGTGTGTGTGTGTGTGTGTGTGTGTGTGTGTGTGTGTGTGTGTGTGTGTGTGTGTTGGGGGGGGTTCAGCTTCTGCACAGTAAAGAATTTGTGTCAGCTGCATCAAATGGTCCTGAATTTTGCAAAGATACCGATTTTTTTTTCCTTCAATTTATCTGATGTTGATCAACTTATGTCCAATGAAAAATATAGTAATTTATGGATATTTCATGAAATATCCTCAGAAAAGAGCTGCAAATATAATTACCATGTTACACTTTCTGGCATTGACTGCACAGATTTGGAAGAAAACAGGTATATTATCATATCTTAAAATAACCTCTTACATAGCGAGGTACTGTTTCGGCAAATAACATGATCTGGGAGAATATTTGGACATTTATATGATCAGTTACTTTCCATTACAGACTCTACAAACTGACTATGACGGCCATTACTGTCATTTTTTTTCATTATTTTATTAACTTAAGGCGTCAATACAAATTTTATTCCTCATTATGAGACCATTATGGACATAAATGAACAGACACAACACAATGGATGTTTGACAGTTCTTTAACAGTGCACAAATCCTCTAACAGCTTAGATGACCATACTGGACCTGAAGTTTAAATCAAATCAAAGTATTTATATCATCAATGCTTGGTTTATTTACAGTACACCGTGTCTCATTGAAGCTTATTTATTTATTATATACTATCAAGTATATATATATTTATACCATGGTCAGTGAGAATTCCATGTCTAACTGGCGTGCCTATTTAGCTTCACAAGAGACATCTCACACACCGCTGAGGCCAAGACCCCTGACTTCCAGGCTGTAGCTGCTCTTAAGCCTGTCTTGGGCCTGCCCCCAGGTGGGCGGGTCCGGCCCTGCTGGATGGATCAGTGGAGCTCTGTGATGGGGTAAAAAGTGTTGTGTTTGACATTTATATGTGGTGACTGCTCCCGTTGTATTATCTGAAACGGTATGTCTAAAAGTTAAAACTGTGGTTTTGTCTGTGTAGCGTGGGAAGCAAAGAACAGTATGTATCATGGCGTCCCAGAAGAACTATGAGTTATAAATAGACCAAAAACATGGCCATGAAACATACTGCTCAACACTACTAGTATAATTGTAATGAGCTAATTAAAAAAATCACATTATAAATCACGGTTATCACTTTTTAACTTAGTGCTAATATTATTTGCAAATTTTTAATGCTGAATTTTTATTTTATTTTAATTTACATTTCATTCACTCACTCATCTTCCACCACTATCAGAGACTGAGTTGTGGGGCTAATTTACATTCTGTTTTAAAAAATGTTATTCTTTTCAAGGTATATTTTAATAGATGAATCACTAGGCGTTGGTGTTATAACCAGGAAAAAAACCCCACAAGTGCTAATGGAAAACTCATTACAAGGGAACTTGTAACAAGTTCTTACACCTAAATGCCGTTTGATGGTGGCTTACCCATTTGCATTATTCAGTTTTTGCAAAGACATTTTCAGCAGATATGATGATGTGTTCTAGAGGTGTGATCATGTTGGATGATTTTGCTGTTCTAGTTTGTGTGATGGTGCAGAACCACTGCGTATCACACGAAAAAACATTCCAACGATTAATTATGAGTGATTTTTAGAGAACTTCCCATGTTCAACAATTTCTTTATATTTTGAGTTTATTCATAGTTAACAACAAAATTTATAATGTCCAGACCTGTTGTAGGAGCCAGGCACAATTAGTCTGCTAATGCCTGAAGTAAAGTTCAGTAATGAATTATTTCATGACAGTGATGGAAGTTTTAGGTATAAGAATCTGCCATAAATTTTTCATCATAATCCTGTTTTATGTCTACAACTTATTCATATTGGCAATTATATATTTAAGTTGAGATATGATAAGGTATCCTTTGTTTGTCCCATGTAGGAGAATATAGAAGCAGTGGTGGGCACAGCTAACCAAAAAGTTAGCTTTGATAACAGCTTCTCAGCTAAGCTAATAAAGCTAAACTGATAAACACCCAAAAACTTATCAGAAGCTACAGCTAACCGATAACTTTCAGTATTGCTTCCGGTACACTTGCAACTACTAACAAGCTGATTTGAGTTTTAACACCACAATTGCTTCTGGTAGCATCAAAGGCGACCCACGCACGCATGCATGCACCAACATAAGCATGCACGCACCCACGCACGAACAAACAAGCCATTATTCCTTAACGAATACAGCAGTGCCGCAGTGAAGCAGAGATCTTGGAAAATAAAGCAGTTTTGACTTATGGTTTTGATTTAAAATCAAATTAATCCAGATAGAATAACTGCAATTAATGTCAGTTCTGTCATTTGTACAAAAGTTAAAATATAATACATATCTTTTATTTTAAATAATGCACTAATTCTGAAGTTTTTGTACCAAACACAGACAGATGCCAAAGGGATTATAGGTAAATGAGCCTCTGCTAACACTGATTGGTTGACTCATTCATTCCATGTAAAAACCAACATGTTAATGTGAGGTGTGTGGTGTTGGTGTTTACATATAATGTGCTTTTGTAAATATGCCTTTTTATTTGTAAAAAAAAAAAGCCATTTGCAAAGAAAAAAGTCATGTTTGATTAGACATCCGTCTGATATAACCGGGGTCAAAATAAACAGAACATTGCCATCTACTGACATCAGACGCTCATACCGCGGTGAACACTACTGGCCCGTAGATGGCAGTAGAGACCATGAAAATTTACCAGAACAAATATTCCAGATAATTGTGTCTGCTACATTAAGCTGTGTGGAATTTAATAAACGCAAACTGAATTTCAGACATCTTATATGTATTACTCTGGAACAAAGACGACATAAGCAGGACTCTAAAGAGCAAAAGGAAGCAATTGTAGCTCACTATGATTCCAATTGAAAATAATGGAGAAGCAACCTGGGCTTCTTCTGGCATTTATTTTTACATAAACAAATACAATAACAATGTCTAGAAACCCCATATTTGCAGAGTTTTTAGGCACAATATTAAAGGGTTTATGCTGAGTAGTGTGATCCCTCTGTAGTTGGAACACACCCTCCGGTCCCCCCTTCTTAACAGAGGGACTACGTTGTTGCAGAGACGTGTCAACCAAGGACAGTCCCACAACATCCAGAGACTTAAGGTACTCCGGACGGATTTCATCCATCACAGGAGCCTCCTGACCACCTCGGTGACTTCGGCCTGGGTGATGGATGAGTCTGCCTCTGAGTCCCCAGTCTCTGCTTCCTCTTCCGAAGACATGACGATGGTATTGAGGAGATCCTCGAAGTATTCCTTCCACCGCCCGACAAACATCCCCAGTCACGGTCAACAGCTCCCCACCTGCACTGTAGAGAGTGTTGGTGAAGAGCTCTCTCCGCCTCCAGAGGCATCGGAGGGTTTGTCAGAATTTCTTCAAGGTCCGACCGATAGGCTCCCCATGGCCCTCCCCGAACGTCCTGCAGACCCGAGTTTTTGCCTCTGCGATCGCACAGGCTGCAGCCACGCTTGCCTGCCAGTACCTGTCAGCTGCCTCCGGAGGTCCCACCTGCACAACAAAGACAAGTAGGACTCCTTCTTCAGCCTGATGGCATCCCTTACTTCTGGCATCCACGCCGGGTTCAGGGATTGCTGCCGCAACAGGCACCAGAGACCCCGCGACCACAGCTGCGAGCGGCCGCATCGACAATGGAGGTTGAGAACATGGTCCACTCAGGACTTCATGTCTCCAACCTCCCCCAGGATCTGGGAGAAGCTCTCCCGGAGGTGGGAGTTGAAGACCTCGCTGACAGGGGGTTCTGACAGTCATTCCCAGCAGACCCTCATGATATGTTGGGCTTGCCAGGTCTGACCGGTTTCCTCCCCTCCCAGCGGATCCCCAACTCACCACCAGGTGGTGATCGGGTCGACAGCTCAGCCCCTCTCTTCACCAGTGTGTCCGAGACACGTGGCCGAAGGTCAGATGATATGACTACAAAGTCGATCATCGACCTCCGGCTCAGGGTGTCCTAGTGCCACGTGTTCTTATGGACACCCTTGTGCTCGAACATGGTGTTTGTGATGGACAACTGTGGCTAGCACAGAAGTCCAACAAATGAACACCATTCAGGTTCAGATCGGGGAGGCCGTGCTTCCCGATCACCCCCCTCCAGGTCTCACTGTTGCTGCCCACTGAGCGTTGAAGTCCCCCAGGAGAACAATGGAGTCCCCAGTTGGAGCACTATTAGTACCCCTCCCAGGGACTCCAAGAAGGTCAGTACTCTGCACTGCCACTCGGCCCGTAGGCCGAGACAACAGTGAGAGACCTCTCCCCAACCCGAAGCATATGGACGCGACCCTCTCATACACCAGGGTGAACTCCAACACATGGCGACTGAGCTGGGGAGCAATGAGCATTGCTACCCCTGCCCGCCGCCTCTCCAGGGTTGGGTACCAGGCCCAAGCTGTGCATGGAGGTGAGCCCGACTATCTCTAGTCAGTACCTCTCAACCTCCCTCACAAGCTCAGGCACCTTCCCCCCAGCGAGGTGACATTCCGTACCGGGCGGCGTCTCTGTCCTTGATATTATACTGGTCATGGGAGCTTCGACTGCCCTTAGTCTGACCCATCCCTTAGGACCTGTTGCTATGGGAGACCTACAGCTAGCTCCTAGGATCATCCAGGGTATGCAAACTCCCCACCACGATAAGGGGCAGTTTGAGGGGGAGATTTTCTGAATAGTTTGGTTAAAATTTTAATCATAAGTTAAAACTGTATGCCTCTGGATGACATGGTGATATTTCCAGTGCATCAGTGGGCTCAAAAGAAATGATCTTTTTCTTTCTGTGACCAGTTCTCCTTTGTTTGCCAAAGATAGAGGTCTTCTCTGGAACCAGCTTTCCTCTTGTTTGCAGAGGATAGAAACTGTACATCCCTACAAAACATTTAACAGGGAGGTACTCAAATCTTTGATTCCGACTTTATAAATGGTTTGTAACTGTTAAGCTTTGTTCACAATGCCTGCAAAAATATTTTAGTGGTCTAAAATTTGTGGACAAAATAGATCGGAAGATAATTAGTCTGCTGATGGTTTTCAAGTTATCTGAACGCTAATCTGATAATGAAAACATTAGCCTCGATAATTAGCAGTTAGTGGATTTGCAGAACTGTGCCCACCACTGTATAGAAGAGACCATGCTGGACGTTCTGCACAGGTTTTGGGAGCAGATGACACTTAACTTTATGGTTTAACATGGCTTAAAATTCATCCCACGTTCAGTTTGCATCAACAGAGAACCTAGCTATACCTTTCAAAACCATTTCTGTTCAGGCATGTTTATGGGCAATTCTACAATAATGGCTTGCCCACAACATAACATTTTGCACGTACTGTCACACCGGTACAGATGAGAACAGGCTCCTTAAGCTCCCACTTGGATGGGACTGAACCCGTCGGTCGACAGACGGTGACTGGAACAGTAATGTGATGGCAGTGTGATCATCATGTGCGTCTTGTTGTGTCCCCTGTCCTCCACTCAGGTCATAACCACATCAGACCCATGTTTGAACCAGTCAGCAACAGGGAATAAATTGACAACAGGCTCCAGATGTGCCATGCAATTTGCAGTCCCATGAGGGAACAAACACCTTTTCAATGCTGATAATTGCTTTTGGATGAGGGTTGTGTTATGGAAGAATGGCTCATAAAAGTGATAAAAGTCTTGCAATTAATCCTTTTACGTTTTATGTTGTTTTCTTTCATTAGATGTTGCACATTATTGATTAATTTGGAGCACAAACACCTATATAAGGTAAAGCTCAACAAATTGAAACATATTTGGTTAAAACCGTAACTGAAATTTCATACTTTATGCACAGTATTTGATTTTATAGGTGTTCTTTTCTTTTTTTTTTGTTAGCACAGTGGAATTGATTCTATTGCAAGTTATGTGACTTTAATTTCTTCTGTTATCAGTCTCAGGATGTTCTCTGATGTGTCGCTGGTTCAGCCACTGTTGTTACACCATCATAAAATGTACGAAACTGTTCATCCCACCAAAGATTTTACAAGACCTGATTGGAGACTATGTTAATTTTGTGGAGTTTGGATGATGGCGTGGTGCCATCGTCTCAGTTTTTTTGTCATTTATTGAGAGATGCATCTGTTTTCTTTTTGTTGAGTTAGTACGGTTTGATCTTTCGGTGTTGAATTGGAGACTTTATGGACCTGATTTCTGCATTTCAATCAATCAATCAATCAATTTTTTTATATAGCGCCAATCACAACAAACAGTTGCCCCAAGGCGCTTTATATTGTAAGGCAAGGCCATACAATAAGTATGTTAAAACCCCAACGGTCAAAACGACCCCCTGTGAGCAAGCACTTGGCTACAGTGGGAAGGAAAAACTCCCTTTTAACAGGAAGAAAACCTCCAGCGAACCAGGCTCAGGAGGGGCAGTCTTCTGCTGGGACTGGTTGGGCTGAGGGAGAGAACCAGGAAAAGACATGCTGTGGAGGGGGCAGCATGTCTATCACTAATGATTAAATGCAGAGTGGTGCATACAGAGCAAAAAGAGAAAGAAACAGTGCATCATGGAACCCCCCAGCAGTCTACAATCTATAGCAGCATAACTAGGGATGGTTCAGGGTCACCTATCCAGCCCTAACTATAAGCTTTAGCAAAAAGGAAAGTTTTAAGCCTAATCTTAAAAGTAGAGAGGGTGTCTGTCTCCCTGATCTGATTGGGAACTGGTTCCACAGGAGGGAGCCTGAAAGCTGAAGGCTCTGCCTCCCATTCTACTCTTACACAACCCTAGGAACTACAAGTAAGCCTGCAGTCTGAGAGCGAAGCGCTCTATTGGGGTGATATGGTACTACGAGGTCCCTAAGATAAATGGGACCTATTATTCAAACCTTATAAGTAAGAAGAATTTTAAATTCTATTCTAGAATTACAGGAAGCCAATGAAGAGAGGCCAATATGGGTGAGATATGCTCTCTCCTTCTAGTCCCCGTCAGTACTCTAGCTGCAGCATTTTGAATTAACTGAAGGCTTTTTAGGAACTTTTAGGACAACCTGATAATAATGAATTACAATCCAGCCTAGGGAAATAAATGCATGAATTAGTTTTCACATCACTCTGAGACAAGACCTTTCTGATTTTGATATATGCGTAAATGCAAAAAGGCAGTCCTACATATTTGTTTAATATGCGCTTTGAATGACATATCCTGATCAAAAATGACTCCAAGATTTCTCACAGTATTACTAGAGGTCCGGGTAATGCCATCCAGAGTAAGGATCTGTTTTAGACACCATGTTTTCTAAGATTTGTGGGGCCAAGTACAATAACTTCAGTTTTATCTGATTTAAAAGCAGGAAATTAGAGGTCATCCATGTCTTTATGTCTGTAGACAATCCTGCAGTTTAGCTAATTGGTGTTGTCCTCTGGCTTCATGGATAGATAAAGCTGGGTATCATCTGCGTAACAATGAAATTTAAGCAATACTGTCTAATAATACTGCCTAAGGGAAGCATGTATAAAGTGAATAAAATGGTCCTAGCACAGAACCTTGTGGAACTCCATAATTAACTTTAGTCTGTGAAGAGCTGTGGAGAGGGCGAAAAACCGGATTGAATTGCTCAAGATATTGTTAGTGTGGATGGGAGTGGAGTTGAGAGGCGACAGTTTTTCAAGAATTTTAGAGACGAAGGGGAGATAGGAAATTGGCAGAGATTGTTAAAGTTTTATTAGGGTCCAAGCCAGGTTTTTCAGAATGGGAGTTATTGATGCAGTTTTGAATGATGAGGGGGACGTTCCAGAGGGGGGCAAGTGAGGAAAGACAGGATTTGACAAGAGCAGTAGGGAGGGGGTTGAGGGGACGGGTAGAGCTTTTAGATTTGAGAATTAGATCAGAATGGCTTGGACAGAGGGGAGGGTAAAGCTAGAAAATGATGTGATAGGGCTTAGAAATGAAAGAGAGGTGTCCACTCCAGACAATGCAGCTCCGTCTTCTAGGAGTTGGTGAATAGAGGTGTCCTTGGAGATGAAGAAAGACATAAGTGAATTACAGAAATCAGGGAGTGTAGGTGGTTGGGGAGGGAGTCTGGGGGTTTGGTTAGGTTGGAGAGAAGGGAGAATAAAATCCTGGAGTTACGGAGGTGGAGTGGATGAGGCAGAGTAGTAGGATGCTTTAGTTGAGGAAATTAGTGTCCTTGTAGAGAGTGTGTGGTATTGTACATTTCTTTGTGTATTGTAAGTCCAGTTTTCTTGTACAGTCTTTCAAGTTGTCGTCCTTTGGCTTTGAGATAATGGAGAGTGGGAGTGAACCAGGGTGCAGAGCGGGAGAAGGAGACAGATCTGGTTTTGAGAGGAGCATGGGAGTTGAGGAGTGTGTGAAGGTGGCTATTGTAATGAGTAACCAGGTTGTCAGGTGAGGTGTGAGGATCAGTGGAGGGCAGGCTGTTGATGTCAGATGTGAATTTGTCAATGTTAATATCCTTGATTTTGCGAAATGAGATAGAGCGAGGGAGAGACAGTTTGGATAGGGAGAGGTTTATTGAAAGTGATGAGCAGGTGGTCCGTGAAGGGGAGTGTATGGGATGTGCAGTCGGTAGGGGTTAATCCAGAGCAGCAAACCAAGTCCAAAATGTGTCCTTTGCAGTGGGTGGGGAAGTTGATAAATTGTTGTAAGCCAAAGCTATCTAAACAGGAAGAAAAGTCTTTGCAGTGTTGATTATTCAGATTGTCCAGATGAATATTTATGTCGCCAATGATAATGATATTACTTGATAATGTAGAGAGGTAAGTGAGGAGATGAGAGAAGTCATTAAGAAAGTCCTTATTATATTTGGGTGGGCGGTAGACAGCAGCAATAACTGTGGGAATGGGTCCTGGCAGAAGAGGGCGGAGAGCTCGAAGGAGGAGCAAGTAGGCACGGACACCGGCAGGACTTTCCAAGTCTCGCAGTAAATTTTTTTTTATTATTTTTGCAAATTTATTAAAAATAAATAGTAAGAAATCACATGTACATAAGTATTTACAGCCTTTACCACGAAGCTCAAAATTGAGCTCAGGTGCCTCCTGTTTCCACTGACCATCCTTGAGATGTTTCTGCATCTTAATTTAATAAATTTGCAAAAATCCCCCCCCCCCCCCCCCCCCCCAAAAAAAGACCTTGTCATTATGGGGTATTGTGTGTAGAATTTTGAGGGGAAAAAAAGAATTTCATCCATTTTGGAATAAGGCTGTAACATAAAAAAAGTGAAGCGCTGTGAATACTTTCTGGATACACTGTATATATAATTATGCATATTTTACCATTTATTAACTCTCACTGATGAGTTCATACTTTTTGACCACACCTGGTTGTTTTTGTTGCCATTTTAGGGTTACTCAAAAAGTACTAAACAAACTACCCCAAAGCTTGGTGGAACAGTTTGTCCCAGCCAGGGTCAGGAAGCAAAAAATTTCACAGTGGATGTATTTGAAGTGCACGTTTTTGTTTGGATATTTCCCAACATTGTTTTCTTACTAACTGTGAAATTCTCTTCACTTTTCAAAACACATTCTGTGCAGATGTATCCATTATTGTCTGGGTCCAACTTAAAAATGTTCACCGATTCTGCAAGAGCAGTGAACATTGGCACTGGAAAAACAGGATACTGAGACGGGCGTATTCATTCAGGGGACTGTCTCGGTTTGATTCGAGGACATCCACAGTTCAGAATCACACCTGATATCAGATAAAGAAAACTTTGGTCCCAAAGAGACGTTCTGACAGGAGCTTTAAAGGTCAGAGAGGAACCTTCTCTGGAGGTGAAAGTTTTGTTGATTTCCGTTTAGAGACTTCATTGGAGAAGACCTGACTCAGGGATTTGGGTTTGAGTCCTCCGGCTGACAAGCAGGATGTCGGGCTGAGATTAAACTGTAGGGACGTTTGTTCACAGCACGTTATTGTTGTGTCAGTTCTAGACTCTGAGTGCTCGTCTGTCATCTGTAAGTGGGTGTTTTACAAATTCAGCGGCTAAGCAAAGTTGGGGCTGAGGAGAGTGATGGATGATAGGAACGGTAGTTGATATCTCCTCTACAAATAGTTTGTACCCTTGCAGAAACTCTTTTGGTGTTAGTAAAACTACTGTCAGGAATAAAATTAAATAGAGTGTCAGTGATAAATGAACTCTGGAAAGGTGTAGAGTTATTGTTTTTTATTTGGACTGCACAGTATGTATGTGTAGGCGGTGAAGGCTTCATGTGGAAAGTTGTAGGACACAACCCCATGATCCTACCATACGTTATGGATGTGTGTGTGAGTGCGCGTACAAGCGTGTGTGTGTGTGTCATTGTCAGTGTCTTAATTTGTTCAAAGAATTCTGAGCTAACTGGTAACTCGTAGGAGGTGTTGATATTGTCATTAATAAGACATTATTTTTGTTATTTAATTTTATTTTTGTAGACCTTCGGTGTTGTATGTGGATTCTGCTGTTTGGGGTTAGCTGCAGCCCCGAGGTCTCCTGTTACCGCTCGGACCTGTGGCCTTTAAAGGATTAGTGAGGATGACGTGAGGACACTGATGAAAAGGATGATGAGTCGGAAACACGGATGACCAGGACAGATGATCAGGTCTTTAAGATGAGTGTAGAAACTCTTCAGTATAACCACCTTCTGAGGTGATTAGTTCCATTTTCATTTTCAAGCACATCTGGTATTCAGAGAACATTTTTCCAAAAACATGTCTTGTAAAGGGGGGGGGGGGTGTCCTATAATCAGGTCCGTCTTTATTTTCAGTTCAATATGGTACTTGGGCTCAACTTTTCAAAGTACATTGTGATGGAGAGGTGAAGAAATGTGCAGGCAGGGTGGATCAGGTAGAGAAGTGACAGGAGTAATCCCCCCCCCCCCCCCCACTACCTATGGTAAGGTACAGTACCAGGTACGACGGGCGCTTGAGAAGTTTCGAGCCTGACCCAGAAAAGGTAGGGTGCGATTCAGTTCTCCAAATTTGCATTCTGAGAAACCAGCATTTCTTGAGATTGTGTGATGTTTTGACTCACTGGGTGCAATGTTGAGAAACGTTGGTCTCTCAGAATGCAAAAGATGGAGAACCACGCCCTGCCTTTTCTGGGTCAGGCTCAAAACTTCTCAATCACCCCTCGTAGGTAGATTCAGTTGAATGGGGGAAAATGTGTCCAAACATTTGAGTGGTAGTATATTTACAGCATTGACATTCTGAGTACTGTTCTGTAGTAGACCAGGACTGTAATCTGTCTATGCAAGCTTCCACTTCCAGCAGTAATTATCTCAATCCACCATAACCCATCTTAAAGTCAGTACACCATTATATCCCAATCCTGACCACATTTTTATTGACTTACAAATGTTTCCTGACTAATGCAGTTGCTATGCAACATGTAGAGCAAGATGTAGTCTGGTTCAGTCGTAGCACGATGTGAAAGAAGTTCACGAGCAGTTAAGATGGCTGATGTGATGAAGAAATGTTGCAGAGACGTGAGTGAATCGGTGTCAGTTACTCATGACACCATGAGCTAGTGCGAGTGAACACAGATTAGAGTTTTGGTCTCGATTTGGATTTTTTTCAGCAATGGAAGGCTGAAGCTGGTTCATACATTATCTGACACAATAAATGTTTCAAGATTCCCAATTTTATGCCCTTTTCTTTGGAATATTCAATACTTTTGTTTTGGTTCATTTTATGCTTGGATGAAGTACAACACAATGTGCACGGATCTGCTCAATGTAGAACCAGCAGATGGACACTTAAAGTAATGACGTCTTACAGTGTGGGTGGAAAAAACTGTTAGGAGGGATGAAATCACTCACTTATTTACTCACTCACTCACCCATCTTCAACCACATACTCCAATTAAAGGTCTCTGGGGGTCTATCCCAGCAGTCATGGGGTGTGAGATGGGGTTCACCCTGGACAGGACGCCAGTCTGTCACAGGGTCACATACACACAAACAAACACATTCACACCTACGGACAATTTAAAGTTTCCAGTCCACCTAAAACATGCGTGTCTTTGGATGTGGCAGGATGCCAGAGTACTCGGAGGGAACCCACACAAACATGGGACAACACGCAAACTCCATACAGAAAGGATACCGGTGGGAATCGAATCCATGACCTTCTTGCATTGAGGCAACAGTGCTAACCACTAAAGTGGATGAAAAAGCTCTTAAAATGTAACACCTTTTAAAAATATATTTATTTTTTACTTTTGTTACTATTATTCATAGGACTATTTGCATTTTGTAGAAACTACAATTTATTGCAATTCGGCTGCTCCCGGTTTTTTCAGGGTTGCCACAGCAGATACAGCCAGATCCGCATCGGTAATTGGCACAAGTTTTATGCCGGATGCCCTTCCTGAAGCAACTCCAGTTTTACCCTGAGAAACACACACAGCCGCTGGTGTTCCAAAGAGGTCTCCCATCCAAGTACTAACCAGATCCTGCTCTGCTTAGCTTCTGAGATCTGACGAGATCAGACTAACACAGAACAGATCGGCTGCCACAATCACATTATAGCGCAAGTATATTATTAATGTCTTTAAACACCTGACTGTTTCATCCTAGGGAATGACAATGCTGATTAAAAAAAATTATGAGTAAATCCTGTGTAAAATATATTGGTCTGGTGTTCTGGCCTGACCAAGCTTAATAAAAGGAGGTTGCATATTATGCAGAACAAGATCATTGGCTTTCTCCTCTCTGCACAACCCCAGACCCACATAGGCCTGGCCGAATTTAGAAATGCTAAAATACCCTCGGCCATATGAGCATAAAAATAGGAAACAGAATGTGACCTTTTGACCTCTTAAATAGGTCAAGGTTATCCATCTTTGAACTTGTCCAAGGTCTGTGTCCCAAGAATGTTCCCTGGGAATTTGAAGACCCTGGCAGTAATAGGACTCAAGTTATTCAGAGCACAGACAGACGGATGGACGCAAAGTCTTCGCAGTACCCGATGGCCATATTTTGACTCTGATGGGTTAAAATTCAAGTGATAAGATGCCATGATCTACTTTTGGTTGCTTTGTCAGAGATCCATGGGGGCCTCCTCCAGTCTGTGTGAAGGATGCTAGGAAGGACATGATGACAACCAGTCGGAGTAAGAAAGGCAGTATGGCATCAGCTGGCTGCTCACTCAAACAAAATAAACCAAGATGACAGAAAGTACACCAAAACTGCTGATTTCTGTGTAAATCTAACATGTCTCAAGCCTCAAGTTTTACTTTATTATATTGCTTGGCTTTGGTTTTAGTACACAGTGAATTACGAGGGTGATTGAGAAGTTGTGGGCCTGACCCAGAAAAAGTAGGATGTGGTTCTCCATGTTTTGCATTCTGAGAAACCAGCATTTCTTGAGAATGTATGACGTTTTGACTCACTGGGTGCAATGATGAGAAATGTTGGTTTCTCAGAATGCCAAAGATGGAGAACCACACCCTGCCTTTCTGGGTCAGGCTCAAAACCTCTCAGTCGCCCCTCATATGCTTATAACACGCTCTCTATCAGATGTGTTTTTTCTCATCATCTTATAATAGTCTAAGGAATTATTCATGACCCATGCATGAGCATGCACAAGTCCATTTGATTTTGCAGAATGTACAATTTGTGCACAATACCTTGTTCATAAATGTGCAGTAATAATTGATTCTGTCAACCATCATAATGCTGCCAGAAGATTCAGTCAAACTGCATTCAGACGTCACTTTGCAGACACTCAGAGTGCGTTAAGGCGAGGCTTCATGTTCACTCATTCACTCTCGTGTGCTGCAGGACTGTGCATTTGCTGGGCAGCGCCCCGGTGTGAGTACATAGCAGTGTAAATGTAAGGTAGTGTAGCTGCTGAAAAAAAAAGGCCTACCTGCTGACCTGGCTTTTAAAATAAAGCACGAGAGAATGTAATATTCAGGACGGGCTGATGTACTGCTGGGACGACTGCAGCGCCTCCGGGGGCCGAGTATTTTCCTCTCTGATGGTTTCAGGGATGAGTGCCATTGGGGCAGTAAGATTCAATGCACGATACATGTCACACGGGGAGCTTAAACCAGCCCACCCCCACCCCCCCATGACCCACCACCCACCGTCCCTTCCTGGGCCTCTACTGTAGCTCATGAATGGGAATCAGGAGATGTGGGTCAGCTTTCACTCTGCACCATGCCCAGCACACTGACCGACATCTTCCTGATGGCACATGTTTAGATGGGACCTTGAAAATGGTTCTTGGAAGCACTTTGCTTGTAATTGCCCGTCTGATCTCATTCACTTGTCTATTTTGGCATTTATTTGAGCAAATCCGCCTTCATGTCTGCCCAGTTTGTTTACTCGTCCTTCTGTCTTCCTGAGCTGCATCATGATGAACATGATGGTTTTAAATGAAGAATGAGAGAATTTGTTCCTCTTTTTCAGAAGGTTGAGGGGACAAATAGACAAAGCGATGAAGAAAAGCAGAGTTCCCTCGTGACAGTCTCTTTTTACAAACAGCCTTGAGTTTGAAGTGACAGACGTCACACTGATTGCTGTCAAGAAACATTTAAATCATGGCTGGACGTGTAAAGTAAACTGTAGTTTCGTGAGGTCACTGGATGCAGAGTAATGCTAAAGTCTTTGTTGGAGGATGATGGTCCAAGTCTTTTTCAGTCCTGGTGCTTCTGTGTGGTTGTGTGACCTGGACCCTACCTCAGGATCTAAGGTGGATGTCTTTAGTGGGACGTCACTCTGGGGATTCTTTGTTGCCGCTGGAATAACCTTGTGTCCGATGAACAGCTGTGTGTCAGCTGTTGCAGGCACAGTATCTAGGACCAGGTCAATGGGATTCCCGCTTGTCATTCTACTGTTGCAAAGCCCAGGCCATTAAAGGCTACTTTGGAAGACTGGGTGTCTGTCTGATTAGTAATCGAGTTCCAGGATGGTGGACCTGCCAGTCAGTCATGTGACAGCTAATACCACTACTATTTGTTACTTCTAGTAGTATGCTCTCAGGACTCCTACCAGTATGCCAACACTGCAACTTGCACTATTACTGCGCCGAACAAAACTCCAGCTCTTACCACAAATTGTAATTAGAAGGACATTGAAAGACTTCATAATGTACCTCTGACTTAATAGAGACTCATGCCAATATTTTTAAAAACTCCTGCTGTTTCAACGAGGGCGATTCCCCTTCATCTCCCCCCACGCCACCCCCCAAATACACACCCCACAGCCCTACTACAATCTACCTTGGATCATGTCTGTTTGCAAACCAACCAGACATGCTGTGTGTTACAGATCATGGCAGTCCCTCAGTAATGAGTAAGATCATCTCTTGATCCTTTCTCAGACGGGGTATCTCCATCCAGGGTCAGTCTAGAGACACGTGCATTGCTTTTACAGTATGAATGTTGTTGTACGCTGACAAACACACCGGTCCTTGACAGACTTCCCCTACTTGATCCATTACCCAGGTGTCACGGCACTGACGAGTGGTTGGATTTTGACACCCAGATGTCTTACATAGGCCCTGAGGCCTGTCAGTGCTGCTGCTTGTTCCTGGATTGTGTAGTGTGAAGTCCCCAGTCTTGGCAGCATCTGCCAGGTTAGCCAATCCTGGAACTACCAGTTGATAAACAACATGTTACATGATGTTTGCCACATCCAAACACAACAACATGTCCACAGACAGCAGTGTGACAGTATTGTGGTATGACTGGACACATAGATCAAGGTCACTGATACAAGTGGCAGAAATGAGGTTCCTCCGTAGAATGTCCAGGCTTACATTCAGGAACAGGGTGAGAAGATCTGGTACAGATTACATCCCCCAACCAAGGCTGGTAACCCCTTACAGCTGGATGGATCAGGACAATGCAGATGAAACCAGGACCACAAATCAAACCCAGATGTTCCTATTGTAGCCCAACTCCTTATCCCACTGTTCTAGGCAATATTAAAGAAAGGGATAAAAAAGGTGGGAAATTAGGTAGGTCCAGATCAGGTCCAAAGTTTATTTGATTTTGTAAATTACTGTTCAGAGTTTAAGCTCAACCAGAAACTAATTAACGTTATAGTCTCATTAAACTTTTAAACCATTAAACCAGATCCAGTTAAACTTTTTTTAGTGACTTTCACTGAATGTTTAGAGCACTGTCCAAACAAAATGGAATTTTCTTAATAAGGTAATTTTCCATTTTCCTGTAAGCAAACAGCTTTTTTTAAAAAAAATAAATTACTTTTTTTAATAGATTACTATAAAAAAAACAAAAAAAAAAATCTGTCAGATTTATGTCACAACAGTGCAGCTTCCTGCTCCTTGTAGTTCCATTTACGGAAGGAAGCTCAGGGTTCGCTCCAATTAAGAACAAATGAAGACATTGACAAACAAAAACATGCAAATGTGTTTCTCATTATGAGTCACTTTCCTTCAAATTTACTAACTCCTGTGCTGCATATTCTTTGAAGGGCCACTAATGAGAAAACTGAGTTTTAACTGGCTGTGCTCTGTGATTTTGCTCTGAAGTCTCTTCTTTAAAGCCTCGGTCCCACCGAATAATGAAGGCTGAAGAAGGAGCCATGCAATGGGCGTGGGGTGTTTATTTGAAGAATGACCCACGTTTTCATCTTAACACGTATCCACTATGAAGGTGCCACTATGTGCCTCTCTGTACCTTGCATGTGCCGTGTAGGAGCCTCTAGTGAGCCACGATCCGACCTGTCATTACAGCCTCGAATGGCTCGCATCAGCCACACTAAGCTACGTAGTGCCATGATAGCGCCATGATAACGCCATGTTGGCGCACGTTAAGGCGTGAGTTTGGTCCAAACCTCCAGCCCTCCCACCCTGGTCCCTTTAAAGTGTGGGTTTTCAATTCACAGATTCACAGCAGCATTTTAAAGATGTCCCTTCTTTTTTTTTTTTTTTAACACAGTCCAAAAATAGACACTCCATCACTGTGCGCCAGGCTGCAGTCCACCCTGTAATGCACCAGACCAGCTAGACCTGAACCATGGGTTCCTGGAGAGCCGCCTCTGCGCTCCTCGCTGGCTCCGCGGCTCTCTGGCTTTTTTTTTTTTTTTTTTTTGCAGCTTTTAAACACACAAAAACTTTATGTTTGTCCGTTTATTTCTGCAAAATCGCTCTTTTGCGCGTGCGCTGCTGTTGTCCTTTCATGGACAGCCGCCTCTCTGCTCTTTCTGGCTTCCGTTCCTTCCATGGCTTGCTGGCTTTATTTTTTCCCTGTCTTTAAGCACAATCATTTTTTACAACGTGATTCCACTTTAACTTTGTGTTCATCTGTTATTTATGCAAAAGCGCTCTTTTGCGCGCGGTGCCGTTCTGCATATAGAATGAGGTGGCCGTTTTATTATATACACCTGTGGATCATTTTCAATATGTTGTGTGGGCCGCCAGAAGAGGAGGTACTGCTGGCCCACCACCAGAGGGCGCCCTGCCTGAAGTGCGGGCTTCAGGCACGAGAGGGCGCTGCCGCCATGGACACAGCCGGGGGTGACAGCTGTCACTCATTATCTCTTGACAGCTGTCACCCATCTACACTACATCATCTCACTCCATAAAGACCGGACGTCATCTCCGCCTCGTTGCCGAGATATCATCTACCTGTGAAGGTAATATTCTCTGCTGTATCTAAAACTGTCATAGTCTGAACTCTTTTTGCAGCTGCTTTCCTGTTGTGTGCCTTATCTGCTGGATTGGCGTTTGGTGTGAACAGCGACGGCTTCGCTTCACACCCAAACCAGATAAGTGGTTGTAACAGGAGCTGCATGAGTGTGTGATTAGAGGTGGAGGTGACTTTCCACCTTTCTGACTGTTTTTGTTACTGGGTGTGTGCACACACCCACATCTCACTGTTTGTGCTCCTCGCCAGCAGTACCAGATCCGACAGTCGGGGACGGTGATCACCTGGGAATTCGGGACTTGGCGGCTCCAGTATTCACCAGGTTCTGTGGCGGTGGAAATCGTGTGGTCCCGGCTCTTCTCAGGACAGACGTCTTCTATCCTCGAGCCTGCCCACACGTCACCTTGGTGTATTGACTGCTATCAGATTCTGTGATTGTCTGTATCATCGTTGTGCACATTCACAACATTAAATTGTTACCTTTTGGCTCATCTATTGACCGTTCATTTGCGCCCCCTGTTGTGGGTCCGTGTCAGTCACCCAAATTTTAACTTTGTGTTCGTCCAATATTGACTGAAATATCACTCTTTTGTGAGCTGGCGTTCTGCCTAAATGCTCGTTTGAAGCGTGATGAGGAGTCACTACTGCCTCAGTGCGCACACACAGCGGAGCTCATGTGATACATTAATTCCAGAAGTGATTACAGGTATTTTCGGCATCAAAGGTTTGACAGAAAATGATTAATCCGCTACAAAATAATTATTTTATATAGAGTCCAGCGCACAGAGCAGGTGGAATTTGGTGCGCAAAGAGGAGACCCGCTCCAAAAATAGCCTCTCAGGTCTTGCTTCAGTGCGCACACACAGTGATCCATTAACAAGATATTAAATCAACATACTTTTACATACAACAGACATCAACATACAGACATACTTTTATAGCAAGGAACTGTTTTATCAAGCTATAAAAAACATTAAAAATAATTACCTTAAGCTGCTCAAAATACATCCCACATGGAGCAGGAAAGAGAGGAAAAAAAGTGTCCAGATGAAACAGTCCTCTGTGATGCCAGAAGTGATTAGAAGTGTTTTCAACATCCAAGGTTTGGCAGAAAATGATTACTCCACTACAAAATATATAGAGTCCAGCGTACAGAGCAGGTGCAATTGTGTGCGCAAGAGGAGGAGCCGCTCCAAAAATGGCCTCTCGGGTCCTGCGAAGGTGCCAGGCGCACAGATAATGGACTTTTTGCAGACTCGTAAGCACCACGCAAATGCCTCTAAGCCGTCGCAGTAACTCGAACACAAACTGCGCCACGCTGTTGTTGCTAAATTTTGAACATCTTGAAATTAGCGCCATGCTCAGAGAGGAGCCTCGTAACTGAAGATAATGCCTCTAAGAGCCACTCTGAGCCACTATAATGCCACGATAGCTCACGAAACAAAAACAAAAAACAGGGTGCGTGGCTCCTTCTTCACTCCTTCTTCACTCGGTGGGACCGAGGCTTAAGTTCTTACTGCTGCCAGTTATGCACTTAAAGATATTTTACCTGATGGAAAATTTAAACTCCAGAATAAAAAAAGCAACATTCTGGATATAATGGGACAACTAGTTAATTATAAAAATAACTGAAAATCTACCTAATAATGAAAATAGTAACAGCCATGTCATCAATTTATTGTCGGATTTTAAAAACAAAACTCACTTGAATCAAGGCTCAGGTCTCCCATGTGCCTTCTGGCAAACTGCATATTAAATTCTGCCTCTTTGTTTAATCCAAGTCCTTTGTGCCAAATCAGCCTGAAAGTCAAATTCCTTGATCTTTCTTTCTTTCATTCATTCATTCATTCATTCACTTTCTATACCTGCTTACTCTAGTTGTTGTCTCTAATCTGGCCAATTTTTTGGGATCCTCCAAACTGTGACTGTCTAGCGTTGGGACCAGGAGGCAGAGCTGTGGTCTTATACACCTCTCTGCAGCTTCTCTCCCCCTGCCATCCCCCTATTACCCCATCCCCGTAGAGACGGTGCCTGCTCCCAGACCACCAATAACTAGCAAAAATCTATTTAAGCATAAAATTCAAAAAGAAAAAATAATATAGCACCTTCAACTGCACCACAGACTAAAACAGTTAAATGTGGTCTATTAAACATTAGGTCTCTTTCTTCTAAGTCCCTGTTGGTAAATGATATAATAATTGATCAACGTATTGATTTATTCTGCCTAACAGAAACTTGGTTACAGCAGGATGAATATGTTAGTTTAAATGAGTCAACACCCCCGAGTCACACTAACTGTCAGAATGCTCGTAGCACGGGCCGGGGCGGAGGATTAGCAGCAATCTTCCATTCCAGCTTATTAATTAATCAAAAACCTAGACAGAGCTTTAATTCATTTGAAAGCTTGTCTCTTAGTCTTGTCCATCCAAATTGGAAGTCCCAAAAACCAGTTTTATTTGTTATTATCTATCGTCCACCTGGTCGTTACTGTGAGTTTCTCTGTGAATTTTCAGACCTTTTGTCTGACTTAGTGCTTAGCTCAGATAAGATAATTATAGTGGGCGATTTTAACATCCACACAGATGCTGAGAATGACAGCCTCAACACTGCATTTAATCTATTATTAGACTCTATCGGCTTTGCTCAAAAAGTAAATGAGTCCACCCACCACTTTAATCATATTTTAGATCTTGTTCTGACTTATGGTATGGAAATAGAAGACTTAACAGTATTCCCTGAAAACTCCCTTTTGTCTGATCATTTTTTAATAACATTTACATTTACCCTGATGGACTACCCTGCAGTGGGGAATAAGTTTCATTACACTAGAAGTCTTTCAGAAAGCGCTGTAACTAGGTTTAAGGATATGATTCCTTCTTTATGTTCTCTAATGTCATATACCAACACAGAGCAGAGTAGCTACCTAAACTCTGTAAGGGAGTTAGAGTATCTTGTCAATAGTTTTACATCCTCATTGAAGACAACTTTGGATGCTGTAGCTCCTCTGAAAAAGAGAGCTTTAAATCAGAAGTGTCTGACTCCGTGGTATAACTCACAAACTCGTAGCTTAAAGCTGATAACCCGTAAGTTGGAGAGGAAATGGCGTCTCACTAATTTAGAAGATCTTCACTTAGCCTGGAAAAAGAGTTTGTTGCTCTATAAGAAAGCCCTTCGTGAAGCTAGGACATCTTTCTACTCATCACTAATTGAAGAAAATAAGAACAACCCCAGGTTTCTTTTCAGCACTGTAGCCAGGCTGACAAAGAGTCAGAGCTCTATTGAGCTGAGTATTCCATTAACTTTAACTAGTAATGACTTCATGACTTTCTTTGCTAACAAAATTTTGACTATTAGAGAAAAAATTACTCATAACCATCTCAAAGATGTATCGTTATCTTTGGCTGCTTTCAGTGATGCCGGTATTTTGTATGACTCTTTCTCTCCGATTGTTCTGTCTGAGTTATTTTCATTAGTTACTTCATCCAAACCATCAACATGCTTATTAGACCCCATTCCTGCCAGGCTGCTCAAGGAAGTCCTACCATTATTTAATGCTTCAATCTTAAATATGATCAATCTATCTTTGTTAGTTGGTTATGTACCACAGGCCTTTAAGGTGGCAGTAATTAAACCATTACTTAAAAAGCCATCACTTGACCCAGCTATCTTAGCTAATTATAGGCCAATCTCCAACCTTCCTTTTCTCTCAAAGATTCTTGAGAGGGTAGTTGTAAAACAGCTAACTGATCACCTGCAGAGGAATGGTCTATTTGAAGAGTTTCAGTCAGGTTTTAGAATTCATCATAGTACAGAAACAGCATTAGTGAAGGTTACAAATGATCTTCTTATGGCTTCGGACAGTGGACTTATCTCTGTGCTTGTTCTGTTGGACCTCAGTGCTGCTTTTGATACTGTTGACCATAAAATTTTATTACAGAGATTAGAGCATGTCATAGGTATTAAAGGCATTGCGCTGCGGTGGTTTGAATCATATTTGTCTAATAGATTACAGTTTGTTCATGTAAATGGGGAATCTTCTTCACAGACTAAAGTTAATTATGGAGTTCCACAAGGTTCTGTGCTAGGACCAATTTTATTCACTTTATACATGCTTCCCTTGGGCAGTATTATTAGACGGTATTGCTTAAATTTTCATTGTTACGCAGATGATACCCAGCTTTATCTATCCATGAAGCCAGAGGATACGCACCAATTAGCTAAACTGCAGGATTGTCTTACAGACATAAAGACATGGATGACCTCTAATTTCCTGCTTTTTAAACTCAGATAAAACTGAAGTTATTGTACTTGGCCCCACAAATCTTAGAAGCATGGTGTCTAACCAGATCGTTACTCTGGATGGCATTTCCCTGATCTCTAGTAATACTGTGAGAAATCTTTTTCCATCAGAATTTTTTCAGAAGCTGTTAGAGACTGGCACCTGGAAACCATTCAAAAAATTTATCTGGCTTTTGGTGAAAATTTTACGGGCTTCACAGAGAATAAGGACTTTAACTACAGCTTTAAGGACCCCTTTAAGGACAGTCGGTGCGCCGCACTCCGAGCTGCGACGTCGCGGCACAAACCACTGGATCATTTCTAAGCTGATGGCTCTGTGGATACGAGACCGTCGTGTACTCTTTCTGTGGTTATCACAAGAGCTGGACATCAGCCATTTTCTGGCAGATTTCACTTTTAACAAGAGATTTTGTCATGGTCCTTAAAGCTGTAGTTAAAGTCCTTATTCTCTGTGAAGCCCGTAAAATTTTCACCGACAGCCAGATAAATTTTTCGAATGGTTTCCAGGTGCCAGTCTCTAACAGCTTCTGAAAAAATTCTGATGGAAAAAAAGTCCTTTTCATTCCGCCATTTCCAGACAATGAAAATCCGACGAGGGGGCAGGACCACTCCTTCCACAAGGTGTGCTCACAGGCGAATGACGTCACTGACAGGCGTGGAAAAACTCACGCATGCGCACGGGGGTTCAAGCATGTCTGACGTAAAAACATATGAATGAAATCCATATAGTTTTTGAAAAAAATGAAAAGGACTGTTACTTTATGGACAGACCTTGTATATATATAAAGAAATCACATGGTCATAAGGATTCACAGCTTTTGCCATGAAGCTCAAAATTGGGCTCAGGTGCTTTCTGTTTTCACTGCTCATCCTTGAGATGTTTCTACAGCTTAAGTGGAGTCCACCTGGGGTAAAATCAGTTGATTCGACATGATTTGGAAAGACACACAACTGTCTACATATAATGTCCCACAGTTGACAGTGCATGTCAGAGCACAAACCAAGCATGAAGTCAGACCAATTCTGTAGACCTCCTAGACTGGATTGTCTCGAGGCACAAATCTGGGGAAGAGTACCAAAACATTTCTGCTGCTTTGAAGGTCCCAATGAGCACAGTGGCCTCCATCATCTGTAAATGGAAGAAGTTCAGATCCACCAGGACTCTTCCTAGAGCTGGCTGCCCGTCTAAACTGAGCGACTGGGGGGAGGAGGGCCTTAGTCAGGGAGGTGATCAAGAACCAAATGGTCACTCTGTCAGAGCTCCAGCATTGCTCTGTGGAGAGAGGAGAACCTTCCAGAAGGACAACCATCTCTGCAGCAATCCACCAATCAGGCCTTTATGGTAGAGTGGTCAGACAGAAGCCACTCCTTAGTAAAAGGCACATGGCAGCCCACCTGGAGTTTGACAAAAGGCACCAAAAGGACTCTCAGACCATGAGAAACAAAATTCTCTGGTCTGATGAGATAAAGATTCAACTCTTTGGCGTGCATCATGTTTGGAGGAAACCAGGCACCATCCCTACAGTGAAGCATGGTGGTTGCAGCATCATGCTGTGGGGATGTTTTCAGCAGCAGGAACTGGGAGACTAGTCAAGATTGAGGGAAAGATGAATGCAGCAATGCACAGAGACATCTTGGATGAAAACCTGCTCCAGAGCGCTCTTGACCTCAGACTGGGGCTTTTTATTTTTAATAAATTTGCAAAAACAAACAAATAAAATTTCATGTTGTCATTATGGGGTGTTATGAGTAGAGTTTTGAGGGAAAAAATGTATTTCCTCCATTTTGAAATAAGGCTGTAACATAACAAAATGTGTTAACGGTGAAGTGCTGTGAATACTTTCCATCTGCACTGTAGAAAGTATCATCTTTGCCTTTAGAGGCTTGAATTCTGTCCAAAAAGCTCAGGCTTAAATTCTGTCAAAAAAGCTCTGTCATTCTGCTTTATTTTCACATTACGCCCACATTTGTGATCAAATAAATCCACTGTGTGTATTATGTTTCATTGAAATAGCTCTCTTTCACTCAGATGGATGTCATATGATGGGAGCTTAATGATTTTTAATGAGTGCTGCTGAAATTCAGAGGGTTTTTTCTGATCTGCAGCTCTGTAAAATGGAGAGGTGATTTATTTTTATGACACAAATTCAGTGGCAGCTTTCTGGAAAAAAGTTCCACCTCACCTGCGTCACGGGTGAGGCTGACACAGGAAAGCTTATTTTCACCACAGCAAAGGATGTAATCCACAGCAGTGAACTCGGGCACTCTTTTACTGGCAGCTGTTCTGTCATAGCAGCCGTCTGTGATCCAGAATATAATCTACTCAACAGGTTCTGCAAGAACACTATAGGATTCAAAATAAAATCCCACTTGATTTTTCTTCCTATGGGATTCTTACATGAAAGAGGTCTTATGAGATAGTACGAATGTGGTCGAAGTGCGCATGAAGTAGGAATCATATGCTGCTAATGCCTCGTACACCTGTTGCTACAACTATTTGCGCACACCAGTGGCTGAAAGACAGAGTGTGCACTGTGCGAGCCCATTTGATCCCTCTCGCGGTAGGTGTTGGCCAAATTCCAGATGACACGCAAGCACATCTAACACCGCTTTCTTGACACTTAGAAAATGTGCAGCCATTCGCACTATTAACATGAAAACAGTCAGCAGATGATCACCGTGAAGCTGGCAGTGAAATTTGTCTAAGTCCCCCACGAGTGTGGCTTTGCAAACAGCAGAACACGTGGTCTGCATGTGTCTTGCATGCCCCCCCCCCCCTGCTCCCCCAACACATGTGGTGTGCCGGGGGGGGGTACACTTGCATAAAATGCTGATATAAATGCTGGACAGACGTGACTGTACTGTCACTGCTTGTTTATGTATGGTTGTTTGTGCAACCCAGTCTCACGGCAAGTCGTGATTCAGCAGCACGAAATACAACCCCAATTCCAATGAAGTTGGGATATTGTATAAAATGTAAATAAAAACAGAATACAATGATTTGGAAATCCTCTTCAACCTATATTCAATTGAACACACCACAAAGACAAGATATTTAATGTTCAAACTGATAAATGTTATTGTTTTTGTGCAAATATTTGAAATGGATGCCTGCAACATGTTGGTATGTTTACCACTGTGTTACATCACCTTTCCTTCTAACAACACTAAACATTAATGAACATGAGCTTCCTTACAGTCAAAACTGAAAGTAAATCTCTACAACTTGATATAAATTTATTAAAAACATAAAAGCCAAGATGATGGGTTGCATAAGTAATCAGCCCCTTTGGTATAATACCTTAAATAATCAGTTTTATTGACAGTTTTGTTCAGACAAGTCAGTTGATGGATACATGAACATTTCCAAGTCACTGAATATGTCTTGGACTTTATTTACATCCCTTATAAAAAAAAATACAAACAGTATGGCACGCTATGGTAAATCTGTGTGGAGTAGACAGTTCTCAAAAACTGAGTGACTGCAAGAAGGAGAACAGTGAGGAAAGCCACCAAGACACCCAGAAGAAGTTATAGGCTTCTGTGCCTGTGATTGGAGAAATTGTGCACAGTGCATGTTTTGGATTTTATATCCCCAGTTATACAGCTTCATGATGAAATGGAGCAGAGGAGGATTTTCTTAAAAAGAAGACCTGAAAGTTCACCTACAATTTGCCAGAAGGTACATCTGCGATGCAAGCCTAGATTTGATGTTTTAGTGAAAGAAGACCCTCCTCTATACCACTTCATCACAAAGCTGTATAACTGGAGATACAAAACTCAGAATTTGCACTGTGCACAATTTCTCCTTTCATAACCACAGAAGCCTAAAACTTTTTCTGGGTTATCTGGGTGTCTTGGTGGCTTTCCTCACTGTCCTCCTTCTTGCACAGTCACTCAGTTTTTGAGAACTGTCTACTCCACACAGATTTACCATAGAGTGCCATAATATTTGTATTTCTTCATACCTGATGTAAATAAAGTTCAAGACATATTCAGTGACTTGGAAATGTTCATGTATCCATCCCCTGACTTGTCTGAAGAAAACTGGCAATTAAACTGATTATTTACAGGTATTATACCAAAGGGGCTGATTACTTAAGCAACCCATCATGTTGGCTTTTATAATCTTAATTGATTTATATAATTTTGTAGAGATTTGATTTCAGTTTGAGTCCAAGGAAGATAATTTTAGAAATTTTTATCCTGAGGAGTCTGATTTACTTTTTGTATTTGAAACACCATAAACAAATTAAAATGTGTGAAATACCAAGGGGCTGAATACTTTTGCAAGCCACTGTATATGCAGACAGGGGGTTAAAAAAAATAAACGTGGTCTTCTGTCTCACTTTAATAATCTGAACAGTCTGTTTGTTGAAGTACCGGAGCCATCTTTAGTTCACAGTCCATCATCACAACCACCTGAATGTTCATGGATCAAAGCAACATCAAATTACTTTGAAATCTCAGCCTGCTCTCATGTGTTTTTTGAAGTTCTTCTTATGGACGACTGCTTGGTGAACACAGTGCGTGTGTGTGTGTGTGTGTGTGTGTGTGTGTGTGTGTGTGTGTGTGTGTGTGTGTGTGTGTGTGTGTGTGTGTGTGTGTGTGTGTGTTGGGGGGGGTTCAGCTTCTGCACAGTAAAGAATTTTGTGTCAGCTGCCATCAAATGGTCATGAATTTTGCAAAGATACCGATTTTTTTTTCCTTCAATTTTATCTGATGTTGATCAACTTATGTCCAATGAAAAATATAGTAATTTATGGATATTTCATGAAATATCCTCAGAAAAAGAGCTGCAAATATAATTACCATGTTTACACTTTCTGGCATTGACTGCACAGATTTGGAAGAAAACAGGTACATTATCATATCTTAAAATAACCTCTTACATAGCGAGGTACTGTTTCGGCAAATAACATGATCTGGGAGAATATTTGGACATTTATATGATCAGTTACTTTCCATTACAGACTCTACAAACTGACTATGACGGCCATTTACTGTCATTTTTTTTCATTATTTTATTAACTTAAGGCGTCAATACAAATTTTATTCCTCATTATGAGACCATTATGGACATAAATGAACAGACACAACACAATGGATGTTTGACAGTTCTTTAACAGTGCACAAATCCTCTAACAGCTTAGATGACCATACTGGACCTGAAGTTTAAAATCAAATCAAAGTATTTATATCATCAATGCTTGGTTTATTTACAGTACACTGTGTCTCATTGAAGCTTATTTATTTATTATATACTATCAAGTATATATATATTTATACCATGGTCAGTGAGAATTCCATGTCTAACTGGCGTGCATTATTTAGCTTCACAAGAGACATCTCACACACCGCTGAGGCCAAGACCCCTGACTTCCAGGCTGTAGCTGCTCTTAAGCCTGTCTTGGGCCTGCCCCCAGGTGGGTGGGTCCGGCCCTGCTGGATGGATCAGTGGAGCTCTGTGATGGGGTAAAAAGTGTTGTGTTTGACATTTATATGTGGTGACTGCTCCCGTTGTATTATCTGAAACGGTATGTCTAAAAGTTAAACTGTGTTTTGTCTGTGTAGCGTGGGAAGCAAAAGAACAGTATGTATCATGGCGTCCCAGAAGAACTATGAAGTTATCAAATAGACCAAAAACATGGCCATGAAACATACTGCTCAACACTACTAGTATAATTGTAATGAGCTAATTAAAAAAATCACATTATAAATCACGGTTTATCACTTTTTAAACTTAGTGCTAATATTATTTGCAAATTTTTAATGCTGAATTTTTATTTTATTTTAATTTACATTCTCATTCACTCACTCATCTTCCACCACTTATCAGAGACTGAGTTGTGGGGCTAATTTACATTCTGTTTTAAAAAAATGTTATTCTTTCAAGGTAATATTTTTAATAGATGGATCACTAGGCGGTTGGTGTTATAACCAGGAAAAAAAACCCACAAGTGCTAATGGAAAACTCATTACAAGGGAACTGTAACAAGTTCTTACACATAAATGCCGTTTGATGGTGGCTTACCCATTTGCATTATTCAGTTTTTGCAAAGACATTTTTCAGCAGATATGATGATGTGTTCTAGAGGTGTTGATCATGTTGGATGATTTTGCTGTTCTAGTTTGTGTGATGGTGCAGAACCACTGCGTATCACACGAAAAAACATTCCAACAGATTAATTATGAGTGATTTTTAGAGAACTTCCCATGTTCAACAATTTCTTTATATTTTGAGTTTATTCATAGTTAACAACAAAATTTATAATGTCCAGACCTGTTGTAGGAGCCAGGCACAATTAGTCTGCTAATGCCTGAAGTAAAGTTCAGTAATGAATTATTTCATGACAGTGATGGAAGTTTTAGTATAAGAATCTGCCATAAATTTTTCATCATAATCCTGTTTATGTCTACAACTTATTCATATTGGCAAATTATATATTTAAGTTGAGATATGATAAGGTATCCTTTTGTTTGTCCCATGTAGGAGAAATATAGAAGCAGTGGTGGGCACAGCTAACCAAAAAGTTAGCTTTGATAACAGCTTCTCAGCTAAGCTAATAAAGCTAAACTGATAAACCACCCAAAAACTTATCAGAAGCTACAGCTAACCGATAACTTTCAGTATTGCTTCCGGTACACTTGCAACTACTAACAAGCTGATTTTGAGTTTTAACACCACAATTGCTTCTGGTAGCATCAAAGGCGACCACGCACGCATGCATGCACACACATAAGCATGCACGCACCCACGCACGAACAAAACAAGCCATTATTCCTTAACAGAATACAGCAGTGCCGCAGTGAAGCAGAGATCTTGGAAAATAAAGCAGTTTTGACTTATGGTTTTGATTTAAAATCAAATTCATCCAGATAGAATAACTGCATTAATGTCAGTTCTGTCATTTGTACAAAGTTAAAATATAATACATATCTTTTATTTTAAATAATGCACTAATTCTGAAGTTTTGTAACAAACACAGACAGATGCCAAAGGGATTATAGGTAAATGAGCCTCTGCTAACACTGATTGGTTGACTCATTCATTCCATGTAAAAACCAACATGTTAATGTGAGGTGTGTGTGTTGGTGTTTACATATAAATGTGCTTTTGTAAAATATGCCTTTTTTATTTGTAAAAAAAAAAGCCATTTGCAAAAGAAAAAAGTCATGTTGTGATTAGACATCCGTCTGATATAACCGGGGTCAAAATAAACAGAACATTGCCATCTACTGACATCCAGACGCTCATACCGCGGTGAACACTACTGGCCCGTAGATGGCAGTAGAGACCATGAAAATTTACCAGAACAAATATTCCAGATAATTGGTGTCTGCTACATTTAAGCTGTGTGGAATTTAATAAACGCAAACTGAATTTCAGACATCTTATATGTATTACGCTGGAACAAAGACGACATAAGCAGGACTCTAAAGAGCAAAAAGGAAGCAATTGTAGCTCACTATGATTCCAATTGAAAATAATGGAGAAGCAACCTGGGCTTCTTCTGGCATTTATTTTTACATAAAACAAATACAATAACAATGTCTATAAACCCATATTTGCAAGAGTTTTAGGCACAATATATAAAGGGTTTAATGCTGAGTAGTGTGATCCCCTCTGTAGTTGGAACACACCCTCCGGTCCCCCTTCTTAAACAGAGGGACTACGTTGTTGCAGAGACGTGTCAACCAAGACAGTCCCACAACATCCAGAGACTTAAGGTACTCCGGACGGATTTCATCCATCACAGGAGCCTCCTGACCACCTCGGTGACTTCGGCCTGGGTGATGGATGAGTCTGCCTCTGAGTCCCCAGTCTCTGCTTCCTCTTCCGAAGACATGACGATGGTATTGAGGAGATCCTCGAAGTATTCCTTCCACCGCCCGACAACATCCCCAGTCACGGTCAACAGCTCCCCACCTGCACTGTAGAGAGTGTTGGTGAAGAGCTCTCTCCGCCTCCAGAGGCATCGGAGGGTTTGTCAGAATTTCTTCAAGGCCGACCGATAGTGCTCCTCCATGGCCTCCCCGAATTCCTGCCAGACCCGAGTTTTTGCCTCTGCGATCGCACAGGCTGCAGCACGCTTGGCCTGCCAGTACCTGTCAGCTGCCTCCGGAGTCCCACCTGCCAACAAAGACAAGTAGGACTCCTTCTTCAGCCTGATGGCATCCCTTACTTCTGGCATCCACGCCGGGTTCAGGGATTGCTGCCGCAACAGGCACCAGAGACCCCGCGACCACAGCTGCGAGCGGCCGCATCGACAATGGAGGTTGAGAACATGGTCCACTCAGACTTCATGTCTCCAACCTCCCCCAGGATCTGGGAGAAGCTCTCCCGGAGGTGGGAGTTGAAGACCTCGCTGACAGGGGGTTCTGACAGTCATTCCCAGCAGACCCTCATGATATGTTTGGGCTTGCCAGGTCTGACCGGTTTCCTCCCCTCCCAGCGGATCCAACTCACCACCAGGTGGTGATCGGTCGACAGCTCAGCCCCTCTCTTCACCAGTGTGTCCGAGACACGTGGCCGAAGGTCAGATGATATGACTACAAAGTCGATCATCGACCTCCGGCTCAGGGTGTCCTAGTGCCACGTGTTCTTATGGACACCCTTGTGCTCGAACATGGTGTTTGTGATGGACAGACTGTGGCTAGCACAGAAGTCCAACAAATGAACACCATTCAGGTTCAGATCGGGGAGGCCGTGCTTCCCGATCACCCCCCTCCAGGTCTCACTGTTGCTGCCCACGTGAGCGTTGAAGTCCCCCAGGAGAACAATGGAGTCCCCAGTTGGAGCACTATGTAGTACCCCTCCCAGGGACTCCAAGAAGGTCAGGTACTCTGCACTGCCACTCGGCCCGTAGGCCGAGACAACAGTGAGAGACCTCTCCCCAACCCGAAGGCATATGGACGCGACCCTCTCATACACCAGGGTGAACTCCAACACATGGCGACTGAGCTGGGGAGCAATGAGCATTGCTACCCCTGCCCGCCGCCTCTCCAGGGTTGGGTACCAGAGCCCAAGCTGTGCATGGAGGTGAGCCCGACTATCTCTAGTCAGTACCTCTCAACCTCCCTCACAAGCTCAGGCACCTTCCCCCCCAGCGAGGTGACATTCCGTACCGGGCGGCGTCTCTGTCCTTGATATTATACTGGTCATGGGAGCTTCTGAACTGCCCTTAGTCTGACCCATCCCTTAGGACCTGTTTGCTATGGGAGACCCTACCAGCTAGCTCCTAGGATCATCCAGGGTATGCAAACTCCCCCACCACGATAAGGTGGCAGTTTGAGGGGGAGATTTCTGAAATTAGTTTGGTTAAAATTTTAATCATAAGTTAAAACTGTATGCCTCTGGATGACATGGGTGATATTTCCAGTGCATCAGTATGGGCTCAAAAGAAATTATCTTTTTTCTTTTCTGTGACCAGTTCTCCTTTGTTTGCAAAAGATAGAGTGTCTTCTCTTGGAACCAGCTTTCCTCTGTTTGCAGAGGATAGAACTGTACATCCACTACAAAACATTTAACAGGGAGGTACTCAAATCTTTGATTTCAGACTTTATAAATGTTTGTAACTGTTAAGCTTTGTTCACAATGCCTGCAAAAATATGTTAGTGGTCTAAAATTTGTTGGACCAAAATATATCGGAAGATAATTAGTCTGCTGATGGTTTTCAAAGTTATCTGAAACGCTAATCTGATAATGAAAACATTAGCCTCGATAATTAGCAGTTAGTGGATTTGCAGAACTGTGCCCACCACTGTATAGAAGAGACCATGCTGGACGTTCTGCACAGGTTTTGGGAGCAGATGACACTTAACTTTATGGTTTAACATGGCTTAAAATTCATCCCACGTTCAGTTTGCATCAACAGAGAACCTAGCTATACCTTTCAAAACCATTTCTGTTCCAGGCATGTTTATGGGCAATTCTACAATAAATGGCTTGCCCACAACAGAACATTTTGTGCACGTACTGTCACACCGGTACAGATGAGAACAGGCTCCTTAAGCTCCCACTTGGATGGGACTGAACCCAGTCGGTCGACAGACTGGTGACTGGAACAGTAGATGTGATGGCAGTGTGATCATCATGTGCGTCTTGTTGTGTCCCCTGTCTCCACTCAGAGGTCATAACCACATCAGACCCATGTTTGAACCAGTCAGCAAACAGGGAATAAATGTGACAACAGGCTCCAGATGTGCCATGCAATTTGCAGTCCACAGTGAGGGAACAAACACCTTTTCAATGCTGATAATTGCTTTTGGATGAGGTTGTGTTATGGAAGAAATGGCTCATAAAAGTGATAAAAGTCTTGCAATTATCCTTTTACGTTTTATGTTGTTTTCTTTCATTAGATGTGTGCAACATTATTGATTAATTTGGAGCACAAACACCTAACTATAAGGTAAAGCTCAACAAATTGAAACATATTTGTTAAAACAGTAACTGAACATTTCATACTTTATGCACAGTATTGATTTTATAGGTGTTCTTTTCTTTTTTTTTGTTAGCACAGTGGAATTGAATTCTATTGCAAGTTATGTGACTTTAATTTCTTCTGTTATCAGTCTCAGGATGTTCTCTGATGTGTCGCTGGTTCAGCCACTGTTGTTACACCATCATAAAATGTACGAAACTGTTCATCCACCAAAGATTTTACAAGACCTGATTGGAGACTATGTTAATTTGTGGAGTTTGGATGATGGCGTGGTGCCATCGTCTCAGTTTTTTGTCATTATTGAGAGATGCATCTTGTTTCTTTTTGTTGAGTTAGTAACGGTTTGATCTTTCGGTGTTGAATTGGAGACTTTATGGACCTGATTTTCTGCATATTCAATCAATCAATCAATCAATTTTTTTATATAGCGCCAAATCACAACAAACAGTTGCCCCAAGGCGCTTTATATTGTAAGGCAAGGCCATACAATAATTATGTAAAACCCCAACGGTCAAAACGACCCCCTGTGAGCAAGCACTTGGCTACAGTGGGAAGGAAAAACTCCCTTTTAACAGGAAGAAACCTCCAGCAGAACCAGGCTCAGGGAGGGGCAGTCTTCTGCTGGGACTGGTTGGGGCTGAGGGAGAGAACCAGGAAAAAGACATGCTGTGGAGGGGAGCAGCATGTCTATCACTAATGATTAAATGCAGAGTGGTGCATACAGAGCAAAAAGAGAAAGAAACAGTGCATCATGGGAACCCCCCAGCAGTCTACGTCTATAGCAGCATAACTAAGGGATGGTTCAGGGTCACCTGATCCAGCCCTAACTATAAGCTTTAGCAAAAAGGAAAGTTTTAAGCCTAATCTTAAAAGTAGAGAGGGTGTCTGTCTCCCTGATCTGAATTGGGAACTGGTTCCACAGGAGAGGAGCCTGAAAGCTGAAGGCTCTGCCTCCCATTCTACTCTTACAAACCCTAGGAACTACAAGTAAGCCTGCAGTCTGAGAGCGAAGCGCTCTATTGGGGTGATATGGTACTACGAGGTCCCTAAGATAAGATGGGACCTGATTATTCAAAACCTTATAAGTAAGAAGAAGAATTTTAAATTCTATTCTAGAATTAACAGGAAGCCAATGAAGAGAGGCCAATATGGGTGAGATATGCTCTCTCCTTCTAGTCCCCGTCAGTACTCTAGCTGCAGCATTTTGAATTAACTGAAGGCTTTTTAGGGAACTTTTAGGACAACCTGATAATAATGAATTACAATAGTCCAGCCTAGAGGAAATAAATGCATGAATTAGTTTTTCAGCATCACTCTGAGACAAGACCTTTCTGATTTTAGAGATATTGCGTAAATGCAAAAAGGCAGTCCTACATATTTGTTTAATATGCGCTTTGAATGACATATCCTGATCAAAAATGACTCCAAGATTTCTCACAGTATTACTAGAGGTCAGGGTAATGCCATCCAGAGTAAGGATCTGGTTAGACACCATGTTTCTAAGATTTGTGGGGCCAAGTACAATAACTTCAGTTTTATCTGAGTTTAAAAGCAGGAAATTAGAGGTCATCCATGTCTTTATGTCTGTAAGACAATCCTGCAGTTTAGCTAATTGGTGTGTGTCCTCTGGCTTCATGGATAGATAAAGCTGGGTATCATCTGCGTAACAATGAAAATTTAAGCAATACTGTCTAATAATACTGCCTAAGGGAAGCATGTATAAAGTGAATAAAATTGGTCCTAGCACAGAACCTTGTGGAACTCCATAATTAACTTTAGTCTGTGAAGAAGATTCCCCATTTACATGAACAAATTGTAATCTATTAGACAAATATGATTCAAACCACCGCAGCGCAGTGCCTTTAATACCTATGGCATGCTCTAATCTCTGTAATAAAATTTTATGGTCAACAGTATCAAAAGCAGCACTGAGGTCTAACAGAACAAGCACAGAGATGAGTCCACTGTCCGAGGCCATAAGAAGATCATTTGTAACCTTCACTAATGCTGTTTCTGTACTATGATGAATTCTAAAACCTGACTGAAACTCTTCAAATAGACCATTCCTCTGCAGATGATCAGTTAGCTGTTTTACAACTACCCTTTCAAGAATTTTTGAGAGAAAAGGAAGGTTGGAGATTGGCCTATAATTAGCTAAGATAGCTGGGTCAAGTGATGGCTTTTTAAGTAATGGTTTAATTACTGCCACCTTAAAAGCCTGTGGTACATAGCCAACTAACAAAGATAGATTGATCATATTTAAGATCGAAGCATTAAATAATGGTAGGGCTTCCTTGAGCAGCCTGGTAGGAATGGGGTCTAATAAACATGTTGATGGTTTGGATGAAGTAACTAATGAGAATAACTCAGACAGAACAATCGGAGAGAAAGAGTCTAACCAAATACCGGCATCACTGAAAGCAGCCAAAGATAACGATACGTCTTTGGGATGGTTATGAGTAATTTTATCTCTAATAGTTAAAATTTTGTTAGCAAAGAAAGTCATGAAGTCATTACTAGTTAAAGTTAATGGAATACTCAGCTCAATAGAGCTCTGACTCTTTGTCAGCCTGGCTACAGTGCTGAAAAGAAACCTGGGGTTGTTCTTATTTTCTTCAATTAGTGATGAGTAGAAAGATGTCCTAGCTTTACGGAGGGCTTTTTTATAGAGTAACAGACTCTTTTTCCAGGCTAAGTGAAGATCTTCTAAATTAGTGAGACGCCATTTCCTCTCCAACTTACGGGTTATCTGCTTTAAGCTACGAGTTTGTGAGTTATACCACGGAGTCATATTGTAAAAATCTACACTTTAACTCTTCCTGCACAATTACAACAGCGATGGAACTTTGTTTCCAGTGTTATGATGTCGAACAAATTGCAGGTGATCACAAGTCTTTGCTTGTTAAATCAGTCTCTGAGCTCACGGTGGCCATCGAACCCGAGGCCGGTTGGAATTCTGACTTTTACCCTCGTTGAGGAGTTTGTTTTTGGTCTGTCTCTCTGTCTGACTGTGGCTCAGTCCCATAAAACATGGAGTGTGGGACAAGGAAACCTCCTTTAAATAAAGGGTGGGTCCATGATTTTTTTTTCTTTCTTTTTTTTTCTTTAACAACGCAAGATACAGATTTTTTTTATGTTCATTTCTTAGGAAATGAGGTCCTTGTCAGAACTATTGGAACTGTTATATGGCTGGGGGGGCCTGGCTGCCGGTTTGTTTGTCTTTTGGTTTCCTCCCAGGTGGCTTGCGTTTGGGACTGAGTGGCTGTGTTGCTGAGGCTGTCAGGACCTCACCCTGATCACCTGCGACTCGTCAGGACTCACAGCTGTGGTGCATCTGGATGGATTGGAACATGTTGGCATTTAAGACTGGAGTGCACAGTGTGTATTTGCCAGAGACTCGACCTTGTGACCAGACGGGTGAGATCGTCGTCTCAGGAGCCATCTCATCAACAGCGGATGCTGAGAACGTCCAGGTTTGATGCACAGTCTGTGAAAGAGGAGGGGGTGAGGTCTCACGCTCGTCAGCACACTTCCTGAGGTACGTTAGATTTTGTGACTAACAGTTATACAGTCAGTAAATGTGGTGTCCCTCACACCTTATTGTATTGAGCTGTTTGTTAGTCATGTATCAGCTTCCACTGCAGTGGAGTTTTGTGAACTGGATGTTCCATGCCTGCAGGTTGGGAAGCTGATCAGTAATCAAGCCAGGAAGTGTTTGCTGTTTGTACACCTTTAAGTGTTCTGTGTGTGGAGTGTGGATTCACATAATGGTTCCTTCTTTCACAGACTCGGTTGTTGCGGCCACCTGGGGGGTGTCGGCGGGGTCCTTGGGTCCGAAACAGCTTCTGGCTCCGGACCGTTAGCGCTGCTGGGAGCGCACCACGCCAGACCGCACCTTTTTGTTATATTATCACTGTTATGTATTAAATTCAGTTAGCCTTTGAACCGTGCTCTGCTTATTTCATACTGGGTCCTTCAAACGCTGGTCGGTTCTCCGAGCTGCGTCCGACACATAACAGGAACCCTGCATTTTAAGCAAATAAATTAAAATATTTCCAGAAATATATGCAAATGAACCAATTTTGAATAAACACAATAACGTTTCTAAAGATTGAACAGCAACACAAAAACAAAATGCTTTCATATAGTAAATATAGATTGACTATATGCCTGACACAGTTATTTGCTCCCTTTCTTGAATTTACAGTAAAGCAACATTTTTACATCCAGTTTTCTTTAGACATCACACAGCAAAACCACTGGTATAAAGTTAACACTGATAGTGTTAAATTAACACTGCTAGCGTCTATATGTCCCCTCAGCCCCAACCAGTCCAAGCAGAAGACTGCCCCTCCCTGAGCCTGGTTCTGCTGGAGGTTTCTTCCTGTTAAAAGGGAGTTTTTCCTTCCCACTGTCGCCAAGTGCTTGCTCATAGGGGGTCGTTTTGACCGTTGGGGTTTTTCTGTAATTATTGTATGGCTTTTGCCTTACAATATAAAGCGCCTTGGGGCAACTGTTTGTTGTGATTTGGCACTATATAAATTGATTTGATTTGATTTGATTTGATATGTTCCTTACTGATCCAGTGTGGACCCACATAGACACTGTCAGTGTTAATTTAATACTGGTGATTTTGCTGTGCAGGGGATGGATACATGAACATTTCCAACATCACTGAACATGTCTTGGACTTCAATGACATCAATCATTAATAGAAACACTATGGTAAGTCTGTCTGGAGTAGACCAGTGAGGGAAGCCACCAATTAGCAATTCGGCCATATTATTATTTAAATCCCAGTAACAATATTAGCTGGGTCTCCATTACAGAATGTGCAGAAACTAAGCAATATTTTCATAATCTTGGCAAAACACAATAGTGAAGTGACAACACTTCCACTCAGTGATGGAATGGGATTGTTGGGTTTTGACTGATAATCTTCATTCTAGTGACATTAAACGTTGTCATTAAATGGACTGCATTTATATAGTGCTTTACAATAATGCCTCACATTGACCCCGATGTGAGAGTGCTGCCATACAAGGTACTCACTACACACCGGGAACAACTAGAGGATTAAGGACCGTGTCTAAGGGCCCTTAGTGATTTTCTGGTCAGGCTGGGATTTGAACCAAGGATCCTCTGGTCTCAAGCCCAAAGCTTAACCACTAGACCATCACCTCATTCCTTTGTTTTGTTTGTTTGTTTTTTATCCAATCTTCACACAGTTTCATCTCATAACATCTAAGAAGCTTTCTGTCTCTTTCTCTGCCCACACGTGCAGTGTCACATACTTTAGGATGTCATGTGATGCTTTCTGTGCACTGTGTGACCTGTAATAGTGAAAAGTTGTTGTGAAAAGGTAAATGTGAGGCATCATTGTAAAGCACCTTGAGCTTCTGATCCACATGGAATAGCACTTTATAACTGCGGCATATTTACCATTTAGCGTATTTTCAATGTTACTTCAAATTGTACAGTTAGGAGGGAAGTTTTAAAAAACCCACCTGGTGTTAAAGAAAGAAAAAAAAAACTTTCTTGCAGTGTTACTGTATGTCTTAAAAAATTACAGACAAAAGGGACCATTTTTAATGAATCTGAATCAGAATTTTCTTCACTTTTCTCTGATCCAAAGATCAACTGTTATAATTTTATAGCCTTGCGTAACCTCCACTTCTCCTCTGGGAGCTGGTGATGGCAAAAAAAGCGCGCTGACAGATTACCGTCTCTGTGATTAAATAAATTCTTTTAGTGGGATGTCATTTTGATGTTTGCAGGATTACTGTGATTTGAACCAACTAATGTAATTTTTTCTTGCACTTGACCACCTCTGGTTCTAATCACGTGTCTCCTGCTCTCTCAGGCTTGTAACTGAAGTTGCCTGGCTCTGACATCCTCCGCCCTCTGACGCCTCACTGGATTAAAGCACAATGTCCCCTTCCCACTGTGTCCGACCCACAGAGAGTGCACATCCACTCAGATAGGATGCTTGCCGCTTCCAGCACCCTGCATCCCCTCCTGCCCATCACCACCTTTTCCTTCTCCTTGCGTGCACCTGCTCTTGCCAACAGTTCCATCCGGGCCCCCAGGCTCCACCCTACCCCACTCCAACATGGTGGGTGAGGTAACCACCATGAAGGATGAAGTCATCACTGCTAACACGCTGGCTTGGCTGGTCTGCTCAGGTGTGTCCATCCTGGCCAACACTTGGAGCATCCTTAGCGTCAGCGCCAAGCAGAAGAAGTGGAAACCGCTGGAGTTCCTCATCTGCACACTGGCGGGCACGCACATCCTCAACATGGCCATCCCCATCACCATGTACTGTGTCATAATGCTGCGCCGTCAGCACTCCAGCTATGATTGGAACGAGGGGCTGTGTAAGGTCTTTGTCTCCACCTTCTACACTCTCACACTGGTTACCTGCTTCTCCGTCACCTCGCTGTCTTATCACCGTATGTGGATGGTCCGCTGGCCTGTCAACTACAGGTAAATTACAGTTACACACGTCTGCTCAGTATGTTCTGATACCAACCCCAGGTACTGGCCTCAGCTTTGTCTGTCTGTTACATACACTTGTTTATATTACAACCCCTGGCAAAAATTATGGAATCACCGGCCTCGGAGGATGTTCATTCAGTTGTTTAATTTTGGAGAAAAAAAGCAGATCACAGACATGACACAAAACTAAAGTCATTTCAAATGGCAACTTTCTGGCTTTAAGAAACACTATAAGAAATCAGGAAAAAAAATTGTGGCAGTCAGTAACGGTTACTTTTTTAGACCAAGCAGAGGGAAAAAAATATGGAATCACTCAATTCTGAGGAAAAAAATTATGGAATCATGAAAAACAAAAGAACGCTCCAACACATCACTAGTATTTTGTTGCACCACCTCTGGCTTTTATAACAGCTTGCAGTCTCTGAGGCATGGACTTAATGAGTGACAAACAGTACTCTTCATCAATCTGGCTCCAACTTTCTCTGATTGCTGTTGCCAGATCAGCTTTGCAGGTTGGAGCCTTGTCATGGACCATTTTCTTCAACTTCCACCAAAGATTTTCAATTGGATTAAGATCTGGACTATTTGCAGGCCATGACATTGATCCTATGTGTCTTTTTGCAAGGAATATTTTCACAGTTTTTGCTCTATGGCAAGATGCATTATCATCTTGAAAAATGATTTCATCATCCCCAAACATCCTTTCAATTGATGGGATAAGAAAAGTGTCCAAAATATCAACGTAAACTTGTGCATTTATTGATGATGTAATGACAGCCATCTCCCCAGTGCCTTTACCTGACATGCATCCCCATATCATCAATGACTGTGGAAATTTACATGTTCTCTTCAGGCAGTCATCTTTATAAATCTCATTGGAATGGCACCAAACAAAAGTTCCAGCATCATCACCTTGCCCAATGCAGATTCGAGATTCATCACTGAATATGACTTTCATCCAGTCATCCACAGTCCACGATTGCTTTTCCTTAGCCCATTGTAACCTTGTTTTTTCTGTTTAGGTGTTAATGATGGCTTTTATTTAGCTTTTCTGTATGTAAATCCCATTTCCTTTAGGCGGTTTCTTACAGTTCGGTCACAGACATTGACTCCAGTTTCCTCCCATTCGTTCCTCATTTGTTTTGTTGTGCATTTTCGATTTTTGAGACATATTGCTTTAAGTTTTCTGTCTTGACGCTTTGATGTCTTCCTTGGTCTACCAGTATGTTTGCCTTTAACAACCTTCCCATGTTGTTTGTATTTGGTCCAGAGTTTAGACACAGCTGACTGTGAACAATCAACATCTTTTGCAACATTGCGTGATGATTTACCCTCTTTTAAGAGTTTGATAATCCTCTCCTTTGTTTCAATTGACATCTCTCGTGTTGGAGCCATGATTCATGTCAGTCCACTTGGTGCAACAGCTCTCCAAGGTGTGATCACTCCTTTTTAGATGCAGACTAACGACCAGATCTGATTTGATGCAGGTGTTAATTTTGGGGAGGAAAATTCACAGGGTGATTCCATAATTTATTCCTCAGAATTGAGTGATTCCATATTTTTTCCCTCTGCTTGGTCTAAAAAAGTAACCATTACTGACTGCCACAATTTTTTTTTCCTGATTTCTTATAGTGTTTCTTAAAGCCAGAAAGTTGCCATTTGAAATGACTTTAGTTTTGTGTCATGTCTGTGATCTGCTTTTTTCTACAAAATTAAACAACTGAATGAACATCCTCCGAGGCCGGTGATTCCATAATTTTTGCCAGGGATTGTATAAATTCCAGCGATCACTCCCAGCTGGTTTCTCTGCTGCACTGTGAAAAGCTGCTGAAAGTGGGTGAGCAGAACCTGTTGATAATTCTGTATATGTAGTAAGTCTCTTTGGTTCCTCCGTTGTTCACTGGGGGTCACCAAAGCAGCATGTTGATTAGGCAAAGGTTTTATGCTGGATGCCCTTCCTGATGCAACTCCACATTACATGGAGAATGAAACGGGAGCCTTCTGTACGGGAAACAACCACAGTTAAACCGCTTGACTACCCCCCTGCACTTATTGTGTGTGTGTATGTATGTACTATATATATATGTGTGTGTGTGTGTGTGTGTGTGTGTGTGTGTGTGTGTGTGTGTGTGTGTGTGTGTGTGTGTGTGTGTGTGTGTGTGTGTGCTGTTAAAACATTTGTGCATCCTTGGCATGTTTGAAATTTTTCAGGACATCAAAAAACAGAATAAAATCAAGCTTTTTATATTAAAATTTTTAAAATGATGCCCTTTAAAGTCACAGTGAAAATTAATTTCTACATCATGAATTAAAATAAATAAAAATTTAAAAGCCAAAATGATGGGTTGCATAAGTAATGAAATGCTTTTGTATAGCTTCATTCCGTCTACCAAGGACGGAATAAAATCATCAGCGTTTATTTATCTGTCTGTTTGTCTGTTAGGGCCCCTTCACACATAGTGCGAAGTTTGGTTGATGTCTGGTTGAAAATGGCGAAACAGCGCAAAACAGTTCGAATTTGCACACCATGAAACATCACAGTGATGGGCAGGCATACACGAGCCCAGTTGGGGGAGTTCGTGCATGCGACGGTGTCTGTCGAGCAGGAACCGTGCGAGGTGCACCACATGATTGCTCTGATTGCCAGTCAGAGACTTTACCACTGAGCTATGGAGCTATGGAGCTGTCCTTTAACAGCTGCAGGAATCTGCTTCATATCAGGAAAGACATGGAAGTATTACAAAAAAAATTAAAATCACACACCATATAAAAGCACCGCATTTATCAAGCGAGCAATGCAAAAATGATCTGTTCAGTTCCTCTGTAGATGACCCATGGTCACAGACATACAGTCAAGAGATGACATGAATGAGAAGCAGTGTGCTCTGATGTCCACAACAACTGGTCCGGTGCATCCAATTGGCTGCGCGCGTGTTCTGCCCGACACACGTGTCTTGTGGACGGCGCGGCGCAGCACAGACATCACATCATGTGGAACAGAGTTCACGTGGGTGACATGATGGTCAGATCGCCCGCTGTGTGTTCTGATCTGACAGTCCGTTTCAACCTGGCAGGCTGTGACTGTCCACTCCGTGCGTGCGCTCGCTCGCTGCAGCTTGTTGCCACTTCGATAATGTTTTATTTATATTCATGTAATTACAGCAGTCAGACACATGTGCCTCACAATGGACAGTTGTTAGTCCATGTCTGTCCAAACACAGTAGGTGTTGCCTAGCTGGGATGTCCAGAATGACAGATCACCACAGCCACTTCTGTCATAGCCACACCTCCTGTCAGTTCTCAGCGCACACACCAAAGCCACAGTCGTGGGGAACTTAGACAAATTTCTCTGTGAGTATGACAGTGGTTGTCTGCAGTCTGCTGTCGTGTGAAGAGTGCAACTGGCCACACATTTTCTAAGTGCCATGCGAGCGGTGCAACAGGTGTATGAGGCGATGGAGGCAGGGAGGAAATTACACGGTTTGCACACGACTCCTGCGTCATGCGCACTAAGTGCGCACTTCGGCCAGACTTTGCACTGTGTGTGAAGGGGCCCTTAGCAGGATTACGTCAAAACTACTGCACAGCTTTTTACAAAAATCAGATAGATATTAGACCATGGAAGACTCCATTAAGTTTTGGAGGTGATCCAGATCCGGATTCTGGATGAAGATTGCACTTTGTACAGGCTTTGAAGGATTATGTCAAAACTACTTAACAGATTCTCACCAAATTTGCAACACAGATGTAGATATTAAGGCATGGAACACGCCATTGAATTTTGGAGGTGATCCGGTTCTGGATTCTAGCTCAAGATTTGTTGGGAGTGGTCAATATGCAGGTTCTTCAGCAGAAAGATACAACATCAGGATGTAAAACCAAGATCAGGAAGACACTATTTTTGTTATGGTTAGGGGATCAGGTGGAACCGAACCATTTCAGACTATGAACCCACATGCAGGGAGATGGACATGGAGAGGAGTTCAAAAGGAAAAATATATTTATTTACAATAAATAAATGAATTGTTGTGCTGGGATGCCTGCAGTATAGAGAGTGGCCCACCTCCTGGCGGTGAAATTAGGGAGCTGCAGTTTCCCGGGTCAGTCTTGAATGAACAAAGGATTCTATGACCAGGGCCAGGTGGAACGCTCGCCTCAGCAACCAGAAACTAAGGAAGAAGACACACAGGGTGAGTGAAATGCACTCGTAATGCTGTCCTCAAAAACAGTCACTGTTCAACACAGGCTTAACACAGGTTGCTTGAGGGGCCAGGAAATAAAATTCTCCTCTTAAGAAATAAAGTTCACTGTTCAGTAATTGTTCATAGTTTATAAGTTGTACCCAAAGGTCAGAGGTCAAGTGCTGCGTGTTGTAACGCAGTTCCAATTAAGTAGGACTTGATACAGCTAGGTTCTCAGTGGTTTGATATCAAAGTTCATGCAGTTCTTAGGGAGAGTTCTTGGATAGTTTTTTATCATAACATAGTCACAAACAGGAAGGAGTGAGAATGAGATGTCACTGAGAAGAGGGGAACTTAACTGGCGTGTAGTCGAGACACACTCTACACCGAGAGCTGAGGAGTTCCCAAAGTGACGTCGCTGTGCAGGTAGTCAGAGCCAGGATCCAGGTCCACTTGGGAGCTGTCCTGAAATCATCTGGAACACGAGGAAAAAACAGTTTGCTCTAATATGGAAATTAGAGGGGGAGGCCAGCATTACCTGAGCATAAGCTACGGGACGCTTCGGCGTCTTGAGCGCACAGCTGGAAGACGCCGTCAGGGTCATGGCGCGGCGATCAGGTTTGGTCCTCCTGGTATCTGTCTGGATCATGGAACGAGGGTCTGAAAGCTGGCGAGGCAAAAACAGGGAAAGGAAGGTGACAAACAGTTTCTGGCCAGGTATCGAGAGCTTAGAGAAGCATCTGGATCTCATGGAAAGTCATCCAAGAATCTGGCAACTGCTGAACAGAAAGTCAGGGTTTAAATAGTCTATCAATAATCAATCACTATCTGATCCAGGTGTGGAAAATAACAGAGGGCGCCATCTGGTGGAGCAACTAACACATGACAGGTTTAAAGACAGTTAAAACTAGGATCCAGGTGAAATCCTGACAATTTTGTTTCAGCTTGTGAATTAATTATCATATTGCAACATCTTGATCAGTTGGACTATCCTGGATCAGTATGCAATTATTACATTGTGTTGTGGAATCTGGATCCAGGTAAAGTCTGGGTCAAGATGTGAATCGCATATGTTATTTTGAATCCTCCTCAACCCTTGGCAGACATCAGAAATCTCCAATTGCTCATGTTTAACCTTTATTTAAGATTTCTTTTACAGGGGGGACCAGGACAATTTAAAGTTCCCAATCCACCTAACCTGCATGTCTTTAGATGTGGGAGGAAGCCAGTGGAAGCTGGAGAGAACCCACACAAACTCCACTCAGAAAGGCCACAGGTGGGAATCGAACCCATGTCCTTCTTGCTGTGAGGCAACAGTGCTAACCACTAATCCACCGTGCTGCCATAACACCTGTACATAATCAGTTTTATTGACAGTTTTCTTCAGACAAGTAGGGGATGGATACATGAGTTATGAAGAAATACAAACAGTATGGTACTCTATGGTAAATATGCGTGGTGGAGACAGTTCTCAAAAACTGAGTGACTGTGCAAGAAGGAGAAGAGTGATGAAAGACACCAAGACAACCCTGAAGAAGGTATAGGCTTCTCTGGCTGTGACTGGAGATATTGTAGGTAGCCACAATCGTACCACTCTTAGCTTCATGCTGCAGTGGAGAAGAGAAGAATTTTCTTTCAACAAAGCATCATATCCAGGGTTACATCTCCAATGTGCCTTGAAGCAAACTAGCTGAAGTTTCAAGTTTTCTTTTTTAAAAGAAAATCCTCCTCTGTATCACTTCATCATGAGGCTGTATAACTGGTGAGACAAAATTCAAAGCTCAATTCATTTGTGAATATCCTGTACAGGTTGGTGAGGTTAGACCTTATTTGTGTGAAGCACCTTGAGGCAACTTTGCTGTGCTTTGGCGCTATATAAATGAAAATAAATTGAATAAAATTACTGGTCGTCCATTCCTGTATTTAAGATGTGCAACACATTCCAAACTAGAAGCACTCAGAGAGTGCAAACCTCCGCCAAGGCCATAGGGTCACTGACCCTAAAGAGAGTCCCTCCTTGGCACAGTGATCTATTCAACAATTCAGTGTTACAACCAAAACTATGATACATACACTTTTCTTTCCTGTATATTTGACATCCTTGACCATGAAAACATACCACTAGAACTTGGAATCACTTTTATGTCTTTATTAGTTGAAAAGTTATTGTATAAAAACGATTTTTCGGTAATGTCGGTTTTCTTCTGGATCTAGCTCCATAACATTTGAAGCTACATCAAATCAGATGACACCTTACTGAATCAGTACAGATTCAGCTCCAATTTGGTGTTAGTTGTGCACAGAGTTGGGGAAAGTAACTTTGGAAAGTTACTTCATTAGTTAATCTATACAGTTCTATTTTACAGTTACTTCTTACATTTACTTCATTAGCAGCTGCGGACACCTTGTCGGCAGCTGCTGAATGTAATTAATAAAGTTACTCATAATCTAATTTGGTTATTTTTAAGATTTAGTACTCAGAAAAGTAACTATTAGTTACTTTGCTGATTAGTTACTTTTCTGATTGCTCAATCTTACGAGTAACCAAGTTAGATTACTCGTTACCTTATCAGTTACATTACTTATTAGTTGCAAGTTTTCTGCAGATTCTAATCAAGTAATTGTATAAAGCTGCTAATGAAGTAACTGCATAAAGCACCTGTATAAAGCAACTAAAAAAGTAACTTGTCAAAGTTACTTTCCACAACACTGGTTGTGCATCACTTCATTTGTCACCTCACACTGACACATTTTCTATTTTCCTTATATTTTTGCATATAGATCACCAAACTTTGTTGTTTGATAGAAAATTTGACTATGTTACACCCTAATTTTTTTTCAAGCTTTTCTGCCTTGTTTTTGTGTTTAATCACATATTTAGTGATTAAATTTTAGTGGTGATCCAGATCACCACTAAAATTTAATCACTTGTTCCTCTTGTCATTTCCAACCACTCCACAAACCTTTTGGAGTTATCATGCTGACAAACAAAGAAATGCGACCGAAAACATAACCTCCTTGGCAGAGGTAAAAATGCCCGGCGGAGGTAAAAAATGGTTAATAATGTTTTTATTCCTTCTCACAGCACTTTAGACATTTTGGTGTTGCGGATATAAGCAATGAAGCGTTTTTGGAGTTATTTTGTCTCCGTCTTCCTGCAAGCGTGTTAAGATGTGCATCAGTACAGAGCCTTTGTTGACTTTTTGTTGTTGTTTTTGTTGGGAAAGTGTAGTGACACGGACCCACAACAGGGGGCGTAAATGAACGGACAATGAAAGAGTCGAATATGAACACTTTACTGTTGTGAATGAGCACAACCACAACACAGAGGAATGTGAAATTTTGCAAACAGTCAATCACAAGGGTGACGTGTGGGCAGGCTCGAGGATAGAAGACGTCTGTCCTGAGAAGAACTGGAACCACACGATTTCCTCCGCCACCGAACCTGGAGAATACTGGAGCCGCCAAGTCCCGAGTCCCCAGGTGGCCACCGTCTCCGAATGTCGGATCTGGTACTGCTGGCAAGGAGCAGAGACAATAAGATATGGGTGTGTGCACACCCAGTAACAACAATGATGGAGAGTCCACCTCCACCTCTAACACACACTCGTGCAGCTCCTGTCTTAACACTTATCTGGTGGGGGTGTAAAGCGAAGCTGTCGCCGGTCACGCCAATCTCCAGATAAACACTCCACAGGAAAACAGCTGCAAAAAGAGTTCAGACTGACACACAGTTTAATTTTAAGGCTGAGACTATTACCTTAACAGGTCGACGATATCTCGGCAATGAGGTGGAGATGACGTCCGGGTTTTATGGAGTGAGATGATGAAGTGTAGATGGGTGACAGCTGTCAAGAGATAATAAGTGACAGCTGTCACCCCCGGCTGTGTCCGTGGCGGCAGCGCCCTCTCGTGCCTGAAGCCCGCACTTCAGGCAGGGCGCCCTCTGGTGGTGGGCCAGCAGTACCTCCTCTTCTGGCGGCCCACACAACAGTTTTGTTTTGTTTTCCTCTGCACATTCTCTAATGCAGACAGGTCTGGACTCCAGTCCAGGCCAGTCCTCTCTTGTAACTTGATCCGGAGCCCCCATTTCTGCATCACGATGCATCTAAGAACATTTTCTAGGCTCTGTATGGTTTTTAACACAGTATTGTTTTACACCCTTGGGGGGGGGTGTGAAGTGCAACAGCGACACGTTTGCTGCTTGCAGGTATTCGAGGTAACGGTGTGTAAAACCCTTGAGGCTGAGCTTCCAGCTCAGTTTGGCTCCTGATAAGTCACAAAGTCACAGTGACTAATGACCATCCGCTTCACCGTTTTGTTCCCGCTAGACTTCCAGCATGTCTTTGTTTCATGCTCAGTCAGATGTTCCGACCAGCACGGCTGCTTTGTTTGAAGAGAAATATTTGTTTTATTTCTGGCCTTATGTATGTGGGGATGCTCCAGCATTCCTTTAATTTTACATCCACCGATCAGCAACTGTACGACATTCACTGCTTTGGCTGTTTAATCATCAGTTATTTTTATTTAGGAATAAATACACTCAACAAAAATATAAACGCAACACTTTTGGTTTTGCTCCCATTTTGTATGAGATGAACTCAAAGATCTAAAACTTTTTCCACATACACAATATCACCATTTCCCTCAAATATTGTTCACAAACCAGTCTAAATCTGTGATAGTGAGCACTTCTCCTTTGCTGAGATAATCCATCCCACCTCACAGGTGTGCCATATCAAGATGCTGATTAGACACCATGATTAGTGCACAGGTGTGCCTTAGACTGCCCACAATAAAAGGCCACTCTGACAGGTGCAGTTTTGTTGTACTGGGGGGGGATACCCGTCAGTATCTGGTGTGACCACCATCTGCCTCTAGCAGTGCAACACATCTCCTTCGCATAGAGTTGATCAGGTTGTCCCGGAGCACAGCGGTGTTCTGCTGTATCTGTTAGCTGTTTGAACTGAGCTGTTTGAGTTCTTTGAATTAACAGTCTTTTTCAAGACTTTTTTACTTTTTTTTACTTTTTCACCGTGCTCCAACGCCTAAGGAAGACCTCTAACGGTCGAAGCATCGCGACGGAGCTCTTTTATCAGCTGGCCTTCATCAGCGTTGGCAGGCTAACTAGCTTGCTAACGCTTTCGTTTTTATTTTTGTTTTATTTTTTAGCACTGTTGTCGTGCTGCTCCACAGCTTGCCTAGTGGATTTTTATTTTATTTTAGCACTGTTGTCGTGCGTTACCTGTGCTGCTCCACAGCCTGTTCAGTGGATTTTTATTTTATTTTTTAGCACTGTTGTCGTGTGTTACCTGTGCTGTTCCACAGCCTGTCCAGTGGATTTTTATTTTATTTTAGCACTGTTGTCGTGCGTTACCTGTGCTGTTCCACAGCCTGTTCAGTGGATTTTTATTTTATTTTTTAGCACTGTTGTCATGTGTTACCTGTGCTGCTCCACAGCCTGTTCAGTGGATTTTTATTTTATTTTTTAGCACTGTTGTCGTGCGTTACCTGTGCTGCTCCACAGCCTGTTCAGTGGATTTTTATTTTATTTTAGCACTGTTGTCGTGCGTTACCTGTGCTGTTCCACAGCCTGTTCAGTGGATTTTTATTTTATTTTTTAGCACTGTTGTCATGTGTTACCTGTGCTGCTCCACAGCCTGTTCAGTGGATTTTTATTTTATTTTTTAGCACTGTTGTCGTGCGTTACCTGTGCTGCTCCACAGCCTGTTCAGTGGATTTTTATTTTATTTTTAGCACTGTTGTCGTGCGTTACCTGTGCTGCTCCACAGCCTGTTCAGTGGATTTTTATTTTATTTTTAGCACTGTTGTCGTGTGTTACCTGTGCTGCTCCACAGCCTGTTCAGTGGATTTTTATTTTATTTTTTAGCACTGTTGTCGTGTGTTACCTGTGCTGCTCCACAGCCTGTTCAGTGGATTTTTATTTTATTTTAGCACTGTTGTTGTGCGTTACCTGTGCTGCTCCACAGCCTGTTCAGTGGATTTTTATTTTATTTTAGCACTGTTGTCGTGCGTTACCTGTGCTGCTCCACAGCCTGTTCAGTGGATTTTTATTTTATTTTAGCACTGTTGTCGTGCGTTACCTGTGCTGCTCCACAGCCTGTTCAGTGGATTTTTATTTTATTTTTTAGCACTGTTGTCGTGTGTTACCTGTGCTGTTCCACAGCCTGTCCAGTGGATTTTTATTTTATTTTTTAGCACTGTTGTCGTGCGTTACCTGTGCTGCTCCACAGCCTGTCCAGTGGATTTTTATTTTATTTTTTGGCACTGTTGTCGTGCGTTACCTGCGCTGCTCCACAGCCTGTTCAGTGGATTTTTGTTTTGTTTTTTAGCACTGTTGTCGTGCGTTACCTGTGCTGCTCCACAGCCTGTCCAGTGGATTTTGATTTTTGTTTTTTTTTTTGTTTTTGGCACTGTTGTCGTGCGTTACCTGCGCTGCTCCACAGCCTGTTCAGTGGATTTTTGTTTTGTTTTTTGGCACTGTTGTCGTGCGTTACCTGCGCTGCTCCACAGCCTGTTCAGTGGATTTTTATTTTATTTTTTGGCACTGTTGTCGTGCGTTACCTGTGCTGCTCCACAGCCTGTCCAGTGGATTTTTATTTTATTTTTTGGCACTGTTGTCGTGCGTTACCTGTGCTGCTCCACAGCCTGTCTAGTGGATTTTTATTTTATTTTTTGGCACTGTTGTCGTGCGTTACCTGTGCTGCTCCACAGCCTGTCCAGTGGATTTTGATTTTTGTTTTGTTTTTTTTTTTTGGCACTGTTGTCGTGTGTTACCTGTGCTGCTCCACAGCCTGTCTAGTGGATTTTTATTTTATTTTTTACCACTGTTGTCGTGTGTTACCTGTGCTGCTCCGCAGCCTGTCCAGTGGATTTTTATTTTATTTTTTAGCACTGTTGTCGTGCGTTACCTGTGCTGCTCCACAGCCTGTCCAGTGGATTTTGATTTTTGTTTTGTTTTGTTTTTTTGGCACTGTTGTCGTGTGTTACCTGTGCTGCTCCACAGCCTGTCTAGTGGATTTTTATTTTATTTTTTACCACTGTTGTCGTGTGTTACCTGTGCTGCTCCGCAGCCTGTCCAGTGGATTTTTATTTTTTTATTTTTTATTTTTTTTTATTTTTTTTTTTTTAGCACTGTTGTCGTGCGTTACCTGTGCTGCTCCACAGCCTGTCCAGTGGATTTTGATTTTATTTTTAGCACTGTTGTCGTGCGTTACCTGTGCTGCTCCACAGCCTGTCCAGTGGATTTTGATTTTGATTTTATTTTTTTTTGGCGCTGTTGTCGTGCGTTGCCTGTGCTGCTCCACAGCCTGTCCAGTGGATTTTTGTTTAGCGCTGTTGTCGTGCGTTGCCTGTGCTGCTCCACAGCCTGTCTAGTGGATTTTTATTTTGTTTTAGCACTGTTGTCGTGCGTTGCCTGTGCTGCTCCACAGCCTGTCCAGTGGATTTTTATTTTTATTTTATTTTATTTTTTAGCACTGTTGTTGTGCGTTACCTGTGCTGCTCCACAGCCTGTCTAGTGGATTTTTATTTTGTTTTAGCACTGTTGTCGTGCTTTACCTGTGCTGCTCCACAGCCTGTCCAGTGGATTTTGATTTAGCACTGTTGTCGTGCGTTACCTGTGCTGCTCCACAGCCTGTCCAGTGGATTTTGATTTTGTTTTAGCACTGTTGTCGTGCGTTGCCTGTGCTGCTCCACAGCCTGTCCAGTGGATTTTTATTTTTATTTTATTTTTTAGCACTGTTGTCGTGCGTTACCTGTGCTGCTCCACAGCCTGTCTAGTGGATTTTTATTTTGTTTTAGCACTGTTGTCGTGCGTTGCCTGTGCTGCTCCACAGCCTGTCCAGTGGATTTTTATTTTTATTTTATTTTATTTTTTAGCACTGTTGTTGTGCGTTACCTGTGCTGCTCCACAGCCTGTCTAGTGGATTTTTATTTTATTTTAGCACTGTTGTCGTGCGTTACCTGTGCTGCTCCACAGCCTGTCTAGTGTCGGATTCCCTGTTTGGGAATCCGCTAGCTTAGTGTAGCTACTAGCTCTTAGCCGTTTTAGCATGGCGGCTTCTCCTGTCTCTCCCGTACTTTTCTGCTCTGGGTGTGAAATGTTTAGTTATTCCTCGGCCTCTTTTAGCAGTAACGGTACTTGTAATAAGTGCAGCTTATTCGTAACTTTGGAGGCCAGGCTGGGCGAATTGGAGGCTCGGCTCCGCACCGTGGAAAATTCTACAGCTAGCCAGGCCCCTGTAGTCGGTGCGGACCAAGGTAGCTTAGCCGCCGTTAGTTCCCCCCTGGCAGACCCCGTGCAGTCGGGAAGGCAGGCTGACTGGGTGACTGTGAGGAGGAAGCGTAGCCCTAAACAGAAGCCCCGTGTACACCGTCAACCCGTTCACATCTCTAACCATTTTTCCCCACTCGACGATACACTCGCCGAGGATCAAACTCTGGTTATTGGCGACTCTGTTTTGAGAAATGTGAAGTTAGCGACACCAGCAACCATTGTCAATTGTCTTCCGGGGGCCAGAGCAGGCGACATCGAAGGACATTTGAAATTGCTGGCTAAGGCTAAGCGTAAATTTGGTAAGATTGTAATTCACGTCGGCAGTAATGACACTCGGTTACGTCAATCGGAGGTCACTAAAATTAACATTGAATCGGTGTGTAACTTTGCAAAAACAATGTCGGACTCTGTTGTTTTCTCTGGGCCCCTCCCCAATCAGACCGGGAGTGACATGTTTAGCCGCATGTTCTCCTTGAATTGCTGGCTGTCTGAGTGGTGTCCAAAAAATGAGGTGGGCTTCATTGATAATTGGCAAAGCTTCTGGGGAAAACCTGGTCTTGTTAGGAGAGACGGCATCCATCCCACTTTAGAGGGAGCAGCTCTCATTTCTAGAAATCTGGCCAATTTTTTGGGATCCTCCAAACTGTGACTGTCTAGCGTTGGGACCAGGAGGCAGAGCTGTGGTCTTATACACCTCTCTGCAGCTTCTCTCCCCCTGCCATCCCCCTATTACCCCATCCCCGTAGAGACGGTGCCTGCTCCCAGACCACCAATAACTAGCAAAAATCTATTTAAGCATAAAAATTCAAAAAGAAAAAATAATATAGCACCTTCATTTGCACCACAGACTAAAACAGTTAAATGTGGTCTCTTTCTTCTAAGTCCCTGTTGGTAAATTATATAATAATTGATCAACGTATTGATTTATTCTGCCTAACAGAAACTTGGTTACAGCAGGATGAATATGTTAGTTTAAATGAGTCAACACCCCCGAGTCACACTAACTGTCAGAATGCTCGTAGCACGGGCCGGGGCGGAGGATTAGCAGCAATCTTCCATTCCAGCTTATTAATTAATCAAAAACCTAGACAGAGCTTTAATTCATTTGAAAGCTTGTCTCTTAGTCTTGTCCATCCAAATTGGAAGTCCCAAAAAACAGTTTTATTTGTTATTATCTATCGTCCACCTGGTCGTTACTGTGAGTTTCTCTGTGAATTTTCAGACCTTTTGTCTGACTTAGTGCTTAGCTCAGATAAGATAATTATAGTGGGCGATTTTAACATCCACACAGATGCTGAGAATGACAGCCTCAACACTGCATTTAATCTATTATTAGACTCTATCGGCTTTGCTCAAAAAGTAAATGAGTCCACCCACCACTTTAATCATATTTTAGATCTTGTTCTGACTTATGGTATGGAAATAGAAGACTTAACAGTATTCCCTGAAAACTCCCTTTTGTCTGATCATTTTTTAATAACATTTACATTTACCCTGATGGACTACCCTGCAGTGGGGAATAAGTTTCATTACACTAGAAGTCTTTCAGAAAGCGCTGTAACTAGGTTTAAGGATATGATTCCTTCTTTATGTTCTCTAATGTCATATACCAACACAGAGCAGAGTAGCTACCTAAACTCTGTAAGGGAGTTAGAGTATCTTGTCAATAGTTTTACATCCTCATTGAAGACAACTTTGGATGCTGTAGCTCCTCTGAAAAAGAGAGCTTTAAATCAGAAGTGTCTGACTCCGTGGTATAACTCACAAACTCGTAGCTTAAAGCAGATAACCCGTAAGTTGGAGAGGAAATGGCGTCTCACTAATTTAGAAGATCTTCACTTAGCCTGGAAAAAGAGTTTGTTGCTCTATAAGAAAGCCCTTCGTGAAGCTAGGACATCTTTCTACTCATCACTAATTGAAGAAAATAAGAACAACCCCAGGTTTCTTTTCAGCACTGTAGCCAGGCTGACAAAGAGTCAGAGCTCTATTGAGCTGAGTATTCCATTAACTTTAACTAGTAATGACTTCATGACTTTCTTTGCTAACAAAATTTTGACTATTAGAGAAAAAATTACTCATAACCATCCCAAAGATGTATCGTTATCTTTGGCTGCTTTCAGTGATGCCAGTATTTGGTTAGACTCTTTCTCTCCGATTGTTCTGTCTGAGTTATTTTCATTAGTTACTTCATCCAAACCATCAACATGCTTATTAGACCCCATTCCTGCCAGGCTGCTCAAGGAAGTCCTACCATTATTTAATGCTTCAATCTTAAATATGATCAATCTATCTTTGTTAGTTGGTTATGTACCACAGGCCTTTAAGGTGGCAGTAATTAAACCATTACTTAAAAAGCCATCACTTGACCCAGCTATCTTAGCTAATTATAGGCCAATCTCCAACCTTCCTTTTCTCTCAAAGATTCTTGAGAGGGTAGTTGTAAAACAGCTAACTGATCACCTGCAGAGGAATGGTCTATTTGAAGAGTTTCAGTCAGGTTTTAGAATTCATCATAGTACAGAAACAGCATTAGTGAAGGTTACAAATGATCTTCTTATGGCTTCGGACAGTGGACTTATCTCTGTGCTTGTTCTGTTGGACCTCAGTGCTGCTTTTGATACTGTTGACCATAAAATTTTATTACAGAGATTAGAGCATGTCATAGGTATTAAAGGCATTGCGCTGCGGTGGTTTGAATCATATTTGTCTAATAGATTACAGTTTGTTCATGTAAATGGGGAATCTTCTTCACAGACTAAAGTTAATTATGGAGTTCCACAAGGTTCTGTGCTAGGACCAATTTTATTCACTTTATACATGCTTCCCTTGGGCAGTATTATTAGACGGTATTGCTTAAATTTTCATTGTTACGCAGATGATACCCAGCTTTATCTATCCATGAAGCCAGAGGATACGCACCAATTAGCTAAACTGCAGGATTGTCTTACAGACATAAAGACATGGATGACCTCTAATTTCCTGCTTTTAAACTCAGATAAAACTGAAGTTATTGTACTTGGCCCCACAAATCTTAGAAGCATGGTGTCTAACCAGATCGTTACTCTGGATGGCATTTCCCTGATCTCTAGTAATACTGTGAGAAATCTTGGAGTTATTTTTGATCAGGATATGTCATTCAAAGCGCATATTAAACAAATATGTAGGACTGCCTTTTTGCATTTACGCAATATCTCTAAAATCAGAAAGGTCTTGTCTCAGAGTGATGCTGAAAAACTAATTCATGCATTTATTTCCTCTAGGCTGGACTATTGTAATTCATTATTATCAGGTTGTCCTAAAAGTTCCCTAAAAAGCCTTCAGTTGGTTCAGAATGCTGCAGCTAGAGTACTGACGGGGACTAGCAGGAGAGAGCATATCTCACCCGTGTTGGCCTCCCTTCATTGGCTTCCTGTTAATGCTAGAATAGAATTTAAAATTCTTCTTCTTACTTATAAGGTTTTGAATAATCAGGTCCCATCTTATCTTAGGGACCTCGTAGTACCATATTACCCCATTAGAGCGCTTCGCTCTCAGACTGCGGGCTTACTTGTAGTTCCTAGGGTTTGTAAGAGTAGAATGGGAGGCAGAGCCTTCAGCTTTCAGGCTCCTCTCCTGTGGAACCAGCTCCCAATTCAGATCAGGGAGACAGATACCCTCTCTACTTTTAAGATTAGGCTTAAAACTTTCCTTTTCGCTAAGGCTTATAGTTAGGGCTGGATCGGGTGACCCTGGACCATCCCTTGGTTATGTTGCTTTAGACGTAGACTGTGTTTCATAATTATTGTATGGCCTTGCCTTGCAATGTGGAGCGCCTTGGGGCAACTGTTTGTTGTGATTTGGCGCTATACAAGAAAAAAGTTGATTGATTGATTGAATTGTGGCCTGTGGAATGTTGGTCCACTCCTCTTCAATGGCTGTGCGAAGTTGCTGGATATTGGCAGGAACTGGTACACGCTGTCGTACACACCAGTCCAGAGCTTCCCAAACATGCTCAATGGGTGACATGTCCGGTGAGTATGCCGGCCATGCAAGAACTGGGACATTTTCAGCTTCCAAGAATTGTGTACAGATCCTTGCAACATGGGGCCGTGCATTATCCTGCTGCAACATGAGGTGATGTTCTTGGATGTATGGCACAACAATGGGCCTCAGGATCTCGTCACGGTATCTCTGTGCATTCAAAATGCCATCAATAAAATGCACCTGTGTTCTTCATCCATAACAGACGCCTGCCCATACCATAACCCCACCGCCACCATGGGCCACTCGATCCACAACATTGACATCAGAAAACCGCTCACCCACACGACGCCACACATGCTGTCTGCCATCTGCCCTGAACAGTGTGAACCGGGATTCATCCGTGAAGAGAACATCTCTCCAACGTGCCAAATGCCAGCGAATGTGAGCATTTGCCCACTCAAGTTGGTTACAACGACGAACTGGAGTCAGGTTGAGACCCCGATGAGGACAATGAGCATGCAGATGAGCTTCCCTGAGACGGTTTCTGACAGTTTGTGCAGAAATTCTTTGGTTATGCAAACCGATTGTTTCAGCAGCTGTCCGAGTGGCTGGTCTCAGACGATCTTGGAGGTGAACATGCTGGATGTGGAGGTCCTGGGCTGGTGTGGTTACACATGGTCTGCGGTTGTGAGCCTGGTTGGATGTACTGCCAAATTCGCTGAAATGCCTTTGGAGACGGCTTATGGTAGAGAAATGAACATTCAATACACGAGCAACAGCTCTGGTTGACATTCCTGCTGTCAGCATGCCAATTGCACGCTCCCTCAAATCTTGCGACATCTGTGGCATTGTGCTGTGTGATAAAACTGCACCTCTCAGAGTGGCGTTTTATTGTGGTCAGTCTAAGGCACACCTGTGCACTAATCATGGTGTCTAATCAGCATCTTGATATGGCACACCTGTGAGGTGGGATGGATTATCTCAGCAAAGGAGAAGTGCTCACTATCACAGATTTAGACTGGTTTGTGAACAATATTTGAGGGAAATTGTGATATTGTGTATGTGGAAAAAGTTTACGATCTTTGAGTTCATCTCATACAAAATGGGAGCAAAACCAAAAGTGTTGCGTTTATATTTTTGTTGAGTGTATATATATATATATATATATATATATATATATATATATATATATATATATATATATATATATATATATATATATATATATATATATATATATATATATATATACACATTGGTTGGTTCCCAAATTCAATCTGAGCTTCAAGCCTGATGACCTGATCATGACCTTTGACCTACTTTGGTTACCCCTTGCCCGTCTGTACAGCCTGTAACTCTGTAACGTGCCATGACGTCACCAGGAGGTGTTTTGAAGGCGCTTTGGTTGTGTTTAGGTTATACTGCGTACATGCACACGTCACATGTTCCAAACCCCACGTGTTACTTCATCACAGTATACACTAGATCATGTTCATGGGCGAACACCGGTTCTGTGAAAGCGAGAACAGGACCTTGCATTAATCCCTTCACACACACACACACACACACACACACACACACACACACACACACACACACACACACAGAGTGCCAGGAGCTCCCGTGCACGGTGCCGCTCTGCACAGTGGGAGCAGTTAAAACGTGTAAGATGCACAGTAAAATCACCAGTGTTAAATTAACACTGACAGTGAACATATGGTCCCACTCTGACCAGACACTGGTGATTTTACTGTGTATGTTGTCACTGATGACAATATATGAAAATATATGTGTGCACTTCATTTTCTGGTCATGAGTGCACAACAAATATGTGCATGTGAGTGCATATCTAGAGTGAATGTCAGCAGTTCCAGCGGGGCATCTTCATTATTTTTTTCTTTTTTATCTCCCCCCAAGAAACCCAGCAGCACTCGCTGAAATGCTGTATAACTGGAAGTTGTCGTGATGCTCCTACGTCTGTTCTCTGTCACTCCTCCTCCCTTGCTGGAAAACAAAATATGATTGTGGGTTTTTGAGCCATCTGGCCTGCAGGTGTTCAGCCTGCGGTCAGCTCGGCCAATTTCACAGCTCCGATAAGCAGATGCTCAAACAAGAGATGCAAACTTTGTTTTAATCTCAGTCTTATCTCGGTATCTTTATTGCTTGCACAGCCAGCGATTAGCTGGTGAGCGCGTTATGATATCAGGCTTCACGCACACATGCTTTTATCTTGTTCATCCCTCCTCGCTCTCTTATCTGACTGTAACCTCACTCATCTTCTATCCTGAAATGTTACATTTCTCTCAGCAGCTGTGCTTCTCGTGTTGGAGTCACTTTTCAGGACGCTGCTACGCAGCAATGGCTCAGGTGTAATTGCTGTTCAGATGTCACTGAGATCACTCCATGCTCCCCCCACCGCTGAGGCCGCCACGTCTCTGACACTAACGTGCACTAAAGGCCTGAATTATGGATTCCAGCCTTCCACATGCAGCTGTTCCGTCCCTGCGCTCGCTATCGTTGAGGAGCGTTTTCCTTTGCTTTGCTGGCTCCCTGACAATAGATTCCAGCAGCTTGATGACGTAACCTCCCCATCATATTGGCCCCAGGCTTATTCAGGAAGGGTGAGCATTATTACTCACAGTGACAACAAGACCCACTTGCTTTTGCACAAAGCAGCAGTGTGAAGATAAATGTTGCTGCCGCTGCCACCACTGCTGCTGCCCACTCCTGGTCACGTGTGTCTGCCTGCCTGAGCTCATGCATTAGATGGAAATCTTTCTATTTAATGTATTCTTGAGTTGTTTTGTGTTGGGGGGTAACACAGACTTTTTCTGACAGGTGCTGCACTTGGATGCAAGTGGAATTGGTGCAATTAAAATGATTTTCATGGGGAAATGCTGCACACTGTGTGGTGGATCATGCTCTGGAAAAAGCACCACATTCATTCATTATCTATACTTGTTTCATTCAATCTAGGGTCACGGCAGGGCTGGAGCCTATACCAGCAGTCATAGGGCGTGAGGTGGAGTACATCCTGGATGGGACACCGCAGTCTGTCGCAGGGCCACGTATAAACAGACAAACACATTTACACCCATGTGCACAACTACAGTCAAATAAAGGCATCGATTCACTTAACCTGCATGTCTTTGGAAGTCCGCTGAGGCCACGGCTGCTTGTTGAGCTTAGTCGCTCTTTAAATAAAGGCAACATTTTTTATTCTTGTAAATGGGAATTTTAAGAAAGGCTATAAATAGACTTGGAAAAATGTATTTCTGCATTCGCTTTGTTCCTGAAGCCTTATGCCTCTCAGTGCTACTTCAGGTGTTGGTGTTTTTGCAGGATAACTCACTCTTTCATCAACTTTTGGCAATGAGAACACCATTTACATTTATAGGCCTACATGTGCTGTGGCGAACCATTAAAAGCACAACACAGCCGGAGGACACGAACACATTCAGCAAATTGCTTGTCTGTAACGACGACTCGAAGGCGAGAGGAAATAGAATTCCCTCTGTGTCGCTATAGACCTAGATGACAAATAGAGCGAGGGATGTGAAAAACAATCTTTCACCATCAGCAGCGTATTGATTTCAGCCGTTCAGCTCCCGTTTATCACAGTGATGACTGCGGGTGCGCTTTTTTTGTTTGTTGTTTTTGTGGCATTTACATGAATGACGATGGCTATATCTATTTTTGACACCTATTTCTTCCCCTTTAATGATGTTTTTCCACGTCACAGAATACACAGTCCTGTTCTCTGAAGGACAGGTCAGGACTTTGTCTGTTTGGCTTTTGACCAAATCAAATCACATTCAGTACAAATGTTAAATTTCTGCAAACAGTATCTGGAAAAGATCTGCCAGCAACACATTGATGGTTGTGTTCTGATTGGGTGAACCAGCTTTATCTTGATGTTTTTTCCCCTCCCAGTCTTCTTCTGATCTTTATACCAAAGACCAACACAAGAAAACACCGGCAGTGAAGCAGAAGTCCACCTGTCTCTGTGAGATCAGACTTTAAGGTTCTGTTATTAGCCTATAACGTTGTTCATGGACTGGCACTGACGTACTTAGCTAATTTGATTAAGCCCTATGTGCCATCTCAGGCTTTGCGCTCATCTGATGCAGGACTGCTTTGTGTCCCGAGGGTGAAGAAGATGTCTGTCATTCAGAGGGCCTTTTCTTATTGTGTCCCAGTATTGTGGAATAGTCTCCCAGTGTCGATAAGACAGTTTGATACTGTGGAGACCTTCAAGTCAATACTGAAGACACATTTTTTTTTTATCAGTGCTTTGGTTAATATTGTGTGTTATTCTGCTTTTTAATTCTTTTAAATTTTATTGTTTTAAATTTTGTTTTTAATTGTGTTTTATACTTGTTCTTAATTCATCTTAAACTGTTTTTGATCGGTTTTGTGTGAAGCGCCTTGGGGCGATGTTGTTGTGATTTGGTGCTTTTATAAATTGAAATTGAAATTGAAGGACACTCAGAAGAGTGCATACCTTCACAACAATCCCACACACAAATAAATTATGGTCCAAACCAAATTCCGGTCCTTAGTTTGCTCTACTGGATCACCTCTGTGTGAAAAATTGGCCAAAGGTACATGGAATGATTTGCCATAACTTTGGTGAATGATGTGTCATTCATTCTGTTTGTCAATACATTTGAGGGATTTGTCGCTCAGAAAGGGTCAAAATGGCAAAATTCTGTGGGGCTTGAAGTGTCTGATATTTTACAAGTATGTGGACTGTCAATGGGAGTGAATAAGCAGCTTGCATGCACATTTTGAGTTGCCTGGAGTATGTAACAGAGATAACTGTGGACACACAAACCTGAACAGGTTTATATTACAGAAATATATACACTCACCGGCCACTTTATTAGGCACACTTTGCTAGTACAGGGTTGGACCCACTTTTCAACAAGGTTTTGAAAACATTCTTCAGAAATGTTGGTCCATACTGACATGATGGCATCACGCAGCCGTCCATTCAGCCGGCTGTCCATTCTGACCTCTGACATCAACAAGGCATTTTTATCCACATAACTGCTGCTCACTGGATATCTTCTCTTTTTTAGACCATTCTCTGTAAACCCTAGAGATGGTTGTGTGTGAAAATCCTAGTAGATCAGCAGTTTCTAAAATACTCGGACCAGCCCGTCTGGCACCAACACCCATGCCACGTTCAAAGTCAATTAAATCCTCTTTCTTCCCCCATTCAGATGCTCGGTTTGAAATTCAACAAGTCATCTTCACCATGTCTAGATGCCTAAATGCATTGAGTTGCTGCTATAAAAATTTTATTACAGAGATTAGAGCATGCCATAGGTATTAAAGGCACTGCGCTGCGGTGGTTTGAATCATATTTATCTAATAGGTTACAATTTGTTCATGTAAATGGGGAATCTTCTTCACAGACTAAGGTTCATTATGGAGTTCCACAAGGTTCTGTGCTAGGACCAATTTTATTCACTTTATACATGCTTCCCTTAGGCAGTATTATTAGACGGCATTGCTTAAATTTTCATTGTTACGCAGATGATACCCAGCTTTATCTATCCATGAAGCCAGAGGACACACACCAATTAGCTAAACTGCAGGATTGTCTTACAGACATAAAGACATGGATGACCTCTAATTTCCTGCTTTTAAACTCAGATAAAACTGAATTTATTGTACTTGGCCCCACAAATCTTAGAAACATGGTGTCTAACCAGATCCTTACTCTGGATGGCATTACCCTGACCTCTAGTAATACTGTCAGAAATCTTGGAGTCATTTTTGATCAGGATATGTCATTCAATGCGCATATTAAACAAATATGTAGGACTGCTTTTTTTGCATTTATGCAATATCTCTAAAATTAGAAAGGTCTTGTCTCAGAGTGATGCTGAAAAACTAATTCATGCATTTATTTCCTCTAGGCTGGACTATTGTAATTCATTATTATCAGGTTGTCCTAAAAGTTCCCTGAAAAGCCTTCAGTTAATTCAAAATGCTGCAGCTAGAGTACTAGCGGGGACTAGAAGGAGAGAGCATATCTCACCCATATTGGCCTCTCTTCATTGGCTTCCTGTTAATTCTAGAATAGAATTTAAAATTCTTCTTCTTACTTATAAGGTTTTGAATAATCAGGTCCCATCTTATCTTAGGGACCTCATAGTACCATATCACCCCAATAGAGCACTTCGCTCTCAGACTGCAGGCTTACTTGTAGTTCCTAGGGTTTGTAAGAGTAGAATGGGAGGCAGAGCCTTCAGCTTTCAGGCTCCTCTCCTGTGGAACCAGCTCCCAATTCAGATCAGGGAGACAGACACCCGCTCTACTTTTAAGATTAGGCTTAAAACTTTCCTTTTTGCTAAAGCTTACAGTTAGGGCTGGATCAGGTGACCCTGAACCATCCCTTAGTTATGCTGCTATAGACTTAGACTGCTGGGGGGTTCCCATGATGCACTGAGTGTTTCTTTCTCCTTTTGCTCTGTATGCACCACTCTGCATTTAATCATTAGTGATTGATCTCTGCTCCCCTCCACAGCATGTCTTTTTCCTGGTTCTCTCCCTCAGCCCCAACCAGTCCCAGCAGAAGAATGCCCCTCCCTGAGCCTGGTTCTGCTGGAGGTTTCTTCCTCTTAAAAGGGAGTTTTTCCTTTCCACTGTCGCCAAGTGCTTGCTCACAGGGGGTCGTTTTGACCGTTGGAGTTTTTACGTAATTATTGTATGGCTTTGCCTTGCCTTACAATATAAAGTGCCTTGGGGCAACTGTTTGTTGTGATTTGGCGCTATATAAATAAAATTGATTGATTGAATGTTACTGATTACTGATTACTTATTTGTGTGAACAAGCAATTGAACAGATGTACCTAATAAAGTGGTAGGTGTTTGTGTGTGTGTCTGTGGGTCTGTTTAATTCTAATAATCAGCCAAAAACAGAGTGTGTTTGCTCTGTGAACATAAACTTTACATTGAAATCTGCTTCCAGGTTGAGTAACACCAAGAAGCAGGCAGTGCACACAGTGATGGGCATCTGGATGGTCTCCTTCATCTTGTCCACGTTGCCAGCTGTGGGATGGCATGACACCATCGACCGCTTCTACACTTCCGACTGCCGATTCATCGTCACGGAAATCGGCCTGGGCTTTGGCGTGTGCTTTCTGCTGCTGATCGGCGGGAGCGTGACCATGGGTGTCATCTGCATCGGCATCGCTCTCTTCCAGACCTTCTCCCTCCAAGCTGGCCACAACACCGATAAGAACAAGTTCAACGTGCCTACCATCGTGGTGGAGGACGCGCAGGGGAAACGCAGATCGTCCATCGATGGATCGGAGCCTCTGAAGACATCGCTGCAGATCACCTACCTGATCAGCGGCATCGTCTTTATCTATGATTTCCTGACTGGCTTCCCCATTCTGGTAAGTCTACCGCTGACACGCAAAGACCAGCTGCTCTACTAACACCTGCATATTTACACGTTTTATGTCATTTTTAGTGATTCTGATAGTATTCTGATGTTTTTTCTTAGTACAGACATTACTACAGGGATCCTACTTTCATGTATGTGACTCTTCAACAATATTTAAGTAGGTTTTAGATTTACAAAAAAGATTTGTGTGAAAACATTAACACCGTTGCATTCAAACATAAAGCACTGGATGAACACATTAAGACAAAAATAATCACCCACTAGGATGTAACGGTTAACGAGATAGTGACACACTCGCGAATGAGAAGCGAACCACGACAGGAAAACTGTATCAGTAACCAGCATATGTAACCTGGATCTGACCTTGAATATGTTCAAGGTCACTCAATAACAAGTTCCTATCCAGGTCTTATTGTACATGTGATGGAGGCAAGCAGGAGTCGCTGTGATAAGGTAGTCAATAGGACTCACTCCCCCGACAGCTAAAGGACACTGCGGCCATTTAGGCCAGAGCCCCATTTTTAGCCGGCTGGTCAGTGTGTCCGCTTCCCATGCCAGAGATTGCGATTTCATGTCCTGGTGGGAGCAAGTAGGAGGTGTCAACACAATGCAGAGCAAGCCGCTCCATGAGCCTGGCCCTATCTGGTGCTGTTTAGCCACCATAAGTGTTCAATTCAGTGCTGCATTTGATACCGTGGATCATGATATTTGACTTGATAGGCTGGAAAATCACTTTGGGATTACTGGGAGTGCCCTTGCATGGCTGACGTCATACTTGCCCAGTCATTCTTACTGTGTTTTGTACAGTCAGACTACCTCTAACCTTAGTGACATGAAATTTGGGGTTCCACAGGGGTCCGTCTTAGGCCCCCTGCTTTTCTCCCTTTATATAGCACCCCTTGGGTACATATTGCGGTGTTTTGGGATTACCTTTCACTGCTATGCTGATGATACTCAGTTATACATGCCAATAACTACTGGTAATCTCATTCACATAAAATCCTTAGAAGATTGCCTTGCATCAGTGAGAAGTTGTATGTCTAGAAACTTCCTACTTTTAAATTCCAATAAGACTGAAATGATGGTTCTTGGTCCATTGAGATATCGGCATCAATTTGACCAGCTGACGCTTAGCCTAGGCTCGTGTGTCATACATCACACTGACAAAGTGAGGGACCTTGGGATAATTTTTGATCCTACATTGTCCTTTGACCTCCACATTAGAAATTTTACGAGGACTACTTTCTTCCACCTACGAAATATAGCAAAAATTTGTCCTATCCTGTCTATGGCTGATGCTAAGACCCTGATCCCTGCATTTATCTCTTCTCTATTGGACTATTGCAATGTTTTATTTTCTGGTTTACTGCAGTCCAGCATTAGGGCTCTCCAATTGGTTCAAAATGCTGCAGCCAGACTTTTGACACAAAGCAGAAAGTTCAACCACATTACATCCATTTTGGCATCCCTTCACTGGCTTCCTGTCCCAGTAAGATCAGATTTTAAGGTTCTGCAACTGGTCTATAAAATTGTTCACGGACTGGCACCTCCCTACCTAGCTGACCTAATTAAACCTTACGTACTGGCCCAGGCTTTGCGTTCTCAGGGTGCAGGCCTACTTTGCATCCCTAGGGTGAATAAGACGTCTGCCGGTCATAGAGTTTTCTCTTATCGTTCCCGTTTTCTGTGGAATGATCTCCCTGCATCAATAAAACAGCCAGATTCTGTGGAGACTTTCAAGTCCAGACTTAAGACGCACTTATTTTCCATTTCGTATGGCTAGCATACTGGCATAGTATAGTTCTCCGCTTTTTATTCTTTTAATTAATGTTATTAGGAAACGGAGCGTGCTGCGGCCTCAACTTTACCTAAATTTTTTCGTCTTTAAGTGAAGGGTAGGGCTAGTGGCTGGCGATCACCTTAGTATCCTGTTTTTCTTGTTGTTTAATGCTTGCAAATTATACTGTATTTCTTGTTTTTCTGATGCCTAGTAGTAAGTCCCTTCGGCTGCTCCCTTGTTTTTGCACTCGGGGTCGCCACAGCAAATCCAAGGTGGATCTGCATGTTGAATTGGCAGAGGTTTTACCCCAGATGCCCTTCCTGACGCAACTCCAGATTACATGGAAAAATGGGGCAGGGGAGGGATTTGAACCCCGAGGCTTCTGAACTGAAACCAATTGCATTAACCACTTGGCCACCACCCCTGTCTTTCTGATGCCTGATTCTGTTTTTTCTCTCTGTTTAAGGTGCAGCTCCATCCAGAGATGGGTGTGGTATTTGTGCTGAAAACCCTCCTGTCCTGTGCACCTGCAACATTTCCTGTATATTCGTTTTGTAAATTGTTTTGTAAATTGTGTCGTAGCATGGCCCAAGCAGAGGGTCACCCCTTTGAGTCTGGTCTGCTTGAGGTTTCTTCCTCAGAGGAAGTTTACACATAGACGGTAAGCGCTTCCAGAAGCGTCCCGGAAGAGTTTTTGGCCGTCTTAAGGATCAAATGCCGTTGTTAACGCTGGCACTAGCGGGTGTGGCTTAGTTCCGGCTTTACCGGGAATCGTTGAAAAAATTATTCAACATGTCGAATAATTCCGGGAGCGCTCCCGGAGAATTCGCGTGACGACAGAGACAACGCGAACAACGGCGTTTGATACTTTTTAATCGCCATTTCATCCTGCCCCTTCCTGTAGTGCTGCAGTTTACACCACCGTAATTGGTGGCCAGCGGTGTATTCCTAAACAACGGCATGTAAAACGGCGATAGGGCCCACATCGGCGTCCTCAAAGGCGTTTTAACCGGCGACAGAGGCAGACAAAACGGCGGCGCTAGCGGACAATACGCCATTCTAAATGCCACCTCCCGGTTAACGGCGTTCCAAACGGCCGATAGGCGGCGGTCAGTATAAAAATGCTAGCGCGCTGCATGCAGGCCTCTCACTCGTGGCCACCTCCAGATATTTTTGCAGAGAAGCTCCAGTATGACTCCTAAAAGAAAATTGGCAGCGGCAAGGACTTACCAAGAGGTCAGGTTCAGAAGCAGAGGGTAGCCCTGTGGTGGAGACGAGCAACACGTTGAGGAGGGGAAAAGGAAGGAGAAAAAAGGCTGAGGATCTCCCTCCCCCTGCAGTGACAGCTGCTTCAGCCTATTATACTCTGGGGGCGGTGCCTATATGCAAAAGTTCCTGGAGTAACGCAGGATTTGCCTGGATAAATCCAGCGGTACACAGGGCATTATCGGCGGCAGCAGAACGCCATTCTTACGGGCGTCTTAACCTGCGATTGTAAAGGATAGAACTGGGTATTAACCCCCGTTGCCTGACGTGTGCCGGATGCTATGGCGTCAAAACGCTGCTTTATTCAGCGGATTTAGCGGCATTTTATCTGCGTATTTGTGGCTAGTACGGTGCTCAGAACGCCGGCAAAATGCTCTGCCCCTTTCCACTGCGAAAACAGCCGGAACTACCGCGAACTTTGGTCTACGTACTGCCCGCCGACAAAACCGTCTATGTGTAACCTGGGCTTTACCACTGCTGCTCTGGGGGTTAGTAAGTTTAGGGCCCTGTCCCACTGGGGAGAGGATTAATTGCGCATGAATTGAGTATACAAAGTACAGGCGTTCGTTGTCGTCCGCAACAAAAATGGCCAAAAATGACAAATGTGCCAGTATGAATTACAGATATATTAATAATATATAGCAAATATATGATGAACAATCACGGTTATATAACGCATGTAGTGAGGAAACTGATCCAACACATTGAGATTATCACGGCAGTATTACGGGTGTATTATGAATGCATCGCGCACGTGTTGCGCGTGCACGGCATCAGCATTGCAGTCATAAAAGAAGCGCACTCGGGCCGTCGGCATCACTATTCACACCAACAATACAGCCTCTGGAGCAAGTGCTGGACTTGGACAAGGTGATCACAGAGTCAATGTTCATTTTGTCATGCAAGGGTTAACTGTTCATGAGTTTGGGGAGCAGAAGGGGGGAAGCCGCTCGGGGTGTGAGACGGTGTTGTTTTTTGTTTTTTTTGAGAGCGTCACAGAAAACAAATGTCAGCATTAGTTGTGGCTATAAACAGCAACTCTTCCTTTTGTTGGTGTTAAATAAAAGTCCTGGATTGCAGCAGCTATTACGTCTTTGTGGTAGAGAAGCTTGAATCTTCGACTGGACTGGGTTGCTTGATGTGAGGACGTTTCGCTTCAAATCACAGAAGCTTCCTCAGCTAAAATTCTTGCTCTGGTAGTCTGACTTCTGTCTTGACTCTTGTAGAGAAGAATAAACCAGAAGCCAACAAAAGCTGGAGTTTTTTAACCTAACCAGACCCCACCTACCGAGAGGCTGACTGCTATAGGCTAGTGACTAAACAATAGCTCTAATTAGCACCTATTGTGCTCTAGTTAGCACTCTCCTAATGACAGGATGGAAGCCTCCCCTGATGGCTCCCTTGACGACTCTCTCCTGATGACGTGAATGACTCATTACATGAACAAAAGACTGAAACTGCTTTGACCTGAGTACCACATTGTAAACAGGGGACAAAGCGTGTCTGAGACCCGCTCCGCTTTGTCCCCTTTTCAGATTGTCCACAAATCAGCTGCAAAGCAGATGTAATAAAAATGCTTTATTTGTGGCTAATTTGTATGCAGTCGCTAAAACATATTTTAGTTTGTGATGTGGACATGATGGGCATGATATATATGTTTTACATACTGTCCTGGTCCGCTGCCAAGCCGCAAATTCCCGTCAGTTGCGGATATCAGCGGTTAACGGCAGATATACAGCGCATAGAGTGAGTATGTATTGTGTATGAATTGAGTATGTATGGCGTATGTAAGGCGGATGTCATCCACATCCAGATTTTTGAACAGCTCAAAAATCCTGCCTGTGGACATGCGTGCCTTTGTGGATGATCACGGGCGTGTTCGGATGACGGCCGAGTCATACAGGCATGTTACACGGATATTGCAGATGTCTGGCGAATATGGGCCAATTTTGTGCGCAATCCATACGCAAATCCTCCTAAACGCCAGTGGGACAGGGCCCTTAGACCTTACTTGTGTGAAGCGCCTTGAGGCAACTGTGTTGTGATTTGGCGCTATATAAATGAAAATAAATTGAAATTGTTCAATGATTGAGTGGCCTTGACTGGCACCTTCGAGGTCACTAAAAGTGACATTTGACGGTATATTTTGAAACACCACATACCAAATCTTCAAATCTAATAGTAACCCCGCCTCTGATTCATGAGTTGAAGCTTGGGAAAAATGTAGCAAATTTGTTGACCTTGGTTGTGACCTTGACCTCTGATCCCTGAACCTGAAATGTTCACTCATTCATCCTTGGGTGGTATGTAATGAAAGTACAAATTTTGGGTAAAATTCCTCACTTAGTTTTGAAGGTATTTTGTTAACGGACACATAATGACTGTCAGTTGGCTTCATTGTGTGTTCAATTGTATGTAGTGGTATTTGTCAGCCTTAGCTCTATTTTTTGATGCTTTTGGGTTCATTTTTTTTACTCGGGACAAATATGATTTTAATTGGAGCAGTTTGAATTTAGAATGCAAACACTATTAAGGGCTAACTGGCTCCATAATGGAATTGATGGGGAAAGCTAAAAAAACAAAACAAAAAAACACAGTAAACTGCTTCAAGTCATCACAGATTCTTGATTGCAGAGCACTACATACTTTGTATTGTTCATTGGTTGCACTCTACCTGACTTACTGTGCGGACGTTTTGGGGCAACAATTATAAAACTACATTGCAACCATTATTCACTCTTCAAAAAAGAGGATTAAGAACAATTCATAATGCAGGTTATCATGACCACACCAACCCATTGTTCATTAAATCTCAAATATTAAAACTTCACAATATGATTTTGTTCAAGACTGTTCAATTAATGTACAAAGTGAAAAATAAGCAAGTGCCCTTTTGAATTTTTTATTGAGAGAGAGGGAAAATATAATTTATGGGGCTTGTATCATTTTAAAATTGCTGGCACTCGGATGACCAGGAAAGGTTTCTGTGTCTCCATGTGTGGCCCTAGACTATGGAATAACCTGACAGAGGAACTCAAACGATGTCCAAATATCAATCAGTTTAAAAATCAATATAAAGACATGATGTTTTCAAGATATGTATGTGCTGAAGACAGTTGGTTTTGTGTGTTGCCAATTGTAAATGTAAATTTATAAATGGAAATTTGTTTGGTAGCATTCGGATTGTGTCCTTTAAACTGAAGAGATTGAACTGGTTGAAAAGGGAGTGGGAATAGATGGGTTGTTTACTTCCCCCCACTCCTTTTGGACTAGATAATTTCATTTTTTGTTAAAAGGGTAGGCGTTAACAAGCTTTGGTTCTGCCTATACCCTTTCAGGCAGACAGATGCATTGTTAATCCATTTTCTTTCTTCGTTGTAAGTTTTTTGTTGTTGTTTTGGACTAAGTGTGCTGAATAAATTCATTCATTCATTCATTAGAAGTGTTTGGTAGCATGCAGAGGATACCCATATAGGTAAATGTGTGCATGTTTACAGCAATAAATGAGAAGAACCTTTTGAAAACAGCTGGGGTGCATTCTGTGACACCACTCTCACTGACTCATTGGAAGTCCTCTGATTCCAACAGGAACAAGTGCAAAAATCTCAAACAAGCTTCAAGGTTGAAAAATCTATACATTAATCTATTGGTTTGTGATATTGTGACATAAAGCGCCTCATTTTCGTCACGGCAGCACGAATTCATTCTAATTATTCCGTGATGGCTGCATGAAATTAAAAGTGAAGCGGGGGTGGGGGAGGTCAGAGGCAGTTATGGTTAGGGTGGGGGGAAAGAGTAAAATTAGGTTATGGTTAAGGTTAATGTTGGGGTGGGAGTAGGGTTAGTAATAGTGAGGTAAAAAAAAAAAAAAACCTGTGACGAAAATTTGACTCATTTCGTTTTGGGAGCATGAAAAAAAAAAAACAACAAAACAAACAAACAAAAAAAAAAAAAAAAAACGTGAGACTGGGCTGAGTGAACACAGTGAGTATGAAACCTCACAGGTTTCAGTTTGTTCCAGAAGCTGTTATCCTCAGTAAGGAATGAGAAAGTTGATTAATGATAATTCAAAGAAGCACAAAAAGAAGAATATGAACAGCATGGAAATGCAACAATCATAACAGAATAAATTAGAATTAATACAACATAACTCCATGAAATGAATAATAATATTCCCACACCAGAACACTGACCTTTGCTATTCAAAGTTCTGATGCTCATTATTTCCTCACTGCCTCCACTCTGGCCTGTCTGGTCCCACAGCGCCCTCTAGTGGCCACAGTGTTCATGGGATTATTATTATTTTATTTTTGTCTCCACTGGATTCATCTGAAAGCAGCCGGTGGTTAGCACTGTTGCCTCATGGGAATAAGGTCTTTGGTTCGATTCCCACCTGTGGCCTTTCTGTGTGGAGTTTGCATGTTCTTCTTGTGTTTGTGTGAGTTCCCTCCACATCCAAAGATGTGCAGGTTAGATGAACTGAAATCTTTGAAAGGCGCTTCAGCCTGATGCAGTGCGAGTTAGACGATGCACTGAAGTGGAGGTTTTCTGATGAGGAAACCGTCAAAGTTCACAAGTGGTTCATTTTTAGAAGCATCAGCTCCTGTGGGTGAAACAGTGAAGCAGTATGGTGAAGTTATATATTTTTCCAGTCATGTTTTGTTTTAAATTTTTGTCTCCAGCTCAGTTTTTAGTTTGATGTGCTCCTTGTATGTACCTTCTGCTTCATAGCTTCACAGCTGTGCACCTGAACAGTGACTGAACACACCTTGTTTGGGTATACAGATGAGTACAGATACATTTGGTATTTACACAATGTGGGTACTGTATGTTTTCCCAGTTTCCAAATTTCCAAATTCTCTGTACCACTTCATCATGAAGCTGTATAACTAGGGATACAAAATGCAAAACATGCACTATGCACAGTTTCTCCAATCACTGCCACAGAAGCTTATAACTTCTTCTGGGTTGTCTGGGTGTCTTGGTGTCTTTCCTCACTCTTCTTCTTGCACAGTCACTCAGTTTTTGAGAACTGTCTACTCCATGCAGATTTACCAGATTTACCATTTACCAAATACTGTTTGTATTTCTTCATAACTGATGTAAATAAAGTTCAAGACATATTCAGTGACTTGGAAATGTTCATGTATCCATCCTCTGACTTATCTGAACAAAACTGGCAATTAAACTGATTATTTACAGGTATTATACCTGCAGGGGTGGTGGCCAAGTGGTTAATGTGCTTGGTTTCAGTTCAGAAGACTCCGGGTTCAAATCCCACCCCTGCCACATTTCTCCATGTAATGTGGAGTTGCATCAGGAAGGGCATCCGGCGTAAAATCTGTGCCAATTCAACATGCAGATCCACCTTGGATTTGCTGTGGCGACCCCGAGTGCAAACAAGGGAGCAGCCAAAGGGACTTACTTATTTACAGGCATTATACCAAAGAGGCTGATTACTTATGCCACCCATTATCTTGGCTTTTATATTTTTAATTCATTTATATCAAGTTGTAGAGATTTACTTTCACTTTGAGTCTAAGGAGGATAATTTTAGAAATTTTTATATTTTTACCTCCGCCAAGGAGGTTATGTTTTCGGTCATGTCTGTTTGTTTGTTGGTTGGTTGGTTGGTTGGTTGATTGGTTTGTTAGCAGGATTACTCAAAACATCCTCAACAGATTTCAATTACATTTTTACCAGGGGTGTATATTGGCCTAACTTAGAAGTCATCTAATTTTGGTAATGATCCGGAACACAATCCGGATCCAGTAATTTTTTTTAAGGATTCTTTATATTGCAGGATAGGGCCAATTTTAACATTTTTGCATGTAACTTCATGAAGACGGGTCACAAAGGCTGAACAAAAATTAAGTTATGACACAACAATAAGTTAGCATTTGTTTCTCCTCATTGAATAAACTTATTAGAAAATAAAAAAAACTTGTGTAGTTCATATAGTTTCTCTTTATAAATACATTTGCTGAAGATCTAAGGGTTTAGCCCTCTGGGGCTGACGCCGTCGTATATGACGGCTGAGACCAAGTATTATTAAATTATATATAACTTTTTATTCACCGTCCACCATCTTTGTACTCCCCAGAAGCTGTGTGATGACGTGGGCAATGTGAGTGTCCAGTCGGAATTGGTTTACTGTCACATGGTTTTCCAAAATGCAATCGTTGGGCAGATTCACCTCATGTGACACACCAAGGATTGTTTGTAGGAGTGATGTGTTACTAGTTTATTATAGGTTGCTGTGTGTTTTGAATAAATGTGTGTGGAAAATTATTTCCGCTTTACTTTTTCCTTTCTTATTACCTCCGCCAAGGAGGTTATGTTTTTGGTCGCGTCCGTATGTTGGTTGGTTGGTTGGTTTGTTAGCAGGATTACTCAAAAGTTCTCAATGGATTTCAGTGAATTTTTTTTTACCAGAGGTGTGTTTTGGTCTAACTTAGAGGTGATTAAATTTTGGTGATGATCCGGAAAAGAATCTGGATCCAGGATTTTTTCATTTTTCATGTATTTTATGTATTTACTGTACTGAGCATTTGTCATAACACTTAATGTGTGTATGGACACAGAATATGTCTGACTGTATTTCGTATAAACCTGTATTATTCAATTCACTGATTATTGTACCTGTTATGCTCTCTGGTAAATATACAGGAATAAATTGAAATTTTGTCTTCCATCATTTATGTGTATTTATTACATTAATTGTATATGAAAATGTGCATTATGTTATGATATTTAGTTAATGACATCAGATAGGTCACTTTGCCATTGGGGGGATCGTTTTGGCGCCATTGACCCTATGGCCTTGGCGGAGGTTTGCGCTCTCCAAGTGCTTCTAGTTGTATTTGAAATGCCATAAACAAATTAAAATGCGTGAAATACCAAGGCACTGAATACTTTTGCAAGCCACTGTATATTTTGACCTTGGAACTCCTAAATAAAGTTGACCAGATGACTGCAATGCCCTGCTGTAAGTGCAGAGTTAAAACTTCAGACAACGGCAAGTCCATTAATATTGTCACCACTGAACATAAAAAAATGCCAAGGAGAAGCTAAATGTCTGCATCTTTACCTTATTGAATGTAAATAAACTTTATTGATTATACATTTTTAAAACATGACAATTAGCCTTACCTTTGCCTAGCCATCCTCCCCTTTTGAAGTTCATTTACTCTCTTTATTCTAGAACATACAATGTTATTCTCTATGGTAGCCATGTGGTAAGTTAGAACATTCCCAGTTCAAGACCCCCCCACACACTTTCTCCTTGCCATGTGGAGTTTGTGTGCAGCAGGCAACTGAAATTGGAAATAAATGCATTTTTCTTGCACATTTACTACAAATATTGTTGAGCCACCAAATAATCATGCCCCCTACCTGTTCCCAGAAAGAAAAAAAAAAATGCTCTAATGTTCTGTAATATCTTTTTGTGTCTTTGGCTATCTTCTCTGATCATGTGACATTTTGAGGAAACGTGTGTCCTCAGTCTCCCTGGTTAACTGGTTGTTTGCCCGGTACAGGTGGTGAGCTTTGCCAGCCTGAAGTACGATCGGTCCTACAGCTGGATGGTGTTGTGCGTTCTCTGGTGCTCCATCGTCCAGTCCATCTTATTACCCATGTTCCTTTGGGCGTGTGATCGCTATCGCGCAGACATCCGTATGGTGTGGGAAAAGTGTGTTGCCATCATGTCCAACGATGAAGTCGATGAAGGTAAGTGGATTTAAGATGTCACCCTCCCGTCCTGTTCCCTCCTCCTTCCTCCTCACCTCCTAATGTCAACATGGCCTTCAGACAGCTCCACTCTGGATTAGACACAGAGGACAAAGTGTCCACTTGGTCCTCACAAAAAATTATGTTTTTCTAAATTCACAGTAAGTAAGTCCACAACAGCAGTGGGCGGTAAACCCACGGAACAGTTCCAAATTTACATTTGCATCACAATTTATAAATACTGTCAAACTAGTTCAAACTCTAAGAGCTTTTATTTAAAGGCCTGTTTTAACTCTCACGCTGCACCACCTGTGTGTCACTTTTGTCCAACGCAGCGAGAATTATGACACCGTAATGTGAACTCCCGCCGTGTTGCACTGCATCGCTTCTGCTCCATGGCGGGTTGAAACCGTGACAAAATAATAGCTATTTGATGATTCCATGAAACATCAAGAAATGCAGATGAGCACATGGAAATAAGATACTATGCTAAGCTAACAGACTAACCCCCCTACAGTGGTGGGCGCACTTCCGATAAGCCAATAACAGATAATTACCGAAGATAATGTTTTCATTATCAGATTATCTTTTTAGATAACTTTAAAAACCATTATCAGACCAATTATCTTCCAATTAATTTTTGTCTGATAACTTTTAAACCCATAAAGTAAACAAAGCTGAACAGTGACAAGCATTTTTAAAATTTAAAATCAGTTTAGCACCCACCTGTTAAAATTTTTGTAACAAACACAGTTATAACCTCTGTAAACAGAAGTGAACTCCTTGTATAAAAAGAGTCTCAATCCTCTGCAGACAAAGGAGAAACAGCCAAAAAAAATAAATAAATAAATTTCTTTTAACACCATACTGATATGATGGCAATATCACCTAAGTCATCCAGAGGCATACATTTTTAACTTATGGTTCAAATTTTAACCAAACTAATTTTGGACAAGTTATTTAAAATTACTGTCATGTCTGAAGTTTTATAAAGTGAAAATATCAGATATATGTTTTAGTTTTAAAGTAATGTGCTAATTTTTAAGGTTTTGTTTTGCACATGCTGTGCCCCACAGTGCATTATGGGTACGATAATGTAATCTCAGTACGTCACGACAGGACAAATGCATTTCAGACACTCTGTTCAGGCTCCACGGACAACAGCATTAAACTCTAGTGCCTAAAACTCTCTTGAATATATTCTCTGCGTTTATAGACATTGGTTTTGTATTTGCGTTTGTTAAATTCCACGCATTTTAAATGTAGCAGAAAGGGATTATCTGGAATTTTGTTTTCAAGGCCTCTACTGCCATCTACTGGCCAGTAGTGTTCATGGCAGTATTCGCCCTAAGTACTAAGCATCTGGGAACCAGTAGATGGCAGTGTTCTATTTATTTTGACCCCGGTTATATCAGATGATTGTCAGATCAACTTTTTGGCTTTAAAAATGGCTTCTTTTTTTTTTTTTACAAATGAAGTTTAAAAACAAAACAAAACATCAGCAAAATAATAATAATAATAATAATAATAACATTACAAGCCAGATCTGCAGTGTTTGCACAGGCACAGTGCAAGCGTTTGGATGCTTGTAGCTTTTCAGCAGCAGGAAACCCTCACGACGGCCGCCAACCACAATAATATATCAAACAGGTTTGATTCTCATTCGACCATATGATCGGCGATCAGGAGGTGGTCGTCAGATGTTGACCGCAGCTTGATACTCCATGTACACTACACGATGCAGGACGCACGATTAACTTGAAACTCGGTCCAAAAAATTCCTGCATGAAAAATCATCTCGCACAGTGTAAAGCACGTTTTACAACATTATAAAACGTGCACACATTCTCTCCACATGCAAAACATTTTGCGATGACACTTCCAGGGCTCCGTAAAAATGCCTGTTTTTACAAATAAAAAAATGTAATATTTTACAAAAGCACATTTATCTTTAAGCACAACGCACGACAGACGTCACATTAATGTGTTGGTTTACATAATGAATGACTGAACCAATCAGTGATTAGCAGAGGCACTTTTACCCAGAATCCTTTGCGATCTGTCTATTTGTTACAAAACCTCAGAATTAGTGCATTATTCAACATTAAAAGATATATGTTAAATTTTAACTTTGTACAAATGACAGAATTGACATTAATGGAGTTATTCTATCGGTATTAATGTTATTTATAAATCAAAACCATAACTCAGCATGACTTTATTTTTCAAGACCTCCGCCTGACCGGAGCATTGTAATTGATAGAGAGCTGGCTTTATGGTTGTTCTCAGGGTGTCTCTGTGCTGAGAGCGCTGTAATAAACAAGAGCTTCCAGCAGGGTCAGAATGTTGAAAGAAAAACGTCTGGTTTCATTGTTTGGGTCTGTTGTTATTTTTAATATTACTAGATGCTATTAAATTTGTTTTACTAGTAGTTGTAAGTGTGCCAGAGATAATATTGGAATTTATCGGTTATCTGTAACTTCCGATACATTTTTGGGTGGTTTATTGTTTTATCTTTATCGAAGATAACTTTTCAGTTATCTGATTATCTGTTATCAAAGTTAATTTTTTGGTTATCTGTGCCCACCACTGCCACCCTACCCCCTTAAAGTAGAAATGCCTCAGTACTAGATCCACCATTCTCAAACCTAAAAACACCTCAGCTCACCCAAATGTTTAATTGCAATTTTAATGAAAATAGAATGAAGAATTTCATCCATCTGCTTTCCACACTCGCTTATTCCGGTTAAGTGTCACCTGGGGCTGGAGCCTATCCAAGCGGTGACTAGGTGAGAGACAGGATTCACCCTGAACATGTCGCCAGTCTATAGAAGCCAGAACCCACACAAACACGGGGAGAACATGCAAACTCCACACAGAAAGGAGCGGGTACGAAGTGAACCCGGGACCTTCTGTCTGTGGGGCAGCAGCGCTCACCACCAGGCCCCCGAGCTGCACAAACCTCATAACAGCTCATTTACATCCCCTGGTTAATCATTTCTTAAGAAAAACACTTATCACTGCTTTTGGGATTATTTTAAGTTTGACAACAAAATTGTAAAAGATCTCTCAAGGACTGCCCACAGTACCCTCAGGGCCCACCAGGGGGCCTCGGCCCACACTTTGGGAATAATTGATTGTTAAATAACTAGAGTTTTTACATGTACAAATGTTTTAAAGACATTATGATGTCATTACATTTCATCTAATCTCTGTTGGGTGTGTGTGTGTGTGGGGGGTGATCGAGCCCCCCGCGTTTCCGCCTATGGCAGAAGTGTGGTTGTCTATGCACATTGATCATGATGACACTGACATGCAGCAGCACCTTGGAAAAAACCCGCAAAAAATACCAATATATTGGCAGGTGTTTAAAACATGATTTTCGTGACTCCGCCCACTGCTATTCCACAAACATCCAGCTTCTTTAAAAGAGCTTTTTCTCCAAAAAGAGAGAGGCTGGGCTTGACTTTCCCAATTCAAGTCTTTGATTACACATAATTATCTGCAATCAAAAGGATTTTAATTGTTTTTTTTTTTTGTTTTGTTTTTTTGGACTGTCTATGGCCATTGAACCAGGAAGAAATGTGTTTGAATGATGTGGGCAGCATTGTGTTTGGCTGTGTTTTAGGGAGAGCAGAGAACTTTGAGCCTCCAGTTTTATCGCTCAGAGATAAGCTTTCTCATTTCTAATCCCCAGAAGAGAAATGAGCTGCATCCCGTTTATGAATCAGAATCCCGATTCAATGATAAGTGAGAAAGCAACAGTTACAACAGCAGAGGAGTAAAGTCGTCATAAAAATCCCTAAAAGCCAGTTAACATCAAAGATTTCCAACAAGAAAAAGCGGTCGGAGAATGTAAAAGAAAAGAGGCGGCACTGCACTTATCCCGCTCTCGAATGAATCCAGCTGAAGGTGACGTTAGAACCTAATGTTAAGAAAATAATGTGCATCAGAGGAAGCATAAAATTTTTGTATCCAATGAAAACGCAGCACATTACAAACATGGGCAATGATGTCATAAACAGACAGGTGTTTAGGGAGGATTGTGCATTTTGCTTTTCTAATTTTATAACGTTGTAACGTAAAAGGTGAGTCTTATGACTTAGAACGTAGATGCAAATTAAAATTCCTGCCTGCTGCTGAGAAGCATTTATTATTCTGTATTTACTTAAAGTATGAGTATTAATTGTCAGACTTTTTTCTATGATAACGATACACCCAACTCATTGATTCCATACCATTCACGATTATGAGTTCACAATACAATTTTTTTAACAGAATGAGGTGCAAACGACAAATTATATTTTGACAAGAAAATCCTTTATTTCTATAAACTGTCCAAACCAAGGTGTCCTCTTCTTATAAGTGCAGCTGAAATTCTATTATCTTAAATAGCAACAAAAAATGTGGTTTTAAAACAAATCCCACATAAAAATTACTGAATAAAAATATGCTGCCAAATAAAATCAAATATACGAGGGCTGTCAATAAAGTAACGGTCCTTTTTATTTTTTTTAAAAACTATATGGATTTCATTCATATGTTTTTACGTCAGACATGCTTGAACCCTCGTGCGCATGCGTGAGTTTTTCCACGCCTGTCGGTGACGTCATTCGCCTGTGAGCACTCCTTGTGGGAGGAGTCGTCCAGCCCCTCGTCGGAATTCCTTTGTCTGAGAAGTTGCTGAGAGACTGGCGCGTTGTTTGATCAAAATTTTTTCTAAACCTGTGAGACACATCGAAGTGGACACAGTTCGAAAAATTAAGCTGGTTTTCAGTGAAAATTTTAACGGCTGATGAGAGATTTTGAGGTGATTCTGTCGCTTTAAGGACTTCCCACGGTGCGAGACGTCGCTCAGCGCTCTCAGCCGCCGTCATCAGCCTGTTCAAGCTGAAAACCTCCACATTTCAGGCTCTATTGATCCAGGACGTCGTGAGAGAACAGAGAAGTTTCAGAAGAAGTCGGTTTCAGCATTTTATCCGGATATTCCACTGTTAAAGGAGATTTTTTTTAATGAAAGACGTGCGGACGGGTCCGCGCGTTGGGACGCAGCCACCGCGACGCTCCGCCACAGGAAAAACACCTCTGTTGGAAGCCTTAAGGACAACTTGGAACATGTCCTGCTGTTAAACAATTTCTCATATACTCACTCCACTAAAAGCCATCAAAAGCCGCCTGGATTTTACAAATGGTTATCAACACGGAGGTGTTTTTCCTGTGCCGCCGCACCGCGTCGGCTGCGTCCCGATGCGCAGACCCGTCCGCACGTCTTTCATTAAAAAAATCTCCTTTAACAGTGGAATATCCGGATAAAATGCTGAAACCGACTTCTTCTGAAACTTCTCTGTTCTCTCACGACGTCCTGGATCAATAGAACCTGAAATGTGGAGGTTTTCAGCTTGAACAGGCTGACGACGGCGGCTGAGAGCGCTGAGCGACGTCTCGCACCGTGGGAAGTCCTTAAAGCGACAGAATCACCTCAAAATCTCTCATCAGCCGTTAACATTTTCACTGAAAACCAGCTTAATTTTTCGAACCGTGTCCACTTCGATGTGTCTCACAGGTTTAGAAAAAATTTTGATCAAACAACGCGCCAGTCTCTCAGCAACTTCTCAGACAAAGGAATTCCGACGAGGGGCTGGACGACTCCTCCCACAAGGAGTGCTCACAGGCGAATGATGTCACCGACAGGCGTGGAAAAACTCACGCATGCGCACGAGGGTTCAAGCATGTCTGACGTAAAAACATATGAATGAAATCCATATAGTTTTTGAAAAAAATAAAAAGGACCGTTGCTTTATTGACAGACCTTGTATGACGATTTCTCATGGCTCTGTCAGGCTTCGTTAAGCTTACAGGCACTGAGTGACGGGACACAATTGCAGGACTCAGACACAAGCGTTGGAGTAAGAAAAGGCTTTATCTTGTAAACAGGCTTAGGTTTGATACACTGGTGGACAGTCCGTGAAGCGGAGGTACAGGCAGGGCAAGACAATGGCGTAGTCCAAGGCAGGCAGGGTTCGGTGGCACAGAGAGACAAAGCAATCAGAGCAGAGGCAAAAGTAGGTCACAAATACAAGGCAATCTCATACACAGCTGGTCAGATCAAAAAATACAACTAGAGCAAGGTTACTGAGGCTGGAACGAGGGCTGAAACACAGGGTGACAAGCACAACAAACTGGCAGAGAACAGAGAAAAATGCAAGTGTTAAATAACAGGGTGTGATTAAGGAAAGTGAAAACAGGTGTGTGAGAAAGTTCAGGAAGGAGACAAAGCTGAGCCAAGCAGGAGCAAGATAGTGCAATAAAATAAACACTAAGAGGCATGGAAGAAAGAGACAAAGATGAAGCAAACAGGTGCAAGAGAGTGTAGAAAAGTAAACACTAAGCAGACAGAAAGAAAGTGGAAGGTGAGTCCCAAAAATAATGCAAGAAAATCAACACCTGGAAGGAGCAAAGAAACAAAATCAAGGCAACAAAGGTGAGAATTGAAAGTGATCAACAAGAGAATTAAAGGCTGGGGCTGAAACTAAAACAACTAATATGTGGCAAAAACATAACAAACAGAAATTACAAGTAATGACTATAGTGGTAAAATGCAAAATAAAACCAGTGACTAAAGTAATCCTAAACTGAAAATCAAAGACAGGGGACATGAGCACAGACAGAACCAAGATGAAAACCCAGGCCCGGGGCAGTTCATGATAGGCTCAAACGTCATTATTTTTAAACATTACAAATAGTCAGTCAAAGATGCACATTATTCACTATGACCAACATTGTACTACTGTGAAGAAATATTCATAACCTTGAAATCTTTTTAACGTAGTGATTAGTGAATTATTTCTACAAAATATTATAGAAATTTAAATGCTATTTTGACTTTTATCACCGTCCATTGGTTCAAAATCATCAGATGATTAAAAAGTGCACCAGTCAGGAGAAAATTGGGGGTCGACTGATTATCGACACTGATTATCAACACTGATAATCGGTTGACCCAAATATCAGCTTGGAGGAATATCAGTGCTAATAAGCGGTTGACCCCCAGAGAAAATTTGCCTTCAGTTTCCCACGTTGGTTAAAAATGCATCACAGTAAATATGGTATCACATCTGACAGCATGCCAACTGCAGACATCAGTAAAAGGCATGAGGCAAAGGAATAAAGTATATCATATCGTATAATATGTTTATGAATTTAACAGTTATTTTGCTCATTGATGCTGAAGGCAACTATTTACTGTCTAAATTCTTAAAGGAGAAGCAGTTTGTGCTCATCTATTGGGTTTTATCTTGTGGTACGGTGCATCTGTAAAGTATGCACAGCACTTCACTTTTTCCACATTTCAATGACAATGACAATGTGAAAAAAGTCAATCAATCAATTTAAATCAATTTTATTTATATAAAAATCACAACAGACAGTTGCCCCAAGGCGCTTTATATTGTAAGGCAAGGCCATACAATAATTACGTAAAAACCCCAATGGTCAAAACGACCCCCTGTGAGCAAGCACTTGGCGACAGTGGGAAGGAAAAACTCCCTTTTAACAGGAAGAAACCTCCAGAAGTTCAAATCCAAGTGCTGTCCAAAAGTTGTGATTTTTTTTTTTTTTTTTTTTTTTTTGCAAATTTATTAAAAATAAATAAACTAATACAGTTGTACACAAAGGTTTTGGCACCCCTGATAATTTTCATGATTTTCCTTTATAAATCATTGGTTGTCTGGATCAGAAATTTCAGTTAAATATATCATATAGCAGATGAACACACTGATATTTGAGAAGTGGAATGAAGTTTCAAGTATTTACAGAAAGTGTGCAATAATTATTTAAACAAAATTGGGCAAGTGCATAAATTTGGGCACCCTTATCATTTTATTGATTTGAATACATTTAGTACTAATTATTGGAACACAAAATTGGTTTGGTAAGCTCATTGACCCTTGACCTCCTTACACAGGTGAATCCATTGATGAGAAAGAGTATTTAAGGTGGCCATTTGCAAATGTTTCCCCTCTTTGCATCTCTTCTAATGAGTGGCAACATGGGAGGCTCTAAACAACTCTCAAATGACCTGAAAACAAAGATTGTTCAACATCATGGTTTAGGGGAAGGATACAAAAAGCTATCACAGAGATTTCAGCTGTCAGTTTCCACTGTGAGGAACATAGTGAGGAAATGGAAGACCGCAGGCACAGTACTAGTGAAGGCCCGAAGTGGCAGGCCAAGAAAAAGCTCAGATGAGCTGAAATGAAGGATGGTGAAAACAGTAATAGTCAACCCACAGACCTACTCCAAAGACCTACAACATGATCTTGATGCAGATAGTGCATCGTTCACCTATACAAGGAGATTCTGTATGATGCAGAGGAAGCTTTTTCTGCATACATGCCACAAACAGAGTTGCTTGAGGTATGCTAAAGCACATTTGGAAAAGCTTCATTTTGGAATAAGGTGCTGTGGACTGATGAAACTAAAATTTAGTTATTTGGACATAACAAGGGGCGGTATGCATGGCTGAAAAAGAACACAGCATTCCAAGAAAAACACTTGCTACCTACAGTAAAATTTGGAGGTGGTTCCATCATGCTGTGGGGCTGTGTGGCCAGTGCAGGTGCTGGGAATCTTGTTAAAGTTGAGGGTCATGTGGATTCCAGTCAATATCAGCAGATTTTTGAGACCAATGTTTATGAATCAGTGACAAAGTTGAAGTTGCGCTGGGGCTGGATCTTTCAACAAGACAATGACCCTAAACACTGCTCAAAATCTATTAAGGCATTCATGCAGAGGAACAAGTACGATGTTCTGGAATGGCCATCTCAGTCCCTGGACCTGAATATTATTGAAAATTTGTGGTGTGATTTTAAGCGGGCTGTCCATGCTTGGAAACTAACAAACCTGAGATGTTTTGTAAAGAAGAATGGTCCAAAATACCTTCAACCAGAATCCAGACTCTCTTTGGAAGCTATAGGAAGCGTTTAGAGGCTGTTATTTCTGCAAAAGGAGGATCTACTAAATATCAATGTATTTTTTCTTTTGGCGTGCTCAAATTTATGCACCTGCCTAATTTTGTTTAAAGAATTATTGCACACTTTCTGTAAATACTTTAAACTTCATTTCACTTCTCAAATATCACTGTGTTTGTCCGCTATATGATATATTTAACTGAAATTGCTGATCCAAACAACCAATGATTTATAAAAGAAAATCATGAAAATTATCGAGGATGCCCAAACTGTTACATACAACTGTAAATCACATGTACATAAGTATTCACAGTCTTTGCCATGAAGCTCAAAATTGAGCTCATGTGCCTCCTGTTTCCACTGATCATCCTTGAGATGTTTCTAAGGCTTAGTTGGAGTCCACCTGGGGTAAATTCAGTTGATTGGACATGATTTGGAAAGATACACACCTGTCTACATATAAGGTCCCACAGTTGACAGAACATGTCACAGCACAAACCAAGCATGAAATCAATTGTAAAATTGACGGAAATGTGGAATGTGGAAAAACAAAATTTGGAAATAGTGACGCACTGTGAACGCTTTCTGGATGCACTGTATATCTTTCATGTGAACTGGCCTAAAGGTAGAATGTAACTGAATTTTCTACCAGGGAGCAAGAGAAAAGCCTCAGCATTCCTCTGCTGCCTGGTCCATAACTATTTGGACAGTGATGTTTTGTTGTCATTTTACCTCTGTGCATCTCCACAATGGATTTTAAATGAAACCTGTGTGTGTACTGTAGACTTTCACCTTTAATTTAAATATTGTTGTAACTATTTCAGGGTTAAATACTCGATTCCTCTGTTTTCAGAGGCCACAATTAATTAGAAAAACGACATTTAAGAATTATTTTTAATACAAATCATCACTTTGACATGCCTGTTTTCTTTGGACAATCAGGCAATGGAAACATGAACATTTCTACTTTGCTGACTATGTCTTGGATTTAATTTCCATCCATCATTAAGAAACACTAAAGTACAACAAATCTGCCTCAAAAACTGAGTGATTGTGCAGGGACACTAGTGAGGGAAGCCACCAAAAGCCCCATAACAACCCTGAAGGCATTTCAGGCTTCTGTGACTGTGATTGGGGAAACCAGTTGTGGAGCAACTTTTAACTGTTGCACATTCCACAGAATCTCCTGAATGGGTCATGTGATTGTTTTTGTGAAACCTCTCGGATTAAAGGTGAAATTCTGCATGACAAACATCTTGGCAGTTTGATTTCAGCTCCATTGTGGTGGTGCACAGAGACAAGATGACAAAAACATGTCACTGTCTAAATACTTGTGGACCTGACTCTAGTTCCTTTATTTATCTTCTTTAGGTGTCTATAATTTCTACACATCAGACAAATAATATACTGTATTGTGAAAATTGCTGAAACACTTGTGAAGTTTTTAGTTTGTGATGAAATTACTCCAGGGACAGTTTAACGCTGATTACTGGTTTTCCTTGATGTTTTTGTTTGAGGTGGTTAAGTGTTATCATGTGACCTATCATGTGACCTTTGGCTGTGAGGAGATGACGTGATAAGTGTCTGTGTATCGTGATTTTCTATTCTCTAATTTTGTTCATGCTGTGTTACTTTACAACAAACAAAAATGGGATGTATTTACCCCATAGCACTTGTTTATTTATTCACATTTTCATTTCTATGCATTTAAAGTGGATAATCTTCCTGTATAGGGAAGATGTGATGATGACAATAAAATAAACGGTTCTGCGTTTATTTGCTAGGATTCTTTGGGACGCCGGAACACCTGTGCTAAAGCTGAAACACGTTTTCATGTCATTATGATGGTCATATTTCCCTCGAGTCAAAATGGGACAATTCAAGGCTTTATGTTTTTTTGAATGGATACACAAGACAGATACATCTCTCACAGATTTGTACATTTTATGATTTTTGTTCTTACATTTTTTTTAAATAATTTTAGTTTCATGCACTGCCACCTTATGATCAGATTTTAGTGACTTTAAAAGCTAAATATGTTTCCAGGCAGAATTTTTACAAAGCTGCGCTGAGCAAATGTCCAATATGTAAAAAAGAAAAGTATGGTGGCGAGAGGCCATGACACTTCTAAATTAAGACAACACGAACAAATGCAGAAAACACAAATACAGTACATCAAGTTGACAACATTAGTATCCAAAAATGTTTTTCCAATTGAGAAAATGCTTGCAAACATGGAGAATAAAAACAGTCATAACCAACAGCATATGTAACAGTTTAATTTTAGTGTTGCTTGCTGCAAATTCACATCGTGCATGCAAAAACAATGACATGTTTCACAGCTCCACTAAACAACAGAAGCACTAACAACACAAAAATAGGTTTCTGCCTGCAGGACTTTGACTTCTACTGTTCAGTGTATTGAAGGGCTGCACAAAATTCAGAATTGAATTTAGAATGATGCTTGAATTTCAGTTTAATTCTTTGAGTTGTATTTTGAACTGAGACACCTAACAGGAAGTTGAATTACAATTCAAAATTTCTGAATTTAGCACAGACCTGGTGTATTGTAGTTAAAATAATAAACCATGAAGATACAGCTATTTTAAGTGCTAACCGATGAATAAATATATTTGCTCAGCTTTACCAATCAGGTAGACCTAAAGACAACTGAGTGCTGTGTTGTACTGAACGGTCTGTCGGTAAAAGTCTTCAAGGCAGAAACCTCTTTTGTGTTGTTAGTACTTCTATTTGCCGATCAGTTGTACGTTTATGTGCATTATGTTAATATGCAGTCCACATGTTCACAAATTAAATTGTTGCATGTGCTACAGGTTATATTTTTTTCTATTTTCTGTTTGCAAGCATTTCTGATGCAATGACCAGCTGGTGAACAGATGCAGCGGCTTCTGTGTGTGTGTGTGTGTTTGCGTCCGTGTGAATTTGTGTTTTCTGCATTTGCTAGTGTTGTTTTAATTTGAAATTGTTGTGACCTCTCGTGACCACCATACTAAGAAAGTAGGGTAACACTTTACCCTACTTCATAACTGTTACATGACACAGTCATGAACATGTCGGAAATATTATGTCAATGTCATAAACATTTATGATTGCTGTCATTAAGTGTCATTTGGTTTTTGTAATGACATGTTGACAGGTTGACATACAACCCAAGACCAAAAAGGCCAAAGACAACTTCTGGTCATGTCACGTTGATTAAAGTTGAGTTGTCATCATCAAGACAACCCAAAAAATGGCAACGTGTCATTACAAAAAACAAATGACACTTAATCACAGCAGTCATAAACATTTATGACATTGACATAATGTTTATGACACACGTTCATGACTGTGTCATGTAACAGTTATGACAGTGTCATGTCACTATTATGACGATACCTTCAAGTAAAGTGTTACAGAAAGGAGTCCAAAACAAAAAATAGCTTAATCACTGAAATAAATACCAAAATGAATAATAAAGGTGAGGAGAGACAGAGAAAATAATCACAGACACTTCTGCAAAACTGGTCCCAAAATGAGGTCACATGATAATCAGGGTCCAGATCTCTACGATGCACTGTTTAACCTCCACCCAATCTGACCCTCCTTTTCCCTCTTTCTAACCCTCCGACCCTCCCTGATAACTGCTCGTTGTCTCACAGGAGCCCCAAAAACTACAGCCCACATTCTGTGTCGTAATTAACACTGCCAGTTCTCTGCTTCTTTTTTCTTTTTCTTTATTTTTCCTTCTTCCTCCAGAGGGCTTCCCGTGTATAACTCATCACAGTTGTATGTATAAGGGTTTTTTCTTTTCTTTTCTTTCCTGTTTTTACGAGGCTGCTGACGTGCATGCAGAGCTGCCTGTGCAAACAGCTGCTGTCATCTTTCATCCTTTTGGCAAAACATTTGCTCAAGATCAGCATTTTGCACCCAATTGATTTCTAACCAACATGAATGCACGAACGGAGGAAGTAAAAACTGGCAGATGAGTGATTTATACAATAAGAACCCCTTTTTTAATTATTTGATGCACAGACTGTAAATTCTGCATTTTATACAAATGTTTGAAGTTATTTCTAAACCCAGAGCCAGAAAGCAAAATTTTTTCTTTTTGGATCTGACCTCCAAATTCCTGAGCAGACCCCGTAAGAAAAAGCCAAACCAACCAGAGAACTGAACTTGTCTCTCTTATTATTCGTTCGTCTGTCTGTCTGTCTGTCTTGTGTACTGAGTCTGTTGCTCTCTAATCCTGACGCTCGTACTTTTCTGCACTTTGCAGAAAACAGCCAAGATGGAGGAATTCATGCCGACTTAATATATGACAGACCATATGACTATAGCTCGGCGCCTGAAATCATGACGGTAGACCATAATGCCAAGTATGAGTTCTCGACCTTAGAAAGGGGGGTTCCGCAAGGGTATCCATTGAGGGAACAACAGGAAGATAAAATGCAGTACTTGCAGGTATTTTTTTAAATTGATTTTCTTCATTTCTTTAACTTGATCAAATGAAATAACACTTCATTGCTAATTTGCATGGTGAAATGGCCGTGTGGCCTTTTGCAGTTTCATTCATTTTTTGAAGTTTCTTGGGTCATCAGATATTTTGTGATGTTCTATCTCCCAGAGATAACACAGATTTTTCTTTATTATTATTATTTTTTCCCTCCCAATATGATTGAAAACTGTTCTGGCTGACTAATGTTTGGTAAATATGACCATCGATTGTTCCATCAGCATGTTCGATGTGCTTCATTTATCAGCTGCTGTGTCCAACAGGCAATTGACAAAACCTTTATTCTACGAGTGGGTAAGAATTTCAGGAAAAAAAAAAAAGCGTTTTCTCTTTTTAAGTGCATTGTGTCCATTGAATGCAGCATCCATCTGAGGGAGAAGTACACACTTGGTTCCAACATGCAGGCTTCTAGGACATTTCAACAAAATAAATTTTACAAACCAATGCAACTGCAAGTGCAAGCTGTCCCAGGCTAAAAGCTGAGAATGATATTAATATCTGAAATATCAGCTGAAGATTGTTGATGGTGGTGAATCATTTTGGCCTGGAAGATTTGCATCTTAACAATGTGTCATCTTTGTTATGACAGCGTACTGATCAAATACATCCAGTGTCTTCACGGCGGTTTTAATAATGTCGTCATGAGCATTTCAGAAAAGCAGTGGTGGGCACAACAAACCTAAACGTTAGCTTGAATAACCACTAATCCACGAACCGAAAATTGAGGTGATATTTTGAGAGTTGATAAATTAAGAAAATAAGAGAGAATCAAGGCTAGACGATGTGGAGAGAATAAATCAGAGCTGTGGATTAGTAAGGATGAAGTGAGGGCAGCTATGAAGAGAATGAAGAGTGGAAAGGCAGTTGGTCCAGATGACATTCCGGTGGAGGCATGGAAATGTCTTGGAGAGATGGCAGTGGAGTTTCAAACAACATTTTTTAATAAAATCTTTGAAAGTGAGAGGATGCCTGAGGAGTGGAGATGAAGTGTGTTGGTTCCTATTTTTAAGAACAAGTGTGATATGCAGAGCTGCAGCAACTACAGAGGCATAACGTTGTTCAGCCACAGCATGAAGTTATGGGAAAGCGTAGGAGAAGCTAGGCTTAGAAGGGAGATGGTGGCGTAATGGTTTACACGTGACAGCAAGGTGAGGTTGGAGACAAATGGAAGGCTCAAAGTCCGGGCTGAGGTTGCAAACAGGCTTTAATGAGAGGGCAAGCAATGGTTGGTACACAGAAAAGCAGTCAGGTAAACACAGCAGAGGTACCAGGATCATCAGGCTGGTCGGAGTCAGTAGAAACAGGCAGGAGGTCGAGTTCACACAGAAGCAGGCAAAACTGGAAAATACGAGAACGAGAGCTGGGATGATGGCACAAGGCGCAACAAACTGGCAAACCTGTAACACAACCTGTGAACTAATAAAGCCCCAGGTGGCAATCAGCAGATGACAGACAGGTATGCAAAGCAAGACCCAGAAGTGGGGCATGGCCAGAGAGAGAGAGAGAGAGAGAGAGAGAGAGACAGACCCCCACACCAACATCCCACACGAGCAGAAAAAGAATACAAAAGCAAGCAGAGAACTGCTGCTTTTTTTGCATTTTCACAGATCTGGCAACTTGCTTCTGACAGATTGTTTGTTGCTGTGACGCCACTCTGAACTTCACACGATTGTATACGCTTCTTTTATTTCTGTTTAGCACACTTCTGGTTATTAATTGTATCTACTCTGAACGTTATTTAACAACAGTCCTGTTGTGAATCGCTAGTGGTTAGCATTCGCTAGTGGTTAGCATTCGCTAGCGGTTAGCCTTCGCTAGCGGTTAGCTTTTGCTAGCGGTTAGCTTTTGCTAGCGGTTAGCTTTTGCTAGCTAGGTCGACACCTCCCCTCTCCATTGTTACTTTTTATAGCTGTTTTTTTCTACCCGTTTAATACTTCTGTTTGTTTTTCAGTTGAACTGCTGTGAATTTTAAGTAATTTTTACTCCTGTGTAAAATCTTAGGAGCGGCTAGCAATTTCGCTAGTGGTTAGCTTGCGTTAGCTATTTCTGACCCTTCTCATCATTTTTTCATTTCATTTTTTACACTCCTGTTAGTTAATTAACTGTTTAGTGTATTTTATAGCTGCTGCTTTTTTTTTACCTGTTTAATACTTCTGTTAGTTTTTCAGTGTAACTGCTGTGAATTTGAATTCATTTATCTGCATCTGTGTGAGCCTTAGGAGTGGTTAGCTTATCCATTATTGGTTAACTCGTGTTTGCTTGGCTACATTTTTGAATTTCTTAGTGCACAAAGTACACTACTTATTATGCTTTACACCCTCCGTAAATCCTGCGTGATGTTGGAAGATAGGGTGGCTCTCTTAGATAGCCATGTCCGTAAGTTAGAGCAGCTTCTTAGCACAGTGGAATTAGATGTTACGGGTACTCCAGATGAGGTTAGTGTTGGGCCGGCTAGCAAGCCCATTAGCATCAGCTTAGAAACGCCGGCTGTGGAGGATGGCTTTCGGACTGTGGCTAGGCGGAGGAAGCCCTGTAGGGCTTGGTGCCCGGTTGTGGCACCCCGATCACACTCGCCAGTGCGAACTGTGAATCAGTTCTCCCCCTTGGATTTGCCAGATGTGAATTCTCTGAGCCCACGAGTGACTTCCACTCCTGTCTCCAGGCCAAAACACCGGTCGTTAGTGATAGGGGATTCTATCACCTGCAAAGTCAGGTTACAGACGCCAGCTGACGTTAAATGTATTCCTGGGGCCAGAGCTCCCGACATTGCATCTCATCTTAGGGTGCTGACACTGCAGAAGGGAAGACAGACAAAGGAACATGACATCAGATATAGTCACATAGTTATTCACGTTGGCACCAATGATGTCAGGATGAAGCACTCAGAGGTAACAAAAATGGACATACAGAGGACTTGTGACCTTGCCAGAAAGATGTGTCGGCATCGATTAATTGTCTCTGGTACCCTCCCCTCCCGGGGTATTGATGAGGCGTTTAGCAGGCTGACATCATTAAATAGGTGGCTGGAATCTACAGCAGGCCATGGAGCAGGTGATTAGAGACCCTGCAAGGCTTATGACAAATGTGGTGTGGAATCCATTAGCTTAGTGGGAAATTTAGTGCAGAAAATCCACTATGGTGATAGTGCAGTTTATTTGCCAGGGAAGGAATTTCAACAAGTTGAGACTGTGGCCTGCTTCCGTATTCGTGTCCATAAAAATCATAGAGGGATATGCTTTCCAAACTTAATACCCGTTACTATATTGGATGATGTTGAAATTGAGGATGGCCAGTGGTTGTTCAGGCAATAGCAAAGATTTCGTGTCTGCTACCTACAACGCATGTGGAATGTATTAAACCCAAACCTACCAAGCGGGGGGACATCAGGAGGGCACAGAGCACTAGACTGGACAGGCTTAACTTGACTAACATGAAAAGTGGGGTGGACACGCATGGACTGGGGAAGGCGGAGACGAATGGCAACTGGATTGACGACCTTGGAAACCGAAAAAGGACCAATGAACCGGGGAGTCAGTTTCCTAGGAGCGCCCTGCAGGGTCAAGTGGCGCGTAGACAGCCAGACTTTTCGTCCGGGGGTGTACGGAGGCGCGGCCGACCACCTCCGATCTGCAGTAGCCTTGTAAATCACGGAAGAATGCAACAGAGTGTGCCTAGCCTGCTCCCAGGTTCGTTGACAATGGATGATGAGACTGAGAGCTGAGGGAACAGACGAGTTGTGGGTAACTGCGGGAAAAATCGAAGGCTGGTGACCGAACACTACATGAAAAGGGGAGAAGCCGGAGACAAACTATTGTGAGAAAACTCAATCCAAGGGAGTTTGGAAGACCACGACGCCGGATGCTGGGAAGCAAGGATACGGAGACCCTTTTCTAATTCCTGGTTTAACCGTTCTGTTTGGTAGCCCGAGGTAAGACTTGACGTGACCCCAAGGAGACGGCAGAACTCCCTCCAAAAGTGCGACACAAACTGTGGACCCCGGTCAGACACAATATCCTGAGGTAACCCATGTAACGAAAAGACCTGAGACAACATGACCTCCGCCGTCTCCTTAGCTGACGCGAGGCATGGCAGAGGAATGAAATGAACCATTTTAGACAAATGATCGACTACCGTTAATATGACAGTGTTACCCTTAGAGGACGGAAGACCGGTAACAAAATCTACTGTAATGTGCGACCACGTACGTTTTGGAACTGGGAGAGGGAATAAGGTACCAGCAGGTGGATGATTAGATTATTTCTGTGTGCCGCAAATTTGACATGCATTAACATACTCTGCTACGTCTGTAGAAAGACCCATCCACCAGAACTGCTGTTTGACTACTGAAATAGTTTTCTTGATTCCTGGATGGCAGAACAGGCGGCTATCAATGCACCATCGTATCACCTTCCGCCTGAGCATCTTGGGAACATATAGGCGGTCCGGTGGACAATCAGCGGGGGCAGGTTCCTTACTCAAGGCCGATTTGACCTTCGACTCTATATCCCAAGTAATAGCGGACACAAGACATGATGCAGGCAGAATAGTGCCAGGGTCGGAGGGCATGTCACCTGGGTCCCCCTGTCGGGACAAGGCATCGGGTTTACCGTTTTTCAAGCCCGGTCACTAGGACAATGCGAAATTAAGACTAAAGAAAATTGCCCACCTAGCTTGGCGGGAATTGAGGCGTTTAGCTGAACACAAATATTTAAGGCTCCGAACACCTCCTCACATTCCTGAGTCCAAACGAATGGTTTGTTCAAGCGCTTTTGTGAATGCCGGGAGTGAAGCGCAGGCGGTTGATTGTTGTCCCCACTCAGCAGTAGCCCAGGCAGCTGCTCGACCAGACAGGTGAGTGATGATATATGCAGTCTTGGTTCTGTCTGACGGGAACATGGGTGCCATTAGCTCTAAGTGTAGTTCGCACTGGGTAATGAAAGGTCTGATGTCTCCGGAGTCTACTGAAAAGCGTTCGGGACGTGACAACTGGTTGCAGATGACTGGTGCTGGTGTGGAAGCCGGTGTGGGTGCTGGCAGCCCCGGTGGTATGCTTGGGAGTGCGGTAGTTGCATCTGACTTAGCCGGAAAATCGAGCCTGGACATTAGTTGACTCATTTGATCGCTGATAGAAGTCATAAGTTTCTTGACGGGTGGTGAGTTCGTTAAAACCGGAGGTTAGCGTTTCGAGCTTATCCTCTTGCTGCGCCAACTGCAGGCTGTGGTGGCGTACCACCGGGTGGAACGGGTCTGAGCCTGCTGCCTCCATCGTTGGCCAGTTTGTTCTGACAGGAAGGTAAGGTTGGAGACAAATGCAAGGCTCAAAGTCCGGGCTGGGGTTGCAAACAGGCTTTAATGTGAGGGCAAGCAATGGTCGGTACACAGAAAGGCAGTCCAGTAAACACAGCAGAGGTACCAGGATCATCAGGCTAGTCGGAGTCAGTAGAAACAGGCACGAGGTCGAGTTCACACAGAAACAGGCAAAACTGGAAAATACGAGAACGAGAGCTGAGATGATGGCACAAGGCGCAACAAACTGGCAAACCTGTAACATGACCTGTGAGCCAATAAAGCCCCAGGTGGCAATCAGCAGATCACAGACAGGTGTGCAAAGCAAGACCCAGAAGTGGGGCGTGGCCAGAGAGAGAGAGAGAGAGAGAGAGAGACAGACAGACCCCCACACCAACATCCCACACGAGCAGAAAAAGAATACAAAAGCAAGCAGAGAATAAAAACAAACCAAAAACCCCGCAACATACGAGACAAACCGTCAGGCCCTGACAACACATTGGACTGGGACACCAGCAGTTCGGGTTTGCTTCTAGATTGCAGCCACACTCTCAACAACAGTGCTGGGGAGGAGTGAGAGACGTGCCGTGGGCCCTTCTGGAAACAAGCTTCACGCTTTTGTTGGCTACCCACGTTAAATATGATCCTCTTCTTCTTCTTAGAAAAAATGTGAAGATCTGTGAGCAGCAATGTAGTTTCATGCTGAGAAAGAGCACTACAGCTGCAATGTTTGCTCTGAGAATACTTATGGAGAAGTATAGAAGGCCAGAAGGACATTGTATGTTTGTGGAATTAGAGAAAGCTTATGACATGGTGTAAAGAAAAGAGTTGTGGTATTGATGGGAAAATCTAGAGTGGCAGAGAAGTATGTGAGTGTAGTGCAGGACATGTACAAGGATGAATGACAGACTCATTCATGGTGGAGGTCGGATTAAACCAAGACTCAACTCTGGGTCCTTTCTTGTTTGCAATGGTGATGGACAGGTTGATGGATGAAATCAGACAGGAGTCTCCATGGACTATGATGTTTGCAGATGACATTGTGATCTGTAGTGACAATAGAGAGCAGGTTGAGTCTAGCCTGGGAAGGTGGAGATATATTCTGGAGATCAGGGGAATGAAAGTCAGTAGGAGAAAGACTGAGTACATGTGTGTGAATGAGAGGGAGCCCAGTGAAATAGTGCGGTTACAAGGAGTAGAAGTGGTGAAAGTAGATAAGTTTAAATACTTGGGGTCAATTGTCCAAAGTAATGGAGAGAGTAGTAGAGTGGTGAAGAAGAGAGTGCAGGCAGGGTGGAGTGGGTGGAAAAAGGTGGCAGGAGTGATTTGTGGCTGAAGAATATCAGCAAGAGTGAAGGAGAAAGTTTACAAACAGTCGTGAGACCAGCTATGTTGGACGGCTTAGAGACAGTGGCACTAACAAAAAGACAGGAGGCAGAGCTGGAGGTGGCAGAGCTGAAGAAGATGCTCCCATTAGCGGGCCCCACAGCAGATCAGTCATTTCCATCTCACCCTGTCCTCTGCAACTTCCTCTGTCTGTCCAGCCACCTGCATGTCCTCCCTCAGCACATCCATAACCTTCCTCTTTGACCTCCCTCTTTTCCTCCTGCCTGGTGTCTCCATCCTAAGCATTCTTCTCCCTATATAATATGGGTCCCTCCTCTGCACATGTCCAAATAATCTCATTTTCACCTCTCCAGCTTTGTCTCCAAACCGTCCCACCTGAGCTGTCCCTCTGAAATGTTCATTCCTAATCCTGTCCATTCTCATCAGTCCCAAATAGAATTGTAACATCTTCAGTTCTGCCTCTTGTCTTTTTGTTAGTGCCAACGTCTCCAAGCCGTCCAACATAGCTGGTCTCACTACTGTCTTGTAGACTTTCCCCTTCACTCTTGCAGATATTCTTGTTCACAAATCACTCCTGCCACCTTTCTCCACCCACTTCACCCTGCCTGCACTCTCTTCTTAACCTGTCTATTGCACTCTCCATTACTTTGGACAGTTGACCCCAAGTATTTAAACTTATGTACTTTTACCATTTCTACTTCTTGTAATTGCACTTTTTCAGCAGCCTTCCTCTCATTCACACATATGGACTCAGTCTTGTGCCTACTGACTTTCATTGCCCTTCTCTCCAGAGCATATCTCATCCTTTTCAGGCTAAACTCAACCTGCTCTCTACTCTCACTACAGATCACGATGTCATCTGCAAATATCATCCTCCATGCTGCTCACAGATCTTCACCTGTTTTCTAAACCTAGCTTCTACTATTCTCTCCCATAACTTCATGCTGTGGCTGATCAGCTTTATGCCTCTGTAGTTACTGCAGCTCTGCACATCACTCTTGTTCTTAAAAATGGGAACCAGCACACTTTGTCTCCACTCCTCAGGCATCCTCTCACTTTCAAAGATTTTATTAAACAATCTGGTTAGAAACTCCATTGTCATTTAGACATTTCCATGCCTCCACCGGAATGTCATCTGGGCCAACTGCCTTTCCACTGTTCATCCTCTTCTTTGCTGCCCTCACTTCATCCTTACTTATTCCTTGTACTTCCTGATTTACTCTCTCCACATCATCCAGCCTTTCCTCGCTCTCTCTTATTTTCTTCATTCATCAGCTCCTCAAAATACTCCCTTCACCTTCTCAACACTCTCCTCACTTGTCACCACCATCTGTATCTTTTACCACCCTAACAGGCTTCATATCCTTTCCACCTCTGTCCCTTTGTCTGGCCAATCGGTACAAGTCTTTCTCACATTGCTTACTATTTAACTTCTTCATACATGTCAACCTATATGGATTGTCCATAAATTATATGGATTTTTCCGAGTTTCAGTATCATACGGACGTACAAATAAAGTCTTATGGATATTCAGGGTTTGGTGTGCAGCGGCTCTGTAATAATCAGCCGTTTCTGCAGCGCAACTCCACTTTGATGCGTGAACCAATTGAAACAATGCTTCGATCCACTAGCTTGTTGGTTCTTTGATTCGCTGCTCTTCAGAAACGGCAAGTCCGCTTCTTAACTCCTCTCAAAGCCATTAAAATATCGTGAGTCACTTTTGTGTGGATTAAAGTCACTAACTGGGACTCTTGTCTTGTTGTAGTCAAGAAGCGAGAATCGTCCTCCATTCCGTTGTCTGCTGAGACAGAGTCCGGTCAGAATTAATAACTTCAAAACAAATTGCCGCTTTAAATAAAATGACACCTCTTTAAAACGTTGTATTACAGACACGAAACTACAATCGACTAAAACGTTTTTTCTTCCCAAAATGAGACGTCCTGCATTCTTTATGAATTAGACTGATGCTGATGTGAAGCACAGCAATCTCAGATGTATGGAAAGACATTCATGCCAATAATGTCTGAAAGGAAATGCTTTTGACAAAAACTACAGATTTTGTTTATTCCTATTTATGTCCAGAGATCAAGGATCCACCATGAAGAGTTTATTATGTCCAAAGCTTAAGGATCCAGTGACCAATTTCATATTTATTTACTTTATTCAATTTATTTTTCATGATTTTATTAATGTATTTCCATTAGTGACAGACAGTTCTTGTTTCTGTAAAAAATAACTAAATTTGACACATTCAGTTTGATAAAATTCAGCTTGACGCATGAATACTAGATCGCTATTGTTTGAAATTCAACTGTGGAGGAAATACTAATGATCCTGACTTTAATGTCATTGCAGCAACTCATAATTTGTAGACAAAAACCCAGTTATGTGACACCGCTATGCGGTTGTGTGTACTGTAATAAAACTGATTTTAGTGCGATTTGGAAGTTATAAGGATTTTGTGTTGATTTTATGGATTTTCTCACTTGGTTACAGGTGGACCCTCAAAGGGGTTGACATGTATGCTTCTTGTACAGCTCGCTATATACCTTATCATTAGTTTTTGCCACTTCTTCTCACGCCTTATGCCGCATCTCTTTGTACACCTGTTTACTTACTTCATCTCTCCGACTATCCCAATTCTTTTTCGCCAACTTCTTTCTCCTTATACTTTCCTGGACAACTTTGGTCCACCACCAAGTCTCCTTGTCTTTCTTCCACTGTCCAGATGTTCCATCCAGTAACTTCCTAGCTGTCTCCCTCACCACATCTGCAGTACTTTTCCAGTGGTCCAGAATTGCTTCCCTTCCATCCAGTGCCTCTCTCACCTGCTCACTGAATTTCACACAACAGTCTTCCTCCTTCAGCTTCCACCATCTGATCCTTTGTTGAGCTCTCACTCTCTTCTTCTTCTTTTTCTTCTTCTTTTTCTTCACCCCTAAAGTCATCCTACAAACCACCATCCTATACTGTCTGGCTGCACTTTATCCTGCCACCACCTTACAGTCTCCAATTTCTTTTTGCTTGCATCTCCTACACAGAATGTAGTCCACCTGTGTGCACCTTCCTCCACTCATATGTTACCCATTGCACCTCCCTTTTCTCAAAGTAGGTAAAATAGACCAGAAGTCTGTTTTATGCAAATCCTGAGCGATGCCACACTGTGATCAATCCGCATGAATAAGCAACATGATAATAAGCAACAGCAATAAGTTGTTTGCTCATGCAAACAAAATAATCCAACGTGACAGAATATGCACCGAAACAGCTTATTTCTGAAAAAAATCTTTATTGCATATATTTTGTAAAAGTTATGCAAAATGCTGTTTTTGTAACCAGATAACAACACCCCAATAGAGCGCTTCGCTCTCAGACTGCAGGCTTACTTGTAGTTCCTAGGGTTTGTAAGAGTAGAATGGGAGGCAGAGCCTTCAGCTTTCAGGCTCCTCTCCTGTGGAACCAGCTCCCAATTCAGATCAGGGAGACAGACACCCTCTCTACTTTTAAGATTAGGCTTAAAACTTTCCTTTTTGCTAAAGCTTATAGTTAGGGCTGGATCGGGTGACCCTGAACCATCCCTTAGTTATGCTGCTATAGACCTAGACTGCTGGGGGGTTCCCATGATGCACTGTTTCTTTCTCTTTTTGCTCTGTATGCACCACTCTGCATTTAATCATTAGTGATCGATCTCTGCTCCCCTCCACAGCATGTCTTTTTCCTGGTTCTCTCCCTCAGCCCCAACCAGTCCCAGCAGAAGACTGCCCCTCCCTGAGCCTGGTTCTGCTGGAGGTTTCTTCCTGTTAAAAGGGAGTTTTTCCTTCCCACTGTAGCCAAGTGCTTGCTCACAGGGGGTCGTTTTGACCATTGGGGTTTTTACATAATTATTGTATGGCCTTGCCTTATAATATAAAGCGCCTTGGGGCAACTGTTTGTTGTGATTTGGCGCTATATAAAAAAAAATTGATTGATTGATTGATTGATTGATTGATAACATTATCTGAAGTGACTTACAGTTATGTTAGCGTGCACGCACCGGGAACGCCCATCACGTGACAAAACCAATGACTTGCTGGCGTCATTTGTCACTAATGTAAAAGTAGGGTGAGTGTCTGCGTGCCAACAGCAGCAAGAATGTGTAATTTTATGATTTACAACAATTTCTAATTATTAAACATTATTTCTGAACGACATCAAGTCAACACAGCAAAATGTAGGGGAAGCTAACTGGTCTGCTAATGGTATTTGAAGTTAGATGTTAAGATAATTTACAAAAGTTAGCTTTGCTAATTAGCTGTTAGCTGATTTGTGTCCACCACTGCATAAAATTAACGATCCTAATTTCACCAATCAGACCTAGAACCAGAGATGTATACAGTAGCTCTTACAATTGTGTGTCAGAGAAGGTTGGCGATGTCTAAACGTTTACTCGAAAAGCATGTCGCTGGTGTTAGTGGAACGGCAGCACGCCTGTCTGATGTTGAGTAACGTTGTAGATGCACTGTTAGTCTTCCATTCATTGTGTTTGTCTCCATTCTCACATAAGTCTCAACAGACTTAATGATCAGCATTCTTTCTTTTGAACGTGTTTTGTTTCGGTTCCATGGTGGCTGTTGAGTTGTGACGACATAATAATGTAATTGTGTGTTTGTTAAAGTGTTGAGCTGCACTTAGACCACAAAAATAAGCAAAACTATTCATGTCAAGTCACACTTGGGTTCGAGAACTGCTGCAGTGCTTCTCAAGTGGTCTGATGGCAGAATAAAGACTTTTTTAAAAGGCTTTATTGACTTGTTGTTGTCTTTAATCCATGTCTGTCCTGCATCTTATTTCATTCTAACGCCTGTGCTGCCCTCTGTTGTTCAGTGTTGTCATTTCACCCGCTCAGCGCTACTGTATCATCTCTCTGCACTTACTAAAAGCCACCACTGGAGGGCAGGCTGATATCACTCTTGTGGCTCTGACGTCACCTTGACAAACCCTCTCTTTCTTGCATAGTTGTCAGAACAGAGTGGAATGTAAGTATAACGTTTAGGGAAGCAGTTCAGTCACAACTCTTTATGTGCATGTTGAAATGTGTGAGGGACTAAATATTAAATATACAAACACTTATCAATGCCATTCATCATTTTGGATGCATGGAAGCCCATTTCCGCCTTGGGGTGGCACCGTGCCGACATGATGGAACAGTGTGGGGAACAAAATACACAGAACATCCAAATGTCCAAATTCGCCTAAACCGTCATCGTATAAACCAGACAAAAGCAAAAGTCCCAATGCTTTTGCATGGTTTTCCATGTAATAAACACTGAATATAACGGGTTTTGTATAACAGATTTTCACTCACATTGGACAAAACGTCCCGCCCCATTGTAATGTATTTCCATTAAAAACCCTTCACATGTACTGGACAGAGCAGTCTGGACGTACCAAGTAACACAGGTAGGAAATGAAGTTTAGCACTGACACTCGCCGATTCAAGGAAAGTAGGTACCGTATTTCCGTGATTAAAGATCAGCCATTTATTTTTTTTTCAAACCGTGCTCAGACATGGTACCTAAACGAGGCAAGATGTAATTCAAGGCTGGACAGACACCACAAAGGTCTGTGATTTGTCACTTTTCACTCCTTCCTCTCCCATCATATTTCAAATGTTTTTGCAGTGTGCACGTTGATTACATTTCGATCATGGATCAGATATGTCTGGCAGAAAAGTCTGCAAATATGACCAACTTCACACAAAAAAAGGAGAAAAAAAATAGACGCTCAAATGACTAAATGACGGGCAATTCATGGAGAGAAATTGCACGTACTGTTGGTTTGGAGGTTGATGATTGTGTAAAGAAGTGGAGCTTGTAGAGGGACAAATTAAAACAGAAAAAGCCACTGTTCCTGTAGCAAATTGATTAAAGACGCGATGGAGAACTTTAAAAGGGTCACGCACATGCTGATGTCATTACATGGCCACAGAGTTACAGAAGCATAAATCAGGCTTTAGTATTTTAAGGTACCACTCTGCAGTGGACTTAGGAAAAAAGAATGACTCAACCAGATGTAATGTTTTTATTGCACATAATGTCCGGCGCTTATTTAAGGCAGGCGTTTATTTTGTTCAGACAACGTTTTGACCCGGTCATTAAATAAGGCAGGTCCCAATTCAAAGTCAGGCTTTTCATCAAGGGAATATGTAAGCGTAATTGGTGCTGGGGATTCCCTATAGATCATTCGATGCCTACTGACTGTAACTAATGCGTCACATACATATAACAGATTTTGTCCGTTTCATACATATAACGGATTTTGTCAGTTTAATACATATAACGGATTTTGATTATAACGGAGAAATTCACTTGTCCACCTGAATCCATTATATGCGAGTTTTACTGTATTTGGATTTTATAGGTCATATTTGATTTTCTAAATCTAAAAGTTAAAAATTGACTTTCTGAGCCATATCGATGAGATATGGCAAAATGATGCATTCATAGTCATAAATATAAGTTAAAATTGCAATGTTTTGTCATTATGAGATAAAGTTAAAAGTCTGACTTTTTGTGTTGATTACGAGCGAGGAAAAAAATATCTAAATTTTGACTTTCTAAGTCATAATGATTATAAGTTCATTTCAGTTATATGTCATTTATGAAATAAAATAAAGTGTCACAATTAGTGGAGTAAACAAGCATAGAAAATGAATGAATGAGTGTCATTAAAGTTAAAATTGTGACTTTTTAAGCTATGATTACAAGAAAAAGCTCAGAATTCATAAATATGGAAATTTAAAAAATCACATAGTCAACTTTATATATTACAAAGGATATACAAAGTTAAGCTTATGCCTTTCTAAGCTATGATTATAAAATAAAAAGTCACATATTCGACTTTATATATCAGAAACATGAGATACGAAGTTAAACTTTCAAAACTATGATTACGAGATAAAGTCATATTCAACTTCATATATTACAAATATGAAATACAAAGTTAAACATGACTTTCTAAGCTGTGATTATAAAATAAAAAGTCACATATTCAACTCTACATATTACAAACGAGAAACAAAGTTAAACCTACAACTTTCTAAGCTATGATTAGAAAGTAAAAAGTCACATATTAACTTTATATATTACAAACGATACAAAGTTAAGCTTATGACTTTCTAAGCTATGAAAAAAAAGTCGCATTAGACTTTATATATAGTAAACATGAGATGCAAAGTTAAATTTATGACTTTCTAAGCTATGATTACGAGATTAAAGTGACATATTCAACTTTATATATTACAAACATAAAATACAAAGTTAAACTTATGACTTTCTAAGCTATGATTATAAAATAAAAAGTCACATATTCAACTTTATATACCATAAATATGAGGATGCATTTGCTTTCCCACATTGCTCTGTAATTGTCAGTTTTTGAAAAAGGTTTTTTTTATTCATATTTTATTTTTCCTGTGGCGGAAACAGGCTTTCACATGCTAAAGTTGTATGCAAACTTTTGGCCAGTCCTGAGCATATTTCTAAGTTTTTGTTTTTATGACCTCAAATCAAAGTCTAAAGTTGAGGCTCCATACAAAATTTAAAAGCGATTCTCTTCAAGCGAAAAGTGAAAAGAAATGTGAGCCTGATATATATGAAATAAAATATGATGTCTCACTGTTTTTAAACTTTTATTGGTATTTGATTAACTGAACTCTGTCCTTCCCCTGACTTGTCTAAAGTCAGCTGCCTGTAAAAGTGATCATTAAATATTGTGATTACTTATGCAATCAATTATTTTGTGTTTTATATATTTCTAATTTAATTTATATAATGTTGTTAATATTTCTTTTCATTTTTACATAAAATTGCTTTAAAGATTAAAGAAACATTTTATTTTAAAAGCCCATTTTATTCACTTTTTTTAAAGCTGCAGTGCAGTAAAATATGTAACATACTCAGGGTTACCTAAAACTCTGCATACAGCTTGTAGGATTTCAGGGTTCTACAATTAGTTTATTTCTCAGTCTGGCCTGCTTACTGTGTTATTTTCATGCCATTAATCATCAGTGATTTTTTTTTTTTAGACATTTAGAACCACAAAGTCAAACATTTACCCCTAAAAATCCTACGTAATATCCTATATATATATATATGATTTACTCGCTCGTCCAAATGTGCATTTTCACTCAAAACAAATTTCACAAATTGGTCTTGTTTAAATTAAAATTCTTACAGCTCTCATTTGTGTAATTCTCATTAATATAGTTCAATAAGATATATCCCATATAGTTTAAAGTCCACTTATAACTGCTTTAAATCAGTTTGTTTGGTGTAGAAGAGTTTTAAACCAACTATCGACAAATAATATTCAATTTAGTCTGATTATAAATCTAACTTAAGCTGTTTTATTGTTAATTTGGAGCTGCTGAAACCAGTTTATACAATAACTGGTTTAAAATAACTAACTGCTGTCAATTAAATAATTTATTTTAAATTAAAGAATTTTTAAATAGTTTAACCTCTACTAATTTATTTTGGATGAAGCCAAAAACAGTTGGCTCAATCCTTATGTTTGACAAATTGGAACACAAAGAACGTTGCTTTTCTGTTATAATTGTTGACGATTATTTTTAATTAATGCCTGATTGATTAATCAGTTTATGGTGCTACTGAATGTAACTGACTGTGTTGTATAATTGCATGCGAGTAAACGCAACGATAACTGGAGACTCGGCTGTGTTTCGCTTACAGGTGCCCCCTACAAGAAGATACTCCCACGACGAAACCGACATGTGGACCAGCGAGCGGATCCCCACCTTTCTTCACCAATGGGCCTGTACCGAGGACATGATAGTGACTGCCCACTACAGCTCCACCTTACCGCGCCACGAGAGGCGCAGGAGCAGCCTGGTGTCCTACCACGAGGAGAACCACCACCATCGCCACCCGCAGCGCAAGCGGCGGCGCTCTGAGGACAGCCTGCACTCCCTCAAACACCTGCCAAGTGTGGTTTGCAGCGGCGAGTGTTATGAGGACGAGCAGCGCTGCTTTAGCCGCGACGAGGTGATCAATTTTATAGACGAGACACCGCTGCCGAGCCCTAGGAAGAGCCCGCGGCGCGCATCCACCATCTCACTTATCCCCAATATTTATGAGCAGCATGCTGTCATTCTTCCTCACTTCCCGCTCACAGACTTTGAACGAGAGCCTCAGGCCCTGAAGCGACTCTCCGAACACAAACGGAGCAGTAGTCGAGGCAACTCGCCCGAAGGCTCGCCCAAACCAGACCGATCTGCCGGCAAGAAGAGCCCCGGGGGTTCCAGGCCCGCAAAGGGCACCCGGGAGCATCTACGAGAAGGGAAGCGGCACAGCAAGGCAGTGTCACCTGGATGGAGCCAGCACGCTGTGGAGCATTCTCCCCGTAAGAACAGGACAGACCTTGGGGGCAGAGCTGGGGGTGAGTGGGGACACCACAAGCACAGAGCTGAGAGCAAAGGAAGCACAAACAGTTTAGGGGCGCCTGTGGCGTCCTCGTCCGGATCCGCCAGCTAAAGGCAGCGTGTGAATAACAGCGTTATTACTGGAGCCCTTATCGTGAGGAAAGCCTCTGGAGGGTCGTGTCAGTCTGAGTGATTGTCCTTTTTAAGAGTCTGTTTTTTCTATGCGTGTCACTGATCACATCCCGTTCCGTTGATTGGTCTTGGAACAGTTGGACGCCACTGTTGACTAGATGAATATTTATGTGCTAGTGGACACGTTGGGTCACTTTAGTTGTTCATCTTTCACATATCCACTGAGGAGACTTTTTTCCAGCGCTGACTTCATTATCTCAGTATTCTTGCAGCTTGTTTTGTTTTTTGTTTTTTCTGTATAATATTTTTATTAAGTGCACAAAGGATCAGATTCTCTCTAATGGGCTGATTCATTTTAAATTCCCAAATTGAAGATCCATATTTATTTTGATCACACTGTAAAGATTTTCTACTCTTCTCATTCATTCATAGTACATTGAAAAAAAGCTTTTAAAGCATCCTTTGTTGATGTAAAACAATCGTAAACCAAAAGTTTTACATTTTCTGTGTGAGATTTTGCAATATCATGTTAAGACCCCAAAACTTCCTCCTGAAAATGTGAAGTCAGTTATTCAGGCAGAACGACATGTTGTGTGTATATATGAAGGATCCTGCTTTAATTATTTCCATTTATTACTCCTTTTTTAAAGGTGTTTCCTCCTGATTCCTGTTATTCTGATGTTTGAGTTTTTGTCGACCATCACGTTGCTTTTTTTTTTTTTGGGTGCATCAAACCAACACAGTGTGAAACGATGCTTTGATTTATACTTATAACCTGCATGAAAGCATCAGTTTAGAAAAGGGTGTTATGTTATGTTTCTTTTCTGTATCCAGTTGAGATGGAACCTCTTAAAAATTTGAAAAAGGTCAAGAATTGCAAACTTCAGGCTGGTTAATATTTGGGTGTGTTTTAGGCATAACATGAAATAAAATAATCACATTATCATTGATCATTCACTTTAAGACCCTAAGTGCCATTTAACCTTGTGCTTTGCTACTAGCAGACTTTATTGAGAGGGGTTTTTTTTTTTTTTTTGGTAAGTGAATGAATCTCTGTGTAAAGTGTCAAAGTGCATCACACGAGAGCAGACACCAAAGCTCCCCGAGGTGAAGCAGAGGCCGCATAACTTTAAATTGTAATTACAGGTTGTAATACAGCACTTGCACAAATTGCCTCTGGGAACATAAGTTCACACACCACCTAAAAACTAGTGGGTACTTGGAATGGCACTTGCGCTGTGAGCTGCTTCGCACTGGGTGGAAGACAAAATGTCAAAAATAATACAAATGGCCACTGTATTTTCTCTGGACATGATATGTTTAAATAAATTGGTCCCCCCCCCCCCCCCCAAAAAAAACCAATCTACATAGAAATAAATCAATACAATAGTTGTTTTTAAGTATAGCCCATTTAAATCCAATTTGAGCCATGGAGCTAGCAAAGCAGAACAAAACCATCTTAAATCTGGATTAAATTCATCTTAAAACTGTTTAAAATCTGTTTGAACCATTCTGTCACTGATGTAGAACAGTTTGAAAGGAAATGATCTCTCATTCAACCATTTTACTGTTAGTTTTTAAGATGTTTAAACAACACAACAAGAGGGGCACTCAGGGAAGCGCATACTCTTCTTTCACAAACAGACCCTTCCACCATGCTAGCACCAACATTTTATATATATATATATATATATATAATATATATATAATAATAATAATATAATATATATATAAAATATATATATATATATATATAATATATATAATATATATATATATAATATATATAATATATATATAATATATATAAAATAATTATATATATATATATATATATAAAATAATTATATATATATATATATATATATATATATATATATATATATATATATATATATATATATATATATGAGGTCTGTGAGAAAAGTAACGGACCTTTTTATTTTTTTCAAAAACTATATGGATTTGATTCATATGTTTTTACGTCAGCCAAGCTTGAACCTTCGTGCGCATGCGTGAGTTTTTCCACGCCTGTCAGTTGCGTCATTCGCCTGTGAGCACACCTTGTGGGAGAAGTGGTCCAGCCCCCTTGTCGGATTTTCATTGTCAGGAAATGACGGAGTGATTTGGGCTTTTTTTCCATCAGAATTTTTTCAGAAACTGTTAGAGACAAGCAGCTGGAAACCATTCGAAAAATTTATCTGGCTTTCGGTGAAAATTTTACGGGCTTCACAGAGAATAAGGACTGTTACTACAGCTTTAAGGCTCTCCACAATTTCTCTTATACTCAATGGGCTGGTAAGCATTGAAAGCCGAGATAGGCATGACCCAACTTGTCCCCTGGCACTCCGAAACAGAGGTGTTCCTTTGTCTCGCTCAATCAGCGAATCGGTCCTGACGCGCGAAGCCTCCGCGTGGCTTTCCATGACAAAATCTCTTGTTAAAAGTGACATCTGCCAGAAAATGGCTGATGTTCAGCTCTTGTGATAACCAAAGAAATTGCTCATGATGGTCCCGGCTCCACACAGCCATCCGTTTAGAAATGATGTGGTGTTTTCTGCCTCTCGATGGCGGCTCGGAGCACGGCGCACCATGCGCCATTGTGGGGCATCCTTAAAGCTGTAGTAACAGTCCTTATTCTCTGTGAAGCCTGTAAAATTTTCACCAAAAGCCAGATAAATTTTTCAAATGGTTTCCAGCTGCTTGTCCCTAACAGTTTCTGAAAAAATTCTGATGGAAAAAAGCCCAAATCATTCCGCCATTTCCTCGCAATGAAACAACGACGAGAGGAGTGGACCAGTGCTCACTCAAAGCCTGCCCACTGGCGAATGACGCAACCGACAGGCATGGAAAAACTCACGCATGCGCACGTAGGTTCAAGCTTGGCTGACGTAAAAACATATGAATGAAATCCATATAGTTTTTGAAAAAAAATAAAAAGGTATGATACTTTTCTCACAGACCTCGTATATATATAAAATGTTGGTTTTATTTTTAATTTTTTTTCTGTGAGTAAGAGGTTTAAAAAAGCAGATAAATGTACCACCATCTTGCAACTGTGGAAAAAATGTCCTATATCCGCCCCTGGCTCCAAAAATGAATTTGTTCTTTCATGACCGATCGTCTACCTCCACCAAATTTCACAACAAACCTGAGCTTTATCCAGTTTAACTAAACCAACTTAAACCTTGTTAGAGCATCTGTGTGTGTGTGTGGGGGGGGGGGGGGGGGGGGGGGGGGGGGGGGGATTTGAAGCTTACCAAATTTTCTTAACAAATGGTAGTTGATTATCAAAGGAGTTGGAATGTGTGAAGTGAAGTCATTATTTTTTAAGAATATCTAAGTTAAGTCTGGAAGAATGCAGATGACAATTAATTAGAACCTGAAAATTCTGTGATGGGGTGGAGCTAATACAGTTCCCTATTTATATTTCTATATAAAATCTTCTTCTTGAGTAATCAGGGATAATCTGTTTTGGAGAAATTTTCCCTTCCTGAGCATGAACTGAGCGTATAGACATTTATCTGAAAAACAGCATGAAAAATTCAAGAAGAAAAATGAGTGAGAAAAAATAATAAATACTTTTCCCAGTTCACACTAACATAAATGTATTTGCACAATTTAAGCAAACATTTGCCAAGAATTCCTGACTAACTCCTCTCCTCTCCAGACTAACTCCTCTCTGACATCCTTATTAGTTTCTTGACTCTGATCAGCCATCTTTCAACAAAAATGCACATATTTGCTGTATTTGTTTTTGCTTCTTTAAGCATGTGGTTTTAATTGCTTGATGTGTTTCTGATTGGATAAATTTGTTGGAACTGACACTTTTTGGAAGCATAACTTCATATTGCATTGACTGTTTTTGGGATGTCTGGTTGATTTTCTGCATTTTGTTGTGTTTATGAGGTTAAAATATAATTTTGTAACATATTTAGACATTTGAATCTAAATTGGATAATGTTAAATGTTATGATTTTATTGTTCTGATCATGACTTTGTAAAAAAAAAAAAAGAGTCATTAAATTCACAAGATGTTTTGGGTTTTGGAGGTTTGTCGTTACAGTTCTGCTGTTTTCCTTCAGTATGGTCCTACAGGTGTTTGCAGGAACCTGACACCAACTGTTAAATGGCACACGGAAGTAGGTGGGTTCTGGAATTTTCCAACCGAGGTCAAATTTTATGAAGATCAATTATTTGGGATAAAAGTCATTGGGGTCAAATTTTTTATTTTGTGGATTCAATCAACCCGAGGAGGCAGAAGAACCCAGAATGCCCACAGGCCCACCCTGCATCCAGCAGCAGAACAGTGCTGTGAGTGCAAAGTATAACACACAAACCCTGATCTCTGATGATGAAAAGAGTCTGAGCCTCCACAGAGATAGCAAAAGAATTAAGTCAGTTTATTTATATAGCGCAAAAGCAAAGCTGCCTAAAGGCGGGTAACTGAACCCTTCCAACAACAAATCCCCCCCCAAAAAATAAGCACACAGGTGACAGCAGTCAGGAAAAACTCCCTCTGGTGTTTTTAGGAAGAAACCTGAAGCAGACCAGATGCAGAGGGGTGACCCAATGCTGAGGTCATACTAACAATACCAATAACAACTATTCTTTACAAAAATAAATAAACTGAAGAAAAAATAGTCAGTTGCAAAGAGTCCATCTCAGATCAGAGTCCAAGGTTTCAGTTCTTGATTTCTCTCGACTGTTACAGCAACCTGGTCTCACGGCAAGTCATGCTTCAGCAGCACAAAATATACATTAATCTATTGGTTCATGATATTGTGACGAAAAGCACCTCATTTTCATCACGGCAACACGAATTCATTCTCATTCATTCTGTGATGGCTGCACGAAATTAAAAGTGAAGCGGGGGGTCGGGGTGGTTATGGTTAGGATTGGGGGAAGGAGTAGGGTTAGTAAAAGTGAGTTAAAAAAAAAACCTGTCACGAAAATTTGACTCATTTCGTGACGGAAGGACAAAAAAAAAAAAAAAAACATGAGACTGGGCTGTGTTTGTCCTGGTCTGGGTTGGGGGGAGTAAGACTAGGTTATGGTTAAGGTTGGGGTCGGGAGTGGGAGTAGGGTTAGGAATAGTGAGTTAAAAAAAAAGCTGCTTCACGAAAATTTGACTCATTTCGTCACGGGAGCACGAAAAAAAGCATTAGACTGGGCTGGTTACAGACGTCATCACCTGGAGGCAGGTAAGTCCGTGACCACTTCTTCAGCATGAAGCATCAACAGCTCAGATCCCACAAGCACCTTGGACAGACAGAAAGAGAACAGAATCAGTTGGCAGGAAATAACAAACTTCACCAGCAGGAAATCAACAGGGATGCGCACACACACACATGCACACATGCAGCATGTCAGCAGCTCATACACATGTGCACGCACACACACACACACGTAGTTTAGCATGTTAGCAGCTCACACACACACAGTTTAGCATGTTCGCAGCTTATACACGTGCACTCATACACACAGTTTAACATGTTAGCTCACGTGTATACACAGACACAGTTTAGCATGTTAGCAGCTCACACACGTGTACACACACATAATTTAGTATGTTAGCAGCTCACACATGTACACACACACAGTTTAGCATGTTAGCAGCTCACACGTGTACACACACACACAATGTTTAGCATATTAGCAACTCACACGTGTACACACACATACACAGTTTAGCATGTTAGCAGCTCACACGTGTACACACACATACACAGTTTAGCATGTTAGCAGCTCACACGTGTACACACACATACACAGTTTAGCATGTTAGCAGCTCATACACGGGTGCACTCACACCCACAGTTTAGCATGTTAGCAGCTCACACACATGTACACACACATAATTTAGCATGTTAGCAGCTCACACATGTACACACACATACACACACAGTTTAGCATGTTAACAGCTCACATGTGTACACACACACACAATGTTTAGCATATTAGCAACTCACACGTGTACACACACATACACAGTTTAGCATGTTAGCAGCTCACACGTGTACACACACATACACAGTTTAGCATGTTAGCAGCTCACACGTGTACACACACATACACAGTTTAGCATGTTAGCAGCTCATACACGGGTGCACTCACACCCACAGTTTAGCATGTTAGCAGCTCACACGTGTACACACACATACACAGTTTAGCATGTTAGCAGCTCATACACGGGTGCACTCACACCCACAGTTTAGCATGTTAGCAGCTCACACACATGTACACACACATAATTTAGCATGTTAGCAGCTCACACATGTACACACACATACACACACAGTTTAGCATGTTAACAGCTCACATGTGTACACACACACACACAGTTTAGCATGTTAGCAGCTCACACGTGTAAACACACACACACAGTTTAGCATGTTAGCAGCTCATACGCACACAGGTTGCACGTTAACAGCTGGTATTGCAAGATACAGGTTACATATTTTTGTTGTGTTTTGCGTAAGAGAACTGATTTCATGTGTATGAATTTATTCTGGGTTTTGTTTGGTAAAATAAGGACTCTCATTTTGAAACCTTGGCTGAGCCGCTTTTAAAGTGCGGCCGGAGAGGCACAGGAGGGTGTGATCCAGTGGAAACAGTACCTGTGTCCTGAACTTTCATCCTACCTATAGAAATGTCCTGCCTCGGGTTACCACACATGCACACGACACAGAAAAGGCCATTTTTCAGGTGCCAATATTAACGGTTTTCCGTTAATGGTGTTCCATTAATAGTGTTCCGTTAATAGGTATTCCACTTTAAAGATAATACTTGGTTTTGAATAGTTGGATTTACTTATTGTTCGTAGCTTGTTTTTTAATTGAGATGTATTAACATGCTTGTGTTAGCGTGGTGTTAGCTTTGTGGACGCCGTATGTTTGGTGTCGCCAGTAGATGAATCCTGCTTTCCAGTTTTGCTGATTTGAAGTCATTTGAAACAGCAGATTCTGGCTAAATAACCAACTTTATAACAACAAGAAGCCACTTCAGTGTACAGTAGGATGGTCCTACAGAGTACGATGCTTCATCAGAACACCGGCACTGCCGGCTGACAAATATCACGGTGAAATCAGAAGAGAAGAAGACCTCAAATTGGTTTCCTTTGACAGCATGCGACTAACGAGGTATTTTACTCGTTTGTCGTTGACTGTCTCTTGTGTTATGTTGCTGTTGTGTTTGTTTGCTTGTGTTTTGTGTCTTTTAGTTTTCTGAAGGTGTCATTAAACCCGTGGTGGAACCTGCTTGTCTCTGACTGTTTGGGAGGACGTCACAGTTAAAACTGGGACTGTTCGTCGTTACCAGTGAAAGTGAAAACGCTTGTCGAAGGACTGACAGACGAGTCAAAATCACGGACTCATTAAAGACACAAACATGAACCGACTCAGCAAACATTTGATGGTGAAGCCATGAAGAAGTTGAACACTAACAGGAGTGGATGAAAAAAAGTTGCCTTAAAGAGGAGCTATGCAACTCTGGTCACCTTTTCAGTATTTTGTTTTTTTTTTTACTTTTTCTTGCATTATTCTCTATAGAGCTCCCCCTACAGCTCAGGAGTACATATGTCACCAAACTGCCCCCTCCCTATTCCCCCACTGTCTGTGTGCATTTGTTTTCAACGGACCCAGCGAACGCAATCCATGAAGCTGTGCCAAGAAAGTGATAAAACACGGAAATCCATTGAGAACAGAAACTTTATCTTGATATACTGACAAGTGCAGCAGAAAGAACGCAGGTTTGCATGCACTTTGTACACATCTTCATCTTTCAGCTCTCGCCATCCCAAGAACTGACCAAAGTTGACCCCTGTGTGACCCTTCGCTCTGTCACACACTCTTTTTCTCTTCCTCCGCCAGCGATTTTCTTTCTTTCTTTATTTATTTTTTTGCCAACTCTGCCGTAACGATGAACATGTAAGAAATAAAGTCTTCATTGGCTTGTTGTTATACTGGCTAACTCGCCAGTACCTTGATATGGGGGCGTGTATGTGTTGTTTTACTGTCATGAAGCAGTTTGTGTTTCTTGCAAGATACGAGACTCTTATTCAAAGGACAATAGGTCGGTGTCCCTTGTTTTCAGCTCCAAGATGCTTGGTTGGGGGAGAAGACATCTCCAAGCCTCAGAGAGCAGGCAGCACCCATCACATCACAACCCAGTCTCACGGATTGTCGTGATTCAGGAGCATGAAATATATGTTAATCTATTGGTTTGTCATATTGTCATGAAACTTCCAACTTTTAAACTCTGATAAGACTGAAATGATGGTTCTTGGTCCAGTGAGACATCGGCATCAATTTGACCAGTTAACACTTAGCCCAGGCTCGTGTGTCATACATCACAATGACAAAGTGAGGAACCTTGGGGTAATTTTTGATCCTACATTGTTCTTTGGCCTCCACATTAGAAATAGTACGAGGACTGCTTTCTTCCACCTGCAAAATCTAGTGAAGATTCATCCCATCCTGTCTATGGCTGATGCTGAGATCCTGATTCATGCGTTTATCTCTTTAAGATTGGACTACTGCAATGTTATAATTTCTGGTTTACCGCAGTCCAGCATTAGGGCTCTCCAATTGGTTCAAAATGCTGCAGCCAGACTTTTGACATGAAGCAGAAAGTTTGACCACATTACACCCATTTTGGCGTCTCTTCACTGACTTCCTGTCCCTGTGAGATCAGCTTTTAAGGTTCTGCTACTAGTTTATAAAATTGTTCACAGACTGGCACCTAGCTGACCTAATTAAACCTTACGTACCGGCCCAAACTTTGCGTTCTCAGGGTGCAGGACTACTTTGTGTCCCTAGGGTGAAGAAGAAGTCTGCCGGTCACAGAGCTTTCTCTTATCATGCCCCTGTTCTGTGGAATGATCTCCCCATGTCAATAAAACAGTCAGATTCTGTGGAGACTTTCAAGTCCAGACTTAAGACGCACTTATTTTCCCTTTCGTATGGCTAGCATACTGGCATAGTATAGTTCTGCACTTTTTACTCTTTTAATTCATTTTATTCGTAAACAAAACGTGCCACGGCCTCAACTTTACCTATGATCTGGGTCTTTTAGTGAAGCTTAGGGCTAGTGGCCGGCGATCACTTTAGCATTTCCTGTTTTTCTTGTTGTTTAATGCTGACAAATTATACTGTCTTTTCTGGTGCCTGATTCTGTTTTTTTCTCTCTGTTTAAGGTGCAGCTCTATCCAGAGATGGGTGTGGTATTTGTGCTGGAGACCCTCCTGTCCTGTGCACCAACAGCATTTCCTGTATATTTGTTTTGTGAATTGTTCTGTAATTTGCGTCTGTAGCATGGCCCAAGCAGAGGGTCACCCCTTTGAGTCTGGTCTGCTTGAGGTTTCTTCCTCAGAGGGAGTTTTTCCTTACCACTGCTGCTCTGGGAGTTAGTAAGGTTAGACCTTACTTGTGTGAAGCACCTTGAGGCAACTCTGTTGTGATTTGGCGCTATATAAACGAAAATAAATTGAAATTGAATTGAAAAGTGCAAAATTTTTGTCATGGGAGCACAAATTTATTCTGATTTATTCCGTGACAGGTGCACGAAAATAAAAGTGCAGTGGGGGGTGGGGGTGGTTATGGTTAGGGTTAGGTTAAGGAGTACGGTTAGGTTATGGTTAAGGTTAGGGTTGGTGGAAGGAGTAGGGTTAGTAATAGTGAATTAAAAAAAAAAAACCCCGTCACAAAAATTTGAATCATTTCGTGATGGGAGGATGAAAAAAAAAAACCCAGTGAGACTGGGCTGCACATCAAGACCACCAGAAATCCTGAAGATGACCCCTAGGCTGAGCGCGCCATCTAGTGGAGTGCAAAAATATAACAAAACTTTCACTGTCAGACATGAAGAAGTATGCTGCAGTGGTTTAAAAAAAAATGTCATGAAGTGAAGAGTTTGTGGTTCAAATCCTGTGACTGTCCATCAGCAAAATGGGAGCATCACATTTACTACCCCGCTTTTTTAAAAGTAAATTTAACTACACATTTTTATCCTCCCGATGGCCAGAGGCCTGAAGAGGGATTATGTCCTGGCAATTTCTATCTGTCCGTCTGTCTATCTGTCTGTCCCGAAAAGTGTATAAGCGTTCTGAAATCAACTCCTCTCACACTTTTAGGAGAACTTTCATGAAACTTGGTACAAGTCCTTGTAGGTTGGTAATATGCATATTGTATTATTGTACAAGACTGACACACCTTGCCATAGTTATAGCCCTTGATTAAAAAGCCTAGAACCTGCCAGTATCATGAGTTGGTGTCTACATTCGGAAATCAACCCCTCTGACATTTTTAGTATGAATTTTAGGAAATTTGGTACAAGTCCTTGTTGTATGTTGGTAATAAGCATATTGTAATTTTGTACGAGACTGACACACTTTGGCATAGTTTTGGCCCTTGATTAACAAACCTAGAACCTGCCAGTTTCTCTCTGCATCCCCAGACCAGACTGACTTCCAGAGTCCTTGATGCACATTAGGACCAAGTTTGAGATGAAGGGCACTTTGAGTTGCTTCACTTGCAGGGAATCAAACCGGCTACCCTCTAGTTACAAGCCCACAGCTCCAACCTCCAGGACACCACCTCTTCTTATTAAAGTGTTTACCACGTTTTTATCAGAAACAATCTGACACCGGACAGAAACCGTTGGTGCGTAGTGCACTTCATCCACACGTCTCCTCCATCAGCGCGCATGAGTGTGTCCACTGTAATGTTCATCACTCACCATCTGCCTCCCGTCACTCCTCACTAAACTCCACGAGGTTACAGAAGAGTTCATATGGAAAAGTAGTGACTCTGTAGCTGTGACAGGCACTGCGTGGTCTTTTTCTTAAACAAACAAATGCGTCACAAAGGGCGCAGAAAGTTTGGCTTTGTAATTTAAAGTAAATGTTTCGCACATGAATTTTTGGTTATTAGTAGATAGTAGATTTTTTTATCCTGAAGTTGCATCTTTTCTGCTTTGACATGTCATAATCATCCTTTTATGATGCCACAGCCAAACACTGGCACCTCTCAACTGGAAACAAGAACACGCTAAATAAAAGATTTCAATGTTGCCCTTTGTGTGCGTATTAAAACAGCTGCTGATGATCACCCAGTAAGATTGCAAAAACATGAATAAAAATATAACCACGTTGTTTTTAAAATACACATAACCTACAGTATAAGAAGTTGGGTTTTTCTAAAATTGAAAGTGTCACATTCTTTTTACTTAATCTGAAATGCTGGCTACTTGGTGACTTTAATGTGCTTAGATCTTCGTGTAGTACTGTTCAAAGTAATCTGTTTTTATTAACCTGGAAAGTCTGTGGTTTTATTTACTTTAATGGAAAAAAAAAATCAATGTAACATTGAATTTATTGATAAACATTTGGGAATTTCTAGTGTTACATTTTGATGAAAATACCACACACATACAACACATTCAACAGAATACAAATGACCTTTCGTGGTACAGTTCTGGATTAAAAGGCAAGTTTTTTTTATCCATTTTATTACAAAAATAGAAACTTAATATTGTGGAAATCCAGTTCAGGTAGAAATACGCAACTGCGAACTATCAGCTCTACCAGGGCCGCCATACGTCGTTCTGAAGGTTTCCAGCTTCATTGTTGCAGAGACTGACGGAGTCAAACTTGCTGTATTTTTCTTCTCGGGTATTTTGCGACACGTCGAGGACGCGCTCTTTGTTCCCAGGATTTTCTTCTGCGCAAAAATGAGATGTGTGGGCTTCGGCGGGTCTGCATTTGACCGCTGACGGATGAAGGCTCCGTGGATCAGCGGTGCCCGCGGCGCTGTCCGTGGTGCTGGAGGAGGAGCGGCGCAGTTTAGCGCAAAGCTGCGACAACATCCAACGGTCACTCCCGGTCAAATCCGACATCAGCAAGTACTGATTGACGTTTGTCAGGCAGCTACGGAAGCCTGCGTGGTGCTCAGATAGCTCGGCAGCAACAGTGGCACCTAAAAATAACCGGAAACCCAAGCGTAAATGTATGCGTAAAACCGTGCATAAAACGTCTAGAAACTACAAACACGTCACATCATATCAACTGAGAGTAAATAAGATTTGATAACTCTTTTGTTCTAAAATGTTACATCTTACAGTTGTGAATCTTTTGGAGGTTCCCCAGATGTTTCACGGTGAGCTCCAAAATGTCTGCTTTTTCCAGTTTGCGCTTTCGAATCTGAGGGAAGAGAATACAGTTCCTTTGTGAGTGTTATCATTATTAATATTTGCTGCATTATTATTGCTATACTCCTGTACACTTACACTGCTGCTGTAATAACTCTCCAGAAGCGACTTTAACTGGTCCAGACATTTATTTATACGAGCTCTTCGTTTCTTTTCCATGAGTGGCTTGGATACCTTCAAAAAGAGGAAAATTAATATTGCACTTTGCAAAACCTTTCTTGCATTTCTTTACTTAAACTGCAGCTTTGAATCTGCTCACGCACCTTCTTTCCTGAGGTAAGCATGGATTTCGCTGCGCATGCTGACGTCGCAACCATCCTTTAAACCAGACCGTTTCTGCTCCTTGGAGTTGATCTCTTTCCGTCTCCGGGCTACAAGTGAAGGAGATGCGACCCCGAGAGGATTTTTATACACACCTACTTTACATCTCAATGAGTGACACTCCCGCGCGTCTCGGGCCCTCAAAGGAGCAACACTGGCATCATGTGACAACCAAATAGGCAACCGAAGACCAGACACGCAGAGAAAATTGAGCCAGTATTTAAAAATATGATTTTAGAATCACAATAATATTTCATTTCTACATTTTTAGCACTTTTTTGCAACATGAAGTCGAAATCTAAACATCCAGCATTTCTCTTCGATTATTTTAAGACATATGTTTTTAAGATAAGAAATATTATTGATCCCACAGCGGGGAAAATCACTTGTTGCAATAGTAGTAAAGAAAGGAAAAAATATTTACATTAAAGAAAGGTGACTAAAGTATATTACAATATTTGCTGGTGGATGCATAAATTCTATAATGTGAACAGATTGCGTGAAAAATACAGGCTTAGACAAACAAAAGGATTAGACAAACAAAAGACTAAATGCAGCCTAATTAAACTCCTATCTTATTCGTCATACTAATAAAGCACGTCATAAAGCTCGACATGAAGCAGTTTTCTGCAGAGCCACTGGGCGCTGCGTAATGCGTGCGTATAAGAACAACGTGAGGTATCAAATTAAGAGAGGCGTAAAATTCGCTGCGGATACATGATGGCTGCGTGGAGATTCTTACATTGACTCTTTTATAGCTGAGTTTCACGCCACCACGTTGAAGGCAGCACCGTGATAATTTCCTGCGTGTTTTCCACAGCATTTCGATTTTCTGGGGGCCACGTGTGGGGAAACTGTCACTGCAGGAGGTGCAAGAAGAACAGACAGAAAGAGAGGGGGTGTTCAGGCAAAACGCGCAGCACCGCTTTCATTCGTGCACGTCAAAGCCCACATGTGCACGCAATAAAAGTGTTCTGTGGCTTGGCTAAAGCTGATACACGTTTGCATTCTTTGACTTCTGCGCGCCAGCAGGTTTTGTCTTCATAGATGCGCACGGAGGCACCGAGGAGAATCGCGCGCCGCCCCCTGTCCTCGGTCCCTTCGCCTCCCAATTTTTCACACTTTCCCCTGAAAGAGACAGAGGCTTGGGAAAGTCACATCTGAAACAATGCGCTGACATCGTAAGGCCAACTGAAAATGAACCGAATCAGTGCGTAAAAGCGTTCATATGGGAAAACCTGGTGGGCAGCCTCCAAATATAAGAGGCCGCGTTTCTATGATCAGACCAACGTCCAAAGGTCTGTGGATTTAGTGTTTTGTGATTACGAAGACGAATATAATATAATCACAAAAAATCTGCAGGCTCACAATGTTAGATGCGAGTTGCACTGGCGCACGGCGCACCATAGCAGCAAAGTGGCGCAATGTTCATTTTCAAATTCAGCCTCCTTTTGAGCCGCTGATGATAATGAGCTACATGAGGAGCATTTATCAGCTCGAACACACAGAAGCAGTTTCCAGTCATCGATTCTTTATTTGCATCAGATCCCGTCACCTCGAAAATCTGTTTTCATTCATGCACAGGTTCCAGACAGACTTGATACAAAAATCACGACTAATTAATTCAAGTCTCTTGCAGAAAATGACGCATTTTACGCTTTATTGTTTGACACTAATGAAGACAGTCGCGTGTCGCAGCTTTTAACCTGCAGCCGAACGCACTAATTGCATTAAATGTACCGACAACTGGCGTGGCACTGTGCAATGTGGTGCGTTTAATGGGTATGAAATCCAGACTGCACGCTGTCAGTGATCTCCACGGTGTCTTTGTCCTGCGTGGACGCCGCATTAGCGCCGGTGATTTCCTCATCTTGTCCTTTATTCGGGCAGATTTCACCGCTGATTATTCGCTGTAATTTCATTGAGTGTGCGCCTTTTCAGCATTTCCCCTTGCTTGTGCGATAACGGTCTTCGTATCAGCGAGAAAAGCGCAACAAGAAGCTTGCGTCCCATTTGGAGACAATAACGGCAGCGCCATGAAACACAAGTTAAATAAAGTGTGTGTTAAAAGAGGAGCTGATGGGCGCACTTTGACTTTTCAGCCTCAGGTCACTGATTAACCCGAGCGCACCTTTGTCATGGATGAGAGCTGACAACGCTGCGGTAATAATTGGGCTATTGGGGCGCTTGTTAGCAGCAATTAGCAAAGCAATTATGTGATTACTGCAATAAACTGTTTCTACCTGCAGGGAGGCATTTGCAAACCAATGCACCATTCAATAAGAAACGCTTTAATCTATCACACAGATTATTCCATAACAACAGTAATAATATCTCCTGTAAGGTTAATAGATTTATAAATGCATTCCAATAAATGTGTACATATTTGACATTAAATCTTTTGCTGAATTTCTGGAACATAATTATCAGTGTTGGCACCGACCTCCAGGGTGTTTATTAGGAGGATATTTAAAAACAAACAACAACAAAAACTATTCGGACCGAATGTCAACCTTTTTGGAATATCTGGTCAAAAAATATGTATTTAACTTATTTTGCTTTATTGGAAATGTGGATTTTGATACGAATCCAGAAATATTTTTGACTAACAGTTTCTGTAAACTTTAGTTTGGAAATAGGACCTCAAAAATAGTCGATAAAAAAAAATCAACAGAATTTTTTTTCCCAAAAAAAATATTTTAGCCTCTCACGTTTTGATTGGCTATAATCATCAAACTGCAACTACATTTTTAACTAACTGCAAATAAAATAAAATAACATTTTAAAAAGTAAATAATCTGGTGTGTATTGCAAATTTACATTTATTCAGTCATTAATTTATCGCAAAATAAACAGTTGCAGCTATGTTTAAAATGATTATTTGTGCACTTTTATTTCGTGAATTGTGTGTGTGTGGTTTTTCCGCACTGCAGGGAAGAACGTTGTTGAAATGCGCCAACACAGGCGCATAATTTGGCGTGAGCGGAGCAAATCGGTGCACCGCCTTCCCATTGACGCGGACGTGAAGCCTCGCTGGTGTGACCGAAGCGCTTCTTGTGCATGAAACACCAAGTCCGCACGCACAGCAGGGATCAGGTCCACGGACAGGTGCGCCCCAAAAATATGAAATATGCGCAGGATTGAGTGAGAGGCCACGCGCCGCCGAGGCTCCGAGCCAACATCAAACACAAACGTCATCATGAATTTCTATTGAGTGCTCGTCGGGTTATTTAAAGACTTCTACTTTACTTTGGGCGCACAAAGGCTGCGCTTCGGCTGTGTGTGCCGGGGTTAGCGCCTGAATAGACGAAAGGCGCACATTAACATGCTTTAAGGTTTTCTCAAGGGCCCAAATGAACTGACTGGAAAGTAAACTTTATAACTCGGTGGAGGATGAAGCTTTTGTCGCGCTCTGAAGTGAAAGACACAAGTGGCGAACAAAAGCGCAAGGCCTTTGTTAAACACTGCGCTCAATGGGCACTGATGCGCCTTCAGTTGCAAAACATCTGCCATTTACTCTGAGCCACTAGAGGCCCATTAGAATGAGAATAGAGAGAGGCTCACTCTTTTTATCCGTGCGTAAAACAACAGCCACCGGCCACATATGCAGCAACGACGCGTTTGAGGTTAAAAGAACAAATTGTTGTCAAAATGAGACACAGAGAACAACGTTTCTGCTTTTCTACATATCACACTTTGTTGTACAGTTCAGTCAACGTTTCTGCACGCTGCGCAATCTCTCCCGCGCACTTCTTAAATCTGCGGTTCTTCTGCAATAAAAAAGTATAAGAAATGTTATCGAGACTAGAGGGTGTCCTGGATGTGCAAAACACCGGAGCTATAGGCTTTAATCTGTATATGTCACAGACATGAACGAGCGAAGCTCTTCAGCATCTCACCATGTCATTTAGGTCCTTCAGACTGTTTTCCAGTAAATGCTTCTGGAGAGCATTGGCATGGCTAAAAATCTTCAGCTTCTGGGGTGCGTCGACCCCCAGGCTCCCCAACTACACTCCTCTTAACCTCCTGCCACTTTAAGCATTTTTTATGTTGTAAATTCAGATTCTAACTTTTCAGCTACTTCACAGTAGGGCTGCACAATATGGCCAAATTAGCTGAACTTTCAGGTCTTCTTTTTAAGAAAAACCTACACCACTCCATCAGGAAGCTGTATTTTATATTTTTAATTAAATATATACCAAGTTATATAGAGATTTGCTATCAGTATGAGTATAACAAAGATAATTCTAGACATTAGAAAACAGCCATTTACTCACCAATATAACCGAGTCTGTGGTTCAGATGATGTGTTCAAATTCAAAACTGGCTCAAACATTTTTCTTCTTCTACTAAGGACAATTAGAACTTTTTGTGGAACACAGCACCAACTGGGACCTAGCAGTCAATATGTGTCACCAATTTCAAAATGGCTCTTTTCAACCAGAGGTGTGGTGCCCTGACATGCCAATTGTCCAGGTGGCACCTGTGGTGTCCAATAAGATTTCAGGGAAGTCCAGTGCAACCCAGCTACACCCATGCCAGGAAGAGTTCAACATTTGACATTTCCTGTTCCATTGTGGACTCAAAATTTGGCACTTCCTGTTTCATTGTGAACTTGCCACTGTATTCCCACAAAATTCCATGAGATCTCGTCTGTCATTCCAGGAAGTGTTTGACATATGACATTTCCTGTTTCACTGTGGACTCAAAATGTGGCACTTCCTGTTTTAGTGTGAACTTGCTGCTGAGTTCCCATGACATTCCACAAGATCTTGTCTATCAATCCAGGAAGTGTTGATCCAGGAAGTGTTTGACATTTCCTGTTTCACTGTGGACTCAAAATTTGGCACTTCCTCTTTGGGACTCCCTGTATCATGAGCGAGCTTTGTGCCGTTGCGCGTCACTTCGCTAGTAATATTAACCATGTGGAATGACTCCACAAACAAAGAAAAGATTAATCATTTTAAAAGAGACAAAAACACATAACATTAGATATATGGTGAACAAATCATAAGACATTACTAAAACAGAAAACTCATCAAATGTGATTGTGAATTGTGGTGATAAGTGCAATATGTGGCTCTGTGTCTGTCCAGTGTTGATAGTTGTGCAATATTCTTGTTTTCTTTCTCTTTTTCAATCTATTTAAGTGTTTTTAAGTGTAGCTCTTTTAATCTAATTTTATTAATTGTGATGTGTGCAGCACAATGAGCCCAAACTTCCCAAAACGGACAAAATGTGTATAAATGATTTCACTGTTTTAATCCAAGGACTAAAAGCACAACAGGATTTTGGGAAACACACAAACAAAGCAGCAAAAACCATGAAAACACAACATTTTTAAAATAAAATGAACACAAAGCAGCTTATTTTAAGATATGAGATAATGAGAAAACACATAACCACTTAGCATGACGTCATTCTCTGCAATAGCATGAGATCCGTTTCGAGATCCAGGATCCAAGAGCACGTGGAACAACTTTCAGGAATTTCAGGAGATGTGAAAAATTCCAGCTGGTGGCAGCTGGCTACGTTTAGTGAAACACTCAGAGAACTAAGGTTATACCTACAGGAACTACATCATTGACGTGGTTTCTGAATAAATTACTTATTTGTGTTGTTGTATTTTCTTCTTTTTAATTTCGCTGGACTTCGAGATGTCTTTGAAAATTACATTTTCTTAAAAATGCTTTTATTGTGCACTGGCAGGATGAAGTGCGGGATTATTTTTATTGTTCAGTTTACAAGAAGACCAAATTAAATATCTGCTGATAAGGAAAAGAAAAGCAGCAGGCTGACAGTGATCCTGTGAACAGTCAGTTTGCGGTTTGATCATTTTGCTGCTTCATCTTCAAACATCAGATTCATTGTGAACAAACATCCAAGTTAAATTCAGCAGATTTATGTTGTTTCTGTTTTTGGCTGAGAAGCAGTTGGTGTCCCACTTGTTTCCCAGGCCTTTGCCTTCTTTATCTGACCAAAGTGGAAAATCGCAAAGCACCCGTGAAAAGCCGCGTGGGCGTTCCCACGATTCTCCTCGCTCCATATTTCGTGGAACACACGCATTCTGCAGCTCCCTCCACTCTAGATTTAAACTCTTCGCAGTAATTAACACATATTTTGAAATGCAAATCATTCGGTGACGTTATTCTGCAGCGCGCGCTCGCGCGAACGCGCAGCTGACATTTTGCATGACGGCGCGTGCGACGCATTTCAATGAAATTGGGATGAAATTCTCAATTAGTTGGCGCCGGCGCGCTGCGCTTCCGTGCGCACCTCTCGTGCGCGCCAAAGCGCCATATGCCGCGACAAGTGGAACTATTTACAGATTCCTTCCCACTTTCACGGTCCGCCCTCTTTGCAAACAAAACAACAATTTATCCCGTGGAATTGTCGTCACCGACCCCACTGAGGGAAAACGCCCCGAGTCAGCCGTCCAATCACAGCACTGCCTGCTTTATGGTAGTGACGTCACCGCTTACAGCCACACCGAACAATGACTTGAGTGATTTTATTTGATGGCAGGAAGAAAGTCAGACAAAAACAACGATTAAAGATGAGCAATCATACTACCAGGGCACGGACAGAGTGGGTCCTCCCACCAGGATCCAGGTCCTCTGGTCACGTCTCTGATGATGTTTTTCTTTCTTTCTTGATGACAGGGTGATGACTTATGTAACTTTCTCAGAACCTCATGGCTGACTTGTGAATCCAGCCTTTGTTACTGATAACTCATCTTTGATTGCCGGTTTTTGATCCTGACTTTCAATCCAGATTGCTGACCTCTTTTTTGTCATCATCAATCATCTTTGATCCTGATCACTGATCGTATAACTTCATCAAGGAGTTTATGCTTTTGTTGTTCGTCTGTCTTGCCTTGATGCTGTAATCAGGATCAAGAATCATCTTCTTCATTTTAGATCCATTTGGATACCAGTCAGTGTGACCACCATTTGCCTCATGCAGTGCAACACATTTCCTTCGCATAGAGTTGATCAGGTTGTCAATTGTGGCCTGTGGAATGTTGGTCCACTCCTCTTCAATGGCTGTGCGAAGTTGCTGGATATTTGCAGGAACTGGTACACACTGTCGTATACGCCAGTCCAGAGCATCCTAAACATGCTCAATGGGTGACATGTCCGGTGAGTATGCCAGCCATGCAAGAACTGGGACATTTTCAGCTTCCAAGAATTGTGTACAGATCCTTGCAACATGGGGCCGTGCATTATCCTGCTGCAACATGAGGTGATGTTCTTGGATGTATGGCACAACAATGGGCCTCAGGATCTCGTCACAGTATCTCTGTGCATTCAAAATGCCATCAATAAAATGCACCTGTGTTCTTCGTCCATAACAGACGCCTGCCCGTACCATAACCCCACCGCCACCATGGGCCACTTGATCCACAACAATGACATCAGAAAACCGCTCACCCACACGACGCCACACACGCTGTCTGCCATCTGCCCTGGACAGTGTGAACCGGGATTCATCCATGAAGAGAACACCTCTCCATCGTGCCAAACGCCAGCGAATGTGATCGGTTACGACGACGAACTGGAGTCAGGTCAAGACCCCGATGAGGACGACGAGCATGCAGATGAGCTTCCCTGAGACGGTTTCTGACAGTTTGTGCAGAAATTCTTTGGTTATGCAAACCGATTGTTTCAGCAGCTGTCCGAGTGGCTGGTCTCAGACGATCTTGGAGGTGAACATGCTGGATGTGGAGGTCCTGGGCTGGTGTGGTTACACGTGGTCTGCGGTTGTGAGCCTGGTTGGATGTACTGCCAAATTCTCTGAAACGCCTTTGGAGACGGCTTATGGTAGAGAAATGAACATTCAATACACGAGCAACAGCTCTGGTTGACATTCCTGCTGTCAGCATGCCAATTGCACGCTCCCTCAAATCTTGCCACATCTGTGGCATTGTGCTGTGTGATAAAACTGCACCTTTCAGAGTGGCCTTTTATTGTGGGCAGTCTAAGGCACACCTGTGCACTAATCATGGTGTCTAATCAGCATCTTGATATGGCACACCTGTGAGGTGGGATGGATTATCTCAGCAAAGGAGAAGTGCTCACTATCACAGATTTAGACTGGTTTGTGAACAATATTTGAGGGAAATGGTGATATTGTGTATGTGGAAAAAGTTTTAGATCTTTGAGTTCATCTCATACAAAATGGGAGCAAAACCAAAAGTGTTGCGTTTATATTTTTGTTGAGTATATATAAAAAATAGAAAACTAAGAAATCACATGTACATAAGTATTCACGGTCCGGCCTCACTTTTTTCATGCCTCTGCCACAAAAAGTGCCCGCTTTTCATAACTTTTTTTTTTTTTGCTATTTATAATCTCCTAACTCGCATAAGTGTGTACCCTCCCCAAAGTTAACCATGACCACCCCAGCCCCCCCTTTCACCCCACATTTTGTGCCCCCATCACGAAATGAATTAGTGCCCCATTACAAAAAGTGCACCATATTTGTAACCCCATCACAAACCCATAGATTAATGTACTTTTCATTACCCAGTCCTGTGAACTGCCATGAGCAGAGGTGATTCTAGGGTCTGTTGGGGCCCCAAGCAGAAATTCACTGCACCCCCCCCCCCCCCACAACAGAAATTCACCAAATTTGGTTTATCGTTATTTTAATAAATCAGCAACAAATTGTAAATAGTATAGTTTTTTCACAAGTTACAAACAGTGTGTTGTGTGTTGGGGGGTTTGGCTGGATGTTTTTGTGTTGTTTTCTTTTCTTTGCTCTCCAGGTGGTATGCAAACTGGTTTTTGTCTGTGGAGAAGGTGCTGGCAGAAGAGTCCTTCACCCTCATCAACATTATTAGCTGCACCTGTGGAGGATGTTTACGTGCAGGCCTACTGACTCGCAGCACCTGTGGATGATGCTCACGTGTAAACTTAAAGACTTTCAGCTGAAGCAGATAATGAGATGGCATTCTGCATTTAAGCCATGAGTGGTTCAAGCAGAATTGCCGGGAACTCGACCTTGTGACGTTCGTTTGTGAGACGCTGAGGACCGCGCCAGGGTTTGACACATCGTGCCTGTGAAGGAGGACGGGTGAGGGACACATGCTGTCAGCACACATCAGAGGTGATTATTGTCTGAATGATCGTTAATAGTAATTTGGCATTTTGTTACGCAGTATATTTGAACATTGATGAGAATTGTGTAGCTCGCTTCTCACTGCCGTGGCGTACGGACTGATGATCCTCCACCTGTTGTGAGAAGCTGCTCATTTACATAAAGCTTAAATTCAGACCTGAATGTGTTGCTGATAGTGTGTGCCTCTGAAAGATATTTGCTGTAGCTCTGTTGACTTACCTCACCTTTTCCATCCTTCACAGAGTCAGTTTGTCGTGTCCACCTGGGGAGTGTTTGACGGTGAATCTGAGTCCAGAAGCGCCGAGGCTTCGATCCTTTTGGGCGCTGGAGAGCGTGCCGTCCTTCACTCCACCAGACAAACTAAATATTTATGTTGTACACTAATTATTGCACTAGAGGGGGAAATAAAATCGTTTTGTTTGTGGAACCGCTTTCTGGTTATTTAGCGCTGGGTTCAGTCAGATGTTGGTCCGCTCCTCAACCTGCGTCTGCACATAACACAGTGAAGTTGCAAACACATGAATTTTTCACCATTTCAATAATTCAATAATAATAATTCAATAATAATTCAATAATTATAAAAAGAAGAAAAAAACAGAAACTTGGCATTAGACCTTGACATTAAATGTAAATGTACTGTACAAGTTATACTCACAGTCATCAGCTGGCAAAGATGAAACATCATCGCATTGGCTCTCTTTACTAGGCACCACTGGTGTAAAAAACTTCAGCAATGATCCTAAATAAATGTATATAAAAGAGAAATAATGGATGATAAATAGGCTATAATAGTCACATATCTATTACATTGATTTAATATTTCCACATTATTTTAACAATTCTTCAAAAACACAGTTCTTTGTTTATTGTAGCCTAAAACCAGTGGAATGGTTTAGTTTCAACAAAGGATATGTGAAATCAGCACTGGTTGGTTGCTGAAAAATACTTGGCTTATGCCGAGATGCACAACTTAAAATGCAGTTGCAGCTAAAACAACAACAAAAAAAGCCAGACTAGTGGCCTGTCATAGCTTGGCTGATAACAGCTTTCATCTCCAGCTGAGAGTTTAGCCCTTTCCAAACAACTAGTGTGTGTGTGTGTGTGTGTGTGTGTGTGTGCTGTAAACCAATAACATGCCAAATTTAAAAACAATGCATGAATTAAGTTTTCTGGTCTGAAAGTATTCAAGTGTCTTCTTCAATTTTTAGCTACTGCCTGCGTTCTTCCAGCCTGATAACGATAGTGGTAGTTTATCTGCTGCGCGAGGCTGACCACTCATGGCACACGGTGCGGTGTGTGGGGGGGAGCCGAACTAACTTTGCTGTCAAGTTAAACCAAGCAACTGTAGTACTGTAGTACAGTCATTAAAATCAACATAGAAAAGTATGGCCATGCCAACGCAAATTAAACTTGACTAGCACCATTCTATATCATTTCTTATATTTCGAGTGACTTACCACTATCTTGCTTTTTTCTCTCCTCTTCCTCTTTTTTCTTCTTTCTTTTCTCACTCCCAGAAGGATAGTTCCTCTTCATTTTCTTATAGCTGTCATTATCTTGTTTTGATAGTTTGATTATTTGCAGGTGCAGAGACAATTTGCAGACACACAGACATGCAAGTGAATGACTTTTCAAAACGCAAGTGTCTACTTTCGACTCGCGACTCGCAAATCTCGACTCTCTTTTGCCACCTAGTGGATCGGGGGCCCCAAGCAGCTGCCTGCCTTGTCTGGTGACAAGATGAGCCTTTGGCCGTGAGACTGGGTTGGTATTCACAGCCTTTGCTCAATACTTTGTTGATGCATCTTTGGCAGCAATTACAGTCTTAAGTCTTCTTGAATATGATGCCACAACTTGGAGCACCTACGGTAGTGTTCAGAATAATAGTAGTGCTACGTGAACCCACCTCCATATCTGTGCCAAGTTACTGAAAATCAGAGTGGGGGAAAAACACCTATATTTTGACCTTTGACCTCATTGACTTTGACCACAATAATTGACCTTGGGCACATTTGACTTTGTCTGGGCAATTCCAGACCCCACCTACAGTAGTGTTCAGAATAATAGTAGTGCTATGTGACTAAAAAGATTAATCCAGGTTTTGAGTATATTTCTTATTGTTACATGGGAAACAAGGTACCAGTAGATTCAGTAGATTCTCACAAATCCAACAAGACCAAGCATTCATGATATGCACACTCTTAAGGCTATGAAATTGGGCTATTAGTAAAAAAAAGTACAAAAGGGGGTGTTCACAATAATAGTAGCATCTACTGTTGACGCTACAAACTCAAAACTATTATGTTGAAACTGCTTTTTTAGCAATCCTGTGAATCACTAAACTAGTATTTAGTTGTATAACCACAGTTTTTCACGATTTCTTCACATCTGCGAGGCATTAATTTTGTTGGTTTGGAACCAAGATTTTGCTCGTTTATTACTGTGCTTGGGGTCATTGTCTTGTTGAAACACCCATTTCAAGGGCATGTCCTCTTCAGCATAAGGCAACATGACCTCTTCCAGTATTTTGACATATCCAAACTGATCCATGATACCTGGTATGCGATATATAGGCCCAACACCATAGTAGGAGAAACATGCCCATATCATGATGCTTGCACCACCATGCTTCACCGTCTTCACTGTGAACTGTGGCTTGAATTCAGAGTTTGGGGGTTGTCTCACAAACTGTCTGTGGCCCTTGGACCCAAAAAGAACAATTTTACTGTCATCAGTCCAGAAAATATTCCTCCATTTCTCTTTAGGCCAGTTGATGTGTTCTTTGGCAAATTGTAACCTCTTCTGCATGTGTCTTTTATTTAACAGAGGGACTTTGTGGGGGATTCTTGCAACTTCACACAGGCGTCTTCTAACTGTCACAGCACTTACAGGTAACTCCAGACTGTCTTTGATCATCCTGGAGCTGATCAATGGGTGAGCCTTTGCCATTCTGGTTGTTCTTCTATCCATTTTGATGGTTGTTTTCCGTTTTCTTCCACGTGTCTCTGTTTTTTTTTAAAGCATTGGAGATCATTGTAGATGAACAGCCTATAATTTTTTGCACCTGCGTATAAGTTTTCCCCTCTCCAATCAACTTTTTAATCAAACTGCGCTGTTCTTCTGAACAATGTCTTGAACGTCCCATTTTCCTCAGGCTTTCAGAGAGAAAAGCATGTTCAACAGGTGCTGGCTTCATCCTTAAATAGGGGACACCTGATTCACACCTGTTTGTGCCACAAAATTGACAAACTCACTGACTGAATGCCACACTACTATTACTGTGAACACCCCCTTTTCTACTTTTTTTTTTACTAATAGCTCAATTTCATAGCCTTAAGAGTGTGCATATCATGAATGCTTGGTCTTGTTGGATTTGTGAGAATCTACTGAATCTACTGGTACATTGTTTCCCATGTAACAATAAGAAATATATTCAAAACCTGGATTAATCTTTTTGGTCACATAGCACTACTATTATTCTGAACACTACTGTATCTTTGGGTAATGTCCATTCCTCTTTGCAGCACCTCTCAAGCTCCATCAGGTTGGATGGGGAGCGTCGGTGCGCAGACATTTTCAGATCTCTCCAGAGATGTTCAATCAGATTCAGGTCTGGGCTCTGACTGGGTCACTCAAGGACATTCACAGAGTTGTCCTGAAGCCACTCCTTTGATATCTTGGCTGTGTGCTTAGGGTCATTGTCCTGCTGAAAGATGAACCATCACCCCAATCTGGGCTCAAGAGCGCTCTGGAGCAGGTTTTCATCCAGGATGTCTCTGTATATTGCTGCATTCATCTTCCCTCAATCCTGACTAGTCTCCCAGTTCCTACTGCTGAAAAATATCCCCACAGCATAATGTTGCCACCACCATGCTTCACTGTAGGGATGGTGCCTGGTTTCCTCCAAACATGACGCCTGGCATTCACGCCAAAGAGTTCAGTCTTTGTCTCATCAGACCAGATAATTTTTTTTGTTTCTCCTCATCTGAGAGTCCTTCAGGTGCCTTTTGTCAAACTCCAGGTGGGCTGCCATGTGCCTTTTACTAAAGAGTGGCGTCTGGCCACTCTACCACACAGAAATTAGTCCTGTCAATGTTTCCTTTTTCCTTGACCCAAAATACATAAACATACCAAACAGCAAATGTCAGCTTTCATCAGTATGTGCCCGATCAAAATTTCATGCACGCACGCATGCACGCTTTTACGTTTACACACTCACAAACAGAGACGTGGTGGAAGACATCAAATGCACTACACTTCTCACTCATGGTAATGGCAACATGACACTTGAACTACAAAAACACAACAAATCACTAACACTAACAACATTGTTAAAATAACATGAAGCACAATAACATCATTTAAAACCCTGAACTCCCATGGTGCATTGTAGCACAATGTCCATTGTTTACTGTTGTTAGCTAATATTGCTAATTTCTACAAAAAAATGTTAGTCTTATCAACTCTGTTTTTGCAGTGTTCATCCTTGACCCAAAAAACAAGCATACTGAACTGCAAATATCAGCTCTCCCCAGTTTCTCTGTTATCAAAGCCATACACACACACATGCACACAGAGGCCATTTGGCTATAACATTATATATATATATATATATATATATATATATATATATACAAATCTTCACCCTAATTAGCACCTATGTATTTGTGTCACAATATTGTACACATTATGAACATGAAGTCTCCACACAGTAAATTTTGCAGAGTAAAATTTACTCTGCTAGCATAATATTTGGTCCCAGTCCAAACAGAGTTAAATAAACTCTATCACAGTCCTAAATCAGCTCTAGCACAGTGTAAAATCAACTCTTATTGGAGTAGAAACACTGGATTTGACAAGACGATAGAGCTGATTTCATTCAATAATAGAGTGTATTTTACTCTATTTAGACTGCGTCCAAATGTTATCCCGGCAGAGTATATTTTACGCAGCAAACTTTACTGTGCATCATAAAGCATCTATGAGTAATAATTAATCTTTATTAACATGCAAATATATGAATCAAACAATGTAATCGAGTGTTAAGTGTCTAATATTTATTGTTAAGGAGTTTTATTATCTACATAAAAAAGAAGGAATGAAACCAATCAATAAATCAAATCAATTCAACTTAATCTTTATTTCTAAAGCATGTTTAAAATGACAGCGGTCAACCAAAGTGCTGTACATAACAGAAAAATGGGCACCAAGTTACCCCCAATCATAAATAAATAAGTTAAAAATAACAATAAAATTGCAACAGACAATAAAAGACAAACTAAAGTAAAAAAAAACAGATAGTAAAAAAATAGAGATGTAATTGCTCTTTTAGGAAATAGCAGAGAAAATAAATAGGTTTTTAAAGAGGATTTAAAAGTCTCTATGGATAGGGATGATCTAATATTAAAGGGGAGACTGCAAAGGCTCTGTCACCTCTTGTCTTTAATCTGGTTTGAGGCACCTCCAGCAACAGTTGGTCAGAAGACCTTAAGGCTCTGGTTGGGGTGTAAGAAAAAAGAAGCTTTGAAAGATACACTGGGGCCAGACAATCAAGGGCTTTAAAAACAACTAAAAGACGTTTAAAATCAACCCGGTAAGGGACCGAAAGCTAGTGAAGAGTAGCCAAAACCAGCGTAATGTGGTCAGTGAAGACGAGCAGCAGTGGTTTAGAGAGGTCTGATCCAAGCCAACGTACAGAGAGTTACAATAATCTAGTCTACTTGTGACGAAGGCTTGGATAACCTTCTCAAGGTCAATCCTAGAAAAATATGGCTTGGACTTGGTTAGGAGATGGAGTTGCAAGAAACTTGTTCTAACAGCACTGATCTGCTTATCAAATTTAAAATGGCTGTCAAAGAAACAGAAAACACTTCCTCACTAATGTGCAAATAAATGCAGCAAATCATTTACATATGCTTAATTAGCTCATGTACCTATGTGGCATAAACATCAAGTATCTATTAAATATTCTTAAAAGTTTATGGTGTTGACAGGGAGGGAAAAAACAAACCAAAACCAAAATAAATTTACATTAACATGCAAACACACACAGCAAGACAATAATCTAACATGCTCACCTACTTCATAGAAAGTACCTATGGTATAAGTATCAAGTGTCTCCCATGCATTGCATTTGAGAAATCATGAGTACATGAAAAAAAAAAAATTATTATTTTAGCATTATTGTCGTCAAATTATTTACATATAAAGACCAAACAAATAAAATATAATCTGGAATTAATCTGGACTATAAGTATCAAGTGTATACCATGAATTGCTCATAAGTTTCTGTGTTCAAAAGAAAAAATATATTTATTTTCTAGCAAATATAAAAACCCACACAGAAAGGAATTGGACATTGGCGGACTGGAACCCAGAACCGACTGTAAGGTTCTGCTCTCTTGTCCGGGTACGTGTCGTGGTCTCAGGGTTCCAGTCCGGGACGTGTTCCCAGGATGAAAAACTCCTCAGATTGTGCAGCGTTTGGCTATCAGACTCCAGCTTTATGTAACAGTTCAGCTGCCGATTATATAAAACACTGTTTAAGTGTGTAAATCCAGATGTAAAACTCATTGATGTCTGTGTGTTTATAATTGCTGAATTAGTTTTAATTTAATTCACTTTTAATCAGACTTCTTGTTCAGTTTGTTTTAAATTATAAAACACTCAGAATATTTGCTCTGAAAGGGCTTCAGAAGGAAATTAGTAAATTTGATTTGATTTGTGAGCAACAGTGTGGAACCATTGCAGCACCTTGCTGCCAAAATATCAACATTATTATTATCATGTAAAAGTAGCCATGGACATCGACAGTAAAGGCCATAGCACTCTGACATTTAACCTCAATGGCCTTGACCTTTAGCCATATGAATGACCTCTGGCTGACCTTGTTTCTGAAACCCACACAAGTTTGTGCCACATTTCGTTCAAAACAGGTTGGAAATCTGATTCCTTGACCTTAACCGTTCCTTGACCGTTGGGGTTTTTACGTAATTATTGTATGGCCTTGCCTTATAATATAAAGCGCCTTGGGGCAACTGTTTGTTGTGATTTGGCGCTATATAAATAAAATTGATTGATTGATTGATTAAGCTCCACCGAAATGAAATGTTTAAGGGAAATTTTGTGGTCAGCCTTCATTTACAAACCAAGTTTGGTAGAAATCAGCAAAGGGGAGGAGCTGGCCAGCAAAAACAAAGGCAGCCGTGACCTTGGCCCCAATGAATGACATTTGGCAAATTTGTCCTTGAAGAGAAATTCCAGAACCAACCTCCATGTGTGCCACGTTTGGTGCACATTGGAGTGAAAAACACTGACCCCAGTGACACTGACCTCAGTGATTGACCTTTGGTAAATTTGACCTCTTCTGGGCAATTCTGGAACGTACCTCCATGCATATACCAAGTTTATGCAGACTGGAGTGAAAAATAGTTGACCTTTGACCTTTGGGAAATTTGACCTCGCCTCTGGAATTCTGGAACCCACTTACACATGTGTGCCCTGGACCTTTGCCAAAACAAATCCTTGAAGGGCAACTCTGAGGTCAACCTTCATCGATATACCAAGTTTAGTGGAAGCTGACCATCAGAGCACAAATTTTGCTACAGTTGTGTTCTGCAGAAATGCTCATGGGAAAGGAAAAACAAAGAGTTTTCCCCGTCAGTTGCCATGTCCCAGTGGGAGGAGCTACTGGCTCATGGTTTTGGTGTAGGTTTGGATGATGCCCTGGAAGTACTGCTGTGTGTTTTTGTGTGGTTGAAAAATAATAATGTAGCATTTTGGCAGGAAATACCAGAAGAGGAAGGAGTAGAGGCTGGAGAGTACTGAGATGGCGTTCAGGGTTTCTATGTACTTGCCGTAGTACAGCAGGTACTCGGTGGAAAAGATGATCCAGGTGATGATGAGCAGGAGCAGGCAGAAGGTGATGGCTTTTGCCTCGTTGTAATTTTTGGGGAGGTCTTTTCCCATGTAGGAGAAGATAAAACAAAGGAGGCACAGAAATACAAGAAACCAAGCAGGAGACAGAGACACAAGACTGAGCTTTAGTTCACACCCGAGAATGATTTTGTCTGGGTACCAGAAGGTTTCATTGTTAGGTTTTGGGGGTTCCAGAGAATAACTGATGATGAGCAGCAGCGTCTGGACAGTGAAGGCGACAGTGATGACCAGCCACTGGCCGTGATACTTCATCCACCAGCTTCGCAGCTGAGGAAACTTGGCGGCTATTTTGAAAATGCAAACTATTTGAAAAGAGCGCACGACGAAGCACGCTAGACACGGAGTGTAGAAGAGCAAAAACGGCAGGAAGCGCAAGATGCAAGAGGAAGTTGTTGGTTTGCCGAAGTAGAAAAAGATGCTGAGACTGCACAGGCTTAAGCAGCCCAAAATCAGGAAACACATCGGTCCTCCGGCAGACTTGACCACAGGCGTGTTGTAGTTCTTGGCGAACAGAACAGACATGGCCAGCGTGAGAACAACCAAGATCCAGCTCACCACCATGGTGGCTATGGCCAGGCTGTCGGTGAAGGGAACGTACTCCATCGACCGCGGACTGCAGGACATACTTCCCATCGTAGACCACTCTGTCTCCTTACAGGGGAGGCACTGGTAGGGGTTTTCTGTATCACAAGAGATGGACAATGAGTTCAAGGTTCATTTCTGAAAACAAAACTTCAGACAGTCAATGGAACAACACGCTGAAAGTGCTTAATTTTCTATTTTATTTTCTAAATAACTAGAAGGACAGGTGACCTACAGTAGTACCTCAGCCAAGGCCCCACAGGGTCCCCTTTCATTTTAAGTCATAAATCAAGTTTCAGTTTTTATCTTATTCCAGTGGGTCACCCCTTATCCAAAGACATATTTTGTCTAGTTGATCCAGATCATCTCCTGGTTTCTACCAAAGTACCAAAATGATTTCAATTTATTCCATTCAACTTATTTTATTTGTATGGCAACAAATAACAACAAAGCTGCTTCAAGGTGCTTCACAGGAAGGAAGTCTGACCTCATCAACCCCCCTGAGCAACAACACAGGAGACAGTGGCACATCCTGTCCTCAACCTTGATACTGATCACTCATCTGTGTTTCTAATTGATCTTTGATCCTAATCACTGATCTTAAAATTTTACAGTCATTGCCTATCTTAAATCTTGATATTTGATATCAAACCCATGCTTGACTCTGAGCTTTGAACGTAACCACTCATCTTTGATTCTGATGTTGCCCCAATGATGCATCTTTATTTCCGATTTCTCAACTTTGAATCTTTCTGAACTTTCAGTCTATTCACTCATCACTCATCTTTGGTCCTAATCCCTTAATTTAGAGTTTGATCACTCGTCTTTGTTGATGAGATGTAAATTTTGAACATGAAGGTTGATCCTAATCACTCATCTTTGTGCCTTACTGTAACTTTCATATACATCACTCATGTTTTACTCTGACAGCTGGACTTTGATCCTTTGAACTTTGAGCTTAATCACTCATCTTTGTTTATGATATCTGAACACTTGACACTAATCACTTGTCTTTGATCGTGATCTTTGATATGCATCACTCATGTTTGATTCTGAAAGCTGGGTTTTGATCCAGAACTTTGACCCTAATCACTCATCTTTGACATGTACCTTTCATATGTACAACCCCAATTCCAATGAAGTTGAGACGTTGTGTAAAATGTAAATAAAAACAGAATACAATTTGCAAATCCTCTTCAACCTATATTCAATTGAATACACAACAAAGACAAGATATTTAATGTTCAAACTGATAGACTTTGTTGTTTTTGTGCAAATATTTGCTCATTTTGAAATGGATGCCTGCAACACATTTCAAAAAAGTTGGGACGGGGCAACAAAAAGGCTGGGAAAGTTGATGAATGCTCAAAGAACACCTAATTGGAAACAGGTGAGTGCCATGATTGGGTATAAAAGGAGCATCCCCAAAAGGCTCAGCCATTCACAAGCAAAGATGGGGCAAGGATCACCACTTTGTGAACAACTGCGTGAAAAAATAGTCCAACAGTTTAAGAACATCCATCCATCCATTTTCTTCCGCTTTATCTGGAGTCGGGTCGCGGGGGCAGCAGCTCAAGCAAAGCCGCCCAGACCTCCCGATCCACACACACCTCCCCCAGCTCCTCCGGGGGAACCCCAAGGCGTTCCCAAACCAGCTGAGAGATGTAGTCTCTCCAGCGTGTCCTGGGTCTTCCCCGGGGCCTCCTCCCAATGGGAGTGCCCGGAACACCTCTCCAGTGAGGCGTCCAGGCTCTTTTCTGGAGTTTAAGAACAATGTTTCTCAATGTTCAACTGCAAGGAATTTAGGGATTCCATCATCTACAGTCCATAATATAATCAGAAGATTGAGAGAATCTGGAGACCTTTTTACACATAAGCAGCAAGGCTGAAAACCAACACTGAATGCCCGTGACCTTCGATCCCTCAGGTGGGACTGCATTAAAAACTGACATCATTGTGTAAAGAACCTTACTGCGTAGGCTCAGGAACACTTCAGAAAACCATTGTCAGTTAATACAGTTTATCGCTACATCTACAAGTGCAAGTTAAAACTCTACCATGCAAAGCGAAAGCCATACATCAACAACATCCAGAAACGCAGCCGACTTCTCTGGAGCCGAGCTTATTTGAAATGGACAGACGCAAAGTGGAAAAGTGTGCTGTGGTCTGATGAGTCTACATTTCAAATTGTTTTTGGAAATCATGGACGTTGTGTCCTCCGGACAAAAGAGGAAAAAGACCATCCAGATTGTTGCGCAAAGTTCATAAGCCAGCATCTGTGAGGAAAAAGACCATCCAGATTGTTGCGCAAAGTTCATAAGCCAGCATCTGTGATGGTATGGGGGTGTGTTGGTGCCCATGGCATGGGCAACTTACACATCTGTGATGGCACCATCAATGCTGAAAGGTACATCCTGGTTTTGGAGCAACACATGCTGCCAACCAAACAACGTCTTTTTCAGAGATGTCCCTGCTTATTTCAGCAAGACAATGCCAAGCCACATTCTGCACGTTACAACAGCGTGGCTTCGTAAAAGAGTGTGGGTACTAGGCTGGCCTGCCTGCAGTCCAGACCTGTTACCCATTGGAAATGTGTGGTGCATTATGAAGCGCAAAATACGACAACAGAGACCCCGGACTGTTGAACAACTGAAGTTGTACATCAAGCAAGAATGGGAAAGAATTCCACCTACAAAGCTTCAACAATTAGTGTCCTCAGTTGCCAAACACTTATTGAGTGTTGTTAGAAGGAAACGTGATGTAACACAGTGGGAAACAAACCACTGTCCCAGCTTTTTTGAAACGTGTTGCAGGCATCCATTTCAAAATGAGAAAATATTTGCACAAAAACAATAAGGTTTATCCTGATTGCTGACCTCTGATCGATTTCTCTGATTGCAGATAGCTTCCATTAGTGTTCTCTCACTAATTTTCCTGTGAGAACAATTCAACAACTCACCTGTGGTGTTGATATAACTTCCATTTGGGCAGATTTGACAGTTGAAGCAGCATTTGTGGATTCCGTCTTGTTTTTTTGCATATCCTTCAGGACACTCTTTAGAACACAGTGAAACTGGAACCTGGACAGAAAATCAAAGTGGGAGAAACTCAACACTATAAAGAACTGTGGGAAAGTGGTAGAAATTATTACTGTGCACCCGGAAAGTATTCACAGCGTTTCACTGTTTCCACATTTTATGTTATATACTTATTCCAAAATGGATGAAATTCATTTTTCCCTTCAAATTCTACTTACAATACCCCATAATAATAACATGAAAAAAGTTTTTTTTTTTTTTTTTTTTTTTTTTTTTTAAGATTTTTGCAAATATATTAAAGTAAAAACTAAGAAATCACATGTACGTAAGTATTCACAGCCTTTGCTCAATACTTTCTTGATGCACCTTTAGCAGCAATTACAGCCTCAGGTATTCGTGAATATGATGCTACAACCTTGGTGCAACTATTTTTGGCCAGTTTGACCCATTCCTCTTTGCAGCACCTCTCAAGCTCCATCAGGTTGGATGGGGAGCGTCGGTGCACAGATATTTTCAGATCTCTCTAGAGATGTTCAACCGGATTCAGGTCTGGGCTCTGGCTGGGTCACTCAAGGACATTCACAGAGTTGTCCTGAAGCCACTCCTTTGATATCTTGGCTGTGTGCTTAGGGTCATTGTCCTGCTGAAGATGAACCATCATCCCAGTCTGAGGTCAAGAGCGCTCTGGAGCAGGTTTTCATCCAGGATGTCTCTGTACATTGCTGCATTCATCTTTCCCTCAATCCTGACTAGTCTCCCAGTTCCTGCTACTGAAAAATATCCCCACAGCATGATGCTGCCACCACCATGCTCAACAGACCAGAGAATTTGTTTCTTCTGGTATGAGAGTCCTTCAGGTGCCATGTGCCTTTTACTAAGGAGTGGCTTCCGTCTGGCAACTCTACCATACAGGCCTGATGGATTGGTGCAGAGATGGTTGTCTTTCTGGAAGGTTCTCCTCTCCCCACAGAGGAATGCTGGAGCTCTGACAGAGTGACTATCAGGTTCTTGGTCATCTCCCTGACTAAGGCCCTTCTCCACCCGATGACTCAGTTTAGACGAGCGTCCAGCTCTAGGAAGAGTCCTAGTGGATCCAAACTTCTTCCATTTATGAATGATGGAGGCCACTGTGTTCATTGGGACATTCAAAGTAACAGAAATGTTTCTGTACCCTTTCCCATATTTGTGCCTCGAGACAATCCTGTCTCAGAGGTCTGCAGAAAATTCCCTTGGCTTCATGCTTGGTATGTTCTCTGACATGCACTCTCAACTGTGGGGCCTTATATGTAGACAGGTGTGTGTCTTTCCAAATCATGTCAAATCAACTGAATTTATACTAGGTGGACTTCAGTTAAGCTGTAGAAACATCTCAAGGATGATCAGTGAAAACAGGAGCTGCCTGAGCTCAATTTTGAGCTTCATGGCAAAGGCTGTGAATACTTATATACGTGTGATTTCTTAGTTTTTTATTATTATATTTGTAATAAATTAGCAAAAATGTAAAAAAAAATACTGTTTTCACATTGTCATTATGGGGTATTGTGTGTAGAATGTTGAGGGAAAAAATATTTAATCCATTTTGCAATAAGGCTGTACAAAAAAGAATAAGGCTAACAAAAAAGGGAAGTGCTTTCCAGGTTCACTGTATTATTATTTATTATTATCATTATTATTTATTTTTATAATGGAACAGTCCTCAACATACCTGCAATTAACTTGTCTACAACTTGTGCCGCCTGCCAACATCACCAACAAAATTACACAAATAAACATATAAAACTACAACATACTGCTTTATTTAAAAACTTACTCCTTTTGTGTGCCACTCAATTTTACTGTTGTTGATGAAGAATTGCTGCGATTGTTCAAATCCGACCACTTGTGCATCTCCGCTGTGATTCCAGAAAACCACAGAATAGGTCCCGTATGTTGGGTCACCATTTGCATCAAATTGAATCTTCTGGTTTAAAAGAGTGAAGTTGGACTTCTTCAGTTCATCTAGAACCTGATGTGGGTCACAAAGTTCACAGGAATGTTACTCAATGAATAAAGCGGCTACAATTTTTTTTTTTGATGTCTCAGAAACTAATGGACTGATCTCAAATAATATAAAAAATACATTTTAGAGCAGATTTGTCAAAAAATATAATTGATCATTTTGACAAAGTAAAATTTGCTAATCAGCAAATTATAACAAAACAGCTTTGAACAAAAAGAGTCATAATAAAGAGGACTAAGAGGCAGGAAATGGAACATTGGGAGTTTTTGACATCTAAATTATGATAATTATCAGTATTTGGAGAACACCATAATTTATCTCCAATTACAGATATATAACTGCTGATGAGGGTGTGCAGAGGTTGATATACTTTGGTGTCATCTGCAAATATTTTGCACAATGGCCTAATAACAGAATTAAGATCATTAATAAACAACAAAAAGAACAGGACCAAAAACTGAACCTTGGGGCATGCCAGTAGTTACCTAAACCCATTTTGACCTAGATTTATTAAGAGACACACATTGTTTTTTTTGATTATGCAAAGCCTTTACGGGAAACTAAGTAAACTGCATCACTAGATGTGCCGCTGTCATACATGAAAGGTCAGTAAGGTATATCTTATATACACTCAACAAAAATATAAACGCAACACTTTTGGTTTTGCTCCCATTTTGTATGAGATGAACTCAAAGATCTAAAACTTTTTCCACATATACAATATTACCATTTCTCTCAAATATTGTTCACAAACCAGTCTGAATCTGTGATAGTGAGCACTTCTCCTTTGTTGAGATAATCCATCCCACCTCACAGGTGTGCCATATCAAGATGCTGATTAGACACCATGATTAGTGCACAGGTGTGCCTTAGACTGCCCACAATAAAAGGCCACTCTGAAAGGTGCAGTTTTATCACACAGCACAATGCCACAGATGTCGCAAGATTTGAGGGAGCGTGCAATTGGCATGCTGACAGCAGGAATGTCAACCAGAACTGTTGCTCGTGTATTGAATGTTCATTTCTCTACCATAAGCCGTCTCCAAAGGCGTTTCAGAGAATTTGGCAGTACATCCAACCAGCCTCACAACCGCAGACCACGTGTAACTACACCAGCCCAGGACCTCCACATCCAGCATGTTCACCTCCAAGATCATCTGAGACCATCCACTCGGACAGCTACAGGAACAATCGGTTTGCATAACCAAAGAATTTCTGCACAAACTGTCAGAAACTGTCTCAGGGAAGCTCATCTGCATGCTCGTCGTCCTCATCGGGGTCTCGACCTGACTCCAGTTCGTCGTTGTAACCGATTTGAGTGGGCAAATGCTCACATTTGCTGCCGTTTGGCACGTTGGAGAGGTGTTCTCTTCATGGATGATGTGAAGGAGATGTGTTGCACTGCATGAGGCAAATGGTGGTCACACCAGATACTGACTGGTATCCCCCCCAATAAAACAAAACTGCACCTTTCAGAGTGGCCTTTTATTGTGGGCAGTCTAAGGCACACCTGTGCACTAATCATGGTGTCTAATCAGCATCTTGATATGGCACACCTGTGAGGTGGGATGGATTATCTCAGCAAAGGAGAAGTGCTCAATATCACAGATTTAGACTGGTTTGTGCACAGTATTTGAGGGAAATGGTGATATTGTGTATGTGGAAAACGTTTTAGATCGTTGAGTTAATCTCATACAAAATGGGAGCAAAACCAAAAGTGTTGCGTTTATATTTTTGTTGAGTATATTATATTCCGATTCTAAGGTGGAACTATGCCAGTATGCAAAGGTATATCTAAATATCTAAAGGGGAGTAAAATAGGAGAGTAGAAAAGAGCAGAGTAGAGCCACTTAGGTGCCTGGTCTTGAGAACCAGGGATGGATGCATGTCTGATCCTCTAACAATAGATTGGTGAGGCAACAACGACCGAGTCTAAAACCAAACTGGTCATTACTTAGCATATGTAATCTATCAATTTCTGCTGAATTAACTTCTCAAAATTTTCCAAGTTTGGGATGTGAAGCTCATGGGCCTGTAATTTCCAGCCTTTGATCTGTGACCTTTTTAAAAGACGAATATAACATGAGCCATTTTTCAGTCCTCCAGTAGTAAACCTTGATACAGCGACTGTCCAAAATATACGACAAACAGGAAAAGCTGAAACAAATCACAGTTTATTTTAGAATTCTAGGATGCAGTCCATCTGGTCCAAAAACCATATTTGGATAAGTATTCTGAAGTGATGATTGTATATCTTATACCTTAAAAAACATATCTTCCAAAGCTGTGTTGTATTTATAAGCAACTTACATTTTCAAAGCATGGATCTAACAATAGTGTTGAGTTTCACCGCATGGCTATAAAAATAACTTTGATCTTCATCATGGGACCTAAAAATAACTTTGATCTTCACTACAGGGACCTACAATAACTTTGGGCTTCACCATGTGTATCTAAAAATAACTTTGATCTTCACCACAGGACCTAAAATTAATTTTGATCTTCACCACAGGCTCTAACAATAACTTTGATTATTATCATGGCACCAAAGAATAACTTTGAGCTGCACCATGGGCACCTATGCGAAAGTAATAACAGCCAGTCGTTATTATTATCACCACCATTCAGCAAAGGAGGACCTTGTTACATTATAAATCACTGTGATGTCATAAAACATAAAATACTGGAAGAGAAAAAAGGAAAAGAAACACATGAAAGAAATCTACCTCTGTATGTAATCAGCTCTTCTCTGATCCTCTCCACAAAATTTGTTCACAATGTACTTTTTTTGTACTGTGATAAACAGATGGTCCAGTCACCTGACCACTGCCCCTGCTGGTTGTTTGAGGTAATAACCCACCTGTAGGTGTTTGGAGTAACTCATACCTACCATGTACGAGTGCACTGTAGTACTATTGCTACATTCTCCAGCTCCACATTGTAAGATGTTGTGTAAGGCGTGGGCGACGGCGTAGACGGCAGAATAAACAGGAAACGAGTAAGACTGGTCCTCTGTCACGATATCTTCTGGACTCAGGCTGCTGCAGTTGCAAGCCTGATTACAGAAGTCCTCTTGTCCTCCATCGTCGCAGTAATTCTGGCTTTTGGACGAGTAGATAAAATCAGTGAATCCAGGTATGTACACAGCGGACTCAGAAATGCCGAGTACTGTTCCGATACTTTGGATCCCTTTCTGCTGGCGGAGCTTCTTGTTTAAGGACCAAGCATCACTGGCTATCCACACCTTCTTGGTGATGTTCAGTCTGATCGCCGCCTCGATCACAGCTTCAGCGTATCTCTTAGCAGCGAAAACGATGACGGCGTGAATCTGCTGAGCTTCGATCTGTTTGAAGATGAGGGAGTAGTTGGTGTTGTGGTTGAGGTCAACGTTGTACGCCAGGCAGATCTTCGTGTTCTTAATTTCACTGCGGAACAGTTCGAGGCTGTCTTTGCCATAGTCGCTGTCACTGTTAAGGAACGCCACCCAGGTCCAGTTGAAGTGCAGTAAGATTTTAATCAGCACGCGTATGGCGTGTTTGTTGGAATGTACCGTTCGCAGAAAAGTGGGAAATCTCTGTTTTTCTGACAGGATGGAAGCAGCAGCTCCATAGCCAATCTGTGAGGAGAGCAACAGAGGAAGTATAAAAAACAGAAAAAATTCCAATCAGAGTTTAGATCGTGACACAGCACTAAGTCGGCACTTTTAAAAGTTCATAATGACATCACTTTGTCGGTGGATGCAGGGAATCCTGATGTGCTGGTTCTGTTGGACCTCACAGCAGCCTTTGATACTGTGGATCACACAGTACTTGTTTTCCGGTTAGAACATTTTATTGGCATTCAGCATACTTAAATGGTTTAGATCATATTTGGCTGAAAGGAGCTTTTCTGTTATGACTGGGGACCTCTCCTCATCAACTGCTCCTCTGTGTTGTGGAGTGCCGCAGGGTTCTGTTCTTGGGCCTATTCTATTTTCTTTGCACATTCTGCCATTAGGGTCAATTATAGCCCAGCACAACCTGTCCTTTCATTGCTATGCGGATGATCTGCAAATCTATCTGCCTATGAGGACTAATGGGAGTGATGCTTTGTCATCATTATTTAACTGTATTCGCGATGTAAAGCAGTGGCTGTCCCAAAATGTCCTTTACCTGAATGATGGTAAAACTGAGATCATGGTGTTTGAACGCTCTGGCATACCAAATGTGGCAATGCCAAATTTTGGTGCTCTGGCTAATTATGTCAAACCAGCTGTCAAGAATTTTGGAGTGATATTTGACAGCTGTTTGAAGTTCGATCAACAGATAAACTCTGTTGTCAAAGCAAGTTTTTTCCAGCTTTGTCTATTGGCTAAAATAAAGCACTTCCTCAGTAGACGTGATTTTGAGACAGCCATTCATGCTTTCATCAGCTCCAGACTTGATTATTGTAATGCACTTTATTCTGGCATTAATCAGTCTTCTCTTGCACGTCTCCAATTTGTGCAGAATGCTGCTGCTCATCTTTTAACAAACATTTTTAAATATGAGCATATTACGCTCATTGGCGTAATATGCTGTATAACTGAAGCTGTATAACTGGGGATACAAAATGCAAAACATGCACAATGCACAATTTCTCCAATCACAGCCACAGAAGCCTGTAACGTCTTCCTGGTTGTCTGGGTGTCTAGGTGACTTTCCTCACTCTTCTCCTTCTTGCACAGTCACTCAGTTTTTGACAACTGTCTACTCCACGCAGATTTACCATAGAGTGCCATACTATTTGTATTTCTTCATAACTGATGTAAATAAAGTTCAAGACATATTCAGTGACTTGGAAATGTTCATATATCCATCTCCTGACTTGTCTGAAGAAAACTTGCCAATAAAACTGATTATTTACAGGTATTATACAAAAGGGGCCCATTACTTATACCCATCATCTTGGCTTTTATATTTTTTATTAATTGATATCAAGCTGTAGAGATATACTTTCAATTTGAGTCTAAGGAAGATAATTTTAGAAATTTTTATATTGAGAAGTCTGATTTACTTTTGTATTTGAAAAGCGATAAACAAATTAAAATGTGTGAAATACCAAGGGGCCAAATACTTTTGCAAGCTACTCTATGGCCTTGCACATCCCTACTTGTCTGAAATTTTAACTTTGCACACTTACAGTAGGACATTACGAGCATATGGCCAGCTTTACTTAGATGTTTCGAGGTCAAGATACAAACGCTGGGGTGATCATGTTTTCGCGGTAGCTGGCCCCGCACTGTGGAACAAGCTACCTCTTGAATTTCGTACTATTCCTGACCTAGCACTTTTTAAATCTAAGTTAAAGACTTACTTATTTCAACTGGATTTTAACACCTAGTGGGGAGGTGACATGTTCTGTTTTTACGTGCCGTTTTAAAATTTTATTGTATATGTGCTTTATTTTTGTGAATTTGTGTTTTTAATGTTAAGCACTTTGGATATCAGTAAATCTGTAAAGCGCTCTATAAATAAATGTTGATTGATTGATTGATTGATTGATTGATTGATAGGTCAAATTCAAGGTCTAACTGTTGAACACAGTTTGGGGTCCACATTGATGAAGTGGTTCCATTTTGCCAGGAACGGATCAAACTCAGTAAGAATACCACTGGGCATGAAGTCAGTAAGAGCTATGGCAACTTGACCACACTGACCTTGACCTTCATCAAAAAGGCTGACATCTATCTGACCTGGTCAATACCACATTTAGTCAAAATCAGGAGTTGAAGGAGAAGGAGTTGGCCAACAGACAGACTAGCAAGACCTGACCTTGACCCCAATGATTGGCCTTTGGCAAGTTTGATCTTGCTGGGCAAATATGGAACAAATCACAAAATCACATATGTGCCAGGGTTGAAGTGAAAAAAATTCAATTTTGACCTTTGACCCCAATGACATTAACCCAACGAGTTACCTTTGGTAAATTTGACATACCTGCATATGTGTGCCACGCTTGGTGGACATTGGAATGGGAAAACTTACAACCTGTACTTTGACGCCAATGACCTTGACCCATGCAATTAACCCTTCAGAAATTCAATGCCACCTAGCCAGTTCCAGATCCCACCTACATTATGTGTGAGACGCTTGGTGGACATCAGAACAAACAAAACAAAAATCTAAATTTTGACCTTTGACTCATTGACCTTGACCTTTGCCAATAAAATTGTTAAGGCCAATTCAGGGCTCAACCTTCCTCAGCATACCAGGTTCAAGGGAAACCGACCAAAGGAACTGGGAGGAGATAGAGAACAAACAGAAAAACTTCAAATTATAGTATGACATCAAAGACACACAGAACCTTATTATGACATCAGACAGGACCTTATTATGACATCTCCGAATCACTGTCAAACACACAAAGCACATGCTCCCTTTAGGATCCCTTCCTGTATTTATTTTTTAAACAAATTGTGATCAGCTCTCTCTAAAACAAACGTCAAGGTCAAATGTCAAGTCTGGATTTTCACCCCAGGGACTGAGTGATGCTTTTGGCTCTGTGTCGACTGTCGGCTTTTGATGTATCTTTGTAGATGACCAAACAAACAATATCAGCATCAACAACAACAAAAAAGATTGTGACCGTTGGCTTGGAAGAACATAGACTCATCGAGAAAGATGCGAAAGGGACATTTGTTTTGGGGACACTGAAAAAAGGATGACAAATAACATAACTGTCTTATGTATCTCTATTAGATACATAAGACAGTTATGTCAGTTGGACATGTTCTGATCATGTGCCACCAAAGTGCATATCATGTAAATCCAACAGACTTTTTTCTGGTGCAGGCTGCTTAGAACAAACATGTTGCAGTTTTTGAAAGTTTTTGATAAATTTCAAATCTGATTTTCTGCTTATTAAAACTGAGCTCCCACATGCTTTTTCTGAATCTAAAATTTATTATTCAAATTGCAGAACTTTTATAGAAATCCACAGTCTTGGACAGATGAAGAACAAAGGAACAAATTGACGCCAGCAGCTCCCCCTGGCGGCCTTTCTGCAGCACTGCCGTCACCCTGACGACTAGATATTTAGTTTGGAGATGTCATGAAGAAGTACCCTTTGACTCACTTTTCATTTCCAACAAAACATTTCAAATTTAACAATAATGTGTGGTATTTACCAGCGGGATGAGGTTCATGGTGAAGAACGGAGCCACGGTCACGGTCTCAGTGCTCTCAAAAGGCCCGAGCACTCCGAGCAGTCTGGACACTCTTTTCTGTTTGTGGTCCAGCGGTTTGATGGAGCCGTTGGATGAGATGAGTTTGAGAATTCCCGGGAAATTGTGCAAGTCAGAGCAGTGGTCAAAAATCTCGTAGCCTAGGGACACGTTTGGCAGCAGGTCGGTTGAGTTGTTGATTTGTTCAACGGAGAATCTCATCACCTGAAACCGCCGGTAACTCGACAGAGATAGAGGCTGGCTGTGAGCACAGAAAACAGAGTGACATTAAAACAAATTCTTACTTAAATACCCTGTTTGAGGAGAAGTAGCCATAAAAACAAAGGATTTAGTGTCATCTAGTGGTGAGGTCTCAGAATGCATTCTGATGTCACCAGTCACAATTTTGTTTTCCTTTCATGGTTTTGCTTTGTTTGCAAAAGTTGAGCTCGGGTTCTCTTTGGGTCAGTGGGGTCCAGGTACTGTTCCTACAGTTGGATGTAAACTTGATTTTAATTTAAGTTATAAAACAGACATTTATGCCTAAATCTGACCTTTATATGAACAGAACACAGCGCTGCTGAGTTTACAGACAATGTACTGTTACACAGTGGCGGCTCCAGAGGTTTTTTTTTTCTTTTCTTATGGGGTTCGGTGGGGGGGGGGGGGGGGGGGGCTACAAATATGTTGCCAATTAAGATGTAAAATATAAACAAATCAAGTCATAACAGTGATGCGTTTGGACACAAAAGCTGGGCCATGAAAATATCACTATAATTGTGTGTTTTACAGTAAAAGTGCCACATTTTGTACACATAGTTTGATATTTAATTAAAAAAATAGACATCATGACAAGCTCTTTTTTTAATCAATGCAACTGTTTGAAATGGATTCAGTGTGTAAAATAACATAACAAAACACATCCTTTGTGTCTTTATGACCTTTAGGGGGACAGAAATGTGAAAAGATTGTTTGATGATAAAGCATCAAATTTTGATAATTGTTTGATGCATACTTTACAAAAAAAAAATAAATAAAAAATATCAGATACCAAGCCAACCTCAATTTTTTCACCTGATGACAATAAATAACAAAATTCAAGATGGCTGTCATGCCACTGTATGTGTCATAAAGATGCAAATAAAGTGTCATTATCTTTCTTACTCTCCAAATCCATTTCAACAATTAGATTTTTTTAGAATGAAAAAAAAACTTGACATGATCTTGATCATGAGCTTGACATGATCTCTCTCTCTCTCTCTCTCTAAAAATGGTTTTGTTTAACATATTTGCTCTTCTACAAATAAAAATTTTGGAGGTTTTACATGTAGAAAAGTTGATTGTATATATGTGTATGTATATATGTCTTTTTTTAGGTACTCGGTGGGCATTGGACTGCAAATAGCTTGAATTTACATGGTGATATAATTATGTTGTCGTTTATTTTATGGTACAAATAGTGAGGAGACAGAAGTTTATACGGTGGATCCAGAAAGTATTCACAGTGCTTCACTTTTTCCACATTTTATGTTACAGCGTTATTCCAAAATGGAGCAAATTCACTTTTTCCTTCTCACAATCTACTCAAAACACCCCATAATAACAACATGAAATATTCAAGATTAAAAAAAAAAAAGCAACCAAGAAATCACGTGTACATAAGTATTCACAGCCTTTGCTCAATAATTTGTTGATGCACCTTTGGCAGCAATTACAGCCTCAGGTATTCTTGAATATGATTCACAGAGTTGTCCTGAAGGCACTCCTTAACTAGCAGTTAAAGCGTTGGGCTTGAGACCAGAGGATCCTCGGTCCAAATCCCAGCCTGAGCAGAAAAATCACTAAGGGCCCTTGGGCAAGGTCCTTAATCCCCAAGTTGCTCCCAGTTTGTAATGAGCACCTTGTATGGCAGCAGTCTGATATCGGCATGAATGTGAGGCATTATTGTAAAGGGCTTTGAGCATCTGATGCAGATTGAAAAGCACTATATAAATGCAGTCTATTTACAATTTATGTACGGGATTTCCATCTAATAATATATGTAGCCCAAACTCAAATAAAACACATCCATGCAAGATAATGTCATTTATTTGAGTTGGGGCTACATATATTTATTAGATGGACATCCTGCACATAATAGAATTGAGTTCATCCAGAGCATCAGTTTTTTGAGTGCACAGCATGATGCTGCCACCACACTTCACTGTAGGGATGATGCCTGGTTTCCTCCAAACATGACGCCTGGTATTCAAACCAAAGAGTTCAATGTTTGTCGAATTTGTCAAATTTTTTTTTTGTGTGTGTGTGTGGGGGGGGGGGATTTGATCCATTTTTAAATAAGGTATTAACATAAAATGTGGAAAAAAGTAAAGAGCTGTCACTTTCCAGATGCACTATGGACTACTTCCTTCTCCTTTTCAAGCAGTGTTTCTTGGTTGACATTTTTCTTGTTTTCTTTGTTTAAAATTAATTAATTCAAAAGCTATAAATCTAACAACAAAGCTCCCCCTTTCAAGGGTCCCCTTTAGTTGGCACCATTTTTCATCACCCTTCCTGAATTCTGGGACTGTTGGCCTCCAGTTTCTAGATGGAGTCATTTAAATCATGTTAGTATACCACTAAGAACACAATAATGGAGGGGATCAAACGTGACTGTCGACCCCATTGCAGAGCATAAACATATTATTGGTGTTACGGAAACAAGTGCATCAAAGTTCATCAGGTTGTCCTGATTATACGACTTTGTTGTGAGACAAGATGACAGTGTGTACTGTTTTGGACTCATGTTAACTACCTCGGAGGGTACGACAGGGTACATAGAGAGGGTTTCCCCAGGTAGTCAAACAACCACAAAACATGTTTCAACAACTATCACTCACCTGGAGCAGTCAATGGCTACGGGTCTGTCATGAGGAAGGAGGCTACTGGAACGATGGACATCAAAAAGTCCACCTAATAAATAATCTCCTTCCAGTTTGAACTCTGAGGCAGCAGCAGAGCAACGAACGCAGACGTGCACCAGCAACTCCAGCAGGCAGACCGAAGCAAGGAAACGCTTCATCGTGCAGGTATGATTATTCAAATCCGAAGTGAACTCTGAGCACAGACTTCGGACGGAGCCCTTTATAGGAAGCTGGTGGTGTCCGCCCACCCCGGATCATTTCCATGCACGTGGAAATACATGAGCTGGTACCAACATGTAGCTGAAGATATTTCACAAATCAGTATGCAAACACCTTTTCTACTGCAGAGGATCGAACTAACCTGAACACAACCTGATTGTCCTGCTTTTAAATTCACTATCAGATACAGAAACACAGTCAACCAACAAAATATATTAAAAACAACCAGCAGTTATGCTGTCGTCATGTCAGCGAAAACCCATTTAATTTTGTTTTCCTAAATGTGGTACTTTTGTGTTTATATTACTGGAAATTGAATATATTTTTTGTTGTTCAGACAAAAGTCATGTGAAGATGTAAATACCCACAACTCGATCACCAAGTGGGGCTCGTAAAGGATGGGTCGAGTCAAAACCACCTCACGTTTGATGTTTGCTTCAATTCAAAATCATGGAAAAACTTTTTTCTTTTTTATGGATTATGGGCTCCATAATATGTACAGGCAGGGGCAGATCCAGGGGTTGGTGGGGGTCCCCTTTAATGGACCAAAAAACCCCCACTGAAAGCTCTATTCAGCAACAAGGGACACAGCTGAATTTATACTAGACCATGACTCAGCAAAGTTGTTCACATTTTTAGCCAAAGATGGTTCAAATGTTTTCTGTTGTCATCTTAATGTCACAGCATCAAGTTCAAGATTGTACAACTAAAATTAATAAAGGTTATAAAGTATCTCTTCCCTGTGATTGCATTTTGTGGTGAAATACAACCCCTGGCAATAATTATGGAATCACCGGCCTCGGAGGATGTTCATTCAGTTGTTTAATTTTGTAGAAAAAAAGCAGAGCACAGACATGACACAAAACTAAAGTCATTTCAAATGGCAACTTTCTGGCTTTAAGAAACACTATAAGAAATCATGAAAAAAAAAATTGTGGCAGTCAGTAAAGGTTACTTTTTTTAGACCAAGCAGAGGGAAAAAATATGGAATCACTCAATTCTGAGGAATAAATTATGGAATCACCCTGTAAATTTTCATCCCCAAAACTAACACCTGCATCAAATCAGATCTGCTCATTACTCTGCATCTAAAAAGGAGTGATCACACCTTGGAGAGCTGCACCAAGTGGACTGACATGAATCATGGCTCCAACACAAGAGATGTCAATTGAAACAAAGGAGAGGATTATCAAACTCTTAAAAAACTCTTAAAAAATAAAAGTAGAAAAGGGGGTGTTCATAATAATAGTAGTATGGCATTCAGTCAGTGAGTTCGTCAATTTTGTGAAACAGGTGTGAATCAGGTGTCCCCTATGTAAGGATGAAGCCAGCACCTGTTGAACAAGCTTTTCTCTTTGAAAGCTTGAGGAAAATGGGACATCCAAGACATTGTTGAGAAGAACAGCATAGTTTGATTAAAAAGTTGATTGGAGAGGGGAAAATTTATACACAGGTGCAAAAAATTATAGGCTGTTCATCTACAATGATCTCCAGTGCTTTAAAATGGCCAAAAAAAAAACGGAGACGCATGGAAGAAACTGGAAAACAACCATCAAAATGGATAGAACAACAACCAGAATGGCAAAGGCTCACCCATTGATCAGCTCCAGGGTGATCAAAGACAGTCTGGAGTTACCTGTAAGTGCTGTGACAGTTAGAAGACGCCTGTGTGAAGCTAATTTATTTGCAAGAATCCCCCGCAAAGTCCCTCTGTTAAATAAAAGACATGTGCAGAAGAGGCTACAATTTGCCAAAGAACACATCAACTGGCCTAAAGAGAAATGGAGGAATATTTTGTGGACTGATGAGAGTAAAATTGTTCTTTTTGGGTCCAAGGGCCACAGACAGGTTGTGAGACAACCCCCAAACTCTGAATTCAAGCCACAGTTCACAGTGAAGACAGTGAAGCATGGTGGTGCAGGCATCATGATATGGGCTTGTTTCTCCTACTATGGTGTTGGGCCTATATATCGCATACCAGGTATCATGGATCAGTTTGGATATGTCAAAATACTTGAAGAGGTCATGTTGCCTTATGCTGAAGAGGACATGCCCTTGATATGGGTGTTTCAACAAGACAATGACCCCAAGCACACTAGTAAACGAGCAAAATCTTGGTTCCAAACCAACACAATTATTGCCTCGCAGATGTGAAGAAATCATGAAAAACTGTGGTTATACAACTAAATACTAGTTTAGTGATTCACAGGATTTCTAAAAAAGCAGTTTGAACATAACAGTTTTGAGTTTGTAGCGTCAACAGCAGATGCTACTATTATTGTGAACACCCCCTTTTCTTTTTTTTTTACTAATAGTCCAATTTCATAGCCTTAAGAGTGTGCATATCATGAATGCTTGGTCTTGTTGGATTTGTGAGAATCTACTGGTACCTTGTTTCCCATGTAACAATAAGAAATATACTCAAAACCTGGATTAATCTTTTTAGTCACATAGCACTACTATTATTCTGAACACTACTGTAGGTGGGGTCTAGAATTGCCCAGACAGTTAAATGTGCCCAGGGTCAATTATTGTGGTCAAAGTCAATGAGGTCAAAATATAGGTGTTTTTTCCCCCACTCTGATTCTCAATAACTTGGCACAGATATGGAGGTGGGTTCCACAATTGCACAAGTATGCCAACTGGGGTCATGCCCACCCATTTGTTGGTCTGACCCTCCCTCCATGTCCTTTTCCTGACCTTTTTTTTAAAACCACATTGAGTAAGTCAATTAAGGTTGACTACAAAACTGCCCATAAATAATTAATTTGGTCAAAGACTGATTTTCAACCCTTTTTGGACCAAATCTGTGTGTTTGTGGATTCTACATGCATGTGATCACCTTCATCTGGAAGTTACTTTAACAGCATGATCACACAACACCCTTTGGGCTCCACTTTCTTAAACTTTGGGCAGATGTTGGTCACGTTTGGGTCAGAGGTACCAAAACCTTTGGAGACAAACGCACACAATTCTGGCTTTCATCTCAGGCTTACTTATGATGTCATAAAGACCCATAGACAAGCTTAAACACTCATCCATTGATTTGCACTGGGAATCCTGTGCAAGAATTCCCTTCAGAGCTAAAGTTCTATATTTTAGTTACTGTATATGGACATTAATATTCCTGGATTTTCAGACACGTTCGCTCCCTCCACCTGTAACCATCATCTTAAGCTGCAGGAAACATGAAGCGGAGACACTGCTAGCATGTAGTTTGAAGGGACACAGCCTCTTTAATAGCAGTTTGAGTGAAAAATTACATTTAAGTTATTAAAATTAGATTTGCGATTATAGTTGTTGCACAAGAAAACAATCACATGCAACCAATGAGAAACATGTTTAATTAGAACCCAATTAATCATTTCTGCTTTCATCAATTTTAAATGAAATGGATTCAAACACTTGGAAACATTAAAGAGAAAAAAAAAAACATCCTCAAAAAAAAAAAAATAAAATATGCATATAAATGTACAAATGCTCCATCCAACCCTTCAAAATATGAACTTTACAGGAAAATTATCACTCACTGCAGCGCTGATCTGTGTTTAATTATGGGGAAAAAAAACCCCATCAGGATACTGACAAAAATGGGAAAAAAGGGGTTTTTGGAAAAGAATGATCGTCACCCACTTCATCCATTTGTTACAATAAAAGCTGTTTTCTCTGCAAAAGAAAGAGAACAACATTTTGTTTGGAATGACTATGACAACACACTTCTGAAGTAAACAGGATATAAAGGAGGACAACAGCAGGAAAATGTGTCAAAAGGGAAAGGTCACCAGGGGTCAAATAAGGGTCAACTGCCTCAAAACAATCTCAGAATAAACGGTTTGTTTGTTTTTTTAGCTTTTTCAAACCGTATCTGAAAGCTGGAAGCAGACTTGGGAGATTATTTTTTTTAATAATTCCCAATTTGGAGTTACTACAAAAAGAAACATAAAATAACAAAATAAATTAAAAAAGGACTTTCCATTGTGACAAAAATAATCTAATTTCTCAGCAGATCTGGTTTAGATGGGGGCTCAGGAACACCCCCCCCCCCCCCCCCCATCCATCAAACTCTATAAAGGCATGAAAGCAGAAAGAAACTGCAGACTAAAGGAGTCGAGTTCGTCACACGTCACTTGACTTATGCAGTTAAATTATTAAGAATCACATTCATGAGGGAGTTTTTTACTCCGCCTTTGAGAATCAGATTATCAATGGACAACTGCCTTTTTCTTTCTTTAATTAATGCTGAGAAGTGCTCATCTTCATAGGTCCACTTAGCTCCTGGGAACCGAGACCCAACCCAGGATCAGAGTCAGGATTTCAGTCTACCCGGGACGGGTCCTGTTCTGGTGCCTGTGAATCCAAACTTTGAAAACCTGGTCTGAAGCAAACAATGTCAGAACTGGACTGAGGCCCAAATGATGAGAAGGGGGCTCGATCCAAGACTGGTTGAGGTAAGAGAATGATGTAAGCAGCTTTTGATAGTCAGTCCGACGTTACAGCTCGTCGCTAACAGGATGCCACAATTTAAAACTGCTGTTAATCATCATTACTTAATTCCCGAGTGTTTTTAAGGCCGAGCTGTGCCACATCTACAGCAGTCAACCGAACACGGAAACAAGAACATGGGTTAAAAACCTGCAGTGAGTCTAAAGAACAGAGGAGGAGCAGTAAATGTCAACGTTGGTGGACAGGCTGGTTAACCAGTGAGAACCAAGCTGCGAATCATAATTTTATTTACATGTTTTAAACTATACAACAGAGACAAAATACACTCACCGGCCACTTTATTAGGTACACCTGTTCAACTGCTTGTTAACACAAATAAGCTAATCAGTGCCAGATGCGCTGGTGTATTTCAGAAACTGCTGATCTACTGGGATTTTCACACACAACCATCTTTAGGGTTTACAGAGAATGGTCTGACAAGGAGAAGATATCCAGTGAGTGGCAGCTGTGTGGACAAAATGCCTTGTTGATGTCAGAATGGGCAGAATGGTTGAATGGTTTGTGATGCCATCATGTCAGAATGGACCAAAATCTGAGGAATGTTTCCAACACCTTACTGAATCTATGCCACAAAGAATTAAGACAGTGTTGAAGGCAAAAAGGGGTCCAACCCCATACTAACAATGTGTACCTAATAAAGTGGCCGGTGAGTGTAGTTCTGTCTCATCACACTGGTGTCCTCTCAGTCTCTCTCTTTGGGTCAAATATTTTTTGATTTGTTCCTTGTTTCCAGTATACTTTGTTCAAATGATGACAGAAGCACCAAAATTAGCGCAGTACACAATTTTGACCAGCCAACAGACAAATATGACTACATTATCTTGGCATCAAACACTATTTTTTTTATTTATTTTAAAAATTCTGTAAAATTCCTTCAGCTTCATCCTAAAAACTGGTGGGCTAACAGGCTTTATAATTTGAATGAGTTTTCAATGTTCCGATGGGTATTGGGTCTATTTCAGATCTGTCCTTTTCAACCAAGATAGCATCTCATTTACAATTTTTTTTTAATTACATCAGTTTTGGGTGGATTTTCAGTGTCCTTTGGGCCACAAGAGCATGTCAACATTAACAAATGAGGGAAGAAACTAGCGTTCGTTGTGCCTGTGACAAATGCATGTTCAAGTGAAATGTGACGAATGACGACCATTTCTGCAATCACACACACAAAAAAAGAAAAATGATAAGCCAGAACAGCAGCAGCACAAATTCATCAAAAATGATGAAAGTAATCAGTTTGTGGATGACTGTTTTCCCTTAATTTTCCAGACTGAACGATGTTCTTCTAGAAATACAACTGACATTCAATGTACAACTTCTTACAAACAAACAGATTCGGATATATGAATCAAATGTTTGGAGATTTTATCCACTTGTGAGACAAAGTGGAACACAAATCACCATCGTTGGGGAGAGGGAAGAAAAAAGAAAAAAAAAAATTACTAAAGACATTTCACTCCCCCATCCCCTCCCTAAATGTGTGATTCCTAGTCCATTCATTGGTAATTATCCCCCCCAGGGTTAGAAAGGCAAAAGGCAGCGCTCAGTTTGGCCGTTACTGAACGAAGTCCTAAAGTGAGGATCCAAGGCTCTTTACGAGACAAAGGCAATGTTTCCAGGCTAACGTGACTCAACCATGGATCCAAACTTATTTTTATGTTCTCATGTCATTTCCCCACTGAAGAAAAAGGAAAACACAAAAAACAAACAAACCCACAACTCGAACCCGTGTCAAACCCCCCAAACTACGAGTGATATTTCAAAATGACGGCAAGAGGCCAACTCGAAGTTTTTAACTAGCAAAAGCTTTCCCTGTGTCTTCCTTGCCTTTGTATGTCTTCTTCCCGTGTGTGAAGGGCAGGTATCTGTACTTGATCATATGCTGGAAAGGAAGAAGAAGAAACAGAAGAACAATGAATTTGAATGAATGAATATGTAAATGTATTTCGGTACAAGAAATTTTTCAGTACTAAACAAAACTGATTAGAAGCAAAGGCTTAATTTCAGATTTTACTCATTTTCACCGACTGAAGGCATGCATAGCGCAGCACAAAAATGGCTCATTTTATCTCCAAAGTCTTGTGAAGAAAAAGAAATCTGGCAAAACACAGACAACACAACAAAAAATTCCAATATTTTCCAGAGTATGTGGGGTTTTTATATATTTAAATACTAGTTTGGGAGGTCCTGTGACTTATATACTGAAAAATCTTGTTTGTTAAAACTAAAATAATAATAATGACGACTATCTATAAGAACTTTCCCAGGAATCAAAGCACTAAACAAAAGAAACTCCAATAATAAAATGCACAAAAATCCCAAATTAATGAGCTGATAATACAGAAAAAAGGTGCCGCTTATAGTCCAGTGTGATTTACATATGGGTTTTTCGTCCTTAGGGTCTTTTTTTTTTTTTTTTTTTTAAGCAGGTGCAATTTTTTTTTTTTTAAAGCAGGTGCAACTCATACTCCAGAAAAAAAACTGTAACTCTGAACTACAGACCGTAAGCAGCTACACCCACTGTGAGGCCAGGAATTGGGCACCACAGTCTCATTTGAGAGCGGGCGCTAAAGGGGTAAAATATGACATATATGACGTAATTTCTCTACTTTTGGGGAAAAAACACAGCATTTTCTCTGAGTCTTTGGCAATTACATGCAAACAAAGTCAAAATGCAAACAAAAGTGAGGATGCGGTGGAAAGTGGACTTGTGTTGCGGTTTGTTTCTGACCCGGAGCTCAAACATGTCGAGGTGGTTTTGCAGACATCCCCCATCTGCCTTGTCTTCCCTTCTCCACTGAGAACCGGGGGGGGGAAACAAAACACTTTTCACGCCTGCTTCGCTGACTGCAGCCAAAAACAAAACAGTACACCATTTTTCTGTGTGAAGTTATGCTGTGTATATATTGCACAACACAGTGCAGGTCCCCATAAGTGGTCAAATCCCACGATATCACACCAGAGTTCAAACGAGACTGCAGTGCCCTACTAAATAATTTCCAGCTCAGCTAACAAACACAACTAGAGCATGGACGATTAGCAGTGTTTTCCCAGTGGCAAAGTTGATCAAGCGTTAATCCACGGAAAAGAACTGATGTGACTGTCAATCAAACGAAGCTATGAATCCATATCACTGAAAGGGATCTACATAGCTATCAACTTCAATACTGTAGACACGGCATTATCTCTAGGCTGGGAGAGAGTATAGTCACACAGTCTCAAGTTAAAAACACCACGGTTGGTAAAAGCTTAAAAGGAGAGTGGCGAGCAAAGCATGATCATTTAGGCTTATATGTCTCGACTGCTGTTAACAGCACGTAGCAACAAAAAGATTCAGGATAATGAAGAGACTTGCGACTCCCAGATTAGTAATGGGATCAATATAAATCAGTACTTAAACGCGACCTCAGATGGGGTCCAAAGACCCCCAGTTTGAATTTTATGTGGAAAAACCCTGCTTAATGATAGAGTTACTGTATTTCAGGACTACAAGTCTTTTTTTTTTTTTAATAATTTGTTTGTTTATTTGTTTGGTCAAAAAATGTTGCACTATTATCTACAGCCATAGGATGGCACCGTCTACATGTGAGAAGCTGCTCCTGTATAGTGATCTGAATGAGGTACTGTTTGATCCACATTCTGGAGCAGAAGGTGGCAGCAATGCAACATTAAGCTGGATGCCAACCACCGTGAAACAAGAAGATGATGAACTGAATGAGAAGGACGTCCTGGGTCTTCGAGAATGAGTGAAATTAATAAATCATGCTCTCAAACTGAAAGACCACACTGTTTAATAAAGAAAGGGAATAACATTCACACTACTCAAGACCAAACCTGTTTACACTTTGTGGGACACTCCTTTGATATCTTGGCTGTGTGCTTAGGGTCATTGTGCTGCTGAAAGATGAACCATCATCCCAGTCTGAGGTCAAGAGCGCTCTGGAGCAGATTTTCATCCAGGATGTCTCTGTACATTGGTGCATTTATCTTTACCTCAATCCTGACTAGTCTCCCAGTTCCTGCTGCTGAAAAACATCCCCACAGCATGATGCAGCCACCACCGTGCTTCACTGTAGGGATGGTGCCTGGTTTCCTCCAAACATGGCATCTGGCATTCACACCAAAGAGTTCAATCTTTCTCTCATCAGAACAGAGAATTTTGTTTCTCATGGTCTGAGAGTCATTCAGGTGTCTTTTGTCAAACTCCAGGTGGGCTGCCATGTGCCTTTTACTAAGGAGTGGCTTCTGTCTGGCCACTCTACCATACAGGCCTGATTGGTGGATTGCTGCAGAGATGGTTGTCCTTCTGGAAGGTTCTTCTCTCTCGACAGAGGAATGCTGGAGCTCTGACAGAGTGGCCATCGGGTTCTTGGTCACCTCCCTGACTAAAGCTCTTCTCCCTCAATCGCTCAGTTTAGATGGGTGGCCAGCTCTAGGAAGAGTCCTGGTGGATCTGAACGTCTTCCATTTATGAATGATGGGGGCCACTGTGATCACTGGGACCTTCAAAGCAGCAACAATGATTCTGTATCCTTCCCCAGATTTGTGCCTCGAGACAATCCTGTCTTGGAGGTCCACAGTCAATTCCTTTGACTTCATGCTTGGTTTGTGCTCTGACATGCACTGACAACTGTGGGACCTTATATGTAGACAGGTGTGTGCTTTTCCAAATCATGTCCAATCAACTGAATTTACCCCAGGTGGACTCCAATTAAGCTGTAGAAACATCTCAAGGATGATCAGTAGAAACAGGAGACACTTGAGCTCAATTTTTAGCTTCATGGCAAAGGCTGTGAATACTTACGTACATGTGATTTCTTATTTTTTTTTATTTTTAATAAATTGCCAAAAACCTAAACTTTTTCACATCATCATTATGGGTATTGTGTGTAGAATTTTGATGAGAAAAATTAATTTCATGTATTTTGGTATAAGGCTGGAACATAAAATGTGGATAAGGGCTGTGAATACTTTCCAGATGTACAGTGAGCTACCTGTAATGTTTAAAAAAAAAAATCTTTTTTACAGTACAACTAATACTCTGGCGTGACATATAGTCCAGAATATACAGTAACTGAAATCCAAACAGCAAGGTTTTTTTTTTTGTTTTTGTATCAACTCCCTCCCCAACTAAATGTTACAATGAAATTATTTTATGTTAGACTGTGCAAGAGCTGATGGAATCCAGTATTTTGTATTACATAATTTAAATTATTGGATAGATTTTTAAACTTGAGTTTTTTTTAAACTTTGAGGTGAAAGTTAACATTTAAATGCACTGTATAAACATCTTATTTTCTTACCGTCATAAAACAATATGTAAAAGCAAAAGGATGTGAACGCTTTTCATTCATGCTGTGGTAAAATGTTCTTGAGTTCCTGTTTGATGCCCAAGTCCTCAGATGCATGTGCACATAAGCACGTTTCAGCTTTAGCAACAGAACAGATTTTGAATCCAGTTTCCATTATAGTTTTGTTAAATCTACTTGATGCTTCTTTGTTTTTTTGTTTTTTTTACCTTGATCTGCCTCTTCATGGTAATGCAGAAGAGCATGATGAAGTACATTACAAGTATAGGCCAGAAGACTGGCACGTTGAAGGCATCGAAGAATGTGCAAATCATGGCAATGACGATGCCTTTTGTTGCTGAATGCCTGGAAAGAAGAAGAAGAAGAAGAAGAAAAAAAAAGACATTACTCCAGTGAAAATATCCTGCAACACCTTCAGCTGCAACTTTATTCATAGCCATGAACTGCCTGCGCGATATAACAAACGTGAACAAGCTCACAGCTGGACAACTGCATCATCACGTCTTGAGAACATCTAAACTTAAACTAAATAACACCAGCGTTTTTGACAGTGCAGTGATCAAACATGAAAAAAGAAACCACACCTTTTCTATTTATGTAGCAGGCAAATAGCAGCCGCACAGTGACCTCACCACTTTTCACACTTCCTGCTGCAGTAGACACAGAGTTTGCATAAACAAACGTCAGGCCATGTTTAACTTGTTTTAACATGTTTAATAAGTAAGCTCTTTCGGCTTCTTCTTTTTGTTTTTCTCTCCTTGAGGTCAACTCAGCAGACACAGTATGGACCTGCAAAAGTTCTACGCAGGATGTCTTTTTTGACGCAACTTCACATTCTCCTGAGAACAGGCAGAGGCCTTCAAGCAGGAAGCTCCCGTTTTAGAAGCAAGTGCAAGTCCATCACCATCGACTTGTAACACCAACATTTACCCTGAACTCAATGTGTATTAACCATTAAAGAACTATATTTTTATACACAGTCCAAGGTTCAGACTCAAAACACAAAAACTAAACTAGGTTTTATTTTTATCTCCCTATAACTGAGCATGACATGACTCAACGTCAGCCCACACAGCAGGTCACGTGAACGAGAATCATTTGCAATCACTCTGAATGAGCGTCATGGGTGACTAGGTCCAAACACAGCTCTCACCAGAATTTGAATTCAGGCAACCTCCTGATGAAAGGGCGGAACTCCTCGTTCTGCTTGGTTGGGAGGCACGGGCCCTCATCTGCAGGTGAGACGGGTTACATCAAAACATCGCACGGACAACAGATACAGTACACTTTATGTCTACTTTACATTTTATGAATGACACACTTGAAGAGTTTATTTACAACTAACTTTGTTAATTTATGGAGTTAAAAAACAACATTTGCCAGTGTGGCCACAACTGTGACATTTTGTTTCCCGAGATGTTACAACAAAGACCAAATTCCGAGATGTGACAAATTTCCAGCTTTAAGAATTTGTGTCACCCACACAGAACAATTTATCACTTGATCAATTTGTATGCTTGTTTGTGATGTAAAAGAACAAAAGCAAAAGCCTGTTGGATGTGCAGTGGTTTTAAAATGAACATAGGGTCACGCTGTAACCGCAAACTGAAATCTTTAAATTTTGACAGTTGACAGGAAACAATTTGAAGATGTTAGTTTGAGTTCTGGGAGACTAGAACGGAGCGCTAAACACTTTCCCCCATTGTAAAGCCTAAATGATTACTTGTAAACATTAACAAATGAACTGAAAATCGTAACTGTGATAAACCACAAAGGAAAAAAAACAACAAAAAAAACAACAAACAGTCAACATGATTACATCAGAAAACATGGCACTTGCCTTCGTCAAGCAGTGAAGGATCCACTTTTGGCGATAGAAAAGCGATGAAGAGGTTGAGATGATAGATTCCCAAAGCATATGTTACTATATACCAACCCTGAAAATCAGCACATGAAACACATTAAACATACATGCTTCTTAAAATAAAAAAAAAAGTAGGAGGGCCTTTAAATATAAAAGGTTATGAACCACTGCTCTACAACAACATACTGATTTTAAAAAGTAAATTTTGGGCAGACAAATTCTGACAAGGAAAAAACAAAAGGAAAAAACAAACAAGCTATCAAAATCAGGGGACAAGAGCAGACAAACGTACAGTACAACACAAATGTTTGGGGAGAAAAAGCAAACAAACTAATTTTTCAATGCAGGCATGGAAAGTCGGTCCATCAATTCACAAATATCAATAATTCGGTACTTTAACGTTTTCCATAATGCCCCTGATGGCCCCCTGCTCTTCCGAGAATGCAGTGCGGTGCCAGCAGTGTTCCAGTGTCTCACAGCGCATGTAAACAATGACTAACGAGGACGTGGATGGCATCAATTCATCGAGTTCATGACAAATTATGATGATGACACGTTCTCCCAAGTTGAGAGAGTTATTGAGAAGAGGTGATGGACTGCCCACCTGTGATGGACTTCTGCTGTACCCCGATGTTGTCTTGTTGTCCATACTTCAAGTGCGTTTACACTGTGCCCTAAACCGGAACTCTGCTGAAATCGACTTCTCGCGTAAGTCATGTACAGTGAGACGGCACGAGATTCACAACTGCGAAACAGCAAATGCTGTCACTGGATGGTCTCTCTCTGGCTGCTAATTCAACATGGCAGAATCTACGTCCAAACTGCTGTGTTTCTGTGGAAATCTAACATGTTTTTCATATACGAGGTCTGTTAGAAAACTATCTGACCTTTTTATTTTTTGCAAAAAGCATATGGATTTGAATCACGTGTGATTGCATCAGCCAAGCTTGAACCTTCGTGCGCATGCGTGAGTTTTTTCACACCTGTCGGTTTCGTCATTCGCCTGTGAGCAGGCTTTGTGTGAGCAGTGGTCCACCCCTCTTGTTGGATTTTTAATGCAAATAAATGTCTGAACAATTTGGAGCTTTGCTGCATCAAATTTTTCCAGAAACTGTGAGAGATCTCCAGGTGGACACCATTCGGAAAATTCAGATGGCTTTCAGGGACGATTTTATGGGGATTACACAGATTAAGGAGTGCTCCAGCCGGTTTAAAGACCGCCCACAGTGTCTGAGAGCGTGGCGCACTCCGAGCGCCGATCGACATGCTGAAACAATCAGATCATTTCCAAAGTGAAGGCTCTGTTGATCCGGGACGTCGCCTGACTTTCACAGAAAAGGCAGAAGACGTGGACATCAGCACTTTTTCGGCACATTCCACTGTTACAGGAGCTTTTGTCATGGAAAGAGAAGCGGAGGGATGCGCCACGGAGCCGCTCATGGCGCGGACAAAAGCACCTCCGTGTTGGTCTCACAGGACGGCTTTCAGACGGCTTTCGGTGACTTTTCAGTCGTGTGACTATCCGAGAAATTGTGGATGACCTGGACATGCCAGAACATGTCCTGTGAGGCTTCATCATGGCATTGCTTTGTGCCATGTGGCTCCGTCCCGACGCTCGCATTTCTCCGCTCCTCTTTCCATGACAAAAACTCCAGTAACAGTGGAATGTGCCATTCATTTCCAAACTGAACGCTGTGTTGATCCGGGACATCGTCTGACTCCCACAGAAATTGAAGACGACGTGGACATCAGCACTTTTTCGGCACATTGAGACAGACGTGCGGACACACACACACACCTTGCACTCTGATACCAGCAACTGCAAATTATAAAGACTACGCTCATACAGCCAAGGGTATTTTAGCATTGCGTTAGAGTTTGATTATCCAGTGGATCCAAAAAGTATTCATAGTGCTTCACTTTTTCCACATTTTGTTATGTTATAGCCTTATTCCAAAATGTAGTAAATTCATTTTTTCTTTCAAAACTCTACTCACAACACCCCATAGCAACATGAAAGAAGTTTTTTTTTTTTTAAATCTTTGCAAATTTATTAAAAACAAAAACCTAAGAAATCACACGTCGATAAGCATTCACAGCCTTTGCTCAATACTTTATTGCTGCACCTTTGGCAGCAATTCCAGCCTCAAGTCTTCTTGAATATGATGCCACAAGCTTGGTACACCTATCTTTGGGCAGTTTGGTCCATTCCTCTTTGCAGCACCTCTCAAGCTCCATCAGGTTGGATGGGGAGCGTCGGTGCGCAGACATTTTCAGATCTCTCCAGAGATGTTCAGTTAGATTCAGGTCTGGGCTCTGGCTGGGCCACTCAAGGACATTCACAGAGTTGTCCAAAAGCCACTCCTTTGATATCTTGGCTGTGTGCTTAGGGTTATTGTCCTGCTGAAAGATGAACCATCGCCCCAGTCTGAGGTCAACAGCGCTCTGGAGCAGGTTTTCATTCAGGATGTCTCTGTACATTGCTGCATTCATCTTTCCCTCAATCCTGACTAGTCTCCCAGTTCCTGCTGCTGAAAAACATCCCCACAGCATAATGTTGCCACCACCATGCTTCACTGTAGGGATGGTGCCTGGTTTCCTCCAAACATGATGCACGCCAAAGAGTTGAATCTTTGTCTCATCAGACCAGAGAATTTTGTTTCTCCTGGTCTGAGAGTCCTTCAGGTGCCTTTTGGCAAACTCCAGGCGGGCTGCCATATGCCTTTTACTAAAGGAGTGGCTTCCGTCTGTCCGCTTACTGGAAAGTTCTCCTTTCTCCACAGAGGAATGCTGACGTTCTGACAGTGACCATTGGGTTCTTGGTCACCTCCCTGTCTCAGAGGTCTACAGACAATTCCTTTGACTTCATGCTTGGTTTGTGCTCTGACTGTGGGACCTTATATGTAGACAAGTGTTTGCTTTTCCAAATCTAGTCCAATTTACTGAATTTACCCCAGGTGGACTCCAATTAAGCTGTAGAAACATCTCAAGGATGATTAGTGGAAAAAGGATGCACCTGAGCTCAATTCTGAGCTTCATGGCAAAGGCTGTGAATTATGTACATGTGATTTATTATGTTTAATAAATTTGCAAAAATCTAAATTTCACATTGTCATTAAGGGGTATTGTGTGTAGAATTTAGAAGAAGAAAATAAATTAAATTCATTTTGGAATAAGGCTGTAACATAAATATTAAAGCACTGTGAATACTTTTCAGATACACTGTCAGTGACATACCACTGGACAAGAACTTCAAAATCTTAAAAAAAATCCTCACCATCTGTAAGCAAGTTAAAGGCTCAGCTGACAGCAGACTGTTGTTTAATGTGGCACGGTGGCTTAGTGGTTAGCACTAATGCCTCACAGCAAGAAGGTCATGGGATCACTTCCTGCCCTTTCTGTGTGGAGTTTACATGTTCTCCCCTGGGTTTTACAATCAGTAAATGCAGGGCTGTGAAATGAAAATTGTGAAATCCGAGGAAAATTTGCAGGGGGTCGAGCACCCATGGCCGGCCCGGCGCCAGAAAAAAAAATATTAAGGGGGCGATGAGTTTATCACAGGGGGCGGGGTCGCCCCCCCCCCAAAAAAAGTGTGCACCGGAGGGTACCTGCCTCTGAGCGTGCGTAATGAATTGGGTGCACTCCTAGAAAGCTCGTGTATTTAGGCTACACTGTTGTAAGAGACTGACAGTAAAGAGTGATTTCAGCATTTTTTAATTATTATTTGAACATATAGCCCCTCGGTCAAGTGATCTCCTGCATACCACAAAACCAAACCAACAACTGATCTGAGAAACGACACAGTAGATTAATCCCACATAAACCTTTCATGTAGATGTACAGTGGTCCCTCGTTTATCGTGGGAGTTACATTCTAAAAATAGCCCGCAACAGGCGAAATCCGTGTCAGCGTTATTTTTTACAATTATTATAGACATTTTAAGGCTGTAAAACCCCTCACTACACACTTTTCTCAAACAGGCATTAACATTTTCTCACTTTTCTCTCGTGTGTAAACACTCTCAAAGTTCAAACCTTAGTAGAAAATAAGACCAACCTGTTTTCAGGCCCAAAGAGAAATAAAAATAGAACGTTTTCCTATAAATAATTATGATGGCTTTTAGAACTAACAAATTTAATTTTAACGATCAACCTACGAGGTTGGACATATAAATTATTAATAGTGATTCACAAGTATTTCACAGTTCCTCTGATCGCGCCTCTTCGTCCTGGCTCCGCGCCACTGTCACGCCTTTTTCCACTCGCACCTCACTGCAGGTGTCTTTTTCCGAGTGAAGAACACAGTTATGGGTAGTTGTTGGCGCTCTTTTTTCTTCTGGGCGAGAAGATTCTTAAAAAGAGACACGCAGAACACAATGCGCGTGCTCTCCCTTCGCGGTGCCGCAACAGGTGTCCCGTCATCGCGACAGAACACCGGCCTGCTTGATGACGACACAGAGCACAATGCGCTGTAAAAAAAAAAAAAGAGCAAAAAAAACAAAAAAAAAAGCATGCAAAATTGGACTAAAAAAATCCGCGAAACTGCGAGGCGCTATATTTTCCAGTATTTCTTTTTCTTTTTATTTTTGATAACTCTCATATCCGAGGGGGCGAGGTTGATGATGTGAGGGGGCGTCGCCCCTCGTGGCGCCGGGTCTGACCCATGGAGCCCCAGAAACCAAATAAATTTTGTATCTAATGACACATTTGGGGAGGTGATGGTCTAGTGGTTAAGGTGTTGGGTTTGAGTCCAGAAGATCATGGGTTCAAATCCCCGCCTGGTTGGAAAATCACTAAAGGCCCTTGGGCAAGGCCTTTAATCCCCTATTGCTCCCGGTGTGTAGTGAGCACCTTGTATGGCAGCATCCTGACATCGGGATGAATGTGAGGCATAATTGTAAAGTGCTTTGAGCATCTGATACAGACGGAAAAGCGCTATATAAATGCAGTCCATTTACATTTTCAGCATCTCCTGGAAGAAGAAATCTCAAAAGAAGTGCATATTTAAATGATCCTAGATTTAATCTTTTATTTAAACAGTCAATGATCATGTTGAAATAACAGAATATGATGTGGAAGTAGGTCCTGGAATGATTTCCTTTTAATTGTGAACAAAATCATGCATTAACTCAGAACAATTAACCTACATAGAATTCATGAAGACTGAAAAGACTTAAGGTACAAGGTCTATTAGATAAGAAACCGACATTTTTTTTTAACTATATGGATTTGAATGACGTGCGATTACACCAATCATGCTTGAACCCTCGTGCGCATGCGTGAGTTTTTTCACGCGTGTCGGTGACGTCATTTCCCTGTGGGCAGGCCTTGAGTGAGATGTGGTTCAGCCCTCTCGGCTGAATTCCTGTTTCACACGCTGCTCGAGACGGCGCGCATTGCTTTATCAAAATTTTTTCTGGACCTGTGAGGAATATCCGAGTGGACACTATTCGAGAAATTTAGCTGGTTTTCGGTGAAAAGTTTAACGGCTGATGAGAGATTATGGGGTGTTTCTGTCGCTGTAAGGACTTCCCACGGAGCGGGACGTCGCGCAGAGCTTCCAGGCGCCGTTGTCGGCCTGTTTGACCTGAAAACATCCTAATTTAAGGCTTAATTCACCCAGGACGTCGTGAGACTACAGAGAAGATTCAGAAGAGGCCGGCATGAGGACTTTATGCGGACATTCCACTGTTTAAGGACATTTTGTAATGAAAGACGTGCGCGCAAATTCGCAGTCGTTTCCGTGACAACTCGTTGAATCTGTGTGCGCCGCGACAAGAAAAACACCTCCGTGTTGAAAACCATTTGTAAACATGTTGATGGTTTGGATGAAGTAACTAATGAAAATAACTCAGACAGAACAATCGGAGAGAAAGAGTCTAACCAAATACCGGCATCACTGAAAGCAGCCAAACCATCAACATGTTTATTAGACCCCATTCCTACCAGGCTGCTCAAGGAAGTCCTACCATTATTTAATGCTTCGATCTTAAATATGATCAATCTATCTTTGTTAGTTGGCTATGTACCACAGGCTTTTAAGGTGGCAGTAATTAAACCATTACTTAAAAAGCCATCACTTGACCCAGCTATCTTAGCTAATTATAGGCCAATCTCCAACCTTCCTTTTCTCTCAAAAATTCTTGAAAGGGTAGTTGTAAAACAGCTAACTGATCATCTGCAGAGGAATGGTCTATTTGAAGAGTTTCAGTCAGGTTTTAGAATTCATCATAGTACAGAAACAGCATTAGTGAAGGTTACAAATGATCTTCTTATGGCCTCGGACAGTGGACTCATCTCTGTGCTTGTTCTGTTAGACCTCAGTGCTGCTTTTGATACTGTTGACCATAAAATTTTATTACAGAGATTAGAGCATGCCATAGGTATTAAAGGCACTGCGCTGCGGTGGTTTGAATCATATTTGTCTAATAGATTACAATTTGTTCATGTAAATGGGGAATCTTCTTCACAGACTAAAGTTAATTATGGAGTTCCACAAGGTTCTGTGCTAGGACCAATTGTATTCACTTTATACATGCTTCCCTTAGGTAGTATTATTAGACGGTATTGCTTAAATTTTCATTGTTACGCAGATGATACCCAGCTTTATCTATCCATGAAGCCAGAGGACACACACCAATTAGCTAAACTGCAGGATTGTCTTACAGACATAAAGACATGGATGACCTCTAATTTCCTGCTTTTAAACTCAGATAAAACTGAAGTTATTGTACTTGACCCCACAAATCTTAGAAACATGGTGTCTAACCAGATCCTTACTCTGGATGGCATTACCCTGACCTCTAGTAATACTGTGAGAAATCTTGGAGTCATTTTTGATCAGGATATGTCATTCAATGCGCATATTAAACAAATATGTAGGACTGCTTTTTTGCATTTACGCAATATCTCTAAAATCAGAAAGGTCTTGTCTCAGAGTGATGCTGAAAAACTAATTCATGCATTTATTTCCTCTAGGCTGGACTATTGTAATTCATTATTATCAGGTTGTCCTAAAAGTTCCCTAAAAAGCCTTCAGTTAATTCAAAATGCTGCAGCTAGAGTACTGACGGGGACTAGGAGAAGAGAGCATATCTCACCCATATTGGCCTCTCTTCATTAGCTTCCTGTTAATTCTAGAATAGAATTTAAAATTCTTCTTCTTACTTATAAGGTTTTGAATAATCAGGTCCCATCTTATCTTAGGGACCTCGTAGTACCATATCACCCCAATAGAGCGCTTCGCTCTCAGACTGCAGGCTTACTTGTAGTTCCTAGGGTTTGTAAGAGTAGAATGGGAGGCAGAGCCTTCAGCTTTCAGGCTCCTCTCCTGTGGAACCAGCTCCCAATTCAGATCAGGGAGACAGATACCCTCTCTACTTTTAAGATTAGGCTTAAAACTTTCCTTTTTGCTAAAGCTTATAGTTAGGGCTGGATCAGGTGACCCTGAACCATCCCTTAGTTATGCTGCTATAGACGTAGACTGCTGGGGGGTTCCCATGATGCACTGTTTCTTTCTCCTTTTGCTCTGTATGCACCACTCTGCATTTAATCATTAGTGATTGATCTCTGCTCCCCTCCACAGCATGTCTTTTTCCTGGTTCTCGCCCTCCGACCCAACGAGTCCCAGCAGAAGACTGCCCCTCCCTGAGCCTGGTTCTGCTGGAGGTTTCTTCCTGTTAAAAGGGAGTTTTTCCTTCCCACTGTAGCCAAGTGCTTGCTCACAGGGGGTCGTTTTGACCGTTGGGGTTTTACATAATTATTGTATGGCCTTGCCTTACAATATAAAGCGCCTTGGGGCAACTGTTTGTTGTGATTTGGCGCTATATAAAAAAATTGATTGATTGATTGACTGATTGACTGATATTGCATACGTTTAGCGTTGCTGCAGCAACCAACCAATCCTGCATTACGACAACCGTCGTACAGCTATGCTTTGAGTGGCATTTTTCCGCCGTGAAATTCCATGGATTCAAGGACACAGATTTGCATCTAACACACAGTTCAGTGTCCGCGGACTTTTAAAACTTGCACAATGTCGTAAAAAAAAAGGAACGGTTTGTGATAGGCATTTTAAAAACTCAGTGACGATCACAATTACAGAGTACAACACATAATGAAATCCGTGGAGTTCCTTCGATCCGCTGAGTTTTCACAGCCCTGGTGAATGAGACTTACACAGGCGCAAATGTGACTGAGTTCTTCAACAGTGTACTAGAAGTAAATACATTAAGGCAGGGGTTCTCAACTTTTTGGGGCCACAGACCCCTTACAAGACAAAAAAAAAAAAAAAAAAAGGACCCCCTCATAATCCTCACGCCACTTAAACTATATTTTTACTACTATTTGTGATCCCAAATGCCAAAAAAATGATTTATTTTAAACTTTTCAAACTAAATACTAATCTAAAACATTAGTTTCACAGAAATGAATACAACCAAATTAAATATGAATAATTTTAGTAACATTTCTATCATTTTACACACAGGGTGATTTGCTCAAATACAATTTTAACTTCACAACATTTTTCAAGTTGTAGGTCTTGAAGCTTTCAGGAAAATGAAAAGTACCAAAATGGGCACAAATGAAACAGTTAATTTCAACATCATTTTAAAGCTTACTTTTGACTTTCATTTTTTTAACTTATTTCCCCTTATTCACACAAATGAACAGCATCATAACAATATTAGTTATTAAGCCTTATCATAAATATTTTTATTATATCAGGGGTCAAAATACATTTTTTAACCTACTTGCACTGGTGCTAGTAACAAAAAAATTACATGCACCAAAAAAAAAAAAAAAAAAAAGTTACTTGCACAACCAAAAGTCAGTCTTATATCAAACTTAAAACCCCTCCGCTGATGTGTCAGACTCTTCCTCTCTGGGGAGAGTAGCAGCAGCAGCGGCGGCAGACAGTTTTTTTTTTGTTGTTTTTTCACGTACGCGCGCGAATGTACGGAACCCGGGAGAGGTCACTTAAAGTGATTTTTTTTTTTCTGGCCATGATAAGTTGTGCGCACGTTTTCCTTTAATTGAGCCCACAAATTAATAAAACGTGTGCACGTTTTTCCTGGCCATGATAATTTGTGCGCATGTTTTCCTTTAATTGAGCCCTTGAATTAATAAAATGTGCACACATTTTCCTTTCATTCAAAATGATATGACCTAAATTGTCATCCTCATGATGGGGAGACGCTTCGCCCTCAGCATCCTTTTTAATGTGCTTAAACTCCAGATGATGCCATGCTGGGTAGCCAGAGTTCTCTATATGTCCTTGTGTACCCAAACCATGATGATATACCCTGACCACTTCCATTCCTAATAAAACATGCGCACAATATAATAAAACGAGCGCACATTCTCTCCACATACAAAAAACATTTTGCAATGACACTTCCAAGGCTCTGTAGTTTACATGTGCGCGCGCGAATGGGACAGGAGATCCTCAAACTGGAGCTCCTGCAGCTGCAGTTTATTAATGAAACTCTCTGAATTGGGAACTTCTCATGAGGATGTTGTGAACCCAGGGAGGCGCTGCTGGGCGACGTTTGTCAGCTTTCCACAACAAATAGAGTACAGCAACTCGCTCCGTGTGTGAGAGTCATAAAACATAGGGAAGACAAAGACAACACACTGGAAATTGTTTTTTTTCCTTATTTATTTCATTTACTGGTTCATTCTACTGGTGCTTATAGTTGATAAAACTTGGATAAAGTTACTTGCACCAGTGCAAGTGGAGTATAAAATTACGTGCACCGCTTGAATAATACGTGCACAAACTAGCACATGCACATACTATTTTGACCCTTGTTATTTTATACACACGTATTTTCACAATCCATTGAGCCAATAAATAAGAAGCCTTCTGTGCTTTTTCTGAAGTTGTGTTCAAGTTCACCATTTCTTTTCTGCTTTATATGTCCTTTCATGGAAAAAATAGTTTGTTTTGTCCGTGCACTCTGGGTGCTCTGTAATGAGATGCCACTTTAGTTTGGCAGGCTTTATGGCTTCATTTGCTAGCACCTGAAGACACATGACACATTTTGGTCTTCCGTTGCTGTTCGCAATCAATCCAAAGTCAATATAACTCATCACATTTTCTCAGTTTAGCTGGTTTGGATTTAATATCACTTGATGCAGTGGACGCACTGAAATATTTGTCCACTGTAGTCAGCTAGAAATGCTAAGCAGCAGCTCTGCATCAGGTGCTTCATGAGTAAAGCAACTGGTACATGATAGCGACACGTGACAGATTTACATGGTGTGTCAATCATATGAGACTTTTTATCGACCCAGAGGTAATAGGGAGTAGGGAGTAATTGGTTTGATATGTTTGTTTTATTTGCGCAGTGGTCCCTAGATGTAATTATGCTCCTTTTTTATTAACTTTAAGAATTTATTACAAATTATTTTGCGGATCCCCAAGCTTAGGCTCGCGGACCCCCAGGGGTCCAGGGGCCTCATTTGGAGAACTGTTGCATTATGGATCATTACAAATACTTTGATTTGAAAAGTAACAATTAGTCCATGGGTTAAAGCAATAAATTTTCATCCGACTGAAATTTTTTCCTGGCAAACATCAATGCCAGCAATTCCCTAAAATGTGGCGTAGTGGGGGCACACACTCTTTTTTCCTCAATAAATACAATAAACACATTATACAGCATATAAATCTATTCTAAAAAACCTCTAAGGAGAGACAGACAAAGTATAAAAAGAATGCAAAACTTGAACATAAGGTACATAAAAGGGTGGTGGGGGGGCGGGGTGTAGTCTTGATTCTGGGGGGTCTGGGGGTGCCCCCCCAGAACATTTTTTAAAGACCAAGTCAAATTTTGTGTATTTTGGTGAATTTTAACAGGTATGAAGCCCTCTGAAACAAATAAAACTCACTTCACTCTGTGAAGTAAAAACAAAGTACTGATTATGGGGGGTCTGGGGGATCTCCCCCCAGAAATTTTTAAAACAGCAAGTCAAATTTTGTACATTCTGGTGAATTTTAATGAGTATGAAGCCCTCTGAAACAAATAAAAGTCACTTCAAAGTGTGAAGTAAAAAACACACTATTGATTATGGGGGGGGTCTGGGGATGCTCCCCCAGAAATTTTTTAAAAGAACATGTCAAATTTTGTATATTCTAGAGAATTTTAATGGGTATGAAGCCCTCTGAAACAAAGAAAACTCACTTCAAACTGTCAAGTAAAAATTCTTTGTCTTCTGTAGTATTTTGATCTGTTCTAATCCGGTGAATGCACCAAATGGGTGCTGTGTCACTGGCTGTACAGTCAATAAAATACAAAATTAGGGCCTAAAGCAACTGACAACGTTGTTCTGCTGTGCACAAAGTAACACTGTCACCAGTTTTGAAAACGAATGCGCACTGAGAAACTCAAAAATTTAACTGGTAAAATGCTCTCACTCGTAAAACAAACTAGGGCTGCAACTAATGATTATTTTAGTAATCGATTAACCATTTTTTTGTTTTTTTTTTTACTTACATGTGAGTTTTGCCATTATTTCTTGAAGTGAGTTATTAAAAGGCCTTTGTCAGGCAACATTAACATTTCAGTTTGTAATAAAGTTACAATGTTATATTCTCATCAAAAACATACCTGGAGTAATGTTTTGTTTTATTTTGCACATACGAGGTCTGTTAGAAAAGAATCTGACCTTTTTATTTTTTGCAAAAACGATATGGATTTGAATCATGCTTGCTTGCATCAGCCAAGCTTGAACCTTTGTGCGCATGCGTGAGTTTTTTCACACCTGTTGGTTGCGTCATTCGCCCGTGAGCATGCCTTGTGGGAGGAGTGGTCAGCCCCCTCGGTGGATTTTTAATGTCAGGAAATTGGCTGAGCGACTGCCGCTTTACTGCATCAAAATTTTTTCAGAAACTGAGACACAGCCAGGTGGAAACCATTTGGAAAATTCAGATGGCTTTCGGTGAAGATCTTATGGGGTTCACACAGATTAAGGAGCATTACAACCGGATTAAAGACGGCCCACAGCGGCTGAGGGCACGCCGCGCTTTGAGCGGCCATCGACAGGCTGAAACGACCAGATCATTTCCAAACTGAACGCTGTGTTGATCCGCGACGTCGTCTGACTACTACAGAAATGGCAGAAGAGGTGGACATACCACTTTTTCGGCACATTCCACTGTTACGGGAGTTTTGTCATGGAAAGACGCGTGGAGGAATTCGCACGTCGGGATGGAGCCGCATGGCGCAGAACAAAAAGCAACGCCGTGATGAAGCCTCACAGGACATGTTGTGGCATGTCCAGCTCGTCCACAATTTCTCAGATAGTCACACGACTGAAAAGCCACCGAAAGCCGTCTGAATCTTCTGAATGGTGCAAGAGCTGGGCATGTCAGGGCATGTCCTGTGAGACCAACACGGAGGTGCTTTTGTCCCGCGCCATTAGCGGCTCCGTGGGGAATTCCTCCGCTCCTCTTTCCATGACAAAAACTCCTGTAAAAGTGGAATGTGCTGAAAAAGTGGTATGTCCACCTCTTCTGCCATTTCTGTAGTTGTCAGACGATGTCCCGGATCAACACAGCGTTCAGTTTGGAAATGATCTGGTCATTTCAGCCTGTCGAAGGCCGCTCGGAGCGTGGCACGCCCTCAGCCGCTGTGGGCCGTCTTTAATCCGGTTGTAATGCTCCTTAATCTGTGTGATCCCCATAAGATCTTCACCGAAAGCCATCTGAATTTTCCAAATGGTTTCAACCTGGCTGTCTCTCAGTTTCTGAAAACATTTTGATGCAGTAAAGCGGCAGTCGCTCAGCCAATTTCCTGACAATGAAAATCCGCCGAGGAGGCTGGACCACTCCTCCCACAAGGCGCGCTCACAGGCGAATGACGCAACCTACAGGCGTGAAAAAACTCACGCATGCGCACGAAGGTTCAAGCTTGGCTGATGCAAACACACGATTCAAATCCATATAGTTTTTGCAAAAAATAAAAAGGTCGGATTCTTTTCTAACAGACCTCGTACATACATCACCGACACACCACAAAGAGATTTCCATCAGGTTTCACCCGTTTATGAGCATTTTTAGATGCCTACAGCAACTATCTTAACAACTCTAAGTTATTTTCATGAAAAAAGACACAAATGTGCAGTGTACTGCATTTTTTTTTCCTTGTGTAAGAACACAGCTTAGATGTGGTTTGACCGAAACAAATTGTCATTAAACTTAAATAAATCAGGCATGAAGTGGAGGTGTAAGAGTCACTAGGTGTTCACAGGAAACAGTTATTTATTTCTATATTTATTTATTTATGTTCACTGTTAGTTGGTTTTACCTTTTCTCTTGTGTTTTGTTTTATCAGGTTCTTTTTGGCTGTTTCTCAAAAATTGTATTGTAGCAATATTAGTTATTATTACTTTTGTTGTTGTTGCTATTATTATTATTATTAATATATAAATAAAAATATTACAATTCGTAATACATTTGACTCTTTTACAACAACAAATGCTAAGCCATTAATTATTTATTATACAGAAAACAAATGCACACAAACTGTGCTGAGATGCGAACAGCTTTATGCTAACTTTAACACTGAAAATGCCACAGACATGCTAAAACACATCTATCAACTGTTTTAGAAGACCATAACAGGTCAGTTTAATATAAAAAAGGTAAATATTACTCACAGACATATGCTCTTTAGGGTTTTAGTGGGGGAAAATTAAGATAAAGCGAAATAATACAACAAACCATTGAAACAGTGAGTCGGATCAATGCTTCATTGTTTCAAAGCAAAGCCACACCCTGCTCTACTTGGGGAGTGTCTGCCAGTGTTCTCACGAAAACAGGGAGGAGAAAGACCGTGGCTCATGGTAAGCAGTACACAGAGTGGAGAGGAAGGAAAATTCACACAGTCCCTTCCTCCGCAGTCCATGCAGACATTGCTGCTTGATTACTGCAGAATGGGATGTTTCTTTGACAGTGAGACTATCATATTTCGGCCCCAAACCACGCATAACACCACGTGCACACGTGTATGTGTGGTTAAATTTTACAAATGACGGAAATCCGTCATGGTGATGGAGAACTTTAACCCATGAATTAGTCACATGGTGAGGAAAAAGAAATCCTGTACAGAGGAAAAAAAAAAAAAAAAGATGTGTTCAGATGCACAAATAATAGTTCCATTCTCGAAGCACAGCCAACTGAATTGTAAAAAAATCGTGAGGTGCCTAAAGATTCCCAACTTTTTTTTTTAAATCAATTTTTGTGTCTCTCTCTGCTAGTTTATGCAAAATGTGTTGCTTCCCACCCCGAAAACACACACACACACACACACACACACACACACAGTAGAGTAAATGGGGAAGATGAATTGACCAATATTTACCTGTAGTATGTACACTCTGATCATGTAGACAGCCGTGAGTAGTAGAGTGGCCGCCCATCGTACTGCATAAAATGGCGTTGACTTGTCCAGCCATGACTGATAGACCTGGGGGGGGGCGTAAAAAAAAAAAAAAAACTCAGCCTCGGTAAAGTTTGTGTAATTATGTGTCCTGCTCTTATTTGAATCTAATATCTGGCTTGAGACTTTTTGAAAACTTGATGGACAGTGTGATAACAGCAACACCTGTTCTGCAACATTTTGTTAAACAAGTTCTTAAAATAAAACACCCTGAAATAACTATATTTTCCAGAATATGTAAAATATTTTTACAAGAAAATATGGTACTACATTCCTTTGTAATGTCTTTAATTACCAACAGCTTAATACCTGCTTGAGTTTTAGGTTTGGCAGGAAATGTCATTATCTAAAATAAAGGAGATTAGACAACAGTAATTGCATAAATGCCAAGAAATTAAGATGTATATGAATGCAAATATCTAAAACACTTCCTTTTCAATTACTAAAACAGTAAGGTCATCATTGTGTTTGTTACCTGTCCAACTCGTGTGAAGAAGACAGTGATTACAGATGGTTTCCCATGGATCGACTCACCAGCACTGTCCCCTTCTGACATTCTGCCAGTGAAGATACAAAGAGATATTGCCTAAACCTGCACATGCAAAGTAATGTTAGCTAGCATACACACGGCTAACACTGCATACTCATGGGAGCATTAAGCCACTAATCTATAAAATTTAACTATAAAAACAGAAAGGTGGAACTTCGAGACTACTTAACTGATGTTCATAAGCAAAACTGATAAATCAACCTTCACTGAATTTACTATTTCTTTTACTTCATGTCGCAAAAGTCATCACTAGAGATGAAGGTGAAATGCACACCTTAACAGAATGATTGTACTGTAATCAAGCCATTAAGTCTGCCTGTCTGTCTCTGCAATGGGTCTGTTGTCTTCTCAAATCATCCTGATGCTTTAGGATTCAGAGGACAATTCTCTTAATTTTGACCTCTAATTTTGGTGATCGTCCTGATCCCAAGCAGGCATAGCTGTGCGTTACCATAAGTGCCAAACTTAACCATCTTGTGTACAGTTTAGATCTAGAATATACCTACTGATTGGAGACCATGTGGTCAAAAAACAAACAAACATAAAAAAAAAACCTGATAAGGTGTAGATTCGACTCTACTCCTAGTTTGTTGTTTGGCCCTTTGTTCGCTATGATAACTGGACTCAGTAAAGATATGGCTGCTTAACCGCAACATTTCTGTCTCTGTATGTTTGTCAAGCCCTTGTTGTGTTGTTATTGTATTTTCATTAGCATGCCCAAAGCAGACGGTCACCCCACTCTGTCTGGTCTACCTAGGGTGGGGAGGGGAGACATGACATTGGAGCCTCTCCCAATGGTCAGTGGATGAGATGCATGGTACACCAGGGACAAGCTGCCAGTCTGTAGCAGACCTGCCAGTGTTTAGTGCCGGTATCACAAATTTGTAGTTCAGACATATTTAATTATTGGTATCATTGCAACGACGCACATGTCCCAGCAATCATTTAATTTCAGTTTTACTGTCCCGTTCTGTTGTATATGCGGTCCCATATCTGCTCACATACTGGACATCATATTTCTCCCTGAAGCTGCTAGTTTAACTTATCTGATGCTCACATGAAGTTTGGCACCTCCACTAACCACGCAGCAGGTAGAAGAAACGTTTGTCAACATTATACAGGCAAAATAAAGTTGCTTTTCTTAAATTCATCTGGTGCAAAAACATTCATCAACATCTGAGACCTTCATAGCCATTATTTGTCCTTTAAATTTGGAGAATTATAACATAATAGCATTTACTGTTTGAGTTATTGTGTACACAAGCTATGAACAGACTCACTCACCCATTCATCTACATGACCCATTCATCTACATTTTTGTTGTACAGGTCCTAGCCTATACTGTTACCAGCACAGGAATTTTTAAGATGTCACATTAATTTGCTGTGTGACCATAAATTTTTTTTTTTTTAAATAAATTCTTAATATTTTAAAGACTCATAAATAAAAACAAGAACAATGCCAAACATGGCTTATGCCTCCACTCGTATTTCAAGCTGGTTTATGTTATTCTGTGGTTTCACATTTCCACAAATGCACCGTAGTTTTTCCACAATGTACTATGATGTTTGGTGTGAAAATCGGTGCAAAACAGTCCCCAGTAAAGACAACAGCAATGGTGGGCAGAGAAGGTGCCCATTTATTCACTGATTTATCCAAAATAACTGCTATGAAAAGAAGGAAAGTGGTTCATACAGGTACTTTTTGTGCTGCTCCATTGTGCAGCAACCAGAAACTATTCCTTGCAGATCTCAAATTAAATTGCGCACACAAGATGTCGCAATATTTCAAAATGCAAAGCCATTGCACAGTAGCAGCAATAATCAAGTCTGGAAATTGTGCATTAAAAACAGTACATGGTGTATCTGTCTGGTGGAAGACTGCCACATTAAATTTATGTGGCTTACTGACCAGCATTTTTAAAATGATAGTTCCTCTAGCCTTCCCCAAAATACTACAAAGATACGGTTTCAACCGGTTGAAGCAGTCTTTAGTGATTGCGCAGAAACAAAAATGGCAGTTGGTATCCATACGTAAAGATGTTTACTCGTATATAGTGAAATACTATTTGTAAGTAGCATCTTGCTCATTGGTCAATATAGGTCATGTGATTATGAAGCTATGTACTTGTACATGTATTAGTTATTGATATGTAGATTCCTAAACTAGCTTAACCACAACCCCCAAACCACAAGGCTGCGCTACGTACAAATAGAATTTAAAATTATTAATATGGCTATGTACGGATAGCCACTTCCAACAAAAATCCCAATGGTGCCCATATCAGACATGCTGAATGAAGTACAACCTCAATTTTTAAATGGAACCACCTCTCCCAATTCACCACCAAGAAATAGTTTAAATTCTTTAGTTATTAGGTGGAAAAGAAAAGCACAGACAGAGACACCTGGAAGGGGCGAAAATGTAATACCCCACAACTTGTTAGATTGGCACACTGCATAAAAAGATTAAAGATGACAATAATCCTAAATTGTAGGCCTGCTGGAATGTAGTACATCTAAGATATAAATGATCAAAATCATGACTGCTAGTTTAACCTAACTCTTGGCAATCATAATGGTGAAAGAGTTACACAATATGACGTTAATAACTAAACACTGCGACGATGTCGTCACAACACATCACTGATGTGGACTTTCAACGTAAATGTAAGAACAATGTATACATGGAACAAAGCTAACACAGGCTAAGGCTAACTGAGATAGAACAAGTAATTTAAACCAAAATAGGCTTTTACTGGAGGGGTGGAAGTCGGATAGCCAACATCGACGTTCAGAGTACAATAACTGTTATTAATGGTACATATTGGCGATTTTATTTGACAATAAGTAGCATCAGCTCACAATTAACCATAGAATTAGCCAATTGTATGCTGCACTTTGGCCCAGATCGCGGCGTGCCTGGGTTCTGTAGTTTTAGCGCAGCTTCTTCAACCCCTTACCACCTCATCAAAGAAGAAAATTACAATTAAAATTCCACAGCTGCTGTACAGTTGACTTTAAAACCTAGCAAATAAGTGCTATATTTTATATAACACAGCCTTTGTATCACGAGTCGCATACTCAAAGAATTAACGAACTACAAATCCCAAACACACCTTTGGGGAAGTGACAACTCACTTCCGGCGACAAGCTACACTGCCAACGCTTGACAACTAGACCAGCTACAAATCACACTAACGTGTATTGGCCGCATATTTATTCGCTGAATGACAATACATTTCTGATTTCAAAATCGGTCTGCGTCTATTTCAAGCATCTACGGTTATTCTGAAAGGACCGCGTGGCAAAATTTTCTTACCTGACTCGGCCGCTGTGTCACTACCCGGCTCTGCCTAGCTAGCTGAACGAGCCACCGAACGTGAACACGTCACTATTTCCGCGAGAGTTCCACCAGGGAAGCTAGCAGAGCACCGATCAATCAATGAGACTCAATTATCAATCAATTACAAAAGTGGAAAAGCACAAAAATCCAAACTTCTGAGGGGGTTTGGAGTCAACACACAAAAAGTCTCTCTTTTGTAAATGTTCGTCCCAGTCAGGCTCATAAGTATTTGGACAGACAGGGACACAGATTTGAATTTCAGCTTCAGTTCAAGTGGTTTAACCAAAATATTGATTTTAAGCAATTACAGGCATTTTACACAGTTATCAATTTTCAGATCTCATAAGTAATTGGACAAGCTAAATATGTGGACAACGTTTTCCCACAACACAGCTACTGGAGAGTCAGTCAGTCAATCAGTCTGTCCACCAGTCAGTCAGTCTGTCTGTCAATCAATGAGTCAGTAAATCAATCAGTCTTTCAATCAGTCCGTTATTAAATCAGTCAGTCAGACCATCAGTCAGCGATGCGACATTTAACTTTGGGTGAGATCAGTGCAGTTGTACTGTCTCGATTGTCACCAGACTTGGTATGCTCATTACGCACAGTTGCCCCAAGAAGACTTGATGTTGGGATCAAAAGTTCAAGGTCACTGGAACATACTTTCTAAAAAATATACGTGTGCGTAAAAACTTCTTTTTAACTACCCCTTTGTCTATCATTCTTTGTAGATGTGCTGGGTATTTTGTCTATGAGTAGCCTATTAGTTTTGGGGTCAAAAGGCCAAAGGTTACCGGAGCATATTTTGTAAAAAATCTTGTGAGCTCAATAGCGTCTGTCATTCTGACTGTCACCAAATGTGGTATGTTTGCTCTGCATGGCAACTTTATAAATGCCTTTTGCAGAAAAACATCACGTTTCAACAGTAAGCTTATCAACGTTTACCCAGGGTGCTGTGTGATAGTGCAAACTATGTGATTGTTAATATAAATCATCATGTTTACAGCCACTTTTCTTTCGACAGGTCATGGGATGAGGTGGCAAAGTAGATTTGTGAGTAGCATTGTTGGCTCACAGCAAGAAGATTCTGCACTCACTTTGTTCCTAGGGTCTCATGTACAAAGCATGCGTACGCACAAAAACGTGGCGTTCGTCTGTCTCCACGCTAATGTTCAGATCTGGGGAGGTGATGGTATAGTGGCTAGGCATTGGGCTTGAGACCAAGGGATCCTTGGTTCAAATCCCAGCCTGACCGGAAAATCACTAAGGGCCCTCGGGCAAGGTCCTTAACCCCCTAGTTGGTCCCGGTATGTAGTGAGTACCTTGTGTAGTAGCACCCTGACATGGGGTTACTGTGAAGCATTATTGTAAAGCGCTTTGAGCGTCTGATGCAGTTGGAAAAGTGCTACATAAATGCAGTCCATTTACCATTTATCAAACGCGAAATAACCATGGAAATGTACAGTGCGTCACACCAAAATCCTGGCTGGCGTACGTAGGTTTCTACAGCTATTGTTCCGGGGCGGAGTTAGCCTATTTTTAGGGGTGCTCAAGCACCCCTAAAAATATTTTTAGGCTATTTTAAGCACCCCTAAAAATATTTTAAGCACCCCAAAAAATATATATATAGCGCAAACTTGCGTTACGGCCCCTTACGCTATAATTTTGGACCGTTACGATTTTCAATACGTCTGTAATCAACCGTTTCTGCAGTGCGACTCCAGTTTGAAGCGTGAATCGAAGCAATGCTTCGCAATAATGCTTCGATTCAATGACTCGTGGCCCTTTGATCCGCTGCTCTTCAGAAGCGGCAAGTCCGCTTCTTAACCCCTCTGAAAGCCATTAAAATATCATGAGTCACTTTTGTGTGGATTAAAGTCACTAACTGGGACTCTTGTCTTGCAGTCGAGAAACGAGAATCATCCTCCGTTCCGTTGTCACAACTTTAAACGCTGTGCGGCTCTCTACGGAGACAGAGTCCGCTCGGATTTAATAACTTCAGAACGAATCGCCGCTTTAAATAAAATGACACCTTTTACAAACGTTGCAATACAGACAATAAACTACAGTCGACTAAAACGTTTTTTCCTCCCAAAATGAGACGTCCTGCATTCTTTATAAACCTGACCTGCATCACATCTGCAGCAAGAGCTCAGCTCATAGTTATGGAAAGACATTCATGCCAATAATGTCTGAAAGGAAATGCTTTTGACAAAAACAGATTTTATTTCTGTTTATGTCCAGAGATCAAGGATCCACCATGTAGAGTTTATTATGTCCAGAGTTTAAGGATCCAGTAACCAATTTCATATTTATTTACTTTAAAACTCAATAAAATGTTGTTCAATTTCAAATTAATCATCTTATAAAGCGCCAAATTACAACAAAAGCCGTCTCAAGGTGCCTCACACAGAACAGTTCAACATAAAAAATTAAAATAAATAAATAAAAAAATTCAAATACCTAATTAAAAACAGAAGTAAAAGAATAAAGCATAACAAAATAAAAAGTACTAATAAGAAAGAGAATAAAAATAGGTTTTAAGTCTTGAGTAGAGAAGCTTGAATCTTCGACTGACTCAAGCTTCTCTACTCTGGAAACCACCTGGACAACTGAGAGCCTACACAGAAACTTTTAAGTCTTGACTTAAAAATGTGCACGGACTCCGACTGCCTCACTGGGGGCCATGTACTGGCTAACCCAGAATGAGATTGCCCACTCAACAAACTTCCCCAGCCTTCTGGACATGATGAAGGGACGTGGGCTGTCATACCTGGCTTTTCCCCTTTGGGTACCCCTAGAATGGCCAATTTTAAACAACCTATTTCAAGCATTATGCCAAAATATGTATTACAAGAACACAGTAATTTGATCATCTCCCCTTCTTGGGCAAATGGTTCAATCCATGAAGCGTGCCTACATTCATCTCTCTGCTCTGGCACGTGTTTGTGTCGCGTGGTGCTGCTGCGGGTGGCGCTCATTTAGCAGAGGTGCTGTCCTGTGAGCGCTGGTGGTAACCTCGCCCAGCTGCGCTGTCAAGTGATTGCCAGGTGACTATCACATTTGCGAGAGGTATTTATTCACAGTTTATGTCTCTGAATGTGAAGAACAAGTGCAACTTTCTGAAAAGTGCTTATTTTACTCACCTGGCGACCTATCGCTAAACACAGTATATTGCTCCACAAATTAGTGCGCGCTGTGCGTGGTCAAATTTAAGATTGATTCAGTGTTGTCTTTTTTTTTTTCAACTAAATCCTCTTGTCAGCTACTAAATGGTGCTGGCCCTTCAATCTGTGTAGCTTCTATTAACAAATCCCTCTCCTACATCAAATACCATGTACACAGATCTGACCTTAAATGCTTAGTTAAGGTCCTTAACTAAGCATTTCAGAATTAAGACAGTAAACTTTACCACAAAGTTTAATGCACAGCATGATAATAAGCAAATAATTTAAATTCCTGCTAAAAAGGCATAAATCATAAAACTCATTTTGTATTTTTATTTGTTGGCAGTAAGTGGCAAACCAAGCCTGCAGTGCAGTGATGGATATCAGAGCATTTTCTTCAAAAGCAAAAAAAACCTTCAGGTGAGGTTTGTACACTCTATAGACCTTATGTGATAGTAGATATGGACATTGAGAATAGCAAAGGATGGAAAGTGAAGCTAAGTGGAAATTGAATATGTGCATCAGACTGTGGAGGTGTCTTACTTGTGTTACTGGTGTTTTGGTATGAATTCTGACTTTTAAGTCACACATTTTTATTTTTCGTACTTTTAAGGACTTCGTTAGATCTTGTCTGTCCTTTCTATGCTTTGCTGTTAATTCAATATATAATTCATATTCATATATTTCTTATCCTGAACCCATTTATGTGCAGTGTACCATCTGTGTTCTCCATCCAGCCTTATAGTGGAGTGCTGCTGTAGCTGTGCTAAACCGGGTCCTCCTGCACACGGCACTAAACCTCACTGATCAGAACAACTGCAACTACTGTATTTTTATGACTTACAACGTGGATGTGCGTGCTGCCAGAAAAACCGAGACATCAGTCAGTTTGTAGAATAAATAAATGAATAGCCAAAACTAAAACACAATCTAACTAATGCCTAAAACTATCTAAATGTAATTGAAAAGTGATACCAGGGTGAGTGTTCTGTACTAAGTATTATGACTTAATAATCTGTTAAGATGAAATAAAAAATCTTCAGTAACTATAGGCTCATAAGACTAATATAAAAACAAGGATAATATACTTTACTCAGCCTCTGAATATTTCAGACCTGCTCCTAAGTTGCAATTACTATTTGCCCTCGCCACATTAGGAGATTAAATTATTTGTTATATAAACTGCACCAGAATGCAGGGATTTTATGTGTGGGCTGTTATCCATTGCTAATATGCGTTTTTTTTATTTTATCATTCTGACAATGAATGCAGCTTTTACAAGCAATGTTTTCACTCTGAAATCATGGGAAATTGTATTCCTGGACAACTAGATTTAAAAAATTTTAAAAATGTGCTAAGCACCCCTAAAACTGGAAGTCTAAAATCGCCTCTACATGTCAGCAGTGGAACTTCCACTGCTGACATGTAGAAGCGATGCTGGGAATCGCTAATAGTGTGAAAACATGAAGTCATCAGAGTGAAAAGTGATGCGTAAAATGGCACTAACAATGGCTGTGTTAGCGTTGTTAAAGGACCTTGCAAATGGTGCAATCCAATGTGAGTGTGTATTCAGGGAACGTGAGGATTTATTTGCAAATGACAATAATTGGCTCATAAGCTGATTTCGATTACCAAGTCCACTGTTACTGGAGTTGTGCGCAGAACTGCGGTCAGCCCAGAGTGTAACACAGGGAGGAGCCAGGGGTTGTCTATGCCCACTCAAGTGCTGACCACGCTGGGCTTCCTGACAACATGGACATTCCAGCGGGAGCTCGCTGATCGGTCTGGAGTGTCCAGTCAACCTTGAGCCGAGCCATGCCAGCTGTGTGGAACACAATCATTCGAATGTCGTCCAGGGACATCACATTCCAACATTTAAGCACAATTTGCAGCGAGAGCCAGTTTTCCTAATATAATCACAGCTATTGACTGTACAGATTTTGCTATAAAGGTTGCATCAGATGATAAATTTATTTTTGTTAATAGGAATTATTTTGCAGGGGCGGTGGCCAAGTGGTTAATGCGCTTGGTTTCAGTTCGGAAGGTTCTGGGTTCAAATCCCACCCCTGCCACATTTCTCCATGTAATGTGGAGTTGCGTAAGGAAGGGCATCCGGCGTAAAACCTGTGCCAAATCAACATGCAGATCCACCTTGGATTTGCTGTGACGACCCCGAGTGCAAACAAGGGAGCAGCCGAAGGGACTTACTTACTAATAGAAAACATTTTCATTCCATCAATGTTCACATCATATGTGATGTGCAAATGCATTGGGTTGGGTTGGGTTGGGAACATGCTAGGGGCTGGCATGGTGCACAATGGGTGGCTGCTTAGTGAGTAAATAGTTTGTGTAATTGTTCTTAACAATATCCAGCGCGGGCACATTTGGGCATGTGTATATTCAAATATGTTTTTTGTTCTTGTCTTTTTGTTTTTCTTAATAGTGAAACTAGAGCTACAGAGCTTCTTAATAGGCCACTGATTGGCTCCATGTGTTCAGTATTTGTTAATAAGCATGTCTGTAAAGTTGTGAATGTCACACTGTCACCTGCAGCGCACCCCATTTGTTTTAACTTCAGTCTGTGTGCGCTGCTCTGAACCCACAAGTGTTTACAGGCTCACACACACAGGCTCCCACTAACTTTATTTTCACTTCATGTTTATTCCGTTTGACAGGATACCAACTAAACTATCCCTGCGTGTCTCCACATCATTTCCAATCATCTGTAGCTCAGAGTCGGTATAATTTTGTTTCTGTGTTTATGTGGAATGATCGGACAGAGAGGACTCTCAGCTCCCATGGGCTATTTACATGAATTTGCATATTTAAATAGGGCGTGGAGAGGAAGGAGTTTGGTATGTCTCCACATGCGCTCAATTCGATGTTCAGTGCGATGTACAAACGGAATGTGCTTGGATCCATGTGTACCCTCACTTTGATACATCTAGATATTTTTGTGCGTACTCCATGCTTCAGTAGGAAATCCACACAAGTCTTTGTACATGAGGTTCCTGCTCTTTTCTATGTGGTGTTTGCGTGTGTGGGTTCCCTCCAAGGGGCCCCAGCTTTTTCCCACTTCCAAAGACATGCCGCTTAGGTGAATTGGTAACTAAATTAGTAAGAAATTGGTAAGAATGAGTTTTTATGTCTATACGTGTTGGCCCTGCGACAGACTGGAGGACATGTTCAGGATGTGACCACCCACCCACCCCGCCTGTGACCCTTAGCTGGAATAAATAGGTTAAAAAAATGAATGAAACTGTCTTGGATTTCATTTACATTTGCTGTCATTCTACAGTAGTATTCAGTATAATAGTAGTGCTATGTGACTAAAAAGATTAATCCAGGTTTTGAGTATATTTCTTATTGTTACATGGGAAACAAGGTACCAGTAGATTCAGTAGATTCTCACAAATCCAACAAGACCAAGCATTCATAATATGCACACTTAAGGCTATGAAATTTGGCTATTAGTAAAAAAAAGTAGAAAAGGGGGTGTTCACAATTATAGTAGTGTGGCATTCAGTCAGTGAGTTCATCAATTTTGTGGAACAAACAGGTGTGAATCAGGTGTCCCCTATTTAAGGACGAAGCCAGCATCTGTTGAACATGCTTTTCTCTTTGAAAGTCTGAGGAAAATGGGACATTCAAGACATTGTTCAGAAGAACAGCGTAGTTTGATTAAAAAGTTGATTGGAGAGGGGAAAACGTATACGCAGGTGCAAAAAATTATAGGTTGTTCATCTACAATGATCTCCAATGCTTTAAAATGGACAAAAAAAAAAAAAAAAAGAGATGCTTGGAAGAAAACAGAAAACAACCATCAAAATGGATAGAAGAATAACCAGAATGGCAAAGGCTCACCCATTGATCAGCTCCAGGATGATCAAAGACAGTCTGGAGTTACCTGTAAGTGCTGTGACAGTTAGAAGACGCCTGTGTGAAGCTAATTTATTTGCAAGAATCCCCCGCAAAGTCCCTCTGTTAAATAAAAGACATGTACAGAAGAGGTTACAATTTGCCAAAGAACACATCAACTGGCCTAAAGAGAAATAGAGGAATATTTTGTGGACTGATGAGAGTAAAATTGTTCTTTTTGGGTCCAAGGGCCGCAGACAGTTTGTGAGACAACCCCCAAACTCTGAATTCAAGCCACAGTTCACAGTGAAGACGGTGAAGCATGGTGGTGCAAGCATCATGATATGGGCATGTTTCTCCTACTATGGTGTTGGGCCTATATATCACATACCAGGTATCATGGATCAGTTTGGATATGTCAAAATACTTGAAGAGGTCATGTTGCCTTATGCTGAAGAGGACATGTCCTTGAAATGGGTGTTTCAACAAGACAATGACCCCAAGCACACTAGTAAACGAGCAAAATCTTGGTTCCAAACCAACAAAATTAATGCCTCGCAGATGTGAAGAAATCATGAAAAACTGTGGTTGTACAACTAAATACTAGTTTAGTGATTCACAGGATTGCTAAAAAAGCAGTTTGAACATGATAGTTTTGAGTTTGTAGCGTCAACAGCAGATGCTACTATTATTATGAACACCCCCTTTTCTACTTTTTTTAATAATAGCCCAATTTCATAGCCTTAAGAGTGTGCATATCATGAATGCTTGGTCTTGCTGGATTTGTGAGAATCTACTGAATCTACTGGTACCTTGTTTCCCATGTAACAATAAGAAATATACTCAAAACCTGGATTAATCTTTTTAGTCACATAGCACTACTATTATTCTGAACACTACTGTATGTCTAGATATCATCTTGTCACGATAATGAATGGCTTAGTAGAATCTGAGTCTCTACTAGCAGAGTCTCCGATTCTGCATGTAGATTCTCCAATCGGAGACTCTACTCTCTCTACTGTACAGTTTCCAATCGGAGATCCTACTAGTAGAATCTGTATGTATATATATATATATATATATATATATATATATATATATATATATATATATATATATATATATATATATATATATATATGTGTGTGTGTGTGTAAAACACATGCTACTGAACAATCACAAAAACTATCAAACACAGATCAGCAACAACATCAGTATTATTCTTAACAATGTTTACAAAACATATAACAAAAGAATTACTAGGGATCTATATTTAAAAAAACATATTTTCAATTTACCTTGTGGCATAATACTGATCACAAGCACAAATAACCCAAAATTATCTGACTTTTAAATCATTAAAGTGCTCATTCTTTGACCAGTTCGTGGGTAAATGTTATGTGCTGCATGAATACAGTACAACATGTGTGAGGAGGTGTCTGAAACATATTAATACAAGTCCACAGAATAACACTACAAGAAAAACCAGGCACCAACTACCACCAACTTTGACACTACAGCGAAAAATTTACAGCGATTCATCATGAAATGAAGAAAAACTGGAATGTTGAAGTTAAACATCAGTGTCCACAAAGAAGTGCCATGAAGACTGATGCGAGATCCAACTCGCTGTAATGGACACACGAAGGCCTTGTCCTGCAAGGGTTTTCAAAATACACAGAGAGACATGCTGTATGTTTCACCTGCGGTGTTTCATGAAACAGGGATGAATTTCTTAATTTTTTATGTACAATTCCAATTAAATCCCTTCCATAATGCCATAATACTGTTTTTACTATTTTCTACAACTGTTTCTTGTAATGAAAAGTTTCCATTGAAGAAGCATCACAGTACGTCCTCCAGCAGTGACACAAGTCAAAGAATTTTGTGAGTGTACATGAATTAATGCAGGAAAAGGAGTTTCCACATACAGACAGTGATAAGATCAAATTTCACAATGCATTTTTTTTTTCATTTTGTAAAGGCGCCCTAAATATTTTTATGCCACTAGATGTCACACTTTCTCTGTTTTTAGAATAAAACAAAGCTTCCCTCCTCGGCCACTCCCTGCCAACCCTCCCTCCCTCTGCAATAAGTAGAACATTCACCATTTGGAACCTTTTAACAAACATCTAAGAGACATATGTGGATTGTAGTCCAACCACATTCTTGATTAGAGGCGAAGCTAGCTGCCAGTTTGCAGTTGGCCATCCAAAAAAATGAAATTAGCTGCCAGTTCACTTGAGCCACCTTCACACAATTCTGCAAATATCACTTGAGTTGCTTTGAGCTAGGGATGTAGAATGGAAAATTTGCTTGAGCTCAAGTGATATGTCTATCCTTCCTCCCTGGCATATTGGTGATTTCTCCATCCTTCATCCTTGGCTGAAGGTGACTCAAGTCACATTTGCACAGAAAGCCTTTGGGTGAAGGTGGCTCAAGCAAACTGGCAGCTAAGTTCACTTTTTGATTTGCAAATTGCAAACAGAAGGCTGGCAGCTAGCTTCATCATCCTCATGCATGGCCACATAGAGAATGTAAAGAATGTAAACAGGAGATGGGAAAGCTCAGAGCACAGAGGGAGTGCTGCTGTGTGCTCTGCACAGGACATCGAGTCACTACCTAATTTACATAGAAAATAGTTATTGGCTACTATTTTAATGTGTGAAATGTCATTTAGGACACCTTTAAAATCTATTTTCTTATTAATAATCTGATAAGAACATATTGAACTGGGGGTCATTTAACCATCAAAACCATTTAAAATGAAATGTGACTTTTTTCATGTAATTATTTAGTTCACATGGGATACACTTCATTTAATTTAAATACCCCTTTACAACTACAGCGCTAGTACAAAACATTTACAAGATACAGTCAGTTCATTTGTACAAGGGAAGGAAAAATAAATAACCCAACTGAAAACTAAATTTGTGGATTCACACACAAAATTCTAACTATCAAGTTGTAACAGTGACATGTCTGCCGTTAAACTGTTAAATGAATGCTGTAAAATAAATGTTTTTCACTGTATATTGCACAGTGTAGCCTAATAAACGTAATTCATGCTCCCCTCTATCAGCACATTTTATCAGTTTCATTATTAAAAAAGTGAAATGTATTGACAGTGTGCCACAAAAATGACTGTCGTGGACTCCAGAATTGATGAGTCATCCTTTTGTGTTCAGTCTCACGGGATAAATGTCTGAGCATAAAATAACTAACGGCTGCACAGAGACGTGCATTAGCATGATAAAAATGTCCCACGTTAAAAATGGAACAAGATTCTTTCTGAAAATCAGTGACTATAAAATAATAATAAAGCACACTGACAGACTCGATCCACAATGCCGACTTTGTGAGGCAGATAGTAGGAAGAGCAAAAAAACAAACAAAACAAACAAACAAAAAAAAACAAAAACAAAAAAAGTCCCAAGATGCATTTTGGGCTCACTGGACATCACTTTCCATAAACTCCTCTTTGATTGAGTGCTTGCTGCATGACACTTTGCAGTCTGGCATGTCGAAGCCGAAGTCGGCCCACTCGTCGGCGCCTGCTGCCATCCCCGATGCCCCGACAACAGTCGACCTGTTGGGGTTGGGGATGGTGATGGTATGGCGGACACGGAAGTGCACAGCCTCCATGACCCGCTGACGCTGCATTTCCCCACTGGCAGCCCCAATAGCTGCCATGGCAGTGGCAGCCATGTTGCCACTTGAGCGAATAAGCTGCTGGCTGTGGTAGTCATGGTGATGAGCAGAGGTGGGGACAGGGAGGGGAGCTCCTTGTTTCATCTCCTGAAGGCCTCGCCAGATGGCTACCCGGAACTGCTCTGGTATCTTCAGACTGCTGAGATCCTGTCGAAGGCAAAAAGTCAGAATGTGACGGAGGTGACGAGTGCATTAGATGTGCACCTCTGCATACCAGTTCTCAGACCAGTCATTTTACCTGGTCATTTTACCTGATCACTCTCACACCCCGACGGTGTATATCATCCCGGCAGTGCAGCATTGAACTGAACAATGGCAGCCTCAGCTTTACCCGGCACTCAGTGCTTTTTTTGGTTCTTGTTTTTGAGAGATGCTTGTTGTTTTGTTGCATGCCCTTCTATTCCTACTGTTCTATGCCGCCATGTGACACTGAAAGTTCCCCATTGAGGGATGAATAAAGCCTTTTCTTATCTTATCTCTTATCTTACACCTCTGCAGACGGACGCAACCTCACAACAGATTAATTATGCTTATGGAGACATCTGAACAGGCCTGATGATTTATCCCCACAGGCTGAGGGATACTCTCACCCGATCATCCAAGTGATTATAGAGTATAAGATCAAATACATATACAGATATATTGTCACGTCTCTAGTTCTGTTTTTCTGTTTTGGTCAGATGTTATAAGTCACTCTGAGTTTTCACTCTGTTATCCAGTGATGAGTTGTGCTCTTATCCTCAGTATCCCTGAGGGAGTCTTCCCAAGGGGTCAGTAAAGTTGTATCTAATCTAATCTGTTCTGACATTTCTCCCATGTTAGTTTGACTTCCCCGTTGTTTATCTCCATGTTCTATGTTTAATTGATCAGTGTGCTGTAAGTGCCGCAGCCGGTAGAATACCTCCTAGTCTCCAGATGTAATTACATGCAGCCCAGCAACAGTGGGGTAAAAAAGTATTTCGTCAGTCCCTGATTGTGCAAGTTCTCCTACTTAGGAAGATGAGAGAGGTCTGTAATTTTCATCATAGGTACACTTCAACTATAGAGACAAAATGAGAAAAAAAAAAATCCAGAAAATCACAATGTAGGATTTTAAAGAATTTATTTGTAAATTATGGTGGAAAATAAGTATTTAGTCACCCACAAACAAGCAAGATTTCTGGCTCTCACAGACATGTAACTTCTTCTTTAAGAAGCTCTTCTGTCCTCCACCTGTTACCTGTATTAATGGCAGCTGTTGGAACTCGTTATCTGTATAAAAGACACCTGTCCACAGCCTCAAACAGTCAGATTCCAAACTCAACCATGGCCAAGACCAAAGAGCTGTCGAAGGACACCAGGAAGAACATTGTAGATGTGTAGATGTGCACCAGGCTGGGAAGAGTGAATGTACACTAGTCAAGCAGGTTGGTGTGAATAAATCAACTGTGGGAGCAATTGTAAGAAAATAGAAGACATACAAGACCATTGATAATCTCCCTCGATCTGGGGCTCCATACAAGATGTCATCCCGTAGGGTCAAAATGATCATGAGAATGGTGAACAAAAATCCCAGAACTACACGGAGGGACCCGATGAATGACCTGCAGAGAGTTGGGACCAAAGTAACAAAGGCTACACACTACACAGAGAGGGACTCAAATCCTGCAGTGCCAGGCATGTCCCCCTGCTTAAGCCAGTATGTGTCCAGGCACATCTGAAGTTTGCCAGAGAGCATATGAATGATCCAGAAGAGGAATGGGAGAATATCATGTGGTCAGATGAAACCAAAATAGAACATTTTGGTAAAAAACTCAACTCATCATGTTTGGAGGAAGAAGAATGCTGAGTTGCATTCCAAGAACACCATACCTACTGTGAAGCATGGGGGTGGAAACATCATGCTTTGGGGCTGTTTTTCTGCAAAGGGGATAGGACGACTGATCTGTGTTAAGGGTAGCATGAACGGGGCCATGTATCATGAGATTTTAAGCCAAAACCTCCTTCCTTCAGTGAGAGCATTGAAGATGCAACGTGGCTGGGTCTTCCAGCATGACAATGATCCCAAACACACCGCTCAGGCAACAAAGGAGTGGCTCCGTAAAAAGCATTTCAAGGTCCTGGAGTGGCCTAGCCAGTCTCCAGACCTCAAACCCATAGAAAATTTGTTGAGGGAGTTGAAAGTTTTTGCCCAGCGACAGCCCCAAAACATCACTGCTCTAGAGGAGCTCTGCATGGAGGAATGGGCCAAAATACCAGTTACACTGTGTGCAAACCTGGTGAAAACTTACAGGAAATGTTTAACCTCTGTCATTGCCAACAAAGACTATGTTACAAAGTATTGAGTTGAACTTTTGTTGTTGACCAAATACTTATTTTCCAACATAATTTACAAAAAAAAAAAAAAAAAAAAAAATCTTTAAAAATCCTACAATGTGATTTCCTGGATGTTTTTTTTTTTTTCTCATTTTGTCTCTCACAGTTGAAGTGTACCTCTAATCTTTCTAAGTAGGAGAACTTGCACAATCAGGGACTGACTAAATACTTTTTGGCCCCACTATATCAAGCATTCAACATTACAGTGATTTTTTTTTTTTATTCCACGGTACAGACTTCAGTCCAGACTCAAGTCTCTTGCCAACTGTTTTAGCTCTGGTTACAGCATTTTTAACTTCATGCTGCCATTCCAGACACCTCTCTCTCCCCTGATGCTTTGGACTCTGTATGTAGTGTGAGAGTCTCTGGTTATTGCCCTCCTGTCCTGTGCACCAACAGCATTTCCTGTATATTTGTTTTGTGAATTGTTCTGTAATTTATGTCTGTAGCATGGCCCAAGCAGAGGGTCACCCCTTTGAGTCTGGTCTGCTTGAGGTTTCTTCCTCAGAGGGAGTTTTTCCTTACCACTGTTGCTCTGGGGGTTAGTAAGCCTTAATTGTGTGAAGCGCCTTGAGGCGACTCTGTTGTGATTTGGTGCTATATAAATGAAAATAAATAATACTGAAATTGAAAATTGAACTCAGGCAGCTTTTTGGATAATTCTGCTGCCTAACGCCTTAAAAGAGTGCTGTTATTGAGAAATCTGGTTACTGGACTGTCTGTTTTTTGTTTTTTTTGGCATGTGTGTGTGTGTGGGGGGGGGGGTATTTCTCTCCTGTTTTTTCCCCTGAGATAAACAAAGGCTAATTTTGTGCTGTTTATCATGTGCCTGACCCAAGTCTGTGTTTCTACCATTCCTCTTGCTCGCCACATTACTGCTCTTAACTGTTTATATTACAACCCCTGACAAAAATTATGGAATCACCGGCCTCGGAGGATGTTCATTCAGTTGTTTAATTTTGTAGAAAAAAAGCAGATCACAGACATGACACAAAACTAAAGTCATTTCAAATGGCAACTTTCTGGCTTTAAGAAACACTATAAGAAATCAGGAAAAATAATTGTGGCAGTCAGTAATATGGAATCACTCAATTCTGAGGAAAAAATTATGGAATCATGAAAAACAAAAGAACGCTCCAACACATCACTAGTATTTTGTTGCACCACCTCTGGCTTTTATAACAGCTTGCAGTCTCTGAGGCATGGACTTAATGAGTGACAAACAGTACTCTTCATCAATCTGGATCCAACTTTCTCTGATTGCTGTTGCCAGATCAGCTTTGCAGGTTGGAGCCTTGTCATGGACCATTTTCTTCAACTTCCACCAAAGATTTTCAATTGGATTAAGATCCGGACTATTTGCAGGCCATGACATTGACCCTATGTGTCTTTTTGCAAGGAATGTTTTCACAGTTATTGCTCTATGGCAAGATGCATTATCATCTTGAAAAATGATTTCATCATCCCAAAACATCCTTTCAATTGATGGGATAAGAAATGTGTCCAAAATATCAACGTAAACTTGTGCATTTATTGATGATGTAATGACAGCCATCTCCCCAGTGTCTTTACCTGACATGCAGCCCCATATCATCAATGACTGTGGAAATTTACATGCAGTCATCTTTATAAATCTCATTGGAACAGCACCAAACAAAAGTTCCAGCATCATCACCTTGCCCAATGCAGATTCGAGATTCATCACTGAATATGACTTTCATCCAGTCATCCACAGTCCATGATTGCTTTTCCTTAGCCCATTGTAACCTTGTTTTTTTTTCTGTTTAGGTGTTAATGATGGCTTTCGTTTAGCTTTTCTGTATGTAAATCCCATTTCCTTTAGGCGGTTTCTTACAGTTCAGTCACAGACGTTGACTCCAGTTTCCTCCCATTCGTTCCTCATTTGTTTTGTTGTGTATTTTCAATTTTTGAGACATATTGCTTTAAGTTTTCTGTCTTGACGCTTTGATGTCTTCCTTGGTCTACCAGTATGTTTGCCTTTAACAACCTTCCCATGTTGTTTGTATTTGGTCCAGAGTTTAGACACAGCTGACTGTGAACAACCAACATCTTTTGCAACATTGCGTGATGATTTACCCTCTTTTAAGAGTTTGATAATCCTCTCCTTTGTTTCAACTGACATCTCTCGTGTTGGAGCCATGATTCATGTCAGTCCACTTGGTGCAACAGCTCTCCAAGGTGTGATCACTCCTTTTTAGATGCAGACTAACGAGCAGATCTGATTTGATGCAGGTGTTAGTTTTGGGGATGAAAATTTACAGCAGGGGTGGTCAAGTTCGGTCCTCGAGAGCCACATTCCTGACACTCTTGGTCAAGTTCGGTCCTCGAGAGCCACATTCCTGACACTCTTAGTTGTCTCCCTGCTCCAACACACCTGAATCCAATGAAAGGCTCATTAAAAGTCTGCTAATGAGTCTTTCATTGGATTCAGGTGTGTTGGAGCAGGGAGACAACTAAGAGTGTCAGGAATGTGGCTCTCGAGGACCGAACTTGGCCACCCCTGATTTACAGGGTGATTCCATAATTTATTCCTCAGAATTGAGTGAGTCCATATTTTTTTCCCTCTGCTTGGTCTAAAAAAGTAACCGTGACTGACTTATAGTGTTTCCTAAAGCCAGAAAATTGCCATTTGAAATGACTTTAGTTTTGTGTCATGTCTGTGATCTGCTTTTTTTCTACAAAATTAAACAACTGAATGAACATCCTCCGAGGCCTGTGATTCCATAATTTTTGCCAGGGGTTGCATTATCATTTAGAACAACAAACCTGTTCTAATCATCCTTCGTTGTGGTTCTCTGCACTGGGGTCCTTTCAATCAATCAATCAATTTTATTTATATAGCGCCAAATCACAACAAACAGTTGCCCCAAGGCGCTTTATATTGTAAGGCAAGGCCATACAATAATTACATAAAAACCCCAATGGTCAAAACGACCCCCTGTGAGCAAGCACTTGGCGACAGTGGGAAGGAAAAACTCCCTTTTAACAGGAAGAAACCTCCAGCAGAACCAGGCTCAGGGAGGGGCAGTCTTCTGCTGGGACTGGTTGGGGCTGAGGGAGAGAACCAGGAAAAAGACATGCTGTGGAGGGGAGCAGAGATCAATCACTAATGATTAAATGCAGAGTGGTGCATACAGAGCAAAAAGAGAAAGAAACACTCAGTGCATCATGGGAACCCCCCAGCAGTCTAAGTCTATAGCAGCATAACTAAGGGATGGTTCAGGGTCACCTGATCCAGCCCTAACTATAAGCTTTAGCAAAAAGGAAAGTTTTAAGCCTAATCTTAAAAGTAGAGAGGGTGTCTGTCTCCCTGATCTGAACTGGGAGCTGGTTCCACAGGAGAGGAGCCTGAAAGCTGAAGGCTCTGCCTCCCATTCTACTCTTACAAACCCTAGGAACTACAAGTAAGCCTGCAGTCTGAGAGTGAAGCGCTCTATTGGGGTGATATGGTACTATGAGGTACCTAAGATAAGATGGGACCTTTCCTTTCCTTTATCCATTACATTTATCTCAAACACAACAAAGAAAAAATCTATACATCACTTGTCAACCCACATCTAGACTGTACATTTGCAGTTTTGGACCACCAAACTGTCAGAAACATCACAGATTTGGACAAACTGCAAAATGCTACAGGCTAGTGTTACATCACCTTTCCTTCTATTAACACTCAATAAACGTTTGGGAACTGAGGACACTAATTGTGAGTGTCACGACTGGGTATAAAAGGAGCATCCCCAAAAGGCTCAGCCGTTCACAAGCAAAGATGGCGCGAGGATCACCACTTTGTGAACCACTGCGTGAAAAAATAGTCCAACAGTTTAAGAGCAATGTTTCTCAATGTTCAATTGCAAGGAATTTAGGGATTCTATCATCTGCAGTCCATAATATAATCAGAAGATTCAGAGAATCTGGAGAACTTTCTACACGTAAGCAGCAAGGCCAAAAACCAACACTGAATGTCCGTTACCTTTGATCACTCAGGCGGCACTGCATTAAAAACTGAAATCATTGGGTAAAGGATCTTTACACAAGTGGGCTCAGGAACACTTCAGAAAACCTTTGTCAGTTAACACAGTTTGTCGCTACATCTACAAGTTCAAGTTAAAACTCTACAATGCAAAGCAAAAGGCATACATTAACAACATCCAGAAACCCTGCCGCCTTCTCTGGGGCCGAGCTCATTTAAAATGGACAGACACAAAGTGGAAAAGTGTGCTGTGGTCTGATGAGTCCACAGTTCAAATTGTTTTTGAAAATCATGGACGTCATGTCCTCTGGACAAAAGAGGAAAAAGACCATCTGTCAAGCCGGGCGACATCCTGGCACCAGGAGTGGTTGGACCCGCAATGCAGACTCCCAGACTTGACTTAGGTGTAAGAGAAAACGTGGTCTTTGTTTCAGGCAAAGGTTCGGTACACATGTGGTCAGTCAGCGTGGCAGAGGTACAAACAGGATCAGGCTGAGACGCGGTCATAAACAAGCAGGGGTCAGAGGCACAAGCAACACCAACATCCGGGATGAGGCAAGAGGCATGGTCGAAGACAACAGAGCAGGATTCGTAACATGGCGAGACAGAAACCAAAACTATGATGGGCGCTGGAAAGTTAACAATCTGGCAGTGTGCTGTGAGACTGTAAGGGCTTAAGTAACAGGTGCTGTGAACAATGTGCATGTGCAGACTAATAGGTAACAAGGTGCAGGTGTGGAGGGAAGATTCCAGAAAGGGGGCGTGGCTAGTAGACAAACTGTGCAAGAGAGTGATGTGAGGAGCAAAGATACTTGGGCTGGTGTAGGGAGTGTGAGTGAGGTGAAACAACACAGACAGAAACAAGGTGAGAGACATGGGGCAGGTGCAAAGAGTGTGAGTGAAAGAAAAAGCAGACAGAATCAAAGTGAGGGAAAAACATAAAGTCAGGTGCAGGGCGTGGAGTGAACATAAATAACTGGATGTGAGTGCAATCTAAGAACAAAACTGAAAAGCAAACCAGAGGATTACAAACACAGAAGATAAACTTCATAAAAACTGCTCTGAGAATAACAGAAAATAACACTAAGACAAAACTAAACTGGAGCAGACTCAGAAACCAAAGTGGCTAAACAAATTAAAAAAATAAAACAGAGACTGAGATAACAAAACCTGACACTAAAGCACAACAAATAATATAACAAATGAGAAAAACAAAATAAACAAGTGGTAAACAATGAAAACACAAACTGGCTGAACAAAACAAGAACTGGAACTGGACAATGGCTAAAGTATAAAAGTAGCAAAGAAACAAAGTGACAAAGCAAAATAGAACACAGCAGAAACACATGATGAAAATAAACCACTAATAAATCAAAGCGGGAACAGAAGATGCAGCAAAGAAAGGGGCAAAAAAGGGATCAAAGCCTGGATCAGGGCCGGTCGTGACACCATCCAGATTGTTACCAGCGCAAAGTTCAAAAGCCAGCGTCTGTGATGGTATGGAGGTGTGTTAGTGTCCATGGCATGGGCAACTTACACATCTGTGATGGTACCATCAGTGCTGAAAGGTACATCCAGGTTTTGGTGCAACACATGCTGCCATCCAAGCAACGTCTTTTTCAGGGACATCCCTGCTTATTTCAGCAAGACAATGCCAAGCCACATTCTGCACATGTTACAACAGCGTGGCTTCATAGTTAAAGAGTGCGGGTACTAGACTGGCCTGCCTGCAGTCCAGACCTGTCGCCCATTGAAAATGTGTGGCACATTATGAAGCTCAAAATATGACAACGGACACCCCGGACTGTTGAACAACTGAAGTCGTACATCAAGCAAGAATGGGAAAGAATTCCACCTACAAAGCTTCAACAATTAGTGTCTTCAGTTCCCAAATGCTTATTGAGTGTTGTTAGAAGGAAAGGTGATGTAACACAGTGGTAAACATACCACTGTCCCAGCTTTTTGAAACGTGTTTTGAAACACTATTTCTAACCCTACTCCTACCCCAACCCTAACCTTAACCATAACTTTATCCTACTCCTTCCCCCACCCTAACCATAACCACCCGACCCCCCGCTTCACTTTTAATTTTGTGCAGCCATCACGGAATGAATTAGATTGAATTTGTGCTGCTGTGATGAAAATGAGGCACTTTTCGTCACAATATCACGAACCAATAGATTAATGTATATTTCGTGCTGCTGAATCACGACTTGCCGTGAGACCAGGTTGGACAATCAGAACATGGACACATATTGCGGTGTTATGGGATTACCTTTCACTGCAATGCTGATGATACTCAGTTATACATGCCAATAACTGCTGGTAATCTCGTTCACATAAAATCCTTATAAGATTGCCTTGCATCAGTGAGAAGTTGGATGTCTAGAAACTTCCTACTTTTAAATTCTGATAAGACTGAAATGATGGTTCTTGGTCCCGTGAGACATTGGCATCAATTTGATCAATTTGTCTTTCTGATGCCTGATTCTGTTTTTTTCTCTCTGTTTAAGGTGCAGCTCCATCCAGAGATGGGAGTTGTATTTGTGCTGGAGACCCTCCTGTCCTGTGCACCAACAGCATTTCCTGTATATTCGTTTTGTGAATTGTTTCTGTGAATTGTTCTGTAATGTCTGTAGCATGGCCCAAGCAGGGGGTCACCCCTTTGATTCTGGTCTGCTTGAGGTTTCTTCCTCAGAGGGAGTTTTTCCTTACCACTGTTGCTCTGGGGGTTAGTAAGGTTAGACCTTACTTGTGTGAAGCGCCTTGAGGCAACTCTGTTGTGATTTGGCGCTATATAAATGAAAATAAATTGAAATTGAAAAAAAAAATCAATCAGTACCAAATTCATTGGAACAGACAGTTAAAATAGTAATTAATTTTCCCCTGCGATCAAGTCAAGTGGAATGGTCTGCCTTGCCTTGTAGTAAATCATCAATCAGCCACATCATTAGATGACTTTGAAAACCAAAGTCCAAGATTCCTGAAGTATCTGACCTTTCAAGTACACTTCCATTTAAAATGTTTTTAGGAGTATTTTAGACGCATACCAATCCAAGAGGGGGTAAAAAGATCGGAACATGCTCACAAAGACTGGGCTCCATACGTTTGTGTGTTTCCAAGAGCAGATGGCAGTATATTTTTTCACCAGTCTGTTTCAGTGACGATGTTGGAATGTCAACAAAATATCAGTCTCACAGGCTGATGTCCAAGGGTCAGGAATGTCACTGCGGAGATAAGTGACTCTTTCAATAAATTAAACATGTTCAACACAAACATAGATGTCTGATGGCTGAGTCCAGAAAGTTATTGAAAGCCTGGATCATTGGCGTGATCCAGTACAGTCACAAACTCAGACACTCAGCCTTTTCACTCATTTTCTCAAGTGCTACAGACAGGGCATTCACCGATTCGGCAAAGATCACGGCATCATCAACAGTGTAAAGGTCAGTGAACCTTTCCTCACCCCAAAGGCACCCAAGTTGCTGCCTGCTGGACTACACAACTTTACCAGTCCATGGAAGCATTGAACAGTGTAGGCGCCTGAACACAGTGGATGTGTGATTTTTCTGTATATAAGTCACACCAGAGAAAAAGTCATAGGACTTCCCAAACTAGTAAAAGAAAAACCAAAACATACAAAAAAACATGACTTATACTCCAGAAAATACGGTAGTAAGCAGTGTTACCCCACGGTCACATTAACTACAAGTGACAGCAAGCGATACAAGTAAAGTGATGACTCATCAGAGTGGGTGTTTTGCAGGGACAAGAGACAACGGTCGCTCTTTTATACAAATGCTGAGTGACACGACATGACAACTGCCAAAACGAGTAAAAAGACAGTGTGACATCATCTGGCTGTTCAAACAAAATAATCAAAGATAGACTCACTCCAACACAGCTTAGATACACTACAAAACAGCTGTTTCTGTATAAATCTAATATGTTTCTTGTGTATTTTGTAACAGCTAGCAATAAATAAACACTTCAAAATCTAAAAACATTGGTTTTGTAACCAGATAACACTTCAGAAGTGAGTGAGAAGACATCTGATGGAGATATTAATGTGCACACCCTGGAAACGCCACCAACCCCTTGTCGCCGCCATTTGTAGCTACTGTGATCATAGGGTAACATACATGCCATCTGCTGGCTTGGAGTTGTTACTGCATTGACATTTCTGTGACTGTGAGACTGCAAGTGCAGAGAGTGAGACGTTACCTCCATGGAGAGCGTTTGGAGATGGTAGACCGTCTGGAAGCCCTGGGATGTGAAGTACTCAATGAAGTTCTGGCAGCCCAGACTGGTTAGAAAACTGCATGGGAAGAGAAGCAGGGCTGCTTAGACTGCTGGAAAACTGCAGCGACAAATCTACATGTAGGACTAATGTCCAAAAATACAGCTTCAGTGACACTGACGTGAGCCTGTGTGGGAGAAATAACACCCTGTACCCCTGAGGTACAGAACCGGCACACCCTAAAACACAGCATGGAAACAAAAACCAAAGCATGCATTTACATTAATGATTCATAAAACCATTCTTGCTTTTATGAAGAAGCTTTATTATAAATACATGAAATGTTCAAGCTTTGGCAGCAATGTACAATGTCAACACAAGACACTACCTGTACAACTGAACTGTACAAAAAGGTGACAGCCAACAATCAAAAGAAATGGACAAATAAGTTTGATCAAAAGTGTTAAAGTTGCAAAAGCAAAGGTCAAAGAATTATTTGCCATAAAATATCTTGGGGTGGGGGTGGGGATATAAACAAACAATAAATAGAAGTAAGAACAAAAACAGTGTAAAAAACCAAAACTTTAAAGAAAGTTCTCAGTAGTGCATGGAAAAGGGTTTTATGGCTGCGCACAAAGTGAGATGAATTTAAGACGTAACAGTGTGCAGCATTAAAACTTCATAGTAAAACATATGAAAAAGTAATGCACATAAATTCATACATATCCCACATATTCTACAGCCAAATTTGTACATTTTACACATATTCCACCACCGAGATACTGTAACGATGTCACCAAGAACAGGATGGCAGCTACATCCACTAACCATCCAGCAGGTGGCAGACACGTTTATGGGATATAACATGAAAAAAAACAAAGCTGCTTTTTGGATTCATCTGGTTCATGAAAGTCAACCATCCATCCATCATGTCATCCTCATTATGTGTTGTTTTTAATTTGGTGAGTTACAAGATGATAGTGTTTATTCTTTTTGAGTTATTACCCGGCTTATACGGGAGGCGGCGATTGTCGGATATTGTTTTCACTGGCGCTTTTGTGTCTGTGGACAAGATAACTTACAAACAGGCAGACACATTTCCTTCAAATGTGGTCAGGACATTATTTGGTTAGATGGCTTAGTAGTTAGCACCGTTGCCTCACAACAAGAAGGTCATGGGATTGATTCCCACCTGGTCTTTTCTGTGTGGAGTTTGCATGTTCTCCCTGTGTTTGCATGGGTCCCTCCAGGTGCTCCGGCTCCCTCCCACATCCAAAGACATGCAGGTTCGGTGAATTGGACACTCCAGATCAGGGGCGCCACCAGTATTATATTACACAGTACGCACCAGTCTCTAGTCCACCCCCCCCCCCCCCCAACCCAACCTACATAGAGAGCAGGGTACATATTACATCTTTGTGCTTTAGGTTGATGCACCATTTTTCCACACTATGGCAAATCCCCATTTTCAAACACATTATGCCCCACTTACCAACAAATAAAATTTACTGCAGCAATTTCATATTGCAAAATATACAAAAAAGGACTTTGGGTACACCGAAAACGCAATCAATTAAGCATAGGCAATAAACAAGTAAATGCAATAGCAAACAAAATTCATCTGACCAATCAATCACTATTGCAAAAACCAAAACAGTGCATAGGCTAGTGATGCATGGGTTTATTTATTTATTTTTCTTAAAAAGAGAGGAGATGTTATCAGATGTGGCCTCCGTGGTAATGAGCAAAAGTGGGACGAAGTCACTGTCAAGTCATTCTCAAGTCATCAATCTGCAAGTCCCAAGTCAAGTCTCAAGTCAGCTTGCAAACAACTGGTGGTGATTATGTCTTGAGACTTGACTTGGGACTTGTTGATTCATGACTTGAGAGTGACTTGATGGTGACTTTGTCCCACCTCTGGTAATGAGTGCCAGAGCGCTGCTCTATAATGCACAACAGACCCACAGTGGGCATTTATCACTCTTTATGCACCTTGGACAGCAGCGCAGCCTCGAGGCTCATGTCAAATTGATGTGTCACGTCCACACAAGCTGTTTTTATTGTTGTAATATTGTTGTATATTACAAATAAAGCTGTATACACAGTGCATACAGGATTACGGTTGATGGCACCAATAGCTGGGATGGACTAACCCACTCACTGTCTCACTGGTTCAGCAGGCTGAAGGCAGCTGGCATGAACAGACTCAACAAACTCATCAGGAGAGCTGGCTCTGTCCTGGGGGTTGAGCTGGAGTCTGTAGTGGAGGTGTCAGAGAGGAGGATGCTGAGGAAACTGCTCAGCATCCTCGACAACCCCTCCCACCCCTTGCATGCTACACTGACGTCCTGTCAGAGCACCTTCAGTTATGGACTGAGACCACTGAGGTGCGCCACAGAATGCCACAGGAGGTCTTTCCTACCTGTGGCAATCAGGCTGTATAATTCCTCCCCCCTCTGCAGGATGAATAGATAACGGACAGAGTTATTCAGCTTATGTGCAATATTGTTAAACATCTGTGCAGTATATCTTCCAGTCATTTTTAGAATAAATTTGTTGAACTTATTGTACTTAATTTGATCATTGTAAGCACTATTCTACACTTGCTTTTTCATCTTGTATTCTAGTTGCCTTATTTAACTAGTAACATTTTCTGTAATTGTATATTTAACTAACCATTGTTTGCTGCTTCTGTACTCTGGCAAAATAATTTCCTTTGGGATAAATAAAGTTGATCTTTATCTACACTTTTGATGTACACACCCAACACTGGGAATACTTATTTTTTCACTCCAGTATTTTTATGCTATGAGTATGAGTCTTCATGCAACCTCAAAACCCTTTGGAGAGGAAATCAAACTGATGATATAACACAGTTACATCTGGACACAGTGAACTTAAACCAAAAGAACAGATATGCACACACACACGACCAAACACAGAAGCTACTTTTGTCATCAACATGGCAACTATTTACATTGAACCCATCGAGTGCAACTGACGCTCTGCTGGACATTTCTAGGAGGGGATAAGAAAGGAGTGTCATTGGAGGGTGAGGTACCTGACGAGGCTGGGGTCAGGGTTATATGGAGGGGGTGGGCTGCAGTGGGAAGCAGACACTATCGTCTGACTGCTGTGGCCACCGTTCATGTCACCGTTGGCCTGCATGTGGTGGCTGCTCAGCATATTGTTGCCTGTGACAGAGAAAGCCAGTGAGTTCACAGGATGACATGAGGTCCAATGACATGAAGAAGCCTTCTTGGTTTTAGATATGTTTTGTGACCATGTGGTTTCATTGGACTCTCACCTAGATACTCACCCATATGGGCGATGGAGGTGGGGGCAGTGGGGTTTTGCTGGGGCTGCTGCCCCACCAGCTGGTTGACTGAAGGTGCTTTGCTGATTCCTCCGTGAATCTTGTTCATGTTCAAGTTGGACAGTGGTGAGTAGGAGTTTGGGGATGCCATGTGGTTTCTAGAAAGAACAGGTGGTAGAAATGCTGGGGTTAGTAAAAGGGACTCTTTCCTTTAATCATGCAAAATTTCAAGATTCTAGAACTGTTGGGTGTCATTTGCTACACTTGTGTGTGGTAGTGCAAGTAGGGGTATTGATGTCTGTCCTGTGTATCCCTCTGTAAGAAAAAGATTACTCAAAGTGTTTTGATTTGAATTGGAACAAATTTGGTAGGATGACTGAGGGTCAGCCAAAGACACAGTGGTGTGATTTTGATCACAATCAGTAAAAGGTCACAGACAAGGTCAGTCCTTTGTAGCATTGCTTATAAATAAGCAGAGCAAGTAGCTCAGGAAGGTAGAAGCTGGGCAACCAATACATAGACTGGGGTTGGTTTCCCAATCATGCAATGTACAGTATCTGTGTCCATGGACATGACTCTTCATTTGGATTAATCCAGTCCACCCAGCTGTAAATGGTCTGTCTGATGAATTAGTCTATGATGGACTACCATCTTGTTCAGAGGGAGTCACAGACTGTTATTATCCATTTCATGCTAGGGCAGGTGTGGGCAATCATGTGCCATGAAGAGCCGAGACACTGCAGGTTTTCCTTGCTACCAATCATCTCAGCAGGTGATTTCATTGAGGATCAGGTGTTTATGTTCACGGAGAAGCTTATCATCAACCCAGCTGCTGAGGTGATTGGTTGCAAGGAAAACCTGCAGTGTCTTGGCCCTCATTGCACACCCTTGTGCTAGGGTGTCTGGGGATAAGCACAGGCACCAATGGACCTGAGGGTCTATGTAGGAAGGGACATTTAGAATGCCTATTTTAAGGACCTGGTTTAAGGACCTGGTCTCTATGTAGGTTGGGTTGGGGGGGTGGGGTGGACTAGAGACTGGTGCGTACTGTGGAATATAATACTGGTGGCACCCCTGATCCCAGCCATCTTCATATAAGCAACTATATATATATATATATATATATATATATATATATATATATATATAGAGAGAGAGAGAGAGAGAGAGAGAGAGAGAGAGAGAGAGAGAGAGAGAGAGAGAGAGAGAGAGAGAGCTCACATTCCAGGTAGTCACAAGACCTTTGATCATGAAAGTACAAATTCAAGCCCATAACTCAACTCTGCTGTGTGCAATGACCAGCCTGAAACACAACCACCTCCACCACGCCACAGTCAGCAGTTGGTCCCTGTCTGACACCTGGGGTAGGCTCTGCCCCTGCCTTCTTCCAATGGCAGGATTAGAGATCAACATACTCCTTCACCATCGTGACCGGGACCACCCCCAAAGACTGTTCTAACACTTTATAAAATATGGATTAAATTTTTAACTGTTTCTACTCTCCTAAGTCTTAACAGCAGAAGACATTGTTGCCAGAGACAGTATGTAGTACAGCAAAGGGTTGTGTATTAGTTCAGGATAAAGATGTTTGATTTTGGACAAAATTAATCAAATGTCAAGAACACGTTTATTTATTTGTTTATTTGATGAGGACAATGCACATTAATGATCACTTTGTACATTTTCATGCTTTAGTGTAAATATGCCAGATTTAGCTAAAAGCTACTTTCCATCTGTAGTCCTCAGACACACAACAAACAATTACAATAAATAAATTAAAACAAAACATGAGATTTTGTACAATACATCTCACCTGTGTTGACAGGTCTGATTGTTTTTGAGCCATTTTTTAAGCTCATTTTTAAAAGCACTCAGGGTGAGACTGTCTCTGTTCACTGTACAATTGGAAGATTTTCCATAAAGTGGATGCTTGGCTTTACTAGATGTTACTAGATGCTCGGCTAGATGTTCTCGTTGTGTGTGTGTGTGTGTCTGTGTTGGGAACTCACGGTCTTTGCAGTAGTTGTTGTTGTGTTTGCTGCCTGTAGGAGTCCACCAGCGGCTGTGGGACCAGCTCCACCAGCTCCAAACTGTCTTTGATCTTCATAAGGAGCTCAAAATTATCCCGACCGCGAACCTACACACAAACACACCATGTAATGTGACACCAGCCACGAGAATAATGAGCAGTTAGTCACTTAAACCATTTTACACAGTGGGTTATGACCCTGTTTGGAATTCATATTTATTCCAGACATTATGACAACACAGGATGAATATGATGATTAATGGAGCTGAAGGTTGGATGTGAATACTTTCCCATTTGGACTCTGTCTTCACGGGTTAAGACTCCTTGTCAAGCTTCCTGTTGGTGTCTCTGGACAAAACACTTCATCTGCATTGTCTCAGTCCACCCAGTTGTAAATGGGTACCTATGGTAACCTGACAGACTGGTGTCCCATCTAGGGGAAGTCATAGAGTCTCATCCACATCAAGTGAAGTACCAGTCCCAAAGGGCCTCAGGGTACATACTGGATTTTCTTCTTCTTGTGCTATCTTATAGCACTGTTGATGTAACATCATATAAAATCTGTTAAAAAGTACCCCACTGAATCTGTATTTAATAAGTATTTGTATCCTTACAAAGTGCCCTTCACATGTGACAAAAAGTCTGAGTATAGCGATCTAGTGTTCAGTAAATAGTGTTTTTTTTTAATTATTTTTACTTTTTAATGTGTTTATTCTTTTCTTTAATCTTTTACTTAATTTTCTTCTGTTTTTCAAGTTGTGTTGTGTGAAGCACCTTGAGGCAACCCCACCGTGAATTGGCACTATATAAATTAATCAATTTGAAATTTGAATTTAGTAACACCAAATAGAATTTTAAAAATAAATAATATTGATCATTTCACTATGTTTTCTGGGCTGACAAAGTGTGAGTCATCCTGCAAAAAGGAAGATAAACAAACATGCTAACAACCAGACAAACTGTTGTTGTGGAGGATGTATGTGTGAAAGGCTCTTACAGGAATATAGTAAATATCCTCATCCCCATGTCTCCTCTTCCTCGTGTTAATATGTGGACTTGGATTACTTGGCGGACTCTGTTTGAAGTCTGAAATGATTGAAACAAAACACATTTTCAAGAATCATCAAGACTTCAGTAAATCTGACCAGTGTTTTGTAGAATACATACTGTACTAACAGCAGTATTGTATTAGCCAGATTTCTTATTTTTGGCCTTTTAAAGATGCTGTATGTAGGATTCAGTGCCATCTAGTGGTGAGTTTGCAGACCGCATTATACCATCGCTGGTCATAATTTTGTTTCCCTGTTAAACTCCACTACCAACCAGTCATCAGTGTATCAGGGAGCAGGTGTGAATTCCTCTGCACAAATGGAAAACATTGATTATTTGTATTATGTGACACCTAAATTGATCCACATCATTTTTTATTACTTTTATTAAAATTGGAGAGGTGAATCTTTTGAACAGATGATTATGAATGCTATAACATACATCTATATCATAAAACTTGTTATATCATAAACACTGTGTGTTTGACACTTGGCACTCAACTTTACCTCAAATCCTTATTGAGGTTCAAATAAACCCATGTTTCCCCTATGGGATGGACCTTCTTCAAACTTGACATTCATAACAATACATTTCATCATATGCAAATTTGAATTTAATACCCGATCCAGTTTTAGTCCGGGGCTCTTCATCATCAGCACTATTGCTGACTGTCAGAAAAACAGGAACTCACGGCGTTTGTTGGTGCTGCTGTTTTTGGCCACGCTCTCATTCAAGGCCTGTTGTTCCCTGAAATGGTCCTCATCTGCTTTGCGGTCTCGGCCCGGACAGGCACATATCCGACCTTCAAATGACCTTCTCCCCAACACCTGACCACTGCAAAGACAATCAGCAATGAGACATAAGAGCATCAAGGATGTATCAGGATCACATCCAGGTCCAGTGTACTAATACAATATATCACACAGTATCTGCAGTGTGTGTCCGAGTCGGTGAGTCGGTGCGCGTGAAACAAAATCAAATGAGTCAAGAATGTGATGTAAATGTCTATATGTGTGACTCAACCTACTCTCTGGCCTCCAGTGTGATGATGATGAGGATGGGTCTTCTGTTCATGCCGCCCACACAGCTGCTGTTGCACATGAAGTTATAGAGGATGGTGGTGAACTCGGTCCCCACCTGCAACACCCAACCCAAAACCATCAGTGAATTCTGCGAGATTTAAGCTTCGCTCCTCTGCTCGTAAACAAAATGTGCATTTCCAAACATCAACCAAACACAAGGAAAATTTCTTATGATTTATTTTTGTAAGTTTCTGTTTTTTCACCACTTGAGGGCAATGTTGCAATGCTTTTAGCTGATGGCAGGTCTCATTTACTCATTGGAACATTTTTGCAGTATGCTGAAGGGTCCTTGGTTCCATTTCCCAATTAGACAGAAAACAAACACTAAGGTGCCATTCAGCAAGAATCATAATTCCCAAGTTGCTCCCAGTATGCAGTTGGGCAACCTGGCATTGGTGTGTGTGTGTGTGTGTGTGTGTGTGTGTGTGTGTGTGTGTGTGTGTGTGTGTGTGTGTGTGTGTGTGTGTGTGTGTGTGTGTGTGTGTGTGTGTGTGTGTGCATGAATGAGTGAATGTGATGCATAATTGTAAAGTGCTTTTGGTGCATCGTTGGCTTGCCTCTCACTTGTTTTCACCCCTGGGGGTAAGGAGTCAGTTTAATCAAAATCTAATTTTGGGTCATGTTAGCGCTTACGCTAGGAATTTACTTCAATCTAAAAAAAAAAAACCCTCACTTTACCGAGTGGCAAAACTCTTCAAGAGAAACTTGACATCCAGCCATGTTAGAGTGGACTCGGAACTCTCTGTCCTCAGTGACTGATCTGGAATCAGTAATACTGTCCGTCTCTCTGGGACAATGATCAGCACCTCACTATTTTTATTTATTCCTCTATTGAGAGTAGTGATTTATATATAGTTTAGTTGCAACATTTCTGTTGTTGTGTCTTGTGTTTTGTCTTCTAGCTTGTCTTGTCAGTACGGCCAAAGCAGATGGCCACCCCACTGAGTGTTATCTGCTTGAGGTTTCTTCCTGTGAAATAACAAGAAATGCTGAGAAAGTTTTTCTTTACTATGCTCACCAGTATGCTTCCTCCTGAGGTCACTTGTGTTATGATTTGTTGCTTTATGAACTGAACTGAATCTACAGTGCAGCTGGAAAGTATTCACAGCACTTCACCTTTTCTACATTTTGATGAAATTTATTATTTTCCTAAAAATCCTACACAAAATACCCCATAATGACAATGTGGGGAAAAAAAGTTGTTTTTAGATTTTTGCAAATTTATTTAAAAAAAAAACAAAAAAAAACTAAGAAATCACGTGTACATAAGTATTCACAGCCTTTGTCATGAAGTTCAAAATTGAGCTCAGGTGCCTCCTGTTTCCACTGATCATCCTTAAGATGTTTCTACAGCTTAATTGGAGTCCACCTGGGGTAAATTCAGTTGAGTGGACATGATTTGGAAAGACACAAACCTGTCTACATATAATGTCCCACAGTTGACAGTCAGAACACAAACCAAGCATGAAGTCAAAGGAATTGTTTGTAGACCTCCGAGACAGGATTGTCTCAAGACACAAATCTGAGGAAGGGTACAGAAACATTTCTGCTGCAAAGAGGAATGGGCCAAACTGCCCAAAGATAGATGCACCAAGCTCGTGGCATCATATTCTAGAAGACTTTAGACTGTAAAAAAAAAATGAGGTGGGCTTCATAGATAATTGGCAAAGCTTCTGGGGAAAACCTGGTCTTGTTAGGAGAGACAGCATCCATCCCACTTTGGATGGAGCAGCTCTCATTTCTAGAAATCTGGCCAATTTTCTTAAATCCTCCAAACCGTGACTATCCAGGGTTGGGACCAGGAAGCAGAGTTGTAGTCTTACACACCTCTCTGCAGCTTCTCTCCCCCTGCCATCCCCTCATTACCCCATCCCCGTAGAGACGGTGCCTGCTCCCAGACCACCAATAACCAGTAAAAATGTATTTAAGCATAAAAATTCAAAAAGAGAAAATAATATAGCACCTTCAACTGCACCACTGATTAAAACAGTTAAATGTGGTCTATTAAACATTAGGTCTCTCTCTTCTAAGTCCCTGTTAGTAAATGATATAATAATTGATCAACATATTGATTTATTCTGCCTTACAGAAACCTGGTTACAGCAGGATGAATATGTTAGTTTAAATGAGTCAACACCCCCGAGTCACACTAACTGCCAGAACGCTCGTAGCACGGGCCGAGGCGGAGGATTAGCAGCAATCTTCCACTCCATCTTATTAATTAATCCAAAACCCAGACAGAGCTTTAATTCATTTGAAAGCTTGACTCTTAGTCTTGTCCATCCAAATTGGAAGTCCCAAAAACCAGTTTTATTTGTTATTATCTATCATCCACCTGGTTGTTACTGTGAGTTTCTCTGTGAATTTTCAGACCTTTTGTCTGACTTAGTGCTTAGCTCAGATAAGATAATTATAGTGGGCGATTTTAACATCCACACAGATGCTGAGAATGACAGCCTCAACACTGCATTTAATCTATTATTAGACTGAATTGGCTTTGCTCAAAATGTAAATGAGTCCACCCACCACTTTAATCATACCTTAGATCTTGTTCTGACTTATGGTATGGAAATTGAAGACTTAACAGTATTCCCTGAAAACTCCCTTCTGTCTGATCATTTCTTAATAACATTTACATTTACTCTGATGGACTACCCAGCAGTGGGGAATAAGTTTCATTACACTAGAAGTCTTTCAGAAAGCGCTGTAACTAGGTTTAAGGATATGATTCCTTCTTTATGTTCTCTAATGCCATATACCAACACAGTGCAGAGTAGCTACCTAAACTCTGTAAGTGAGATAGAGTATCAATCAATCAATCAATTTTATTTATATAGCGCCAAATCACAACAAAAAGTTGCCCCAAGGCGCTTTATATTGTAAGGCAAGGCCATACAATAATTACGTAAAAACCCCAATGGTCAAAACGACCCCCTGTGAGCAAGCACTTGGCGACAGTGGGAAGGAAAAACTCCCTTTTAACAGGAAGAAACCTCCAGTAGAACCAGGCTAAGGGAGGGGCAGTCTTCTGCTGGGACTGGTTGGGGCTGAGGGAGAGAACCAGGAAAAAGACATGCTGTGGAGGGGAGCAGAGATCAGTCACTAATGATTAAATGCAGAGTGGTGCATACAGAGCAAAAAGAGAAAGAAACACTCAGTGCATCATGGGAACCCCCCAGCAGTCTAAGTCTATAGCAGCATAACTAAGGGATGGTTCAGGGTCACCTGATCCAGCCCTAACTATAAGCTTTAGCAAAAAGGAAAGTTTTAAGCCTAATCTTAAAAGTAGAGAGGGTGTCTGTCTCCCTGATCTGAATTGGGAGCTGGTTCCACAGGAGAGGAGCCTGAAAGCTGAAGGCTCTGCCTCCCATTCTACTCTTACAAACCCTAGGAACTACAAGTAACCCTGCAGTCTGAGAGCGAAGCGCTCTTTTGGGGTGATATGGTACTATGAGGTCCCTAAGATAAGATGGGACCTGATTATTCAAAACCTTATAAGTAAGAAGAATAATTTTAAATTCTATTCTAGAATTAACAGGAAGCCAATGAAGAGAGGCCAATATGGGTGAGATATGCTCTCTCCTTCTAGTCCCCGTTAGCACTCTAGCTGCAGCATTTTGAATTAACTGAAGGCTTTTCAGGGAACTTTTAGGACAACCTGATAATAATGAATTACAATAGTCCAGCCTAGAGGAAATAAATGCATGAATTAGTTTTTCAGCATCACTCTGAGACAAGACCTTTCTAATTTTAGAGATATTGCGTAAATGCAAAAAAGCAGTGTTACATATTTGTTTAATATGCGCTTTGAGTGACATATCCTGATCAAAAATGACTCCAATATTTCTCACAGTACTACTAGAGGTCAGGGTAATGCCATCCAGAGTAAGGACCTGGTTAGACACCATGTTTCTAAGATTTGTGGGGCCAAGTACAATAACTTCAGTTTTATCTGAGTTTAAAAGCAGGAAATTAGAGGTCATCCATGTCCTTATGTCTGTAAGACAATCCTGCAGTTTAGCTAATTGGTGTGTGTCCTCTGGCTTCATGGATAGATAAAGCTGGGTATCATCTGCGTAACAATGAAAATTTAAGCAATGCCGTCTAATAATACTGCCTAAGGGAAGCATGTATAAAGTGAATAAAATTGGTCCTAGCACAGAACCTTGTGGAACTCCATAATTAACCTTAGTCTGTGAAGAAGATTCCCCATTTACATGAACAAATTGTAATCTATTAGATAAATATGATTCAAACCACCGCAGCGCAGTGCCTTTAATACCTATGGCATGCTCTAATCTCTGTAATAAAATTTTATGGTCAACAGTATCAAAAGCAGCACTGAGGTCTAACAGAACAAGCACAGAGATGAGTCCACTGTCTGAGGCCATAAGAAGATCATTTGTAACCTTCACTAATGCTGTTTCTGTACTATGATGAATTCTAAAACCTGACTGAAACTCTTCAAATAGACCATTCCTCTGCAGATGATCAGTTAGCTGTTTTACAGCTACCCTTTCAAGAATTTTTGAGAGAAAAGGAAGGTTGGAGATTGGCCTATAATTAGCTAAGATAGCTGGGTCAAGTGATGGCTTTTTAAGTAATGGTTTAATTACTGCCACCTTAAAAGCCTGTGGTACATAGCCAACTAATAAAGACAGATTGATCATATTTAAGATCGAAGCATTAATTAATGGTAGGGCTTCCTTGAGCAGCCTGGTAGGAATGGGGTCTAATAGACATGTTGATGGTTTGGATGAAGTAACTAATGAAAATAACTCAGACAGAACAATCTGAGAGTAAGAGTCTAACCAAATACCGGCATCACTGAAAGCAGCCAAAGATAACGATACGTCTTTGGGATGGTTATGAGTAATTTTTTCTCTAATAGTTAAAATTTTATTAGCAAAGAAAGTCATGAAGTCATTACTAGTTAAAGTTAAAGGAATACTCGGCTCAATAGAGCTCTGACTCTTTGTCAGCCTGGCTACAGTGCTGAAAAGAAACCTGGGGTTGTTCTTATTTTCTTCAATTAGTGATGAGTAGTAAGATGTCCTAGCTTTACGGAGGGCTTTTTTATAGAGCAACAGACTCTTTTACCAGGCTAAGTGAAGATCTTCTAAATTAGTGAGATGCCATTTCCTCTCCAACTTATGGGTTATCTGCTTTAAGCTGCGAGTTTGTGAGTTATACCACGGAGTCAGGCACTTCTGATTTAAAGCTCTCTTTTTCAGAGGAGCTACAGCATCCAAAGTTGTCTTCAATGAGGATGTAAAACTATTGATGAGATACTCTATCTCACTTACAGAGTTTAGGTAGCTACTCTGCACTGTGTTGGTATATGGCATTAGAGAACATAAAGAAGGAATCATATCCTTAAACCTAGTTACAGCGCTTTCTGAAAGACGTCTAGTGTAATGAAACTTATTCCCCACTGCTGGGTAGTCCATCAGAGTAAATGTAAATGTTATTAAGAAATGATCAGACAGAAGGGAGTTTTCAGGGAATACTGTTAAGTCTTCAATTTCCATACCATAAGTCAGAACAAGATCTAAGATATGATTCAAGTGGTGGGTAGACTCATTTACATTTTGAGCAAAGCCAATTGAGTCTAATAATAGATTAAATGCAGTGTTGAGGCTGTCATTCTCAGCATATGTGTGGATGTTAAAATCGCCCACTATAATTATCTTATCTGAGCTAAGCACTAAGTCAGACAAAAGGTCTGAAAATTCACAGAGAAACTCACAGTAACGACCAGGTGGACGATAGATAATAACAAATAAAACTGGTTTTTGGGACTTCCAATTTGGATGGACAAGACTAAGAGTCAAGCTTTCAAATGAATTAAAGCTCTGTCTGGGTTTTTGATTAATTGATAAGCTGGAATGGAAGATTGCTGCTAATCCTCCGTCTCGGCCCATGCTACGAGCGTTCTGGCAGTTAGTGTGACTCGGGGGTGTTGACTCATTTAAACTAACATATTCATCCTGCTGTAACCAGGTTTCTGTAAGGCAGAATAAATCAATATGTTGATCAATTATTATATCATTTACTAACAGGGACTTAGAAGAGAGAGACCTAATGTTTAATAGACCACATTTAACTGTTTTAGTCTGTGGTGCAGTTGAAGGTGCTATATTATTTTTTCTTTTTTAATTTTTATGCTTAAATAGATTTTTGCTGGTTATTGGTGGTCTGGGAGCAGGCACCGTCTCTACGGGGATGGGGTAATGAGGGGATGGCAGGGGGAGAGAAGCTGCAGAGAGGTGTGTAAGACTACAACTCTGCTTCCTGGTCCCAACCCTGGATAGTCACGGTTTGGAGGATTTAAGAAAATTGGCCAGATTTCTAGAAATGAGAGCTGCTCCATCCAAAGTGGGATGGATGCCGTCTCTCCTAACAAGACCAGGTTTTCCCCAGAAGCTTTGCCAATTATCTATGAAGCCCACCTCATTTTTTGGACACCACCCAGACAGCCAGCAAATCAAGGAGAACATGCGGCTAAACATGTCACTCCCGGTCCGATTGGGGAGGGGCCCAGAGAAAACTACAGAGTCCGACATTGTTTTTGCAAAGTTACACACCGATTCAATGTTTATTTTAGTGACCTTCGATTGGCGTAACCGGGTGTCATTACTGCCGACGTGAATTACAATCTTACCAAATTTACGCTTAGCCTTAGCCAGCAGTTTCAAATTTTCTTCAATGTCGCCTACTCTGGCCCCCGGAAGACAATTGACTATGGTTGCTGGTGTCGCTAACTTCACATTTCTCAAAACAGAGTCGCCAATAACCAGAGTTTGATCCTCGGCGAGTGTGTCGCCGAGTGGGCAAAAATGGTTAGAAATGTGAACAGGTTGGCGGTGTACACGGGGCTTCTATTTAGGGCTACGCTTCCTCCTCACAGTCACCCAGTCGGCCTGCTTTACCAGCTGCTCGGGATCTGCCAGAGGGAAACTAACGGCTGCTAAGCTACCTTGGTCCGCACCGACTACAGGGGCCTGGCTAGCTGTAGAATTTTCCACGGTGCGGAGCCGAGTCTCCAATTCGCCCAGCCTGGCCTCCAAAGCTATGAATAAGCTACACTTATTACAAGTACCGTTACTGCTAAAGGAGGCCGAGGAATAACTAAACATTTCACACCCAGAGCAGAAAAGTGTGGGAGAGACAGGAGAAGCTGCCATGCTAAACCGGCTAAGAGCTAGTAGCTGTGCTAAGCTAGCGGATTCCTAAAAACACACAAAGTGAATAATGTGTAAATAATTTAGAGGTGATTCAGCAGAGGGAGTGCTTTAGTTAAGGCACATGAAGATTACACTGTGAAACAAATCGTTATCTAGGTAACTAGATCAATCTAACTGCGCAGATTAAACAGCTAACAGATACAGCAAAACACCGCTGTGCTCCAGAACAGGAAGTGATACAATACCGCAGTGAGAGCCAACCACCAGTAGAGGCAAGCAAGAGTATCTCATCAATAGTTTTACATCCTCATTGAAGACAACTTTGGATGCTGTAGCTCCTCTGAAAAAGAGAGCTTTAAATCAGAAGTGCCTGACTCCGTGGTATAACTCACAAACTCGCAGCTTAAAGCAGATAACCCGTAAGTTGGAGAGGAAATGGCGTCTCACTAATTTAGAAGATCTTCACTTAGCCTGGAAAAAGAGTCTGTTGCTCTATAAAAAAGCCCTCCGTAAAGCTAGTACATCTTACTACTCATCACTAATTCAATCAATCAAATTTTTTTTTATATAGCGCCAAATCACAACAAACAGTTGCCCCAAGGCGCTTTATATTGTAAGGCAAGGCCATACAATAATTATGTAAAACCCCAACGGTCAAAACGACCCCCTGTGAGCAAGCACTTGGCTACAGTGGGAAGGAAAAACTCCCTTTTAACAGGAAGAAACCTCCAGCAGAACCAGGCCCAGGGAGGGGCAGTCTTCTGCTGGGACTGGTTGGGGCTGAGGGAGAGAACCAGGAAAAAGACATGCTGTGGAGGGGAGCAGAGATCGATCACTAATGATTAAAAGCAGAGTGGTACATTGAATTGAAGAAAATAAGAACAACCCCAGGTTTCTTTTCAGCACTGTAGCCAGGCTGACAAAGAGTCAGAGCTCTATTGAGCCAAGTATTCCTTTAACTTTAACTAGTAATGACTTCATGACTTTCTTAGCTAATAAAATTTAACCTATTAGAGAAAAAATTACTCATAACCATCCCAAAGACGTATCGTTATCTTTGTCTGCTTTCAGTGATGCCGGTATTTGGTTAGACTCTTTCTCTCCAATTGTTCTGTCTGAGTTATTTTCATTAGTTACTTCCTCCAAACCATCAACATGTCTATTAGATCCCATTCCTACCAGGCTGCTCAAGGAAGCCCTACCATTAATTAATACTTCGATCTTAAATATGATCAATCTATCTTTATTAGTTGGCTATGTACCACAGGCTTTTAAGGTGGCAGTAATTAAACCATTACTTAAAAAGCCATCACTTGACCCAGCTATCTTAGCTAATTATAGGCCAATCTCCAACCTTCCTTTTCTCTCAAAAAATTCTTGAAAGGGTAGTTGTAAAACAGCTAACTGATCATCTGCAGAGGAATGGTCTATTTGAAGAGTTTCAGTCAGGTTTTAGAATTCATCATAGTACAGAAACAGCATTAGTGAAGGTTACAAATGATCTTCTTATGGCCTCAGACAGTGGACTCATCTCTGTGCTTGTTCTGTTAGACCTCAGTGCTGCTTTTGATACTGTTGACCATAAAATTTTATTACAGAGATTAGAGCATGCCATAGGTATTAAAGGCACTGCGCTGCGGTGGTTTGAATCATATTTATCTAATAGATTACAATTTGTTCATGTAAATGGGGAATCTTCTTCACAGACTAAGGTTAATTATGGAGTTCCACAAGGTTCTGTGCTAGGACCAATTTTATTCACTTTATACATGTTTCCCTTAGGCAGGATTATTAGACGGCATTGCTTAAATTTTCATTGTTACGCAGATGATACCCAGCTTTATCTATCCATGAAGCCAGAGGACACACACCAATTAGCTAAACTGCAGGATTGTCTTACAGACATAAAGACATGGATGACCTCTAATTTCCTGCTTTTAAACTCAGATAAAACTGAAGTTATTGTACTTGGCCCCACAAATCTTAGAAACATGGTGTCTAACCAGATCCTTACTCTGGATGGCATTACCCTGACCTCTAGTAATACTGTGAGAAATACTGGAGTCATTTTTGATCAGGATATGTCTACTGGTGGTTGGCTCTCACTGCGGTATTGTATGACTTCCTGTTCCGGAGCACAGCGGTGTTTTTCTGTATCTGTTAGCTGTTTAATCTGCGCAGTTAGATTGATCTAGTTATCTAGATTACGATTTGTTTCCCAGTGTAATCTTTACATGCCTTAACTAAAGCACTCCTTCTGCTGAATCACCTCTAAATTATTTACACATTATTCACTTTGCGTGTTTTTAGGAATCCGCTAGCTTAGCGTAGCTACTAGCTCTTAGCTGATTTAGCATGGCGGCTTCTCCTGTCTCTCCCGCACTTTTCTGCTCTGGATGTGAAATGTTTAGTTATTCCTCGGCCTCCTTTAGCAGTAACGGTTCTTGTAATAAGTGTAGCTTATTCGTAGCTTTGGAGGCCAGGCTGGGCGAATTGGAGACTCGGCTCCGCACCGTGGAAAATTCTACAGCTAGCCAGGCCCCTGTAATCGGTGCGGACCAAGGTAGCTTAGCCGCCGTTAGTTACCCCCTGGCAGATCCCGAGCAGCCGGGAAAGCAGGCCGACTGGGTGACTGTGAGGAGGAAGCGTAGCCCTAAACAAAAGCCCCGTGTACACCGCCAACCCGTTCACATTTCTAACCGTTTTTCCCCACTTGACGACACACCCGCTGAGGATCAAACTCTGGTTATTGGCGACTCTGTTTTGAGAAATGTGAAGTTAGCGACACCAGCAACCATAGTCAATTGTCTTCCGGGGGCCAGAGCAGGCGACACTGAAGGAAATTTGAAACTGCTGGCTAAGGCTAAGCGGAAATTTGGTAAGATTGTAATTCACGTCGGCAGTAATGACACCCGGTTACGCCAATCGGAGGTCACTAAAATTAACATTAAATCGGTGTGTAACTTTGCAAAAACAATGTCGGACTCTGTAGTTTTCTCTGGGCCCCTCCCCAATCAGACCGGGAGTGACATGTTTAGCCGCATGTTCTCCTTGAATTGCTGGCTGTCTGAGTGGTGTCCAACAAATGAGGTGGGCTTCATAGATAATTGGCAAAGCTTATGGGGAAAACCTGGTCTTGTTAGGAGAGACGGCATCCATCCCACTTTGGATGGAGCAGCTCTCATTTCTAGAAATCTGGCCAAGTTTCTTAAATCCTCCAAACCGTGACTATCCAGGGTTGGGACCAGGAAGCAGAGTTGTAGTCTTACACACCTCTCTGCAGCTTCTCTCCCCCTGCCATCCCCTCATTACCCCATCCCCGTAGAGACGGTGCCTGCTCCCAGACCACCAATAACCAGCAAAAATCTATTTAAGCATAAAAATTCAAAAAGAAAAAATAATATAGCACCTTCAACTGCACCACAGACTAAAACAGTTAAATGTGGTCTATTAAACATTAGGTCTCTCTCTTCTAAGTCCCTGTTGGTAAATGATATAATAATTGATCAACATATTGATTTATTCTGCCTTACAGAAACCTGGTTACAGCAGGATGAATATGTTAGTTTAAATGAGTCAACACCCCCGAGTCACACTAACTGTCAGAATGCTCGTAGCACGGGCCGGGGCGGAGGATTAGCAGCAATCTTCCATTCCAGCTTATTAATTAATCAAAAACCCAGACAGAGCTTTAATTCATTTGAAAGCTTGTCTCTTAGTCTTGTCCATCCAAATTGGAAGTCCCAAAAAACAGTTTTATTTGTTATTATCTATCGTCCACCTGGTCGTTACTGTGAGTTTCTCTGTGAATTTTCAGACCTTTTGTCTGACTTAGTGCTTAGCTCAGATAAGATAATTATAGTGGGCGATTTTAACATCCACACAGATGCTGAGAATGACAGCCTCAACACTGCATTTAATCTATTATTAGACTCTATTGGCTTTGCTCAAAAAGTAAATGAGTCCACCCACCACTTTAATCATATCTTAGATCTTGTTCTGACTTATGGTATGGAAATAGAAGACTTAACAGTATTCCCTGAAAACTCCCTTCTGTCTGATCATTTCTTAATAACATTTACATTTACTCTGATGGACTACCCAGCAGTGGGGAATAAGTTTCATTACACTAGAAGTCTTTCAGAAAGCGCTGTAACTAGGTTTAAGGATGTGATTCCTTCTTTATGTTCTCTAATGCCATATACCAACACAGTGCAGAGTAGCTACCTAAACTCTGTAAGGGAGATAGAGTATCTCGTCAATAGTTTTACATCCTCATTGAAGACAACTTTGGATGCTGTAGCTCCTCTGAAAAAGAGAGCTTTAAATCAGAAGTGTCTGACTGGTATAACTCACAAACTCGTAGCTTAAAGCAGATAACCCGTAAGTTGGAGAGGAAATGGCGTCTCACTAATTTAGAAGATCTTCACTTAGCCTGGAAAAAGAGTCTGTTGCTCTATAAAAAAGCCCTCCGTAAAGCTAGGACATCTTTCTACTCATCACTAATTGAAGAAAATAAGAACAACCCCAGGTTTCTTTTCAGCACTGTAGCCAGGCAAAGAGTCAGAGCTCTATTGAGCTGAGTATTCCATTAACTTTAACTAGTAATGACTTCATGACTTTCTTTGCTAAGAAAATTTTAACTATTAGAGAAAAAATTACTCATAACCATCCCAAAGACGTATCGTTATCTTTGGCTGCTTTCAGTGATGCCGGTATTTGGTTAGACTCTTTCTCTCCGATTGTTCTGTCTGAGTTATTTTCATTAGTTACTTCATCCAAACCATCAACATGTTTATTAGACCTCATTCCTACCAGGCTGCTCAAGGAAGCCCTACCATTATTTAATGCTTCGATCTTAAATATGATCAATCTATCTTTGTTAGTTGGCTATGTACCACAGGCTTTTAAGGTGGCAGTAATTAAACCATTACTTAAAAAGCCATCACTTGACCCAGCTATCTTACCTAATTATAGGCCAATCTCCAACCTTCCTTTTCTCTCAAAAATTCTTGAAAGGGTAGTTGTAAAACAGCTAACTGATCATCTGCAGAGGAATGGTCTATTTGAAGAGTTTCAGTCAGGTTTTAGAATTCATCATAGTACAGAAACAGCATTAGTGAAGGTTACAAATGATCTTCTTATGGCCTCGGACAGTGGACTCATCTCTGTGCTTGTTCTGTTAGACCCCAGTGCTGCTTTTGATACTGTTGACCATAAAATTTTATTACAGAGATTAGAGCATGCCATAGGTATTAAAGGCACTGCGTTGCGGTGGTTTGAATCATATTTGTCTAATAGATTACAATTTGTTCATGTAAATGGGGAATCTTCTTCACAGACTAAAGTTAATTATGGAGTTCCACAAGGCTCTGTGCTAGGACCAATTTTATTCACTTTATACATGCTTCCCTTAGGCAGTATTATTAGACGGTATTGCTTAAATTTTCATTGTTACGCAGATGATACCCAGCTTTATCTATCCATGAAGCCAGAGGACACACACCAATTAGCTAAACTGCAGGATTGTCTTACAGACATAAAGACATGGATGACCTCTAATTTCCTGCTTTTAAACTCAGATAAAACTGAAGTTATTGTACTTGGCCCCACAAATCTTAGAAACATGGTGTCTAACCAGATCCTTACTCTGGATGGCATTACCCTGACCTCTAGTAATACTGTGAGAAATCTTGGAGTCATTTTTGATCAGGATATGTCATTCAAAGCGCATATTAAACAAATATGTAGGACTGCTTTTTTGCATTTACGCAATATCTCTAAAATCAGAAAGGTCTTGTCTCAGAGTGATGCTGAAAAACTAATTCATGCATTTATTTCCTCTAGGCTGGACTATTGTAATTCATTATTATCAGGTTGTCCTAAAAGTTCCCTAAAAAGCCTTCAGTTAATTCAAAATGCTGCAGCTAGAGTACTGACGGGGACTAGAAGGAGAGAGCATATCTCACCCATATTGGCCTCTCTTCATTGGCTTCCTGTTAATTCTAGAATAGAATTTAAAATTCTTCTTCTTACTTATAAGGTTTTGAATAATCAGGTCCCATCTTATCTTAGGGACCTCGTAGTACCATATCACCCCAATAGAGCGCTTCGCTCTCAGACTGCAGGCTTACTTGTAGTTCCTAGGGTTTGTAAGAGTAGAATGGGAGGCAGAGCCTTCAGCTTTCAGGCTCCTCTCCTGTGGAACCAGCTCCCAATTCAGATCAGGGAGACAGACACCCTCTCTACTTTTAAGATTAGGCTTAAAACTTTCCTTTTTGCTAAAGCTTATAGTTAGGGCTGGATCAGGTGACCCTGAACCATCCCTTAGTTATGCTGCTATAGACGTAGACTGCTGGGGGGTTCCCATGATGCACTGTTTCTTTCTCTTTTTGCTCTGTATGCACCACTCTGCATTTAATCATTAGTGATCGATCTCTGCTCCCCTCCACAGCATGTTTTTTTCCCGGTTCTCTCCCTCAGCCCCAACCAGTCCCAGCAGAAGACTGCCCCTCCCTGAGCCTGGTTCTGCTGGAGGTTTCTTCCTGTTAAAAGGGAGTTTTTCCTTCCCACTGTAGCCAAGTGCTTGCTCACAGGGGGTCGTTTTGACCGTTGGGGTTTTACATAATTATTGTATGGCCTTGCCTTACAATATAAAGCGCCTTGGGGCAACTGTTTGTTGTGATTTGGCGCTATATAAAAAAAATTGATTGATTGATTGATTCAATGCGCATATAAAACAAATATGTAGGACTGCTTTTTTGCATTTGCGCAATATCTCTAAAATTAGAAAGGTCTTGTCTCAGAGTGATGCTGAAAAACTAATTCATGCATTTATTTCCTCTAGGCTGGACTATTGTAATTCATTATTATCAGGTTGTCCTAAAAGTTCCCTGAAAAGCCTTCAGTTAATTTAAAATGCTGCAGCTAGAGTACTGACAGGGACTAGAAGGAGAGAGCATATCTCACCCATATTGGCCTCTCTTCATTGGCTTCCTGTTAATTCTAGAATAGAATTTAAAATTTTTCTTCTTACTTATAAGCTTTTGAATAATCAGGTCCCATCTTATCTTAGGGACCTCATAGTACCATATCACCCCAATAGAGCACTTCACTCTCAGACTGCAGGCTTACTTGTAGTTCCTAGGGTTTGTAAGAGTAGAATGGGAGGCAGAGCCTTCATTTTTCAGGCTCCTCTCTTGTGGAACCAGCTCCCAATTCAGATCAGGGAGACAGACACCCTCTCTACTTTTAAGATTAGGCTTAAAACTTTCCTTTTTGCTAAAGCTTATAGTTAGGGCTGGATCAGGTGACCCTGAACCATCCCTTAGTTATGCTGCTATAGACATAGACTGCTGGGGGGTTCCCATGATGCACTGAGTGTTTCTTTCTCTTTTTGCTCTGTATACACCACTCTGCATTTAATCATTAGTGATTGATCTCTGCTCCCCTCCACAGCATGTCTTTTTCCTGGTTCTCTCCCTCAGCCCCAACCAGTCCCAGCAGAAGACTGCCCCTCCCTGAGCCTGGTTCTGCTGGAGGTTTCTTCCTGTTAAAAGGGAGTTTTTCCTTCCCACTGTCGCCAAGTGCTTGCTCACAGGGGGTCGTTTTGACCGTTGGGGTTTTTCCGTAATTATTGTATGGCCTTGCCTTACAATATAAAGCGCCTTGTGGCAACTGTTTGTTGTGATTTGGTGCTATATAAATAAAATTGATTTGATTTGATTTGTAATAATTTCTGCCAAAGGTGCATCAACAAAGTACTGAGCAAAGGGTGTGAATACTTATGTACATGTGATTTCTTAGTTTTTTATTTTTAATAAATTTGGCAAAACAACAAAAACTTAAATGTCCAGACTATGAGATGTTTTGACCACTGACCTGTGGAGCCTCGTACGGCACGAAGACACTCTGTCGGCCCGTAACCGGATCGTCCACGTACTGGCACAGGTTGTTGCCCTCCACTCGGATTAGGTGACTGGCAGGAGCTGCTTGTCCTGAGTATAGAGTGCAAGGAGATGGGATGAATACATTTATCCGTACCTAAGAATCTGACAATACTGACTCCAGAGAATAAAGAAGTGAAACTACTACACGATACAGAAGCACAAATTTGTATCCAATGAATTTGTGTCTAGAATATCAGGAAGATTTTAATACCACTTGTTTCCCATGCCTATTAACAAAAAAAAAAGGAATTACATGATTTAATAGTCCAGAAGCAATGACCCCTACAGTAAATGTGAAATACTTAAAATGACAACGATGTAAAAAATAACTTGAAAACAGGTGATCGGATTTTCACCAAATTTGGAAGGAATGGTGGAGATCCGTCAAAGGTAAAGGTCTAAATCATCAAAAGTATAGTCTTCCCCCACTTCCAAAACAAAACACTCGCACACTTTATGTACAACCAGTACAGATATGGACATGAGCTAAAGCTTGTATTGATAAATTATTGGAAACAATCATCATTCCATTATGTACTGATAACATTATGAAAAGACTAAAGCTTGTATTGATAAATTATTGGAAACAATCATCATTCCATTATGTACTGATAACATTATGAAAAGACGTCTCCAAAAAACACATTTCCTGCATCTCAGCAACCAGTAGGACTACATTAACTCTGCCTGGCTTATTGACCTTGTTCTGTCATCGGCCTGCTGATGCCTTTCATTTTTCTTTTTGTTGCAAACAGGGCTGTGGAATCAGGTACAAAAGGATCATGTGGACCATCTTACCATCGTTGAAATCTCGTCCCAGCTCGTGATTGGGGCATCTTTTGACCACTTCGGTGACGTGTTCTGCCTTCTTGTATACAGGCATGGCCCTGATGATGCTGCCATGTGGAGGCGAGCACGAAAGTTTGATCTGGATCGGACAGGTCTTGGCAATTTGACAGTAGAGCTTCTTCAGCAAAGGAGAGTACTGTGTGGGTGAGAAAGACACGCGTGTCACATGTAAACGTGACGTGTAAAACTACGATCACTGATTCCAGTTCAGTACTGTGCTCTGATCTGTGCCTCCACGCTGACCTCCGGGGGCGCCTTGCTGCTGCTGACCCTGTGTTTCACCTGCTCTGGCATTTCTATTTTATTTGTGTTTTTGTCGATTTTTAATTGCGTGGATGTGGACATCTGAGTGGGAAGTAGAGAAGCTTGAATCTTCAACTGGACTGGGTTGCTTGATGTGAGGATGTTTCGCTTCAAATCACAGAAGCTTCCTCAGCTAAAATTCTTGCTCTGGTAGTCTGACTTTTGTCTTGACTCTTGTAGAGAAGAATAAACCAGAAGCCAACAAAAGCTGGAGTTTTTTAACCTAACCAGACCCCTCCTACCGAGAGGCCGACTGCTATAGGCTAGTGACTAAACAATAGCTCTAATTAGCACCTATTGTGCGCTAGTTAGCACTCTCCTAATGATGGGATGGAAGCCTCCCCTGATGACTCCCTTGATGACTCTCCTGATGACGTGAATGACTCATTACCATGAACAAAAGACTGAAACTGCTTTGACCTGAGTACCCCATTGTAAATAGGGGACAAAGCGTGTCTGAGACCCGCCCCCTGGTTGAGGCTGGGTTTCAACTGTTTTACAAAGAATGCTTCCTTGACACCTCTCTCAAACCATTTCTTCTCTCTGGCTAAGATTTTAACTTCCTTGTCCTCAAACGTGTGGTTAGTGTCTTTCAGGTGGATGAAAGACACTTGGCTTCTGGTTTATTCTTCTCTACAAGAGTCAAGACAGAAGTCAGACTACCAGAGCAAGAATTTTAGCTGAGGAAGCTTCTGTGATTTGAAGCGAAACGTCCTCACGTCAAGCAACCCAGTCCAGTCGAAGATTCAAGTTTCTCTACTATGGAAACCACCTGGACAACTGAGAGCCTACACAGAAACATCTGAGTGGGAAAATGAAATTTCCGGAGGAAATCCCGGAGTCCTCACTTACACACGTGAATGCCTGCTTAAATCCCCAGCAAACTCAAGGGGAACTCCGAACCTCGACATACTGGACAGCGATACTGATTTAAAAGGATCTGGACACAAGGAAGGTCCAAAGCAAAGAACAGAGGCTCGAGAGGAGGAGTGAAACAAAGACTGAGGAAATGCGGCTGCAAACATCCCGCCAGTAATAACTTTCTCTAATGTCCGTCCAGTGTGACAGTGATTTTAGACAAAGGAACCTCCTCTGTCTCACAGAGAGCTGGCTAAAAGAGGGAATGATGAATTCAAATTTGCTCGGCGGTTACACATTGATAAGGGAGTCAGGGACAATACACTGTCTCGGAAATCAACGTGTGTTTTTGTTGACAACCGATGGGCTGCACAGAGTTCACTGTTCAGGAGAAAGTCTGCACCCGTAAATGGTAAATGGACTGCATTTATATAGCGCTATTCCATCTGAATCAGCGCTTTACAATTATGCCTCACATTCACCCCGATCTCAGGGTGCTGCCATACAAGGCGCTCACTACACACCGGGAGCAATAGGGGATTAAAGACCTTGCCCGAGGGCCCTTAGTGTTTTTCCAGTCAGGTGGGGATTTGAACCCATGATCTTCTGGACTCAAGCCCAACACCTTAGCCACTAGACCATCACCTCCCAATGATTATGAAGTTCTGGTGGTAGCTTCTTGTCCCTTCTACTTGCCCAGAGAATTTGGCCAGATCACCATCACATCAGCCTACATACCTGGACCAGACTTTGAAGGGGCAGCAACTAAGATAGCAGAGAGCTGCAACAACACACTGTACAGATCAGCTGATCAACCCGTCTTCACACTGGGCGACGTTAATTCCTGCGACTTGTCAAATCATCTGCCCACATTACCACAGTATGTAGACTGCCCGGCCCATCTGACGCACCCTGGATAAGTGTTATGGCAATTTAAAAGAAGCCTACAGATCCATCTGTCGACCTGCTCATGAAAGTCTGACGTGATGCACCTGCTCCCGTGGTACATGGAGAAACTGAAAGGGGAAAAGCCAGTGCATAAGGACCTGAGAGACTGTCTGGAAGACACAGACTGGCAGATCTTCCTTGACTCGTGTGATAACCCTCATGACCTGACAGACACCATCACATCTTAAATAATGTTCTGTGAAAGTAAGATCACTTGTACAAAAACAGAATTTTTCAAAATAATAAGTTATGGGTAATCAGTAATTTAAATTGTTGCGTAAATCAGAAAAAAAATGTTTTTGTTAATGGGAACACAAACATTTTTACTTTGATAGTGCTAAAGGAGCATGGGAAGGTCTAAATGATGGGGAGTGAGGCACCACAAAAACATGCCCGTGACCCACCTCTCTCCGTCCTCGGCAAATGAATTAAGCATATTTTATAGCCAATTTGATAAAATAAATTTCTGTAGTGAGCGGGACAAAGTGTCTAACTCTGTCCCACAGTATGTTCCAGTGACACTCACAGGACAAGAAATTGTCTGCTGTGTATAAAAGCCAATCAGGCCCCAGGGCCTGATGGCCTCAGAGTGTGAAAAGGTTGCACTGTGCAATTAAAGGATTTTTGACTGAACTACTTCAGCTTACTTTGTTAGCTTTATATCCATTTAGCTATTGCTTTGCATGAAATTACACTCAACAAAAATATAAACGCAACACTTTTGGTTTTGCTCCCATTTTGTATGAGATGAATTCAAAGATCTAAAACTTTTTCCACATACACAATATCACCATTTCCCTCAAATATTGTTCACAAACCAGTCTAAATCTGTGATAGTGAGCACTTCTCCTTTGCTGAGATAATCCATCCCACCTCACAGGTGTGCCATATCAAGATGCTGATTAGACACCATGATTAGTGCACAGGTGTGCCTTAGACTGTCCACAATAAAAGGCCACTCTGAAAGGTGCAGTTTGGTTTTATTGGGGGGGGATACCAGTCAGTATCTGGTGTGACCACCATTTGCCTCATGCAGTGCAACACATCTCCTTCGCATAGAGTTGATCAGGTTGTCAATTGTGGCCTGTGGAATGTTGGTCCACTCCTCTTCAATGGCTGTGCGAAGTTGCTGGATATTGGCAGGAACTGGTACACGCTGTCGTATACGCCGGTCCAGAGCATCCCAAACATGCTCAATGGGTGACATGTCCGGTGAGTATGCCAGCCATGCAAGAACTGGGACATTTTCAGCTTCCAAGAATTGTGTACAGATCCTTGCAACATGGGGCCATGCATTATCCTGCTGCAACATGAGGTGATGTTCTTGGATGGCACAACAATGGGCCTCAGGATCTCGTCACGGTATCTCTGTGCATTCAAAATGCCATCAATAAAATGCACCTGTGTTCTTCATCCATAACAGACGCCTGCCCATACCATAACCCCACCGCCACCATGGGCCCACAACATTGACATCAGAAAACCGCTCACCCACACGACGCCACACACGCTGTCTGCCATCTGCCCTGGACAGTGTGAAATGGGATTCATCCGTGAAGAGAACACCTCTCCATCGTGCCAAATGCCAGCGAATGTGAGCATTTGCCCACTCAAGTTGGTTACGACGATGAACTGGAGTCAGGTCAAGACCCCGATGAGGACGACGAGCATGCACATGAGCTTCCCTGAGATGGTTTCTGACAGTTTGTGCAGAAATTCTTTGGTTATGCAAACCGATTGTTTCAGCAGCTGTCTGAGTGGCTGGTCTCAGACGATCTTGGAGGTGAACATGCTGGATGTGGAGGTCCTGGGCTGGTTTGGTTACACGTGGTCTGCGGTTGTGAGGCTGGTTGGATGTACTGCCATATTCTCTGAAACGCCTTTGGAGATGGCTTATGGTAGAGAAATGAACATTCAATACACGAGCAACAGCTCTGGTTGACATTCCTACTGTCAGCATGCCAAGTGCATGCTCCCTCAAATCTTGCGACATCTGTGGCATTGTGCTGTGTGATAAAACTGCACCTTTCAGAGTGGCCTTTTATTGTGGGCAGTCTAAGGCACACCTGTGCACTAATCATGGTGTCTAATCAGCATCTTGATATGGCACACCTGTGAGGTGGGATGGATTATAGTAATAATACTATACGCCCACTATAATATAATTATAGTGGGCAATTTTAACATCCACACAGATGCTGAGAATGACAGCCTCAACACTGCATTTAATCTATTATTAGACTCTATTGGCTTTGCTGAAAAAGTAAATGAGTCCACCCACCACTTTAATCATATCTTAGATCTTGTTCTGACTTATGGTATGGAAATAGAAGACTTAACAGTATTCCCTGAAAACTCCCTTCTGTCTGATCATTTCTTAATAACATTTACATTTACTCTGATGGACTACCCAGCAGTGGGGAATAAGTTTCATTACACTAGAAGTCTTTCAGAAAGCGCTGTAACTAGGTTTAAGGATATGATTCCTTCTTTATGTTCTCTAATGCCATATACCAACACAGTGCAGAGTAGCTACCTAAACTCTGTAAGTGAGATAGAGTATCTAGAAGGAGGGACTAGAAGGAGAGAGCATATCTCACCCATATTGGCCTCTCTTCATTGGCTTCCTGTTAATTCTAGAATAGAATTTAAAATTCTTCTTCTTACTTATAAGGTTTTGAATAATCAGGTCCCATCTTATCTTAGGGACCTCGTAGTACCATATCACCCCAATAGAGCGCTTCGCTCTCAGACTGCAGGCTTACTTGTAGTTCCTAGGGTTTGTAAGAGTAGAATGGGAGGCAGAGCCTTCAGCTTTCAGGCTCCTCTCCTGTGGAACCAGCTCCCAATTCAGATCAGGGAGACAGACACCCTCTCTACTTTTAAGATTAGGCTTAAAACTTTCCTTCTTGCTAAAGCTTATAGTTAGGGCTGGATCAGGTGACCCTGAACCATCCCTTAGTTATGCTGCTATAGACGTAGACTGCTGGGGGGTTCCCATGATGCACTGTTTCTTTCTCTTTTTGCTCTGTATGCACCACTCTGCATTTAATCATTAGTGATCGATCTCTGCTCCCCTCCACAGCATGTCTTTTTCCTGGTTCTCTCCCTCAGCCCCAACCAGTCCCAGCAGAAGACTGCCCCTCCCTGAGCCTGGTTCTGCTGGAGGTTTCTTCCTGTTAAAAGGGATTTTTTCCTTCCCACTGTAGCCAAGTGCTTGCTCACAGGGGGTCGTTTTGACCGTTGGGGTTTTACATAATTATTGTATGGCCTTGCCTTACAATATAAAGCGCCTTGGGGCAACTGTTTGTTGTGATTTGGCGCTATATAAAAAAAATTGATTGATTGATTGATTATCTCAGCAAAGGAGAAGTGCTCACTATCACAGATTTAGACTGGTTTGTGAACAATATTTGAGGGAAATGGTGATATTGTGTATGTGGAAAAAGTTTTAGCCCTTTGAGTTCATCTCATACAAAATGGGAGCAAAACCAAAAGTCTTCTTCTTTGTCTTTCGGCTGTTCCCGTTAGGGGTCGCCACAGCAGATCAATCGTTTCCATCTCACCCTGTCCTCTGTATCTTCCTCTGTCACACCAACCACCTGCATGTCCTCTCTCAGCACATCCATGAACCTCCTCTTTGGTCTCCCTCTTCTCCTCCTGCCTGGTGGCTCCATCCTCAGCATCCTTCTCCCTATATACCCTGGGTCCCTCCTCTGCACATGTCCAAACCATCTCAATCTCGCCTCTCTGACTTTGTCTCCAAACCGTCCCACCTGAGCTGTCCCTCTGATATGTTCATTCCTAATCTTGTCCATTCTTGTCACTCCCAAAGGGAATCTCAACATCTTCAGCTCTGCCATCTCCAGCTCTGCCTCCTGTCTTTTTGTTAGTGCCACTGTCTCTAACCATACAACATAGCTGGTCTCACTACTGTTTTGTAAACTTTCCCCTTCACTCTTGCTGATATTCTTTGGTCACAAATCACTCCTACCACCTTTCTCCACCCACTCCACCCTGCCTGCACTCTCTTCTTCACCTCTCTACCACACTCTCCATTACTTTGAACAGTTGACCCCAAATATTTAAACTCATCTACTTTCACCACTTCTACTCCTTGTAACTGCACTATTCCACTGGGCTCCCTCTCATTCACACACATGTACTCAGTCTTGCTTCTACTGACTTTCATTCCCCTTCTCTCCAAAGCATATCTCCACTTCTCCAGACTAGACTCAACTTGCTCTCTACTCTCACTACAGATCACAATGTCATCTGCAAACATCATAGTCCATGGGGACTCCTGTCTGATCTCACCTGTCAACCTGTCCATCACCACTGCAAACAAGAAAGGACTCAGAGCTGATCCTTGGTGTAATCCCACCTCCACCTTGAATGAGTCTGTCATTCCGACTGCGCATCTCACCGCTGTCACAATATTCTTGTATATGTCCTGCACTACCCTAACATACTTCTCTGCCACTCCAGACTTCCTCATACAATGCCACAACTCTTCTCTTGGCACCCTATCATAAGCTTTTTCTAAGTCCACAAACACACAATGTAACTCTTTCTGTCCTTCTCTGTACTTTTCCAACAGTATTCTCAGAGCATACATTGCATCTGTAGTGCTCTTTCTCGGCATGAAACCATATTGCTGCTCACAGATCTTCACTTGTTTTCTAAGCCTAGCTTCTGCTACTCTTTCCCATAACTTCATGCTGTGGCTGATCAGCTTTATGCCTCTGTAGTTACTGCAGCTCTGCACATCACCCTTGTTCTTGAAAATAGGAACCAGCACACTTCGTCTCCACTCCACAGGCATCCTCTCACTTTCCAAGATTTTATTAAACAATCTGGTTAGAAACTCTACTGCCATCTCTCCTAGACATTTCCATGCCTCCATTGGAATGTCATCTGGACCAACTGCCTTTCCACTCTTCATCCTCTTCATAGCAGCCCTCACTTCTTCCTTGCTAATCTCTTTTACTTCCTGATTTACTCTCACCACATCATCCAGCCTTTTCTCTTGCTCATTTTCTTTATTCATCAACTCTTCAAAATATTCCCTCCACCTTCTCAGCACACACTCCTCACTTGTCAGCACATTACCATGTGCATCTTTTACCACCCTAACCTGCTGCACATCCTTTCCAGCTCTGTCCCTTTGTCTGGCCAATCGGTACAAGTCCTTTTCTCCTTCCTTACTATTCAACTTCTTGTACAGCTCGCAATATGCCTTTTCCTTTGCTTTTGCCACTTCTCTTCTTGCTTTACGCCGCATCTCCTTGTACTCCTGTCTACATTCTTCATCTCTCCGACTATCCCAAAACTTTTTCGTCAACCTCTTTCTCCTTATGCTTTCCTGGACCTCTTCATTCCACCACCAAGTCTCCTTGTCTTCCTTCCACTGTCCAGATGTCATACCCAGTACTGCCCTAGCTGTCTCCCTCACCACATCTGCAGTACTTTTCCAGTTGTCCAAAATTGCTTCCTCTCCAACTAGTGCTTCTCTCACCTGCTAGCTAAATTTCACACAACAGTCTTCCTCCTTCAGCTTCCACCATCTGATCCTTTGTTGAGCTCTCACTCTCTTCTTCTTCTTTACCTCTAAAGTCATCCTACAAACAACCATCCTATGCTGTCTAGAGACACTCTCTCCTGCTACCACCTTACAGTCTGTGATTTCTTTTAGCTTGCATCTCTTATAAAGAATGTAGTCCACCTGTGTGCACCTTCCTCCACTCTTATATGTTACCCTGTGCTCCTCCCTTTTCTTAAAGTAGGTATTCACCACAGCCATTTCCATCCTTTTTGCAAAATCAACTACCATCTGTCCTTCCCCATTCCTATCCTTGATACCATATCTACCCATTACTTCCTCATCACCTCTGTTCCCTTCACCAACATGCCCATTGACGTCTGCTCCTATCACCACTCTTTCATGCTACCACCTCATCTAACACACTCCAGAAATCTTCTTTCTCCTTCATCTCACAACCTACCTGTGGGGCATATGCACTGATGATATTCATCATCACCCCTTCAATTTCCAACTTCACACTCATCACCTTGTCAGACACTCGCTTAACCTCCAACACACTTTTAACATACTCTTCCTTTAAAATGACCCCATCATTTCTCTTCCTGTCCTCACCATGGTACAACAACTTGTACCCACCGCCAATGCTCCTGCTCTTACTTCCCTTCCACTTGGTCTCTTGCACACACAATATGTCTACCTTTCTCCTCTCCATCATATCAGCCAGCTCTCTCCCTTTACCAGTCATACTACCAACATTCAAAGTCCCCACTCTCATTTCCACCCTTCTAGTTTTCTTCTTCTCCCGCTGTTCGTGGCAACGTTTTCCTCCTCTTCTTCGTCGTCTTCGCCCAGCAGTAGCCCAATTTCCACCGGCACCCTGTTGGGCAATAGCACCGGTGGCGGACGTTGTTAACCCGGGCCGCGACCGATCCGGTATGGGAATTAGATTCTGAGTCTGCATAGTTGGGTTGGCTTGTTTTACACCGGATGCCCTTCCTGACGCAACCCTCCTCATTTATCCGGGCTTGGGACCGGCACTCAGAATGTACTGGCTGCACACCCCATGTGGCTGAGTTGGAGCAAAACCAAAAGTGTTGCGTTTATATTTTTGTTGAGTATGTTCATAGTGATAAATACATTTTTAGATTCAGATAGTGTGATTTTAAGTACATTTTAGATTGCTAGCTTTATATTCATTTAACAATTTGCATATCTTTCCATTAATTTATGTTCAGTTACCTGTTTTTCAGTTACTTTCAGATTCAGTTAGCTTTATACACACTTATTTGTTTTCATAGTGATAAAGGTTTTGACTGTGATTGTTTTAAATGCATTTAGATTTGGTTAGCTTTATATTCCCTCAGCTCCAACCAGTCCCAGCAGAAGACTGCCCCTCCCTGAGCCTGGTTCTGCTGGAGGTTTCTTCCTGTTAAAAGGGAGTTTTTCCTTCCCACTGTCACCAAGTGCTTGCTCACAGGGGGGTCATTTTGACCGTTGGAGTTTTTCTGTAATTGTTGTATGGCTCTTGCCTTACAATATAAAGCGCCTTGGGGTGACTGTTTGTTGTGACTTGGCGCTATATAAATAAATAAATAAATTTGATTTGATTTTATATTCCATTTGTTAGCTTACAAGCTATAGTTACGTTGCGCTAGATGAATTGTTTTCGGTTTAGATTGAGTCAGATTTATTTTCAGTCAGTTTTAGATTGTTTCAGGTAGGTTTTCCTGGAGCTGCACTCACTTTGGTTTTGAGTAGGTTGGCTTTGTGTTTTTGTTGTTGTTGTTTTACAACACAGATATTGTTTATTCAAGTATGGCAGTGGTAGGTCCATGACCTATACAGGATCTAGGCGCTCCCGCCATCACGAGCCTCCCAGCTGACTGGGTTATAGCAGTGGGTAGATGGGACTCATTACCCTGTTAAGGCGGTCCACCTAGGGGAAGGAAAACCCTGATGTTAAACCCCCAGCCTGGGTTACTGCCCCCGTGCCTCCGAGGAAGGTTCTTTAGCCAGAGGCTAGGAGAAGGTCACTCTGATGTAAAACCTACAGCCTGGTGGTCGCCACAGCCATCTCAGCTTGTCTGTGCCACTGTGGAGTGCCACCTTGCCTAAAGAGTGGAATTCGTGTGCGCGAGCTGATCCCCACTTTAAGCAAAGAGCGCAGGCGGGAAGGAAAGCCCTGCAGCGATGGGAAGAGGTGAAAACAGCAGGTGCATGATGGCACTGGGAGCTGCAGTCTCGATCCTGCATCCTCAGGAGCTATGGTCGTTTGATTGCTGACCCGAGACAACAGCATCATCCGGCAGGGCCCTGGGTGACCAAGCAGCCCTGTTTAGGGATAGCCCTGCTTGCTACACATGGAGACAGACCTAGAAAAGGTGGTCTAAACATGGCTTGTCTCACTAGACCCGGTTGGCTCACCGCTGCCAACGGGCATCACAACACGCGGTGTGAAAAGAAAAACAAAGAACCTGAAAATTGCGTGCTGGAATGTACGCACAATGATGGACTCAGACAATAGCGATCGTCCTCAAAGACGCTCAGCCTTAGTCACCAAAGAGCTAGCCAAAGGCTTGACATAGACATTGCTGCTCTCAGCGAGGTGCACTTTGCAGACCAAGGGTCACTCACCAAGGAAGGTACAGGCTACACACTGTTCTGGTCAGGGAAGGCTAAAGAATATCGTCGACTCTCAGGGGTCGGGTTCATGATTAAGAGCGCCATAGCACATAGGTTACACAGTTTGCCAGTTGGACATTCTGACTGACTCATGTCACTCCGGCTCCGCGTCAACACCAAGGATTTTGCCACTATTGTTAGTGTGTATGCCCCAACCGTGCAGGCCGACATCACAGTTAAGGAGGCTTTCTATAGCGATCTGCACAACCTTCTACAGTGTGTCGACACCCAGGAAAAGCTCCTCATCATGGGAGATTTCAACGCCAGAGTGGGCCGCGACTTTGATGTATGGAAGGACGTGCTAGGGAAACATGGCATAGGCAACTGTAACGACAATGGCCGCCTGCTGCTGGAGTTCTGCTCTGCACATGACTTTACGATCACCAATAGCCTGTTCCAACAGAAAAAGAGAGATTCAAAGCAACCTGGAGACACCCACGCTCCAAACACCGGCACCTTCTGGACTACGTTCTGACGCGACAGCGTGATAGAAGAGACGTACTACATACCAGGGTGATGCCTAGCGCGGATTGCTATACGGATCATTGCTTGGTCCGTTCCAAGATTGCTTTCACTTTCAAGCCCCCTCCTAAGAAGAAAGGCCCACAGTTTAAGAAGCTACAAGTCCACAAGCTGCAAGACATAGACACAAAAATGGAGTTCCAGGCCAAACTAGAGGAGAGACTGGGTGGAGAAGAAGGCCTGCCTGACGACCCTGAACAACAGTGGATGAGATTAAAGACCATCCTTCAGGAGACGGCAGCAGAAGTAGTGGGCTTCTCAGCCAGGAAAAATAAAGACTGGTTTGATGAGTCTGATGCAGCCTCACCATCAGCCTGAGAAAGACAGGCCCCCCATACAGCATATACCCCACCCCAAATCAACATCGAGGGTACCAGCCTGAATGCAGTAGAGCACTTCACGTATCTCGGTAGTGTTATCTCAAACGACGCATCTGTTGCCAAGGACCTAGACAGTCGCCTTGCCAAGGCCAGCAGTTCTTTTGGTCGACTCTCAAAGAAAGTCTGGCAGAATCATGCACTGCGCCTTTCCACAGAAGTGCAGGTCTACAGACCCATTGTGGTCCCTACCCTCCTGTATGGAGCTGAAACCTGGGTTCTGTATCGCCAGCAGATCAGATTACTGGAACGCTTTCATCAGCATTGTCTCCGAAACATCTTCGGGATCAAGTGGCAGGACTACGTCTCAAATGAGGACATCCTTACCAGAGCCAAATTGCCCAGCATGGAGTCTATTATACTCAAACAACAGCTTCGTTGGGCAGGCCACGTAGCCAGGATGGATGATACACGCATGCCGAAATTAATTCTCTTTGGCAAGCTCAAGGAAGGGAGACAAAACCAAGGGGCCCCCAAAAAACGCTATAAGGACCAGCTGAAGAAACAGCTCTCCCTTGCAGGCATTCGGCATCAGTCATGGCAGCATCTAGCTACAGATAGACTCAGCTGGCATTCTAGCATCAAATCTGCCAGACTGAAGTTTGAGGCAGAAAGAAGTGAGGCCTCCTGCCAGAAGCGTCAAAGACAGAAAGAGCGGGCAGCAGTACAAGCCCAGCCTACTCAAGTGTTCATTTGCCCCAAGTGTAACAAGTCTTGTGCATCCCGCATCAGACTTTTCAGCCACCAGAGGGCTTGTAGAAAATAAACTAAAAAGAAAAAAAAAAGGCCTTCCCACTATCCTCGCAAGCGAGGAAACTGCCAAAACAGCCAACAACTTCAGCTCCTGCTTGATTCGTGTACAGTACCCAATATTTGGAAAAAGTCGAACATTGTGCCCATTCTGACAAAGCTAGGGGCTTCAGAAGGAAAAGATTTTAGGCCCATTGCACTCACCTCTATTTTAGGTAAGTGCACGGACAGAGTTTAGATGTATGACAGACTCTATATCGAATGGGCTTGAATACTTACAGTTCACATATAAAAGCAAGAGGGGCACAGATGATATGACTGTAACCTTGTTCAATACCATAACAAAGCATCTCCAACAAGCTCCTACACACTATGTTGGAATTCTTTTTATTGATTTTACATCTGCTTTAATACGATGCAAATACGTATCCTTTCATAGATTCAGGGGTTAACGGTGGCATTATTCATTGGATCAGGGATTTCCTCCCTGATGGCACACAAAGAGTCCGTGTAAATGGTGGTGTTTCAGAAGATGGCGTTGAACACAGGAGCACCACAGAGTACAGTTTATTCACCCTTTCTTTTTTTCTGTGTACACAAATGAGTTTAATATCGATCATGTATTTTTTTTGTCTATTTAAGTATCCGGATGATATGGCGTTGGTTGCTCTACTGCAGGAGGGTGATATTGAAAGAGAAAATCTGTACTTTAGGGCCTCTTCACACATAGCACAAATAATTAGAAATCGGGGCGAATCACGGCAAAACGGACTGCACGAAAACCACGAGCCGACGTTGGGAGGGACACACGGTCGGGCTGGCGTAAGTGATCCCGCTGTGACAGTTTCGTGCACACTCATGCGCATGCGCAAAACTGTCGCAGCGGGATCACAATGTGAGCAGCTGGAGCATATGGAACAGCATCGTGCAGCTGCTGTGGAAAAAAAAATACATGCCACCCACGGGAACCTGCAATTTATAAAAGCTCTGATTGCCAGACAGAAGCTTTACCACTGTGCTACCATCACTGTCCTATAAAAGGTGTGTAAAATACCTGAAAACAACAAGGAGAGAAACGTATTTAAAAAAAAATAAAACCACACATCATAAGAAAACACCTCATTTTACTGAATCCCTCTTATCAAGTGAACAATATACAGTAAGTATGAACCGTCTGTTCCTCTGTAGATGACCCATGGTCACAGAGGTACAGTCATGAAATGACATGAATGGAGCAGTGCACTATTATCATGTCCACATCTGCTGGCCCAGTGTGTCCAGCCCAACACGTGTGTCCTGTGGATGGCACACCGCAGAACAGACACCGCGTCATGTAGAACAGAGCTCACGTGGGTGATGTGACATTCAGCTCGCCTGCTGCATGTTATAATCTGATGGTCCGATTCACTTGTGCACACCGTGCGCTCGCTGCTGCCCATTGCAACAGCAATATATGTTTTTATGTATGTCCACATGAGGACAGCAAGCAGACACACGCGTGTCACAGTGGACAGTTGTTACATCATGTCCATCAAAACACGGTACATGTTCCCCAGCTGGGACATCCAGAACCAGAGATCTCAACAGCTGCTGCTGTCGGTGGACATGCCCCCTGTCACTTCAGCATGCACACCAACGTGTCACTCTGTGTCTGTGTTATGTGATCTTTTTTTTTTTGTTATTTGTTATGTAATTGTGTATGCAGGAAGTGTAGTACTTATTAATATACCTGCCCTGGTTGTGGTCTCTGTGTTTGTACTGTGACACGTCCTGTGCACTGAGCCTCATTTGTGCCTGTGGTCAGCAGCTGGGAGGCACCTCACTGTGCTGTGTGCGCTCTGACATGGCTGTCCATCCCGCATGTGTTCATGTCTGTACGTACACACATAAGCATTTTATGCAAGTGTACCCCCCAACACATACATACCATATGTGTAGGGGGGAGCGGGGAGGGGGGCGCAAAACACACATATGCCACGTGTGTTTCTGTGGGGTGGGGTGGGGGAGTGGGGGTGAGGTGCAGCACACACGCACACGTGCGAGACATGCACTACGTGTGTTGCTTTTTGCAACGCCACACTCGTGGGGGAACTTAAACAAATTTCACAGCCAGTGTGAAAGTGATTGTCTGCTGACGGTTTTTGTGATGATAGTACGAATGGTCACACATTTTCTAAGTGTCAAGCGAGCGGTGTTGGATGTTCATGTGTGTCAGCTGGAATTTGGCCGACACCTGCTGTGAGAGGGATTGAACGGGCTCTCACAGGGCACTCTCTGTCTTTCAGCCGCTGGTGTGCGTGAATTATTGTAGCAACGTGTGTATGAGGTGTTGGAGGCAGCTCCAATTTTTCATGAATGGTATGCAATTCCTCCTTTGTGCACTAGTCCGCTTAAATTGTGTTATGTGTGAAGCCGCCAACAATATACTGAGCTATCAACTGCTTTCCAAGGAAAAATCTTTCCACGCTTTCCAAGGAACTGGTTGAACACCTGTTCAACCAGTTCCTTGGAAATAAATGTTCAAAAGACCAAGGAGTTGGTCCTACAACATAACAAGAATATGATATGATGAAACCAGTAATCATGCATGGACAAATGGTCGAGGTGGTTGATGATTTTAAATTCTTGGGTACATACATTCTTACTTTCCAAATCAATATGGATCACATATTTAAAAAATGCTCACAACACCTTCACTCGACTGTACTTCAAATGCAGTCATAATTTTTTGTTGTACTTTACATATATATTTCTTCTATATTTTTGTTCTATTTTTTTTTTAATTCTTATTTTTCTTATGTCCTAGTGGTGTGTCCTATTGTCTTGAGACAGGACAATGGTGAAACCAAAGATGAATTTCCACTCTGTGGACAATAAAGTTTTCATATTGCATCCTAAGACAGATGCTCAGTGATTCCTGAGTTTACAACCTTTGCAGAACATTGTACATGTACGTGCACATGCATCCAAAAAGCCTTAACATGCCCAGACAGAATTATACAATATTAATAATCCTCCCTGTGACGCCCAAACTGGGACCTTCCATGATAAACATAAGAGACATTTGTCCTGTGTGGATCTGCTGCATTCTGTGCAGCATATGGCACAAATACAATATATCAAACCTGAAATGCAATGCTGGTCATGAGACAGGGTTTTTTTTTCCAGTTCCCACAGCCGGGCTTTAACTCAAGTCACTTCATGATAGGTGTCATGTGACAATTGACTGAACTGGTGCTATAGCAGGAGCACCTGTGGAGAACCCACGCCAAAACAGGGAGAATAAACTCCACACAGAAATGCCACAGGTGGGAATCAATCCCATGACCTTCTTGCTGTGAGGCAACAGTGCTAATCACTAAGCCGCCGTGCTGCCTCTGTAACTAAACAGTCATCTTCTGCATGTGTGCATGAACAACAATTTTAGCGCCTTAAAAAAACGTATTCAGCCCAGTGGGATGTTACACATTTGAATTTGTTTATGACATTTCAAATACAAAAGGTAATTCAGGCTTCTCAATATTAAAATTTCTAAAATTATCTTCCTTAAACTCAAACTCAAAGCAAATCTCTACAACTTGATATAAATGAAATAAAAATATCTCAGCCAAGATGATGGGTTGTATACGTAATGATTCCCTTTGGAAAAACACATGTAAATAATCAGTTTTATGGCCAGTTTTCTTCAGATGAGTTAGGAGATGGATACATGTACATCTGCATCCCCCAAACAGATTTACCATACAGAACTACAATGTTTTTTTAAAGACTGATGCAAATAAAATCCAAGACATCTTCAGTGATTTGGAAATGTAAATTTTTTTTAGGGGGACATTCTACATGGGGGATATGAGTGAAAGGGACACTCAGCCCCCCTTATTAAATGGTATGCTCCAACTTTTTGAACATGCATTTGCAAGATGCAGACCTCAGTGTGCACCGTTAGGAGATTCGGTTGCTCATTTGTTCCCTAACTGTCGGCATTTTGGTCTCCCAGTCGACGGCTCTGGCTGATGTCAACAGGAACGATGAAGCCTGGGAAAAGCAATGAAGTCATGTCAACAGCTGCCTGAAATCCTTGTTGTGACACCGTTACTCCGTGTCCTCACACACACATGCACACCCTGAGCCATGAGCTGTCCCTGGAGGGCACTGGAGATATTTGTGCACAACATTAGCTTAGCGCTTTCCTGACAAGTCTCAACAGCCCGTCCATACCATGAATAAATCATTTTCTGCAACACAGAAACACAGATTACCTCTGTAATCCTGTCCAGCTGCAAACATCACTGAATAGTTTCAGCTCCAAAAACAAGGTCAATGCTTTCAGTATTTAAAAATAAATAAACACAGGCAATCAGAGATTTCTTACGTCCGCCGATCCGGATCCGGATCACCTCCAAAATTCAGTGGAGTCTTCCATGCCCTAATATCTATCTGTAGTGCAAATTAGGTGAGAATCCGTGAAGTAGTTTTGAGGTAGTGCACCAGTTCTCAGTGTACACCACTCTGGAAGATTCACAACCCTAAATACATGTAAACATCCTCAAGAGATGGTGCGAGAACATCAGTGCACTGATGCAGTTGGAGAGGAAAGTGTTTGAATGAGTTCTGGTCTTGTTAAAATATTGTTGTCAGGATTCTGCCTGACAGAAGACTGTCAAGGATGGAGCTGAGCACTGGCTCATCCTGAGCCCCGTGAATGCAGCATTCTATGCACACATGATACTAATCAGCTTTGTCATTATTTAAGCAGGAATGTACATTATAATAGGTTGTTGATTATTTCCAGTGCTTCCCAGGCTTCCAGTGTGTTCCACAGCAGATTACCACTGCCACATCTCCATGATCCATGAGACGATATCACATTTTTCAAGCCAAAACAAGAATCACCGAACTGAGGAAATCTGGATATCATCTTCACAGCTAAAGCCAATGATGGCCAGGTAAGGAAGATGCTGCACAAATTGTTTATTTATTTATTTACCTCACAGCCAGACAAAGTCCACATTATTCCATTGTTCACTGTCTGTTGTTTAATGCTGTTGCACCTAATTCTCTCTGTTACTGAACTGCCCATCTTTTGTCTTTTTCGTTCACACTCAGCGTCAGGATTATCCAAGTAGAACAGCTTTAAGGAGAGGCACTCTCCAACAGATGGCGCCACAGACTTCCAAGACCTGTTACTTAAGAACTGTATTTTTCCTCTTTAACACATATTGAACATTTTAAAACTGTACAATAAATTTCACCTTTTTCTTTTCACATCTGCTCTGTCTCAGTGTGGTCCGTGGTCAAACATCTGGAGTTCCTAACAATTGTATTTGATGTCAAAATATTGACATGTGGTGGTGCTGGTTCTGTCCATGCAGTGCTACTAGTTGGACGAGATGTTGACTGTAGTCGTCTGTGACTCTGAGGAAAAGTGTGGCTTCCTTATACTCAAAGAAAACATTTTGCATCAGCAGGTGTCTCAACTTGTCCGCTGCACAGACTGGTGCAGACGCGTGCTGACATGTAAACTCATGGGTTCTGCTCCTTGTGTCACTGTCAGCAATAAGATGTATCATTAAAATAAAACATCTGCAGCGTCTGATGTTTGTGTTTCTGTACAGACTGCAGCATGATGGATTATCTGAGTGTCAGTGTGATGAACGCCAAAGAGGAGAAAAGACAGAAAGAGAAAAGATGACTGGCCTCGTCAATGAGCCGGAAAGAGACGAAAGATATGAAAAACAAAAGTTAAGACGCTAATGTAACAGGATTAGGTTTGAAAAAAATAATAATGGATTGGACCTTCGGACCCTCAACAAAATCCAGGTCAGCCAAAAGGAAATGATTTTTGTTAATACAAATGATCAGTTTTCAGCCAGTTTTCTTTAGTCACGTCAGTAAACGAATGCACAAACATTTCCAAGTCACTGACTATGAAATGGACTTTATTTACCTGAATTTTCAGAGTGGACCATGCAAAAAGGAGACTTGTGAGGGAAGCCACCAAAACACCTATGAAAACTCTGAAGGAATTATGTCATGATCTGGACTTTTTTTTTTATCATGTTTGCTCTGTTTAATTCTGCCTAGATTATTTTTGGGGGTTTGTTTTTCTGTGTGTTTTGTCTGTTGTTGAGTTTTTCCTGCTTGGGCTTTGTCTTTCCCTATCTCTCTTGTCTGTCTCTCTTGGTGCTTAGTGGTGGGCGGTGCATACTGTCTGGGCCACACTCTGTTCTGGAGTTTTCCACACACCTGTTTCCAACCTGGAGCTCATCACCCGGGTATATTTAAGCTTTGCTGCTTGCACTTGTTCCCCGCCAGATTGTTGTGCCCTGTGCCTTTGCTTCCAGCCCCTTACTTTTTTTTTCTAGTCCTACTTGCCACATTGTTTTTTGACCACCTGCCTGTTTTTTCGACCACAACTTACCACCTGATGTTTCTGATTTGTTTGCTGATATTGGTGGTTGGTGGTGGTTGGCTCTCACTGCGGTATTGTATCACTTCCTGTTCCGGAGCACAGCGGTGTTTTGCTGTATCTGTTAGCTGTTTAATCTGCGCAGTTAGATTGATCTAGTTACCTAGATAACGATTTGTTTCACAGTGTAATCTTCACGTGCCTTAACTAAAGCACTCCCTCTGCTGAATCACCTCTAAATTATTTACACATTATTCACTTTGTGTGTTTTTAGGAATCCGCTAGCTTAGCGCAGCTACTAGCTCTTAGCCGGTTTAGCATGGCGGCTTCTCCTGTCTCTCCTGCACTTTTCTGCTCTGGGTGTGAAATGTTTAGTTATTCCTCGGCCTCCTTTAGCAGTAATGGTACTTGTAATAAGTGTAGCTTATTTGTAGCTTTGGAGGCCAGGCTGGGCGAATTGGAGACTCGGCTCTGCACCGTGGAAAATTATACAGCTAACTCTGGTTATTGGCGACTCTGTTTTGAGAAATGTGAAGTTAGCGACACCAGCAACCATAGTCAATTGTCTTCCGGGGGCCAGAGCAGGCGACATTGAAGGAAATTTGAAACTGCTGGCTAAGGCTAAGCGGAAATTTGGTAAGATTGTAATTCACGTCGGCAGTAATGACACCCGGTTACGCCAATCGGAGGTCACTAAAATTAACATTGAATCGGTGTGTAACTTTGCAAAAACAATGTCGGACTCTGTAGTTTTCTCTGGGCCCCTCCCCGTCGGACCGGGAGTGACATGTTTAGCCGCATGTTCTCCTTGAATTGCTGGCTGTCTGAGTGGTGTCCAAAAAATGAGGTGGGCTTCATAGATAACTGGCAAAGCTTCTGGGGAAAACCTGGTCTTGTTAGGAGAGACGGCATCCATCCCACTTTGGATGGAGCAGCTCTCATTTCTAGAAATCTGGACAATTTTCTTAAGTCCTCCAAACCGTGACTATTGTTGGGAAAGTGTAGGAACACGGACCCACAACAGGGGGCGCAAATGAACGGACAATGGAATAGGTCAAATAACAACACTTTACTGTTGCGAACGTGCACAACAAAAACAACAAATTACAACAATGGACAAAGTTCAATTCACAAAGGTGTCGTGTGGGCAGGCTCGAAGATAGGAGACGCCTCTCCAAAGTAGAACCGGAACCACACGGTTTCCTCCGCCACAGGACCCCGGGAATACTGGAGCCGCCAAGTTCCGAACTCCCAGGTGGCCACTGCCTCCGCGTGTCGGACCTGGTACTGCTGGCGAGGAACAAGAACACAATTAAACATGGGCGCGTTTGCACCCAGCAACCTGCACGGCAGGGAAGCTACCTCCACCTCTCGTTGGAGAAAAAAAGTCTGCAATCACTCACAAAAATCACAAAGGTTACTGTCAAGCAGTCAGCTGAGATTATTACCTTCCAGGTAGAACGATATCTCGGCGATGAGGTGGAGATGCCGTCCTGCTGATATACCCCAGTGATAATTGCCGTCAGCTGTCTCAGGTGATGGGTGACAGCTGTTACCGAGGCAGCTCCTGTGGGGCGGCGGCGCCCTCTGGTGCCTGGAGCCCGCACTCCAGGCAGGGCGCCCTCTGGTGGTGGTGGGCCAGCAGTACCTCCTCTTCAGCGGCCCACACAACAGGACCCCCCTCTCAACGGGCGCCTCCTGGCGCCCGACCGGGCTTGTCCGGGTGGCGATGGTAGAAGTCGGCCAGGAGGGCCGGGTCCAGGATGAAGCTCTTCTTCACCCAGGAGCGTTCTTCGGGACCATACCCCTCCCAGTCCACCAGATATTGAAAGCCCCGGCCCATCCGACGGACGTCCAACAACCGGCGCACTGTCCAAGCCGGCTCGCCATCGATGATCCGGGCAGGAGGTGGTGCCGGACCGGGTGTACAGAGGGGCGAGGTGTGATGGGGCTTGAGCTTCGACACATGAAACACAGGATGGATCCGCAGTGAGGCTGGAAGCTGAAGCCTCACTGCGGCGGGATTGATGACCTTGAGGATTTTAAACGGTCCTATGTACCTGTCCTGTAGTTTAGGGGAGGCCACTTGTAGTGGGATGTCCTTTGTGGACAACCACACTTCCTGCCCGGGGCGATACATAGGGGCCGGGGTCCGCCGCCGGTCTGCATGGGTCTTCGCCCTCATCCGGGCCTTCAACAAAGCAGAACGGGCGGCGCGCCACACCCGACGGCACTTCCGCAGGTGGGCCTGGACCGAGGGCACACCGACCTCCCCCTCAACCACCGGGAACAACGGGGGCTGATACCCCAAACACACCTCAAAGAGGGAGAGGCCGGTGGCTGATGACACTTGACTGTTGTGGGCGTACTCGATCCAGGCCAGATGAGTACTCCAGGCCGCCGGGTGCGCGGCTGTCACACAACGCAGTGTTTGCTCCATTTCTTGATTGGCCCGCTCTGCTTGCCCGTTGGTCTGGGGGTGATACCCGGACGAGAGACTGACCGTGGCCCCCAGTTCCCGGCAAAAGCTCCTCCAGACATGCGAGGAGAACTGGGGACCGCGATCGGAGACGATGTCTGATGGTATCCCATGCAGGCGGACGATGTGGTGGACCAGGAGGTCCGCTGTCTCCTGGGCCGTAGGGAGCTTCGGGAGGGCCACGAAGTGGGCCGCCTTGGAGAATCGGTCCACTATCGTGAGGATCACGGTGTTTCCCTGGGACGGCGGGAGGCCCGTGACAAAATCCAGGCCGATGTGGGACCAGGGGCGATGAGGCACGGGCAGCGGCTGTAGCAGTCCCGGAGCCTTGCGATGGTCGGCCTTGCCCCTGGCACAGGTGGTACAGGCCTGGATATAGTCCCGGACGTCGGCCTCCAGGGACGCCCACCAGAAGCGCTGCCGGACAACTGCCACGGTTCTTCGCACCCCTGGGTGACAGGAGAGCTTAGAGCCGTGACAGAAGTCCAGGACTGCAGCCCTTGCCTCTGGTGGGACGTAAAGTCTGTTCTGTGGTCCAGTCCCGGGGTCCGGGCTTCGTGCCAGGGCCTCCCGGACGGTTCTCTCTACGTCCCAGGTGAGGGTGGCCACGATAGTGGACTCCGGGATGATGGGTTCCGGTGGATCCGACAACTCCGCTTTGACCTCGTCTTCGTGTACCCGGGACAAGGCATCCGACTTCTGGTTCTTGGTCCCGGGCCGGTAGGTGATGCGGAAGTCAAAACGGCCGAAGAACAGTGACCAGCGGGCTTGCCTGGGATTCAGCCGCTTGGCGGTCCTGATATATTCCAGGTTCCGGTGGTCAGTGAAAACCGTGAATGGCACGGACGTTCCCTCCAACAGGTGTCTCCACTCTTCAAGAGCCTCTTTCACCGCAAGGAGTTCTCGGTTGCCGACGTCATAGTTCCGTTCAGCCGGGGTCAACCTGCGGGAAAAATAGGCACACGGATGAAGGACCTTATCGGTCTTCCCACTCTGGGACAGCACAGCTCCTATCCCTGAGTCCGAGGCATCCACTTCAACCACTAACTGGCGACTAGGATCGGGCTGCACCAGAACGGGTGCAGACGAGAAGCGCCGTTTCAACTCCTTGAACGCGGCATCGCAACGATCCGACCAGGTGAAGGGGACTTTTGGTGAGGTCAGGGCTGTCAGGGGGCTAGCAACCTGGCTGTAGCCCTTAATGAACCTCCTGTAGAAATTCGCAAAGCCGAGGAACTGTTGCAGCTTCCTACGGCTTGTGGGTTGGGGCCAGTCTCTCACCGCTGCAACCTTGGCCGGATCAGGAGCGACGGAGTCGGGGGAGATGATGAACCCCAGGAAGGACAAAGAGGTGCGGTGAAACTCACACTTCTCGCCCTTAACAAACAGCCGGTTCTCCAATAACCGCTGCAGGACCTGACGTACATGTCGGACATGGGTCTCAGGATCCGGAGAAAAGATGAGTATGTCGTCTAAATATACAAAGACGAATCGGTGCAGGAAGTCCTGCAAGACATCATTAACCAATGCTTGGAACGTCGCGGGAGCATTTGTAAGACCGAACGGCATGACCAGGTACTCAAAATGACCTAACGGGGTGTTAAATGCCGTCTTCCACTCGTCTCCCTTCCGGATCCGAACCAGGTGATACGCATTCCTAAGATCAAGCTTGGTGAATATCTTGGCTCCATGCAGGGGCGTGAACACCGAATCCAACAAGGGTAAGGGGTATCGGTTACGAACCGTGATTTCGTTCAGCCCCCTGTAATCAATGCATGGACGTAATCCGCCATCCTTTTTCCCCACAAAAAAGAAACCCGCACCCATCGGGGAGGTGGAATTCCGGATCAACCCGGCAGCCAAAGAGTCCCGGATGTAGGTCTCCATTGATTCGCGTTCAGGTCGTGAGAGGTTGTACAGCCTGCTGGACGGGAACTCAACGCCTGGAACCAAATCAATGGCACAATCATACGGGCGGTGCGGGGGAAGGGTGAGTGCTAGATCCTTGCTGAACACCTCCGCAAGGTCATGGTACTGCACCGGCACTGTCCCTAGATTGGGCGGGGCTCTGACCTCCTCCCTGGCCTGGGAACCGGGAGGAACCGAGGAACCTAAACATACCCGATGGCAGGTCTCGCTCCACTGGACCACTACCCCGGACGGCCAATCGATCCGGGGATTGTGTTTCAACATCCAGGGAAAACCTAAAATCACACGGGAGGTGGCCGGAGTTACAAAAAACTCGATCTCCTCCCGGTGATTCCCCGACACCACCAGAGTTACTGGTGGTGTCTTGTGGGTGATTGGAGGGAGTAGGGAGCCATCTAGTGCCCGTACCTGCACAGGCGAGGTAAGCGCCACCAGAGGGAACCCTATCTCCCTGGCCCATTTGCTATCAAGCAAATTCCCTTCTGAGCCCGTGTCCACCAGTGCTGGGGCCTTCAGGGTTAAATCCTCATAAAGGATTGTAACTGGGAGTCGTGTGGCGATGTGGGTGTGTCCCACGTGAACGTCTCGGCCCCCCCCTAGCCCAGTGTCTAGGGGCGGGCGTTGGTGTTTAACCGCTCGGGGCAGTCTCTTACCTGATGCCCAATCGAGCCACAAACAAAACACGCTCCGCGGGCCAGCCTCCTTTGTGTGACCGGTGCCCTAAATGTTGCCCTACTCGTGTCCATAGCTTCGTCAGCAGGGGGAGCTGTGATCGCACGGAGCGCAGGGGCCGTGGAGCGTGGGGAGGGCGGAACGCGGTTGGAACCGGAAGGGAGAGGGACGACGCGTGCCTGGTCACGCCCTTCGTCTCGTTCCCGACGGCGCTCATTTAACCGATTGTCTAATCGTATGACAAGATCGATAAGCCCATCCAAATCCCGCGGTTCGTCCTTAGCCACCAGGTGCTCCTTGAGGACCAATGACAGTCCGTTTACGAAGGCGGCGCGGAGGGCAGTGCTATTCCAGCCGGACCTCGCAGCCGCGATGCGGAAGTCGACTGCATAGGCAGCTGCGCTCCGGCGCCCCTGTCTCATTGACAGCAGCACGGCTGAAGCGGTCTCTCCTCTATTAGGGTGATCGAACACTGTTCTGAGCTCCCTCACAAACCCATCATATGTCAGAAGGAGCCGTGAACTTTGCTCCCAGAGCGCTGTAGCCCAAGCGCGTGCCTCACCACGAAGCAGATTTATCACATAAGCTACTTTGCTAGCGTCGGTTGCGTACATGACGGGACGCTGTGCGAAGACGAGCGAACACTGCATAAGGAAATCCGCGCACGTCTCCACACAGCCTCCGTACGGCTCTGGGGGGCTTATGTATGCTTCAGGGGACGGGTCGTTGGACAACCAGTGGAACGTCGCTGTCACGCACAAGGTCTACGGGAGGGAGAGCCGCAGCGGCGCCCGGAGGGCGCGCTTCCACCTGCGCGGCGAGAGCCTCCACCCTGCGGTTCAGGAGGGCGTTCTGCTCGGCCATCAAGTCTAACCGAGTTGTGAAAGCGGTGAGGATCCGCTGCAACTCACCGATTACCCCTCCTGCGGACGCCTGTGCGCCTTGTTCTTCCATTGGCCGTTCAACAGCCGGTTGACGCCCCTCGGGATCCATGACGCTGGCCGAGATATCCTGTTGGGAAAGTGTAGGAACACGGACCCACAACAGGGGGCGCAAATGAACGGACAATGGAATAGGTCAAATAACAACACTTTACTGTTGCGAACGTGCACAACAAAAACAACAAATTACAACAATGGACAAAGTTCAATTCACAAAGGTGTCGTGTGGGCAGGCTCGAAGATAGGAGACGCCTCTCCAAAGTAGAACCGGAACCACACGGTTTCCTCCGCCACAGGACCCTGGGAATACTGGAGCCGCCAAGTTCCGAACTCCCAGGTGGCCACTGCCTCCGCGTGTCGGACCTGGTACTGCTGGCGAGGAACAAGAACACAATTAAACGTGGGCGCGTTTGCACCCAGCAACCTGCACGGCAGGGAAGCTACCTCCACCTCTCGTTGGAGAAAAAAAGTCTGCAATCACTCACAAAAATCACAAAGGTTACTGTCAAGCAGTCAGCTGAGATTATTACCTTCCAGGTAGAACGATATCTCGGCGATGAGGTGGAGATGCCGTCCTGCTGATATACCCCAGTGATAATTGCCGTCAGCTGTCTCAGGTGATGGGTGACAGCTGTTACCGAGGCAGCTCCTGTGGGGCGGCGGCGCCCTCTGGTGCCTGGAGCCCGCACTCCAGGCAGGGCGCCCTCTGGTGGTGGTGGGCCAGCAGTACCTCCTCTTCAGCGGCCCACACAACAACTATCCAGGGTTGGGACCAGGAAGCAGAGTTGTAGTCTTACACACCTCTCTGCAGCTTCTCTCCCCCTGCTATCCCCTCATTACCCCATCCCCGTAGAGACGGTGCCTGCTCCCAGACCACCAATAACCAGCAAAAATCTATTTAAGCATAAAAATTCAAAAAGAAAAAATAATATAGCACCTTCAACTGCACCACAGACTAAAACAGTTAAATGTGGTCTATTAAACATTAGGTCTCTCTCTTCTAAGTCCCTGTTAGTAAATGATATAATAATTGATCAACATATTGATTTATTCTGCCTTACAGAAACCTGGTTACAGCAGGATGAATATGTTAGTTTAAATGAGTCAACACCCCCGAGTCACACTAACTGCCAGAATGCTCGTAGCACGGGCCGAGGCGGAGGATTAGCAGCAATCTTCCATTCCAGCTTATTAATTAATCAAAAACCCAGACAGAGCTTTAATTCATTTGAAAGCTTGACTCTTAGTCTTGTCCATCCAAATTGGAAGTCCCAAAAACCAGTTTTATTTGTTATTATCTATCGTCCACCTGGTCGTTACTGTGAGTTTCTCTGTGAATTTTCAGACCTTTTGTCTGACTTAGTGCTTAGCTCAGATAACATAATTATAGTGGGTGATCTTAACATCCACACAGATGCTGAGAATGACAGCCTCAACACTGCATTTAATCTATTATTAGACTCAATTGGCTTTGCTCAAAATGTAAATGAGTCTACCCACCGCTTTAATCATATCTTAGATCTTGTTCTGACTTATGGTATGGAAATTGAAGACTTAACAGTATTCCCTGAAAACTCCCTTCTGTCTGATCATTTCTTAATAACATTTACATTTACTCTGATGGACTACCCAGCAGTGGGGAATAAGTTTCATTACACTAGACGTCTTTCAGAAAGCGCTGTAACTAGGTTTAAGGATATGATTCCTTCTTTATGTTCTCTAATGCCATATACCAACACAGTGCAGAGTAGCTACCTAAACTCTGTAAGTGAGAGAGTATCTCGTCAATAGTTTTACATCCTCATTGAAGACAACTTTGGATGCTGTAGCTCCTCTGAAAAAGAGAGCTTTAAATCAGAAGTGCCTGACTCCGTGGTATAACTCACAAACTCGCAGCTTAAAGCAGATAACCCATAAGTTGGAGAGGAAATGGCATCTCACTAATTTAGAAGTATTCCTTTAACTTTAACTAGTAATGACTTCATGACTTTCTTTGCTAATAAAATTTTAACTATTTTAACGATTGTTCTGTCTGAGTTATTTTCATTAGTTACTTCATCCAAACCATCAACATGCTTATTAGACCCCATTCCTGCCAGGCTGCTCAAGGAAGTCCTACCATTATTTAATGCTTCAATCTTAAATATGATCAATCTATCTTTGTTAGTTGGTTATGTACCACAGGCCTTTAAGGTGGCAGTAATTAAACCATTACTTAAAAAGCCATCACTTGACCCAGCTATCTTAGCTAATTATAGGCCAATCTCCAACCTTCCTTTTCTCTCAAAGATTCTTGAGAGGGTAGTTGTAAAACAGCTAACTGATCACCTGCAGAGGAATGGTCTATTTGAAGAGTTTCAGTCAGGTTTTAGAATTCATCATAGTACAGAAACAGCATTAGTGAAGGTTACAAATGATCTTCTTATGGCTTTGGACAGTGGACTTATCTCTGTGCTTGTTCTGTTGGACCTCAGTGCTGCTTTTGATACTGTTGACCATAAAATTTTATTACAGAGATTAGAGCATGTCATAGGTATTAAAGGCATTGCGCTGCGGTGGTTTGAATCATATTTGTCTAATAGATTACAGTTTGTTCATGTAAATGGGGAATCTTCTTCACAGACTAAAGTTAATTATGGAGTTCCACAAGGTTCTGTGCTAGGACCAATTTTATTCACTTTATACATGCTTCCCTTGGGCAGTATTATTAGACGGTATTGCTTAAATTTTCATTGTTACGCAGATGATACCCAGCTTTATCTATCCATGAAGCCAGAGGATACGCACCAATTAGCTAAACTGCAGGATTGTCTTACAGACATAAAGACATGGATGACCTCTAATTTCCTGCTTTTAAACTCAGATAAAACTGAAGTTATTGTACTTGGCCCCACAAATCTTAGAAGCATGGTGTCTAACCAGATCGTTACTCTGGATGGCATTTCCCTGATCTCTAGTAATACTGTGAGAAATCTTGGAGTTATTTTTGATCAGGATATGTCATTCAAAGCGCATATTAAACAAATATGTAGGACTGCCTTTTTGCATTTACGCAATATCTCTAAAATCAGAAAGGTCTTGTCTCAGAGTGATGCTGAAAAACTAATTCATGCATTTGTTTCCTCTAGGCTGGACTATTGTAATTCATTATTATCAGGTTGTCCTAAAAGTTCCCTAAAAAGCCTTCAGTTGGTTCAGAATGCTGCAGCTAGAGTACTGACGGGGACTAGCAGGAGAGAGCATATCTCACCCGTGTTGGCCTCCCTTCATTGGCTTCCTGTTAATGCTAGAATAGAATTTAAAATTCTTCTTCTTACTTATAAGGTTTTGAATAATCAGGTCCCATCTTATCTTAGGGACCTCATAGTACCATATTACCCCATTAGAGCGCTTCGCTCTCAGACTGCGGGCTTACTTGTAGTTCCTAGGGTTTGTAAGAGTAGAATGGGAGGCAGAGCCTTCAGCTTTCAGGCTCCTCTCCTGTGGAACCAGCTCCCAATTCAGATCAGGGAGACAGATACCCTCTCTACTTTTAAGATTAGGCTTAAAACTTTCCTTTTCGCTAAGGCTTATAGTTAGGGCTGGATCGGGTGACCCTGGACCATCCCTTGGTTATGTTGCTTTAGACGTAGACTGTGTTTCATAATTATTGTATGGCCTTGCCTTGCAATGTGGAGCGCCTTGGGGCAACTGTTTGTTGTGATTTGGCGCTATACAAGAAAAAAGTTGATTGAAGTTGATTGACTATTAGAGAAAAAATTCCTCATAACCATCCCAAAGATGTATCGTTATCTTTGGCTGCTTTCAGTGATGCCGGTATTTGGTTAGACTCTTTCTCTCAGATTGTTCTGTCTGAGTTATTTTCATTAGTTACTTCATCCAAACCATCAACATGTCTATTAGACCCCATTCCTACCAGGCTGCTCAAGGAAGCCCTACCATTATTTAATGCTTCGATCTTAAATATGATCAATCTATCTTTATTAGTTGGCTATGTACCACAGGCTTTTAAGGTGGCAGTAATTAAACCATTACTTAAAAAGCCATCACTTGACCCATCTATCTTAGCTAATTATAGGCCAATCTCAAACCTTCCTTTTCTCTCAAAAATTCCTGAAAGGAAACTGATCATCTGCAGAGGAATGGTCTATTTGAAGAGTTTCAGTCAGGTTTTAGAATTCATCATAGTACAGAAACAGCATTAGTGAAGGTTACAAATGATCTTCTTATGACCTCCTATGACCTCTAATTTCCTCCTACTCAGATAAAACTGAAGTTATTGTACTTGGCCCCACAAATCTTAGAAACATGGTGTCTAACCAGATCCTTACTCTGGATGGCATTACCCTGACCTCTAGTAATACTGTGAGAAATCTTGGAGTCATTTTTGATCAGGATATGTCATTCAAAGCACATATTAAACAAATATGTAGGACTGCTTTTTTGCATTTACGCAATATCTCTAAAATTAGAAAGGTCTTGTCTCAGAATGATGCTGAAAAACTAATTCATGCATTTATTTCCTCTAGGCTGGACTATTGTAATTCATTATTATTATTATTATTATCATTATATCATTATTGTCCTAAAAGTTCCCTGAAAAGCCTTCAGTTAATTCAAAATGCTGCAGCTAGAGTACTAACGGGGACTAGAAGGAGAGAGCATATCTCACCCATATTGGCCTCTCTTCATTGGCTTCCTGTTAATTCTAGAATAGAATTTAAAATTCTTCTTCTTACTTATAAGGTTTTGAATAATCAGGTCCCATCTTATCTTAGGGACCTCATAGTACCATATCACCCCAATAGAGCGCTTTGCTCTCAGACTGCAGGCTTACTTGTAGTTCCTAGGGTTTGTAAGAGTAGAATGGGAGGCAGAGCCTTCAGCTTTCAGGCTCCTCTCCTGTGGAACCAGCTCCCAATTCAGATCAGGGAGACAGACACCCTCTCTACTTTTAAGATTAGGCTTAAAACTTTCCTTTTTGCTAAAGCTTATAGTTAGGGCTGGATCAGGTGACCCTGAACCATCCCTTAGTTATGCTGCTATAGACTTAGACTGCTGGGGGGTTCCCATGATGCACTGAGTGTTTCTTTCTCTTTTTGCTCTGTATGAACCACTCTGCATTTAATCATTAGTGATTGATCTCTGCTCCCCTCCACAGCATGTCTTTTTCCTGGTTCTCACCCTCAGCCCCAACCAGTCCCAGCAGAAGACTGCCCATCCCTGAGCCTGGTTCTGCTGGAGGTTTCTTCCTGTTAAAAGGGAGTTTTTCCTTCCCACTGTCGCCAAGTGCTTGCTCACAGGGGGTCGTTTTGACCGTTGGGGTTTTTACGTAATTATTGTATGGCCTTGCCTTACAATATAAAGCGCCTTGGGGCAACTGTTTGTTGTGATTTGGCGCTATATAAATAAAATTGATTGATTGATTGATTGATATTGGACTGCCTTTTTGTGTGCCGGACCGTACCAATCAGTAAACGATCTTAAAATCCAGAGCTGTGAGTTTGAGTCCTGTATTTGTGTCCAAACATCCCTGTCCAAGCAACCTGATATTGTGGGCTTCTGTAGCTGTGATTGGAGAAACTGCATAGTGTACATTTGCCCATTGCACTAGTTTTGTGGTGGAGAAAATACAGGAGTTCCTCAATCCCACAAATTCTTAAGGAGAATATGGGGTCCATCCATCTGTGCATGGACCAGTCACAGCAAGTTCTGACAGGCTTCTGGAGACAGTGATAATTTCCAGACTGTCATCCACAAACACAAGCAAGAACTTGCCCATCGCAAATTCACAACCAAATATCACGTCTAATCCATTTACACACACACACACACACACACACACACACACACACACACACACACACACACACACACACACACACACACACACACACACACACACACACACACACACACACACACACACGTTTGTGCGTCTACAGTTCATGCTGGAGCCATTCTCTGGCACTTTTCCCCCTCCTGATCAGATTTGTCTGCAGAAAAATTGGGAATCTCCCTCACTTGTCTTGAGTTGGTAATTACTGTTTGGGCATCTTTGGAAGACTGTAGGAAATGAAGATGTAAAAACTTCTATCTGTGCTCCAAACCTCCAACTGTGAAAGCAAAAATTAATTTGAGAAGAAGGTTTTCCATGTGCTGTCTGGCAAAGTGCAGCTGCAATTTCATAAGTTCTTTTCAAGAAAATCCTCCTCTATACTACTTTATCACGAAGCCAATAGACACATGCTGCTATTTGCACCGTTTCTCCAACTACAGAAGCCTATATCTTCTTCAGAGTTGCCTGGGTGTCTCAGGGTCTCCTTCAAGCATCAAGTCAAGACTGGGCGCGTGCGCTGGTGCGATGCTTTGCCTCATGCAAGACTCTATGTAACTGCCCTGAGTCATGGATGGCATCCATCCAGGTAGACAACCGGCCCATCTACACATCGCTAAAATAACGGTATGATCACTCAGTTTTAAAGAACTGCCTGCTTGATGCACATTTACCACACAGTACCATACTGGAGGTGTTGTGAAAGACTGATGTAAATGAAGTCCAGACATGTTCAGTGACATGGAGATGTACATGTGTCCATCCCCTGACCTGTCTCAAGAAACCTGGCTGTAAAAGTGATGATTTAATGTTTTAAAAAAATGCACCCTTGGAATTTTTTTTTTTTTTTTTGGCCAAGTGTTACAGGTCTTAAATGCAGGAATGAATGTACAGTGTCCTCCAAAAGTACTGGAACACTTGGTATGTCACAGTGGAAGATTTTTTTTTTTTTTTTTTTTTTTTTAAAGAAGATCTGAAAGTTCAGCGGCAGTTTGCAAGAGGGTACATCTGAGATGCAAGCCTAGACTTGATGTTTTGATGAAAGAAAATCTTACTCTATACCACTTTATCATGAAGCTGTATAACTGAAGATACAACATGCAAAGATGCACTGTGCACAGTTTCTCCAATCACAGCCACATAAGCCTATAACTTCTTTTGGCTTGTCTGCGTCTCTTGGTGGCTTTCCTCACTCTTGTCCTTCTTGCACAGTCAGTCTTTGAGAACTGTCTACTCCATGCAGATTTACCATAGAGTTCCACACTATTTGTATTTCTTTAAAATTGATGTCAATAAAGTCCAAGACATATCCAATGACATGAAAATGTTCATGTATCCACCCCCTTGGATTGTTTAAAGAAACTGGCTGTATTATTATTATTTACAGGTATTATATCAAAGTGCTTCATTATGCAACCCATCATCTTGGCCTTTATATTTTTAATTAATTTATATCAAGTTGTACAGATTTGCTTTCAGTTTGAGTTTAAGGAAGATAATTTTAGAATTGTTTATTTTTGCATATTTTGTATTTGAAATAGCATAAATAAATTAAATTGTGTGAAATACCAAGTGTTCCAATACGTTTGGAGGACACTGTATATTAACAAATGAAATGATGACCACACAACATGAAATATCTTGGGCTCATATGGTCTGCAGTTGTGCATGTGAGTGTTAAAACTTGGAAAAATCTCCCTCAGAACCGATGCTGACAGGAAAACAGAGCAATGCGGCCAAGGATGATGTACGCTGTGAGGACAGGATGGATGCACGGAGAAGGGCGTGTTGGGACGCGAGTCCTAACGGAGAGAGGCTAATAGCTGGGAAGAGCAGCTTCTGACATGCCGCTGCGCAGTGCATGCTCCAGCTTGCATGTGCACCGCATCATCAGCACTGACACCAACTGTACATGCACACACAGACACACACACACACCTCCACAAATCTAAAGTGTGACTATGTGGAAAAAAGTCTCATTATTTGACAACGCTGAGGTGTTAGATCTCATTTCCAGCCACAGTCACGCTCGCCTGTTTCCACGCCACGGAATCTTCTTCAAAGGATGAGCATTTCAGAGCCATTATCCCTCATGCACAGTGTGTTGGCGAGACAGGAGGGGCAAGGCTGGATTAGCAGACCATCTTCACGCAGGCTTGAATGGATTCATGAGGAAACATCATCTCCTTATTTCATGAATGTGAAGCTGGTGAAGAGTGTCAAGTCACCAGTTTAATGACTCCTGTCAATCATGCGGCTGACAGTTTGAGAAGTGAGGATTTAATGTTAAACGCTTGATGCAATCGTCAACAAGCAGCTACCTTTCTCATAATCTCCCAAAGCATGCATGCCACCCAGTCTAAGAGGCAGGAGGAGGGTGACTGAGTAAGTCATAGTCAATGTGCCCCTATGGGATTCGGCATTCCCCACGTCGCCTGAGGACACAGGAAAACCAGACTCTGGTTCTCTCCTTCATCCAAACAAAATGACTCAGTCCATACCTTGTTTCCAAGCATGTTCCTACACGGACCTTCAGCCAAATTTGACAAAAATCCAGATGTGGTTTTGCATCTGTAGGCAAGGTTAGTGTTGGCTTCTTGTGTTCCCCTCATATTAACAGGAACATATCAATTTCAAAACTGTTCTTAAACTATATCTATCAGTATACGAGGTCTATTAGAAAAGTATCCGACCTTTTTATTTTTTTAAAAAACCATATGGATTTGAATCACGTGTGATTGCGTCAGACAAGCTTGAACCCTCGTGAGCATGCGTGAGTTTTTTCATGCCTGTCGGTTGCGTCATTCACCTGTGAGCAGGCTTTGAGTGAGCACTGGTCCACCCCTCTCTGCGGATTTTTATTGCAAATAAATGTCTGAATGATTTGGAGCTTTGCTGCATCAATTTTTTTCCAGAAACTGTGAGAGACCTCCAGGTGGACACCGTTCGAAAAATTAATATGGTTTTCAGGGACGATTTTGGAGCCGCTTCTCTTTCCATGACAAAAACTCCTGTAACAGTGAAATGTGCCATTCATTTTTAAACTGGACGCTGTCTTGATCCGGTATGTCATCTGACAAGCACAGGAATTGTGAAAAGACGTGGACATCAGCACTTTTTCGGCACATTAAGACAGACGTGCGGAGGAGTTCCGCGTGTCGCGGTGCAGCCGCTCGGCGCAAAGCAACGCCGTGATGAAGCCTCACAGGACATGTCCTGGCATGTCCAGCTCATGCACAATCACAATCGGATATTCACACGACTGGAAAGCAACCGGAATCTGTCTGAAATCCACCTGAAAGCCGTCCTGTGAGACCAACACCGAGGTGGTTTTGTCCCGCGTAATGAACGGCTCTGTGGCGCATCCCTCCGCTTTTCTTTCGATGAAAAAAACTCCTGTAATGGTGGAATGTGCCGAAAAAGTGCTGATGTCCACATCTTCTGCCTTTTTGTGAAAGTCAGACGAGGTCCCGGATCAACAAAGCCTTCACGTTGGAAATGATCTGGTTGTTCCAGCAGGGTGTCAGCCTGTCTATGGGGGCTGGGAGTGCGCCGCGCTCTCAGGAGTTGTGGGCCGTACTTAAAGCGGCAGTAACACTCCGTAATCTGTTTAATCACCATAAAATCGTCCCTGAAAGCCATATTAATTTTTTGAACGGTGTCCACCTGGAGGTCTCTCACAGTTTCTGGAAAAAAATTGATGCAGCAAAGCTCCAAATCGTTCAGACATTTATTCGCAATAAAAATCCGCCGAGAGGGTGGACCACACCTCACTCAAAGCCTGCTCACAGGCGAATGACGCAACCGACAGGCATGAAAAAACTCACGCATGCGCACGAGGGTTCAAGCTTGTCTGACGCAATCACACGTGATTCAAATCCATATGGTTTTTTAAAAAAATAATAAGGTCGGATACTTTTCTAATAGACCTCGTATTTATGTTTAAATATATCCTATGTTGTATTGCTTGTAGGTTTAATCCAAAACAAATTAATTGATTTTTATAAAACTTGTAAGAAAGTTTGCTTTGACCTTTCCAAATCAGAGGAAAAAGCTCAGGGCCTGAAAATTTTAAAATCCCTTCCTTCTTCTCTCCATTGGGTGTCATGGCAGCCTTTCCCAGCATACACTTGGCAAGAGTGCGGTTGCACCTTGAACAGCACATGCACACAGAGAAGCATTCACCCTGATGACCAGTTTAGTCATAATACCTGGAACCAACCCACTGGGGGAGCTGAACCAAGAACCTTCTTGCTGTGAGGCTGCAGCATCACTGTGATGTATTAATTACTAGAGCTCTTGGTGAAATTCTATTGTACCTGCATTAATTCTATTGTACCTGCATTAATGGTCAGTGTCCACCAGGTGGAGATATTGTTCCATTTCAAGAACTTTGGGACACAACGGCAACCAACCTGTTGCTTATAGTGGTAGATATGTATTAATTTTCACCAAATTTAAAAAGATCTGTAGTTTTTGTAAGACTAGCATTTTAAATATTGTGAGGGTTGTTGAGGTGCCCCATCACACTCCAATGGAGACCACCAGGACCGCACTGGATCCTGAAAATTTAGATCAATGCAGCAGGAACTTGGTCAAAACCAAAAATGTGGCATTTACAAGTCCATACGTCACCCTGATTACATCCATGCCATGTTCTCATAATGTCAATCATGTTCGCACAAATTTCAATTTTCTACACATACATGATCACACATATACCAGGTCCAATTAGTTCTTAAAATGCTCTTACTATGAACAATCACATTACATGTGCTTACCACATTCCCACTACCAGTCCTGTCCTTATCAATACTGCACTATGTCCTGTGCTTTATCATTCATCCTGCAAGTTTTCTTGTGTCCACATGTAGGTTCAACAATAAAGTACAGTACGGAAAACAGCTCTCGTGTGAAATAAACACACACTCAAATGTTCCATGCGTGCATACGGATGCATGCTTTGAAGTGTACCTCGATGTGTACATGGACATGGGGGAGAAATTTATTTTTTGTCTGTGTTTCAGCACCATGGACAGTGGCCAGCACATTTAATTTCACAAAGCAGCCCACAGACTGCTGCTGGGAGATTCTGTCCACGCAAAGCTTATACTACGTCAATGAAGTCTCGGGTATTGTCATGTATCATGTTAATGTTGGGGTTTTTGTTTGTTCCCTTTTGTGGCTGGGTGGTTTGTGTTTGGGTTTTTTGGGTCTGTATGTCTCTTGGCTGCCTTCACTGTGCTTGGTGGGGGCGGTGCTCGGTGAGTGGGTCACGCCCTGTTCTGGGCCTTTCTACACTTGTTCCGGGAGTATTTAGACGCCACTAGTTGCACCAGGTGTTGCCTGATCGTTGTGCCCTGTGCCAGTGCTTCAAGCTCAGTACTACGTTTTGTTAAGCTGTCTCTTGGTGTTTTGACTGCCTGCCTGTGTTTTTGTCTACGCCTCTGCCTGATGTTTCGGTTTTGGTTGCTCTTCTTGGACTGTCTGCTTGTGTACCGAACCTTGCTAAGCACCTCAGTAAAAGCCTCTCTGAACCAGAACTGTTCCAGTGAGTCCTGCATTTGTCTCCTGCCTTCCTCGTCTGACAATCGTGATAAGTATAGGTTTAACTGTGCCATTTATATGTCAATGCAGTTGTTACTCCAACCTTATTTAATTCTTACTGCATCCTGATTCAACCAGATCCTTGCTGCGTATTTTTTTAACATGTCAAGCATTTGACCACATCCTCCACAACCGTGGAGAATATGTCACACCTGTAACCGTTTCTATTGCATTCCTAATACAAAGTACAGGTTCTGCTGCATCCAGTTTTTTGGTGACATTATGGAAATGTAGCGGGATGTGACGAATGCACTCCAATGAATACTCCACTAATTTGGCCTAGAATCCACTGTTACACTTAAAGAAAATATTTAAATGAAAGCAACTTTTTGTGCTATATGAGCTGCAAGTGTCCATTTTAAGGTCTTTTACCTTTCGGTTTCCCAAAACAAGGTTCCTGTTAGTGCTGTCACGTCTCGTGTTATACTGCACAGGATCATAAACTCTAACATGATGTCGTTTCACACTGCAGCAGATATGAATAATAACACTTAAATATGTTTTCTGATGCTCTGCCAGTCCTGTAATCGGGCATTGAAGCAGAAAACAGAGCATTACAGTAAACGCCAAAAAAATCCACAAGCAATCAGTGCGTCTGTCTCTTTCTAATCCTTCTCCTGTTTAATGGCAGCAGAAGCATCACAATAATCACAGGCTTCCTCACGCTTCTGTTTGTGCTGCCTCATCACCCGCCAGTCCAAAACTCCTTTGTCTCTCTTCACGATGCCAAGAAAAAGGAAAGAAAAAACTGCCATGAGTGCTCCGGCAGAGGATTTTAAACCTTCTCAGTCAAATAAATCAGCATTAATAAAAAGAACCAAGCAGCTGGAATTCTGTTTATTCCCTTATACAAATATGTAGCTTTGATGTCATAAAGCACAGATTTTAATGAAACCAAAGTAAACATTCTGAGGAAATTCTGATGCATCCCAAGCACATTTTCCCCCAAAATATCTGTTCAAGTCCATTTTCTCCATTTGGAGATTGGGCGTGGTTACAGATATAAGACCTTTCCGTGATCACTCAGCTGTTGTGCTGATGGCGCGGCACTCTGCCGCCACCTCTGACTCTCTGAGGAATTACAACCAGAAGCCATATTTAGTAATTGGACAAAATAAATATGACCATTTTCAGTACAAATCATCACTTTTACAACCAGGTTTCTTGGGGCAAGTTAGGGACATTTTCAAGTTCCTGAATATGTCTTGAAGGTTCTTAGGTGTCAATGGTCAAGGTCGCAGTGAAAAGTCAATGTTTTAACTGAATGTAAATGGACAAGGGGAAAATTTTCAAAAACTTAAACTCCAAATCAGAGATAATGGAAACATAGCGACTGAAAGTCATACGCAGGTTTTCAAAATGTTTGACCTATAGTTATTATCATATAATGCCTAAATAGATCCTTGTCATTTGATTGGTGGTTTGTATGTCATGTGATATGGATCATTCCTCCCATTTGCCACTGTGTTCCATTTACCATCGAAATGTGGTTCCATAATTTGGTTCCATACACTTCGTACCATTGCACAGTGCCACCACCGTGCATGCTCACACTAGCGGCAATGGCACTTATCTTAAAAACAAACATGGCGGGGTTTGTTTCATTGACGTGCGCTTTCTTGTAACACACACACACACACACACACAAAACTAACTGAGTATGCCGTAAGCCGTCTGGAAAAATTTGCAGTACTTACTGGGGCTGTACAGCATCAGGTACATACTACATTGTCAGGATTGTTAGGTGTTACATAAAACAAATAATTGCTGTTTTTTTTTTTTTCATTCATGCAATGGAAAGAATACTTCATGAGGTGAAAGACGGAATGTGCCATTCAACAAAGCCTCCTTGAGTGGAACAGTCCATCTTTCACCTCATTAAATATTCTTATCTTTGCACTCATAATCATTCATTATTTGTATACTGAACTTGAATACATGGACTTTCAAAATTTGCCATTAGATTTTACTTTGACTGACCATGAAGATAAACCCATATAACTATTATATATGAATATGAAATCATATGGGGGCTTTCACAATAAGCATTCAGTTTGACCTTGGGTGACCTTGAAGGTCAAAATCAAAGTCACTCAAGCTTTGATGACTTATAATGGCTTAACAGCGATGGATAGACCCACAGCTACTTTTGAACATGAACAGGAAGTTATGTGTGGTCTTTCGAAACATGGTTACCAATCTGACCTTGAAGCTTAAATTCAAGGTCACAAATGTAGATCAGTTGCAGTGGAATAATAGTGCTAGAAATTGCATGACAGTGACAAGAAAAGTGCAAAGAATCAGTTTACAGTTGATCAAAAGTTTGAATTTCACAAATAAGCAAAGACTATTCAAAAACACTGAGAAATGAATGGTCACTGAGATCACTCCCATAATGATGAGCTGCAAATATGAACGTAAAACACTGGTATTGCTTCTTTTTTTTTTTTTTTGGCAATCCAAGAGAAATTAGGTTTATGACAGTTTTTCTCAATTGCTAAAACACTAAACCCTGTTGTTTGAACCAAATGCTCAGTTGCTTGAACCCACTGATTGAATCAGTCCCTCTTTTGGCAAAACCATAAGCATTTTTCACCTGTTTAGACACAACTTGCCAACACATTTTCATTGTGATGCACCTGAGTTGCATAATGGTGAGCACAGGTGGCAAAAGTCAAACATACTTAAAGCACACGTGTCACCGGTTGAACACAACAACTCAAAATTGATCACACTTGTGTCCAATGATGTGAGGGAACATATATAAGCCAGTTCAGAGAGCACTGGTTTCTGAGGCACGATAACGGATAGAAATCTGAGAGGAGGAGTTTGTGTGAGAACTGGTCGAGGTGGTCAGTGATGACAAACAGTAACATCTGATGAAATCAGAGCTACTGTGATTGACTATATTCTTGTCCACGGTATGAGCCTGAGGGAGGCTGGACAAAGGCTCAAACCTAACATCAGTAGATTCACTGTGTCCACCAGAATCCCAAGATTTAGAGAAGGGAACAGATAATTACCTTTTCTGACATTATAGTATGTAAATGTTGACAGGAATTACTGCATGACTATACTATATACTGGGGCAGCACGTTGGCTTAGTGGTTAGCACTGTTGCCTCACAGCGAGAAGGTCGTGGGTTCAATTCCCGTGGCCTTTCTGTGTGGAGTTTGCATGTTCTCTCCGTGTTTGCGTGGGTTTCCTCCGGGTACTCTGGTTTCCTCCACTCTGGTTAGGTGGATTGGGATCTTTAAATTGTCCGTAGGTGTGTGTGTGGGTGTATCTGTGTTTGTTTGTCTGTTTGTGGCCCTGCAACAGACTGGCGTCCTGTCCTGGGTGTACGCCGCCTCACACTCTATGGCTGCTGGGATAGGCTCCAGCCCCCCGCGACCCTTAAATGGACTCAGTGGCAGAAGATGAATGAATGAATGAATGAATATACTATATACTGTACTACAGTATACTGTAAGTAAATACATGTTTCAGTGCATCACTGTGCCAGTGTACTGTAGTATTGTAATGGAGAGTTAGTCAAACTGTTTGTAGTATTCCATGTATATTTTTGTACTTTATTTTTATGTAGGCTTGGGGGGTGATGTACGGAACCCGGGAGAGGTTACTTAAAGTGATACTTTTTCTGGCCAAGATACAACCCCTGACAATAATTATGGAATCACCGGCAATCAAGATTGTGGCAGTCAGTAATGGTTACTTTTTTAGACCAAGCAGAGGGAAAAACATATGGACTCACTCAATTCTGAGGAATAAATTATGGAATCACCCTGTAAATTTTCATCCCCAAAACTAACACCTGCATCAAATCAGATCTGCTTGTTAGTCTGCATCTAAAAAGGAGTGATCACACCTTGGAGAGCTGTTGCACCAAGTGGACTGACATGAATCATGGCTCCAATACGAGAGATGTCAACTGAAACAAAGGAGAGGATTATCAAACTCTTAAAAGACTGTTGTGTGGGCCGCTGAAGAGGAGGTACTGCTGGCCCACCACCACCAGAGGGCGCCCTGCCTGGAGTGCGGACTCCAGGCACCAGAGGGCGCCGCCGCCTCACGGGAGCAGCCTCGGTGACAGCTGTCACCCATCACCTGAGACAGCTGACGGCAATCATCAGTGGGGTATATCAGCAGGACGGCATCTCCACCTCATTGCCGAGATATCGGTCTACCTGGAAGGTAATATTCTCAGCTGACTGCTTGACAGTAACCTTTTGTGACTTTTGTGAGTGATAACAGACCTTTTTTCCAATGAGAGGTGGAGGTAGCTTTCCTGCCGTGTGGATTACTGGGTGCAAACGCGCCCACCTTTAATTGTGTTTTTGTTCCTCGCCAGCAGTACCAGGTCCGACACGCGGAGGCAGTGGCCACCTGGGAGTTCGGGACTTGGCGGCTCCAGTATACCCGGGGTCCTGTGGCGGAGGAAGCCGTGTGGTACCGGTCTTACCTTGGAGAGGCGTCTCCTATCTCCGAGCCTGCCCACACGACACTTTTGTAAATTGACTGTTGTCCATTTCTGTGATTGGTTGTATTCGTTGTGCACATTCACAACAGTAAAGCGTTGTTATTTGACTTACTCCATTGTCCGTTCATTTGCGCCCCCTGTTGTGGGTCCGTGTTCCTACACTTTCCCAACAGGATATCTCGGCCAGCGTCATGGATCCCGAGGGGCGTCAACCGGCTGTTGAACGGCCAATGGAAGAACAAGGCGCACAGGCGTCCGCAGGAGGGGTAATCGGTGAGTTGCAGCGGATCCTCACCGCTTTCACGACTCGGTTAGAATCGATGGCCGAGCAGAACGCCCTCCTGAACCGCAGGGTGGAGGCTCTCGCCGCGCAGGTGGAAGCGCGCCCTCCGGGCGCCGCTGCGGCTCTCCCTCCCGTAGACCCTGTGCGTGATAGCGACGTTCCACTGGTTGTCCAACGACCCCCCCCACCATCCTCTGAAGCATACATAAGCCCCCCAGAGCCGTACGGAGGCTGTGTGGAGACGTGCGCGGATTTCCTTATGCAGTGTTCGCTCGTCTTCGCACAGCGTCCCGTCATGTACGCGACCGACGCTAGCAAGGTAGCTTATGTGATAAATCTGCTTCGTGGTGAGGCACGCGCTTGGGCTACAGCGCTCTGGGAGCAAAAGTCACGGCTCCTTCAGACATACGATGGGTTTGTGAGGGAGCTCAGAACAGTGTTCGATCACCCTAATAGAGGAGAGACCGCTTCAGCCGTGCTGCTGTCAATGAGACAGGGGCGCCGGAGCGCAGCTGCCTATGCAGTCGACTTCCGCATCGCGGCTGCGAGGTCCGGCTGGAATAACACTGCCCTCCGCGCCGCCTTCGTAAACGGACTGTCATTGGTCCTCAAGGAGCACCTGGTGGCTAAGGTAGAACCGTGGCAGTTGTCCGGCAGCGCTTCTGGTGGGCGTCCCTGGAGGCCGACGTCCGGGACTACATCCAGGCCTGTACCACCTGTGCCAGGGGCAAGGCCGACCATCGCAAGGCTCCGGGACTGCTACAGCCGCTGCCCGTGCCTCATCGCCCCTGGTCCCACATCGGCCTGGATTTTGTCACGGGCCTCCCGCCGTCCCAGGGCAACACCGTGATCCTCACGATAGTGGACCGATTCTCCAAGGCGGCCCACTTCGTGGCCCTCCCGAAGCTCCCAACGGCCCAGGAGACAGCGGACCTCCTGGTCCACCACGTCGTCCGCCTGCATGGGATACCATCAGACATCGTCTCCGATCGCGGTCCCCAGTTCTCCTCGCATGTCTGGAGGAGCTTTTGCCGGGAGCTGGGGGCCACGGTCAGTCTCTCGTCCGGGTATCACCCCCAGACCAACGGGCAAGCAGAGCGGGCCAATCAAGAAATGGAGCAAACACTGCGTTGTGTGACAGCCGCGCACCCGGCGGCCTGGAGTACTCATCTGGCCTGGATCGAGTACGCCCACAACAGTCAAGTGTCATCAGCCACCGGCCTCTCCCCCTTTGAGGTGTGTTTGGGGTATCAGCCCCCGTTGTTCCCGGTGGTTGAGGGAGAGGTCGGTGTGCCCTCGGTCCAGGCCCACCTGCGGAGGTGCCGTCGGGTGTGGCGTGCCGCCCGTTCTGCTTTGTTGAGGGCCCGGATGAGGGCGAAGACCCATGCAGACCGGCGGCGGACCCCGGCCCCTACGTATCGCCCCGGGCAGGAAGTGTGGTTGTCCACAAAGGACATCCCACTACAAGTGGCCTCCCCCAAACTACAGGACAGGTACATAGGACCGTTTAAAATCCTCAAGGTCATCAATCCCGCCGCAGTGAGGCTTCAGCTTCCAGCCTCACTGCGGATCCATCCAGTGTTCCATGTGTCGAAAATCAAGCCCCATCACACCTCGCCCCTCTGTACACCCGGTCCGGCGCCACCTCCTGCCCGGATCATCGATGGCGAGCCGGCTTGGACAGTGCGCCGGTTGTTGGACGTCCGACGGATGGGCCGGGGCTTTCAATATCTGGTGGACTGGGAGGGGTACGGCCCTGAAGAACGCTCCTGGGTGAAGAGGAGCTTCATCCTGGACCCGGCCCTCCTGGCCGACTTCTACCGTCGCCACCCGGACAAGCCCGGTCGGGCGCCAGGAGGCGCCCGTTGAGGGGGGGGGTCCTGTTGTGTGGGCCGCTGAAGAGGAGGTACTGCTGGCCCACCACCACCAGAGGGCGCCCTGCCTGGAGTGCGGACTCCAGGCACCAGAGGGCGCCGCCGCCTCACGGGAGCAGCCTCGGTGACAGCTGTCACCCATCACCTGAGACAGCTGACGGCAATCATCAGTGGGGTATATCAGCAGGACGGCATCTCCACCTCATTGCCGAGATATCGTTCTACCTGGAAGGTAATATTCTCAGCTGACTGCTTGACAGTAACCTTTTGTGACTTTTGTGAGTGATAACAGACCTTTTTTCCAACGAGAGGTGGAGGTAGCTTTCCTGCCGTGTGGATTACTGGGTGCAAACGCGCCCACCTTTAATTGTGTTTTTGTTCCTCGCCAGCAGTACCAGGTCCGACACGCGGAGGCAGTGGCCACCTGGGAGTTCGGGACTTGGCGGCTCCAGTATACCCGGGGTCCTGTGGCGGAGGAAGCCGTGTGGTACCGGTCTTACCTTGGAGAGGCGTCTCCTATCTTCGAGCCTGCCCACACGACACTTTTGTAAATTGACTGTTGTCCATTTCTGTGATTGGTTGTATTCGTTGTGCACATTCACAACAGTAAAGCGTTGTTATTTGACTTACTCCATTGTCCGTTCATTTGCGCCCCCTGTTGTGGGTCCGTGTTCCTACACTTTCCCAACAAAAGACGGTAAATCATCACGCAATGTTGCAAAAGATGTTGGTTGTTCACAGTCAGTTGTGTCTAAACTCTGGACCAGTGTTGCCACAGTTACTTTGAAAAAGTAATCCAATTACTGATTACTGATTATTCCTTGAAAAAGTAACTTAGTTACTTTACTGATTACTCAATTGTAAAAGTAACTAAGTTAGATTACTAGTTACTTTTTTAGTTACTTCTCCCAGCTGCCGACAACAACCCTCTGCCACCTCAACATGACAATACCTGTTTTGCCAAAACTTACTTTATAGTCACCCTTTCTTGACTTCAATGAAAATAAATACTTGTTTTATAAAAAGTAAAATAAAGACCTCTTTCTTGACCTTATATTTAACTGTTGACAGCACTGTAACAGTAAAACTTGCAATTTCAAACCTACATTGTTTATAAATGTAACTATTAAATTCATTCTAGCATTTTTCTAACATTTAAATTCTCTCTAAATATTTTACTTGTCGAAATTAATATTATTTTAAGTAGTATTAGTAGTTAGTATTAGTAGTAAAAAAGGGCTTCAAAACTGGACCTTTAATCTAGGGGTGTTGTGAGGGGGGCACATCCCTCCCACACGCCCCCATTCCATCTGGATTCGCCCCTACTTTGGCGTTTGAGCACAAAGAATGGATAACATTTATTTATGCAGAAAACATGACCAGATTTACAGGTAAGAAAGTTTTATTGTGTTTTCACATCATGTGGTCCTCAGAAAGAGAGTTTAGGTGCATTTGAGTGGAAAATAGTGTTAGTTGTTGACGCGTCGCGGAGGATCAGCTGTTTTTAACGAGACGATACGGAGCAGCTCAGCTCAGCTCTAAATAAAGGAGGAAAAAAAGTATAAAAATGTTTTTGTAAAGCTCAGTGCAGGTGTGCTGATCACCGTGCCTTAAGAGGAGACGACGAGTCGAGCAGCTGCAAAAAACCGTGGATGAAAAGCTCACAGCTCACTTAAAGTGGACAGTTCAGTCGAACCCCGACCTCCTGCCCACAGACCAAGTTTAATGCTGCTATCGACCCACAATGAAAAATAATAGTCACGCACAGTGACATGGAGAAGTAACTTTAATCTGATTACTGATTTGGAAAGATTAACGCGTTAGATTACTCGTTACTAAAAAAAAGTGGTCAGATTAGAGTAACGCGTTACCGGCATCACTGCTCTGGACCAAATACAAACAACATGGGAAGGTTGTTAAAGACAAACATACTGGTAGACCAAGGAAGACATCAAAGCGTCAAGACAGAAAACTTAAAGCAATATGTCTCAAAAATCGAAAATGCACAACAAAACAAACGAGGAACGAATGGGAGGAAACTGGAGTCAATGTCTGTGACCGAACTGTAAGAAACCGCCTAAAAGAAATGGGATTTACATACAGAAAAGCTAAACGAAAGCCATCATTAACACCTAAACAGAAAAAAACAAGGTTACAATGGGCTAAGGAAAAGCAATCGTGGACTGTGGATGACTGGATGAAAGTCATATTCAGTGATGAATCTCGAATCTGCATTGGGCAAGGAGATGATGCTGGAACTTTTGTTTGGTGCTGTTCCAATGAGATTTATAAAGATGACTGCCTGAAGAGAACATGTAAATTTCCACAGTCATTGATGATATGGGGCTGCATGTCAGGTAAAGGCACTGGGGAGATGGCTGTCATTACATCATCAATAAATGCACAAGTTTACGTTGATATTTTGGACACTTTTCTTATCCCATCAATTGAAAGGATGTTTTGGGATGATGAAATCATTTTTCAAGATGATAATGCATCTTGCCATAGAGCAAAAACTGTGAAAACATTCCTTGCAAAATGTCATGGCCTGCAAATAGTCCGGATCTTAATCCAATTGAAAATCTTTGGTGGAAGTTGAAGAAAATGGTCCATGACAAGGCTCCAACCTGCAAAGCTGATCTGGCAACAGCAGTCAGAGAAAGTTGAAGCCAGATTGATGAAGAGTACTGTTTGTCACTCATTAAGTCCATGCCTCAGAGACTGCAAGCTGTTATAAAAGCCAGAGGTGGTGCAACAAAATACTAGTGATGTGTTGGAGTGTTCTTTTGTTTTTCATGATTCCATAATTTTTTCCTCAGAATTGAGTGATTCCATATTTTTTTCCCTCTGCTTGGTCTAAAAAAGTAACCATTACTGACTGCCACAATTATTTTTCCTGATTTCTTATAGTGTTTCTTAAAGCCAGAAAGTTGCCATTTGAAATGACTTTAGTTTTGTGTCATGTCTGTGATCTGCTTTTTTTCTACAAAATTAAACAACTGAATGAACATCCTCTGAGGCCGGTGATTCCATAATTTTTGCCAGGGGTTGTAATTTGTGCGCACGTTTTCCTTTAATTGAGCCCACAAATTAATAAAATGTGCTCTCAAATTAATAAAACGTGTGCACGTTTTCCTGGCCGTGATAATTCGTAGGCTTGGGAGGTGATGTATGGAACCCGGGAGAGGTCACTTAAAGTGATATTTTTTTCTGGCCATGATAATTTCCTTTAATCAAGCCCTCAAATTAATAAAACATGCACACATTTTCCTTTTGTTCAAAATGAACATAATATGACCTAAATTGCGATCCTCACGACGGGGAGACGCTTCACCCTCAGCATCCTTTTTAATTCACAGACTCCAGATGATGCCATACTGGGTAGTCAGAGTTCTCTGTATGTCCTTTTGCACCCAAACCATGATATACCCTGACCAGATCCATTTCTAATGGGGAAATGTATTACACTGTCTGCTGGTTTGTTGACTAATAGCCAACACTTATGTGTCACGACAATATTGAATGCACGTTTTATAAATTGTGGCCATGTTTAAGTAGATCGTGCCTTTGTTTTACTCAAACGATGCTTAAAACGTGTGCACAATATAATAAAATGAGCACACAATATAATAAAACGAGTGCACAATATATTACAGTTTTTTAAATTGCTAAAACACATTTCACAAAACTCTCCCCCATTTTCTCAAAACGCTAAACACAACACTTTTCTAAAGCTACATACACAAAACCACACCTTCTCTTTTCAAAACACAAACTGTCACACCAAAACAGCTGCTCAAAGCCTGCAAAAATGTAGACACTATATGCATCATTACACACTACAACAAAACAACTGAAAACACAATGTTCAGTGTGTGAGAATGTCCTTTTTACGTTTGTTCACAACTGCCAAAGCATAGTATCTGTATCTGAACAGTATCTGTTCTCAAAATATATTACTGTAGAGTATGTAGCATTCATAGATTTGTGTGTTTCATATGAACAGTATGTAAATCTACAGTATGTACACTACTGTACTGTATCACAACTCAATGCAAACACTACAGAGGATCTATTACACACAATAGTCATTGAAGACACAATGTTCAGGGTCTGATGGGTTTTTCATTTATTGAACTATACCACACACACACACACACACCATTGTGCAGCATCACGTCGTCGAGCTGGGTCAGGCCACAGGACCTCATCTACGTCGCAGGTGTGATGGTGTGAATTTGCCTTGCTCTTCCTCCTTGGCCTGCTCCTCTCCCTCCTCTGACTCTAACGCCTCTTCCTCTGATTCTGCCTGTGTCCATTGTGGTACTGTATACATTTGGAACCTTCAGCAAACTGTGCACTCTGAAATGGCTTCTATAGGTGTGGTCACATCATTTGCAACAAGTGTCTACAATTCTGAGTCATTATGTTTAATGAATGAAGCCAGGTGTGTACATTGTGTTCAGGTTTTGCTGACTGTGGCAAGTATTTTGCATCACTTGAGCTTTAAATTGATAATCTGAGCAGAGTTTTATGCAACTTGTGTTTTAGCAAGGCAAAATGTCAAATCAAATCAAATCAATTTTATTTATATAGCGCCAAATCACAACAAACAGTTGCCCCAAGGCGTCTTATATTGTAGGCAAGGCCATACAATAATTACGGAAAAACCCCAACGGTCAAAACGACCCCCTGTGAGCAAGCACTTGGTGACAGTGGGAAGGAAAAACTCCCTTTTAACAGGAAGAAACCTCCAGCAGAACCAGGCTCAGGGAGGGGCAGTCTTCTGCTGGGACTGGTTGGGGCTGAGGGAGAGAACCAGGAAAAAGACATGCTGTGGAGGGGAGCAGAGATCAATCACTAATGATTAAATGCAGAGTGGTGCATACAGAGCAAAAAGAGAAAGAAACACTCAGTGCATCATGAGAACCCCCCAGCAGTCTAAGTCTATAGCAGCATAACTAAGGGATGGTTCAGGGTCACCTGATCCAGCCATAACTATAAGCTTTAGCAAAAAGGAAAGTTTTAAGCCTAATCTTAAAAGTAGAGAGGGTGTCTGTCTCCCTGATCTGCATTGGGAGCTGGTTCCACAGGAGAGGAGCCTGAAAGCTGAAGACTCTGCCTCCCATTCTACTCTTACAAACCCTAGGAACTACAAGTAAGCCTGCAGTCTGAGAGCGAAGCGCTCTATTGGGGTGATATGGTACTATGAGGTCCCTAAGATAGGATGGGACCTGATTATTCAAAACCTTATAAGTAAGAAGAAGAATTTTAAATTCTATTCTAGAATTAACAGGAAGCCAATGAAGAGAGGCCAATATGGGTGAAATATGCTCTCTCCTTCTAGTCCCTGTTAGCACTCTAGCTGCAGCATTTTGAATTAACTGAAGGCTTTTCAGGGAACTTTTAGGACAACCTGATAATAATGAATTACAATAGTCTAGCCTAGAGGAAATAAATGCATGAATTAGTTTTTCAGCATCACTCTGAGACAAGACCTTTCTAATTTTAGAGATATTGCATAAATGCAAAAAAGCAGTCCTACATATTTGTTTAATATGTGCATTGAATGACATATCCTGATCAAAAATGACTCCAAGATTTCTCACAGTATTACTAGAGGTCAGGGTAATGCCATCCAGAGTAAGGATCTGGTTAGACAACATGTTTCTAAGATTTGTGGGGCCAAGTACAATAACTTCAGTTTTATCTGAGTTTAAAAGCAGGAAATTAGAGGTCATCCATGTCTTTATGTCTGTAAGACAATCCTGCAGTTTAGCTAATTGGTGTGTGTCCTCTGGCTTCATGGATAGATAAAGCTGGGTATCATCTGCGTAACAATGAAAATTTAAGCAATGCCGTCTAATAATACTGCCTAAGGGAAACATGTATAAAGTGAATAAAATTGGTCCTAGCACAGAACCTTGTGGAACTCCATAATTAACCTTAGTCTGTGAAGAAGATTCCCCATTTACATGAACAAATTGTAATCTATTAGATAAATATGATTCAAACCACTGCAGCGCAGTGCCTTTAATACCTATGGCATGCTCTACTCTCTGTAATAAAATTTTATGGTCAACAGTATCAAAAGCAGCACTGAGGTCTAACAGAACAAGCACAGAGATGAGTCCACTGTCTGAGGCCATAAGAAGATCATTTGTAACCTTCACTAATGCTGTTTCTGTACTATGATGAATTCTAAAACCTGACTGAAACTCTTCAAATAGACCATTCCTCTGCAGATGATCAGTTAGCTGTTTTACAACTACCCTTTCAAGAATTTTTGAGAGAAAAGAAAGGTTGGAGATTGGCCTATAATTAGCTAAGATAGCTGGGTCAAGTGATGGCTTTTTAAGTAATGGTTTAATTACTGCCACCTTAAAAGCCTGTGGTACATAGCCAACTAATAAAGATAGATTGATCATATTTAAGATCGAAGCATTAATTAATGGTAGGGCTTCCTTGAGCAGCCTGGTAGGAATGGGGTCTAATAGACATGTTGATGGTTTGGAGGAAGTAACTAATGAAAATAACTCAGACAGAACAATCGGAGAGAAAGAGTCTAACCAAATACCGGCATCACTGAAAGCAGCCAAAGATAACGATACGTCTTTGGGATGGTTATGAGTAATTTTTTCTCTAATAGTTAAAATTTTATTAGCTAAGAAAGTCATGAAGTCATTACTAGTTAAAGTTAAAGGAATACTTGGCTCAATAGAGCTCTGACTCTTTGTCAGCCTGGCTACAGTGCTGAAAAGAAACCTGGGGTTGTTCTTATTTTCTTCAATTAGTGATGAGTAGTAAGATGTCCTAGCTTTACGGAGGGCTTTTTTGTGTTTAGATGTGTTTAGATTTATGAGAAAAGGAGGGCTGTGTTTTGTGAATTGTGAAATGTGTTTATGGTTTTGGCAAATGGGGGCTAGTTTTATTAAATGTGTTGAGAGAACTGGTCATTTGGTTTAGAGAATTGTGTTTTGTGTTTTAGCAATTAAAAAAAACTGTAATCCCCTATTGCTCCCGGTGTGTAGTGAATGCCTTGTATGGCAGCACCCCCACATTGGGGTGAATGTGAGGCATTATTTGTAAAGCGCTTTGAGCGTCTGATGCAGATGGAAAAGCGCTATATAAATGCAGTCCATTTACCATTTAAATGCGCAGGATTTCTGTTTGTTTTTGTACTGTACAAGTGCTACGTGTAAATGCACAGGATTTCAGCTATTTGTATTTTTTTTACTATGTATAAGTGCTAAATGGACAGGGTTTTTTTTGTTTTGTAACATGCATTTAGCCAACAGCAAACAATAAACATTGATTTCTACAGCTTCATGTCCTGAACATTGTATTTTCTATTTTTCTATGTTGTGTTTTAGAGACTGCTCAGTAGTGTAATTTTGACTGACTCGGGGCACAATTTGACAACATAGTTCAGTTCTGGGCACAGATTGAACTGTTTTGAGGTGAAAGTTTGGTTTTGTAAGAAGAGTCTGGAGTTTTGTTAATGTAGCTTAAAAATTGGGTTTTGTCCTCACAGTTTAGAGAAAAAGAGAGCAGCTTTAGAGAAATGTGTCTTAGCAATTGTGAAAAACTGTAATGTGAGTGTGGAATGAGATACGCTTAAAACACATTGAATAAAGAGAATAGTTGAACCAACTTTAAAAAAAGCATTACAAATTGTAACACCTAAATGACTTAAGTTGATTGAATGTAAGTTTACAAACTTATGTTCAATCAACTTAATTGATTCAGGTTTTTACCAATTGTAATGCTTTTTAAGTTGGTTCTTTTTTCAGTGCAGATGCTTCCTTCCAGATTAACAGAAATCATTTCTTTTTTTTTTTAATAATAAAATTCTAATTTCTTCTGTTTCAGAGGCGCTTTTTGGTCAATGGGTCGACTTGTTCCTTTGATCTCAACCTCCATGTGAAGTAACAGCAGAATTTAAACCCATTAAATGAGTAAATCTGTCTTCGTGCAGCACTTTTCATGGATATAAAGCGTCAAAAGAAAGACGGCCCTCAACAGCCTGGAACAGGTTTGTGGGATTTCCAGATTTTTCTACATTTCATTAACTTCTCAGGAAAAACATGCTGATGACATCTGCACGAGTTCAGAGAATGGACGCGAGAGAAAGATGATGACGGACATATTCTAGGAGCAAGGAGAGCTTCAGGCGCCAGAGGTGACAGCTGTGAGTGCACGTTAAAACCAGAGGAAGAAAGAGACTGAGAAAGAAAGGCAGCAGGTCAAAGACCAGCGCTCTGATGTCCAGAGGGGATCTCCTTACATCGCAGAGCGGCGCGCTAACTAAAGGAGGCCACCACGCATGGCTACTTCCAGCAAACACAGCCGCTCAGCGCCGTGCACGCCAAGACGGAAGTGCAGTTTGTCTCTGGTTTCTCCTGTTTCAGGGAGGTCAACTGTGTGACGGTCGGAGGTGACACCTTTCCAGCAGGAGACCTCATCACGTCATGACAAATGACACGGCTCCCATTTCACCTGTTTCTCACCACAAACTGCCCATTTTCAGCCTTTGTGTCGCCCAAATTGATATTTTGAGACTATCTGTTTACTCTCAATTTCAGAGTCTTATAATTTATCTTCTTGCACTCACTGGAACCATTTCTGTCTGGGACGGACAGCCTGAAGGCCAAATGCACAAATTAATAGCAAGTTTGATAACTAAAGCATTTATTTATTTATTTATTTTTGTTAAAATATCAATGATTCAGTGGAGTCCTTCTTGAACGCTCAATACAGGGAATAAAACATCTCAGAGTGCAACACTGCCCTCTGTTGAATGACAACTGTAATAACTAAATAAACATTGAATTAACTTGCTATTCATTGTTTGGAAATTTATCTTAGATCCGGCCAGATCCAGCCCTTGAGCCATCTGTTTACCACACAGCATTTGTGATTGTTGAAACCAAACTATTAATATTATTAATGCTGATATTAATATTAACTATTTCACAGATTACTGTAGGTTCAAATTAATGTATTTTGCAAAGTAGAGGTTTATTAATTTTCTTGTGCTACTCCTGTATCCAAAACTGTGATGTATACACACATAGACACAGACACACACATACACACACTGTGTTTCCATGGTATAAGCTGCAGTTTTTTTATTACAACCCCAATTCCAATGAAGTTGGGACGTTGTGTGAAATGTAAATAAAACAGAATACAATGATTTGCAAATCCCCCAAAAGCTCAGCCGTTCACAAGCAAAGATCACCACTTTGTGAATGACTACGTGAAGAAATAGTCCAAAAAGTTTAAGAACAATGTTTTTCAATGTTCAATTGCGAAGAATTTAGGGATTCCATCATCTACAGTCCATAATATAATCAGAAGATTCAGAGAATCTGGAGAACTTTCTACACATAAGCGACAAGACCGAAAACCAACAATGAATGCCCATGACCTTTGATCCCTCAGGCAGCACTGCATTAAAAACCGACATCATTGTGTAAAGGATCTATAACCGTGTGGGCTCAGGATCACTTCAGAAAACCAATGTCAGTTAACACAGTTCGTCACTACATCTACAAGTGCAAGTTAAAACTCTACCATGCAAAGCGAAAGCCATACATCAACAAAATCCAGAAACGCCACCGCCTTCTCTGGGCCCGAGCTCATTTGAAATGGACACACACAAAGTGAAAAAGTGTGCTGTGGTCTGATGAGTCCACACTTCAAATTGTTTTTGGAAATGATGGACGTTGTGTCCTCCAGACAAAAGAGGAAAAAGACCATCCAGATTGTTGCGCAAAGTTCAAAAGCCAGCATCTGTGATGGTATGGAGGTGTGTTAGTGCCCATGGCATGGACAACTTACACATCTGTGATGGCACCACCAATACTGAAAGGTACATCCAGGTTTTGGAGCAACACATGCTGCCATCCAAGCAACATCTTTTTCATGGACATCCCTGCTTATTTCAGCAAGACAATGCCAAGCCACATTCTGCAGTGTTACAACAGCGTGGCTTTGTAGTAAAAGAGTGCAGGTACTAGACTGGCCTGCCTGCGGTCCAGACCTGTCACCCATTGAAAATACCACTGTCCCAGCTTTTTTGAAACGTGTTGCCGGCATCCATTTCAAAATGAGCAAATATTTGCACAAAACAAAGTTTATCAGTTTGAACATTAAATATCTTGTCTTTGTGGTGTATTCAATTGAATATAGGTTGAAGAGGATTTGCAAATCATTGTATTCTGTTTTTATTTACATTTTACACAACGTCCCAACTTCATTGGAATTGGGTTGTAGTTTGGGAGGCCTTACAACTTTTACTCAGGTGTGACTTAAGTACTAAAAATCACACATTTGTTATAAATATTAATAATGATATTTACTATCAGGAATCAAAGCACTACACAAGTAACCTATAAAGTAAATAATAGAATAAATGCTAAGAATAAAAAGTACACAACAACAATGCACAAAAATCATGAATTAAAGAGCTGACAATACAGAAAAAGGTATGACTTATATTTGGGTTTCTCCTCATTAGTATATAGAAAACTGTAACTGTATCAAATGTTGAAATGTATATGCAACTGCACCTTGACTTTCACGCACAACTTTCTGTCTTTATATCTATATTTTGTTCTGCATACATATGTGCAGAGCTCACCTAAGACAAGTGAAATTATTTTATTCATTGTTTATTCAGTTACGCACACACACATACACGCACACGCGCACACACATGCACACGCGCGCGCACACACACACACACTGTGTTTGCATTTCTTGTTGATTGCTGTAAATGAAGTCCAAGACTTGCTGACTTGGAAATGTTCATGTACCCATCCTTTGACATGTGCAAAGAAAACTGGTGATGAAAGTGAAGATTTGTATAAACATTAATACTTCTATTTATGTTGTCCAATTACTTATGGCTTCTGGAAATGAGGGGAATTGCACATAAAAATAAAAATAAGAATTCAATTTATTCATACAATACCGATTCACAGACGACAGAAACCTCAAGCAGACCAGTCTCAGTGAGGTGACCATCTGCTTCGACCATATGAACAAAAACAAAATAACTCATAGAACAACAGCTTAACAAAGAATTTTCAAACATGCAGAGACAAAAATGCAGCAGTTCTTTAATGATTAATGGGAATATTATTTGTTAAACCTCTTAGATAAAGCTGAAAATTGACATCTTATGTCATTTCAACTCCATTTTGGTGGTGTACAGAGCAAAATTATTAGATATGTGTCACAGCTCAAATACTTACTGATCTGACCCAAACTGCAACGATATCTGTTCCAAGCTAGATGCACCTGTTTCATCAGTGTTCATTAAATCAGTGAATTATGTTTGAAATAAATTTGGTAACTTCTGACAAAAAATAATTAAAATAATAATAATAAATAAAAAATAATGACATAATAAGAGCAAAAACGTCCTTTGCAAATATTAAGTAGTTTATTTCTTGACAGGTATTTTTATATATATATAAAACGTCTTTTGAGCAATTTGAAGGTATTAAGAAGCATTTCTCAAAATTTCTCAATGAGGACCAAATTCTGTGCTTCTGAAATTTTCACATACAAAACTTCTCACCTTTGTGTTCAAAATAAATAAATTAAAAACAAATAGGACAAAAACCATCAAACTGTCATTCGGTGAATGTTTAAACCTGAGAGTTTATCACCGACCTCAAAGAAAACAAATATCACAAAAATACATTAAGGCCAACAGAATCTTAAACCTGAATCCACTTGTGATTATTTTATGAGGACATATATAGTTCAAACAAACAAAAAAGAACAAAGAAATTCCAAAAATCAAAACCCTTCAGAGCCACCGTGGACCAAACTGTCTCTGTTGTCTCATCACAAAACATCTGAGGTGAGGAGAGAACCAGATGAATCACCGCCTGATCCGTTACTTTCGCTTGCACCAGCAGGCCTGCACATGCATGCACAGGAGCGAGTGTGCACGTGTGTGACTGATTCATGCATGTGGACGACAGCCAGTGAAACAAAGAGGCCAGAAAGAGAGAAGTGAAGAGTGGCAGACACCCGAAGAGGACAGGCAGCGCGCGTACTCACGGTCCACGTGGCTGACTTGGCGGTGCTGGACTGCTGGAAGGACACTTGGAAGTTGTGCGGGCCGGGGTAGTCGGTGTTGGAGGGGATGGCCGGGGCAGGCGAGAGGCCTTCAAAGGTGGAGTTGGGCTGGGAGTAGGGCGAGGGGGTGGGCACGGCAGACGAGGAGGCGTTTTCTGAACTGTAGGGGCTGGCGGACGTGGCGCGGCTCCCCAGGCTCTCCATGCTGCTGCTCAGCAAGTTGTACTGGGACTGTGGGGAGAAAGAAGAGGGAAGAGAATGAGGGAGGTGAAGAGGGTGGGAGGAGAGAGATGGAGGGAGGACACAGGTAGAGGTGCGGGAGGGACGGCGGCTCGGAGGCTTAAAGGGAGGTCGGATTACACTTTGGGAAAAAAAAGCGGGAAGTGCTTGTGTTTTAGTGAGTAAATGGCTGATAAAATTGTCAGCTAGGACAGAAGCGTGATGGCGTAAAACAGCGTGGCGTCCACGTGAAGCTCCCCGAGGCTATGTGAGCTGAGTTGTAAAACACAAACTGCTTAATTCCTGCCATTCTGCTCATCCCGGGTGTGTCTGAGTCTAGAAGACGCGTGTTAAAGTTTGCACACACATACCCACACACTGCACAAACACCAAGTCCAGCAGAGAAGAAAAACGGCCTTTTTGGCTCCCCTCATGTGTCCAAATCAACGATGTTCAAGAACAGCACGGAAAATGTTTCCTATAGCGCATAGCCGGAGATGTCCATGAACACATCGAGGGTTTTCAGCAAAAGGATGATACAAAATGAAAGCAGTGGAATAAACTGGGGAGGGGATGGTCAAAGCAGTGGGTTTGTGACCAGAGGATCCTTGGTTCAAACTCCCGTTAGACCAGAAAATCAATTAGAGCCCCTTGGGCAAGGTCCTTAATCCCCACTTTGTTTGTGGTGTGCACTGAGCGCCGTGCATGTCAGCACGCTGACATCAGTGTGCAGTGTTCACAGCCAGCAGTGACATGGTAAGTAACTGCATTCATGTAGGGCTTCTGTGGTCAAAGAACTTTACAGTGATGCCTCACATTCCTGCATTCACACACACTATCAATAAACTGCAAGGAGCTCAACTGCACACCGGCAGCAACTTGGGTTCAGTAAAAACAAATAAGCAATATCTATGAATTATTATTAGATTCTGTGAAGTTTATTTCTTCAATGCAAAGTCAACACCAGGCTGAAAAACACAGGAGACTTCTAATAACGACGAGGCTTCATGAACAAAAATCCAACTTTACATCTTCTTGCCTGAACAAGTCCAGACGTGTTCCACTATGCCAACATTCTTACAGTATTTAAGGTAACATATAAACAAACAAGCAGCAGTGGCCTGCGTTTGGGACCCAGGCTTTACAAGCAACGTGACAGGCCCGCCTGGCTTTATCCGTGTGTTAGTCCCTGTGATTACCATTTAACGAAACAGTAAGTTCATAAAAACTACGACACGTTCAGCTCTGAAATTTGGGTTGTGATACGTAAATGTTTATGCCCAGTTGGTCTATAGTCCCAAATGGTCTATTCCCACTTTGTCTTCCTGCGATATTTCATTTATTCCTATTATGTCTACTCCTAAGATATAGACTGAATTTATGTCACTTACAACAGTCTTAACCCTAAATCATTGACAATTATTCCTTGAGGTGTCTTTTATATTATTTATATAAAATGGGAAAGGGCATTATATATGTAGTAGATGAAATGGGAATGCTATTCAGTATGAAAGTAGATGAAATGGGAAGTAGATCAAATGGGAGTAGATCAAATGGGAAGTTGATCAAATGGGATATTACCACATAAATACCCAAGAGGATGAGTGAAAGTCTGATTTTGGACAATGTGTCATGTATCTTTTAACATGCAAAATGACCATCAATTAGTCAGCCATCCATCGCTGCAGAAATAAAAATGCAGAAATAAAGACAACACACAAACTCAGCATAGAAGGACCGATGTGAGGCAACAATCACTGCACCTTTTTGGTGCCACTGCCTCACCTTACAACCTAAAAAGCAAAATGAGTGAATTTGTTTATTATTTAGAGATCCACATAATATTCTGGTTTCTGTTCCAGGTTGGACCTCATAATTTCATCAAGGTTCATCAGTTCAGATCACTTCATGAATGAAACACCATATTTCAACATGTTATGTTTTTGTGTTGTTTTTATACACATCTGTTTCAAAATGTAATGTTGAAAATAATAAAAAATTGCATCATCAGCAAAACACATGATGTTAAACTTTTTTAAAGATACTTGGTTAATTATAAAAGCACGGGATGTGGTAGCCACAAAATCAGCTCTAGAAATGACAAAACAAAATGATTTCAAATTGAATATCAAATTGAAATTGATATCAAGCAACATGTAGCTTCAACCCCACCTGCTCCTAATTTCCATCATGCATGTGGTTATAACATTATTTCCTGCAACAGGCCCAGCAAGCCAAGACATATTCTGGCAGCAGACGTGTATATATGTATATATATATAAAACAAACAAAAAAGTAAATAAAAATAAAATAATAATAAATAAAAATATGGCTTTCTATATTGATGTGGTGCATCAAACTTTACCAAATTTTAATGAATTTACCAAATTTGAATGTCCTTTTAATGTAGATATATAGAAGTTGCAAGCATTTATTGTTTCTAAGTTGCTGTTTATAAGTTTATACATACATACATGTGTATGTGTGTGTGTGTGTGTATATATATGAAAATAAAACAGATATACAAATAATTACATCTAGAAAACACAAATAAGAAACAACATGATGCCAACAACTCACAGCTGATTGAAAACGAGAAACCAGCCTGTCACATAAAGTGGAGATCATAAGTGAAGATGTTTCTCTGCTGCGTGAACTTCAACATAAAAGTATAAAATGTTTACCTTCTTTTTCACGTAGTACATCCTCTAGTGCTTTGGTCTCATGTGGGAACTCTGGAGTCAGAAATGTCCAAACTCGGCAAAGCACAGAGAGTGAAGAAGCACAGAGAGTTTATGTGAGGTGTGGATCAGGACACATGTGCAGCCAGGACAGAGGAAAAGGTGAAGAATGGTGTGGCGAGAGAGAGAGAGAGAGAGAGGAAGGGCTGACTGACACCAGGAGAGAGAAGGAGAGAGGGAAAGAGGGATGGGAACCCAAAAACATGGTACGATGTTCTAATTATGACATGCCCGGACACAGACGGCAATGCTGGAGCGCATGTACGCACACGCTCCCCAACATCTTATGAAGGCCTGCACTACGTAAACAGCAGCTGACAGAGAGCGACAATGAAAATACACACTCACATTATATATATGAAACAGAGAGAGCGAGAGAGAAGCAAGAAAAAGCAGTGCATGAATGACAGAGTTCAAAGGTCAGCTCAACCCACCCGTCACCTGTTAAATCAGGATTTCTGCAGTCGCTTCCCTGAACTTCTGTGACAACACTTAGTGACTCTAAAGTACAATCTAAAAATGCTTTATTTAATTTTATACTCCACAGAGTCACACAAATATTACACACCACGTTTTTTGTTTTTATTTGTTTTTTGTTTGATTTTTTTTAAATAATTTGCCACTTTGGTTCAGAATCCAAATCATAAACAAGACTGAACAAGACTTCTTCTTCTTTGTCTTTCTGCTGGTCCCATCACGGTTCACTGCAGCAGATCATCTGTCTCTGTCTCACCCTGTCCTCTGCATCTTCTTCTGCCCCACCAGCCACCTGCATGTCCTCCCTCACCATATCCATAGAACTCCTCTTTGGCCTCTTCTCCTCTAGTCTGGAAGCTCCATCATCAGCATCCATCTCCCTATATACCCTGCATCATTCTGTTGTCGAGACTTTGGACCGAAGTCCTCTTTGGTCATCAGATGTAGCTCTAAGTAAAAGGTGTTGAGCTGTTCAACAAGAATGTTCAGCAGGAGTCAGAGTACAGTGCAACAAAGTAACTTTACTGCCAGAGAAGAAAGGAGAGCAAAGTTCAGCAGTGCACTCCAGATACAGCAAAAATGCTCTGATCTAACCTTGCCATCTTTTATACTGTTCAGGACAGGAGCTTTGACACCCATGGGCCAGCCTCTTAACATTGTATCTTTCACCATGAGAACATCTGTTTGTAGCAACTGTTAGGGTCAGGCACAAACAGGTTCTAGCCTGTTCAAACTTGCCTCAATCCCTCAGTTCAGGGCATGCTGAAGCAAGCCTTTTAATTTTAACCCATTTGGCCTTTCATTTTTACCATTATTTCTGATCTGGTTTGTTTTAATTTTTTTTTTTAAACCAAGTTATGTTTACTTTTTACACCCTTATGTCCATCGTTCATAAATGGAAGAAGTTCAGATCCACCAGGACTCTTCCTAGAGCTGGCTGCCCGTCTAAACTGAGCAATCGGGGGAGAAGGACCTTAGTCAGGGAGAAGACCAAGGACCTGATGGTCACTCTGTCAGAGCTCCAGCATTCCTCTATTGAGAGAGGAGAACCATCTCTGCAGCAATCCACCAATCAGGCCTGTATGGTAGAGTGGCCAGACGGAAGCCACTCCTTAGTAAAAGGCACATGGCAGCCCACCTGGAGTTTGACAAAAGACACCTGAAGGACTCTCAGACCATGAGAAACAAAATTCTCTGGTGTGATGAGACAAAGATTGAAGTCTTTGGCATCATGTTTAGAGGAAACCAGGCACCATCCCTACAGTGAAGCATGGTGGTGGTAGCATCAGGCTGTGGAGATGTTTTTCAGCAGCAGGAATTGGGAGACTAGTCAGGATGAGGGAAACATGAATGCAGCAATGTACAGAGACATCCTAGATGAAAAACTGCTCCAGAGCACTCTTGACCTCAGACTGGGGCGATGGTTCATCTTTCAACAGTGACCCTAAGCACACAGCCAAGATATGAAAGGAGTGGCTTCAGAACAACTCTGTGAATGTCCTTGAGTGGCCCAGTCAGAGCCCAGACCTGAATATGATTGAACATCTCTGGAGAGATCTGAAAATGGCTGTGCACTGACACTCCCCATCCAACCTGATGGAGCTTGAGAGGTGCTGCAAACAAGAATGGGACAAGCTGCCCAAAGATAGGTGTACCAAGCTTGTGGCATCATATTCAAGAAGACTTTGGGCTGTAATTTCTGCCAAAGGTGCATAAACAAAGTATTGAGCAAAGGGTGTGAATAGTTATGTACATGTGGCAACTTAGTTTTTTATTTTTAATAAATTTGCAAAAAATTCAAAATACCTTTTTTCATGTTGTCATTATGGGGTGTTGTGTGTAGAATTTTGAGGGAAAAATTAATTTACTCCATTTTGGCATAAGGCTGTAACATAAGAAAATGGGGAAAGGTGAAGCGTCATGAATACTTTCCAGATGCACTGTATCTTTTCTGAGTACATAATAAGTGTCGTCAGTAATGCTTCATTTCTCACACAAAATCATCATTTGCATTTCTTTGTCATATGTTTGTTTTTAGCACACCATCTGTCTTACTGAAAATCATTATGCTACACTTCCTCTGTCACACCAACCACCTACATGTCCATCATCAGCATCCATCTCCCTATATACCCTACATTCCATCTCTGTCACACTGATCTCCTCCATGTCTATCTTCAGCACCCGTCTCCCTATCTATCCTACATCATGCTTCATTCACACCAACCACGTGCATGTTTATCCTCACTATCAGTCTCCCTATATAGCCAGGTTGCCAAATTTGGGGTCCGTGAACCACATTTGACCTACCCTCCCTTTAATTTAAATTTTCAAACTAAGAAGTTTGAAAAAAAAAATTACCTCTGTACAGTTGTCATGGGGGAGGAACCTATCTATAGAGACCAAAACTGTTGTTTGTACCAGGCTGTAAACATGTTTATTTCTGCTCTGAAGCTGGACATTTTAAAACAAGCTTCTATTGGAATTGAATTGTTTTGGAGCCTCAAGCGGCCAATCAATGAACTTCAAGAAAAATCATCTCAAACGGGGCATTTTATGATGTGTAATTTAAATGTTGTCAAATTAGTATTAGACTGAATTATTGCAGCATGTTGTCATTTTCCTTATTTTTTTCAATTAAGTGAAAGTTTCACTTTTCATTACAGAGGTGGACAAAACAGCTGTTTTGCAGCCACCTTCAGCCGTGTTCCCCACTCAGACTTTGGTATGTGTTTTAAAGTGTCCATCTACTTGAGATTTGTATCAAAAAATCATAAAAGCCGCCTGTGGCGTCTGAAAAGGCTTTTGTATCAGGACAAACCATTTGAAATCTTCTATAGTTGTTGTCAAAGGGTCTTTACACAGCATAAGGCCAGGTGTTAGCGCCAACAACAGATGACGCACATGCGCGCTAACACACGCATTCTCACATCGGGCACATGCACTCACAGGTGTGCTGCACCATAATACCTCAACTTGATCTGCAACAAGTTGAAACAGATCAAAACCTGCCGGTGTGAGAGTATTTAAGTGTGTGTGTGTGTGTGTGTGTGTGTATACCTAGTTCAGTTTAATGTCCCCTATGGGCAGCTGTCCTGGTAGCTGTCACTCAAACCCCTGCTTTAAAGGGTCAAAACATTTAGAAAGGTGGCTCATCAGCAGCTACGACGGCCCTCAGAGGTCAAGATGAGCAAAGCATAACAGGCTGAGGAGAAGTAAATGTCATGTGGTTCTGTGAAACAGCATCAAATGTTGCCAGGTATGCAAAATACAAGGAAACATGACAACAGGAGTTAGTCACCTGAAATAAGTAACATGGCATCATGACATTCGCGCACTGTTCATATCGTACACGTCTAGACAACCCATCTACTGTGAGTTGCACATGATGAGAAGCCGTGACATGTCGTGTGAGGAGTGTGCCCCCTGTTGGGATTATTTTGGAAAGTACAGGCAGTACTGTATTAGGTCCTCAAACTGTGAGGTGGTTCACAGATTAAATGAAAAGGGCGGGGGGAGGGGGGGGGCAGGATGTCTGGGGAGGAAAATGTAAAGTGAATTAATATGATGCTGATTTGTGTGAGCATGCAAAAAAAAAAAAAAAAAAAAAGACTCCATCTGATTGTGCATGACACAAATCAACAAGATTTATTCCAACAAGATTTATTCCAAGAAGTTAACATTTAATGTAATAAAGGCATATATTTGATATGGAAGCAACAAATGCTTGGCATGAACATTATGAAAGAATGTGATCGATCCCACCTTTTATCAACAAATCAGGTTGGGGTGCAATAAAAAAAAATGCAATCTACAATATGTTATACGTATGATTTGGTGGCTGTGTGCCATAAAAAAAGTGAACTCTGCAACATTGACTCTAAATTATAACATCAAGTTTGGCTGTTTGTGTTAAAATGGTAAATGCACTGAATTCATATAATTTTAATGTGATGATGCAAAATGCATGTGAAAACCATCAGTATGTGGAAGTTTTAACTTTTGTGATATTATTCAGTTTTGTTTTGTTTTTTACATTTTTCTGTAGATCTGTTGTTCAGTACATGTTGGCAAAATTCTATTGCACCTGAATGAATGGTAAATGTCCCCCAAGTGGAGATATTGCTCCATTTCAAGAACTCCCTGCTGTGATAAACCTGTTGCTTATATTAGTAAATGAAGAGACCTGACAAAAATGTACTGTCATCTTGGAACCTGAATTTGTGCAGAATCATGAGGGAGGTGTGTTGTTACACACCCAGTTTGGTGTTGGAGGTGTAATCACTGTGTAACGCCAACACATCACTGTCGACCAAAATTAGTAAAACATATTCCTGGAATAGCCAACATTATTCCAATAATCCCAGCTACAAAAGAGGGTCCTGCACAAAAAAAAAATTGGGCACCACAGAAACGTTGAGATGAAATAAGATAAGACAAGATAAGAAAAGATATGATTTTTGTACTTCCCAATGGGAAATTTAGAAATTCCAGCAGCTAACAGGAAAAATTAAAAACAAAAATATGCATAAGAATAATACAATGTGAATAATAGAAAAATGCAATAAAATGAATTATGATATAAAAAAAATACAAATAAAATAAGTTAAAAAAATGAGCTCAGTAAAAATTGGCTCGTAAAATGAGAAGGACATAAAAAAAAGAAAGGAAGGAAGAAATAAACAACAAAGGAGACTTTCTATATTCTTATCCTGAAAGTAAAAAAAAGAAGACAATGACGACAAAGAAGAAAAAGACAAAGACACGCTGGTGTGTTCTCCCTCAATGTATTAGGCATCAATAATTTATTGTGCTCTGTTTTTGCAGATCTTTATCTGTGCAATAAGTAGCCGGCTTGTCAGAGAAAGACTCAAATCCTGCTTCAAAGTTAGCAGGTTTGAAAGGGAAAAAGGCCTTCATCTGGATTTCACAAAAAGATACATGTGCAAAGAAAAAAGCACTTTTTATAACCTTGAATAGAAACCACAAACTTTTCAGATGGCGCTAAAAAAAAAAGTGGGGGGAGCACATCCTTTTTGCTGCTTTTTTTTAGTGAAGGTTACAAAATTTTGAGTTGTTTTTGGGATGTAATGCATGCATTCTCTCACCAGGGGTAGATCTAGATTTAAGTAAAGGGGGTGCTGTGACTTGGTTGGGTGATATGATTGATTGATTGATTAATTGAATGATTTTTATTTGCACAAAATGTAAACATGCATCAAATAATACAAAATGTATTAGATAATAAACACATAAATATATAAAGATAAAATGTACCACAAAAATGCAAAAATGCTTGTTTCCTTTGTGGTCCAACAAATTAATCACAGACAAAACAGGAGACCATAACAATTAACATAATAAAATAATAAGAGATTAAACATTTAATAACAAACAAATTGATTGATTTTTTTTTAGCCAATTCTTGTAATAAAAAATGTTTAACCTTGTTTTGAAAAAGAGGTTTAGCTTCACAAACTCTGATTTGACCAGGCAGACCATTAAATAATTTAGCTCCAGTGTAGATGAAGGATGAAGCCCCACAGGTCTTTACCTGGGGAATGACCAGAGACAAGGTGCTTGACCGAGTGTTTAAATTGTGCTGTGCACGGCTGTGAATTTGAAAGAAGTGAACAAGTAATTTGGGGGTTAGTTATTAACTATATTAAACATGTGATTTAGTTTTGACTGTTGAAATCTGAGGTCCACTGACAACATATTCGCCAATCTAAATTCTGCCGGGCCTATGTGGGCCCGAAGCTGAGCAGAGAGGAGGAAGCGTATGATGTTATTCTTCATGATCTGCAACCCCCCCTGGTTAAGCTTGGTCAGGCCAGATTACCAGGCTACACTGGCGTAGTCCATGTGACACTGAAGGTACAACCCTACTTGGGGGATCCAAGAATTTTAAGAACCCATAGCCTTTTCCCTGCATTCCAAACCAATCAGGGAAGCTGAATATGGCCTATCCAATCACTGTTTTCAATGCACAATTTTTATTTTAAACACTAGAGTTCTTTTAATAATCAATCAGTCTTTGTTTATGTGAGAACTGTCTATTATTTTATCAAACATTTGGTCAGTGGCTCAAGGGGGTTGCCCCCCCAGTTGCTGCCAAGATCTGCCATTGCATCCTTGTCACTGCAGCTTTAAAATACATTTAAAATTTGTAATTTGTGATTCATGTTCATTTTTTAATTAAGGAAGCTGGCTGCAGTGTGTCGGTTCTTATCATCATCATCATACCATAAATTTATCCAGATATTTAATGTGATGACACTCCAGCTTTGCGTTCATATTACATATCCAATCATCAACGTCCACTTAAAAAAAAAACACAAGCCGCCATCAACTTCTTTATCCTTCACATATTTTCATTCTTTAATTCTGCAACCGGTGTCCAGTGACTAAATCACAGCAAATTCATCTATGCTTCATCTTCAGCAGCAGAACATGAAGAAGGTTAGTGATTAAAACGTGGCAGAACAAAGTGACTTTCTCAACGTACCACACAGCATCTTACGGCACCTTCTGCTTTGATGTCTGTGAGATCGCTTTCTTGAGACCAGCTTCTCGTCATCTTCTTCGGTCTCTCGGAGTGGAGCTCTTGTCCTGCATCTCTCCTCCTCCGCTTGCTTGGTCTTCTCAGCAGGCATCTAACCACAAATCCTGCCTCAGCTCTGTTCTCTCCAATGTGACTCGTCATCCAGGCAGGCCCAGACAGGCCCAGGCAGGCCCGCTTAGAGATTACATCTGACAGATCAGGATGGGCGGAGAGCAAAGGTGAGAGTGATTTTTCAAAATTCATATTTGAAAGATGGAGATGGACTGAGTGCAACCTTTAGTTGTGTAAAAGGTCTGAACTGATGCTCTCTTCTCCAGTGACAATAGCAAAATAACAGTCCAGGAAGTACGAGAACCAACAACACACACTCACGGCCACTGTATTAGGCACACCTGCTCAACTGCACATTAAAGCAAATATCCAATCGGCCAGTTATGTAGTAGAAAGTCATCACATTTAGTCGTGTAGACACAAATGAGAAGCTCAGCTGTATTTAAAGTATCAGAATGAAAGTTGGTTTGAGTGATCTGGTTGTTGCTGGTGTGAGTATTTAACAAACAACAGGTCTGCTGAGAACATCTCCAAAGTCTACAGAGAATGATCCAAAAACAGAAGAAACATCCAGTGAGCAGTGATTGTTTGAAGAGGTCAGAGTAGAATGTGGACCCTGACAAAAAAAAAAGAGGATGATCGATCGAGTTTACTGGCAGTATACCTGTTAAACTTAAAATAAGTGAATACAATTTCAGTTTACTTTTTATGAAGCACATTTTCCAGAATATGTATTACACCCCTGACAGGAAAAACCCATACATAAGTTGCACCTTTTTCCTTTATTAATAGCTCTTTAATTTGGGGGTTTTGTGTGTGTCGCTGGTAAAAAGGAGTTTTATATTAACGTCTACAAATCATCAGACACAACAGGGTTCTTCCCATTCTAATCTAATTCCATTGTTTGCACGGTTTATTTTTCTGTAAGTAATTTGGTCGGCGAGGCTTATCGTAGCAACAGCGTCTGCATGCCAGACTGGAGATTCTGTGAGCAGATTCAGATTTCTCCATCTCGCCAACTGCATTGAGTAATTCCGTATCAAAATCCACATCAATATTTTCGTATGATAGATTAAATTCACTCATTTCGGCATTGTTGTCGCTGTGCTAGTTTCTCTCGCTCTCACCTGACAACGCCATTATTGACATCTGCATAGCAATGCGGTCAGGGCGCAGAGTAATACATCAAATGGGAAACGGTTGAATAGTTTGCCAGCGTGAACGTGATATTTTATGGTCTGAAATCTCACACAACTTCATTTTTTTCATTTTCATGTTATTTAAGGATTCCCATTAGTCTTTACCAAAGTAGAGACTATTCTTCCTGGGGTCCATTCTCAAATAAAAGTATTACAATTACATTAACGTATTACAATTTATACAACTCATATGCACCAACTGTACAATTCACAGAACATACACAAGTGACAGTTATTTCTTCACAAAACAAACACAAGCGGGGAGGTGATGTGTCTAGTGGTTAAGGTGTTGGGCTTGAGACCAGAAGATCCTGGGTTCAATTCCCCGCCTGACTGGAAAATCACTAAGGGCCCTTGGGCAAGGTCTTTAGTCCCCTATTGCTCCCGGTGTTTAGTGAGCGCCTTGTATGGCAGCACCCTGACATCGGGGTGAATGTGAGGCATAATTGTAAAGCGCTTTGAGTGTCTGATGCAGATGGAAAAGCGCTATATAAATGCAGTCCATTTACAAGCACTACATTCACTAAATTGGGAGAACTATCTTGTTGAGTATACATTTCTTAAGATTTGCTTTGAAAACTATATGATTTCATATTAACCTCACATCCAGAGGCAACTGATTCCAATATAAGATGGACCGATATATAAATGTGTTTGTAAAGCATTGGTTTTTGGCAGAGGCAAAACAAAAATAGAACTAGAAGCTTGTCTTGTGTTAAACTCATGCTTGTTACAGGTGAGTTGAAGTTTAGAGAACAGGCTAAAGGGTGTGGTCCAGATTTTTTGCAAAACAACCACAGAAGAACAGGCCAGTCTCCCTCACTGTCATCCATGACAGTCTGCGATGTAGGACATCAACACTAGTTCGAAAAGGACAGCCCAGAGCGAGTCTTGCTGCTCGATTCTGTGCTATCTGGAGTTTGTTCAGGTCTTTGAGAGCAGCCTTTGACCACACAACAGAACAATAGTCCAAATGACACAACACTAAAGATTGTAAAACTAATTTTGTTGTTGCTATTGACATAAATTGAGCATTGCATCGAATTATCAAACACAATTAACCAATCAGATTTGCGGAACCAATGTAATTGGATTAGAATCGTGTTTATTTTGTTTAGTGCTTTGATTCATGGGAAAGTCCTGTATAAATAATCATTGTAATTATTAATAATAATGAAAGTGTGATTTTTCTGTGTATATGTTGCAGGACCTCCCAAACTATTTAAAAAAGACTTATACTCTGGAAATTACAGCACTTATCAGATATATGCTTAACAGATTATATTTAAAGTATACTGAGCCTGAACCAGAAAAATCTTTTGCATTCTGAGAAACCAAAACCAACATTTCTGAGTCACAGTTTCATACAGTCTCAAGAAATATTGGTTTCCTTGGTCCAGGTTTCACTAAAGTCCCTAGCGTAAGGGTACTTACGCTATTGTTCGTAATATACGAGGTCTATTAGAAAAGTATCCAACCTTATTATTTTTTTCAAAAACCATATGGATTTGAATCATGTGTGATTGCGTCAGCCAAGCTTGAACCTTCGTGCGCATGCATGAGTTTTTTCACGCCTGTCAGTTGCGTCATTCGCCTGTGAGCAGGCTTTGAGTGAGGAGTGGTCCACCCCTCTCGTCGTTTTTTTCATTGTTTAGGAATGGCTCAGAGACTGCCGCTTTGCTTGATCAAAATTTTTTCAGAAACTGTGAGGGACATCAAAGTGGACGCCATTCGAGAAATTCAGATGGTTTTTGGTGAAAATTTTATGGGCTTCAAAGAGATTACGGAGTGTTACTGTCGCTTTAAGGACGGCCCAGAGCGACTGGTGGTGCGCTGCGCTCCGAAGCTGACATCGACAGGCTGAGCGACCATTTCATTTCTAAACGGATGGCTGTATGGATCCGTGACAATCGTGTGCAATTTCTCTGGTTATCACAAGAGCTGGACATCAACCATTTTCCGGCAGATTTCACTTTTATTCAGATGACATCCCGGATAAAACACAGTGTCCAGTTTGGAAATGAACGGCACATTCCACTGTTACAGGAGTTTTTGTCATGGAAAGAGGAGAGGAGGCTTCGCGCGTCGCAGCTGTGCCGCATGGCGCAAATCAACGCCATGATGAAGCCTCACAGGACATGTTCTGGCATGTCCAGGCACATCCACAATTTCTCGGATAATCACTCGATGGAAAAACCACCGACAGCTGTCTGAACGCCATCTCAAAGCCGTCCTGTGAGACCAAAACGGAGGTGGTTTTGTCTCGTTCCAGTAGTGAATCCATTGTGACGCGCAAAACCTCCGCTCGGCTTTCCATGACAAAATAAAGTGCACCTCTGTTTTTTAAATTGCAGCTCTTTAATATTTCCCATATAAATATTTTCTTGACTTGTACGTTTGTTTTCAGAGCTCTCTATGATATTAAGTGGCCTTCCTTCATTAAATATTATTTTGTGCATAACCATCAAATTCATAATTATCCGACCAGGTAGGCTGCACAATTGCATTGTTATCAGCATCACATCAGATATCATGGCATTAAATCTTGGAATGATAATGTACATCTCGTGAATCCATCTATCACCTTATATACGTATAAAAGTGGACTAAAAGTGAAGATCCTGCAGGAGTATTTACAATGATTTGTTTTAATCTGAAAAAAATGGTGTAATTCTGTTGTATTCTGTTATGTTTGCTTTGTTTGGGAGTGGATTCTCTATAAGCCTTTTGGCTTCCAGCACTCCCTTGCACATTACTTATTGTATTTTTTCTCTCTCCTTCTCTCTTTTGTTGTTTTAATGTATATACATTATTTTGTATGAGTTTTATTTGGTGCTAAATAAACAAATCAATCAAAATCAAACTTGCATAAACTAAAAAGTGTGCTACACTTATATAACTACTATCTATAAGTGCACTTGCAGTGTAAATGAAAACTAATCCTGTACTCTGATACTACTCTTAAACTGTCCTTCCAAAAATATTTTTTAAACTAAAGACTGGGCCAATTTAGTCCCAAGAAGTACTGAAACTGTAGATCCATCTGGGCTTGTATTGACAGTTTAGACTGTTGATGACCACCATGCTGTTTCAGAATATCTTCAAATATTACTACAGGACGGGTTACATGAAGAGACTAAAATGAAAACTTCATCTTCCCCAACAAACCAACATTTTTAACAAACAGATGTTTAAGACAGACATGTACATTAGCCATGACTCTACTTGTCCTCTTTTTGCTGAATACATCTTGTTACCATCTGCCTTACCCCAAGTGCTCCGAAACAAAGATACAAAAATTCCTCTATCCCTCTTTCTGTTCAAGTCCTAAACTCACACTAACAACAGGAGGATGTAGCTCTGGTCCATTTTGGTTATATGACCATTTATTTATTTGTAATTTTATCTATTAATTTACTTATTTATTTGCTACAGCTACTTTGTTAGTACAACCCCAGTTCTAATGAAGTTGGGATGTTGTGCAAAATGTAAATAAAAACAGAATACAATGATTTGCAAATCCTCTTCAACCTATACTCAATTGAATACACCACAAAGACAAAATATTTAATGTTCAAACTGATAAATTTTATTGTTTTTGTGCAAATATTTGCTCATTTTGAAATGGATGCCTGCAACATGTTTCAAAAAAGCTGGGACAGTGGTATGTTTACCACTGTGTTACATCACCTTTCCTTCTAACAACACTTAATAAGTGTTTGGGAACTGAGGACACTAATTGTTGAAACTTTGTAGGTGGAATTCTTTCCCATTCTTGCTTGATGTACGACTTCAATTGTTCAACAGTCCAGGGTCTCCTTTGTCATATTTTGTGCTTCATAATGCGCCACATATTTTCAATGGGTGACAGGTCTGGATTGCAGGCAGGTCAGTCTAGTACCCGTACTCTTTTACTACGAAGCCACACTGTTGTAACACGTGCAGAATGTGGCTTGGCATTGTCTTGCTGAAATATGCAGGGACGTCCCTGAAAAAGATGTTGCTTCAATGGCAGCATGTGTTGCTCCAAAACCTGGATGTACCTTTCAGCACTGATGGTGCCATCACAGATGTGTAAGTTGCCCATGCCATGGGCACTAACACACCCCCATACCATCACAGATGCTGTCTTTTGAACTTTGCACTGGTAACAATCTGGATGGTCTTTTTCCTCTTTTGTCCGGAGGACACAATGTCCATGATTTCTAAAAACAATTTGAAATGTGGACTCATCAGACCACAGCACACTTTTCCACTTTGTGTGTGTCCATTTCAAATGAGCTCGGGCCCAGAGAAGGCGGTGGCGTTTCTGGATGTTGTTGATGTATGGCTTTCGCTTTGCATGGCAGTTTTAACTTGCACTTGTAGATGTAGCGACGAACTCTGTTAACTGACAACAGTTTTCTGAAGTGTTCCTGAGCCCACGCGGTAAGATCCTTTACACAATGATGTCAGTTTGTAATGCAGTGCCGCCACAGGGATCGAAGGTCACGGGCATTCAATGTTGGTTTTCGGCCTTGCCGCTTACGTGTAGAAAGTTCTCCAGATTCTCCAAATCTTCTGATTATATTATGGACTGTAGATGATGGAATCCCTAAATTCCTTGCAATTGAACATTGAGAAACATTGTTCTTAAAATGTTGGAATATTTTTTCACACTGTTCACAAAGTGGTGATCCTCACCCCATCTTTGCTTGTGAACGGCTGAGCCTTTTGGGGATGCTCCTTTTATACCCAATCATGACACTCACCTGTTCCCAAACAGGTGTTCTTTGAGCATTCATCAACTTTCCTAGTCTTTTGTTGCCCTGTCCCAACATTTTTGAAATGTGTTGCAGGTATCCATTTCAAAATGAGCAAATACTTGCACATAAACAATAAAGTTGATCAGTTTGAACATTAAATATATCTTGTCTTTGTGGTGTATTCAGTTGAATATAGGTTGAAGAGGATTTGCAAGTCATTATATTCTGTTTTTATTTACATTTTACACAACGTCCCAACTTCATTGGAATTGGGGTTGTACTTCTTTTTATCTGCAGTTGTACTGTGTTATTGTCGTGTGGTCATACAGTATGTCTTTTTATGTCTTTTATGTGGTACACTCTTGCTGCACACAAATTGCCCTTTTGGGACAAAGAATATTCTTAAACTGAAACTGAAACAAAGCTATCACCTCCCACCTATCCCAGATTGCACAGAGCTGTTTGTGCACGACTAAAGCTGCCTCAAGAAGAGACAGCTGCTAATAACTATGACAACTACTACTACTGCTACTACTACTATGGCAAAGGAAAAAGAAGAGAATAGAAAAGTATGACACAAACCTTTTAGCACACTTGCCAATGATGATGTAGCACAAAAGTGTCTCTTTCCTTAACTATTACTACTACGACTAAAGTGCACAATAGGCTAAGATTGGTTTAATTCTGCCATTTGAACAGGAGAGGGACACACACACACACACACACACACACACACACACACACACACACACACACACACACACACACACACACACACACACACACACACACACAGAGTTGTCTAAACATACACAGATGAAGTGTTATTTTCTACATTTTCTTACATGATGAGTCCATTTCAGTCATATTTTTTGCTCTATTTATTCTTTTTTAAATAAACTTGGCACAACATCACTGTAGTTTTAATTATATGTCAATATCTGTGCATAAGTGTACCTAATGAAGTGGCCAGTATATGTTCATGTTTGAATGCACGCACACACACACACACACACACACACACACACACACACACACACACACACACACACACACACACACACACACACACACACACACACACACCAGGTGTGTGTAAATGACACTCCGGGCTCTGCAGCCGAGCAGGGCGGGATCGTGGTTTGGTGTTTAATTAAACCTATTCCCCCAACACCCCCCAGTCCTCGATCCCAGCAAGGGGGAGGAGGAGGGAAACTGCTGCTAAGGAGAGGCAGAGTGCATTGGAGGGAATCTCCTCGGAACTGGAGGGAAAAAGTGAGTGAGGCCCACGGCTCTGTGGTGAGGCCACACAAAGCGGTAAAGAAGAACCTCAGTAACTCAGACTCAGTGGTGTCAAAAGTACACACATTTGTTACTTAAGTAGAAGTACAGATACTGCAGTTTAAAAACACTCTGGTAAAAGTTGAAGTATCAACTTGACCTCTTTACTGAAGTAACAGTGAAAAAGTATGTGCTCCAAAACCTACTTAAAGTATAAAGTAACCTTAAAAAAAAAAAAGGGGTAGATGACACTATATGAATTGAAAGCTTAATTTAAAAACTGATTCATGTGGCCCAAGACCTAAAACCCAAAATTATCCCCCAACACCACCTGCATGCAAATGTTTCAATTCTAGAAGCTCTGAAATGCAATCTGGGACTATTCCAGACAATAAACTGGAGTAAGTGCAGCATCCATTTAGTGAAGGAAAAAACAAACAAAAAAACCCACAACTTTCCTTATTCAAATTCATTCCAGTAGTATTCTGCTGTTACAAGGATGCAGCAGTTTTCTAGTTTGGCAGATAGTTCTGGAGGAAATCACTGAAGAAATTAACAAATTGAAAATATGGTTTGACCGAAACAAACTGTCATTAAATAAGACAGGGATGAAGTGGAGGTGTAAGAGTCACTAGGTGTTAACAGGAAACATTTATTTATGTATGTATGTATTTATTTATGTATGTTCATTGTTAGTTGCTTTTATATTTTCTGTTGTGTTTCTATTCAGGTTGTTTTTGCCTCTTTCTCTAAAATTATATATAATAATCATTAGATTATTAATATATAAAGAAAATAAATTTAAGAAATATTACAATTTGAAAACAAATGCACCCGAACGTGATGAGAGCTGCAGTTGCTTAATGCTAAGTTTTAACATTGAAAATGCCATAGACACGCTAACGCGTTAGCATCGCTCCCGTTTTTAAGTTATAAAATACATCTATCAGCTGTTTCAGAAGACCATAACAGGTCGGTTTAACATAGAATAGGTAAATAATACTCACAGAAGTATGCTCTTTAGGGTTTTACCGGGGGAAATTAAGCGAAAGAAAGAAAGAATAAACGAAGCAATAGGTCGAAGCATTGCTTCAACTGCGAACCACTGCTTCGATTGGTTCACGGTTCAAAGCAAAGCCGTGCTGCAGAAAAGTTGATTACAGGCGCACATGACGTGAAATATATATATAAACATTAAACTGAAGCCAAGAGTAACGAGGCTGTTTGTTTTAAAAATGTAAGGAATAGAAAGTACAGATACTTGTGTGAAAATGTAATGAGTAGAAGTCAGAAGTAGGCAGAAAAATAAGTAATGGAGTAAAGTATAGATACCTAAAAAGTGTACTTAAGTACAGTAACGAAGTATTTGTACTTCGTTACTTGACACCTCTGCTCAGACTAGACTCAATGTTGGTGACGAAAACCGCTGACAAACAGCATGAAAAAAGATCGGACTCTTCTCTGTTAAAGATTCAAGTGTGCTGAATGACACGAACCATTCCACGCTCTGTTTATTGCAAAAGGTTTGGGGAGGTGGGCTTGTGACCAGAGGATCCCCTGTTCGATTCCCCGTCAGACTACAAAAACACAGTCCCTCAGACGATGTTCTTAATCAACAAATTGCCACCAGTGTAGCATTTGAGCACCTTACATGGAAACACCTTGTTATCGGCATGTGTGCGTATCAATAGGTGAATGTGAGGCATCACTGTAAAGCAATCTGGTCTACTTCACAGAGAACAGTGCCATAGAAATGCATTCCAAAAGCACTGACTAGAAATAAAGGCATGAAATACAAGAAAGCAAACTGATTTTTTTTTTAAAGAATAGACCCAAAACACACAAGCAAACACAGCGCAGGTTTGGGAGCATGTGCTTCCCATGGATGGCAACCACCCAAGCAGACAACTGGTACATCTCCATCTCTACAAAGTAACCATTTATATGCCGCAGCCATGTGAAACAGGGAAATTAAAAGGGAAATTTCTTAAGGTATGGTAATAATCACAAAAATACCCCTAAATAAATAATCACAAATATGCCTCTAAGGCTTAAATTCCAAAAATAAGCAAGATGCACAAATAAGCATATTGGATGTATTCAACACAGTTTGGACAAAAAAAAAAAAAATTGTCAGGTGAACACAGATTCCTGGCACACAGCAATGTGGAGCAGTGAACCAAGGTTGGCCTGAGCATGCAGTGTGTAACATAAGGACTTTTAAATAAAAAAGAAGCAAGATGGACAATGTACTGGATGTTATTTGATACAGTTTGGACAAAATAAAAATGGTACTTCTCATAGTCATTCCAATAGTACTCGAGAATCCTCCAAAGAGACTGGAAATTTGAGACACCCAGTCATCACCTTAATTCTTAAACCAAAATGAGGTGGAACTGATATATATATATAAAAAAAAAAAACAAACAAAAAACTGAGCTTCTCTTCTTACCATCAGATTGTCATTCACATCCCTCATGTGGTACACGTCCATAGAGACCTCAGCAGTGTTGTGGTGTCGCCCCGGGGTGCTGGTCGAAGGAACAGGGTGCTCATCTGGTTGGTTGCCCCGGGGGAGCTCAAAATAGGTGCTGTCAGGTTCCCTGGATGCACACAAACACACACATGTGAACATACAGTAAAGTTCAAATTACAAGTAAAGTGTTTCCAACCCTCACAGGGAGCTCCACAGGTGCTCAAAGTGTCCTCCTTGTTCAGCAGCAGCAGCAGACTGGGACATTTTACAGGACGATGGGTAGTCTGGTGATGGGCAGATCACTCTGCACACACACAGTTACAACAGTTATGGAAAATAACCAACAAACAGAGCAACAATAAGAAATTATTATTTTAATAACAAATAAAAACAGATCTGTCGTGCAACATTATTATTATGTCCATCCAGTCGCGGCTCGAGCAAGAAGGGTCTGGCTACAGAACTTGCACACTCTGCCGTGCTTGTAATTAACCCAAACCTTAACCCCAACCCTTGAAAATCGAGTACACTTTTACTTTATTTGACTTTATTTGCACTGACTTTGCAATCAGGGGTCAGGGGGTTGTGACTTGATTGGGTGTGCTGGGACCCCCCCCCCCCCCCCACACACACAGGTGGAATCCCTGAATTTTTAAAAATCTATAGCCTTTATTCTTCTGGATATTACACAGGGTACCATTCTACTACAATCGCCCATGATCCAAAAAGAAAGTGCAAAAACAGGATGAAGCTGCTTAATCCGGTGTCACCGACCAAACTGTCCCCCGTAAAAAATTGATCCATCCTGCCTTCACTGCGCAGGCGTTGCCAGCCGCAGTTCACGAATTATCACCTTGTTTCTGCTTAAAACTGCACTCCAGTCATCATCTGTCTCAGCGACAGATATCTCCCTCCCTGAGCCTGGTTCTGCTGGAGGTTTCTTCCTGTTAAAAGGGAGTTTTTCCTTCCCACTGTAGCCAAGTGCTTGCTCACAGGGGGTCGTTTTGACCGTTGGGGTTTTACATAATTATTGTATGGCCTTGCCTTACAATATAAAGCACCTTGGGGCAACTGTTTGTTGTGATTTGGCGCTATATAAAAAAAATTGATTGATTGATTGATTGAAGCTTTTGTACAACAATCATTTTTACATAAATTCAGCATTATTTCATCATGATAGACGGAAGAAGCGCTCAGAGTGCCATGGCTACACGAGCTGCTAGCTGATGCGTTCACTGCGTGTCCATCTTTTCAAAGCATCACTGAATATCGCCTAGTTTCTGCTTAAAACTGACTTTAGAATGATTTAAGAGGATTTACCTTGTCATCTGATGGTTAATAATCCCATTAATCCATTTGATTACTTTGGGTGAATAGGCTCTGTCTTAGACGAGTGGCTCCGAAATGACGCATGCGCAGTGGAGGCAGGGCAGACCAACTTTTAGGGGCAGACCGTTTGGTCTGCGACACCTGCTTACCTCCTAACTGGCTGACTTATAAAGTACAGACCTGGCAACCCAGCTGAAAGCAAACGAAAGGAGTTGCGGCTTCAGCCAGACATGATCAAAAACCACAAAAAATACTGCTTTGGACTCAAATTTTTACCCCGATGGATCAGGATCAAACACGTTTCAAACTGTAGTCACGACAAGTACCCCTTTTAAAGACGCTGAGCATGATTGAAGCCATTAAGACTACGAATACCTGGAAGTTACGACATACTATTAATTATTTTGAGAATCGGGATGAATTTTTTGAACAGTTTAACAATTGGATTCCGATTTCAAATCTGGTGGTGATGATGGCCGTAACTGCTACAAATACCAAGACCATTCATTGACAAAGATGGATCAAGAAGTTACTATGATGCTTCAAAACATCCTCTGATTTGCTATTTGAGATTAAATGGGAAGGAAGGAATGGTGCTCTGGGGAATATCTGGGAAGCTAAATAATTGTCATTATTTTTAATCCACAATTTTTATTTGAAACACTGGAAATCTTCTAATTCTACATGCAGCATCAATCATCCTTTGTTTATTCAAGAACCTTCCAATATTTTTCCACACCTTTGGAGCTGAAACCCTGCTCAACCCCCCTCTAGATCTGCCACTGCCACCACATGCTGCTGATCTTAGCACTTAAGTGTGTTAAAAAGACCAGTCGATCTCCAGAAAATATGTCAAAAAATAATCAGCTAATTTAATTCCTCTGTCACAATGAAATTATACATTTGGACAAGAGTAATGATAAAGAGGCATAACGAACATGTTAACGTTTGAGCCCAACACACAACAATCGTATAGGACTAATTAAAGATTCTGAATGGGTTTTGCATAGTGATGAGGTCTGTCAGTCTTTCTGTCCATTTACACTCATAAAATGGACATGTTTTGTGGAGAGATGGTCCTTGGATCACAGAACAGCTGAGACACAGTCAGATTTGTTTCATGATCTTTTTCTTTTTTTTGATTTTATATATATATGTATATATATATAAACTCCCAAACTATAATATATAGCCCTAAAAACTATATATATTCTGAATGATCATGACATGAGGAACAAACTGGTACCATTTTTTTAAACGTTGAACTGAAAATTACCCCCAAAATAGCCAGCTGTGGGTATGACCAGGCAGATTCAAATTTCTAGCCCTGTATATGTGTTGGCCATCTCTGTTTATTTAATCCCTTTCTTCAGCGACGTTATGTTCTCAATTGTTAAGCACCCAACTGTCCTGTACAACCCAGTTTGCCTTCCTGTCTGAATACATTCATTTTATGTTTGTAAAATTGCAATGTAAAAACAGTGAAATACACCACTACCTCAATTTTGATTCATTGATATTTACATTTACTGTTACCTACCTTTTGTGTGTAATTTTGTTATAAATTTGATTGCAAAACAAAGTCTGCATGAAGGACTTCAAATGTGTTTGTCTTTTAACCAAGTATTTCCACTTAGTTTGGGGAGTCCACCTCTGATAGTTCTGCTGGACAAACTTTAGCACATTAACTATTATATTTATAAGACATCAGCATTACAAAAACAAATGTTGGGCAATTGTTTTGATTAAAATTATTGGCATTTGGCTTATGTCTAAAACAGGTTAACCCGGGCAGCACCGGGTACATATATCTTGGTATTTTGACAACAAGTTTTAAGATCTATACAATCTACAAAAAGGCCAATTTTTAAAAACTCTGTCTTCTTCTGACTGATAAACATTCACTCTGCAAAGGCAGGTTCTATTTGGGTTACCAGTCGATAGACCGCTAACTCTATGTCATGGCGTGGCGTCCGTTATATTCGTCGGCATTGTTGTTTGTTTATTATGATATCTCAAAAACTGTGTGATAACTTTTTCTGTAATTTGGCAGGGGTGTAATATGGGTCATTGACGTTGTTCTTGTCTGCAAATCCTATTTGTAGATTTGTTTATTTGGAAATGGTGGCCATTTTTATGCAAAAAAATAGTCATTTTCAGCACTTAAAGGCAATTTTGTCAAAAACTGTCTGATGGGTCTGATGGGAAAACATGGGTTGTTCACATATGTCACATAAAAAATATAGTCATAGATTTGTGTGTTTGGAAATGGCAGCCATTTTTAGGAAGAAAACAGCCAATATGGGTATTTGGACCCAATTTTCTCAACTGTCCGATGACTTTTCTTTTAATTTAACAAGGGCACAATATTGGACATTAACATTATTCCTGTCCCAAAATGACTTGCGTAGATACGTTCGTTTGGAAATGGTGGCCATTTTTATGCCATAAATGGCCAGTTTGCCTTTGGCTTTAATTAAGCCGGAAGCCCACAGGTCTCACTCTAGTTTTAGTTTTGTTTTCAATTTTCCAGCATGATCGCAATGCAGTTGAATGTGAAATTTATGCAGGAATTTAATGGCAGCACTGAACGCATCATCACCTCAAAAGACAGAGTTTAAAACCATGTGTTCTTATTATTTTCAGTGATGGATTTACATCCAAGAATCAGAAGTATTCATCAGAATTATCAAGAAAAATCTGGGGAAAATATCTTGAACATCTTGTTTTCAGTTGTTTTGGTTCATAAAATAGTTGCAAAGTCAACGTGCGTTGAAATTCAGTGTGTCACATGTTTTGTTTTAATAAACAGGGAACAAACGTTCATTATACCCAGATTTTCAGGACTGTGCAGCTTTGGAGGGGACAGACACAGACAGAGTCCTGTATTAGCTTAATCTGTGCTCAGGAAGGAGGACAGGCTGTTAAAACACACGCACGCACGCCCAGGTGTGATCACACAGCAGCGTCGGGGGGCAAGCGGGCGTGCACAGACCTGTTCATCTCATCAGCGTGTCACTCAGCAGGGAGGCTCTCCTCTCCTCTCCTCTCCTCTCCTCTCCTCTCCTCTCCTCTCCTCTCCTCTCCTCTCCTCTCCTCTCTAACCCTAACCCTCCTCTCCTCTCTAACCCTAATCCTAACCCTCCTCTCCTCTCTAACCCTAACCCTCCTCTCCTCTCCTCTCTAACCCTAACCCTAACCCTCCTCTCCTCTCTAACCCTAACCCTCCTCTCCTCTCCTCTCTAACCCTAACCCTAACCCTCCTCTCCTCTCCTCTCCTCTCCTCTCTAATCCTAACCCTCCTCTCCTCTCTAACCCTAACCCTCCTCTCCTCTCTAACCCTAACCCTCCTCTCCTCTCCTCTCCTCTCTAACCCTAACCCTCCTCTCCTCTCTAACCCTAACCCTAACCCTCCTCTCCTCTCTAACCCTAACCCTAACCCTCCTCTCCTCTCTAACCCTAACCCTCCTCTCCTCTCCTCTCTAACCCTAACCCTCCTCTCCTCTCCTCTCTAACCCTAACCCTAACCCTCCTCTCCTCTCCTCTCTAACCCTAACCCTAACCCTCCTCTCCTCTCCTCTCTAACCCTAACCCTAACCCTCCTCTCCTGTCCTCTCTAACCCTAACCCTCCTCTCCTCTCCTCTCTAACCCTAACCCTCCTCTCCTCTCCTCTCTAACCTTAACCCTCCTCTCCTCTCCTCTCCTCTCTAACTCTAACCCTCCTCTCCTCTCCTCTCTAACCCTAACCCTAACCCTCCTCTCCTCTCCTCTCTAACCCTAACCCTCCTCTCCTCTCCTCTCCTCTCCTCTCCTCTCCTCTCCTCTCCTCTCCTCTCTAACCCTAACCCTAACCCTCCTCTCCTCTCCTCTCCTCTCTAACCCTAACCCTAACCCTAACCCTCCTCTCCTCTCCTCTCTAACCCTAACCCTCCTCTCCTCTCCTCTCTAACCCTAACCCTAACACTAACCCTCTTCTCCTCTCCTCACCTCTCCTCTCCTCTCCTCTGGCTTGGCCTCATATTCAATCAGTCCTGTCGATTGGTTGAACTGTTGAATTTAATTTTGCAGTATATTTTTAAGAGCACGGTGGTTAAAGAGAGTCTCTGGTTAGACTGTTCAGCGCGTGAACATGACCCTGCCCCGTACTGCGCCGTGTGTCGTACCAAAGTCCATCCACAGCATTAGTGACGAATGCGCAGGGAAAGAAAAAAAAAATAAATAAATAAATTGGGCCAAAGGTGCACGGTTTTAAACATGCACCGTATGGGAGCCGCTGCGCGCTGCAGCCTCTTTACAAAGTCTTTAATAAACTGCTGACAAAAGGCTAAATTTCTGCATCTTTATCGTTGTAATAAAAAATTACAAACAAGATGCTTTTTATTTGCAGAATCGACTGAGCTGCGTCGCTCATCAGCCGACAGTCCAAACAGAAGCGCGTCTGCAGGTTCCCGCGTGCCTGCGCGCCTCGTGCGCGTGCACGGAAACGGGCAGGTGGTTCAGAACTCAGGACTGACCCTGAACCTGCTTCACACACGGCCTGGAATACTGATCAGAATTCTAGGCACGTTAAGGCTTAAATAATGATAATGATGATGTTAACTTTTTCTTTGTTTTGTTTAATGTTATTTATTATATTATCGTAATTTTATCATTGTGCTTTGATGACGTTTCTGTGACGTTATTTTACTCTTATCTGTTCTATTTCCATTTATTTGATTTTGTGTGCCGTGAATGATCACCGCATGGGAACGTTTATCTTTTAAATGTATATGACTGTAAAGTTGAACTTGAACCTCCATATCTGCAGATATATTCGATTTGGTTGACAGAGACACTTCATGCGTCACTGCTGTTTCTCCGCAGGGTTGCCCTGATTTTATCTGGGCAGTACTGGCCGAAAATTATTATTTTTGTTCGCTCTGTGCATCGATTTGTCTTTTATTTGAACTACATGTGCGAAAGATATGTGTGCCATTTTAATAATAATAATATTAAGATAAAATCAAATGCATTCATAAACTTTTCACATACTGTAATGTGTCTACAGATTTAAGATTTATATATAAATTGAAATCTAAAATCAGCTGAACATTTTGGGTCTGCAGTACAAAAGGCATTTGGGATGTGTCTAAAAAAGGGGGCGGGGCAAACAAAACATTTTGTTTAAATACTTTTGCAACATGTGGGTATTTTGGGCCCTAAAACACGTTTATCTACAACATTATTTATGAAAATGTAAAAGCTCAAGACTGAATAATGACTGGATAGATAGATAGATAGATAGATAGATAGATAGATAGATAGATAGATAGATAGATAGATAGATAGATAGATAGATAGATAGATAGATAGATAGATAGATAGATAATTCATATTTAATTTATTAGTGTAATATAAAAAGTGTACAACAGTACATAAAACACATCATGGATAAAATGTAAAAAATTGTCCAGAAATATAACAATTGTCAGAATATGCCTTCGAGCTATAGCCTATATGTAAATAATTTATTATTATCATGTGGATTTTAAAGCTGTCTGTGTGCTCTTTCAAATCACGTCCTCTGGTGGCTTTTTGCTTGAATCTGCAGCCGCTCCATATTTTTTTTCCGTTTGACATGATTTGTGATGTGTGCGCGCACTCCCGGGTTACTGCGCCCATGACAACACGCACACAGTCTTCCCACGGGCCATTTAACACAGGAACACGCACACTCCCAGCTGAGAAGAAATTAATTTGTCATGAAATGCGAAAGTGAAATATTTCACATGTACCATCAAAAAAGACGCGAGGAAACAGTTTGGCTGGTGGTGTTTTTTTTTGTTTGTTTTTTTTTTCTGTTTTGGATATGAAAACCTCGATGACGCAGTGAAAATTCATGTTAGCTGCCAGGCCTGCAAGATGTTTTTTGTATACGCACACAATTTTAAAATCTTAAAACTAGTATCCATGACAAGGGCTTACTTCTATAATAATATCGACCTTACTTCTATAATAATATCGACCTAATCACCTCAGCTATTGTGATGCAGAGAGCAGAGCATTTAGAGCAAAATCAAATGAACACAATACGACGTATTTTATTGTAAAGATCAATATTATTATAACTATGAATCAATCAGACATATTTAAATGCAAATAAAATATAATGTAAATACTAGTGAGATCATATATATTTTATGTTCCATAAATATTAATTAAATCCGACATTACTTTTTTTTTTTTTACATAAAGATAAATCTTAAATAAATGTGAAATAAATCAGAGAGCTTTTATTATCCATATATTTTTTGCAGAGTCTATTCTAAACTGCTTTAGCTTTTCTGGTGAAAAGGATATTTGTTTAATCGCTCAAAAGTTACACTTAAAAAATTAACAGTGACAAAAATAAAATAAAATAAAATAAATGAACGTACCTTAAGGCTGTTATGATCCCAGTCCAGATAGAGAGGAATTGTGTTTTTCCGATTACTTGTCTGTTTATTATCGAACATGCCAGAAGAGTGACGCTCCATAAAAAAAAAACACAAAAACACATCGACGGACTCCAGGATTTGATAAGCGCGTTTGGAGATTATTGATTTTTCTGAGAATAAATTTTAAGTGAGCGCTAACCTGTCGCACTGAAGTGTGAGCTTTTCTGAGGGTCACCGAGGCGCAGCCGCAGCGTGTTTTTTTTTTTTTTTTGAGCTGCACAGAACCCACGGAGGCGCAGCGCGGTTTGTGCGCACAGGAGCGGGAAAAGCTGCCAGGATTTGCGCAAAGGCGGTTGAAGTCATATTTAAAGGAAATTAAGCCTTATATAGTTTGCAAACCTGTTGTTAAAGCTTAAAAAGAAAAAAAAACTATTATTTACAAACCTAAACACGCATATTTATGATTAATCAATGATTCATAATCCATAATTCATTTTAGTGCGATACAATGTGTATAATAGTACAAAAAAAGGATACACCAGTCATAAACAGAAATTTTAAAAGATGTCAAAAATAAAAAAGAATGTCAGAATTTAAAAAAAATATCAAGAAATATAAAAATTTCAATATCAAATTGCTCTAATTAAATTTTAAAAGAAAAAACGTCTGGTGACGGAATCACGTCTTGGAAAAAAACAAACAAACAAACAAACAAACAACAAACAAACAAACAAAAAGCCCTCCTTGTATGTTTGTAATAAAATGGTCGAGAATGATAATTTAACTATATAAAAATTGTCATAACTGACTTTAAAATGAAAACTATTCCAAAATCCACATCTTTATTCATAAAATCGTATTATGTATTATACACAGAAACATAGAGGGTTCAGTTAGTGCCCTTTTTCCCAGGGTCAACAGGCCACCCAATCTGGATGGTTAGAAAAAAAGTTTAACATATACATGTTACGATATTCATTGTTTGTAAAAATAGATAATAATGATGATAACAATAACAACAACAGCAATAATAATAATAATTATTATTATTCTTATTCTTCTTATCATTATTATTATTATTACAAATAATTATGTTTCGCAGCTGGCTCGGACAAGCTTTCCACAGGAAGAGTTACAGGACTTGGACGTGGATAGGGAAGTGTGGGAAGAGCAGCTTGGCTGACATCGCAATGCAGACCGGATAAGCACCAGAAAATAAATGAATGGATGAATAATAATAATAATACATACATACATACTGAGGTCAATAAATTTTCCTCTGACAGGCATTAATTGTTCCATTTAATACTGATTCACAAGTTTTTGAGTTAAAGGGATATTAAAAATACCGTCGTTAACTACATATCCCAGAAAGCAAGGCTCTTGGATACGTAAGCCTGATTGGCGCGGCTATGGTGTCGTCGTTTGTTCACAAACAAATCGGCTATATCGACAGTCGTTTTGTGGACACGTGAAGAAAAATAGTCCTTATTAAGTCGTCCGTGGAATTCTCGTGTTTTTCCGGTAACTGGTCACAGCAGAATTACTCTGAGGTATGTTTTGTCGTTGCATTTATTAGTCTGACAGACAGCTAGCTTCTTCCTAGCTTAGCGTTAGCTGTTTTGAATGAGTTTCCAGACAGCAGTTTGTTGCTGACCTCTAACTTTATCTGCTGACTTGTTCCACAAACTGTACATCAGCAAGCAGAAAATACCACCAAAGTAGTCGATTTTTACCGTCCTAATATAACTTGAGTTTATTATTATATTAACCACCTGTCGAGGTTCGGTGTTTGTTTGTCTCATAGCTAACGCTGAAAAGCTTTAAAATTGTTTCAGTATTCTATATTTTATTTTGGTATTTTGCCTTCCTTTGCAATGACTTATTTCTGGTTCCAAAGAAGAACACTTTGTGTAATTTAGTGTAACATTTATGTGCGGATGTGTGTTGGTTATGTGTAATTTCTGGATTTATAGCGCCACCTCGTGATCGTGTTAGTTAACTACCGTAGGTGCAACAAATCAACCGCACTCCTCCAGTAAAAAAAACAAAACATATAATATATATTAACAGTCATACTTTGAGGAAAAAAAAAAGCTCCAGCACCTATAAAATATTAGTTACCTTTGTTTGGCGTTTGTCTTGTGTTTGCACATTTAGCAACAGTTCTTTTCATGTTGTAGACCAGTAACAGGTTCCATGTTCCTGTTTCATAATAAAGTAATCGGGTGATGTTTGTTTTTGTTTACATTTATGTGTATGCATGTTTGCCTCTTTCGAGTGTTTTATGAAACCCAGTTGATAAAGCTCGTGTTGGTCTGTGTCCAAGTACAGGAACAGTTATGGTCATAAGATGAATTTCTCTGAGGTCTTCAAGCACTCCAACCAGCTTTGCAAAGTTTCTCCAGATGGGAAATACTTGGTAAGTCATTGAGTTTGTCTGCAGTGGAAACCACTGATTTGGTTTGTGGTGAATAAGCATAGGAAATTTAACAGAATGATTGATGAATTTGGTCAGTGAATAGTTACCTTCCACAAGGAAGCCCTGTTTTTAGCTTTGTTTCTTGCAAGTCAAGAATTGGACATATCAGTGAATCACTTCTTCTGAAACCTTGAGGAAACAATAAAATATTTGTGTCAAATGATTACACTGCAGTCAGAAAAGTGGATTAATGGAAGGGTTGGTGGGTTTGATTATAGATGGTGGGTGAGTGCTGCAGTGTCCTTGATCAAGATGCAGAGCCTCTAATCCTTCTCAGCCTTACATTACATTACTTACCAATTTAGACCCAGCAAAAAGGTGCAATTAATGTGTAGAGAAGATGATGGAGGATTTTTGGAATGTGGGAAGAAGTTACAGCTTAGACTAAATAATGGGCAGATTATGCATTATTGTAAATATTTGCTAGTTGCTCCTCTAGATTATCTGTTAGGATGTTGCACCATTATTTTCTGTCATTAAACACAGAATTCTTTGCTATAATTGTTGTGATCGGGCCAAAAAAGGGAAATAAAATTCAGTGATAGAATAATAGATACTGGTAATTAAATGCTGCTTTGGCAGTTCATAAAGCACAGTCAGACCACTTTTGATCCTGAAGACAAGAGGAGCATTAATGCTATATGGAAAAAGGTTTTAAAAAAATTGCCCCAATAATAATATAGGTATCTTGATTAAAATTGGAGAATATTTGCTGAAGTCATTGTCCAAAAAAATGATAGTTCCAAATGGGGAATTGTTGGCATTTAGCGGAGATATGTGATCTAAAAACAATTTGCTGAACTTGCTATGGGGCAATTCTACAGTAATGGAATTAGACTGAGAGCAAAATTTTGCTGTATTGTAGTAGTAGTAGTAGTAAGTCCTATATAGGCCCTGAGGCCTGTTGGTACCGTTGCTTATCTGCAGATTCTGTAGCGCGAAGCGGATGACAGCCTGTGACTCCAACTGGAGGGGACACCAGTTCGACGCAGGTTACTTCTCTGGCCGAAGCCGGCACTCGTTTACAGCTGGGTGGACTGAGACACTGTAGATTAACTGTCTTGTCTAAGGACACAAACATGTAGCACGAGCAAGATTCGAACCCAGGTCTACATATTTGTCAGGCCAGCTCCTTAGGCACTCAGCTACCTTCTCCAAATTGTAGCTAATTATTTAAAATTTGCTCTGATTGTAATTATGTTACCATAGAATTAGCATATGATGAATTCATTTTTAAAGACTCCGTGGAGATGCTAAATGATTCATTCTGCTTCTGATTTTGTCTTCCTCTAGGCTACCTGTGTCCAATACAGGCTGGTTGTGCGAGATATGGCCACCCTGCAGATCCTACACCTTTACACCTGCCTGGATCAGATATCCCACATGGACTGGTCCTCTGACTCCCTCTTTATCCTCTGTGCAATGTACAAGAGAGGCCTGGTGCAGGTACACCCATCACAATAATTACGACCTCGACTTTTGTATGATAGCTGGATGTGACTTCAGTATACCCATTGTGTTGGTCATGTTTGTTTATTTAAGAATGTTGGTGTCATAATGGTGGAATAAACACCATGAATTTTAATACCATCACAGAGCACCTGAGGATTTTTTTCCTCCACAGTGTCTAAGGTAAATGAACAGATAAGTATAATGTAGAGAGATTTTCCTGTAATTTTTGCCCTTGCTGCTGCATTGTCTGCTGTCTGTGTTGGATTTGGAGTCTCACCGTGGGTGGGGCCAGACAACACACACACACATACACAGTGAAGCAGGTGAAGATATGTGTTTTTCTTGATAAGTGCACAATTTTGGTTGGAAACCTTGGAAGAATCAGTCCAAATGAACCTGGTTTCTTCATCACACTCCACAGCATACACATTGTGAAACATTTTAGCCAAAAGAGAGAGAACCTGTTTTTCTGAACTAGCCAATATGCGGACAGTTTAAAGCCCTTTTCGTTAAGTAAATTTTTGTTAAGAGACCCATTTTATTATTTTAGGATGTTGTAGTAGGCCTGTGTTGTTTAATTGGTACACAGTATAATTTTCGCAGACAGTAGAGATTTGTACTCCACCGACTAATAGTGATAACGGCCACGGAGTTTTTTGATCCAGGAAAACTCCTCTGTGAAGTGGCTGTGTGTGTGTAAACCAGTTTTCTGCAGCAGAGAGGGGTGTTCTGAGATGAGCTGACTCTCACTGGTGTTCATGTAAAGGTGCGCTGACAGTTGATGCACACACGTCATCGTGACGATCCCACCCACTGTGTTCCCAGCTGGACGCCGTGCTTTGTTCCACCGACTGCCATGTGTTGGACGCTGCTTATATAAAATAGTTATTTCGTAGCAGATTAATCATTTTCTCTGCAAGTTGGCTGCTGAAAACGGCTGTAATTGCTCCCTGAATCACAGAGGAATGCTTCAGCAGCAGCCGTTCGCGCACACACTGAACGAGCTGGAGAAAGCATTTTGAGCCATCTAAAAAGGTAATTATTTGTCATGTTTACATTGTCATGGCTTGGTAAAAGAGGTGCATGTTCTTTCTTGTGTGCATCTGTAAAAGTATGTTTATGATAGATTTAACATCTTGTTATAATCCTTCAGACAAGCTGTGCTCTGATGCGATCTGCTGATGCAACCACTCGCTTTGTTCACTTCTTCTTTACAACACTTGACGAGCTGCACATACTGTTGGTGAGCACATCACACCACGTTGCACCACATTTAAGCTGCGCTGACACTTGGATGACTTTGATGCACGCACGTCTTCATGAAGATCCCACTTGCTGTGTTCCCAGCTGGATGCCATGCTTTGTTCCACTGCCTGCCACGCGCTCTGCACTGGACGCTGCGTAAATAAAATAATTATTTTGTAGCGGAATAATCATTTTCTCTGCAAGGTTTCTGTTGAAAATGGCTCTTATCAACACAGGTCATGCAAGTGTGTGAATCAAAGTCATGCAAGTGTCAGTGCACCTTTATGTGTGAAAGATTTTGCATATTTCAAAATTCTCTTTACACAATTGCATGCATTGGCGACACTCTTGCGATCAGTCTGCACCTGTTAAAGATGAGTTTACTTTTTTGCACTGGGGGAAGGTGGAGGCTCTGTTGCAACCTGAATCAAACATATGAGAAAGCGCCACATTTAATAATGCAAAGATTTATTTATTTTTTAAACCTAAGCGGAAATACAAATATCAGCCAGGTAACATCAATTTACCCAGACTGACTTCAAATATGAGTAAATTATTTTTCTAAAATGTTTTGGCGGTTTTGTGTTGAATTTTGTAAATGAGGACGTGGCCGTCCTGAAAGCACTTCATGTATTCAGAGTGGGTGTGCCATCTAGAGTTCAAGAAATGAAACTTTAGCCGCTGACCATAAATTTATTTAATTCTTTCACCAAAACGCAGGTTCAAATCTAAGCTTGCATCTTAGATGCACCTTCCGGCAAATTGTACCAGTGGTTTTGAGATCTGCACTATAAATGTTTTCAGAATTACATTTTTCTGTTTTTATTTTTTTGTTATTTTTATTTATTTAATTTGATCAGTTTTCCTTTGCTAAGGGACCCATTCAGAAAGATATTATAATTTTTACACTTAGGTTTATATCACAATATATACTGTTACCATGAAGGGATTCAATTTGTACCGCAATATGAATTTTAGGTTATAACATGCAGCCCTATGCTGTAGCATTTTTCAAACCTTCCAGTTCCAATATTTGTATATTTTTGAGGATTAAAAACAATCATTACATTTTGTACGTGGCATTATCATTTCAAAGTGGTCTAAAGTACATTGATATGGAATCTGGGGGATTTGTGATTACTGCTGCTTTATTTATTTTTTGGGGGGTGGAATGAACTGCTTGTGGACGACAATGATCCTCCTCCTGTGATCTATGATCTTTACCACTTGATTGTTTGGACAAATTGATCACTATGAATACTGGACTTACCTGGATACTTAGTTCCATCATATCTGTCTTGCATGTTTGAAATTGAATTGCTACACTGTGTTTATTTGTATTTTTATGTTATTGGTAGTATGGCCGGAGCGGACGGCCAGTCCTCTGAGACTGATATGCTTGGGATTTCGTTCTACAATCAAAACTGTTGCCTATGTGCTTGTTCAAGCAAGTGGGTAAAATTTACCCTGTGAAGCACCTTAGCATGACATATGTTGTGATTTGACACTGTATAAATAAATTGAATTGCATGAAAAAAGCCTCAGGGATATAGCCAGTTAAAAATGTGAAAGAGCCATTGGGTCCTCTGTGCTGAGTACAATGGGCCTTTTGCAATTTCAGTAGGCCATTTCGCACGCGATTCACAGGCTTTTTTTATGTTTAATAATATCCCCGGGAAGAGTTACAGGTCTTTGCCAAGGATAGGAAAGTGTGGGATGATCTGCTTGTTCTGCTGCCACCGCGACCCAGACCAGATAACTGGCTGAAAATGAATGATGACACATGACTAATCAGTATCATCATCAAAGGTTGGGCTAACCTACAAATCTTGATTAAAGTACTTAAGGTTCTTCATTATTCAATTACAGTAATAGTGTTTATTGAAATTATTTCTGGAAGAAAATATTTTCACAGGAAAAATAGGTATCTTGACGGATCTCGGTGCAGGTGTGTTAATCGGGACAACATGGTAATGTGGCTGAGGATGTAATGCAACACAGTGTAAAAGCTGGCAATGAGCTGTCGGTTAATTGGGTTGTATTGAAAAATCAAATTTTTTGATAATTGCAGTTTTTAAAAAATGTGTTTTTTGACAAATCACAGTGGAATATTTTGTGTTGATCATGTAAAATAAACAGCTAAAGGTATCATCTTTGATTATATTAACTTGCGATGCCGTTAATTTTGCATTTGTTGTCAGAACAGCAACAACAAAGGGTTGCTTTTGCATATTAAAGTTTGATAATATAATTTGCATTTCAGTACAGTATTTTCTGGTGTATAAGTCACAACTGTTAAAAAAAAAAAAAAAAAAAAAAAAAGCATCTTAAAGAGGGAAAAACTCATATTGAAGGCAAACTTATTTCTTTCTGTATTATTAACTCTTTAATTTGGGATTTTTGTGTGTTGTTGGAGTGTACCTTTTGTTATTGCCATGCATTCTTTTATTATTAGAGTTTATTTTGGTCAGTGCTTTGATTCCTGGAAAAGCTTGATCATAAGAGGAGAACGTCTCCACAAACGGCGGGAGAAGAGGAAAACTAGAAGGGTAGAAATGAGAGTTGGGACTTTGAATGTTGTTAGTATGACTAGTAAAGGGAGAGAGCTGGCCGATATGATGGAGAGGAGAAAGGTAGACATAATGTTTTTCACTGCTCAAACCATAACATTACAGGCTTATCAAGCCTGAAGGTCAAATTGCCTGACTGTTTTCCTCCAGAGGAATTTTTTCGACCTGGGGAACATTGGCTGTTTCTTATCTCAACTCACAAAGACAATAAACTGCTTTTCACAGGACTGAAGCATGCGCCATTCCCTCCCCCCACCCGCCCCCTGTCTCCCAGCAATACTCCCCTTTCCGGCGCCGGCTAATGTCAGTCCTTTCCCCTTCAGCGGGGGCGGTGCAGCTTTAGCTGCAGCCCACGTTCTTCCCCCCCAAGCTGACGGCGGCGCATCTCAGGGTTGCTGCGTGGCCTTCACCCTCTTGCCTCAATTCGGATAACGGACTTCTTCAAACAGTGCACATAAACAATGTCAAATGTGTATGTGCTGTTTTTAATTCTGATGTGTGCCATTATTACGGTAAACAAGTAATAATTGTGGACTAATTGCTGTCTGAGGTAACTGGAGTGTAAACATAATTTCTCCACTGTGAGATCAATAAAGTATATCTCATTGTGTGTGCAAGAGACCAAGTGGAAGGGAAGTAAGAGCAGGAGCATCGGTGGTGGGTTCAAGTTGTTGTACCATGGTGAGGACAGGAAGAGAAATGGTGTTGGGGTTATTTTAAAGGAAAAATATGTTAAGTGTGTTGGAGGTTAAGTGACTGTCTGACAGGGTGATGAGTGTAAAGTTGGAAATTGAAGGGGTGATGATGAATATCATCAGTGCATATGCCCCACAGGTAGGTTGTGAGATGAAGGAGAAAGAAGATTTCTGGACTGTTAGATGAAGTGGTGGGGAGTGTGCCCAAGCATGAAAGAGTGGTGATAGGAGCAGACTTCAGTGGGCATGTTGGTGAAGGGAACACAGGTGATGAGGAAGTAATGGTAGATATGGTATCAAGGATATGAATGTGGAAGGACAGAAGAGAGTTGATTTTGCAAAAAGGATGGAAATGGCTGTGGTGAATACCTACTTTAAGAAAAGGGAGGAGCACAGGGTAACATATGAGTGGAGGAAGGTGCACACAGGAGGACTACATTCTTTCTAGGAGGTGCAAGCTAAAAGAAATCAGACTATAAGGTGGTGGCAGGAGAGAGTGTCGTTAGACAGCATAGGATGGTTGTTTGTAGGATGATTTAGAGGTAACGTGTGACAAATTAGCAGTCACTGTTAAAGTATCGTATGTTTTAAGGGAACTTAAATGTTCTAGTACTTTATCATATAGCCATTTAAGTCTCAATACATCATCATATCCAAAGTCAGTAAGCAATATCTGTAATCGATTGCAGGTAACATCAGTGTGGAGGAGGGTCACTGAAGTAGGTGTTGCAAGCATGGCTTGTGTTATCTGTGGACAGCTGATAAATCTTTATTTCAGCGACTATGTCAAGTTAACTGATAAAGGTTGTGCTGGAATCAACAAGGCCAATCATGAGAGAAACTTGGATGATCCTGATATTGTTTTCTCTGAACATCATGACCACCTGCTGCATAAGTTATGCAGAAAGATACACACAAACCCAAAAGTTATCAAAACTGCTCAAAAGCGCCAACATTCACAATCACCTGTTATAAGAGTGAATCTCAGATCTCAAGAAGGTGCCTTTGATTTCAAAACACACTGTCTGTTCTGTGGGGTCTTTGTCGAACAGTCTCTTGCCAAGAAAAAAACAAACAAGCCTAGTTACCAGTATAGTCATGTGATGACTCTTGGTTTTCAACAAAATATATTGACTCAATGTCAAAGTAGGCAAGATGACTGGGCTACCAAGGTACAATCTCGCCTGTCGGCTGTGAACGACCTGCCTGCAGAGGAAGCCATCTACCACCGTGCATGCAAGGCCATGTTCATGACAGACAAAGACCTCCCTTGTTTGTCATCACAAGAGGAGGATGCATCTTCAAACAAAAGAAGAAAACTTGGTCATCCAAGATCTTTGACTAAGGCCACTGCTCTGCAGTATGCATTTGACTATCTGGAGGAGAATCATGATGAGACAATAACACTTTATGAGCTACATAAACACATGATTGAAATTAGTGGTCTAGATGAAGATGTGTACAGCCAGGCACAATTGAAACGAGAACTGAAGCAACATAACAACAGTGAGGCATCTTGCAAATATTATTACTCTCACATCAAATGTGAAAACAATTATTCAAGAGGCACATGACAGAGCTCGTGAGCTGGATGAACTCTCAAGCATGAATAGGCTAATCAAAAGTGTCGGTAAATACATCAGAACAGAGATCAAGTCCATGGAGCATCATGACAACAAGTACCCTACCACAGCAGAGATGGGCTCTGAAGATGGAAATCTGGCATATCTGCCCCATTCCTTGCGGTTGCTCCTTGGCAGTATAATCAAGAGCAAGAATGCCAAGTTACACATGGCTTCAATAGGCCAATCTATTATGCAGTCGACATGCCCTCGCTCATTTCTTCCAACACTCCAAGTTGGTCTGAGCATGACCCTGGAACACAAGTATGGGCACAGGGACCTGGTGGATATGATCAACAAGCTTGGCTTCTGTTCTTCATACTCAGAAGCCAACAAATATCGCACCAATGCTGCAGCAATCCAAGGAGTTGATTTGCCAGAAGAAGTGTCAAGGTCCTTCCTGCAGTACCAGGCCGACAATGTAGATCATGCTTCTCGGACCTTGGATGACCATGGGTCAATTCATGTCATGGGACAAATGGCGACATTCACTCCAGCTATCAAGACTATCAGACAGATCCCACGACTCAAGGTGGACATGGAGGTCATCAGACGCCTGTCCAAAGTCAGCTTGGTGGAACAGAAGGGTCCCAAGACAGTTCTGTCCAAAATTGTCTGCCAAAGTATTCAGGTCTTCCAGCAAGATATGTGGAATACCAACCTGGATATTATGTGGGCAGTTGCCTTCCACCTCCCACAACCACCACCCATGTGGTCAGGCTGCATGCAGATGCTTCATCACATCCTGGAAGAAGCTCAGACATATTTCTACCTATGATAGACCGACACCATCAGACCCCACCTGTGTATGGTCCACACTGGAGTATGTAGTTGACCATGCTCGTCGCTACAACACTACTCCAGTGATCACCTTCGACCAGCAGTTGTGGTGGATAGCTAATATGGTCATAGAGGCCCAGCCAAGAGACAGTCTCAGTGTCTCAGTACCAGGTGTCTTCAGAGAAGAGGAATCATGCTGTGTTGATCCTGTACAAGGTAGTTTTTCCAGTTAAGTTCTTTGTACATGATTTTAGTACTCCCCATTGTTTCACTGTATTATGTGTTTTATATTTTTATCTTCAGCAGATGTTTTTGTGAACTGTGTTCCTGGTTATTTTTTTAGAGAATCCTGTTGAGGCAGTTGAATCAGACATGGTTGTAGAGGCACATGATGATGTGCCAGCCACAATGGATGAGCAAGAAGATGAAGATGATGATGATGAGTGTGCTGATAGTCTCTGTATGTACATATGTACTTTAATCAATCAATCAATTCAATCAATCAATTTTTTTATATAGCGCCAAATCACAACAAACAGTTGCCCCAAGGCGCTTTATATTGTAAGGCAAGGCCATACAATAATTATGTAAAACCCCAACGGTCAAAACGACCCCCTGTGAGCAAGCACTTGGCTACAGTGGGAAGGAAAAACTCCCTTTTAACAGGAAGAAACCTCCAGCAGAACCAGGCTCAGGGAGGGGCAGTCTTCTGCTGGGACTGGTTGGGGCTGAGGGAGAGAACCAGGAAAAAGACATGCTGTGGAGGGGAGCAGAGATCGATCCCTAATGATTAAATGCAGAGTGGTGCATACAGAGCAAAAAGAGAAAGAAACAGTGCATCATGGGAACCCCCCAGCAGTCTACGTCTATAGCAGCATAACTAAGGGATGGTTCAGGGTCACCTGATCCAGCCCTAACTATAAGCTTTAGCAAAAAGGAAAGTTTTAAGCCTAATCTTAAAAGTAGAGAGGGTGTCTGTCTCCCTGATCTGAATTGGGAGCTGGTTCCACAGGAGAGGAGCCTGAAAGCTGAAGGCTCTGCCTCCCATTCTACTCTTACAAACCCTAGGAACTACAAGTAAGCCTGCAGTCTGAGAGCGAAGCGCTCTATTGGGGTGATATGGTACTACGAGGTCCCTAAGATAAGATGGGACCTGATTATTCAAAACCTTATAAGTAAGAAGAAGAATTTTAAATTCTATTCTAGAATTAACAGGAAGCCAATGAAGAGAGGCCAATATGGGTGAGATATGCTCTCTCCTTCTAGTCCCCGTCAGTACTCTAGCTGCAGCATTTTGAATTAACTGAAGGCTTTTTAGGGAACTTTTAGGACAACCTGATAATAATGAATTACAATAGTCCAGCCTAGAGGAAATAAATGCATGAATTAGTTTTTCAGCATCACTCTGAGACAAGACCTTTCTGATTTTAGAGATATTGCGTAAATGCAAAAAAGCAGTCCTACATATTTGTTTAATATGCGCTTTGAATGACATATCCTGATCAAAAATGACTCCAAGATTTCTCACAGTATTACTAGAGGTCAGGGTAATGCCATCCACAGTAAGGATCTGGTTAGACACCATGTTTCTAAGATTTGTGGGGCCAAGTACAATAACTTCAGTTTTATCTGAGTTTAAAAGCAGGAAATTAGAGGTCATCCATGTCTTTATGTCTGTAAGACAATCCTGCAGTTTAGCTAATTGGTGTGTGTCCTCTGGCTTCATGGATAGATAAAGCTGGGTATCATCTGCGTAACAATGAAAATTTAAGCAATACCGTCTAATGAATAATGAATATAAGTCATGGCTAATCATGTACAAATTTAATTGACAGTGAGCCATTCTTAAGTATATATAGTGCTTCTGGTGGTGGCATATGTGGTGGTGGTGTTATCGTTCAGCCTCTGAAAACAGTGTAGAAGTTTTGACAAAAGTAGCTCACCTTGTCAAACAAGTGTCAGAAAGCAGCGTCACTCTGGAAGAAGCTCTGACGTCTGATTCCATATCACAGCTCAAGGCAGCTTCTACAGAATGGCGTGGATCTCTGGGTGGACACTGCACAGCCAAGCTGTAGTTCATGTACATGACACTAGTTGCTATCCTCCATTCATTAATCAGGGCAGGTCGCACAGGAAACTGGTCATTGTACCTGCAAGCGCTGCATCATATGTTACCTTACCTGGCTGCTTCAGGACATCACAACTACACCAAGTCCCTAGTTCTGTACTTGTACAAGATGGAGAAGCTCCAGGAGACCCATCCCCAAGTATACAGCAAGTTCATCGATGGCTTTTTTTGTCCTGAGAAGAACTGACAAGTATTGGGCAGGGATATACAGTGACCTATACACTCAGCAAGTCCTGATGAGGAACGTCAAAGCAGTTGGTGGTCTGACAAGAGGCCGAGGTTTTGAAGAGTCTACTAGTCTGATATGGTTGCTGTCTACCCCTGCATGCGCAGAAGTCAACAAAGTCATGAATGAGATTACTGGTCTTCTTGACACCAAGGAAGCAGAGGTCCACAAGGACAGGTCTGCATCTTGGCTAGAGATGCCAAGGATGTACAGACTATTCTTCACTACTTCTCAGAACGGAAACCCTTCTCACACGATTCAAGGGAACTACAAAGTCTGTCATCTGGAGTTATCGCTGACAAGTTTGTGAATGTTGACAATGCAGAGTCAGTTGGTCAGGCCATATTGCAATCTATGTAGGGCATATCTGCTCTAGAAGTGCTGTATGGCTGTAAGTCTGGCAATAATCTTGACTTTGAGAGGGCAGCCAGGTTCAGCAGCAAGGTGGCCTCAAGATCGGTGTATCTGCCCCACCGACCTGTGATGCAGCCAGGTACCACAGCTACCAAGTATATCACCAGGTTCAGACCTGGCTTGGCAAACATCTTGATCCAACCAAGTGGGGCTGGCTGCTGCACGAGGGCCAACATGCTGAGAGGCTAAAACCAGTGAAGATGCAAAAGGAAGCTGCACCAGCCTCATTGTTGAAACTTGTCAAATGCAATTCACAAGGCAAGTGTGACAGAAACATCTGCTCCTGTTGCAAGAATGGACTGCCATGTACCCTGGCTTGTGGTTACTGCAAGGGCATAACCTGCTCCAATGCTGCAGGAACCACAGAAGCAGAGTCTCTGGAAGACTAGTATGACTGTCAATGCTTAATCCAAGTACACGGGTGTCAGAGCTAAACTTGATGGGAGAATTTTTAATTTCACTGTGACCACTTTGCATCAACATACTAGATTGTTGTTAGATGATAGGTTTATACTACAGATGTTTGATTCACATCTTGTCTGTGTGAATGTATGTAGGATGATAATAGACTGTATTTTTTTTAAATTTAACTGCATAAATAAACTCAATTTGTACCACAATATTTTATGACTTTTTGTGAATTTTGAAATATCATAATACAGACCATAAATTATGTAAAAATATCAATGAAAAAGACTTCCTTGACATAAAAAACATAGGTTTAGACACCTTATTTTCCTTTCTAGCTTTAATAGCAAGGAAATTATGGCACTTTTCACAACCACTGTGGCCATCACCCAGATCATGGCAGATTTTTTTATTCTGGCTAGTAGAGCCCATTTGCTACCTAAATCAGTTGAAAAACCTTTGATAACAATTTTGTTGAACCTCAGTCATTTATTTACTGGATTAAGACAAAGGAACAGAGGTTAGGGGGGTAAAAGATGCACATGGTAATGTGAGTAGTGTGTGTTGAGAAGGTGGAGGGAATATTTTGAGGAGCTGATGAATGAAGAAAATGAGAGAAAAGGCTGGATGATGTGGTGAGAGTAAGTCAGGAAGTACAAGAGATTAGTAAGGAAGAAGTGAGGGCTGCTGTGAAGAGTGGAGGCATGGAAATGTCTAGGAGAGATGGCAGTGGAGTTTCTAACCAGATTGTTTAATGAAATCTTGGAAAGTGAAAGGATGCCTGAGGAGTGGAGACGAAGTGTGCTGGTTCCTGTTTTCAAGAACAAGGGTGATGTGCAGAGCTGCAGTAACTACAGAGGCATAAAGTTGATCAGCCACAGCATGAAGTTATTGGAAAGAGTAGTAGAAGCGAGGCTTAGAAAACAGGTGAAGATCTGTGAGCAGCAATACGGTTTCCTGCCGAGAAAGAGCACTACAGTTGCAATGTTTGCTCTGAGAATACAGTAGTGTTCAGAATAATAGTAGTGCTATGTGGCTAAAAAGATTAATCCAGGTTTTGAGTATATTTCTTATTGTTACATGGGAAACAAGGTACCAGTAGATTCAGTAGATTCTCACAAATCCAACAAGACCAAGCATTCATGATATGCACACTCTTAAGGCTATGAAATTGGGCTATTAGTAAAAAAAAAAAAAAAAAAAAATAGAAAAGGGGGTGTTCACAATAATAGTAGTGTGGCATTCAGTCAGTGAGTTTGTGAATTTTGTGGAACAAACAGGTGTGAATCAGATGTCCCTATTTAAGGATGAAGTCAGCACCTGTTGAACATGCTTTTCTCTTTGAAAGCCTGAGGACAATGGGATGTTCAAGACATTGTTCAGAAGAACAGCGTAGTTTGATTAAAAAGTTGATTGGAGAGGGGAAAACGTATACGCAGGTACAAAAAATTATAGGCTGTTCATCTACAATGATCTCCAATGCTTTAAAATGGACAAAAAAACAGAGATGTGTGGAAGAAAATGGAAAACAACCATCAAAATGGATAGAAGAATAACCAGAATGGCAAAGGCTCACCCATTGATCAGCTCCAGGATGATCAAAGACAGTCTGGAGTTACCTGTAAGTGCTGTGACAGTTAGAAGACGCCAAAATGAAGCTAATTTATTTGCAAGAATCCCCCGCAAAGTCCCTCTGTTAAATAAGACATGTGCAGAAGAGGTTACAATTTGCCAAAGAACACATCAACTGGCCTAAAGAGAAATGGAGGAATATTTTGTGGACTGATGGGAGTAAAATTGTTCTTTTTGGGTCCAAGGGCCGCAGACAGTTTGTGAGACGACCCCCAAACTCTGAATTCAAGCCACAGTTCACAGTGAAGCATGGTGGTGCAGGCATCATGATATGGGCATGTTTCTCCTACTATGGTGTTCGGCCTATATATCGCATTCCAGGTATCATGGATCAGTTTGGATATGTCAAAATACTTGAAGAGGTCATGTTGCCTTATGCTGAAGAGGACATGCCCTTGAAATGGGTGTTTCAACAAGACAATGACCCCAAGCACACTAGTAAACGAGCAGAATCTTGGTTCCAAACCAACAAAATTAATGTTTTGGAGTGGCCTGCCCAATCCCTGGACCTAAATCCAATTGAGAACTTGTCGGGTGACATCAAAAAAGCTGTTTCTGAAGCAAAACCAAGAAATGTGAATGAATTGTGGAATGTTGTTAAAGAATCTTGGAGTGGAATAACAGCTGAAAGGTGCCAGAAGTTGGTTGACTCCATGCCTCGCAGATTATTGGTTATACACTAAATACTAGTTTAGTGACTCACAGGATTGCTAAAAAAGCACTTTGAAAATAATAGTTTTGAGTTTGTAGCGTCAACAGCAGATACTACTATTACTGTGAACACCCCCTTTTCTACTTTGTTTTTTTTTTTTTGTTTTTTTTACTAATAGCCCAATTTCATAGCCTTAAGAGTGTGCATATCATGAATGCTTGGTCTTGTTAGATTTGTGAGAATCTACTGGTACCTTGTTTCCCATGTAAGAATAAGAAATATACTCAAAACCTGGATTAATCTTTTTAGTCACATAGCACTACTGAACACTACTGTACTGTTGAAGTATAGAGAAGGCCAGAAAGAATTACATTGTGTGTTTGTGGACTTACAACCCCTGGCAAAAGTTATGGAATCACCGGCCTCGGAGGATGTTCATTCAGTTGTTTAATTTTGTAGAAAAAAACCAGATCAGATATGACACAAAACTAAAGTCATTTCAAATAGCAACTTTCTGGCTTTAAGAAACACCATAAGAAATCAGGAAAAAAAAATTGTGGCAGTCAGTAACGGTTACTTTTTTAGACCAAGCAGAGGGAAAAAATATGGAATCACTCAATTCTGAGGAAAAAATTATGGAATCATGAAAAACAAAAACGTTCCAACACATCACTAGTATTTTGTCGCACCACCTCTGGCTTTTATAACAGCTTGCAGTCTCTGAGGCATGGACGTAATGAGTGACAAACAGTACTCTTCATCAATCTGGCTCCAACTTTCTCTGATTGCTGTTGCCAGATCAGCTTTGCAGGTTGGAGCCTTGTCATGGACCATTTTCTTCAACTTCCACCAAAGATTTTCAATTGAATTAAGATCTGGACTATTTGCAGGCCATGACATTGACCCTATGTGTCTTTTTGCAAGGAATGGTTTCACAGTTTTTGCTCTATGGCAAGATGCCTTATCATCTTGAAAAATGATTTCATCATCCCCAAACATCCTTTCAATTGATGGGATAAGAAAAGTGTCCAAAATATCAACGTAAACTTGTGCATTTATTGATGATGTAATGACAGCCATCTCCCCAGTGCCTTTACCTGACATGCAGCCCCATATCATCAATGACTGTGGAAATTTACATGTTCTCTTCAGGCAGTCATCTTTATAAATCTCAGTGGAACAGCACCAAACAAAAGTTCCAGCATCATCACCTTGCCCAATGCAGATTCGAGATTTATCACTGAATATGACTTTCATCCAGTCATCCACAGTCCACGATTGCTTTTCCTTAGCCCATTGTAACCTTGTTTTTTTCTGTTTAGGTGTTAATGATGGCTTTCGTTTAGCTTTCCTGTATGTAAATCCCATTTCCTTTACGCGGTTTCTTACAGTTCGGTCACAGACGTTGACTCCAGTTTCCTCCCATTCGTTCCTCATTTGTTTTGTTGTGCATTTTCGATTTTTGAAACATATTGCTTTAAGTTTTCTATCTTGACGCTTTGATGTCTTCCTTGGTCTACCAGTATGTTTGCCTTTAACAACCTTCCCATGTTGTTTGTATTTGGTACAGAGTTTAGACACAGCTGACTGTGAACAACCAACATCTTTTGCAACATTGCGTGATGATTTACCCTCTTTTAAGAGTTTGATAATCCTCTCCTTTGTTTCAATTGACATCTCTCGTCTTGGAGCCATGATTCACTTGGTGCAGCTCTCCAGGATGTGATCACTCCTTTTTAGATGCAGACTAACAACCAGATCTGATTTGATGCAGGTGTTGGTTTTGGGGATGAAAATTTACAGGGTGATTCCATAATTTATTCCTCAGAATTGTGATTCCATATTTTTTTCCCTCTGCTTGGTCTAAAAAAAGTAACCGTTACTGACTGCCACAATTTTTTTTTCCTGACTTCTTATAGTGTTTCTTAAAGCCACAGAGTTGCCATTTGAAATTACTTTAGTTTTATGTCATGTTTGTGATCTGCTTTTTTTTCTACAAAATTAAACAACTGAATGAACATCCTCCGAGGCCGGTGATTCCATAATTATTGCCAGGGGTTGTAGAAAAAGCTTATGATAGGGTGCCAAGAGAAGAGCTGTGGTATTGTATGAGGAAGTCTAGAGTGACAGAGAAGTATGTTATGGCGGTGCAAGACATGTACAAGAATAGTGTGATAGCGGTGAGATGCACAGTCGAAATGACACTCATTCAAGGTGGAGGTGGGATTACACCAAGGATCAGCTCTGAGTCCTTTCTTGTTTGCAAAGGGATGGACAGGTTGACAGATGAGATCAGACAGGAGTCCCCATGAACTATGATGTTTGCAGATGACGTGATCTGTAGTGAGAGTAGAGAGCAGGTTGAGTTTAGTCTGTAGAGGTGGAGATATGCTCTGGAGAGCAGAGGAAGACAGTACATGTGTGTGAATGAGAGGGAGCCCACTGGAATAGTGCAGTTACAAGGAGTAGAAGTGGTGAAAGTAGATGAGTTTAAATACTTGGGTTCAGTTGTTCAAAGTAATGGAGAGTGTTAGAGAAGTGAAGAAGAGTGCAGGTGGAGTGGGTGGAGAAAGGTGGCAGGAGTGATTTGTGACTGAAGAATATCAGCAAGAGTGAAGGGGAAAGTTTACAAAACAGTAGTGAGACCACCTATGTTGTATGGTTTAGAGACTGTGGCACTAACAAAAAGACAGGAGGCAGAGCTGGAGGTGGCAGAGCTGAAGATGTTGAGATTCTCTTTGGGAGTGACAAGAACGGACAAGATTAGGAATGAACATATCAGAGGGACAGCTCAGGTGGGACGGTGGGAGACAAAGTCAGAGAGGTGAGATTGAGATGGTTTGGACATGTGCAGAGGAGGGACCCAGGGTATATAGGGAGAAGGATGCTGAGGATGGAGCCACCATGCAGGAGGAGAAGAGGGAAGCCAAAGAGGAGGTTTATGGATGTGCTGAGGGAGGACATGCAGGTATTTGGTGTGACAGAGGAAGACACAGAGGACAGGGTGAGATGGAAACAATTGATCTGCTGTGGCGCCCCCTAACTGGAACAGCCAAAAGAAAAAGAATTGAATTTGTAATTTTTTGTTATATAAATTGCACCCGAGTGTAAGTCGCAGGACCTCCTAAAGTAGTAAGGAAAAAAGTGACTTATACTTCAAAAGATATGGTAATCACTTTGGTGACAGTCAGTCTTTATCAGCTTTTCGCATATTGTAGATTTTTTTTTTTTATGTTGTTTCATTTTGAAAAAGGAAATCACTTTGCATATCCCTTGGTGACAGGTGCGTAAGATTAATGCATTAATTATGACTTACAAGCAAAATGAATGTTTGTTTTTTTTTGTTTAAAATGGATAAAATGCCTGAACATTAACTTCAGATTAATAATATTAAATTATATTGTTAAATTAATAATATTAAATACATGTAAAATGTTTTCGTCTGTCCTTTTTTGTTTGCCTTTTTGTGTTCCGAATCCATTGCACAGATCATTCAACACCTGAAAGTGTATGTGTGGATATTTTGTGTTCCACGTCATTCATTTACCTGTTTCTTGTTTCTTTGTATCTGTTTCTTGATATTTGACCACCAAACTCTTACAAACCCACATTTATGGAAAACCTTTTATATTCTTTTTGACTTGCCTCTGTCCTTTTTCACTCATTGTCACTCAAATCGACTCTCTCTGTGACAGTGGACATTTTTATTACCAAAGCATTCAGCGATTTTATATATAAAAAAAAAAAATGCAGTTTTAGTTTTGTGCGCGTCACTGTGTCTGTCATGTACCTTTGAAGCGGTAAGCAGCGCCAGTCTTTCATGATGTCCAATGCACAGGTTTTGCTTGTAGTCAGAAAAGAGGAAGTTTTGTTGTGATGGCGAGGGATGTTGGACGTCCAGTCACACGTTCGTCTGTCTCTTCAGGTGTGGTCTCTGGAACAGCCGGAGTGGCACTGTAAGATTGATGAGGGCTCAATTGGACTAGTCTCCTCACGCTGGAGTCCAGACGGACGTCACATTCTCAACACCACCGAGTTCCATGTAAGTGTGAAGTTTGTGTGTGTGTGTGTGTATGTGCAAGTGTGTTTTTTTTTTTTTTTTTTTTTTTTTTTTTTTTTTTTTTTTTTTTTTTTTTGCTTATGCTTGTCTGGTTTCAACTGTTGCTGGCCCACTAGGAAGGTTGACCTGAAAATAGCCGGACACCAGAGCCTTCCTTGAACGCTCCTAGTCCCGCCCACCTGCTGCATGTATTCAGCGCGATTTCAAGCCGCCCCTCCTGTTAGCGTCCTGTCATACAGGGGTCTCAGTACCTCTGCAACATGGCTGCAGATGTAGCTTTCCCGTGACATCGTGTTTTGTTAATGATCGATTGCTTATAAAATGCCATAATGGTATGCTTCTTTCAGTGAAAGAAGTTACAATGATTTAAAGTCCAAAATACTTAAAAGTATAGTAATAGAATAGCATTCTTCTATGTGCTCATAAAACTTCATCAAGATCCATTCATAACTTTTTGAGTGCAGCGTTCCTTTATCTGTAACATTCTTCTGTATCCTGGATGCAGAATATGTGCTGGATCAACTCAAAATGATGTACATTATTCATCTGCTCCCAAAATGTTACCAAAGTTCATTATTAACAAATATTTGGAATAAATTTTTGTGAATGCTTAAATCTGCCCTTTTAAATTTCACAAAACTCACAGAGTTTAGTTTCTGTCGAAATCCAAACATTATAATGTCAGTTTATTTTTGTAACATGTTTCAAAAATCCAATTCATTTTAATAACAAGAACATAGTTGTCTGGGGGGAATTCCATGGTGAATATTGCATTTTCCTTCTAAGGCCATCATGCAGACAGACTGGAGGAGGACATGTGTGAGGTTTTGAGATGACCTTTGACCTCGCTTGATGTGCGTGCATGCTAACAACTGTAAGATCTCTGTGACATCGGTTGTGTTACTTGGTTTCAAAAAGTGTTTTTAGATTTATAAGTGTTTATTTCTCACTAAGTTTTACAAAATATACGAGAACCATGTTTATATAGAAATAAGCTGTTTCAGAGCATTTTCCACCATTCTGGATTATTTTGTTTGAGCGAGCAGCCAGCTGATGTCATGCTGCTTTTTTACTCCAATTGGTAGACACCTTGTTCTTCCCAGCATCCTCGTGCAAATCGGGGGAAGCCCCCACATGATGTATGACGTCGCTACCAAATGTAGGTCATGGCATCTGATTGCTTGAATTTCTCCCCATCAGGGGTGTAAATTGTAAATTGTTTCCAGGTAGTGTAAATTTTGATCATAGTGCTAAAAGCATATTATGAATCCCTTATTTAAATGCTAAACAATATAATTACGGTGGGGCCAAAGGAAATTCTTTCTCTGACTTAAAAAAAAAAAAAAAAAAAAAAAAATCCAGAGACCATACAGCTTTAAAACGTCTTGTGGATCTTGGATCCAAAATATGTTGCATCAAATTTAAAATAAAACCTGTCGTTTACTACAACATTATTGATCTGCTCACCAAAATTTAATCTACATTCTCTCACTGTGGAGGAAAAATTGAGGTTTTCCTCATGTCTGCTGGAGCAGAGCGTACTGGGCCAGTGTCATCCCTTGCTTTCTCCACATTCATGACTAAACATCTCTTCATAGCCTGGACTAGCCAAAGGCTAGGTTTGTATTATTATGGCAGAGGTCCTTAACGTGTTCCTCGGAGTGTGGAAAGCCAGAAAGCTCGGTAGGTACGTTGCTTGTGGTACCTGTTGGAGTCTCCTCCAGGTGCATCTGTTTTCTGTTTCAACCAAAAATAATTCTCTCTGCATCGTATGTCTGAATCCTGAGTGCTCCTTGTGTCGCCAGTATCAATTTTGCTGGCATTATCACAGAAATTCCACAACACTTGCAACTTTTCATTGAGTTAAGAAACACACACACACGCCAGTGACAGCGCTACCTGCTTGGTGGAGGTAAAATAATGAAGTCAATTTGGATATTAAAACATACAGTAGTGTTCAGAATAATAGTAGTGCTATGTGACTAAAAAGATTAATCCAGGTTTTGAGTATATTTCTTATTGTTACATGGGAAACAAGGTACCAGTAGATTCAGTAGATTCTCACAAATCCAACAAGACCAAGCATTCATGATATGCACACTCTTAAGGCTATCAAATTGGGCTATTAGTAAAAAAAGTAGAAAAGGGGGTGTTCACAATAATAGTAGTGTGGCATTCAGTCAGTGAGTTTGTCACTTTTGTGGAACAAACAGGTGTGAATCAGGTGTCCCCTATTTAAGGATGAAGCCAGCACCTGTTGAACATGCTTTTCTCTTTGAAAGCTTGAGGAAAATGGGACGTTCAAGACACTGTTCAGAAGAACAGCGTAGTTTGATTATAAAGTTGATTGGAGAGGGGAAAACGTATACGCAGGTGCAAAAAATTATAGGCTGTTCATCTGCAATGATCTCCAATGCTTTAAAATGGACAAAAAAATCAGAGACGCATGGAAGAAAACGGAAAACAACCATCAAAATGGATAGAAGAATAACCAGAATGGCAAAGGCTCACCCATTGATCAGCTCCAGGATGATCAAAGACAGTCTGGAGTTACCCGTAAGTGCTGTGACAGTTAGAAGACGCCTGTGTGAAGCTAATTTATTTGCAAGAATCCCCCGCAAAGTCCCTCTGTTAAATAAAAGACATGTGCAGAAGAGGTTACAATTTGCCAAAGAACACATCAACTGGCCTAAAGAGAAATGGAGGAATATTTTGTGGACTGATGAGAGTAAAATTGTTCTTTTTGGGTCCAAGGGCCGCAGACAGTTTGTGAGATGACCCCCAAACTCTGAATTCAAGCCACAGTTCACAGTAAAGACAGTGAAGCATGGTGGTGCAAGCATCATGATATGGGCATGTTTCTCCTACTATGGTTTTGGGCCTATATAATCGCATACCAGGTATCATGGATCAGTTTGGATATGTCAAAATACTTGAAGAGGTCATGTTGCCTTATGCTGAAGAGGACATGCCCTTGAAATGGGTGTTTCAACAAGACAATGACCCCAAGCACACTAGTAAACCAGCAAACTCTTGGTTCCAAACCAACAAAATTAATGTTTTGGAGTGGCCTGCCCAATCCCTGGACCTAAATCCAATTGAGTAATGCCTCGCAGATGTGAAGAAATCATGAAAAACTGTGGTTATACAGCTAAATACTAGTTTAGTGATTCAAGGATTGCTAAAAAAAACAGTTTGAACATAATAGTTTTGAGTTTGTAGCGTCAGCAGCAGATGCTACTGTTATTGTGAACACCCCCTTTTCTTCTTTTTTTTACTAATAGCCCAATTTCATAGCCTTAAGAGTGTGCATATCATGAATGCTTGATCTTGTTGGATTTGTGAGAATCTACTGAATCTACTGGTACCTTGTTTCCCATGTAACAATAAGAAATATACTCAAAACCTGGATTAATCTTTTTAGTCACATAATACTACTATTATTCTGAACACTACTGTATTTCATGGATTAGCTAATTATGATTTTTATCAACTATTCTAAACAAGTTTTTTCTTTTTTAAACAGTCTTGTACAGTATTTGCATTTTATATTCATTATTATTGATCTTGGGCACATGTTTGCCAAGGTGAGAAGATTTGGCTGTGGGCCTCGTGGAATATGACTGGGACGCTGTCTATCGTGCTGAACCTGACTCCAGGAATCATTTGACAGGTGCTCTGGTCAAGCACACAAACTGTCTGTTTGGATAAGGGTGCAGCGAGTGCAGGCGTCTGTTGCATGTATTCTTTGTGTCTGCCTACAACCTCCACAAAAAAAAAAAAGAAATAGAGGCTTCTCCAAAGTTCACAGGTCAGGGTGACGTGACCATCTTTAATGTTATCAGCACAGTTCTGAGAAAAATGATAAAGTTCTGTGTCACATGACTTGTGGTTATTTGTGAAGCACCACAACACGTCACACCCTCCGTGACCTTTGGAGCAGACTGAGCTTTTACTTCTGTGTACTGCTCCCAAAGGGAACTGAATGTGAATGTTCACTGGAGCTGAGACACTTATTGATTAATCTGTTAGTGAACAGACAGACAATTATGTTAACAATTAAGATGCAAGGTTCTTTTGTTGTCATTACAAACATACACTTACAACAAAAATCACAAGTGATAGACACTGTATTTTCTCCTGACTTGAGCTTGGCTGAGGCGACAGCCAGTCGTTGGTTAACTCGAAACACTGCTTCGAAGCATTTCAAAAGACCTTTGAAACACCCATGTTTTGAACAATGTTCTCCAGTCTTCATGAAAAGAAAGACCTTAAATCTACTGGATGGTTTAGGAATGTCTGTCCATGTCAAATTACAAATTTTGTATTTAAAGCCGACTGTTGGTGCAAAATCTGTGCATGCACGGGCATGTACTTTCAAGTAAAGTCAGGGTGGAAGTTCTTAGGAACTGCATCACCACAGAACCACACCAAGTCCTGGATGACAACTACCCAGGAAGACAACTGATCCATTCATATCTGTCAAAAGCAGGTGGGGATGTGCTTCACTTGATCAAATATGAAATGGTAAAATAACTTTACCGATGAACATGAAAAAAGGACTAAGTAAAATAATACAGGTGTAACTTACTGTAAATTCTACAGTGCATCCAGAAAGTCTTCACAAGGCTTCACTTCTTCCACATTTTATGTTACAGCCTTTTTCCAAAATGGAAAAAAATAATTTTTCCCCTCAAAATTCTACACACAATACACAGTGGGGAAAAATGCTTTATTGATATTTTTGCAAATTTATTAAAAAACAAAAAACAAAACTAAGAAATCACATGCTCAAAGGTATTCACAGTCTTTGCCATGAAGCTCAAAATTGAGCTCAGGTGCCTCCTGATCATCCTTGAGATGTTTCTGCAGCTTAATTGGAGTCCACCTGGGGTAAGTTCAGTTGATTGGACATGATTTGGAAAGACACACACCTGCCTACATATAAGGTCCCACAGTTGACAGTGCATGTCAGAGTCCATGAAGTCAAAGGAATTGTCTGTAGACCTCTGAGACAGGATTGTATTGAGGCATAAATCTGGGGAAGGGTACAGAAACATTTCTGCTGCTTTGACGATCCCAATGAGCACAGTGGCCTCCATCATCTGTAAAAGGAAGAAGTTCAGATCCACCAGGACTCTTCCTAGAGCTGGACGCCTGTCTAAACTGAGTGATCAGGGAGAAGGACCTTATTCAGGGAGGTGACCAAGAACCCAATGGTCACTCTGTCAGAGCTCCAGCATTCCTCTGTGGAGAAAGGAGAACCTTCCAGAAGGACAACCATCTTTGCAGCAATCCACCAAACAGGCCTGTATGGTAGAGTGTCCAGACGGAAGCCACTCCTTACTAAAAGGCACATGGCAGCCCACCTGGAGTTTGACAAAGGACACCTAAAGGACTCTCAGACAATGAGGAAAAAAAAAATTCTCTGGTCTGATGAGACAAAGATTGAACTCTTTGGTAGGGATGGGTGTCGATAAGATTTTATCTATCGATCCGATTCCTTATCAATACCTCTTGTGAATTTTCTGTGTACTAAAAGTAGGCTTTGCAGGTTTTCTGAGTCAACAACATTTTATTGAGTCTTAAAGTCAATATATGCAATTGGTCACTGGGTCCTTAAACTCTGGACATAAATAAACTCTACATGGTGGATCCTTGATCTCTGGACATAAATAGAAATAAACTAAATCTGTAGTTTTAAGCATTTCCTTTCTGACATTAGTGGCATGAATTCCACAACATACCTCTGAGCTGAGCTCAGCTGGGGACATGTCAGCATCAGTGTAATTCATAAAGAATGTAGGACATCTCATTTTGGGAAGAATAAAACAGTTTGGTCAATTCTAGTTTGTGTGTATTACAACATTTGGAAAGAGGTATCATTTGATTTAAAGCGGATTTCCGACCGGACTCTGTCTCAGCAGAGAGCAGTGCAGTGTTTGGAGCTGTGCAAATGGAACGGAGGATGATTATTTCATGCCTGCAACAAGACAAGAGTCCCAGTTAGTGACTTTAATCTGCACAAAACTGACTCATGATTGACATCTTTAAATGGCTTTGAGAGGGGTTAGGAAGCGGAGTTGCCGCTTCCGGAAAGCATTGAATCAGACAACCAGCGAAACAGCGGATTGGAGCACTGCTTCGTTGGTTCAAGCTTCAAAGTGGAGCCACGCTGCAGAAGCGGTTCATTAAAGTATTGAGCAAAGGCTGTGAATACTTATGTATTGTATACGTGACTTTCCAAGGCTGGGGTGGGCTCCAGCCTTGTGCAGGTCTACAGTTTTTTCCCTGGTGTCCTTGGACAGCTTTTTGGGCTTGGCTGTGGTGGATAGGTTGGAGTGTGATTGAGTGTGTGGACAGGTGTCTTTTGTACAGGTAATGAGTTCAAACAGGTGCAGTTAATACAGGTAAAGAACAGGAAGGCTTCTTAAAGAAAAACTAAGGTCTGTGAGAGCCAGAATTCTTGCTGGTTGGTAGGTGATCAAATACTTATTTCATGCAATAAAATGCAAATAAATTATTTAAAAAAAAAATCATACAATGTGATTTTCAGATTGTGTTTAATTCTGCCTCTCACAGTTGAAGAGTATCTATGATTAAAAATTACAGACCTCTCCATTCTGTGTAGATGGGAAAACTTGCAAAAAAAAGACAGTGTATCAAATACGTATTTTCCCCACTCTGTCTGTGTGTGTGTGTGTTCTGTGAGCAAGGCACTTTTGCTTTGTTGGAAATGAGTTGAAATATTTAATAGCACGCATGAATTTTTTTTTATTTTATGTTGGCTGGAGGCATTTTGAAACAGCTTGGAATTACATAATTTTTAACATTAAACTTGACATCTCCAAAATGCTTATCTTTTATTCTAAACTATGCTGCATAATAGATTTAATACAGGCAGAATGATCACTGGCTGCTGCCTTGCCAAGGGGCCCAGTGAACTTACCTTCACCCCAGCCCAAGATTTCATTAAGGCTGTGCCAGACGGGTGACAAGCTTAAATTTCAGCCTCACTCATAAACGGTCTGCTATATTAACTTGTTTAAGGGCAGCTGTCTGAGCTGTGGACTGTGGACATTTGTTTTGTCTGTCTGTAAATCTGCTTGGATGTTTTTCTGCAGGGTTGATGAGGTGTGTTACACTCTTAATCCATGACAAAATACCCTCAGAATGTGTTTATTTCCAAGTATATATATTGTTAAAGTTCACAGTTGTCATTGTGACATTAGGGCAGTAATTTGTACTTATTTATCTTTTAGAAGTGCACGAAACAGAAACCCAAATCTTGCTGTTTACAAATTTGTGACAGCACCCCAGCACACATCACTGTATTGAGACACCTCAATTTGAATTCCAGTTATGTATCTAAAGACCTCACAGAATGCCGCTGGCACATTGACGTTTATCCGCCTTCACCAGCTGAAGGGCGATAAACTGCGGGTGGAAAAACCCGCAGCCAAGGACATGGTGGAACTCGACTTCTCTAATGGTTTTTACATTGTTGAGTCAGATTAGCGGCAGCATTCTTGGCTGGTGCCACTGGAGCCTCGCTAACTTGTAGCTTGGTTGGCAGCAAGGCTGTCAGACTAAATTGCAAATGTAGGCAACTGCAGTGGGGGACAATAGGTCTCCAATAACTACTCTGTGTTGGCTGCAGGAGGTTCCAATTCCTGTGTCAAATCAAGAGGCTGTAACAGGAGAAATGGGCTATATTGGTTTGAGATGGCTTCCTGCATGGAATGCCTATAGTCTAATCCTCTGTTGACAGATATGACTACATAGCATCAAATGCATTCCCTTACTCTCCAGCACTCGCCGAAGTGTGCAGCAGGAATGGCTGATTCTGTCGGGGGATTTTTGCAGGTTGCTGTCAGTAACTGTGGTCTTTAAGTGGTGCTATTTATCATATGTTGTCTACAACCTATGCTGTAGGGAGCATGTTCTAATTCTGAGGTTTTCGTATTATGAACACTAGTGCATTATTACTGAAAGGATGTGATAGTAGAAACTAGCCACAATTGTCTGGCAGTGCTTCAGAGAGGTCATATTGTGGAAAATAGGCTTTGGCTTCCTTTGACTGTTAAATATGGTTGAGGGTTCTTGTTCAACATACTGTAAGTCTCGGTACTGTATGACATTTCCTAGGCTTTGTAAAAACCTAGGCATGTGTCCTGTAAAATGCAGTGAGTGAATGGCTAAAAGAGTCCATCCCCTGCAGTTGAACACATCTCATAGATCTGCTTGGATGATTAGTGGGTACTAGATGGATGATGGATTAGGATCAGGTGTGGTTGCCATTGTGAGACACAGTTTCCATGTAGAAATGTAATAAATCAGAGTTAAGCTGCAACAGTCTGGTTATTTCACAGCAGTTATGTTCAAACTTAAATAACAGTCATACTTCAACACAACCCTGCAGGAAGGATTTTATGTGAATGTAGCCAAAACTAAACTGAATGGACTCCACATTTTCACAAAATGATCTTCAGTTTTTTAGTAACTCTGCAAAGCATCCAAACAAATAATCAACTTAGCCATCCTGTTCATGGGAACTGTAAATTGCATATGAGCCTAACTGAAAACATTGACAACAGACTAGTTTTTCTTAGAGAGAGACTCTCAGAAAGCGTCTCCCAATCAGAGCACTTTGTGTATTCGGTGATTTTAAAACCGTATTGACCCTAGAAGGATGGTTGGACAGCACACCGCATTTGGAGGTATAATCACCAACCAATTGAGGAGGGGGTGACAAATCTGAATTTTGTCCCCTCATGTATCCTATATGTAGGAAGTTTAATTTATGATTACTTGGAACACAAATTACAGTGTAATGGGACTTGGTGTTTGGTAGGGTTCTGGAACCAGCGACGTGGGTGCCTTTATTGTGATGAAAGGTTTACTGACCTTCGCAGATGATGCTGTGATCTTTGTGAAATAATTGAATACCTTGAATGTAGCACTTGAGAAATGGAGTGAAAAATCGGAGTGTCTGGGTTTGCAATTTTCCTAGATGGAGACTAAGATCCAGGCTTTTGATGACTTCCTTATTTGGCCATAGAAGGGTATCTGTATGCGGTGAAAGTGTTGACCTTGGAGAGACGTTCACTTATCTCAGCAGTGGCAATCTCTAGGTTCTCAGCGTTTGAGATTGAGAGACATGAAGAGTTTATGGAGTGATGAGGTCACAGGACAGAAGTGTTCAGTGATGCAGAGACCTTTGCAGCCTGGTCCACATTTTTAGGGTCTTGTTGCTTCCTGTCTTGCTGTGTGTTTGTGAGATTTGGAGGCTAACCAGTGCCTGAAGGGGGCAACTGGATGTCTCTGGAATTGCCATATTTTCTGGACTATAAGTTACATCGGACAGTATTAGTCACATTTGTTCCAAAATGCCTCATGAAAAAAAAAACAAAAAAAAAAAACATAAGTTGTACTGGTGTGTAAGTCATATTTATTTTGAAATGTGGTGCTATTGTTTCATGGAACAAGAAGCAAAATGAATTTAATTGGCACATAATTGATTTATAATGCAAACACCGCATCAGTAAGCAGAAGCTAATGGGCTAAACATGATTTAGCCTTACCTTAGTCTACCTTACCTCTTCTCATTGGTCTTCAGCTTGTGCCACGAATTCCAAAGTGCAGTACTGAGTAGTATGAAGGTTGGGTTATTCCCTCTTTATTGAAAAGCATGGTCTTCCAGATTGAGAACATGATTTAGTAATTCCATTTGTTTTCTAAGCGCCATCATGGCCTTCTCATTCAGATCTTCTTCTTCATCTTGGCATTCAGCTGGTGCATTACTTCCACCTTTAGTGGAGGTGATGATCTAGTGGTTAAAGCGTTGGGCTGGAGACCAGAGGATCCTTAATCTCCTAATTGCTCCCAGTGTGTAGTGAGTGCCTTCTATGGCAGCACCCTCACATCGGGAGTGAATGTGAGGCATTATTGTAAACCACTTTGAGCATCTGATGCAGATGGAAAAGCGCTATATAAATGCAGTCCATTTACTTTTTGCTCCGGAGTGTGAATTGGAGCAGCTTATCATGCATGTAGATGTTGCCATCTTGATGCCATAGGTGATAATACAGTACTTGGGAATATAAATCAGAGGACCTCCCAAACCTGTGAAAGAAAATACCAAACAAACAAAAAACTCTTATAGTCCGGAAAATATGGTACATATTTATCACCTGGATGAAGCAGATGGATGGTTACTTTTGAGAGTTGGGGATGGACAGGTTGTCACAGCACCAGCGCAGTCTTCCAGACCTGACATAACAGTTGAGATTGCACATGATGTTGTGCTACTCATCTCTTTCCTCTATCACATCTGATCAATAACATCAGACAGGACATTAAAGGAGAACCTATCTGACTGTGTGACATGTTTGAAACGGACAACAAGGACGACTTTTGCACAGAATTTCATGAAAATCAGTTGACTTTTTTTTTTTTTTATACGAGGTAAAGTGGTGTGCATGCAAAGAAGGAAACCAATAGGCCAACAAAGTTGATCACATGGTAGTCACGCGTCCTGCAGGTGTATGGAGGTTGTGCCCCCCCACTCCACCACTCTTACCATTGATCACTAGTCACACTTATGTTAGCACTGGTACTGACCTGAGTTTTTCTGATCCTGATGGATAAACAGCAGCTGTTGTCTTGGACTTCAGCCTTTTCACACCACCCGCATGTCTCAAACCCACGTTCCCCATAACTACTGCTCACCTTTAGTGAGGATTCTTTAAGTGTAACTTTACCAACTAATGATCGTATTTCATGTCATGCCACATGCCAAAATATTTCCCCCCTATTTTCTTAATGCTGACCGTCTACCACTGTGTTTAAAGTTACACTGCCTTTCAGATTTCGATCTCCCCCACCCCACTTTCCGTGCTGGTTCCAAGGCATGCAAGAAGCGTGTATTTGTGTTTGAGCTATGTTGGTGGTGTTACCATGGCAGCTGGATGTCGCAACCAAACGGGGGGTCGACACTTCAGCCCACTGGGTGACAGACATGGGCTCACTTCAAATATCCAGCTGGACATCGTGAAGATAGCTTTGTCAGATCAGTGTTCCCTCTGCACATTCCAAAATTCTCAACTCTGGATTCCAAGAAGGCTTGAAGCACATTCTGTAATTTGTCTAACATTATGAGTGTTGATTGGTATAATAGTTACAATAAAGTTATATTTTAACCTTATAATGTGTGTGTATACGAATAATAAAATAAAATTAGCAACTTATTTGTCAGCACAAACAGGAAAATGTCATAATTTGTTACGTGCAGTTTCTGTTTTTTAAAAAGTAACTACAGCTTAGACTAGGAAAGTGTGTACCTCTGGCAGGGTAATAATGACCAATCATTAACAAGTCCAGCTGATGGAGGAGGGTTTTTGTCTTTGGGTCTTGGGTGGTACAAGCATATTTATATGGTGCATCTGGAAAGTATTCACAGTGCTAAAGGTTTTCCACATTTTATGTTACAGCCTTATTCCAAAATGGATGAAATTGTTTTCCTCAGAATTCTACACACAATACCCCATAATGACAATGTGAAAATGTTTTTTAGATTTTTGCAAATTTATTAAAAATGAAGAAATCTTAAGAAATCGCATGTATGTAAGTATTCACAGCTTTTGTAATGAAGCTGGACCTTTGCAGGATTTATTGCAATGTTTATGGGTTCTGCATTTTTGGAGTCACCCTGCATAAGGCCCCACAGTTGACAGTGCATGTCAGAGCAAAAATCAAGCATGAAGTCAAAGGAATTGTCTGCAGATTTCAGACACAGGATTGTCTGAAGGCATCAATCTGGCGAAGCACAGAAATGTTTCTGCTGTTTTGAAGGTCCCAATGAGCACAGTGGCCTCCATCATCCATAAATGGAAGAAGTTCAGATCCACCAGGACTCTTCCTAGAGCTGGCCGCCCGTCTAATCTGAGCGATCAGAGCAGAAGGGCCTTAGTCAGTGAGGTGATCAAGAACCCAGTGGTTACTCTGTCAGAGCTCCAGCATTCCTCTGTGGAGAGAGAACCTTCCAGAAGGACAACCATCTCTGCAGCAATCCATCAATCAGGCCTGTATGGTAGAGTGGCCAGACAGAAGCCACTCCTTAAACCCCGGTCACACAACACTAAGGAAGAACACCAAAGCCAAAATCAAGCAAGAAATCTGGACTTGCGTTGACTTTCAGAGACATCGTTTAACCGTCGTCTCGTTTCATTTCTATCGCTGGTGCTTCTTCAGAATTTTCAAGCTGTTGAAAAATGTGAACAAATCCTGACGACAACGTGAAGTCGTCCATATTCTGTTTTGCTTTTTGTCTTGATGGTTCATCATCGTTCGTGTAGTTCCCGGACCTTCAGCGTTCCATTTGATTGTTGTCCAACTTCGTCCAACCTCCCAAGTCCGACGTCTAGCACGAACATTGATATCTGAACGGATCAATAACTAAAGATCCGATGAGCTGAATGTGACTCGTCCATATGTGGGATGAAAAGCAGTGTTTTCATACAGAAATAACTGTGGCAAGAACATTTTATCAACTACTTTAATTATTTACGCACGTTTGTATACTGTCTCTGTCTGCTGCGTGCGTGTACATGCACACACGTAGTGAACACAAACCTGTTGTGAAGACAACACAGCTATGATCACAGCGTTTGCTTCATTTTTCTTTTGTTTTGGTTTCATTTCAGTCTTTTATGCGCTCTGCACTTGCAGGCTTTTCAGTGATGGGAGAAGTTTGTCCACTTTTTCTCAACGATTTTTGACTTTGTGACTTTTTTCCTTTGTTCAGCAAATGCCGTGTGACCGGGCCATTAGTAAAAGGCACATGACAGCCTGCCTGGAGTTTGCCAAAAGGCACCCGAAGGACTCTGACCATGAGAAACAAAAATCTCTGGTCTGATGAGACAAAGATTGAACTATTTGGCGTGAATGCCACGTGTCATGTTTGGAGGAAACCGGGCACCATCCCTACAGTAAAGCATGTTGGTGGCACCATCATGCTGTGGGGATGTTTTTCAGCAGCAGGAACTGGGAGACTAGTCAGGATTGAGGGTAAGATGAATGCAGCAATGCACAGAGACATCCTGCATGAAAACCTGCTCCAGAGCGCTCTTGACCTCAGACTGGGGTGACGGTTCATCTTTCAGCAGGACAATGACCCTAAGCACACAGCCAAGATATGAAAGGAGTGGCTTCAGGACAACTCTGTGAAGGTTCGAGTCCAGAGCCCAGACCTGCATTTGCTTAATCCAATTAGGCTTAACGGGAAGGGAAAATTTATTTAAAGGAGACCTGCATTGAAAAAAAATGCAGTCAGATTTTTTGAACAAAAAATGACTTACATTTACACATGAGATCCTTCTGAATGTAGTAAAGTAAATCTGCAAGCCCAGATCTGTCATTCAACGGAGAAATCTTCATTTGAAAATGACAAATTTACAGCTAACATTTAGCCCTCCGCAAATTGTCCCTCTCATCATGGACGCTGCCGAGACTTCACGGACAAGACCCTCTCCCAGCATGCATTGCGCCAGTTGTAATTTGTGGATTTACGTCAGTTTGCATCTGCACCTTTTTCTTGTCTTATACGGAAGGATCTACTTTTTTTAAAACTTCATATTGTCTTGCGGCACGTTTGGTGAGTACACATTTCTTTTATTTGTGCTTGAAAATTATTTTGGGGGGCTTCTTCATACGCCCGTTTGATTGAGTGGTGTCGCAATGAAAATCTACTGTCTTTCGCCTCCGGTACCATCGCGGGATATGGAGGCGAGACCCGCAAAGAATCCCAGTCATTAAAAATATATAAACCTCTCTCAGCGTCCATGTAGCTCTGGGGCTCCGATTGCCGAGACATGCGGTGCTGTGGATTTTGCCGCAAGAAGTCTGTCTTTGCAGCAACAGGTGTATTGGCCGCTTCACATTAAAACAGCGAGTGTAATCTCAGGACTTGTGCCAAGTGTGCTGCAGCTCCATTCAGTAGACAGAGAGGTGATGCCGGTGTTGTGCGCTGAATCTGGCACAACACCGGCTACAAAGCAGACACGGGTGGTGTGAGTGGCCCTCGTCGGCGGTTAACGAGCTCGTTAATGAGCCCGCAGACTTAATAAGCGCAGCGGAGGCAGAGAGCGGGAGAGGAAGAATGGTGCCCGCTGTCGATGTCGTTGCTGATCTGAGCACACAGATCTGTATCTCACATTCATTGCAGCTTACTTTTGGATGTTGAAACCAGGACGTGTATAAGTAACATTACTAACAGATAAAATCAATTTCAATGCAGGATCGGACTGAAGGCGGGAGCGCGTCGTCTTGTCCCTGACGTCATGGAAATGATACGGCTGTACAAACTGTTTTCACAGAGGGCTAAATTTTAGCTGCAAATTTGTCATTTTTAAACGAAGATTTCTCCGCTGAATTACAAATTTGGGCTTACAGATTTACTTTACTGCATTCACAAGGGTCTTATAAATACATATCAGCTATTTCTTTCTGAAATCTGACCACATTTATTTCAATGCAGGTCTACTTTAAGCTGTATGGCCTTTCAAATTTCACAAAATTGACTAATTTAATTTCTACTGAAATCCAAGCATCATAATGTCATCTTTGAAACATGTTCCAAAATTACAGCTCATTTTAATAAAGAGAACATGTTTATCTGGGGGTGGGGGGATTCCATACCTAATATTTTATTTTGCTTTTAATGCTGTCTGTTGGTGGAAGCGCGTGTATGTATGCATTGAGGTTTTGAAATTACCGAAAATTACCTCTGATCTCGCGTGATGTGCATACGCTGAGCATGCACGCTAACATCCATAAGATTTCTGTAAATCACTTCAGAGGTGTCATCTGGTTTCAAAACAGTATATTCAGATTTAGAAGTGTTAAACAGAAATATTTTGGTTAATTTTGTTCAAGCGAGCAGCCAGCTGAAGTCATGCTGCCTTTCTTTACTCCGATTGGCTGCCACCATGTCCTTCCCAGCATCATTCCGTAGATCGGGGGAAGCCCTTACGCAATTTATGATGTCGTTAACAACTGCAGGTCATGGCATCTGATCGCTTGAATTTCTCCCCTACAGGGGTCAAAATTCTAAATTGTTTCCAGATGGTGCAAAGTTTGATCATATTGGTAAAATCATGTTATGAATCCCTTATTTAAAAGCTGTACAGCTTTAACAAAAAAGAGAGAAGATGTTGAAATAGACCTACCGTTAATCAAATTTTGCTGTCATGCTATAGTTGATGATGCACTCAAACTATTTTCACATTTAAAAGTTGTGTCCAGTCGTTCTGCAGCTGTGTTCAGTAACTCAGTAGAGGAACAATATACTGCATTTTACTCAACAATATTGGATTAACAAAACATGCCAACAAAACATGCCAAAGCATGTTTTGTTGAAATAACAAAACAGACTCAATTACATTTAGTAAAAAATGCATTTGTTTGTTTTGTTGCGCTTTCAAAAGGAACACATTATTTCAGCTATTTACTGTGGATGAGAAAGAAGGGACATTATCCGTTAATGAGACATCTTTGCAGAAATTGTAGCAAATTCACTAAAACATAAAGAATGCAAACATTTTGCATGCACAAGTAAATGATTTAAGAAATTAAATAGCATTTGTAATATTGCTGTCTTAAGTCATGTTGGAGGATGCCATGAGTGTCGTTATGGTGTCAAGTCATAAATTGGAGCACTGAATTTCCACCTGATTTTCCCAGCAAAAAAACGAAAAAGAAATCCACAAAAGGAAAAAGAAATCCAACCCGAGTTGGAGCTCTTAATTCCCGACCTTGCAACATGTCATGTACGCTGCGTTATTCTTTATAACTGGAAGTGATTTTTTTTTTTAATATCTGCATTTTATCAGTCTGCAGGAAATTAACAAACAGAAACCTGCTGAAATAAATAATGAAAAAAACAAACATACATGAGTTTAATATTTCTAATTATAAGTAGAAATGACAACAGGTGAAATAAATCCCTTTATGAATGGGAGTTTTCACTTTATTAAAAAAAATCAAATGAATAAGACTTGTTCAAACTGCAGTTGCAACAAGTCAATGTCTCATTTATCCTTTTCCTTTGACATTTGGATTTTAGTGCTGCTTGTTGAGTGAGTTACCTGGGTGCATTTCTGGGTGGTTGTGCTAAACAGTTTTATAATTTTGATGTTTGAGCCCACTAAAGTAAGTGCTGTGACAGAAGACACCTGTGTGAAGCTAATTTATTTGCAAGAATGCCCCGCAAAGTCCCTCTGTTAAATAAAAGACATGTGCAGAAGAGGTTACAATTTACCAAAGAACACATCAGCTGGCCTAAAGAGAAATGGAGGAATATTTTGTGGACTGATGAGAGTAAAATTGTTCTTTTTGGGTCCAAGGGCCACAGACAGTTTGTGAGATGACCCCCAAACTCTGAATTCAAGCCACAGTTCATAGTGAAGACAGTGAAGCATGGTGATGCAAGCATCATAATATGGGCATGTTTCTCCTACTATGGTGTTGGGCCTATATATCGCATACCAGGTATCATGGATCAGTTTGGATATGTCAAAATACTTGAAGAGGTCATGTTGCCTTATGCTGAAGAGGACATGCCCTTGAAATGGGTGTTTCAACAAGACAGTGACCCCAAGCACACTAGTAAACCAGCAAAATCTTGGTTCCAAACCAACAAAATTAATGCCTCGCAGATGTGAAGAAATCATGAAAAACTGTGGTTATACAACTAAATACTAGTTTAGTGATTCACAGGATTGCTAAAAAACAGTTTGAACATAATAGTTTTGAGTTTGTAGCATCAACAGCAGATGCTACCATTATTGTGAACACCCCCTTTTCTACTTTTTTTTTTTTTTACTAATAGCCCAATTTCATAGCCTTAAGATTGTGCATATCATGAATGCTTGGTCCTGTTGGATTTGTGAGAATCTACTGAATCTACTGGTACCTTGTTTCCCATGTAACAATAAGAAATATACTCAAAACCTGGATTAATCTTTTTAGTCACATAGCACTACTATTATTCTGAACACTACTGTAATATTTAAAATCGCCGCGTGAAGCAAATAATTTGAATTTATTCATTTTTAAACTTTGACTAGGTCTTTATGGGGTGGGTTGAGATATCTTCAATAAATTGGCCTCTGTTGTCACCTAATATATTTGTAATTGACTTAAATTTCATTAAAGTGAGAAATGTAAAAACTGGTGCAGTCGTCCAGGATATAGGCTTTATTAATAAAAAAAAAAATGAATTAATCAATCTCCCACTGTTGTCTAAATAATGTCTGGATTAAATGTGCTGAATTTCCCCTTCATAGGCATCACTATGGTTGACCTTTTTCTAACCTTTGAAAGCAGAGAACTGATTGGGCTGTTGGGTGTTTGCAGTCTGTGGTGCTTTTGAACCTTTGGTGTTGCTTTGTACTTTGGCGAACTTGTCTAGATTTTCACTCCAAGATAAGTTTGAGTAAAACTTTTTTTCCTCTTTCTTCTGGTACGTTGACAGCTGAGAATCACCGTCTGGTCCCTGTGCACCAAAGCCGTGTCTTACATCAAATATCCTAAAGCATGTCAGAAGGGTGAGTATATGCATGATACTCTCTGGTGTGTGTGTGTGTTAACCTGAGGACGGAGCTGCTGCAGCCTCGTGAATCATGTGCTGTTCTTGACTTTATGGCCAAGCGTTCCGGTGGTGGTGCTCCGCTGACAGCTGTGCCTCACGTCAGTAAATGGGACATACTCCTCATAACCGACCTGTCAGCGACTCGAGGAAAAATGATTGTCTGGAGTTCTGCCTGTTTGTAGCCCAGCTGTTGTATCAATATTGTTGCCATGATGGTTCCATACCAGACCTGATGGTGCCAAAGTCTCAAATAATTGCAGTGCATTTAAAAAGAAAAAAGTGTGTGTTCGAGGGGGTGATGAGATAAACACATTTTATGAACCGTCTTATTCCTGTTCAGGGTCACGGGGGGTGGGAGGGATGGGACGCATCGTGACCAGTCTGTGACATACAGTCATATTTTACTATCAGTTAAACACAACATCAGATCAATTTCTCCTCTCGTGAGGAATTGTCTTGCATTTTGAGTGAAAATTAAAGATGTACGGTTTTTTAACTTTCTCAAAACTGACAAAATTTAGTTTCTACTGAGATCCAAGCTTTATAATGTCGGTTTGTTTTTGTAACATTTCAAAATTCCAGCTCATTTTAATGAAGAGAACATATTTATTCCAGTTGAATTCCATAGCGAATATCGTCTTTTCCTTCTAACGCAGGCTTTGAGATGACCTTTGACCTGACACGCTAACATCCGTGAAATGTCTGTAAATCACTTAAAAGGTGTTATCTGGTTACAAAAACAGCGTTTTTAGATTTCGAAGGATTTATTTCTTGCACAGATTGTACAGAAATAAGCTGTTTCACAGTATTTCCCCCCATCTTGGTTCATTTTGTTTGAGCAAGCAGCCAGCTGACGTCATGTTGCCTTTCTTAACTCTGACTGGCTGTCAACGTGTCCTTCCCAACATCCCTCACGAAGCTCAGGGGAGGCGCCCATGTGATCTGTGATGTTGCTATCAAATGTATATCATAGTGTGTGATCACTTGTATTTCAACCCATCAAGGGTTGAAATTCTAAATTGTTTCCAGACAATGCAAATTTTAATCATATTAGTGATATAATAATATTATGAATCCCCCATTTAAATGCTAAAGAATAAAATTATAGTGGTGCCAAAGAAAACATTTTTCTGACTTAAAAGTTAAAAACCCAAAGGCGGTAGAGCTGCTGGAGTCCATTAAATGGCCTCCAGCAGCCTTCTCTTTAAATAACTCCACATTGTGCATTGACATTTAATATTTGTCGCTATGATCATTTCAAAGCTTCAGTTGCCCTGTGCCGATGTTATTGATTCTCATTATTGGTCCAATTCTTTACTGATTCCCTTATTAATTCCAGAGCAATTTTCTGTGTGGAAAAATGTTGAACGTCAGGTTTTCAGTGTCATCGCTCCAGTTTTTGTCTTGCTATACTCAGTTTGGTATCATGATGTCACATCTGACGTCATGGTGAATGGGTTTTGGCAACACTAAACTGTCAAAACAACAACATGATGGTATTGATTAGTAGAATTTGACACCAATGGATTGGAAAATTGGCGGCCAGTAAGGAAAGACATTACTGGAGTGTCCTTATTTTGCATTCCACCAGACTACGATTATTTCTTACATTTCAGTGTTTCTTAGACTGACGAGCGCTGCGTGGTTTTTCACATGCTATCTTTAAGTTATGACTTGCATAGGATGCTTCGTTGTTTTAGCTTTGAACTGTCACTGTAGATGTAAGATTTGTGTCACGTCTTTGTACACAGTTGGTGCTTGTAGCTGATAAAAATGCACGTCTCACCCACAGGTATAGATTTCAGCAGAGATGGCTGCTATATGGCCTTAGCTGAACGCCGTGACTGTAAAGACTACGTTAGCGTGTTTGTGTGTGACGACTGGCACTTGCTCAGGGTAAGTAGAATATATATATATTTTTTGGGGGGGTCGTCTTTTTTGCCCAATAATCTGGCTTCCACCATATAAAAAGGCTAAATTTTGATGCTAAAACAAGAGCATCAGGGCTGAAGCGCATTAATGTTTGACTGTAATAACGAGTACGTCATAGGTACTTTCCAGAAAATAGCATTAAGAAAAACTACATTTGTTTTAGCTTTGTTGTAAAACGGAAGAGTACTCTGTATGTACCCTCACCAAGCACACAATGAGCCATTTTACAATAAAAGGATCTGGATTGAACTACAGATAAAAATGGTCTTGAACAGGATTTTAGAGGACTTGATGCCATGAATTACAGACCACATCCACGTATTCATCTTTTGACCCTTCACTTCACTAGTGACTTGTACTAGCAGGTGGTCATGGGAACACATGGTTCAGTTTTGGGGATGATCTGGATTGGTGCTTAAAGTTCTTGGTGTTCCATCCAGGTGGAGTTATAGAGTCTGATCCACTTCATGATCTGGTATCCAGGGATAAACCGTGGTGCCAAAATGGGTGTCATGCCCTGACTAAGCCTGAGGTCTTCTTCTGTTTCCCACCATTTACCGTAGAGAAACCTCCACGGTGACCAGCTGCTTTTGCACTGCGAGGATGGTTGCATCACTTCTGGTTCAACGCTGTTGTGACTTTGTTTAAAATGACCTTTTAACTTTCAGCATTTTGAGACAGAGACACAGGACCTGACGGGCTTAGAGTGGTCTCCGAATGGCTGCGTGTTGGCAGTGTGGGACAGCTGCCTGGAGGTGAGACCCTCAGTCAGAATCAGAATCCAGTATCAAATCTGAAGTAGATTTCCCTCAGGGTCGTTTAGACATTCAAGCTATCACTGAGTCTCAGTTACACACTAACTGCAACTCAAGATTACTGCAGCCGGCAAATTGACCAGTCCTAGCAGGAGAACTGTAGTATACTACTGCTGTCTCAGAGTACTACTGTCTGTACCCTCTTTGCAGTACAAGGTGTTGCTGTATTCTTTGGATGGCCGCTTGCTGTCGACCTTCAGTGCCTACGAGTGGTCGCTTGGTGTCAAATCTGTCACCTGGAGCCCCAGTAGCCAGTTCCTGGCTATCGGCAGCTACGATGAAAAAGTACTAAGAAACTGTCCAATTTTAAAAATGGCTGACAATGATGTTAATAAATAACTGTACGTAAAATGCCAGCTCACACTCAACACCTTGGCTGTTCCAGTACACAAGCTACTTTTGATTGTTTCCAGAAAAAAAATTTTTTGAACAACTATGGGAAGAGGAAGACGTACGAAAACATTTATATTATGGAAGCATTGTATTTTCTCTTTATAGTTCTTAGTGTTGCACTCTATGTATTTTTTTTTAATTACTTTTGATGCAGTCAATCAAATCATTTGAAAGTGCATGGTGAGTGCTGGAGCTATTTACTTTTTTGTAGTGAAGTATTTGGTTTTAAAAAAATGGTTAAACATTTGTCTGTTCTGAAAAATGCAATTTGTGGTAGATTTTATGCTTTTGATTTAAATGTACTGGGCACCAGGTGAGTATATATTTTATAGCTAAGTGGGCACAGGGCACCCAGGCACCAGGCAGGGTTCACAGTTTGAATAGTAAAATATAACAATGAAAATGTGATGCCAACCTGGACAGCGGAGACTTATCATAAATTTGAAGACAAATCGCCACGATGAGGGTGTGTGTGTGTTCTGACACTTTAGTTACATGGCACAATTCTCTGAGCATGATACAGCATGTGGAGCCCTCAGTGCTGAGGAACCCATTGGCTGGAGAAGGCCAAGGACACGCCCCATTAAACTTAAGATGGTTACTTGTGAGACATCAGGATGGACCAGATGTCTGCCTGTGTGGTTGCCATCCAGGATCCACAGCAGTTTCAAACTGTGGTGGATACTTGACTTGAAACATGACAGAAATTTTGACTCACAGTTAGCGTTAGCTTACTCCTCATCAACAAGCAAGGACGTGTTTTGTGTTTGCTGCTAACACTAGCTATTATGCTAGTCTTTAGCAAACATGCTACCTGTCAAACTTGTCAAATCTAGGACTGGAAAAGATGCTGGTCATTCAGGAGACTGTTTGGATTATCGAAAATGTCTCAAAGTAAAATAATGCGAACATCCAAAATAAAACTAGGATGTTTAGAAATACTGTTGAAAAATGCCTTGATCTGTTTTTTTTTAAAAAAGCAGTTGGGGAAATTTGGAAGAAAATGTTAAAGTTCATAAAGGGACTGATAATTTTGTTTCCACCTGTAGATAAACCAGACTATCTCTGACCTGTCTGACGGTTATATTAATCTGATAGAATGATCCAGCAGCTGAGTTGTTGACTAAAGGAGTATTTCAACAAAATGGGATTAATCTGGATTATATTTTTAAATGGGAATTATGGATATTGGCTTCATTTAGATACATGTGTCACACATACTTTTACTTTGAAGAATAATCAAGGACTTGATCACTTTGTAGGTCCGTATCCTCAATCACATCACATGGAAGAAAATTGCCCAGTTTGATCATCCGACAACAATCAACAACACAAAAGCTGTGAGTGCTGTCGTGAACATGATCTTAAAACCCAAAATTCAGAGCGGGAAAGAAAAAGAAGTGACTTTTCTCTTGGTTGTGTTGGCAGGTCCTGTATAAGGAAGTGGAGAGACGAGCACCCGTGGGCAGGGACGAGCTGTCTTTACATGACATCACAGCAGGCGGCGCCTTCATCAGCTCCCAGAGCAAATGTAAGGGAGTGATGTACTGAGACATTTTCTCCATCTACCACCAGCTGCTAGATTCCAACTCTGTACTATAAAAATTAGGTCACAAACGCTGGGATACTTTCAACCATATACCAATATAAGTGGCTGAAAATGGCTGAAAATATAAGTGGCTGAAAATGAATGAATGAATTTCCATGATAAGGAAATTTCCAGACGTCATCTTCCAAAATAAGGACGTCTTATGTGGACAACAGTTTCTGGCTGTGATGAAGGAAGCAACAAGTCAGATCAAAAGACTTTATTTACTCTGTGTGCCGGGACCAACAGGTCTGTGTCACATCAGTTTGCATTAGGTAGAACTTCACTGATCCCTTGGGAAGACTCCCTCAGGGAAAGTGAGGTTCCAGCAGCATTGTATAGCAGCACACAGGGTAAGAAGCACACAGAGCATCAAAAGTGAAAGTAAAAAATGAGGCAAACCTTCATTGTTGTTCATTTAAAAAAGTAATCATGAAAATACAGGATCTAACAGCTTTACTCCTGTTGGTGGGGATTTGTTTGATCGAAATTACAGCATCTGGTTCCGTTACTACTGTGTTGGATGCAAGTAAGGTTTGAACAGAAATATGAGGCCCGAATCGCACTCTGCCATGGAAGCTGCCATGTTGCAACAGTAGAAGAAAAGGGACATACTCACTCCACCTTTCACATTTTACAGCACAGCTGGAAGAACGCTGATTTATGTGAAATGGAGGCTCATTATTACTCATCACAAGGTCAGAGACCATGAATCCAAGTCACCCAAAGAAACAAAATCATGACCAACGATCTGCAACTTCACCATTAGATGGCAATAAATACTACATAATGTAGCTTTAAGCCTTACAAATGTTGACATGAAGGCAGTGAAATGTTGTTGTTGTTGACACTAGATGAGATCTGTGCACCACCAGTCCAGATACCTGTGGTCAAACCAGATCCAGACCGAGCCAACCCCAAGATTGGCGTCTCTTGTCTGGCCTTCAGCGCAGACAGTCGCTACCTCGCCACCAAAAACGGTACAGCATCAACATCCCGGCTGTTCGCCGCCGGGCATAAACCTCAGCGCGCAGTGGCATTCAGTGAATGTTTGTGTTTGCAGACAGCATGGCCTCTGTTCTGTGGGTGTGGGAAATGCAGAAGAGCAGCCTGGAGGCTGTGCTGGAGCACACCGCAGCCGTCCGGTGCTTTCAGTGGGACCCTCGCCGGCCCCGACTCGCACTGTGCACTGGCAACTCCAAGCTGTACCTCTGGTCGCCAACTGGCTGCGTTTGTGTTTCCAGTCCCCACTGAAAGTAAGAAACGCCCCCAAAATCCCACAACAGGCCTCGTTTATAAATTTTTTTTTTAATTTGCATTTCCTCTGTGTGATTCCTGAAATGTGCCAATGTTTAAGTTAGAACATATCAGCGTAGTCAAAAAATTACCAGTGTAATCAGTACAAAAGAGTTTTTTTTTTTACAATCGTGTCCCTGTCCAAATATTTATGGACCCTCTGTTACAAGTCCCCAGTTTAAGCACTTACATTACACACGGGGGTTCTTTGCTTGACAAGCTACATGATTGATATTTATATAAACTTTATTTCAGTTATTTAAATTTGAATTTTTTATTTTTCTGTAACCATTTTTCTGTATAAAGTTGTCATTACATTGGTGTTTGTTTCAGATGGTTTTCAGGTCCAGTCCTTGATCTGGCACTGCGGCGGGGACTCTCTGATTCTGCTGGGAAAGGATCATCTGTGTGTCTGCTTCATGGACACACAGGACAAGAGTAACTGAGTGAAATTTATTTATTTTTTTATTATTTCACATTTCCCACCCAAACAGGGAACAGGACTGGATTCAGTTTTTTTTAATATGTAAACACACACACTCCTTTGTAAATTTACACTGAGTTTTCAGCTGAAGATCAAACTCTAGCTCCTTGCTGTTTATGGCACTCGGTGCTGGTTACTGAGACATTTTGTCCTGATTTAAAAAAAAAAAAAAAAAAGTGATGTTCCTCCAAAACTAAGTTAACATATGAAGAACCACAAATTCTAAGCACTGACAAAAACTTCGCAACATTTTTTTTTTTTTAGATTCACTGTCTTGTTTGGGAATGCTGTTTTTACTGAGAATGTGAAATATTTTGAATAAATTTTGTGATAATACAAGTTGAGGTGTCTTACTAAAACCAACCAACCAACCAAAAAAGAAAAAAAAAGTACATGCTCAGCTTTGGTTTGGCTGCAGACAATATTCATTGAAATATTTTTAAAGATTTCAACAAACCACATTTATCAAGATTTGTTGTGCTGAAACAGTAGTGTCAATAAAAAAAATCTGACCCCAGTGTTTTGAGCCTCTTTTAAAAGGAAATCTGGGGAGGAATCACTTTTCAGCCATGCTGCATTCACATGTTGATGGTAGAAAAAACATTATAGCTGAAGATTCACAGCAATTTTGCACACTAAGATGGGCAACAATTTACTTATTTTCTGGAGTATGTCGCACCTTTTTCTGTTATGAGGTCTTTAATTTGTGATTTTTTTTTTTAAAGCATTGTTGTAGTGCACTTTTTACTATTGGCAATAATTCCTTGTTTATATTGTTCAGTGGTTTGATTACTAGAATGTCTGTTTACTATGATTAACCGTTTTTTCAGTGTATACAAGTCACACTGGAGTGTAAGTCACAGGGTCACCAAAGGCATATATATGTGAAAAGGCGACACACTTTGGAAAATACAGTAACTGAAAGCCACAACATTGTTTGTTTTACACATATTAAAATGACTCTGGATCCAGGTGTTCCTGATTATGAGTGTTAGTGAACAAAAAGAATAACTTTTCACCAGCATTCATGGTAAAAACATCTGGTTTGTCCCTGTGGCTACAACAAAAGTTTAAAATTAAAACTACTACAGCAGCATGTGACCCCGGTGACCTCGTCAAAAGTAGGACACAGACAAAACATGTGGCTGCCGTTACTTATAGGAGACACTTTAATTATGTGTATTACAGTTTACACAAGCAGGAGCCACACAATCGTTTCACCTGTTAACGTTTAAAGCACTAAATGATGTCTGAAACAGAACAAAAAAGTAAAAAAGCACATGTGCATCTAAAAATAATAAAAAAAAACAAAAAACAGCTGATTCTAATCATTTTCCTCCATAACAAAAAAGGCTTCAGCTGATGTAACAATGAATTTATCGGTTTTCAGAAGTGGCAACAAAATTGACACTCCAGAGTTTAACAAATAAATGTGAATTTCAGAACAGTTTAATAATAATAATGAAAAACTACCATGCAAACATGCAGACCACATGCACAAGTTACCGCAGTCCACAGTCTGCCCGTGTCAACTTCTCATTGCTGTTGTTGAGCACTAATTCCTGGCAACATGTCGCTGGTCTCACCAGAAGCTACAGCAATAATCTATTTATTCTAGAGAAAAAGTATTCCCAAAGTCAATTTCAGATATATGGAGTGATGGGAACATTAACAGGTTATTAACTTACAATCTATCAATCAGTCCCTTTGTTTATTAATCCAGCAGCGGCAACCGCTTGTTTCACCTCGTTTCTGCTCCTGCAGCTACAGATCAAAAGACAGCAGAGCCCCATATCAGGAATTCTGTAACAGCACATTGCTAATCTGGTATTAAAAAAAAAAAAAAAAATCCACACTTGAACCTCTTTATTTTTCCCCTCTTCCTCCAACAATTTCAAGATGGTGCTGAAGTCGCTTCTTTATCGGAGGCTCTGCTGCACACAGGTTTATGACATCAGCTGAGTCATGCTACTTTAAAAACAACAATCTAACAGCTTTAATGTTGTGAAAAATATTCCACGTGGGTGGCCCATAAATAAAATCCACAACTCTTCGGGAAGCAGCGAAGTCTTGAGTATTTTATAAACATGGATAGAGCTGAATTACACAAACGGATAATAAAACTAATTTTACTGTATTTCCATAACATTATTCAACTGCTAATTGTATTTTGAATGGCTGCGTTGATTTTTATGTATTATGAAATTTGAGAAATACATATTTCTAAATGTCAGTATGTAAACAAGCAGTGGTGGCCTTGGTGATCACCACATCCAGGCTTTGGAAATGAAAGAAACCAGCTAATTTCACACCTACTCCTAAGATGATTATTCTCTGTAACAAGACATGTCCAGCAGGTGGCAAAAAACCAGCAACAAGCAAGTTCAGCCACACCTGCTCCAAATTTCCATCATCAATCCACCAACCAGCCATGAGTGCGGCTGACACGTCTACGGGATATTACAGATGCAAAAGAGTAGTCTTTTTCAAAGCCTGGCTAAATTATTTTCAAAGTATCTACATTAATAAATTATTGAAATCGAAGGACTCTGATCTAGTCGACAAAAAAAAAAAAGTGAATTTATTCACAACTTCATGGCCAAAAACATTTCTTGCACTCAGCTTATAAAATACAAAAACATTTTACAATCACCCTTTCTACTGGAAATTGTTTTGAAGCATTGTCACAAGCAAACAGCCAAGCACTTTTTGTGTGGCACAACTGTTATTACGATAGTCACATGACCTGGAAGCCATGTTGGGCTTCTTTGGTCTAAATAACCCATTTTTAACCACATTACTGTAGTTATCCGTGAGCTGGCAGGAGGTGGTGGTCACGTGACCACACGGACAAGGGAACACTTTTATATTTATGGCCCAGTCACACAGCATATGATGATTCCTGAATGAAGGGAAAAAAGTAAAAAAAAAAAAAAAAAAAATCACAATTTGTTGAGAAAAGATGGACGAACGAGCTTTATCACAGACTAGCCTGTGAACAAGAGCGCAAAAGGGATGAAAGAGGAACAAAACTAAACCGAAGCTAATGCTAATCTCGATGCTTTAAACAAATGCGCCTGGTGCCACTGCTGGAGCAGTGTGTGTCTGCATCTCTGAGTTCCAGGACTCGGCGCTGGGATGCAGCTCACAGCGCCTGAGTTCAGGGCTGTGAAAACGCCACGGATCTGAGGAATTCCGCAGATTTCATCAGGGGAGGAGGGGTGTTAGTGTTGTGGGTGATTCTTTAACTACGGGCACTATTGGCCTTGTAATTTCCACCACACCATTGCCTTACAATATAAAGCGCCTTGGGGCAACTGTTTGTTGTGATTTGGCGCTATATACCTGTGCTCTGATGTCACTGTTTATCTCCATAGAAACTACCCAAACAATCTTTCATACAAACTGTTTAAAGGGACATTACAGTGTTGTGGTGGAAATTACGGCAATAGTGTGGGACAACTACATTTTGTTTAAAAAAAATCACAACAGTTGTATGACATTGAATACCCCAATATGTTTTGATTTTTTACTGATTTTTATTCAGAGATATTTTAAAACATTAGAAAAAAAAATGTTTCTTTACCATTCATTTTTATCATTGAAGATCAAAAGTCTGGGTGTGGGACAAGCACAAAATGGCAATATTGCATATAATGATGCTGAAAAAAGGTGAAAAAGTCATCATAGACTACTAGAACAAATTTCTTAACACACTTTCATTGTAAAGATAACTATAAAAGTGTGAAATTTCCCCTTTTTTCTGTTTTTCATACAATATGATCAAAGGACGTAGCATGTGGACACTGCAAACTTTTAGAGCTCTCAGGTTTTTAAAAGAAGAATTTTGCAGCATGTCTGTCACTGAGCAACATCAGACAAAGCGAAGATGGCGAGAAAGACTGTTTGAAAAAGTTTGACAAGGACAAGAATCCGTAGAATTGTTGCTGGCTTCATGAACACATCTGTAAGATAAAAGCAACAGGAAAAGTGAACTGTGCCATCAGAAACACGGTAAGAATTTTTCTCTCCTGGAAAACAACACTGTGCTGTTCAAACAAGATTTTTAGATAAGCTTATGTGACTATATTAATCTACGCTTTCTTTCATTGGAAAAAGACATTTTGGCTTTGAATGGATTTACATGAATTTGCACAATAACGTAGTTCATGTAGACTTTTTCATGGGGGAAAAAAGACTGGCTTGAGTGGATTTACAGGAATTTACAAAGTGACTTTTTTTTTACTATAAGGTGTGTTATTGACATTTTACCCTGATTTTCAAAATATTCTCCAAGCTTTAGCTGTGGTTTTTGAAATGTTGTAACAGTCTTATCAGTCTCCATGAATTTCATGTATTTTAATTGTTTTGAGTTAATGCATAATTTGGTTTACAATTAAAAGGAAAATCATTCCGGGTCCTACTTCCACATCATATTCTGTTATTTCAACATGATCACTGACAGTTAAAATGAAAGGCTGAATCTAGAGCTCACAGAGCTTTCTCTTATTGTGCCCGTTCTGTGGAATGATCTCCCTGCATCAATAAAACAGTCAGATTCTGTAGACTTTCAAATCCAGACTTAAGATGCACTTATTTCCCTTTCATATGGCTAGCATACTGGCATAGTATGTTACTATGCTTTTTACTCTTTAATTCAGTTTATTAGAAAACGGAGCGTGCCGCAAGCCTCAACTTTATCTAAATTCTGGGTCTTTTAGTGAAGCTTAGGGGTAGTGGCTGGCGATCACCTAACCCTCTGGGGCGATGCTGTCATATACGACGGCTAAGACCAAGCTTTACTAAATTCTAAATAACTTTTGATATGAGATAGAAACTTGCTTTTTTTTTATTTTTGCTGAAAAGTTAACTCCGGACTTTCGAGCCAGCCATCGGTCATCTTTGTACTCCTCATAGAAGTTGTGTGATGACGGTGCGCAATGGGAGTGTCCAATCAGAATTGGTTTCACCGTCACACTGGCTTTCCAAAATCCAATCGTTAGGACAGATTTACCTCACGTGAAAAGCCGAAGATCATTATCAGGAGTGATATGTTACTAGTTGGCCTGTTTGAATAGCCCCCTGGGTGCTCCAATGAGTACATACTAGTCCAGTGCGCCCTGCGCATTACGCACAGCGGAAGTGAAAACAGATGGAGAGCCTCTGATGACAATCTCACATGCTCAAACAAAGAGTGTGTAACTATCAGGATTGCTCCACTAGTTTGCATGTGAATGTTACTGGATGACTCTGTTGCTTTCTCGGCACGTTACCATATAAAATAACAATGCAGACCAATTTGTATATATTCTTCAAATGTGCCTTTGTGTTTGTTTGAACCTTTTGTACAGTCTTTCACACAAGACCTCAAATTACCTTTATAAAGTGTCAAAACAGTGTTTTATAGTTTGCTGTGTATTTTGAATAAATGTGGAAAATATTTTTCACTTTTATTTTTTCCGATTGTAAACCTTTATTACACTTATAAAACACAACAAAAACATATGTATTCTGAAAGCACAGGTTGTCTTCCCCCCCCCCCCCACCCAAAAAGACATAAAACTTGATTGTGGGATGTAGGGGAGAGCTGTTAACAGCAATAACATTTATGCCAGGCGAGGTGAACTGTCCAAAAATGCCCTCTGACCCCAGAGGGTTAATATTGCTTCTGTTTTTCTGCTTAATGCTGACAAATTATGCTGTATTTGTATTTTTTCCCCTCTTGTTCTGTTTGAGGTGCAGCTCCATACAGAGATGGTGTGTGGTATCTGTTCCAGAAACCATCCTGTGCACTGGCAACATTTCCTGTATGTTCGTTTTGTGAATTTTGTAATTTGGCTATAGCACGGCCCAAGCGGAGGGTCACCCCTTTGAGTCTGGTCATTTTGAAGTTTCTTCCTCAGAGGGAGTTTTTCCTTACCACTGGTGCTCTGGGGGTTGGTAAGGTTAGACCTTAGTTGTATGAAGCAGCTTGAGGCAAACTTGTTGTGATTTGGTGCTATATAAATGAAAATAAATTAAATCTAGGATAATTTAAATATGCACTTCTTTTGAATTTTTTTGCTTCCAGGAGATGCTGAAAATGTGGCATTAGATACAAAATTAATTTGGTTTCTAGGGTCCCACGGGGCCTAAACCCCTGCTCAACCCCCTGTGAATGTTCCTTGGATTTCACAGTTTTCATTTCACAGCCCTGCCTGAGTCCTGGAGAAACTGCAAACAGAAGCTGTGGAGATCTGTGCACACGTCGGTGGACCCCCCTGCTCTGCTTCCTCGTCCAGAACAAAAGAGGGATCATCTCATCAGAATGCTGTCTGACAACACACTGGGCGCTCTGTCTTACTCCAATTTAAACAAACAAACAAAACGCTGGTGTAGCGTGGTGCTGCTCTATCACTGTATTATGTTACTAAGTCATATATAGATTTAAACAGAACTGTCAAAAGGAGGAATAAATATAAGTGTAAAGATGACTGAATATATCAGAGCAGTAAATTGATCAGTCTGTGTGAACGCACATTGGCTCCCCATGTACGGTTATTTCCACCAGCTGTAGCTGATCTGCAACGTGAATTCTGCCTTCCGGAACAGCTTTTATATAATCATGTGAATCATCTACCTGTTGCCACATGTATATGAGGGCTGGATTGTCATTCCTACACTCATGTTATATTAATAATAAATAAGCACACGCAGGAGCTGCTGCTGCCGCTGAGTGCAAGTACAGTCGGAAATTAAACAACTTTTTTGTTGTTTCAAATTCAGCAGTTGCTTGTGGCAAAATAACTGTATCCACACAAAAGATTAATTCTTCCCTCTATAATGTGCCTGAGCCCATTGAAGCTGACCCCCTCCCCCACCCAGATAAAAAAATCCGAGCAAGCAGGCTGAGTTTGCCCTGTAATTTCCGATGGTACATGAACGCAGCAGCACTCAGAAATGACTTCTGTACTGTGTGAAAACATTCAGCTGGTCGAATGAAGCCAAACTAAACGCTAACGTTACAAAAACTAAGCAAACGATAAAAAACCCATAAAGAACGACAGCAAAACGAAATATGGACAAATTGAGGTTTTCGGTGGCATTTGTTCAAATTTTAAACAGTTTAAAAATCCTGACAAAGCGCCAGCTGCAGGAATGAAGCAGCGCAAAGATTAAACAATGCCAATGACAACCAAAGTCCAGATTTCTTGTTTCGTTTGGGCTTCGTTGCCCTTCGTTAAGTGCCATGTGACCTGGCCATAAAATGTGATTGGATTTAAAAAAAAATTTTTTAAGAAATCCACACTCTTCCAGTCGAGTTTAGGCTGTTATTACTACTTGCAGATGAGTGTCAAAATGGATGCTGATGTATTGATGCCAGCCACCGAGGGCCATGGATTCACTTTGGCATGACTGTAGCTTAGCTGAAACGTTGTTCTCGCTTTATATAAAGTGAGACTCAACCGGCGACAAGTGAAAGTTTGTGCACATCTGGATAAGGATCAAGACACACTGCAGTGAAATACAGATTTTGTAACACCGCCACAATACAGCGCATAATCAAGGTTGGTGGCGGTATACATGCTTTGAACGCCCCTGGTATCTTTGTTTTTTGCAGCGAGGGAAAAAGAAACTTGAAAATAACAACCCTGATGTTGGCGTCAACCACAATCTAAGTTTGAGAAAACGGCAAGACGTCCTTTCAGTCCACAGTGTCATGTGTGCGTTCGCTCCTGAGCAGTTCTGTACATGGCAGCGAGTTTAAAATAAACCTTACCGGACAGTCCACACAGCGCCTCATATCGAAAACAATATGACCACTTTTGTAGAACAGCCACGAGCTCGTCTTACAGGCTGGTTGTGCTTTACACTGCTGAGGAGGCGACGCGTCGGGGGACCCCCCTGCTCTGCTTCCTCGTCCAGAACAAAAGAGGGATCATCTCATCAGAATGCTGTCTGACAACACACTGGGCGCTCTGTCTTACTCCAATTTAAACAAACAAACAAAACGCTGGTGTAGCGTGGTGCTGCTCTATCACTGTATTATGTTACTAAGTCATATATAGATTTATAACAGAACTGTCAAAAGGAGGAATAAATATAAGTGTAAAGATGACTGAATATATCAGAGCAGTAAATTGATCAGTCTGTGTGAACGCACATTGGCTCCCCATGTACGGTTATTTCCACCAGCTGTAGCTGATCTGCAACGTGAATTCTGCCTTCCGGAACAGCTCTTTATATAATCATGTGAATCATCTACCTGTTGCCACATGTATATGAGGGCTGGATTGTCATTCCTACACTCATGTTATATTTAATAATAAATAAGCACACGCAGGAGCTGCTGCTGCCGCTGAGTGCAAGTACAGTCGGAAATTAAACAACTTTTTTGTTGTTTCAAATTCAGCAGTTGCTTGTGGCAAAATAACTGTATCCACACAAAAGATTAATTCTTCCCTCTATAATGTGCCTGAGCCCATTGAAGCTGACCCCCCTCCCCCACCCAGATAAAAAAATCCGAGCAAGCAGGCTGAGTTTGCCCTGTAATTTCCGATGGTACATGAACGCAGCAGCACTCAGAAATGACTTCTGTACTGTGTGAAAACATTCAGCTGGTCGAATGAAGCCAAACTAAACGCTAACGTTACAAAAACTAAGCAAACGATAAAAAACCCATAAAGAACGACAGCAAAACGAAATATGGACAAATTGAGGTTTTCGGTGGCATTTGTTCAAATTTTTAAACAGTTTAAAAATCCTGACAAAGCGCCAGCTGCAGGAATGAAGCAGCGCAAAGATTAAACAATGCCAATGACAACCAAAGTCCAGATTTTTGTTTCGTTTGGGCTTCGTTGCCCTTCGTTAAGTGCCATGTGACCTGGCCATAAAATGTGATTGGATTTAAAAAAAAATTTTTTAAGAAATCCACACTCTTCCAGTCGAGTTTAGGCTGTTATTACTACTTGCAGATGAGTGTCAAAATGGATGCTGATGTATTGATGCCAGCCACCGAGGGCCATGGATTCACTTTGGCATGACTGTAGCTTAGCTGAAACGTTGTTCTCGCTTTATATAAAGTGAGACTCAACCGGCGACAAGTGAAAGTTTGTGCACATCTGGATAAGGATCAAGACACACTGCAGTGAAATACAGATTTTGTAACACCGCCACAATACAGCGCATAATCAAGGTTGGTGGCGGTATACATGCTTTGAACGCCCCTGGTATCTTTGTTTTTTGCAGCGAGGGAAAAAGAAACTTGAAAATAACAACCCTGATGTTGGCGTCAACCACAATCTAAGTTTGAGAAAACGGCAAGACGTCCTTTCAGTCCACAGTGTCATGTGTGCGTTCGCTCCTGAGCAGTTCTGTACATGGCAGCGAGTTTAAAATAAACCTTACCGGACAGTCCACACAGCGCCTCATATCGAAAACAATATGACCACTTTTGTAGAACAGCCACGAGCTCGTCTTACAGGCTGGTTGTGCTTTACACTGCTGAGGAGGCGACGCGTCGGGGGAGGGGTAACAGGCTGGATGTTTAAAAGCCGATCTTGCCTCGGGTCATGGAGTATCCCAGCTTGGCTTCGTTGTTGATGAAGGACATGATGCCCAGATAGGTTTCGATGAGAAGAGGTCTCTCCAGAATCAGAACACCGTTGGCCCGTCCCGGGATGGGGTTGTCTTTATGGGCTTTCTTTACCGCCTGCACCAGCTGGGTCCGGAAGTTGTCCAACTGGGAACAACAGAATTATTTTAGTATGATGCCATGACAGTTAGTACTTCCTCCAGCAAGAGAAAGGATGGCAAGGTGTGGACAATCGTTCATGTGACAACAGAATGAGCCCGACACGGACTCAGTGCCAGTGCCGATCCTGGATAGTGTAGCATGAAGTAGGTGATTGTGCCTACAACTCCCTCTGGAGGGGAAACTCGACCACTGCACCTTACTCCCACAGCCAAGCCCAGTTATCCCTTTACAGCTGGATGCATGACTGGGAATCAAACACAGATCCACACACTGGCAATCTCAACCTTATCCCACTTATGAACAAATCCTCTGAGGAGAAAAAAAAAAAAAAATCAAAAAGACAATCTGAAATGAATTTGAGGACTTTTTTGCAGAGGCACATCGGATATGGTATGGCTCAGAGATGATCTGGCAGATGTTTAACACTGGATACTCTTCCTGAAGCACGTCTAATGTAAAAGGAGACAGTTTTAAAATATAAAAATGATAATAAATAAAAAATGTTGCAACTTACAATGTGGAAAAAAATAAAATTAAAACCAAGATTATAAAAAAAAAACAAATTTCACTGAACAAGGTTACTGCAAATTTTGAGAAATACTGTGCAATTTTAAGCTAAAAAAGCTGGACAAGGACACAGTGGATACCACAGCAGGCCTTATTAACCATTAAATAATCATTATCGCTGCACTGTTTAAAACTGAAAATTAACTTCATACTCTGACACACTGAATGCTGTTTGTTCTAACTACGCTTTGTGCACTTCATCACCAGAGGGTGGCATTATTACCCTTAAATTTACAGCAAGCCAAAGCAAAATAAATATTTAGACTACTTTGACCATAATCACATTTGAATATCATCAGACGTTTCCAGATTTCCTCTGCCTCATTTTCCATGCACCCAATGAAAAACTTGCACCAGCATGCAGATGCATATCCGATGCACTGTGGCAACCCCAAGCAAATTAATGAATGTGAGGCATTATTGTAAACCACTTTGAGCATCTGATGCAGATGGAAAAGCGCTATATAAATGCAGTCCATTTACTTTTTGCTCCGGAGTGTGAATTGGAGCAGCTTATCATGCATGTAGATGTTGCCATCTTGATGCCATAGGTGATAATACAGTACTTGGGAATATAAATCAGAGGACCTCCCAAACCTGTGAAAGAAAATACCAAACAAACAAAAAACTCTTATAGTCCGGAAAATATGGTACATATTTATCACCTGGATGAAGCAGATGGATGGTTACTTTTGAGAGTTGGGGATGGACAGGTTGTCACAGCACCAGCGCAGTCTTCCAGACCTGACATAACAGTTGAGATTGCACATGATGTTGTGCTACTCATCTCTTTCCTCTATCACATCTGATCAATAACATCAGACAGGACATTAAAGGAGAACCTATCTGACTGTGTGACATGTTTGAAACGGACAACAAGGACGACTTTTGCACAGAATTTCATGAAAATCAGTTGACTTTTTTTTTTTTTATACGAGGTAAAGTGGTGTGCATGCAAAGAAGGAAACCAATAGGCCAACAAAGTTGATCACATGGTAGTCGTCCTGCAGGTGTATGGAGGTTGTGCCCCCCCACTCCACCACTCTTACCATTGATCACTAGTCACACTTATGTTAGCACTGGTACTGACCTGAGTTTTTCTGATCCTGATGGATAAACAGCAGCTGTTGTCTTGGACTTCAGCCTTTTCACACCACGCATGTCTCAAACCCACGTTCCCCATAACTACTGCTCACCTTTAGTGAGGATTCTTTAAGTGTAACTTTACCAACTAATGATCGTATTTCATGTCATGCCACATGCCAAAATATTTCCCCCCTATTTTCTTAATGCTGACCGTCTACCACTGTGTTTAAAGTTACACTGCCTTTCAGATTTCGATCTCCCCCACCCCACTTTCCGTGCTGGTTCCAAGGCATGCAAGAAGCGTGTATTTGTGTTTGAGCTATGTTGGTGGTGTTACCATGGCAGCTGGATGTCGCAACCAAACGGGGGGTCGACACTTCGCCCACTGGGTGACAGACATGGGCTCACTTCAAATATCCAGCTGGACATCGTGAAGATAGCTTTGTCAGATCAGTGTTCCCTCTGCACATTCCAAAATTCTCAACTCTGGATTCCAAGAAGGCTTGAAGCACATTCTGTAATTTGTCTAACATTATGATGTTGATTGGTATAATAGTTACAATAAAGTTATATTTAACCTTATAATGTGTGTGTATACGAATACATAAATAAAATTAGCAACTTATTTTGTCAGCACAAACAGGAAAATGTCATAATTTGTTACGTGCAGTTTCTGTTTTTTAAAAAGTAACTACAGCTTAGACTAGGAAAGTGTGTTACCTCTGGCAGGGTAATAATGACCAATCATTAACAAGTCCAGCTGATGGAGGAGGGTTTTTGTCTTTGAGTCTTGGGTGTACAAGCATATTTATATGGTGCATCTGGAAAGTATTCACAGTGCTAAGGTTTTCCACATTTATGTTACAGCCTTATTCCAAAATGGATGAAATTGTTTTCCCTCAGAATCTACACACAATACCCATAATGACAATGTGAAAATGTTTTTTAGATTTTTGCAAATTTATTAAAAATGAAGAAATCTTAAGAAATCGCATGTATGTAAGTATTCACAGCTTTTGTAATGAAGCTGGACCTTTGCAGGATTTATTGCAATGTTTATGGTTTCTGCATTTTTGGAGTCACCCTGCATAAGGCCCCACAGTTGACAGTGCATGTCAGAGCAAAAATCAAGCATGAAGTCAAAGGAATTGTCTGCAGATTTCAGACACAGGATTGTCTGAAGGGCATCAATCTGGCGAAGCACAGAAATGTTTCTGCTGTTTTGAAGGTCCCAATGAGCACAGTGGCCTCCATCATCCATAAATGGAAGAAGTTCAGATCCACCAGGGACTCTTCCTAGAGCTGGCCGCCCGTCTAATCTGAGCGATCAGAGCAGAAGGGCCTTAGTCAGTGAGGTGATCAAGAACCCAGTGGTTACTCTGTCAGAGCTCCAGCATTCCTCTGTGGAGAGAGAACCTTCCAGAAGACAACCATCTCTGCAGCAATCCATCAATCAGGCCTGTATGGTAGAGTGGCCAGACAGAAGCCACTCCTTAAACCCCGGTCACACAACACTAAGGAAGAACACCAAAGCCAAAATCAAGCAAGAAATCTGGACTTGCGTTGACTTTCAGAGACATCGTTTAACCGTCGTCTCGTTTCATTTCTATCGCTGGTGCTTCTTCAGAATTTTCAAGCTGTTGAAAAATGTGAACAAATCCTGACGACAACGTGAAGTCGTCCATATTCTGTTTTGCTTTTTGTCTTGATGGTTCATCATCGTTCGTGTAGTTCCCGGACCTTCAGCGTTCCATTTGATTGTTGTCCAACTTCGTCCAACCTCCCAAGTCCGACGTCTAGCACGAACATTGATATCTGAACGGATCAATAACTAAAGATCCGATGAGCTGAATGTGACTCGTCCATATGTGGGATGAAAAGCAGTGTTTTCATACAGAAATAACTGTGGCAAGAACATTTTATCAACTACTTTAATTATTTACGCACGTTTGTATACTGTCTCTGTCTGCTGCGTGCGTGTACATGCACACACGTAGTGAACACAAACCTGTTGTGAAGACAACACAGCTATGATCACAGCGTTTGCTTCATTTTTCTTTTGTTTTGGTTTCATTTCAGTCTTTTATGCGCTCTGCACTTGCAGGCTTTTCAGTGATGGGAGAAGTTTGTCCACTTTTTCTCAACGATTTTTGACTTTGTGACTTTTTTTCCTTTGTTCAGCAAATGCCGTGTGACCGGGCCATTAGTAAAAGGCACATGACAGCCTGCCTGGAGTTTGCCAAAAGGCACCCGAAGGACTCTGACCATGAGAAACAAAAATCTCTGGTCTGATGAGACAAAGATTGAACTATTTGGCGTGAATGCCACGTGTCATGTTTGGAGGAAACCGGGCACCATCCCTACAGTAAAGCATGTTGGTGGCACCATCATGCTGTGGGGATGTTTTTCAGCAGCAGGAACTGGGAGACTAGTCAGGATTGAGGGTAAGATGAATGCAGCAATGCACAGAGACATCCTGCATGAAAACCTGCTCCAGAGCGCTCTTGACCTCAGACTGGGGTGACGGTTCATCTTTCAGCAGGACAATGACCCTAAGCACACAGCCAAGATATGAAAGGAGTGGCTTCAGGACAACTCTGTGAAGGTTCGAGTCCAGAGCCCAGACCTGCATTTGCTTAATCCAATTAGGCTTAACGGGAAGGGAAAATTTATTTAAAGGAGACCTGCATTGAAAAAAAATGCAGTCAGATTTTTTGAACAAAAAATGACTTACATTTACACATGAGATCCTTCTGAATGTAGTAAAGTAAATCTGCAAGCCCAGATCTGTCATTCAACGGAGAAATCTTCATTTGAAAATGACAAATTTACAGCTAACATTTAGCCCTCCGCAAATTGTCCTCTCATCATGGACGCTGCCGAGACTTCACGGACAAGACCCTCTCCCAGCATGCATTGCGCCAGTTGTAATTTGTGGATTTACGTCAGTTTGCATCTGCACCTTTTTCTTGTCTTATACGGAAGGATCTACTTTTTTAAAACTTCATATTGTCTTGCGGCACGTTTGGTGAGTAACACATTTCTTTTATTTGTGCTTGAAAATTATTTTGGGGGGCTTCTTCATACGCCCGTTTGATTGAGTGGTGTCGCAATGAAAATCTACTGTCTTTCGCCTCCGGTACCATCGCGGGATATGGAGGCGAGACCCGCAAAGAATCCCAGTCATTAAAAATATATAAACCTCTCTCAGCGTCCATGTAGCTCTGGGGCTCCGATTGCCGAGACATGCGGTGCTGTGGATTTTGCCGCAAGAAGTCTGTCTTTGCAGCAACAGGTGTATTGGCCGCTTCACATTAAAACAGCGAGTGTAATCTCAGGACTTGTGCCAAGTGTGCTGCAGCTCCATTCAGTAGACAGAGAGGTGATGCCGGTGTTGTGCGCTGAATCTGGCACAACACCGGCTACAAAGCAGACACGGGTGGTGTGAGTGGCCCTCGTCGGCGGTTAACGAGCTCGTTAATGAGCCCGCAGACTTAATAAGCGCAGCGGAGGCAGAGAGCGGGAGAGGAAGAATGGTGCCCGCTGTCGATGTCGTTGCTGATCTGAGCACACAGATCTGTATCTCACATTCATTGCAGCTTACTTTTGGATGTTGAAACCAGGACGTGTATAAGTAACATTACTAACAGATAAATCAATTTCAATGCAGGATCGGACTGAAGGCGGGAGCGCGTCGTCTTGTCCCTGACGTCATGGAAATGATACGGCTGTACAAACTGTTTTCACAGAGGGCTAAATTTTAGCTGCAAATTTGTCATTTTTAAACGAAGATTTCTCCGCTGAATTACAAATTTGGGCTTACAGATTTACTTTACTGCATTCACAAGGGTCTTATAAATACATATCAGCTATTTCTTTCTGAAATCTGACCACATTTATTTCAATGCAGGTCTACTTTAAGCTGTATGGCCTTTCAAATTTCACAAAATTGACTAATTTAATTTCTACTGAAATCCAAGCATCATAATGTCATCTTTGAAACATGTTCCAAAATTACAGCTCATTTTAATAAAGAGAACATGTTTATCTGGGGGTGGGGGGATTCCATACCTAATATTTTATTTGCTTTTAATGCTGTCTGTTGGTGGAAGCGCGTGTATGTATGCATTGAGGTTTTGAAATTACCGAAAATTACCTCTGATCTCGCGTGATGTGCATACGCTGAGCATGCACGCTAACATCCATAAGATTTCTGTAAATCACTTCAGAGGTGTCATCTGGTTTCAAAACAGTATATTCAGATTTAGAAGTGTTAAACAGAAATATTTTGGTTAATTTTGTTCAAGCGAGCAGCCAGCTGAAGTCATGCTGCCTTTCTTTACTCCGATTGGCTGCCACCATGTCCTTCCCAGCATCATTCCGTAGATCGGGGGAAGCCCTTACGCAATTTATGATGTCGTTAACAACTGCAGGTCATGGCATCTGATCGCTTGAATTTCTCCCCTACAGGGGTCAAAATTCTAAATTGTTTCCAGATGGTGCAAAGTTTGATCATATTGGTAAAATCATGTTATGAATCCCTTATTTAAAAGCTGTACAGCTTTAACAAAAAAGAGAGAAGATGTTGAAATAGACCTACCGTTAATCAAATTTTGCTGTCATGCTATAGTTGATGATGCACTCAAACTATTTCACATTTAAAAAGTTGTGTCCAGTCGTTCTGCAGCTGTGTTCAGTAACTCAGTAGAGGAACAATATACTGCATTTTACTCAACAATATTGGATTAACAAAACATGCCAACAAAACATGCCAAAGCATGTTTTGTTGAAATAACAAAACAGACTCAATTACATTTAGTAAAAAATGCATTTGTTTGTTTTGTTGCGCTTTCAAAAGGAACACATTATTTCAGCTATTTACTGTGGATGAGAAAGAAGGGACATTATCCGTTAATGAGACATCTTTGCAGAAATTGTAGCAAATTCACTAAAACATAAAGAATGCAAACATTTTGCATGCACAAGTAAATGATTTAAGAAATTAAATAGCATTTGTAATATTGCTGTCTTAAGTCATGTTGGAGGATGCCATGAGTGTCGTTATGGTGTCAAGTCATAAATTGGAGCACTGAATTTCCACCTGATTTTCCCAGCAAAAAAACGAAAAAGAAATCCACAAAAGGAAAAAGAAATCCAACCCGAGTTGGAGCTCTTAATTCCCGACCTTGCAACATGTCATGTACGCTGCGTTATTCTTTATAACTGGAAGTGATTTTTTTTTTTTAATATCTGCATTTTATCAGTCTGCAGGAAATTAACAAACAGAAACCTGCTGAAATAAATAATGAAAAAAACAAACATACATGAGTTTAATATTTCTAATTATAAGTAGAAATGACAACAGGTGAAATAAATCCCTTTATGAATGGGAGTTTTCACTTTATTAAAAAAATCAAATGAATAAGACTTGTTCAAACTGCAGTTGCAACAAGTCAATGTCTCATTTATCCTTTTCCTTTGACATTTGGATTTTAGTGCTGCTTGTTGAGTGAGTTACCTGGGTGCATTTCTGGGTGGTTGTGCTAAACAGTTTTATAATTTTGATGTTTGAGCCCACTAAAGTAAGTGCTGTGACAGAAGACACCTGTGTGAAGCTAATTTATTTGCAAGAATCCCCCGCAAAGTCCCTCTGTTAAATAAAAGACATGTGCAGAAGAGGTTACAATTTACCAAAGAACACATCAGCTGGCCTAAAGAGAAATGGAGGAATATTTTGTGGACTGATGAGAGTAAAATTGTTCTTTTTGGGTCCAAGGGCCACAGACAGTTTGTGAGATGACCCCCAAACTCTGAATTCAAGCCACAGTTCATAGTGAAGACAGTGAAGCATGGTGATGCAAGCATCATAATATGGGCATGTTTCTCCTACTATGGTGTTGGGCCTATATATCGCATACCAGGTATCATGGATCAGTTTGGATATGTCAAAATACTTGAAGAGGTCATGTTGCCTTATGCTGAAGAGGACATGCCCTTGAAATGGGTGTTTCAACAAGACAGTGACCCCAAGCACACTAGTAAACCAGCAAAATCTTGGTTCCAAACCAACAAAATTAATGCCTCGCAGATGTGAAGAAATCATGAAAAACTGTGGTTATACAACTAAATACTAGTTTAGTGATTCACAGGATTGCTAAAAAACAGTTTGAACATAATAGTTTTGAGTTTGTAGCATCAACAGCAGATGCTACCATTATTGTGAACACCCCCTTTTCTACTTTTTTTTTTTTTACTAATAGCCCAATTTCATAGCCTTAAGATTGTGCATATCATGAATGCTTGGTCCTGTTGGATTTGTGAGAATCTACTGAATCTACTGGTACCTTGTTTCCCATGTAACAATAAGAAATATACTCAAAACCTGGATTAATCTTTTTAGTCACATAGCACTACTATTATTCTGAACACTACTGTAATATTTAAAATCGCCGCGTGAAGCAAATAATTTGAATTTATTCATTTTTAAACTTTGACTAGGTCTTTATGGGGTGGGTTGAGATATCTTCAATAAATTGGCCTCTGTTGTCACCTAATATATTTGTAATTGACTTAAATTTCATTAAAGTGAGAAATGTAAAAACTGGTGCAGTCGTCCAGGATATAGGCTTTATTAATAAAAAAAAAAATGAATTAATCAATCTCCCACTGTTGTCTAAATAATGTCTGGATTAAATGTGCTGAATTTCCCCTTCATAGGCATCACTATGGTTGACCTTTTTCTAACCTTTGAAAGCAGAGAACTGATTGGGCTGTTGGGTGTTTGCAGTCTGTGGTTGCTTTTGAACCTTTGGTGTTGCTTTGTACTTTGGCGAACTTGTCTAGATTTTCACTCCAAGATAAGTTTGAGTAAAACTTTTTTTCCTCTTTCTTCTGGTACGTTGACAGCTGAGAATCACCGTCTGGTCCCTGTGCACCAAAGCCGTGTCTTACATCAAATATCCTAAAGCATGTCAGAAGGGTGAGTATATGCATGATACTCTCTGGTGTGTGTGTGTGTTAACCTGAGGACGGAGCTGCTGCAGCCTCGTGAATCATGTGCTGTTCTTGACTTTATGGCCAAGCGTTCCGGTGGTGGTGCTCCGCTGACAGCTGTGCCTCACGTCAGTAAATGGGACATACTCCTCATAACCGACCTGTCAGCGACTCGAGGAAAAATGATTGTCTGGAGTTCTGCCTGTTTGTAGCCCAGCTGTTGTATCAATATTGTTGCCATGATGGTTCCATACCAGACCTGATGGTGCCAAAGTCTCAAATAATTGCAGTGCATTTAAAAAGAAAAAAGTGTGTGTTCGAGGGGGTGATGAGATAAACACATTTTATGAACCGTCTTATTCCTGTTCAGGGTCACGGGGGGTGGGAGGGATGGGACGCATCGTGACCAGTCTGTGACATACAGTCATATTTTACTATCAGTTAAACACAACATCAGATCAATTTCTCCTCTCGTGAGGAATTGTCTTTGCATTTTGAGTGAAAATTAAAGATGTACGGTTTTTTAACTTTCTCAAAACTGACAAAATTTAGTTTCTACTGAGATCCAAGCTTTATAATGTCGGTTTGTTTTTGTAACATTTCAAAATTCCAGCTCATTTTAATGAAGAGAACATATTTATTCCAGTTGAATTCCATAGCGAATATCGTCTTTTCCTTCTAACGCAGGCTTTGAGATGACCTTTGACCTGACACGCTAACATCCGTGAAATGTCTGTAAATCACTTAAAAGGTGTTATCTGGTTACAAAAACAGCGTTTTTAGATTTCGAAGGATTTATTTCTTGCACAGATTTGTACAGAAATAAGCTGTTTCACAGTATTTCCCCCCATCTTGGTTCATTTTGTTTGAGCAAGCAGCCAGCTGACGTCATGTTGCCTTTCTTAACTCTGACTGGCTGTCAACGTGTCCTTCCCAACATCCCTCACGAAGCTCAGGGGAGGCGCCCATGTGATCTGTGATGTTGCTATCAAATGTATATCATAGTGTGTGATCACTTGTATTTCAACCCATCAAGGGTTGAAATTCTAAATTGTTTCCAGACAATGCAAATTTTAATCATATTAGTGATATAATAATATTATGAATCCCCCATTTAAATGCTAAAGAATAAAATTATAGTGGTGCCAAAGAAAACATTTTTTCTGACTTAAAAGTTAAAAACCCAAAGGCGGTAGAGCTGCTGGAGTCCATTAAATGGCCTCCAGCAGCCTTCTCTTTAAATAACTCCACATTGTGCATTGACATTTAATATTTGTCGCTATGATCATTTCAAAGCTTCAGTTGCCCTGTGCCGATGTTATTGATTCTCATTATTGGTCCAATTCTTTACTGATTCCCTTATTAATTCCAGAGCAATTTTCTGTGTGGAAAAATGTTGAACGTCAGGTTTTCAGTGTCATCGCTCCAGTTTTTGTCTTGCTATACTCAGTTTGGTATCATGATGTCACATCTGACGTCATGGTGAATGGGTTTTGGCAACACTAAACTGTCAAAACAACAACATGATGGTATTGATTAGTAGAATTTGACACCAATGGATTGGAAAATTGGCGGCCAGTAAGGAAAGACATTACTGGAGTGTCCTTATTTTGCATTCCACCAGACTACGATTATTTCTTACATTTCAGTGTTTCTTAGACTGACGAGCGCTGCGTGGTTTTTCACATGCTATCTTTAAGTTATGACTTGCATAGGATGCTTCGTTGTTTTAGCTTTGAACTGTCACTGTAGATGTAAGATTTGTGTCACGTCTTTGTACACAGTTGGTGCTTGTAGCTGATAAAAATGCACGTCTCACCCACAGGTATAGATTTCAGCAGAGATGGCTGCTATATGGCCTTAGCTGAACGCCGTGACTGTAAAGACTACGTTAGCGTGTTTGTGTGTGACGACTGGCACTTGCTCAGGGTAAGTAGAATATATATATATTTTTTGGGGGGGTCGTCTTTTTTGCCCAATAATCTGGCTTCCACCATATAAAAAGGCTAAATTTTGATGCTAAAACAAGAGCATCAGGGCTGAAGCGCATTAATGTTTGACTGTAATAACGAGTACGTCATAGGTACTTTCCAGAAAATAGCATTAAGAAAAACTACATTTGTTTTAGCTTTGTTGTAAAACGGAAGAGTACTCTGTATGTACCCTCACCAAGCACACAATGAGCCATTTTACAATAAAAGGATCTGGATTGAACTACAGATAAAAATGGTCTTGAACAGGATTTTAGAGGACTTGATGCCATGAATTACAGACCACATCCACGTATTCATCTTTTGACCCTTCACTTCACTAGTGACTTGTACTAGCAGGTGGTCATGGGAACACATGGTTCAGTTTTGGGGATGATCTGGATTGGTGCTTAAAGTTCTTGGTGTTCCATCCAGGTGGAGTTATAGAGTCTGATCCACTTCATGATCTGGTATCCAGGGATAAACCGTGGTGCCAAAATGGGTGTCATGCCCTGACTAAGCCTGAGGTCTTCTTCTGTTTCCCACCATTTACCGTAGAGAAACCTCCACGGTGACCAGCTGCTTTTGCACTGCGAGGATGGTTGCATCACTTCTGGTTCAACGCTGTTGTGACTTTGTTTAAAATGACCTTTTAACTTTCAGCATTTTGAGACAGAGACACAGGACCTGACGGGCTTAGAGTGGTCTCCGAATGGCTGCGTGTTGGCAGTGTGGGACAGCTGCCTGGAGGTGAGACCCTCAGTCAGAATCAGAATCCAGTATCAAATCTGAAGTAGATTTCCCTCAGGGTCGTTTAGACATTCAAGCTATCACTGAGTCTCAGTTACACACTAACTGCAACTCAAGATTACTGCAGCCGGCAAATTGACCAGTCCTAGCAGGAGAACTGTAGTATACTACTGCTGTCTCAGAGTACTACTGTCTGTACCCTCTTTGCAGTACAAGGTGTTGCTGTATTCTTTGGATGGCCGCTTGCTGTCGACCTTCAGTGCCTACGAGTGGTCGCTTGGTGTCAAATCTGTCACCTGGAGCCCCAGTAGCCAGTTCCTGGCTATCGGCAGCTACGATGAAAAAGTACTAAGAAACTGTCCAATTTTAAAAATGGCTGACAATGATGTTAATAAATAACTGTACGTAAAATGCCAGCTCACACTCAACACCTTGGCTGTTCCAGTACACAAGCTACTTTTGATTGTTTCCAGAAAAAAAAATTTTTTTGAACAACTATGGGAAGAGGAAGACGTACGAAAACATTTATATTATGGAAGCATTGTATTTTCTCTTTATAGTTCTTAGTGTTGCACTCTATGTATTTTTTTTTAATTACTTTTGATGCAGTCAATCAAATCATTTGAAAGTGCATGGTGAGTGCTGGAGCTATTTACTTTTTTTGTAGTGAAGTATTTGGTTTTAAAAAAATGGTTAAACATTTGTCTGTTCTGAAAAATGCAATTTGTGGTAGATTTTTATGCTTTTGATTTAAATGTACTGGGCACCAGGTGAGTATATATTTTATAGCTAAGTGGGCACAGGGCACCCAGGCACCAGGCAGGGTTCACAGTTTGAATAGTAAAATATAACAATGAAAATGTGATGCCAACCTGGACAGCGGAGACTTATCATAAATTTGAAGACAAATCGCCACGATGAGGGTGTGTGTGTGTTCTGACACTTTAGTTACATGGCACAATTCTCTGAGCATGATACAGCATGTGGAGCCCTCAGTGCTGAGGAACCCATTGGCTGGAGAAGGCCAAGGACACGCCCCATTAAACTTAAGATGGTTACTTGTGAGACATCAGGATGGACCAGATGTCTGCCTGTGTGGTTGCCATCCAGGATCCACAGCAGTTTCAAACTGTGGTGGATACTTGACTTGAAACATGACAGAAAATTTTGACTCACAGTTAGCGTTAGCTTACTCCTCATCAACAAGCAAGGACGTGTTTTGTGTTTGCTGCTAACACTAGCTATTATGCTAGTCTTTAGCAAACATGCTACCTGTCAAACTTGTCAAATCTAGGACTGGAAAAGATGCTGGTCATTCAGGAGACTGTTTGGATTATCGAAAATGTCTCAAAGTAAAATAATGCGAACATCCAAAATAAAACTAGGATGTTTAGAAATACTGTTGAAAAATGCCTTGATCTGTTTTTTTTTAAAAAAGCAGTTGGGGAAATTTGGAAGAAAATGTTAAAGTTCATAAAGGGACTGATAATTTTGTTTCCACCTGTAGATAAACCAGACTATCTCTGACCTGTCTGACGGTTATATTAATCTGATAGAATGATCCAGCAGCTGAGTTGTTGACTAAAGGAGTATTTCAACAAAATGGGATTAATCTGGATTATATTTTTAAATGGGAATTATGGATATTGGCTTCATTTAGATACATGTGTCACACATACTTTTACTTTGAAGAATAATCAAGGACTTGATCACTTTGTAGGTCCGTATCCTCAATCACATCACATGGAAGAAAATTGCCCAGTTTGATCATCCGACAACAATCAACAACACAAAAGCTGTGAGTGCTGTCGTGAACATGATCTTAAAACCCAAAATTCAGAGCGGGAAAGAAAAAGAAGTGACTTTTCTCTTGGTTGTGTTGGCAGGTCCTGTATAAGGAAGTGGAGAGACGAGCACCCGTGGGCAGGGACGAGCTGTCTTTACATGACATCACAGCAGGCGGCGCCTTCATCAGCTCCCAGAGCAAATGTAAGGGAGTGATGTACTGAGACATTTTCTCCATCTACCACCAGCTGCTAGATTTCCAACTCTGTACTATAAAAATTAGGTCACAAACGCTGGGATACTTTCAACCATATACCAATATAAGTGGCTGAAAATGGCTGAAAATATAAGTGGCTGAAAATGAATGAATGAATTTCCATGATAAGGAAATTTCCAGACGTCATCTTCCAAAATAAGGACGTCTTATGTGGACAACAGTTTCTGGCTGTGATGAAGGAAGCAACAAGTCAGATCAAAAGACTTTATTTACTCTGTGTGCCGGGACCAACAGGTCTGTGTCACATCAGTTTGCATTAGGTAGAACTTCACTGATCCCTTGGGAAGACTCCCTCAGGGAAAGTGAGGTTCCAGCAGCATTGTATAGCAGCACACAGGGTAAGAAGCACACAGAGCATCAAAAGTGAAAGTAAAAAATGAGGCAAACCTTCATTGTTGTTCATTTAAAAAAGTAATCATGAAAATACAGGATCTAACAGCTTTACTCCTGTTGGTGGGGATTTGTTTGATCGAAATTACAGCATCTGGTTCCGTTACTACTGTGTTGGATGCAAGTAAGGTTTGAACAGAAATATGAGGCCCGAATCGCACTCTGCCATGGAAGCTGCCATGTTGCAACAGTAGAAGAAAAGGGACATACTCACTCCACCTTTCACATTTTACAGCACAGCTGGAAGAACGCTGATTTATGTGAAATGGAGGCTCATTATTACTCATCACAAGGTCAGAGACCATGAATCCAAGTCACCCAAAGAAACAAAATCATGACCAACGATCTGCAACTTCACCATTAGATGGCAATAAATACTACATAATGTAGCTTTAAGCCTTACAAATGTTGACATGAAGGCAGTGAAATGTTGTTGTTGTTGACACTAGATGAGATCTGTGCACCACCAGTCCAGATACCTGTGGTCAAACCAGATCCAGACCGAGCCAACCCCAAGATTGGCGTCTCTTGTCTGGCCTTCAGCGCAGACAGTCGCTACCTCGCCACCAAAAACGGTACAGCATCAACATCCCGGCTGTTCGCGCCGGGCATAAACCTCAGCGCGCAGTGGCATTCAGTGAATGTTTGTGTTTGCAGACAGCATGGCCTCTGTTCTGTGGGTGTGGGAAATGCAGAAGAGCAGCCTGGAGGCTGTGCTGGAGCACACCGCAGCCGTCCGGTGCTTTCAGTGGGACCCTCGCCGGCCCCGACTCGCACTGTGCACTGGCAACTCCAAGCTGTACCTCTGGTCGCCAACTGGCTGCGTTTGTGTTCCAGTCCCCACTGAAAGTAAGAAACGCCCCCAAAATCCCACAACAGGCCTCGTTTATAAATTTTTTTTTTAATTTGCATTTCCTCTGTGTGATTCCTGAAATGTGCCAATGTTTAAGTTAGAACATATCAGCGTAGTCAAAAAATTACCAGTGTAATCAGTACAAAAGAGTTTTTTTTTTACAATCGTGTCCCTGTCCAAATATTTATGGACCCTCTGTTACAAGTCCCCAGTTTAAGCACTTACATTACACACGGGGGTTCTTTGCTTGACAAGCTACATGATTGATATTTATATAAACTTTATTTCAGTTATTTAAATTTGAATTTTTTATTTTTCTGTAACCATTTTTCTGTATAAAGTTGTCATTACATTGGTGTTTGTTTCAGATGGTTTTCAGGTCCAGTCCTTGATCTGGCACTGCGGCGGGGACTCTCTGATTCTGCTGGGAAAGGATCATCTGTGTGTCTGCTTCATGGACACACAGGACAAGAGTAACTGAGTGAAATTTATTTATTTTTTTATTATTTCACATTTCCACCCAAACAGGGAACAGGACTGGATTCAGTTTTTTTTAATATGTAAACACACACACTCCTTTGTAAATTTACACTGAGTTTTCAGCTGAAGATCAAACTCTAGCTCCTTGCTGTTTATGGCACTCGGTGCTGGTTACTGAGACATTTTGTCCTGATTTAAAAAAAAAAAAAAAAAAGTGATGTTCCTCCAAAAACTAAGTTAACATATGAAGAACCACAAATTCTAAGCACTGACAAAAACTTCGCAACATTTTTTTTTTTTTTAGATTCACTGTCTTGTTTGGGAATGCTGTTTTTACTGAGAATGTGAAATATTTTGAATAAATTTTGTGATAATACAAGTTGAGGTGTCTTACTAAAACCAACCAACCAACCAAAAAAGAAAAAAAAAAGTACATGCTCAGCTTTGGTTTGGCTGCAGACAATATTCATTGAAATATTTTTAAAGATTTCAACAAACCACATTTATCAAGATTTGTTGTGCTGAAACAGTAGTGTCAATAAAAAAATCTGACCCCAGTGTTTTGAGCCTCTTTTAAAAGGAAATCTGGGGAGGAATCACTTTTCAGCCATGCTGCATTCACATGTTGATGGTAGAAAAAACATTATAGCTGAAGATTCACAGCAATTTTGCACACTAAGATGGGCAACAATTTACTTATTTTCTGGAGTATGTCGCACCTTTTTCTGTTATGAGGTCTTTAATTTGTGATTTTTTTTTTTTAAAGCATTGTTGTAGTGCACTTTTTACTATTGGCAATAATTCCTTGTTTATATTGTTCAGTGGTTTGATTACTAGGAATGTCTGTTTACTATGATTAACCGTTTTTTCAGTGTATACAAGTCACACTGGAGTGTAAGTCACAGGGTCACCAAAGGCATATATATGTGAAAAGGCGACACACTTTGGAAAATACAGTAACTGAAAGCCACAACATTGTTTGTTTTACACATATTAAAATGACTCTGGATCCAGGTGTTCCTGATTATGAGTGTTAGTGAACAAAAAGAATAACTTTTCACCAGCATTCATGGTAAAAACATCTGGTTTGTCCCTGTGGCTACAACAAAAGTTTAAAATTAAAACTACTACAGCAGCATGTGACCCCGGTGACCTCGTCAAAAGTAGGACACAGACAAAACATGTGGCTGCCGTTACTTATAGGAGACACTTTAATTATGTGTATTAACAGTTTACACAAGCAGGAGCCACACAATCGTTTCACCTGTTAACGTTTAAAGCACTAAATGATGTCTGAAACAGAACAAAAAAGTAAAAAAGCACATGTGCATCTAAAAATAATAAAAAAAAACAAAAAACAGCTGATTCTAATCATTTTCTCCATAACAAAAAAGGCTTCAGCTGATGTAACAATGAATTTATCGGTTTTCAGAAGTGGCAACAAAATTGACACTCCAGAGTTTAACAAATAAATGTGAATTTCAGAACAGTTTAAATAATAATAATGAAAAACTACCATGCAAACATGCAGACCACATGCACAAGTTACCGCAGTCCACAGTCTGCCCGTGTCAACTTCTCATTGCTGTTGTTGAGCACTAATTCTGGCAACATGTCGCTGGTCTCACCAGAAGCTACAGCAATAATCTATTTATTCTAGAGACAAAAGTATTCCCAAAGTCAATTTCAGATATATGGAGTGATGGGAACATTAACAGGTTATTAACTTACAATCTATCAATCAGTCCCTTTGTTTATTAATCCAGCAGCGGCAAACCGCTTGTTTCACCTCGTTTCTGCTCCTGCAGCTACAGATCAAAAGACAGCAGAGCCCCATATCAGGAATTCTGTAACAGCACATTGCTAATCTGGTATTAAAAAAAAAAAAAAAATCCACACTTGAACCTCTTTATTTTTCCCCTCTTCCTCCAACAATTTCAAAGATGGTGCTGAAGTCGCTTCTTTATCGGAGGCTCTGCTGCACACAGGTTTATGACATCAGCTGAGTCATGCTACTTTAAAAACAACAATCTAACAGCTTTAATGTTGTGAAAAATATTCCACGTGGGTGGCCCATAAATAAAATCCACAACTCTTCGGGAAGCAGCGAAGTCTTGAGTATTTTATAAACATGGATAGAGCTGAATTACACAAACGGATAATAAAACTAATTTTACTGTATTTCCATAACATTATTCAACTGCTAATTGTATTTTGAATGGCTGCATTGATTTTTATGTATTATGAAATTTGAGAAATACATATTTCTAAATGTCAGTATGTAAACAAGCAGTGGTGGCCTTGGTGATCACCACATCCAGGCTTTGGAAATGAAAGAAACCAGCTAATTTCACACCTACTCCTAAGATGATTATTCTCTGTAACAAGACATGTCCAGCAGGTGGCAAAAAACCAGCAACAAGCAAGTTCAGCCACACCTGCTCCAAATTTCCATCATCAATCCACCAACCAGCCATGAGTGCGGCTGACACGTCTACGGGATATTACAGATGCAAAAGAGTAGTCTTTTTCAAAGCCTGGCTAAATTATTTTCAAAGTATCTACATTAATAAATTATTGAAATCGAAGGACTCTGATCTAGTCGACAAAAAAAAAAAAAGTGAATTTATTCACAACTTCATGGCCAAAAACATTTCTTGCACTCAGCTTATAAAATACAAAAACATTTTACAATCACCTTTCTACTGGAAATTGTTTTGAAGCATTTGTCACAAGCAAACAGCCAAGCACTTTTTGTGTGGCACAACTGTTATTACGATAGTCACATGACCTGGAAGCCATGTTGGGCTTCTTTGGTCTAAATAACCCATTTTTAACCACATTACTGTAGTTATCCGTGAGCTGGCAGAGGTGGTGGTCACGTGACCACACGGACAAGGGAACACTTTTATATTTAATGGCCCAGTCACACAGCATATGATGATTCCTGAATGAAGGGAAAAAAGTAAAAAAAAAAAAAAAAAAAAAAATCACAATTTGTTGAGAAAAGATGGACGAACGAGCTTTATCACAGACTAGCCTGTGAACAAGAGCGCAAAAGGGATGAAAGAGGAACAAAACTAAACCGAAGCTAATGCTAATCTCGATGCTTTAAACAAATGCGCCTGGTGCCACTGCTGGAGCAGTGTGTGTCTGCATCTCTGAGTTCCAGGACTCGGCGCTGGGATGCAGCTCACAGCGCCTGAGTTCAGGGCTGTGAAAACGCCACGGATCTGAGGAATTCCGCAGATTTCATCATGGGGAGGAGGGGGTGTTAGTGTTGTGGGTGATTCTTTAACTACGGGCACTATTGGCCTTGTAATTTCCACCACACCATTGCCTTACAATATAAAGCGCCTTGGGGCAACTGTTTGTTGTGATTTGGCGCTATATACCTGTGCTCTGATGTCACTGTTTATCTCCATAGAAACTACCCAAACAATCTTTCATACAAACTGTTTAAAGGGACATTACAGTGTTGTGGTGGAAATTACGGCAATAGTGTGGGACAACTACATTTTGTTTAAAAAAAATCACAACAGTTGTATGACATTGAATACCCCAATTATGTTTTGATTTTTTACTGATTTTTATTCAGAGATATTTTAAAACATTAGAAAAAAAAATGTTTCTTTACCATTCATTTTTATCATTGAAGATCAAAAGTCTGGGTGTGGGACAAGCACAAAATGGCAATATTTGCATATAATGATGCTGAAAAAAGGTGAAAAAGTCATCATAGACTACTAGAACAAATTTCTTAACACACTTTCATTGTAAAGATAACTATAAAAGTGTGAAATTTCCCCTTTTTTCTGTTTTTCATACAATATGATCAAAGGACGTAGCATGTGGACACTGCAAACTTTTAGAGCTCTCAGGTTTTTAAAAGAAGAATTTTGCAGCATGTCTGTCACTGAGCAACATCAGACAAAGCGAAGATGGCGAGAAAGACTGTTTGAAAAAGTTTGACAAGGACAAGAATCCGTAGAATTGTTGCTGGCTTCATGAACACATCTGTAAGATAAAAGCAACAGGAAAAGTGAACTGTGCCATCAGGAAACACGGTAAGAATTTTTCTCTCCCTGGAAAACAAACACTGTGCTGTTCAAACAAGATTTTAGATAAGATTATGTGACTATTATTAATCTACGCTTTCTTTCATTGGAAAAAGACATTTTGGCTTTGAATGGATTTACATGAATTTGCACAATAACGTAGTTCATGTAGACTTTTTTCATGGGGGAAAAAAGACTGGCTTTGAGTGGATTTACAGGAATTTACACAATGTGACTTTTTTTTACTATAAGGTGTGTTATTGACATTTTACCCTGATTTTCAAAATATTCTCCAAGCTTTAGCTGTGGTTTTTGAAATGTTGTAACAGTCTTATCAGTCTCCATGAATTTCATGTATTTTAATTGTTTTGAGTTAATGCATAATTTGGTTTACAATTAAAAGGAAAATCATTCCGGGTCCTACTTCCACATCATATTCTGTTATTTCAACATGATCACTGACAGTTAAAATGAAAGGCTGAATCTAGAGCTCACAGAGCTTTCTCTTATTGTGCCCGTTCTGTGGAATGATCTCCCTGCATCAATAAAACAGTCAGATTCTGTAGACTTTCAAATCCAGACTTAAGATGCACTTATTTTCCCTTTCATATGGCTAGCATACTGGCATAGTATGTTACTATGCTTTTTACTCTTTTAATTCAGTTTATTAGAAAACGGAGCGTGCCGCAGCCTCAACTTTATCTAAATTCTGGGTCTTTTAGTGAAGCTTAGGGGTAGTGGCTGGCGATCACCTTAACCCTCTGGGGCCGATGCTGTCATATACGACGGCTAAGACCAAGCTTTACTAAATTCTAAATAACTTTTTGATATGAGATAGAAACTTGCTTTTTTTTTATTTTTGCTGAAAAGTTAACTCCGGACTTTCGAGCCAGCCATCGGTCATCTTTGTACTCCTCATAGAAGTTGTGTGATGACGTGCGCAATGGGAGTGTCCAATCAGAATTGGTTCACCGTCACATGGCTTTCCAAAATCCAATCGTAGGACAGATTTACCTCACGTGAAAAGCCGAAGATCATTATCAGGAGTGATATGTTACTAGTTGGCCTGTTTGAATAGCCCCCTGGGTGCTCCAATGAGTACATACTAGTCCAGTGCGCCCTGCGCCATTACGCACAGCGGAAGTGAAAACAGATGGAGAGCCTCTGATGACAATCTCACATGCTCAAACAAAGAGTGTGTAACTATCAGGATTGCTCCACTAGTTTGCATGTGAATGTTACTGGATGACTCTGTTGCTTTCTCGGCACTGTTTACCATATAAAATAACAATGCAGACCAATTTGTATATATTCTTCAAAATGTGCATTTGTGTTTGTTTGAACCTTTTGTACAGTCTTTCACACAAGACCTCAAATTACCTTTATAAAGTGTCAAAACAGTTGTTTTATAGTTTGCTGTGTATTTTGAATAAATGTGGAAAATTATTTTTCACTTTATTTTTTCCGATTGTAAACCTTTATTACACTTATAAAACACAACAAAAACATATGTATTCTGAAAGCACAGGTTGTCTTCCCCCCCCCCCCCACCCAAAAAGACATAAAACTTGATTGTGGGATGTAGGGAGAGCTGTTAACAGCAATAACATTTATGCCAGGCGAGTGAACTGTCCAAAAATGCCCTCTGACCCCAGAGGGTTAATATTGCTTCTGTTTTTCTGCTTAATGCTGACAAATTATGCTGTATTTGTATTTTTTCCCCTCTTGTTCTGTTTGAGGTGCAGCTCCATACAGAGATGGGTGTGGTATCTGTTCCAGAAACCATCCTGTGCACTGGCAACATTTCCTGTATGTTCGTTTTGTGAATTTTGTAATTTGGCTATAGCACGGCCCAAGCGGAGGGTCACCCCTTTGAGTCTGGTCATTTTGAAGTTTCTTCCTCAGAGGGAGTTTTTCCTTACCACTGGTGCTCTGGGGGTTGGTAAGGTTAGACCTTAGTTGTATGAAGCAGCTTGAGGCAAACTTGTTGTGATTTGGTGCTATATAAATGAAAATAAATTAAATCTAGGATAATTTAAATATGCACTTCTTTTGAATTTTTTTTGCTTCCAGGAGATGCTGAAAATGTGGCATTAGATACAAAATTAATTTGGTTTCTAGGGTCCCACGGGGCCTAAACCCCTGCTCAACCCCCTGTGAATGTTCCTTGGATTTCACAGTTTTCATTTCACAGCCCTGCCTGAGTCCTGGAGAAACTGCAAACAGAAGCTGTGGAGATCTGTGCACACGTCGGTGGACCCCCCTGCTCTGCTTCCTCGTCCAGAACAAAAGAGGGATCATCTCATCAGAATGCTGTCTGACAACACACTGGGCGCTCTGTCTTACTCCAATTTAAACAAACAAACAAAACGCTGGTGTAGCGTGGTGCTGCTCTATCACTGTATTATGTTACTAAGTCATATATAGATTTATAACAGAACTGTCAAAAGGAGGAATAAATATAAGTGTAAAGATGACTGAATATATCAGAGCAGTAAATTGATCAGTCTGTGTGAACGCACATTGGCTCCCCATGTACGGTTATTTCCACCAGCTGTAGCTGATCTGCAACGTGAATTCTGCCTTCCGGAACAGCTCTTTATATAATCATGTGAATCATCTACCTGTTGCCACATGTATATGAGGGCTGGATTGTCATTCCTACACTCATGTTATATTTAATAATAAATAAGCACACGCAGGAGCTGCTGCTGCCGCTGAGTGCAAGTACAGTCGGAAATTAAACAACTTTTTTTGTTGTTTCAAATTCAGCAGTTGCTTGTGGCAAAATAACTGTATCCACACAAAAGATTAATTCTTCCCTCTATAATGTGCCTGAGCCCATTGAAGCTGACCCCCCTCCCCCACCCAGATAAAAAAATCCGAGCAAGCAGGCTGAGTTTGCCCTGTAATTTCCGATGGTACATGAACGCAGCAGCACTCAGAAATGACTTCTGTACTGTGTGAAAACATTCAGCTGGTCGAATGAAGCCAAACTAAACGCTAACGTTACAAAAACTAAGCAAACGATAAAAAACCCATAAAGAACGACAGCAAAACGAAATATGGACAAATTGAGGTTTTCGGTGGCATTTGTTCAAATTTTTAAACAGTTTAAAAATCCTGACAAAGCGCCAGCTGCAGGAATGAAGCAGCGCAAAGATTAAACAATGCCAATGACAACCAAAGTCCAGATTTCTTGTTTCGTTTGGGCTTCGTTGCCCTTCGTTAAGTGCCATGTGACCTGGCCATAAAATGTGATTGGATTTAAAAAAAAAATTTTTTAAGAAATCCACACTCTTCCAGTCGAGTTTAGGCTGTTATTACTACTTGCAGATGAGTGTCAAAATGGATGCTGATGTATTGATGCCAGCCACCGAGGGCCATGGATTCACTTTGGCATGACTGTAGCTTAGCTGAAACGTTGTTCTCGCTTTATATAAAGTGAGACTCAACCGGCGACAAGTGAAAGTTTGTGCACATCTGGATAAGGATCAAGACACACTGCAGTGAAATACAGATTTTGTAACACCGCCACAATACAGCGCATAATCAAGGTTGGTGGCGGTATACATGCTTTGAACGCCCCTGGTATCTTTGTTTTTTGCAGCGAGGGAAAAAGAAACTTGAAAATAACAACCCTGATGTTGGCGTCAACCACAATCTAAGTTTGAGAAAACGGCAAGACGTCCTTTCAGTCCACAGTGTCATGTGTGCGTTCGCTCCTGAGCAGTTCTGTACATGGCAGCGAGTTTAAAATAAACCTTACCGGACAGTCCACACAGCGCCTCATATCGAAAACAATATGACCACTTTTGTAGAACAGCCACGAGCTCGTCTTACAGGCTGGTTGTGCTTTACACTGCTGAGGAGGCGACGCGTCGGGGGACCCCCCTGCTCTGCTTCCTCGTCCAGAACAAAAGAGGGATCATCTCATCAGAATGCTGTCTGACAACACACTGGGCGCTCTGTCTTACTCCAATTTAAACAAACAAACAAAACGCTGGTGTAGCGTGGTGCTGCTCTATCACTGTATTATGTTACTAAGTCATATATAGATTTATAACAGAACTGTCAAAAGGAGGAATAAATATAAGTGTAAAGATGACTGAATATATCAGAGCAGTAAATTGATCAGTCTGTGTGAACGCACATTGGCTCCCCATGTACGGTTATTTCCACCAGCTGTAGCTGATCTGCAACGTGAATTCTGCCTTCCGGAACAGCTCTTTATATAATCATGTGAATCATCTACCTGTTGCCACATGTATATGAGGGCTGGATTGTCATTCCTACACTCATGTTATATTTAATAATAAATAAGCACACGCAGGAGCTGCTGCTGCCGCTGAGTGCAAGTACAGTCGGAAATTAAACAACTTTTTTTGTTGTTTCAAATTCAGCAGTTGCTTGTGGCAAAATAACTGTATCCACACAAAAGATTAATTCTTCCCTCTATAATGTGCCTGAGCCCATTGAAGCTGACCCCCCTCCCCCACCCAGATAAAAAAATCCGAGCAAGCAGGCTGAGTTTGCCCTGTAATTTCCGATGGTACATGAACGCAGCAGCACTCAGAAATGACTTCTGTACTGTGTGAAAACATTCAGCTGGTCGAATGAAGCCAAACTAAACGCTAACGTTACAAAAACTAAGCAAACGATAAAAAACCCATAAAGAACGACAGCAAAACGAAATATGGACAAATTGAGGTTTTCGGTGGCATTTGTTCAAATTTTTAAACAGTTTAAAAATCCTGACAAAGCGCCAGCTGCAGGAATGAAGCAGCGCAAAGATTAAACAATGCCAATGACAACCAAAGTCCAGATTTCTTGTTTCGTTTGGGCTTCGTTGCCCTTCGTTAAGTGCCATGTGACCTGGCCATAAAATGTGATTGGATTTAAAAAAAAAATTTTTTAAGAAATCCACACTCTTCCAGTCGAGTTTAGGCTGTTATTACTACTTGCAGATGAGTGTCAAAATGGATGCTGATGTATTGATGCCAGCCACCGAGGGCCATGGATTCACTTTGGCATGACTGTAGCTTAGCTGAAACGTTGTTCTCGCTTTATATAAAGTGAGACTCAACCGGCGACAAGTGAAAGTTTGTGCACATCTGGATAAGGATCAAGACACACTGCAGTGAAATACAGATTTTGTAACACCGCCACAATACAGCGCATAATCAAGGTTGGTGGCGGTATACATGCTTTGAACGCCCCTGGTATCTTTGTTTTTTGCAGCGAGGGAAAAAGAAACTTGAAAATAACAACCCTGATGTTGGCGTCAACCACAATCTAAGTTTGAGAAAACGGCAAGACGTCCTTTCAGTCCACAGTGTCATGTGTGCGTTCGCTCCTGAGCAGTTCTGTACATGGCAGCGAGTTTAAAATAAACCTTACCGGACAGTCCACACAGCGCCTCATATCGAAAACAATATGACCACTTTTGTAGAACAGCCACGAGCTCGTCTTACAGGCTGGTTGTGCTTTACACTGCTGAGGAGGCGACGCGTCGGGGGAGGGGTAACAGGCTGGATGTTTAAAAGCCGATCTTGCCTCGGGTCATGGAGTATCCCAGCTTGGCTTCGTTGTTGATGAAGGACATGATGCCCAGATAGGTTTCGATGAGAAGAGGTCTCTCCAGAATCAGAACACCGTTGGCCCGTCCCGGGATGGGGTTGTCTTTATGGGCTTTCTTTACCGCCTGCACCAGCTGGGTCCGGAAGTTGTCCAACTGGGAACAACAGAATTATTTTAGTATGATGCCATGACAGTTAGTACTTCCTCCAGCAAGAGAAAGGATGGCAAGGTGTGGACAATCGTTCATGTGACAACAGAATGAGCCCGACACGGACTCAGTGCCAGTGCCGATCCCTGGATAGTGTAGCATGAAGTAGGTGATTGTGCCTACAACTCCCTCTGGAGGGGAAACTCGACCACTGCACCTTACTCCCACAGCCAAGCCCAGTTATCCCTTTACAGCTGGATGCATGACTGGGAATCAAACACAGATCCACACACTGGCAATCTCAACCTTATCCCACTTATGAACAAATCCTCTGAGGAGAAGAAAAAAAAAAAAAATCAAAAAGACAATCTGAAATGAATTTGAGGACTTTTTTGCAGAGGCACATCGGATATGGTATGGCTCAGAGATGATCTGGCAGATGTTTAACACTGGATACTCTTCCTGAAGCACGTCTAATGTAAAAGGAGACAGTTTTAAAATATAAAAATGATAATAAATAAAAAATGTTGCAACTTACAATGTGGAAAAAAATAAAATTAAAACCAAGATTATAAAAAAAAAACAAAATTTCACTGAACAAGGTTACTGCAAATTTTGAGAAATACTGTGCAATTTTAAGCTAAAAAAAGCTGGACAAGGACACAGTGGATACCACAGCAGGCCTTATTAACCATTAAATAATCATTATCGCTGCACTGTTTAAAACTGAAAATTAACTTCATACTCTGACACACTGAATGCTGTTTGTTCTAACTACGCTTTGTGCACTTCATCACCAGAGGGTGGCATTATTACCCTTAAATTTACAGCAAGCCAAAGCAAAATAAATATTTAGACTACTTTGACCATAATCACATTTGAATATCATCAGACGTTTCCAGATTTCCTCTGCCTCATTTTCCATGCACCCAATGAAAAACTTGCACCAGCATGCAGATGCATATCCGATGCACTGTGGCAACCCCAAGCAAATTAATAAATACAAGTTTTAAAAACCTACATCTGAAGGTCTGTCTCACCATCTTTCAGCTGTTGTGAAGCACGTTCTCATAACCGACATAAAACGTAACGTCCCTGCTGTGCACAAGACGCTCCTACCTGGCAGAGAGAAGCCACTTTCTCATCGGCGTGGGCCATGGGGTGCTCTGTGAAGGTGGCATAGGGCATATCAGTGGACCAGGGGTTCCATCGGTTAAAGAACGAAGCCCGAGGACGTTTGTCCCATTGAACACGGATCCCATATCCTTCTCTCCTGGAAGAAAACAAAGCAGATGAAGAAGAACCATGTGGCTTTGAAGGATCTGTCAGCCACATGGAGCAGCAGTGCTTCAAACAAGACACAAAGGCATCCTTGACATTTGGTCTTAAAGACACCCCGTGGACAAAGGAAACAAAAGTGGACAGCTGAGTCACATCGCTGGTCACATCTTGCTTTTGCGTTCACCTCCAAGGTGTCTGGCTGACCATGAGCTCCCCCGGACCCCCGTGGCAGACTGGATCATACTGTCTTTTATTTCAACTTGAAACATTTTTCCAAAAGGTTTGTGAACGCAGTAATTTAAAATGCTTAGGCTCCTCTTATTCTGAAGAAAGTATGCGATCTTTTGAGATCCATGTGGACATTTTGTTGAGAAATAGTCATTATAAAACATGAAGCAAGTGACTCACAGACTTCTCAAGTTTTAAGATTAAATTTTTTTTGACACTGCTCTCTCCATTCTGTGTTTTGTGTCACGACCATGAGAAGTTTCTTCTCTGCCAAAGACAATGTGACCTGTATTCAGAGTGAGGAGCAGGCTGAGGTGAGCCTGGAGTAATGGAGGTATGCTCTGTGAAGAAGGGGAATGAAAGTCAGCAGCAGAGACAGAGGACTGTGGAACTGCAGTTTCAAGGAGCAGAACTGGTGATGGATGAGTTTAAATCAATGATGTCCAAAGTATTTCAGAAAGGGCCAAGAGGGGGCAGGTTTTCTTTGCAGCCACTGACTCCAGCAGGTGATTTCACTAAAGAACTCATCCCATCTGCTCAAAGTGATGTCAATCAGTGAAATCATCTGCTGGAGTCAGTGGCTGCAAAGAAAACCTGAACCCTCTTGGTCCTTTCTGGAATATCTTTGAAGACCATGGTTTAAATACTTGGGGTCATTGATTAAAAGTAACAAAGCGTGTGGTTAGAGAGGTGAGGAAGAAAGTGCAGGCAGGGTGAAGGAGGGAGTGATTTCACAACACGGTAACAAGGCCAGCTATGCTGAATGACCTGGAGGTAGTGGAGCAGGAAAAAAATGCAGGAGGTGGAACTAAAGATGCCGCAATTTTCTTTGAGTGATGAGGATGGACAGAATTCAAATGAGCATATACCAGGGTCACAGTTTGGAGACAGTGACAGAGAGAAGATTGAGCTGGTTTGGGTATATGCAGAAGAAGGATGCAGGATATACAGGCAGAAGGATGCTGAGGATGGAGCCACCAGGCAGGAGCAAAAGTGAGAGGACAAGATGCAGAGGACAGAGTAACTAATGCGATGATCTGCTGTGGCGACACCTAAAGAAGCCCTATGTGTTACGTCTTCCTCGCCATTGTTTTGTAACAGGGCTATTCTACAGGGTGCCGCTCCACTACGATCGCCCACAACCCAAAAAGTACAAAAACTGAATGAAACAACTTAAACCAGCTTGCCTCCTAACAGGTTGGCTTATAAAATGCAGACCTGGCAACCTGCCCGAAAAACGAAAGAAAAGAAGTCCAGCTGTTCAACTCTGAACAAAAACTACAACAAACACTGCTTTGGCTTCTAATTTTTCAAACAAATTTCAAGCCGTCGTCACTACGAATACCCTTATATTATATATATATACCCTTAAATAAGTTTGGACGCAATCAAAGCAGTTAAGACTACAAATATGTGGAAGTTACCAGGTACTGTCAACGATTTGGGAATCGAGATGAAAAACTGGATCCTGATTTCAAATCTGATGCCGATGACAGCCGCAACTACATATACCAAGTTTGTTCAAGATTGACAAAGATGAATCAAGAAGTTAAGGTGATGCTTCAAAACGCACCCTGATTTGCTATTCAGGATTAAACAAGAATGAACGGCACTCTGTGGAATAACCCCATTAAATTATTTTACATACATTTCCACCATGTTATTAAGAATAATCAGGTTCTATCCAGGAGATTCCGGTTTTACACATCACCAGCATCCAAACAGTTTTTCTTTTTTTATCACTTCCTTACCGTTGCCTTTACTGCCTAAAAATCAGAGTTGCTTACTTGTTAAGTGATTTGGGAGGAAACTCGAACTCGCCCACTGAGATGGTGTCCACAGCATTGAGGGAGATCCTGATGACCTGATGACACAACAGGTTGATGAAGTCGTACTTACACACAAGCAGTGACCTGCACAAAAAAAAACAAAAAAAAAAACAACCCAAGGTGTCAAACTCTCAGCGATCAATATCCCCAAGACAAACGATGTGTTTGTACTTTGCACTTACCGATCAGTTATGAGCACAAGTCTCTCCTTCTCATTGTTCCAGTGGTCGATTCTTCAAGAGAAAATTGATAAATACGCCAGTCACTCTGGGCACCAGATATGATCTGAGCATAAATCAAATATGGTGCTCCTCTAAAGCCGGATCACCTCAAAAGACAGATCCTGTACATGGATCCTTCCCAATACTGGTTTTCAGATTTAACTACAATTACATAAAAACATCAAAAGGGACTACAGCTTTAAGTTAGAGCTCAAGGGGATGACTGTAGGCAGTGGCTACAGGTCCTTCAAATGGAATGCATTTGATCAGGTGATCGTCACATGACAAACCACATGCCATCTGATTCTCAAACCCAAGTACCAACTATCAGTCCACTGGACAAGCAAGTTTTCAGTACCACTTTAGGGGATTAAAACAATATGGTCTCAGTGTACCACAGCTCACACAAAATGTATGGTGGCCATTAGGGATACAACTGCTTATTATTTCTCAAAAACATTTTCCTGTATCATATTTAGAAGAGCTTTTGCAGCTGGTCTGCTCTCTGTAAGCCTGATCCCATCAGATCTCAGAAGCTAAGCAGAGCAGGATCTGGTTAGTACTTGGATAGGAGACCTCTTTGGAACACCAGCGGCTGTGTGTGTTTCTCCAGGTAAAACTGGAGTTGCGTCAGGAAGGGCATCCGGCGTAAAACTTGTGCCAATTACCAATGCAGATCTGGCTGTATCCGCTGTGGTGACCACAAACAGAACCGGGAGCAGCCGAATGGACAACAACAACATATTTAGATGAGCTTTTATACACAAGTAACTAAAGTCAACTCAATTCTGAAATTTCTTTAAAAAAAAAAAAAAAAAAAAAAAAGGTTTACCCATGAACCCATGTTTACACGCTTATGTAAAACTTGTTTGAACATGGGGAAGGCTGCAGAGTGCTCTGGGCTTTCAATAAATTCTTGGCATTTGTAAGACTTCATGGTGATTCGATTGTATTGCTGAGTCATCGTACTGTTTCCCTTTTTTGTTTATTATTTTACGAAATCCACCCAAATGCAACATGGTATAAAAGTTTCAATATAAAAGTTAGTCGTGGGTGAACTTTTCTGATCAAACAATAAAAAAGAAAAAAAAACATTGATTTTGATTGCTTTCTAGCAAAAAATCATCAGAATATGATACAGGACTATGGGGTCACAAAAGAGTTGGATCCTGAGTGGTCATCCCAGACTGGGAGCTGTAGCCAGGTAAGTAGTCCATGAAGAATCACACAGGAGATAACAGGGGGTCTCCTGGTTAAATGCTGGGGTTGAGACCAGAGGGTCCTCTTTTCAAACCCCTGACAGACTAGATCACTAAGGGCCCTTGGCTAAGGTACTGAAACCCAAATTGCTCCCAGTGTGCAGTGAGCATCTGGCACAGCACTGACATCGGTGTGTGTAAATGTAAAGCATCATTGTACAACACTTTGATAAAAAAAGCCAGACATAAATGCAGCCCATTTACCATTCACACCTGCACTGACGCCTGCCCGGGATGGCCACCATATGTTTGGGCTGAATCTCAATACTACCCCTTGGCCCTTCCCCTTACCCCTTCCCCTCCGTTTTGCACGGGCACGAGAGACAGATGGGTGTCTCAATTCTCTTTTTGGAGCGAGGCAGAGGGGTAGGCGGAGGGCTACAAACCCCTCCAAACGGAGTGAATCTGGATGCACACTCCATTTGGAGGGGTAGGAGGAGCTTACCGCTGTCTCCACAGAAACAAACATGGTGCCCAGAACCGCACAAATGAAAGCAGCTTTCATTAAAAATACCGCTGTTTAGAAAGTTATAACTTGCCAAAAAACTTTACAGGCAGTTGCCTACGACAACAACGTCTATGCTGCTGGATGCATGTTGCGTATATTGTCATTCTGAAGAATATCGTAACTTCGCTCATGCGCTGAGGCGTTATAATGCATATACACACGAACGCTACGATAAGACACTTTTATATTTCACAATGGAGAAAATCATAATAAAGGATAAGCATGTAAAGCTGTATGTTTATAAATCTTTAGATAATTGTGATCCCTGCTGTTGGATTTCAAGGTCTGTAACGCGTGTGTATTTAGTAAACAAAGAAGGAGCCCTGAGCACACTCGTCTACTAATAAGATTTCAGGCAGAAAATGAGACGTTTCACCAATGGGAATAAGTTGGAAAATATATACACACACATGTATATGTGTAACACATAAGCTGACGTCCTAATAGACTGCTATTATTTGTCAAGGAAATTTCTAAAGGAAATAGAGCTGGATGCAAAAAATGGGAGAATTTGAAAAAGAAACATAAGGTTAACAGAACTAGATGCAGCCCATAACATACATACAGGTGCTGGTCATATAATTAAATAAATGGTAAATGGACTGCATTTATATAGCGCTTTTCCATCTGTATCAGACGCTCAAAGCGCTTTACAATTATGCCTCACATTCACCCCGATGTCAGGGTGCTGCCAGACAAGGCGCTCACTACACACCAGGAGCAATAGGGGATTAAAGGCCTTGCCCAAGGGCCCTTAGTGATTTTCCAGTCAGGTGGGAATTTGAACCCATGATCTTCTGGGCTCAAGCCCAACACCTTAACCACTAGACTAGAATACAATTAGAATATCATGAAAAAGTTGATTTATTTCAGTAATTCTATTCAAAAAGTGAAACTTGTATAATGTATACATTCATTCCACAAAGACTGATATATTTCAAGTGTTTATTTTATTTACTAATTAATTAATTAAATTACTAATCAATCAATTGATGATTAATCAATTAAGAATATTATTACTATTATAATGATTAATTATTATTAGTAGTATCAACATTAATTAATTACTAATTAATTATTAATACTACTAATTACTAATACTATTAATTATTATTCTAAATTACGAATTAATTAAATTATTAATACCACAAAATTCTCCGACATGATTGCGATGCGTCGAAGAATTCTGCGACTTCTTCTATTTCTTTGCATTTACGCAGAAAGCCGAGAAAATAAAAAGAGCAAACAGGCTACTGCAACAAGTTGCGCTTCAGTTGCAATGTTGACAAAGTGAAGATGGCAGTTTGACACGGGCAGTTTTTTTTCCCCCTAAGGCGGAGGGGTGTTTCAATTCATAGGGCTAGAGGCATACTCCTTCGCCTTACCCCTTGTTTTAAAGGGGTAGGCGTAGGGGTAGGGCCAGGGGGAAGGGGTACAAAAGAGAATTGAAATTGGGGGTTGGACTGGTTTTGGGTTGTGGCACACCGACCCTGATCCACGGGACCTGGGTGCTGGATCGGGTCCCGCCCACCTGTCGTGTCATACCTGTGGGTACTTTGCTATCAGCACTCGGAGCGGACACTCACTCGGCCAGCAACCAGACACTGAGAACCTCTCCGTCCTCTGAAGGCAGAGCCACGGTCCTGATGTCGTTCACGGCCTGTTCGATGGTTCCGGGCTGAGACCAGCGACACACAAACACACGCAGTCAGCCACCGAAACAGCTGCTTTACTCTGAACACACGCGTATCAGGCAGCCAGCTCACCCTGAAGACGAAGTAGTCCTTGACTTTAGCCTGCATGGTGGGATTGTGGACGTGAAACGGCGTCAGGGTTTGTAGCGGAGGGCAGCAGGCCGCCACCGAGGCTCCGCGGCCCAGCCCGCGGAGTCCCACCTCCGGCGGCGTGAAGGCCACCTCCACCCCGTCCTCTGTGTCCGCCGGGTGGAGAACCGCCACTCCCGGACTTTCCGGCTCCACCGTGTCGTTGAGTTGGAGCATAGCACCGAAAATACGATTAAAAAGTCAGTGCAGCGGAACCATGATGGCGCTCCGGCAATGTTTTGGTTGTGAAGCAGGAAACAGCAAACAACCTGTAGCTGCATTAGCGCCCCCTTTTGGATCGGAGTGGATTCAAAAGGGGCACATTTTGTTCGTTACTGGTGTTCATGCTGAATCATAAAGCATACATAATTTCTTCTTCCTCTTCTTTTCTTTTCTTTTTCTCTTTTTTTTTCTTTTTACATGGCGGATGACAGCGAGCAGCAGAGTTTTTCAGGGTCCCATCATGCCCTGCGCACTTGGAGTGGCTCTGCCCATGAGCGAAAAACTGGGTTTGTTCTCTACTGATTTTACCCTTTCTGTAATCAGGTTTATTGCCTTTTTTTTCAAAACTTTATTTCAACAAATACAACAACAAACAAACGAACAAAACATAAAGCCAAAGAGATATAGAAAGGAAAAAGAAGAAAAAAGAAGTTCCTTTTTTTTTGTAATATTTAAAGTAAACTATACATGAACATCAGAATGCCAGGGGGAGGCAAAGGCAAAAGCAATTATATATATATATATATATATATATATATATATATATATATATATATATATATATATATATATATATAAATTAGTGGTGTCTCACTAATTTAGATCTTCACTTAGCCTGGAAAAAGAGTCTGTTGCTCTATAAGAAAGCCCTCCGTAAAGCTAGGACATCTTACTACTCATCACTAATTGAAGAAAATAAGAAGAACCCCAGGTTTCTTTTCAGCACTGTAGCCAGGCTGACAAAGAGTCAGAGCTCTATTGAGACGAGTATTCCTTTAACTTTAACTAGTAATGACTTCATGACTTTCTTTGCTAATAAAATTTTAACTATTAGAGAAAAATTACTCATAACCATCCCAAAGACATATCGTTATCTTTGGCTGCTTTCAGTGATGCCGGTATTTGGTTAGACTCTTTCTCTCAGATTGTTCTGTCTGAGTTATTTTCATTAGTTAGACCCCATTCCTACCAGGCTGCTCAAGGAAGCCCTACCATTATTTAATGCTTCGATCTTAAATATGATCAATCTATCTTTATTAGTTGGCTATGTACCACAGGCTTTTAAGGTGGCAGTAATTAAACCATTACTTAAAAAGCCATCACTTGACCCAGCTATCTTAGCTAATTATAGGCCAATCTCCAACCTTCCTTTTCTCTCAAAAATTCTTGAAAGGGTAGTTGTAAAACAGCTAACTGATCATCTGCAGAGGAATGGTCTATTTGAAGAGTTTCAGTCAGGTTTTAGAATTCATCATAGTACAGAAACAGCATTAGTGAAGGTTACGAATGATCTTCTTATGGCCTCAGACAGTGGACTCATCTCTGTGCTTGTTCTGTTAGACCTCAGTGCTGCTTTTGATACTGTTGACCATAAAATTTTATTACAGAGATTAGAACATGCCATAGGTATTAAAGGCACTGCGCTGCGGTGGTTTGAATCATATTTATCTAATAGATTACAATTTGTTCATGTAAATGGGGAATCTTCTTCACAGACTAAGGTTAATTATGGAGTTCCACAAGGTTCTGTGCTAGGACCAATTTTATTCACTTTATACATGCTTCCCTTAGGCAGTATTATTAGACGGCATTGCTTAAATTTTCATTGTTACGCAGATGATACCCAGCTTTATCTATCCATGAAGCCAGAGGACACACACCAATTAGCTAAACATGGTGTCTAACCAGATCCTTACTCTGGATGGCATTACCCTGACCTCTAGTAATACTGTGAGAAATCTTGGAGTCATTTTTGATCAGGATATGTCATTCAAAGCGCATATTAAACAAATATGTAAGACTGCTTTTTTGCATTTACGCAATATCTCTAAAATTAGAAAGGTCTTGTCTCAGAGTGATGCTGAAAAACTAATTCATGCATTTATTTCCTCTAGGCTGGACTATTGTTATTCATTATTATCAGGTTGTCCTAAAAGTTCCCTGAAAAGCCTTCAGTTAATTCAAAATGCTGCAGCTAGAGTACTGACGGGGACTAGAAGGAGAGAGCATATCTCACCCATATTGGCCTCTCTTCATTGGCTTCCTGTTAATTCTAGAATAGAATTTAAAATTCTTCTTCTTACTTATAAGGTTTTGAATAATCAGGTCCCATCTTATCTTAGGGACCTCATAGTACCATATCACCCCAATAGAGCGCTTCGCTCTCAGACTGCAGGCTTACTTGTAGTTCCTAGGGTTTGTAAGAGTAGAATGGGAGGCAGAGCCTTCAGCTTTCAGGCTCCTCTCCTGTGGAACCAGCTCCCAATTCAGATCAGGGAGACAGACACCCTCTCTACTTTTAAGATTAGGCTTAAAACTTTCCTTTTTGCTAAAGCTTATAGTTAGGGCTGGATCAGGTGACCCTGAACCATCCCTTAGTTATGCTGCTATAGACTTAGACTGCTGGGGGGTTCCCATGATGCACTGAGTGTTTCTTTCTCTTTTTGCTCTGTATGCACCACTCTGCATTTAATCATTAGTGATTGATCTCTGCTCCCCTCCACAGCATGTCTTTTTCCTGGTTCTCTCCCTCAGCCCCAACCAGTCCCAGCAGAAGACTGCCCCTCCCTGAGCCTGGTTCTGCTGGAGGTTTCTTCCTGTTAAAAGGGAGTTTTTCCTTCCCACTGTCGCCAAGTGCTTGCTCACAGGGGGTCGTTTTGACCATTGGGGTTTTTACGTAATTATTGTATGGCCTTGCCTTACAATATAAAGTGCCTTGGGGCAACTGTTTGTTGTGATTTGGCGCTATATAAATAAAATTGATTGATTGAATTGATATATATATATATATATATATCATACATTTTTTGTGTAACACAATGAAAAAAACAAACAAAAAAAAATGTCTATACAATATGAGATCAAGAAATGTTGAATATATTAAGTGACAAGCAGCTATTATATGTAAGGATTGCTTTTTGATTTGAGCTCTTTGCTAAGGAGGACAAATACATTTCAATTTCTTTTATAACAACAGGGAAAAATATAGTTGTGTTTGAAAATTTACATTTGTGTATGTAAAATTTTGAAAAAACAAATTTAAAACAATCTTTTTGTTTCTGAGGAGATTTGTGTGAATATCAAAAATTACATGTTCAAATTTTAATAAAAAAGCAGGATCAAACTTCCTGATAAATTGCTGACAATCTTTCCAAAAGATTCTCATGACTGGATAGCTCCAGAAAAGGTGACTATTAGTTTCAGGAGTTTTTGTTGTGAAAGTGTAATGACACGGACCCACAACAGGGGGCGTAAATGAACGGACAATAGATGAGCCAAAAATACAACACTTTACTGTTGTGAAGCGTGCACAACAAAATACAGACAAATACAGAATTTGGACAGAGTCAAATATACTAAGGTGACGTGTGGGCAGGCTCGAGGATAGAAGACGTCCGTCCAGAGAAGAGCCGGATCCCACACGATTTCCACTGCCACCGAACCCGGAGAATACCGGAGCCGCCAAGTTCCGAGTCCCCAGGTGGCCACCGTCTCCGGCTGTCGGATCTGGTACTGCTGGCAGGAAGCAGAAACAGTTATGTGTGGGTGTGTGTACACCCAGCAAATACAAGTAGCGACAGTTCCTTAATGGTGGGTAAGACACCTCCACCTCCAAAACAGCAACACAATAACGAGTACAGTAGCACCTACTGAACACGGCTGAGAATATACCTCCAAAGGCAAACGATATCTCGGCAGCGGGGTGGAGATGTCTTCCAGCTTATATGGAGTGGTTGATGAGTTGATGATTGGTGACAGCTGTCAGGAGTTAATGAGTGACAGCTGTCACTCTCGGCTGTCCTGTGAGGCGGCAGCGCCCTCTCGTGCCTGAAGCCCGCACTCCAGGCAGGGCGCCCTCTGAATGGTGGGCCAGCAGTACCTCCTCTTCTGCGGCCCACACAACAGTTTTTTTGCAACAAGAACAGCTGGGATCAATAGTTTTGAAAAATTTTACCATATATTGATTTGTGGGGTAAATTCTATGCAAAAGTTTAAACGCTACATCTTTCATTTTGTTATTTATCATAAGTTTTTGAAGGATGGACCAGCATTGGTTCCAGATATTATCATTTACAAAGGTTTATTACCTCCGCCACAAAGTTGGGTGGAGGTGATGTTTTTGCTCTTGTTTGTTTGTTTGTCTGTCTGTTGATTATGAACAGCGTGGAGCCCATTTTTTTTTCATATATCATTATGAAATTCTTACTGAAGATTCAGAACTGGTTCAATTATCAAGGTCAAAGTCAGGAATAATCTTGGAAAATTGAAAAAATCCCTATCCTTTAACACTAAGTCAAATTTCAAAAATTCTTATCTCTGTCAAAAAAAAGTTCTTTCATATTTCAGAGTTATGTAGGATGGTATCTTTTACTGGCAAAGTTTGATCCAGATCTGATCTAGATTACAGATTTTGTGGCCATTTAAATATAACATTGAAAACCCCATTTAATGTATATTTTACATTATATCTTAATCAAACGTGCACCAATGAATCTAGTATTTGAAAGTGAGGTGCAGACTGGTACTCACTATCACCTGACAAAGTTTGATCCAGATCTGATCCAGATTACAGATTTTGTGGCCATTTAAATCTAACATTGAAAACCCCATTTAATGTATATTTTACATTATATCTTAACCAAACATGCCCCAATGAATCTCATATTTGAAAGTGAGATGCAGACTGGCACTCACTATCACCTGACAAAGTTTGATCCGGATCTGATACAGATTACAGATTTTGTGGCCATTTAAATTTCATATTGAAAAGCCCATTTGATTTACATTTTGCATTATATCTCAATCAAAAGTGCCTCAATCACTCTCATTTGTGACAATAAGGTGCAAACTGTCACTCTCAGTGAATAGACTGTTTGATCCGCATCTCATTCGTATGGTTGATTTAGCAAATATTTGATTTTAACATTGAAAAGCCCTTTTGATCTATAGTAGAGAAGCTTGACTCTTCGACTGGACTGGGTTGCTTGACGCGTGGATGTTTCGCTTCAAATCACAGAAGCTTCCTCAGCTAAAATTCTTGCTCTCGTAGTCTGACTTCTGTCTTGGCTCTTGCAGAGAAGAATGACTACCATGTAAACCACCTGGACAACTGAGAGCCTTCACAGAAACGTTTGATCTATATTTTGTATTATATTTTATCTTATGAAAAGCCTCTTGTAACAGGACTTTGACCTTGAACATTTTTTCTAAGGTAAAAAATTTGTGGAATTGTAAACTAGTGTTGGTGGAGGTTTGCTCTCTGCAAGCGCGGTGCTCTAGTTGTGAATATATTCTGATCTTTTAATTATGTTGCTTCCCTGGACTCATTCAGCAATACAGAGTTTAAATCAAATGAACAGGCTTGAAGCCAGCTTTCAGTCCTTTCCTGGATGCAGGAAGGGTGAACTCAGTATAGCACAAAATTCCTGTTTTTTGCTCATGCACAAAGAGCGAATATACAAATCTGGTACAGTGGGGGGAGGGGGGGTAATCTCAGTATGTGGTGCCATACATAGCCAGATTCATCCAGTGAAATTCTATTCATCTGTAGCGTCTCTCTCATTGGTCAATGTAGGTCACGTGATTAATGCTACGTACGAGGTCTGTCCATAAAGTATCATACCTTTTTATTTTTTTTTTAAACTATATGGATTTGATTCATGTGTTTTCACGTCAGACAAGCTTGAACCCTCGTGCGCATGCGTGAGTTTTTCCACACCTGTCGATGACGTCATTCGCCTGTGAGCACGCCTTGTGGAAGGAGTGGTCCCGCCCTATCATCGGATTTTCATTGTCTGGAAATGGCGGAATGATTTGGGGTTTTTTCCATCAGAATTTTTTCAGAAGCTGTTAGAGACTGGCATCTGGAAACCATTCGAAAAATTTATCTGGCTTTCGGTGAAAATTTTACGGGCTTCACAGAGAATAAGGACTATTACTACAGCTTTAAGGACGGCCCATAATGGCGCCGCACTCTGAGCCGCGACGACAGGCACGAACCACCGGATTATTTCTAAACGGATGGCTGTGTGGAGCTGGGACCGTCGTGTGCACTTTCTCTGGTTATCACAAGAGCTGGACATCAGCCATTTTCCGGCAGATTTCACTTTTAACAAGAGATTTTGTCATGGAAAGCCGCGTGGAGGCTTTGTGCGTCACGACCGATTCGCTGTTCGAGCGAGACAAAGAACGCCTCCGTTTCGGTGTGTCAGAGGACAAGTTGCGACATGCCTATCTCGGCTTTCAATGCTTACCAGTCGAGTGAGTTATAAGAGAAATTGTGGAGAGCTGGGCATGTCGCGGCTCGGAGCACGGCGCGCCGAGCGCCATTGTAGTCCGTCCTTAAAGCTGTAGTAATAGTCCTTATTCTCTGTGAAGCCCGTAAAATTTTCACCAAAAACCAGATACATTTTTCGAATGGTTTCCAGGTGCCAGTCTCTAACAGCTTCTGAAAAAATTCTGATGGAAAAATCCCCAAATCATTCCGCCATTTCCAGACAATGAAAATCCGATGACGGGGCGGGACCACTCCTTCCACAAGGCGTGCTCACAGGCAAATGATGTCACCGACAGGCGTGGAAAAACTCACGCATGCACACAAGGGTTCAAGCTTGTCTGATGTGAAAACATATGAATCAAATCCATATAGTTAAAAAAAAAATAAAAAGGTACGATACTTTATGGACAGACCTCGTACTTGTACATGTATTCGCTTTTGATACGTAGATTCCTAAACTATTCCTAAACTATATTATGGAAGCAGCTACATATCTTTAACTATTATCCCATAACCCTAATATAACTGTAACCCCTGTTCCAACTTCTTCTTGAAGGTTCTGCTACTAGCTTATAAAATTGTTCATGGACTGGCACCTCCCTACTACCTAATTAAACCCTACATACCGGCCTGGGCTCTGTGTTCTCAGGGTGCAGGACTACTTTGTGTCCCTTGGGTGAATAAAAAGTCTCTGGGTCACAGAACTTTCTCTTATTGTGCCCCTGTTCTGTGGAATGATCTCCCTGCATCAATAAAACAGTCAGATTTTGTGGAGTCTTTCAAGTCCAGACTTAAGACGCACTTACTTTCCCTTTCGTATGGCTAGCATACTGGTATAGTATGTTACTATGCTTTTTGCTCTTAATTCATTTTATTAGGAAACGGAGTGTGCCGCAGCTTCAACTTTATCTAAATTCTGGGTCTTTTAGTGAAGCTTAGAACTATAGTGGCTGGCGATAACCTTAGTATTTCTTTTGTTTTTCTTGTTGCATCTTCTGTTGTTACATCTCAAACTCTCACTTCATTTGGTCCCTGAATAAGACTGAATTGGACCTTGAAAGGTTTTGAAAAGCCCTTGAATTTGATGTGGGATCCCTGAATAGAAATTATGCACAAGCTGAAATTTTCAGGAAAATCTCACCTACTAAAAGTCCTCCAAAAATCCCCCTTGTGGCTCTTTAAAAACGCAACACCTTGGTAGGCTTTCCGTCTCACCCTGGATCGTACGAGGTGTGGTGGGTGAGCGTGTGAACTGGTTGAAAAGCTTAAAGCCATTTAATTTCCTGTAAACTCTCATCAATAGACTCATTGTTCTTTATAGTTGTTATTCTTCTTAGTGCCTCTGTTTTTCTTCACAGGTGCTGCCTGACAGCATTCTGCACATTGTATTGGCTCCAGTCCAGGTTCCTGGGCTTTATGTACCGTTTTGTTATAAGGAAGTTTATTAAAATGACACTATACCCTCCTCTAGCCTCCACGTTTACCAGAATCAGGTCAGGTCAGGTGATTCAGGCGTGGGTGCTATGCATCAAAACATCCAGCACACCATGGAACTGTTCTGGGTCTTGATTGGCAGTCACCCAGATGGACCATGAATCCATCCTACTCTACTGAATATTGGCATCTGTCTACTGCAGCCAAGTGACATGTGTTGTTGTTTTGTTTTTTTCCCTAATTCCTGGGATCCTCAACACTGAGATACCTCTTCACTGAATTATGCCCCATGACCACACCATGTGACCATAGTGTCATAGCTGATGTTCCTTCATAATCCAGGTGGTATACCTCATTGAAGTCTCCCAAAGTAGCCACTCATTTGACACACATTTGTTCTAATGATGCCCAAAGGTCATCTGAAGAGACCTACGACCAAATACATGTAGTCATGGCCTGAGATCCCCAGTAAGCATCAAAGACTTACAAGCAGGCAGTAAGACGGGAAGCACCGGGACCCGAAAGTCTTGTGCTGCCTTCAGAACTGTCAGGCATTTGGAAAGACCCGGCATGAAAAACCCTGCTTCTGGGAAAAAGTGTGTTCATGAGATTACCTCAGTAATTTGAGTCATCAGCTACTTAGCCTGTACCACAGTGGAGCTACGCTAACGTTATCTTTTAGGCTAAATGATACTGACAAATACATTTTTTGCTGATGTGTGGTGCTGGTAATGTAACTCATTCTACATAGAATGTGAATATTTTACATACAGCTGTAATGTCCTGTTAAAAATGAATGTAAAGATGTCTGTTTGACATTAGTATATTCTAGTATACTAGTATAATTTTTTTGGGGGGGTACAGTGCATCCAAAGAGTATTCAGTGCTTCATTTTATCCACATTTTGTATTGCAGTCTTATCCCAGGATGATAGAAGCACCATAGGTGGGAGGTGATGGTCTAGTGGTTAAGCGTTTGGCTTGAGACCAGAGGACCCTCGGTTCAAATCCCAGCCTGACCGGAAAATCATTAAAGGCTCTTGGGCAAAGGCCTTTATCCCCTAGTTGCTGCTGATGTGTAGTGAGCGCCTTGCACGGCAGCACCCTGACATCGGTGTGAATGGATGAATGTGAGGCATCATTCTAAAGCGCTTTGAGCATCTGATGCAGATGGAAAAGTGCTATATAAATGCAGTCCATTTATTTATTTATTGGTAACAGGCTGTGATGCTAACTCGGGTACCTTGTGTTGCTCAATTTCCTCATGATTTCCTTAGCATTCCATACATTTTTTCCTGAGCAGAATCTCCAAACGTCTGAGGGCTCTGAAGGCAGCATTGGGCATTCATTCTCCTGCAAAGATATCAGCATCGCCAAACATTATCAGTTTTACAGCAAAATGTGGCATAATGATTCCCAAGGTAGCTCTATTAAATCTGGCTGATTGGTCACTTCAAAGTCCAAGATGGTGGGCTTTTTCCAGGTTGGCCAATGAGCTACTAGAAATGATGTTTTCCAAAAAAAAAAAAAAATGAACCAATTACAATGGATCTTTTTTATAGCACCAGTGAAAGCCAAAATGGTGTCTAATTTCAAGATGGTCACCAAATCGACCACAAAATCATTTAATTTTTCACAAAAATGTTGTTACTTGTTTCATTTGTTTGATCTTGGTGTCAGATTGTAGATTTTCCGGCATACCAAATTTAATTTTTCATGTGTGACTCGTGGTTCTGGAGCCACATGTGGCTCTTTAACCCCTCTGCAGTAGCTCCGTGTACCTTAAAGGCTTTACGTCTCACCTTGGGTAGTATGAGGTGAGCGTATGAACTGGTTGAATAGGATGAAGTCGCTGAATTTCCAGTAAACTTTCATCAATGGACTCATTGTTCTTTATAACTGTTATTCTTCTTTTTGCCTCTGTTTTTCTTCACAGGTGCTGCGTGACAGCATTCTGCACATTCTTCTGGGTCTTTTCCAGTACAGTGGCAGCATCTTTTAAGTTGAAAAACTCAGAGAATGTCAGACTGAGTGACACTGTGACATCCAGAATGTATTGAAAGCGCTTCAATTTTTCCACATTTTGTTACGTTACATCCTCATTCCAAAATGGAGTAAATTAATTTTTCCCGTCAAAATTCTACTCACAATACCCCATAATGACATGAACAAAGCTTTTTGAAATTTTTGCAAATTTATCAAAAATAAAAACCTAAGAAATCACATGTACATATTCACAGCCTTTGCTCAAGACTTTGTTGATGCACCTTTGGCAGCAATTACAGCCACAAGTCTTCTTGAATATGATGCCACAAGCGTGGTGCACCTATCTTTGGGCAGTGTTGTCCATTCCTCTTTGCAGCACTTCTTAAGCTCCATCAGGTTGGTTGGGGAGCGTTGGTGCACAGCCATTTTCAGATCTCTCCAGAGATGTTCAATCAGATTCAGGTCTGGGCTCTGGCTGGGCCACTCAAGGACATTCACAGAGTTGTCCTGAAGCCACTCCTTTGACATCTTGGCTGTGTGCTTAGAGTCATTGTCCTACTGAAAGATGAACCATCGCCCCAGTCTGAGGTCAAGAGCGCTCTGGAGCAGGTTTTCATCTAGGATGTCTCTGTACATTGTTGCATTCATCTTTCCCTCAATCCTGACTAGTCTCCCAGTTCCTGCTGCTGAAAAACATCCCCACAGCATGATGCTGCCTTTCCTCCAAATATGATGCCAATAAAGAGTTCAATCTTTGTCTCATTGGAGTAGAGAATTTTGTTTCTCATGGTCTGAGAGTCTTTCAGGTGCCTTTTGTCAAACTCCAGGTGGCCTGCCATGTGCCTTTTACTAAGGAGTGGCTTCCGTCTGACCGCTTTACCATGCAAGCCTGATTGGTGGACTGCTGCAGAGATGGATGCAGCAGTCATGTGTTTTGCAGCAGATAGGCAGCTGTGAGGAGCTGTCTGAGCTCAACCCAACCCCAGCAGAACATTCCTGCTACAACAAAAAAAAAGTTATTTTGCTTGACAGTCTAGAGAGTCCCTGGTTTGAGGCAGAAATCCCAAAAAGCAAAGCAGGTTTGAATTATGGTTTGATTTAAAAACCAAACTAATTCCAGACAGTTTATTTATATTAATGTTAACTGTCACTTTTACAAAGTGAAAATATCACAAATATCTTTTAGTTTTAAAGTAATGCACTAATTCTAAATGTTTGAGCATTAAAACTCACAGATGCCCAGAGGCATTATGGGAAATTTAGCCTCCTAATCACTGGTTGGATGTAAAAACAAATAAATAAATATATAAACCTGTATTTGTAAATATGTAATTTTTTTCATTGGAAAAAAAAAGCCATCTGCAAAACTGAAAATTCTGTTTAAGCCTGACTGATCAGCCCAGTCTCAGTCTCAGGGTTTCTTTTAACTCACTATTACTAACCCTACTCCTACCCCCAACCCTAACCTTAACCATAACCTAATCTTATTCCTTCCCCCCACCCTAACCATAACCACCCCCCCCTTCACTTTTAATTTCGTGCAGCCATCACGGAATGAATTAGAATGAATTTGTACTGACGTGACGAAAATGAGGCGCTTTTTGTCACAATATCACGAACCAATAGATTAATGTATATTTCGTGCTGCTGAATCACGACTTGCCGTGAGACTGGGTTGGACTGATACACTGCACCGCATAGCAACCATATGACAGTTGGAAGCTATTCACACTTACACTGCCATTCAATAGATGGCGGTGTTCTATGCATTTTGGATCAATAGTGCATTAGATGATAAACATGCATGATTGGCTACAAAGGAGGCCTATTATTTGATTAATAAAAACAAGCATAATTCAAAGTTTTTATTTAACACAATAGCATTTCTCATTTATGGACAGCCACCTGTTAATCATTCTTCCTTTTCAGCACAGGACTTTCTGGATTATTTTGAGAATAAAATAGAAGACATTAGGTTAAACATAGCCCAGCATGCCTTAATCCAGCCACTGCACCCTGCTATTGCGGTGGGTGCCATTACTGAGGTATTACCTAGATTTACAAAATTTGACAGTATCTCACTAGACATGCTGACAAAACACATAATGTCAATAAAAAGCACAACCTGCTTATTTGATCCTATACTGACAAAACTGTTTAAGGACCTGTGGCCCACTCTTGGGCCAACTGTGCTGGAAATGGTTAATCTCTCACTAACCTCTGTATCTTTTCCTAAATGTTTCAAATCTGCAGTGATTAAACCATTTCTTAAGAAATCTAATGTTGACCCTGGTGTATTGAAAAATTAGAGGGCAATATCAAATATGTCATTTTGCTCTAAAAGTCTGGAAAAAGTGGTATCGCGGCAGCTTGTGGACCACCTTGCTGAAATAATCTTTTTGAGGCACTGCAGTCTGCTTTTAGGAAATATCACTCCACAGAGACAGCGCTCACTAAAGTAGAGAATGATCTTCTGCTTGCAATGGACTCAGACACCACTACGGTTTTGGTGCTGTTAGATCTCAGTGCTGTGTTTGATACCGTGGATCATCATATTTTACTCAAAAGGCTGGAGAATCATTTTGGGATTACTGGAAGTGCCCTTGCATGGTTAACGTCATACCTGTCCAGTCGTTCTCAATGTGTCTTGCACAATAACACTACCTCTAGCCTTAGTGACATGAAATTCAGGGTTCCACAGGGATCCGTCTTAGTCCCTGTGCTTTTCTCCCTTTATCTTGGACCCCTCGGTCATAATCTGTGGCGTTTTGGGATTACCTTTCATTGCTATGCTGATGACACTCAATTGTACATGCCGATAACTGGTGGTAATATCATTCATATAAAACACCCAGAGGATTGCCTTGCTTCAGTGTGAAGCTGGTTGTCCAGTAATTTCCTGCTTTTGAACTCTGATAAGAATGAAATAATGGTTCTTTGTCCAGCAAGACACTGGCATCAGTTTGACCAGATAGCGCTGAGTTTAGGTTCATGTGTTGTACATCATACAGACAAAGTGAGGAACCGTGAGGTAATTTTTGATCCAACATTGTCCTTTGACCTTCACATTAAAGACATCATGAGAACTGCTTTATTCCATCTGCGAAATATAGAGAATATCTGTCCTATCCTGTCTATGGCTGATGCTGAGACCCTGATACATGCTTTTGTTTCTTCTCGATTGGATTATGGCAATGTTTTATTTTCTGGGTTGCCTAAGTCCAGCATTAAGGGTCTTCAGTTTGTTCAAAATGCTGCTGCCAGACTCTTGATATGAAGCAAAAGTTTTGACCACATTACTCCAATTTTGGCATCTCTTCACTGGCTTTCTGTCTCTGGGAGATCAGATTTTAAGGTCCTGCTACTGGTCTATAAAATTGTTCAGTTGTTTGTGGCAGGTTGAACTTCCTTAGCTGCTGCAGAAAGTACATTCTCTGTTGTGCTCTCTTGATGAGAGAGCTGATGCTCAGCTCCCACTTGATGTCCTGGATGATGGTGATTCTCAGGTAACGGAAGCACTCCACGATGGTTGCTGGGGAGTCACACAGGGTGACGGGGTTGACCGGGACTGGGTTCTTCCCAAAGTCAACAACCATCTCCACTGTCTTGAAGGCACTGAGGTCCAGATTGTTCTGTTTGCACCAGGACACCACGTGATTGATCTCCTGTCAGTAGGCAGAGTTGTGCCCATCAGAAATGAGTCCAATGAGGGTTGTATCTTCTGCAAACATCAGGAGCTTTACAGATGGGCGGCTAGAGGTGCAGCTGTTGGTATACAGGGAGAAAAGTAGAGGGGAAAGAATCCAGAAGCCCTGCAGCTGTAGTTTCACCATCTAGCAGAAAAAAGACATTTGAATGCCCACATGGCCAAACTGTTGGGAAAGTGTAAGTACACGGACCCACAACAGGGGGCGCAAATGAACGGACAATGGAATAGGTCAAATAACAACACTTTACTGTTGCGAACGTGCACAACAAATACAACAAATTACAACAATGGACAGAATTCAATTCACAAAGGTGTCGTGTGGGCAGGCTCGAAGATAGGAGACGCCTCTCCAAAGTAGAACCGGAACCACACGGTTTCCTCCGCCACAGGACCCCGGGAATACTGGAGCCGCCAAGTTCCGAACTCCCAGGTGGCCACTGCCTCCGCGTGTCGGACCTGGTACTGCTGGCGAGGAACAAGAACACAATTAAACGTGGGCGCGTTTGCACCCAGCAACCTGCACGGCAGGGAAGCTACCTCCACCTCTCGTTGGAGAAAAAAGTCTGCAATCACTCACAAAAATCACAAAGGTTACTGTCAAGCAGTCAGCTGAGATTATTACCTTCCAGGTAGAACGATATCTCGGCAAAGAGGTGGAGACGTCGTCCTGCTGATATACCCCCGCCGATCAGATGATTGGTAACAGCTGTTGCCGGTGATGCGTGACAGCTGTCACCCTGGCTGCTCCTGTGAGGCGGCTGCGCCCTCTGGTGCCTGGAGCCCGCACTCCAGACAGGGCGCCCTCTGGTGGTGGGCCAGCAGTACCTCCTCTTCTGGCGGCCCACACAACACAAACATGCCCACACTGGAATTCATTCATAATAATTACATGAATAAACCATATACTCAGCAAGCAGCCACCCATCACGCACTGTGCCAGCCTCCAGTCTGTTCCCTACCCAACCCAATGCATTTGCGCATCATACATGATTTGAACATTGATGGAATGAAAATGGAATGTCATGTACCTAGATGACATTTGGATTATTGCATTCCACACAGCTGGCATGGCTTGGCTGAAGGGTGACTGGCACACTACTGACTGATCGGCCAGCTCCCGCTGGAATGCTTGTGTTTCCAGGAAGCCCAGCATGGTCAGCACCTGTGTGAGCACAGATGACCCCTGGCTCCTCGCCGTATTGCAATCTGGGCTGACTGCAGTTCTGTGTGCAACTCGAGTAACACTGGCCTTGGTAAACAAAATCAAAATCTATTTATGAGCCAATTATCCTCATTTGGAAGTAAATTCTCACGTTTCGTGAATACTCGCTTACCTCGGACTGCACCATTTGTAAGGTCCTCTAACAACGCTAACGCAGCCACTGTTAGTGACATTTTACGCATCACTTTGCACATTTTATATCCATCAACATCACAACAACTTCAGCTTTACCAAGGTGTCTCTGGTTCACAAAGACAGAGGACCCAGAGACATGAATGTCCCTGCAGAAATAAAGATACAAGTTTGACAAAGTCAATGAAAGGCTGGATTTTAGGACAAACACAGACACTCTGATTCTTCACTCAGCTTTTCAAGTGTGTCCATTGGTTCCACATAGATCACGATCACGATCACGAGTGACACATCACAAATGTCACATGAAAATAACCACAACATCTTAGGCGGAGGCCACAAAGTTTGTGGTTAATTCCTGTTTTCATTGTGACGGTCATAAACACATTGAGATTACAGGTGAACATATTTAAGTGAGAGTTTCTTGGATGGAAAACATTCACATTAAAAGAAGACTTACTGGAACAACCCTCCACACAACCACACCCTTTTTGTAGAGTATTTAAACCATGTGGCATAAATGCAGAAAGGAAATCGCTGACAATCATCCTTATTGCCATTTGGAGACAGCAAGAAGATGGAGATCGTTACATTTTTGCCACTTTTGCTCTTGGTCTACTCAGCCTCCTCGGCTGAAACAGAAAGAAATACAACAAATGAAAGCAGCAAACTGTCTGAAGTTCAAGCTGACATCCACACTGTGCTGAGACAGCTCATTGCCTCGGTGACAGAACATAAAGTGAAGATTGCGTATCTCCAGAGAGAGAACTGAGGTATGATGTGGCAGGAAAAAAAAAAAAAAAAACTTCAGGAAGACTTTCTTTAACAGCTGCTGCTTTGAAGTGTAAGATTTTTATACCAGTACTACACATTGACGTGCATGCACACACGTACAGAAAGGCCCAGTCTCAATAGGGCGAAAGGAGAGTACTGAGTATTAAGCAATAGTGGCTGATCGGCTAATTTATCCGACGATATAAATTCACATCGATCAAGTGGATAGCCTTTCAGACGGAAACTATGTGTCCACTTGATGATTTTCAACCTTAGAATGCGTTAAAGTAGACCTGCATTGAAATAAATGTGGTCAGATTTCAGAAAGAAATAGCTAATATGTATTTATAAGACCCTTGTGAATGCAGTAAAGTAAATCTGTAAGCCCAAATTTGTAATTCAGCGGAGAAATCTTTGTTTAAAAATGACAAATTTGCAGCTAAAATTTAGCCCTCCGTGAAAACAGTTTGTACATCCGTATCATTTCCATGACGTCAGGGTCAAGACGACGCACTCCCGCCTTCAGTCCGATCCCGCATTGAAATTGATTTTATCTGTTAGTAATGTTACTGTTATACACATCCTGGTTTCAGCATCCAAAAGTAAGCTGCAATGAATGTGAGATACAGCTCTGCATTTCCGGTCTGCATGCTCAGATCAACAGTGAGCGACATCGACAGCGGGCGCCGTTCTTCCCTGACGCCTCGCTCTCACTGCCCCTGATGAGCTTACCGAGTGCATGCGCTCGTTAAATGCCTCCGCGGACCACTCACACCCCCGTGTCTGCTGTGCAGCTGTAGACACATCCCTGTCTACTGAATGGAGGTGCAGCCAACTTGGCACAAGTCCAGAGACTATGCTCACCGTTTTGATGCGGAGCGGCGGTCACACCTGTTGCCCGCAAGGATAGACTTCTTGCGGCAAAATCCGCAGCGCCGCACGTCTCGGTAATCGGAGCCGCAGAGCTCCGTGGCTGCTGAGAGAGGTTTATATCTTTTTAATGACTTGGATTCTTTGCGGGTCTCGCCTCCATAGCCCGCGACGGTACATTGGAGGCGAAAGACAGTAGATTTTCAATGCGACACCACTCAATCAAACAGGCATATAAAAAAGTCCCCAAAAATAATTTTCAAGCACAAATAAAAGAAATGTGTACTCACCAAGCGTACCGCAAGACAATATGAAGTTTTAAAAAAAGTAGATCCTTCCGTATAAGATAAGAAAAAGGTGCAGATGCAAACTGACGTAAATCCACAAATTACAATTGGCGCAATGCATGCTGGGAGAGGGTCTTGTCCGTGACATCTCGGCAGCGTCCATGATGAGAGGGACAATTTGCGGAGGGTTAAATGTTAGCTGTAAATTTGTCATTTTCAAATGAAGATTTCTCTGTTGAATGACAGATCTGGGCTTGCAGATTTACTTTACTACATTCAGAAGGATCTCATGTGTAAATGTAAGTCATTTTTTGTTCAAAAAATCTGACTGCATTTTTTTCAATGCAGGTCTCCTTTAAGCAGTTAGATTTGGTACGACAACGGTTAGCCGATGCAGCTTTAGCCTAGCTTTCGTTAACACGTGTAGCTGATTAGGCATCGTTTTCACTGAAGTGTGCTGTGGAAGTGTGTGTGAGAATGCCAGTGATTAAGCAGTCTTTCTCCTTGGACGCTCATCATCAGTGAGAACAAAAACAGGAAGTGTCATAGGATATCTTCCTCACAATTTTAATTTGGTGAACAGTTGTGTGAGCTGCTGCCATCTGTATGGATGTATGCTAAATCAAGGACAAAAGTTTTGTAATCTGAAAATAAAAAAGATTGAAAAAATAAATTTTGGCCTTGATTTAGCTCCATACATCTGTCGGTGATATAGTATCATTTGCACTTAGTGTTGCAGCCATTTGTCGGCGAAGTAAATAAAATCACATCTTATTTGGTTTGAAAAAACAATAGGTTTAAATTCCTAGAAATGACTGTGTGCTTAAAATTAAGAAATTTAATTAATAAAACATAAAACAAATAAACAATTGGGTGCTAAAAATAAAAATTAAGAAATTGAATTAAATAAAATAAAAATAAGGACTAATAAATAATAATAAATAAATAAAATAAAATAATAATATTAATAATAAAAATAAAAAAGACGGCACTGGGAAAAAGCTCAATATGAGGACCTCCTTAACCGAAGGTACAGCATTTGAGAGACCTAAAAAGGAAAAGAGGACAGAATTAGAGAGCAGAGAGCAGCTAAAAGAACAGAAGAGAAATATGATGAACAAAAGTGCAGAGAGAAGCAGTTATTGTGGGATTCTTAAATGGTTTATAGAGAATTAAAAAAGCATTTATAAATGTTTTTAAAAAATTACATAGTTTGTTATTAATAATTATTAAGCTATCTATTTATGTTTTTACCAATGAGTAGCTAATAAAAAGAATGCTTTGTAAATGTTTGACACGTAAAAAAGAATGATTTGTAAATGTTTTACAAGTAATTATTTAAGCATTTACTTACACTTTATAAATGGTTTACTAATGCGTTATAGCGTGCAGTTCATATAATAATATAATATAAAGTCTTACCTTTTCATTTGTAAAGGCATTTCCAAAACTGAAAATTCTGTTTGTGAAGTGTGATTCAGCATTTGTGGATCACCGATCACATTACTTTGCTCAATTACACAGACTGCTCAGAGATGAACAAATATGTAGGTCGCTATTAACACTCCCATGCACTAGATGGAAGTGTTGTTCTATGCATTTTGACAGGGAGGAAGCGATGAGACAATAACATGTCCCACAATGCCTTTTGGTGCGTGTCGGTTAATGCACAAGCCTTCAGAATGATTACTTTAAAAGATACGTATGTGCGATATTTTCACTTTGTAAAAATTACAGAGTTACCGTTAATGTCGATAAACTGTCTGGAATTAGTTTTTTATTTATATACGAAACCATGAGTGAAACTCCAGAAAAAAAGAAAAGTTTCATTCATGGTTTTACACCTTGGTTTTTGAACGCTCTCATATGCCGCTCAGCTGTGTCTGGTAGCACGCTGGCCCTGTCACATGCATTGACTTGCCGTGGGCAGGCAGCACGCTGTGTGCACCTGCACGTCTTGAATTACAGCTGTGATGATCATGATGCCTCAAATATGTTGTGTAACCCATGGGAGGGAATGACAATGTATGTGTTAAATGACGTCCATCATGTACATGACAGCCTGTTCAGGTGTGCGCGCTGCACTGGACAGCAATCGCACTGCACTCCAGCCGCCCTTTGAGCTTTTGCCACCTTGGACTTCGGCTGCACCTGTTGGATGGAGGTGCAAGTCACACTCACACGTCATTCGTGGTGCTTGGGGGGGCATGAGACACTGACCACCCTTTGAGCTGTTGCCACTTCGACCCCACCTCGACGGAGGTGTCCTGGGCACTACATTTGTGCTGGCTGTGTGAATCAAGTGCAGGCCCTCATATTGCTGTACGAGGCATTTGATTGCGGCTCAGATTTTTCATGACTGCCATTTGACAACTCCTCTGTGCGCCATTCGGCCTCATTCGTGTTATGTGTAAAGGGGCCTTAAAGAAAGAAAGAATGAAAAGAAGTCACTCACCATGTTGTTTTTTCACAACTGTAAGTTGTGCTTGTCAAGAGAAATGACTAAATTGCAAACTCTTCTGCATCCTAAAACATAAGAACCATAAAACTTTCAAAATTGAATTTTTTATACATTAATACCAGGAAGTCAAAGATCTGCCTGCCAAAACAAATCATGCTTTTTGACTTTTATGAATGCCTTTTTAAAAATGAATTTTGGGTTTCAAATAGGAAATGCACAGAAGACTATTAATTTGAGAAGTTCTTTTAGTGAGCGTAAGTTGAGCGACAGCCAAAAATCAACTTACAGCTGAGTCCCTGCTGCGTTTACACATAACAACAAGTCACGAATGCCACGAAGTACACATTCTTGGCCGCTGATCATGAATGTGATGATTCGGGGCAGAGGTGTCAGGTGTCCTCAGGAACTGCTGCAACCTGTTACCACACGTTACGATTAATGGCACGTGTTGCTGGAGAATTATCAGGAACCATTACGCACAGTCAAGAATAATGTTCTGCGTTGTTCCACGTAACAGCGCATCGTTAAGTTCTGTCACGTTGTGAACAAGGTGAATTGTCTCCACACACACACCCATATTCATCCAACCGAATTCAGATCGCTCCAGTTTTTCAGAAGATGCGTAGTTGGGCTCTGTGCCATGGAGTGGTGCAGAGAGGAGGAGGAGGACAGAGCCAGATGTGTGGCTTCATGCGGCTCTCGTCTCGCGTTTTCCCAAACATCAGGCACATGCAGCAGCTGGAACACCTGCAGGAGCGCGCAGAAGAGCACTGAAATGAGACTTTTAGCCGACTTGGTGTCAGCAATTAAACTGAATGCGGTGCAGCAGGGTTTAATTATGCGCGCTTCCTCCGCTGGACTAGAGGAGGTGCAGAGATGTCTTGCTGCACGTGAGTCTCCTCTCGCTCCTCTGGTTCCTCTGGCTCAGACTCATTCTCCCGCTCATCGGTTACAACAGCAGGTGGAACACCTCCAGGAGCGTCCTGAGGAGCTTCAGCAGGAAAAGTAGAACGACATTTGGCTGACTTTGTGTCACTGTTCCTCTTCGGCATACTGCATCAAACTGAACGCTGTGCAGCCGAGTTTAATTGTGTGCACATGACAGAAAACTGATTTGTCATGGCGCGCAGTGAAATGTGACACCGCGTTACAAGTCGTGTCAAAGCTTGACAGTTTTCGTGTCACTTCGTAATAACGCGTGACAGTTTGGGCTCCAAGAACCACCACAGGAACCACTATGAACGTTGTCACGTTCTATTAAGGATCAATACTCATCAAGATGGATCAATACACTCAGTTGCGACCTCCACGACATGAGACGAAATGAGGGTGGTGTGTGACATTCGTGGAAGATTTTTTGACAGGCATAAACACCCTCCACGAATATCAAGAATATCACGCACCAACACGCACTATTAAGAAACCTATTCAGATGCGTTAAGTCACATTAAGAATGTCAGGAATATGTCACGAATGACAGAAAAATTACATTCGTAAGGCGCCTTGCTTATGTGTAAATGCACTTATGGACAGTTTACTTGTTTGTGTTTACAGAATGAATATTTATTTTTGTACAAATACGTAAATTACACCAATGATAAAGTTACTTAAATTTAATTACATATTCTCTCTGTGTTTTTGATAAAGCACAAGCAGCTGAAAGAACTGGAGAGTCAAAAGTTTGAGGTGAACAAGCTGAAGGTGTTATCTGTCGGACGCAGCTCGGAGAACCGACCAGCGTTTGAAGGACCCAGTATGAAATAAGCAGAGCACGGTACAAAGGCTAACTGAATTTAATACATAACAGTGATGTGATACAAAACAACAAAAGAGTGCGTGGTCTGGCATGGTGGTGATACGGTGCGCTCCCAGCAGCGCTAACGGTCCGGAGCCAGAAGCCGTTCGGACCCAAGGACCCCGCCGACACCCCCCAGGTGGCCGCAACAAACCGAGTCTGTGAAAGAAGGAACCATTATGTGAGTCCACACTCTACACACAGAGAGACCACTCAAAGGTGTACATAAACAGCAAACACTTCCTGGCTTAATTACTAATCAGCTTCCCAACCTGCAGGCATGGAACATCCAGTTCACAAAACTCCACTGCAGTGGAAGCCGATACATGACTAACGTACAGCTCAATATAATAAGGTGTGAGGGACACCACATTTACTGACTGTATAAACATTAGTCACAAAATCTAACGTACCTCAGGAAGTGTGCTGACGCATTGGAAATGCACCGGTCTGGTGTTACGACGCATTGGGAAGCGTTAAAGCATCGCGCTGAAGCTTGCAGTGTGAAAGGCCCTTGACACTGCTTGAATAAATCGAGCTTGCCCTCTGCTGCACTGACAAGCGCAACCCTCAACCTATTAAATCGCTTGAACACAGACACACGCCATATCCATGTTTTAAAATTCATTACTTTAGTTAATTAATTTGGTTTATTTGTTAAATACGTGATATTATTGAATAACTAATATTTTGCTATATTTTCCAGTATTTCTTTTTCTTTCTTTTTTATTTTTACTTTTTGATAACTAACATCTGAGGGGGCGAGGTTGATGACGTGAGGGGGCGTCGCCCCCAAACGCCCCCTCGTGGTGCCGAGTCCGTATTTGAACATAGTAGGAGCTGTGTCCACATTATTGGCATTACATCAAAGCTGGTCACAGCGCGTGTTGGACTCTGACCCTTCTCACCAATCCTGTTCATGATGTTCTTGTTCATGTAGATATGAAGTATTAATTATAAGCTCATGAAAACATTGATTAGTTGTTAGAGATAATTATACACTAATGAATGTTATATTCCATTTATGCTTATAAACACCTCAAAATACTACACACTAACAAAACATACATCTCTTAGAGCAATTTCTACAGGTTGAAGAAAGAAAAACAGTCAGCTTTCTTATTTTTTCTTTTTGTTTTAGAGCAAATGGATAAACTGGAAGAACTGGAGAAACAGAAGGCTGAGGTGGCTGAGCTGAAGAAAAAACTAGAAGGTATCATATAAAGACTGTCGTGATCATGACCGTGATGATGTATAGTCAAATAAAAGGACACTCATGTTGGTACAGTAGAGTTGGTTCTTGGCAGTAGTATGATACTTTAATCCCTTTGCCCAAACCCATCATCCTTTCCCTTCAGTTTTTGCACATTCAAGGGAAAGGTTGACGTGTGTGTGTGTGTGTGTGTGTGTGTGTGTGTGTGTGTGTGTGTGTGTGTGTGTGTGTGTGTGTGTGTGTGTGTGTGTGTGTCTGTGTGAGCCATGGGTCTTGAACAAAGCAGAGAGACAAATTGATAACATTCCGAAACTTTTATAGGAAACTGGGACTGTGCTTCCACGTGACGAGAGACACGTTTACACCATAGACTGTATATATCCTGGACAAATCCTGCATGACGTCATCCACTGGTTTTCTACAGAGATCCCGAACAACCAAAATGACCCCATTAAGTGGACCATGTTGAGAGACCCGCTGTCACTGATTCACAATGAACTCGTTTTATATATATAACCTTTATTTAACCAGATATAAAGCCCACTGAGATTGAAACCTCTTTTACAAGTGTGACCTGGCCAAAGAAAGCAGCAGCACACGTCATAATACACAAGTTAATAACATCAAAAGAATGTTAAAACAAATAAAATACAAACATTATACAGATAAAACAATCAGCTTGGTCATATCAACAATATATAAGTTAAAACAGTTTCAAATTTAAAACACAGGCACTGTGCAAAAGAATTCCATTCACGGTCTCTTAAAATAGAGCAGAAAGCATTCAAAGTAATCAACCCAGACAGTTTCCAATCAGTTTGGGGGTCTTTCTAAGCAGAGAGAGAGAAAAAACCCTAAAAGCTTTCTTTCATGTTTAAGTGCGAACATGAAGTACACAAAAACACAACATGACATTCAAGTGCAAAGCATAACGGCTTTTAGATCTCCAAAGTAAACTGGATAAATAAATTGGAACCAGTCCAATAAGAGTCTTGCAAACCAGAGTCATCCAATGTGTATATCACCTTTCATTCAAAGAAGGCATGCCAGCATTAGCATACAATTCACAGTGGTGGGTGAAGCGACTACAACCAGTGATAAATCACAGAGCACAATGGTACAGCGGGGTCAAGGACTGTACATAACTGGTTGAAGCGCACATATACGCAACATCACCATAGTCCAGTACAGGCAAGAAGATAGCAGTTATCAGGAGCTTCTGAACTCCTGAGTTATTTCTATAAAAGAAGCCTAGCTTCAACCTTAATTTGGAGATCAAGTGTTTAAAGGGGATAGAGAATCAAAATCATCTTTTTCATGTTTTTGGTGTTACTTCAGAGTCTCCCCGCTGTGGGGAATACACACGAAGTGCCAGCAAGTGTCAGAACCTCTGTTTCAAGTATTTCTCCTTTTTTGAATTGCCGCCAGAAAATTGGCCAATCCGTGTTTGAGGGAAACATTGCGTCACATTTTCACCAATAGCCCCCCAACACACACAGCCACACCCACCCCCTTTCACACACACCACTTCGAAATTAATTATTCATAAGGTTTTGCCCACCCATTCCTACCACTGGAAGAGGAGCAATGGCGAGCTACAGGTGTGCCTTCCCAGGCTGTCATAGCGGACTACGATCTTTACATATTCTTCCCACGGAAAGCAATGTACGCGATCAATGGCTTTTATTCATTTTTAACTGCATCCCCAGTGCATACAACCGCCGACTATTTCTTTGCTCTTCGCATTTCACGTAGGACTGTTTCACAAACCTTGCACAATTTCGAGCTGGCTTCAGTCGGCATTTAATACTCAGTAGAGGGTCAGTTCCGACTTTGCGACAAAATCAACCCCAGCAATCAAGTACAGCCTGTAAGTATCACATTTTCTTTTGTTTTAAATTTGTTTTTAAATTTATTTCGGATCATTTTTTTTATTGTCATTATTATTTTGTGACTGGACTTTATGTCACAGTCAGCCTCTGGCTGACTTCATGTTGGTGGGCAAGGAACAAGATTTATCACTCAACAGCAATGTTGAAACGTGATCTGTTAAATAAGTTAGTGAAGATTACTGTCGTCTCATTTTCAGAGTGGTTTTCAGGGTTTTCAGTGAGAGCAAGGGCAGCCAATCAAACGGCAACCGATCAGCGCCAACACCTACGTGCATTTCATAATGAGGTTGCCAAATAAGCTCCGAAATGACGCCATTAAGGGCAAACGACGCATTCTAATCCCAGCATAGTAACATAGCTGTTTCAGAGAGCCTTTTAGGAAGGTTCTGAGCCATTACAGACCAAACCAATTTTTTTTTGGGATACATATCACATCACAGAACAAGGATTAATGCCCCATTCAACCTCTCTCTATCACCTTTAAAATGAACTTCAAAAGAAAGTCAGTAATGAATCCAAAATACTTGTAATTGGTAACTAGCTTAAGAGTTTTACCTCGGACAGTTTTAGTTAACAGTATAAAAAAACATTATTTTGGCTTTTTCAGCATTCAAGACCAGTTTGAATTTCTCCACATGGCCGTTGCACAGCATCAAAAGCAGACTGCAAAAATTCAAATGCCTGTGTCACTGAGTTTGAACAACAATGTTACAGTATCATCTGCATAAAGATGATAGAAGGCATAGGTTTGCACACATCAGTTATAGAAATTGTGAGCAAAATAGGTACTAAAACTGAACCTTGAGGAACACCTTTTGTGATCTCAAGGAAGGTGAAACTAACACTTACCATCTGAATGCACTGTGTCCTACTTGCAAAAAATAATCAGGAAACCAAGAGACAGCATGTGTGGAAACACCATGTTTGTGAAGACTTTATAACAAGAGACAGGGGGTGCAATGATAGCACAGAACTTGTGATGGTCCCTTTTTTAGTGGCCTTTTGGTTTCTAGCTTCATCCGCCTGCTTGATCCCTTGCTTCACCTTTTGTCTCCAGCAGCACCAATCTTCTGCAGTCTCCTCCCAGATTGTAGGGTCGATATTGCAGGCTTTTATGTTGCGCTTACAGGCATTGCTGTAGCGGAGGGCTGGTCATCCTACTCATCAGCTGCCTAATAGAGTACGTCTTTGGGAATGTGGCCATCCTCCATGCACCATACATGGCCAAGCCATCTCAGGCGTTGCTGGCTCAAGACAGAGCACATGATGGGTGATCCAGAACGTGCCAGCACGTCCCTGATGGATATATGGTCCTGCCATTTGATGCCCAGGATGCGCCTTAGGCAGCACAGGTGTAAGGTGTTGAGTCGATGTTCCTGGCACATGTAGATGGTCCATGCTAGAGTGCTGAGGACATATGCTTGGTACACTTTCACCTTTGTGTTCTATGTGAGTAGCTACTCTAGCTGCAGCTAGAGTACTAACGGGGACTAGAAGGAGAGAGCATATCTCACCCATATTGGCCTCTCTTCATTGGCTTCCTGTTAATTCTAGAATAGAATTTAAAATTCTTCTTCTTACTTATAAGGTTTTAATAATCAGGTCCCATCTTATCTTAGGGACCTCGTAGTACCATATCACCCCAATAGAGCGCTTCGCTCTCAGACTGCAGGCTTACTTGTAGTTCCTAGGGTTTGTAAGAGTAGAATGGGAGGCAGAGCCTTCAGCTTTCAGGCTCCTCTCCTGTGGAACCAGCTCCCAATTCAGATCAGGGAGACAGACACCCTCTCTACTTTTAAGATTAGGCTTAAAACTTTCCTTTTTGCTAAAGCTTATAGTTAGGGCTGGATCAGGTGACCCTGAACCATCCCTTAGTTATGCTGCTATAGACGTAGACTGCTGGGGGGTTCCCATGATGCACTGTTTCTTTCTCTTTTTGCTCTGTATGCACCACTCTGCATTTAATCATTAGTGATCGATCTCTGCTCCCCTCCACAGCATGTCTTTTTCCTGGTTCTCTCCCTCAGCCCCAACCAGTCCCAGCAGAAGACTGCCCCTCCCTGAGCCTGGTTCTGATGGAGGTTTCTTCCTGTTAAAAGGGAGTTTTTCCTTCCCACTGTAGCCAAGTGCTTGCTCACAGGGGGTCGTTTTGACCGTTGGGGTTTTACATAATTATTGTATGGCCTTGCCTTACAATATAAAGCGCCTTGGGGCAACTGTCTGTTGTGATTTGGCGCTATGTAAAAAAAAAAATTGATTGATTGATTGATAGTGAGTTTTCCCACACTTGCTTGGTCAGCTTGAACATGGTGGTCATGGCTCTTCCTATGCGTCTGTTGATCTCTTTGTCCAGACTTTGTTGCATGGAGATGGCGGAGCCGAGATAGGTGAATTTATTGACCACCTCAAGGGTGTGGTTGTCAGTTTGGATTGAGGGGGCTTGACTGACATCTTGTGCACTGATGTTGGTCTTCTTGATACTGATTGTGAGGCCAAATTCATTTCAGGCATTAGCAAAATGGTCAATCAGACTTTGAGATGCTTCCTTAGTATGGGTGGCAAGCGCTGCATCATCTGCAAACAGCATGTCTCTGATGAGGATTTCTGACACTCACGTTCTTGCATGGGGGCAAGCGATGTTAAACAGTTTCCCATCAGATCGAGTGTGCAGATAGATGCCATCTGAGGATTCCTTGAAAGCATGGAACAGCAGGAGGGAGAAGAATACCCCGAACAGCATTGTTGCCAGTACACAACCCTTCTTCATGCCTCTCTTAATGCAGAAGTGGTCTGAGCAGGGTCCGTTATACATGACTGTGCCTTTCATGTCGTTGTGAAAGGAGACTATGAAGCTGCAGAGTTTAGGGGGATACCTAATCTTCTCCAGAAGCTGGAAGAGGCCTTTTCTGCTGATGAGATCGAATGCCTTGATCAGGTCAATAAAGGCTAGGTATAGCGGCTTCCCCTGTTCCTGGCATTTCTCCTGATCTGGCGCACTGTAAATATCATGTCGATGGTGGATCTGCCAGCCCTGAAGCCACACTGGAACTCTGGATAAACACGAGCCGCCAGTGTCTGCAGTCTTGTCAGCAAGATGTGGGCAAAGACTTTCCCAACAGTACACAGCAATGATATACCCCTACAGTTATTACAGTCACTCTGGTCACCCTTATTCTTGTATAGGGTTATGAGGTTGCATCGCATATGTCTTGAGGGACAGCACCTTCCTCCCATCAGAGGCAGAGCAGTTTGTGGTGGGGTTCGCATGGGTGTGGGGTGATTATTTGAAGAATGACCCACGTTTTGATCTATCACGTATCCACTATGAAGGTACCACTATGTGCCTCTCTGTACCCCGCATGTGCCGCGTAGCAGCCTCTAGTGAGCCACGACCGACCTGTCATTACAGCCTCGAATGGCTCGCATCAGCCACACTAAGCCACGTAGTGCCATGATAGCACCATGATAATGCCATGTTGGCGCACGTTTAGGCATGAGTTTGGTCCAAACCTCCAGCCCTCCCACACCTGGTCCCTTCAAAGTATGGGCTTTCAATTCACAGATTCACAGCAGCATTTAAAGATGTCCCGTCTTTTTTTTTTTTTTTTTAAATGCAGTTCAAAAATAGACACTCCAGCACAGTTCCGCAGTTGTGCGCTGTGCGCCAGGCTGCTGTCCACCTGTAATGCACCAGACCAGCTAGACCCGAACCACGGATTCCCAGAGAGCCGCCTCTGTGCTCCTCGCTGGCTCCGCGGCTCTCTAGCTTTTCTTCTGCGGCTTTAAACACACAAAACTTTATGTTTGTCCGTTTATTTCTGCAAAATCGCTCTTTTGTGCGCGCTGCTGTTGTCCTTTCATGGACAGCCACCTCTGTGCTCTTTCTAAGTGGCTTCCTTTCCATCCATGGCTTGCTGGCTTTATTTTTTCCCTGGCTTTAAACACAGTCATTTTTACAATGTGATTCCACTTTTGATTTTGTGTTCGTCCGTTTATTTCTGCAAAAGCACTCTTTTGCGCGCGGTGCCGTTCCGCATATAGAATGAGGTGGCCGTTTTATTATATACACCTGTGGATCATTTTTAGTATATATATATATATATATATATATATATATATATATATATATATATATATATTTCTTTATTTCTTCCGCAGCTTACAAGTTATCATGATACAACTTTTAACTTTGTGTTATGTCTTCAAAATCGGTCTTTTGCACGCTCTCCACCTGTGTTGCCGCACAGCTCCTTCTCTTAGCTGCTCCACTGGAGTTAATATCTTCCATGGCTTTAAACACACGTCCACTTTCACGCAGTCACCCAAATTTTGACTTTGTGTTCATCCAATATTGACTGAAATATCACTCTTTTGTGAGCTGGCATTCTGCCTAAATGCTCGTTTGAAGTGTGATGATGAGTCACAGCCTCAGTGCGCACACACAGCGGAGCTCATGTGATCCATTAATTCCAGAAGTGATTAGAGGTGTTTTCAGCATCCAAGATTTGACAGAAAATGATTAATCCGCTACAAAATAATTATTTTATATAGAGTCCAGCGCACAGAGCAGGTGGAATTGTGTGCGCAAGAGAGCCGCTCCAAAAATAGCCTCTCAGGTCTTCCCTCAGTGCGCACACACAGCGGAGGTCATGTGATCCATTAACAACATATTAAATCAACATACTTTTACATACAACAGACATCAACATACAGACATACTTTTACAGCTAGGAACTGTTTTATCAAGCTATAAAAAACATTAAAAATAATTACCTTAAGCTGTTCAAAATACATTCCACATGGAGCAGGAAAGAGAGGGGGGGAAAAAAAAGCATCCAGATGAAACAGTCCTCTGATTCTAGAAGTGATTAGAGGTGTTTTCAGCATCCAAGGTTTGGCAGAAAATGATTAATCCACTACAAAATAATTATTTTATATAGAGTCCAGCGCACAGAGCAGGTGGAATTGTATGCGCAAGAGGAGAGCTGTTCCAAAAATAGCCTCTCAGGTCCTGTGAAGGTGCCAGGCGCATGGATAATGGACTTTTTGCAGACTCGTAAGCACCATGCAAATGCCTCTAAGCCGTCGCAGAAACTCGAACACAAACTGCGCCACGCTGTTGTTGCTAAATTTTGAACATCTTGAAATTAGTGCCATGCTCAGAGAGGAGCCTTGTTAACTGAAGATAATGCCTCTAAGAGCCACTCTGAGCCACTATACTGCCACGGTAGCTCACGAAACAAACAACAACAAAAAAAAAAACAGGGTGCGTGGCTCCTTCTTCATCCTTCATTATTCGGTGGGACCGCGAGTGCAGTTTTTCCACACTTGATCACCTTTGGGGGTATGCCATCACTGCCGGGGGCTTTACCACTGGAGAGTGAATCCATGGCTTTGCTCAGTTCCTCGATGATTGTCAGAGCATCAAGTTCTTCCATCACCGGTATGGCATGATTGCATTGGAAAATGTTACAACTGTTAATAGCAATATCATAAATCCGAAACTGATTTACTAAATCAAGTCGTGGACAACATGAGGATATCAGCTACCATCGTCTGTACCCAAAGTCGTACTAAATCAATTTTAGGAAGCAGGCTCCAGACATTTAAATGTAAACTGCGAAAACTGTCAGGGGTGTAGATATTCTTCAGAGAGGGCGAGGGACCTGGATTAGGTTGAACATTGCCAGACAATAGTAGAAGAATAAAACATTTTCACTTTGCATTAAAAATTGACTCTTTGTCAACGATACTGGAGATTTCCAGTTCAATGAGTGAATTTTCTGTGTGTATAAAATTGCCCTGCAAGACAGATAAACACATCAAAGAAAGAAGATACACTCTGTTTAATCCCGGCAGATAGCAGGACAACAGTGAATGTGAAGCCACTTCATCAACACCCAATAATGACCAGGTACAAGTCCCTGACCTAGAAAAGTCCAAAAGTAGATGGGGGATGTGCCAGTGCACCCTGGCAACACAGTTCAACAGTACAGACCCAGGCAAAATACTTGAAAATACAAGAGATAATCCGAGAATTAGCTTCATTGTTACTGCCTGCAAAATATATATTGATGAAAAAAAAATTATTAAACATCACCAAAACGTTCAGAGCACAGCTAATGGCTGTGTTACATTCCACACCCCGGTAACCAGCGGCCGACAGCGTCCCATCTCCGTCGGCCAGCAGATGCCAGCGGCCGGTAGGCCAGCAGGCTCCAGCAGCTAGAATTAAATGGGCTCTAATGGCTAGCAGGTTCCAACGGCTCACAAGCTAGGGATCTCCAGCGTCTAGCAAACTCACATGCTCCTGCAGCTAGCAGGCAGGTGGGCTCCAGTGGTTAGAAAGCTAGCAGGCTCCAGCAACAAAAGGGCGAGCAGACCCCAGTGGTAAAAGAACTAACGGGATCCGGTGACAAATGAGCTAGCTGGATCTGGTGGCAAGAGAGATAGCAGACTCTGGTGGTAAGAGGGTCAGCAGGCTCTAGCAGCAAGTGAGCTAGCAGGCTGTGGTGACAATTGTGCTAGCAGACTTCGGCAGCAAGAGAGCTAGCAGAACTCCAGTGGCTAATGGGCTGCTAGCAGGGTAACAGGCTGCAAAGTCTCATCTGACAGCAGCCCACCTCCCGCCAACCAGCAGGTCCCGCTACAAAATGGTAAATAAACGCCGGAAGCTAGTAGGCCAGCATGCTCCAGCAGCTAGAATCATCAGGGTCCAGTAGGTAGTAGGCTCTAGTGGCTAGCAAGCTAGGGATCACCAATGTCAGGTGGGCTAACAAGGTCCCACGGCAAGCAGGCCAGCAGGCTCCAGCAACAAAAGAGCTGACGGGCTCCGATGGCTAGAAGGCTTCAGCTGGCAGCAGCTATGGGAGTGGTGGTCTCTTCTGACAATGGCCCTCAGACATCTGCAGCCCGATGGGTCCACAGACAGAAACCTGAATGGTGCCGCAGGATCTACAGACAGCGGATGATCTGGCAGTCTGCAGACACGATCCCAGAAGGATCCAGCCCAGAATCCATAGTAACACTTAGGCTAGCTGACTTGTGGTTCATAAAATGCTAAAAAAGATTTTTAAAAAGAGCAATAAAAATGTGCTGATAGATCGGTCTGGTCATATAAAATCCCTTAAAATACAGTTAAAATAAGACTGAGATGAAAGCAAGGATGTGTGCTTGAAGCCATCCTGGAATCAGCACGTTAATGCATAAAGGCGCCAGCCTCAAGTAGCCAGTCAAAGAACTGCACTTCCAGGTTGGGGTCAAAATACGGGCTTGAGTGTTGCTGCTTGGTCTACGCCAAACTGCTCAGACACTCATGGAAGAATCCCTGTTTGACCATCACGTGGCACCACTAACTGTTGTATCACACCAGGCTGTCCTTGGGTCGGGAACACAGCAAGGTCAGGAACATTCCAACATTTTCAGGGCAGAGTTGGTCCACTAATGCCAAGGACCAACTCTTCCCTGATCTAAGTACCATCTTGCTATACATTTACCCAAAAAACTATTCATTTTGTTTAAAATGTCACAATGGACACACACAACAGCTGATGTTTCTCTGGTCATTCATCAAAAACAATCAGGACAATACAGTCCCTTAAAAAAAAAAAACAAAACAAACATATTTATGCAAAGGCCCAAAATGGTCTTAACATGTCAAGATGCTCCAACTGTGGTATCCAAGAGAAGAGAGCAGCTGCTCTGGGTGCCAAGATTTGTAACCTATGTGCACTTTGTCTCAGTCCCACAGGTGGCCTTCTCAGCCTCTCTGGTGGATAGAAGTAGCCTCTCCATTGGACCATTTACGGTTTTCACTCCTCTCATCTTCAGACATGTCATCACAAACATCTGGGATGCTTACAGCCCAAACACAGGTATCACCAAAAGTCACACAAACTAACAATTCCAATGTCTCTGAAATGCTAACAACCTCAGTGTGATTACCAAATGTTGTTCCAGTTCACTTCAAATGCTAAAATGTCCCACAGGTTTTTTCACCGCACCAGTGAAAGGCGTCTACCACTTTGACTTCTACAGTGTTGCACATGGACACAGCTCAGTCGGTCTAAATATTCAGTTGCTGCAAAATGGGCAGCACATCGTGATCGCATCATCACATCAAACATCCGGTTTGGCATCTGCTGCCAATGGCGTCACGCTGGCTCTAGAGGTCAAAGATGTCGTGTTGCTGCGTCTGTGGGTCAACAGCAACGTGTTTGATAACACAAATCGGCACACTACCTTCAGCGGCCATCTGCTGTTCACCCAGTGAGACGGAAACAATTGGAGTATTTCTCTAGCTGTAAGTGTGCAGAGAGATTTGACGGTTATTTTTATTGTAGTTTTACTTAAGAGACAAATCATCTTAATCAATATACTTATCTCCTAAACCAGGTGATGTTTGATGAGTCTCATTTGTTTTTCTTTTGTGTGACAGCTGGGTGACAACTCAATCAAATACACGTTTATGATGTGTGTCTGAAAATAAAATGTTTCTCCTCAGCATCTGGAAACTGTGCATTTGTGTTTGGTTTTATACAGATAAGGAGGTTCAAGGTTTAGATGCTGGTTAACAAGAGTTCATACCAGCAGTTTCATTTTGTACTTTCTATAGAGCCATTACAGGTGTCAAAAACCAACCCCTCTTCCGTGTCAAAATTAAACTGCAAGATCGGCAGCATTTTGAGCCGTAATACCTGCACAAAAGCTATGCACAAGCAAGGCTTTTTTTTGTAATATTTTGCTGTAAATGCTGCAATAGTAATATGAGCGAAGCGTCGCGAAGCTCACTCATGGTACAGGGCATCCTAAACGGGAAGTGCCAATTTTCAAATCCACAGTAAAACAGGAAATGTTTAAATGTCAAACACTTCCTGGATTGACAGACGAGATCCCATGGAATCTCGCGGGAACTCAGTGGCAAGCTCACACTCAAACAGGAAGTGCCAACTTTTCAATCACAGTGAAACAGGAAATGTTCAAATGTCAAACACTTGCTGGCATGGGTGGAGCTAGAGAAGAGGCCGGGGTTTTACTGGACTCTCCTGAAATCTGATTGGACACAGATTGACATGTCACAGCACCACACGTCTGGTTGAAAGACCTGCATTTTCAAATCAGTGTCACATTGACTGTTAGGTTCCTCCTGTCCAGTAGTTGGTGCTGTGTACCACAAAAAGTTCTAATCCACCTGAATAGAAGAAGAATGTTTGCTCCAGATTTGAACTGAGCATGTCTGAACTATGGACTTCTAATCACACCAAACCTATACTGGTGAGTAAATGACCATATTTTACGCCAGAAATGAGGTCCATTTCTACTTTAATTTGGGTTGGCTTATGTACACATGTTTAAACTAACAGACAGCAGCTGGTTCATGCTCTGTTGGCTTATTAGTGCAACAGATAACTGAAACAATCCTTCAAATGGTGATACAAGCAGCAAATTCTGCACAAATACAGCTGGAGCTAAATGAATGGAGCAACTTTAACTTTTGACCCCTGTACAAACTGACCTTTGTCACCATTCTTGCTGCTTTTACCTCACAAGTCCATAACACTCAGTCACAGACAGTCCAAACTATACCTTTTTGGAATCTTTATGATCAGGCAAATAATGTGGTGTAGTTTTCTATATGATCAAAGCATCTTTTAATTTAAACCAGGTGTTATGGTTTGGATGCAGATTGAGGAGCGATCCAACGTCTGACTGAACCCAGCGTCAAATAACCAGAAGCAGTTCCAAAAGAAAGTTTTATTTTTTTTCCCCTAGTGCTGTACATGAAATACTAAACAAAACTGGTGAGGTGAAGAGGCGGCATGCTTTCTCAGCGTCTCAATAGATCGTAGCCCGAACATTTTGGACTCAGGAATTCCACCGACACCCCCACCCAGGTGGCTTTTCCCAGGACTGTACTCTGAAGGAGGAACAGAGGTGAGGTTATTCAACACTGTTACCACAAAATATTATTTAGAGGCACACTTATCAGCTACACGTTCAGGTCTGCTTTCGGATTTAGTTCAAAAGGGCTGCTGCTCACAGCTAGTGGAGGATAATCAATCTGCGTGCCACTGCCGTGAGGCGTAAACCAGACAATTTTCACCAATATTTAATTATAGCTGCGCAAAAACGCCAAATTACAATTACAGATAAGCCTTGCAGAATAATCACTTCTGACGTGTGCTGACCGCGTTTGCCTCTCACCCTCGTCCTCCTTCACAGGCGCAGTGTCAGAATCTGGAGCGGCCCTCAGCGTCCCCAAACGATCGTCATATGGTCGTATTCTCCGGCCATTCAGCCCTGATCACTGCTGGCTTAAATGCAGCTCTTCATTTCTTCATTGACACCAGCTGAGAGTCCTTAGATCTGCACGTGAATGCCACAGGTGTCGTAGATCGTTCTGATAGAGAGCCGCACGTGAGTGCAACAGGTGCAGCAGATCAGCGTAACAGAGGTGAGAGACTCTTCTGCAGCACACTCTCCCCAGAGATCAGCCCCAAACCACCTGGGAGGAAAATAAACCCAAAAACAGCAAAACAATGCCCAGCCAAACCCCCCAACACACAACACCAGGGTTATGCAATTTGTTGCAGAAAGGGCCAAGAGGGTGCAGGTTTTCTTTGCAGCCACTGACTCCATCAGGTGATTTCACTGATTAACTGATTCCATCTGCTCAAAATGATATTAATCAGTGAAATCACCTGGTGGAGTCAGTGGCTGCAAAGAAAACCTGCACCCTCTTGGACCTTTCTGGAACAAGTTGCCCATCCCTGATTTTGACCCCTGTGTAATTCTTCAATTGACCCCTAATTGGCTGCCTGTTGAAAATTCAAGTGGCCAATCAGTTTTTTTAAAGAGTTCATGTCTATGGATTATTTGTGCCAAATCTGATGCTTGTATCACCATTTGCAGGATTCCACTCTAAATATTCTCTTATCTGCTGCACTATATATAAGATGTAAGATGCTGCTTCTCAGGGTTTCTCAGTTGCCCTCAAAAGTATTGGAACACTTGGTATTTCACACATTTTAATTTGTTTATTCCATTTCAAATACATTTTTTTCACTAAAATTATCTTCCATAACTCAAACTGAAAGCAAATCTCTACAACTTGATATAAATGAATTAAAATATAAAATCTAGCTTCCTGATGAAGTGGTGTAGAGGAGGCTTTTCTTAAAAAGAAGACCTGAAAGTTCAGCTACAATTTGACAGAAAGTACATTTGAGGTGAAAGCCCAGATTTGATGTTTTGGTGAAAGAAACTTTTGTATTTCTTCATAATTGATCTAAATAAAGTCCAAGACATATTTTTCATGTTTCCATCCCCTGACTTCTCTAAAGAAAACTGGCAATAAAACTGATTATTATCTTCAGGTTTGATCATGTTTTAGAGATTTGCTTTAAGTTTGAGGAAGATAATTTTAGAAATTTTAATTCTTTATTTTTTGTATGTCTAGTATTTAAAATAGCATAAACAAATTAAAATGTGTGAAATTCCAAGTGTTCCAATACTTTTGAAGGGCACAGCATCCTAACCTTATGATGAGTGCAAAATGAGTGTGGTGTTATTACTGTTTTGTTTAAGAATGTTTAATTTTCACTGTTGCAGCACTTTGTGTGAAATCATATCGTTTCACATATTGATATGAAAATTCAGTAAGGTATATCTTCTATTATACATTCCTAAGGTGGAACTCTACAAGGTACACCTAAATAGCCTAAAAAAACAACAACAAGAGAGAGAGTTGCCTGGTCTTGAGAACCAGGGATGGTAGGTTGAAAAGCTTTTTTATCCCGTGGGAACTCTCCCTACCCACCCAAGTGGCTCAAGAATATGGACAGCATGTATATAAGTGACATTTACATGACAATTTATATGACAATATTGAGATACGATAATTTGGCCATATTGTACAGCCTTTCTGTCAACTAGCTGAAAACCTTGAATATTAATTTACATATACATTTAAAAAATGCTTAAAGTGGCAGGGGGTTAGCTGAAAAGCAAAAAAGAAAAATGCTTAAAAAGGTGGTGAGTATGGGTGCAGAGCCCCTCCAGAAGCTGAAAGGCAAAATAAGGAAAATGCTTAAAAAGGCGGGGGGTCTGGGGGAGCGCAAGCTAAAAGGTTTTTGCCATGCTAACGCTCCCCGGAAGCATTTACTCAAAATAAAGTCTGAAGGACCTAAATGACATGTTGAGATGCTGATGACCTTCACTTATTCATGTCTGCGACATATGCATATTATTAAAATAGTAAAAAAGGTTCAAAAGATTAATTCTGAGCATTTTACTATGCAGAAATAAATAAATAAATGAAATAGAGTACTCTGGCAGGTAGACACTAGCAATGTGTAAATCTGCTAACTCCCGTGTACTCTCTATGCTCTGTGCCTACCCGTGTTCCTGATCCAGGACAACCCAGTGATGTGATAACAGGATGAATGACACCAGAAATTAATAGATAAATCAAATCAACCGACAGTTTTGTGTGTCAAAGTCCAGTATATTATCAGTTCTGTTCCTCTGGGGTGATCATGACTCTCGGTTGAATAAACTGCAGGACCCGCTTGACTACTATACTTTCTGTGTTACGGTTAAAACCACAGGAACTGAGTTGGACCTCAAAATGCAGTTTAGCCAAGATACAAGAATGGAAACAACGATAAAGATAATGAGAACATTGTTCACATTCACACAATTCTGCAAAATATTTGATAGGCGTGATGGTGGAACAGATGGAGATGAAAGAACAAAGTTTTAGTTATTCTTTTCTTCTTCTTTGGTTTGGCCACAACAATACATACATACATACATACATACATAACAATAATAATACATAACAATAATCCAAATATTCCATGTCTGCTACATTTACCCTGCATGGATCTTCATGAACGCAAACCAATGTCTAAAAACCCAGATAATATATCCAAGAGTTTTAGGCACAATTTACAAAAAGGTTTATGTTGCAATGTTAAGGGTATTGTCCATGTGCAGCAGTTAAATTGCATCATTATCAGAGTATCTCAATGCATTTCTCAGTGTTACTGCAGAGCGGTGAACTCGCTGAAGTTTAGTGGGATTTGAAAACTCAACAGGGCGAGTGAAAATTAACAGACTGATGTTGAAGAGATTTTTCGAGTAGAACCTTCACTGAATGAAGCTCCTGTCACATATAGCAAGAATGTGCATGAACCACGTCTGACACGGCAAATATTGCCATAATCCAACGCAGTTGGGAGGAAAAGAGGTGTGGACAGCAGTGTCAGAACGCATCCGGATCACCTTGTCCACACCTGCACGATGGCATCCAAAGCGCATGTAGCCAACAGGTAGATGACATAGACTGCTGTGAGATGGCTATAAGAGGTGCTGAAGACTGCCCGACATCCAAACGTTTGGATGGCAAATCATTCTGAAGCCATTCTGTGTGATTCTGGCTATGTGTGACCAGGGTATTAAGGAGAGTCACTATTGTTGTTATTGGCAGGTGAGCCTTTGGGGTGGTGACGGTGCATGTGATGTCTCCAAATCCCCCAGGCTGTGTCAGAAGAATTGAGAAATATCACAAGAATTGAACAGTATCAGAGGAATAGAGAAGTATCAGAGGAATAGAGAAGTATCAGAGGAATAGAGAAGTATCAGAGGAATAGAGAAGTATCAGAGGAATAGAGAAGTATCAGAGGAATAGAGAAGTATCAGAACAATTGAGAAGTATTAGAGGAATAGAGAAGTATTAGAGAAGTATCAGAGGAATAGAGAAGTATCAGAGGAATAGAGAAGTATCAGAGGAATAGAGAAGTATCAGAAGATTACAGAAATATCAGAGGAATAGAGAAGTATCAGAAGAACTGAGAAATATCAGAGAAATACAGAAGTATCAGAAGAACTGAGAAGTATCAGAGGAATAGAGAAGTATCAGAAGAGTTGAGAGAATTGAGAATAATCGGCTGGTGAGCTGTGGGTTGGTGACAATGAATGCTGACGTCACCAAAGCCCCCAGATAATAGTAGAAGTAGTAAGCGTATTGGAAGAATTGAAAAGAAATATGAAGAATTTGAGAGATTAACTGGCTGGTGAGCCATTGGGCTGGAGATCCATGGGACGGTGCTTGCTGGCGTCACCTAAAATCCCTGGGTTGAAAAAGTCCCTACAAGACGCCATTTCTGCAAGCATTCCAGTATATTGTAAAACTGTATAATGTGTTTGTCCTGTTATGTGAATAAGAAGTCATGAATGAACAGAGGCGTCATCATACTGTCAAAATAAGAGTGGTGGTGTGGTTTATTGAAAAATTTAAAAATCTTATTCAGCTGTTAGAATAATAACTCAAAAACTACAAACACTATTGTGTTCTTACTGGCCATGTCAAACGATCATATAATTGGGATAAAGACCTTAAAATATGACTAACTTTCATGCACCAGATTAGTGGGAAAAAAAGTTTGTTTTGCTTACTTTGAAATACCACAAGCAGCTGTGATTTTGGGAATAAGAGGGAGTCATGCTCTTACCTTCAAAGAAACATTTCACTATTGTGAGCTCAGAGTGTTTTTGAGTTGTGAAATATTTTGTCAAAGTTGCTGAAGGGTTTTTGAGTCTTTGCTGAATTTGTGATTTAAACAGTGAAACTTTGTGTCCAAAAGCTTTTCCCAGACTGTGAGCAGAGGACGGACCTCAACGGTGTTGGGGCATGAAAATGAAGCATTATGAAACATACACATTTGTAAGACATCCGAAGCATCTGGTGGAGAATGCGGGCATCGATCCCACTACATTAGTCTTCAGACTAATATTGTTACCACAGTTAGTATAAATTTTAGGAAAGGTATTTACAAAAAGGGTATTTGATTTCAGACTCAGACTCACTTTTATTGTCACTCGACCATTACAGGCAGAATGAAATGCAGTTTCTACAGGTCTTGGTGTAGTTAACTGGGACATTATTTTTAACCTAACCTATTGTGTAAACTTTTGCAATATAAACTTTTGCAATGTACAATATGCACACCCCTGTGGCCATAGAAAATATATGCAAGGCACAGGGTTGGCAGCAGCAGCAGCAGCAGCGTTAGAGTATTAAGAAAGTGACAATGTGCATGTAGTGCAATGTTCACAGTTTGGTGGTGGATGTTGAACTGTTCAACAGTCTGACAGCATTCGGGTAGAAGCTGTTTTTCATTCTGGACGTTTTTGCCCGGATGCTGCACAGCCTCCTTCCAGTGGGAAGGGGTGTGAACAGTGTGCAAGGTGGGTGGAGTCTCGGAGGATGCAGGTGGCTTTGTCTCTACATTTGGAGATGTAGATGTCCCCAATGGGTGGTAAGCTGCATCTGATGGTCCTCTGTGCAGACTTCACCACCCGCTGCAGCGCTTTCTTCTCCGCCACCATGCAGCCACCAGACCACACAGGGAGGCAGCAGGACAGGACGCTCTCCACTGCACAGCTGTAGAAGGCCCTGAGGACCTCGGTGTTCAGTCCAGCCCTTCCCAATTTCCTCAAAAAATAGAGACGTTGGTGGGCTTTCTTGATGACAGCCGTGGTGTTGGTGTGCCAGGTGAGAGTGTTGGAGAGGTGGACCCCAAGATACCTGATGGAGGAGACGATCTCCACCGCTGCTCTGTTGATGTGGGGGGGGGTGGTGGTGGGGGCTGACCTGCGGAAGTCAACAACTATCTCCTTGGTCTTCTGGGTGTTGAGTATGAGGTTGTTGTCTCTGCACCACCGTGTCAGGTTCTCCACTTCTCACCTGTACGCCATCTCATCCCCTTGGCTAATGAGCCCGATCACCGCTGTATCGTCTGCAGACTTAACAACAAGATTATTCTTGTGCTGGGCTCTGCAGTTGAAGGTCATCAATGTGTACAGCAGTGGACTGAGCACACAACCCTGGGGTGAGCCAGTGTTCAGGATGATGGTGGAGGATGAGGTGGTGTTGATCCTGACACTCTGTGGCCTCCCAGTCATGAAGTCCAGGATCCAGTTGCACAGTGCTGAGGGGGCTCTTAGTTCAGCCATCTTGGAAACCAGTTTCTGTGGGATGATGGTGTTCAACGCAGAAGTGAAGTCCAGGAACAGCAGCCTTGCATAGGAGTCCTTGTTCTCTGTGTGGGAGAGGGCCTGATGCACCACGGTGGAGATGGCATCAGCTGTGGACCGGTTTTGCCTGTACACGTACTGGTGCTCATCTGCAGTCACATTGATGGTCTGCTTCAGGCGCCTCATCACCAGCCTCTCAAAGCACTTTGTGGCGATGGGGGTGAGTGCAACTGGCCTGTAGTCGTTGAGGCAGGATGGTGCAGCAGTCTTTGGCACAGGGATTATCCTTGATGTCTTGAAGCACGGCGGAACTCTGGCTTGGGACAGAGAGGTGTTGAATATATCCGCCAGAACCTCAGACAGCTGCTGTGCACAGTCTTTAAGGACCTTCCCTGGTATTCCGTCAGGGCCCGGGGCCTTTCCGGGGTTGATCCTCTGCAGCACGTTCCTCACCTCAGCTGTAGTAATGTTGCTGACTTGGGGGTCTTTGGGGGAGGGAAGGACTCGGGAGGGGGTGGTGCTGTTGAATGCCTCAAAATGCGCATAAAAGGCATTCACAGTGTCCAGGGGCACTGGGTCTGCAGAGCACTGTGCTACATTGTTTTTGTAGTCTGTGATGCATTTGATGCCTCTCCACATGCTCTGTGGGTCGTTAGATTGGAGGTGGCCTTAAACCTTGAGGGCATATGTGGACTTAGCTCTTTTTATTCCCACTGACAGGTTCCTTCTGGCCTTCTGAGTGCTGTTGCATTGCTGTCTTTGAATGCAGCATCACAAATTTTCAGCAGGGAGCGCACCTTTCCGGTCATCCAGGGTTTCTGGTTTGGCCTGATGGTGATGATCTTGGAGGTGGTCACATTGTCCATGCAGCTCTGGATGTAGCAGTGCACAGTCGATGAGTATTCCTCCAGTCTCACATTGCTCCCTGTTGTTGCAGCCACTCTGAACATTTGCCAGTCGGTGGTCTCAAAGCAGTCTTGAAGCATGGACACAAGTTGGCCACACAGAGATGGTCTTTGTCATGGTGTTCCTGCTTTTTGACACTGAACTGTAAGCAGGAAGCATGAGGAGTGAGATGTGGTCTGAGGCGCCGAGATGTTGGTGGGGGGCTCCTCAGTATTTGATCTCATGAAGTAGTTGCATACACTTGTCTCATTGTAAAAACTAAGAATCCTGAAGTAGTACCACAGGGAAGGAAGGCAGTGATAAATCTGGCTATAAATGGGGGCACGCTTATAGTGAGTGAGTCATCTCAACGTCAGTGAAGAAACCTATGGATCTGTTCTGCCCATTAGGGACGCTGCTCAGGATATCTAACTTCGAATGTGTCACTGTTTCCAAGATTTCTAATCTTGTTGCTATTTCTTCTTCTCTTCTGGATAAGCATACCCCTAATGGTTAGGGGTGGGCAACGAGGGCCAAGCCACTGCATGTTTTCCTTGCAACCAATCACCAAAAACCTTCATGGCACATGATTGCCCACCCCTGCCCTAACCACTCATGGGGTGAACAGGTGAGGCAGATAACCAAATAGATTCTCATGATGAACACAAAAATCTTTAGTATAGAGCGGTAATGTCGATTACACAAAACATAGAAATGACAGTTATGTATGTTCCACATTATCCAACCCAATCTCATGGATTGTGGTGATTCAGCAGCACGGCATATACATTAATTTATTGGTTCATCATATTGTTATGAAAAGTGCAAAATTTTCATCATGGGAGCACAAATTCATTCTAATTCATTACATGATGGCTGCACATAATTAAAAGTGCAAGGGGGGGCATCGGAGTAGGTTTAATAATAGTAAGTTAAAAAACCCCCGTCACAAAAATTTGAATCATTTCATGATGGGAGGATGGAAAAAAAAAAAAAAACATGAGACTGGGTTGGGAGTTTTATGTGCTGAGAAAATTTAGTGTGAATCCGTGCAGTAGTTTTGACTTATTCCTGATATAAGTAGTCCTTCAAAGTCTGTATAAAGTGAAACTTGAGCCAGAATATGGATCCAGATCCAGATCTCTTCCAAAATGTAATGGAGCCTTCCTTGTTCTAATATCTATCTGTGGTGAAAATTTCATCAAAATCTGTGCACTAGACGCAAACTTGCTAAAAGTCAGACAGACAAATAAATAAATACACAAATTGCAAATTGCTCATGTGTAACACTGAAAAAGGTGCAACTTATGCATGTTTGGTTTTCCTCTTCAAGAGGCATTTTTCATCAGGTGCGACTTATACTCCAGAAAATATGGTATATCACTGTGGAAATTCCTCAGTGACGAGGAAGATGGTCTCTGGGTCAAATTTATTATTATTTAATAAATAAACAATAACAAATTTCAGGATTAGATTCTCCATCCAACATCCAGAGTTTTTAATTATATCTTTTAAGCTACAGCTCTGAGTCTTACTTGACAAGTAGGAGCTTTTGTGTTTGGGATCCTCCTGTCCTGTGCACCAACAGCATTTCTTATATATTCGTCCATGAATTGTTCTGTGAATTGTTCTGTAATTTACAGTATGTTTGTAGCATTGTCCAAGCAGAGGGTCACCCCTTTGAGTCTGGTCTGCTTGAGGTTTCTTCCTCAGAGGGAGTTTTTCCTTACCACTGTTGCTCTGGGGGTTGGTAAGGTTAGACCTTACCTGTGTGAAGCGCTTTGAGGCAACTCTGTTGTGATTTGGCACTATATAAATGAAAATAAAATGTAAAAATAAATTGAAATTGAAAACTTTTAAAAACTCATCTCTTTTCGTTGGCTTTTAACACTAATTGAAATGCTGTGCATGTGAGCTGTGTGCATTTTAAATGCATTTAGTATATAAATGTATTTGAGTTATTTTTATGTATTTTATTGTCTTATTGTACAGCACTTTAGACCCTGTGGGTGATTTTAATGCGCTTTATAAATAAAGCTGGATTGGACTGGATTGGATCCAGCTGCTAATCGAGAGACAGCTGTGGGTAGGTTTGTTTAATGTGGGAATATTGTTGCACACCAACAAACAGACAGCCCTTGACAGATCCTTACCCTGGTCTGATGGCTGTGAAATTCCAGACAGTCCGGGTCTGTAGACCTGCTGTAGCCTTCATCAACCTTCACAGTCACTGGATTTCAAGCCATCAACTCCTCTGCATGATCCGCCATTGAGGACTTCTTGTTTCACCAGAGCCAAGTTATCTGTCTCATGTTCAGGGTTCCTGTTGGGCCTTCATGGTTACCTTAGTGGGCACTGACACACAATGTCCCCACCATATTTCACCCGAACAGGCCATCCCCAACTTTGTCAGTTTCCCAGGTGTACGATGCGCACGATGGATTGGATTTTGACACTCTATATATTACATATAGCAGTCATGACTTGTTAAAAATTCATTTGAAGATGCATTTTCAACATTGGCATCTGTCCAGGACCAAAGGGGACCACCACAGCTGTGATGTTAACCCGGGTACCTCAAGTACCTCGGGTTGCTCAATTTCCTCATGTTTCCAAGCGAAAATTCCAGTCCAACATAGTGTTCAAGGTATTTTTCCTCAAGCCTAAATTTTAATTCACTGCTGATGAACTAATGCATTTGGTGCTGTTATCTCCGGTCCACTGATTCTGCCCTTTGTTTGTCTGTTTGAGTTACTGTTGTTGGGAACCTAGAAGCGTGCGCTTTTTCCAGAGGAACAGACTTATCTGGCATTTCATGTCTGCCATCAGAAGTGTTCAAAAGCTGAAATGAGAGACTCTGCACCAAGATGGACAAATTGTACCTTAATAACTGAATGGCTGTGGTGAATACCCACTTTAAGAAAAGGGAGGGTGCACACAGGTGGACTACATTCGTTGTCTTATCACTTTTACAGGCAGTTTTCTTTGATGTGTTAAAGGCCTTGTTTTGCTGTGCTGCATTTAAGGATCCAAGAGACCGTGTAACACAGCGCTGCTGAGAAACAGCCACAAATTCAAGCCTCTCTCTTCAGCTGTTGTGCCTGAGCTTCATTATGCAGTTTGTAAAAGCAGTGAACCTTGCTATCCTATCTCAAAGTGCCGCCATATTTGGGCCCTGAATTAGAGTGATTTGGACCTTGAAAGTTCATGAAAATTCCTTGAATTCGATGTGGAAACCTTGAATTAAAATTTTGCAGAAGAAGCTGAAATGTTCAAGTCCAGAATCTTTAGAATCACCTTTTAAATGTCTCTGAAAATTGCCCTTGTGGCTTTTAACAAACATGACACCTTGATGGTTTTTACACGTCACCCTGGATAGTACAAGGACTGATGCATCAGCATGTGACCTGCTTGAAATGCGTGTGCCTGCATACGTGTCTGCGTGCGTGTGTCTCACAGTCATTGCATGAACCCTGAGGGCTTTGGTCCAACCAGGATAAAGTGACTTTATTTCCAGTAAACTCTCATCAATGGACTCATTGTTCTTTATCATTGTTAATCTTCTTTGTGTCTTTCTTCTTGTTCACAGGTGCTGCCTGACAGCATTCTGGACATTGTAGTGACTCCAATCCAAATTCCTGGGCTTCATGTGCTGTTTTGTTATAAGGAAGTTTATGAAAATGACACCACACCTTCCTCTCTCCTCCATGTTTACCAGAATCAGGTCAGGTCAAGCGCTGGTGCTGTACATCACTGTGTAGCAGATATAAGTTAAAACCATATGTTATAAAATCTGAATTTTAACACATTCAGCATGGTGGCTTCGTGGTTAGAACTGTTGCCTCACAGCAAGAAAGTCACGGGATCGATTCCCACCTGTGGCCTTTCTGTGTGGAGTCTGCATGTTCTCCCTGTGTTTGTGTGGGTTCCCTCCGGGTGCTCCGGCTTCCTCCCACATCCAAAGACAAGCAAGTTAGTTGGACTGGAAACTTTAAATTGTCAGTAGGTGTGTGTGCACGTGTGAATGTTTTTGTGGCACTATGACAGATTGGCGTCCTGTCCACTGTGTACCCCCCCTTATGCCCAATAACTGCTGGTATAGGCTCCAGCCCCCCTGTGACCCTTAATAGGAGTAAGCAGTTGAAGTGAGTGAGTGAAATTTAACTAAATACCTCGAAAGGGTCATCACCTGCTTAGAAGCAGGAAACTTAATGTTAAGTTTGATATTAATCAGTCTTTGATCAGAAAGTCATAATTTCTGGATACAGTTGATTAATCATCTTTCTTCAACTGGACACAAGACAAACCACTGGCATAATATTAACAAATTTATTTACATATGTACAGGAACAAACTAATTTTAACAACATGAGTAATGATTCATAGTTTTATTACTGTTGATGATGAGACATGAAAAAAAGGACAAAGAAAAGAACAAGGTACTAAATATAGCAGTTAATAAGAATAAACCTGGTTGGACTTTAGCTGTGAATTTTGTGTCACAAATTATTGTTATTATTATGAAGACAGTTAAACAAAGAAAGCCACTTTGCATGACTGACAGCAAAAATCATCAGAACACTTAACACCCAGTTTGGGCCGCAAGCCAGTGTGGTTCAATGGGGTGTGGCCATTCTCATGCACGAGCAACTACTTGGACCAACCAGTAAGAGAAATATAAGCACTGAAGAGTCAAGGGAGCCAAAATACAACCTCTACTACTAAAACTGACTGCAATCTAAAGTCAAAGTGTCAAAGGGTGTTTATTAGTCCCCCTAGAGAGAAATTTGTCTTGGGCAGAGGGGTCTGCTGCAGAAACAACACATACCACCCATGCAACAAAAACCATACCACCAGTGCAAATTCAGCAACACATGACCTCATACTATCTTTCCTAAGCGATCTGCTCATTTATGAGCTTTAATGACAATGGGATAAACAAATGTTTATATCAGTTATATATACAAAGAGGAACTCTGTCCCTCCTTCTTGAGTTAATGCAGTACATGAGACGCATCTGATAAAATATTGTCTGCAAGTCTGAGGATTGCTTGTTCAAACAAATCTTGGGGAGTTACAGGTACCACCATACCAATGATTTTGTGACCTATTTTTGTCAGATTTAGTATTTGAGTTTTTGATTTAACCGTTAAATTGCCAAACCAGCTAATTATACCGTACTGTATCACAGATTCAATAGTCGCTCTCCAGAAAAGGTGTCTGAGATGTCTGGTAAATAACTCCAGAGATTTTATGAGGTTACATAACGTATGGCATGAAAACTGCATTTGAAGCATTCTGATCATGTTCAAGGGACAGTTCAAAGTGATCCGCCATTTCTCTCTTGGTGCTTGGTGGTGGGCGTTTCCCTCTGTCTGGCCACACCTTTGTTCTGGAGCTTTCCACACACACCTTTTCTGCAGCTCATCAACTGGGTGTATTTAAGGTTCACTGTATGCACTAGTCCTTGCCAAATAGTTGCACCTTGTGCCTTGCTTCCAGCTCTGTCCCTTGTGTTTCTTCCAGAAATTAAGCGAAGTTAGCAGCTAGCTAGACCAGCCAGTGATATTACCACGCTAACGTCCGCAAGATGTCTTGTAAATGTAAATGTAAAATTTTAATGATCTACGTGGAATCAATGGACACACTTGAAAAGCTGAGTGAAGAATCAGAGTGTCTGTGTTTATTTTATTATTATGTGTTAATTTTTAATTAATTTAATTTAATTAATTTTTAATTAATTTTTTTAATGCGTGTGTGTGTGTGTGTGTGTGTGTGTGTATGTAGGTTGTGTATATGCACCAGCTATGTTTGATATCTTCTTCATTCAAACACTCATCACGGGGTGTCCATTTACACACCAGAAGTGAAGGCCAAGACAAAAGTGTGTTCGTGCTCATGAGTTGAAACATTGTTTGCAGATGATGCTTCCCTGACATCTTACATGGAAAAGAGCCTCCAAACCCTGATCAATTTGCTCATGCTTGCAATGAGTTTGCACTCAATAGCAGCATTAAGAAGACCAACGTCATGAGCCAGGACTTCCCTGTATGCCACCAACATGGTGGTATTTTTTTTAAAATTTTTTTCACATTTTCATCTTTTCTTTGCCTTTATCCCGAATTGATGTTTGCTTGATAAGATATAATCAATCAGTCAACATTTATTTGTATTGCCCTTTACAGCAGCCAGAAGGTGTCCAAAGTATTTGACAGTAAAATCCAACAATAACAATTCACAATAATTAAAGCAAACATGCAATAAAATTAAAGAGGCACCGAAAAACAAAACATGTCACAGAACCACCAGGTCTCAAAAGCCAGTTTAAATACATAAGTCTTGAGCTTTGATTTTAAAAATAGTGCAGAACTCAGGAGGCATCTTGTTCCACTGTTAAGCTACCACAATAACACGATCACCCCAAAGTTCATATTTTGACCTCAGAATACCTAATTTAACATGAACAAACATCCATAATGTCCCACTCTTAGTGTGGAGAGTTAAAATTTCAGACAAGCATGAATGTGCAAGACCATTAATAGCTTTAAAAAACAAACATTAAAATCTGAAAATCAATTCTGAAATGAACTGGAAGCCAGTGGAGTGAGTAAAGTACAGGAGTAATTGTCATGATTCAGGGAGGCCTGGCACAGAAGGGGGTAGGATGCAAAATGCAGACTCACAGACAGGCGATGTGATAAGGAGGCTTTATTGATTATTCAGGCAGTAGGTTCGGTACACAGAATGGCAGTCAGTGTAGCAGAGCTACAGGCATGTGTTAAGCAAAGGTGTCGTCAAAAAACAGGCCGGGGTTCAGAAGCACTGTGAAACAGTGTAACAGGGGCAGAGACAAAAGCAAGGTCGAGCACAGCATGGCAACAAGAGACCATGACAAAAAGCTGGGGTGGAGATGACAATATCAGTGAACTGGCACTGAAGACAACACTCACAGGGCTTAAATACATAGTGGATAATTAGGACATGATGTGAAGCAGGGGGGGCGTGGACATGAGGGGGCGTGGACAGACAAAAAAAAGATGAGGAACAACTGTGTGAGACAAGAGAGTGCAGTGATGAATGGGCAAGAAAATGACAAACAAAACAAAGAAATTTGCCAAAAAAAAAAAAAAACCTGACGCGAGCCAATTTCGGCATGCAGGCACGGATGATAAACTAATGGTAAATGGACTGCGTTTATATAGTGCTTTTCCATTGTATCAGACACTCAAAGCATTTTACAATAATGCCTCATATCCCCCCCCCCCCCCCCCCCATGTCAGGGTGCTGCCATACAAAGTGCCCACTACACACCGGGAGCAACTACGGATTAAGGACCTTGCCCAAGGGCCGTTAGGATTTGAACCAAGGATCCTCTGGTCTCAAGCCCAATGCTTAACCACTAGACCATCACCTCCCCAAATGATTTTTTTATTGTTGTTGTTGTTTTTTGTTGTTGTTATTATTATTGTTATAAAAAGTAGTAGAAGTAGAAGTCATAGTATTGTGTTGATGTAACCCACATGAATTGTGCATTAAAAAGAAATAAAACTCTAAATTCCTCTTGTAATGCATTGCTCATAGCGCCTGATATAGACGCCTGTTCCCCCTCTCCGACAGACGTGTGGGAGAGGAGGTTTCAGGACGGCTGCATCAAGGTTTGTCTCCAATTTAAAATTTTGTTTTTGCATGTTTATTGCACTCGTTCTAAAACCCTGTCTTAAATCCGTATGTTTAGAAGTTAATATCCACCACCGCTGACGCTGGGGTTTGCGCTGTGGGAGCGTTTCCTAAACGGAATTGGTGAGTCTGAAAGTTGTGTTAGCATTAGCATATGCATGAGTGGTCTCTATCACCAGACTACCTGTTTTGTTTTGAAATGCTAACTAAGTATTTTATTAGCCTTACTGCTCATGTTGTTTGGCTACAGCTATTTTAATGTTTTGTTTTGGATTTCATATCCTGTTCATTCATTGCACTTTTATACAAAGAGTATTATGAATTGTATTTTTGTATCAATGTTAAATGTGAACGTATTTCAGAAATGTTGTATACATAGATGAAAATAAAGAAAGCTAGATAGTGTTAATGGAAATATTTATTGGTACTAATATTTGGTCCTGTCTGCTTAAAACAGGCCAGGTGATCCCTGTTGGGGTAAAAAACCCTTTGATGGCGAGCTTAGCCCTGAAAAGTGCCTGAGACCTTACACAACCTTAGCTACTGTATGGTAGGAGTCTGATGCAGCCGTTCCTCTCCAACTTTTGTTCATTCTCCCGGTTCCATCAACTGCCTATACGCTTTATGGACAATATCAACCACTCCTGTTGAACTTTATGGACAATTAAACCACATCATTTGTGGAAAACAATCTTGAGAGACTGTTCCATTTCCACTGTGGACAAACAAAAGTTTTTTTCTGTTGAACAGAGCTGTGTGTATTTGTGTTTGGAATATTGGTTTTGATTGGAAAATAGTGTTGTTGTTCTTGTGGGAAAAAAATCTACCTCATCTGCAGATTGTACATATTGTAAATATTTTTCTATTCACTATTTGCACTTAATAATAAGGCATCCGCCATATAAACTAAAATCTCTGCCTGTGTATTTGCTGTTCCTATACCTCCCAGAGCCATATCTTATCTTCTGATCTAGCCCAACATCTGACAAACTCATATCCCCATATCTTAAATTTTCTTATAGGTTACATAAAAGGAGAAAGTGGCGAGCCAGCCAGGAGGTTGTGGAACAGTAAATTACATTTTTCATTAAGTCTCATCAATCCACAGAAAATATGGATTTATTTCAATCACTCGGTATTAAAATTCCAAATGCGGTTTTAGTGAGTAGTACTCCAAAATGTGATATTGAGGAAGTGGAAGAATTTTTACTTGAGTATGGAGCTGTAGAGCGGTCTTTGATAATAAATGCACCTGAAAGTGAATATAATGACATGCTTGTCGTTGAATTTAAAACAGGTTCACCTTTTAATTTATTGGGTCTGATCTTGCCATATACTTTTAAATCTGTGAATAATGAATACTGCGTTAAAAGCTTAGCTAAAGTTTACGCTGTGAATGTAGGTTGTACCAAGACAAAGACTTACTTAGCTGACTTAGAGTAGGTTGCTAAACTGTCTGGGCAAGACTTCACAGAAGTGCTTCAGGTTTTAATGGTCCAAATAAATGATGCGGTTGCAGAGTCTCGTTCAGCTAAAACAGAAGTAAAGACTCCTCCAGAAATTAAAATGGCTGCTGCTGCTCCTCCTCAACCCATTCACAAGATGGCTGCATCTTCCCCAATGCCTGCACCTAAAATAAATGTATCTGCTGCCGATTTAAATCCATCTGAGGTGCAGAGGTATGTCGTGGAACACATTGTTAAGAGTGATGATTTAATTGTACACTCCTCTCACAGACTCCGCATATTCTCTGGAAAAACACCACGTCCACAGCATGAAGTGGATTTTAACACATGGCGCTCAGCTGTTGATATCATCCTTCAAGACCCAGCAATATCTGAACTCCAAAAGTTGAGACACATCATGGACAGCTTACTGCCACCTGCTGTGGACATTGTGAAACATCTCAGCATGTCTGCTGAAATCTATATCCAGCACCTTGACTCGGCCTATGGAACTGTACAGGATGGGGAGGAGTTGTACATTAAATTCATAGACACCTGTCAAGTTGAAGGGGAGAAACCATCTGTTTATTTACAAAGACTGCAAGTAGCTCTTAGTCTGGCTGTGAAGCGTGGAGGAGTAAGGCCCAGTGACGTGAATAGGCACCTGCTTAACCAATTTTGCAGAGGATGCTGGAATAATAATTTAATTTCAGAACTCCAGTTAAAACAACGCAAACTAAACCCACCCCCTTTCCCGAACAGACCGGGAAGCTAGTAAAGCTGAACGGATGAAACATCATCTTGGAACAACAACACAAAAAGTTTCTGTGAAAACACAGTTAGCAGTTGAAGAGGAGAAAGGAGTTTGTGTTGCATTGTCCACTCTCACAAAACAGATGGCAGAAGTACAACAGCAACTAGCTGCTCTCACTGCCTCCAAATCCTTCAGCTCATTCCAGCCCCTTACTCCGAGACATTCTCACACTCAAAAGACTCACCAGAAACCAAGAACTGTACTACTTTCAACTCCAAAGCCCGGATTTTGCTTCCGCTGTGGAGAAGATGGACATATAAGACCATAATGTCGGAATCCTCCCAACCAAACACTTGTTAACACAAAGCGCAAACAGTTCAATGAAAGAAAACAGAAATGGCAAAGACAAAATCCTTCCTCTCATGAGTCTTTAAACTAGAATCAGTTCTTGTTGAGGGACACACAGGAACTGTGCAGGACCCACCCTGTCCCGCAGCAAAGAAGAAGAGGAATGTCAATTATGCAGAGCTACAACAAACCAGTCCAGGGCCAGAAACAACGCTGCCCCGAGGACTGATTGGATCCAGGTGCACAGCTGAAGTCAGTATTGCCAGCCAGACCTACCAGTGCCTCCTTGACACCGGATCACAAGTGACCACAGTGCCTGTATCATTTTATAATAAATACCTCTATGAACATCCAATACAACCATTACAAGACCTATTACAAGTTGAAGGTGCTGCAGGTCAAAAGGTTCCTTACCTTGGCTATGTCAACATTTCCACCAAGTTTCCCAAAGATTTCATTGGTGAAGACTATGAACTGTCGACCCTTGCCCTTGTCGTCCCAGATACACACCCTGATTCTCCAGCCACTGTTCTTATTGGCATGAATACACTTGAACCACTTTACAAGCAGTATGTTGACAAACATTCTACATTCCAACCCAGTGAACATGGATATAGAGCCGTACTAAAGATTCTACAACTTTCACACCAACAGGACAGCCATGACAGTATGGGAGTTGTAAGGCTTCTAAGTAAGACCCCTGTGCGTGTTCTGGCCGGCCGCACTGTTGTGATCGAGGGCTCTGCTAAAGTCCCTACTCCACAGTCCAGCTGCAGTGTTCTGATGTGACATCCTGCTACCACCCTCCCTGGTGGCTTGTGTGTCAGCAGTTGCCTAATATCCCTTCCAGTCCTTCCTCTATACAAGGTTCCAGTAGTCCTTACAAATGAATCAGAACAAGATGTATATATCCCACCTTTCATTGTTGTTGCCGACCTGGAAATGTACCAGTGCGTCCTCTCAGAACATCGTGTGACCAAGCCAACAGTTCAGAACCCATCATCCAACTTAAATCTTGATTTTGGCGATGCACCACTGCCACTTGAATGGAAAAAACGGATCACTGAGAAACTCAATGCAATTTCAGAAGTATTTTCATGACATGACATGAACTTTGGTTGCACTTCCGTTGTGAAACATAACATACCACTCCACGACAATACACCTTTCAAACAACGAGCCCAGCCCATCCATCCTCAAGATTTCGAAGCTGTCCATCACCACCTATGTGAGCTTCTGGAGGCCGGTGTTATACAGGAATCCTCATCCCCTTTTGCATCACCTGTCGTGGTTGTGAGGAAGAAAAACGATGAAGTCAGATTGTACATTGACTATAGGAAACTTAATCTTCAAACGATAAAAGATGCATATCCTCTACCAAATCTGGAAGAATCATTTTCTGCTCTTTGTGATTCCAAATGGTTCTCAGTACTCAACCTAAAGTCTGGTTACTATCAGATCGAGATGTGTGACGAAGATAAGCCCAACTTGGCTTTTGGGAGTTTACAAGAATGCCCCAAGGTGTGACGAATGCCCCAAGCACGTTCCAGCGCTTGATGGAGCGCTGCATGGGAGACCTTCATCTAAGAGAAGTGCTGGTATTCTTGGATGACATAATTGTATTCTCATACACTTTGGAAGAGCATGAACAAAGGCTTTTGAGAGTACTGAACAGACTCCGTGAATATGGGCTAAAATTGTCACCTGAAAAATGCAGACTATTCCAGACTTCAGTTCGTTACCTGGGCCACATTGTATCTGAAAATGGTGTTCCAACAGATCCAGAAAAAACTGAAACAATAAAAACCTGGCCAGTTCCAACAACCTTGAAACAACTGAGATCCTTCCTTGGTTTTGCAGGATATTACCGCAGATTCATAAAAGATTATTCCATCATTGCAAGACCATTAAACAATCTGACCCGGGGGTATGTGCCTGTCCGAAAACCAAAACGCCCACAAACCAACAATTTGCCTGTTTACTCTCCTACCCAACCGATTAGACAGAGATGGGATTACAACTGCCAGCCTGCCTTTGAGACTTTGATTGAGAATCTAACAATCGCTCCAGTGCTTGGGTTCGCTGATCCATCTTGTCCATACATCCTTCATACTGATGCTACTGTAACAGGACTAGGAGCAGCCCTATATCAGGAACAAGATGTGAAACTCAGAGTCATTGCATATGCCAGCCGTGGGCTATCACACAGTGAAACCCGTTACCGTGCTCATAAACTTGAATTTCTTGCCCTGAAATGGAGTGTGACTGAAAAGTTCAAAGATTATCTGTATGGCGTCGATTTCACAATGGTAAGAGACAGCAACCAGCTGACCTATATTCTAACTACAGCCAAGTTGGATGCCACTGGACACCATTGGTTGGCTGCATTATCTACCTATTCAGTCAAACTCTTGTACCGAGCAGGAAATCAAAACTGTGATGCAGATGCTTTGTCACGTCGACCACATCCTTTTTCCAGTGACGCCACCTCAAGAGACACTGAACTCATCCATCAGTTCATCTCTCAGCATACTGCAGGCGCCAATACCATTTCAGAGGAAATTGTTGAAGCCATCTGTGAGCCACCCAGCCATATGACGACAATCAGATTTTGTTCACACTTGTTGAAATGATGTCAGCCACTGTCAATCCCATCCCTGAAAGTTACAGCTTCAAAGACCCCCAGTTTCCAGTCATGCCAGTTCTTGATATAAAAGAGAAGCAACACGCTGATCCCACAATACGAGAGCTAATCCATCAACTTGAGACTGGGGAAAAGGTACTGCCCACAGCAAGATCAGAACTGCCAGAGCTTCCACTGTTGCTCAAGGAGTGGTCAAGATTAGAGCTAATGGATGGAATTCTGTACAGGAAAAGGCATGAAAATGAAGACATTTCATACCAACTTGTCCTTCCTGAGGGACTATGTCCTTTGGTTCTGAAGAATCTCCATGATGACATGGGTCACATGGGAATTGAGCGCACGATTGACCTAATCTGCACTAGATTCTACTGGCCAAAAATGGCAATGACGTGGAGCAAAAAATAAAAACTTGCTGTGTGCGAAGAAAGGCCTTACCAAAAAGAGCTGCCCCATTGGTAAATATAATAACATCCCGACCGCTAGAACTTTTATGCATGGATTTCTTGAGCCTCGAACCAGATTCCAGTAACACACGTGATATCCTTGTTTTAACTGATCACTTCACTAAATTCACTGTCGCAATACCTACGCCAAATCAAAAGGCCAAAACTGTTGCAAAATGCTTATTGGATGGTTTCATAACTTACTACGGCATTCCAGAACGCATACACACCAATCAAGGAAAAGACTTTGAATCAAACCTGATTAAAGAACTCTGTGAGGTTGCAGGAATCCAAAAGAGCAGAACAACATCATACCACCCGAGAGGAAACCCAGTGGAACGTTTCAACCGTACGCTTCTTGCTATGTTGGGAACGTTGGAGCCAAAGCAGAAATCCAGATGGAAAGAACATGTTAAACCATTGGTCCATGCTTACAATTGCACTAAGAATGAGGTTACAGGATTCAGCCCCTATGAACTTATGTTTGGCAGAACACCGCGCTTACCTGTGGACCTTGCTTTTAATCTTCCAGTGCGAGGGAAGTGGACCAAGAACCATTCACAGTACATTAAATCTTTGAAATCCAGGTTGGAGGAAAGTTTTCAAGTTGCCTTGAGAAATGCAACAAAGACTGCTGACCGAAACAAAACCTGCTTCGACAGTAGAGTAATTCTATCTGCTCTAGAACCAGGGGATCGAGTTCTCGTGAGAAACATACGACTACGAGGGAAACATAAGCTTTCTGACAAATGGGAACAAGAAGTTTATGTCGTGGTCCACAGAGCTGGAGACCTTCCAGTGTACAAAATCAAACCAGAAACTAGTGACAGACCAGCACTTACCCTCCATCGAGACCTTCTCCTCCCCTGTAATTTTCTCAAAGTCAGTGAAGAGGAGTTAACCCCCGATAACCTACCTGTTCGTAGACCTAGAACTTGACAGCAGAGCAAAAATTCAGACTGCCTGACAGACCTTCCTGCGGACGAAGATGAGAGGATGGCTTTTTACAACTCTAGTCCATCTACAGCGAATTTTACTGTGGAGAAACATCTTACTCCTGTTCCAAGTTCATCTCTTCAAAATAAAGATCAAAATGAACCGTTGCCCGATCCCTCAGTTGAAAAACAAATTGAAGTGCCATCTCCAGCCAATATTTTACCTCCAGTCATTGAGTCCAGCAGTGAACCCCCTCAGTCTGATATTGAAACCTTGTTAGAAACTGTTGCTGAAAACCAAAATTACTTACCTGATTCACCTGTGGACTTACCTGAAGAAACATTTACCTTAGATCCTGTTGAACAACCTGACAATGACGTTACTGCAGTTAATCTCAGACGTTCACAGAGAAACAGGAATCCACCTGAAAAACTTCAGTATCCAATCCGCGGTAACCCGTTAAGTTCCATTGTTCAAACGATGCTACACAGTTTGTCTGACGTGCTTTTAGTCAGTTGTTACTAAAATCTGTTGTTTCACGTTGTTCAAGCTTGTTATCATGCACCGGGACGTGCAAGATTTTAGGCGGGGAGGATGTAACCCACATGAATTGTGCGTTAAAAATAAATAAAACTCTAAATTCCTCTTGTAATGCGTTAGTGAATGCAACACTTTAGTCATGTGATCCCACGTGCATGCGCCCTTCCGCCCTCATGATGTTCAGCCAATCGCATTGCTCATAGCGCCTGATATAGATGCCTGTTCCCCCTCTCCGACAGACATGTGGGAGAGGAGGTTTCGGGACAGCTGCATCAAGGTTCGTCTCCAATTAAAATTTAGTTTTTGCATGTTTATTGCACTCATTCTAAAACCCTGTCTTAAATCTGTATGTTTAGAAGTTAATATCCGCCACCGCTGACGCTGGGGTTCGTGCTGTGGGAGCGTTTCCTAAACGGAATTGGTGAGTCTGATTGTTGTTAGCACTAACATACGAGGGCTGTCAATAAAGTAACGGTCCTTTTTATTTTTTCAAAAACTATATGGATTTCATTCATGTGTTTTTACGTCAGACATGCTTGAACCCTCGTGCGCATGCGTGAGTTTTTCCACGCCTGTCGGTGACGTCATTCGCCTGTGAGCACTCCTTGTGGGAGGAGTCGTCCAGCCCCTCGTCGGAATTCCTTTGTCTGAGAAGTTGCTGAGAGACTGGCGCGTTGTTTGATCAAAATTTTTTCTAAACCTGTGAGACACATCGAAGTGTGTTAAAGGAGATTTTTTTAATGAAAGACGTGCGGACGGATCCGCGCGTCGGCACAGGAAAAACACCTCCGTGTTGATAACCATTTGTAAAATCCAGGCGGCTTTTGATGGCTTTCAGTGGAGTGAGTATATGAGAAATTGTTTAACAGGCAGGACATGTTCCAACTTGTCCTTAAGGCTTTCAACAGAGGTGTTTTTCCTGTGGTGGAGCGTCGCGGCGGCTGCGTCCCGACGCGCGGACCCATCCGCACGTCTTTCATTAAAAAAATCTCCTTTAACAGTGGAATATCCGGATAAAATGCTGAAACCGACTTCTTCTGAAACTTCTCTGTTCTCTCATGATGTCCTGGATCAATAGAACCTGAAATGTGGAGGTTTTCAGCTTGAACAGGCTGACGACGGCGGCTGAGAGCGCTGAGCGACGTCTCGCACTGTGGGAAGTCCTTAAAGCGACAGAATCACCTCAAAATCTCTCATCAGCCGTTAAAATTTTCACTGAAAACCAGCTTAATTTTTCGAACCGTGTCCACTTCGATGTGTCTCACAGGTTTAGAAAAAATTTTGATCAAACAACGCGCCAGTCTCTCAGCAACTTCTCAGACAAAGGAATTCCGACGAGGGGCTGGACGACTCCTCCCACAAGGAGTGCTCACAGGCGAATGACGTCACCGACAGGCGTGGAAAAACTCACGCATGCGCACGAGGGTTCAAGCATGTCTGACGTAAAAACATATGAATGAAATCCATATAGTTTTTGAAAAAAATAAAAAGGACCGTTACTTTATTGACAGCCCTCGTATGCATGAGTGGTCTCTATCACCACACTACCTGTTTTGTTTTGAAATGCTAAGTATTTTATTAGCCTTACTGCTCATGTTGTTTGGCTACAGCTATTTTAATGTTTTGTTTTGGATTTCATATCCTGTTCATACAAAGAGTATTATGAATTGTATTTTTGTATCAATGTTAAATGTGAAAGTATTTCAGAAATGTCATATACATAGATGAAAAGAAAGCTAGCTAGTGTTAATGGAAATATTTATTGGTACTAATATTTAGTCCTGTCTGCTTAAAACAGGCCAGGTGATCCCTGTTGGGGTAAAAAAACCCTTTGATGGCGAGCTTAGCCCTGAAAAGTGCCTGAGACCTTACACAACCTTAGCTACTGTATGGTAGAAGGCTGATGCAGCCATTCCTCTCCAACTTTTGTTCATTCTCCTGGTTTCATCAACTGCCTATGTGCTTTATGGACAATATCAACCACTCCTGTTGAACTTTATGGACAATTAAACCACATAATTTGTGGAAAACAAACATTTATTTTTGGAATCTTGAGAGACTGTTTCATTTCCACTGTGGACCAACAAAAGTATCTTCTGTTGAACAGAGCTGTGTGTGTATTTGTGTTTGGAATATTGGTTTTGATTGGAAAATAGTGTTGTTCTTGTGGAAAAAAAAATCTACCTCATCTGCAGATTGTACATATTGTAAATATATTTATATTCACTATTTGCACTTAATAATAAGGCATCCGCCATATAAACTAAAATCTCTGTCTGTGTATTTGCTGTTCCTATACCTCCCAGAGCCGTATCTTATCTTCTGATCTAGCCCAACATCTGACAAACTCATATCCCCAAATCTTAAATTTTCTTATAGGTTACATTAGCATGAAAGAATGTTTTCAAAAATGGACCTTGAATCATTGGGGGGTGGGCACAAGGCCCTCTTTCCATCTCTATTCGCCCCTGGTTTGCAGTCTCTGAGTTGGATGAATGAAGAAGGTGTGTGAAGTTTTGTATTCATATGAAAAGCACAATGCTAATTGAGACAAGGTTTTATCAGTGCTTTTTTTCCATCATGCTGTCCTCAGAAAGAGACTTTTGGCATATTTGGAAAAAGGAGGAAAAAAAGCCTATACACATAGCAGCAATCCGGATAATTCTGTAATTAGATCTTCTTCTTCTTTCAGCTGTTCCCATTAGGGGTTGCCACAGCAGATCAAACGTTTCCATCTCACCCTGTCTTCTGTATCTTCCTCTGTCACACCAACCACCTGCATGTCCTCCCTCAGCACATCCATAAACCTCCTCTTTGTCCTCCCTGTCCTCCTCCTGCCTGGTGACTCCATCCTCAGCATCCTTCTCCCTATATACCCTGGTTCCCTCCTCTGCACATGTCCAAACCATCTCAATCTCACCTCTCTGACTCTCACTACTGTGTTGTAAACTTTCCTCTTAACGCTTGCTGATATTCTTCGGTCGCAAATCACTCCTGCCACCTTTCTCCACCCACTCCACCCTGCCTGCACTCTCTTCTTCACCTCTTTACCACACTCTCCATTACTTTGAACAGTTGACCCCAAATATTTAAACTCATCTACTTTCACCACTTCTACTCCTTGTAACTGCACTATTCCAGTGGGCTCTCTCTCATTCACACACAATCAGTCTTGCTTCGACTGACTTTCATTCCCCTTCTTCCCACAGCATATCTCAACCTTTCCAGGTTACCTGCCCTCTACTCTCACTACAGATCATAATGTCATCTGCAAACATCATAGTCCATGGAGACTCCTGTCTGATCTCATCAGTCAACCTGTCCATCACCATTGCAAAAAAAAAAAAAGGACTCAGAGCTGATCCTTGGTGTAATTCCAACTCCACCTTCAATGATTCTCATTTGTACTGCGCATCTTACTGCTGTCACACTGTCCTTGTACACCCTCACATACTTCTCTGCCACTCCAGACGTCCTCATTCAATATCACAACTCTTCTCTGGACACCCTGTCATAAGCTTTCTCTAAATCCACAAACACACAATGTAACTCCTTGTGGCCTTCTCAAAACTTCTGCATCAGTATTCTTTCTTGTTATGCTCACAGATCTTCATCTGTTTTCTAAGCATAGCTTCTACCAGTCTTTCCCATAATATCATGTTGTGGCTGAACAACTTTATGCCTGCAGCTCTGCACATCACCCTTGTTCTTAAAAATAGGAACCAGCACACTTCATCTCCACTCCTTAGGAATCTTCTCACTTTCCAAGATTTTAAACAATTAAACAATCTGGTTAGAAACTCCACTGTCATCTCTCCAAGACATTTCCATGCCTCCACTGGAATATCATCTGGACCAACTGCCTTTCCACTCTTCATCCTCTTCATAGCAGCCCTCACTTCATCCTTACTTATTCCTTGTACTTCCTGATTTACTCTCCATATCATCCTGCCTTTTCTCTCTCTCATTTTCTTCATTAATCAGCACACTCTCCTCTGTGAAATCTGTGATTTGATAGAGATCCCAGACTGGGCCAGCTGCATCATGGTCAACTTTTCATCATATTTCTATTGATAGATCAGAGACAGAATGTCACAGAAACATCAAGCATGGACTGTTGACAACTACAAGTTGTCAACAAGAGTGTGCATCTTGTTTGGAGATGATCTTTTACTCACAGCCAATCCCAGAGGCCAGAGAATGTCACACACTCAAAACAAACAAACAAACGACAAAAAAACATGGGTGTTGTTGGTTTTTATGTTACATTAATGTAAGTCTAACATGTAGCTTCTACAATATAGAATCAAGTTTTATGGGCAAACACATTCAAATTATGTAGTTTTAACAAAACATGCAACAACTAAAATTTAACTTGCTCAGTGAACATAATAAATTATGGAAAGTACTTCCACCAAGTAAAATGCGTTTACGTAGCCAGAAACAATTTTTGGCGAGTGACCTAAATGTAAATTTGTTGGGTCAACATGATGAATTTGCATTACTGTTACTTAATTTCCATGGTTCAGGCCAACTAGATTTGTAAGGGTAAATGTAACAAAAAACAAACAAACAGACACACACAAAAAACAAAACAGTACGTCCCTTTGGCTGCTCACTTGTTTGCGCTCAGCGTTGCCACAGAAAAATCCAAGCTGGATCTGCATAAATTGTGCTGCTCCAACACAGCAAAGTTAAGTTGATATGTAACTGTACTATTTTAAAAGTAGATGTAACTACTTTCAGGACCGGGGTGGTGACCAAGTGGTTAACGCACTTGGTTTCAGTACGAAAGGTTCCCGGTTCAAACCCTACCCCTGCCTTGTAATTTCTCCATGTAATGTGGAGTTGTGTTAGGAAGGGCATCTGGTGTGAAACGTGTGCCAATTCAACATGCAGATCCACCTCAGATTCAGCAAAATTGTTTCTGGTTAGGTTAACACATTTTACTTGGGTGGAAATACTGGGCAGATGAGCAGAAAGATGAAAGAACAGGAAATATGTGTTACACAAATTGTAGTTAAAAGACACAATAAACCAAAAATTTTCTTTTTTAGCACAAGCAGCAAAACTGATGCAGCAGCAGAATGAACAAAAGCAACAACAAAAAGGTAATGAAATCACAAATAACTGATTAAATGAGTCATTATCACAGTATTACGAAACAGAATCTGGGAGCTGGAATTGTGCAACAACAGGTGACAGGTGCAGAGTCACAACTGACATGCAGTGTGTGTGTGTGTGTGTCCTGGGCAGCACAAATGAAGCCTAAACTCCAACAAGTTCAGCTAACAGGGTCACCTCGGTTCTTTTGTTTATTAAATGATATTTTTGGGGAGCTAAGCGGTTGTTCTGATCATGGTTTTGCTTTTGTGTGGACATCAGAAATTTGCACTTTCATCAAACTACTGTACATGTTGTGGAGAACAAAAAAGAGAAAACACTGACACAAGGAAAACACAATAATAACCACAAGAATCTAAGAATATACTAAAAATGACAAACTCTTAAAATATGAATCGTTATTATTATTACTAGCGTGTTGTCCGTGGAGATCCATGGGCTCGAGATTGGGTAGTGTTCATAAAATAGGTCACTGACATTTGTCAAGGGTGGTAATAAATTAAGCAATGAGTTGGAATGGTGTGTGAGTCCAGAATGTTTTTAGAACCTAAAAATTGAAATGGCAAAATGGCGCCCCCTACAAATGTACCACTTTTCATTATACTTTTCAAGTCCCAATTTTACCACTTTCCCATTCTCAAAAACTCACCAAACTTTGCAAAGTTGTTCAGCTGCAATCAAATCTTTACATTTTGGGGGTTGTGTACATGCTCGCCACGAAATGGTGAAATGGCGCCCTCGACAGTTTTTCAATTTTCAATATATTTTTCAAGCCTCACGAAATTTGGTACACATATTTGCCATGCTGGGATGCACAAAAAAGTCTCTTAATGTAGTGGTGAAATGTCGACAGGAATTCAGCCATTTTGATTTGAAATTTCGATTTTGAGGTCATTTTTGCCATTTCCACTACTTCCTAGGAAACTCATCCTAGAGATTTCATCCAATCATCTTCAAATTTGGTACACATCCTCATGACCCCATGCTGATCAAAAGTTATCTAAAGAATTTCAGTAGGTCAAAAGGCGTGACAAGGTAGGGTTCGTCAAACTTTGGGGAGCGTTTTGGAGCACACCGTTTCACTTTGAACGGCTATCATGCCCACATTATTCATCTTAGATCCTTCAAACATGCTGGACATGATGAGGGCTCTGCCATGAACCTTGTCATATATTAGCGTCCCACCTAAGTCTTAGCGCCCCCGGTGGTAACAGGAAATGTCCTATTTATACAGTAACAGGTACTGCAGTCATATAGTTAACCCCATCAACTTCATTCCACTTCTAAAACATGCAGAACAAGTTGGTGGATGTACATGATGATTGCCATGAAACTGCAAGTAATGGTGTCCGTGTGGCCGCGTGCCAGATATTGATCCATCTCCATGAAATTACATTCTTCCTTTTGATGGCTGTAATTTTGTCATATCATCATGAAAATTGATACACAGTTCAGGAATGACACCCTCTTACATGTCATAGGGCCGTCGCCCATGGGTGGGGCAAAATGCCTCTATAGCGCCCCCTTGAAACTTTCAAAAAACCTTCCCCAAGGGGGTTTTTTGCAGTAGGGAGATGAAAATTGGTACACATGTGTGACTTGCATAGATGTACAAAAAGTCTCTAGCACCATTGGACTACTCAAAACAGGAAGTTGGCCATTTTGAATTTTCGTGTTATTTTGGTTTGATTTCTACATGCTGTATTTAAATGAACTCCTCCTAGGGATTCTGTGCAATGCATAAGGAAGGCGGTGACAGGAAAACAAGATGCATGTGAGGACGAAGGATCGTGGCCGACAGACGAGGAGCAGGTGCAAGAGAGTGAGGGAAGAAAAAAAATGCAATGCAGACAGAACCAAGAGAATGAAGTGACTGGAAAATTGAAAGGTGGAAAATGTGACATGCTTAAGGCAGACAATTAATGTGAGCAAAACAAAAGGGGGAAAAAACTAGAAAATAATGTGACTAATCTAAAAAGCGTGAAGAGATCAATAATAATAATTGAAACTGGAACAGAACTGACACTGAATAAATTATAAAAAATAAATGCAATGACCGATAATAAGATGACAATACAAAATATCTAATAAACAGAGAATGCAATAAATCACAAACGGAACAAAATCAGATACGAAACACTGAAGATAAATAATAACCAAAACCTGTGACTAAAGCATAATGCAATCAGTGTGAAAAACAAAACTAAACTAAGACTGAACACAAAATGAATTGTAATAGAAAGTAAAACTCATGACTACCAGAACACAACCAGATAATAAGACATAGAAGATAAATAAGAAGCAAGGCCAAAGAATACATAAATGCAATAAATGACTGAGCTGAAAATGCAATACAGTGAACCAAGAACACAATAAAGAACCAAAACCAGGGACCACAGAATAATCCATAAACAGGAATAATCAGAACCAAACTAGAATGAAAATAATCAAGTGGCCAAAATAAAACATAACATAAATAAAACAAATAAATAAAACATAAATAATGTCTCATCATACATCCTGTTATGCTTGGTAGTGCCTCTGAAGATGACTCTGAGACGGTCAGCGTGGGTATTTCTCAAGACTTTACTGCAGCCATTTACCACTTCCATAGCATGCTGGGTAACGTAGTTTGTAACATCAAACAACACGTTTCCCTGATATCTCCACATTTAATATGGTCTCTTTATGTGATATCAATATCTTGCACAGTGTTGGGCACAGTTCCACTACTCCGCTAACCGCTAATTAGCAAAGCTAACTTTTTTGTTAGCAGATTAGTTTTTCAGCTAACTTCAAAAACCATCAGTGGACCAATTAGCTTCTGCTAAATTTAGTTCCGCTAACTTAGTCCGCTGAAGTTTTTTTCTGCTGGCATAGTTAGTAATGGCCAAAAACATTTGTAAATCCTAAAATCATACATGTTGGTTCCTGTCTGCTACATGTTTTGCAGCAGTCAGGCAGCTGTAAGGAGCTGAGCTCAACTCTACCACAGCAGAAGGGACCTGGCTGTCAGGTTGTTAAAAAAAAAAAATGTAATTTACATTCAACATACAGTGCTCCAGATGTGAGGCAGAAGTCATGTAAAGCAAAGCAGGTTTGACTTATAGTTTTTGATTTTTAAACCAAATTAATCCAGATAGTTTATCTACATTAATGTCAACTCTGTCATTTTTACAAAGTGAAAATATAACACATATCTTAAAATATATTTTAAAACATATTTTAAAATAATGTGGTAATTCTGATGGTTTGAACATCAGCAAACACAGATGCCAAAAGGAATTATGGGAAAATGAGCCTCCTCTCAGCACTGATTGGTTGGTTTATTATATGCAATAACCAACACACAAGTTACTGTAATGTGTGTTGGTTTTTACAAATAAATGTGTATTTGTAAAATGTCATTTTTTTCATTTGTAAAAAAAAAGGCATTTGCAAAAATTAAAATTCTGTTTGATTCAGCACAATGGCCGTGTGATATTTGGGTGGGCGCTATTCACACTGCCATCCAGTAGATGGGTTAAAATGCATAGAACACTACCATCTAGTGCAGACTGCAGCGTGTCATCCATGCATCAGGGAAGGTGATCGACTGTCTGTCATCCCTACAGGACGTGTACGCCTCCAGGACCCTGAGGCGAGCAAGGAGGATCGTGGCTGATCCCTCTCACCCAGGACACCAACTTTTTGTCACCCTCCCCTCTGGCAGATGGCTGAGGTCCATCAGGACCAACGGCTCAAGACACAAAGGTTTCCTTTCACATTCAACGACATGCAGGTTAAATCGATTGGAAACTTTATAACTGTCCAGGTTTCCCTTGCAAAAGAGATCTCCATCTCATTGGGACTAACCTGGATAAATAAAGATTAAATTAAAACAGTAAATACATAACTTTGACCACAACAACATCGCACTGATTGTACTGTTATGAAGCTGTATAAAGCAACCGCAGAAAATATTGTCTTGCTGTTGAGCACCACTTCGGACTTCGCAGGACTTCCTCCAGAAGAATCTCTACGGCCTTGGTGAGCCATTCAGCTGCCCCTCTAATCTTTCTGCCCTCTCCTACAGTCTGATGTTGTCAAAGCAACTCCAGACATTATGCACACACTGACAGAAACTGATACAAACTCAGTGGGATACTGCTGCAGCCACCCCACACTCACATTGTCTCAATTCGGATGACGGACTGTTTAGCGTACATAAACAATCAAATGTATATGTATGTTTTTTTTTAAATTCTGATGTGTGCTATTATTACGTTCAACTAGTAATAATTGTGGATTAATTGCTGTATTTTTGTCTGAGATGACTGGGTGTGAAGATAACTTCGTTGCACTTGTAATGACAATACTATCTATCTATCTATCTATCTATCTATCTATCTATCTATCTATCTATCTAGCTATCTAGCTATCTAGCTATCTAGCTATCATTGTTTGAGAAAACATGCTAATTTAGAGCCCTCCAGCAGGTGGCCCATTCAGATCCATGAATTTGTTTTGCAGCAATTCGTCGGGGAGGGGCAGGGATTCTCTCAACATGACACAGTTGTCAAAGGTGGTTGAAGATGGTTCAAAATAGCTTAATACGACTGAAGCTGTTGAAATGATGACTTTCACATTGTCTTGTTTTATCTTATCTGATGCGGTGTCACTTTAATGCAACATTACACTTGATATGTTGATACAGTAGCCCAAAAGGTACATATTTATGGCATCTTTTGCATTTTCCAGGAAGGCTGGAAGATGGAAAAACGAGGTGGAATCAGAGGGTCATCTCTGATGCAACCCCTGGCAAAAATTATGGAATCACCGGCCTCGGAGGATGTTCATTCAGTTGTTTAATTTTGTAGAAAAAAAGCAGATCACAGACATGACACAAAACTAAAGTCATTTTAAATGGCAACTTTCTGGCTTTAAGAAACACTATAAGAAATCAAGAAAAAAACATGTGGCAGTCAGTAACGGTTACTTTTTTAGACCAAGCAGAGGGAAAAAAAATATGGACTCACTCAATTCTGAGGAATAAATTATGGAATCACCCTGTAAATTTTCATCCCCAAAACTAACACCTGCATCATATCAGATCTGCATCTAAAAAGGAGTGATCATACCTTGGAGAGCTGTTGCACCAAGTGGACTGACATGAATCATGGCTCCAACACGAGAGATGTCAATTGAAACAAAGGAGAGGATTATCAAACTCTTAAAAGAGGGTAAATCATCATGCAGTGTTGCAAAAGATGTTGGTTGTTCACAGTCAGCTGTGTCTAAACGCTGGACCAAATACAAACAACATGGGAAGGTTGTTAAAGGCAAACATACTGGTAGACCAAGGAAGACATCAAAGCGTTAAGACAGAAAACTTAAAGCAGTATGTCTCAAAAATCGAAAATGCACAACAAAACAAATGAGGAACGAATGGGAGGAAACTGGAGTCAACGTCTGTGACCGAACTGTAAGAAACCGCTTAAAGGAAATGGGATTTACATACTGAAAAGCTAAACGAAAGCCATGATTAACACCTAAACAGAATAAACAAGGTTACAATGGGCTAAGGAAAAGCAATCGTGGACTGTGGATGACTGTATGAAAGTCATATTCAGTGATGAATCTCGAATCTGCATTGGGCAAGGTGATGATGCTGGAACTTTTGTTTGGTGCCGTTCCAATGAGATTTATAAAGATGCCTGCCTGAAGAGAACATGTAAATTTCCACAGTCATTGATGATATGGGGCTGCATGTCAGGTAAAGGCACTGGGGAGATGGCTGTCATTACATCATCAATAAATGCACAAGTTTACGTTGATACTTTGGACACTTTTCTTATCCCATCAATTGAAAGGATGTTTGGGGATGATGAAATCATTTTTCAAGATGATAATGCATCTTGCCATAGAGCAAAAACTGTGAAACCATTCCTTGCAAAAAGACACATAGGGTCAATGTCATGGCCTGCAAATAGTCCGGATCTTAATCCAATTGAAAATCTTTGGTGGAAGTTGAAGAAAATGGTCCATGACAAGGCTCCAACCTGCAAAGCTGATCTGGCAACAGCAATCAGAGAAAGTTGGAGCCAGATTGATGAAGAGTACTGTTTGTCACTCATTAAGTCCATGCCTCAGAGACTACAAGCTGTTATAAAAGCCAGAGGTGGTGCAACAAAATACTAGTGATGTGTTGGAGCGTTCTTTTGTTTTTCATGATTCCATAATTTTTTCCTCAGAATTGAGTGATTCCATATTTTTTTCCCTCTGCTTGGTCTAAAAAAGTAACCATTACTGACTACCACAATTTTTTTTCCTGATTTCTTATAGTGTTTCTTAAAGCCAGAAAGTTGCCATTTGAAATGACTTTAATTTTGTGTCATGTCTGTGATCTGCTTTTTTTCTACAAAATTATTGTAAACAACTGAATGAACATCCTCTGAGGCCGGTGATTCCATAATTTTTGCCAGGGGTTGTATACTGTTGCTAGTGCAGGCAAACTTGTCAAAGTCACCAAGGAAGCAGCAACATGAAGGGAAAGAAAATGTTGATCTGCTACCTCACCACAAGGTAACACCAAATCCTACAGACTGTAGCTTTAAATCTAAATTCAAATTGTACCATTTGATTCTTGTGTGTCAAAATCCAACCCCTCATATGCATCAAGATGCTTGCATCATGTACCAAGTGGTGATTGCCTGTCGGGGTGAAATTTGGTTGCGGCAATCTCTCTGTGGCGATGAAGATAATCTTTTGATCAGTTCCCAGACCCAAAAGGCAATCCCCTACTTGAGCCATTATCCAGGTGTCACGATGTGGAGGAGGGGTTGGATTTTGACACCCTGGGTTGAAATATGGTTGGGTCCAGGGCCGTATATAGGAATGTGAAAGGGGGGGTTCAAATCCTTGAGTTGGGGGTCCAGTGGGCCGCAGGGCCCCTGGTGGGGTCGAGGGGCAACACCCTCGTGGGGGGCTCAGAGGGGCGAAGCCCCCCTAAGCAGAAGCTTTTTGAGGATTTCGAGGGGTAAAAAGTTACATAAATTTCATTTGAAACCCAAAATGTATCATTTTAGGAAATACATTTTTATATACAAATAGTCCTTGCTTGGGATTGGATCAGTTGCCATAAGAACCACCCAGGAAGAACCAAGATAACATTAATGCAAACTTTATACCTGCCTGTCGGTTGCGAATGACGCAACCGACAGGCGTGAAAAAACTCACGCATGCGCACGAAGGTTCAAGCTTGGCTGATGCAAGCGCACATGATTCAAATCCATATAGTTTTTGCAAAAAATAAAAAGGTCGGATAGTTTTCTAACAGACCTTGTATTTAGCGGTATTAATATTCGCGTTTACATTATGAAAATGTATGTATATGTACGTTATGTATTAAAAAGGCTGTATTTAATTTGGTGACCTTGTTTAACTCGCGAAATTCGCATAATAAATCCCACGCGAATATTTGCACCTTCACAGTATTTGCAACAAGAAGGAGAAGCTCCCTTTATTTCTCATCTTATACATATATAAATGCAACACTTTTGGTTTTGCTCCCATTTTGTATGAGATGAACTCAAAGATCTAAATCTTTTTCCACATACACAATATCACCATTTCCCTCAAATATTCTTCACAAACCAGTCTAAATCTGTGACAGTGAGCACTTCTCCTTTGCTGAGATAATCCATCCCACCTCACAGGTGTGCCATATCAAGATGCTGATTAGACACCATGATTAGTGCACAGGTGTGCCTTAGACTGTCCACAATAAAAGGCCACTCTGAAAGGTGCAGTTTTGTTTTATTGGGGGGGAATACCAGTCAGTATCTGGTGTGACCACCATTTGCCTCATGCAGTGCAACACATCTCCTTCGCATAGAGTTGATCAGGTTGTCAATTGTGGCCTGTGAAATGTTGGTCCACTCCTCTTCAATGGCTGTGCGAAGTTGCGACGATGAACTGGAGTCAGGTTGAGACCCCGATGAGGACGACGAGCATGCAGATGAGCTTCCCTGAGACGGTTTCTGACACTTTGTGCAGAAATTCTTTGGTTATGCAAACCGATTGTTTCAGCAGCTGTCCCAGTGGCTGGTCTCAGACGATCTTGGAGGTGAACATGCTGGATGTGGAGGTCCTGGGCTGATGTGGTTACACGTGGTCTGCGGTTGTGAGGCTGGTTGGATGTACTGCCAAATTCTCTGAAACGCCTTTGGAGACGGCTTATGGTAGAGAAATGAACATTCAATACACGAGCAACAGCTCTGGTTGACATTCCTGCTGTCAGCATGCCAATTGCACGCTCCCTCAAATCTTGCGACATCTGTGGCATTGTGCTGTGTGATAAAACTGCACCTTTCAGAGTGGCCTTTTATTGTGGGCAGTCTAAGGCACACCTGTGCACTAATCATGGTGTCTAATCAGCATCTTGATATGGCACACCTGTGAGGTGGGATGGATTATCTCAGCAAAGGAGAAGTGCTCACTATCACAGATTTAGACAGGTTTGTGAACAATATTTGAGGGAAATGGTGATATTGTGTATGTGGAAAATGTTTAAGGTCTTTGAGTTCATCTCATACAAAATGGGAGCAAAACCAAAAGTGTTGCGTTTATATTTTTGTTGAGTATACAAACTTGTTTTTACAAACCAGACAAGTGTAATTGTGTGTCTACATGGGTATTTACAAGCCTACTAATCTGTTTGATATCAGAGGAGGATAGGGACCAGGGAGCAAAAATTCTCAACCCCCATGGGAAAAGTTTATCTAGCAGTTCCCCTTTCATCACTTAAGGGATTACTCTGGCAGAGGAAATTGAAACTTGAGGGTGTGTGATAATAGCTGTGTAACAGTTAGTGCTTGTTGCTTATTATCAATGAAAAGAAATACATAACGTTGATATCCAGATCAGAAAAAAATCATCAGAATTCTCGGGGGGGGGGGGGGGGTCGGTTGAACCCCCTGAACCCCCTCTATATACGGGCATGGGGTCCTTGTGTGCGCTGCGGCCACTATACTAGCCATGAAGGCCCAACAGGAACCCTGGACACAAGATGGCTAATGGGGCTCCGGTTAAACAAAACATCCTCAACAGCAGATCACATGAAGGAGATGATGGATTGTAACCCAACAGCTGTGAAGGTGGATGAAGGTCTCAGACCCCGTTCGTCTCGGTTTCTCAGTCATTGGACCAGGCTCAGGATCTGTCAAAGACCGTGTGTTTGTCGGCATGTAATGACTCTTAAGGTCCCTTTACACATTATGTGAAGTTTGGAAGATGTTTGGACAAATCCGGCGAAAGAGCATGAAACTGTTTGAAACATCGCGCTGACTGGCAGGCGTGCACGATCCTGGTGCAAGAGCTTGTGCATGCGACGGTATCTTTCGAGAACAGCAGGTGCACCACATCGTGCTGATTATGTGGAATAAATAATGTTGTTGTTCATTCGGCTGCTCCCAGTTTTGTTCGTGGTCACCACAGCGAATACAGCCAGATCCGCATTGGTAATTGGCACAAGTTTTACGCCGGATGCCCTTCCTGACGCAACTACAGTTTTACCTGGAGAAACACACACAGCCGCTGGTGTTCCAAAGAGGTCTCCCATCCAAGTACTAACCAGATCCTACTCTGCTTAGCTTCTGAGATCTGACGGGATCAGGCTGACACAGAGAAGACTGGCTGCATGTGGAATAAATAATAAAAACAAAACAAAACAAAAAAAAAAAACAGTCGATACCTGTGAGACCACATCACGCTGCTTATGTGGAATAAATAAAAAAAGAAAATACATACCACCCACTGGACGTGAACCTGCACCTTCCAAAAGCTCTAGTTACCAGTCAGCAACTTTACCACTGAGCTACAGAGCTGATCTTTGAAAGCTGCGGAAATCTGCCTCATATCAGGAAGGACATGGAAGTATTACAAAATACATAAATAAAATCACACACCATATAAAAACACCACATTTATCAAGCGAGCAACACAAATATGAACCGTCTGTTCCTCTATAGATGACCCATGGTCACAGACATACAATCATCAATGACATGAATGAAAAGCAGTGTGCTCTGATGTCCACATTTACTGGTCCAGTGTGTCCGGTTTCCCCATACATGTTCTGCCTGACATGCGTCTTTTGGACAGCACGCTGCAGCACTGACACCACGTCATGTGGAACAGAGCTCACGTGGGTGATGTGATGGTCAGATCACCCACTGTGTGTTCTGATCTGATGGTCCGTTTCAACCTGGCAGGCTGTCAATGTCCACTTTGTGCACGCTCACTTGCTATGCTTGTCACCACGGTGATCTATTTTTTATTTATGTTCACGTATGTGCAGCAATCAGACACATGCACCTCACAGAGGACAGTTATTAGTTCATGTCTGTCCAAACACAGTAGGTGTTGTCTAGCTGGAATGTCCAAAACCACGGATTCTGACAGCTGCTTCTGTCGGAAGCCACGCCTCGTCTGAGTGGAGCGCACACACCCACGTCAGTGTGTGTGTTTGCAAAGTCACACTCGTGGGGCATTTAGCCAAATTTCACAGCAGTATGACAGCAGTCATCTGCAGTCTGCTGTCATGTGTAGAGTGCAACTGGCCACATATTTTCTAAGTGCCATGCGAGCACTGTTAGATGTTCGTGCGTGTCACCTGGAATTTGGCCGACACCTGCCGCGAGAGGGTGTGATGGGTTCGCACAGCGCACACTTTGTCTGTCAGCCACTGGTGTGCGTAAGCAGTTGTAGCAACAGGTGTATGAGGTGTTATAGGCAGGTACGATACTTCACGTTTTGCATACAATTCCTGCTTTGTGCGCACTTAAACCAAACTTCACACTATGTTTGAAGGTGCCTTATGCTCGCACAGACATATGGCAGACATTTGATTTAAAAAGCACACAGGTTTTTATTGCATATCAATTTCATGTATAAATTCTTCATAGCATTGGAAAGATTACATTTGGTATACATCGCTATTCTACAGAATTAACATCAGTCATATCTTTTCCATGAAATTTGTCTAAAGTACATATTCAATAATCACAAGCATCAAAAGAACTGCAGTTTCTGAATTGTTCAATAATATTCTACAATCCTTTCACGTTTGGATGGAGTTCCTCTCCTGTGAGTCTTTTCTTTCAGAGCCACCTGCCAAACGTTGGTGAGGCAGTCATGAACATGAAGTCAAATCTACCAACCTAACCACATGTACAATAAGTGCATCTACTGATTTTTTTTTTTTTCTTGTCTCTTCTTTTTTTTTATTTGATACACATTTCACAAATGGACATCATTATGACTGCTAAACACATCATGCACAATATCTTTTTTTGTTGTTTTCGATAAACGTAACAGAGGCGATATACAACTCAGATTCAAACAAAACAAGCACCATCCATTTAAACCCATATTTTTCCATTGATTTTTTTTTTCACTTCAGACAAATGCTTTTCATTTTTTAAAATACTATACAGAAACATTATGTATATTTCATTTTCTCCTGTAACAGTGGGCGAAAAACAGCAACCAGGTTCTTTTATGCTGAAACGCATTTCAGCCGCCAGCTGTCAGAATAGTTTCTGAAGTTGGCCAAATGGAAAACATCAATGCCTTCAGTTCCACAGCGCGTACTTATTACAGTAGTCCATGACATGATTTACTACATACAGTCAACCCAAGTCTTTACACTTTATAACAACGTGTTGGAAAACAATGCGTTCACATGAATGACATCTCATTCAGTAGAATTAATTACAAAAACACCTCTGCCCTCAGAAAAAAAAAAAAAAAAAAAACTGAGATGATGCAGCACCACCTGTTGTCTCGAAGAAAAATTACAGTGCTTCTGTTTCAGATTTGATTCATCTCAAAGTAAAGTTTGTGTTGTGTAGAGATCGAAGCGTGATCAATTTATGGCTTGGACCCACTAAGTGCTCGTCTGAAAATACAGCATCAGGCCTGGTTCTGAAAGTCCCAGTACGCAGGGAGAGTCAAGGCACCGCTGATCCACAGTGCCGGCCCTCCTGCCTCCTGCAGCGATGTACAGTAAGTGACCCACGCCCTCCATCCTGCACCAACCTTGTAGATCACATGGCATGAGCTTTTAATACTCAACAAAAATACAAGTGCAACACTTTTCTTTTCGCTCCCATTTTTCATAAAGTGAATCTCTGTAATTTCATGTGTGAACACTCTCGGATTTTGCGCACACATTTCTTAAAATCCATGTTAGTGACTACTTCACTTTTGTCTACATAATCCATGCAGCTGATTAACCAGCATGATTATTGCACAGTTGTACCTCAGACTGGTCACAATGAAAAGCCTCTTCAAAATGTGCAGTTTTATCACCAGGGGTGGATCCAGAAAGTTTTGGTGTGTCCTGGGGGGGGGGGTCCTAATTCATCACAAGTAGGCAATCCACTGAGCAAATTCTGGTCATGGAATGACAGTGTAATATTTTCACTGATATTTAACAAAAATATTTATTATCCTAGTTGCAAGCAACTCTTTACATCATGAATACGAACATTAAAAAGTCAAAATTGCAACATAAAAATATTAATTTCTATTGTAAACTGTATCTTTCATAATCACCAGTGAATTTTTGACAGATTGTCCAGCAATCTCCAACAACACGTTAATCTTTAATAGTATCATACAGATCATATACGTTTGTCCTGTATCTTCTCTCCATAGACGTCTATGGAAAGATGATACAATGTAAAAATTATTTCATATTATTAAACACAGTGAAATGCAGGTGTGGTGGCCACGCAGTTTTTCAGTGCGGAAGGTTCTCGGTTCAAACCCTACCCCCCTGCCATGTTTCGCCATGCAATGTAGAGTTGCGTCAGGAAGGGCATCTGGCATAAAACTTGTACTAAATGAACTTGCGGTTCACCTCGGATTTGCTGTGGCGACCCTGAGTCAAAAAAGGGAGCAGCCAAAGGGCAGAGGTGTCAAATCCACCTTCAGAAAGTAAAAATCCAGCCACATATTTGGGTGATTCTTAGACTACAGGCACTTATTCTGTCCTTTGATCATATTGTATGAAAAACAGAAAAAAGGGGAAATTTCACACTTTTATAGTTATCTTTACAATGAAAGTGTGTTAAGAAATTTGTTCTAGTAGTCTATGATGACTTTTTCACCTTTTTTCAGCATCATTATATGCAATATTGCCGTTTGTGCTTGTCCCACACCCAGACTTTTGATCTTCAATGATAAAAATGAATGGTAAAGAAACGTTTTTTTTTTTAATACAACTGTTGTGAATTTTTTAAACAAAATGTAGTTGTCCCACACTATTGCCGTAATTTCCACCACAACACTGTAATGTCCCTAAACAGTTTGTATGAAAGATTGTTTGGGTAGTTTCTATGGAGATAAACAGTGACATCAGAGCACATGTATATAGCGCCAAATCACAACAAACAGTTGCCCCAAGGTGCTTTATATTGTAAGGCAATGATGTGGTGGAAATTACATTTACAAGGCCAATAATGCTTGTAGTTAAAGAATCACCCATTTGTTCCATCTTCCCAATAAACCAGCTGATTATAATTAGTTCAGCTCTTCAGGCAGGTGGATGAGCTAATTATTGAGATCACCTATTTTAGGTGCACAGGTAAAAGCAACACATGGGGGGGTTTTTACTTTCTGAAGCGGATTTGACACCTCTGCCAAAGGGACTTATGTTTTGTTGAACACAGTGAGATATATTTATCTTTTTTCTAGTGGAAGATATGACTAAGAAACTGTGGAAAACTTTTAGGTTGTGAGACCTTTTGGCTGCTCCCTTGTTTTCCACTCGGGGCTGACCACTGCCGATCCAAGGTGACATTAGTTTTCTTTCTTTCTTTTTTTTTAACTTTCCATTTACTTTTTCTTTTTTTTTTTTTTTTTGTTGTTTTTTTTTGGGGGGGGGGGGGGGGGGCGGCTGCGATGCATCATCCCCACACCCCCAGGATCCACCTCTGCTCATCACAGAACACAATGCTACAGATGTCCCGCATTGTGGACTGCAGGAATGTTCATATCCCACCATAAGACACCTAAAATATTATTTCCAGCCAAACCACACTTCAAGATTAACTGCACATTTTAGAGTGGGCTTTTACTGTGACCAGTCCGAGGCAAACCTGTGCAGTAATCAAGCTGTTTAATCTACACGCTGACGCACCAAACCTGCCGGGGGGACTAAACAAACTTTTGTGTGGTTCATACAAAAAAAAATCTTTTACTTAAACTCATGAAAAATGTGAGTGAAAACAAACATGTTGGATTTTATATTCATGTTGAGTCTTGTTTGTTCTGAAAAGTACTGGACATACAGGATTAAAATAAAGTATTTCTACTTCTTCAGTCCAGAATCAAATGCTGGAAAGCTCTACCAGCAGAATTATGCACATTTTAAAAATTATTTCTGGGTTATTTTGCGCTTTTTTTTTTTTTTTTTGCTTTAATGTAGCAAAACCAATTCTGTCACTCCAGTGACGTTCCTGCAGAGGTGACTGTTTGCTTTAGTTAATTCAGACTACATAGAGGACAACTCAAACATCATTAGTTACACTAAAATTGGAAAAACAGAGCAAAAGGGGCGTGCTGTTGTAAAGACTGGTCAGATTTAACAGTGTAAGAACGTAATGCCCCATCCTGACATTCAGAGTGAAATCTGCCACCATAATACTTGAACCAGTTTAAAGACATTCAGCATAAAACAAACAAGAGGTTGAACTGAAATAAGACAGAACTAAAGACTGCAGAATGTTTTGTTGCCAGATCATTTCTAAAACTACAGCTATCCGTCACTTTAAATAATAACAGATCATTTTGATGGGTTCATTCCATTTTGGCACATGAACACAACAAAATCAGAGACTCACGATCTCTGTCTCGCTTCCTTCAGCCGCGAGAAAAGAGGCCTAAAACGCCTTCATTTTCATTTCTCCACTCGTGGCGAAACAGCTAAAAATAAATACATACACACGGTTGAAATCAAATATATAAGAGGATAATGAAAAAAAAGTCAAATCTTGGAAATGAAATGATTGTCAGAGAACAAAATGTCTTCTATGGGTTATTTGGCACATACCACTTTTTCTATGAATATCTACGATATTTGTACATTACATGACAATATCATACAATTTTGGTCCTTCTCTAATGACATTATATTAACATTTTAGCACTGTGACGCCTACAAACAATACTGTGGTATCTAAGAGAATAAAAGAACATAAAACAATGAGACATGGACAGTTATTTTTGTGATTTCAATCATGATCAAATTGTTTAACCAATTAAAACAAGTGTCCCTCTCGCAGTGCACAGCTGAACATCGCTCTCCATGTAATCATTCAAAATAATAATAATAATAACATTAATAATAAGAATAATTTGAAACAGTCTGCCTTAATTTGCTCGATGAACATTTATTATGGTGTTATTGTTCTTCTGTTTTAACAACAAACAGGAACTCGATGGGATGGCTGCAGGAAACTTGGAGACAACGGTGCACCCGCCCACTTTGTTCCCAGGTGAAACAGCACCACCGTGTGGGCATGCGGTGCCAATGCAGTGCTCGGTGCGCACAGACTTTAGTGACATACGAGTCATTAAGTGTCTTCATGAGGGCGTTACATGGAGTCTCTGGGGTGCTGAGCCTCGTGGACTCGGGGAGGATCAGAGGTTCAACGTCACGCCGAAGCTTTCATCTCGTCCTTCACATCAACAGGGGCTGAGCAGTGCTTTCACTGTGACAGAGTCTCGCAAGACACAGGAACATTCTTTCAACGCTGAATGTACATGAACGTCCACGTCTTCTTACCGCTCACTTCTCTCCATCTGCGATACTAATGGTCCTTCTACTCTGCCTCCCTCGACCTCTGTCTCATCTAGATGTGGTTGAGCGGGTGAAAGTTGCTCGTCTCGGACGATCCGCCTCCCATGCTCAGCCAGGCGTCCAGAGAGTTCTGGGAGGTTGCGTGCAAAGGGTTGTTCTCAGACAGAGAGAGCATCATTGCATAAGCCTGCGGGAGACAAAAGATGACTTAACAAGCCTGGATCAGCAAGTGAAAACACTCAGCTAATATTACTTATCCAGTAACCAGGAAAGAAGTTCTGATAATGGCAGGTAAGTCATACTTAGTCCCTGTGTCCATGTTTTTTTTATGCAGGGAAACTAGTATCTTTTATCACTTGCTCTAAATGAAAACATGCATGCAGTCGCCTCCCAAAAAAAACAAAACAAAAATGCAGCACCCAGCACCTTTTTACAGATTTCATCTTTTCTTTTGTTTTGCACGCCCGCTTTGCGACTTTAGAGTTGAAAATTCTTGAATTTTTCAGTCAGATGCTGTGACATCACTCCAGCACATTTTCATTCAACTGAGAGGAGCAATTTATTTGTGCTGTTTATGTCTACAATCTGCTGGGAATGACTGGCGGAACCCTCTGTCAGTGAGGTCTTCAACTCCCACCTCCGGGAGAGCTTCTCCCAGATCCCGGGGGAGGTTGGAGACATGGAGTCCGAGTGGACCATGTTCTCCACCTCCACTGTCGATGCGGCTGCTCGTAGCTGTGGTCGCAAGGTCTCTGGTGCCTGTTGCGGCGGCAATCCCCGAACCCGGTGGTGGACACCGGAAGTAAGGGATGCCATCAAGCTGAAGAAGGAGTCCTACTTATCTTTGTTGGTAGGTGGGACCCCAGAGGCAGCTGACAGGTACCAGCAGGCCAAGCGTGCCGCAGCCCGTGCGGTCGCAGAGGCAAAAACTCGGGTCTGGGAGGAGTTCGGGGAGGCTATGGAGGAGGACTATCGGTCGGCCTCGAAGAAATTCTGGCAAACCGTCTGACGCCTCAGGAGGCGGAAGCAGCTCTCCACCAGCACTTTTTATGGTGCGGGTGGGGAGCTGTTGACCCTGACTGGGGATGTTGTCGGGCGGTGGAAGGAGTACTTCGAGGATCTCCTCAATCCCATCGTCACGTCTTCCGAAGAGGAAGCAGAGACTGGGGACTCGGAGGCGGACTCATCCATTACCCAGGCCAAAGTCACCGAGGTGGTTAGAAAGCTCCTCGGTGGCAAGGCTCCTGGGGTGGATGAAATCCGTCCTGAGTACCTTAAGTCTCTGGATGTTGTGGGGCTGTCTTGGCTGACATACCTCTGCAACATCGCGTGGCGATCGGGGACAGTGCCTCTGGATTGGCAGACCGGGGTGGTGGTCCCTCTGTTTAAGAAGGGGGACCGGAGGGTGTGTTTCAACTATAGGGGGATCACACTCCTCAGCCTCCCCGGTAAGGTATATTCCAGAGTACTGGAGAGGAGAATTCGACCGATGGTTGAACCTCGGATTCAGGAGGAGCAGTGTGGTTTTCGTCCTGGTTTGCGGCACACTGGACCAGCTCTACAAGCTCCATCGGGTGCTCGAGGGTTCATGGGAGTTTGCCCAACCAGTCCACATGTGTTTTGTGGATCTGGAGAAGGCATTCGACCGTGTCCCTCGGCGCACCCTGTGGGGAGTGCTCCGGGAGTACGGGGTCTGGGGTCCTTTGCTAAGGGCTATCCGGTCCCTGTACGACCACAGCAGGAGCTTGGTTCTCATTTCTGGTAGTAAGTCAAACCTGTTTCCAGTGCACATTGGCCTCCGCAAGGGCTGCCCTTTGTCACCGGTTCTGTTCATTATTTTTATGGACAGAATTTCTAGGCGCAGCCATGGTGTAGAGGGGGTCTGGTTTGGGAACCACAGAATCTCGTCTCTGCTGTTTGCGGATGATGTGGTTCTGTTGGCTTCGTCAAATCAGGACCTTAAGCGTGCACTGGGGCAGTTTGCAGCCGAGTGTGAAGCGTCCGGGATGAAAATCAGCACCTCCAAATCCGAGGCCATGGTTTCTCGACCGGAAAAGGTGCTTGCCCTCTTCAGGTCGGTGGAGTGTCCTTGCCTCAAGTGGAGGAGTTTAAGTATCTTGGGGTCTTGTTCACGAGTGAGGGACGGATGGAGTGTGAGATCAATCAATCAATCAATCAATCAATCAATCAATCAATTTTTTATATAGCGCCAAATCACAACAAACAGTTGCCCCAAGGCACTTTATATTGTAAGGCAAGGCCATGCAATAATTATGTAAAACCCCAACGGTCAAAACGACCCCCTGTGAGCAAGCACTTGGCTACAGTGGGAAGGAAAACTCCTTTTAACAGGAAGAAACCTCCAGCAGGACCAGGCGTCAGGGAGGGGCAGTCTTCTGCTAGGACTGGTTGGGGCTGAGTGGAGAGAACCAGGAAAAAGACATGCTGTGGAGGGAGCAGAGATCGATCACTAATGATATAATGCCGAGTGGTGCATACAGAGCAAAAAGAGAAAGAAACAGTGCATCATGGGAAACCCCCAGCAGTCTACGTCGATAGCAGCATAACTAAGGGATGGGTTCAGGGTCACCTGATCCAGCCCTAACTATAAGCTTTAGCAAAAAGGAAAGTTTTAAGCCTAATCTTAAAAGTAGAGAGGGTGTCTGTCTCCCTGATCTGAATTGGGAGCCTGGTTCCACAGGAGAGGAGCCTGAAAGCTGAAGGCTTCTGCCTCCCATTCTACCTCTTACAAACCCTAGGAACTACAAGTAAGCCTGCAGTCTGAGAGCGAAGTGCTCTATTGGGGTGATATGGTACTACAGGTCCCTAAGATAAGATGGGACCTGATTATTCAAAACCTTATAAGTAAGAAGAAGAATTTTAAATTCTATTCTAGAATTAACAGGAAGCCAATGAAGAGAGGCCAATAGGGTGAGATATGCTCTCTCCTTCTAGTCCCCGTTAGTACTCTAGCTGCAGCATTTTGAATTAACTGAAGGCTTTTTAGGGAACTTTTAGGACAACCTGATAATAATGAATTACAATAGTCCAGCCTAGAGGAAATAAATGCATGAATTAGTTTTTCAGCATCACTCTGAGACGAGACCTTTCTGAACCCTGAGCCTGGTTCTGCTGGAGGTTTCTTCCTGTTAAAAGGGAGTTTTTCCTTCCCACTGTAGCCAAGTGCTTGCTCACAGGGGGTCGTTTTGACCGTTGGGGTTTTACATAATTATTGTATGGCCTTGCCTTACAATATAAAGCGCCTTGGGGCAACTGTTTGTTGTGATTTGGCGCTATATAAAAAAATAGATTGATTGATTGATTGATTTTAGAGATATTGCGTAAATGCAAAAAAGCAGTCCTACATATTTGTTTAATATGCGCTTTGAATGACATATCCTGATCGAAAATGACTCCAAGATTTCTCACAGTATTACTAGAGGTCAGGGTAATGCCATCCAGAGTAAGGATCTGGTTAGACACCATGTTTCTAAGATTTGTGGGGCCAAGTACAATAACTTCAGTTTTATCTGAGTTTAAAAGCAGGAAATTAGAGGTCATCCATGTCTTTATGTCTGTAAGACAATCCTGCAGTTTAGCTAATTGGTGTGTGTCCTCTGGCTTCATGGATAGATAAGCTGGGTATCATCTGCGTAACAATGAAAATTTAAGCAATACCGTCTAATAATACTGCCTAAGGGAAGCATGTATAAAGTGAATAAAATTGGTCCTAGCACAGAACCTTGTGGAACTCCATAATTAACTTTAGTCTGTGAAGAAGATTCCCCATTTACATGAACAAATTGTAATCTATTAGACAAATATGATTCAAACCACCGCAGCGCAGTGCCTTTAATACCTATGGCATGCTCTAATCTCTGTAATAAAATTTTATGGTCAACAGTATCAAAAGCAGCACTGAGGTCTAACAGAACAAGCACAGAGATGAGTCCACTGTCCGAGGCCATAAGAAGATCATTTGTAACCTTCACTAATGCTGTTTCTGTACTATGATGAATTCTAAAACCTGACTGAAACTCTTCAAATAGACCATTCCTCTGCAAATGATCAGTTAGCTGTTTTACAACTACCCTTTCAAGAATTTTTGAGAGAAAAGGAAGGTTGGAGATTGGCCTATAATTAGCTAAGATAGCTGGGTCAAGTGATGGCTTTTTAAGTAATCATATTTAAGATCGAAGCATTAAATAATGGTAGGGCTTCCTTGAGCAGCCTGGTAGGAATGGGGTCTAATAAACATGTTGATGGTTTGGATGAAGTAACTAATGAAAACAACTCCGACAGAACAATCGGAGAGAAAGAGTCCAACCAAACACCGGCATCACTGAAAGCAGCCAAAGATAATGATACGTCTTTGGGATGGTTATGAGTAATTTTTTCTCTAATAGTTAAAATTTTGTTAGCAAAGAAAGTCATGAAGTCATTACTAGTTAAAGTTAATGTAATACTCAGCTCAATAGAGCTCTGACTCTTTGTCAGCCTGGCTACAGTGCTGAAAAGAAACCTGGGGTTGTTCTTATTTTCTTCAATTAGTGATAAGTAGAATGATGTCCTAGCTTTACGGAGGGCTTTTTTATAGAGCAACAGACTCTTTTTCCAGGCTAAGTGAAGATCTTCTAAATTAGTGAGACGCCATTTCCTCTCCAACTTACGGGTTATCTGCTTTAAGCTACGAGTTTGTGAGTTATACCACGGAGTCAGGCACTTCTGATTTAAAGCTCTCTTTTTCAGAGGAGCTACAGCATCCAAAGTTGTCTTCAATGAGGATGTAAAACTATTGACGAGATACTCTATCTCACTTACAGAGTTTAGGTAGCTACTCTGCACTGTGTTGGTATATGGCATTAGAGAACATAAAGAAGGAATCATATCCTTAAACCTAGTTACAGCGCTTTCTGAAAGACTTCTAGTGTAAAGAAACTTATTCCCCACTGCTGGGTAGTCCATCAGAGTAAATGTAAATGTTATTAAGAAATGATCAGACAGAAGGGAGTTTTCAGGGAATACTGTTAAGTCTTCTATTTCCATACCTTAAGTCAGAACAAGAACTAAGATATGATTAAAGTGGTGGGTGGACTCATTTACTTTTTGAGCAAAGCCAATAGAGTCTAATAATAGATTAAATGCAGTGTTGAGGCTGTCATTCTCAGCATCTGTGTGGATGTTAAAATCGCCCACTATAATTATCTTATCTGAGCTAAGCACTAAGTCAGACAAAAGGTCTGAAAATTCACAGAGAAACTCACAGTAACGACCAGGTGGACGATAGACAATAACAAATAAAACTGGTTTTTGGGACTTCCAATTTGGATGGACAAGACTAAGAGTCAGCTTTCAAATGAATTAAAGCTCTGTCTGGGTTTTGATTAATTAATAAGCTGGAATGGAAGATTGCTGCTAATCCTCCGCCCCGGCCCGTGCTACGAGCATTCTGACAGTTAGTGTGACTCGGGGGTGTTGACTCATTTAAACTAACATATTCATCCTGCTGTAACCAGGTTTCTGTAAGGCAGAATAAATCAATATGTTGATCAATTATTATATCATTTACCAACAGGGACTTAGAAGAGAGAGACCTAATGTTTAATAGACCACATTTAACTGTTTTAGTCTGTGGTGCAGTTGAAGGTGCTATATTATTTTTTCTTTTTGAATTTTTATCTTTAAATAGATTTTTGCTGGTTATTGGTGGTCTGGGAGCAGACACCGTCTCTACGGGGATGGGGTAATGAGGGGATGGCAGGGGGAGAGAAGCTGCAGAGAGGTGTGTAAGACTACAACAGATGGATCGGTGCAGCATCTGCAGTGATGCGGTCGCTGTATCGGACCGTCGTGGTGAAGAGAGAGCTGAGTAGGGGGGCAAAGCTCTCGATTTACCGATCGATCTACGTTCCGATCCTCACCTATGGTCATGAGATTTGGCTCATGACCGAAAGAACGAGATTGCGAGTACAAGCGGCCGAGATGAGTTTCCTCCGCAGGGTGGCTGGGCGCTCCCTTAGAGATAGGGTGAGGAGCTCGGTCACTCGGGAGGAGCTCAGAGTCAAGCCGCTGCTCCTCCACATCGAAAGGAGTCAGTTGAGGTGGCTCGGGCATCTTTTCTGTATGACCCCTGGACGCCTCGCTGGAGAGGTGTTCCGGGCACGTCCCACTGGGAGGAGGCCCCGGGGAAGACCCAGGACACGCTGGAGGGACTACATCTCTCGGCTGGCTTGGGAAGGCCTTGGGGTTCCCCCGGAGGAGCTGGAGGAGGTGTGTGTGGATCGGGAGGTCTGGGCAGCTTTGCTTGAGCTGCTGCCCCCGCGACCCGACTCCGGATAAAGCGGAAGAAAATGGATGGATGGGATGGATGGATGTCTACAATCAGGTGATTTGTCACTCAAATTTGATCACAACCGATACAAAAAAAATGGACACACTCTATGGTCCTGCTGAGGGTGAGCACTTTTATATCACTACTTCTTAGCTGTCATTGTCACAGAAATAAATGCCCCCCCCCCCCCCCCCCCCCACACACACACACACTAACAACTGAAAACTGCTGGGATGAAGCATTTCTGGGTGCCCTCTCAGCACTTTTCTGTAAGAAAAAACAGTGATGTAGCCACAGGGCCCAAGACTGATAATTAGGGAAAAGGAAATGATTAGAATTAGTAAGTATAGTGGGAAAGGAGGTGAAAAGGAAGGAAAAGGTCTGCTTCACAATCCCTTGTTTTACCCGTGGCAATCGATCAACTGGCCCCTCCAACTCCATGGTTGCAGTTATTGTTAAAATAGAGAGATAACCGTCATGTAAGTGAGTCAGTATTTCGGGGAGGACACAGTGTGCTCGGGTAGGCAGAACTGAAAGGCAAAATTGGCACCAGTCTGTTGTTCCAGCTGTTGGAGGAGGTCTCACCAGTGGCATTGTTACATATAGTACGCAAATTATGATTTCATCTGTGCTGATTTGGGGGCTTACTAGCAGGTGTTACTGAAATCCTAATATATCAAATTTCATAAAATAGTAAAAAGTAAGTCCCTTTGCCTGCTGCCTTTTTTTTTTTTTTTTTTATTCAGGGTCGTCACAGCAGATCTGAGGTGGATCTGCATGTTGAATTGGAACAAGTTTTACACCAGATGCCCTTCGTGATGCAACTCCACATTACATGGAGAAAGTCAAATTTCATAAAATGTCAGTATAAAAAACACAACAAAAAAAGTCAGTCTAATTCCATATATGTCTCCAGGAGACATTTTGATCCTTCTGGTCTCATCATATCCTGTCCATCCCTTTTTTAATGGACATCCACAATCACATCACATACCTGGGTCTTAGCCTGCCTGTACAATGTCTCTTTCAGTGCCTCCGACTCTAGTGAGGTGCTAAAAATGTCTTTAACGTCAAAGGGTTGCTCGTCACTGGCTGCTTTACGTAATCCATCCAGGCTCTTGGGGTAGCTGGACAGACCCTCGAGGTCCAACAGAGAGCCCTCCTCCTCTATGCACCTGCACACCAAGGGACGCACGACATGGAGCAGCGTGGACGTGTGATTGGTGGGTGAGGGACAGATGCAGAGTTAATGTTACAGCAGAAGCCAGCAAAAGGGAAGGAGATGATTTGAGTGAAGAAAATGAGGAGAAAGGAAGAAATGAAGCATTCGGAGGGCAGAAGACAAAGAAGAAGAGCAGCAGAGGTTGACCACACATTAGCTCCAGACCTAGGCTTTGAAAATTAAAGACACTGACAAACAAATTTTAAAACAATATGAATGTTGAGAGAGAACAAGAAGTGCCTGCTTCAGCCACTTTCATGCAAAATCCTTTAAGCAGGGTTGTGTGGACATGAGACCATGAGATAACATCAGATGATTCAGGATACAGCTACTAGAGCTTTGACTGAAACCAGATTTGACCACATCACACTGGTTGTGGCCTGCCTTCACTTGCTTCCTGTGAACTTAAGTGCAAATTTTAGGTTTTGTTGTTGACCTATAAACCTCTGGATGCTTGTGCACCCACTTGTCTTGCAGAAATTGTGAAGCCTTATGTTCCTTCTTGTGCCCTGCAGTCTTAAGATTCAGGGTTGCTTTGTGTTCCCAGTGTGAAGGAGTAGTCAGGAGACTTTGGAGCCTTTGCATATCACGTTTCTACTTTTTGTTATACTTTTCTGCTTGACATTCAACAGTCAACTTCATTTTATGATTTTAAGGCACACCTAAAAGTCTATTTATTTTGTGGTCCTCAGTTATGCTTTCAAGTTATATTTGCTGGTGTGTTTGATACTTTAACCATTTTATTAGGTTGATTTATTTTTTTTTATTATGAGAGAAACATCTATTACCAGGGGTGCACATAACTGGTACTCATCATGCTTGTGTGTGCTAAAAATCCCTGACACACAGCAGACAGCACACTATGAAGTGCTTCCCTTGTTTTTTTTTTGCTGCGCATTTATTTTTAGCACACATGCCATGAGTACCAGTTATGTGCATGCCTGCCTATTACCTAAAAGTGCTATATAAATAAAATTCTTCTTATTATTTGAGTTTTAGAGTGTAGCCATTGTGAAACAATAACAGCTTATCTATTATTTAGTAAATTACTGTGTGGAAACTGCTGTATTTTTCTTTCGCAGTGACATTCATGCAGAATCCTTTCTGCTGGGTTGTGTGGAGGTATTCATTTTATGAGTTCACTTGGGCCTTTATTGTCTTTGTATATTATGGAGTTCCACAAGGTTCTGTGCTAGGACCAATTTTATTCACTTTATACATGCTTCCCTTAGGCAGTATTATTAGACAGCATTGCTTAAATTTTCATTGTTATGCAGATGATACCCAGCTTTATCTATCCATGAAGCCAGAGGACACACACCAATTAGCTAAACTGCAGGATTGTCTTACAGACATAAAGACATGGATGACCTCTAATTTCCTGCTTTTAAACTCAGATAAAACCGAAGTTATTGTACTTGGCCCCACAAATCTTAGAAACATGGTGTCTAACCAGATCCTTACTCTGGATGGCATTACCCTGACCTCTAGTAATACTGTGAGAAATCTTGGAGTCATTTTTGATCAGGATATGTCATTCAATGTGCATATTAAACAAATATGTAGGACTGCTTTTTTGCATTTGCGCAATATCTCTAAAATTAGAAAGGTCTTGTCTGAGTGATGCTGAAAAACTAATTCATGCATTTATTTCCTCTAGGCTGGACTATTGTAATTCATTATTATCAGGTTGTCCTAAAAGTTCCCTGAAAAGCCTTCAGTTAATTCAAAATGCTGCAGCTAGAGTACTGACAAGGACTAGAAGGGGAGAGCATATCTCACCCATATTGGCCTCTCTTCATTGGCTTCCTGTTAATTCTAGAATAGAATTTAAAATTCTTCTTCTTACTTATAAGGTTTTGAATAATCAGGTCCCATCTTATCTTAGGGACCTCATAGTACCATATCACCCCAATAGAGCGCTTCGCTCTCAGACTGCAGGCTTACTTGTAGTTCCTAGGGTTTTTAAGAGTAGAATGGGAGGCAGAGCCTTCAGCTTTCAGGCTCCTCTCCTCTGGAACCAGCTCCCAATTCGGATCAGGGAGACAGACACCCTCTCTACTTTTAAGATTAGGCTTAAAACTTTCCTTTTTGCTAAAGCTTATAGTTAGGGCTGGATCAGGTGACCCTGAATCATCCCTTAGTTATGCTGCTATAGACTTAGACTGCTGGGGGGTTCCCATGATGCACTGTTTCTTTCTCTTTTGCTCTGTATGCCCACTCTGCATTTAATCATTAGTGATCGATCTCTGCTCCCCTCCACAGCATGTCTTTTTCCTGGTTCTCTTCCTCAGCCCCAACCAGTCCCAGCAGAAGACTACCCCTCCCTGAGCCTGGTTCTGCTGGAGGTTTCTTCCTGTTAAAAGGGAGTTTTTCCTTCCCACTGTCACCAAGTGCTTGCTCACAGGGGGTCATTTTGACCGTTGGGATTTTTCCGTAATTATTGTATGGCTTTGCCTTACAATATAAAGCACCTTGGGGCAACTGTTTGTTGTGATTTGGTGCTAGATAAATAAAATTGATTTGATTTGATTTATATTAGATCAAATGAAACGATGTCAAGCCGAATGAATGTAAAGAGTGAAAAGGTATTATATGCAAATATTAAATAAAAGTATAGAATCAAATCTCAGTATTTGTGTGTATGTGTGTACTACTTTACATTCAGCTGGACCTGCATGGTCAAAATTGATATTGCACACAGTTAAGTTCATGCAGCATTGAGTTGTATTATTGCTTTGACATAAAAGGTACTTTTTAAACTATTTGTCTGGGATTTTACTGTTCTGACTGTGATAATGGAGTTTTTGATATGTAATTGCTTTAGGAAAAGAAATCAGACAGTAATAATTTAGTTTTTCGGATTTAGTACATTTTCCAAGTACCACACCTGCTCCTAATCCATCATCCATCTACATAAGCAAAACAAACATGATATTTTGATTGTACGAGTGTCTCCTGTTAAAGTGGAGGGGATGGACTCATCTGTCTTATCTTATATCTTATGTTATCCAATATATTCACCCACTGGACTTTTCAGGATAGGTGACTGACGTGGGTCTTATTTTCAACAGTCAGGCACCATTCCTGTAACTTCCCATATAATATGGAGAAATTTCCCAAACAAAATCTCATGAAGTCCTAAACAAAATGTGGAACAGCCACCTGGTGTGGAAACAAAACCAAAGTAGCCAAAATAGCTTAAGGCTACATAAAATGTTGATTCCAGTCCAATATGGCAGCATAAACTGTGTATGAAGAGTGATGTTCAATCCTGACTGTCAGGAGTGCAACTGTCAAGCATTTTGTTATGTTAAAAAAGAATCAATACCTGCGAGTGTGTTCGTAGCTCATTGCTAAGGGAGTCGCCTCCGTCTCCTCCTCCTCCTCCTCGTCCTCTTCATACGCTCCTGTTGTGACTGGAGACGGTGATTCAGGCGCCTCATCGTGAGACTTCTCTGTCAGACTGCCTTCCTCCTCATCCTCATCATCACCCTCCACTTCCTCTTCCTCTTCCTCCAGGCCCTGGAGGCTTAGTTTGGAGTTGGATAAAGTGTGGTTGGGTGGGCGCTCCGCCTCGGGATGGTCTGACCTGCAGAAAAAGTAAAGGTCAAAGTAGGGAGGAAGTGTTATTAATGTTAGCTGCTGCCTTATAATAGTTTCTGAAGACAGAGACTTATTTAACTCAGTCTACCTACATTTTTTTTTTAGGTCAGTGTCGCGGTGGATAGTCGAATGCTTGGTTGGTCCCCCACGCTCAGCTTGCACCAACATGAACAGATAATAGCTGGACAATGCCTTCAGAATTTGAGTAGTAATAGTTTCTGGCTATGGCATGTCTCATTCAGGCTACTTAGGGTGAATGGGTAGGGTAAAAAAAAAAAAAATAAAATAAAAAAATGCTCCAGGGAATTTCAGGATCTGTAAATCGAGTCAATCTGACATTTCTGTTCAGTCAGTTGACACACATCTGGTATCAATGTAAAGCTGGGAGCTACAGGGTCACCACTGACTGGGCAGCTTGCTTCCACCACTCAGCTTTATCATTTATTCATTTTGGCTTCTGAGCCATATGACTCCAATGAGGATTCCGGTGTGATTTCTAATGCAGGATCACCATCTGGAGGTTGTTAGGTGTAACTGCATGCATTATTACCTCTACTATGGAGGTCCAGTGATGTTTTCACATCCTACATGTCTGTTGGTTTGTTTGATTTTAATCAGAGCAACTCAAAAACCTACAGAGAGATTCTCAACTATCTACTATCTACTACTGTGGGAGAATGGTGCCACAGAGAATAGATTCATTATGGAACAAGTCCATAGCCAATAACTGATCAAGGACAATTGTTCATTTTCATCAACACTGCAAGATACGATTTTTTGTTCTTGACATTCTGTTAAAGTCTCAATAATCATACAAGCCAATGAATCTGAAAAAGCAGGCTGCAAGTGAGCAGATGACTTCACTCTACTGAATTTCCACTCAACACTAAAGAATCGCTGTTGAAACATACGAACTGAATTTGGGGTTGCAGGTTTTTGTCCTGGGCCGAATCCGTGTGGTGCTAAGGGTTAATGACAGTAGTTGTATTCAGTCGTGACAGTAATAGAAATACTTGGGTTCCACGTCCAGCGTCGAGCCGGGTGACGTTGCCAAAAGATGTAAAGATATGACTCATCATGGGCAGGGAGACAACCACAAATAATCGGTTGGATAATGTGCACAGTCTGACTCCGGTGTCCGCACAAACAACATGGGTGCTGACAGTCTGCCTGGAGCGCTTGTCAAACAGCCTACACATGATTAATTGGCAAGTTCCTGAGAAACGGAACAAGAAAAAACGGCCTGGTCCTTTACACCCTGAGATGGTGGAGTGAAGGAAGAAGATGGCTGATTCTGCAAACAGGCTATCAGCACACCGCCATTATGACCTGCCGTCTGTACATTTTCCAGCCAGCACTCCAACTCTCCCCCAGACCACGATGTCATGCCTCATGATATCATTTCCTCTGGGACAGCAAATTTACCCCTTCCACTTTTTTTTGCGACACAGTGGACATTTATCAAATTGGACAGGATTACCTCTGGGAAGGAGTGTGCAGGAACAGGATTGGGTCACACACAGTGGGTGGGTAAATGTGGGTCTCTCTTCTCGTCTTTCAAGCTAGATTAAATATCACTATAATCAAATTGCCAAGATGGTTGGTGGAGGACAAAGTCCATGCCTGCCTATGGAGAAGGAAGCGTAGCTCTGACATATGGGGTCCTGGGTTTTGTCATTTAGTCTAAACACGTCAGTAGGTTGTTTGTGTTAGCGGGCCGGGGGTATGGGTACAGCCTGTGGATGGAGAAAGAGCTCCATCATCAGTGGATCTCGTAGATAAATGCTTCAACCTAAGACCCCCTCAGGCAGGGGTCCACACTGCCAGCCATTGTAGCTCCGTCCCAGGCCAGCTCCAACTTTACTTTTATCCAGACTGTAGAACTTGAGCCATGGTTGGATCCTAACCGTAATTATGAGCTGATTATGGTCCAGAGGACATAGATACCTCACCGTTCTTCAGCTCTGCCATGATGAAAACACCCATTGTACATCTAAACCCTCTTACATATTAGCAGCACATTTCCCACCACAGCAACCTCAGTCGCTACGACGTCCCCGGCCTACAAACTGATCTGCTTTCATATCAAAACGGAGGCACGGAGGAACTTTATTTTGATTGGATGCAAAAGTATAAAATGAGGAAAAGGGGGCAAAATTCTACTGCAAGAAGGATTCAAAATAATTACAGATGGTACTCTGTGAATGTGTGTTTGACTTCAGTCACTCGGAGGGAGAATAAACAGAGGGCCGTCTGCTGCAAGGACAGAAGCACAACACTTAATCTGAATTACAGATATTAAAATGTCAAACCGGCTTATTGTGGTTGAGACTTGGTGTTGACCTCAGATGGCAGAGGAACTCAACTGCAACTGGACCTAACATGAGATGACAAGAGGAGGTGAGGGGTCTCCCGTCTCCCTGAGCGACACAGAATGGATCTGTCCTAAAACTGATTATGTACTTCATCTCAGAGGCTGCTTAGACTGACCTCACAATCCTTAATGTCTAATTCTTCTATCTTTTCAACTCTAACATCTTGATAGCTACACTGGTCTTATGAGTTAACTGGACAGGTAAGTTAGTTGTTAGTAACTTAGTCCTTGCACCAGATCCGATAGTCGGTATGTCGGTGTCACCTAGGGTACCAACACTTATAATTTACTAGGTATATATGCCTAGTTAGTATTTATGTATGACAGCCATCCAAGGGTGGTCGCAGTAGCCAGGTAGGGGTCAAAATTAAGAAGTATACAACATTATTTGTTTGATGACAAAGACTCCAAAAGGTATAGTTTAGACTGTCTTTATCTGAATGTTATTATGGTTTAAAATCAGTAAAAATGGTGACAAGGGTCAGTTTGTACAGCGGTCAAAAGGTAAAGTTGCTCCAATTCTCATAAAAAGTGTCAAAAACTTATTGGATAAGTTAACTGGGTTCTATAAATATCTTGCATTAGCTGTCATGTTTAGTTACAAAATTCAAGCAACTTTCCACCCCTCTCACACCTTGACAATGTAGCCTACGTATGCCAACCGTATTAAAAAAACACTGGCATATGCAGGCGTACGTCTAAGTTATGGGTAAGAGTGCGCTGAAGCACGCTGATATACGTCATAATACTTTAATTCCTTGTCATGGGCTGAAGAAACATAGCCTTTTAAAGCAAGTCCCTTGGTGGTTTGTCTGTTCCGGTGCATCTCTCAGCCTGAACCAGAGAACACCAGCACTTTGTGCCACAACAAGACAATTAACTTATTTTAAATGTTGAAAGAGTCACAGCGCTTCAATCATTCAAATCAGTGTTTATCACAGACATCAGTCGATTCTTCAGCATTCTGCATGCAATGAAATTAAGTCCCATGATCTACCACGACACAAATAAAATAAAATAAAATATTTTTAAAATTTACTCTCTTTGTCCTCCGTGTGGACGGGAGTGACCACACAACTGCGTACGCTCTCTCGATGACATGTTCGTCAATATCTACATGCACCACCTGCCAAACAAAATGGTTCTGCCGGCGGTAGAAACACAAACCAAGCCAGAGTTAACTGTTCCTACCCGCACCATGCCATGCAGTACCAACCTGGACCGCTGTCAGTATACGCTGGCTTAATTGTCAAGGTGTGACAGCTGCGTAATTTATTAGATATCCGCCTGCGTATGCCAGCGTTTTTAATACGGTTGGCACACGTTGGCTAAATCCTTAAGGTGTGACAGATAGACAATAGATAGTCTATAGCCAGTCCAAAACTGTACATTTTTGGAATTCCTATGTTCACACAATCTGGTATATTTTTCAATGTGATTGAACCATTTTTATATTTTTACCCCTGTGTGATCCTCCATTGACCCTGGGATGTCTATCCTACTTTTTCAAGTCCCTATAAATGGGTGACCAAAATACAATAAAACATTTTACCACCCCATGTGGTAGGAACCAACCTATCTGGTCCATGGACCAAGTCAGGTGTCTTCTCACCCCACATTAAACCCCATCATTATCAGGAACTTTTCATGCATGTCTGTTGATGACTCTACTTGACAACAGAATTACGCAAAAATGTATTTTCACTACTAGTGGTGGTGGAGGGGGGGGGGTGGGGGGGTGGAGAGACAAGGGACAAGAAAGAAGAAGAGTGACGTAAACAGACCCTGAGGTCCATCCATCCCCAGTGACCAAGAAAAAGAAAGATCTCATTAAACTGTCTTGCACATCTCCATTCTGGTCCAGACTTATTTTCAGTTTCATCAACATTACCAAACAAGGCAATTTCCAGCCTTTTTGGGTCCAAATAACCTCCTTGGCAGAGACAACAATGCATTCACCTAAAAAAACAAATATATGATTGAATAACCCCAGAAGAATGGCCTCGACTGAGTGTCCATGGAGGCTTATGAGACATCAATGAGAACTGAATCGCAAAAAAGAAATTTGTCCATCAGTATCTACATCCTATGGACTTTCTTTAATGGCCCCGCCCAGCTGGCCCTGTGTTCTTTTACTTTTTTCAACCAGCTTCCCCTCTACCCTTCTTCTCCCTCTCCATCCTCCTCTCTGTGTCTCTTGACCATTAGACTTGTCCAGTGTAAGTACCCAGACTGTGGTCCTGACCTTCAGCAGATGCACATCTCTGTATTTCTTGCTGAGGTCCACCTGGAGTAGTTCAGATCAGTTACTCTTCCATTTTATCCATTTAATGTTGTATTTCTGTGACTGATGTTGTGTTTCTGTTTAACTGGGGTAATGCTACTTTGCCCACAGAGTTGCATAAATAAAACAGAAATGATTTGAACTGGATTGGATGTTTTTGTCCAAGGCTCAGAGGAGGTAATGAATGAAATCACACACGTTGACTCCTGCAGGAGTTATTTGTAAGCTTTAGAGGCACTCAGGTGGTTTTTAAGTTCTCCACATCTCCAGTAAAACTTTAGATGGTTAAGGAATGACTCACAAAACCAAAGGTGAATCCTCGAGTTTGTTCATGACTAATGCTAAGCAACCTCAGTCCACTAGGGAGCGCTGTGCACCATGTTTTAGCACTTTTTATTATTGTGTGCTTGGGGAAATACTGAAAGTATATCCGTCTGTCCAACTTAACGTCTGCATTTCCTGCATTTCTGTACCTGTTAAGACCAAATATCCGGCTCAGGTAATAAGATCCAAAAGTTCTTCAAACTGAGGTCATTTTACGAGTTCTGGCATCCTTAAGAGGGTAATTTGGAGCAAGGCTTAAAGAATATATGTGAGGTTAGGTCAAGGTAAGAGGCTAGGTTTGGCATGTAGAGCAGAGAGTTTAGGTTGTGGATCAAATCTAATCCCTGAAGCTCTTTACAAAATGCGGTTCAGAGCCACTTACCTCTTGTCAGTCGAGCTGGACGCCTGGTTCATCTCACTGTTGGAAATGAAGTTGCGGATTTCTGAGAAGTACGAGTCCTCCTTCTCATCTAAAAGTGCATGATTGTCTGGCTCGGAGTTTGGCGAGGAGATGGTTGTTCCTAGGTTGGAAAGTATCCCGGACTGTTGGCTCACTGTCGGGGGAAAGACATGCACATACACACACAACTTTACTTTGACAACCATCAGAAATAAATAACAGATGATTATGAAGGAAATGCAAAATATCATCAGTGTTGTACCACAAGTTTTATGATTGCAATATATTTTATGGGGAATATCTCCCACATTATGCCATGTATTTATACCTTTTGTAAATTATACATAATGATGCACAATAAATCTTGTTCACACATTAACAATTCATAATGGAGTAGCTGATATAAGGGTGGCTGGAGGATCACAGGTTCAATGCCCAGCCAGACAGGCACTTGAGCAAAGTCCTGAATCATCAGGTTGTTGAGTGTGAATGTGAGGAGTGAACATGGAGGCGTCGCTGTAAAGCACTTTGAGCTCCATGTATCGACTTGAAATAAAACACTGACCAGGAATGTTCTCGTGCTCGTGCTTCTTGAGGTGCCGGTCGAGGTTGGTTTGCTGGCCAAAGCAGCGGTTGCACAGGTGGCATTTGAAGGGCTTCTCCTTGTTGTGGATGTTACGAACGTGACGTTGAAGGTTGGACGAGATGCTGAAGGAGCGATCACAGTATTTACACCTGCAGCAACACAACGGGTGGTTTGAAGGTGGGTTAACGGAGCCGAGGGACGATATTGCGAGCAGCCGCACATACGGAGTCGTGATGATGAGCAAAAACGTTATTAGTGGTAATGAATATGTTTCCACTTATGGGCTGTATCTCAGATTTAAGGGTCATTGTTTTTATTTGGAGAAATTCTTTTTATATTCTACAGAAGAGGAGCCCAAAGGGTCACAAATTATTGCTTTCGCTGAGTTAAGTCATGAAAAGAACTGTGTTTGGCACCACTATAATTTTATTCCTTAGCTTTTAAATAAGAGATTCATAATGTGATTTTGCCAATATGATCAAATTCCATACTGTCTGGAAACAATTTATAATTTTGACCGGATGGGTAGAAATTGATGTCAAGACTTTACATTTGGTAGTGACTTCAAAGATCATGTGGGGGCTTCCCCCGAGCAGCGCAAGAATGCTGGGAAGGAAGTAAGGAAAGGTAGCGTGATGTCAGCTGGCTGCTCGCTCAAACAATAAAAGCTAATTATGCTCACAGGTTCAAATTGTCAGGGCCAAGATGGACGAAAACGCGCCGAAACAGCTTATTTCTGTATAAATCTAATATGTCCCTCTTATATTTTGTAAAGGTTAGTGAGAAATAAACACTTCCAGTAAAAAAGAAGAAAAAGGCACATAAAGAATAGAATAGAATAGAATAAAATACCTGTAAGGCTGTTCCCCTGTGTGTGTCCGTAAGTGTCTCGTAAGGTTTGCTGAACGAGGGAAAATTTTCCCGCAATACCTACAAGGAGACAGTAGACAAAAAAGTAAAATACGAATGAGAAACATACTAAATATTTTATAACTATTGCAAACGGGACATGATGGTAACTTCTGGCCAATCCTGGAACTGACACCTGATGTCTCCTACCTGCAGGCGTAGCGCTCTTTGCCCTTGCGAAGGATGGCGTCTGAGATGGAAGGTGGTGGCGAGCGGAAGTTGAATAGCGGATGGCCCGTATGCTGCAGTGAGTTGGGCGGTCCATCCAGTTTTAGGGTGCCAAAACTCTCCAGCTTCTCCGCCATATTCTCCATAGCGGTCATCTGAGGGGGAGGAGATAGCAAGGAGGCAAATGTGGTGAGTAACAATGATGAGGAAAGAGGGGCAAGGACAAAATGGGGACAGATGAGATCAGGTATTATGATTAGAAATAAAATTCCACTTTAGGCTGGAACATGAATTGTATTAAATTTGATACTGATTATTTGTGAATTTTCAAAGAGATAAGAAGGCATTGACATATAACTCTGAGTTTGACCTTTCAATGTCGCCGAAGACCAAAAGTTACGTGATCAATACAAATGCAATATATGACTTCATATTCCAGTCTGACCAACATGTTGGCCAATAATAGTAGCCGATATGAGCCTTTCACTAAGATACTGGTATCAGTGTTGTTTCTGCTGATATGAAAACTTTAATTTTACAAAATAACCAATGTAAGAAAAACACTGGCTTTTGGAAATGGTGTCATTATATAGTTTATCCAAGGCATTGTTTACAATGCTGTCAAGTATGGCTGGGACCCTGTCACCCCTTGGTTACATTAGCTTTAAGAATCAAAGTGACCAGTTATCATTAAATGTGGTCCTTATGCTGTGAGCTATTTGGGCCAAAATAGATGAGGTGTTTTCTATGTAAATAGTGAGTGATAGGACACAGTGGTGACCAATTTAAGTGAAGGCATCATGGCGGCATGTTGGTTTGGTGCTTGAACAAAATAATCCAAATTAGCACAATATGTTCCTAGACAGCTCTATTTCTGTTTGTCATTTATTTCTCCTATGTTTTGTAAAGGTCAATAAACACTTTTAGGTGGCAGCAGATATATTGGTATCATAATTTTTTTACTCAGTAATATCTGCATTGGTATCGGCCCTCAAAAAAAAATCTATATCAATCAGGTTCTACTTCATATTACTGTTTAATCAGATCTTTAGGTGCTAAACATCCTGCACCAGGGTCAAATTTTGACCTTGGCTTGTGACCTTAACTTTAAACCAATTTTTCTGAAAACCAAATTGCTTTGTCTGCGACTGACCTCCAGTCAGTCCACTAAATATGGTTGAAATTAGATCAAAACTCAGGGTTAAAACCAATACTCCTGCATGCACTATCACTGTGTAACAAACAGGATCTGTGGGGGAGAGTGGAAGCTTTTCGGAAGTAGTACGCCAGAGGTAACCCTTGTTGATTGCTCTGAAGGAGAGTCACCTCACTGACATGTCACACACAGAGCACATTCCTCCACATCCTCAGTGTTTGCTTTGGTCTCTGCTCCATTGCTTTTATCTGCTCAAACTGTCACAGGCTGGCAAACTGATTTAATGAGGCATTCAAGAGCCCCCATTTTCTTCCGTACAATGTAGTTTGTTATGCCCTGAACCGATAGCTGCTTCCCCTCTACTAGGGGACAACCATGTAGGAGTTTATTTGTCAAAAACAACTTACATCCTTCCGTTTTTTGTGAACAGGGGACGGTAGAGACACAGTAGAGACAGACACACTGTCTCGATGTGTTTACTCGCAGTCTGAGAACAGGCGTAGGGGGAGCTGGGGGATTCCGTCATGAGACCAAATTAGAGGTGGCATTGTGTTTGGATGACTGGGAGGATCACAGTTGACACACTCTGATATGAAGAGTCTGCAGAGACCGCCCACCATCAGGATCCGGATCCATCAGGGAAATGAATTCCTCAACTTTCTTGTGTGTGTGTGTGTGTGTGTGTGTGTGTGTGTGTGTGTAGAGATGTCTTGCAGAAAATGCAGAAATTCAATCAAATGAATGCAAGAGGCTTATCTCAGGGCCAGGGATCACATCAGGAGCTTGGAACTAAATTTAGAATAACTTTACCCAGAACTATCCTGAAAAGGATGGATGCGGTACCTAGTTCTGAACTGACATTTTCAATGAGCTTCCAGTATGGTGATGATTAAGGAAATGCAAAGCAAATGACATTAAACTTTGATTCTTGCAGGTTTTTTTATTACTTTGTTGCATGATTCTATTTTATTGTTGTGCAATCTTCTGAGAACTCATGCAGATGTAAGTACTATATAGGCCCTGAGGCCTATGGTACCCATCCTTATCACGTGGATGAGAGTGTACGACTCCCCCAGGACAGGACGCCAGTCTGGCTCTGATTACTTCCCCAACCACAGCGGGTACCCACTTACAGCTGAGCGGACTGGAACAATGCAGATTAGGTGCCTTGTTCAAGAACCCAAACAGTTAGTATGAAAGGGATTTATTCCCAGGTCTGCATATTTGCAGGCCACCTCCTTACCCACTCAGCTACCTGCTCTAGAGCTCATGCAAAATAGTGGAAAAAAAAAAAAAAAAATCCCAGACTTGGTCCATCTCCTCAGTCCAACATTTATTGCAGTTTCCGTGTTCTTACCAGTTTATCTTAAAAAAATCTTCACTTCAAATACCATCAGCGTAAATACTGTACAGTAATGTCTAACAAATGACACAAGAATTATAGCTAAGAGCCGATTCCTTGGTGTAAAATAACAGAAAATAGCTCCTGTAACACATGCATGTTGGAAATTAGGAGCAGGTATTGTTGAATTTACATATAGCTTGAAATGAGTTTGTCAATGCCCTGTGACAGACTGACGGTCTGTCCACACTGTCCCCCAACTCTCGCCCATTGACCACTGCGATAGGCTCTAGCCCCCCCGTGACCCTTAATTGGAATAAGTGGATTCAGAAAATGAATGAAGCTTGTTTAAATACTTTATTATCATTATATAGTCTTTAAGTTGGCGACTTACAACATAATAGCATTGATTATTTCCCATCAGCTGACAGACCTGAAATGCACTCCATCCATGTGTGTCCATCTCTCAGTTTTCCTGCCAACATTATAACAGTACAGTAAAAAGTCTGTCTTTTTCCTAATTTTCATTTCTGCAGCTCCACCGTTGTAGCACTGATACTGGGTCAAATCTAAAGTTGCCACTCTTCAATAGTATGGCAAGTTTAAAACAAAAAAAAAATCCAGAACTGTTGGATTCCTTGGATCAAGCTGAGTTCAGCGACCACGTATGCTTACACTTCCAGGGAATTTAGACTCCGGTTTAGCATAACTCTCATAGTACTTACATTGGAAATATTACATAGGATGTTGTGCAAAAGGCAATATACTGTACATACAATAATGTACAACGGTGGTGTGTGAGGTGTGTGTTTGCCGTGTCTGTGTGTCAGTCAGCTGCTCTGTGTGTTTGTGCAGTAGGTGGTACAGAAGTAAACAGACACTGGGTGGTACGTACATGTGCTTTCAAATTATTTATTACGATTTACAGTGATAAGGTGTTCCTCAGGGTGATAGCCTGTGGGGAGAAACTATTCTAGTGTCTGGTTGTTTTGTTTACAATGTATACGAGGCGTTAGTGGCAGCTACGATTCTACACATTTTGCATACGATTCCTGCTTCACGCGCACTTCGACCATACTTCGCACTATGTGTGAATGGGCCCTTACCACTGTCGCCTGTGTGTTTGCTCTAGTGGTTGGTAAGGTTAGACCTTAGTTGTGTTACTCCAATTTACACCCTACCACAATTTAAAAAAATCAACTACACAAAAAATTCAACCAACAAATTTTGGCCAGGCTTCACAAAATTTGGTACAGTTGAGCTTTAGACAAAGTATCAAATTTATATTTATATGGCTGAAGATTCACCTGACACAGCCAACTGAAACTGGTGTTGAAGCAGCCAAATAGAGAATGAGGTCATATCTCAGCAACACTTTGATAAATCAAAATAACACTTGGTATGTGGGCTTGGAACCCAATTTCCGTTTAACTTCTAGGGAACTTCTTGAGGGGGATAGTCAGCAATAGGATGCCATGTTTTTTTTTGAGGTATCATGCTGACAAAGTGTAGGGATGGACACATCCATCATCCATCCATCCATTGCATTTTACAGGGTCCCTAGGAATATTTTGCTTGCCCATTACTAAAAACAGTCCATATTTGTGGTATTTTACTTGTGCATCCAGTTTCAGCTGCATATAGATGTTTAATATAAAATATGCAAATTCATATATTCCTGCTTTATGAAGCAAAGTCACAGTTTAGATAGGACACAGATTTCCAGGTCAGATTAAGCCGTTTCCACAATGAGAGCCCCACATTCTCCTGGACACAAACACAGGATGTCCTTGATGGACACGGCACTATTATCTAACTAGCCAGCCAGCCAGAGAGAAAAAAAACGTGGAGGGGGTTGAGCTATTAGCTGGCCTGTGGGCTCTCAGTGCATGAAACAATGCCACGACTAAGATTAGCGTGGTCGAGTGAGGCATTTTGTTACAATTCAAAAGGTTATTCTTCTTTTTTTTATATTAATACTATCATTCCTTGCAATCAAGACTGGTAGAGGTGGGGAGGGTCTGGGGACAGTCGAACAATGTGACTGATTATCAAAGGAGCTGCGATAACAGGCTGTGTCTTCTGAAAAAGGTAGAAGTGACGAGGTACACAGGCGCCATTCAGTAAACAAAGGAAGAAATCATACCGAACCCTTGAGAAAATAACATCAACACTGTGGAATGATGGTGCACAGGGCCCTATCAATCCAGGTTACAGCAGCGTGGGAGGCAGCACTCAAGTATTTTCACATAATACATGTAATGAAAAAATAGTTGATAGCATCTGGGAATAATCAGCCTGCAATACCTGGGAGGACAATCCTCTACTTTTATTCCCTCGCTGTAGTTTAAGTTCAAAAAGCATGCATAGTTCCTCTCTTAGATTATACCAAGTACATTACTTATGTTTGAGATGTGTGTGCTGCACGCGTACCTGTGGATGTGGATGGAAGAGTGGTGGCGAGGGCCTGAGGAACTTCTCCTTCAGAGCTCCTACAGGATCGAGCAGCTTTCTCTTCTCCACCCTGCTGGACCAATAGCAAGGCAGAGGGTTACGTACCAAGGTCAATGTTAAACCTCCAACCTCTCCAATTAACACAAACATCTACCAGCTATCTTGCCTTCAACAGCAACAACAACTACAGTAACATTAATAATGTCTATCAAATACCTTGTTTTATTACAAATTTCAGCTTCTGGTCAAATCAGGGCTGAAATACCTGTATATTGGGTCCATGAAGAATGCTGAGGGCTTGGCGTAGTGCAGGGGTGGCGGCTGGGGAGGTTGTGCCTGGGGTTGCTGGTGCTGGCCTATAGAGGACTGATGCAACAACTGGGCATGAGGATGTGGAAACCTAGGAGGGGTTTCATCCTTGATGGAAACCCCCTTGTTGACACCATAAACATGGTTCTTTCGATTCTGGGACTCAATAGCCACACCGTTATGACCACTACGGCTTCGGCTACTGATGCTGAGGTCCAGGGGCTGTTCCTCACTACTAGATAACACTAAAGGTCCACTGCTTGCCTTAGTAGTACTATTGAGGTTTGAAGGATTTGCAGGTTTCGGGGGAGCTATCTTGGTCTCCTTGGACTTTGTGGTGAGATCAAACGGTGACTCCGCTGTGGGTGCAGGAGCTAGTGGCACACCAGAAACCATCTTGTGCAACTGTTCACGAGATGATTTGGACTCTGCCTTGAAGAACATACTAGGATTGAGGGGACTTCGGTCAGTGCTGAACGGATAGAGCGAGCTGTGGAAGTTGGGCAGAAACTGGAAGGGGAACATGGAATGGTAGGGCAATGGGCCCATCTTCTTTTCCTGATGAAGACCAATCAACCCTGGACCAAAATACTTTTCAGCAATAGAGGCGATAGCTTTGATGGAGTCTGTGGCAGCTGCGTTGCTATTTGTGGTGGTCGGTGGGAGGGCTTGCTCATCAGGTGGAGGAAAGAAAGAGTGCTGGGATGTTGTAGAAGACAGGAAAGGACGGTCAATGGTGAGATTCCCCGAACTACACACAGCTGATATCAATGCACTGCTCGTGTCTTCTAAATGTTTGCCTTCATGACTAGAGACAGCTCCAGATGTCTTCCGTCTTTTGCCATTTCGTTCACGTTCACTCTCACCATCACTCTCAAGATCAGAACCATCACCTGAAGCAGTACCAGTGGTGGTGTCCAAATCTGTCCCACTTGTAGTATTAACATCTTCCAGGTCACTGCCATCAGACATGTCTGTCATCTTAGCTTTTGGCTTTGCTTCATTAGAAGACAAGTCCAGTTTGTTCTCCTTCTCTTTGTCTTCCATCTGACTCAAACTGTTGCCACCGTTGCTGTTTGTAGAGCTATCCAAAGACAGCAGAGGGCCATCAAGGGGACTCCGTGGCAACTTCACCTCCTGACTGTTGGTGCCTAGTGGACTTTTCAGAAGGGGACTAGGAGGCAGTAATGGTGGACGTGGGTACAGCGATGGGGGGAAGATGCCTGGGAAACCGTGAGGGAGGGATGGAAAGCCATGTGGCCCTGCAGAAAATGGCAAGCCAGCATGAGGGTGCGGTCGGGAAGGAAAGTAGTCAGTAAATCCTAAACCTGATTGGTTTAAGCCTGCAAGGTGAGGATGATGAGACTTGGCCTTTGCCATAATGGGGCTGGAACTCATGGGGATGCCGGTGGTGTACATTCCTGCTGGAGAACCATAATGGTTTTTGCCCTCGCAGAATCGTCGATGCTTGTTGAGGGAGGAGGTAGTGCTGAACAACTGCCCACAGTCTTTACACTTGATCTGGGTCCGGCAGTCGGCATGCATCCGCTTGTGGCGGCAGAGGTTGGAGAACTGTGTGTATGATTTGTGGCACACCTCGCCTGGGGGAGCAAAAAGACGCAGCCCATCAGGGCCTGGTTAAACCCATTTTAACACTGTCTCTAACTCTGTATACCAAATTAACTCCACATCAAGACAGTCACTGCTGATCTGATCAATATCTGTTAGAACAGGAAGTGTTTTCAAGAAAACCAACAACTCATTCAGTTAAAATTTTCCTGATTCATGCTTACGTTTTACTGCCAACAATTTGTTGAAGCAATGCAAAGCAGATAACGTGCCATGAGGCTAACATTCAACTCGGTCTGGTCCAAATTAGGTACAGATCCAAACTATACATTCACTTGTGCAACACACAAAGTTGAGCAAGATATCTGCATTAGACTTGCGATTGTGATCAAAATGAACCACATCACTTTTTAATCCCTTTAACACTGTGATAAAGGTTTTTCTTCTATGTCTTTCTTCAATCTTAATGACATCACAAAGATCTGAGCGAGAATAAAGTGAGATATCTGACTGCCTTTGTCTGCTGGTTCACTGAGAGGTGACGGTCTACTGCTTAAGTGGTGGGCTTGAACCACATGATCCACAGTTCAAATCTCACCAGACTGGAAAATCACTAAGGGCCCTTGAGCAAGGTCCTTAATGCCCCATTTGCTTCTGGTGTGCAGGTGAGGCATCACTGTAAAGCTCTTTGAGCTTCTCATTCAGATGGAAAAGCATTATATAAATGCAGTCTATTTACTTTCTCATTAACTTCTGGACACTTGTCATCAAAATGACATTTTTTCTCTCAAACAACTTTTTTATTGTACTTATGAAACATTCATCCAGTAACATAACATTGGTGGAAGACAATTTCATTTAATTAACCACCAATAAAATTACAAATGAATGTTGTCAAAACTTGTCTGAAGTGTTGAAGAATTTTGTTGGCAAAACTTTTGAAGGTTTGAAAACTATGAATGTGTTAAACATATGATTTACCAAATATTGTACAGTCAGTTTAAAGCAGATGTTTGCAAAAATGGCTGTGAATCATCCTTTGACCTTTTACTGTCATTGGAGTTTCATGTTAAACATGAAAATTGGTCCTGAAGGACCAGCAGCTCTTCACAAAACCAAGACTAAAGAGTAGAAGCACAGCTTTTTGGGCACTTACTGGCATTTGAATCCTCCCTAATTTGACTATGAAAAAGTAATGTATTTTCCAAAGTATACATCATGCTTCATTTTTTGTTTTTCACTAGTTTTTGGGAAGTCCTGCAACATACTCTGGTGCCAATTATACACTGAAAAATCTCACATTCATTATTAATAATAGTTATAACGATTCTTTATATCGGACTTTCTCAGAAATCAAAGCTCAAAACAAAACAAACTCTTAAGAATAAATGCTACAAATAATAAATACGCTACAGCAGTGCACAAAAATCCCAAATCAAAGAGCTGATAATACAGAAAAAGGTGCAATTTATACTCCAGTGTGACTTATAGTATATGGGTTGTTCCTCTTCAAGAGTTGTTTTTTTAACAGGTGTGACTTATTCTGAAGAAAATACAATATGTCAAGGTTGAAGTCAAACGAGAGGGTTGTGAGATAAATTTAGATCCCATATATCTTGAGTGTGTGACAATCTGGTGTTTGGTTGCCAAAATGCATGGATGGACATGTGGACGGACATGTGGGCGGAGCCTGTTTCTAAAGTTCCTGTACCATGACATCTGAGGCAAGGCTGCAGACAGCGGCTTCTGGGGTTCACCTAAAACACGCTGCATGCTGCTCGTGAAATCAGGAGCATTGCCTCCAATATACACTACAACAATGCAAAAAAAATCCTAAATCAAAGAGGTGATAAAATGACTTATACTCCAGTGCAACTTATGTATGGGTTTTTCCTGTTCAAGAGGCATTTATACTCCAGAATATATGGTATGACATTTTTCTGGCTACAAACCATAGGTTTTACAAAACCTGGTGACCTTTATTATCTTACTGGATTCTGTGTAATATGACCCCTTTAATAGGACATAAAAATACCAGAACGTGTGCAGAAGAACAAAAAGAGAGGAGACGCTGAAAATCAAAGTAGCATAGGAAGGAAAGCGTGATAAAGAACAGACAGACGTAGACGTCTAACGGAGACATGCTCCATCACGTTCAAAGATGCCACTTACAGATAAAGGGTTTGACACTGCTGTGGATGTGCTTATGCTGCTTGAGGCCTGAGGATGTGGCAAATGTCTTGCCACACTCAGGACACGTGTGAGCGCGTGCCCCCACGTGCTGCGAACGGATGTGGCGCTGCAAGTTGCTGGGATCTGTGAACACCTGAAATTTGAAATGAGCTCATCAAATATTCAACAAATGATTATTTAGCAACATAAATAAGTTGTTACCTGACCTGCATAGATAGCATTCTGAGTTAAAAAAAAGTGCTTAATTTTCATGGCTTTGCATGTTTTACATTTTAGTCCCGTGCACAAATAAAAGTTCCTGCAGAATATCTGAAGCAGAGAAAATCTGTGTGTCCTGTGCACAACTTACGTGCCGGGTATGCTGTACCTTATCACAATTTTCACACTCAAATCGCTTCCCACTGTCATGTGACATCTGGTGCCGGATGAGGTTGGACTTCCAGTTGAAGGCTTTGGGGCACTGGTCACACTTGTACTCTCTCTCCTCCGTGTGTACAATCATGTGTTGGCCCAAACTTGAGAAGGACACAGAAAATTCAGTACTTTTTAATGGCACAGAAAACCCATGCCGTAGTACACGTGTGCCGACCGTGCACGTTTACCTGTACTCATTGGGGAAGATCTTCTCACAGTCTTTGCACTCGTGCACAGGCTCATCGCTGTCCTCCCGTTCCTGTTTGAAGTCCTCTCTCAGAGTGTCAAAAATGGAACCGGCGCTGGAACATGAATACTTTTGGTGCCGCCGCAGCTCCAGCGCCGAGGAGAAGAGCTCGTCACAGTCGTCACAGCGGTACATCTGCTCATCTGTCCACACAAAATCAGATATTTAGGGTTGAACCTCTGCCTTAACAGAGTGAAACAAACATTTAAACAATCTGTGTATAGCAGAAAACACATTACAGTTCATCTTGGAGGTTGGTCATCTTCATCGTCGGCACGTCCAAACAATAATGTTTTGTCCCTTTGTGTTATTTTTTTTAAGCGTCCAACAAAGGGGTTGAAACTGTACAATTTCAAATGGCTTTTGATTTCTATAACTTGGGGGGAACCACACAACACTTAACTAGTTTCTCCACTGCTGCTTAAGAAACAACAATAGTGCCCTGAGAGCACAATGTCCCCTGCTGGTAAATGTTGCTTTGGTACAAGTGGTTGCTACATTCTGATAACATTTCAAGAAATTGTACCAGGTTTCCTGAAATTCCTCCTAAAAATGTGAGAGGAGTTGATTTCAGAATGCAGCCACCAAAGCATGAAACTGACAGAGTCTAGATTTGTTAATCAAAGTCCACAACTCTGGTAAAATGGGTCCAACTGGAATGATATGGAAATATGCATATTATCAACCTATAACAAGGACTTGTACCTAGTTGCATGAAATTTCTCCTAAAAATGTGAGAACAGTTGATTTCGGAACGCTTATTCCCTTTTTAGGATGGACAGACAGACAGACAGACAGATTGAAATCATCATGACATAATCCCCCTTTGGGCCTTTGGCCAGCAGGGGATTAAAAAAATGAAATTTTCTTCCAAATTGTAAATAATTGTGTTGTATATGCCTAATGAATCAACTCCAATTTTCCTAAATTTTTCATGCTGATGAGAATAGATTTTTAGCTCAATAACTCAAAAATTAAAAGATGTCTTGAGAAGAATTTGTAGAGTTTCTTGAGTGACAGAAGATCTGATTTCATTTTAAGGCAGATCCATATATACGTGTATGTGTGTGTATGTGTGTGTGTGTGTGCATGCATATGCATAAAATCTAATTTTATTGTTTCCTTTTGTTTTATCTATTATGTATTTCAAGAAGACACACACTGTCTGTGCTAATTTGTGTACAGACTCTGTGCTAACTGTTGACTTTAAATATGAAATTTAGAATTTGACACGGATGCACATTTTTGATTGATCCAGCAGGTGGCAGTGTGCAGCATGTGTCTGAAACAGTGCTTCAACACAGACATCATTAATTGTCAGTAACATTTTACACTTTTACTTTCACCTTCTGTGGACCATTTTTTCCTCATATTTGTACACGTAACAGGCGTCATGTTTCTCACCGTGGTTGCCAGCTTAAACTGTGACACTGGTGTCACGGTGTGTGCCTGCCAACCAACCAACCAACCAACCAACCAACCAACCAACCAACTAACCAGCCAACCAGTCACCCTACCAGCCAATCAACCAACCAAACAACAAAGCAACCAACCAACCAACCAACCAACCAACCAACCAACCAACCAACCAACCAACCAACCAACTTTATTTGTTTAGCACTCTAAAACAACCACAGTGCTGTAGTGAAGAATAAATAAAAACAATCAAAAAAGACATAGCAGTTCACATACTGTAAGACATAAAATTGTAAATAAAATACATCTAAAATGTGCTCCAGTTTTCAGCACGTGACATGGGTTTGTTTGTGCATGTCAGATATGTTGGCCCCAGGTGAAGGCAACGCCAAATCAGCAAGAACCAGGGGTGATTTTTTTTTTTTTTTGGGGGGGGGGGGGGGGGGGGGACGACGACAGTGATCCTTACATGTACTTTGTCTTCTATTTCACTGCAGACAGCCTGAACCCAAAATATTTCACATTTTGTGTGGTCAATGTCACTTCATTTGTTAAGCAGTTCTCAAAAATTGAGTGATCATGCTGGAAGGAGACAAGTGAGGGAAGCCATCAAGACACCCGTGACAGCTCTGAAAGAATAATTAGCTTCTGAGTGTCAGTGGAGAAACTCCACAGTGCAGCCTTTGTCTGTTATACAGTTACATGATGATGTGGTATTGAGGAGGATTTTCTGAAAAAGAACAGGCAACTCTTCAGCTGCAGTTTCCCGGAAGGCAAATGGGGAAACCAGAGCCTAGATGTGGTCACATTTCGAACCCTTCTCTACTTCACTCCAACATGAAGCTGTGATTGGCGATGCAACATGCAAATGTTGCATCACTCCCACTTTCTCCACTCTCATCCACAGAAGCCAATAATTCTTACATAACTGTCATGGGTCTCTTGGTGGCTTTCCTCACTCATCTCCTTGGTTAGTTTGTTCATCTCTCTGTTACGGTGGCTGAAAAGCGCAAAAACACTTTTACAAGAATTCCCAAAACAAATTTACAAAGTTCTGAAAGAAATTTATAAATGAGAGATTCTGACGGAAGGGGAATGGACCAAGTGACAGACATTTCCCTTCCGTCAGAATCTGTCATTTGTAAATTTGTAAATTTTATTTGCTTCAGGACTTCTTGTGCTCTGCCGTTTGTAAAAGTGTTTTGCACTTCCCAGCCACCATAGTGTGTCATTTTTAGCAGGATTACAAAAACTACCAGGCTGGATTGGATGGAACATGATGGATAATTGGAGCCACAATGGAATCCCTTAAACTTTGAAGTGCATTTTTTTAAATGTGTTTTCCTTAATGTGAAAAACAATTCTAATATAATAAAAAAATCAGTGAATTTCTCAAAAAATGTTAAATGCACCTCTCAGACACATAATAAGTGATCATAAGTATGACTGCGTGATTTACTGTAGATTCTGATGAAGTATTCAAACCAGATGAACAAACTACAATCGGGGGGAGGGTGCTTGCTCAAGAAGCTCTGCATCCTTTCACTGTCATTTTAGTCATTTAGGAACTATGGAATGTTTTCAACCTTCATCAGACCTGTATATTTGTTTTTGTCAATTGTGTTTGTAGCATGGCCCAAGCAGAAGGTCACCCCTTTAAGTCTGGTCTGCTTGAGGTTTCTTCCTCAAATCATCAGAGGCAGTTTTTCCTTACCACTGGTGCATGTGTGCTTACTCTAGGAGTTGGTAAGGTTAGACCTTACTTGTGTGAAGCGTCTTGAGGCAACTTTGTTATGATTTGGTGCTATATAAATTAAATTAATTAAATTAAAGACTCCCCTGATTGCTGAGCTTAGACGGGTGGCCAACTCTAACTTTTTTCACATGTCATTATGGTGTATTGTGTGTAGAATTTTGATGGGAAAAAAATGAATTTCCTCCATTTTGGAATAAGGCTGTAACATAACAAAATGTGGAAAAAGTGAAGCGCCGTGAATACTTTCTGGGTGCACTGTAAGTTTGATTCCTTGAAGATACAAAACAAAGCATCAAATCCTGCATGAATGTTATAACCTGTTGACCGTCGAGACGAAACAGGAAGAAAAATCTATTTTCCATGTGTTTACCTCTGTGGTTGTTAGTTACCACCGAACATCTAATGGTCCCACAGCAAACATTCAAATAAGATTGGAAATCAATTAGCAGTGAGATGTGGCCTTCGTTAAGGCTCTTAATTGCTTGTTCGGACGAGCGGTTTGTGGGACTGTAAGTGTTAACGGCTCACAGGGGAAACAATAAGGATGGTCTTCCTGGTCCACGCTGATAACCTTTACAATACTTCTCACCACCAAGGTCAAACACATAAAACCTTTTCAACAGCGAGTTCCTGAGTCCGACGCCAAGTTCAACAGATCAGGGAAAAGCCCGGTGGAGCATTTGTGCACGGATGTGTGCATGCGTGTGTGTTCTTCTATATGTGTCTGTGTCAGCAGCCACAGGCGGAGCGGGGTGGGGGGGGCACAGTGGCGCCAACCCGCCGTACCCCCGCTGCCACGACCCGAGCAGGCACCAACCCACGCACCGTGCCACTCAGGTGTCCCTCCGAGCCATGCACGCCCATCCATCATCTCAGGCTGCGCTAAATGAGTTTATCCAAAATGACTGAGAGTGCACGGCTCAGCTGTTTTCTACGGCATGTGACCGTTTACGCAGCTGGAACTTCTTGGACACATTAAAAGAGCATTAGAGTGGCAACATCAGGGTGTGTAACCTTGGGGATGAGGATAAATGACCTGCTGGTCAATGGACCATTACATTCGGCTCAAACGCTAAACTAACGAGCTCACTCTGACATCAGCGTGCGCGTATTTCACACACCGCGAGTGTTTTACTGTGACATGGTCACGATTTGCTCTGGAGCTTAAATAGCTAAATACATATTTTAAAAAGTGAAATGTTTTTTTTAAGTGGAAAAGTTCTGAGAATTTCTCTAAAAATCTTTTCACAATTCAAATGCATTTGAAAATTTCATAATTTTTAAAAATGACAGCTCTAGAGTTACAAAATGTTCTAATATGTATAAAGAGTTAGCCAACTGGACTTATGACAGGTACGACATGGTGGTGCAGCAATTACAACTGATGCCTCACACCATTGAGGTGTTCTGGGTTCAAACTCAACCTGAGGTTTGAGTGATAGTTGCGTTCTCACTTCTGGGGGCTCAGCTGAGCTTGGGACTTGAAAAATGTATATTAGCTACTCTAGGATGGTCGCTATAGCCAGGTACCACACAGGGGTCAAAATTTAAAATGCTGTATGAGAATTATATCACATTATTTTTCTGATCATAAATATTCCTAAAAGGTATAGTTTGGGGTGTCTGTGACTGAATGTTATGGACTAATGGGGTAAAAACAGTAAAACTAGTGACAAAGGTCAATTTCCATTTGTACAAATTGCTCCAATTTTGTTAGAAATTGGTCTAAATTATTGCTTGCGTGCACAAGTTTTAAAAGGAAGAGCTAGCACCTTCTGTTATGCTTAGTTATCAAGTTATATGGCAACATATATCATATGTCCAACCTGATCTCACACCAAGTTTATGATGGTGTCACAAAGAGTGATTTAATCTATTAGTTTGTGATTCTGTCATGAAATGTTACATTTTCATGACAGTATCACAAAATTATTTCATGATGGTATCACAAACTTTGGAGTGATACTGGCGGTGCATTGGGTTTAAGGTTAGGGTTATGGTTAAAAATAGTGACTGAAATGACTAGGTCACAAAAATGTGATGCATTTTGTCATGGTATCACCAAAACCAAAAAAACAAAACAAACAAACAAAAAAAATGCATAAAAAAGAAGAATTCAGTGGATATTCACCTTGTTTGACATGACTTTGAAGACGAAGTCTTGAACATGGTCAAAACTATTCCATTTATTAATCCTTAAATCTCAACCAGCAATTTACATCACTTTTTACAACAAATTGGAGCAACTTTAACTTTTGACCCATTCATTTATAAATGTAAATAGACCTTCATCACCATTTGTATGTTTTTTACCCAACCCTGTCTCACAGCAAGTCGTGATTCAGGAGCACGAAATATACATTAATCTACTGGTTCGTGATATTTTGACGAAAACCGCCTCATTTTCGTCACTGCAGCACAAATTCATTCTCATTCATTCCGTGATGGCTGCATGAAATTAAAAGTGAAGGGGGGGTTATTGTTAGGGTGGGGGGAAGGAGTAGGATTAGGCTATGGTTAAGGTTAGGGCTGGGGGTTGGAGTAGGGTTAGTAATACTGAGTTAAAAAAAAGCCCCGTCACAAAAATTAGACTCATTTCGTGCCAGGAGCACGAAAAAAACAAAAATAAAACAAAACGTGAGACTGGGCTGTTTTTACCCCATAACTCCAAAATGTTCACTCATTGATAGTCCAAACGATACCTTTTGGCAATTTGTATAAGTAGACAAATAAGGTGGTATACTGCAGTATGACTGGAGCATTTTTATAATTTGACCCCTGTGTAATCCTTCACTGACCCTGACTTGGCCACAGCCTCCACCATCACACATTTATCCCTATAGACATGTGACCAAAATGCCACATGAAGGATTTTGCCACACTGACCAACCACAGACTACATGCAGTGCAAAGATGTAAAGATTAGCCTAAATAGCCGGTATATTTGTCCACAGGTGTGTGTTTCTGCCCTGGTGACCTGTTCAGGGTGTGGCCAATCCATCCTTGGATAGACTCCGCCCTCCTGTGACCCTCAAATTGGTCTATATAGTGGAGGAGTGATGAGAGGTTGGTGCATATTTTAAACTGATTATAAATCAATGAATTGATCACACCTGGTACATGCAGGATAAATGCATGCGTGATTCTGTGAGAGTGCACGCAGAGTAAATAAAGGTGTATGTGTGTGTGTACGGCGCTGTATGTGAGCATGCATGTGTTTTCTCATTTAGTCTGGTCTGAGGAGGCGGGGTTATAAAGGGGAAACTAATAGCTCTCTTGCAGATGAAGGGAAGCACAATTATGTGCAGTTTAGCAGCTAATCTGGGAGCACGGGTGAGGCCTCGGGGGACTCCTCAAGTCCTCTACTTCAAATTCCTGCCCCGATAAGCAGACACGGCGAGGACGTGCACTGCCAAGCTGCAACTCCTCCACCGTTCTGTTTGTGTGAGGCTCAAACGTGCTGAGTCCTCTGCACACTCATCCTCTCATTTGCCTCAAACGCTCCTCGCTTTCTCTCCTTTCCTTCATCCCATTTCCACAGAAACATGTTGGCATCCTTGGAGCTTGATCGCCTCCTCACCTACAGAATCAGGGCAATCGGACGGAATTATTTATACGTCTGCTTCCCCTTTAACACACGGTTGCAAAGTGCCAAAGATTCCTGGGTCAAACCCCACCCCTGCCACATTTCTCCACGGAATATGGAGTTGCGTCCGGAAGGGCATCCGGTGTAAAACTTGTGCCAAATCAACATGCAGATCGACCTTGGCTGTGCTGTGGCGACCCCTCTTGAAAATGAGAGAGCAGCCGGAGGAGCTTACTCAAAATGTGCCACTCTACTTCCCCTCAATAATCCGGTCTGATTTAAGGTCCTGCTTTACTGGCAGGAGGATTCACACGCAAACTGAGCATCATATCCTGAAAACAAACAAAAAAGGTTCACAACATCGCACGAACATCTTGTTTTCTCTCAGCTTTTCTATAATCCTCGACAAGTCAATGGAATCATTTTTTCCCCCTTCTGCTGGTTCCATGGAGAGTGGAAACAACAAAACAGCATCACCTGACAACACCAATTCACCCCCCCCCCCCCCACAAAAAAACCCCAAGATGTTCAGAAACATGCAGCAAAACTACCACACGTTTCTGCTCAAGTCTGAAAGAAAAGCCCACAGTCAGCCAAGTCTGATGCTGAGATTCAACCTGATGCAGAAGTCAGGTTACTCAGAAAAGAGAATAACCAGAAAAAAAAAATGAAAGAAAAAAAGGAGTGTTACATTTGTAAAACAGAGACAGTCTGACTTCAATGGGAAGAACTTACTGTTATAATAGATAGATAGATAAACAGGGTAAATATTTCATAATGTAAAAATCTATGTTTTTCTGTGCTTTGAATTTTTACTTATTCTGATCATTTTCCCAAAAAATTCCTGATTTTGACCTTTTTTTTTTGTTGGTCATATTTGTATTTTGTATTTTAAAAATGGAAAATTAATTAAATGCAACAAAATAATTACAATAAAAACACAAAGCACTTCAAAATGCATTCACATTAGTTGTAGGAATTGTAGCCAAAAGAAGATTAAATAAATTACTGAAATATTAATATTCATGGAAAGCTTCAAATCACTGAACACACACAGCAGCTTCATAAAAATTATATTTTTCATTTACATCACAAACGATTTATATCATAATATCCGTCCTGGTTTTTCTTCTTGGCATCCATTCAAATTTAAACAGTCTTTAAGATGTCTCAAAATTATTTAGGTTAAAGGTGAGTTTCTGTTTTCAGCATTCTTTTAATGAGACAATAATTTATGAATGATACTTCTGAAAACACACAAAGGAAAAACTTAATTTGAATAAGCACTGTTTCATAATAATAATAATAATAATAATAATAATAATAATAATAATAATAATAATGCATGAATAATTTATTTATTAATTCATTATTTCTGCACTTATGATATTCCACATCAGCCAGTTAAATGTCCTGAAAACATTTTTAGTTGTTTCCTTTATGACAGGTGCCAACTGAGGCACGTTCACATAATTTTAAGGCACAATTGTCCTCATTATCTTCATCATTACTGGCAGAACACTTTGAAATCCCAGTTCTAAAAATGTCGTCAGCCAGATGCTTTAATGCGGGATTTAATTCCTTCCTGAAAATGCATCAAAAGACTAATTCACATAGTTGGCATAAAAAAAAAAAAAAACTGTCGGATGAAAATGTATTTTTCCCCCCCTCACATTAGCGGGATTATGGAGTGCGCTGCTGCTGCTTTCCACCAAAGAAACACAATATGTTGCTTGGAGTTTGTTTAAAACGTGCGCTAATGACGCACATTAATCTTACCTTGTAGGTTCGGTGCCATGGATCCCTCCGGGAAAACCCCGTCCTTCATGTAGACCAGGAGTTCCTCCCCGGCTTCTATGTCCCGAACAGCTTTATAATAAATCTGACACACACAGACAATAACATTTAGGAAGAATTCTAGATGTTAAATCATCATATCGCCAACATGCGTAGAAAAATATCTGAAGATGAACAAGATTGTTGTCATGTTCATAATAATAACAATTATAATAACAACAGTAACTCTTGTTTAAAATATGCAAAATTTAAAGGAAAATCCATAAATGCTCGCAGGATTTTACCATTTATACAAAGGGATTATTTTAATATCATAAACATTATACAAGAGCTATAAATTTTCTTATTTTTATTCTGCAAAAAATAACAACAGTAAAAGAGCATTTGTTTTTATTTTTTAAAACTGCGGATTAGATTTTAAGTACATTCAACATGTCAATAGAAAACAGGAAAAGTACAGCCACTGGAATAATAAAAATCAATAACAATGAATGAAACTGATAGAACACATTATTAAATCAGATGCACACTGCAAACGCCGTTTTTATCCACACAAACCACTCAGTTTAATTCATCAGTTTAATTTAAGTGATTATTTGGACATAGAAAAACAGATAGGAGAGATAAAATAATTCTGAGGCCATCAGGCCTCGAGCGCATTCTGTTCCGACACCCGAACACCGTACAAAACACACAACAACACACGAAAACACACAACACAACTTCATTACGCACAACTGTAATCAAACTTTGTAATTTACAACCACAATAAACACTCACACAGCCTCGAGTTTTCTCATTAAATTTCGAGCAAAAGTTTAAATCTGCTCCGCTTCAACGTGCAAGCAGACCAAACTCTCCTCTGAACGCCAGGGGGCGCTGTGCACCAATTCAAATAGACACGCTCACACACAAACACACACAGTCGCTGAAACTAACTTCTTGGATGAGAACAGCAAAGATTGGACTTCTTGTTTGTTTGTTTGTTGCTGTCGCTCTGACCTTTCGTTTGTCCGCGAGGCTGCCGAACAGTTGCGAAAGTTGCGCAGCTCCGCGCAGCGCCTCCAGCTGCAGCAGCGCGTCGCTCCCGGTGGAGTTCGCGACGCAGCCCATAGCGGCGGAACTGGACCGGGACCCGGATCGGCACCGGGACCTGGAGCCGGACGGCGGGCGGAGGAGGAGGAGGAGGCGGCGGACGGTTCGGCTCGTGGAGCTGCTAGGCTGAGGAGGTCGACTCCGTCAGTGCGCTCCTCCCGAAGGACGGTGCTGGTGATGATGATGTTGATGATGATAATGATGAGTTTCTCTCTCTCTCTCTCTCCGAGTCTCTCTCATTAGTGACTCCTCGTTGCCCCTCGGTGCTCTCACCCGTCGGCCACTCCTCCTCCTCCTTCTAGGTCTTATCTCCAGCCAAAAGCAGCGCGCGCTCGGAGGCGCAGACCCCTCCTCCTGTCCGTGGGTTCGATCCCAGTCGCCGCCGATCATCAATCTGTCACCGAGCGAGCGACCCGCTGACACTCACTTATCTTATTATAATTCTATGACGCGCTGATTGTATTTAATAATTTCTTACAAACATCTGTTCCACCTGAAATAACTTATATCACTTTTTTTTTAATCTGTCATTTTTTAAAAACTCCTAACAAGCAGTGTGCTTTGTCAGTCACGATGCCTATCATTAAAACTTATTTCTAATCCATTTTTCCCAAATCTAATATCAAAACAAAGATATTTTAAGACAGTAGTATCATAAAACTGGGAATAAAACTTGCAATATTAACAGCTTTTTCGTTTTTTTCCCCTCAATCATCCATGACAGAAAATGCAATCGTGTTTATGAAGTGAAATTAATAACACTAATACTTCTAAAGAAATCATGCAATGTCCTCCTCACAGTTTCCAAAAATATTTTTTTTAAATATACATTTTTATGTATTTTTATTATTTCATGTTTAACTGTAATTAGTAATATGAATTAATCTAATTTTTGCAATAAATCATATTTAAACAGAAGGTTGAACTGCTTTTCATTTGACGCATGCACACACACACACACACACACACACACACACACACACACACACACACACACACAGAAATATTTATTTATTTATAACGTTAGTATGTACTGTATTTGTTGTTTTGTGATAATTTCTTGCTGTTTGACCTGTCGTGACTTCTTCCTTTCTCTGTTCAGTGATCAGTGGACAGATGCCTCATTGATCAATGCCAGCCAGAGGGCCAGCCGGAGGGCCTTCACCCCCCCAACACACACACACACACACACACACACACACACACACACACACACACACACACACACACACACACACACACACACACACACACACACACACACACACACACACACACATGCACACATTAACCGTCAGACTTTGTACCGTTTACTTGGCCTGTGAAAAGCTTTGGCCTTCCAATGAAATAAATAGTTTTAATATAATTTTATAGAATTTCACACACACACACACACACACACACACACACACACACACACACACACACACACACACACACACACACACACACACACACACACACACACACACACACACACACACACACACGACTTGTTTTGAAATGGCAAACAGGATTAATTTGTAATCTGCCTGCTTTTTTGTGATATGCTAAAATCCAGTAAATCTATTAAGACAAACAAGCAAACAAAAAAGAAAACACTGATTTGTGATGTTGTAATTTTAGATCACACACAGACCTTTACCCCTCCAGAACTGTCGGTGGTGCTATACTTTTTCTGCTTTACACCCACAGCTGAACTCTTGGAGCATTGGCCATGTGATTTAGTTTGACTACATTAGCTGCAATTATGTTTGTTCTTCAAAGTATTTTTCTGACAAGCATGACAGCTGCATGTGAGCACTAAAATTTCCCGTGCAGGCTTGTTTTATTTTTTTCCCCTCATTTTTCTTCTGTATTATTTTTTACTTTGATCTTCACAGGCAACTAATTTGTTGGTGCGCACTTCTGAACCAGCAGCTGTGGCCTTGGTGACCCCCAGACCTAGGCTATGGAAATGAAAGAAACTTAAAAAACAAGCTTTTTTCAGCTGCCTGTAAGCTTGGCCACACCTGCTCCTAATTTCCATCATGCATGTGATGATAATATTATTTCCTGCAACCACATGTCCAGCAGGTGTCAGACAAGCTGTGTGCAAGTTCAACCACACCTGCTCCTAATTTCCTGCATCCACCATCCACCCAGCAGGTGGCAGATTTCAGCAGGTGGCAGGCAGGTATATGATACAATACATAAGCAAAATAAAGTGACTTTATCTGTTGATCTGGTGCATCAAATTTCTCCAATGTTTCAGCAGTTTATCCTCATTGTATCCCCTTTAAATTTGGAGACACATTTACAGGGGATATTAATATATGATTTTTGAGTTATCATGTTAAAATACTGGAAGGGATGGACTCATTTGTTTATCTATCTGTACAGTCACTAAGTGCATTGTACAGAGAACATGCATATAGTTTCCCCATATCGTCACCTCTGGTGATGACATTAAAATGTGGACTGAGCCCAGATATGTTGCAGACGCTTATGTACTTTTTATATGACTGGAAATGTCTCTATGTGAAGGGAGACAGACAACAACAAATAAATGAATCGCTAACACACAGACAAGCAGCCGTGCGCAAGTTATTAAAACAAATGCTGCACATATTCTGTGGCTATAACGGTGTAAATTATAGATGATTGCACGTTCATTTGTCCAAACCTTGCATCCTTAACGGCACACAAACAAATATGTTATCCACTCGCTCTTTAAAAAGGTTACTCTTGCATTAGAATTTGCTTTGCGTGCACATATTTCCATAAACTCATGCATTGTGCATGTCGGCCCGAAAAGAAAGAAAAATCAACGAATAGTGCACAATTCTGTTAAATTATACATTTGAGTGGCCACGTGTCTGTAAATAAATAATAAACGACTGGTCAGGCGAACAACAGCAAAGCAATTTGCTGAGTGCAAACACATCAGAAAGCAGGCGTGCATGTGGCCTTTCCCGCGGCACTGAGCTTGCCACAGTTTTGGCCGCTGCCCCGATTTTTTTCTTTGACGTTTTCTGGCCGTGGCGGGGGGCACTGATGCGAAAATCTTAAAAGGATTAGGCCGTTCGGTGTTGCTAGCCAATTGGTGCTTGTCAATCTCGGAGGCCCCCGTGTGTTTCTTCTCAGCCCAACCAGGCCGCCGGATGGTCGGGCTGGAAGTCTGAGGCTTAACGGGACACGCGGGCCCGTCCCCGCCGTGTGATGGAGTGACAGGTGGCAGATCAGGACACAAGCACAGAGAACGGAGACAAAGACGGCCAGGAGCAGGCGGCTATAGAGACAAAGACAGGAGGGGGAAGGAGCCGTGTAGGAAGGGATTAGGAGACAAACAAGAGAGGAGTGACAGGCATGTGGGACAGACAGAGAGACATACGTGGCCGCTGTCATTTACATTCATGTGTTCTGTCCCGTTTTGCCTGTTTTGACACGTTGTAGAATCACCAGGTCACGTCGGTTTGTTTGTCTCCAAAACTAATGAGGAGTCTTTCGGGGAACTTTGTGGGGACACAGTTCTTGGCTCACGTAGGACTAGATTATGCCCAGATTAGCACAGCTGGTTATGAAGTCATTGTGACAGACGATGATGACGTCTGTCTACACTGTCAAAAACAATTCCATGCTCGCGCAACACGATGCACTTTCTTCTTCACGGCTATCTGTTGTACACTGGTCACCAAAGGTGTGCATCGCTGCCATCAGGTGGCCATGAGTGGAAGTGACAAAGCTCTCTGAAAACAGATGTTTTTTGCTGTTAAATGTGGTTGTCATCTTAATTTCATGCAATGACAGCTAAACATCTGTTCTTATATTTATTACATATTAATTTTTTTGTTTTTATCAGAAGGTTTGGAGTTGCAATTGTGTTAAGATGAACAACAATACTTAAAATTCACACTGATTTATTTACAGAAACAAGCCCCTCATCGGCAGTCAACTTGTAATACCTCACCACGGGATGGCTATGAAGCTAAGAAAACTGGTCATCTTAAGAAATGTATTTTTCCTTTAGTGAGGTAAACACACGTTTACCTCTTTAACAATTGCCTCCGTGCTAACAAACAGTTTGAATGATGTTTTCACCAGTTCAGTGGTGACAAGAAGCGCTTTACTCTGTTTTCAGCTTGCCCCGCACCATGACATTATAGAGCCATTAGCCTGTGATGGCGTTTGCATTCAAAATCAATATTGCACTGATTTTTTTTTTCCCCTGGGCAAAAAGATGACACACAAAACATCTACAAATAGAGCTCAGGTTGAAAAAATGTCAGAGTTCCCCTTTAACTTGCACTAATATAATGTGAGGAATACTGAGGTCATAATCTACATGATGTGTAAGGTTACAAATAGAAAAAAAATATTAAAATTTTCATTAGTCTTATAATCAGCAATTTAAAAAGTTGCATTCAGTTGTTAAACTTACACAATCGCATGCTATAGAATGAATATCCAAAAAACAAAACAAAACAAAAAACTACAAATTTCCATCCTGATGTTATACAACATTATGCAATACATTTAATAAATAAACAAAGAAAGTTACAAATTATAATTATTGCAAAGTGAGTTTGTTGCTCAAGATGAACTCAAGTTATTATAAATGTTTGCTGCTTTACCCACATTTATGCAAAATTAATGTTTGCATACACTTTATTTATGCTACAGTCTGAAGCACTGGCAAACATGTTAATACATATTTAATATAACTAGTGCAGTACCCTGTAGAAAGTATGCATTCCCACAGAAAAGTGGGAGCTTTGTTGACGATCTTCGTCAAAGTTGGCACATGAGAACGTTCCACTTTGTGATAATAAAGCAAGAAGCGTCTGTGTGTCTGTCTATGTGTCTGTCTGTGTGTCTGTGGCTCGCATATCTCTCAGATTGTTTGTGTTTTATTCATTTCTTTAATTTAATTTATTTTTTTCCGTCTCTCCCCCGTGAACGCGTTAGAGATAGTCATCTGTTTAAGGTACAGAGTGACTCATCTTTGTCGAAGCTGGTGAGAATGTTCTGCCTTGGGCCATTAATGATGATGCGTTCAAAATACAGGTTTGGAAAATTAATCCTAAAAAGTTTCATAATAAAGGGTGCACATCATTGTGTCATGCACAAGCCATATCGGAAAGCTGAGGCTGATCTGACAAACAGAGAGATGTGCGAGTCACACACACACACACACACACACACACACACACACACACACACACACACACACACACACACACACACACACAAACTCACACACATCTTGTTTTATAGATAGATAGATAGATATGTAGGAGAAAATATTTAGCTCTTCATGTTATTGGTTGACACCATGACGTTTCACCATGTTTGAGCAGAGCTTCATTAATTTTGCATTTCTTAAATTTGTCTCATGGCAACAAGTTAAAAACACACATTTTTATTTTATTTATTTTTTCAAGTGTTTTCACCACAAACACAGAGGTAAAACTCCAAAACTTTAAGCTTAAAGTTTATAGTTTATATTTCCAAAATTACATTTGATCACATTTCACTGAAAGAAAGAAGATCCAAAACACTGTATTTTTAAATCAAATGTGTCATATTGAATAGCTGATATTTTATTCTGAACTTTGATCCTGATCAGTCACCTTTGATCGTGATCACTAATATTTGCTCTTGATTATCATGATTTGATGTTGATGTCATTTTCATTTAAAATAGTAATGTTATATTAATTTTATTTATAAAACAGTTTCACAATAAAAAGTAGAAAGTGCTGTATAATTTAACCAAAGTTAAAAGAAAAATTATACAATTACAACAAATATTCTGATCAAAAATAAAATCCCAAACTAACAACAAAGCATGCACAGTTATAAACAGCAGAATACAGGCTGAAGTCACAGGTCAAAAACATTAGGATTCCGTTATGAGAGGGTGGGGTGGGGGGTCAACAACCCTGCCCTCAGTGAGCAACTGTCCATGCTCCGCACCCCCCAAATTAAATAAGCCGGGTATCTCTCAGCCAATCAAGAAGTGGGAAATACCCGACTTGTCTAATCAGCTGTGGCTGCTCACAGCAGGTACACAAGGGAAGAGTCAGTGGAGGGCAGGTGGTCTCCAGGAGCAGGGCTGCTGATTCCTGCATTATGGGGCAAGCACTTGGGATCAGAGTCTAGAGTGGGAAAAGTTTTTCAAGTAAATATATTGACTGTCCTTTATGATGTCATTAGGGTAGAATGTTATGTTTTTCTTTGTAATGCAATTGCACAAGAAGAGTAGGTTTTCTTTTATGATGTCATAATGCAAGAAGTCTTTTGAGGACATATTAAAGGAGACTATGAAGTTAGTTAGTGGCAGGTACTAGGTTACTATCTTAGCTTAAGCAGTTAGAGATTCAGTTACGAATCAAGTTACTTTCTACTTTTACAAGGTTACAACAAAACAGTTACCCAGTAAAGATTCAGTCATTACTTACTTCTGTAGTCATCTATGACATATAATTGCTTTTTCTTTAAAATTGATTGACTTTGATCAATAACTGAAGGGAAGGCCCATCTCTAGACTCAAAGCCGACAACTAGACCAAATTTGATCAAAATCGGTTGATGTGTTTTTCAGATATTTTGCACAAAAGCAAACAAAATATAAAGACAAGAGACAACAAAAACTTAACTTCCTTGGCAGAGGTAATCAACACAGAGTATCATATGGAGAACCAGAAAATGTATGAACATGAAGCTGCAACATGTTAAGGGACAAACATGATGAGGGTCGGGGTCCAATTAAGGATTTGGTTTTTTTTTTAAGGCCATTGGCTGGATGTCTTTCCAAAATTATCGATGCCTGACCAGGTTTCTTCATAAAGTCAAGCAGCACAGAGACAGAGAGAGAGAGAGCGAGAGAGAGAGAGAGAGAGAGAGAGAGAGAGGAGAGAGAGAGAGAGAGAGAGAGAGAGAGAGAGAGCGCAGAGGAAGAGCGTTCCTTGGATAATGGTTATTATGGGACTCAGGAGTGTCAGGCTATTCTTCAGCCTCTTTACACGGGTCATTTCCTAACAGCACTGGCAACAAGCCCAGCCACAGACACACACAATAGAGCCATTCCTTGGTCATTACTAGCATACACATATTACTACCACAATGGTAAATAAACACACACCCACCCACCCACACACACACACACACACACACACACACACACACACACACACACACACACACACACACCACACACACACACACACACACACACACACACACACACACACACACGTACGCACACACGCAGATCCCATCGGACACAACAGCATCCACTTCCCCTTCATGTGCTTTTCCTCTCACACACATTCACACTACAAATCCAAGCAGGACATCGCTGTCCTTCCACTCACCTGGTCTCCGGTCAGATGACAGGCCACGAGGTTTTGCTCCTCAAACGTTGAGGCAGATCGGATATATTTCAGCCAGCTGCTACTGGGGGCATCCGGGCCAGTGTCCAGTGCAAATTTGATGTTGCCCATGTCATCCACCACCTGTTAGAGAGATGCAGGGAAGACATGAGAAAAGTTCATGGATCATACTGTAAATTAGCAGTAAACTGGTGCATTCCTCTGCAAAGGCCCTAAAATATCTTATTTGGTCATATTGAAAAAGTATTTTTAAATTTCCTGGCCTTTCCCCCCTTTTTTTCACAACCATCTCAAAATGCAATAATTCATTCTACTTCAGGTACGATCCAATCCACTGGATAAAGTTTTGTGAAAAATGGTTTATCTGTAAAATGTTCTCGTGATTGTTACCTCCACCAAACCGGTTCTGTCTTCAGCCATTCCTGGTTGTTGCTTTGTTTGTTTATTTGTTCATAGACATAATTAAAATGTTCTAATCCAATCTCCACAAAATTGTTGGAGTTGTCAATCATTCTGGATTGTTTTTAACTTTTTAATTTTTTGATATTTAAATAAATGGAATGGTAAATGGACTGCATTTATATAGCGCTTTCCCATCTGCATTAGACGCTCAACGTGCTTTACAATTATTCCTCACATTCACCCCGATGTTAGGGTGCTGCCATACAAGGTGCTCACTACACATCGGGAGCAATAGGGGATTAAAGACCTTACCCAAGGGCCCTTAGTGATTTTCCAGTCAAGCGGGGATTTGAACCGAGGATCTTGTGGTCTCAAGCCCAACACCTTAACCATTAGACCTTCACCTCCCCCTTTCAGTGAGTTTCTCAATAAGATTCAGATGATTTCCATGAAACATATTGGAATGATCAATTATATGACAAGAAAGAATCAGAGGAATTTTTGGTGTTAGTGAGGATCTGAATTTCTTTCTGTTCATTTCTCCAATCACAGCCACAGAAGCCTGTAACTTCTTCTGGGTTGTCTGGGTGTCTTGGTGGCTTTCCTCACTCTTCTCCTTCTTGCAGTCACTCAATTTTTGAGAACTGCCTACTCCACACAGATTTACCATAGAGTACCATACTGTTTGCATTTCTTCATAAATGATGTCAATAAAGTCCAAGACATATTCAGTGACTACTTTACCATCAGAGAGCCTCGTCCACAATGACCACAAAAGACTCTGAGCTGTCACTGATGTTAAAGGGGGCAACACACGGTATTAAAAACAGGGGGATAGAAACTTTTGATCAGGGTCATTTGGGTAGTTTCTGTTGTCATTATGATTTAAAAAGAGTAAACACATTTGTTTGACAATAAATGGCTTCACATGACCACTAACCACGAGTGAAAAAAGTTTTGTGTTATCAATGATATTCTCTGAGAAATGCCCAAAACAATGAAAAATCTGCAAGGGATTGGAAACTTTTATATAAGAATCCCTTTGACAGAATTAAAACCATCCATACACAGCACATGACCAACAATAAACATGATCAATTTTGCAAAAATAAATAAATAACTTTTTAACATATATCCCTTTGATAATCATTAAAGCCATCAGCCATACATCGTGCATGATGGACAATAAACATGATCAATTTTGCAAAAATAAATAAATAACTTTTTAATAAATAGCCCTTTGATAATCATTAAAGCCATCAGCCATACATCGTGCATGATGGACAATAAACATGATCAATTTTGCAAAAATAAATAAATAACTTTTTAATAAATAGCCCTTTGATAATCATTAAAGCCATCAGCCATACATCGTGCATGATGGACAATAAACATGATCAATTTTGCAAAAATAAATAAATAACTTTTTAACATATATCCCTTTGATTATCATTAAAGCCATCAGTCATATCATGCATGATGGATATTAAACATGATCAATGTTGTACAGATCCAGACAAGGATCAGAATTGACTCCAGTTGAAAGTAATAAAACACCTCAATTAGTATAAGAAATATAGCAAAAAATTAAAAGAAACTCTGAATCCCAATAACATCCAACATTGTTAATTTTTTCTGCAGAGATACACATTTTCTTAGTGCCCTTCTTGTAAATATGAACAGTTTGTCAGTTTTCTGGACTTGCTTCTTTGCGGATCTGACCCAAAATGCAATGCAACCTTGGACATGCCAGACACTGTTAGCTTGTTTACTGAAAAATGTTCTACCATACAATAAAAGTGAGCAATATATACTTTCCGATACAACTGAATGGGAAGGTTTGTCCAAACAGGAAGGTTTGTCCAAACAGCTGAATGGTTTATATATTGCAATAATAACACAATTTTTGAAAAAACAAAATGTTGTCTTTGGCCAGATTTTCCCAAAATGTAAGGTAATCCTTTCCAGAATAGGTCCAACACTTTCATTAAAGCTACAGTCCCTTTGAATATTTTACGATTTAAGTCATAAAAATGATTTCCATGAGCACCACAATAACATTGCACATGAACTTCTTCCTTCATGTCATCTGCAAGATCTCATGGAGCAAAGTCACACTGTTTGCTCTGGAATTCCTCCAAAACAAAGACTTTACCAGCAATAAAATTAGCTGCAATTTTACCATAAACCACAGAAATGACAGTACTTTATTTTAAAAAAAGAAAAAAAAAAAAATTTAAACAAGTAAATGTCAGAGCTGAGACGCCCTAATAGACATTAGTGGTCAGTTTTAATGGATTTCCATCGTAATAGTCGTTAAAAATATATATCACATTCCATAAAATTATGCACTTTTTCGGCAAACTTGCACCATTATTTTGAGGTTTCCATTCCAAGATTGTGTCATCACTTATTTGAAGTTTTGCAAACGGCACTTCATTTGTTTGTGAGCCGTTGTGCAAACACTTCCACAAGCAGACACTCCTTCGTGGCCGCGTTCAGATACGAGCAGTTTGAGTTGGACGTCAGTCGGACACTTGAATGACAGCCGCCTAACCTTGTCAATCCTGACAACAAGCTCAGGAAGCGGCTAAGGAGGAGCAAGGAGACAAACTGTGGCTTCTTTTACTTGTCCAAAGACTTTCTCTGGCACATATCAATCACCTTTTGTAACCCCAATGCCCCCCCGAGACTCCAAGAATGGGTTTTAGGTTACCCGCTTTCATAGAGAATGGAGAAGGATGGAGGTGGAGGTGAAGGAGGAGGAGGAGGAGGAGGAGACAAAGGACGCTTATTATGTTGGAAAAGACGTGAAGGGAAAAGCAGGAAGATTGACACCAGTTGGTCTGATCCTCCACGGTTCACTGTGAAAATTCCAAATGATGCTTTGCTTCATGTTGACCAATAGAGAAGATGATTTATGCATCTTTCCAACACTAGTTTGTGGGGTTTGTTGGTGGTGTTATGGAATCTCCAGGCGGCTCGGATGAAACCCCTGAGCTCACCCTCTCCACCAAGCTGGGGACGAAGCTCCAATTTCGCCCCAGTGCCGCGTGTGATACTGAGCCTGTGCGAATCCTCCGGGGAACAGCGGCCTGAGACAGAGCGAGTCCTCTAATTACATCTCCCAATCAGGCGGGCCGGACTCCAACGCTGACCTCTAACTTGACTCTCTGCACTCCTAATCACAGTCAAATGTCCGCTGAAGGAAACCGAGGTGTGATGGAGGAGAACCAACAAACTGTGTAAAGTTCATGAACTCCTCTAACTGGCTGCGTTTCTTAAAAAAAAACGCGTTTGCTTCCAGCTCGTAAACAGTCACGTTCGTCTTGTCTACACGTTGCAGAAGGCCTGTTTCCATTGGTGGACATGCAGGTGCCAGGCTTAGTGAGTAAATATGAAACGGGTCTGGCTGGAGGTGTGGAAGATCTGCCAGGTTACAACTGAAGTAACAAAAATTTTGTGCTACGTCGGGACGAAGGTGTGAGTTTGCCGTCCGCGCCTGCTTCATACTAACAATGCATGTTGGGGCTCCGGCTAAAAATAATTCATCCAAACCTGCTCCTGCGGGTAAGAATGCTCCGTACTTAAAGTGTAAATGCAGTTGGTGGTTGTGAGAAAATGCGGCAACAGTCGCTTTAATTTAATGAGTAATAAGAGCCTTTGATAGCAGCGAGAACACGTGTTCTACACCCTGACGTGGAGAAACAGTCTCACCCACACCTACTCCACCCAGGGCAGTGCAGTCAGGGTGCACTTGTCATGGGTGGGGGGGTTGGACCGCAACTGGTATTGGCTTTATGAGCGCATGAAGAAAATCTTCCAGGTGGTGCCAAAGTGGACGGAATTCTTTCCTCCTCCTTCCTTTTTGAGGTGTGAGGTGACAAAGCGGAGCTCTGGACAGACTGATGGCCACATGTCTACATATTGGATGTGGCAGAACGCATTCACACACACACACACACACACACACACACACACACACACACACACACACACACACACACACACACACACACACACACACACACACACACACACACACACCCTTGGCCCCGCCCCCTCTCCTCCAGGGCCTGCCCGGGGCCGTAATGAGCAGCAGACCTGTGTGCGTTGTGTGTATGTGTGTGTTGTCATGGAGTCCTGCTAACACCCCGTCTCCGGGTGGAAGCCTGATTTATAAGGCTTCAAATGAGGTGCAACAGAAAAGGAGCGCCAGACCAAGCTCACGGCTGATTGTTTGTTTACCTTTTCTTTTGCACCTCCTGTGTCACAAAAGAGGGAGGAGGAGGAGGAGGACCTGACTGGAAATGATCAGGTCAACAATTCTCAACAATATCATGTTGTTACCATGTCAAGGTAACCATTTTTTGGTTAAAAATATCAACACAGATGTTCTCGTCATTCTTAAGGCGCATTTATGCTCAATTAATGGATGTTAATCTATGTACAGGACATCCAGAAAATATTCACAGTGCTGCATTTCTTCCACATTTTGTTATGTTACAGCCTTATTCCAGAATGGATTAAATTATTTTTTCACTCAAAATTCTACTCACAACACCCCATAACAATAACATGAAACAAGTTTTTGGAGATTTTTGCAAATTTATTAATAATTAAAAAAACTAAACGATAAGTATTCAGAGCCTTTGCCATGAAGCTCAAAACTGAGCTCAGGTGCCTTCTGTTTGATCATCCTTGAGATGTTTCTACAGCTGAATTGGAGTCCACTTGGGGTAAATTCAGTTGATTGGACATGATTTATCTACCATCAGCTGTTGACATCAAGGAGATACATTTCACTTGCACATAACGACTCCAAGCGGCTCTGACAAAGAATCAATGTTTGATTTCTGCAAATGACAACAGCTGAGAAATAAGATCAGCAGGTTATAAGTTCAATCAATCAATCAATCAATTTTTTTTATATAGCGCCAAATCACAACAAACAGTTGCCCCAAGGCGCTTTATATTGTAAGGCAAGGCCATACAATAATTATGTAAAACCCCAACGGTCAAAACGACCCCCTGTGAGCAAGCACTTGGCTACAGTGGGAAGGAAAAACTCCCTTTTAACAGGAAGAAACCTCCAGCAGAACCAGGCTCAGGGAGGGGCAGTCTTCTGCTGGGACTGGTTGGGGCTGAGGGAGAGAACCAGGAAAAAGACATGCTGTGGAGGGGAGCAGAGATCGATCACTAATGATTAAATGCAGAGTGGTGCATACAGAGCAAAAAGAGAAAGAAACAGTGCATCATGGGAACCCCCCAGCAGTCTACGTCTATAGCAGCATAACTAAGGGATGGTTCAGGGTCACCTGATCCAGCCCTAACTATAAGCTTTAGCAAAAAGGAAAGTTTTAAGCCTAATCTTAAAAGTAGAGAGGGTGTCTGTCTCCCTGATCTGAATTGGGAGCTGGTTCCACAGGAGAGGAGCCTGAAAGCTGAAGGCTCTGCCTCCCATTCTACTCTTACAAACCCTAGGAACTACAAGTAAGCCTGCAGTCTGAGAGCGAAGCGCTCTATTGGGGTGATATGGTACTACGAGGTCCCTAAGATAAGATGGGACCTGATTATTCAAAACCTTATAAGTAAGAAGAAGAATTTTAAATTCTATTCTAGAATTAACAGGAAGCCAATGAAGAGAGGCCAATATGGGTGAGATATGCTCTCTCCTTCTAGTCCCCGTCAGTACTCTAGCTGCAGCATTTTGAATTAACTGAAGGCTTTTTAGGGAACTTTTAGGACAACCTGATAATAATGAATTACAATAGTCCAGCCTAGAGGAAATAAATGCATGAATTAGTTTTTCAGCATCACTCTGAGACAAGACCTTTCTGATTTTAGAGATATTGCGTAAATGCAAAAAAGCAGTCCTACATATTTGTTTAATATGCGCTTTGAATGACATATCCTGATCAAAAATGACTCCAAGATTTCTCACAGTATTACTAGAGGTCAGGGTAATGCCATCCAGAGTAAGGATCTGGTTAGACACCATGTTTCTAAGATTTGTGGGGCCAAGTACAATAACTTCAGTTTTATCTGAGTTTAAAAGCAGGAAATTAGAGGTCATCCATGTCTTTATGTCTGTAAGACAATCCTGCAGTTTAGCTAATTGGTGTGTGTCCTCTGGCTTCATGGATAGATAAAGCTGGGTATCATCCGCGTAACAATGAAAATTTAAGCAATACCGTCTAATAATACTGCCTAAGGGAAGCATGTATAAAGTGAATAAAATTGGTCCGAGCACAGAACCTTGTGGAACTCCATAATTAACTTTAGTCTGTGAAGAAGATTCCCCATTTACATGAACAAATTGTAATCTATTAGACAAATATGATTCAAACCACCGCAGCTCAGTGCCTTTAATACCTATGGCATGCTCTAATCTCTGTAATAAAATTTTATGGTCAACGGTATCAAAAGCAGCACTGAGGTCTAACAGAACAAGCACAGAGATGAGTCCACTGTCCGAGGCCATAAGAAGTTCATTTGTAACCTTCACTAATGCTGTTTCTGTACTATGATGAATTCTAAAACCTGACTGAAACTCTTCAAATAGACCATTCCTCTGCAGATGATCAGTTAGCTGTTTTACAACTACCCTTTCAAGAATTTTTGAGAGAAAAGGAAGGTTGGAGATTGGCCTATAATTAGCTAAGATAGCTGGGTCAAGTGATGGCTTTTTAAGTAATGGTTTAATTACTGCCACCTTAAAAGCCTGTGGTACATAGCCAACTAACAAAGATAGATTGATCATATTTAAGATCGAAGCATTAAATAATGGTAGGGCTTCCTTGAGCAGCCTGGTAGGAATGGGGTCTAATAAACATGTTGATGGTTTGGATGAAGTAACTAATGAAAATAACTCAGACAGAACAATCGGAGAGAAAGAGTCTAACCAAATACCGGCATCACTGAAAGCAGCCAAAGATAACGATACGTCTTTGGGATGGTTATGAGTAATTTTTTCTCTAATAGTTAAAATTTTGTTAGCAAAGAAAGTCATGAAGTCATTACTAGTTAAAGTTAATGGAATACTCAGCTCAATAGAGCTCTGACTCTTTGTCAGCCTGGCTACAGTGCTGAAAAGAAACCTGGGGTTGTTCTTATTTCCTTCAATTAGTGATGAGTAGAAAGATGTCCTAGCTTTACGGAGGGCTTTTTTATAGAGCAACAGACTCTTTTTCCAGGCTAAGTGAAGATCTTCTAAATTAGTGAGACGCCATTTCCTCTCCAACTTACGGGTTATCTGCTTTAAGCTACGAGTTTGTGAGTTATACCACGGAGTCAGACACTTCTGATTTAAAGCTCTCTTTTTCAGAGGAGCTACAGCATCCAAAGTTGTCTTCAATGAGGATGTAAAACTATTGACGAGATACTCTATCTCCCTTACAGAGTTTAGGTAGCTACTCTGCACTGTGTTGGTATATGGCATTAGAGAACATAAAGAAGGAATCATATCCTTAAACCTAGTTACAGCGCTTTCTGAAAGACTTCTAGTATAATGAAACTTATTCCCCACTGCTGGGTAGTCCATCAGAGTAAATGTAAATGTTATTAAGAAATGATCAGACAGAAGGGAGTTTTCAGGGAATACTGTTAAGTCTTCTATTTCCATACCATAAGTCAGAACAAGATCTAAGATATGATTAAAGTGGTGGGTGGACTCATTTACTTTTTGAGCAAAGCCAATAGAGTCTAATAATAGATTAAATGCAGTGTTGAGGCTGTCATTCTCAGCATCTGTGTGGATGTTAAAATCGCCCACTATAATTATCTTATCTGAGCTAAGCACTAAGTCAGACAAAAGGTCTGAAAATTCACAGAGAAACTCACAGTAACGACCAGGTGGACGATAGATAATAACAAATAAAACTGTTTTTTGGGACTTCCAATTTGGATGGACAAGACTAAGAGACAAGCTTTCAAATGAATTAAAGCTCTGTCTGGGTTTTTGATTAATTAATAAGCTGGAATGGAAGATTGCTGCTAATCCTCCGCCCCGGCCCGTGCTACGAGCATTCTGACAGTTAGTGTGACTCGGGGGTGTTGACTCATTTAAACTAACATATTCATCCTGCTGTAACCAGGTTTCTGTAAGGCAGAATAAATCAATATGTTGATCAATTATTATATCATTTACTAACAGGGACTTAGAAGAGAGAGACCTAATGTTTAACAGACCACATTTAACTGTTTTAGTCTGTGGTGCAGTTGAAGGTGCTATATTATTTTTTCTTTTTGAATTGTTATGCTTAAATAGATTTTTGCTGGTTATTGGTAGTCTGGGAGCAGGCACTGTCTCTACGGGGATGGGGTAATGAGGGGATGGCAGGGGGAGAGAAGCTGCAGAGAGGTGTGTAAGACTACAACTCTGCTTCCTGGTCCCAACCCTGGATAGTCACGGTTTGGAGGATTTAAGAAAATTGGCCAGATTTCTAGAAATGAGAGCTGCTCCATCCAAAGTGGGATGGATGCCGTCTCTCCTAACAAGACCAGGTTTTCCCCAGAAGCTTTGCCAATTATCTATGAAGCCGACCTCAGTTCAGTCTTCATTCTTGAACTGAATACTCACAGTCAATGCAGTTCAATCCTGAAATTCTTCTCCAATCCAAGCTCTTCCTTTATTCAGTCATTCCACCTCCACTTCATCCTTCCACTCTTTTTTATTCCACATTTGATTCTCTCATTTCTTATCCAGTGAATTATTGTGTCATCAAACTCAATAACTACAAATGTATGACAAAGTATTTATTTTTAGGCCATTTATTGGTAATTTCATGCTGACATTAAATAAATGAGAATGCAAAAATACAAAAGATATTTGTGTCCGACGCACACTGCTTGTTGTGTGGGCCGCCAGAAGAGGAGGTACTGCTGGCCCACCACCAGAGGGCGCCCTGCCTGAAGTGCGGGCTTCAGGCACGAGAGGGCACTGCCGCCACAGACACAGCCGGGGGTGACAGCTGTCACTCATTATCTCTTGACAGCTGTCACCCATCTACACTACATCATCTCACTCCATAAAGACCGGACGTCATCTCCACCTCATTGCCGAGATATCATCTACCTGTGAAGGTACTTTTCTCTGCTGACTTAAATCATTGAGTAATAACCTGAACTTCTTTGCAGCCGTATTCCTGTGGCGTTTCATTATCTGTGGATTGGCGTAAAGTGTGATCATCGACGGCTTCGCTTCACACTCCAACCAGATAAGTGGTGTAACAGGAGCTGCACGAGTGTGTGATTAGAGGTGGAGGTGACTTTCCACCTTCTGACTGTTTTTGTTACTGGGTGTGCACACACCCACATCTCACTGTTTGTGCTCCTTGCCAGCAGTACCAGATCCGACAGTCGGGGATGGTGACCACCTGGGAATTCGGGACTTGGCGGCTCCAGTATTCACCAGGTTCGGTGGCGGTGGAAATCGTGTGGTTCCGGCTCTTCTCGGAACAGACGTCTTCTATCCTCGAGCCTGCCCACACGTCACCTTGGTGTATTGACTGCTATCAGATTCTGTGATTGTCTGTATAATCGTTGTGCACATTCACAACATTAAATTGTTACCTTTTGGCTCATCTATTGACCATTCATTTGCGCCCCCTGTTGTGGGTCCGTGTCACTACACTTTCCCCAACACTGCTGTGGTGTTATTCTAACTGAAGCCAATTAAAAGGAGACCTGAAGTAAACCATCGGCTTATTCAGGCAATTAATTATGTCCATGTTACTCATACTGTCCAAAAAGTGACTTTATTCCGCAGCTTTGGGAGGCATCGATGTACCTGTCAATGCTGCGAGTGAATAATATCTAATATTTTGCTCTAGACATAACTTTTTGACTCTGGGTTTAGCACTGTAATTGGACTGCACTGCCACATGTACACATGCACACGGACACAGACACAAAGAGCTTCCAATGTGTGACTGGGTGAAAGAAGCGGCTCAGAGTGGACAGGATGCAGAGAAAACTCCACAGGAAGCTGTGATAAGAGCACGACACTTACGCCGCTCCTCGGAACACAAAGGGGAACCTTTGACAGCCAGGAACCTTTAATGGATGTCTCGGCAGGCCCTCTCCTCCGCCACTTCTATCTGACAGATGTGTGCGGCACGCAGGGCTGAATTAGAAGAGGAAAGTTGCTCGTAGACACTGGTGACAAGGTACATATTATTTCTGTTTGACGGAGGGCAGAAAATGGAAATGGCAGCTCTGAGAGCGGCGGTGATTGTGAGTTTGATGTGAGATGGAGATAGAAGGAGACTTACAGCATGTGAGACATGAACGCTGCTTATTGTGCGTCTCCAAGGGAGTATTTTTATGAAGTGTGACCTTGTGCATTGTTGCACACTCGTGTTTTCAGTGTGTGAACACACCCTACTTTACATGCGTTTATATGTGTGTGTGTGTGCGCGCGCGTGTAATTCCATTCAAGAGAGAATAATTTATCAAAAATGTATCAAATAGCTGTGTAAAAAAACATTAAACTGAAAGGAAAATTACCTAAAAAATGAAGTTGGAAACATGAGCCTAATTATTTGTTTGCACTGGGGGATACTGCCCCCTGTTGGAAACCACTAACACGGCAATGAACATGTAGACAGGTTCAACCCTCAACCGTCTTACACACGCACATCCTTTTTGTGTTGGTCTGATTTATATTCTGTGAAGGTTTGACAGAGGAACTAATGGAACATTTGCCCCCCCAAAAACTAAATATGGAGACATTAGTTAGTATCTGTGTGCTTCCCAGTGAAGCAGCTAGGGGGCAGCCTAGTACGAGAGGTCTGCTGCTGGAAGAGCAGAAGTGGAAATGAAACTTCCTCGTGTCCCTGCAGCCATATGCACAAACATGCACGTGTATGCACAAATGCACGAGGTGTGTGGTAGCTGCACACAATCTGAAAATGGTAGACAAAGATAGAACTTCACACGTACGCCGCTTTAGCTCGGCGAGAGGGCCGGCCGCGGAGGCAGAGCAGCGACACTGACAGATTGAGTGGCTGTGATGCGAGCTGCCGCGCCGCTTGTTAGAGGTGTTGCAAATTAAGGTGCAGGATGACTAACAAGGAATAAAGAAGTGTGTGTGAGAGTGTGTATCCTCTCTGGAAAAAGGTCTGTTTCCAGTTGAAGCCCCCCCCACGTGCACGCACCCACACAGGTGACTAATAAAGCGGCTGACAGAATACAGATCCCCACAGCCTGCGATGTGTGAGAGTGCACATGTGTGTGTGTGTGTGTGTGTGTGTGTGATGGATGGAGGCCTGCAGAGACGAGGGTACCCCACAACATCACTCAGCAGCCAAATCAGTGTGTGTGTTTGTGCACGTCTACATGTGTTTGTGTGGAGGTGAGAGGTTGATGTCAAACGTTTTCTAAGAGCAGGAATTCAAAAACACATGAACAGACATGGAAAATGAGACAAACACTGAATCGCTCCCAGACCAGGATCATCGTCAGCAGAGAGATGATTGAAAAGCGGAACTTGAATCTGATCAGTGTCCTACTTCTCTTCTGTTTGAGGTCACTGACCTCTGAGTGCTGCCTGGGATCCGGCTCTTTTTCGCTCTGCATTGTCCTCGCTGTGAGATTTGGACACTGATTTTTTCTTTTTTCCATGAGGCAAATCTTAAATATTTTTATGAATGCTGTTCTGTTTCACTGTAAGTGCAGCGCAGTTGCACAACTGTTGCTGGAGTCAAGATGCTTCTCCAGAGGGTGTCGTACCGCATGACATAGAAAATGTCATTCTAATTAGACACTGTGGTTCAGAGCTATGCAAACAAAGCTGCATCAAATATAGTCCACAGCCTCTGCATGCACGCCCCCTGCACGCTGAAAACACACTACATCACCTGCACACTGCAGGACCACCAAGCAAACACAACTACCACATGTGAACTCCAAGACAGCATTTATCAAACTGCAGCAAAAAAGCATTCACATGACTTTTCCCATTGTTTTGGTTCTTCTAAAATTGGCAGATTTGGCTGATGATGTACCTTCACACGCTCAATAATTTAAATGAAGCCCATGGCTTGTTTGTCACACACAGTACATAAATGAACCGCTCTGAAAGGTCATATTTTGCATTTTTTAATCTATATTTTGCAATGAATCACTTTGGGAATAATTCTGTTGCTGCTGTCCAGCAGAGGACAGTAAGTGGAAGAAAAGTGTCTAAAGTCTTGTAGCTACGTAGCGTCTTTTTCTGGTGGAAAAGCACTGAGAGAGCGCCCACAAACACTTCACCCCAGCGGCTTCTGTGTGGAAAGAACAGCCTGCGACGATTCTGCGACAACAATTAACACCTAAAGACAACTTTAATTATGGTGATAAAAAAGTCCTCACCACTCAGGAAGAACCATGCATCTGTCCAATCCGCTATCACAGATGAGATTTTTTTTTTGTCTTTATTGTGGGAAATTTTGAGGGACAAATCAACAAAAATAAACATCTCCTCCCAGCTGCCTGAAAAGGTGCTGCAGTGACATTACAGCATCTTTCAAAAAAAAAAAAAAAATCAGGGATTTTCAAATTAAAAGCAGTAGGTGCTGGGTGTGGCTTCTTGTTGTTATTTGTTTTGTATAGGCAGCTGCATGCAGTCTCATACCATTCTCATTTAGAGCAATTGAAAAAAAGATTGTAACCCCCCCCCAAAAAACAAATGCTATAAGGACATGGCGCCTAAAGTCTTAGTTTGCTCAGAATGTCATTAATATCTGTACACCTCATGCTCCATTCACATGTAGATGGTTAAAAAAATGTTAGAGAATAACCTCTGTCATCTATGAAGGCAGATGACTGATATGGTTGTTCAGTCCTGTATTGGCCGTGAGGCCCGTTGGTGCTTATCTCTGGATTCTGTAGCGTCACACAGATGAGAGTCTACAACTCCCCCTGGACTTGGATGCCTGTCCAACGCAGGTTACTTCCACAGCTGAGTGGACTGAAACAATGTAGATATGTCTTGTCCAAGGACACAGACAGGTAGTGTGAGCAGGATTAGAACCCAGGTCTCGCTCCTTATCCACATTCACCACAGTGGATCTGGTATGGATCTGCATACTGACTTGGTACATGTTTCACACTGGACGCCCTTCCTGATTCCAGATGTACATGGACAATGGGGCACAGTTGGCCTTCAACTGTTTGAGAGACAAGTGCACTAATTTAGTACCGTCAATTTTAGCATTTTGCAAAATGCCAGGGTAAAACAGGAAGTTCTCAGTCAACAGTTTGTGATGCTATATGGTATTTTTTTCTTTCTGTTATGTAACTATGACATTATGGCCATTGACACTGATAGCATTTTTCTCTGTACATGATCCCACATGCAGGTGCCTCATTGTTGATGACCCCATAGCCGAGGGAAGACCAAGGTGACACCCACTCTTCACCTGTCTGTTACAGAGAAATGATTAAGATGATTATTATTTTTGAGAGGTGGAGATGGACCTGCTGTCTCCTTGAGTGGCTACCATCCAGAACCCAAGGTGGTTCCACGGTTTGGTGGACGTGGTGATACATGGAACTCATGCATCGTCCCAGACCTGTGTTGACTTGTAATATGACCCAAATTATTCCTCACACTCACTCACTCATCTTCATCTGCTTATCCAAGATCAGATTGCGGGGAGCTGGAGCCAATCCCAGCAGTCACAGGGCACGAGGCCCAGTACACCCTGAACAGGATGCCAGTCTGTCACAGGGCCACATATACACAGACAAACACATTCACACCCTCACACATGCCTACGGACAGTGTAATGTTCCCAGTCCACCTAACTTGCAGGACTTTGGATGTGAGAGGAAGTCAGATCACCCGGAGGGAACCCACACAAACATGGCAAGAACATGCAAACTCCACACAGAGAGGCCACAGGTGGGAATCCATCCCATGACCTTCTCGCTGTGAGGCAACAGTGCTAACCACTAAGCCACATGCTGCCCAAATTATTCCTGGTAATGCAAAATCATGTGCCTCTGCACTTAAATAATGTCCCACTCTCTGTCTTTCACCATCACTGAATCAAGACCAACATTTAATTTGTTATTGTCACCGCGGAAAGCTGAAAAGTTTGAAATTTATAACTTTTGACAGCAGGTACCATCGCAGTGTGCACTCTGCAGCTCTCACAGCCAGCTGTGGCGAAAGGTTCCATCATCCCGTCATTGAAAACAAATGAACATCTGGGATTCTGTCTGTGAAAACTGCCAACATGTGAATGCAGCATGACTTAAGTGTTTTGAAACATATGTAGCTCAGTTCACACTTCATTGTTTCCACCAGCGATGGATCGCTAGCTCTACATTCAAGTCAGCCAACTCATGTAGAGGCAACAGCAGCATGTAGTATTGAGTTTGGCTAATGGACTCCGATCATCATCACTCCCCTCAGACACTTTCTTGAGATATGAGGGAGTGATGATTAGACACACATGTTCCCCCCCCCACCCCACCGGAGCCCACAGGTGGGTGCTGCGGAGGTGGCAGGGCGGAGCATCAGCAGTGATGTGGCAGCAACCAGCACCGGCAACCAGAAGGGGAGGTGGGAAATTGTAGCGTCTTAAACTGCACCCCCGCTCCCAATTTAGAGGGAGTGATTTAGGGGATCATATTATCTGTATGTTTTAGTTGTAGATATTTGGTTATTGGGTGTCAAAATCCAGCCCCTCCATGATGCTGTGACATCTGGGTAAGTAAGTAGGGGATTGCCTATTGGTATGAAATATGGTGGGGACCGTGTGTGCCCTGTGGCTGCTACAAGAACCATGAAGGCCCAGTAGGAACCCTGAACTAGAGACGGCTACAGGGTTCTGGTAAAAAAGAAGTCCTCAATAGCAGATCAGGTGGAACAGGTGACGGTTTGTAACCCAACAGCTGTGAAGTGGATGAAGGCTGCAGCAGGTCCTCAGACTCTGATCGTCTGGAATTTTCCACATTTTGGACCAGGCTAAAAACTTGTCAAGGACCGTGTGTTTGTCAGGGTGCAGCTACATGCCTACATCAATCAAACCCATGGACAGGTGTCTCTAGATCAACCCTGGATGCAGAACTCTGCCATCCCATCCAGGAATCAACCTAGAGACAATCTTTCTCCCCACCGAGAGACTGACGTAGTTTGGTCTTTATGTGAATAACGTATATTAGTGTACATGTCAGTTAGATTTTACAACTGCACATCCAGCATAAGAACTTTGAGCACAAGGACACCTCAAAGCTGTGTGCGGAGCCCCCTGCTCTACACACTCTTCACGTATGACTGTGTAGCCTCCAAGAACAACACCAGCATCATTTTATTTGTAGATGACATACAGTCATCGGACTGATCTGCGGTGGGGACGAGACAGCATACAGGAGAGAGGTGGCAGATCTGGTAGCCTGGTGTCGCAACAATAAACTTCTCCCCAATGCAGACAAGACCAAAGAGATGGTTATTAATCCAAGGAGGAGTGGGGAGCTGCACACGCCACTATACATTAATGAGACAGGGGTGGAGAGGGTGAAAACCTTCAAATTCCTTGGCACTCACATTAGTGATGATCTCACCTTTACAACACCCAAGATATCATGAAGAAGTCCCAACAGAGACTGAACTTTCTGAGAAGACTGAAGAAGGTGACTGGCATATCAGACAAAATTTTCAGCAACTTCTACAGGTGTACGATTGAGGGTGTCCTCACCACTGCCATCGCAGTCTGGTACGGTAACTGCACAGTCCAAGACAGGAAGGCTCTCCAGGATGTGATTAAGACCTCACAGTACATCTCTGGGGCAGCCTTCCCCTCAGTGCAGGACATTTACCAAAGCAGAGTCCTATGTTTTTGGTATTTAACCTTTATTTAACCAGGTTAGTCCCACTGAGATCGAGATCTCTTTTATAAGGGAGACCTGGACATTTATAACGGTTACAATTCACCTAACCTGCAAAGGCCACTGGTGGGAATTGAGCCCATGACCTTCTTGCTGTGAGGCAACAATGCTAATCACTAAGCCACCATGCTGCCAAAAAACCTCTGACACACTGACCCCTCCACCACCTGATTGACTGTTATTTCACTGTCATTCCTCTCCTCTTTAATACTGCAATCATCCTCTAAGCATTTATTATAACAGCTCTGTTCACTATTTATGCATCTATGCACCTTACGATTCTTGCACAGCAGGAATACTGCTTAAAACTGCACAATATTGCACAAAATTGGCAATACTGCATAAACCGCACATCCTCACATGCTCTAAACTGTACATCCCTTTAATAGTGTATATAACACATTATTCAGTCTAATAATGTGTATTTTATAATGTGTTTTTAAATCATCTGATTTGAACTTTCTACATGCAGATTTTCTAGGGAGAATGAACAGAGTAAGAATTTCACTGTGTGGAATAACTGCCTATTTTTTACTGTGCACATGACAATAAAAAACTCTTAACTTAATGTCACCACTCGGGTTGCCTGCCAGAACTCTCTCACGAGTTCCCCTCATATTTGGGAACCTACCATGTTTACTCTTGCTGATGATGGATTTTTGTTTTTGATATACTTGAGAATCAAAGATTTTCATTGATATTGTATTTTTTACATAGACTCAGTGAAATCGCCATTAACTCCACTTCATGCAGCCCCTTGGACGTGCTGAAGTACTTTTTAGCAAACCTGAATGTTGCATGATGCCTTCCTCCTCTTTGTCAAAGTTGAATGTCAACATTTCTCTTTTTACACCTTTGTGATGTTGGAACATCTGAAGACGTGTTTGATGCCAAAGTGTAAGACAAAGGGATGTGAGCACCAGAGGTAGTACAAAGTCACTGTCAAGTCATTCTCAAGTCATGAATCAGCAAGTCCCAAGTCAAGTCTCAAATCATAATGACCACCAATTGTTTGCTGACTTGAGACTTGACTTGGGACTTGCAGATTGATGACATGACAATGACTTGACAGTGACTTTGTCTGGGAACGCTATAAAACAGACCAGAATCCGGCACACGATGTTTAGCTAATTTGTCACAATTGGCTGCCAAATGTTGCTGAAATAAGAATAAACATATTAAATCTCGTCTGTGCGTTAACTCCAGATAAAGAGTTGGTAGCAGAGTGAAAGTGTTATCAGACTTTTTATGGATTTGTGTGTGCATTCGTGGTGTTAGCACACTTGCGTAGCCGCGCCTCACCCTAATGACGGCTAAATAGTAAAACTGTTCTAAACCCAAAACAGTCACGCGACACCCTCACACATTTCTTTATTGAGGTGATCTTTGTGTTGAAAATTACAAATGTAACATGTGCGCGGAGCAGCAGTCTGTACTTTATGTTAGGATTTAGAGCGTGTGGTGGGTGTGAAGGTGAGCAAGGCGTGTTAAATGTGACCCGTTTTATCTGGGCCGGGCAGCCATCGACATAATTAAAAAGCAAGCAGGCAGAGCAGGGAGGGCCCGGGGCCTTGTAAAAACCATCTGGGTTGTAGCATGTGTGAGTGTCAGAATGCAGCCCTGCTCACTAATGACCCAACTTTCCTCACTTCAGTCTCCTTTTCTACAGTCACCGTCACACAGATATCATATATGCAACACGCGAAACACATGACATGAGCTTATGTCAACCCCAAGACGGGCAAATGTCACCACTGTGTAACACTGATCAATTTAGAAAAGCAATTCTAGGTGAGAATAGCGAAAAAGGAAGAAAGTCCAATACAGGTCCTCAGGACCATTGGTGCCCGTGTTTATCACCAGATACAACAGCTTGAAGCAGAAGAGAGCCGATGACTGCCCCCGGACAGGACGCCAGTCTGAGACCATGCAGATGAAGTGTCTTGTTTCACAGCACAGGTAGCGTGACTGGAAATCAAACCCAGGGCTGAGCTGCTTGTCAGAAAGGCAAGCAAGTGGTAAGTGTCAATGGTCTCAGATGAAGCTCTACTGGCAGTGGGCGCTGCCAGGGATTTTGGGCCCCACGAAAAGAAATCTTACTGGGCCACCCCCCATATTAGTTTGTCGGTATTATAATTATATTTAGGGCCTCTCTGAGCCCCTGTCAATCATGGGCCCCTAGAATCCTTCTCCTTATTCTCTCCTTTTCGGCACCTCTGCCTACTGGAAGCAGAACAAGTTGCAGTTCCTTCATTGGCCACTTGAGGCTGGCTCCAAAAGTGAAAACTTCCCATTCAACTCCATGTTAAAATGTCCATATTTAGAGTGGAAATAAACATGTTTACAGCCTGGTACAACAAACAGTTTTTGTCTCTATTGATAGTTTCCTCCTCCATGACAACTGCACACGGGGTGATTTTTTTCCTGACTTCTTAGTTTGAGGTCGTTTAGTCATAAAGTTCTGTATAATTGGGGGTGAGTGGAGCACATCGGTAACTCAGTCTGCTTGCTTTGGCTGCTTGCTGTTATGAGGCCGTGTCTGTCTGTTCATTCGCAGCAATGGTTGTGGCCAAGTGGTTAACTGTGCTAGTTTCCACTGCGGAAGGTTTACCATTCAAACCCCACCACCTGCCCATTCTTCAATATGGAGTTACATCATGAAGGGTATCCGATGTAAAAGTTGTGCCAACATGCAGCTCCACTGCGGATCTGCTGTCGCGACCCGAGTGAAAACAAGGGAGTAGCTGACGGGACTTACTTTGTTGTCATGTACTTTTATTATTGCCATTTAATATTATATATATATATATATACGAGGTCTATTAGAAAAGTATCCAACCTTATTATTTTTTTAAAAAACCATATGGATTTGAATCACGTGTGATTGCGTCAGCGAAGCTTGAACCTTCGTGCGCATGTGTGAGTTTTTTCACGCCTGTCGGTTGCGTCATTCGCCTGTGAGCAGGCTTTGAATGAGGAGTGGTCCACCCCCTCATCGTTTTTTTCATTGTTTAGGAATGGCTCAGAGACTGCCGCTTTGCTTGATCAAAATTTTTTCAGAAACTGTGAGGGACATCAAAGTGGACACCATTCAAGAAATTCAGATGGTTTTTGGTGAAAATTTTATGTGCTTCAAAGAAATTACGGAGTGTTACTGTCGCTTTAAGGACGGCCCAGAGTGACTGGTGGTGCGCCACGCTACGAAGCCGCCATCGACAGGCTGAGCGACAGAACATGCCAGAACATGTCCTGTGAGGCTTCATCACAGCGTTGCTTTGCGCCATGCGGCACCGCCGTGACGCACGGAATTCCTCCGCACGTCTGTCTCAATGTGCCGAAAAAGTGCTGATGTCCACGTCTTTTCACAATTCCTGTGCTAGCCAGATGACATCCCGGATAAAACACAGCATCCAGTTTGGAAATGAACAGCACATTCCACTGTTACAGGAGTTTTTGTCATGGAAAGAGGAGCGGAGGCTTCGCGCGTCGCGGCGGTGCCACATGGCGCAAAGCAACGCCATGATGAAGCCTCACAGGACATGTTCTGGCATGTCCAGGCACATCCACAATTTCTCAGATAATCACTCGATGGAAAAACCACTGACAGCTGTCTGAACGCCATCTCAAAGCCGTCCTGTGAGAACAAAATGGAGGTGGTGTTGTCTCGGTCCAGTAGCGAATCCATCGTGTCATGGAAAGCCTCCGCTCGGCTTTCCATGACAAAATCTCTTGTTAAAAGTGAAATCTGCTGGAAAATGGTTGATGTCCAGCTCTTGTGATAACCAGAGAAATTGCACACGATGGTCACGGATCCATACAGCCATCCGTTTAGAAATGAAATGGTCGCTCAGCCTGTCGATGGCGGCTTCGAAGTGGCGCACCACCAGTCGCTTGGGCTGTCCTTAAAGTGACAGTAACACTCCGTAATCTCTTTGAAGCCCATAAAATTTTCACCAAAAACCATCTGAATTTCTTGAATGGTGTCCACTTTGATGTCCCTCACGGTTTCTGAAAAAATTTTGATCAAGCAAAGCGGCAGTCTCTGAGCCATTCCTAAACAATGAAAAAATGATGAGAGGGGTGGACCACTCCTCACTCAAAGCCTGCTCACAGGTGAATGACGCAACTGACAGGCGTGAAAAAACTCACACATGCGCACGAAGGTTCAAACTTGGCTGATGCAATCACACGTGATTCAAATCCATATGGTTTTTGAAAAAAATAAGGTTGTAAACATTTTCTAATAGACCTTGTATATATATATATATATATATATATATATATATATATATATATATATATATATATATATATATATATATATATATATATATATCAATCAATCAATCAATCAATTTTTTTATATAGTGCCAAATCACAACAAACAGTTGCCCCAAGGCGCTTATATATATGTATGTATGTATATGTATGTATGTATATATATATATATATATATATATATATATATATATATATATATATATATATACTCAACAAAAATATAAACGCAACACTTTTGGTTTTGCTCCCATTTTGTATGAGATGAACTCAAAGACCGAAAACTTTCTCCACATACACAATATCACCATTTCCCTCAAGTATTGTTCACAAACCAGTCTAAATCTGTGATAGTGAGCACTTCTCCTTTGCTGAGATAATCCATCCCACCTCACAGGTGTGCCATATCAAGATGCTGATTAGACACCATGATTAGTGCACAGGTGTGCCTTAGACTGCCCACAATAAAAGGCCACTCTGAAAGGTGCAGTTTTATCACACATCACAATGCCACAGATGTCGCAAGATTTGAGGGAGCGTGCAATTGGCATGCTGACAGCAGGAATGTCAACCAGAGCTGTTGCTCGTGTATTGAATGTTCATTTCTCTACCATAAGCCGTCTCCAAAGGCGTTTCAGAGAATTTGGCAGTACATCCAACCAGCCTCACAACCGCAGACCACGTGTAACCACACCAGCCCAGGACCTCCACATCCAGCCTGTTCAACTCCAAGATCGTCTGAGACCAGCCACTCAGACAGCTGCTGAAACAGTCGGTTTGCATAACCAAAGAATTTCTGCACAAACTGTCAGAAACCGTCTCAGGGAAGCTCATCTGCATGCTCGTCGTCCTCATCGGGGTCTTGACCTGACTCCAGTTCGTCGTCGCAACTTCGCACAGCCATTGAAGAGGAGTGGACCAACATTCCACAGGCCACAATTGACAACTTGATCAACTCTATGCGAAGGAGATGTGTTGCACTGCATGAGGCAAATGGTTGTCACACCAGATACTGACTGATATCCCCCCCCCCCAGTAAAACAAACTGCACCTTTCAGAGTGGCCTTTTATTGTGGCAGTCTAAGGCACACCTGTGCACTAATCATGGTGTCTAATCAGCATCTTGGTATGGCACACCTGTGAGGTGGGATGGATTATCTCAGCAAAGGAGAAGTGCTCACTATCACAGATTTAGACTGGTTTGTGAACAATATTTGAGGGAAATGGTGATATTGTGTATGTGGAAAAAGTTTTAGATCTTTGAGTTCATCTCATACAAAATGGGAGCAAAACCAAAAGTGTTGCGTTTATATTTTTGTTGAGTGTATATTATTTGTACCTCATTTTCTTATTTTATTGTATTGTTACAAGTATTATTATTATTGGTTATCCTTACACATGCTGTTTGATGCACATTCTCCTCTACTCGCAATCATCTTGTGTGTTTTTTAAGAGCTGACATAACATGTGAATTTCTCCACTGTGAGATCAATAAAGTCTTATCTTATCTTATCTTATTATTGGAATTTATTATGTTTAGTGCATTGATTCCTGGGAAAGCCAGACATAAATAGTTATTATTATTATTATTATTATTATTATTATTATTATTATTATTATTATTATTATTAATAATAATAAATTATGCCTGATTGTTCAATGTACAAGTCACATAAGATGTGTGCATTTATTCATAGTAGCACTTTAGAACACATTAAAATCACTTATATGTTTGCAAGGTTTGGTAGGATTACTTTGAAAGAATACATGTGGATTACATGTATGTATACATTTGGAATACTGATTACTGAATACTGATTACTTTTGGATTACATTTCAAAGTAATCCTACCCAACCTTGCATGTTTGCAACAATATATAATGATATAGTAGATAAGAAAAAAATAATTGTGATAAAAATGATAAAAGTGAAACAGGGCTCATGCTGTGAAATAAATTCAGTTAATAAGAACAATTACACACACACACACACACACACACACACACACACACACACACACACACACACACACACACACACACACACACACACACACACACACACACACACACATGCACACTCAACCAGCCTGAAAACGTGTGCTGGCATGTAATCCAAGAACTGCATGATGTAGAACATCACAAATGTTTCTCCATCATTAAATCAGAATACAAGTTGACTTAATGACATCCACCATCAATAAATCAAAGGTTTTATTACATTAACCAGCTTTGCACTGTTTTGTCTGATGTCGAACGGTATAATTGTTTTGTTACCTTATTACAAAACGCCGTTTAGTCGTGAGTGTAAACCATGTGGTCCTTCAGTGACTCTACGTGGAGAGCCTCACTGTGTTATTTTTAGAATCACACCTCCATGTCCATCTCTGCACCTCTGCTGCTCGTCTCAACGAGCAGGTTGCCATGTGCCAGGTTGCCAGGTTAAAGTAACTTTAAACAGGAAGTGCATGAGCTGTAAATGCGAGGCAGCGAGTTTTCAGGCTGGACCTCGTTAATGAAATGTCTTTGTGTTATTTACAGCCCCTTGTTAAAATGCTCTCTCTGTGTGTGTGTGTGTGTGTGTGTGTGTGTGTGTGTGTGCACGCATGATGACGTGCATGCTTGCATTTGCTGTCTCGTGTGTGTTTTGTACGTGTGGATGAAAGCCGTGTGTATGTATTTTTTTAATGCACGTGCATAGAGGGGTTAGCGTTGTGTTCCGTCGGTTTTACTGGTGAGCAGCCTTTTATAGGCCGGCCTACTTTATGATATGTATTTAGGGCAATTAGTGAGCAGATATATTGGCTCATTATAGCCAAGCAGGTGCAGTGGAAATGGCTGAAATATATGAACGGTACATCAGGGTCACATGCTGTCCGTCGCCGCCATGTGAAGCACACGATCCAGGCTTTAGCCCCTCCTACGTGTGTGTGTATACGCGTGTACACTGAAACACAGCTTCCTGGACATAACGTGTACTCTGAGTAGGACTTTTATTGTCAGTCACTTGCAGAACAATAACATTCTGCTAATCTGCCAACTAGCTAATTTTTTCATGAGAGGATTAGCCTTCCTGCTAATCTTGAAAACCATTAGCGGACCTATTAGCGTTCATTAAATTTAGTTTACTTTAAGTTTACTTTGCTAACATTTAAAAATAAATACGTATACTCAGGTGCAACCTATATACCAAAAAGTCATGGGTTTGTTATTCAGAATAATAACTACAGTAAATATTTATATTGGACTTTCACAGAAATCAAAGGACTAAACAACAGTAACTCCAATAATAAAAGAATAAATGGCAAACAGTGCAGAGAAAATCCCAAATGAATGAGCTGATGATACAGGAAAAAAGGTGCAACTTACATATATATATGAGTTTTTTCTTTTATAGAGGCCTTTTAACAGGTGTGATTTATACACTGGAAAATATGGTAGTATGAGTTTATATCATGTGGTGATTGCAGTACTAAACTACTTTATGAGAGCTTTTGAAAAAAAAAATCCCTGAAAAATGTTATTTATGTTTTTTGTGGAACTTTGTGCCACCATTCTGGATTTATGGTAGAAATCCCACAAGATGGCACTTGTGAAAGTAATAATGTGGACATGGTACTATCAATGAGTGTATGGCACTACTGGGTTAGCAGTAGTATTACTGCAAAACATTCATATATTGTTAATACTGCAGGGTGTCAGGGTGTCTCGTACCTGCACCTGCGTCCTTTTTCCACTCACAGCCACAGAAGCCTGTAACACCTTGAGAGTTGTCCTGGGTGTCTTGGTGGCTTCCCTCACCAGTCTCCTTCTTGCACAGTCAAACAGTTTTTGAGAAAAGCCTACTCCAAGCAGTTTCACCATATAGTACCATACTGATTGTATTTCAAAATGATTAATGGAAGTGTGGGTGGCACGGTGGATGAGGGCTGGCACAGTTGTCTCACAACAAGAAGGTCATGGGATTGAGTGCCACCTGGTCCTTACTGTGTGGACTTCATGAGTGAAAATGATGTGTTTGTCTATTTGTGGTCCTGCAGTAGACTGTAAAATGATGATTTACATTAAAAGTACATTTTTATATTTAGTTTGTCACCTATGGGACAGACAGACAGACAGACAGACAGACAGACAGACAGACAGATAGATAGATAGATAGATAGATAGATAGATAGATAGCAGTGGTGGGTACAGTTCCGTTAATCCGCTAATTAGTGAAACTAACGTTTTTGTTAGCAGATTAGCTTTTTAGCTAAATTCAAAAGCCATCTGCAGACCAATTAGCTTCCACTACATTTAGTTCTGATAATTTAGGGCACTAACGTTTTTTTTTTTGCTGGCATAGTTAGTAATGGTTAAAAACATTTGTAAATCTGAAAATCATACATGTTGGTTCTTGTTTACTACGTGATTTGCAGCAGTCAGGCAGCTGTGAGGAGCTGAGCTCAACTCTACCCCAGCAGAAAGATCCTGGCTGCCAGGCTGCTACAAAAACAAGAAAATTCATTTACATTCAACATACAATGCTCCAGACGTGAGGCAGAAGTCATGAAAAGCAAAGCAGGTTTGACTTAAGGTTTTAATTTATAAACCAAATTAATCCAGATACTTTATCTACATTAATGTCAACTCTGTCATTTTTACAAAGTGAAAATATAACACATATCTTTTAATTTTAAAATAATGCACTAATTATGAAGGTTTGAACATTAACACACACAGATGCCAGAAAGCATTATGGAAAAATGAGCCTCGACTCATCAATGATTGGTTGATTTATTATATGTAAAAACCAACACACGAGTTGCTGTAACTTGTGTGTTGGTTTTTACAAATAAATTTGTATTTGTAAAATATGTCATTTTTTTTTATTTGTAAAAAAAGGCATTTGCAAAACTGAAAATTCTGTTTGTTAAGTGTGATGATGACCGTGTGATATTTGGGTGGGCCCTATTCACATTGCCATCCAGTAGATGTGTCAGTATGCATAGAACTCTGCCATGTAGAGCAGTAGTGGGCATGGTGCAAAAAGACGGAAGCACTAACTGGTTGATTGTGTTGGGTTTGTGAACATCTTTGATTCTAATCAGAAGCGTTGGCGGTGCTCAAACTCAAAACTGGCTTGCCAGTAGCTGAGAGTGTACCAGAGACAATATTGAACGTTAGCGGTTAGCTGTAGTTTCCACAAAATTTTGTAGTGGTTTATCGGTTTAGCATTATAAAAGTTAACTTTCCAGTTAGCAGATTAGCGGTTATCAAAGCTAACTTTTTGGTTAGCTGTGCCCACCACTGATAGATAGATAGATAGATAGATAGTCTCAATTTGCCATCAAAGTGTACAAATGCAACACGAGTGCAGTTTGCTGTTTTCTACATTCAAAAATATCAGAATATATAATAAAAATTTCCTGAGCTGAAGCCAAGCAACTAGTAAATCAATCAAAGGCACAGCACCAATGCCAAGAACAACGTGGCAAATAATAAAAAGGCGAGGAAGCTGGAGTTCAGCGCTGACATAACCCGACCTCCAGTCTATCGACTGGCATCGGAAGTGAAACACAAAACGGAACAATTCCTGGAACTGTGCACACACAAATAGGGAAGTTGTGCTGAGGACAAATTTGTGAGCTTGCAAAGCTATCAATTATTTATTCACAGCCGAATAAAAAAATATTTCCTTCAACAACATTTGCTTTGTAATACAATCGAGAGAAGCAGAGATCAAGACACAAACATGTCTTCATTTACCGGCTGGTAACCCACCATTCAAAAAGCAGACTGCAGCGGCTCCAGCATCAAGGCAGCGCCGGCCTCAGCGTTTACCCCATCATCTGCCTCATTCTGGGAATCTTTCTCAGTGAGAAGGACACAAAACAGGAATTGTCACGTGTCCCCAAACATCTTCTCTACATTCAGAAGATTTGGTGGAAAGTCTTTTTGGTTCTGTGTTGCAAACAGCAGCCCAGAGTAAGGGTCCAACCAAATATGATTTTTTTTTTCTAACCAGTTAATCTGTTGATATTTTTAAAGTTAATCAATTATTAGTGCAGCCAACAAACATTATTTTTTCAATTAATCCAATAATTATTTTGTCAGATTAATCTGGTAACTATTGTTCAATTAATCAATAATCTAATGAGGATTGATAAATTTACATTTTGTTATAAAATTATTATTATTATTATTATTATTATTAATAATAATAAGAATAATAATAATAATAATAATAATAATAATAATAATAATACAAACATATAAAGGATGTACTGTAAAGCATCATATATTATAAAGGCATCTATGGAGAGAAAAAAAGCAGGAAAAAATCTGGCACCGACCTTTGTCTCTTCATGAGACTCAAAATCTCACAGGGAAATAAAATATAGATATATAGATATTATGGATATTTTCTAGGGCTACAACGAGCATTTATTTTTATTATATTCTATTTATTTATTTTCTATATATTTTATGTATATTTGGATACGTTGATCATTTTCCAGATTAATCCATTAGTTTTGTTGTTGTTGTTGTTGCTTTTGTCCATAAAATGTCAGAAAATGTTGAGAAATTGTTGATCAGTGGTTCCCAAGCTCAACATGACGTCCTCAGATGTCTTGTTTTATATACAACTCAAAGATATTCAATTTCAGAGAGGACAGAAAAAGAACACAACAACAAAAATACCATACAAAATGTTCACATTTAAGAATCTAAAATCAGAGAACTTAGACTCAAAACAATTAATCTATTATCAAACTAGATAGTTAATCAATGAATCATTGCAGCTGTCGTTTGGGGAGCAGAGAACTAATGCAGTCGGATCCGAACTTCAGCTCTGACATGGACCTGAGACTTAATTGTCAGAGGTGGAGACTTTGTTCGTTAAACAGGTTTCTCAGCCGCCAAAAAATCTTCTGGAGATTTGAAATGGACAATCACAAATCACATTAATCAAAATGTGTTGTGAAACAAATCAGAGCCTGAAGAAACAAAACACAGGAATCCTGTTAGAGTGAAGACAGGGGACTTATTGGAACCATCTGAGCAGAAGTTCAAAACCAGGCACCTCCTCTTTACGCTCCTCTGCCTCATTTGGTGCGAGCATCCAGACTTCATTTCATTAATTTTGTATGATTTATCCAGATCTGGGTCGTGGTGGCAGCAGACCAAGCAGCTCAGGTCACACTTCCTTATCCTCTGCCAGGTCTTGTAACTCTTCATGGGGGCTGAGGGTCTTCCCTGAGTACCCCTCCCAGTTGGATGTGCCCAGAAGACCTCCCTAGAGAGGCCACCAGGTGGGATTCTCACCACAAGTCCAAACCACCTCAGCTTTCTTCTTTCAATGCCAAGAAGCAGCGGCTCTACTCCGAGCTCCTCCCCGATAGTCAAGCTTCTCATCATGTCCAGGAATGTAATCCCAGATACCCGATGGGGAAATCTGATTTCTGCCACTTGTGACCTGCCACTTGTGACCATCCGTGACCTTATTCTTTCATTCATTACATTATAAGAAATCTCACAAAGCCAGAGCCTTGGCAGCCCATATTCACTTATTTGTAGTTCAGTGCAATGAGCACAGGATGGCACTGTAGCTTTGGAAACTGATCAATGTGAGCTCCATAAAAACACCATGACAGGTGTCAAATGTAAGTCTGAGGAAATTTCAAAGGTAATGAGACATGTAGCGTAGCACAAGTTCTACCAGGAACACTCAGTTTTCAAAGCTTTCATTCAGATTCACCTAAGGAACAGGAACAGCCATATCTCTAATAGGAAGCAGCTGGTCCTCATTTTAGTCATCGTCTCACGAGCAAAAGGAACATACACATTTTTTAAAATGTCAGTTCTGACGCACCTCTCTGCTGTGTGCAGTTGCTAGCTAGAAACACAACCACCACCACCTTACTGCCACCTGTTGGGCCCTGTCTGATGCCAGTGGTAGGCTCTGGCTCTGCCTTCTTCCGACGGCAGGATTTGAGATCAGTGTAGTTCATCAAATCTGGTGCCACCCCAAAGACTGTTCTAACATTCTGTACAATATCACTATGGGTTAACTCTTTAACCATTTCTTTTCTTCTGAGTCTTAATAGTCAAACTATTACACCCAGGCACCTCATTGTTGGTGGCTCCAGTGACTGCATTAGACATGTGCACGGCCATGTCACTATTGACTGTGGTAGATAGATGGTTATATATGTGGTAAGAATTCAGGATAAACAGGAGGTCTGTCCAGATTGTCTTCAGTTTGGACACAGAGCAATTCTGTCAGGTGGAGACATGTTCCCACACATTAACATAAATGTAGTCCAGCATCATTTTATGTCATGTAATATTATCATAACAAAACTAGCACCATTTGATAATTATTTACTGATTGAACATTACATCATCTCTATGGCTGCGTCTCAATTCAGGTGCTGCTTTATTTGAAGGCTGCATTCATCGGCCACATGAGGCATAGTGATGCCACTATGCTGTCCCATTTCAAAGGAAGGACACAGCAGGTACATTATTTGCAGACCAAACCATCTAATTACACAATTTAAAAAATAAAGAATAATTGGTACATTTGGGCTGCATATATGTACAGTTGTAAATAAGCAATATTTATCACTAAAGTAATAACTGATGCACGGGTTACTATGCTAGCTTGGTGCGTGCAGCTGTCAAGGTTACTAAGCGACAGAGGGTAGGGGCTGGAAAAGCTAATGACACAACAGAAAAATATTCCATGGGCTAGAGTCTCAGAATGGTCATGACCTAGGAAGGCTTGATTTGTTTAGGCTGCAGCCTGAGAAGGATGTGGCCTTTGAACTGGGACACAGCCATAGAGATGAAATATTAGCCCACTGTGCTACTGGTTGCAGATATAATTTTGAAAATTGTTTGTTTTTTTGAATTATGGTTTTGATGACCTTGATCCTGATCATTGACCAACTGAACACATGGTTGGATTTTTGCAAAAATTACAATACGCTGCACTACCGCTTGTGCACAGGCCAACAAAAAGCTGTTATATGGTTTTATTACTTTTGGGGCTGGCTTGCATAAAGCTTTTGAACTCATTTTGTGGTGAACCCAGAGGAGGCGCTCTGCCCGCTGGGATTAGCTGCAGTGACAGAAGCATGTATGATGCTAGGAGACGTGTTGCTTTCCTCACACCGGATTAAGAGACTATCTGGATATTCTCACGTCCGGCCTGGTACAGGTTTATGTGTGTGTGTGCTGAGCTATCCGGGTGCACGTCTGCTCACATCAGCGCTGTCTGTCTGCTCACATGTAGACCCGGACCTCCCCGCTAGTGTTTTAGCAGTGGCTGAGACTAGCCAGGAACAGGAGGGCCAATAAAGCGCGCACTCTCTGAGTGTTTGGCCTGCTGGCGTGCACCAGAGGAAAAGACCTGTTTCACTCTTGTGTAAACCATTGTTTCATTTCCACACTTCTCTCTCTTGTGCTCCGTTTGGATATTTCACAGGGTTTTGGCCACGGTTCAAGTGTGTACACAATACAGCTATTGAGATCGTGAGTCGCACCTCCCGGATCAGCCGGACGCGCCGCTAACTTCAGGACCCTCAGCAATAGCACTTAAACCCAGACAACTTCTTCTTTTTCCTTCCTCTTGCTGTTGCTATCCCTCATGTTTGTTTGGCTGTTCCACACCTCCGTGCTCCATCCCCCACTCCTTCAGCTTAACCTTCACCCTGGCAGTGAAGGGCCCTGATGTGCAGGTAATGGATCCGGTTGACCACCTAAAACCAGAGGCCCATATATCCTACTTTTAATTAAGGACGCTCATCCCCTCTCCTGAGAGAGGGGAATGGTGGAACATGATAGAAGTTAGAGCGTCTGTGTGCACGGCGAGCCCTGCAGCCATCTGGTTTGTGTTGGACACAATATTAAGAGTGTGTCAGTGGCCCAGGCTTGGCTGATGGCTATCAATCTGCTCTTTAATGTATGACGGGATATATGGAGGGATGGATGGATGTGGGCCCCCCTCAGAGAAGTTAATGGCCGAACAGACGCATTAAGGTGATTGAGGCCCGTGGTGGGAGAAGGGGCCTGTGGAGGAGCTGCACAAGGAGGCTTCTCATTTCCTATGGCCTTGAAACATTTGGAAACTGCAGGGCAGCGGAAGGATAGAGTGAGAGAGGAGAAACAGTAGATCAGCAAGAACAGATGGATGTGTGCACAATGTCCCTGCACTTAAACATATATCCACTTTATATCGTTCATTTACCCCCTGAATATTTCAGCTGCCCCTCACAAATATAGTCGAGGTCTCATGTTTAATAATCTCAAGTTCCACAATTGTGCTTCTGGGTTTGTTTTGTTACAAGCCAATATTTGGCATGAAACAGCTCAAGACGCCGTGATAGTTGCACACATTTAACCCACGCACTGCTGCCCAATTCGCTGTGCCAATGTGGCCTGCTTTTGTTCCACTGGATGCTACGTTATATAAAATAATTATTTCGTAGCAGATTAATCATTTGCTCTCATAACTTGGGTGATGGCACCATTTCTAATCCATCCCCGAATCACAGAAAATTTTCTACTGCTGCAGCTTTTCTCGTGCATGTTATGACAGGAAGAACGCATTTGGAATCTTTTCAAAGGTTATTATTTCTAATATTTATTTTGTAATGGTTTGGTAAAACAGTTGCATTTTCATTCCTTCTTATGAGTATCTGTAAAATTATGTTTATTATAGATTTAACATCTCGTCATAATTGTTCAGATGAGCTGCGCTGTGATGCGCTGCGCTGACACAATGACTCACAGTGACCCACAGTGTTTTTGAACAGACTGAATAATGCTCACGTGCATTTCACAAAATGAATGCATGCCAGCAATTTTGAACATTTCAAAATTTTCTTTGCACCATTGCACGCAGCTGTGCAGTTTACAATAGTTTACAACAGGTTTACCAGAAGTTTTCTCTTGCACGCCAGATTGCGTGCCAGTGCAGGGACCAAATTTTTACAAGTGTCAAGGTACCTTCACTGGTAGCTACACTACAGTTCTTGATGGCCAATTTAGATTACCTCCATACGCCCCCCTCCCTGCGCCACCAACACACACACACACACACACACACACACACACACACACACACACACACACACACACACACACACACACACACACACACACACACACACACACACACACACACACACACACACACACACCTTCCCCCCAGACAGGGGGCGCTCAATGCACTAGTGAGTCTTCTTGTTGTTATGAAAAGGCAGTTAACTCAGACACTGAGCGCGTCTGAAGTAGCTGGTACATGAAGCAGGTTGAAGTTCTTGCTTCATTGAGACAAGACTGGTTAGTTTGGGGAGGTGATCTATTGGTTAAGTGTTTTGCTTGAGACGAGAGAATCTTTAGTTCAATCCCCCACCAGATTAGAAAATCACTAAGGACCCTTGGACAAGGTCCTTGATCTCCCCAGTTGCTCCCTGTGTGCAGTTGAGCACCTTGCATGGCAGCACCCTGACATTGATGTGTGTGAGTGTGTGTGTGAAAGGGTGAATGCAAGGCATCGTTGTCTGATTCAGATGGAAAAGTGCTAAATAAATGCAGTGTATTAGCTGTGTTGGCTCTCTGGATATATACTTATATATTGTGTGTACAAATGATTCAAAACATGGGAACAAACTGTAACACATGCACATGCAATAACATTTTGAGTGCTCTACATAGTAAAACATGGCCTTTCAATTCAATTTTCAATTTATTACATTTATATAGCACCATATCACAACAAAGCTGCCTCAAGGGGCTTCATATGCGTAAGGTCTAACCATACCAACCCGTAGAACAAACACACAAGTGACAGTGGTAAGGATAAACTCCCTCTGATGATATTGGGGAAGAAACCTCAAGCAGACCAGACTCAGAGGGGTGACCCACTACTTAGGCCATTCTAACAGATACAAGGTTTTTACAAAGTTTTTCAGAGCTGAAGAAACAGAAAGCAGGACTTTAAATCATTACATTAAAACATTAAATTAAATCCTCTCTTTTTTTTTTTTGTTTCTGTGACAATTCCGAGGCTCTACACACACCCAAAACATGTGAAATGCATCCAACACATCTCAGTCAGGGCACTTGCATGCGGTACTGTAAATATAACTTTAAAAAACCTGAAAATTATTACTTTTATTATTAGTATTATTGCAGAATGCCCCGCCTAAATGTAAAACATTAACTGCTTTTAAATAAGTAAAATCTATTTATATAGCACATTTCAAAATAAAATCACAAAGTTATTTACAGTGACAATAAAATAAGAACACAGAAATTAAAAGAGCAGTGACCTAAATCTAATTAAAAAGTAAGTCTGTATAAATGGGTCTTGAGCTTGTCTTTAAAGTCACCCACTGACTGTATTGACGTGTCTGAAATGTGTATAAATGAGCCCATTAAAGGACCAGTAATTACACTAGAAACTGGCAAATGAAGTCAAATCAACAATCACACATGATGGCTTTAATGGCATCACCTTATCAATGATCAATTCCTGTGGTTTCATCACTGACCCCATGACCTACTTCATATGCAAATTTGCTTGTGCTGTTGTTATGGTAAACCTGCCCACCATGTGCCAAGTTTGGCCGTTTCCAACCAGTTGGCTGTGGTACCTATTGTGAAACCAACAACATGCTCCCATCGAGGGGCCGCCCACTCCACTCCAAACCCCATCAGTGTGGGTAATAACTATGTTTTAAAGTTTGATTTATGAAGAACAGAGAGTGAGAGGGGAGATAAATGAGGAGGAGGAGCCGGCACTGACAGGAACCTGCTCCTCTCTGTCAGATAAGACATACTAACAGGGCACCCGTGTTTAGACACACCTTTTGTCGTGTCATCCATCTCCTGCACATGCACACAGAACAAGGAGAGAGACAGAGAGGAGCGTTACCAGGGGCTGACACGATGTATCACTCTATTAGTGCTTCAGGCATGTCAGACCACATCCTTTTACTTTACAGATCATCAGACACACCAACACAACCAAACATTCACCGGAGCTGCGGCTGACGGGTCTATTAATGCGCACAACGCAGCTCCAACGGGCATTAATGGACTTGACTCATGAGCTCAAATCCCTCACTGTGATTATTAAAAAGGAGGGAGGACCGCAGAGCAAAATTGATAACTTTGCAGCTCTGACCCTTGGAGGCCAGGTCAGGTCTGGGAGGATGTGTGGGTGCTGCTGTTTGATGATCACAGGACCAGTCTGGGTCCTGGATGGAAACAATCCAGACCAGTGTTGCCGGTAACGCGTTACTTAGTAACGCGTTACTCTAATCTGACCACTTTTTTTAGTAACGAGTAATCTAACGCGTTAATCTTTCCAAATCAGTAATCAGATTAAAGTTACTTCTCCATGTCACTGTGCGTTACTATTATTTTTCATTGTGGGTCGATAGCAGCATTAAACTTGGTCTGTGGGCAGGAGGTCGGGGTTCGACTGAACTGCCCACTTTAAGTGAGCTGTGAGCTTTTCATCCACGTTTTTTTGCAGCTGCTCGACTCGTCCTGACCTCTTAAAGCGCGGTGATCAGCACACCTGCACTGAGCTTTACAAAGACATTTTTATACTTTTTTCCTCCTTTATTTAGAATTCTGAGCTGAGCCGCTCTGTATCTGGTCATTAAAAACAGCTGATCCTCCGCGACGCGTCAACAACTAACACTATTTTCCACTCAAATGCACCTAAACTCTCTTTCTGAGGACCACATGATGTGAAAACGCAATAAAACTTTCTTACCTGTAAATCTGGTCCTGTTTTCTGCATAAATAAATGTAATCCATTCTTTGTGCTCAAACGCCAAAGCAGGGGCGAATCCAGATGGGATGGGGGCGTGGGGCAAGGATGTGCCCCCCACAACACCCCTAGATTAAAGGTCCAGTTTTGAAGCCGTTTTTTACTACAACTACTAATATTGCTTAAAATAATAATAATTTCGACAAGTAAAATGTTTAGAGAGAATTTAAATGTTAGAAAAATGTTAGAATTTAATAGTTACATTTATAAAAAATGTAGGTTAGAAATTGCAAGTTTTACTGTTACAGTGCTGTCAACAGTTAAATATGAGGTCAAGAAAGAGGTCTTTATTTTACTTTTTATAAAACAAGTATTTATTTTCATTGAAGTCAAGAAAGGGTGACTATAAAGTGAGTTTTGGCAAAACAGGTATCATTGTCATGTTGAGGTGGCAGAGGGTTGTTGTCGACAGCTGGGAAAAGTAAATAAAAAAGTAACTAGTAATCTAACTTAGTTACTTTTACAATTGAGTAATCAGTAAAGTAACTAAGTTACTTTTTCAAGGAGTAATCAGTAATCAGTAATCGGATTACTTTTTCAAATAACTGTGGCAACACTGATCCAGACAGACAACCAGTCCAACTCGTCTGTCTGCCAGAGCAAGATGAAACATGAACAACCCCTTGGCCTTCTCCAGCCCCTGGGGTTCTCAACACTAAGGCACCTGTGTACTAGATCATGCCAGAGAAACCTGCCACATGCCCAAAGTGTAGCTCACGTGAACAATGCAAGCGATATTCCCCATCCGAGTCTCTATAAGTAACCATTTGTTTGACACAGTCATTCCAACGGCAATGAAGGAAGCTCCAAAAAGACCCGGTACCAAAGACATCCAGTCATCTCCTAGGTCACTAGGTAGTGTACACTTTTAATCGACTGACTTGCAGTACTTTCAATAGATGAAGACTTTCAAAACGTGCTGAGTGAAAACTATTAATACGAGCGAAGCGCTGCAGAGTGGCACGAAGCTCGCTCATGGTACAGGGAGTTCCAAACAGGAAGTGCCAAATTTTGAGTCCACAGTGAAACAGGAAATGTCAAATGTAAAATACTTCCTGGATTGACAGACGAGCTCTCATGGAATGTCATGGAAATACAGTGGCAAGGTCACACTGAAACAGGAAGTGCCAAATTTTGAGTCCACAGTGAAACAGGAAATGGCAAATGTTGAACACTTCCTGGTGTGGGTGGAGCTAGAGCAGAGACCAGGGTGGCACTGGACTTCCCTGAAATCTGAGTGGACACAGATGATTGAAATGTCACGGCACCACACGTCTGGCTGAAAAGAGCTGCATTTTCAAATCAGTGACACATGTTGACTGCTGGGCCCCTTCAGCACAGTAGCTGGTGCTGTGTACCACAAAAACCTCTAATCCACCTAAGTAGAAGAAGAAAAATGTTTGACTCATGGACTCCAAATGACACCAAAGTTACAACCCTATTTCCAATGAAGTTGGGACATTGTGTAAAATGTAAATAAAAACAGAAAACAATGATTTACAAATCCTCTTCAACCTATATTCAAATGAATACACCACAAAGACAAGATATTTAGTGTTCAAACTGATCTAACTAAGCGTTTATGAAATGAGGACACTAATTATTGAAGCTTTGGAGGTGGAATTCTTTCCCATTCTTGCTTGATGTACAACTTCAGTTGTTCAACAGTCCGGGGTCTCCGGTGTCGTATTTTGTGCTTCATAATGTGCCACACATTTTCAATGGGTGACAGGTCTGGACTGCAGGCAGGCCAGTCTAGTACCCGCACTCTTTTACTACGGAGCCACGCCACGGAGAATGTGGCTTGGTATTGTTTTGCTGAAATAAGCAGGGACGTCCCTGAAAAAGACGTTGCTTGGATGGCATGTGTTGCTCCAAAACCCGGATGTACCTTTCAGCATTGATGGTGCCATCAATTTCAATTTCATCACAGATCACAGATGTGTAAGTTGCCCATGCCATGGGCACTAACACACCCCCATACAGATGCTGGCTTTTGAGCGTTGTGCTGATAACAATCTGGATGATCTTTTTCCTCTTTTGTCCAGAGGACACGACATCCATAATTTCCAAAAACAATTTGAAATGTGGACTCATCAGACCACAGCACACTTTTCCAGTTTGCATCTGTCCATTTCAGATGAGCTCGGGCCCAGAGAAGGCGGCATTTCTGGATGTTGTTGATGTTTGGCTTTCGCTTTGCATGGTAGAGTTTTAACTCGCACTTGTAGATGTAGCGACGAACTGTGTTAACTGACAATGGTTTTCTGAAGTCTTCCTGAGCCCATGTGGTAAGATCCTTTACACAGTGATATCAGTTTTTATGTACTGGTACCCTACGCTACCCTACGTATGACTGGCGTAGGGTATCAGTACATACCTGCATTGCTAGTTTTTATTCATGCTGCTGGACTCTGCTGAACTTTGCTGGCAGTGAAGCTTCAAAACCACAGAAGAAGAAGAGGCGGGCCAAAGCTTCCCTCTGTGTGCAGCATACGCAGCCATTCCTGCATAATAGTTATGCAGCACAATGCAGCTCTACGAAGTCCCGGTGTGAAAGCAGCTTTAGTGTCCCACCAGATCAGCAAATTACTGATCCTGGACGTGAACAAGAAGAACATCAAAAGACCAAAAGAAACAAGGAGGAACTAAAATACTGTATATTGGTTTAATGAGGAGAAGAAAAACATCTTATACCTCTTCGCTTACTCCAGATATAAGAAGTAGTGCGGGTGAAAAATGGCAGTGTTTTGGGAGTGAGTGAGTGAGTGAGTGAGTGAGTGAGTGAGTGAGTGAGTGCATCTTATGCAACATTACTTATGAGTCTAAGTGGGAATGTGCTTGATGAGGACAATATTTGTGGTCTAAGGTGCTAAAATGAGTTAAAGAGACTGAAGTCAGGATTTGTCATTGTCGAGCTCCTGATGTGGTTTCGGGTTTGAGGGTTAAATTATAGTTATGAGACATGCTAACACTGCAGTGGGTAACCATAATGTCTAATGAGCATACAGTACGTGTGCACGTTCTACACGGCTTTTCACGCATGCAGTTTCATAAAAAATGTACTGTACACATATATTATTCATTTTGTAGCACATTAGAAGTTAATTATCTACAGTGTTCAGGCACACTTAGTGTTGTGCTGGACACAAAGGGGTTATTAAAGGACAGAGAAAGGGCGCAAACCCAAGTTTAACTCCCAGTTGGAAACTTCTCATTAATGTTCGAATGGCCAGCGGTGTGGCCTGGCCGCCATTAAAATCAAGCCAGCAAATAATAATGACTTTTAAAGTATCCTTTGACTAATAACGTCGTCATTACAAGTTACAGGCGACTTTGCAAAAAAAAAAAAAAAACTTCTTTGAGTGTCTGGACTCCCCGTGGTCACAGTAAAAGCTCGGGAATAATTTGGCCATTCACTTACAACTCTTGGAGAATGTCTCCCTCAAGGAACACAATCAGGCATAATCGGCCAATCAGCATCAGCAACAAACACAACAACATACCGGACGTGATGAGGTTGTTGGATACAGACATGCAGATAAGACTTGAAAGACTTGAATAAAAAGCAATAGGGGAGAATATGAGAGCACCAGAAATGGAGTAAAGTACTTCCTGTCAGTCACTCAAACATATGACTTTTTTTTTTTTTTAAATTATTACTACTTTTAAATTTCAAATCTGGAAAATTGACCAACTTCAGACCGTTGGTGTACCTAAACTTTTCAGGCTTGAGAAGTGATGAGGGCTGACTAGCGGTTAGCTGGTTTGATCCTAGGCTGCACCTGCATGTGTGTAAAAGTGTTGTTGAGCTTCAGTTAGTACCATATCTCTCAAGTGACATGTCAGTACTTTGCATAAAAGCATTAATGTGTGAATGTAATGGCCAAAGAGCCCTGGCCAATGGTTTTAGATAGAAAAGTGGTATTAAAATGCATCCAATCCTGCAGGCTAGTTCAGGTTTTATATGAGTAAGATGAGCTGATAGATGCTGTTTTTTCGTATGTAATCAGAATGATGCCCAGAAAGTCAGACCCAGACATTGTCCAGAGTTGCCCTTTCGGGACACAACACAAACTTTTTCACACAATATGTGTTTCCACCATAGACTGCATACATATATACTCACAAAGCCTATGTATCAAAATCAAATCAAATCAAATCAATTTTATTTATATAGCACCAATCACAACAAACAGTTGCCCCAAGGCGCTTTATATTGTAAGGCAAAGCCATACAATAATTACGGAAAAACCCCAACGGTCAAAACGACCCCCTGTGAGCAAGCGCTTGGCAACAGTGGGAAGGAAAAACTCCCTTTTAACAGGAAGAAAACCTCCAGCAGAACCAGGCTCAGGGAGGGGCAGTCTTCTGCTGGACTGGTTGCGGCTGAGGGGAGAGAAACCAGGAAAAAGACATGCTGTGCAGAGGAGCAGAGATCAATCACTAATGATTAAATGCAGAGTGGTGCATACAGAGCAAAAAGAGAAAGAAACACTCAGTGCATCATGGAACCCCCCAGCAGTTTAAGTCTATAGCAGCATAACTAAGGGATGGTTCAGGGTCACCTGATCCAGCCCTAACTATAAGCTTTAGCAAAAAGGAAAGTTTAAAGCCTAATCTTAAAGTAGAGAGGGTGTCTGTCTCCCTAATCCGAATTGGATCTGGTTCCAGAGGAGAGGAGCCTGAAAGATGAAGGCTCTGCTCCCATTCTACTCTTACAAACCCTATGAACTACAAGTAAGCCCGCAGTCCTGAGAGGGAAGCGCTCTATTGTTGTGATATGGTACTATGAGGTCCCTAAGATAAGATGGGACCTGATTATTCAAACCTTATAAGTAAGAAGAAGAATTTTAAATTTTATTCTAGAATTAACAGGAAGCCAATGAAGAGAGGCCAATATGGGTGAGATATGCTCTCTCCTTCTAGTCCTGTCCGTACTCTAGCTGCAGCATTTTGAATTAACTGAAGGCTTTCAGGGAACTTTTAGGACATCCTGATAATAATGAATACAATAGTCCAGCCTAGAAGAAATAAATGCATGAATTAGTTTTTCAGCATCACTCTGAGACAAGACCTTTCTAATTTTAGAGATACTGCGCAAATGCAAAAAAGCAGTCCTACATATTTGTTTAATATGCGCATTGAATGACATATCCTGATCAAAAATGACTCCAAGATTTCTCACATTATTACTTGAGGTCAGGGTAATGCCATCCAGAGTAAGGATCTGGTTAGACACCATGTTTCTAAGATTTGTGGGGCCAAGTACAATAACTTAGTTTTATCTGAGTTTAAAAGCAGGAAATTAGAGGTCATTCCATGTCTTTATGTCTGTAAGACAATCCTGCAGTTTAGCTAATTGGTGTGTGTCCTCTGGCTTCATGGATAGATAAAGCTGGGTATCATCTGCATAACAATGAAAAGTTAAGCAATGCTGTCTAATAATACTGCCTAAGGGAAGCATGTATAAAGTGAATAAAATTGATCCTAGCACAGAACCTTGTGGAACTCCATAATTAACCTTAGTCTGTGAAGAAGATTCCCCATTTACATGAACAAATTGTAATCTATTAGATAAATATGATTCAAACTACTGCAGCACAGTGCCTTTAATACCTATGGCATGCTCTAATCTCTGTAATAAAATTTTATGGTCAACAGTATCAAAAGCAGCACTGAGGTCTAACAGAACAAGCACAGAGATGAGTCCACTGTCTGAGGCCATAAGAAGATCATTTGTAACCTTCACTAATGCTGTTTCTGTATTATGATGAATTCTAAACCCTGACTGAAACTTTCAAATAGCCACTCCTCTGCAGATGATCAGTTAGCTGTTTTACAACTACCCTTTCAAGAATTTTTGAGAGAAAAGGAAGGTTGGAGATTGGCCTATAATTAGCTAAGATAGCTGGGTCAAGTGATGGCTTTTTAAGTAATGGTTTAATTACTGCCACTTTAAAAGCCTGTGGTACATAGCCAACTAATAAAGACAGATTGATCATATTTAAGATCAAGCATTAATTAATGGTAGGGCTTCTTTGAGCAGCCTGGTAGGAAGGGGGTCTAATAACATGTTGATGGTTTGGAGGAAGAACTAATGAAAATAACTCAGACAGAACAATCGGAGAGAAAGAGTCTAACCAAATACCGGCATCACTGAAAGCAGGCCAAAGAGAACGATATCGTCTTTGGGATGGTTATGAGTAATTTGTTTCTCTAATAGTTAAAATTTTATTAGCAAAGAAAGTCATGAAGTCATTACTAGTTAAAGTTAAAGGAATACTCGCTCAATAGAGCTCTGACTCTTTGTCAGTCCTGGCTACAGTGCTGAAAAGAAACCTGGGTTGTTCTTATTGTTCTTCAATTAGTATGAGTATAAGATGTCCTAGCTTTACGGAGGGCTTTTTTATAAGCAGCAGACTCTTTTCCAGGCTAAGTGAAGATCTTCTAAATTAGTGAGACGCCATTTCCTCCAACTTACGGGTTATCTGCTTTAAGCTGCGAGTTGTGAGTTATACCACGGAGTCAGGCACTTCTGATTTAAGGCTCTTTTTCAGAGAGCTACAGGATCCAAAGTTGTCCTCAATGAGGATATAAAACTACTTGATGAGATAACTCTATCTCACGTACAGAGTTTAGGTAGCTACTCTGCCCTGTGTTGGTATATGGCACTGGAGAACATAAAGAATGAATCATATCCTTAAACCTAGTTACAGCGCTTCTGAAAGACTTCTACTGTAATGAAACTTATTCCCCACTGCTGGGTAGTCCATCAGAGTAAATGTAAATGTTATTAAGAAATGATCAGACAGAAGGGGGTTTTCAGGAATACTGTTAACTCTTCAATTTCCATACCATAAAGTCAGAACAAGATCTAAGGTATGATTAAAGTGATGGGTGGGCTCATTTACATTTTGAGCAAAGCCAATCGAGTCTAACAATAGATTAAATGCAGTGTTGAGGCTGTCATTCTCAGCATCTGTGTGGATGTTAAAATCGCCCACTATAATTATCTTATCTGAGCTAAGCACTAAATCAGACAAAAGGTCCGAAAATTCACAGAGAAACTCACAGTAACGACCAGGTGGACGATAGATAACAACAAATAAAACTGGTTTTTGGGACTTCCAATTTGGATGGACAAGACAAGAGAAAAGCTTCAATGAATTAATGCTCTGTCTGGGTTTTTAATTAATTAATAAGCTGGAGTGGAAGATTGCTGCTAATCCTCCGCCTCGGCCCGTGCTACGAGCGTTCTGGCAGTTAGTGTGATTCGGGGGTGTTGACTCATTTAAACTAACATATTCATCCTGCTGTAACCAGGTTTCTGTAAGGCAGAATAAATCAATATGTTGATCAATTATTATATCATTTACCAACAGGGACTTAGAAGAGAGAGACCTAATGTTTAATAGACCACATTTAACTGTTTTAGTCTGTGGTGCAGTTGAAGGTGCTATATTATTTTCTTTTTGAATTTTTTTGCTTCAATAGATTTTTGCTGGTTATTGGTGGTCTGGGAGCAGGCACCGTCTCTACGGGGATGGGGTAATGAGGGGATGGCAGGGGGAGAGAAGCTGCAGAGAGGTGTGTAAGACTACAACTCTGCTTCCTGGTCCCAACCCTGGATAGTCATGGTTTGGAGGATTTAAGAAAATTAGCCATATTTCTAGAAATGAGAGCTGCTCCATCCAAAGTGGGATGGATGCCGTCTCTCCTAACAAGACCAGGTTTTCCCCAGAAGCTTTGCCAATTATCTATGAAGCCCACCTCATTTTTTGGACACCACTCAGACAGCCAGCAATTCAGGGAGAACATGCGGCTAAACATGTCACTCCTGGTCCGATTGGGGAGGGGCCCAGAGAAAACTACACTGTCCGACATTGTTTTTGCAAAGTTACACACCGATTCAATGTTAATTTTAGTGACCTCTGATTGGCGTAACCGGGTGTTATTACTGCCGACGTGAATTACAATCTTACCAAATTTACGCTTAGCCTTAGCCAGCAGTTTCAAATTTCCTTCAATGTCGCCTGCTCTGGCCCCCGGAAGACAATTGACTATGGTTGCTGGTGTCACTAACTTCACATTTCTCAAAACAGAGTCGCCAATAACCAGAGTTTGTTCCTCGGCGAGTGTGTCGCCGAGTGGGGAAAAACGGTTAGAGATGTGAACGGGTTGGCGGTACACAGGGCTTCTGTTTAGGACTACGCTTCCTCCTCACAGTCACCCAGTCGGCCTGCTTTCCCGGCTGCTCGGGATCTGCCGGAGGGGAACTAACGGCAGCTAAGCTGCCTTGGTCCGCACCGACTACAGGGGCCTGGCTAGCTGTAGGATTTTCCAAGGTGCGGAGCCGAGTCTCCAAAAAGCTACGAATAAGCTACACTTATTACAAGTACCATTACTGCTAAAGGAGGCCGAGGAATAACTAAACATTTCACACCCAGAGCAGAAAAGTGCGGGAGAGACAGGAGAAGCCGCCATGCTAAACCGGCTAAGAGCTAGTGGATTCCTAAAAACACACAAAGTAAATAATGTGTAAATAATTTAGAGGTGATTCAGCAGAGGGAGTGCTTTAGTTAAGGCACATGAAGATTACACTGTGAAACAAATCGTTATCTAGTTAACTAGATCAATCTAACTGCGCAGATTAAACAGCTAACAGATACGGCAAAACACCGCTGTGCTCCGGAACAGAAAGTGATGCAATACCGCAGTGAGAGCCAACCACCAGTAGAGGCAGCAAAAGCCTACATCCCGTAGGTTTTCTAGAAAGACCGTCCCACAGCATAAAGAAGGTCATATCTGGGCATTGCCATGTCGGCAGTAGCAGCTGCATTGACTTTGGCTACCAATAAAGAGGTAGAGTGTAGGTGATGGTTGTGGCTGATAAACGACACCTGAATATGCCCCTATTTTTGAGTTCAAACCAGCAACAGCTACAGGCTAACCTTGGTTCAGGTTTTTATTAAATCACATGTTTTTGGGGAACACCCGGTGGTTGTTGTAAAGATTTGGTTTGGTGCAGCATGAAATCTTATGAGCCGCTTATTTTCTCAATAATCATGCATTAAATGGGCCTAATGGATGAAGTTACTGATAGCTGCTACAAGTGCTAACAGTGTTAATTTACAACATTAAACATTATGAGACTGTCACTCAGTGTGAATATTATAGCAGGCACATTTCAAATGATTCTTTAGGACATTTCACCACACAACAAGCCAGAGTATTCCCAGTGTTTGTAATAAAATACTCCAAACAAAACAGACACAGCCTCACAACAGCCAGCAGTCTAATGGAGAAGACAATGAGTTATGGACACAGAGTCAGAACTCAGCTCAGTTGCTGTCACTCAAAGTGACCACGCTCACTATCAAATGGAATTTTATGGCTTTGGCTTTAAATGTCTTAGAATTATTTTTTAAAAATTCACCTGCTGTGCAGTTGTGATGGAGGAGGATATTATCTATAGAAGCCAAAACAATATTTTATTTAATTTTTTATTTATTTATATTATTTTTTACCAGGCTGTTAACATGGACTTGAATGTGGCCAGTCAAGGAACTGCAACAAGATAGAAATGCCTCCAACATACCGACTCACTTGCCGTGAATCATCTGGACAGTGACTCACGCTACTCACATGTGAGCTCAGCCAGACTTTACACAGACTTAGTACTCAAGAACTGGAAGGTTAAAGTCTGTATTATATCATATTACCTCATTCCAACCACCTCATTCTGACATTTCTACTCTCACCTACAGTAGTGTTCAGGGTCGGACTGGGAACAAATTTCGGCCCTGGCATTTTTCCTCTGGACCAGCCCACTATTGGCCCGACGAATCCACCCCCAAACACGCACACCCACCCGTCCATACCGAACCCCCAATGAACAAATACTATACACCTAAACACCATGAACACACACCTAAACACACACTTTCACTGTCATTTCACCTTGATCATAGTACAAAACGCGTTCCCGGCACCACGAGGGGGCGTCCTATATATATATATATAAAACATCATGAGGTTTATGTCACAGAAATCCTACTTTACAATCAAACTGCAGTCATTGCTAAATTATTTCCTTTTGCATTTATAATAAACATTTGTATTTATTTAGTGTTTGTTTTTCTGGTTGAAATAAGATATAAATAATCTACCAGACTTCGAAAAATATACAAGTTTCCATGTTATTTTATTTGTCTAAAAATAAATGTCTGAGGTTCCTTATGTTAAACAAGAAATTATCTAATCTGAAATAACACGTGGTTTTAATACAGATGAAAGGTTTCTAAAGAACCATTTATTGATTTATTTACCTATTTTAATTACAAGTGTTCTAAACTTTTTTTTAACAGTAATCAGACATTTTGAGGTAACAACAACAAAAAAACATTTCCAATGATTTTTCTTCAGAAAACTGCTCTATAAATGAGCAGTCCTGTCACACGTTAATGTTTTGTACAGATCAGTGGTTTCTGCACCAATCGGATTGGTCCAATCCATTTGTAGAGATCAGTGGTTTCTGCCATGAGTCTTCCGTGTTTTGGCCCGACGCGTCGTTCCTACTGGACAATGCCAAGGTACGTCACAGCTCAGAGTGTCGAAAGTTGGCGCACCTCATCTCGACAGAACACCGGGTCTGTGTGGTATGCAGGAGATCACTTGACCGAGCGTCTATACATTCAAATAATAATTTAAAAAAATATTGTCATCACTCTTCACTCTTAGTCAGTTTCTTACAACGGTGCAGCGTAAATACACGAGCTTCCAGGAGCGCACATCTCCTGCGCGCACTTTTTTTTTTTGGGGGGGGGGGGGTGATGCTAAACTCATCGCCTCCTTAATATTTTTTTTTTTCTGGCGCCGGGTCTGACAAAATGGAAGCAAGAGCAACACACAGGGGAAAAAAGTTTTTGTGTCTCCAAAGGTGTGTGTGAGTGAGAGAGGGAAGAGCAAGAGAGAGAAAGAGAGAGGTAATGTGTAACCATGCTAGGATTCACAGCAGCAAATTAAGGAGCTGAAGTCCGTAGCTGTTGCATTTAAAGATTAACAAAAGTAAAGCACAGTTAATTAAGATAAAAGAAACGATTCCAACTTTGTATCAGTAGGAGAGCTGAGAGAAGTCCAGGCGCCGAGGAGTCAGTCCATTCACAGGGGCGGGAGCGGCCGCCTGCTCTTCTTGCAATCTGATCGGCCACCCTGTATGCTTCTCCAATTGTCATTGGCTGTTGGTCATGTCAATCATTGTGCTCGATGTAAGTCTCCGTTGTGTGATCAAACGTAAACAAAACTGAAACCTAGAATAAGACTGCGCCGTGTATGAAACACTAAAGAACTTTTATTTTGTCACAAATTCAGGAAGTGGTTCTGCAGCTGCACCGATTAAATGCTGTAGCTTCACCGATCACGGACTTTCCTCGTGTTGACAGCGGCGCGCGGTTCGAGAACACTGTATATTTCCATAATCTCTATAAATATGGGAGGGCCACCCATGCATGTCTAAATGTGCAGTGGCCCACCGGGCAAATGCCCAAAATCACAGATTATCAGTCCGAGCCTGGTAGTGTTCTTCGGGGTAATATCGAGACAACTTCAGAGTTGTAGTCAGTGTGTAAAAGTGGCTATAAGTTGCTATAAAGCAGCATCAGTTTTGGATGCTGTTTACATTAATCTCTTCAAAGATCAATATGAAGGTGATTTATGGTATCAGAATGAATTCACATGTCAAAGTCCAAAAGTGCAGTTTGTGGGAGCTGTTCCTGCAAATTACGAAAGCAAACACACTACAGCACCTCCTTGGGAAAATGTGGGGGAATTTACACATCATGGCAAATGATGTGAATCTGATTTTTCTTTCTTTCCTTCTTAGTAATTGTACTTTTGAAATGCAAGTGTGATGGCAGCACACATCATTTTGGCTAAAACAGTCTGTGCCAGAAACAAAACTATAAAAGGAGATGATTTCAGCAACAGCAGAGAAACAAACATAAAAATGAAGCTGATCTATGAGGCTGTTTGTGTCTGATCAATAACACAAAGGACACTTTAGGGGCAGCGGGTCATTGATCAGCACTTAAACATCATTTTCTATTATTGGATAACTACTGATGAGTTCAAACAATAGAAGTTAAACAAATATAGTCAGGGTGGTTGTTGGGTATCAGTCCCTCAGTGGTGAGGAAGATTGTCTGTAGGTAGATTCCCGGATGGGATGGTGGAGTTCTACATCCAGGGTCGAATCAGAGATGACAGTGTGTGAGTTTGTTTAATGTGGGAATGTTGTTGCACTCCGATAAACACATGGACCATGACCGATCCGTAGCCTGGTCTGATGGTTTGGAAATCCCTGATGATTGGGGTCTGAAGTCCACTTTCATAGTTGTTGGGATCCAAGCCACCAATTCCTCCTGACCCGCTGTTGAGGACTTCTTGTTTCACCAGAGCCCCCTTAACTGTCTCGTGTTCAGGGTTCCTGTTGGGCCTTCATGACTATCATAGCGACCAAGGGGCACACAACATCCCCACCATATTTCACCCCAATAGGCAATCCCCTGCTTGATGTGTTACCCAGGTGTCATGACGGATTGGATTTTGACACCTAAAATACTTGGTATCAATACAAGGATTAAAGACTTTGTCAAGTGAACATAAACAACTTTGATATGAATATGAAACAACTAGATGAAAGAAAATCTTTGCCGCCTTCTTCGACTTCCTTCCCTCATCTATTGATGGTTTCAATAAGAAAATGGAGCATGAATTGCCTTCTTACACAAATAATTATTTTCAAATTCAGAAATCATGAAAACTGCATTTTAAAGAGAATTATCACTCTGTTTGTGTGTAAATACACATTTGTGGATATCTTAATGAGGCCTTGAGCTTCTTTGTTGTACTAATTACTCCAAAAAGCAGAATGGATGCTTTTAGCCTCCGGTGCATATTCATTGTGACCTCCCTGTGTGCTGGAGCTCGGTGGTCCTCAGGGGTATTTAGGAGGTAACATGTTGACTGCACCTCTACCCCAATGTGCCACCATCCATTTACTTCCCACAAGTGCAATTAATGAGCTACTAGCTAATTTGGGGTTGCAGCGCACATGTAAATGAAAGGCAAACAAAAGGAATTGGTTGATCGATGACAATAAAGGGGGCTTGTGAAGGGTCCATGTGGGACATTAGCACCATAACACTAATTAAAAGCCATAGCATTGAGGTAACTCATTAGCTGCAACCTGCTTCCCAACCATATGGTGCAAATAGTGTAATGCTAGCTAACTCTGATAGAAGAGAGAGAGAGACCAGAAACCACTGGAGCAATAATCTGATCAATTTTTTTTTTGCAAACCAAAAATATGCTTTCCTCGCCCAGTCTGCCCTTTCTGAAGAAACAGCTTATTTATTAATTGACCTTTAATATTATTCACAGTAGCAGCATGGCCTCCAAGGCCCCCAGGGCCCCCAAGGCCTGGACCCAGACAAGGTGACCCCCAAACAACAACTGGTTGCTGCAGATAGATGGTCACTTCTGGGAGATGAAGAGGGATGTCCGGTCTGCCTTGATAGTTCCAGTTGGGACCCAAAGCATGTTTTTAGAGACTGACATTTTGCAGGCACCAACGAGGGTTTGCAGAAGGTAGCAGAGTCTGGCCTGGTACATTTCTCTGGGTATGATCGATCATGAAGACCCCAGGGTCATGTCGCACCTGGCTGTGGAAGACAGATGGTTACTTTCAAGAACTGCGGATGGACCACTTGTCTACCTGCAGGCCAGCAGGTGGGATGTGCAGAAGAAGAAGTTAAATAAGCCTTACTCCCCAAGGCCAAAAGATGCTCTAGCAGCAGACAGTGGAGCACATGGGTTTCCGTCTCCGAGACTGAGTTTGAGGCCAGAGTGGGACAAAGCCAAGCAGGTTACACATGCTTGATATCCATGCCCTAATATGGCTACATACACTGAAGAAAAACAAACAAACAAACAAACAAAAAAGAGTTGTTTTTAATGTTAAGAAAAACTGGCAGCTGTGGTTGCCAGGATATTTTTTGTAAAAAATTCAGTAAAATATTTAAATACTTTTGGAGAACAATTTGCAAATTTCCAGAATAAAGTTGTAATTTACAATAAATTTATATTTTAAACCTGCAACTCCAACAGCATTTTTTGTTGCTAAATTACATTATCATGCTGTTTGTAAACTAATTATTTCTGTATAATATGAATGCAGTTATTACTTATTGTACATTGAATATCATTCAATGAGACTTTTGCTGTACTGCTCACATTTTGCTTAGGTCCACCACATGAGGTTTGGCATGTCAATCTGGTTTTTATTGACACAATTCCAGCCGTGGAAGGGGAGTGGGGCTCAGGCAATATTGAACCAGGGATATTTTTGCTGGGGAAGAAACCATGTTTGCACCCCTGCACTGTCACACAATAGGAACTACTCTGGAAATATAATCAAATCAAATCAAATCAATTTAATTTATATAGTGCCAAATCACAACAAACAGTTGCCCCAAGGCGCTTTATATTGTAAGGCAAGGCCATACAATAATTATGTAAAACCCCAATGGTCAAACGACCCCCTGTGAGCAAGCACTTGGCTACAGTGGGAAGGAAAAACTCCCTTTTAAAGGAAGAAACCTCCAGCAGAACCAGGCTCAGGGAGAGGCAGTCTTCTGCTGGGACTGGTTGGGGCTGAGGGAGAGAACCAGAAAAAAGACATGCTGTGGAGGGGAGCAGAGATCAATTACTAATGATTAAATGCAGAGTGGTGCATACAGAGCAAAAAGAGAAAGAAACAGTGCATCATGGGAACCCCCCAGCAGTCTAAGTCTATAGCAGCATAACTAAGGGATGGTTCAGGGTCACCTGATCCAGCCCTAACTATAAGCTTTAGCAAAAAGGAAAGTTTTAAGCCTAATCTTAAAAGAGAGGGTGTCTGTCTCCCTGATCCGAATTGGGAGCTGGTTCCAGAGGAGAGGAGCCTGAAAGCTGAAGGCTCTGCCTCCCATTCTACTCTTACAAACCCTAGGAACTACAAGTAAGCCTGCAGTCTGAGAGCGAAGCGCTCTATTGGGGTGATATGGTACTATGAGGTCCCTAAGATAAGATGGGACCTGATTATTCAAAACCTTATAAGTAAGAAGAAGAATTTTAAATTCTATTCTAGAATTAACAGGAAGCCAATGAAGAGAGGCCAATATGGGTGAGATATGCTCTCTCCTTCTAGTCCCTGTCAGTACTCTAGCTGCAGCATTTGAATTAACTGAAGGCTTTTCAGGGAACTTTTAGGACAACCTGATAATAATGAATTACAATAGTCCAGCCTAGAGGAAATAAATGCATGAATTAGTTTTTCAGCATCACTCTGAGACAAGACCTTTCTAATTTTAGAGATATTGCGCAAATGCAAAAAAGCAGTCCTACATATTTGTTTAATATGCGCATTGAATGACATATCCTGATCAAAATGACTCCAAGATTTCTCACAGTATTACTAGAGGTCAGGGTAATGCCATCCAGAGTAAGGATCTGGTTAGACACCATGTTTCTAAGATTTGTGGGCCAAGTACAATAACTTCAGTTTTATCTGAGTTTAAAAGCAGGAAATTAGAGGTCATCCATGTCTTTATGTCTGTAAGACAATCCTGCAGTTTAGCTAATTGGTGTGTGTCCTCTGGCTTCATGGATAGATAAAGCTGGGTATCATCTGTGTAACAATGAAAATTTAAGCAATGCTGTCTAATAATACTGCCTAAGGGAAGTTATAAAGTGAATAAAATTGGTCCTAGCACAGAACCTTGTGGAACTCCATAATTAACCTTAGTCTGTGAAGAAGATTCCTCATTTACATGAACAAATTGTAATCTATTAGATAAATATAATTCAAACCACCGCAGTGCAGTGCCTTTAATACCTATGGCATGCTGTAATCTCTGTAATAAAATTTTATGGTCAACAGTATCAAAAGCAGCACTGAGGTCTAACAGAACAAGCACAGAGATGAGTCCACTGTCTGAGGCCATAAGAAGATCATTTGCAACCTTCACTAATGCTGTTTCTGTACTATGATGAATTCTAAACCCTGACTGAAACTCTTCAAATAGACCATTCCTCTGCAGATGATCAGTTAGCTGTTTTACAACTACCCTTTCAAGAATTTTTGAGAGAAAAGGAAGGCTGGAGATTGGCCTATAATTAGCTAAGATAGCTGGGTCAAGTGATGGCTTTTTAAGTAATGGTTTAATTACTGCCACCTTAAAAGCCTGTGGTACATAGCCAACTAATAAAGACAGATTGATCATATTTAAGATCGAAGCATTAATTAATGGTAGGGCTTCCTTGAGCAGCCTGGTAGGAATGGGGTCTAACAGACATGTTGATGGTTTGGAGGAAGTAACTAATGAAAATAACTCAGACAGAACAATCAGAGAGAAACTGAAAGCAGCCAAAGAGAACAATATGTCTTTGGGATGGTTATGAGTAATTTTTTCTCTAATAGTTAAAATTTTATTAGCAAAGAAAGTTATGAAGTCATTACTAGTTAAAGTTAAAGGAATACTCAGCTCAATAGAGCTCTGACTCTTTGTCAGCCTGGCTACAGTGCTGAAAAGAAACCTGGGGTTGTTCTTATTTCTTCAATTAGTGATGAGTAGTAAGATGTCCTAGCTTTACGGAGGGCTTTTTTTATAGAGCAACAGACTCTTTTTCCAGGCTAAGTGAAGATCTTCTAAATTAGTGAGACGCCATTTCCTCTCCAACTTACGGGTTATCTGCTTTAAGCTGCGAGTTTGTGAGTTATACCACAGAGTCAGGCACTTCTGTTTTAAGGCTCTCTTTTTCAGAGGAGCTACAGCATCCAAAGTTGTCCTCAATGGGATATAAAACTATTGACGATATAATATCTCACTCACAGAGTTTAGGTAGCTACTCTGCCCTGTGTTGGTATATGGCACTGGAGAACATAAAGAAGGAATCATATCCTTAAACCTAGTTACAGCGCTTTCTGAAAGACTTCTACTGTAATGAAACTTATTCCCCACTACTGGGTAGTCCATCAGAGTAAATGTAAATGTTATTAAGCAATGATCAGACAGAAGGGGGTTTTCAGGGAATACTGTTAAGTCTTCAATTTCCATACCATAATTCAGAACAAGATCTAAGGTATGATTAAAGTGAGTCCTATATAATATGATAATGGATAATGAGTCCTATACCATATTGCCATATTAACATATATGAAGTATACAAATATGAGGACTTCTGGAAAACTAATTCACACCACGTGACAGAATGCTGGCACAAACAGTTAATGTACTTGTCTCCTGAACAGAATATTCTTGGTTTAAATGCTACCCATAGCCCATTCCATTATTTATTTTTTTTTTCAAATTACAATGGTTGTATAAAATTTTAAGTATTTTCTGCAAAGATATTTATATAATTTTACAGAATTTTTCTGGAACTTATTTCAGCAAAGAAAAAAAACAAAAACAAAAAAAACAAACAAGTGTGAGGGATGCAGTGATGTCTGACTGCAGCAGCTGCTCCGACACCTAACCTGTGTTAATTGTTGTGACATTGTGTGCTAAGGTGCTTATGTGGGCACGAGATCAGTCAAACTAGCAACATTCGCCCTCCTGTGCCATTGTCCCTGGGATCATGAGCTGCAGAAAACGTAGCCTAAGCATGGTAATTAGGGCTATAATAGGATAAAACAACAAGTTGGGTGGTGGAGGGAGTGTTGGGGATGATTACAGAGGCCGAGTGCGTGGAGGTGGATGACTTTAGCTCTATTGATCTGTGGCGCTGTGGTGCAGATTGCTAAAAGTGGCACCCACTGGGCCTGCATGGCTTCTCCACTCAGCGGAGACAATGCATGAGCAGAAACAGATATGCTCAAAGTCTTTCTCACACCTAAAAGGATGCATGCTACACGATGCATGAGCCCTCACCACTGGTGTGCCCGCGGCGTGTTTCTCCTCCAGCAATTCATTTCTCCGTCACGTTCTTTCCCCTGCTGCTCTTTATAAAACGTGGCCATCTCTTAACATTTACTTCATCGGTTAACAACAAAATAAAGTCCAGAAATAACATTTTCATAGAGGAGGACTAGGAGGAAGAAAAAAACAGCAGGGAGAAACCAGCGCGGTGGGATCAATGGTGCAAAAAATTGTTTTATCGAATGCTGCGTGGCTCACATTTCCTGCAGACACAGATAAGAGAATGAGCGAGTGAGCGAGCAAGAGGACCTTTCTGTATGTGCGGCTGGGTGTGAGCGAGAGGCAGGTGGAAAAAAAAAAAAATGAGATTATTGATGTTGCATGTCAAATGTAATTGCTTGGATTGGTGCAAAGAGGAGGAGCGGGAAGGCTGATGGACTCGCTGATCCGTGCAAGGCTTCATTTGGGAGAAAGTCCAACAAGTCACAGAATTTGGTTTGTGACGTCGGTTGTGTGCATGTGAGACACTGCGGGGCAAAGTGGGGGTGTTGAGCACTGAGTTGTTAACTTTTACTCTTTGACTCCAGACAAACATGTGCACACACACTTTTTTTTTTTTGCTTTAATCCCAAAACAAGGTGTCAGACTTGTAGGCTGTCAGGTGAAATACATTGTGAAGTTTGCCACTACATGCACTCTGACATTTCACCTTTAAGTTCAGAAAGCATCTTTGTGATAAATTTCACTGAGGCAGGAAAATATGCAAACTATTTTGTGAAGTTTAAATCAAAGAGGACCTAAATGATAATTTGGAAATTCTTTTTTTTTTTCTTATCCTGGTCAAAGTCATTTAATACTTAGAATCGACCCAACCAGATACTCGTATTTTCCAAGATAACATACACATACGGTGCAGACTACAAATACAATAAAATCAACATACTTGCAAACTGAACATTCAGAAGAAAAAAACAAAATATCACCTGCAATCCTATGTCCTTTTTTGGTTTTGCCACTGGCATCCTGTCCAGGGTGGACCCCACCTCATGCCCTATGACTGCTGGGATAGGCTCCACCCCCCGTGACCCTCAATTGGAGGAAGCGAGTATGGAGAATGGATGGACAACACAGTACATGAACTTAAAAATTAATAAGTTAATAAATGAATCAATTCCTATTCACTTCAAACAAAGGAACATGTGATGATTGTGGCAGTTTACCTGTGACCACTAGGTGTCAGTAATGTTATTTAAGTGTTAAAATGGAAGGGAAGGTCATAGAAGAAGACAAGACAATGTACTGTGAATATGGAAACTGCATGGAGTGAAGCAAATTGTGAAAAGTGACGTGATAATGATGAGTTGAAGCCACTGGAGAATGTGAAACTAACAGGAAAAGTCGTAACTGACTCACTTTCAAGCAGCAGTTTTGATGAAACATTGAGGACATGGGGCTGGACTCAAAGCCAGGCAGAGCATAAGTCAATAAAAGACTTAGTGCATCTTTGAAGTGAAGCAGAGCATAAATATGACTTACAGTAGATACCCTTCTGAAACACGCTGCAAATTGTTTAATACATTGGAGATAGGATGTCCAAAACCAGATTTGGCTGATCTTGAAAGAATAGTGAACCTCATAGTCACCTAGCCAATTTAGAAATAAGTCCTGCAAAGGCCCCGAGACCCATCAAGCTGGTCCTTATCTCTGGCTACCTTTGCATGAAACCAACAGTAGCTAAAACAAAAAACAAAAAGGAAGGGATCAGAGAAGGCCAACATCACATGCAAATCTTCCATATCACCTCATGTCAGGTCTGGCAGCATGCATCACTGCCTCCAACACACCATGGAACCACCTTGGGTCCTGGATGGCAACCATCCATGCAGACAACTGCTCCATCTATCTACTGCAGCCAGGTGAAGTGTGGGCAGCCCTGTGGCCTTTTCCATTTGCTCAAGCCCTCGACACTGAGCCACCTATGTGCTGGATCGTGCCCAGAGAAATGAAGTACATGGTCTAAATGTCATAGATTAGATTAGATTAGATAGAACTTTATAAATCCCTTGGGAAGACTCCCTCAGGGAAATAGCTGATGGTACCTCACAATGCAAGAGGTACAGCTAATGTGAAACTCCGTAAGTGACTGTTTTACACAAAGTCATTCCAGTAGTACCCAAGGATGCTCCAAAGAAGCCTAGTACTAAAGATGTGCAGTTGTTGTCTTCAGTCACTGGTTAGTGTCCAAGTCCTACAACCATACAGTAAGACAGAAAGCACAAGGAGCCCAAAGACTTGGGCCTTTGTTCTCCCGCAAATGCACTGGAACCACCAAAAATTCTCTGTCTACCTTCTCTTGTATCTTCTCTGTTTTTGCACATCACTTCCTGGCAGAGAAAAATCTAGCAGTTTAGAAAACGAGATAAAAATGAATTAAAATTCTCTGAATAAATTCACCAATTTGTGCATCAGTAGACTGTGCATGTGAGAAAACAGTACGTGTACTTAAATCAACAGTAGGTGGTGATAGTCCCAAAGAGATATTTGGAACTTGGGTGAAACTGGAGATGAACTACTAAGTGGACATCTGGTCCAGTCACAAAGACACTTTCAGAACCCTTAAAGCTCTGGAGACGTTCATTCACAAAAGAAACATTCCAACATTACAGCACTTTTCAACACTTTCCACAAATTCTGCTAATTTCCGGCTCCAACAGTTGTTCTCTTCTGGCGGAAAATATTCACTCCAAATTTATGCATCTTACAGGTCAGACTTTCCAAAACGTGTTCTAGGTCAGTGGCTAAGGTGGCGTTCTGGCAGCACCATCGTGTTAATGTCAAACAGCAGCATCAACTCTGGGACATTTTGTTAAGAAAGACATGTTTGTGGTGACACCAAGAGGTTTAATAAGGCAGCTGAGACAAAGAAAAAAAGCCTCCTGCATCCAACCAGCAAACTATGTTGAGGCCAATCACACAGAACATATATCCACCGTGGGTAATAACACCATTACTACCTCCACCAACTGACCACGAGTGAGAGAATGAGCATACAGTACGTGTGCACGTTCTACACGGCTTTTCACGCATGCAGTTTCATAAAAAATGTACTGTACACATATATTATTCATTTTGTAGCACATTAGAAGTTAATTATCTACAGTGTTCAGGCACACTTAGTGTTGTGCTGGACACAAAGGGGTTATTAAAGGACAGAGAAAGGGCGCAAACCCAAGTTTAACTCCCAGTTGGAAACTTCTCATTAATGTTCGAATGGCCAGCGGTGTGGCCTGGCCGCCATTAAAATCAAGCCAGCAAATAATAATGACTTTTAAAGTATCCTTTGACTAATAACGTCGTCATTACAAGTTACATGCGACTTTGCAAAAAAAAAAAAAAACTTCTTTGAGTGGTCTTGGACTCCCCGTGGTCACAGTAAAAGCTCGGGAATAATTTGGCCATTCACTTACAACTCTTGGAGAATGTCTCCCTCAAGGAACACAATCAGGCATAATCGGCCAATCAGCATCAGCAACAAACACAACAACATACCGGACGTGATGAGGTTGTTGGATACAGACATGCAGATAAGACTTGAAAGACTTGAATAAAAAGCAATAGGGGAGAATATGAGAGCACCAGAAATGGAGTAAAGTACTTCCTGTCAGTCACTCAAACATATGACTTTTTTTTTTTTTTTAAATTATTACTACTTTTTAAATTTCAAATCTGGAAAATTGACCAACTTCAGACCGTTGGTGTACCTAAACTTTTCAGGCTTGAGAAGTGATGAGGGCTGACTAGCGGTTAGCTGGTTTGATCCTAGGCTGCACCTGCATGTGTGTAAAAGTGTTGTTGAGCTTCAGTTAGTACCATATCTCTCAAGTGACATGTCAGTACTTTGCATAAAAGCATTAATGTGTGAATGTAATGGCCAAAGAGCCCTGGCCAATGGTTTTAGATAGAAAAGTGGTATTAAAATGCATCCAATCCTGCAGGCTAGTTCAGGTTTTATATGAAGTAAGATGAGCTGATAGATGCTGTTTTTTCGTATGAAATCAGAATGATGCCCAGAAAGTCAGACCCAGACATTGTCCAGAGTTGCCCTTTCGGGACACAACACAAACTTTTTCACACAATATGTGTTTCCACCATAGACTGCATACATATATACTCAACAAAGCCTATGTATCAAAATCAAATCAAATCAAATCAATTTTATTTATATAGCACCAAATCACAACAAACAGTTGCCCCAAGGCGCTTTATATTGTAAGGCAAAGCCATACAATAATTACGGAAAAACCCCAACGGTCAAAACGACCCCCTGTGAGCAAGCGCTTGGCAACAGTGGGAAGGAAAAACTCCCTTTTAACAGGAAGAAACCTCCAGCAGAACCAGGCTCAGGGAGGGGCAGTCTTCTGCTGGGACTGGTTGCGGCTGAGGGGAGAGAACCAGGAAAAAGACATGCTGTGCAGAGGAGCAGAGATCAATCACTAATGATTAAATGCAGAGTGGTTCATACAGAGCAAAAAGAGAAAGAAACACTCAGTGCATCATGGGAACCCCCCAGCAGTTTAAGTCTATAGCAGCATAACTAAGGGATGGTTCAGGGTCACCTGATCCAGCCCTAACTATAAGCTTTAGCAAAAAGGAAAGTTTTAAGCCTAATCTTAAAAGTAGAGAGGGTGTCTGTCTCCCTAATCCGAATTGGGATCTGGTTCCAGAGGAGAGGAGCCTGAAAGATGAAGGCTCTGCCTCCCATTCTACTCTTACAAACCCTAGGAACTACAAGTAAGCCCGCAGTCTGAGAGGGAAGCGCTCTATTGTTGTGATATGGTACTATGAGGTCCCTAAGATAAGATGGGACCTGATTATTCAAAACCTTATAAGTAAGAAGAAGAATTTTAAATTTTATTCTAGAATTAACAGGAAGCCAATGAAGAGAGGCCAATATGGGTGAGATATGCTCTCTCCTTCTAGTCCCTGTCAGTACTCTAGCTGCAGCATTTTGAATTAACTGAAGGCTTTTCAGGGAACTTTTAGGACATCCTGATAATAATGAATTACAATAGTCCAGCCTAGAAGAAATAAATGCATGAATTAGTTTTTCAGCATCACTCTGAGACAAGACCTTTCTAATTTTAGAGATACTGCGCAAATGCAAAAAAGCAGTCCTACATATTTGTTTAATATGCGCATTGAATGACATATCCTGATCAAAAATGACTCCAAGATTTCTCACATTATTACTTGAGGTCAGGGTAATGCCATCCAGAGTAAGGATCTGGTTAGACACCATGTTTCTAAGATTTGTGGGGCCAAGTACAATAACTTTAGTTTTATCTGAGTTTAAAAGCAGGAAATTAGAGGTCATCCATGTCTTTATGTCTGTAAGACAATCCTGCAGTTTAGCTAATTGGTGTGTGTCCTCTGGCTTCATGGATAGATAAAGCTGGGTATCATCTGCATAACAATGAAAATTTAAGCAATGCTGTCTAATAATACTGCCTAAGGGAAGCATGTATAAAGTGAATAAAATTGATCCTAGCACAGAACCTTGTGGAACTCCATAATTAACCTTAGTCTGTGAAGAAGATTCCCCATTTACATGAACAAATTGTAATCTATTAGATAAATATGATTCAAACTACTGCAGCACAGTGCCTTTAATACCTATGGCATGCTCTAATCTCTGTAATAAAATTTTATGGTCAACAGTATCAAAAGCAGCACTGAGGTCTAACAGAACAAGCACAGAGATGAGTCCACTGTCTGAGGCCATAAGAAGATCATTTGTAACCTTCACTAATGCTGTTTCTGTATTATGATGAATTCTAAACCCTGACTGAAACTTTTCAAATAGACCACTCCTCTGCAGATGATCAGTTAGCTGTTTTACAACTACCCTTTCAAGAATTTTTGAGAGAAAAGGAAGGTTGGAGATTGGCCTATAATTAGCTAAGATAGCTGGGTCAAGTGATGGCTTTTTAAGTAATGGTTTAATTACTGCCACTTTAAAAGCCTGTGGTACATAGCCAACTAATAAAGACAGATTGATCATATTTAAGATCAAAGCATTAATTAATGGTAGGGCTTCTTTGAGCAGCCTGGTAGGAATGGGGTCTAATAGACATGTTGATGGTTTGGAGGAAGTAACTAATGAAAATAACTCAGACAGAACAATCGAGAGAAGAGTCTAACCAAATACCGGCATCACTGAAAGCAGCCAAAGAGAACGATATGTCTTTGGGATGGTTATGAGTAATTTTTTCTCTAATAGTTAAAATTTTATTAGCAAAGAAAGTCATGAAGTCATTACTAGTTAAAGTTAAAGGAATACTCGGCTCAATAGAGCTCTGACTCTTTGTCAGCCTGGCTACAGTGCTGAAAAGAAACCTGGGGTTGTTCTTATTTTCTTCAATTAGTGATGAGTAGTAAGATGTCCTAGCTTTACGGAGGGCTTTTTTATAGAGCAGCAGACTCTTTTTCCAGGCTAAGTGAAGATCTTCTAAATTAGTGAGACGCCATTTCCTCTCCAACTTACGGGTTATCTGCTTTAAGCTGCGAGTTTGTGAGTTATACCACGGAGTCAGGCACTTCTGATTTAAGGCTCTTTTTCAGAGGAGCTACAGGATCCAAAGTTGTCCTCAATGAGGATATAAAACTACTGATGAGATAATCTATCTCACTTACAGAGTTTAGGTAGCTACTCTGCCCTGTGTTGGTATATGGCACTGGAGAACATAAAGAATGAATCATATCCTTAAACCTAGTTACAGCGCTTTCTGAAAGACTTCTACTGTAATGAAACTTATTCCCCACTGCTGGGTAGTCCATCAGAGTAAATGTAAATGTTATTAAGAAATGATCAGACAGAAGGGGGTTTTCAGGGAATACTGTTAACTCTTCAATTTCCATACCATAAGTCAGAACAAGATCTAAGGTATGATTAAAGTGATGGGTGGGCTCATTTACATTTTGAGCAAAGCCAATCGAGTCTAACAATAGATTAAATGCAGTGTTGAGGCTGTCATTCTCAGCATCTGTGTGGATGTTAAAATCGCCCACTATAATTATCTTATCTGAGCTAAGCACTAAGTCAGACAAAAGGTCCTGAAAATTCACAGAGAAACTCACAGTAACGACCAGGGGGCCGATAGATACTAACAAATAAACTGGGTTTTTGGGACTTCCAATTTGGATGGACAAGACTAAGAGACAAGCTTTCAAATGATTAAATGCTCTGTCTGGGTTTTTGATTAATTAATAAGCTGGAGTGGAAGATTGCTTGCTAATCCTCCCCCTCGGCCCGTGCTACGAGCGTTCTGTCTGGACAGTTAGTGTGATTCGGGGGTGTTGACTCATTTAAACTAACATATTCATCCTGCTGTAACCAGGTTTCTGTAGGCAGAATAAATCAATATGTTGATCAATTATTATATCATTTACCAACAGGGACTTAGAAAGAGAGAACCTAATGTTTAATAGACCACATTTAACTGTTTTAGTCTGTGGTGCAGTTGAAGGTGCTATATATTTTTTCTTTTTGAATTTTTATTGCTTCAATAGATTTTTGCTGGTATTGGTGTCTGGGAGCAGGCACCGTCTCTACGGGGATGGGGTACATGAGGGATGGCAGGGGGAGAGAAGCTGCAGAGAGGTGTGTAAGCTACAACTCTGCTTCCTGGTCCCAACCTGGTAGTCACTGGTTTGGAGGATTTAAGAAAATTGCCATATTTCTAGAAATGAGAGCTGCTCCATCCAAAGTGGGATGGATGCCGTCTCTCCTAACAAGACCAGGTTTTCCCCAGAAGCTTTGCCAATTATCTATGAAGCCCACCTCATTTTTTGGACACCAGATCGGACAGCCAGCAATTCAGGGAGAACATGCGGCTAAACATGTCACTCCGGTCAGATTGGGGAGGGGCCCAGAAGAAAACTACAGCGTGTCCACATTGGGTTTTTGCAAGTTACACCGCTTCAATGTTATTTTAGTGACCTCTGATTGGCGTAACCGGTGTTATTAATAGCGACCGTGAATTACAATCTTACCAAATTTACGCTTAGCCTTAGCCACAGTTTCAAATTTCCTTCAATGTCGCCCTGCTCTGGCCCCCGGAAGACAATTGACTATGGTTGCTGGTTCACTAACTTCACATTTCTCAAAAACAGAGTCGCCAATAACCAGAGTTTGTTCCTCGGCGAGTGTGTCGCCGAGTGGGGAAAAACGGTTAGAGAATGTGAACGGGTTGGCGGTACACAGGGCTTCTGTTTAGGACTACGCTTCCTCCTCACAGTCACCCAGTCCGGCCTGCTTTCCCGGCTGCTCGGGATCTGCCGGAGGGGAACTAACGGCAGCTAAGCTGCCTTGGTCCGCACCGACTACAGGGGGCCTGGCTAGCTGTAGGAGTTTCCAAGGTGCGGAGCCGAGTCTCCAAAAAGCTACACGATAAGCTACACTTATTACAAGTACCATTACTGCTAAAGGAGGCCGAGGAATAACTAAACATGTCACACCCAGAGCAGAAAAGTGCGGGAGAGACAGGAGAACGCCGCCATGCTAAACCGGCTAAGAGCTAGTGGATTCCTAAAAACACACAAAGTAAATAATGTGTAAATAATTTAGAGGTGATTCAGCAGAGGGAGTGCTTTAGTTAAGGCACATGAAGATTACACTGTTGAAACAAATCGTTATCTAGTTAACTAGATCAATCTAACTGCGCAGATTAAACAGCTAACAGATACGGCAAAACACCGCTGTGCTCCGGAACAGAAAGTGATGCAATACCGCAGTGAGAGCCAACCACCAGTAGAGGCAGCAAAAGCCTACATCACCCGTAGGTTTTCTAGAAAGACCGTCCCACAGCATAAAGAAGGTCATATCTGGGCATTGCCATGTCGGCAGTAGCAGCTGCATTGACTTTGGCTACCAATAAAGAGGTAGAGTGTAGGTGATGGTTGTGGCTGATAAACGACACCTGAATATGCCCCTATTTTGAGTTCAAACCAGCAACAGCTACAGGCTAAACCTTGGTTCAGGTTTTTATTAAATCACATGTTTTGGGGAACACCCGGTGGTGTTTGGTAAAGATTTGGTTTGGTGCAGCATGAAATCTTATGAGCCGCTTATTTTCTCCAATAATCATGCATTAAATGGGCCTAATGGATGAAGTACTGATAGCTGCTACAAGTGTAACAGTGTTAATTTCCAACATTAAACATTATGAGACTGTCACTCAGTGTGAATATTATAGCAGGCACATTTTCAAATGATCTTTAGGACATTTCACCACACCAACAAGCCAGAGTATTCCCAGTGTTTGTAATAAATACTCCAAACAAAACAGACACAGCCTCACAACAGCCAGCAGTCTAATGGAGAAGACAATGAGTTATGGACACAGAGTCAGAACTCAGCTCAGTTGCTGTCACTCAAAGTGACCACGCTCACTATCAAATGGAATTTTATGGCTTTGGCTTTAAATGTCTTAGAATTATTTTTTAAAAATTCACCTGCTGTGCAGTTGTGATGGAGGAGGATATTATCTATAGAAGCCAAAACAATATTTTATTTAATTTTATTTATTTATTTATTTATTTATTTTTTACCAGGCTGTTAACATGGACTTGAATGTGGCCAGTCAAGGAACTGCAACAAGATAGAAATGCCTCCAACATACCGACTCACTTGCCGTGAATCATCTGGACAGTGACTCACGCTACTCACATGTGAGCTCAGCCAGACTTTACACAGACTAGTACTCAAGAACTGGAAGGTTAAAGTCTGTATATATCATATTACTCATTCCAACCACCTCATTCTGACATTTCTACTCTCACCTACAGTAGTGTTCAGGGTCGGACTGGGAACAAATTTCGGCCCTGGCATTTTTCCTCTGGACCAGCCCACTATTGGCCCGACGAATCCACCCCCAAACACGCACACCCACCCGTCCATACCGAACCCCCAATGAACAAATACTATACACCTAAACACCATGAACACACACCTAAACACACACTTTCACTGTCATTCCCTTGATCATAGTACAAAACGCGTTCCCGGCACCACGAGGGGGCGTCCTATATATATATATATAAAACATCATGAGGTTTATGTCACAGAAATCCTACTTTACAATCAAACTGCAGTCATTGCTAAATTATTTCCTTTTGCATTTATAATAAACATTTGTATTTATTTAGTGTTTGTTTTTCTGGTTGAAATAAGATATAAATAATCTACCAGACTTCGAAAAATATACAAGTTTCCATGTTATTTTATTGTCTAAAAAATAAATGTCTGAGGGTTCCTTATGTTAAACAAGAAATTATCTAATCTGAAATAAACACGTGGTTTTAATACAGATGAAAGGTTCTAAAGAACCATTTATTGATTTTATTTACCTATGTTTAATTACAAGTGTTCTTAAACTTTTTTTAACAGTAATCAGACATTTTGAGGTAACAACAACAAAAAAACATTTCCATGATTTTTCTTCAGAAAACTGCTCTATAAATGAGCAGTCCTGTCACACGTTAATGTTTGTACAGATCAGTGGTTCTGCACCAATCGGATGGTCCAATCCATTTTGTAGAGATCAGTGGTGTTCTGCCATGAGTCTTCCGGTTTGGCCCGACGCGGCGTTCCTAACTGGACAATGCCAAGGTACGTCACAGCTCAGAGTGTCGAAAGTTGGCGCACCTCATCTCGACGAACACCGGGTCTGTGTGTAGGCAGGAGATCACTTGACCGAGCGTCTATACATTCAAATAATAATTTAAAAAATATGTCATCACTCTTCACTCTTAGTCAGTTTCTTACAACGGTCAGCGTAAATCACGAGCTTTCCAGGAGCGCACATCTCTGCGCAGCACTTTTTTTTTTTTTGGGGGGGGGGGGGGGTGATGCTAACTCATCGCCTCCTTAATATTTTTTTTTTTCTGGCGCCGGGTCTGACAAAAATGGAAGCAAGAGCAACACACAAGCGGGAAAAAAGTTTTTGTGTCTCCAAAGTGTGTGTGTGAGTGAGAGAGGGAAGAGCAAGAGAGAGAAAGAGAGAGAGGTAATGTGTAACCACTGCTAGGATTCACACAGCAGCAAATTAAGGAGCTGAAGTCCCGTTAGCTGTTGCATTTTAAAGATTAACAAAGTAAAGCACAGTTAATTAAGATAAAAGAAACGATTCCAACTTTTGTATAAGTAGGAGAGCTGAGAGAAGTTCCAGGCGCCGAGGAGTCAGTCCATTCACAGGGGCGGGAGCAGGGCCGCCTGCTCTTCTTGCAATCTGATCGGCCACCCTGTATGCTTCGCCAATTGTCATTGGCTGTTGGTCATGTCACTCATTGGCTCGATGTAAGTCTCCGTTGTGTGATCAAACGTAAACAAAACTGAAACCTAGAATAAGGACTGCGCCGTGTATGAAACACTAAGAACTTTTATTTTGTCACAAATTCAGGAAGTGGTTTCTGCAGCTGCCACCGATTAAATGCTGTAGCTTCACCGATCACGGACTTTCCTCGTTGTTGACAGCGGCGCGCGGTTCGAGAAACACTGTATATTTCCATAATCTCTATAAATATGGGAGGGCACCCATGCATGTCTAAATGTGCAGTGGCCCACCGGGCAAATGCCCAAAATCACAGATTATCAGTCCGAGCCTGGTAGTGTTCTTCGGGGTAATATCGAGACAACTTCAGAGTTGTAGTCAGTGTGTAAAAGTGGCTATAAGTTGCTATAAAGCAGCATCAGTTTTGGATGCTGTTTACATTAATCTCTTCAAAGATCAATATGAAGGTGATTTATGGTATCAGAATGAATTCACATGTCAAAGTCCAAAAGTGCAGTTGTGGGAGCTGTTCTGCAAATTACGAAAGCAACACACTACAGCACCTCCTTGGGAAAATGTGGGGGAATTTACACATCATGGCAAATGATGTGAATCTGATTTTTCTTTCTTTCCTTCTTAGTAATTGTACTTTTGAAATGCAAGTGTGATGGCAGCACACATCATTTTGGCTAAAACAGTCTGTGCCAGAAACAAAACTATAAAAGGAGATGATTTCAGCAACAGCAGAGAAACAAACATAAAATGAAGCTGATCTATGAGGCTGTTTGTGTCTGATCAATAACACAAAGGACACTTTAGGGGCAGCGGGTCATTGATCAGCACTTAAACATCATTTTCTATTATTGGATAACTACTGATGAGTTCAAACAATAGAAGTTAAACAAATATAGTCAGGGTGGTTGTTGGGTATCAGTCCCTCAGTGGTGAGGAAGATTGTCTGTAGGTAGATTCCCGGATGGGATGGTGGAGTTCTACATCCAGGGTCGAATCAGAGATGACAGTGTGTGAGTTTGTTTAATGTGGGAATGTTGTTTGCACTCCGATAAACACATGGACCAATGACCGATCCGTAGCCTGGTCTGATGGTTTGGAAATCCCTGATGATTGGGGTCTGAAGTCCACTTTCATAGTTGTTGGATCCAAGCCACCAATTCCTCCTGACCCGCTGTTGAGGACTTCTTGTTTCACCAGAGCCCCCTTAACTGTCTCGTGTTCAGGGTTCCTGTTGGGCCTTCATGACTATCATAGCGACAAGGGGCACACACATCCCCACCATATTCACCCCAATAGGCAATCCCCTGCTTGATGTGTTACCCAGGTGTCATGACGGATGGATTTTGACACCTAAAATACTTGGTATCAATACAAGGATTAAAGACTTGTCAAGTGAACATAAACAACTTTGATATGAATATGAACAACTAGATGAAAGAAAATCTTTGCCGCCTTCTTCGACTTCCTTCCCTCATCTATTGATGGTTTCAATAAGAAAATGGAGCATGAATTGCCTTCTTACACAAATAATTATTTTCAAATTCAGAAATCATGAAAACTGCATTTTAAAGAGAATTATCACTCTGTTTGTGTGTAAATACACATTTGTGGATATCTTAATGAGGCCTTGAGCTTCTTTGTTGTACTAATTACTCCAAAAAGCAGAATGGATGCTTTTAGCCTCCGGTGCATATTCATTGTGACCTCCCTGTGTGCTGGAGCTCGGTGGTCCTCAGGGGTATTTAGGAGGTAAACATGTTGACTGCACCTCTACCCCAATGTGCCACCATCCATTTACTTCCCCACAAGTGCAATTAATGAGCTACTAGCTAATTTGGGGTTGCAGCGCACATGTAAATGAAAGGCAAACAAAAGGAATTGGTTGATCGATGACAATAAAGGGGGCTTGTGAAGGGTCCATGTGGGACACTTAGCACCATAACACTAATTAAAAAGCCATAGCATTGAGGTAACTCATTAGCTGCAACCTGCTTCCCAACCATATGGTGCAAATAGTGTAATGCTAGCTAACTCTGATAGAAGAGAGAGAGAGACCAAAACCACTGGAGCAATAATCTGATCAATTTTTTTTTTGCAAACCAAAAATATGCTTTCCTCGCCCAGTCTGCCCTTTCTGAAGAAACAGCTTATTTATTAATTGACCTTTAATATTATTCACAGTAGCAGCATGGCCTCCAAGGCCCCCAGGGCCCCCAAGGCCTGGACCCAGACAAGGTGACCCCCAAACAACAACTGGTTGCTGCAGATAGATGGTCACTTCTGGGAGATGAAGAGGGATGTCCGGTCTGCCTTGATAGTTCCAGTTGGGACCCAAAGCATGTTTTTAGAGACTGACATTTTGCAGGCACCAACGAGGGTTTGCAGAAGGTAGCAGAGTCTGGCCTGGTACATTTCTCTGGGTATGATCGATCATGAAGACCCCAGGGTCATGTCGCACCTGGCTGTGGAAGACAGATGGTTACTTTCAAGAACTGCGGATGGACCACTTGTCTACCTGCAGGCCAGCAGGTGGGATGTGCAGAAGAAGAAGTTAAATAAGCCTACTCCCAAGGCCAAAAGATGCTCTAGCAGCAGACAGTGGAGCACATGGGTTTCCGTCTCCGAGACTGAGTTTGAGGCCAGAGTGGGACAAAGCCAAGCAGGTTACACATGCTTGATATCCATGCCCTAATATGGCTACATACACTGAAGAAAAACAAACAAACAAACAAACAAAAAAGAGTTGTTTTTAATGTTAAGAAAAACTGGCTTTGTAAAAAATTCAGTAAAATATTAAATACTTTTGGAGAACAATTTGCAAATTTCCAGAATAAAGTTGTAATTTACAATAAATTTATATTTTAAACCTGCAACTCCAACAGCATTTTTTGTTGCTAAATTACATTATCATGCTGTTTGTAAACTAATTATTTCTGTATAATATGAATGCAGTTATTACTTATTGTACATTGAATATCATTCAATGAGACTTTTGCTGTACTGCTCACATTTTGCTTAGGTCCACCACATGAGGTTTGGCATGTCAATCTGGTTTTATTGACACAATTCCAGCCGTGAAGGGGAGTGGGGCTCAGGCAATATTGAACCAGGGATATTTTGCTGGGGAAGAAACCTGTTTGCACCCCTGCACTGTCACACAATAGAACTACTCTGGAAATATAATCAAATCAAATCAAATCAATTTAATTTATATAGTGCCAAATCACAACAAACAGTTGCCCCAAGGCGCTTTATATTGTAAGGCAAGGCCATACAATAATTATGTAAAACCCCAATGGTCAAAACGACCCCCTGTGAGCAAGCACTTGGCTACAGTGGGAAGGAAAAACTCCCTTTTAACAGGAAGAAACCTCCAGCAGAACCAGGCTCAGGGAGAGGCAGTCTTCTGCTGGGACTGGTTGGGGCTGAGGGAGAGAACCAGAAAAAAGACATGCTGTGGAGGGGAGCAGAGATCAATTACTAATGATTAAATGCAGAGTGGTGCATACAGAGCAAAAAGAGAAAGAAACAGTGCATCATGGGAACCCCCCAGCAGTCTAAGTCTATAGCAGCATAACTAAGGGATGGTTCAGGGTCACCTGATCCAGCCCTAACTATAAGCTTTAGCAAAAAGGAAAGTTTTAAGCCTAATCTTAAAAGTAGAGAGGGTGTCCTGTCTCCCTGATCCGAATTGGGAGCTGGTTCCAGAGGAGAGGAGCCTGAAAGCTGAAGGCTCTGCCTCCCATTCTACTCTTACAAACCCTAGGAACTACAAGTAAGCCTGCAGTCTGAGAGCGAAGCGCTCTATTGGGGTGATATGGTACTATGAGGTCCCTAAGATAAGATGGGACCCTGATTATTCAAAACCTTATAAGTAAGAAGAAGAATTTTAAATTCTATTCTAGAATTAACAGGAAGCCAATGAAGAGAGGCCAATATGGGTGAGATATGCTCTCTCCTTCTAGTCCCTGTCAGTACTCTAGCTGCAGCATTTTGAATTAACTGAAGGCTTTTCAGGGAACTTTTAGGACAACCTGATAATAATGAATTACAATAGTCCAGCCTAGAGGAAATAAATGCATGAATTAGTTTTTCAGCATCACTCTGAGACAAGACCTTTCTAATTTAGAGATATTGCGCAAATGCAAAAAAGCAGTCCTACATATTTGTTTAATATGCGCATTGAATGACATATCCTGATCAAAAATGACTCCAAGATTTCTCACAGTATTACTAGAGGTCAGGGTAATGCCATCCAGAGTAAGGATCTGGTTAGACACCATGTTTCTAAGATTTGTGGGGCCAAGTACAATAACTTCAGTTTTATCTGAGTTTAAAAGCAGGAAATTAGAGGTCATCCATGTCTTTATGTCTGTAAGACAATCCTGCAGTTTAGCTAATTGGTGTGTGTCCTCTGGCTTCATGGATAGATAAAGCTGGGTATCATCTGTGTAACAATGAAAATTTAAGCAATGCTGTCTAATAATACTGCCTAAGGGAAGCATGTATAAAGTGAATAAAATTGGTCCTAGCACAGAACCTTGTGGAACTCCATAATTAACCTTAGTCTGTGAAGAAGATTCCTCATTTACATGAACAAATTGTAATCTATTAGATAAATATAATTCAAACCACCGCAGTGCAGTGCCTTTAATACCTATGGCATGCTGTAATCTCTGTAATAAAATTTTATGGTCAACAGTATCAAAAGCAGCACTGAGGTCTAACAGAACAAGCACAGAGATGAGTCCACTGTCTGAGGCCATAAGAAGATCATTTGCAACCTTCACTAATGCTGTTTCTGTACTATGATGAATTCTAAACCCTGACTGAAACTCTTCAAATAGACCATTCCTCTGCAGATGATCAGTTAGCTGTTTTACAACTACCCTTTCAAGAATTTTTGAGAGAAAAGGAAGGCTGGAGATTGGCCTATAATTAGCTAAGATAGCTGGGTCAAGTGATGGCTTTTTAAGTAATGGTTTAATTACTGCCACCTTAAAAGCCTGTGGTACATAGCCAACTAATAAAGACAGATTGATCATATTTAAGATCGAAGCATTAATTAATGGTAGGGCTTCCTTGAGCAGCCTGGTAGGAATGGGGTCTAACAGACATGTTGATGGTTTGGAGGAAGTAACTAATGAAAATAACTCAGACAGAACAATCAGAGAGAAACTGAAAGCAGCCAAAGAGAACAATATGTCTTTGGGATGGTTATGAGTAATTTTTTCTCTAATAGTTAAAATTTTATTAGCAAAGAAAGTTATGAAGTCATTACTAGTTAAAGTTAAAGGAATACTCAGCTCAATAGAGCTCTGACTCTTTGTCAGCCTGGCTACAGTGCTGAAAAGAAACCTGGGGTTGTTCTTATTTTCTTCAATTAGTGATGAGTAGTAAGATGTCCTAGCTTTACGGAGGGCTTTTTTTATAGAGCAACAGACTCTTTTTCCAGGCTAAGTGAAGATCTTCTAAATTAGTGAGACGCCATTTCCTCTCCAACTTACGGGTTATCTGCTTTAAGCTGCGAGTTTGTGAGTTATACCACAGAGTCAGGCACTTCTGTTTTAAGGCTCTCTTTTTCAGAGGAGCTACAGCATCCAAAGTTGTCCTCAATGAGGATATAAAACTATTGACGATATAATCTATCTCACTCACAGAGTTTAGGTAGCTACTCTGCCCTGTGTTGGTATATGGCACTGGAGAACATAAAGAAGGAATCATATCCTTAAACCTAGTTACAGCGCTTTCTGAAAGACTTCTACTGTAATGAAACTTATTCCCCACTACTGGGTAGTCCATCAGAGTAAATGTAAATGTTATTAAGCAATGATCAGACAGAAGGGGGTTTTCAGGGAATACTGTTAAGTCTTCAATTTCCATACCATAATTCAGAACAAGATCTAAGGTATGATTAAAGTGAGTCCTATAATAATATGATAATGGATAATGAGTCCTATACCATATTGCCATATTAACATATATGAAGTATACAAATATGAGGACTTCTGGAAAACTAATTCACACCACGTGACAGAATGCTGGCACAAACAGTTAATGTACTTGTCTCCTGAACAGAATATTCTTGGTTTAAATGCTACCCATAGCCCATTCCATTATTTATTTTTTTTTCAAATTACAATGGTTGTATAAAATTTTAAGTATTTTCTGCAAAGATATTTATATAATTTTACAGAATTTTTCTGGAACTTATTTCAGCAAAGAAAAAAAACAAAAACAAAAAAACAAACAAGTGTGAGGGATGCAGTGATGTCTGACTGCAGCAGCTGCTCCGACACCTAACCTGTGTTAATTGTTGTGACATTGTGTGCTAAGGTGCTTATGTGGGCACGAGATCAGTCAAACTAGCAACATTCGCCCTCCTGTGCCATTGTCCCTGGGATCATGAGCTGCAGAAAACGTAGCCTAAGCATGGTAATTAGGGCTATAATAGGATAAAACAACAAGTTGGGTGGTGGAGGGAGTGTTGGGGATGATTACAGAGGCCGAGTGCGTGGAGGTGGATGACTTTAGCTCTATTGATCTGTGGCGCTGTGGTGCAGATTGCTAAAAGTGGCACCCACTGGGCCTGCATGGCTTCTCCACTCAGCGGAGACAATGCATGAGCAGAAACAGATATGCTCAAAGTCTTTCTCACACCTAAAAGGATGCATGCTACACGATGCATGAGCCCTCACCACTGGTGTGCCCGCGGCGTGTTTCTCCTCCAGCAATTCATTTCTCCGTCACGTTCTTTCCCCTGCTGCTCTTTATAAAACGTGGCCATCTCTTAACATTTACTTCATCGGTTAACAACAAAATAAAGTCCAGAAATAACATTTTCATAGAGGAGGACTAGGAGGAAGAGAAAAAACAGCAGGGAGAAACCAGCGCGGTGGGATCAATGGTGCAAAAAATTGTTTTTATCGAATGCTGCGTGGCTCACATTTCCTGCAGACACAGATAAGAGAATGAGCGAGTGAGCGAGCAAGAGGACCTTTCTGTATGTGCGGCTGGGTGTGAGCGAGAGGCAGGTGGAAAAAAAAAAAAAATGAGATTATTGATGTTGCATGTCAAATGTAATTGCTTGGATTGGTGCAAAGAGGAGGAGCGGGAAGGCTGATGGACTCGCTGATCCGTGCAAGGCTTCATTTGGGAGAAAGTCCAACAAGTCACAGAATTTGGTTTGTGACGTCGGTTGTGTGCATGTGAGACACTGCGGGGCAAAGTGGGGGTGTTGAGCACTGAGTTGTTAACTTTTACTCTTTGACTCCCAGACAAACATGTGCACACACACTTTTTTTTTTTTTGCTTTAATCCCAAAACAAGGTGTCAGACTTGTAGGCTGTCAGGTGAAATACATTGTGAAGTTTGCCACTACATGCACTCTGACATTTCACCTTTAAGTTCAGAAAGCATCTTTGTGATAAATTTCACTGAGGCAGGAAAATATGCAAACTATATTTTGTGAAGTTTAAATCAAAGAGGACCTAAATGATAATTTGGAAATTCTTTTTTTTTTTCTTATCCTGGTCAAAGTCATTTAATACTTAGAATCGACCCAACCAGATACTCGTATTTTCCAAGATAACATACACATACGGTGCAGACTACAAATACAATAAAATCAACATACTTGCAAACTGAACATTCAGAAGAAAAAACAAAATATCACCTGCAATCCTATGTCCTTTTTTGGTTTTGCACCACTGGCATCCTGTCCAGGGTGGACCCCACCTCATGCCCTATGACTGCTGGGATAGGCTCCACCCCCCGTGACCCTCAATTGGAGGAAGCGAGTATGGAGAATGGATGGACAACACAGTACATGAACTTAAAAATTAATAAGTTAATAAATGAATCAATTCCTATTCACTTCAAACAAAGGAACATGTGATGATTGTGGCAGTTTACCTGTGACCACTAGGTGTCAGTAATGTTATTTAAGTGTTAAAATGGAAGGGAAGGTCATAGAAGAAGACAAGACAATGTACTGTGAATATGGAAACTGCATGGAGTGAAGCAAATTGTGAAAAGTGACGTGATAATGATGAGTTGAAGCCACTGGAGAATGTGAAACTAACAGGAAAAGTCGTAACTGACTCACTTTCAAGCAGCAGTTTTGATGAAACATTGAGGACATGGGGCTGGACTCAAAGCCAGGCAGAGCATAAGTCAATAAAAGACTTAGTGCATCTTTGAAGTGAAGCAGAGCATAAATATGACTTACAGTAGATACCCTTCTGAAACACGCTGCAAATTGTTTAATACATTGGAGATAGGATGTCCAAAACCAGATTTGGCTGATCTTGAAAGAATAGTGAACCTCATAGTCACCTAGCCAATTTAGAAATAAGTCCTGCAAAGGCCCCGAGACCCATCAAGCTGGTCCTTATCTCTGGCTACCTTTGCATGAAACCAACAGTAGCTAAAACAAAAAACAAAAAGGAAGGGATCAGAGAAGGCCAACATCACATGCAAATCTTCCATATCACCTCATGTCAGGTCTGGCAGCATGCATCACTGCCTCCAACACACCATGGAACCACCTTGGGTCCTGGATGGCAACCATCCATGCAGACAACTGCTCCATCTATCTACTGCAGCCAGGTGAAGTGTGGGCAGCCCTGTGGCCTTTTCCATTTGCTCAAGCCCTCGACACTGAGCCACCTATGTGCTGGATCGTGCCCAGAGAAATGAAGTACATGGTCTAAATGTCATAGATTAGATTAGATTAGATAGAACTTTATAAATCCCTTGGGAAGACTCCCTCAGGGAAATAGCTGATGGTACCTCACAATGCAAGAGGTACAGCTAATGTGAAACTCCGTAAGTGACTGTTTTACACAAAGTCATTCCAGTAGTACCCAAGGATGCTCCAAAGAAGCCTAGTACTAAAGATGTGCAGTTGTTGTCTTCAGTCACTGGTTAGTGTCCAAGTCCTACAACCATACAGTAAGACAGAAAGCACAAGGAGCCCAAAGACTTGGGCCTTTGTTCTCCCGCAAATGCACTGGAACCACCAAAAATTCTCTGTCTACCTTCTCTTGTATCTTCTCTGTTTTTGCACATCACTTCCTGGCAGAGAAAAATCTAGCAGTTTAGAAAACGAGATAAAAATGAATTAAAATTCTCTGAATAAATTCACCAATTTGTGCATCAGTAGACTGTGCATGTGAGAAAACAGTACGTGTACTTAAATCAACAGTAGGTGGTGATAGTCCCAAAGAGATATTTGGAACTTGGGTGAAACTGGAGATGAACTACTAAGTGGACATCTGGTCCAGTCACAAAGACACTTTCAGAACCCTTAAAGCTCTGGAGACGTTCATTCACAAAAGAAACATTCCAACATTACAGCACTTTTCAACACTTTCCACAAATTCTGCTAATTTCCGGCTCCAACAGTTGTTCTCTTCTGGCGGAAAATATTCACTCCAAATTTATGCATCTTACAGGTCAGACTTTCCAAAACGTGTTCTAGGTCAGTGGCTAAGGTGGCGTTCTGGCAGCACCATCGTGTTAATGTCAAACAGCAGCATCAACTCTGGGACATTTTGTTAAGAAAGACATGTTTGTGGTGACACCAAGAGGTTTAATAAGGCAGCTGAGACAAAGAAAAAAAGCCTCCTGCATCCAACCAGCAAACTATGTTGAGGCCAATCACACAGAACATATATCCACCGTGGGATTAATAACACCATTACTACCTCCACCAACTGACCACGAGTGAGAGCTATAGTTTTATGACATCACAAGGCAGGTTCATCAAAGAAGAGAAGAAAGGAAACGTTTCTTATATGTCAAAGACAGCAAAAAATGAACTAAAACTGAGCCACAACCAGATCATCTGTTAATCATCTCCCCACAAACATTTGCTAAAAATCAGTTTGTACTTTTTGAGATATCCTGTGTTCAGCAAACACCGGGGCTTCAGAAATAAAAGAAAACAACACATAAGTTTAAGTTTAAGCAACATGTAACTTCCAAACCTCGCATGTTTTGAGAGCCACAGAGAGAGAATGAAGAAGTGTCTACTTCAGCTACAACCCAACAAAACCCTGCTCAGAACCAATCAACATCCACCAGGGGGCAGACATGTCCATTGGGATATTACAGTGGCAAAACAAAGTTGCTATTTTGTTCTGGTGTATCAAACTACCATCAAAATTGTATGGATTTGTCCTTATTTTAATCTGGTGAGTTAAAAGATGACAACGGTTATTGTTGTTTAGTTATTGTGGTTACAAAGAGTGACTCTCTCTCTCTCTCTCTCTCTCTCTCTCTCTCTCTCTCTCTCTCTCTCTCTCTCTCTCTCTGTCTCTCTCTCTCTCTCTCTCTCTATATATATATAAAATTTGCATTTTTGACAGTTTCTTGTCCAGTTCAGTGTTTACAGCCTCATCAGTCAAAGACTTGAAATCTGGGCTGGCTTTAAAATGACTGAAGGATTTTTGTGCGTCTCTGCTAGGGTTTCTCTTTCTCGCTCTCTCTCTCTCAGGGACATGTCATGTCCATCAACAATTAAAGCAGAACCATTTGCAACAGGATCCCAAAGGTAGACAAAACCCCCTGCCAAGTCTCTCATATTTTCAAGCTGACCGTTTAACTGCAAAATCTGTAAAATAAGACCTCCACCTTGGCCTTGGGTTGACGCCACGGCCATAAATACTGAGTATATGACAGTCAGGTCACCAGGGTCATGCTGGACTGAAGCGAGCCCTGGTGGTCAGGGGACATCTCATAAATGCAAGACGTTTATCATCAATAATTACTGTTTGTAGTAGGTTTCAGATGTTTGCTTTTTTTAAGAAAAAGAAGAGGACGAACTTTATTAATCCCAAAGGAAAATGTTTAGTAATTGTTTTTAGGGGACAAAGCAGATTGCTGTTCCCCAAAGTTGCACGACGTCTCGGTGTGTTCGTATTCACACGCTGTTTGAAAATGGATTTAATGACTCCAGTGCTGTTCTGTCAATCAATGGCATTATGCAGATAGTGAAAATCAATGGTTCCACACAGCGATACCTGAGGTCCTCCACGCTTCATTTGTCATAAAGCCCCTGATACGTCAATGAGCTCAAACTCCAGCACGATTCACCCGGAATGGAAAGGGAGATGCTGACGGGTGTAAATCTTTGCGGTGTTTTCGATGAGTGCGAACATCTCCATTTCAAAGCGGCATTGTGCTGTGTCAAAGATCACCTTTTCAAGTCTGCGCCCGCCATCTTTCTTTCACTGACAATTCGATCACTCACTCTCTTTGTTCCACTCAATTTTGTAAGCGTGATCCATTTCTTTGATACATTCAGTTTCTCTTTTTCACATCTAAATTCCCTCCTTTATTTCCAGCTTCTCTCTCTCTCTCTCTCTGGGCGTTATTGACATTTTCCCCGCTAACCTTCTCTTTTACGCTCACCTTAATCTTATGCCTTATCAGATGCGCAGGTGGTTTGGAGTTTCATTCGACCTCACTCCCGACTCTCCTCCTTTTCTCTGGGTTATTCATCCCTCCTTCCTGTGCTCTGAAAGTCAAGCTTCTCTTTATAAAACCCCCTGTGGTCTTATCTGTGAGACCCCGTGACCCCACAGTCATTGCAGCAACCAGCGACAGAGAATGGAGACCTGAGATCCCCTGGGAGGAGGACAAGAGGACTGAAATGTGTGTGTGTGTATATGTGTGTGTGTGCAGTGCAGTGCTATTAGAGAAGTGCATTTACTGTCTAACTGTCCAAACACTTGTGATAACACAGTGGTACACTACAGTACTCTGGGGAAGAGGTAAAGAACACAACCTGCTGCATAGACAGTCCTGCAGCAAGGAGGCAGATAAAAGCCAGTCTTTTCCCTATAACAGAACAGGCCTGGCAGGCCGCCAGGCCTATGAGAACCCCTTGCTACGCCAGAAATTTATTTTATTAAATTGCATCACGAGAAAATAATAAGGATCAAATACAGAAAGGTATGACCAAACAACCATCCACGGTGTCAGACTGTGCTCATATTTTATATAATGTTTCAATTCTGTTCCATTCATTATGACTCACCACTACTGTTTGTGTGTTGTGCTGTATTGAGTCAAAACAGCTCAGTCACTTTTGCTATAGCACTAACTCCTTATAAAGTCATTTTCACATGAAGGTTTAATGGAAATGAAAATATGGTCGAAAATGTGCTTCGGTTGTGTGAACCAGTAGACCTTTGCACTGAAACACTAATTTAAACTCTATTTAATCTCATTCAGGCTCTACAAATGTGAACAGAAACTATTACTCTATTTAATCTCATTCAGGCTCTACAATTGTGAACAGAAACTATTAAACAGCCACATGTTAAACATGTAAAACTGTGTGGAAAAAAATATATATAGATGCATGAAGTGTTTCTCACAGGTTTAAACTTTCAATGAACAGAGTTGGGAATGAAAACAGTTTTGATCACATGAGATAATTATTAAAGTGGACATGTAGTGCAACACCAGTGGTTTTTTTTTTATCTACTTTTTATGTTTTCATGTAAGAGGTTTAATGTTAAACATTCCACCATCCTGTGTGTTTTCACAGACTCTCTTGTGCTATAAACATGATTTTTTTGACTGGCAGAGCTTGTTTGATTCCTGTGTGACATATGTAACAGAAATACCCCCAAAAATGCTGAATTTTGCCTCACATTATTACCCAAATCAATGACCCAGAATTACAGCTCTATTCCAAAATCTCATATGCAAAGTGAAACTTGATGTTAAAATGCACTTTGTGGCACAATAAGTTCTGCTCACTCTGTTCATACAAAGTTTACAGCTATTTTTTATACAATAAAATATTCCTCTCATTGTTTTCAATGAAAGTGAAGTTTTGTTGTTGTTTTTTTTTTTTTTTGCATATTGTTTTTGCATTTCTCAGCCCATCGTGTTTTTCACTCTAGGTGCATCACATTTCGACATGTTTTTGTCCGAGTACCAATGGGCCTGAAAAAAATTCCAGAGGAATACAGAGCTAACTGAGGCTGCAGATATCGCAGTATTCAGACGTGATCAGCACCAAAAGTTAATTTCTGTTTGACTTTTTGCATGTTTACTCAAAAATGTTTCATCTGACATCCATCATTCAAATCCATCTTGATGTAGCGGTAAAAAAATGTTTGTTTTTTTTTTACCAATTTTCCAGCATTTCAACCAATTTGACATCTCCAGATTGAAGGGAAGGACAGGCTGCTCTCTATCTGGTTCATATCATGTTCAGGCTACAATATGTACATGATGAATCCAACCTGTTTGTGCCCAGCACCCGGTTTGCACTTATACAGCGTGCTCATGTGCACCTCAAATGGGCCTGTGGTGTTGATCAGCAAGTTTTTGTGGTTTCTGGATCATTTCATTTCAAGTATCTAAGGGCCAAAAAATGATTTGGCATTCACTGACCTCATGACCTAATTAATGTTAAAATCAAGTTGTTGTTGCTATGGTAATCATGCCCGCCAGGGGGGCTACCAGTGCGGTAGGTTTGGCTCATTTGAGCCTGAGGACCTTGGAGATATAGCAGCAAATTTTCACAGAATGCTTATGGATTATAACTCACGCTGATGCTGTGTTTGGGCGAAAAATAAAAAATACCTACATAAAAATTCAGAAATAAACCATTTACTTTAAATGGAAAAGGGCCTCTGTATAATCCCCACGATCTGACTCGACAATGTGAGATACGTATCACTGCCAGAGCTAATATTCATAGAACTGCAGTTAACCCCTTAAGCCCTAGAGCCTGTTTCACCAAAATCACATACCCATACATTATTATTTATTTCTCAGCTTGTACAAGGTCAAAAATGCAAAAGTTTGGATCAGCTAAAAGACAGGTCCTAGGGGATGTTGTGGATGCCAAAAAAATTGGAAGTAAATAATACTTGATAGGAGTAAATGAGTTTTTTTTTCCCAAAAAATGAATTTCGATTTATGTCTTTATTTGCTTGGCGTTTCAGCTGTGGTTAGTTGATATGTGACTGAAGTGGATACTTTTGTAGAGGAGACTTCGCTTGACATTTTGATGTATAATAAGTGTATATTGGTGTCAGCATTGGTTAGTTATGAGTGTTCAAATGTTCCAAAACAGGGCAAGTCCCCAGTAGACCCCAGAAGAAAGGAAATGCAGAGATAATCTCCACAAAAATCTGTCATTTGCTGTCATGCTCATTGTGTGTGTGTGTGTGTGTGTGTGTGTGCTCTTTGTCACTTTCTGCAGGTGCACCACAGTGCACATATCCTATATTCATATCCTTATTTTGCTCAGGTCCCAGGGTCCCTAAGGACGTTAAGCACCCCCCCCCACACACACACTGATGTTGACTAATGGAGAGAACAATGGAGAAAAGATGCATGGAAGAGCAGGAAAGAAACCAACACCCAGAGGGAACATAGAGGAACTTAAATGACAAAAAATGACACAGTGAACCCCAGAGCGCAAGAATGAAAGAATAAATGAAAAAGTGATCAAACAAAATTATGCAAATGTACTTCAGTCTAGTCTAAGTAATCACAGAATGCAGCACTGAGATTAAGAACATTATTACATGTTTACATTCCTGTTTTTAGTCCTTTGGATGAAGGTCCAGAGTACTAATGCCAGACGTGTGGTGCACGATGCACAATGTGTGACACGCTGTAGCGACTCTCTGAAAAAGCAGTCATAGAATTTTTCTCAAATTTCGTGCAAACCATCCTCGGGGGACCGTCCAGTCGTGGTAAGTTCTACTTTCTGACTGAATCACTGTGGGCTCCCCAGACTCCTCACAAAAGCCAAAAAGATTAACTTTTTTCCACGCTGTTTGATTTGTTGCAGAAAAGCCATTCAGTAAGATTCTTTCAGAGACTATTTACATTCACAAACAATCACATTGTCCTTGATCATTCTAAGTGACCCCCCAGGGCCCAAAAGAAGGGTCCCCCCCAAAAAGAAGCCATTTTTCACACCATTTGAGATTTTGGGAAAAAAAAAAAATAAATAAATAAATAAATAAATAAACTAAAATAAAATAAAAAAAACCTTCTCCAGCTACTGGGGCATGGGGACCTCAACCCTCGGGCACATATGTGCTGAAACGTGCACAGAGAAATGTGCCACATGATCAAAATGTTTTTTTATACATCATATTTGTAAATTACATGTACAAACAGACCTGTTGGGTTCATGAATGCACAAGTTGACCAGTTTGTTAATTCAGGTGTTTTATTACATTTTGTAGGGACTGGTTGAGTAATTGTACAAAGATAAACCCCCTTAGGACCCATTCAGACTATGACATGATGTGGCTGATGCTGGGTGACAGAGCAGATTCTCAAAAATTCACCGTTTGAGATGTCACATCATGCAACCACCATAAAGTTCACGTAACTCAGCAATTGCGTCACTTGCTCCTGGTGCAACGTTGAGACAGGTTCTACATTTTCCTGCACATTTATTCCTATTTGTACATATTTCTTCAGCTCCAGAGGAGGTGTTTTGTCCATGTTGCCCATTTGAGGCTGGCAGAGGGCAAGAGAGTAGCAACAGAGGTGATGAACTCAACTCTTGAAAGTATTTTAGCATGTACATTGAGGACTTTAAAGCATGTTGAAATTTTTTCTTGGATCAAGACAAACATCAGTGTTGCCCAACTGTCGTCGACTTAGCTTCTGCAGAGTCTGGCGGACCTTTGCACGAGTCAACGGTAAGCAACTTTCCATTCTTCGTCTGCAAATACCAGGCTAATCGTCAGAGTGTGAATGCCCCATGAGTGAAGCACAAAAGACTTCTAATAATAAAACCTCATATTTTTTGCTGAAATATCAATTAAAACAGTGCCCATGAAGTGCACAGATTACACATTTTATGGAAACGTTGGCACGTCTCAAATCCAATAACCTGTCGGACCATTTTCAACAAAAACAGTGCACCAGAACATCTTCATGTATGACTATTTAAGGTCATACATTCCAAAATGCTGAGATGGGCAGATATAGACAGGCAGGGTCTGGCTGCTGCTGCTGCAGAGTGTATTTATAGGCATTATCATCTTGCCTGCACTTCAGCCGATCTGCGTTAAAGAAAAGCGATTAGGTTACAGATGGAGAATGACATCACTTCAAAATGAGGACAGACGACCAAGACATTACGGCTGCTCACAAAACTTTTCTCCAATTGTCCATTTTGGATGAGAACAGCCTCAGTTCAGGTCTGAAGCCAGATCCTTTTTGCACACTGGGTTTAAGAAGCAGTTATGATCTCATCTTTGCAGCCGCAACAAACCAGCTAGCCACAGAGCGAATTAGAGGAATTTTATTGTTCCATACGGGAATGTGCACAGAAGGTGAATCTGTGGTCTTCAGTCAGTCTCACAGAAAAATAGAGAAGGAAGCAGCAGCAGCACATGGAATGTGGGGCAGTATGTGGAGTTTTCGTCTGGGGGCAAGTCAGCATTTCATTTGGAAAATGTCAAGAATTAGTGGCACTCTGCTCACTACTTTTAAAAATCAGTAACTATCAATATTTAGTATCAATATTTTACAATGTGCTCTCCGGAATGGAGATAGAGTTTGGTTTGTTCAGCAGGGAAGAGCAGAATTTGGATTTGGTGCAAGTCGACCAACATGGCATAAGGTTCATCCACCCAGAGAAGGAAACTGGTAACTGAACAGGTTTGGCGCCAAGAGGAGGCAGGAAGCTGTGCAAAGGCAACCTCTTAGTCCAGACAGGTCAAGTGGACCAGCTGGGAAAATCTGGACCATTTCTTAATTCCCCGGCCTACAGGGATCTCTGCGAAATGGAAGGAAGCAGAATTTGTTTCAGAGCCACCTAATCACTTTCAATCAATCAGTTTCATTTATATAGCGCCAAATCACAACAAACAGTTGCCCCAAGGCGCTTTATACTGTAAGGCAAGGCCATACAATAATTATGTAAAACCCCAACGGTCAAAACGACCCCCTGTGAGCAAGCACTTGGCTACAGTGGGAAGGAAAAACTCCCTTTTAACAGGAAGAAACCCCCAGCAGAACCAGGCTCAGGGAGAGGCAGTCTTCTGCTGGGACTGGTTGGGGCTGAGGGAGAGAACCAGGAAAAAGACATGCTGTGGAGGGGAGCAGAGATCAATTACTAATGATTAAATGCAGAGTGGTGCATACAGAGCAAAAAGAGAAAGAAACAGTGCATCATGGGAACCCCCCAGCAGTCTAAGTCTATAGCAGCATAACTAAGGGATGGTTCAGGGTCACCTGATCCAGCCCTAACTATAAGCTTTAGCAAAAAGGAAAGTTTTAAGCCTAATCTTAAAAGTAGAGAGGGTGTCTGTCTCCCTAATCCGAATTGGGAGCTGGTTCCACAGGAGAGGAGCCTGAAAGCTGAAGGCTCTGCCTCCCATTCTACTCTTACAAACCCTAGGAACTACAAGTAAACCTGCAGTCTGAGAGCGAAGCGCTCTATTGGGTGATATGGTACTATGTGGTCCCTAAGATAAGATGGGACCTGATTATTCAAAACCTTATAAGTAAGAAGAAGAATTTTAAATTCTATTCTAGAATTAACAGGAAGCCAATGAAGAGAGGCCAATATGGGTGAGATATGCTCTCTCCTTCTAGTCCCTGTCAGTACTCTAGCTGCAGCATTTTGAATTAACTGAAGGCTTTTCAGGGAACTTTTAGGACAACCTGATAATAATGAATTAAAATAGTCCAGCCTAGAGGAAATAAATGCATGAATTAGTTGTTCAGCATCACTCTGAGACAAGACCTTTCTAATTTTAGAGATATTGCGCAAATGCAAAAAAGCAGTCCTACATATTTGTTTAATATGCGCATTGAATGACATATCCTGATCAAAAATGACTCCAAGATTTCTCACAGTATTACTAGAGGTCAGTGTAATGCCATCCAGAGTAAGGATCTGGTTAGACACCATGTTTCTAAGATTTGTGGGGCCAAGTACAATAACTTCAGTTTTATCTGAGTTTAAAAGCAGGAAATTAGAGGTCATCCATGTCTTTATGTCTGTAAGACAATCCTGCAGTTTAGCTAATTGGTGTGTGTCCTCTGGCTTCATGGATAAAGATGAGTATCATCTGCGTAACAATGAAAATTTAAGCAATGCTGTCTAATAATACTGCCTAAGGGAAGCATGTATAAAGTGAATAAAATTGGTCCAAGCACAGAACATTGTGGAACTCCATAATTAACCTTAGTCTGTGAAGACGATTCCCCATTTACATGAACAAATTGTAATCTATTAGATAAATATGATTCAAACCACCGCAGCACAGTGCCTTTAATACCTATGGCATGCTCTAATCTCTGTAATAAAATTTTATGGTCAACAGTATCAAAAGCAGCACTGAGGTCTAACAGAACAAGCACAGAGATGAGTCCACTGTCTGAGGCCATAAGTAGATCATTTGTAACCTTCACTAATGCTGTTTCTGTACTATGATGAATTCTAAACCCTGACTGAAACTCTTCAAATAGACCATTCCTCTGCAGATGATCAGTTAGCTGTTTTACAACTACCCTTTCAAGACTTTTTGAGAGAAAAGGAAGGTTGGAGATTGGCCTATAATTAGCTAAGATAGCTGGGTCAAGTGATGACTTTTTAAGTAATGGTTTAATTACTGCCACCTTAAAAGCCTGTGGTACATAGCCAACTAATAAAGACAGATTGATCATATTTAAGATCGAAGCATTAATTAATGGTAGGGCTTCCTTGAGCAGCCTGGTAGGAATGGGGTCTAACAGACATGTTGATGGTTTGGAGGAAGTAACTAATGAAAATAACTCAGACAGAACAATCGGAGAGAAAGAGTCTAACCAAATACCGGCATCACTGAAAGCAGCCAAAGAGAACGATATGTCTTTGGGATGGTTATGAGTAATTTTTTCTCTAATAGTTAAAATTTTATTAGCAAAGAAAGTCATGAAGTCATTACTAGTTAAAGTTAAAGGAATACTCGGCTCAATAGAGCTCTGACTCTTTGTCAGCCTGGCTACAGTGCTGAAAAGAAACCTGGGGTTGTTCTTATTTTCTTCAATTAGTGATGAGTAGTAAGATGTCCTAGCTTTACGGAGGGCTTTTTTTTATAGAGCAACAGACTCTTTTTCCAGGCTAAGTGAAGATCTTCTAAATTAGTGAGATGCCATTTCCTCTCCAACTTACGGGTTATCTGCTTTAAGCTGCGAGTTTGTGAGTTATACCACGGAGTCGGGCACTTCTGATTTAAGGCTCTCTTTTTCAGAGGAGCTACAGCATCCAAAGGTGTCCTCAATGAGGATATAAAACTATTGACGAGATAATCTATCTCACTCACAGAGTTTAGGTAGCTACTCTGCCCTGTGTTGGTATATGGCATTGGAGAACATAAAGAAGGAATCATATCCTTAAACCTAGTTACAGCACTTTGTGAAAGACTTCTACTGTAATGAAACTTATTCCCCACTGCTGGGTAGTCCATCAGAGTAAATGTAAATGTTATTAAGAAATGATCAGACAGAAGGGGGTTTTCAGGGAATACTGTTAAGTCTTCAATTTCCATACCATAAGTCAGAACAAGATCTAAGGTATGATTAAAGTGGTGGGTGGACTCATTTACCTTTTGAGCAAAGCCAATCAAGTCTAACAATAGATTAAATGCAGTGTTGAGGCTGTCATTCTCAGCATCTGTGTGGATGTTAAAATTGCCCACTATAATTATCTTATCTGAGCTAAGCACTAAGTCAGACAAAAGGTCCGAAAATTCACAGAGAAACTCACAGTAATGACCAGGAGGATTTTTACTGGTTATTGGTGGTCTGGGAGCAGGCACTGTCTCTATGGGGATGGGGTAATGAGGGGATGGCAGGGGGAGAGAAGCTGCAGAGAGGTATGTAAGACTACAACTCTGCTTCCTGGTCCCAACCCTGGATAGTCACGGTTTGGAGGATTTAAGAAAATTGGCCAGATTTCTAGAAATGAGAGCTGCTCCATCCAAAGTGGGATGGATGCCGTCTCTCCTAACAAGACCAGGTTTTCCCCAGAAGCTTTGCCAATTATCTATGAAGCCCACCTCATTTTTTTTTTTTTTTGGACACCACTCAGACAGCCAGCAATTCAAGGAGAACATGCGGCTAAACATGTCACTACCGGTCCGATTGGGGAGGGGCCCAGAGAAAACTATAGAGTCCGACATTGTTTTTGCAAAGTTACACACCGATTTAATGTTAATTTTAGTGACCTCCGATTGGCGTAACCGGGTGTCATTACTGCCGACGTGAATTACAATCTTACCAAATTTACACTTAGCCTTAGCCAGCAGTTTCAAATTTCCTTCAGTGTCGCCTGCTCTGGCCCCCAGAAGACAACTGACTATGGTTGCTGGTGTCACTAACTTCACATTTCTCAAAACAGAGTCGCCAATAACCAGAGTTTGATCCTCGGCGGGTGTGTCGCCGAGTGTGGAAAAACGGTTAGAGATGTGAACGGGTTGGCGGTGTACACGGGGCTTCTGGTTAGGACTATGCTTCCTCCTCACAGTCACCCAGTCGGCCTGCTTTCCCGGCTGCTCGGGATCTGCCGGGAGGGAACTAACGGCGGCTAAGCTACCTTGGTCCGCACCGACTACAGGGGCCTGGCTTGCTGTAGGATTTTCCAAGGTGCGGCGCCGAGTCTCCAATTCGCCCAGCCTGGCCTCCAAAGCTATGAATAAGCTACACTTATTACAAGTACCATTACTGCTAAAGGAGGCCGAGGAATAACTAAACATTTCACACCCAGAGCAGAAAAGTGTGGGAGAGACAGGAGAAGCCACCATGCTAAACCGGCTAAGAGCTAGTAGCTGCGCTAAGCTAGCAGATTCCTAAAAACACGCAAAGTGAATAATGTGTAAATAATTTAGAGGTGATTCAGCAGAGGGAGTGCTTTAGTTAAGGCATGTGAAGATTACACTGTGAAACAAATCGTTATCTAGTTAACTAGATCAATCTAACTGCGCAGATTAAACAGCTAACAGATACAGCAAAACACCGCTGTGCTCCGGAACAGGAAGTGATACAATACCGCAGTGAGAGCCAACCACCAGATTGTTGGTTGGCTCGGTTGCAAAACTAATCTGTTCCAAGGCTGCTACACCTGGAAACACAACCGGCCATCATCCTAGAAAGAAAGAGAAGTATCACCAATGCCCTCCCTCCTCCAATGGCTGGACTACAAAACACCACTCCCTTTGTGTTAGTATGAGAACATCCGGTGAAATCACTGGAAAGAGTGAACACGAACCTCTTTGACTTGGCCCCTAATTTGAAAAATGCAGGTCAAAATTGATTACAAACTGGTCTTTGCAACATAACAACTACTACACGGCTGATCTTGTCCTTTTGAAAGACTTGGCAAACCATGAGCTCCACAGGGAACGCATCTTCAGAGGGCACGCTCATCTGCTTGGCTTACAACGCACTGGCGGCCCAGCATACGGGAGGGCGATTAATGGAAAAGCTTGACCAAACAAGACGCCACACGTCCAGCTCGGCAGTGATCCCAAACCCAACTGGCGAGGGGACAGTGAAGGAGACCTGGATATATGCTGTCTGCCTTGGACCGGCTTTTTGAACACCATCAATGTGCCGTCTGTGTGCCATGTATTGATTTTGATATAAAACCATTTCTTTTTGATTTCTGATAAAGACCTCCCCTTTGATCTTTCTTGACGTTTCTTTTCTCTTGGCCATTATTCCCGTGAGGAACACAAACAAGCAAATTTCATGTGGTTTTTGAAACCAATGGTTTCTTACCATACATGGTTAATTGAGGGCGTCTCTGAATGCAAATAACCGTGAAACGATACGAGCGTGTTGGTTTAGAATGTGAGTTTAATCAACAGCTCTTTATTTACTGACATGAGTACGAGCAGCAAGCGCATATTTGATGAACATGGATTTTTTTGTTGTACTTATTCACATATAAAATTGGTGTATACAGCAGACTCCAGAACAGTTTCTACACTGTGGACTTCTATGAGAAAAAGTCTGAAATGAAACATTTGTGACTGAATTTTTGCAAAATGAAATTCCCAGACAGAAAACCGCTGGATTTTCAAGTTGTGTAACATGAAACGCCAACCACCTTTAAGTACAAAATGTCAAATTAAGTCTGAATTTTCACAGCGCAAAGTGACACCAGATAACCGCGGTACCTCAGTACACCCGTAAGACAGACGATGACGGCGACAGAAGGAAGGAGGATGGATGTGCACATGAATACGGAGGCGATAGGGTCCATCAGTGAAGCTGCATGTAGGAGGTGAGAGCTGCAGAATTCTGCAGTAACTGACAATTTGGTTGTCACCAAGGGCTCTATAATCTAGACTTCATTCTTCAAGCTGTCTTTGACTGTGGGATAAAACCAATGTGTCTGTGTTCACGCCCACAGTGCACGCTTGTGTGGGTGGCTACAGGGGATTGTGTTTCAATGCACAAACAACACACACTCCGTCAGTTTGTCTCTTGAAATATTTGTCGGCCTGCGACTCTACGCCTGCATGGAATGAAACAGAAAACAACCTACAATATATACACGTTAAAACCAAGCAGTAAACTTCAATGGCGTCGGATGAAGCCCTGCTGGAATAAAGAAAATGGTGCAGTTCCTAGACTGGCCACTTGAGGCTGACTCCAAAACAGAGCACATTCCCATAGGAGACCATGTTAAAATGTCCAGCTTTAGAGCAGAAATAAACATATTTGCAGATAGTTTACTCCTCCATGACAGCTACACAGGGGGTGAATTATTTTAAGATTTTTTAAGCAATGAAGTTTTGTATAATTGTGGTCACTTTGAGTGACAAGTCTGTCACTAAGTCTGTCACTGTGACCATAGCTTAAGCTACCAATAGCTGCAAAAAGTGCTAACTCCACTAGCATCCAAAATTAAATAGCACAAAAACTGAAATAATAACAATTGTAAATAACACAAAACGCTTTCTGAGCATTTTATTTATAATAAAATGTTCAGAAAGAACAGACATGTTCCTTGCAGCCACAACTAGCAGTATCTGCTAGTGTAGCTGTGAGCTTGGCTTAGTGTCACCACACCACCTGCCACTCAAAGTGACCGAGCCCCTATTATGCAAAACGTTATGCCTTAAAATGTCTGAAGCTAATGAGTTATGACAAAATTCACCCCATACAGGCTGTAAAGATGTTTAATTCTGCTCTAAGGTTGGACATTTTAAGGGAGCATGATAGCTTAACACAGTGTTTCCTCACAGCAAAAGGTCATGGGATCGATTCCCACCTGTGGCCTCTCTGTGTGGAGTTTGCATGTTCTCCCTGTGTTTGTGTGGGTTCCCTCCAGGTGCTCTGGCTTCCTCCCACATCCAAAAGACATGCTGGCTAGGAGGACTGGAAACTTTAAATTGTCCATAGTTGTGCGTGCGGGTGTGAATGTGTTTGTCTGTCTGTACGTCAGTGTGACAGACTGGAGTCCTGTCCTATGACTGCTGTGATAGACTCCAGCCACCCCCTGTGACCCTTAATTGGAGTCAGCGTGTATAGAAAATTAATGGATGCTTGGACATTTTAACATGGGCTTCTATGGGAAACAGCTCACTTTTGGAATCAGCCTCAAGCAACCAGTTCAGGAACTATACTTTTTTTTTCCACCTCTTCCCGATGACTTCATTTTTGATAGCCAGAGATTCAGGCTTGGTAACGACAGGATATACTTTTTAAAAAAAATCTGAAACAAAACTACATAATAGTGATGTTAATATTTAATAAAAACATGAACTCCTACTTTGAAAACGAATGATTGTTTGTTGCACACAGTCAGCATGTGAATGCAGCAAAACAGAATCATCACAAATCAGATAATTTTCCTTTCTGCCATATTTATGTTTGACGTCTTCTGGATGCACTTTAGGCTCTGTGCTGCGGTCGTGTCCACGTGCACGTGAACACAAGGCCTCTCTGTCTCCAACAAAGACTATAAGGTGAGGCTCAGCTCACGATACCCTTCAGTTTGTTACTGAGACCTGGGGATCTGTGAAACCGCCCACACGCCACCACAGATTAACTTGACATGTTTGCAGAGGGGCACCGGGTGTCCACGTGCACATGCGTGCGCATACACACCGGTGACATCATGAGCCACAGAGCAGAAAAAAGTTTAGACTTGATGATAAAACATGAGTTGCACTTTCGGTATAAAGCAAAAGCAGAACATCTGAATGAAAGAAATCTGAAGTGTTTGTGTTTTTCATGTTCCACACTGAACGAGTTGCATGCGCAAACAAACCGCCGCTCGTTGCGCCGCTGAAGGTTACAGTAGCCCACACAGAAGACAAGTCTTTCCTTTCAACTAAACACTAAAGCCCCTCTGTCTTTCCGACTATTAGCCCAGGAGCCAACAGATATGTTGTTAATGGGTTAAATAAATGCTTCTCCAATCACAGAGGGCGATCGGTGGAGGTTATCATCATGCTGGTGCGGGGAGCGAGAGTCGGCCTAATTCCTTCCAGCTGTAAGCCTCCATGTGAGTGACTGAATGTTCAAGGGCTAAAATGACAGATTTACTCAGCTCCTTAAACGCAGCAGACAGGCCGAGCTGCAGGACTGTAAGAGGGGCCTTGTTAGAAGCAGACCAGGACGCTTGGACCAGACTCTGTGTGGGTGTGTGTGTGTGTGTGTGTGTGCACATGTGCCCTTTCAGTCTGTATTTCCGTATTTCTTCTTTGGGCTCACTGATTCATGCAGCTTTTTCAGTATTTTCATTTGCACTTCTGCTGATGCTACATTTGTACTTTTTGTGCAAAGTGACGATAAAATCTACACTTCTGTCGCCGCCGCTGTCTCCTTTTTCTTCACCTTTTCTCACTTCTCTGTGGGGTCCATCTGTCTGATGGACTTTCTTCATAAAGTTCTGTCCAACACCTCCTCCACACTTGGCTCCTTTTGCTTCAGTTCTTCCTTTACTCTATTCACCCACGTCCACTTCAGCCTTCCATGCTTTCTCTTCCCTTCTACTGTCTAAACCAAAGTCCAACCCCTCGTCTGCGTTGTGACACCTGGGTAACGGATCATGTAGGGGATTGCTTCTTGGGGTGAATTACAGTGGGGACTTTGTGTGCCCTGTGGCCACTACAGAGGCCATGATGGTCCAACAGGAACTCTGAACACCAGACAGCTAACAGGGCTCTGGTGAAACAAGAAGTCCTCAATGGCAGCTCAGGCAGAGGAGACGATGGCTTGTAATCCAACGGCTGTAAAGGTGGATGAAGGCTGCAGCAGGTGTGGTATCTGTTTCTGCAACCCTCCGTGTCCTGTGCACTGGCAACATTTCCTGTGTCTTCGCTTTGTGAATTGTTTTTGTAAATTGTGTTGTAGCATGGCCCAAGCAGAGGGTCACCCCTTTGAGTCTGGTCTGCTTGAGGTTTCTTCATCAAATCAGAGGGAGTTTTTTCTTACCACTGTCACCTGTGTTCTTGCTCTGGGGGTTGGTAAGGTTAGACCTTACTTGTGTGAAGAGCCTTGAGGCAACTTTGTTGTGATTTGGTGCTATATAAATGAAAATAAATTGAAATTGTCCTCAAATCCTGATCGTCACACCAGGCTAAGGATCTGTCATTCCCATGTGAAACAAACCCACACAGAGGAATCTTTAGATTGACACCTGGTTGGACTTTCTTAGATGTTTCTCCTCATGTTGTTCTCATTCTCTCAACATACCTGTAATTCAACATATCCACTTCTGTGTTTCTGTCTCACTCCTGCTGCACTCCCTTCACTATCCTCGTCAAAGTACAAAAGTCAGCAAACCCATAACCAGAGCAAAAAGCTTATATCTAAAATACAAATATATTTTGGGAATAACATTAAATAAACCAATCAGTGTTATCTGTTATACCCTGTAAGCACTGGAGTGTGCCAGGTGCACACTGGTGTACTCTTGAGAACACTCACTCTAATTAGAAGTTTACTATTGTGTTCACAGACGCCGACCAGAGTGCATCAGCAGACTGTGGCCGCCAAAGCTCCCTGAGGTGAAGCAGTAAAGTGACATGTATTCTTCTGCGAGAGTAATAGTTGTTTTTAATTCAGTTGCTGTGAATACACAAGAGTTTCCATGGACCATCAACCCACTTATGTAAGGCACAACTGAGTATTGCACTCTTTAAATACCACATATGCACAATGCCTCAACCAGATTTTGGCTGGCATTTGGTGCATTCACTTTCTGCCTCCTCATGAAATCAGTGCACCTGCAGTGCGGTTGTCCACACCTTGATATTAGATCAATACGTCCACGATTGGAAACACCGCTCGAAAAACCAAACTGTGTTGGATCGAAGCTACAATTGACATTTGCATTGTGCTTTATGATGATATTTACTGGATAGATCACGGAGTTACAGAAGAATCCAGGTACAGGTCTCCTTCAACGGACCAAAATGCTACAGTGTTGCATGTTTTCCTTGGTTAGGTTCATTGTCAAACTGCAAACTGCCTCCTCTTGTTGTCAGACGTTGGTGTACAAAATCCACGACATTCATCATTGATGCAACTATAGAAACCTCTTAAAGTGAGAAGCTAATGTCAGAGCTTTCACTAGCCTCAACAGGTTTAGGTTCCTCTGCATGCTGGGTACACATGCACACCTGTGCTCATGCGCATGCACATGCACATGCACATGCACACACCTTTTCTCCCAAGTCCACTTAATTCATTTCCTGACTTATGTAGTCACATTTGTGGGACCACCACAAGTTCTCCTGCAAAAACCCACCTTGTGGCCAAAGGTGGTGAGTTCACAGTCTCACACAAACACACACACACAGTGGGTAGGTGGGCTTCCTGGACTTATACGTCGCTGTGGGCCAGCGCCTGGTCAATGCACACAGTGTATGAGTGAGGTTGGCAGCACTTACTGTAAGGAAGCCACACATTTGGATTGAACCAGTGGCAGAGAGAGTAAGAGCAGGAATCTGAAGATGAGTTTTAATGCTTTCAAAGAAACACTGACGATTTTATATATGAGATATTTGCATCTAAGGCAGATGCATCAGATACTACTCAGGCTTGTTTTAAAGAGGTGTTACACAACACTGCAAAAGAGTCTGTTGGTTGTTTTGTTGTACAACGAGAGGACTGACAAAATTTTAGAAAACACTTATGTGCAGTACAGTTTGTGCATGATAAATTGTACATTTGAATATAGGTGTGTGTCCAAAAACAGAAATTTTATTTTAATAATAATAAGAAATATACTCTGTTATAGTGGCTGCATTGCTTTATGTTTAATAACCATATCACTGTACCATAAGTCTATAAGTATAAGTGCATCTGTCAAAACATACAGTACATTGTGAAGAGTAACAACTGTATATATTACACCAGAGTAAAAATTACACCTTTTTCTTGTATGTAGAATTCACTTTATAACACAGCATTTCCCTGGGAGTGCGCATGTGCACACGACAGCCTGTGCTGCTACTTAGTAAAAGGACAGGAAACCTGAGTTAAATAAGAGTTTTTCATTTCCATTTCATCATATCAAACTCAGCTTGCTCTGAAAGACACACTGATCTGGAGCACAGGTGAGATGTGCAATGCTCAAGTGTGCAAAGAGGTCAGAGAGCCAGAGGTCATTAGAATCAATTTTGGGGAGATACATCTGAAGAAACCAAGAACTGCAGCAGAAGATGTTGCACAGAAGTTGATGTTGTTCACATACCGGTTCTGCATCTGAATGCACAGTTTTTGGTTACAGTGGGATCATATGAACAACCCTTCAGAACCCCCAAAGAACTTTGTATTCTGGATGAAGGACCAACGTGAAACGTACAATCACGAAGCACATTATGCAGATGCACAACATATGCAGATGTGCATGAACACTATAACCAGAGGATATGCAGACATAAATGTCCCATTATCTCAAAGTGCACACTGTTTTGTCCCTTGACACATAGTCTGTGTGTGTGCATGCACATATGTTCAGATAGGGGATGGGGTGGAGGGGTCGTGGGGGTAGGTTGGGAAGGGCAAGAAAGCAGAGCGTCGAAGAAAATGCAAAGGGTATAATTTTCCACAATCAGCCTCTGCTTGAAACAAGTAATTAGGTGGAATGTGCAGAGCATCCCCTTGTGCAGGGGGAGGCCTGATGTGTGTGTGAGTGTGTGAGTGTGTGTGTCCATGTTTGTATAGACCTTTCGTCTCCTCCTCCTCCAGGTCTTTCTTGTGGTTGGTTGGGGTGGTTCAGGGGCAACACACAGCAAATTTGATAATTCCTCCACCAAATGGGCCAGAGCATGGCCTCATGTCATGGATATCGCCTATAGCACGACATTCCATAAATAAATTAAAATGAAAAAAGTCATGTAACATGGAACAATGACGCTAGTTTCCAGAATTCCAAATGTGAGGTTTTGATGCTTTTCTCACTTTATATTATTGAAAACTGGATGTGGACTGTTGCCCAAACAACAATGACAAGAACAACAACAACAACAATAATAATAATAATAAATAATAAAAATAATAACAATAAAATCTCATTAAAAAGCATCACTTTTCATCAAAATGTTGTATTGAGGTTCTTGCAGTAAGCATTAAGGCTTTTGTAAGACTTTAATGAATGATTATTCATAATATTATGTGTTAATACTACATAGAGGTTACTAACTGCATCATAAACACATTTATTGTTAAATTATAAAGCATCACTCTCACTTTGTAAGTAGTAGCTGCAAAAGTCATAGTCAAATGTTCATATCTGCAAATTCAAAAAATAGAACTTTTTAAAACCACTCTCAGTTAAGTACAGTGAATCACAATGAAGGGGAGTTATAGACTCTCAACCACTCCAAGCTATGGAATCAAGATATGAGCACCGCACCAGTGGGCCTCAGGGCCTGGACACTAAGTGCATCTAAAAAACATCTGAACCTGGGCTAAAGAGAAAGAGAACTGGGCTGTTGTTCAGTGGTCCAAACTTCAATTTTCCAATGAAAGTAAATTTGCATTTCACTTGGAAATCAAAGCCCCAGAGTCTGAAAGGCTTCAGCTGCTGAAGCCCTCAACTCAGTGGTACCTGTGTGCTGGATCATGCCCAGAGAAATGCAGCACGTCCAAAATGTTGTAGCTGACACTCCCTCACAATGCTGGTGTTTCTAATCATTGGAGTCTAAGTCATTGCGGCAATCCCCCTGTGGAGAGGAAGATTGTCTCTTGATCAATTCCGGCACAGGATATCTATGTCCACGCTCGATGTAGACCCTACATTGACTCGACACGTCTTTAGATTCTAGAGACACCTGTACACAGCTTTGTTTAAAGTGGGGATGTCGTTGCACACCAACAAACACACCAACCAACCAACCAACCAACCAACCAACCAACCAATGTTTATTTATAGAACCCTTTACAACACCAAAGGTGACCAAAGTGCTTCACAATAAAACAAAAACAATTTCAAATGTATAAGACAATTAAAACAATATATAAATACACACAACTAAAAGAGGAAAATACATTCAGGTAAAGTGTCACTGTGCTACTGTGTGTTGAAAGCCATTCTGAAAAGATGAGTTTTAAGCCTAGATTTAAAGAGGCCAAAGTCAGTGATGGTGCGCATATCGGGGGCAGTTTGTTCCAGAGTCTGGGCCCCGCGACTGAAAATGCCCGACCCTTGACAGATCCTTAGCCTGGTCCAATTGCTGGGAAATCCCACATGATCAGGGTCTGAGGACATGCTGCAGACTTCATCCACCTTCACAGCTGTTGGGTTACAAACCATCACCTCCTCTGCCTGATCCACCATTGAGAACTTCTTGTTTCACCAGATCCCTATTAGCTGTCTTGTATTCAGGGTTCCTGTTGGGCCTTCATGGTTAAAGTAGAGGCCACCGGGCACAGAAGGTCCCCACCGCATTTCAACCCAACAGACAATCCCCTGCATGATCCTTTACCCAGGTGTCAAAACTCGGACGAGGAGCTGGATTTTGAAAAAATTAACTTTTCATTATCAAGGATCCTCTGAAAAGACTTGGTACTAAAGACATCTTGTCCTTTCCTTAGGTCACTGGTTAGAGTCCAAGTCTCACAACCAAACTGTAAAACAGGAACCAGGTGCAGAAAATTACAGTCCCAATAAAACAGACCATGTTAGTAAGTCAGTGATGGTATTGATGACAAAGGAAAAGAAGAAACAAGACAAGCAGAACAGAAATTTGTGTGTATTGTCCAAAGCAGCCATAAATTGGGGGAAACACAAACCCTAATCCCAGAGGTGGAGTTTCCTCGTTCAGGTTCCTTCAGCAGGAGAAAGAACAGAGCGCACTCTTTTATCTGTGTGGTCCACCGGATCAGCTTTCTCTTTCTTTCTGTCCGTCTCTCTCTCTTCTTCCCTTCTTCTATTCCACCTTCACAGTTCACAGATGTGTCCTGTTCTCTGTCCAGGTACCGTGCGTGTCGGGACGCTTGAATGTGAAGTCTGATCTCCTCCCCTGAGACGCCCCTCGACCCTGAAGTCACCTGTGTGACCTGTCCATTCAACGTACGCTCAGTTCATTCACGCAAAACACACCTTTGACTCACTCCAATGTGCATCCTTTTGAATTTTTTTTCTGACGCTCAGTAAGTTTTCTTATCCAAAAAGCGTTCCGGTGAGATCCCATCTCACATTCTTGTGCACGATTCCTTTCCCGTGGCGTCCTTCTGCCTCACGTATGTGGATGCGTGTGTGAGTCTGCTGGTTTTGGATTAATTACCGAGGAAGAAGCAACACTCAGACACCAGGTTTATCAAAAGCCGCCGTCTCTCAGATAAACATACATGCTCCTGCAAGAGTCTCCGAAGGCGGATGGTGGCATCATGGGAGGCGGCGGTAAAATAATAAGTCAGTCCTGCAGAAAAGAAAAGTGAGGAGCAGAGAAAACAACTTTGGAGAAAAATAAATGGCAGGTGTTTGAGGAGCTTTAGTGTAGCACTTAACAAAAACTGGAAAAGGGATCAAGAGGAGGAGGAGGAATTCCATGTACTTGGGAAAACATTGGCATACTTTAGTGTGAGGAGACGGAACGTAAACCTTTCCGTGCTGTTATGCTACATTCACCTTCATTTGGAGAAACACTGTTTAATTCAATAAACATTTACTGCCGGAGCTACTGGAAGCTCGCTGCTGCTCCAGTCTGGACGGGGAGCGCCGGCAGCTGGACTGAAGCAGACTGGGTTTTTCTGCACGGGTCGATGTTCAAATAAAGTGCTTGTTACCCGGCTGGGAGAGCCAGGCATCTGATCCCGGGTCTGAGAGTCATTCCCCCTCCTCATTTGGGCAAATTACAGTGACAAAGAGCAGGCCTCGCAGGAGCAGCAGCATCCTGCCGTGCACATGCACACACACCAACACAAGAATGGAACGTGCACGAAGACCCAAAGTGAACAAAAAGAAATTTATACGACTTCACGTCAAATAAGTTTTCAGTAAAAATGAAGCAATGTGAAGAAAATGTTCCACAACATAAAGATGTCTTGGCTTCGTTCACTGGTCTCGTTTTGGAGCTTGAGGCCGCTTTACGGCCGAACTCTTTACATTTTAGAGGTTTTAACTGAAGCTCTGTGGAAAACTTTGATCCATCCCGATTTGTGCTTTTCAGTTACCTTCCCATGAATTTGCTTGGGCAACTTTCCTAAAAGTTCAACTCAGTCGGCATAAAAAGTCACAAACCAACACCTGAATCTTGTGCACTTACTCTGCCATGTTTTAGTCAGAAAGCTACAAATGTTGGTGAGTGCTCGCTTGCCCTGTCCCATTTTTGATGTCAAATATATGAGAAAAAGCTAACCCTAACCCTAGCTTCTATAGTAACGGAGTTTCAGTGACAGCAACATCTGGCCATGTTTTTGTTCACCATTAAAAATTTGCTCAGATTGTAATTTCGTTGCTATAGATTTGCCCGTAATTCATGACAAGTGTTCTTGTCCACAATGCATTTGCCACTTATGCTGCTCAGTCAAATCATGGAATGTTTTTCCATCCGTTTATTCCTTATTAAATAATGGTGCGGCACAGTCTCATCATTCAGTGAGGATTTTGACATTTCTTTGCTCTGCAAAAGAAACACATATTCATAATTTTTAAAATGTTCACATTTACTTCCCTGACTTATCTAAAGAAAACTGGCTGTAAAAGTGATGGCTGAGTTGTGTTTTACACTAAAATAAATAAATACAAATACTCACTGGATGACTCCAAATCAATTTTGGGCAGGAATTCCATCCAATAAACATATATGTGCCACCTAAATTAAATTAAATTGAATGTTATTGTGTGGACGTACATTTTTTGAATTCCATATATTAATTGGATCAAATCAATGAGTTATTTTTTTTTATTTTTAAAACATTGCCTATAGTTATTTATGCATGCAATTACTTTATTTTTAATAATTTTATTTAATTTCAAATATCTTGTAGAACTTGGTTTTCACTTTATGTTTAAAGAACATAACTTTACAAATTTTAATGCTGAGAAAAGAACATTGTTTTTGTTTTTTAAATATTTGTTATCATAAAAAATACAATCAAATAAAACATAAAAACCAAAGGGAGCCCAGATGTTTTCATGCTACTGCACATTAACATGGAATTTTCCAAATACGTTTTTGATCTGAAATCAACACATTTATACAATTCTGTATTCTGTTAGACAAACTATTTTCTCTGCTTTGTACATGAAGGCCAGAGTGCACAACTGCAACGAAAACATAACAGCATAAATAGATGTTTGCTTATGTTGGAACTCACAGGCTGTTTTCATTATTTATTCAGTAAAAACTTTGGATTTAGTTCCTCGTGGGAACACAGATGACAAACAAACATCTAACAAACCTCACTCTTGCTTTGTTGGAGTGACTGAATGCAACAAAGTAAAACCAGTACCTGCTCCCCGCAACTGGAAATACGAGTGCTCTTAAAATAAACCTTTAACTCCTGCCACCAGGCAAAAAATGACACGAAATGGGGTTTTCAAAACAGTATCAGCCAAAAATACATTGTTGTTGGAGTGTGAGGTCCAGCAGCAGCTGTGCATACGCGGGAGAAGCTGGCATTTCTGCGGTGCGCCATAAAGCACAAGCTGCAGGAGCCGAGGCGGGCCAGCCGCTGGAATTCCAGGGGCGACTGCCGCCTTCCTGCCAACGCTTACTGACAACGCAACGCTGGCACCTTCAGGGAACACAGATGAGATTGAAACATCTCCATCATCTCCTTTAGCAGCTTTTAGCAATGTTAAAATTATGTTTTTTTCTTCAAACTATACATTGATTATTATAACACACAAAGATAAAAGGTGCTGCACTGCACAGTAGAATTAAAGGATGGAGTTCATACTAGGATCTGTTCAACATGCGGGAATAAAAGCACTCCGCTGTACGTGGAAAAGAGTTTCAGTTTGCCTCCTACATGGACTAATGAGCAGTGGTGGCTTCTGTGAGTTTTGACTCGCTGGGGCTCAGTGCTGATGGTGGGTTCTGATGAAGCAAGACAAAAAGTTAAAAAGCACCTCTTGAAGAGGAAAAATCCACATACAAGTTGTACCGAAGTATAAGTCGCACCTTTTTTGTATTATTACCTTTTTAGTTTGGGATTTTTGTGCGTTACTTTAGTGCACTTTTATTATTGTCATTTATTCTTTTATTATTAGTTTATTTTATGACAGGCTTCGATTCTTGTGTAAGTCTTGTTGGCATTATAGTAATTATTATCACTAACAAATATGTGATTTATTTGGTATACAAGCTGCACCGGAGTGCAGGGCCTCCCAAACCCATTCCAAAAAAAAAGAAAAGTGACATATACTCAAAAAAAAAAAAAAAGACTAATTTTCTCAAATCCAAGCATTGGCTCTTCTGATGGCACACAAATCAGAAATCAGAAAACGTACAACCCCAATTCCAATAAAGTTGGGACGTTGTGTAAAATGTAAATAAAAACAGACTACAATGATTTGCAAATCCTCTTCAAACTTTAACAACATTAAAGAATATTGAAGTCAATTTCAAAAAAAATATTTAACATAATTGCTATATCAGAAACATGGATCAATGAAGATAAAGGAATGGATTTTGAACCAATCAAAGCAGTGGTTCGCAGATTGAAGCAATGCTTCGACCTATTGTTTCATTTATTCTTTCTTTCTTTCGCTTAATTTTCCCCCGCTAAAACCCTAAAGAGCATACTTCTGTGAGTATTATTTACCTTTTCTATGTTAAACTGACCTGTTATGGTCTTCTGAAACAGTTGATAGATGTATTTTATAACTTAAAAACGGCAGTGATGCTAACGCGTTAGCATGTCTATGGCATTTTCAATGTTAAAACTTAGCATGAAGCAGTTCCAGCTGTCTTCACGTTCGGGTGCATTTGTTTTCAAATTGTAATATTTCTTAAATTTATTTTTGTTTATATGTTAATAATCTAATGATTATTATATACAATTTCAGAGAAAGAGACAAAAAGAACCTGAATAGAAACACAACAGAAAATAAAATATAAAAGCAACTAACAATGAACATACATAAATAAATACAGAAATAAATAAGTGTTTCCTGTGAACACTAGTGACTCTTACACCTCCATTTCATCCCTGTTTTATTTAAGTTTAATGACAGTTTGTTTCGGTCAAACCATATTTTCAATGTGTTAATTTCTTCAGTGATTTCCTCCAGAACTATCTGCCAAACTAGAAAACTGCTGCATCCTAGTAAGAGCAGAATACTACTGGAATGAATTTGAATAAGGAAAGTTGTTGTTTTTTTTTTCTCACTAAATGCTGCACTCACTCCAGTTTATCGTCTGGAATAGTCCCAGATTGCATTTCACAGCTTCTAGAATTGAAACATTTTCATGCAGGTGGTGTTGGGGGGTAATTTTGGGTTTTGGGTCTTGGGCCACATGTAGAATGAATCAGTTATTAAATTAAGCTTTCAATTCATATAGTGGCATCTACCTTTTTTTTTTTTTTTTTTTAAAGGTTACTTTATACTTTTATACTTTAAGTAGGTTTTGGAGCACATACTTTTTCACTTTTACTTGAGTAAAGAGGTCAAGTTGATACTTCAACTTTTACCAGAGTGTTTTTAAACTGCAGTATCTGTACTTCTACTTAAGTAACAAATGTGTGTACTTTTGTCACCACTGTATGTTTACCACTGTGTTACATCACCTTTCCTTCTAACAACACTCAATAAGTGTTTGGGAACTGAGGACACTAATCGTTGAAACTTTGTAGGTAGAATTCTTTCCCATTCTTGCTTGATGTACAACTTCAGTTGTTCAACAGTCCGGGGTCTCCGTTGTCATATTTCGTGCTTCATAATGTGCCACACATTTTCAATGGGTGACAGGTCTGGACTGCAGGCAGGCCAGTCTAGTACCCGTACTCTTTTACTATGAAGCCACACTGTTGTAACACGTGCAGAATGTGGCTTGGCATTGTCTTGCTGAAATAAGCAGGGACATCCCTGAAAAAGATGTTGCTTGGATGGCAGCATGTGTTGCTCAAAAACCTGGATGTACCTTTCAGCATTGATGGTGCCATCAAAGATGTGTAAGTTGCCTATGTCATGGGCACTAACAAACCCCCATACCATCACAGACGCTGGCTTTTGAACGTTGCACTGCTAACAATCTGGATGGTCTTTTTCCTCTTTTGTCCGGAGGACATGACGTCCATGATTTCCAAAAACAATTTGAAATGTGGACTCATCAGACCACAGCACACTTTTCCACTATGCATTTGTCCATTTCAAATGAGCTCGGGTCCAGAGAAGGCAGCGGTATTTCTGGATGTTGTTGATGTATGGCTTTAGCTTTGCATGGTAGAGTTTTAACTTGCACTTGTAGATGTCGTGGTAAACTGTGTTAACTGACAATGGTTTTCTGAAGTGTCCCTGAGCCCACACGGTAAGATCCTTTACAAAATGATGTCAGTTTTTAATGCAGTGCTGCCTAAGGGTTCCAAGGTCACGTGCATTCAATGTTGGTTTTCAGCCTTGCAACATACATGTAGAAAGTTCTCCAGATTCTCTGAATCTTCTGATTATATTATGGACTGTAGATGATGGAATCCCTAAATTCCTTGCAATTGAATATTGAGAAACATTGTTCTTAAACTGCTGGACTATTTTTTCATGCAGTTGTTCACAAAGTGGTGATCCTCAACCCATCTTTGCTTGTGAATGGCTGAGACTTTTGGGGATGCTCCTTTTATGCCAAATCATGAGTGTCCTCAGTTCCCAAACACTTATTGAGTGTTGTTAGAAGGAAAGGTGATGTAACACAGTGGTAAACATACCACTGTCCCAACTTTTTTGAAACGTGTTGCAGGCATCCATTTCAAAATGAGCAAATATTTGCACAAAAACAATAAAGTTTATCAGTTTGAACATTAAATATCTTGTCTTTGTGGTGTATTCAATTCAGTATAGGTTGAAAAGATTTGCAAATCATTGTATTCTGTTTTTATTTACATTTTCCACAACGTCCCAACTTCATTGGAATTGGGGTTGTACAAGAACAAAAGAAATATGTTGCAGTTTACAACAAAGAAAATAGTTAGGATAGAAGCTGCTCTCCTTTAGGTGGCACTATTTTCTTGCTGTTTTACTCCTTTCTTCCTATTTCTTAATTTCACCAACTGCTGGTTCACTGATGGAGTTTATTTCAAAGAAATCCAACATTTTAAATCATACCAGCATCACAAAGCAAACAGATATTAATTAAAAACAAAACATGTTGATTTGACTTTGATCAGTTGATCCCATTGCTGTCCATGCATCATATGCCATGGTTGCTATGGTAACAGGATGCTATGGGATTGGCTCAGCCAGAAAATGGTGGCCCTGGTGAGAAATGTAAGCTAAAAGTAGGATTTTTAAAAGGAAAATGTAAATTTTATGGTGGAGGTATAACGGGGACAAAGACAATCTCGCGAGAGATGTGTGGTGGGGCGGGGTTGGGGAACAGACCCTCAGTCCCCACCTCCTGACCAGTGATGCCAACGTGGAAGGTGATGTGTTGAGTGCAGTAGTTTATTCATTTGTTCATGAAAACAAGTGTGTCAGGAAGACGGAAAACATTGTTTTCAACAAGGAAAAGTAAAACAGGTTGTCGGTGGAAATGAATTCACATCATAACAGATGGTGTTCCAAAGAGGTCTTCCATCCAAGTACCCTGGTCAGAAAACGCCCAGTATAACACAGAGATCCTGCAGAGACACTTTTGCTCTCATGTTCATCAAGAATGTGAAAACAAGTCGTAGAGAAAATATTCAGCACTTGGGAGACTTTAAGGAGGATTTTCGAGGAATGAGCGCAGAGTGGTAGAGGTGGGAGTTGTCACTTCCTCCCCTGATACTGAGATGGTGAATGGCTGAAGACAGGGCAAACAGAGCACGGGAAGATGTGTGCGGTCTGCCAGGTAAAACATGACTCATGTTTCCCTAGAGGGGGCTAATGGTCGGGATTTGGAGACTGAGGCCGGTGCATCTGCAAGCACCGTCAGCGTCGGGCAGAATGTCGTCTCTTGTTTTTGGAGAAACCACCTCAAGCCTTCCTGAGCATGCATGTGTGTGCATATCTGCGTGTGTGCATGTGTGTGTGCGTGCATGTGTGTGTATTTTGGGCTCATCTCCAGGACCAATGTATTACAAGTGTTCTTGCTGTAAGATTATATTTGGATTCTCTCGGCCTGCTTCCAATGATTACTGGCTCTTAATACATTTCACACCATTCGCAGTTCCCCTTAACCCCCACCACTGACTCCCCCTCCCTCCCCCACTTCCCTTTCTCATCTGCAGGGTTTGGCTGGAATAAGCACTTTTAAATAATTTTTTTGGAAGTTCAGTACAGCAACTCTAGATTGACTCTGTTAACACATAAACCGATTCTCTGTGCTGGCCTCAGTGCAAGACTGGGCCTTCAAGAATGTAGATGAGTGGGTGTGTTAATCCATCCTACCAAACTTTGGCACACAATAACTCAAAACCAATGTCATCTTACAACTCACTAAACTGAAAGATCACACACTGAGAAAGTAGTGATTGTTTAATGGTTAAATATGATGCAGTGGATCAATAGAAATAGCAAATATGTTTTGCCTATGCACTACATTGATCTGAATGTAAGACATTCTGCTGGATCAAGATCTAGAGTTGTGTGGCTGTTTATGAGGAACATGTGATCATGCTCTATTGAAATGTTATTCCTCTTTGTAGTCATACTGTCATTTCGGTGGGAAGGGAGCATCCTGTCCTGAGTGAGTCAAGTATGATGTCATGTGGAGGCCGTGTGAAGACTTGACCTTTTTGTGTTTGTCTTGTGAGTCTTAGACTGGGCATGGCTGGCCTGTTTCGCTCTCACACCTGCAATCAAACATCCACTGCAATTTAACACACCGGCTCATTCATCCACTCCTTGCTAGTTCGCTCACGTACCTTCTGTGCCGGCCACGCTTGTAGTACATTTTAGACTTTTTGGACAGATCCCTAGTATTTGGACTTTGATTCTTCTTGTTTGGTAAATAAAATTGCTTATTTTACTGAGCACATCACTTATTAATGAGCACACTGTCCCTGAAAATAAGCAACAAACAAATTGCACTGACATTATAGAAAAGATAGAGGACGCAGTGCAGATGTGGACAGAAAAAAGAGAATGATGGGTGACAGGAAGAGAGAAGAGAGGTGGAGGCACTTTTGGAGGAGAATGAGTGACAGATCGTAACACAATACGGAATGTTTCAGTGCTGATCTGCTTTTCATTAGAGTGTGTGAGTGTGTGTGTGTGTGTGTTTGTGTTAAAGTGGAGTGGAAAGGATATCAGGGAAGCTATTACACAAAGTCTCGTTTGCTTTTGCTGCTGTGTGTGAACTTGATGATGGAAAATAAATTGCACATGATGGAGTTCACAGATGCGGACAGAAGATCTACAAATGTGCTCATGAAGAACTTAAGAGAAGAAGGTGTGAATACGCTCGATTGTAAAACCAGTCAAGCTCATATTCCAGCTGTTTTGTTAGACAAACACATGGGTTTTAAGTCCGATATCGGCTCATAGGTGTCTGTGCTTATCCTCCGATGTGAAGTGGATCAGAACTTGTGACCTCCCCAAGATCTTGCAAACTATAAGGTCAGGGAACAACATCATGATTCCACTGTGGGCTGTTTTCACATTGTCCAAAGGCTTAAACACTTATGTAGGCATCACCAGCAAAAGGGTCAATCCACTTGTGTGTGCACATTTCGGGCTTTTGTTTGTGTGTGTGTGTGTGTGTGGGGGGGGGGGTGGGGTGGGTGGTTATTACAATAATTCAATAAATAAACTGTATTTCCCAACTCAGCAGAAACTGTGTGTGTGTATAAGATTACTTTTGTACACACTCATGTATAAGCACCCCCCCCCCCACACACACACACACACCCAGCCTGTGTCTCATCATCTGTGAAGAAATAATGGAATTATATATATTTTCTCCGCCGTGCGCGCCGAAGCATCAAAGTTCAGTGCTGTGATAAGTCGTCTGTGTGCTTTTGCCCGCGGCCATAACGGTGTGTGTGGTGTGTTTTCCTATTACTGGCATATCCTGTTTCATAGATGGATGGACCTCAGGCTGACGTCTGCCACTGCCTCTGCTCTGCTCTCCGTGTTATTACCAAAATCGATGTCCATGTCTGCCGCCATTTATTCCCCCCCACAACAACAAACAACCACACACACACACACACACACACACACACACACACACACACACACACACACACACACACACACACACACACACACACACACACACACACACACACACACACACACACACACACACAAATGAGATTAAGTTATAGCATGGAAATTTTGCTGGGCTTGTGAATCTGTGTGTGTGTGTGTGTGTGTGTGTGTGTGTGTCTGTACACACACTTTAGTGTTCTTTTTTCCCCAAAAAATAAGTGGCAGGATGAGGTTTTACAAAGTACATATGAAGCATTATTTCCTTTGTGGTGACTATTTTGTTAGTCCACTTTAATTTGCTCAGTCTGCACTAATAATAATAATAATAATAATAATAATAATAATAATAATAATAATAATAATAAACCTTTTTGTGCAGTTTTTCATAACTGAAGTGAACAGTCTCAGTAATGACAAACAATCCCCACAGTCCGGTGGGCAAGAAACCGTGGCCTGGGTGGCCACTAGATCTAGGCTTTGTTGTCCGCCAGACCTAGGCTTTGGAATTGAATGAATGACAGACACGGTTCAAGCAGAATGTTACTTCAAGATGACACATATGTTAAGGCACAGAGAGAAAGAAGAAGTGTCTGCTTCACTCACAGTCATACAAAATCCTTTCCAGAAGGTTGTGTTCATTTGTTTAACATAACCACTGATAAATATTCAGAAAATAACTCTTTATTGTTTGTTGCTCTGACTGTACATTTCCATGCAGATACACTCAGACTCTCCTCATGGAAGCCTTCCACTCTGCACCTGCAGATTGATGCAAAACCCTTTCTGCAGGGTTGTGTATAAATATGACTTTTACTTTTCGGTTTACAATGAAAAAATGTATAACTTCTCTGATTGAATATATTTCTGAGCAAAAATGGTCCTGTCCATGAAATGTGTGCCACGCCGGCTCCTAATTCATCATCCAGCCAAACATCCACAAACCATTCAACAGGTGGCAGACAAGTCTATGACATATCAATCAATCAATCAGTTTTTTTATATAGCGCCAAATCACAACAAACAGTTGCCCCAAGGCGCTTTATATTGTAAGGCAAGGCCATACAATAATTATGTAAAACCCCAACGGTCAAAACGACCCCCTGTGAGCAAGCACTTGGCTACAGTGGGAAGGAAAAACTCCCTTTTAACAGGAAGAAACCTCCAGCAGAACCAGGCTCAGGGAGGGGCAGTCTTCTGCTGGGACTGGTTGGGGCTGAGGGATAGAACCAGGAAAAAGACATGCTGTGGAGGGGAGCAGAGATCTATCACTAATGATTAAATGCAGAGTGGTGCATACAGAGCAAAAAGAGAAAGAAACAGTGCATCATGGGAACCCCCCAGCAGTCTACGTCTATAGCAGCATAACTAAGGGATGGTTCAGGGTCACCTGATCCAGCCCTAACTATAAGCTTTAGCAAAAAGGAAAGTTTTAAGCCTAATCTTAAAAGTAGAGAGGGTGTCTGTCTCCCTGATCTGAATTGGGAGCTGGTTCCACAGGAGAGGAGCCTGAAAGCTGAAGGCTCTGCCTCCCATTCTACTCTTACAAACCCTAGGAACTACAAGTAAGCCTGCAGTCTGAGAGCGAAGCGCTCTATTGGGGTGATATGGTACTACGAGGTCCCTAAGATAAGATGGGACCTGATTATTCAAAACCTTATAAGTAAGAAGAAGAATTTTAAATTCTATTCTAGAATTAACAGGAAGCCAATGAAGAGAGGCCAATATGGGTGAGATATGCTCTCTCCTTCTAGTCCCCGTCAGTACTCTAGCTGCAGCATTTTGAATTAACTGAAGGCTTTTTAGGGAACTTTTAGGACAACCTGATAATAATGAATTACAATAGTCCAGCCTAGAGGAAATAAATGCATGAATTCGTTTTTCAGCATCACTCTGAGACAAGACCTTTCTGATTTTAGAGATATTGCATAAATGCAAAAAAACAGTCCTACATATTTGTTTAATATGCGCTTTGAATGACATATCCTGATCAAAAATGACTCCAAGATTTCTCACAATATTACTAGAGGTCAGCGTAATGCCATCCAGAGTAAGGATCTGGTTAGACACCATGTTTCTAAGATTTGTGGGGCCAAGTACAATAACTTCAGTTTTATCTGAGTTTAAAAGCAGGAAATTAGAGGTCATCCATGTCTTTATGTCTGTAAGACAATCCTGCAGTTTAGCTAATTGGTGTGTGTCCTCTGGCTTCATGGATAGATAAAGCTGGGTATCATCTGAGTAACAATGAAAATTTAAGCAATACCGTCTAATAATACTGCCTAAGGGAAGCAGGTATAAAGTGAATAAAATTGGTCCTAGCACAGAACCTTGTGGAACTCCATAATTAACTTTAGTCTGTGAAGAAGATTCCCCATTTACATGAACAAATTGTAATCTATTAGACAAATATGATTCAAACCACCGCAGCGCAGTGCCTTTAATACCTATGGCATGCTCTAATCTCTGTAATAAAATTTTATGGTCAACAGTATCAAAAGCAGCACTGAGGTCTAACAGAACAAGCACAGAGATGAGTCCACTGTCCGAGGCCATAAGAAGATCATTTGTAACCTTCACTAATGCTGTTTCTGTACTATGATGAATTCTAAAACCTGACTGAAACTCTTCAAATAGACCATTCCTCTGCAGATGATCAGTTAGCTGTTTTACAACTACCCTTTCAAGAATTTTTGAGAGAAAAGGAAGGTTGGAGATTGGCCTATACTTAGCTAAGATAGCTGGGTCAAGTGATGGCTTTTTAAGTAATGGTTTAATGACTGCCACCTTAAAAGCCTGTGGTACATAGCCAACTAACAAAGATAGATTGATCATATTTAAGATCGAAGCATTAAATAATGGTAGGGCTTCCTTGAGCAGCCTGGTAGGAATGGGGTCTAATAAACATGTTGATGGTTTGGATGAAGTAACTAATGAAAATAACTCAGACAGAACAATCGGAGAGAAAGAGTCTAACCAAATACCGGCATCACTGAAAGCAGCCAAAGATAACGATACGTCTTTGGGATGGTTATGAGTAATTTTTTCTCTAATAGTTAAAATTTTGTTAGCAAAGAAAGTCATGAAGTCATTACTAGTTAAAGTTAATGGAATACTCAGCTCAATAGAGCTCTGACTCTTTGTCAGCCTGGCTACAGTGCTGAAAAGAAACCTGGGGTTGTTCTTATTTTCTTCAATTAGTGATGAGTAGAAAGATGACCTAGCTTTACAGAGGGCTTTTTTTTTATAGAGCAACAGACTCTTTTTCCAGGCTAAGTGAAGATCTTCTAAATTAGTGAGACGCCATTTCCTCTCCAACTTACGGGTTATCTGCTTTAAGCTACGAGTTTGTGAGTTATACCACGGAGTCAGGCACTTCTGATTTAAAGCTCTCTTTTTTAGAGGAGCTACAGCATCCAAAGTTGTCTTCAATGAGGATGTAAAACTATTGACGAGATACTCTATCTCACTTACAGAGTTTAGGTAGCTACTCTGCACTGTGTTGGTATATGGCATTAGAGAACATAAAGAAGGAATCATATCCTTAAACCTAGTTACAGCGCTTTCTGAAAGACTTCTAGTGTAATGAAACTTATTCCCCACTGCTGGGTAGTCCATCAGAGTAAATGTAAATGTTATTAAGAAATGATCAGACAGAAGGGAGTTTTCAGGGAATACTGTTAAGTCTTCTATTTCCATACTATAAGTCAGAACAAGATCTAAGATATGATTAAAGTGGTGGGTGGACTCATTTACTTTTTGAGCAAAGCCAATAGAGTCTAATAATAGATTAAATGCAGTGTTGAGGCTGTCATTCTCAGCATCTGTGTGGATGTTAAAATCGCCCACTATAATTATCTTATCTGAGCTAAGCACTAAGTCAGACAAAAGGTCTGACAATTCACAGAGAAACTCACAGTAACGACCAGGTGGACGATAGATAATAACAAATAAAACTGGTTTTTGGGACTTCCAATTTGGATGGACAAGACTAAGAGTCAAGCTTTCAAATGAATTAAAGCTCTGTCTGGGTTTTTGATTAATTAATAAGTTGGAATGGAAGATTGCTGCTAATCCTCCGCCCCGGCCCGTGCTACGAGCATTCTGACAGTTAGTGTGACTCGGGGGTGTTGACTCATTTAAACTAACATATTCATCCTGCTGTAACCAGGTTTCTGTAAGGCAGAATAAATCAATATGTTGATCAATTATTATATCATTTACCAACAGGGACTTAGAAGAGAGAGACCTAATGTTTAATAGACCACATTTAACTGTTTTAGTCTGTGGTGCAGTTGAAGGTGCTATATTATTTTTTCTTTTTGAATTTTTATGCTTAAATAGATTTTTGCTGGTTATTGGTAGTCTGGGAGCAGGCACCGTCTCTACGGGGATGGGGTAATGAGGGGATGGCAGGGGGAGAGAAGCTGCAGAGAGGTGTGTAAGACTACAACTCTACTTCCTGGTTCCAACCCTGGATAGTCACGGTTTGGAGGATTTAAGAAAATTGGCCAGATTTCTAGAAATGAGAGCTGCTCCATCCAAAGTGGGATGGATGCCGTCTCTCCTAACAAGACCAGGTTTTCCCCAGAAGCTTTGCCAATTATCTATGAAGCCCACCTCATTTTTTGGACACCACTCAGACAGCCAGCAATTCAAGGAGAACATGCGGCTAAACATGTCAATCCCAGTCTGATTGGGGAGGGGCCCAGAGAAAACTACAGAGTCCGACATTGTTTTTGCAAAGTTACACACCGATTTAATGTTAATTTTAGTGACCTCCGATTGGCGTAACCGGGTGTCATTACTGCCGACGTGAATTACAATCTTACCAAATTTACGCTTAGCCTTAGCCAGCAGTTTCAAATTTCCTTCAATGTCGCCTGCTCTGGCCCCCGGAAGACAATTGACTATGGTTGCTGGTGTCACTAACTTCACATTTCGCAAAACAGAGTCGCCAATAACCAGAGTTTCATCCTCGGTGGGTGTGTCGTCGAGTGGGGAAAAACGGTTAGAGATGTGAACGGGTTGGCGGTGTACACGGGGCTTCTGTTTAGGGCTACGCTTCCTCCTCACAGTCACCCAGTCAGCCTGCTTTCCCGGCTGCTCGGGATCTGCCAGGGGGTAACTAACGGCGGCTAAGCTACCTTGGTCCGCACCGACTACAGGGGCCTGGCTAGCTGTAGAATTTTCCACGGTGCGGAGCCGAGTCTCCAATTCGCCCAGCCTGGCCTCCAAAGCTACGAATAAGCTACACTTATTACAAGTACCGTTACTGCTAAAGGAGGCCGAGGAATAACTAAACATTTCACACCCAGAGCAGAAAAGTGCGGGAGAGACAGGAGAAGCCGCCATGCTAAATCGGCTAAGAGCTAGTAGCTACGCTAAGCTAGCGGATTCCTAAAAACACGCAAAGTGAATAATGTGTAAATAATTTAGAGGTGATTCAGCAGAAGGAGTGCTTTAGTTAAGGCACGTAAAGATTACACTGGGAAACAAATCGTAATCTAGATAACTAGATCAATCTAACTGCGCAGATTAAACAGCTAACAGATACAGAAAAACACCGCTGTTCTCCGGAACAGGAAGTGATACAATACCGCAGTGAGAGCCAACCACCAGTAGAGGCAAGCAAGAGACATATGACAGAGGTGAAACAAAGGTGGCTTTTCTCTTGATCTGGTGCATCAAGGTTAGTAAGATTTTTACGTTTGTCTTCATGCTCATTAAATATGGAGTAAAGCAGGAAAATCAGCAGGATGGGAGTAAAGCCATTGTAGATCTCGGTTTGATTCTTGGTCACACTGCTTATCTGTGACCTTAGACAAAATACTATGTCTCAGTCCACCCGGCTGTAAAAGGGTATGAGCCTGGGCTAGCTAAGGAACTTGCTGGGGACTGGGTTCCTGTCCAAGACGAGTCATGGACTCTCTTTTGCATTATGTTATGTTTCCAAGAATAAGCACCAGCACCGATGAGCCTCAGGGCCTTCGCCATGGAACATGGCACATAGTTAACCCCATCAACTTCCTTCCACTTCTAAAGCATGCAGAACAAGTTGGTGAACGTAAGCGATGATCGCCGTGAAGTTACGAGTAACGGCGTCTGTGTGGCAGCATACTGAATATTGCCCTTTCGCCATGAAATTCCGTTCTTCCTTTTGACTGCTTTAATTTTGTCATATCATCATGAAAATTGATACACAGGTCAAGCATGACAACCTCTTACAATTCATAGGGGCGTCGCCCATGGGCGGGGCAAAATGCCTCAATAGCGCCCCCTTGAAAGTTTCAAAAACCCCTCCCCATAGGGGATTTTTGTAGTAGGGGGATGAAAATTGGTACACATCTGTGACTTGCATAGACGTACAAAAAAGTCTCTTGCACCATTGGTCTACTCCAAACAGGAAGTCGGCCATTTTGAATTTTCTTGTCATTTTGCCATGATTTCCACACTTTGTATTTGAATGAACTCCTCCTAGGGATTCTGTCCAATGCATTTCAAATTTCTTTCACAGCATCGAGAGATGATACTGACCAAAAGGTATCGAAAGGTTTTCTCTATGTTGAAGGGTGTGGCCGCTATGGTGCCGCCATTTTGACCCTTCGCTATGGAACATCAAGTCATGATAACTCCTTCATGCTTTGCCTGATTGACTTGAAACTTCACATGTATGATGGCGGGTGGCCCCTGAACACACCTGGCCCCTCTGTTTGTACACTGAGCACCCCCTAGTGGATGAACCATCAACATGTCATAACTCCTTGATGCGTTGTGTGATTTGTTTAAAATTTTAACTGTGATGAGTGGTTGCCCCTGCATGCACATGCCCACATGTGCTCACAAGGGCACCCACTGGCCTGGGTAGGCGGTTGCGCAGAACGAGGGCCCGCATATGACTGCTTGCAGTCCTAGTTATTATTATTATTATTATTGGTCTGAAAATGTCAAATTAACCAAGTAATTCAGAAGAGGGATTCTTGAAATTAAGAAAAAAAAAAGCATTTTAAATCTCACATAAACATTTTTATTTGCTTTCCTGCTCTTCTCATTTAGGCATCCATACCCAAAGATGAAACTGACTCCTGCACATGATCAACTGCCTCCCTCAATTCATTATGAAATAATAATAATAATAATAATAATAATAATTATTATTATTATTATTATAACAACAACAACAACTCAGATTTATATAGCGACTTTCAAGGAACTTAAGGTTATTTTATTTTGTTTTATATCCTATTGAGGATCACAAGAGGATGGATCACATCCCAGCAGACACTGAGTAAGAAGCAGATTACACTCTGGATACGTCACCAGCCTGTGACAGAGACAGACTTCAACTCACATTCAATCCAACCACCAGTTCTACCCCAGTTCTCATTGTTCTATCCAACTGAACACATTCTATCCTCATAATCACACACTTGTGACATGTTTACTGATAAAATATTGTATCTGGTGGGGAAAAAAAAAACACTTTTTGATGTTCTGTGTGTGTGTGTGCGCCCTGTGTATGCATACAGTATGTACTGTACATAAAGTGTGTATTTGGGTGTGCATCAGTGCCCTTGTATGTGCGGGTGTGCTGGGTGAAGATAGTGTCTCGGTTGAGCCTCAGCAGCGCTGCAGGCCTTCTGTCCTCCCCTCATAACCTCACAAAGACGCCAATAAGCCCCCCGATGATGGACGCTTATGGATTTCTGCGCCGCTAATTTCCGTAACTATCACTGTTTGAAAGATAGCTGAGGGATTTAGCAGAGGGGGCCCAGAGAAGGCCCCCTTGTATTCGCTGGGAACACAAGAGCTGTATTATGTGATATAAAAAAAAAAAATGGAACGTCTCTTCTTTTCTCTCCCTCAGGCTACGTCCGTGATATTTATCTGCGTGCAGTCACATGAGACCATTATGTTTATGGAATATCAAATGCACTCTCACACTGCCGTGCGGAAGGGAGGCTCGGTAATTACCACGGCGATGCACAGGTTTTCTGCCACAATCCACTCTTTCACAAGTGACATTTGAACTTTAGTTAATAGTCTGAGGTAGATTTGTGTGGCCTGCTGCATGGAAACAACTTAGTGTTGTTACAGATAAATACATCAGCACCGCACAACTATATAGCAACAACACGGCAACAAAGATGAGAATCCCAGTTCTGTCAGAAGCAACATTCTCGATGTGGTGTCTACACAATGTATGAACTTCCTCACATTGATTTGCAAATAGATTTCCTATCGAGCAGCACTCCGAGCAAGAGGAGTTTGTCATTCTGAAGCCGTGGGCCCCAAAAATCCCTTAATTACATTGTAAAGACAAATGTAGGCAAAGCCGCGTAACTCTACCCAGAGCGGCTGAAGCCAACGCTGGACCAACACCGGCTGATGAAAACAATGAAGCAGACTGCGGCTTGTTTATCACGTGTAATAAATTGTTTCTGATTTGGCCCCCTTACAGCCTGGTCACACAAAGGATTGGAAAAAGGACGTTTATCTGCAGAATCTGGTAAAATGGGATTGACTGGAATCTTGGAGACTTTATGGAACCAAGCAACTTCTTTGAAACCTGCAGCTGATGTTGAGGACAGTTCACAGACATCAAATGGAAATGGCAAATGAAATGCATTTCTAGAATGACTTTCCATCTGATTAGATGCTCAAAGTCCTTTACAGTTATGTCTCAGATTAATCTTATTGCTGAATTTGAGGTACTAACACACACACACACACACACACACACACACACACACACACACACACACACACACACACACACACACACACACACACACACACACACACACACACACACACACACACACACTTGCACTGATGTCATCGTGCCACAAAGCAGGTTTCTTCCCTGCAGGAAGAAACCTCAAGCAGATTGGCCTCACTGAGGCAATAATCTGCTTTAGCATTACTAACAATAACAAAATAAACAAGAGCAATCAGAGATTTGTGACGTCCGCCAATCTGGATCTGGATCACCCCCAAAATTCAGTGGAGTCTTCCATGCCCTAATATTTATCTGTGGTGCAAATCTGGTGAGAATCTGTGAAGCAGTTTTGACGTAATCTTTCAAAGCCCATAAAAAGTATAATCTTGATCCAGAAATCTTGATCCAGAATCCGGATCCAGATCACCTCCAATATGTAATAGAGACTTCCATTGCCTAATATCTATCTGCGGTGAAAATTACATCAAAATCCGTGCAGTAGTTTTGATGTAATCCTGCTAACAGGCAGACAGACAGAAAGACAAATAAACGGCAATAATTTTATTATGTCCTTCGTGGACGTACAACCAATCAATCAATCAATCAATCAATCAACTTTTTTCTTATATAGCGCCAAATCACAACAAACAGTTGCCCCAAGGCGCTCCATATTGTAAGGCAAGGCCATACAATAATTAGGAAAAACCCCAACGGTCAAAACGACCCCCTATGGGCAAGCACTTGGCAACAGTGGGAAGGAAAAACTCCCTTTTAACAGGAAGAAACCTCCAGCAGAACCAGGCTCAGGGAGGGGCAGTCTTCTGCTGAGACTGGTTGAGGCTGAGGGAAAAAACCAGGAAAAAGACATGCCGTGAAGGGGGGCAGAGATCGATCACTAATGATTAAATGCAGAGTGATGCATACGGAGCAAAAAGAGAAAGAAACAGTGCATCATGGGAACCCCCCCACAATCTACGTCTAAAGCAGCATAACCAAGGGATGGTCCAGGGTCACCCGATCCAGCCCTAACTATAAGCCTTAGCGAAAAGGAAAGTTTTAAGCCTAATCTTAAAAGTAGAGAGGGTATCTGTCTCCCTGATCTGAATTGGGAGCTGGTTCCACAGGAGAGGAGCCTGAAAGCTGAAGGCTCTGCCTCCCATTCTACTCTTACAAACCCTAGGAACTACAAGTAAGCCCGCAGTCTGAGAGCGAAGCGCTCTAATGGGGTAATATGGTACTACGAGGTCCCTAAGATAAGATGGGACCTGATTATTCAAAACCTTATAAGTAAGAAGAAGAATTTTAAATTCTATTCTAGAATTAACAGGAAGCCAATGAAGAGAGGCCAACACGGGTGAGATATGCTCTCTCCTGCTAGTCCCCGTCAGTACTCTAGCTGCAGCATTCTGAACCAACTGAAGGCTTTTTAGGGAACTTTTAGGACAACCTGATAATAATGAATTACAATAGTCCAGCCTAGAGGAAATAAATGCATGAATTAGTTTTTCAGCATCACTCTGAGACAAGACCTTTCTGATTTTAGAGATATTGCGTAAATGCAAAAAGGCAGTCCTACATATTTGTTTAATATGCGCTTTGAATGACATATCCTGATCAAAAATGACTCCAAGATTTCTCACAATATTACTAGAGATCAGGGAAATGCCATCCAGAGTAACGATCTGGTTAGACACCATGCTTCTAAGATTTGTGGGGCCAAGTACAATAACTTCAGTTTTATCTGAGTTTAAAAGCAGGAAATTAGAGGTCATCCATGTCTTTATGTCTGTAAGACAATCCTGCAGTTTAGCTAATTGGTGTGTATCCTCTGGCTTCATGGATAGATAAAGCTGGGTATCATCTGCGTAACAATGAAAATTTAAGCAATACCGTCTAATAATACTGCCTAAGGGAAGCATGTATAAAGTGAATAAAATTGGTCCTAGCACAGAACCTTGTGGAACTCCATAATTAACTTTAGTCTGTGAAGAAGATTCCCCATTTACATGAACAAACTGTAATCTATTAAACAAATATGATTCAAACCACCGCAGCGCAGTGCCTTTAATACCTATGACATGCTCTAATCTCTGTAATAAAATTTTATGGTCAACAGTATCAAAAGCAGCACTGAGGTCCAACAGAACAAGCACAGAGATAAGTCCACTGTCCGAAGCCATAAGAAGATCATTTGTAACCTTCACTAATGCTGTTTCTGTACTATGATGAATTCTAAAACCTGACTGAAACTCTTCAAATAGACCATTCCTCTGCAGGTGATCAGTTAACTGTTTTACAACTACCCTCTCAAGAATCTTTGAGAGAAAAGGAAGGTTGGAAATTGGCCTATAATTAGCTAAGATAGCTGGGTCAAGTGATGGCTTTTTAAGTAATGGTTTAATTACTGCCACCTTAAAGGCCTGTGGTACATAACCAACTAACAAAGATAGATTGATCATATTTAAGATTGAAGCATTAAATAATGGTAGGACTTCCTTGAGCAGCCTGGCAGGAATGGGGTCCAATAAACATGCCGATGGTTTGGACGAAGCAACCAATGAAAATAACTCAGACAGAACAACCGGAGAGAAAGAGTCTAACCAAATACCGGCATCACTGAAAGCAGCCAAAGATAACGATACATCTTTGGGATGGTTATGAGTAATTTTTTCTCTAATAGTCAAAATTTTGTTAGCAAAGAAAGTCATGAAGTCATTACTAGTTAAAGTTAATGGAATACTCAGCTCAATAGAGCTCTGACTCTTTGTCAGCCTAGCTACAGTGCTGAAAAGAAACCTGAGGTTATTCTTATTTTCTTCAATTAGTGATGAGTAGAAAGACGTTCTAGCTTTACGGAGGGCTTTTTTATAGAGCAACAAACTCTTTTTCCAGGCTAAGTGAAGATCTTCTTAGTTAGTGAGACGCCATTTCCTCTCCAACTTACGGGTTATCTGCTTTAAGCTACGAGTTTGTGAGTTATACCACAGAGTCAGACACTTCTGATTTAAAGCTCTCTTTTTCAGAGGAGCTACAGCATCCAAAGTTGTCTTCAAAGAGGATGTGAAATTATTGACGAGATACTCTAACTCCCTTACAGAGTTTAGGTAGCTACTCTGCTCTGTGTTGGTATATGACATTAGAGAACATAACGAAGGAATCATATCCTTAAACCTAGTTACAGCGCTTTCTGAAAGACTTCTAGTGTAATGAAACTTATTCCCCACTGCAGGGTAGTCCATCAGGGTAAATGTAAATGTTATTAAAAAATGATCAGACAGAAGGGAGTTTTCAGGGAATACTGTTAAATCTTCTATTTCCATACCATAAGTCAGAACAAGATCTAAGATATGATTAAAGTGGTGGGTGGACTCATTTACTTTTTGAGCAAAGCCGATAGAGTCTAATAATAGATTAAATGCAGTGTTGAGGCTATCATTCTCAGCATCTGTGTGGATATTAAAATCGCCCACTATAATTATCTTATCTGAGCTAAGCACTAAGTCAGACAAAAGGTCTGAAAATTCACAGAGAAACTCACAGTAACGACCAGGTGGACGATAGATAATAACAAATAAAACTGGTTTTTGGGACTTCCAATTTGGATGGACAAGACTAAGAGACAAGCTTTCAAATGAATTAAAGCTCTGTCTAGGTTTTTGATTAATTAATAAGCTGGAATGGAAGATTGCTGCTAATCCTTCGCCTCGGCCCGTGCTACGAGCATTCTGGCAGTTAGTGTGACTCGGGGGTGTTGACTCATTTAAACTAACATATTCATCCTGCTGTAACCAGGTTTCTGTAAGGCAGAATAAATCAATATGTTGATCAATTATTATATCATTTACTAACAGGGACTTAGAAGAGAGAGACCTAATGTTTAATAGACCACATTTAACTGTTTTAGTCTGTGGTGCAGCTGAAGGTGCTATATTATTTTTTCTTTTTGAATTTTTATGCTTAATAGATTTTTACTGGTTATTGGTGGTCTGGGAGCAGGCACCGGGATGGGGTAATGAGGCAGGGGGAGAGAAGCTGCAGAGAGGTGTGTAAGACTACAACTCTGCTTCTTGGTCCCAACCCTGGATAGTCACGGTTTGGAGGATTTAAGAAAATTGGCCAGATTTCTAGAAATGAGAGCTGCTCCATCCAAAGTGGGATGGATGCCGTCTCTCCTAACAAGACCAGATTTTCCCCAGAAGCTTTGCCAATTATCTATGAAGCCCACCTCATTTTTTGGACACCACTCAGACAGCCAGCAATTCAAGGAGAACATGCGGCTAAACATGTCACTCCCAGTCCGATTGGGGAGGGGCCCAGAGAAAACTACACCGTCCGACATTGTTTTTTCAAAGTTATACACCGATTCAATGTTAATTTTAGTGACCTCTGATTGGCGTAACCGGGTGTCATTACTGCCGACGTGAATTACAATCTTACCAAATTTACGCTTAGCCTTAGCCAGCAGTTTCAAATTTCCTTCAATGTCGCCTGCTCTGGCCCCCGGAAGACAATTGACTATGGTTCCTGGTGTCGCTAACTTCACATTTCTCAAAACAGAGTCGCCAATAACCAGAGTTTGATCCTCGGCGGGTGTGTCGTCGAGTGGGGAAAAACGGTTAGAGATGTGAACAGGTTGGCGGTGTACACGGGGCTTCTTCCTCACAGTCACCCAGTCGGCCTGCTTTCCTGGCTGCTCGGGATCTGCCAGAGGGAAACTAACGGCGGCTAAGCTACCTTGGTCCACACCGACTACAGGGGCCTGGCTAGCTGTAGAATTTTCCACGGTGTGGAGCCGAGTCTTCACTTCGCCCAGCCTGGCCTCCAAAGCTACGAATAAGCTACACTTATTACAAGTACCATTACTGCTAAAGGAGGCCGAGGAATAACTAAACATTTCAGACCCAGAGCAGAAAAGTGCAGGAGAGACAGGAGAAGCCGCCATGCTAAACCGGCTAAGAGCTAGTAGCTGCGCTAAGCTAGCGGATTCCTACAAACACAAAAAGTGAATAATGTGTAAATAATTTATAGGTGATTCAGCAGAGGGAGTGCTTTAGTTAAGGCACGTGAAGATTACAATGTGAAACAAATCATTATCTAGGTAACTAGATCAATCTAACTGCGCAGATTAAACAGCTAACAGATACAGAAAAACCCCGCTGTGCTCCGGAACAGGAAGTGATACAATACCGCAGTGAGAGCCAACCACCAGTCCACATACAAGACTAAGATAAAAAATAATTTATTTTCTACTGTACAATTTGTTAAACTAGTTCAGAGAAATGAAGAATAACATATTATAAAAATCCCATGTTTTCATGCTTATAATTAAAAAAACAAACTAAAATTTCATTGGTAATTTTAAAATTTGAACAAAACTGAAAATCATTGTTAAAAATGTGTGTTTCCTGAGCTCTCACGGTGAACCCAATACCTCCATTGCCCACCAAGACATCACGGCCCATGTGTTATGAACCACTGCAGAATTTTACTTCTAATAGTTATTTCATCAACTGTCAGTCATGTTACTAGTATAAGGTTTCAGATCAACACATATTGGCAAAATAAATTTTTTTGACTTACTGATTTGTTGGCAAATAAGATCAAATTTATCAATTTTAAATTAGCTATATGTTAGTTAACTCAGTTAATTTACTTGATAAGTTATTGTGATAAATAATCTAGACCAGTGAGTCGAGTTACTTGAAAGGAAAGTACACTGTACATAAGACTAGTAGTACAAATACAGTACCTCTGATCGAAAACTATACCTTGATGTTAGATGTGTTGTACGCTATGACAGCGTGATGTGATTCTGTGAAATGGCTAGGCTGCTAAGCTACGCATGTAGGAAAACATACATATACTGTACATACATCACTCACTCACTCATCTTCAAATGCTCACTCCAATTATGGGTTACAGAGGGATGAAGCCCTGGATATATATATATATATATATATATATATATATATATATATATATATATATATATATATATATATATATATATATATATATATATATATATATATATATTAATTATTATGAAATTATCTTCACACCCAATCACCTCAGACAAAAACAGCAATTAATCCACAATTATTACTCAACAAAAATATAAACGCAACATTTTTGGTTTTGCTCCCATTTTGTATGAGATGCACTCAAAGATCTAAAACTTTTTCCACATACACAATATCACCATTTCCCTCAAATATTGTTCACAAACCAGTCTAAATCTGTGATAGTGAGCACTTCTCCTTTGCTGAGACAATCCATCCCACCTCACAGGTGTGCCATATCAAGATGGTGATTAGACACCATGATTAGTGCACAGGTGTGCCTTAGACTGCCCACAATAAAAGGCCACTCTGAAAGGTGCAGTTTTATCACACAGCACAATGCCACAGATGTCGCAAGATTTGAGGGAGCGTGCAATTGGCATGCTGACAGCATGATTGTCAACCAGAGCTGTTGCTCGTGTATTGAATGTTCATTTCTCTACCATAAGCTGTCTCCAAAGGTGTTTCAGAGAATTTGGCAGTACATCCAACCAGCCTCACAACCGCAGACCACGTGTAACCACACCAGCCCAGGACCTCCACATCCAGCATGTTCACATCCAAGATCATCTGAGACCAGCCACTCGGACAGCTGCTGAAACAATCGGTTTGCATAACCAAAGAATTTCTGCACAAACTGTCAGAAACCATCTCAGGGAAGCTCATCTGCATGCTCGTCGTCCTCATCGGGGTCTCGACCTGACTCCAGTTCGTCGTCGTAACCGACTTGAGTGGGCAAATGCTCACATTTGCTGGCGTTTGGCACGGTGCATAGGTGTTCTCTTCACGGATGAATCCCGGTTCACACTGTCCAGGGCAGATGGCAGACAGCATGTGTGGCGTCGTGTGGGTGAGCGGTTTTCTGATGTCAATGTTGTGGATCAAGTGGATCAAGTGGCCCATGGTGGCGGTGGGGTTATGGTATGGGCAGGCGTCTGTTATGGACGAAGAACACAGGTGCATTTTATTGATGGCATTTTGAATGCACAGAGATACCGTGACAAGATCCTGAGGCCCATTGTTGTGCCATACATCCAAGAACATCACCTCATGTTGCAGCAGGATAATGAACGGCCCCATGTTGCAAGGATCTGTACACAATTCTTAGAAGTTGAAAATGTCCCAGTTCTTGCATGGCCGGCATACTCACCGGACATGTCACCCATTGAGCATGTTTGGGATGCTCTGGACCGGCGTATACGACAGCGTGTACCAGTTCCTGCCAATATCCAGCAACTTCGCACAGCCATTGAAGAGGAGTGGACCAACATTCCACAGGCCACAATTGACAACCTGATCAACTCTATGCGAAGGAGATGTGTTGCACTGCATGAGGCAGATGGTGGTCACACCAGATACTGACTGGTATCCCCCCCCAATAAAACAAAACTGCACCTTTCAGAGTGGCCTTTTATTGTGGACAGTCTAAGGCACACCTGTGCACTAATCATGGTGTCTAATCAACATCTTGATATGGCACACCTGTGAGGTGGGATGGATTATCTCAGCAAAGGAGAAGTGCTCACTATCACAGATTTAGACTTGTTTGTGAACAATGTTTGAGGGAAATGGTGATATTGTGTATGTGCAAAAAGGTTTAGATCTTTGAGTTCATCTCATACAAAATGGGAGCAAAACCAAAAGTGTTGCGTTTATATTTTTGTTGAGTGTACAAGTTGAACATAATAATGGCACACATCAGAAAAAAACATCCATCCATCCATCCATCCATCCATCCATCCATGCATCCATCCATCCATTTTCTTCCGCTTTATCCGGAGTCAGGTCACGGGGGCAGCAGCTCAAGCAAAGCCGCCCAGACCTCCCGATCCGCAAACACCTCCCCCAGCTCCTCCGGGGGAACCCAGAGGCGTTCCCAAGCCAGCTGAGAGACGTAGTCCCTCCAGCATGTCCTGGGTCTTCCCCGGGGCCTCCTCCCAATGGGACATGACCGGAACACCTCTCCAGCGAGGCATCCAGGGGGCATCCGGAAAAGATGCCCGAGCCACCTCAGCTGACTCCTTTCGACGTGGAGAAGCAGCGGCTCGACTCCGAACTCATCCAGAGTGACCAAGCTCCTCACCCTATCTCCAAGGGAGCACCCAGCCACCCTGCGGAGGAAACTCACTGTACTCGCGATCTCGTTCTTTCAGTCATGAGCCAAATCTCATGACCATAGAGAGTTTTGAGATGACATGAGATATACTTTATTGATCTCACAGTGGAGAAATTATGTTTACACTCCAGTTACCTCAGACAGCAATTAATTCACAGTTATTACTTGTTTACCATAATAATGGCACACATCAGAATTAAAGACAGCACATACACATTTGACATTGTTTATGTGCACTAAATTTGAAGAAGTCCATTATCCGAATTGAGGCAAGTGGGTGAAGGTCTTGCAGCAACCCTGAGTCGCGCCACTGTCAGCTTGGGGGGGGGGGGGTGATTTGCCCCCCTGCTCAGCTCTCTCTTAACCACGATGGTCCGATACAGCGACCGCATCACTGCAGACGCTGCACTGATCCGTCTGTCGATTTCATGCTCCATCCGTCCCTTGCTCGTGAACAAGACCCCAAGATACTTAAACTCCTCCACTTGAGGCAAGGACACTCCACCGACCTGAAGAGGGCAAGGCACCTTTTTCCGGTCGAGAACCATGGCCTCGGATTTGGAGGTGCTGATTTTCATCCCGGACGCTTCACACTTGGCTGCAAACTGCCCCAGTGCACGCTGAAGGTCCTGATTTGACGAAGCCAACAGAACCACATCATCCGCAAACAGCAGAGATGAGATTCTGTGGTTCCCAAACTGGACCCCCTCTACACCCTGGCTGCGCGTAGAAATTCTGTCCATAAAGGTAATGAACAGAACCGGTGACAAAGGGCAGCCCTGGCAGAGGCCAACGTGCACTGGAAACAGGTTTGACTTACTACCGGCAATGCAAATCAAACTCTTGCTGAGGTCATACAGGGACTGGATAGCCCTTAGCAAAGGACCTTGGACCCCGTACTCCCGGAGCACCCCCCACAGGGTGCCCCGAGGGACATGGTTGAATGCCTTCTCCAGATCCACAGAGCACCTGTGGACTGGTTGGGCGAACTCCGATGAACCCTCGAGCACCTGATTAATAATAAAAACAACACATATAAATTTGATATTGTTTATGTGCGCTAAACTGGAAACAGTCCGTTGTCTGAATTGAGCCAGAGTGGGTGTAGGCTGCAGTAAAGTCCCGCGCAGCCAGCCAAGCTTGGGGGGGGGAGTCGAGTGGGGGGGCGCTGCAGCTATGTGCCATGCAGCCTCACGGAGTGGCAGAGCAGAGGCTGGGGTGGGTAGGGACAGAAACACAAGGGGGGTGGTAGGGGTGGGGGGAGGTGTGCGTCATGTTTGCAAATGAGTTCATATCAGCCTCTGTCCATGTGTGCATGAAGTCTGGAGTTGCCTTGACAACAGCAGGACAGAAACACAAGGGGGGGGGGGGGGTAGGGGGGGGGGAGGGTTGTGCGTCCTATTTGCAAATGAGTTCGTATCAGTCTCTGTCCGTGTGTGAATAAAGTCTGGAGTTGCCTTGACAACAGCAGGCTGTAGGGTAGGGCAGATGAGAGGACAACTGGCTGCTTCACCAAGGCTGTTGAAATCCTTCTAGAGGAAAAACAAGCAGGGTGTTTTGACCTTCAGTAGCTGATAAGGCTGCCATGTTTTGGGTTAGGAAGAGAAACACAGAAATTACATTTGCTGCTCCTCTGACCATGGAAATCCAATTTGTAAATATTCGCTGGTCTCCAACATCTTCCTTTACAAGGTAGATATTTGCTCCAAGATGTTTTCCAATTTGCGTTTGAGTTCAAAAGTTAATGCAGTCTGAGATTGTACCACCTTGCCCACCGCATTACTCATGACAGGCAGGTGTGGGGTTGTGGTTCTGGTAGCAGCCATCTTGCCAGTTTTCTGGTAAGTCAGGGCAACGCATAATCCAATCAGCCCCAGCCATCCTACCACAAATATATATATATATATATATATATATATATATATATATATATATATACATATACATCCATCCATCCATTTTCTTCCGCTTTATCTGGAGTCGGGTCGCAGGGGCAGCAGCTCGAGCAAAGCCGCCCACACCTCCCGATCCACACACACCTCCCCCAGCTCCTCCGGGGGAACCCCAAGGATTTCCCAAGCCAGCCGAGAGATGTAGTCCATCCAGCATGTCCTGGGTCTTCCCTGGGGCCTCCTCCCAATGGGACGTGCCCGGAACACCTCTCCAGCGAGGCGTCCAGGGGGCATCCGGAAAAGATGCCGGAGCCACCTCAACTGACTCCTTTCAATGTGGAGGAGCAGCGGCTTGACTCCGAGCTCCTCCCGAGTGACAGAGCTCCTCACCCTATCTCTAAGGGAGCGCCCAGCCACCCTGCTGAGGAACATTGTCTCAGCCGCTTGTACTAGCGATCTCGTTCTTTCGGTCATAAGCCAAATGTCATGACCATAGGTGAGGATCGGAACATAGATTGATCGGTAAATTGAGAGCTTTGCCCCCCTATTCAGCTCTCTCTTCACCACGACGATCCGCTACAGCGACCGCATCACTGCAGATGTTGCACCGATCCGTCTATAGATCTCACGCTCCATCCGTCCCTCACTTGTGAACAAGACCCCGAGATAATTAAACTCCTCCACTTGAGGCAAGTTCACTCCACCCACCTGAAGAGGACAAAGCACCTTTTTCCGATCGAGAACCATGGCCTCGGATTTGGAGGTGCTGATTTTCATCCTGGACGCTTCACACTCGGCTGCAAACCGCCCCAGTGCACGCTGAAGGACCTGATTGATGAAGCCAACAGAACCACATTGTCTGCAAACAGCAGAGACGAGATTCTGTGGTTCCCAAACCAGACCCCTTCTACACCCTGGCTGCGCCTAGAAATTCTGTCCATAAAAATAATGAACAGAACCGGTGACAAAGGGCAGCCCTGGCGGAGGCCAACATGCACTGGAAACAGGTTTGACTTACTACCGGCAATGCGAACCAAGCTCCTGCTGTGGTCGTACAGGAAAAAGATAGCCCTTAGCAAAGGACCCTGGACCCCGTACTCCTGGAGCACCCCCCACAGGGTGCCCCGAGGGACACGGTCGAACGCCTTCTCCAGATCCACAAAACACATGTGGACTGGTTGGGCGAACTCCCATGAACCCTCAAGCACCTGATGGAGCGTGTAGAGCTGGTCCAGTGTGCCGCGACCAGGACGAAAACCACACTGCTCCTCCTGAATCTGAGATTCGACCATCGGTCGAATTCTCCTCTGCAGTACTCTGGAATAGACCTTACCGGGGAGGCTGAGGAGTGTGATCCCCCTATAGTTGGAACACACCCTCCAGTCCCCCTTCTTAAACAGAGGGACCACCACCCCGGTCTGCCAATCCAGAGGCACTGTCCCCGATCGCCACGCAATGTTGCAGAGGCGTGTCAGCCAAGACAGTCCCACAACATCCAGAGACTTAAGGTACTCAAGACGGATTTCATCCACCCCAGGCACCTTGCCACCGAGGAGCTTTCTAACCGCCTCAGTGACTTCGGCCTGGGTAATGGATGAGTCTGCCTCTGAGTCCCCAGTCTCTGCTTCCTCTTCGGAAGACGTGATGACGGGATTAAGGAGATCCTCGAAGTATTCCTTCCACCGCCCGACAACATCCCCTGTCAGGGTCAACAGCTCCCCACCCACACCGTAAACAGTGCTGGTGGAGAGCTGCTTCTGCCTCCTGAGGCGTCGGACGGTTTGCCAGAATCTCTTCGAGACCGACTGATAGCCCTCCTCCATGGCCTCCCCGAACTCCTCCCAGACCCGAGTTTTTGCCTCTGTGACCACACAGGCTGTGGCACGCTTGGCCTGCCGGTACCTGTCAGCTGCCTCCGGGGTCCCACCTACCAACAGAGATAAGTAGGACTCCTTCTTCAGTTGACGGCATCCCTTACTTCCGACGTCCACCACTGGGTTCGGGGATTGCCGCTGCGACAGGCACCAGAGACCTTTTGACCACAGCTACGAGCGGCCGCATCGACAATGGAGGTGGAGAACATGGTCCACTCGGACTCCATGTCTCCCCCGGGGTCTGGGAGAAGCTATCCCGGAGGTGGGAGTTGAAGACCTCGCTGACAGAGGGTTAAGCCAGTCGTTCCCAGCAGACCCTCATGATACGTTTGGGCCTGCCAGGTCTGACCGGCTTCCTCCCCTCCCAGCGGATCCAACTCACCACCAGGTGGTGATCGGTCAACAGCTCTGCCCCTCTCTTCACTCGAGTGTCCGAGACACGTGGCCGAAGGTCAGATGATATGACTACAAAGTCGATCATCGACCAGCTCAGGGTGTCCTGGTGCCACGTGCACTTATGGACACCCTTGTGCTCGAACATGGTGTTTGTGATGGACAAACTGTGACTAGCACAGAAGTCCAACAACTAAACACCACTCGGGTTCAGATCGGGGAGGCCGTGCTTCCCGATCACCCCCCTCCAGGTCTCACTGTCGCCTCCCACGTGGGTGTTGAAATCCCCCAGGAGAACAATGGAGTCCCCAGTCGGAGCGCTATCTCGTACCCCTCCCAGGGACTCCAAGAAGGTCGGGTACTCTGCACTGCTGCTCGGCCGTAGGCCGAGACAACGGTAATAGACCTGTTGAATCAAGTGTGCTTGCATGAGCCAACCTTGAACCTTCTTGCGTATGCGTGAATTTTTTCATGGCTGTCGATTGTGTCAGTTGCTGGCATGCAGCATTTGTGTGAGGTCGTGTGTACCTTTCGGTGGTTTTTCATTGCAAGGAAAATGACGGAACGACTGGAGCAGAGCTACTGCATCAAATTTTGCAAGAAACTGGGCGAAAGCCAGGTGGAAACCATTCGGAAGATTCAGACGGCTTTCTGTGGCTTTTCAGTCGTGTGACTATCCGAGAAATTGTGGAAGAGATGGGAATCATTTTTTGGAGTCCAGCATGTCCTGTGAGACTTCAACACGGAGGTGCTTTTGCTCCGCCGTCAGCAGCTTCAGCATGAATTTCACCGCCACTCTTTTCATGGCCAAATCTTCTGTCACAATTCAATGTGCCGAAAAAGTGCTGATGTCCACCTCTTCCGCAATTTCTTGGATAGTCATACGACATTCCCGCATCACCACAGCATTCACTTTGGCAATGACCTGGTCATTTCGGCATGGTGATGGCCGACCGGAGCGTGGCTTGCTCTCCACCATTGTGCGGCTGTCTTTAAACCAGTTGTACCACTCCTTAATCTGTGTGATGCGCATAGCATCGTCACCGAAAGCTGTCTGAATCTTCCGAATGGTTTCCACCTGGCTGTCGCCCAGTTTCTGGCAAAATGTGATGCAGTAGCGCTGCTCCAGTCGTTCCGCCATGTTCCTTGCAATGAAAATCCGAGAGAGCACAACACACGACCTCACACAAAGGCTGCTTACCAGCAAATGATGCAATTGACAGGCGTGAAAAAATTGACGCATGCGCACGAAGGTTCATGGTTGGCTCATGCAAGCACAAGTGATTCAAATCCATCAGGTTTTTGAAAAAAGTAAAAAGGTTGGATACTTTTCTAACAGACCTTGTATATATATATATATATATATATATATATATATATATATATATATATATATATATATATATATATATATATATATATATATATATATATATATATATATATATATATATATATATATATATATATATATATATATATATATATATAAAGGTCTTGTCTCAGAGTGATGCTGAAAAACTAATTCATTTATTACTAATGCATTTATTTCCTCTAGGCTGGACTATTGTAATTCATTATTATCAGGTTGTCCTAAAAGTTCCCTGAAAAGCCTTCAGTTAATTCAAAATGCTGCAGCTAGAGTACTGACGGGGACTAGAAGGAGAGAGCATATTTCACCCAATTTGGCCTCTCTTCATTGGCTTTCTGTTAATTCTAGAATAGAATTTAAAATTCTTCTTCTTACTTATAAGGTTTTGAATAATCAGGTCCGATCTTATCTTAGGGACCTCATAGTACCATATCACCCCAACAGAGTGCGTCGCTCCTAGACTGCAGGCTTACTTGTAGTTCCTAGGGTTTGTAAGAGTAGAATGGGAGGCAGAGCCTTCAGCTTTCAGGCTCCTCTCCTGTGGAACCAGCTCCCAATTCGGATCAGGGAGACAGACACCCTCTCTACTTTTAAGATTAGGCTTAAAACTTTCCTTTTTGCTAAAGCTTATAGTTAGGGCTGGATCAGGTGACCCTGAACCATCCCTTAGTTATGCTGCTATAGACTTAGACTGCTGGGGGATTCCCATGATGCACTGTTTCTTTTTATTCACCTCTTTTTGCTCTGTATGCACCACTCTGCATTTAATCATTAGTGATTGATCTCTGCTCCCCTCCACAGCATGTCTTTTTCCTGATTCTCTCCCCTCAGCCCCAACCAGTCCCAGCAGAAGACTGCCCCTCCCTGAGCCTGGTTCTGCTGGAGGTTTCTTCCTGTTAAAAGGGAGTTTTTCCTTCCGACTGTCGCCAAGTACTTGCTCACAGGGGGTTGTTTTAACCGTTGGGGTTTTTCTGTAATTATTGTATGGCTTTGCCTTACAATATAAAGCACCTTGGGGCAACTGTTTGTTGTGATTTGGCACTATATAAATAAAACTGATTTGGATTGATTTGATATATATATATATATATATATATATATATATAACATTTTAGTCATGAAATTGATATAATTAATGTGTGCTTTTTCTATAGTTTTACATTTATTTATTCATCAATTTCTGCATTTCTACATTTACTTAGTTCTTTATACTCATGTCATTTTTTTCCTCCATATGATGACAGCTGCTTCATTCTTCTCAAAATTCAGCATTAACAAGATTATCAAGTCAGCATTACACAGAAAAATACTGTTGCTTCTTTGAGTGAATCACAAATGTTTTTTCATGCAAAATTCAGGAAAAAAAAATTAAAACCTGGCAGAGGAGGGTTTACATTCAATTAAATTATACGTCCTGCATTTGAGCACAGTTACACACATGCTGCAGCTTCTAAAACGTGGATGCTGAACAAGTTCTTAAACCTGAAACCCCGTTCAGCACAAACTGTTGTCTGAATGCAACAGATCTCAGTGGATTCACAACTTTAATTAAAAAAGCTGCATGCACATCAATGACACACCCAGACATGCGCATACATGTGCACACGCCTCTAGTCTTCAACTTGCATTAATTAACACGTCATCACGGGCGATCCCGCCCCAACTTCACCTCTGCAGTGGATCCTCCTGTGATACCGCGGCGGGTTCTTCTACCTGGCCCTCTGGCCGTGGTGGTCGGGGGCCAACTTTCTGTCAGTAAGGAATGTAATTAGTGAGAATTAAGTGGCGTGGGGCTACGGGGGAGGTCAGGAAGAGCTGGCAGGGTCGAGGTGGGTCACTACCAAGCATTCTCTGTCTGCTTCTCTCTCTCCTCTCTTGTAAGACAGGGTCGGGGTGAAGAGGTGTCATATTTAGCCTTTTTCTGCACCGTGGGAGGCCGACGCAATAATCCATGGATTCTTTCTCTCTCTGCTCCTCGATGTGCGTCTACTGGCTTCCAGAGTGGTGCTGACTTGGATTCATGTTGACGCCGTTTCACTGATGCCTCCATCAGCTGTCAGACGACGAGAGGGTTTCGTTTTTTCTATTTGTTCGTGGATGTTAAACATCAAAGTGGTTTCAAAATGACACTTATATTTTGTAACGGGACAGACATGTGTAAAATATGTCTAAGATTACGTGTTTTATTTATTTTGATTGTGTGCAAAAATAAATCAATAAATGAATGAAAATCAGGAGATGCCTGAAGTGAGCTGAGCTGACAGCCAATCAGAATGCTCCTTTTTAAAATCATGTGATGCTTTCAGACATACAAGCGGCAAGAAAAGTAAAGATTGGATTTAGATGATATGATTTCCACAAATTCTGCACATTAGAATACTGTTATCTTTGAAAGTTGAATAATAATCGATCCTTTTTACACGCTGCCACCAGAAAATGTCTCAAACTGCACAGCAGAGTATTTAAAGGAATTATAAAAGTTTTAATCACATCCCAGTGTAATACAAAGTAATAGTTACAACACACATCCATATGTGAGAAAAAGGTTTACAGTTCCTGTCCACCCAATATATTAAGATCATTTCATAGGATGGACATATATTTGTTTTTATGCAGGCACCAGAAAATAGAACCACCATCACTGAAAGAATAATACACATAAATATTGTTATCATTCAGGTGTTGAAATGCATTGTTGGCCCATACAATGCTAAAAATGGTGATGACCCATGACAAAACCCAATCATATAACAGCTTCCAAAGATCCAGGTATTGATTGATTGATTGATTGATTGACTGATTGATTTTAATGAGCCTCCAATAGGGGAGATATCAAAATAATATACATTATAAAATCATAACATATTCACATAGATACAAAATACATAGTCAAGAAAAAATAAGGTAACATATTAAGAACACTACAATCATCAGAATTAAAACTTAGGGCCCAGTCCCACTGGCGTTTAGGAGTCCTTATTCTCTGTGAAGCCCGTAAAATTTTCACTGAAAGCCAGATAAATTTTTCGAATGGTTTCCAGCTGCCAGTCTCTAACAGTTTCTGAAAAAATTCGGATGGAAAAAAAGCCCAAATCATTCCGCCATTTCCTGACAATGAAAATCCGCTGAGGGGGCTGGACCACTCCTCACTCAAAGTCTGCTCACAGGCGAATGACGCAACCGACAGGCGTGGAAAAACTCACGCATGCGCACAAGGGTTCAAGCTTGTCTGACGCAATCACACATGATTCAAATCCATATGGTTTTTTAAAAGCGCCCACCACAGGAAAGACACCTCCATTGGAAGCCTTATGGACAAGTTGGAACATGGCCTGCTGTTAAACAATTTCTCAGATACTCACTCAATTGAAAGCCACCAAAAGCCGCCTGGATTTTACAAATGGTTATCAACACGGAGGTGCTTTTACCTGCGGGCGCGCCGCGCCAGCTGCGAGCCGATGCGCCAATATGTCCGCAAGTCTTTCATTAAAAAAATCTCCTTTAACAGTGGAATGTCCGGATAAACTGCTGATTCCGACCTCTTCTGAAAGTTCTCTGTTCTCTCACGACGTCCTGGGTCAACAGAGGCTTAAATTTGGAGGTTTTCAGCTTGAAACAGGATGACGACGTTGCCTCGGAGCGCTGCGTGACGTCACGCTCCGTGGGAAGTCCTTACAGCGCCGTGATGAAGCTTACAGGACATGTCCTGGCATGTCCAGCTCATGCACAATCACAATCGGATATTCACACAACTGGAAAGCAACCGGAATCTGTCTGAAATCCACCTGAAAGCCGTCCCGTGAGACCAACACCGAGATGGTTTTAGCCCGCGTAATGAATGGCTCTGTGGCGCGTCCCTCCGCTTTTCTTTCCATGAAAAAAACTCCTGTAATGGTGGAATGTACCGAAAAAGTGCTGATGTCCACATCTTCTGCCTTTTTGTGAAAGTCAGACGAGGTCCCGGATCAACAAAGCCTTCATGTTGGAAATGATCTGGTTGTTTCAGCGGGGTGTCAGCCTGTCGATGGGGGCTGGGAGCGCGCCATGCTCTCAGGAGTTGTGGGCTGTCCTTAAAGCGACAGTAACACTCCGTAATCTGTTTAATCCCCATAAAATTGTCCCTGAAAGCCACATTAATTTTCCGAACGGTGTCCACCTGGAGGTCTCTCACAGTTTCTGGAAAAAAATTGATGCAGCAAAGCTCCAAATCGTTCAGACATTTATTCGCAATAAAAATCCGCCAAGAGGGTGGACCACACCTCACTCAAAGCCTGCTCACAGGCGAATGACGCAACCGACAGGCATGAAAAAATTCACGCATGCGCACGAGGGTTCAAGCTTGTCTGACGCATCACAAGTGATTCAAATCCATATGGTTTTTTAAAAAAATAATAAGGTCGGATACTTTTCTAATAGACCTCGTATATTTGTCTCTTTACATCCTTTTTTTTAAATCTGTCATTTGTAACCTCTCCTGCATATTCACTCCTTATCTCTCACGTTGAAATTTATGTGAAAGTGAAATTTGCAAAACCATGGTTCTTGATCTTCTCACTGTGAGGGGACTCATGTTCCTAAGAACTGTGACGGCTCTGTCGGGTCCTCCTGCTTCAATTCTTAATGTGACATTGTGAGGGTTGGACACTAACCACTGACCTAAGCAAGGATGGGAAGTGACAACAAGTTCCAGTTGACAAATAGATAAAAATGTTTCTCTCAAGGGTCATTTCCACTGAAAAAAGAGAACTTTTGGCTCAATGTAATAAAGTGCTGAAACTGGAAACAATCCAATTTGAGTAATATTCACTCACTGTAATTTTTTAACTTAATTTGGACAAACATTATTCATTTGAGTTTTACTAACAAAAGCAATTTAAGATTAGATTAGATTACATAGAACTTTACTGATCCCTTGGGAAGACTCCCTCAGGGAAACTGAGTTTCCAGCAGCATTGTATAGCAGTACACAGGGTAAGAAGCACATCAAAAGTGAAAGTAAAAAAAGATAAACACTTTGCAAATATAAATACCAGCCATACTGATCAATACTGGTTTACTGGCTACTACTGTTCCTCTCATTCCTGTCCTCTGTCTTCCTGTTACTCCTCCTCCCCAAGTGAGGAGTTGTACAGTTTAATGGCCTGAGGGTCAAAGTTTTCTCCTGTTTTCTCTTTTTTCAGTGCATGTCAGACATTATCAGGTCCTCTTATCAATGCCGGCATGTTTTTCTGACAGTCCTGGGATACAAAAAGTCACACATCCTTAAGTCAGACATGATGCTGAAAACCTGTGTAGACTTGTCATTTTTTCTTGTCTCTATATCAGTAGCCCAACTTCTTATCCCACTGATCCACCTGCTCACCTACATGCTGATTATGCTGGCAGCATTACATTTTCCATAAAGAAATGCAACAATTTCACAGCAAAATCTTGGAATTATTAAACTGTTGGGGGCTTTTATTCTGAAACAAATAGTTCAACAAAATGTTGAGCAACTTCAAAGAAGACCTGAAACAAAGATATCATGAGACTGCAAAGGATCTCAGCCAAATATAGAAGTGTTTCAAATCTGATAGGAAGAAATCAGATTTGGCCTGTTCACACTAAGAAGAAACAAATACGGGATCTGATCCACTTCACGTGTCATGTGAACGAAGCCTTTACGTCTCTATCTCAGGTTTTCTTTTTACTTTTTGTTCTGCTGCCATCTATCTCCTATGTGTCCCATCTCTATATGATTTACGCAGCAGCTGGGTGGAATTACGGATTGGAAAGTGACCAAAAGATTTTTCTAGAGACAAGCCTAACGTATAGTGAGCTCCACCATAATTACACATGTAGAGTATAATGATCCAAAATAGAAAAGCCTGGTAAAAAATAAAATGAGGAAGAAAGGTCCCGTCAGACTCCACAGAACCTCAGGGTCCCAAAGACCCCCTGATTTATTTTTATTTTCTTTATTATCTTCCTGTTTCTGTCATGAAACCTTGCTGTTGTTTGTTTTGTAGCTTAATCTTACTGCTGAATTTGAGGTAGTAACACACACACACACACACACACACACACACACACACACACACACACACACACACACACACACACACACACACACACACACACACACACACACACACACACACACACACACACACACACTAACAAGTATGATTATGCCATGGATGGTTGTAAAGGATGTGTTTCCGTAGGAACAGTAGGGGGATATTGGAGCCAGACGTGTGGGGGCTAACAGAGTCCAATGATAGGGACGGGTGTCAGTCACATCCCAGGGGTCCACACGGACTCGGGCAAAATTATCGCTGCGCCCTTTTGCTCTCTCTCACAGACGAGTGTGATTTGATGTGCTGCAGCAGATGTAAGTGGACACCCCGATTCTCCCCGATGAAGATATATTCCTGGTCAGGGTTGGATGTGGGGCTCGGACTCTGCACCTTTACCGTGCAGAGCCAGGTCCACATCTGCTTCCCATCAGCCATGAGGCTTACCTTTTACAGGCAGAGGCAAGGGCGGCGGCGCGGAAATGAGGGGCTAGGGGGCAGCATTCGAGTTTGGCTTGATTCAATTACGAGCACCACTGTGAGAGAACATTCTCCCTCGGGTGTCTGAGCGTGCACGTGTGCATGTGCATGCACGTTTGTGTAGTGCAAAGACCTGTGCTCGCCCCTGACTTTGGTCAGAATGTCGTGTGTGTTTCCTATGTTAATTGGACAGTCAGTGGTTTGCTGAACCCACTGAAACGATTTCTAACCATGATTTTATTCCTCACAGGACTTTTAAGTTCCAAAAATATATTTTTCAGACACATGATGTTTGAAGCAGTGAGCATGAGAATGCCAATGTTGTGAAGATTAATCATAGATTTTTCACACCTTTTTGCAGTTAATCTAACATAAAAAGTGTTCCGTTAAGTATTCTGAGATCTTTTTGAATCAATTATATTTCCCAGCAGGCTTTGGAACGCCTCAGGATCCCCTCAGGAAGAGTTGGCCGTGGATAGGGAAGGGTGAGCTGCTTGGTTTACTGCCACTGCAACCCAGACACGGATAAGCAGTGCAAAATTATTAAATGCAAATGCAAAAACACGGGGATCAATTCAACAACAGGTCGCTGCAGAAACAACACAACTAATGCAAACAAACATAACCCAGTGCTCATGGAACACCCTGACACAGTTACATTTCCACTGCAAATTCAGACAATGCACACAAAAAACAGGCACACTGCAAAGCGCCTCAACACAAACAGCGGTTCAATACATGACTTATGTAATAAGTCAAAAAGATGTTTCTGTCTACAGGACAGTTATGGATGTTCAGTGGCTGCAGCGCAGACCCCATGACCTTACTGGGGTTACTGACAATTTTGCTCTTAAACTGGCAACATTTTTGTGATTAAATTTTTCCCACATTAAATAGTCCTTCAGTAAAAGTCCTCCAGATGCAGAAAGCTCTTTGTTGTGTTGTGGATATGTGCAATATGCTTTTTCTTTTTTTGCATGCTTTGCTGAAATTTGGAGCAACACGTCATCAGAACAAACTCCTGTTTTGCACTTGTTTGTGCTCTTTATATTTTCAAACATTTTCTCACTTTGCAAGACTTTTTTATGCAACTACCTGTTGTTGAATTGATGCACGGTTTGTGTGTGTGTGTGTTTCTGTACTTGCTTGTGTTGTCTTAATTTGGACGTTTTGTGGCCTCTCTCAGCCACTGTATGCTGCATTCATGACATGCAAGTAGGAAATTATCACCTCCACACAGAAAAAAATGATGCATGTTTTTTTTGTTTAACCTCCATCGTTACGCGTTACGTGAATTGGAAACTTTGTAATTGTCCAGGTCTCCTTTGCAAAAGAGATCTTGATCTCAATGGGACTAACCTGGTTAAATAAAATTTAAAATTACTGTTGAGACAGAAATATTACAATCACTATTAAATTACAATCAACAAATGAAAAGAATCAGTTCACTGGCTGTTTGCAGTTGGGTTTAGTTCATATATGAATAAAATCAACTGCCATTATGCTTGAAATAATCTTATAAATAGTTTTTGATCACAGCCAGCAGATTGTTTGTTCATATATGTTTCAAAGATTCACTTTCGGCTGATTAAACTCTAACAGATCTGCCTCAAGTAGTCGAGTCAGCAAAGACTAAAGGCGCAGAACTTGGTGACAAGTTTGGTTCCAGTTTGCAATTGTTCCCATTCAAAAAATAAAAGACCACAGTCCAGATAATGAATGTTAATGTTTGCAGTATTTCACTTTTTAATCTCTGTGTTACATCACATAAGTTTTTACGGAATCAAAATAAACCCTGAACAATTCTTACATGAGTCAAATCAGAAGTCCAAGTCCTGATTTTACAACAGGATCTGAACACATCCAAGTCCCAAGTCTATTATGTCATATGAGGGTGTTATGTTTGGGGGCGGTAAGAGAAAATATCCCAGTTTGCCATGTTTTTCTCAGTACTTAGCAGCACGGTTAAAAGAGTCCTGATTATTTTTGGGCACAAAATAGTTACCACAAATATTCACTGAGAGCCATGGGAACAGACGGCCTGCATGTTGGCAAAGCGGGCAGCTGACAACCGCTCATCAAGAGCCTTTAAAATAAAGTGGATGGATAGAGAGCAGACCGAGTTTCCCTCCTGGTTTATGTTATTTTCATGTAACTGCTGCTTCCAATTACAGCGAAGCTCAAGTTCGTTAAGAGGACTCGTCTGCGACTGCAGCCGCTCTTCTTAACATTTGTCTTTCACAGCTTTCGGCAAAACAAAGATTTGATATTTATTTATCTGATTGTCCTTCAGCCGTTGTGACGGATTTATTGATGGCCACAGAGCAGCAGGGATGACACACTTTCAAACCGGAGACTCGTTCTGAGGGGTTTTCATCACATTGCTCTTCCTCTGCACACTGCAGCTTTGTCACGTTTCCAGGTTAACAAAGTGATAGCGCCGAGCTCCTGGTGTGCGGTGCTGACCGTGCCTGATATCGAGGTCTCCATCTGCTCCTGTTCCTCTCTTTAACTCAAATAAATATTTGTATCTCATTGTTATATTCTTATTTCCTAAGCGATTTTATGGAATCTTTTTTCAAGATCAGGTTGGGTCTGGGAACAGGCACTGGCGCTGTACATTGCCGCATCTGCCACACCACAGAATGGCCTTGGGTCCTGGATGGCAACCATCCAGGCAGACAATAGGTCCATCTCCAGATCTTAAAAGTAGCTCTCTCTCTGCTGCAGTCAGGTGTACTGTGGACACGTCCATTTGGGGTCCTCGGCACTGATGGACGTGTGTGCTGGATCATGCACAGAGCGTTGCATGGACAAAATATTATAGCTGAAGTTTCCTCACAATGCAAGTCACACTCTTCATCTTAGTCTCCCTAATAACCACTCATTTGACACAAAGTCAGTCCAGCTGTACCCAAGGATCCACTGAAGAGACCAAGTAGCAAAGACCCCATTCAGATTGGGGTTGGCAATCTGAGTCGAGTCAAATTCTGGCCAGGTTTTTTTTTTTATTTGTTTTTTCTCTGGGTCTGAACGGTGCTATTCAGATTTAATCTGGATTCTTTTCTATTGTGTAGGATTCACCAAGGTCTGATCGCAAATATGCTTTAAATCCTGCTAACTTGGGGATCATGACATCATACCTTTGGGTTCACAGGGTCAGCATTCAGGTCACATGCAAAAGCTATGTGCAAACTTTGTATAGAGTCTTGTTTGCCTTTAGCAGTAGTTAACAATGGTTGCAAAAGAAAACAAAGACCAGGAAATGCAAAACAAGTTGGGTGGAATGTATCAGAATCAGAATGTATTTTAGGGCATCACTACCACACTGGCAATGCATGTGTATGAGAAGGTGGCAAGCCAGTGCTGTGGCAAAATATCAACTCCAAGTACAAAAAGGCGAAGGATCACAATCCAAGAAGAGGAAGAATTCATCTTGAGTCAGATTGAGTTTGGATGCATGTGTGGGATGAGTTGATCTGAAAAACAGGTCTGAACGCCATCCCTCTAGAAAGCAATGAGGCTTGAATCTGACTCGACCTGGATTGCTAAACCCAATCTGAACAGGGCCCAAGTCCCACAATCATCAGTCAAACAGGAAGAATCTCTGTCCAGTGACCTCATGACTCCATAAGCTCTTCCCAGTCATCTCTATCTCAAAGACAGACGACCCAGAGACATAAATGTCCCTGTCAACATAAGTGAATGTCTCCACAAGTTCCAGAGTTTCTCGGCAGGGATATCTGTGTCTCATTTAAGATGAGGAGAGATCTGGGAAGTGTTTATGGAGTCCTGAGGTGGCCAGAGGTGAGTGGTGATGTCCAAGTCTTTAGGGTCCTGTCTTATTGTATGGCTAAGACATGGACACTAACAAAACAAGAAGTCCTCAATGGTGGATCAGGCAGAGGAGATGATTGCTTATAATCCAGCGGCTGTGAAGGTGGATGAAGGCTGCAGTAGGTCCTCAGACCTCAGTCGCCTGGGATTTCCCAACCATCAGACCAGGCTTAGGATCTGTCAAGGACCGTGTGTTTGTCAGCGTGCAATGACATTCCCACATTCAACAAGCTGAAGCACTCTAAAGCCATCCTGGATGTAAATATTTCATCATGGAATCAATCAAAAGACAATCTTCCTCACCACCAAGGAACTGCCAAGATGAACCAAAAAGTACCTTAAAGAAATGTGATGACCATGTGCCTTTGGTATGAGGTTTCTCCCAATGATCTTTAGGTACTGCTGAAATGACTCTGTGTCTGCCGAACGGTCAGTTAGGGAGGCTTAGATGAGGAGTGTCAATTGCCTTGTGACACTCCTCAAATAACCTTTGCCTGCACAGTGAGCATCTTGTAATTTGGTATAATCCTGTATGAAGATCTCAGTATAGTACCTCAATAAAAACAAAAGATCAAAATTGCTCAAAATTGACTGCTCTCCATTAGACATTTAAATGTAACATCATATCTCACACAAACACACCTTTCTACAACCGACTTCTCCTTTTTTTCTGAGGGGTGTCTGAGACAGTGAACAATGGCCAAACTGTTGAGCCGCGAGTTAGCTCAGCCCAGAGGATTTCCTCTTCAACCCTGGACCACCTAATACTGTATGACACGCTGCATCACCAGGAGAGGAGACTCGCATTAATAAAAACAGGAAAGGAGAAATTGAGGTACCTTCTCTGTTCTTTCTCCCGGATTCACAAAAACTGAGCCTTGTGTTCATGAAGCTGAAGCTTGGATCCTGGAAAAAGATGCTGAGATGAGGAATTCTGGTTTGTGAAGAAGTAGCAACATTTCACCTTCCAACCAACTCCTAAACTCGCACGTGGGCTATTTTATCGCTTCTTCGGCCTAAAATGCTTTTACGCCATAAATCAGCAGTAAAAACATCTCCGTGTGGAGCAGCTCCACTCTTCACCGGTCCATCTTTGACCCGCCGTCTATTATCTTCCACCTCAGCCTACTGTAGCCTTCAGCACCGCTGCTAACCAGAGACATGTGAATCTGAAGAGCCGAATGTCTGGCGTGGCGTCGGGCGTCGACCTCAAAGCTCCAACGTGTTTATCAGCAGAATGTTTTTATTGCTAGCTGATCCACACCATACGTTGTTTTATTTACGACCTCCACAGAGGAAATTATGAAAAAGTCATCAGTCTTCAAATGTTTAAGAAGAAGAAATGAGACTAAAACAGGCCTGAGGCCCTTTTGTGCCAGTGTGCTCATTCCTGTGACGGGGAATCAAACCCAGGTCTACATACTGGCTGCCGATCTACATATTGAACAAGTACACAAAGTATGCATATACTGTGTTTTCTGAAGTATAAGTCACAAGCGTGGGAGGTCCTGTGACTTATATATGAAAAAAATACTACATCATCTTCTGTGGCCGCAAGATGGCATCGTGCACACCAGTGACAATCTGCTCCTGCATACTGAGTGAAGTGTTATGATGCACTGATGAACAGAAGAAGAAGCTCTAAATAAGAAAAACATTTGTTGTCTTAGAGAAATTAGAAAATTTAAGAAATGACGCTCTCCACCTTAAAATACCGCTCTCTGGAATAACAATAGGGAATATAACTTCTATACTGCTCACAACAACAATCTTTTACAAATATGTGACAAATGAGTTTTCAAATGTTTATGTCAGATATGATCAACTATTCAGGAGCCAAGCAGTATATTCTTGTTTTGTGTCTGTTCCAACAGTTCTACTTAGCTCGTTAGCTTCTGCTTGAAAACACAGCGTTTATGTTAGAAATAACATGATTATTGTGATTTATACTTTTTTGCATTCATTTTTTTGACAGATGCGCATTATACTCTGGCACAGCTCATGCTCCAGAAAAAAACAAAAACAAAACAAAAACAACACCACCAACTAGTTTGTGGAGCTATTCCACAAAGTACCATTCCTAGTTGTGGGCCATCATCAGCACCAGATTTGAATTCAGGATCCAATTTTTGAAGCGTTCAAAAATTTCACCCCAATTCTAAAAATCAATGATAATATGTGGTAACTTCAGGGTATTCATAGTCTTAACAGCTTCAACCATGCTTGAACTTTTTTAAACGGGTTATTCGTAGCGACTACTGCTTGAAACTTGTTTCATTGTGCTTCATCAGAGTAAAAATTCAAAGCCAAAGCAGTGTTTGTTGCAGTTTTTGTTCAAAGTTGAACAGTTCCAGCTCCTTTCCTTCATTTTCTAGTGGGTTGCCAGGTCTGCACTTTATAAGCCAGCCTGTTAGGAAGCGCGCCAGATTAAGCTGTTTCATCCCATTTTTGCACTTTTTTGGATCGTGGCCAATCATAGTAGAATGGTGCCCTGTGGAATAGTCCTGTGAAACATTTGATTATTTTTTTAAACATGCTACTTTTCTGATTTCATCATAAATGTGAATATTTTCTGGTTTAATGTATTTCTTTCTTTCCTCCCATCTGGCAGTAAAATGAATATCTCTGGGTTGTGGACAAACCAAAACATTTGAAGGCATCATCTTGCACTCTGGAAAACACAGATTTTTCACAATCTTCTGACTTTTTATGAATTTCACAACTGATTGATTAATCGAGAAAATAATAGTTATAGTTGTATCCTTATTGGAGTTATTTTCCTTCACCTGGGTCCTGCCAACTGTCAATGGAATGCACAAAGCATCTTTGGGAGGAGCTGCATTTATGAAGGTAACATCATACCATTTGATGACACGTTAAACCAAACCTTCAGTCGTGTCTCCCTGATGATGTCAAACCAGAATTATTTTCTTTCATCTACATATCTGCCTCGTTGTAATGCTGCACGCCTGGTGTCATCACAAGGTGTGCAGAGGACAGACATAGGAGAAATCGCTTGGTGGACTATTCGGGCTAATTTGTAAAAGATAGAGCAGCTGCACTGCTTTCTGAGGCGCTGTGGGGGAACCAAAACATTCAGCAGTTGTCCAAACAGACGCCTCGCTTGCTCCACAGCCGACAACACGGCACAAACACCCAGCATCCTTCTTTTTCCTCTGGCACAGAGATTTTCTTTTTTGGCTTTAGGCGACTGCTGTGTCTGCAGGTTTGGAAGCCCCGTTAATGAATCTGAAACGGGGTCACGCCAGGATTGATGGGTGAGAATTGTGTTTGTGTGGCAAAAAGGAAATTATGTCAACAGCTATTTTAAGATTACATCAAATAAGCACACGTATTGTTTGAGTGGTGATATTGTGATGGAGACGATCTGAGGCTGAACCCCAGATACAGCTGAAGTTTGGTCCATAAGTATTTGGACAGTTGTGATTTTGTCTCTGGACACCACAGTGGAGATGAAATGAAACACATGACCACTTAGGATTCATAGACTTTTTCTTAAACGCAGTCTATCCATGTTTACAAGTCCTACATAATTGGACAAAGTAAATATAATGACTATTGTTAATACACATCAGGACTTTTACAGCCAGTTTTCTTTGTACGAGTCAGGGTCCATGAACATGTTCCAAGTGACTGAATATATCTTGGACTTCATTGTATGTATGTATATGTACAATGACAATAAAGGCTCTATTCTATTCTATTCTATTCTATTCTATTCTATTCTATTCTATTCTATTCTATTCTATTCTATTATTAAGAAATACAAACAGTATGGGGCCATATGGGAAATCTAGAGTAGACAGTTCTCAAAAACTGTAAGACAGTGCAAGACGGACCTGAGTGAGGGAAGCCACCAACACACCTCATATAATTACAGGCTTCTGTGGCTGTGGTTGGAGAAACTATTGTGCAGTAACACAGACACACACGCACGCACACACACACACACACACACACAGTTGAGAGTGTCCCATGTGCCTTCTGGCAAACTGTACCTTCAATTTCACATAATGTATTTTAGGAAAACCTTTCTCTCTACCTCTTCACCATGAATGTGAAATCAGGTCATGCAGCAGACTAAAAGTTGCATGATGTGCAGTTTCTCCAGACACAGCAGCCATTAGTTTTTTTAAGTTGTCTTGGGTGTCTTGGTGCCTCCCCTTACTAGTCATCCTGCACAGACATGCAGTTTTTGAGAACTGCCTCCTCCAGACTGATTTACCATACAGCAATGTACTCTTTGTATTTATTAGTGATTGCTGTAACTGATGTCCAGGACATATTCAGTCACTTGGAAATGTTCATGTATCCCTCTCTGTGAGGATTTCACCTTTTTCTGTTTGCCTTATTGCCTAGACTGGGTGTGGTTGATCTGCTTGCCACTTGCAACTGCAATCAATCATTTACTCCAGTGCAGTTTAAAAGACCAGCTCATTCGCTGGTTGTTTGACTTTCCTCCTATGCTGGCCATGCCCAGCCTCGCCATCTGGCCCACCCTGAACTTTGTAGCTTTTTGCATAACATAAGTAACTGTTTTTTTGTTTTGTTTTGTTTTTTTTGTTTTGTTTTTTTAAACTCAATGTTTCTCTGTCTGCATTTTGGGTCCAATTCATTCATCTCCATAACAATGTCCTGAGTTGTGTAAAGAAAAATAAATGATTTGTACTAAAAACAATTCTTAGATTTAGTTTGTCCAATTATTTATGGTCTGAGAAAAAAAGGAACTTTGCATAAAAATGAACATCATTTCTAAATGGTTAATGTGACGTGTTTGTTATATCCCTTGAATTAAGCAGGAAGCCGACCCCACAAGAGAATCTCCACTGTGGTGATACACAGACGGCACAATTACAAAAATTATATCACTGTCCAAATACTTAAGGACCTGACTTACGTTAATGTGATTGTGTATCTGTGCCCTTCATTTGCTTTTTACCAACAGGAATGTGAAGGCCAATAAGCAATAGGGGGCGCAGGCACACAGCCAGCCATAGAATCATGCAGCTGCAGCCATACACACGCACGCATGCACGCACGCACGCACACACACACACACACACACACACACACACACACACACACACACACACACACACACACACACACACACACAGTGACAAGAGAAAGTTTTGTGTGTGAACCTTTTGTGTCCCCTTTCATCCATTATTATCTTACATCAAAATATATGCAAATATTAGCAGTAAATATCGTGGTTGAGTAATCGTGTTCCGTGCAGTAATGTTGTCTGGACCTCTGGGTGCTGTGCGCCTGAGTGCGTGACCGCCGCTGCCCTTCACATATCTGTCTCCCATCGCTTTGTCTTATCACGCGGCGCACATACCACACCGCTGCCTCCTGTGATTGTGTAAAAAAGCCTGGTGCCTTTTTTTCCAGGCCGCAGAGACAAGGAGAGGAAAAGTGAGACTCGTTGTTTGTGACAATACCAGGGTGAACGTGGCGCTGCGGCACTCAGGACATTTTGTTGTTGTAGGGACTAAACAAATAAAGTGTCAGCCGCTCAAAAGATGACTTGTTCAAGAGGGTCAGACCGAGTTAAGGCCTTCAGAAAACAATCGGCTGCCATGAACATGTTTGAATCATCTCCATTTGGTTGGAATTGTAGTAACAACAGGCAAATTTACTGACAGAGTGTCGTCATACGTAATTAATCGATTCATTTATTTGTTCCTCGACTCGTTTCAGGTCCTTTGGCTGATTTCCACCAAACTGGGTCTGTAGATGACAGTCAAACTTAACAAATTGACCAAAATTCAATCACTGGGCTCAAGGTCATTGAATCAATGGTCCATATTCAGGTTTGTCACTCCAAATTGCACCCAACGTAGCAGGCATATGAAGATGAGTTCTAGGATTGCCCAGCAAGGTCAAAGTTGACAAAGGTAAGTTATTGGGGTCAAGGTTATATCTGCCTTGTTCGCTTACTCCTCTCAGGTCTTTTTGCTGACTTCTACTGAACTTTGTATTTAAGTGAAGACTGACCTTGAATAATTCATTTTGTCACACATATGTGAGCCAGATGTGGAGCTGCTTTGGCAAGGTCAGCCAGAGGTCAATCATTTGGGTCAAGGTCAAGTTGATTGTGGTCAAAGGTCAGAAAAGTCACTCAAATATCAAATTGTACAACTGACAAACAGTCTGATGTGATTCCATGAATCCACATTTCAGAGGAGCTCATTATGTGCCTGCAAACAAGCTCAACAAAGTAAACTTCAATGCAGCTACATGCTAATTAACCAAATAGTTAGCTTGGCGAGTCATAGCTACAGGCCCCATGTAACACAGCAGGTGTCCTGGACGGAGAATGGACATTCTAAATTCTTTCCAAATTTTCACCATTCGTACCCAATACTAGTCTTTTATTCCAGGGGAGTACTTCAGGCTACGCACCTGAGTCCTTGGACAAGACATGTCATCTACACTGTTCCAGTCCCCCAACTGGTAACAGGTCCTGACCTTGCTGGGGAAGTAAGTTGGGATGGACTGGATTCCCATCAAAGGGTAGCTGTAGACTCTCAGCTCTTCATGCTGCAGTATCGAAGAGAAACCCCACTCCAGTGGACCTTGGGGATGATATGAGATATACCTTACCCTTCTTCCAGTACTTTCAAAGCTTTTCTAAACTTCTTACCTTCAAGATGCAAAAAAATCTGAAGATTTAATTTAATGAATAATTATGTTTTTTTTGCCAAAAAGCATAACAAGAAAAAAAGGTCTTTGTCTTCTTCTCCATATTTAACAGTTTGGTAAACCTGCTTAGTGGTGGATTAGCACCACCATCAGGCCAAACATAAAGTGGAACAGTTGGAAACATATCTAAGCCACAAATGAAACATTCCAGCCCACTAGAGGGCAACAATAACTGCTAATGATGAAGAACAAGTAAATGTGGGTTACAAATTTGCCTTGTTGTAATTTGAAATAGGTGTTATGTGTTGCACTGAATGAAAGAGACAGAGTCAGAGACATAAATCATAAGTAGTACAGGAAGTGGTGAAGTGACTCCTAAAGGAAATATGAAAGAAAAGAGAGATTATATGAAGATAATCTCCAATGTAAGAATTTCAACCAACATCCCAAAGATGGTGAAGGTTTGGAATCCGAACTAGGTTTGTCTTTGTATTAACTGGTCTACGCGAGCTAGCTCTGGCGTTAGTCAAAAAATTGTATGAAGTACAGTATCATAGTAGTACAGTAGTACAGGATCATAACAAATTAAAATTTTGGGACACGTTGAGCTAATATGATAGTGGACTCTGTCATCTCAAAGGTCCCCAAGGTCAAGATAGTGTGTGATTTTGGTGGAAATGTGTATTGACCTTTACAGCACAGGAAGTTACAGTTGAAGGTCAGCTCTGAGTCAGGCACATGGCTACTCTTTTGCCACACTACAGAACCATGCTGGGTCCTGGATGGTAACACTCAGACAGATCATCGACTCTCCTGAAAGTCATCATCTATCTATCATGGCAATAGCAAAGAAGACCATGTCAGTCGCATATTGGCCCTGACGCTTTATGGGACAGTGTTTACCCCCTGGTGCCATAGTGTGATGAGAGTGTACAACTTCCCTTGGACAGGACATCAGTCCGTCTCAAGTTACGTCCCCAGACAAAGCCAGTACCCATTTAGAACTGGGGGAGGGGGTGCTTTTATGCACATGAAGTGTCTTGTCCAAGGACACAATAAGATCTAGTAGCTTAACGTGCACTCTTGGAGTTGAACTCATGTCTAGAGGTTGGTAGTTAAGCACCAATAATATCACAGAGCCAAAATTGCTCTGCAATATCAAATCTTAAAGAACTGCACAAACTAGAGCACCATGCACGTAGAGCGCAAACCACCACCAGCAATAGTTTCCAATTCCACAATTTTTTTACCATAAAAAAAGTCTTGTAAGAAGTGTCTTTTCATAAGATAAAATATAATACAAAACTTAGATCAAAAGGGCTTTTTCAATGTTAAAATAAAATTTCTGCTAAATCTGCAATAAGGATCAGATGGTGATCAAACTTTATGTATTCACTGAGAGTGCCAGTTTGCACCTCATTGTCACAAATGAGAGTGATTGAGGCACTTTTGATTGAAATAGATTGCAAAATGTACAATGGCCTTTTCAATATTAAATTTAAATGTCCACAAAATCCACAAACTGGAAGAAATCCAAATCAAACTTTGTCAGGTGGTAGTGAGTGCCAGTCTTCTAGTTTTCCAAGATTTTTCATGAGTTTAACCTTTGACCTATGACCTTGAAAACTGAATCAGTTGTTCGCTATGAAGATATGAATCTTCAGTAAAAATTTTATGATATATCAAAAATTGTGGGCTGCAAGCTGTTCACAAATGAACAGACAAACAGAAAAACAAAAACAAACAAACAAACAAACAAGCAAAAAATGAGCGAAAACCTAACCTCCTCCAATTTTATTGATGGAGGTAATTATTACTGAAAATATTTTTACTACTTCAGCAGATTAATGCATGTTTATTTACATCAAATCTATTGGCGGTGGTGGTGGTGAAGTGGTTAGTGCACTTGGTTTTAGTGCAGAAGATTTCCAGTTTAAACCCCCCCATGTAATGTGGAGTTTCGTTAAGAAGGGTCACTGGCATACAGCTTGTGCAAAATCAACATGCAGACGCACCTCGGATCTGCTGTGGTGACCCCTAGGGAACAGCCAAATGGTCTTACTTATTTACATCAGTTATTGAAATCAGTTTCATTGTCATAATATCTTTGTAACCTCCTGTTAGTAAGCTTAGACCTTACTTGTGTGAAGTGCCTTGAGGCAACTCTGTTGTGATTTGGCACTATATAAAAGAAAATAAATTGAAAATTGAAATTGACTGTTTTAATGCAGAAGATGCAGAAATAAAACAAACAAACAAGCAAACTCTTGCAGAATCGATTTTCTGCATTTGCTGCAGATGTTCTTTAAACTGTGCACACTTTCTGAGTTTACTGTCCCCCTTTAAAGGTGTTTGAAACCCGTTGGTTCATTTCTGGCTTGTCACGTTGTCTGGAGGCAGCAGGCCAGCATTTCTCCTCCACAGTGCGTTTTATGTTTTGTTACCGCTGGAAATGGCTGTGCTAGCAAGCTCAATACATAGGTCAGGCAGGATAACCCCCATATCCTGATTACTGACACGGGGTGCCCTCCGGAACGTAGGCCAGCAATAAAAAAGGCTTCAATGAGCTGCTGCAAACCCACCTGCACCATTACTGTGTCTGAGCGAGACAGAAACTGGAAGAAGAAAATGAAAGGACTCTGCAGGGACGGAGACACTCACCATCCTTTGTGAATGCACAGACAGCACTGTGCATTACTAACAGGAGGCAAAAACAATTGTAAATTTTAAAAAAAATATATACAGGTGAATATGTGAAAGTGTGAGAATCAATAAAAGCCACATTACAGCTCGTCACAATGGTTTTGTGGACTTGTCTAACCAGGCTGACGGATTGATTGGACAGAAAGAAAACAGACTGAATGGAAGGGGAAAAGCAGGGCTTTTAAATTTTCAGCTGATATGGTAAAGTGAGACCACCCCCCTCCTCCCTCCCCCCGCCCCCACATGCCTATGAATATCTCTTTTATTATTACTATTGACCCGTGTGCCATAAAGAACGGCGGGGGCCCTGCATTACTCAAGCTGCAGAATTATGCAGCTACTACGAAAGGCCATTGAACTCATGGATCCACAAACATTTCCACATTATTGCGCCCATTCAATTTCAGGACACACGTGCCTCTCTAACAGACTCGATATCTGATTTCTCTCAAAATAATTAATTGTTACTGTTGTATTCTTTTTGATGAAAGAAGTGCACAATTTTAATAAATAACACTGAATAATCATGATGAATTCAGTGTGTGTGATCAATACACATCTAACAACAACAACAACACTGGCATCCACTTGCTGCGATGGCTGAGAAGGGCCACAACACTTCCAAATGATCACAACGCTGGCAAAAACAAATCTAACCTGCAGCACAACCAACAATTTCATATATCAGGTGTGCTTGCAAATTCACACACTCACTCACTCATCTTCAACCACTTACTCCAGTCAAGCATTGCGGGGGGCTGGAGCCAATCCTAGCAGTCATAGGGTGTGAGGCGGGGTACATCTTGGACAGGACGTCAATCTGTCCCAAGGCCACATATAGACAAACAAACACATTCACACCCACACGCACATTTATGGAGAATTTTTTAAAGTCTCCAATCCACCTGACCTGCGTGTCTTTAGAAGTGGGAGGAAGCCGGAGCACGTGGAGGAAACCAACACAAACATGGGGAGACCATGCAAACTCCACACAGAAAGGCCACAGGTGGGAATCAAACCCATGACCTTGTTGCTGTGAGGCAACAGTGATAACCACTAAGTCACCGTGCTGCCCCATAGACTTACAATTCTGTGTTAATACACAGATGTGTATTAACACAATGCTCTCTGACTGCTGGGATAGACTCCAGACCTTTAATTGGACTAAGCGGTTGAAGATGTGTGAGTGTAAGTCTATGTTAATACATAGACTTACAATATTCCTTATTCACTATTTAACACCCTGAAAATTACACACTATAGCTTTAAATAGAAAGGAGCTGCTGGCTGTCATGCCCTCTTTCTAACAGAAGGGGGAGCCAGAGCAATATAACGGCTGAGTCGCAGAGCGTGTCCCCAGAATGTCCACATATGGACTTCGGAGACTCTCTTCTGGTCATCTGGGTCATGACAAGATTTTGCTTCATAAGAGGAGAATGTCGAATTGCACAGTGACGGAAAGGTCGGACCTTTGAAGATGTGTCAAAAGGTAGAAGAATAGTAGTAAAATATGAATTAAAAAAGGTTTGACTGCTGTGTCAAACGGTGGCATGGTGGCACTAACGCCTCACAGCAAGAAAGTCATGGGATCGCTTCCTGCTGTTTTGGGGTGAGGTTTGCATGTTGTCTATGTGTGTTTCCTCCCACAATCAAAAAACATGCTTATTTAGGGTTTGCTCCTGTCCAAGGCAGAGTCTCCACATCTGGAGTTGGGTGCCAGACTGTGGCTGCTCACTGCCCCTAGTGGTTGGAGTGTGTCTAACTGTATTTAGGATGGTCAAATGCAGAGGACACATTTTGTTGTATATATGTACAATGACAATAAAGACAATAAAGGGTCTTTCCTCTACTGTGTGAAGAAATGAGACTTTACCGCCGACACTTTGCGCAGCGCTGAAACAAAGATCTGGACCCATGTGCGTGTGCACATGTGAGTACTGTGGGGGACACTTTGATAAATGGCCGGTTTATGGCGCTGTCACATGGTGGGTGTCTGTGGGGAAATAGCCCCCCTCAAGCGTTTGTGTGCGTGGACATGGAGGCACGGCGCGCTGGTCATCTGATTGCAAAGGTACAGCTCGCCACCTGATTAATCAAACTGATTGGATGGGGCAAATATGGTTTGTGATCGCACAAAGCAACAGAGAGGGACAGCGAGTGAGACAAACGGTTCCTCTTTCTTTTGTTTTTTTAAGTGCGCGGACGCAGCTGCAGCGGTGCCTTCGAAGTAAACCTGCTGTGTATTCAAGGGGTCAAGGGTCAAATAAATGGAGCATTAAAGATTAAAAACAGAGAGCAGTGCTGCTGACACAGCCGCGGTCCTGTTAATATCTCACAGGAGTAACGCTCCGACCGCGAGGCGTTCACGCTCACGTACAAAGACGTACGTGGTCACCGGCAGCGTTTGAGTCATTGAGCCGTGCTGCTGTGGTGTTGTAATCGCGGCAGATGACTCTTTGCGTGGCCTTTGAGCCTAAACAATATGGTCCCGGGGCTAAGCCGCCATCACCACGCGCAAGAGAGGTGGAAGAGACGGAATGAGAGAGAGAGAGAGAGAGAGAGAGAGAGAGAGATAGAGAGAGAGAGAGAGAGAGAGAGAGACGCAAACAAGCAGCTCAGCCCCTGTGCACGCAGCCTGGTCTCAGATCAACGCACTGACACACGTCGGCCATTTTTAAGATGCTTTGATCTGTTCCCGTGCGAGTGCCCGTTTGTGCACGCTCCATAAAGCACAGGAGGTCGGAGGTCGCTTGAGGAGGTTGGACACGCTGCACCAACGATGAAATTGTGCCTTTAATAGCTCCATTCATCGCTCATTATCTGTCTCAGCGTGTCCCCCCGGAGGCGGATGGAAAGAGACGACGATGGAACGACACTGAAACAGTGACATTATTTCCTCCTCCGTAGAGGTTTTCTTTATTTTTGTTGACTTGTGTGACTGTTGGTGGGATTACTGTGAACGTTTGGAGCTGATCATCCTCAAATGTGGTGAAATGAACAATTTTATCAAAACAAACAACCCCTTTAATATCGGTGTTAATCTGGATCTAAATGTGGATTCTGGAGCATTTTCTTATTTTCATATTTGAATATATGAAGGTTTTGACATAGAGATACATTTTCAAAAATGTTTTCAGCTGATTTTCACAAAAACAACAAAGTTTATCAAGATGGAGGAAAAACAAAAGAAAACACGTGTGTGTTGATCTGGTTTTGAATGTGGATTTTGGATTATTTCTGATTTTATAGTCATAACAAGACAGAAAATGTTTTTATATTGTGATCAATTTATCAAAAATATTTTCAGCTGATTTCCACAAAACTTAAAAACAAACAACAACAAAACAAACAAAAACAGGTTTATCAGGAGGGGGTGACTTTTTGTGTGTGACTTGATCTGGATCTGAATGTGGATTGTGGAGTATTTATTTACATTCCTGTTCATACTAACATAGCAAACTGATCAATTTGCCAAAATATGTTCAGCTGATTTTCACAAAATTTGTCACAATAATCATACTTACCAAGAGGAAAAGCCAGTTAGGTTTTGGAGCTGATCTGGATCCGAATGTGGATTTTGTTGCATTTCTTACTTTCAAATCACAATAAGACAGAAACCTGTCCGATATCGTGATCAGTTTACTAAAATATTTCCAGCTCATCGCTACAAAACTTGGTGAAACAATCGGGCTCATCAAGACAGAAAAAAAAAAAAAAAATATGTTCAGGACCTGAATCTGTCTTCTGGATCATTCTTTCTTTTCGAGAGTGAAATTGGGCATCACTTGACATTTTGATTAATGTCTCAGCAGATTTTCAGATGATCTCCATAGATTTTTGTCCAACAATGAAGTTATCAAGACAAAGACAACCAGCCAATGACATTTCTTACAGATCCAAAATAAGGATCTAGATTCGGTGCAGTCAAAAAAAAAAAAAAAAAAAAAATTGGATATTTGGACGAGTGAAGTCAATGAAGCTGCTGCATTGGAAGAAATAATGTACAAACATGCTGTGGTGTCTGTAATCCCAAAGCAAGGCCCCGGCCTGAGCAGCATGTGCGCTCCAACCACCTTCAAATTAGGAATAAACATATTTTCCTGAGTTAAAATAAAGCCCCTTGAAGAGGGAAAAAGCCATATATAAGCCACACTGGTGTATAAGTTGCACCTTCTTTCTGTATTATCAGCTCTTTAATTTGGATTTTTTTTATGTACTGTTGGTGTTCTTTATGTTATTGCCATTTATAATTTAATTATTGGAGTTTATTTTGTTTATTTCTTTCATTTCTGGGAAAGTGTGATATAAATAATCATAATAATTCTTATTTTTTTTTAACAGTAAATGTGTGATTTTTTTGGTAAACGAGTAGAATCTGCACCTCAGTATAAGTCACAGGAAATAACCACAATTTGTTCTCAGGAAAATATGATACATATGTTCATTTTCAAAGTAAAATGAATGGATTATGCAGTCACGTGCACCATCACGTCTAATGCAGAAGAATGGGGCCTTTAAATAAAGTCACTTATGCAAGAAAAGGTGTGTGTGTGTGTGTGTGTCATTAACCACTATTGTGCTTTCCTGCATTTTAAAAAAGAAACACAAAACCTTTAATCAAAGCGAGTGGATTTTCTTTTCGCTGCACTCGTATTTTTGTGCTCTGTGTTTGAGGCAAAACAACGCTTAATTATGAGGATGTGGCGGCGGCGGTACGTAAGACCGCGCCCGGGTTTACCGATCCATTGCACCTAATCAGTACGACGTGAAGACAACAATACACATTGGACTGTTCTCTGTCCCTCACTCTCTCATTTAGTTGTCTTTCCCTCCGTCATTTTTTTCCTCCCATTAAATGCGTTCCGCCCCTGAACCCCGTGGGCAGGTGCTACTGTAATTAGCCTTTATTTGACTATCAAAAGTCAGGAGTTGATTAAATGGCCGCAAAGCGGTGCGCCGAGCACTTTCCCTCCGAGCCCAGCCCCGTAATTTCAAAAGCTTCTTGCGACCTGCTGAGGGCCTTTCAGGTCTGTGAGACGTCGCTTCCGACCGCTGGTAAGAGCCTGTTGCCGGCGGTAATCAAAACTGATAATCTTACAGGAGAGAAAGGGGGGAAGGTGGGGTGGGGGGGTGTGGGTGGAGGAGAGAAAAGAGAGAGAAAGAAAGAAATGGTCGGGGGCTTTCGGGAGGTTGGAGCTCAAGCAGAGAGCCTTCCATTAGAAATGTGCGGCGGCTCTGAGGGGGCCGGTGGCCAGCAAGCGGTGAAAAATGCTGCCTTCTTAAGGCGAGTGAATGGCATCTCTTTAGTGATTAGGAGCCGTAATAATGGGCACCCCTGCCTCTTACCCCTAAGTCCATTTTATTGCTAATTCATTTACCTGTTATTTCAGACATACTTGACAGGAGTCACCTGCTAAGAAGTCACATTTGTCAGGCAGGTATGCCCATTAGTCGGCATCTTAAATCAGCCTGACAATAGCGCCGGTAGGAGAGAAGAAAGGCCGGCTTTATTGTGAGCAGATAACACCATGTAGAGTTATCCTGAACAACATGGAAAATCTGCTCTGCTCCAAAATTAATTAGACTTCATCCCCGGAGCGAATCTTAATTAATGCACTTTTTTTTAATAAGTGCATCTTAAGCTAAGCGGATCTGCTTTGTGCGCCGCTGTGCAACTCAGGAAAAAAAAATATGAGCTCAAACCTCCTGCCTTAAAGAAAAATGTAATGATGTCAAAAAAATTGCAATTTGTTTGTATTTTTTTTTATGGTTGAATCTCTTTTCACTGAGCAAAGCATTAATATGAAAATAAATATTGGATAAATAAATCATGTCATGTTTCCCCCCTGAGGATAAGTGGGATGAAATAATCACTCCGACTCCCTGGTTAATGTTCTGGATAATTCTCCAGTGAGAAACGCTCTCTATGATAATATTGTCATGAGAGCATCTCTGGCTGAAATGTCACAGCTGAGATTAAGAGGAACGTTGATTCCATGTATATCGTGTTTAGCCAAGAGTGCAGGAAAAATAAATGGCTTTCTGCAGTCGGCTAATGTAGCTGAGTGAGGAAGCACAACCAAATATGGAAATATATACCAGGATTTTATGGATTTATTATCATGTTTGGTTGCTGGATTGCTTGCAGAGTTTTGCATCATTTTCATGTAGAACTGGAACTGGTCTCAGATTTGAGGCAATGATCATAGAATTAGATATTCCTTGTAAACAGGATTGATACGTAATGCTTTCTGATCAGTTCTCAGCCAAATGGAATTTTCGCTTTTTCCACAGAGACGGCACAGAATCTGTGTCAAATTTAGGATTTTCTGTTGCGCCGGACCACAACGGAAACAAGTTTCTTGTGCTATCCTTGTATGTATTTTGTGCATTATTTTACTAAATTAATTCAAGCAATCAATAGGATTTGCTGCAGATCAGTTTTAAAACTTGCACGTCTGCCTCCACTCACCTTGGCTCGATGACAGAGGGCAGTGTGCAGTCCCTTTATTCCTTTATTCCTAACAGATCTTTGTGACATCATGATGAAGAAGGATATCAAAGGAAAATCTTCCCATTTATAGAAATTGTAGAATTCAACCAAATGAAATCTTTTAATGCACATCCAAAATTTTTTGGAGGAGGAACCACCTCAACACAGAATTCCATTATATTCTGTAAAGTATATGTTTCTTTTATTTTATTCATGGGTATCAAAAGCCAACCATTTATTCACTTCGTGACATCTGGGTAACGGATTGTCTGTTGGGGTGGAATTCATTGGGGACCTTGTGTGCCCCCTGCTTACTACAGTAGCCATGAAGTCCCAACAGCAAGCCTAAATATGAGACAACTAATGGGGCTCTAGTTAAACAGACGTCCTCGATGGTGGATCAGGAGGAAGAGGTCATGACTTTTAACCCAACAGCTGTGACGGCAGATGAAGGCTGCAGCAGGTCCTCAGACCCTGATCATCTGGGATTTTCCATCTTATCGGACCAGGCTAAGGATCTCTCAGGGATTGTGTGTTTGTCGGTGTGTAATGACATTCCCATGTTAAACAAATCTATGCACATGCATCTCTACATCAACACCTGGATGTAGATATCTTGCTTGGGAATCGATCAAAAGAAGAGCTTCCTCACCACAGAGGGATTCCCACAACAGAAAAATCTAGTGTCATCACAAATCCGCTGTCGTCTTGTGCCAGCTGGCCCTGGTGATTTATTTTTATTTTCTTTAAGTCCTATGTAGATCCTGAGGGTTTTAGGTGCTGATGTTCCTCCCTGGATCCCACTGCATCAAACAGATGTACAACTTGCCCTGGATGGGACTCCAGTCCAACACAGGTTACTTCCCCAGCCAAGGCTGGTGTCCATTTACATCTGGGTGAACTGGGATGATGCAGATGAAGTGTTTTGTTCAAGGACACAGACAGGTAGTGTAACCAGGAATCAAATCCTGGTCGAAGAAATTATCAACATCAAATTATCAAATTATCAGCCCAATTCCTCATCACACTGAGCTTCCTGCTCTGGGATGATGTGTGAACTCTAATATCTCTGCTCTTTAATGAAATGTAAACTGAATTAAAACTGAGGTTTAATTAATCAGATCCGTCACTCCTGAAGCAGAGTAGCGTGCACTTTTCCAGTGTACATTCAGTTTGGTCGATACTGTACGCATGTGTGTGTGTGTGTGCCATTTTTATTAAACCTGCCTGAAAGCATACGTCTTGTTAAACATTTTAATATATGAATAAGCCCCTTCGGCTGTTCCCTTGTTTGCAAATCCGAGGTGGACCCGCTGGATACCCTTCCTGACGCAACATGGAAAAATGTGGCAAGGGTGGGATTTGAATGTGAAACCTGGCATACCGAAACCAAGTGCACTAACCACTTGGCCACCACCCCTGCTAAACATTTTAATATATAAACTTAAAAATATAAATAGGTTAAAATATAAATGTATAGTAGTAGTACCTGTAGATCCACGGTGTCCTTTTAGATTACGTTTATAATCCAGATCCTGTGAGTCACTCAGCTCTGTGTGGGATTAGTTGAGGAGCAGAAAGTGACTGTTTTAACCACACTGCAGTCATGTGACTTTTTCTCATCACTGGAATGGTTTTAATGAATTGAATTTAGATTTTTCAAGCCTGTGAGTTCGTTTTCCAGTTCTAGATAACTTCATCAGTTATCTGTTATTGCTGGTTGTTTTCTGTATTTAGCTGTGTGCGGGTCTTTTCTGCAGAGGAGTGACACAACACGTGTCTGGGAAGCTTCTGGAACTTGTCCATGATGTCATCTGTCTGCAAGGTTTAATCCGTTAACACGAACGCCTCAATGAAAATCAGCATGCAAAACACTCGTAACACGAGTGCAACGCTAGCTGTGCATTTCAGACTGTGATAGAGCGTCCTGATGTAAATGTGGAACAGGAAACCAGAATAGAAGGTCTGTCAACAGTGAAATAATAATAACCAGAATTACAAAACAACCAACACTGGATGATGGCCAGAATGACAACTTTTTCTACATCTGGCTTTATGACATCACAGGGTTTTGTTATTTTTAGCCTGTGGTGCACAGTTAAAGAAAAAAACATAAAAGCAGCCAACACTGGATGATGGCCAGAATGACAACTTTTTCTACATCTGGCTTTATGACATCACAGGGTTTTGTTATTTTTAGCCTGTGGTGCACAGTTAAAGAAAAAACATAAAAGCAGCCAACACTGGATGATGGCCAGAATGACAACTTTTTCTACATCTGGCTTTATGACATCACAGTGCCTGTTTTAGCCTAAATTGCAGTCTTCAAGAGAAATTCTTAAAGTAAATGTAAACAACCAACAAAATGTGAAAACGTCACCTCTTGACAAAGTATTGTCTAAACCTGACGTTTATTTTTGAGGTATTTTAAACAACAGAAAAAGAAAAAAGAAAGTCAATAAAACAAATAAACAATAACAGCAACTGCAAAACAAAGCTCCGGGGGACTCTCACAGAGTCAAAGAAATCAAATCAGAACAAAATCCAAAAACAGAATAAAATGTAGAAGACAATAAATGTAGTCTGTATAAAGGAGATAAAATTCATGGTGGGGGGGGGAGGGGGTGACAGTCTGTCAGAACAGCGATCAAGACCTGCAACAATACTGTAAAAATGTTGCAATAGGTTTTATTGCACACGTGAGAGAAACAAAAGGGAAATACCGCTAATATTGCAAAAGCTTTATAAGTGGAAAATCTGACATTTTAACTGTTTCTGACCTGGCAACATGTCCAGCCGCTGCACCTTCATTCAAGCTAATCTGTGGAAGCAGCAACAAAAACGGACTACGAACTTGCAGGTGAGACAAAACTACAGTAGTTGTAATGTGCAAAACACAAGAGGCTATTCGCAAAACCTCCACCCTCGGATTCTGGAGATAATAAACATTTTTGTCTCAGATGAGAGGAACTGTTGGTGTTCAACGCAGCGCGAGTCGCTCTGTGACTGCAGCGACACGCCACCGCTAGCTGAATAAAAGGATAATCCGCTGTGAATCAGTTCTCCGACAAGGATCCCCGTCTCTGCCAGTGAGACCTGCACGTCTCCAGGGATCCCCCACTCGGCCTAATCATTGTTTCTCTAACAGATAATTCTCCGTGTCCTCACTTGTGTTTGCGTGTGCGTTAATTAGCGCTGCGCCATTCGAGGGTGCTCTTCCTTGTAATCACTTAATTAGGGGTGACGGCCCTGATGCTTGTTTACTCAATTAGCCATCCTCTTTAATTATGTCATCCACAGCCAGGCAACTGTCCTCGTTATCGAGAGCAACAATTTGAGGAAGCTGTGTCTGGATTTGTGTGTGTAAATGCTGAGCCTGCGACAATGTCATTGTTTATTTATTTAATTTGTAATCATTTTATGGGTTTTATATGCTTTAAAACAGCACCTTTCCTGTCCAGCGATGTCACACAATAAGACATTCATCACCGTAAATTAAAGAAATTACACTGGTGTACAAATTTGTAAGAGTTGTGTTCTTCAGAAATAATATATGCAGTTTATTATGGATTTTGGCTGAATTCAAAGATGACTATATAAATGGCAGCTTGGCTAAAGTTTCCAAGATATTTATATTTTTACATAATTTATGAAGTATAAGTTGCATTTTTTTTTAATAATAGTTTTGGAGGTCCTGCGACTTATACACCAGCCCAACAAGTTTGTTATTAATAAATGTTATTATAGCAATGATTTATATCAGACTTTACAAGGAATGATAATCACTAAACAAAATAAACTAAAAGAATAACTGCAAATAATAAAACGTACACCTCAAAAATGCAATAATAATAATAATAATAATAATAATAATCACAAATTAAACAGCTGATAATACAGAAAAAGGTGTGAAAATATGGTACATAGTTATATTGTGTTGATAGTTGATTTTTCATGATAAATTGTAAATATAGTTCATTTCATATTCCTCTGATTGTTTATTTCATAATATTCCACCTGTTGTCTTTTTGTAACACTTTAGAAATCAGCAAAAGGCTTCAGTATTAACCTTTAGTATCATAGTAGTAACATATCTTAAAATCTGGAACCAGTTAACACTTTCAAACATAATTTTCAATCTCAGTGGCCCAAAAGTCATAAAGTTTGACTGCATTTATTTCAGGACAAAAACTAAAAATTTTGTATGATAAATTATTTTTATTTCAGATGAACAGCAAATGTATCACACTTAAAAAGATTTTTCAGCTATAAAATTGCACACAAAAGATTTAAAAAAATGAAGAAATATGTTTAGATTTCATGATGGAGACAACAAACCTACATTAAAGTACAACAGATAGATCACTGCAAAGTTGGGCAATTTCCAAATTGAAATTTATTTTTTGATTATGAATATTTCCAGTTACAACTGAGATGTAATCGTACAAACTCCTGCAGGCTGTTCAGTGATCACATGCTCACTGAACGGGTTTCTCGCTCAACGAAATGTGAGAAAATGTTTGTTACAAAAAACATCAAATCACTTTTTTGTTTGCAAACCCCCCAATTCTATTTGAATTACACTACACAAAAAACATCCAAAGTTTATAATTGAAAATGTGGAACTGAATATATTAAAATACTTGATTTTTTTTCCTGTTGCTTGAACAATTGATTCATAAATGATTAATTGATTAACCCTTTCACTTCAACAAAAATACCACATTTTGTGTTTCCATTGGAGATTGTCTGTTATTGGGGGGGGGGGGGCACTGTTGGACCAAGTTAGTAAAGTGCTTCAGCAGGTAACACAACAAATTAAGTTGAAAAAAGTACAATTTCTACAACTGCTTAATTTAATTTACACAAACATAATTCATTTGTGATTCACTAACTGAAACAATTTAATTTGTTCTTTTTACAGTGTACACTGAAAAAAGTGTGAATTTACATGACTTTAAAATTTAAATGTACACATGGAAAAAAGTAAATTGGGCCATCTTTAAAAACACAGTAATTTGTCATGTTCAATTTCAACTGTAATGTGGTTGAAACATTAAATTCTAAAAATACTTTGAGAGAATTTAAATCTTTCAGAATTTTTTTAAGTTAGTGCATGTTTCACTTTTTTTCAGTGTACTTTGGTCTCACATGAAGAGAATGTGTCCACCTGATCATCACTGTCCTCATGTAGTTGGGATGCAGAATTATGTTATTTGGACACATTCTGTGCAGGACTCATGTACACATTTAAATGAAGTAAATTCAAAGGAGTTTTTCTTTCAGTGTAACTGTAAAAATATTTTGGAAATAAATAAAAAGTGACATGAAGTCAGGTGAGGGTCAAAACAGAAGAACAGGGTCATTACTATTGTAATTCATTATTATCAGGTTGTCCTAAAAGTTCCCTAAAAAGCCTTCAGTTAATTCAAAATGCTGCAGCTAGAGTACTGACGGGGACTAGAAGGAGAGAGCATATCTCACCCATATTGGCCTCTCTTCATTGGCTTCCTGTTAATTCTAGAATAGAATTTAAAATTCTTCTTCTTACTTATAAGGTTTTGAATAATCAGGTCCCATCTTATCTTAGGGACCTCGTAGTACCATATCACCCCAATAGAGCGCTTCGCTCTCAGACTGCAGGCTTACTTGTAGTTCCTAGGGTTTGTAAGAGTAGAATGGGAGGCAGAGCCTTCAGCTTTCAGGCTCCTCTCCTGTGGAACCAGCTCCCAATTCAGATCAGGGAGACAGACACCCTCTCTACTTTTAAGATTAGGCTTAAAACTTTCCTTTTTGCTAAAGCTTATAGTTAGGGCTGGATCAGGTGACCCTGAACCATCCCTTAGTTATGCTGCTATAGACGTAGACTGCTGGGGGGTTCCCATGATGCACTGTTTCTTTCTCTTTTTGCTCTGTATGCACCACTCTGCATTTAATCATTAGTGATCGATCTCTGCTCCCCTCCACAGCATGTCTTTTTCTTGGTTCTCTCCCTCAGCCCCAACCAGTCCCAGCAGAAGACTGCCCCTCCCTGAGCCTGGTTCTGCTGGAGGTTTCTTCCTGTTAAAAGGGAGTTTTTCCTTCCCACTGTAGCCAAGTGCTTGCTCACAGGGGGTCGTTTTGACCGTTGGGGTTTTACATAATTATTGTATGGCCTTGCCTTACAATATAAAGCGCCTTGGGGCAACTGTTTGTTGTGATTTGGCGCTATATAAAAAAATTGATTGATTGATGTCATACCACGTCTGTCCCACTCACACCTGGCGCCGTGACGCATGCTTCAGATTACCGCCGCTCCTGAGATGTAGTCGTCAAGGATGAAATCTACGTCAAAGAATGAAATCTGAGGGTGAGTATGATGGATGGATGCATCCAGGGCCGGCTGCATTGTTTCTGTGGACCAGCCTCTCCGTGCACGCTCCACCACCTCCACACCCTCGCCTTCAAGTGGATTAAGGCCTGCCATTTATTTAACAGTTCATTTGAGCAAAGGGGTGACCAAGGTGAAGACTGCGTGGGGGAGTTGGTGAGGGGGCTGGCAGGGTGTCTGTGTTGTACCGTGGCGGGACGTCCCTCGTGGGACAGTGCCAGGCCGCGCCATGGGGAGACGAGACAGGGCCTCCCTAGTGGACTAATGCCCTGTAATGAAGATTAAGACTCAGTCAAAGACCATAGTGTTCCCGAGATCACGGGGGGGAGGGAGAGCGGGATGGAAGGAGTGGAGACGGGGAAGGAAATGAGAGTGAGGACAGGAATCATCATTTCAGAAGAACTTTCAGAAGTGAGTTGATAAATTTCCAGTACATTTAGAGATACTGGAAAATACTTGGAAAAAAAGGGCAGTTAGTGAGTGTTGCCAAGACCAAACAGGTTGGCTGTCTCCCCGTAAGTATGAGGAAGTGCCAAAGGGGGCGTCACTTCTTCAAGTGAAAAACAACACATGGAAGCAAATGGCAAGGGGGCGCTGTTACTCCAAATGAAAAATAAGACATGGAAACAAATGGCAAGGGGGCGCTGTTACTCCAAATGAAAAATAAGACATGGAAATAAATGGCAAGGGGGCGCTGTTACTCCAAATGAAAAATAAGACATGGAAACAAATGGCAAGGGGGTGCTGTTACTCCAAATGAAAAATAAGACATGGAAACAAATGGCAAGGGGGCGCTGTTACTCCAAATGAAAAATAAGACATGGAAATAAATGGCAAGGGGGCGCTGTTACTCCAAATGAAAAATAAGACATGGAAACAAATGGCAAGGGGGTGCTGTTACTCCAAATGAAAAATAAGACATGGAAACAAATGGCAAGGGGGCGCTGTTACTCCAAATGAAAAATAAGACATGGAAACAAATGGCAAGGGGGCGCTGTTACTCCAAATGAAAAATAAGACATGGAAACAAATGGCAAGGGGGCGCTGTTACTCCAAATGAAAAATAAGACATGGAAATAAATGGCAAGGGGGCGCTGTTACTCCAAATGAAAAATAAGACATGGAAACAAATGGCAAGGGGGTGCTGTTACTCCAAATGAAAAATAAGACATGGAAATAAATGGCAAGGAGGCGCTGTTACTCCAAATGAAAAATAAGACATGGAAATAAATGGCAAGGAGGCGCTGTTACTCCAAATGAAAAATAAGACATGGAAACAAATGGCAAGGGGGCGCTGTTACTCCAAATGAAAAATAAGACATGGAAATAAATGGCAAGGGGGCGCTGTTACTCCAAATGAAAAATAAGACATGGAAACAATGGCAAGGGGGCGCTGTTACTCCAAATGAAAAATAACACATGAAAACAAATGGCAAGGGGGCGCTGTTACTCTAAATGAAAAATAACACTGGAAACCAATGGTAAGCATTCACTGTAGGTTGGCAGAACTAAAAAAAAATGATATAGCTGATTATCTCTTGAAGTATTTGTACTCACTTGACATAGTCTTACATATACAATATCTTTTGATTACAGCTTACAAATACTCATTATCTCATATATTCGGTTTCTCTAACTTATACCACTCACAGCAGACCCCTCACATTATTATGCTCTTTTACATTGATTTAGCACAAAAAAAAAATAAAGTTAATGTTATTGAAAATAAGTTTTGAGTTAACTGATCTAAGAAATTTTAATTTAACCAGGTAAGTCCCATTGAGCTCGAGACCTTTTTTACAGGGGGGGCCTGCACAATTATAAAGTTTCAAATTCACCTAAGGTGCATGGCTTTAAATGTGGGAGGAAACCCACTCAAACACAGAAAGAACACGCACACTCCACACAGTAAGGCCACCGGTGGGACTTGAACCCATGACCGTTTGCTGTGAAGCAACAGTGCCAACCACTAAACCACCGTGCTGCCGAGTGAATGAGTGAATGAATGATCTAATTAAGCTGCAATCTAAAGATATACAGTATGAAACAGTAACTTTAAATGTTTAAGTTTTAACAAATTGTTGTTTTTGAATGCAGAAACTTAAAAAGTCAGAGGAAATTGGATTATTATTAACTTTTTGATTTCTGGCAACTTGTTTGGGATCAGAATGTTATGCAATTCTAATAACAGTAAGTACGTTCGGCTGCTCCCTTGTTTTTCACTCAGGGTCACCACAGCAGGTGCGAGGTGGATCTGCATGCTGGTTGATGCAGAATGCTGCTGCTTGTCGCAGAATGCTGCTGCTTGTCTTTTAACAAACACTTTTAGACATGAGCACATTACGCCTGCCCTGTACTCACTCCACTGGCTTCCAGTTCATTTTAGATTTGACTTTAAGATTTTAATGTTTGTTTTTAAAGCTATTTATGGCCTTGCACCTCCTTACCTGTCTGACATGTTAACACTGCACACTTACAGTATGACATTACGAGCATCCGGCCAGCTTTATTTAGATGTTCTAAGGTCAAAATACAAACTCTGGGGTGATGATGCTTTTGCAGTAGGTGGCCCCAGACTGTGAAACAAGTTACTTCTCGACTTACGCACTATTTCTGACCAAGCACTTTTTAAATTTAAGTTACAAACTTATTTATTTAAGCTGTGTTTTAACACCTAGTAGAGAGGTGACATGTTCTGTTTTAATGTGCTGTTTTAAATTTATTGTATGTGTGTTTTAATTTTATGAATCTGTCTTTTTACTGTAAAGCACTTTGGACACCATCTGGCTGCTGTAAAGTGCTTTATAAATAAATTTTGATTGATTTGGCACAAATTTAACTCCACATTACACAAAGAAATGTGGCAGGGGCGGGATTGGAACAAGGAACTTTCTGCACCGAAACCAAAAGCACTAACCACTTGGTCACCACCCCTCTGTGTAATAATAATAATAATAATAATAATAATAATAAGGGTGAATAAAATAGGGTGAATAAAACATCTGCGGGTTACAGAGCCTTTTCCCACCGCACCCCAGCTCTGTGGAATGATCTGCCTGCGCAGATCCGACAATCAGACTGTGGAGACTTTTAAGGCCAGATTGAAGACACTTTTTTCCCTGTTTTATTATTAGCATTTTATACAATTGTGTGTCTTCTTTGATTCCTTTTACTTATGTATTTATGTTTTAAATTTTTTTATTGTCTTTTTAATCTTTATTTCATTCTATTCTGCCTTTTAAATGATGTTTGTGAAGCGCCTTGAGGCAACTTGCCATGATTTGGCGCTTTTATTAAGAAATTAAGAAATTTGATTCGATTTTAATCATAATAATAAACATTCTGTATCTGGATTTGAGTCAAAATCTAACCTAGGCTTCCCAGCTCAAGGCCCAACTATCCACTGAATGTGATTAAAATTCATCCATCAATCACACAGACAAATCAGACCGCAAACATTGCCGCGGTAACAAGAAGGCATTCAAAGAGAGTATAAATTCCTGTCTGTTTTGCAGCATATTAATTAAAAATAAATAAAAATCTGTATTTGAATGAGATGTGGTGCCGGGGCGGTGCATCGGGCCTGTTGATGCTAAAACAAAAGTAGTGATATTAGTGAAGCAAAATCGGAATCCGGTGAGTTTTCCATGTACAGCTGTGCACGTTGACGTATGTGAAGACAGTTGGTGCAACAACATACGGCTGCCTTCACTTACCACTCTGTGGCAAAAAAGCTCCCTGAAGACCGGTTAGGGCCAGACACACTTCCACGGTCTCCTGCCATCTCCTCCCACCACTCTTCTTCATTCTACTTTCAAATGGTTTGTCTGCTTTAAATATCTGAGGCAGCGTGGACAGAGGGATGGAAGGATGGATGGATGGATGGAAGGATGGATGAGTGGGTAGTGGACAAGGATCTTTCTTCACATGACCTTGTGCTGGTGGGGCTTCTTTTCCTCTCTCTCTCTCTCTCTCTCTCTCTCCTTCTCCAGACGGTCTGTGTCTGACTGGATTGCCAGTTCTCGTCTCTCTTGGGCATTCTGGCATTCCTCCATTGTGCCCCCAACCCCCGGCCTCCGGCTGTCTCCTGCCCTCTGAGGTTTACTGACACTCCCTGAGTGAACTCATCTGTCTGTCATCTATCTATAGACTTCATGTTGTGTCAAAAGCTTGTCGTCTCTCAGATGGTGTCTGTCACTTCTTACCTCAGCCCAGCAGATTTTTCTTGGTTATAATTTGTTGGATGTTTGCATGATTAGTTTGCTAAAACCTGTTGAACCTGAAACAGAAACCATGATGGCGGAGATGAAATTTTAGGACAGTTTGAAATGCAGGAATGAATGAATTTGAACCTTTGACCACAAATCCTTTGTTACCTCATGTTGAATGAACACAAATAACTAATATTCATTCATTCATTCATCTTCTACTGCTTATCTTATTCTGAAACACACTGGCGGTCACCCAAGCACCTTACCCCAAACCTACCTATCCTAGACCAAGTCCTCTTACTGTTCCTGGGGGATCCAGAGGTTTTCCAAAGGCAGCTGGAAGGTGTAATGCCTTGAGTGTGTCTTTGGTTTTCCCTGGGACCTCCTCCCAGTTGGACGTGCCTGGAAGACCTCAATAGAAAGATGACCAGGGGGCATCCTCACCAGATGCCTGAACTACCTCAGCTGGCTCCTTCCATGAAGAATCACCAGCTCCTGGATATTCAAGTTTCTCACCCTGTCCCTGAGTGTGAGCCCAGGTACCCAACAGAGGAATCTCATTTCTAGCAGTTGTACTGGCAACTTTGGTCTCTCGGTCCATAGAGACCAAAGTTGCCAGTACAACTGGTAAATCCAGAGTCTCGCCTTCTGGCTGAGCCTTCTGATCTTGGGGTTTTGTTTGAGTGGGGGTAAGATGGAAATACCTAACCAATATTCTGCATAAGTTATCAGACTACACTGGCGTTGCAGCACTGTCTTTAAAAGCTGAAATACACAACATTAAGTGACAGGATACAGCAAAGAAAAAATGGTGTCCTTAAAGGTATGGCTGAGTACCCCCACATGGGTGGCTGAGGGTTGCTCCTCCCTTTTGACACCTGGGACTGTGGCTTCAGCCTCAGGAGGTGATGCTGTGCTTGAGGATATCGCCTAGTTTTGCCGTAGTGGGGATGTGGGACACTGGCCTGTCGTTACTCCAGGGTTTGTGTCCTATCTGGGGTCAGGTACTTGTTCTCACAGGTCTGGTCTGCTCTTGTATGTGGGATCTTTCCATGATATGGCTGATCTGGTTTCCCTCAGGGTACACTCGGACTCCTGGCAAAACGCAAAGTGCTGACCCTCAGGCAGCCTGTCCTCTCACCATGTGTCTCGCATATCTGGCATAGGACATCTGCTATGATACGAGGACCCATGTGCAGTGTGGAAGAAATGTGGTGCATGCACCTTCTCATAATTACTCATTTTATCGCACATCTCATCTTCGATCTGACCACTGGACCATCAGTTTTTCCTTTTTATGCCTAAACAGACTCATTATCTTCAAACAATGACTTAATGCCCTGAAAGTACAGAAAGATGAAGATAAACATCCAAAGTGAAGACATCCTCCTCATGACAAGAAAGACCAGCGATGTCACGCAAATTTATCAAAGATTCAACATAACTTTTATGACCACTCAAAATGATTTAAAAGGAAATGCATTCTGTGGGGTTCAGGGTTTATTCCATTTTCCATTCCACTTTACCGCAAGTTCAAGATATTGGATTTTAATTAGTGATTCCAGATCTGCATACTGCAGCTGCATTAGGGTCCAAAGATGGTACTTCGTGCTTCTTCTGGTTTGATCATGCTCCGGTGGGGTAAAAAAAATTGTATCTGAAGCAGCGTTTGTCTCACATTTTTGGGTAGGTTGCCATTTCTGTATTTTCTAAGCCAGCCGGTTGCCAGGTCTGCACTGGACGCAACCCTGATTAAACCGTTTTATCCCATTTTGCACTTTTTTTTTGGATTGTGGGCGATCATAGTAGAACGGCACCCTGTGGAATAGCCTTGTAAGGTAGAGTGTAGTATGTAGAAAACAGATTGTTGGAGCGCTCTCTAGTGGCTACAATGTGAGTTCAAAACCCAAACAAAAAAATAACAGGAAGGTTAATGACAGAAATAACAAAACTATCACACAGAACACCAAAATGAACCCATAATCAGAATTTTTTTAAGGGGTTATTCTCCACTTTGGACATGTGGAAGGGAAAACAAATGAGTGCACGGAAACTCATAGGACACCCTCGGCTACTGTCAGACTGTGGCCCTCCTCCTTTGTTGGGTGACCCCAGAGAATGTGGTGGGAGACAGATTATGGAGAGACAAAGAGTCCAAGAGAAGGAATGAGAGCATGATGGAGAAAGTGAAAATCAGAAGAAAAGCGGGGTGGGGGGTGTCAGGGAGCCAGTTGATGTGAAAGTGCCTCCGATCACCTCGTGTTTCTCCTCCACCCCCGTCTGTCTCTCTCTATCTGTTCCACTCTTTCTTTCATTCGTTCCCACTTGAATTCCTCTCCCAACGCTTCACTGCTCTGTGACGCTGGGTTTTGATCAGAGATAACAACAGAGATGCGTCAGTCTGAGCCCACACGCACATACTGCAAGTTAAAAGTGGCACACGCACATGTGCACGGCGAGTGAATGCTCCTCGCAAGGTCGCCGGCATAAAGACAGCATTCTGCAGGAGACATAGCTGGGACGGTTCCCACAGACAAGACATAGACAGAAAGAACATTTCTTTCTGTCTTCACCTCTCCTCCTACTCCCCACCTCCCGGCCAACAACCCAGACTTTGTCCCAGCCATGTGACCTCCCACCGCACGACAACATTGGCTGAGACGAATCTACTCAATGTGACAAGTGGCCAGAACTTGACTTCATTTTCAGTATTATCCTCTAAATCTACACGCAAGACACGATCAGGAATTAAAAAGTATGCTTTGAAATGTTATCCCGCCTTGGAATCCAAACACTCGTTCCCCCAACGTACACGATTTTGGCCATGTGAGCTCCAGCCCTGCATATTTGTCTGACCGTCTGCATGGCACCGCTCCCCGTCCCACCATACCCGCCACGGCTCCGGTTGCAAAACACTTTTCTCCCCCTTTGCCGGACCTGACAGAGTGCAGGATCTGCGGGTGTATATTTGGAATGGGGTTTGGGGATGAAGTTGGTGACGGTGGTGCTGGAGGTGGTGGTGCGGTGGGCCGGTTACAGAGCCAAATGAAAACATGTCACTCAGGGCCCATTAAAAGGTAACCCTGCCCAGCAGAAGAAACAGACCCGTATCATCATTAAGTCATCTCGAGGCAAAGCGCAAACCACAAATATTATTCCTACACCCCCTCATCCCCAATACACACACGCTCCTCCGCTGCTTTTCCTTTAGACGACAGAAACGAAAGGATGATTGGAGCTTTGGCGTGTTTGTTCACTACCTCAGAATGACACAGAGACATTTGGGAACTCCCCGATCATTCAGTGGTTTTCATGTTTTCAACTTGTGAACTATACAAGGGAAAGTCTCACTTTGTCCACTCATTCATCTATCTATCTATCTATCTATCTATCTATCTATCTATCTATCTATCTATCTATCTATCTATCTATCTATCTATCTATCTATCTATCTATCTATCTATCTATCTATCTATCTATCTATCTATCTATCTATCTATCTATCTATCTATCTATCTATCTATCTATCTATCTATCTATCTATCTACCTGGTTGAATGTCTATCTAGGTATACATTTGCCTACTAACCTACCTACCTGCTAGTCTTTCTATTTGAGTATGTGCATAACAAGCTGTCTATCTTTCTATTTGCCTATCTATGTATCTAAGTACCTACCTGTTTGTCTGACTATCTCTTTGCCGACATTCATACCTGTCATGCTACCTACCTATGTGTGTGCATACCTAACTACCAATCTAGCCTTTAGTCCGTCTATTTTCCTACCAACCAAATGACCAACCTTTCTGCCTGTCTGTCTATCTGTCTGTCTATTTGTCTACGCACCTACCTTTTTGTCTTTCAGTCAGTCTACCTGTTTCCCTGTCTACCAGCCTACCTACTACTTCCTTCTGACTATATATATGTAAAATTAATTATACATTTTTTGTTATTTATGTTTTTATGTTTTTAATTATTAAGCTCTCATTCTCTTATGTACAATTTGTATGTGTTCAATAAAGCCCATCTATCAATCAATCAATTTTAACAGCGTCTGCAGGAGGGTGTGCACTTGCACATACAGTACATGAGCTTTTGACAAGAGAGGAAGTTGGCGTGGCGTTAGTGGAAGTTAGCGTGCACAATGACGTCCGCGAAATGTCTTGTAAATGACTCCAGAGGTGTTATCAGATTACAAAAAGTGTTTCAGTTTTAGAAGTGTTTTTTTTTCTCACTAGCTTTTACATAATATATGACAAAGAGGTTATATTTACACAAAAACAAAACTGAGTTTGCAACTAGCTACCACCCACTGACATCACTGTGCCGCTCTACTCTGACTGACTGCTACCCCCATCCTTAAAAAAATAAAAATAGGGAACAGAATGAAAGAGAATGTGATGTTTTAATTTCTAAAAATACTTAAAATATGTCAAGGTTAACCATCTCTGAACTTTTCCAAGGTCTGTGTCCCAAGAATGTTCCCTGTGAATTTGAAGACCTTGGAAGTAATAGCAATGGACTTATGCTGAGCACAGACAGAGGGACAGACAGACAGAAGGACAAACGGACGGATGGACGGATGCAAAGTTTTCTCAATACCCAATGGCCATATTTGATGGCTCTGGGTAATAAATCATGGACAAAAGTCCAGATATATTGTTTCCATCACCTTTGGCTGGTGTCACGATGTTCAGCATCTTATGAGCAAACAACTCATTTCTCCACCGCATCTGTTCATTGGTGACATTAACCAGCTGCACCTTTATGAACTTTACACTTAAACACAAATACAACAAAGATGCTCTGTAATATTCACCATTCCCAGCCTCGACCATGCGGATGTGTTGAGGTCATTTTCTGCTCTTTGCTCTCATCACTCGGTACAAAAGTTCCCCCCCCCCCACCACCACCAGCACAGGCCCTGGGCACTAAACCCCCCATGCATAGATAAATACACACAGTACACCGCCAGAGAGGGGGAGAGAGAGAGAGAGAGAGAGAGAGAGAGAGAGAGAGAGAGAGAGAGAGAGCTTGGGGGCATTTGTGACGTTCACCATTATGAAAAATGACTTGCCCCCGTGGCACACCGGGGTGGCAGTGATTATAATATCCAGATAATCATTTCAAACAAATTATCATAATTATTAATCAATCATGAGCCTATTTAAGCAGGGTGGGTTGGGGGGGTCGGAGTGTGATGCTGTTGGCAGGGGGTAAACTATGGCCCGGAGCTCTGGATCGCTTCTGTGACCCACGAGCCTCCTTCTGTCCACATAATAACCCTCATAGATTTAGGGTCATTTAGTGAGCTTATTTAGAGATTCAAACGCACCCCCCACCCCACCCCCGCTTGATATGGGGAAAAATATATTCATGCACACACACACACACACACACACACACATAGATCCGCAGCTGCAGCTGACCCCCATTTGCCTCTCGAACCTTTCAACATGGAATAGAAAAGATCCACTTATAGGTCAGAGTTCATGTCATTTTCCCATTTTATACTAATTCCATTTACAGAAAGTTTTATATCGCAGTGCACTGCAAATATTGACTTTGAGTCCAAACAACATTAAAACCACCAGCTCCGTTTTGGTGCAGAGAGAAAGATGATTATCTGAAATAATAAAGCATTAAACATGTTCCACTCTTGCCGAGACAAACAAGCGAGGAAGAATGACACGGATGAAGTAACGGAGGTTTGATTGCCTTAAGGAGATATTCCGCTGCATCTTTTCAGCGTAAATCCCCCGTGAAAAGCGACGTGGACTGATTCCATCTCTGTGGAATTGAGAGATGAATGAATGGAGATCAGAGAGTGAGAGAAAAAGAGAAAGAGGGTGAGACAGAGAGATAGTCGGCCTCAGGCGCGGAGAAGATCGTCTTGGGAAAAAAGCAATCAGTGCTCATCGATTTCCGCCACCGGTTGAATGGAGGGTGTCTATCTGGAAGTCATTATCTGCCATCTGATCTGCTGGAGTGTTTACACACGGCGGGATGGACAGCGGCGCTCTTCTGACAACGAGGATTAACGACTCAGGAAAGAAACAGACAGAGAGCACTGGACTGCCCGCCATCTTTGGAGTTGACCAATCTTATTGCTAAAACTAAATCCAAAACTGTGATACTCTAATAAAAAAAATCACGTGACTGTGAATATCCAGACCAAAGCAAACAATCCCTGATCCTATCAGCGTCAGCCTGTGATAGCTATCTACAGCTCCCACAACGCCATCCTGTCCGCCGGGAGGCTCGGCGACAGTCGGCGAGGATGATATAGTGAGCAGAAAAGGGATTCAGATAACAGATCTTTTTATTGAAGTGTGAAGATGCATTTAGTACAAGCGTGTCTGTAAGCCGCGATCGCCTCAATCTGCCTCTGAGCAAGCTCAAGATTTGAATCCAAAGCCTTAAACTGTGCACGTACACACATGCGTGCACACAGACATTAAGCCGCAAGAGCTCAACAGCTTTTATTAAGTGGGCTGCAGAAGCTACAATAACATCTTGGCCTCCATTTTATCCCGAACCTTAACCCCAACCCCCACCCCCCACCCCACACTTAGAGAGAGAGAGAGAGAGAGAGAGAGAGAGAGAGAGAGAGAGAGAGAGAGAAAACTAAAAGTTTGCTTAGATTCAATAGACAGACAGATATATCTAGTTAACCACTTAGCTAATTCCGTCAAGGTTCTGTTTTCACCCCTGTTTGTTCGTTTGTTTATCTGTTTGTGAACAGCCTGTAACCCACAATTCATATATCATCATGACATTTTTACAGAGGATTCATATCCTGATAGGCAAGAACTGATTCAGTTTTCAAGGTCATAGGTCCAAGGTCATAGTCAGGAAAAATCTTGGAAAACTGAAAAAATCTGTCCTTTAACACTGAACAAATTTTCAAATGTTCATAACTCTGTCAGAAAAGATCAAACTTCTTTCATATTTGAGAGCTTTATGTAGGATGGTATCCTCTATCGACTGACAAAGTTTGATCGGGATCTGATCCAGATTACAGATTTTGTGGCTATTTAAGTTTAACTTTGAGCTATTATATCTTAAACAAAAGTGGCTCAGTCACTCTAATTTTTCTGTTATGGATTTACCTACACCACCAAAATTGGATGGATGTTCCAATTTTATGCCTGTTTGTCTTCCAGTTATCAGTTAGAAACCAAGTGCTAAAAAGTAAGTAAGTAAGTAAGTAAGTAAATTTATTTATATAGCGCCTTTCACAGACATAAGTCACAAAGCACTTCACAGGTTAAAATGCAATAATAAATAATAAAAACATAGATAAAACAAAAGACAAGGTTAACAATCGATCAGTTCTGAAAAGCCTTATTAAAGAGAAGAGTCTTCAAATGCTTCTTAAAAGTCTCAGCACATTCCAGGGAACGCAGAGAAAGTGGCAGTCTGTTCCAGAGACGAGGAGCTGTGGCTTTAAAAGATCTGTCACCTCGGGTTTTAAAGCAGGTCCTTGGAACCATCAGCAGGTTCTGGCTTGAAGAACTGAGACTACGGGCAGAGGTATAAGGTTGAATCAGATCTTTAATATATCCGGGAGCCTGATGGGCTCGGAACGTCAGGACCAAGATTTTGAAAATGAGTCTAGACTCAACTGGGAGCCAATGGAGAGACTTTAGGAGCTCTCCTGTTTATATGAGTCAACAGCCTCGCAGCAAAGTTTTGGACGTACTATAGCCGGTTAAGGTCTTTTCTATTAAGGCAGGCAAACAGGCTGTTACAGTAGTCCAATCGTGAGGAGAGGAAGACGTCGATGATTGTCTCCAGCTCATGACAAGATACCACCTGTCGCAGTTTAGTGATATTCCGCAAGTGAAAAAAACAATTTCTAATTAATTTATTACATTGCTCAGAAAGAGACATTACTTCATCAAAGATAACTCCGAGATTCCGCAGACTTGTCTTAACTGATGAGCCCAAGTCACCCAGCTGCTGCTTGATGCCGGGAATGGCATCATCAGGGGCAACAATAAGTGTCTCAGTTTTCTCGGAGTTCAATTGAAGGCTATTTCCATTCAGCCACTGCTTCACCTGTGACAGACAGTTCATTAAAGAGTTCAGTTTCCCAAGTTCCGTAGTTTTAAAAGAGCAGTACTGTATAGTTGTATGTCATCAGCATACAGATGATAGGACACATCACTGAAACACTGAATTATCTGCCCAAGGGGAAGAATATATAAAAGAAACATGAGTGGCCCCAGCACCGAGCCTTGTGGTATGCGACACTGCAGGTGAGCTGACTCAGACCTAACATGGTTTACTGAAATGCTAAAACTCCTGTTTGTCACATAGGAGGTAAACCATTTCAGCACAGAGCCCGACATTCCCACCAGATCTCGCAGCCTATTGACCATGATGGTGTGGTCGACCATGTCAAAGGCAGAGGACAGGTCTAAGAGGACCATCACAGTACACCTCCAAGCATCAGCAGACATCATGATGTCACTAGACACTCTTAATAGTGTAGTCTCAGTAGAGTGGTGTTTCCAAAAATCTGACTGGAATTTGTCATAGATGTCATGTGTCTCAAGGAAGGATGTCAGTTGTTTGGCTACCAGTTTTTCCAGTAATTTAGATAGAAAGGGAAGCTGAGATATTGGGCGGTAGTTTTTATACTCTGCTTGGTCCATGTTAGGCTTTTTGAGTCTTGGTTCGATCACCGCATGTTTGAAGTAGATGGGAAATACACCAGATAAAAGGGAAAAATTTAACAATTCAGTGACCCATGGGCCAATATAGTCAAGAATATTAAGGAAAAGTTTAGAGGAGATAATGTCGACCAAGCTAGAGGTCAGTCTCATTTTGGATGACAATGCCACAATGCATAGCCGGCGCCACGAGGGGGCGTTTGGGGGCGATGCACCCTCACGTCATCAACCTCGCCCCCTCGGATGTTAGAGTTATCAAAAAAAAAAAGAAAGAAAAAGAAATACTGGAAAATATAGCAAAGTATTAGTTATTCAATAATATCACGTATTTAACAAATAAACCAAATTAATTAACTAAAGTAATTAATTTTAAAACAAACGGATATGGCGTGTTTGTCTGTGTTCAAGGGATTTGATAGGTTGAGGGTTTGCGCTTGTCATGTGCGGCAGAGGGCGGTGCGTTTCCAACGCATCGTGACGTCAGACGCGTCGCTTCGGAAGCGGCAAGGGGAGATTGCTGTGTCACAATCTGGCTGTTTCCACAACCTGAATAAAGTTCAGCGATCACCATCTTGAATTTGTGTCGCCTGAACCACAAAAAAACCTTTAAAAAACAGCAGTAGAACGATTCTCCCATCACCCTGCTGGGAGAAGCTTTTTTCAGCTACTTTTCGGAGTGACACTGACCGAGGGAGGACTGACGTCTTGGTGGGATATCGATCGAACCGCGACAGCGGGCCGACCCGCACGGAGAAGACGGCCTTCAGGCATCATCACTGAGCAGAGGGGATCCAGGCTGCCGGGGTGATGGAGCAAACCCACTCAGTCCGAAATCTCCCACTTTTGGATATATGCGAAGTCCCAGTTTGCCCAACAGAGTTTAGTTCTGCAGCTTTACTGAGGTGAGAATAATGTAAAAATAAAACGTGACGTTTACTGAACTGTGAAGGTTTAATGATCGGCTAACGTTAGCTTAGCCTTTTAGCACAGTTGATCTGAGTGAACACTTTTAATTTGTAAATGGTTCAGTCTTTTTTATTTTTACCAAATAAAGCTACAGCTTTTCAGACACCACAAAAGCGTTTTTTTCCATCTTTCTTTTTTTTTTTTTTGCAGTTTTGCCCCTTTTTTTTTATGTATAAAGTGTTTAGTGTTTCTTTATATTTAAAGAAATATTTTTATTTGTCCCAATCAGCAACATTTGCTGTGCAGACAACCAAACTTCCATTGATGAGCTGAACACCACGAAGTCCAGTCGAAAGAAAACATCTCTGGTTTTCAGCAACACCACCAGAGTTAAAAACTGCAGAGAGACCTTCATCTGGTCCCAAGAATCCAGCAGAACACCTGATTCTAAATAAAAGGCTCTTTAAACAGCAACTATTTTATTATTTTTAAAAAAGCAGTCAAAAGACATTTGCACAAGTAGAAGCTCTCCACTTATTGTGCTCAAATTCATATTTTAGAAATGACTCTGTCCTGAAAGCATTAAAGGCAATTACATATTTTGACAAAATTACAAAGTTTAAATGACTATAAACAAAAATTCATCATGAGGTTTATGTCACAGAAATCCTACTTTACAATCACACTGCAGTCATTGTTAAATTATTTCCTTTTGCATTTATAATAAACATTTGTATTTATTTAGTGTTTGTTTTTCTGGTTGAAAAGAGATACAAATAATCGACCAGACTTAAAAAAATATACGTTTCCATGTTATTTTATTTGTCTAAACGTAAATGTCTGAGGTTCCTTATGTTAAACAAGAAATTATCTAATATGAAATAACAGGTGGTTTTAATTTACAGATGAAAGGTTTCTAAAGAACCATTTATTGATTTATTTACCTATTTTAATTACAAGTGTTCTAAACTTTTTTTTAACAGTAATCAGAAATTTTGAGGTAACAACAACAAAAAACATTTCCAATGATTTTTCTTCAGAAAACTGCTCTCTAAATGAGGTTTCTGCCACAAGTTTTCCGTGTTTTGGCCGGACGCGTTGTTCCTATTGGACAACACGAAGGTACGTCACAGCTCAGAGTGTCGAAAGTTGGCGCACCTCATCTCGACAGAACACCGGCTCTGTGTGGTATGCAGGAGATCACTTGACCGAGGGTCTATACTTTCAAATAATAATTAAAAAAATACTGTCATCACTCTTTACTCTTACTCAGTCAGTCTCTTACAACAGTGTAGCCTAAATACATGAGCTTTCCAGGAGCGCACCCAATTCATTACGCATGCTCAGAGGCACGTCTCCTCCGGTGTGCACTTTTTTTGGGGGGGGCGACCCCGCCCCCTGTGATAAACTCATCGCCCCCTTAATATTTTTTTTCTGGCGCTGGGCCTGCCACAATGTCTTCCAAATGCACTGGGTCGAAGGTTGACCACATCTGTACAGGTGGCTCATTCTGAATAGGGCTGCAATATGAAGGCCAGTTCATTTGGTCTTTTATTTCCTGCACTTTCAAAGTTAAAAAGTAATGACACACTGTTCATAGCAGAAAAAAACAGTGTTCTCTGAAAAATATCTGAGAAAGAATTCAGAAATTGAAAAAAACCTGACACCACAAAAACCTTTGATTCAAGTGCATGAACTAAATACATCCTTCTGACATTTGATCACATCTATGATCTTCTTATGGCCTCGGACAGTGGACTCATCTCTGTGCTTGTTCTGTTAGACCTCAGTGCTGCTTTTGATACTGTTGACCATAAAATTTTATTACAGAGATTAGAGCATGCCATAGGTATTAAAGGCACTGCGCTGCGGTGGTTGGAATCATATTTGTCTAAGATATTACAATTTGTTCATGTAAATGGGGAATCTTCTTCACAGACTAAAGTTAATTATGGAGTTCCACAAGGTTCTGTGCTAGGACCAATTTTTATTCACTTTATAACATGCTTCCCTTAGGCAGTATTATTAGACGGTATTGCTTAAATTTTCATTGTTACGCAGATGATACCCAGCTTTATCTATCCATGAAGCCAGAGGACACACACCAATTAGCTAAACTGCAGGATTGTCTTACAGACATAAAGACATGGATGACCTCTAATTTCCTGCTTTTAAACTCAGATAAAACTGAAGTTATTGTACTTGGCCCCACAAATCTTAGAAACATGGTGTCTAACCAGATCCTTACTCTGGATGGCATTACCCTGACCTCTAGTAATACTGTGAGAAATCTTGGAGTCATTTTTGATCAGGATATGTCATTCAAAGCGCATATTAAACAAATATGTAGGACTGCTTTTTTGCATTTACGCAATATCTCTAAAATCAGAAAGGTCTTGTCTCAGAGTGATGCTGAAAAACTAATTCATGCATTTATTCCTCTAGGCTGGGACTATTGTAATTCATTATTATCAGGTTGTCCCTAAAGTTCCCTAAAAAGCCTTCAGTTAATTCAAAATGCTGCAGCTAGAGTACTGACGGGGACTAGAAGGAGAGAGCATATCTCACCCATATTGGCCTCTCTTCATTGGCTTCCTGTTAATTCTAGAATAGAATTTAAAATTCTTCTTCTTACTTATAGGTTTTGAATAATCAGGTCCCATCTTATCTTAGGGACCTCGTAGTACCATATCACCCAATAGAGCGCTTCGCTCTCAGACCTGCAGGCTTACTTGTAGTTCCTAGGGTTTGTAAGAGTAGAATGGGAGGCAGAGCCTTCAGCTTTCAGGCTCCTCTCCTGTGGAACCAGCTCCCCAAGTCAGCTCAGGGAGACAGACACCCTCTCTACTTTTAAGATTAGGCTTAAAACTTTCCTTTTTGCTAAAGCTTATAGTTAGGGCTGGATCAGGTGACCCTGAACCATCCCTTAGTTATGCTGATATAGACGTAGACTGCTGGGGGGTTCCCATGATGCACTGTTCTTTCTCTTTTTGCTCTGTATGCACCACTCTGCTTTAATCATTAGTGATTGATCTCTGCTCCCCTCCACAGCATGTCTTTTTCCTGGTTCTCTCCCTCAGCCCCAACCAGTCCCAGCAGAAGACTGCCCCTCCCTGAGCCTGGTTCTGTTGGAGGTTTCTTCCTGTTAAAAGGGAGTTTTTCCTTCCCACTGTAGCCAAGTGCTTGCTCACAGGGGGTCGTTTTGACCGTTGGGGTTTTACATAATTATTGTATGGCCTTGCCTTACAATATAAAGCGCCTTGGGGCAACTGTTTGTTGTGATTTGGCGCTATATAAAAAAATTGATTGATTGATTGATCTAATTTAGCTTATGAAAAGTGACTTCTAACAGGACTTTTGCCTTGAAATTTTTTTTCCAAGGTAAAAAATGATGGAATTGGAACCCAGTGTTGGCGGAGGTTTGTGCTAATCATTTTTTTTCAAACATTTTGCTAAATATTTTAATATTTGTCTTTGAGCTAAATGTTTAGGGTGTTATATGTAAATATTAGAATAACTAATTAACTTAATGTTAAACTAAACACATAACTGAATATTTTGCGTTTACCAAAGTAATTTATGCACGTCAAATTTTGTAGCGTAAAACACATTCTATTGGGATTACACTTTGTCCCGCTCTTGGCGTTAAATTATGTTAAATCATTCAAAAGGTGGTGCAAAATTAACTCCATCACAGTGTCAAATAAAGTATGTAACAGTGTGAAGTCAACTCTATCACAGTATAAATGACTTTTTTGTAGTTGTACATGTTGATTTAACACTTCTTGGAATGGGACCAACTATCCTCAGGACGCAGTCTGTTTTACTATTTAACGGTTTAAGGTGAAATATTAAATGAAATCTTTAGCTACAATTACAAGTGATAGATTGTTTTACTAGTTTGTGACATCCTTTGACATATAATCTGGTGTGACTTATATACAGAACCATTATTTATATATTTTTCGTACTACCAACACTACTACTACTACAAGTTATAATAATAATAATAATAATAATAATAATAATAATAATAATAATAATAATAATAACATATGGCTTTGCCAAGAATCAAAACACAATTCAATCAAAAAAAATAATAAATTGCAATCATTAAAGTACACTACAATAATCCACAAACTCCCCAATAATATCTGATAATCCATAAGAAATGTAGGTGTATATATATTCTCTCTCTTCAAGAGGCGTTTTAAGGACATATAAAAAAAAAGTCAAAATTTGCCTTGTGCACGGCAAGGAATATGTTTAACATGTCAACATTTTGGCTGCTTGAGCAAATTTGCTCAAACCAGCAATTGTGTGCACATGAAACTGAATGAATCCCATCCACTCCAAAACCAGTCATACCCAACAGCAAAACCCCAAGTTAATTCAATAGAAGCACTCTAGAATGTTTAACACTCGAAGTGTAAAAAAAATAAAAGACTCCAGTCTCGTGCAACCAAACCGTAGGAGAAACATCAGAGTGGTTAAAGATCCTTCAAACTGAAACAGAAGATGTTTTTGTGCAAAGAGCAATAAGTGAGAAGTCACACAGAGAGCAGTTTAAATGCACTTTTCAGCAGTGAAGTTGTTTATTCACAACTCACTTAACATTCTGTCTTAATCAAGCACAACCGCGGTAATGGAGGTGCGGGTTGCCAATGCTGGTGCGTGTTTGTGCATGTCTGTGATGTGGATGAATGACTCATGTCATAAGGAACTTCTGATGCATAATTTCATTCATATTTATAACAGACATGCGGTCTGCCAGCGCGCGGTGCAGGCCCACCGCAGCTCGCACTCTGCATAATGAGAGGTGGGCCGTGCACGGGTGTATGCTGATTCCTCTGTACGTGTCCTGCGTGCATGCGTTCTGTCATCTCTGCTATCCATGGACACTCCTCTCCAGACACATGCATGTGTATAAAAGCACACTGTGTGTGTGTGTGTGTGCAAAATAGAGAGCATGGACCACTCTTACAATGTCCAAACAAGCGGGGAACAGGGAAGAGCGCCACCCACTTGTGGTCAAATCTTAAAAATAAGACCATTGACTAATGTGGGATTTCAAATCAGCAAAGCAGTCAGTGATTTGCATAACTGTATGTTTATAGACGGTACAGCAACATGACCCTTGACCTGAAATGCAAATAAGGCGACTTAAGCGATTTTGTTTTGCAGTGACCACATTGGTCCTTTTTTTGGTCAAAAGTGTAATGCCCATTAAGAGGCGTGTCACAGCAAGTTACTTGTTTATCACTGAAATTTTGGAAGTCCAATCAACAACATCAATGCAACACTATGATTTTCCAGAAATGTGATAATTTCAGTTGTTCTTTGGATACATGGTCCAAAATGAAAGTTATCAAATATTTTGCTGATAAATGCATCCTTTAGATAATCCATCAAGTCTTCTTGGTTATTGAAACACACAAAAAAGGTGTTTTTCGGATCATGTTTCCCTTGAATGTTAACCAAACCACTCCAAACTCTCATCACCTCAAGATATAGTAATATTTTCAGCAGGTTTGAAGGTATGAATGAATGAATGAATGAATGAATGAATGAATGAATGAATGACTTTATTCAGCACGCACATAAACAAAACAAAACAAAATACCAACATAAACTCTTACTAACATAACTTAAAAAAAAACAAACAAAAGAAAAATACAACAACAACAGGTAATCCATCCAATGGATTTTGAGATCTTGTCCACACACACACACAAAACACTGAAACTAGATGTGAACACTATTATGTTCACAAGAACACGAAGCAGAAACAGGCTGTCGTAATGGACATGTCAGCCTGTGTAACTGTTTGTTTGTCCACTACAATATCTTCAAAATGCAAACAACAGTTCTATTCAAACCTCATGAATAAACACAGCAGATTGTCCTCTTGCAGAATAGGTCATGTCAAGGTAATAGGTCAAAGGTCAATGTCAACCCAGAGGTCTATTGCCTGCATTGATAGTTTCAAAACGCCAACAGCAGCTTCAATCAAATTTGGTGGATAACTTCAGTGGATTGTCTTCTCACAACATAGGCCATGCTGAAGTCATAGGCCAAAGGTCAAACTCAAACCAGAAGTCACAGCCTAAAATACATTAATGACCATATTCAGGATTGAGATGTGGGTTTCGGTATGGACTTCAGTACAAGGAAGTACAAAGGAGAATAGACTGGGCTGGCGTGGCTGCAGAGTGTCAGAAGTTTCAATTCTTCATCTTTACAGATAAACACAAACAATAAACCTCAGCACACGTATGTTTGTGTATTGAAGTCTATGAGTGTCCATCCGGTCCATTTGCACATCTCTATGATCTAAAACAACACGTGTGTCAGGAAACTCTCCTATCATCTCCGCACCTACAACCCAACACTTTGTGCTGGTCTTAAAGCTTTCCCTGATGTGCAGTAATTCCAGGTCATGTTACGGTGAGGATTCTCTGTAGCCGAGTTCTAGTCTCCACTCACAATCTGCTTTCATTCAAGGGAATTAATTTTCTACAGACAGTAGTCCACCATTAGTTCTGCTCTTATTGTTTTGAAGATCCTGTCATGTAAAATAAGACAAAAGGTGCATGCACAATCCGGACACAAAGCTCAAATCCCAGGTCTAATTTCTGTGAAAGGTAAACCCGTACCAGACAAAGACAAACTGGAAACACTCACAGCACACTACACCTTTAACACAGCGAATGATTCTGCCTTCTTTTTGATGAACAGTGATAATGAAATTGATCCTCAAGAAAAATATATATGCCTCACTTTGTGTTTCCATTTTCACACAGTTTTGAAAAGGATATTTCCTGTAGGGCCCCTTCAGACATAATGTGAATATGTACAACTCAGGGTGACTCACGGCGAAACAATTCGTATGAGCGAACCACGCAAATATCGAGCCAACGGGCAGAACGTTGCATGCACGGACCCGGTGCGAAGGTTCGTGCATGCGACAGTGTGTTTTGAGCAGGAACACAGTGCAAGCAGCTGCACCACATCATGGTGCTGATGTGGAGAACAATAAAATAAAAACCAGCTGTATAATTAGTGAATATCATGGGATTGATATAAATAATACAGAAAGGGGGACGCAATACAGAACCCTGCGGTTAAATAACCCTAGTTAAAAAAAATGTCAAAAAATGGGATTCAAACCCATAAGCTCTGATTACCAGACAGAAATTTTACCACTGCACTACCATCGCTGGCCTACAAATTATTGTGGAAAAATGCCTGAAGTCAACAATGATATGGAGGAGGTGTGCTGTGTCTGGCTGCTGCAGCCCGGCGCAAAGGCAAAAGATGTTTTATATATTTCCACATGAAGACAACAGGCAGAGACACACGCCTCACGAGGAATGTTGTAAGTTCATGTCCTTATCTTTCAGCTGCGGCTGTTATGTGGTCTTCATTTTCGTTATTTGCTATGTCATTGCATATGTAGGTATTGTCGTAATTATTTATATAACTGTCCTGGCGGTGGTTTGTGTGTTTGTAATGTGTACACTGAGCCGTCATCCAGCTGTCAGTGTGCTGCGATCAGCTGACAGGCCCCTCCCCGTGCTGTGTGCAATCAGACCTCGCTGTATGGCCCCTATGTGATCAGATCTGTACATACATATAAGCATTTTATAGGGGGGACACACACGCACATGTGCAAGACACATGCTCCACATGTGTGTGGCTTTTTGCAACTCCACAGTCGTGGGGCACTTAGACAAATTTCGCATCCAGCTCGACAGTGATTAGCCACTGACTGTTTTTGTGATGATAGTGTGAATGGCCACACATTTTCTAAGTGCCAAACAAGTGGTGTTAGATGTTTGTGTGTGTCACCTGGAATTTGGCCAAAATCTGCCATGAGAGGGTTTGATGGGTTCTCACAGTGCACACTCTGTCTTTCAACCGCTGGTGTGTGCTTATAGTTGTAGCAACAGGTGTACGAGGCATTAGAGGCAGCTACGATTTTACAAGTATTGCATACGATTCCTGCTTCTGGCGCAGTCCATGTGCAATTCGACCACATTTGCACTATGTGTAAAGGGGCCCATAGCCTCATCCAATACACTACCAAGATGTGGTTTCAATCAGAAGAGGTGTTCTTTAGTTATTGTGCAGAAACAAAAAGTTCAGACAGACAGCTGGATGCGTTGAAAACAGGATGACACCCAACTTCATTGAAAAAAAAATCGATGTTCATGAGCACTTCACCTTTGCCAAGATAATCCATCAATCTTGCAGGTGTTGTGTATTAAGCAGTGGTGGGCACAGATAACCAAAAAATTAACTTCGATAACATAAGATAACTGAAAAGTTATCTTTGATAAAGATAAACCACCCAAAAATGTATCAGAAGTTACAGATAATCGATAAATTCCAGTGTTGTCTATGGGACATTAGCAGTTACTAAAGAGCTGAAATTGATTTTTCACACGATTGCTTTTGAAAGCATCAAAAGCAGTAAAAGATTTAAAGAATAACCAAGAATGTTTGACCATGCTGGCCCCTGCAGGAAACAGCACAGCCAAATCCTGAGAGCACCCACAAAAAAATTCTTTACTAAGCATAATCACTTTTCTTTCAACATTCTACTCCTGCTGGAAGCACTTGTTTACAACAGCACTCCCACCACAGAGGCACACTGAGAGCAGCCATAAGGCCAGCTCCCTATCAATTTCAACACTCCGGTCAGGCGGAGGTCTTGAAAAATAAAGTCATACTAACTTATGGTTTTTTGAAAATACTGATAGAATAACTCCATTGATGTCAATTCTGTCATTTGTACAAAGTTAAAATATAACATATATCTTTTAATGTTGAATAAGGCACTAATTCTGAGGTTTTGTAACAAACACAAAGCATTCTGGGTAAAAGTGCTAAACAGTGATTGGTTCAGTAATCCATTATGTAAACCAACACGTTAATGTGACGTGTGTCGTGTGTTGCTTGCCTCTATTGGTGGTTGGCTCTCACTGTGGTATTGTATCACTTCCTGTTCCGGAGCACAGCGGTGTTTTTCTGTATCTGTTAGCTGTTTAATCTGCGCAGTTAGATTGGTCTAGTTATCTAGATTACGATTTGTTTCCCAGTGTAATCTTTACGTGCCTTAACTAAAGCACTCCTTCTGCTGAATCACCTCTAAATTATTTACACATTATTCACTTTGCGTGTTTTTAGGAATCCGCTAGCTTAGCGTAGCTACTAGCTCTTAGCCGATTTAGCATGGCGGCTTCTCCTGTCTCTCCCGCACTTTTGTTTAGTTATTCCTCGGCCTCCTTTAGCAGTAATGATACTTGTAATAAGTGTAGCTTATTCGTAGCTTTGGAGGCCAGGCTGGGCGAATTGGAGACTCGGCTCCGCACCGTGGAAAATTCTACAGCTAGCCAGGCCCCTGTAGTCGGTGCGGACCAAGGTAGCTTAGCCACCGTTAGTTCCCCCCTGGCAGATCCCGAGCAGCCGGGAAAGCAGGCCGACTGGGTGACTGTGAGGAGGAAGCGTAGCCCTAAACAGAAGCCCCGTGTACACCGTCAACCCGTTCACATCTCTAACCGTTTTTCCCCACTCGACGACACACCCGCCGAGGATCAAACTCTGGTTATTGGCGACTCTGTTTTGAGAAATGTGAAGTTAGCGACACCAGCAACCATAGTCAATTGTCTTCCGGGGGCTAGAGCAGGCGACATTGAAGGAAATTTGAAACTGCTGGCTAAGGCTAAGCGTAAATTTGGTAAGATTGTAATTCACGTCGGCAGTAATGACACCCGGTTACGCCAATCGGAGGTCACTAAAATTAACATTAAATCGGTGTGTAACTTTGCAAAAACAATGTCGGACTCTGTAGTTTTCTCTGGACCCCTCCCCAATCGGACCGGGAGTGACATGTTTAGCCGCATGTTCTCCTTGAATTGCTGGCTGTCTGAGTGGTGTCCAAAAAATGAGGTGGGCTTCATAGATAATTGGCAAAGCTTCTGGGGAAAACCTGGTCTTGTTAGGAGAGACGGCATCCATCCCACTTTGGATGGAGCAGCTCTCATTTCTAGAAATCTGGCCAATTTTCTTAAATCCTCCAAACCATGACTATCCAGGGTTGGGACCAGGAAGCAGAGTTGTAGTCTTACACACCGCTCTGCAGCTTCTCTCCTCCTGCCATCCCCTCATTACCCCATCCCCGTAGAGACGGTGCCTGCTCCCAGACTACCAATAACCAGCAAAAATCTATTTAAGCATAAAAATTCAAAAAGAAAAAATAATATAGCACCTTCAACTGCACCACAGACTAAAACAGTTAAATGTGGTCTATTAAACATTAGGTCTCTCTCTTCTAAGTCCCTGTTGGTAAATGATATAATAATTGATCAACATATTGATTTATTCTGCCTAACAGAAACCTGGTTACAGCAGGATGAATATGTTAGTTTAAATGAGTCAACACCCCCGAGTCACACTAACTGTCAGAATGCTCGTAGCACGGGCCGGGGTGGAGGATTAGCAGCAATCTTCCATTCCAGCTTATAATTAATCCAAAACCCAGACAGAGCTTTAATTCATTTGAAAGCTTGTCTCTTAGTCTTGTCCATCCAAATTGGAAGTCCCAAAAACCAGTTTTATTTGTTATTATCTATCGTCCACCTGGTCGTTACTGTGAGTTTCTCTGTGAATTTTCAGACCTTTTGTCTGACTTAGTGCTTAGCTCAGATAAGATAATTATAGTGGGCGATTTTAACATCCACACAGATGCTGAGAATGACAGCCTCAACTCTGCATTTAATCTATTATTAGACTCTATTGGCTTTGCTCAAAAAGTAAATGAGTCCACCCACCACTTTAATCATATCTTAGATCTTGTTCTGACTTATGGTATGGAAATAGAAGACTTAACAGTATTCCCTGAAAACTCCCTTCTGTCTGATCATTTCTTAATAACATTTACATTTACTCTGATGGACTACCCAGCAGTGGGGAATAAGTTTCATTACACTAGAAGTCTTTCAGAAAGCGCTGTAACTAGGTTTAAGGATATGATTCCTTCTTTATGTTCTCTAATGCCATATACCAACACAGTGCAGAGTAGCTACCTAAACTCTGTAAGGGAGATAGAGTATCTCGTCAATAGTTTTACATCCTCATTGAAGACAACTTTGGATGCTGTAGCTCCTCTGAAAAAGAGAGCTTTAAATCAGAAGTGTCTGACTCCGTGGTATAACTCACAAACTCGTAGCTTAAAGCAGATAACCCGTAAGTTGGAGAGGAAATGGCATCTCACTAATTTAGAAGATCTTCATTTAGCCTGGAAAAAGAGTCTGTTGCTCTATAAAAAAGCCCTCCGTAAAGCTAGGACATCTTTCTACTCATCACTAATTGAAGAAAATAAGAACAACCCCAGGTTTCTTTTCAGCACTGTAGCCAGGCTGACAAAGAGTCAGAGCTCTATTGAGCTGAGTATTCCATTAACTTTAACTAGTAATGACTTCATGACTTTCTTTGCTAACAAAATTTTAACTATTAGAGAAAAAATTACTCATAACCATCCCAAAGACGTATCGTTATCTTTGGCTGCTTTCAGTGATGCCGGTATTTGGTTAGACTCTTTCTCTCCGATTGTTCTGTCTGAGTTATTCTCATTAGTTACTTCATCCAAACCATCAACATGTTTATTAGACCCCATTCCTACCAGGCTGCTCAAGGAAGCCCTACCATTATTTAATGCTTCGATCTTAAATATGATCAATCTATCTTTGTTAGTTGGCTATGTACCACAAGCTTTTAAGGTGGCAGTAATTAAACCATTACTTAAAAAGCCATCACTTGACCCAGCTATCTTAGCTAATTATAGGCCAATCTCCAACCTTCCTTTTCTCTCAAAAATTCTTGAAAGGGTAGTTGTAAAACAGCTAACTGATCATCTGCAGAGGAATGGTCTATTTGAAGAGTTTCAGTCAGGTTTTAGAATTCATCATAGTACAGAAACAGCATTAGTGAAGGTTACAAATGATCTTCTTATGGCCTCGGACAGTGGACTCATCTCTGTGCTTGTTCTGTTAGACCTCAGTGCTGCTTTTGATACTGTTGACCATAAAATTTTATTACAGAGATTAGAGCATGCCATAGGTATTAAAGGCACTGCGCTGTGGTGGTTTGAATCATATTTGTCTAATAGATTACAATTTGTTCATGTAAATGGGGAATCTTCTTCACAGACTAAAGTTAATTATGGAGTTCCACAAGGTTCTGTGCTAGGACCAATTTTATTCACTTTATACATGCTTCCCTTAGGCAGTATTATTAGACGGTATTGCTTAAATTTTCATTGTTACGCAGATGATACCCAGCTTTATCTATCCATGAAGCCAGAGGACACACACCAATTAGCTAAACTGCAGGATTGTCTTACAGACATAAAGACATGGATGACCTCTAATTTCCTGCTTTTAAACTCAGATAAAACTGAAGTTATTGTACTTGGCCCCACAAATCTTAGAAACATGGTGTCTAACCAGATCCTTACTCTGGATGGCATTACCCTGACCTCTAGTAATACTGTGAGAAATCTTGGAGTCATTTTTGATCAGGATATGTCATTCAAAGCGCATATTAAACAAATATGTAGGACTGCTTTTTTGCATTTACGCAGTATCTCTAAAATCAGAAAGGTCTTGTCTCAGAGTGATGCTGAAAAACTAATTCATGCATTTATTTCCTCTAGGCTGGACTATTGTAATTCATTATTATCAGGTTGTCCTAAAAGTTCCCTAAAAAGCCTTCAGTTAATTCAAAATGCTGCAGCTAGAGTATTGACGGGGACTAGAAGGAGAGAGCATATCTCACCCATATTGGCCTCTCTTCATTGGCTTCCTGTTAATTCTAGAATAGAATTTAAAATTCTTCTTCTTACTTATAAGGTTTTGAATAATCAGGTCCCATCTTATCTTAGGGACCTCGTAGTACCATATCACCCCAATAGAGCGCTTCGCTCTCAGACTGCAGGCTTACTTGTAGTTCCTAGGGTTTGTAAGAGTAGAATGGGAGGCAGAGCCTTCAGCTTTCAGGCTCCTCTCCTGTGGAACCAGCTCCCAATTCAGATCAGGGAGACAGACACCCTCTCTACTTTTAAGATTAGGCTTAAAACTTTCCTTTTTGCTAAAGCTTATAGTTAGGGCTGGATCAGGTGACCCTGAACCATCCCTTAGTTATGCTGCTATAGACGTAGACTGCTGGGGGGTTCCCATGATGCACTGTTTCTTTCTCTTTTTGCTCTGTATGCACCACTCTGCATTTAATCATTAGTGATCGATCTCTGCTCCCCTCCACAGCATGTCTTTTTCCTGGTTCTCTCCCTCAGCCCCAACCAGTCCCAGCAGAAGACTGCCCCTCCCTGAGCCTGGTTCTGCTGGAGGTTTCTTCCTGTTAAAAGGGAGTTTTTCCTTCCCACTGTAGCCAAGTGCTTGCTCACAGGGGGTCGTTTTGACCGTTGGGGTTTTACATAATTATTGTATGGCCTTGCCTTACAATATAAAGCGCCTTGGGGCAACTGTTTGTTGTGATTTGGCGCTATATAAAAAAAATTGATTGATTGATTGATTGGTTTAAAGATAAATGTGCTTTTGTAAAATACTCCATTTTTATTTGTAAAAACAGGCATTTTTACGGAGCCCTGGAAGTGTCATCGCAATTGCATGTTTTAAAACTTTTATGATGTTGTAAAACGTGCTCTCAATGTTAGTATTGAGTGCACTAGTAAGTAAGTAAGTAAATTTATTTATATAGTGCCTTTCACAGACATAAGGCCATGTACACACGTTGTCGGGTATTTGTAAAACCGAATATCTTACCCTTTCAGTTTGGGGAAAAAACTTCATCCACACTACGTCCTTTAAAAAAAAAAAATCCATCCACATCGAACCGTATAAATGTGTTGTAATTAGTCTGCCAAACCTTTGGGTGGCGGTACTGATTAAACTTTTATCCAATCAGGATCCTTAGTCTCTTGTCGTCACTTCCACAAAAACTAAAAACATGGCGCCAACCTCGTTCGTGTGGACCGATAAGGAGTCGGAATTACTTCTAACCGTAGTTTTAGAATACAAAGTTAACATATATGCACACAAAAAGCGCCTGGACAATGGACAATACCAACACTTTCAGAGCAGCCATGTACCCAGACATTTAAAACTGCCATGAACACTCCTGGACAGTAGATGGCAGTAGCGGCCTTGAAAAAATGTCAAACAAAATTCCAGATAATCCGTGTCTCTACATTTAAGATGCGTGGAATTTAACAAATGCAAATACACTAACGTCTATAAACCCAGAGAATATATTCACGAGAGTTTTAGGCACTACAGTTTAATGCTGTTATCTGTGGACCCTGAACAGAGTGTCTGAAATGCATTTGTCCTGTCGTGAACGTCTGAGATTACCTTATGCTACCCATAATGCATTGCTGCCTGGCACAGCATGTGCTCACAAAACCTTAAAAATTAGCACATTACTTTAAGACAAAAACATATATCTGATATTTTCAGTTTATAAACTTCAGACATGACAATAATTTTAAATAACTTGTCTAAAATGAGTGGTTAAAATTTGAACCATAAGTATGCCTCTGGATGACTTGGTGACATTGCGATTATATTAGTACGGTGTTAAAGGAAATGACTTTTTTTTTGGTCACCAGTTCTCCTTTGTTTACAGACGGTAGAGTGGTTTTAAAAATGTTTTTCATTGTTCAGCTTAGTTTAGTACGTTATCGGTCTAAAAGTTATCGGATGGTAATTCATTGGAAGATAATAGTTTGATGATGGTTTTTAAATTTATCTAAAAAGATAATCCGATAATGAAAACATTATCTTCGATAATTATCTGTTATCGGATTATCGGAAGTGTGCCCACCACTGGTATTAAGTTGCTGATTAAATAGCATGATTACTATACCCATGTAGAGTGGGAAAGTGTGTCCAAATGTTTGAGCGGTAGTGTTGCGTTTAATTACACAACTCAATGTTGCAGATGTCAAACATTTTGCAAGAGCATGCAAGTGGTGTACTGACAGCAGGAACCTCCACCAGTGCTGCTGCTCATGAACAAGATATTCATCTCATGACCATAAGACACCTCCAATGTCACTTCCAAACAGTTTCACAACTATCGACCATGTAACCATGCCAGCCCGGGACCAGTGTTCTGTTGAGATGAGCTCCACTGTGCATGCACATCTCTCTCTACCCCAGACCTCACCCGTCAAGTTGAGCAACCTCTCTCAACTGTGCATGCAGATCTCCCCGTCGAGATGAGCTCCCCATCATCTAATGACAATATTCTGCTTACATGCAAATCTTTACTGTTTTAAATTTAAAAGAAACTTATTACTGTATTTTTATGTAAAGACAAAACCTACGTGGGTTTTCTTTGGTGGGGGAGCTCAACTCAACGGATGAGGTGCACACATGCGTGGTGGAGCTCATCTCGACGGAGGAGCTCAACTGGACTCACGTCACTGTCGAGTTACACTACAGGGAGCTCATCTCGACAGAACACCAGCAAATACGGCATCTTCATCCAGTAAAGATCTTTATTTGAGCTGAACTGCACGATGTATAGTTTAGTGTTTAATTGTGACCATTTCAAGGTACATGTCTGCAAAATAATCATGCTGTTTTATCTGCATCTTGATAAGCCTCACCTGCTAGGTCTCTGGCTGTCCTGTCCTGACTTGGTGACACTGGCTGTAAAAGCAAACTGCCCAGCCTCTTCAATACATTTATCACCTCATAAAGTCAACAGTGAATGGTCAATGTAACGCATCAGCTGCAGTGTCTGTGTGTGTGTGTGTGTGTGTGTGTGGACAGAGACTCCATTGTGAATAAATGACCAGTGTGATGACAGAAGATGTGTCCAGTCAGTAGCACATATTGTCTGTACTGCAGTAGTCCTCAGGACTCCTAAGACACATCAAATTCCATGATTCCATGTTCATTAACATGTTCCATGTTCATTAACAGTAACATTAGATGGCAGACAGACAGTTTTTCCATGTTAAATAAATGCAGAGAACATTTGATTCACAAAAGCAAAGTGCCAGAGCTGTTTATTGTATGAAAAGATTTCAGCCTCAGGACACAGAAACGGTGCACGTCCATGTTCACTGGTTCATGAAAGTATCAGATTCTAAGAGTCCTGATGTTTGTGCCTCAAACGTCTGCTTTGATTGATTTGGAAAACACAATGGTTGTTCTCGTGTACAACAACTCGACAGAGAAGGTAAAGGGGGAAAAACAGGTTCAACTTTTCCTACCTTTTTAATACAGCTGTCAGGAGAGGCGTCTTCGTGGTCATTCATCATCTGCTGAAAACAAGGAAAAATATACACGTTAAAAATTAGTACGACAAGTGCCTCAGACAACCGGTAAGGGCAGCTAAATGTCACAGTCTTCATAAAACCAGTAGGGGGCACTAAACAATCACAACAGAACTGACACTATTACTGGTCAATTTAAATATACAGTAGTGTTCAGAATAATAGTAGTGCTATGTGACTAAAAAGATTATTCCAGGTTTTGAGTATATTTCTTATTGTTACATGGGAAACAAGGTACCAGTAGATTCAGTAGATTCTCACAAATCCAACAAGACCAAGCATTCATGATATGCACACTCTTAAGGCTATGAAATTGGGATATTAGTAAAAAAAAAGTAGAAAAGGGGGGTGTTCACAATAATAGTAGTGTGGCATTCAGTCAGTGGGTTCATCAATTTTGTGGAACAAACAGGTGTGAATCAGGTGTCCCCTATTTAAGGATGAAGCCAGCACCTGTTGAACATGCTTTTCTCTTTCAAAGCCTGAGGAAAACGGGACGTTCAAGACACTGTTCAGAACAGCGTAGTTTGATTAAAAAGTTGATTGGAGAGGGGAAAACTTATACGCAGGTGCAAAAAATTATAGGCTGTTCATCTACAATGATCTGAAAGAGCTGAAAAATTCCCATTTTAAGTCAATAAATTTGTTAGAGAGCCATTTATCCAATTGTGATGTGATAGGAAACAGGTCAGGCCTGAGTATGAACATCATACCAAAGAGGAACAACATCTAGACAGACAGATGGATATACGTGCTTGGGCATTCCAACGGGCCTATAATAAGAACCCAAAACTGACATCATTACTCAAAAAAGGAAGACAAAAAGCAGAGCATTTATTTGACTGAGAAAAATGTTTCAAGCACATATGTACAGGAACATTTCCACTCTTAGAATGTGCAATAAATTATTTTATGTGCAATATTTTCACAACTTAGAATTTTTTAAGCTCAGAGCAAAAGAGATTTTTTTTGTCATTTATCATTTTATTTTCTCATAATTTTAATGACCATATCCACATCTTGGAAGCTCCCAAACGACCGGAGCACCTGCCCACCTGCTTTTTTTTAATGAAAGTTGAAAGTTGACCCACTCTAAATTATTTTTTATGAAAGCTGAACAATTACAGGGGGAGGGGCTAAGCAGTTAAGTTCACTTGTGTCCAGTGCAGAAGGTTCCTGGTTCAAGACTCAACCTTCCCCGTTCTCCGTGTAATGTGGAGTTGTGTCAGGAAAGTCATCCGGCATAATACCTGTGCCAAATCAACATGCACATCCACTTCGGATCTGCTGTGGTGACAACAAGTCAAAACAAGGTAGAAACCGAAGGGACGTACAATTAAAGTTGAAGAAATGCCCACACAAAATTAATTTTGTGATGCCAAGACATCGAAAAAAGGATAAGAGGTTTGGGAACCACAGAATCTCATCTCTGCTGTTTGCGGACGATGTGGTTCTGTTGGCTTCGTCAAATCAGGACCTTCAGCGTGCACTGGGGTGGTTTGCAGAACAGTGTGAAGCGTCCGGGATGAAACTCAGCACCTCCAAATCCGAGGCCATGGTTCTCGACCGGAAAAAGGTGCTTTGCCCTCTTCAGGTCAGTGGAGTGTCCTTGCCTCAAGTGGAGGAGTTTAAGTATCTCGGGGTCTTGTTCACGAGTGAGGGACGGATGGAGCGTGAGATCGACAGACGGATTGGTGCATCATCTGCTTTGATGCGGTCGCTGTATCGGACCGTAGTGGTGAAGAGAGAGCCGAGTAGGGGGGCAAAGCTCTCGATTTACCGATCGATCTACGTTCCGATCCTCACCTATGGTCATGAGATTTGGCTCATGACCGAAAGAACGAGATTATGAGTACAAGGGGCCGAGATGAGTTTCCTCCGCAGGGTGGCTGGGCGCTCCCTTAGAGATAGGGTGAGGAGCTCGGAGTCGAGCCGCTGCTCCTCCACGTCGGGCATCTTCTTCGGATGCCCCAGGGACGCCTCGCTGGAGAGGTGTTCCAGGCACGTCCCATCGGGAGGAGGCCCCAGGGAAGACCCAGGACACGCTGGAGGGACTACGTCTCTCGGCTGGCTTGGGAACACCTTGGGGTTCCCCTGGAGGAGCTGGGGGAGGTGTGTGTGGATCGGGAGGTCTGGGCGGCTTTGCTTGAGCTGCTGCCCCCGCAACCCGACTCCGGATCAAGTGGAAGAAAATGGATGGATGGATGGATGGATGGATGGATGGATGGATGGATGGATGGATGGATGGATGGATGAAATCAGTCATTTGGGGTGGAAATTCCAACATACCAGGGCATTCTGACACATGAGTACTGTATATACTACGCCTTGTGTCTCTATTTATCTATGCAGTTGAAACACAAACTGTTTCCTTTGATATTAATACAGTTTTCTGATTCTGATTCAAAGGCCTCGTCCGCACTGTTGGACTGGACTGTTGGAGCTCAATGTCATGAGTTATGGTTGTTCACAATCTGTCACACAGACGCTCTCAGCCACAAATATGATCAGAGGGATATAATAACGGGTCGGGAAGTCACACTAACACACACACACACACACACAAAAGAAAACACAACACCGTGCACAATTATGGACACACATACGGCGAGGAATAAATGCCCCACAGATTTGACTGTAATACTTTGCTTCAGTTTTGCAGGAAATTTTGCTGAGAATCTCTGTGTGTGTGTGTGTGTGTGTCTATGCATGCATACTTAAGCCTTCGAGCAATATTTACTGGGGGCAGATGGGTGGGAGAAAGGTCCCAGTGTCTGCTAGAGGAAATGAAGGAAGCGGGGAGTGATGAAGAGATGGGAACATTTCACAGTCTGTCTCTCTGAAGCCCATTGATAGCAGCTGAGGATCAAAGAAGACACGCAGGCTTGCTTTCAGAGTAGTTTTAGGTGGGACAACTTGGTACTTTACCTAGTTGAAGTAAAATTAGGCCTGGACACAAATTTAAGTAAAACAGCAGCGCTGTTGTTTTGCTGCTGTGACATGTTAAAGTTTATATTTTGTAAGCTGTACTCGGGTACAGTACATGGCCTTATTGGATGACCTCACAGGTCTGAATATACACTCACTGGCCACTTTATTAGGTACACGTGTTCAATTGCTAGTTAACACAAATAGCTTATCAGCCACTCACATGGCAGCAACTCAACACAGTTAGGCATCTAGACACAGTGAAAACGACTTGCTGATGTTCAAATGGAGCATCACAAAGGGGATTTAATTAAGTGACTTTGAACGTGATGTGGTTGTTGGTACCAAACGGGCTGGTCTGAGTATTTCACAAACTGCTGATCTACTGGGACTTTCATGCCAATTCATCTCTAGGGTTTAAAGAGAATGGACCAAAAAAGAGAAGATATCCAGTATGTGGATGAAAATGTCTTGTTGATGTCAGAGGTCAGAGGAGAATGGGCAGACTGGCTGAATAGGTGACTGTGTGATGCCATCATATCAATATGGACCAACACTCTGAGGAATGTTTCCAACACCCTGTTGAATCTATGCCATGAAGAATTTAGACATTTCTGAAGACAAAAAGGGGTCCAACCTGGTACTAGCAAGGTGTAGCTAATAAAGTAGCCGGTGAGCCTGTTTGCACAAAGTTGCTAAGGCAGTAAGGTAAGTTAAGTAGAGCATCAATAAGGATGTGATCACCTTGTTTAGGAGAGAATGTGCAAATAAACAACACAATTCATTCCCAGGTGGGAATCTGACTTTTGAGTCCAGTAAACTCGACCTTCAATCAAATGATTGACTTATGGTTGATCTTGGCACTGTGAATCCCAAAACAACCTACAGATGTGTGCCAAGTTTGATCCCAATCTTCAGCCCAATGAACATGAACTGCGTTAAAATTTTAGCACAGTTCCAGAGTCAACATTCATCCACATGCCACATCTGGTACAAAATGGTCAAAGAACCTGGAAGGACAAGGCCAACAAACAGAGACAGATATATATCAAGGTTTTGACCTCTGACACCACTTACCTTGAACTTTGCTAAACAAAATATTTTAAAGGCAATTCCATGGTTTTCTTTCATTTGATGACCAGTTTTTGTGAAAGCTGGACAAAGGACTTTAGACAAGTACCAGTACAACAACAACAAATAGTGACATTATAGATTTATCTGCAGTGGAAAGTGAAGCTTTTCTTTGGCATCACACTGAAATCAGGTCTTTCTTTTGTCCACACTTGAAATATGTACGTAGCTGTTGGTCGATGTCAAATAAATGTTAAACAAGAACTCTGGAAACACCCATGCTTTTCACGTCTAATACTGACTCATGCAAATTACGTCTTGTGATTCAGTCATTGTAAATGGTTCGGTGTGGCCTTGACATTTCTTCAATCCTGTTTAAAATCAGACCACTTTATCCTTAACGAACACTCAAGCCTTCCATCATGTTTATTCCATATTGGATGCAAACTGTTTGAGTTACGCATTTTGAGATCATCCAATCAATAGCAGATCAACAGAAAGGTAATATATGACTTCATATTCATGTTTAATAACATGAATATGAATATAATATGAATATGAACATGAATACCAGAGGAATATCTGAATCATTCCTCAGAATGCCCATTCTACATTTCCCCTATAAATGAGGTAAGATCTAATCTGATCTTGACTTGTAAGCTTATCTTTCAAGCGTTCTTTTTTCTCAAAATCAAATCACTTTGTCACTGCCTGACTGTCAATTATTCAACAATATTGATCCAAATCAGATCAAAACTCTGTGAGGATACACTTCACATTCCAACAGTGCTAAAATGTCAACAGGGTACTATGTTAACATGCAGGGATGAGAACGTGCTGCTTGATGGCTCCTCGCTAGTTGCTCATCAATTTTGCTTAAATCAGTCTTAACATGAAATATCTGCAAAATCTCACTTGGAAAAAATGTTATGTCACAGACAGCAAAGGTCTAATATCTATGTCAGTGGCACTGAGGGGAACATGTATTTCTCATTAGAAGCACATGGACATAATTGCCTGTGCAGACTCACATATACTGTAATTTTAGACAATCTTACCAATGATTTTCGACGTTCTTTTCATCCATGCCTTCATTCGCTGCCTAGGTGCTCACAAACCCAAGTCTGATTATTTAAAGACTTAACCAGTCAAAAGCAATTCATCTGTCAGCATAGTAGACACCAGACGTTCACTGTCAATGCCCCCGTCCCTCCCCTTAGTAAAGAGTGAACCAGATAGTCCAGATGTGCACCAGTGTGCCATCACCCGCCGTGGTTCCCTGCATTAAGCTGTCAAGGGATCTGTTTGTTAACCTCACCAAATGGGAGCAATTACACACAGATACTTACACCAGTACTCTCAGCCTACAGGTACTTACACGTCATTTAAACTTCGTGGAAGCATCCGGTTCCAAAAATCAGTTTCAGACAAGGCACTAGAAAACATGCCTGCCCTAACAATGATGCAGCACCCTACTCTTGGCCAATCATATTGTCAACTGTTTATAGCAACCTTCCTCCACCATTTAGAAGAGTATCTATTTTGTCCCAATGGCTGTGATCAGTTTGTTTCCATGGTTTTACATTCATTTTGACAAAGGAGACACTTGCAGAGAAAAACTTTAATAAATGTAGCTGTGAGGTAATAAAACCAGGTTTAAGTGCCTTTGTTGGTGAAGAAGGTATACTTTGCAGATGATGCTGTGATCTTTGTGGAATCAATGGAAAGTGAATGAGGAATTGGGGTGTCTGGGGTTGCAACTGTCCGGGATCAAGAGATCCAGGCTTTCAGTGACTTCCTGGACTTGGCATCAGAAGGCGTGTCTGCACTGCATGATACTTTAGACATTTATGTGTCTGGGTCCTCAACCTTTGAGATTCAAAGATGCCTGGGAAGAGCTTATAGAGTCATGGGGTCACTGGACAGAGGTGCTTGGTGACACCATACCTTTGAAGGAGTACAAAGTCCAGGTCTTTCAGGTTCTGTTTATGTATGGCTGTGAACGTGGACAGTAACTAGTGACCTAAGGTGATAACTAGATGTCTTTGGGATCAGGTCTCTTCAGAGGATCATTGGGTAGCGCAGGAATGAACCTGTTCAAACAACTAGTTATCATTTGTGCTGTGATGGAACATCAGCTACATCATTTTAGCCATATGGCAGATTTCTCTGGGCATGAACCACCACATAGGTACGTACCTGTAAACCGAGGACCACAGTGGCTAGAGAAAACCAAAGGACACCCCCATTTCTCCTGAGTGTGGAAGAATGATAGATCCATTTGGGAGGTGGGTTTGGATAGATTGTCTGCCTGGGTGGTTACCATTAGTACCTGAGGTGCTCCATAGTGCGGTGGATGCAGCAAAGCAACATCCATGATACCAAACCAGACTTGCTGGGTCCCTTTCACCTCAGCAGAGGTTCTGTGCTCTGCTCGCTCTACTGGAGTAATACAGAGTGGTTTTATTAGTAGTTTATTTTTACCACTGTAGTACTTCCTCAGTTGAGAACTTGACTGTTTACAGAGTGTTGTTGATTCAGATGTGGAACTTACATTTACAAATTAATTTACTGATTCATGCATTTATTTTTGTCTCATCTTAAATCAAACACCATGTTTAGAGGTTTTGGATGACTGTAATGAAACTAAATAAATAATCCTTCCCTCATAAATCAGGCTAATTTGTGTTTTCTGAAAGTTAAAATAATATTAATAAAAAAAAATAAGCTTGTGAGTGTTCTCATGGCAACAGTGAAGTGGAGACAAAGAGTGTGACAGAACTTCTCCTTTCCAGTAATGCAAAAACCAGCTGCAACAGTTTACAAAACCAACAGCTTGGCCCGGTTGTGTAAACGCTACCAGGCGTTCAGCAACTACGGGACAATTTCAGGATTTTCCCCCGTGCTCTTCAGCTACATGCCAAGTGTAAATATGTGTGTGTATCAAATTGTGCAAGAGTAACCTAAAACTGGAGGAGACGTGTAAGCAGACATGAGCGGTTTTACTGATGCGTTAATGTCTTTCAAGCTTCAGGTGGGGGGTCGGGACTGTGTGGGCCCACGAACATCCAAAACCACAACGTTGGGCCCACAGACACTGAGCTGACTGTCAGGGTTAATGTTAATGAAGACGCGTTCTTCCTTTGAATTCAATGTAATTTCATCTGTTTATTTGTCAAAGGCAAAACAATAATACTGATGTTCAAAAGGACTAACGAGCTACAGACTATTTTCAATTTGTCTCAATGCCGTTCAGTAGAATCCTCACTAGATTCTTTAAGAAAGCATGGGGGGGGGGGGGGGGGGGGGGGCTACAGGGGTCAGGCCCTCCAAGATAACACAGGGACACCAGCTCCTTCAAAAAATCCTCAAAATATGTTTGTGTGTGTGTGTATATATATATATATATATATATATATATATATATATATATATATATATATATATATATATATATACACTCAACAAAATATAAACGCAACACTTTTGTTTTGCTCCCATTTTGTATGAGATGAACTCAAAGATCTAAAACTTTTTCCACATACACAATATCACCATTTCCCTTAAATATTGTTCACAAACCAGTCTAAATCTGTGATAGTGAGCACTTCTCCTTTGCTGAGAAATCCATCCCACCTCACAGGTGTGCCATATCAAGATGCTGATTAGACACCATGATTAGTGCACAGGTGTGCCTTAGACTGCCCACAATAAAAGGCCACTCTGAGAGGTGCAGTTTTATCACACAGCACAATGCCACAGACGTCGCAAGATTTGAGGGAGCGTGCAATTGGCATGCTGACAGCAGGAATGTCAACCAGAGCTGTTGCTCGTGTATTGAATGTTCATTTCTCTACCATAAGCCATCTCCAAAGGTGTTTCAGAGAATTTGGCAGTACATCCAACCAGCCTCACAACCGCAGACCATGTGTAACCACACCAGCCCAGGACCTCCACATCCAGCATGTTCACCTCCAAGATCAATCAATCAATCAATCAATTTTTTTATATAGCGCCAAATCACAACAAACAGTTGCCCCAAGGCGCTTTATATTGTAAGGCAAGGCCATACAATAATTATGTAAAACCCCAACGGTCAAAACGACCCCCTGTGAGCAAGCACTTGGCTACAGTGGGAAGGAAAAACTCCCCTTTTAACAGGAAGAAACCTCCAGCAGAACCAGGCTCAGGGAGGGGCAGTCTTCTGCTGGGGACTGGTTGGGGCTGAGGGAGAGAACCAGGAAAAAGACATGCTGTGGAGGGGGAGCAGAGATCGATCACTAATGATTAAATGCAGAGTGGTGCATACAGAGCAAAAAGAGAAAAGAAACAGTGCATCATGGGAACCCCCCAGCAGTCCTACGTCTATAGCAGCATAACTAAGGATGGTTCAGGGTCACCTGATCCAGCCCTAACTATAAGCTTTAGCAAAAAGGAAAGTTTTAAGCCTAATCTTAAAAGTAGAGAGGGTGTCTGTCTCCCTGATCTGAATTGGGAGCTGGGACCAATTCTGAGACCAGCCACTCGGACAACTCCTGAAACAATCGGTTTGCATAACCAAAGAATTTCTGCACAAACTGTCAGAAACCGTCTCAGGGAAGCTCATCTGCATGCTCGTCATCCTCATCGGGGTCTCGACCTGACTCCAGTTCATCGTCATAACCGACTTGAGTGGGCAAATGCTCACATTCACTGGCGTTTGGCACGTTGGAGAGGTGTTCTCTTCACGGATGAATCCCGGTGCACACTGTCCAGGGCAGATGGCAGAGAGCGTGTGTGGCGTCGTGTGGGTGAGCGGTTTTCTGATGTCAATGTTGTGGATCGAGTGGCCCATGGTGGCGGTGGGGTTATGGTATGGGCAGGCGTCTGTTATGGATGAAGAACACAGGTGCATTTTATTGATGGCATTGAATGCACAGAGATACCGTAACGAGATCCTGAGGCCCATTGTTGTGCCATACATCCAAGAACATCACCTCATGTTGCAGCAGGATAATGCACGGCCCCATGTTGCAAGGATCTGTACACAATTCTTGGAAGCTGAAAATGTCCCAGTTCTTGGATGGCCGGCATACTCACCGGACATGTCACCCACTGAGCATGTTTGGGATGCTCTGGACCGGCGTATACGACAGCGTGTACCAGTTCCTGCAAATATCCAGCAACTTCGCACAGCCATTGAAGAGGAGTGGACCAACATTCCACAGGCCACAATTGACAACCTGATCAACTCTATGCGAAGGAGATGTGTTGCACTGCATGATGGTGCATGATGCAAATGGTGGTCACACCAGATACTGACTGGTATCCCCCCCAGTAAAACAAAACTGCACCTTTCAGAGTGGCCTTTTATTGTGGACAGTCTAAGGCACACCTGTGCACTAATCATGGTGTCTAATCAGCATCTTGATATGGCACACCTGTGAGGTGGGATGGATTATCTCAGCAAAGGAGAAGTGCTCACTATCACAGATTTAGACTGGTTTGTGAACAATATTTGAGGGAAATGGTGATATTGTGTATGTGGAAAAAGTTTTAGATCTTTGAGTTCATCTCATACAAAATGGGAGCAAAACCAAAAGTGTTGCATTTATATTTTGTTGAGTGTATGTTTGTAGTCCAGTTTCTGATTTCTAACATCTATTTAACAAGATTTGCCCATTGAGATCGTGACCTCTTTTACAAGGGTGACCTGGCCAAGAAAGAAAGCAGCACATGCCATAGACAACTAAACAGCATCAGGATAACCATTAAAATGCATAAAAATACAAGCAATTAACAAATAAAACAGAGTCATTTCAGTCACGGTAACAATATATACAGTAAATAAATAAAAACAGTTTAGGATTTAAAACACAGGCACTTTTCAAAAGATTTCCATTGTTGGTTTCCTAAAATAGAGCAGAATGCATGATACGAATCAAAGGATGTCACCGTTCATCTGCGTAGCAATCTTTATTTAAAACATTTTTATTTAAACTTCAGAGATTCTAAATTAGTTTGTGTCAAGTGTGTACAGATAAATACTAATGACAGTGAGTTTGGAACTTTTGCCTTAAGCTACAGTTTACCTTGGGGATTGTGCATTCAAACTATGCAAGTCAGGTCAAGTGTGGGAGCATGCACCGGTGCTGTACTTTGCCGTATCCACAATACCGCGGACCTGCCTTGGGTCGCAGATGGGAACCACCCAGGCAGACAATCAGTCCATTCCAACATCTCTAAAATAACCATTTATCTGCTGCAGCCAGGTGATGTTAATGTAGCATATAACTCATTTATGAAAAATATTAATGAAATCATATAATAAAAACTGTAAATTAATAGAAATTAGTAAGAAAAGAGTAAATAAACCATGGCTGACAAAGGGAATAAAAAATGCTTGTGCAAAGAAAAACTATTTATACAGGTGCTTTTTAAAAATGCAAACAAAGGAAACAGAACACAGATACAAAAAAAATAAAAATAAACTATTGACAATAATTAGGAAACAAAAAAAAGATTATTATAGTGAACAATTAAATAAGAGTAAAGATAATATGAGGGCAACATGGGGAATTATAAAAAGTGTGATTGAAAGTGATGGAATGAAAGCAACTTTTCCAAATTACTTTGTCAAAGAAAATAAAGAGATATATGACATAAAAGAAGTCGCAAATGGGTTTAATGATTATTTTTCAAATGTAGGATCAAGTCTGGTGGGAAATAAACCAATAGTAGAAGATACATTACATACACTTGTAAATACGGTCAATAGTATTTTCCTGGACAATGTGGAAAAGATGAAATAAGAAATATTGTAAAAAAACTGTGTAAGCAAAAGATCAACTGACCATGAAGATTTAGACATGATGACTGTAAAAAGTATAATAGAAACTGTTATTGAACCATTTACTTATATTTGCAATCTGTCTCTGTCAACAGGGATTTTTCCAGATGAAATGAAAATTGCCAAGGTAGTCCCATTATATAAAAATGGAGACAAACATAAATTCTCTAATTACAGGCCAGTATCATTGCTTCCACAGTTTTCTAAAATTATGGAAAAAGTTTTTGTGACAAGGTTGGATAAATTCACTGAGAAACATCATATTTTAAATAATGCTCAGTATGGATTCAGAACAAAACATTCGACAGCTATGGCAATTATGGAATGAATAGAGAAAATATCAACAACAGAAAATAAGGATTATTTTGTAAGTATTTTTATTGACTTGAAAAAAGCTTTTGATGTTATTGACCACTCAAGATTGCTTCACAAGTTACAACAATATGGAATAAGAGGTATTGCACATCAGTGGGTAAAAAGCTACTTAGAAAACAGAAAACAGTTTGTTCAGATAAATAATATCAAATCAGAATTGTGTAATATTGCTTATGGAGTACCACAAGGATCAGTACTTGGACCCAAACTGTTTATTTTGTATATCAATGATTTTGTGAATGTATCTAATGTGCTTGGTAGCATTCTATTTGCTGATGATACAACGCTGTTTTACTCTGGATCAGATATACAGGAAGTAGCACAAGTGATAAAAACAGAATTGGAAAAGGTTAAGCATTGGTTTGATATAAACAGACTGTCACTAAATATTAATAAGACAAATTTCATATTGTTTAATGACAGAGCAAAAAAAAAAAAAACAACGTGTCATTACAAATAGATGGAATGGATATACAAAGGGTAAAAGAAATGAAATTTTTAGGAGTCATAATTGATGAAGATCTTACATGGAAGTCACACATAAATTACATAAAAGGAAAATAGCGAAAGCCATTGCTGTTTTGCATAAAGTAAAATATTCATTAAATAGTTATGGTTTATTAACATTGTACAATTCATTGATTTTCCCATATTTAACTTATTGTGTAGAAATCTGGGGATCAACATATACAACTTATATACAACCTTTGTTTATTCTGTAGAAAAGGGCTTTAAGGGTGATTAGCAACAGTGGTTTTAGAGATCCATCTAATCCATTGTTCATTAAGTACAGGGTACTTAAATTTCGTGATTTGGTCGATTTGAAAATATTACAAACAATGTACCAAGCTAATAAAAATGCTTTACCAACAAACATTCAAAATATGTTTGAGAAAAGAGTAAGTAGTTATAAACTGAAAGGAATAGAAGTCTTTAGAAAACCAAGATACAGAACCAGAGTAAAAGAATGGAGTATTGCAGTAAATGGTGTAAATTATGGAACAATCTCAGCAAAGAAATTAAAGAATTAAGGTCGCTTAAATTATTTAAAAAACGTATTAAACTAGATGTATTAAGTAAGTATGAAACTATAAAATAAGTTAGTGGGCTGTAAGGAAGTAAAAAAAAAAAATGTAATTGTTTAATAATGTATAAAATGTTTTAAGTTTAAAAATGTAACCTGTCAGAGATGTAATCTATTTAATAATGGTCATAATTATGAAATAAGTCAGTGGTATGTGACAAGTTTAAAGAAATACAATCTGTTAAATAATGTTGAAAAATGACGCTGGATATTGAAAGATTGTATTGTAAAAAGGGGCAGAAAATATAAGACTTGTTCTTCTCTCTGCTCCTTTTCATTCTGGTAATGGAGATGCTTTATTTCTGCTTTTCTGTTTTTTTTCTTTTAAATGAATGAAATAAATAAATAAATGAAAATGAAAATGAAAACATGGCTGTCCCATGACCTTCTCCAGCTACTCAGGCACCTGCGTTGTGGATCATGCACAGAGAAACAGGCCACATGGCCTGATGCTCCCTCGCAATGCAAGTGATCTTAGTCTCTCTTTGTAACCAGTAGTTTGATACAAAGTCATTCCAGCAGTACCAAAGATCCTTCAAAGACACCTAGTACCAAAGACACCCAGCTGTCACTTTAGGTCACTCTGCAAGAAGGTCAAATATTTACTGCAGTAATTCACACGGTTTGTACATTTTCACTGACACCCAATCACATGAGCTCACTGAGATCTGAAGCTGTGGAAGCAAAGAATGTCCGAAGTGAAGGTGGACATTGTGTCAGTTGGCTGTGGGGAAATTAAACATATGTTAAACATATGTTTCTTTCAAGCACTTGTTTGTCTGGTAGTGACTGAACTAGCTGGCAAGCAACAATGCCTCACCTAGCCAGTTAGCCTGGTGAGCTAAAATGTCGGTAGCATGAAAACAACCTTAACTGACACATTCAAAAGCTATATTATTATATCAGTAAGGACCAACTAACTCTGCAGCATGCAACCCAATCTCACACCAAGTTTGTGATGGCGTCATGAAAAGTGATTGAATCTGTTAAGTTCCCTTGTTTCCAGCTGTTCCCTTGTTTGCACTCATGGTCATGACAACAAATCCGAGGTGGATCTGCATGTTGAATTGGCACAAGTTTAAGGGGGGGGGTGATGGTCTTGTGGCTAAGGTGTTGGGCTTGAGTCCAGAAGATCATAGGTTCAAATCCCCACCTGAGTGGAAAATCACTAAGGGACCTTGGGCAAGGCCTTTAATCTCCTATTGCTCCCGGTGTGTAGTGAGCGCCTTGTATGGCAGCACCCTGACATCAGGGTGAATGTGAGGCATAATTGTAAAGCACTTTGAGCATCTGATGCAGATGGAAAAGCGCTATATAAATGCAGTCCATTTAAGTTTTAAGCCTGATGGCCTTCCTGACACAACTCCACGTTACATGGAGAAATGTGGTAGGGGTGGGGTTTGAACCGCTTTGAACCACTTGGCCACCAGCCCTCCAATCTATTAGTTTATGATATGCTCAGCGGTTGGTAAGGTTAGACCTTAGTTGTGTGAAATTCCTTGAGGCAACTTTGTTGTGATTTGGGGCTATATAAATGACTAAATTGAAATAAATTAAATTGATATTTTGTTTGTACAAACATAATGTATTTTCCTAATATATATTTATCAACCCAATCACAACCCAGCTTATGATTTTACTAATAGTTAGCAATGGCACTGGAGGTATATGCTCTTGTGATTGCCAAAGTCTCTATGTAACTATATTTGTGTCCATGCAAACACAGCTGCAAGGACGTCAAGGCAACATAACCACATATACGTGAGAAAAATGGCTCAAGAGTGCTGAATGTGATTTTGATCACAATTAACAGGTTTTGGGCCTGTTGATGTGAAAAAGTGCTTTGGTTTTGGTAGGGATTGGGCAACAATCAAGGTCAGAGGTAAAGATAAGATTTGCACCCCCGTGTGAACATATAGGAACATGTCAAATCACATGGAAATTAGGTCAAACTTTTTTTATTCTTTGGGAACTTGACTATTTAAAGGTTTGCTGCGTTTTCTCTCTGTCCATACTTTGGAACGTGGGCATGGTGTTCCTGTGCTCTCTGAATAGATCTCATCATGTTCAATCTGCCGGTTATAACTTTGATTATTAAAAGCTGCACAATAGCAACTAAAGAACACACATAAAGCCACTGTATCACAGTGTTTAGAGCCCCAGGTCCTTGCAAGGATGGACAAATTAAACTCGCATTATAAATCCACAGTGTGACAGCGACTTCACGGTGGTTTAAGTCAAGAGTTGGTGCAATTATAACAATAAGTGTAGCACAAAAGCAGTTGGAGACACTCTTTCAACACTCCTGCACAAATGCACACAGAAATGCCCACAGACTACAGCAACCCTGCAGTAGGACGAGCCATGCAAATAAATAAGCTATTAATTAGAGCAGGAAAATCTGATTTGCCTCTGACTAGCAGCACTATGATTTATTGCACATGTCACAGTCATCTCAAAGCGACTTTTACTCCGGGTCATTCAGACACGTCCAAATAGAGACTGGCCTGTGTTGAGACGGATAGATTTTCCACTACATCGAGAGGTAAAATTGTCCATTTGTTCTGTATCTTGCCAGCTGAATGCTGACATGTCAATATGTCTTGTGGAAAAGAGAAAACACTGAAGCGAGGGTAATTAGAAGGTGTGTGTTTGAGTGTGTGTCTGGGCACACCAACTTGTCTCTCTGGCCCGTATGACCTCAAACATAAACAAATCCAGTTGTGGCTTGATGAAAGTGTAGCCACCTGCAGAATCCTTCTACCGAGAGCTGTCCAGGAGCTCATTAGGGGTACGTGTGTGTGTGTGTGTGTGTGTGTGTGTGTGTGTGTGTGTGTGTGTGTGTGTGTGTGTGTGTGTGTGGTGTGTCCATTCACACAAAGTGGGAGGGAAAGCCCCACCGTTATTAGTGTTTCTGAGCGCAGTGGTCGTTATTGGACAGTCAGGACTTTTCCGACACCAATTTATCACCGTTTGTATTGACGTGCCGTGATGACCAAGCAGACAAAAGAAAACTTGGTTCAGGGGAGCGATTGTTGGTTTTGCAAAATCTGTGTCAACTTAAAATTCACGACGAAGCAAAATCCAGCTCCAACTCAAGCAACAGACTCACCTCAAAGGGTAGATTCAGTCTGGGGCCACAAAACATGTGTAACTGTGTTTTCATGTACAGAAAATTCAAACCATCCGCATATACACAGCCTCCGGCCCTGGATGGCAACCACCCAGACAGACAACTAATCCATCTCCAAAAATCCCTCTATCTGCTGGGTGTCCCCTTGGTGTTCTCCAGCTGAGGGGGTCCTCAACACTGAGGCATCTACGTGCTGGATTATGCAAAGAGAACTGACTAACATGTTGTCGCTGAAGCGATAGTCCTCTTCTGACTGCCCCTAAGTAACCGCTTGTTTGAGACACAAAGTCATTGAAGTGGCACCCAAAGATCCTCTGAGTGGCTCCCAGTATGTTGTGATCACCTTGTGTGTGTGTGAATGGGTGAATGTGAGGCATCACTGTAAAGTGCTGTGACCATAAACGTGTAATAAAAATGCAGTTTGTTTACCATTTAATACCAAAACATCCAGTCCTGGTCTTTGGTCACAGGTTGGTGTCCAGGTTTCTCCGCCATACAGTAAGATGAAATGTCTTTATTGACATTGTACACACATGGACACATACAGTGAAGTTTGTCCTCTACATTTAACCCATCCTGAATACATTAAGATACAGTCCAACCATTATGAGCAGGGGGCAGCCGCAGTCCGGCACAGGGGACAAACTCTAGATGTCTTGGTCAACGGCATAGGCGTAGGAGGTGGGGTCTATCTGGGGGGGGTGACACCAAATTTGCCCGAATTTCAGAAACCCCCATGACTTTTTAAATTACCATATATTTATATACCCATATTTATATTTATATTATGACCAAATAGCGGTTTGATTGTTTACATTAATTGCAAAAATAAGTCTGACATTTTAGGTCATTCTATTCTGTATTCAGAGTGTACATGGCCCATGCCCAAATTTCCCAGCCCATCTGCCCAAATTTGAGCATTTTGGTCAATGGCACAGAAAGAAGATGAACATGTTTACTTGGAGGAAACCAGACACGGGAACCAGGAGGGAAGGGATCCAACAACAAGCCACCATGCCAAACAAAGCACCAGAACCCTCAAGACTTGGACCTTCGTTATCCTACAAATAAATCATCACCTGTGGCCAGGGACCTCGTGACTCTGGCGGTTCTTCCCAGGTGTCACTTCATCTCAGAGTCCAAGGACTTAGAGATATGAATGTTTTTGCTGAGAAAAGTGAATGTCTCCACATGTTCAACACTTTCACCACACACAGATACACTTCAGAGGGTCGAGTCCAGGAACCCATTGAAAACTTAGATCTTAGTCTTGATGCGGGACAGCTGCAAACCTGAAGAGTCCGAACACTCAGCTTTTGAATGTTGCACCACACAAACAGCTGACACTGCACTCATCTTGAGAGCAGATTTTTGGTACTGCTGCTTCATAATAACACCAGCACTCTGTCTGACCTTAACTGATCTTCAGACTAACACGCCCACTGGCACACAGATGGGCGCTGGGTGTGAAAATGACTGCATCAGCTAGAAACTAAGAATGACGCTCTGCGCTGTGCGTTACTTTGCGTCATATATAAGACAGGGCCCAAAGTTAAAAAAAAATATATATATATATATAGCCACAACAACTCAAGGAGGACTTTTCACATCTTTCCCTTTTTCTCTTGGAGGTTAGTTGTGTAGGAAAATGTTAGCATACTGTTGCCAGAAACAATTCTTCTCAAGTCTGGATAACGTGAGGCAATACAGTAATACAGCTCAATGGATGGCTGCGGATGTCACAAAGCCACAAGTTTCCAAAAAGAACCAGCAGCTAACAAACCTCAGGGCTTTTTGAACCAGGGCCCTGACTGACAAGCCACTGGCTGCAAGAGCCACACCAAGAAAGCCACAAATTGAAAGTTTTGCTGCACATTTATTAGGAACTTTTTCAGTGTCTTGGCATATTGACAGTGTCTCATTGTGGTGGCAATGCCCCGGACAGGTTATTGATCTTACTGACGTAGAGATGGGAGAGGAAGCGGTTTTTCTCAGAGGGTTATGCTGAATAATAAACTGCAGAGAAAATGTATCTGTGTGAGAAAATAGACAAGGGGAAAAAAATGAAAGGGGAGGCTCTGTTTCTTATTTCTTGAGGCTCGAACAAAAGAGCTAACCATCATGTCAAACATGATCTCAACAAATGATTCAGACTGCTCTGACTCGCTGGCAAATCTGATTGGAACACTTTACAATCAATAAAACAACACAACTCTGCCCCCAAAAAAGGAAGAAAAATACGAGCGGGAATGGTGTCTCCAGTGTTTTTCTCTGAGATTTCTTGCTATCACTTCCATCGCCTGATAACGACCCTTTTACACTTTCCTGCCAGAATCTGTTAGACGTTGTTTGACTTAAGATATGCGTCCGATTCACTTTGCCTTTTAGCATATCATCGGACTGTGCCTGTTTGCACTTCCAACCATTTTCTCTGGCTTGTCCTTTGAAAGGGTGTAAAATGGAACTATTTTGGGAGTTCCCAGAGATAGCAACCTTGACAGCCAACCCAAAACAACACCAGGACTACGTCCACTTCAAAAAATGCCTCAACAATGCTTATAGAACTTAAGTTGGGAGGTGGGAAGAATGAGGAAGGGGAGAAGGAACTTTTCTCCTTGCTAAATACCAGGAAGTTGGGCGTACATCAGATATATTTATGATGACTTTAATAAGTGGACGACTTTGAGTTCTTTGGCCAAAGCAAACATCAAGCAGAGTGCTGATAGGAAACCTGCTTCGCTCAGTTGATACGGCAGGTAATTAGGAATATAATCACTTGTCGCCTTCCCCACTTTACTCTATAACTGGATGTGAGAAAATCATACAGTCCTGGTGAAAGGAAGAAAAAAAAATCTATGCCAAAGGAATGCATGCAATCCCATTGTCTGCCTCAGAAATGGTGCAGAGAAAGAGATCAGATTAGACACTTATCAAACTGTACTAAAGCTAACAGTGTTACCCAACCCTACATCCAGATGGGGCTACACAGGGTGCGGTCTGTGGCAGAACTAAGAACTTTGGCGAGATAGAGCTTAACGCATAAAGGTTAGATTTGAAAAGCAAACACGCAGAACTATTGTGCGACTCTGGAAAGTCACGGCCACTTGTCAAATACAAACGGCTGATATTTACAGAACAAGCAGTGACCCGGCATGTCCTAAGAGTCTTTGTTTGATTTATGAAGAAAATGCCATCGTGAAATCTCCTTGCAGGGTTAACACTGACCCCAGACAGGCTTGTCTCATCATTTCAATGTCATCCGTCATGCACGAAACTTGCACAGACATGTGCTGTCTGTGAGTGTACACAATACACACGGAACAAAGGAGCCGATCAAAGGTTTGCATTCACACGTGTGACAGTTGCAGTGTTTAGTTTCTTTGTGCAACAGAGTGATCTTACAAGTTCAAGTGTGCACTTAATCCTTAAAGGTGTAGTCCCTTTGGATTTTTTTTTAGCCATTTATGTCATAAAAAGGATTTTATTTAGCATCATGATAACTTTGTACTTTAGTGTTCAAATAAACGACTCACAATATTTTATTGTGAGTTTTAAAGTGGGATAAAATACAGTGACAAGATGCCTTGAAATTTCCTGTGGTGATGACACAGGTGAGTTTGTGGATCTTGAATAGTGCTATGCTACTATTAGCTTTACAGAGATGACAAATACATTGTAATGTGTAAATAGAATGACATGGATGGATGCAACAGCCCAGTCTCACATTTTTTTTTTCTGTGCCCCCACCACGAAAAGCGCCCGTTTTGTGACACGTTTTTTTTTTATTATTATTTTGCTGTTTATAATCCTCCCCTTCTCCTAACTCTAACCATAACATAGCGTAAGTGTCTACCCTCCCCAATCCCTAACCATAACCCCCCCAGACTCCCGTCACCCCACATTTCGTGCCATCGTCACAAAATGAATTTGTGCCCCCTTTACGAAAAAGCACCCCATTTTCATGTCTCTGTCACAAGCCCATAGATTAATGTATTTTTGTAATGCCGCCTTGAACTGCCGTGAGACTGGGTAGGATGCAGCTAGTAAACATAGGTGACCAGAATTCCTAAAGTTTGACATACTGTATCTCATTTGAAGGTTTAACTTGATATCTACTAGAAAGTTAAGACAAAACTCACAAGGTTCTACTATATCAGATATCAATACTGACATTAGTTATAGATCCACTCCATAAAGGAATAACATTTCATCATAGGTTTATTAAACTCTATCTATCTATTGACCTGTCTATCTACATTTTTTCCTCGCTAGAAGTTAGAAATTCCAAGTTTCCAGTTTCTATCAAATCTATCAGCACAACCTTTGAACATTTTACACGCAAGCACACGCACTTCCTCCTTCATGAAAATTCAGTAAGGTATGTCTTCTATAATACATTCCAATTCTAAGGTAGACCTCTACTAGTGTATACTAAGGTATATCTAATTATCTAAAAAGAAAGAAGAGTAGAATAGAAGAGTAGAAAAGAGTAGAGTAGAGCCATTTAGGTGCCTGGTCTTGAGAACCAGGGATGGTAGGTTGAAAAGCTTTTTTATCCATGTTGTCTACACAATCTCATGAACTAGACTCTCAATATTTCTCATGGAATCCCCCACAATAAATACTTTTCATCCTGGAGTCTATAAGCTGGAGTCTATAACCTGAACATGATGGGGGGTGACAACATTGCTTGAAAACTAGGCTATCTCAGAGCTTTACTGACTACTGCAGCAAATATAGCACGTAAAGGTTTCCTGCTCTAATATCTCAATAAAGACCAAACAAAAATTGAATCTTAAACACCTCAACATTACGGGATAGGATAGAAGAAATGATCACGATGATCGAAGACAGAAAAACCCAAATTCTGGGACAAAATAAAAGCTTCTTTAAATGAACAAGACGGAACAAGACGAGAAGTAAATTTTAACATTTTGTGTAAAATCAAAAGGGACTGCACTTTAAGCAAGCACAGGATTAAGAATTATACTTTCACGGGTAAGTCCCTTTGGCTGCTTCCTTGTTTCAGGGTTGCAGATCTGAGGTCGATGTGCATGTTAATGTGGCACAAGTTTTACACCGGATGTCTTTCATGACAATACATCGAGAATTGGCAGGGGTGGGAACTTTCCACGATGGACACGAGTGAACTTAACCGGTTGGTCAGAAATAGGCTAATTTGGAGATGACTTTTAGGGAGCAGAAAGAGCGAATGACTGTTAAAATGCATTCAAAGAGTCAGATATTCACAAGCTCCTTGTAAAACCATCCATCACCTCATGTCCAAGGCCTCTTTTAGGTCGATGGACTCTGAACTTGGTATTGACATAACCACACAGATAAATTATCTGCTTGGCCTCGGCTTTATTGATAAGTCATCTGGGCAGATGATCAGTAATAATCATAAGTGAATAAGAGTCTGGTGATAGATCTTCTCTTGGCAGATGTAGTGACGGCTGCAGGGTTAGAGCTCAATAAATAACACTACCTTTAGGCCTAAGAGGATTGCCTGCACGGCATCGGCAGCCACTGTGGCATGCCTTTCAGATAATGATATATCCCGTCGTCTCTCTTCATTTTGATAAAGGTTGCAGTTTATCGATACACGGCAGCAGGAAGAAAAATAATTTCGCCTTAAATCTAATGATCTGCTATTCATCCTGTGACACATATTACCTCAGCAAGAATAAGGGTCTTGACTTCAAGGTGTATAGATCGACTCAAAGGTCATGCCATGGATACTTTTCATTTCCCACAGCTGAGGGAGATGCCTATGCAGCCTATGCAGCCTATGCATATATGAATGTTTGCATTAACGTCACATAAATCTAATATTGACTTTTCAGCACAGCAGTCTGTTACATTTCATATCTCCATTTCCCTTCGCAAACTAAATTTATTTATTTGGAAACTTACACCAGATCACACTGTCTGTGCTTCTGCCTCATGCTGATATGATTCCCTAATTTAAAACAGGAATTCCTTTGAGAAGGTAGAAGAGGACATGGAAAACCACTCCAGAGAAGGTCTGGGGAAATCTCTCATTACAACAGAGGCTTTTTTGGACAGCCGCCACGAATATATTGTCACGTGACGACGGATAACTGGCGGGTAAGTTGCATATCGTTTAATAAGATCCGGCCAAGTACTTACAACATTTGGAGAATTCAGGATAAACACAAGGATTTTGGTGGCTTTGCATGTAGTTTAAACTGTTCTGTAAAAATCCAATACGCAAGAAGAATGGATGCGGCAAACAAGCAAGCCGTGAACTAAATGAGATGTTGTGTAGTGTTTGAGCATCTGCATTGTTGATGTTAATGAGTCAGTCAGCAAATCCTGGACCCATTTCAAGATCACTCGCAGGAGTTTGGGCGCAGGACCAAAAATAGATGTGAAAAGTCCTCACTGGTGCTTTGGACAAGCAGGGGCGTTCTGTAAGGCTCCAAGGGTTTATACTGAGGTCAAGCCCTGCAAACGATGATGATGATGGTGCTTGAGGAGGCCTAAGCCACAGCGAACGACTCGCTGATGAGATTTCTCCATCAGATAAACAAACAGGGATTTCCTGCACATGCACGAGAGCCAGACGTCGGTCTGACTGGTCGGTGTGCGAGTGTGTGTGTGCATGGCAGATATGAACTAGATCCGATGCACCAACCTCTCTCACAGACATCCAGCACATGGAATGAAAGCAGTATAACTGTGATGTTATTGCAGTACTCATAGGAATCCAGATCAATTATCAAGCACGTCCCACAGAGTCCGTCTGTGTTAGTCCGCTAGCCTTTCCTCACTCTCTCAATGCTCTGACTGTACTTGTTGCACAGTGTCTGTGTTTAAGGGGAAGACGTGGAGCTTAGATGTTAGGTCATCAGTAGGACAGAGGTGAACAGTGTGGCGTGTGCAGAGAGAAAACATAAAACAGCTACCAGTGTTCATAAGACATTCTTTGATAAGCAGCATGTGATTCCAATCACATTCCATTTTGAGTCATAATTGTTTCAGACGTCCCTGGTTTGATTCGAAACAGATGTGACACCTTATCAACGCCTGCTTGGCATCATGAAACATACAGTGTTTGTACTGTACAGGGATGTGTGGAGTACTGAGGTTTGGATGTTGGCAGAAATGCTTTAGTGAGCATCACTAACCTAATAATAAATACTTACCCTGAATGTAATGGTGTTTTTGAGTCTGTATAACTTTATCGCATGACTTCATTATGAAGTCATTCATAAATATTTCGCAGAGCAGTATGTGCTTTAGAACATCCATCTAGGCTTCTTGGTTGCTGAGATATACACACACAAAAAAGGTGTAATTTGGGCCATGTTTTCCTTGACCAAAGTTATTCAAAATCTAATCACCTCTTGGTATAAAGTAAGTCCCTTCGGCCACTCCCTTGTTTTCACACGGGGTCGCCACAGCAGATCCAAGGGGTAGCTGCATGTTGAATTGGCACAGGTTTACGCTCGATGCACTTTCTGACGCAACTTCACATCGCATGTATAAATGTGGCAGGGGTGGGATTTGAACCGGGAAGTTTCGCACTGAAACCAAGCGCACTAACCACTTGGCTACCACCCTCTTCTTGATATCTACTCGACTAATTTTTCGGTGATCTTTGATCAATCTAGGCTTTTTGGTTGTTGAGATATACACAAAAAGGAGTTTTCATACCATGTTTTCCTTGAACTTTACCAAACTACTACAAAACCTAATTGTGTATAGATACCTATCCAAGTAATACTGCTACTGAGTTTGATCCATCTAGGCTTCTTGGTTTTTGAGATATACATAGAAAGGTAGTTTTCCAGATCATGTTTTCCTTGATCTTGATGTTTACCAAACTACTCCAAAACTTATCACATCCAGATATCTATCCAAGTTACATTGCCAACCAAGTTTGAACAATCTAGGCGTTTTGGTTGTTGAGATATACACAAAAAGGAGTTTTCATACCATGTTTTCCTTGAACTTTACCAAACTACTACAAAACCTAATTGTGTATAGATACCTATCCAAGTAATACTGCTACTGAGTTTGATCCATCTAGGCTTCTTGGTTTTTGAGATATACATAGAAAGGTAGTTTTCCAGATCATGTTTTCCTTGATCTTGATGTTTACCAAACTACTCCAAAACTTATCACATCCAGATATCTATCCAAGTTACATTGCCAACCAAGTTTGAACAATCTAGGCGTTTTGGTTGTTGAGATATACACAAAAAGGAGTTTTCATACCATGTTTTCCTTGAACTTTACCAAACTACTACAAAACCTAATTGTGTATAGATACCTATCCAAGTAATACTGCTACTGAGTTTGATCCATCTAGGCTTCTTGGTTTTTGAGATATACATAGAAAGGTAGTTTTCCAGATCATGTTTTCCTTGATCTTGATGTTTACCAAACTACTCCAAAACGTATCACATCCAGATATCTATTCAAATTATATTGCCAACCAAGTTTGAACAATCTAGGCTTTTTGGTTGTTGAGAAATACACAAAAAAGGAGTTTTCATACCATACCTTGGTTTTTGAGATGTACATACACTGTAAAAGATTTCACGTTAAGTGAAAGAAAATAAGTTGTTATCTAGGTTAGATATTCCTTGTTGGGTAAACACCTGCATTAGTTTGGGTTGATTTATCTTTCATAATTGATTTAACTCATTCAGGTAGTTATTTGAATCTGAAATGGTCAGTTTTATAAACCTTTTGTTTCAGTTAAGTTGACTTGGAATTTTCAATTATTTAACTATTTAGGGTAGTTGTCTGAACTAGCAAATCTGTTTCATTTTAATTAAAACTGTAAGTTGTGTAAACCTTTTGTGTCAGTTAACTTGACTTGGATTTATTAATTGATTGACCTGCTTGGTTGTGATTTGAATTTGCACACACACACAGACACACACACTTAAATGAAATCGATTAATTTCACCAAGTGAAAGTTTTACCTCAGAAGAAACATGCGGTCGACGATGCCCTCCAACTTGCGTCCAAAATGGAGGAAGGGAAGAAAGGAGCACATGTTCACCTGCCCGCAGCTGCATTCCCACAATGCATTTCAAGAAAAGCATGATGACGCAGGCGTTTTTATCCCCAAAGTCAAGTTGACTTACATTTCTAATTCAGTTGAGATTGGATTTTCAAATTAGCATTTATTTTGTAGTTGAGACGTTTTTAACTAATAATTTCATGTTATTATAACAACCTCAGTAATCATGTGTTTTAATGACATAGAATAATATGTTAAGATAACAAACAGACAAAATCACAATTTACAGTGTAGAAAGGTAGTTTTCCAGATCATGTTTTCCTTGATCTTGATGTTTACCAAACTACTCCAAAACTGATCACATCCAGATATCTATCCAAATTACATTGCCAACCAAGTTTGAACAATCTAGGCTTTTTGGTTGTTGAGATATACACAAAAAGGAGTTTTCATACCATGTTTTCCTTGAACTTTACCAAACTACTACAAAACCTAATTGTGTATAGATACCTATCCAAGTAATACTGCTACTGAGTTTGATCCATCTAGCCTTCTTGGTTTTTGAGATATACACATAAAGGTAGTGTTCCAGATCATGTTTTCCTTGATCTTGATGTTTACCAAACTACTCCAAAACTTATCACATCTAGATATTTATCCAAGTTACATTGCCACTGAGTTTAATCAATCGAGACTTCTTGGTTGTTGAGATATACACAAAAATGAGTTTTTTTTTCAACCATACTTTCCTTGACCTTGATGTTTACCAAACTACTACAAAACTTATCACATCTAGATATCTATCAAAGTTACATTGCCACCAAGTTTGATCAATCTAGGCTTCTTAGTTGTTGAGATATACACAAAAACGTTTTTCAGACCATGTTTTTCTTGATTTTGATGTTTACCAAACTACTACAAAACCTAATCACATCTGCATACCTTTCCAAGTAATACTGACACTACGTTTGATCAATCTAGGCTTCTTGGTTGTTAAGATATACACAAAAAGGAGTTTTCATGCCATGTTTTCCTTGACCTTCACTGAAAAAAGTGAAACACAGTGCACTTCATTCAAAGTACTTATTTTTTTTTCATTTATTTATTTCATTCATTTAAAAGAAAAGAAAAAAAAAACAGAAAAGCAGAAATAAAGCATCACAATTACCAGAATGAAAAGGAGCAGAGAGAAGAACAAGTCTTATATTTTCTGTCCCTTTTTACAATACAATCTTTCAATATCCAGCGTCATTATTCAACATTATTTAACAGATTGTATTTCTTTAACTTGTCACATACCACTGACATATTTCATAATTATGACCATTATTTAATAGATTACATCTCTGACAGGTTACATTTTTAAACTTAAAACATTTTAAACATTATTAACAAATTACCTTTTTGACTGCCTTACAGCCCACTGAGTTTCATACTTACTTAATACATCTAGTTTAATACGTTTATTAAATAATTTAAGCGACCTTAATTCTTTAATTTCTTTGTTGACATTGTTCCATAATTTTACACCATTTACTGCAATACTCCATTCCTTTACTTTGGTTCTGTATCTTGGTTTTCTAAAGACTTCTATTCCTTTCAATTTATAACTACTTACTCTTTTCTCAAACATATTTTGAATGTTTGTTGGTAAAGCATTTTTATTAGCTTGGTACATTGTTTGTAATGTTTTCAAATTGACGAAATCACAAAATTTAAGTACCCTGTACTTAATGAATAATGGATTAGATGGATCAGCAGCAATCTTCCATTCCAGCTTATTAATTAATCAAAAACCCAGACAGAGCTTTAATTCATTTGAAAGCTTGACTCTTAGTCTTGTCCATCCAAATTGGAAGTCCCAAAAACCAGTTTTATTTGTTATTATCTATCGTCCACCTGGTCGTTACTGTGAGTTTCTCTGTGAATTTTCAGACCTTTTGTCTGACTTAGTGCTTAGCTCAGATAAGATAATTATAGTGGGCGATTTTAACATCCACACAGATGCTGAGAATGACAACCTCAACACTGCATTTAATCTATTATTAGACTCTATTGGCTTTGCTCAAAAAGTAAATGAGTCCATCCACCACTTTAATCATATCTTAGATCTTGTTCTGACTTATGGTATGGAAATAGAAGACTTAACAGTATTCCCTGAAAACTCCCTTCTGTCTGATCATTTCTTAATAACATTTACATTTACTCTGATGGACTACCCAGCAGTGGGGAATAAGTTTCATTACACTAGAAGTCTTTCAGAAAGCGCTGTAACTAGGTTTAAGGATATGATTCCTTCTTTATGTTCTCTAATGCCATATACCAACACAGTGCAGAGTAGCTACCTAAACTCTGTAAGTGAGATAGAGTATCTCGTCAATAGTTTTACATCCTCATTGAAGACAACTTTGGATGCTGTAGCTCCTCTAAAAAAAGAGAGCTTTAAATCAGAAGTGCCTGACTCCGTGGTATAACTCACAAACTCGTAGCTTAAAGCAGATAACCCGTAAATTGGAGAGGAAATGGCGTCTCACTAATTTAGAAGATCTTCACTTAGCCTGGAAAAAGAGTCTGTTGCTCTATAAAAAAGCCCTCCGTAAAGCTAGGACATCTTTCTACTCATCACTAATTGAAGAAAATAAGAACAACCCCAGGTTTCTTTTCAGCACTGTAGCCAGGCTGACAAAGAGTCAGAGCTCTATTGAGCTGAGTATTCCATTAACTTTAACTAGTAATGACTTCATGACTTTCTTTGCTAACAAAATTTTAACTATTAGAGAAAAAATTACTCATAACCATCCCAAAGATGTATCGTTATCTTTGGCTGCTTTCAGTGATGCCGGTATTTGGTTAGACTCTTTCTCTCCGATTGTTCTGTCTGAGTTATTTTCATTAGTTACTTCATCCAAACCATCAACATGTTTATTAGACCCCATTCCTACCAGGCTGCTCAAGGAAGCCCTACCATTATTTAATGCTTCGATCTTAAATATGATCAATCTATCTTTGTTAGTTGGCTATGTACCACAGGCTTTTAAGGTGGCAGTAATTAAACCATTACTTAAAAAGCCATCACTTGACCCAGCTATCTTAGCTAATTATAGGCCAATCTCCAACCTTCCTTTTCTCTCAAAAATTCTTGAAAGGGTAGTTGTAAAACAGCTAACTGATCATCTGCAGAGGAATGGTCTATTTGAAGAGTTTCAGTCAGGTTTTAGAATTCATCATAGTACAGAAACAGCATTAGTGAAGGTTACAAATGATCTTCTTATGGCCTCGGACAGTGGACTCATCTCTGTGCTTGTTCTGTTAGACCTCAGTGCTGCTTTTGATACTGTTGACCATAAAATTTTATTACAGAGATTAGAGCATGCCATAGGTATTAAAGGCACTGCGCTGCGGTGGTTTGAATCATATTTGTCTAATAGATTACAATTTGTTCATGTAAATGGGCAATCTTCTTCACAGACTAAAGTTAATTATGGAGTTCCACAAGGTTCTGTGCTAGGACCAATTTTATTCACTTTATACATGCTTCCCTTAGGCAGTATTATTAGACGGTATTGCTTAAATTTTCATTGTTACGCAGATGATACCCAGCTTTATCTATCCATGAAGCCAGAGGACACACACCAATTAGCTAAACTGCAGGATTGTCTTACAGACATAAAGACATGGATGACCTCTAATCTCCTGCTTTTAAACTCAGATAAAACTGAAGTTATTGTACTTGGCCCCACAAATCTTAGAAACATGGTGTCTAACCAGATCCTTACTCTGGATGGCATTACCCTGACCTCTAGTAATACTGTGAGAAATCTTGGAGTCATTTTTGATCAGGATATGTCATTCAAAGCGCATATTAAACAAATATGTAGGACTGCTTTTCTGCATTTACGCAATATCTCTAAAATCAGAAAGGTCTTGTCTCAGAGTGATGCTGAAAACTAATTCATGCATTTATTTCCTCTAGGCTGGACTACTGTAATTCATTATTATCAGGTTGTCCTAAAAGTTCCCTAAAAAGCCTTCAGTTAATTCAAAATGCTGCAGCTAGAGTACTGACGGGGACTAGAAGGAGAGAGCATATCTCACCCATATTGGCCTCTCTTCATTGGCTTCCTGTTAATTCTAGAATAGAATTTAAAATTCTTCTTCTTACTTATAAGGTTTTGAATAATCAGGTCCCATCTTATCTTAGGGACCTCGTAGTACCATATCACCCCAATAGAGCGCTTCGCTCTCAGACTGCAGGCTTACTTGTAGTTCCTAGGGTTTGTAAGAGTAGAATGGGAGGCAGAGCCTTCAGCTTTCAGGCTCCTCTCCTGTGGAACCAGCTCCCAATTCAGATCAGGGAGACAGACACCCTCTCTACTTTTAAGATTAGGCTTAAAACTTTCCTTTTTGCTAAAGCTTATAGTTAGGGCTGGATCAGGTGACCCTGAACCATCCCTTAGTTATGCTGCTATAGACGTAGACTGCTGGGGGGTTCCCATGATGCACTGTTTCTTTCTCTTTTTGCTCTGTATGCACCACTCTGCATTTAATCATTAGTGATCGATCTCTGCTCCCCTCCACAGCATGTCTTTTTCCTGGTTCTCTCCCTCAGCCCCAACCAGTCCCAGCAGAAGACTGCCCCTCCCTGAGCCTGGTTCTGCTGGAGGTTTCTTCCTGTTAAAAGGGAGTTTTTCCTTCCCACTGTAGCCAAGTGCTTGCTCACAGGGGGTCGTTTTGACCGTTGGGGTTTTACATAATTATTGTATGGCCTTGCCTTACAATATAAAGCGCCTTGGGCAACTGTTTGTTGTGATTTGGCGCTATATAAAAAAATTGATTGATTGATTGATTGATTGATCTCTAAAACCACTGTTGCTAATCACCCTTAAAGCCCTTTTCTGCAGAATAAACAAAGGTTGTATATAAGTTGTATATGTTGATCCCCAGATTTCTACACAATAAGTTAAATATGGGAAAATCAATGAATTGTACAATGTTAATAAACCATAACTATGTATTTAATGAATATTTTACTTTATGCAAAACAGCAATGGCTTTCGCTATTTTTCCCTTTATGTAATTTATGTGTGACTTCCATGTAAGATCTTCATCAATCATGACTCCTAAAAATTTCATTTCTTTTACCCTTTGTATATTCATTCCATCTATTCGTAATGACACATTATTTTATTTTTTTTGCTCTGTCATAAGCAATATGAAATTTGTCTTATTAATATTTAGTGACATTCTGTTTATATCAAACCAATGTTTAACCTTTTCCAGTTCTGTATTTATCACTTGTGCTACTTCCTGTATATCTGATCCAGAGTAAAACAGCGTTGTATCATCAGCAAATAAAATACTACCAAGCACATTAGATACATTCACAAAATCATTGATATACAAAATAAACAGTTTGGGTCCAAGTACCAATCCTTGTGGTACCCCATAAGTAATATTACACAATTCTGATTTGATATTATTTATCTGAACAAACTGTTTTCTGTTTTCTAAGTAGCTTTTTACCCACTGATGTGCAATACCTCTTATTCCATATTGTTCTAATTTGTGAAGCAATCTTGAGTGGTCAATAACATCAAAAGCCTTTTTCAAGTCAATAAAAATACTTACAAAATAGTCCTTATTTTCTATTGTTGTTGATATTTTCTCTATTAATTCCATAATTGCCATAGCTGTCGAATGTTTTGTTCTGAATCCATACTGAGCATTATTTAAAATATGATGTTTCTCAATGAATTTATCCAACCTTGTCACAAAAACTTTTTCCATAATTTTAGAAAACTGTGGAAGCAATGATACTGGCCTGTAATTAGAGAAATTATGTTTGTCTCCATTTTTATATAATGGAACTACCTTGGCAATTTTCATTTCATCTGGAAAAATCCCTGTTGACAGAGACAGATTGCAAATATAAGTGAATGGTTCAATAACAGTTTCTATTATACTTTTACAGTCATCATGTCTAAATCTTCATGGTCAGCTGATCTTTTGCTTACACAGTTTTTTTTACAATATATTTCTTATTTCATCTTTTTCCACATTGTCCAGGAAAATACTATTGACCGTATTTACAAGTGTATGTAATGTATCTTCTACTATTGGTTTATTTCCCACCAGACTTGATCCTACATTTGAAAAATAATCATTAAACCCATTTGCCACTTCTTTTATGTCATATATCTCTTTATTTTCTTTGACAAAGTAATTTGGAAAAGTTGCTTTTGCTCCATCACTTTCAATCACACTTTTTATAATTCCCCATGTTGCCCTCATATTATCTTTACTCTTATTTAATTGTTCACTATAATAATCTTTTTTGTTTCCTAATTATTGTCAATAGTTTATTTTTATATTTTTTGTATCTGTGTTCTGTTTCCTTTGTTTGCATTTTTAAAAAGCACCTGTATAAATAGTTTTTCTTTGCACAAGCATTTTTTTATTCCCTTTGTCAGCCATGGTTTATTTACTCTTTTCTTACTAATTTCTATTAACTTACAGTTTTTATTATATGATTTCATCAATATTTTCATAAATGAGTTATATGCTACATTAACATCACTGACATAAACGTCTTCCCAATTTTGATTTTTAAGATCATATTTTAATGCCTCTAAGGCTTTTACTGACTTATCTCTTTTAAAGTTTATAACGTTTTTTTTCTATTTTTATATTTAAATATTGAAAAGACTGGTAAATGATCACTAACATCTGTCATCAAGATCCCATTCCTGATAATTTCATCTGTTCTATTTGTAAATATATTGTCGATTACCGTTGCACTTTGCAATGTAATTCTGGTTGGTTTTGTTATCAAGTGGAATAACCCCAAACTATACATTGAATTCACAAAATCACTTATTGTTTGGCAACTGGAGCTTTCTATGTTAATGTTAAAGTCTCCACATATAAAAAGCGTTTTGTTTTTAATTTGATGGAATAACTCTATTATTCTATCTGTAAATTTCACAACACAAGTGTCTGGTGCTCTGTATACACAACTGATTAAAATATTCTTAGATGTTTCATGTACAAGTTCCACTTTGGTCTAATGGAAAATTGTGGTTTTCAGTTTAAATCTGCTGGACTCACTTTACAAAATCATAAATATACATTGTGAGAAACTAAAAAAAAAAATTAGCTGTAACAAATTACCTCAATTTTTTTAAGTTGATCCAAAGTAGCATTTTTTTTCAGTGTTTACCAAACTACTACAAAACCTAATCACAGCTAGATATCTGTCCAAGTAATATTGTCCATCAAGTTTGATTGATCTAAGCCTCTTGGTTGTTGAGATATACACAAACAAATTCTTAAACCAGGCTTTATCCTGTCGGTTACTGAAGCAGCCGCTGGTATAAAACTTGTCTGGAGTTATATGAGTGTTCAGAGCTCTGTAGTGCTGCTGACTATATTTTTCCTGTATTTTCAGCTCCATTAGTGGTAACAACAATGTAATGGTTATAATAACTGCTATTAGAATCTGTATTATTTTGAGTGTGATATGCAGATAAAAACAAAAAAATTAATTTGTGTTCAGCTAATGGACTGTAACCCGAATGCTCTTTATCCTTGTGATTTATTTTGGTGGCCAAACAGATTTGTTTAGACTGTGAAAACATCAAGGCCACAGTAGTTAAGGTGGTACAACTGCCAAAAGATACTGTCTGTAGATATCAGTAACAAACACTTTCTTTCACGATGGTTGGCAAGGAAAAGCATACACAGAGCTTAGTATCAAATTATGCTTTTCTCCGGCCCTTAATGAACATTTACGTACATAAAACTATATATATATATATATATATATATATATATATATATATATATATATATATACATATATACAACTCCTGGCAAAAGTATGGAATCACCGGCCTCGGAGGATGTTCATTCAGTTGTTTAATTTTGTAGAAAAAAAGCAGATCACAGACATGACACAAAACTAAAGTCATTTCAAATGGCAACTTTCTGGCTTTAAGAAACACTATAAGAAATCAAGAAAAAAGATTGTGGCAGTCAGTAATGGTTACTTTTTTAGACCAAGCAGAGGAAAAAAAATATGGAATCACTCAATTCTGAGGAAAAAATTATGGAATCACCCTGTAAATTTTCATCCCTAAAACTAACACCTGCATCATATCAGATCTGCTCGTTAGTCTGCATCTAAAAAGGAGTGAACACACCTTGGAGAGCTGTTGCACCAAGTGGACTGACATGAATCATGGCTCCAACACGAGAGATGTCAATTGAAACAAAGGAGAGGATTATCAAACTCTTAAAAGAGAGTAAATCATCACGCAATGTTGCAAAAGATGTTGGTTGTTCACAGTCAGCTGTGTCTAAACTCTGGACCAAATACAAACAACATGGGAAGGTTGTTAAAGGCAAACATACTGGTAGACCAAGGAAGACATCAAAGCATCAAGACAGAAAACTTAAAGCAATATGTCTCAAAAATCAAAAAATGTACAACAAAACAAATGAGGAACGAATGGGAGGAAACTGGAGTCAACATCTGTGACCGAACTGTAAGAAACCACCTAATGGAAATGGGATTTACATACAGAAAAGCTAAACGAAAGCCATCATTAACACCTAAACAGAAAAAAACAAGGTTACAATGGGCTAAGGAAAAGCAATCGTGGACTGTGGATGACTGGATGAAAGTCATATTCAGTGATGAATCTCGAATCTGCATTGGGCAAGGTGATGATGGTGGAACTTTTGTTTGGTGCTGTTCCAATGAGATTTATAAACATGACTGCCTGAAGAGAACATGTAAATTTCCACAGTCATTGATGATATGGGGCTGCATGTCAGGTAAAGGCACTGGGGAGATGGCTGTCATTACATCATCAATAAATGCACAAGTTTACGTTGATATTTTGGACAACTGAAAGGATGTTTTGGGATGATGAAATCATTTTTCAAGATGATAATGCATCTTGCCATAGAGCAAAAACTGCAAAAACATTCCTTGCAAAAAGACACATAGGGTCAGTGTCATGGCACAGGGTCAATGTCAACGAGCAGATCTGATTTGATGCAGGTGTTAGTCTTGAGGATGAAAATTTACAGGATGATACCATAATTTTTTCCTCAGAATTGAGTGATTCCATATTTTTTTCCTCTGCTTGGTCTAAAAAAGTAACCTTTACTGACTGCCACAATCTTTTTTCTTGATTTCGTATAGTGTTTCTTAAAGCCAGAAAGTTGCCATTTGAAATGACTTTAGTTTTGTGTCATGTCTGTGATCTGCTTTTTTTCTACAAAATTAAACAACTGAATGAACATCCTCTGAGGCCGGTGATTCCATAATTTTTGCCAGGGGTTGTATAAATATACTTGTATGTAAAAAAAAACATTTTGTCCACTGCAATTTTAATCCACTATACGTATAAAACGGACAAAATCTGTTATATGTATGCAACACATTAGTTACAGTCAGGAGTCACCAAACGATCTACGGAGAATCCCCAACACCAGCTAGGCCTACCTATTTTCCTTGATTAAACACTTGATCTTGAATAAAAGCTGCCTTATTTAAGTCCCGTGTCTGAGCACGGTTTGGAAAAAGTAAACCCCCAGTCTTTTAATCAAGGACCTACGGTACCCACTTTCCTCGAATCAGCGAATGTCAGTGCTGAACTTCATTTCATACCTGTGTTGGAACTGGACACACCCAGACTACTCTGTCCGGTACATGTGAGGGTTTTTTTAATCTGTTATGCAAAATCCCGTATAGACGGTGTTTATTATATGGAAAACTATACAAAAACATTGGGACTTTTGCTTTTGTCCAGTGAGTGCTAGTATCCAGTTTATACAATGATGGTTTAGGTGAGTTTTACTGTATCTGCATGATTTCAACATATGAGAATATTCTTTCCATTGCGTGACTTGGAAACATTCATTATTTGTTTTGTATGTCACCTAAATATATCCGTACTATTTGATATTTTGCTTTATTACAGCAGAACAAAGAATGGGTGGTTGTGGTGGGGCATGAGTGTTGGCACTGGGGGTGGATGGCTGCTGGGGAGTTGGGGGCCATGGTCTCCCCGTGGGGTAGGGTGTTGCCCAGATTTCGCTAGGGGGGGTCTCCCAATCTTGGGCTTTGGTGTTTGGGGTGGGGGTGGATTGTTGGCTGGGGGGAGTTTGGGGGGTCCTGCTGGCTGCACTGGGGTACTCTTGGGTGTTGGGGTAGCCTCATGTGCTTCCTGGCCAGGGGGATCGGGTCTCGCCTCACCCTCATATGGCTCAGTGCTTCCTGCCCACGCTTTGGGTTTGGTTGCAGTAGCTCATTTGCCCCTGTCCTTGCCACCGCTCGCTCCTCTCTTTGGGGGCCGTGGTCCGGGTGGTGTGGTTCTGGGCTCCCCCCCTTGTGGTGGGTCTATGCTGGTGCCCTGTGTGCTTCCCTTGGCTATGGGGTTGCTTCCTGTGCCTACGCGGGTGGGGGGGGTGGGGGGGGGGGTTAAGGCACCACCGGGCCATTCCCCTGGTGGTTTGTCGGGCTGCCCCGGTGGCTCTGGTGGATGCCCTTCCTTGCCCCTGTGCCCTTTCATTGCATTTTTTTCTCCTGGTTTCTTCTGGGGTCCTGCATCCTGGACGCATTTCCGTCATTGCGTGCAGTCGGCCATATGGCTTCTGACGTGGTCCATATCATATGGTAAGGTTCTGTGCTTTTGTCTTGGCCCAACACACCAGCCACAGTAGTGATCGGATATTTAGCTGGGTGTTTGGGGTCTCTGTGTGTTGATTTTTGTGTGTTTGTGGCCGTCACCACAATTCGGTTTTGGGTGCTCTTGTAGCGGGATGAAAGTCCCGGGTCCCAATTGAAAAGACGTTCCCCCTAGCTTGGCTAATGGGGAGTTCCCCTTTGGCTGACCTGGTAGAGGAACGGTCTTTTGTGCGAGCCGCGTGGGTTCGATCCCTACCATCGTCCCGGCCACGAAGGTCCTGCTGCTTCAATCTCAAGGGGATCAAGACTCTGGTATCCTTGATTAGGGTATGGATGCTCACTAATTAGACAACAGAATGTTGCTGTCACCACTTGTTCATGTGTGGTTGTTTGTCCTGGTAAGTTGTATTTTTGGGGCCCCATCTCCTCGGTGTCATCACTTCACAGTTATTGCCTTCACCACTTGTCTTTTGTTCTTGTCTGTCGTCATGTTGTTTTGGTGGTTGGCCCTTCCTGATAGAAGTTGTCGGTTGGCTTTGAGTAGGATGGTGTAGGCTGATCGAGAAGGGCGGATGGGGGTCAGACACACACACCACGTTCACTCATGCACCCTACTTACCTTCTGTCTTGCAAGAATAAATGACATATATGTGTATTAATGTTCATAAATGGTTGTGCCAGTGTGGCATTTACAATTACTATATATGCAGACGGGGGGGGATGAATCTCATGTGACATACAAGATACCAATTAAATGGCAAGGATCTATTTAGGTGTCACATGAGGAAATGGCAAATGAATCATCTGCCATTTGGCGCTCATTGATTCACTCAATCTGACATTCAGAGCTACATGGAGATCTCATGCTGTGTGACCAAGGGATTTTTTTCCACCCTCCCTCATTCATTCTGTACACACACCATTTATCCTTCCTCTCATGAGATAGCAACATTTATCACCACACGAGCTGTCTCCAAGTCCACAGGATCAGCCCATCACCTCCACAATAAACGTCAAGCTGTCATGATTTATGCACTTAATGGAATTGATTACACGGCTACAATGTCCCACAACATTGTAATTGCATGAGTCACTAACTGTCCTGTTTAATCAACTTGTTCGGTGTGTGTGTTTTTGAGCGCAAAGCTGCATTTGCTGAGAAACAGATTGGGAAACGTCTTTCCAGCCACCCCTTGAAAATGATACAGTTACACCTTTGTAAACTTTGTCATTAGTCTTTATGGTTTGGCCTTGAGGACTCTTCAAAGAAGATATTATTGAGTTGAGATAATGTAGCAGCCCCACTCCCTGGAACAAAGGCCATTGTCTGGTGTGTGCATGTGTATGTGTGTGTGTGTTAAATATCAAAAGTCAGGATGACTTGAGGTGTCGCAGACTTTTATCATATCTAGGAAGGACATACATAGACTTCAAAAGAGTGCATGCAGTAATGTTGCAAAAGCGGTGATACGATGCAGCTGGCGATCCAGGATGAAGCACTGAATAGGGAAAAAAAAATGTGTGGACTTTGTGGCACAAACACTGTCATTACAAAGTTTAGTCTCATTTCTGCAATGAGACACTGTACAAACAAAGAACCATTCCAATCAGTGAACTCGAACAGCTCTCCTTATTCCGACATCACATTGTAGCAGAGCAAACTCCTCCTGCACTTGGCCACTTGGTCAAACACTTGCTTTTCTCTTTACGGCCCTGTAATAAACCTGAAACACACAGGAAGCATCACATTTGCATCATGGCCACTATTTTGGTGTCTACATTAATAAATGAAACCTTGCAGAGCGCCAGCATGATGGACACATCCCAGACAAGTGTGTTGTTACCCCTCGAGAGAATAAGCCCGGTGCCTATGTTTTCACAAGTGTTGTGAGCAGCTAAAACAGACAGAAATATCATTTTAACAACATACCGGCAACTTCAAATAATTAACACCATGTCCTGGAGTTTATATGACTGGGAAAAACTCGGTTCAGGGGTCTCTGCTTGTTATTGAAGAGACTGGGTGGATGCAGATGGATGAGGAGTAGAGGCAGGAATGAGGCAATCAAATGTTTCACTTGAGGGAGCTTTGGTGGACGCTCACACACTTTGACACAGTGCACTAAGATCATTTTCCTCACCAGAAAATGAAGTTCCAGCACAGCCCACTCTAAAAGGTAATGACAGAAGTCCATCTGATTGGTTTAATTCACATTACTCCCAAACCACAACATGATTAATAGATTAAATACAACTCCTTTGTGCCCTGCGCCTTACAATGTGCTCAGATTGTGTACAATGTAAATAGACAGATGGATATGGATGGCCACCACACTTGCACGATGCGCTTCAGACTTGGGTTAGACTGTCAAGACAGGGCCCTTAAATGTCATTTTTTGAACTTTGCCTTACAGCTGCACTATGAAGTGTCCCTACAGTGGCCATCAAGACCACATTGGTCAGAATCCAGTGCATCCACCAACATGGGGAAAGCATATGCCAATGCTTTTCCATGATAATGCGCACACCCCTGCACCACGCATGTGTCCGTCAATGAGCCACACCAAGGCATAATGCTCACACCATTACAAAGCCATATTTTGCAAGAAGCCCATCGACTGTTGTATGCATCAGCTGACAAAAGATGGCCAAGGTCGAGATGGTTCTACTGGTCCGGTCTAATATGCAGGTATCACATGAGTCCATCCAGTTGACCTTTGGGCTCACCACAAATGAGTTTATTTGCTGAGCCATATAAGGTGACGGCCCTTTACAACCCTATTAATGCTGAGCAAAGACTATCTCTGTCAATAAGATTGATGTACCCTAGCTTATCGAGTGCTTCTGTTATCAGGAAAAACCTCCAGCAACGTACACGAGTCCCATTTGCAAACCTCAGACTTGAGACTCTTCGAACCCTCAAGGACGTTATCTTCTGCAGCATCAGCTGTTAAAAACTCTTATCATTGATTCGCTCCATTGGTGTCAGTGGTATCAGTGTTATTTTTTGATGTCAACCTATCGTTGTCATTGCCGTTAGAATAACAAAGGCACAATAAGCGCAGATGGGATGCGCTGGTCTCTGAACTCTGGTTTATAGCTGTCTGTCTCTGCAGCCAGTCCAAGGGATGATGACAGATGACTTTATTAGGGGAGTTGCATGGTCACAACTTGGAGCGGGGACTTTCCATTAGTCATCTAACTGAGCAATCATCATGGAAAATGTTTGTGAACACCCTCCTGACCCTATTTTTTGGTTGTTTTTGTATCGTCAAAGGCAGAATGTTCGCTTTGCCTACTCCGATGTCAACAACAAACACTATTTGGTGAAACGGACAGTGAGGCAAGACTAGGTTTTGGAGCGGTGTGATCATGACATTTATTTCTTCTTTTTGCTGCATGCAGTGGAAACAAAGAGACGATTTGGGGATATAAGAGGAGGGCGTACGAGGGGCGAGTTTGGTGAGAGGAAACTTATCTGTCCTTGGGCTGTGAGACAGAACACAGTACTGGCTTTATTCAGCTCCTCGGTCCCGTCGTTAAGGAACGATGACACACTCCCCTCAGCCCACATTAGTCTTCAACGCTGTGATTTCTAAAATAACATCAGTGTTTTCCCCAAGGCACGCAGGAAAAGAGAAGGTCTCGTTCAGTGGTAGTGAGCTCCATCAATGTTTTTAATTTTCACCACATTGAAGAAAAAAAAAGAATGGGGAAATGCGCCAAAATGGACAAAAATGTCCTCAAATTTGAAAAAGAAAAAAGAAAGAACCTGCTCCATTCCATGGAGGGTATACAGAGCATAAAGTGGAGGTGTGGAGGAGAAGGTGTGACGTCAGCAGATGTTAAAAGCCCTTGACCTCACTTATTCACTCTGACAGTGGCAGCTCCAGTGGCTCCACGCCACACATTAGCATTGTTAACAGTGTTATCTCAGGGCAGCCCTGCGCCAGATAACGAGCGCGGCTGCTGATGGGCCTTAAGTGAGCCAGCGACTGACTGCAGACGCGTCGACAGCGAGGGGAGCGTCTGTCCGTCTGTCTCTGGTTAATGACAGCAGACAGATAGAAGCTGAAACGACAGCTGTGAGTGTGAACAGTGTCGCTGTCCTGCTAATGTTGTTTGGATTTTGGGAGCCAGACAGAAATCTTAACTAAACAGGTCAAGTGAGCCTGAATACTTGACAGTGACCATAAGGAGGCGCAACACTTCATCGAACAATATGGGGTGCATTTCTGTCTGCTTTTCCATCTGATGCAGATGTTAAGAGCACTTTAATGATGCCTCACATTCACCAATTTACACACACACACACACACACACACACACACACACACACACACACACACACACACACACACACACACACACACACACACACACACACCAGTGTCAACACCACAACAACCAACTACACTTTTCAATTTCAATTTTCAATTTATTTTCATTTATATAGCACCAAATCACATAGAACAATTCACAAAACGAATATACAAGAAATGCTGTTGGTGCACAAGATAAGAGTGTCTCCAGCAAAAATACCACACCCGTCGTTGGATGGACGTGCACCTTAAACAGAGAAAAAAACTGAATCAGGGTGCAACTTGGGCAACCTATTCAAATGAAAAAATTGAAAAACTTACAAAACAGCAATTCACAAAAAATAATATATAACTGCAACAGAATTCAGACACATCTCACATATTTTCCATCACTGGCAGATGATCCAAGTGGGGGAAAACGCGGTACATTGTTTTTAACAGATATTATTGTTATTCTGACACTAAAGGCAGTCTCACGTGTTTGTTGTGTTTAGAGGCGTGTGTACCACTACCAGCTCAACTCCTCACGATCCGCCACAAACACATCACAAAACATCACATGGTTTGGGCGTACTGGTGAATGTTTTGATCATGTTCAAAACAGTAGCGGTTCAACTTTACTCATTGTGCGGTTGCCTCTCACATGCCATGTACACACGTTTGTGTCACAGGCTGGAAAGCACCAGATTTTTCAGGAACTCCAAATCCATGAAAAAAAAATGGGGTAAAAAAGAGACAAATAAAACAGGAACCTTAACCTTAAGAAAACCGCAAACATGCATTTCTGAATGTTGAATGTGAAACACACATTACATGTGCATTCAGAAAATTGTAGGAATATGCAGGAAATATTGCACTTTTCATATCATATCAAACATAATCTGTCATGAAAACATCTTGATGTAAATGCACTGACTTGGGGATTAAGACCAAACCCAAGAAACCTGTCTGATGGGAAACTGGACCAACTGTTCACAAACCCACCTCTTGCCCTCGCGTTTGCTTTACACAAACCCTAATCATCTGGTAATAATCACAATAAGGAATGTGAATAAAGACATCAAATATAAGATTTTTCCATAAGATTTAAATATCTGGATCTGACCTAATTCCTGTCAAAATGAAAAAAGACTGGTGCAATTGTTATAATCAAATCAATCAGAATATGTTGGCGCTTATTTTCCACAGACAGGAGGAATTTCATCACTTACGTTGAGACATATATCCCCATTCTCACATCCCAGAATCTCCATCGTTAGAGTCAGTTTATTAATGGGCGGTGCAGGGAGAGCTGGGAAACATGCAGGGCAGCTGATCTCAGCAGCACGGTTGGTGACCCCTGCCTTCCAGGGTCAGGGATATAAATTGGAATATTAAATTATAATAATTGTGACATGTGTATTGTGCAATACGTATCAGCACCCACATACCGTGTCGGGGAGGTTAGTATTCCATCCCCAGGCTGAAAAAGAAGCGAACGCTCGCTCGCATTCGATATGCTGCTGCCTTTACACAGCATGGCAGCTTTGCAGCACTGAGGTTTCATTTTGAGACAAGTAGGGGTCTCATAAGGCACCGAGAAAAAGATGGAAGGTCTTCCAAGCCCATTCTGACAGATGACCAAAGCCAAAACCACAAGGTTATGAAACGGACAGATTCCTGCAAATGTTTTGGCTCACAAAAAAAAAAAAAAAAACCTCTATCTCTGTCTATCTCTCTGCTTTTCACCCTGTTTCTGGACACGGTGGATCTTATTTCACACTTTTTCACGTCAGTGCATTTAAGAGCGATAGGAGGGGTCCCTATAAAAGACTTTCTGCGGATGTTGAGCTGTCAGACAGGCGTACGCGTTCTGCGCTCTCCAGTAACTTCCATGTGCGTTTCATTTCTCATCTCCTCCCTCCTCGACTGTCTGCTTTCCGCTGAGACTTCCACACAGTATACACGGGGTCCAGCCAAGGCTAACATGTATCTATAATGTTTTCGTCTCAAGCAGCCCCACCCTCCCCCGGGGGTGGGGGGGGGGGGGGCTGCTCTGGCTCGTTGGCACAGCGGACAATGTGGGCGTTGTGTGTTTGGAGGAGCTGGCTGGCTGTCCACTCGTAGATGAGTCAATCTGGGGCCACCGCTGAATGGCCGCCTCGAAAACATGCCGCTCCATTGATTAATATCTGGACTTCTTAATTGTTTTACCCATTTTTAAGTCTTTAAAGTTTGCATCTTTTCCTTCTTCTTCCCTATGTTGGATTTGTTCCCCCTTTCTCACTCCTCAGCACAGCATACTTTCTTTTATGGGCTTGTGTGTGTGTGTGTGCCGACATGAGAGCGTTCCTTTTCAGAGCGCTGACACCCGGCAGATTGAGACATCAGGCGCCTGCTCCGGCTGTGGTAAATTAGCCATTCTTCTCAAGGCCTAATTGGAAATCTAAATGTTTTGCAGGTGGAGAGAAGAGTTGTGAAGGAATACGGTCAGTTTGGGAAAGACGATCACTTTCCTCATATTTAATCCACTATATTTGACAAAAACACACTAAAAAACAGAACAACATTTCTCTGAAATCCTTTGTGCCATTCTATTCCCATCTTGAAAATGCAAACCAAACACTTTTAATGAGCAAACACTCAAAGTGTGGTAATTTAGAGGCAAATACATTTCCATGCATAATGAACCAACCACAAAAAAAATGAAAAAAGGGGATTAATTACAGCACCTACATTTACATAATTCAAAATAAAATATGAAACCAAAAATGCCACTAACGCTAATTGAGTAATTCATCATGGGAGCTTGTTGCTAAATGTTCTTCACTGCTTGAATAGTTTCGGCAAAATGAAAACATTTGCATAAAGTTAAAGATTGAGTCTCCCCAGTAAACAGCGAGAAATTACAAAATATTGGTAAACAAGAGGATTTCTGGCTGTAACGACTTTTCAAGTTATATTTTTTTGTCAAATTAAGTGCAGAAAAAAATCATTTTGGATGCATGGCAATCTGATGTGAAAATGCTGCGAAAAAAGTACGACGAAGAATATTTTTAGCTTTGAAATTCTATATAATGACAGTGGATTAGAATGATTTGCAATGCAAAATTTCCTGGCAAGCATCATCTCCAGCACCCCACAACAAGTCAAAGTGGTTTGACTTTGTTCTCTGCAGGCACACAGTCCTGTGAATCCGTCCGGAGGCTGGCCCGTGCACCGTTATGGGCGGTACTCCCCGTTGTTGGGGGCGAGTCGGAGGTGCTGGGAAAAAGCACTGTGCATTCACAGTAAATGAGGCCTTGTGAGTAACCGTGGAGAGGGTGCTTCTTAACTGATGAGCCTGCAGACAACTTCCCAGATCGTCCCGGCCACATGGAGACACCCACCGCGCCAAGACGTACTGCCGTCTTTGCACCAAACAGGAGCAACACCTCTGAATAGCTTCGTTTTGGCCTTGAAAACAAAACGATACACTATGAATTGAGTTTTGACTTCTTCTTCAGAAGAAGACCTGGGAGCAGCAGGTTTAAATATGAATAAATGTGACAAACTTCTGGTTCCTGCTTTTTAGCCGATGGCTGTTTATTTATCTATTTCAACTACACCCGAGGAGACAAAAGACACGCAGAATGGCCACTGACAGCCATGTCGAATATCTCTTTCTGCCAAATCTGGCAGTTTTCTCTCACTGCTGTCACTTGATGTCTTTATGTGAGGCTGAGAGTTCACCACGATGAAAAGGGTTGCGGGGGGAGATGGGGGTGGGGGAGCAAGCTGAGTGAGTGACCCCAACAGGAGGGGAGTATTAAAAGTAAAAAAGAGTGAGAGCGAGGGATGTATGAGCTAGAAAAGTAGAAGGGGCGAGGGGGCACCCCTGCCGGGTCCCAGGCATCTCGGCTGGCAGTCCCCATCTTGGCTTCAGACGTCTTTTGTCAAATAGGGGAAAAGAGGGTCTCTTCTTCACTTGGGCATGGGACAATAGATGTTTTGTCAGTCGGGGAGGAGGTGTCAGTGGGGGAGTATGGAGGGATGCTGAAAGAGGAATAAAGCCAAGGACCCATCTTCACAAGGGGTGGAGTGGCGGTGGTGGGTAGCCCTTTGGGACTGGGCAGATGTTGAAACGAGGATGATTTATTAGCCTTAGTGTCCTTGGTGGCACTTGGCCACCATCCCAGATTTTGGAGCGAGTGAGTGACTGAGAAACATGGGGAAAAGAAGGAGGAGGAGGAACTGGAGGGGGGGCTATGTATCTGAGACATCTTAATACCTTCTATGGGCATGGGGCACTTCTTGATCTCCGACCGTCATGGTATTTTTGCCCGATTCACTCCGAGAAAATAACTTGATTGGGAGTCATCTGCATCACTGAGCCGGGCCATGTTGCTGTGCCCACCCCCCCCCCCCCCCAAACACCCCACCGTCGCATCACCACCATCCCTCCCATTCGTATATAAAACAACAAATTACCAAATTAACATTCCGAACAGCCCGCGGTTTGCCTGGGCAGAGACTTCACCAAACCTGCCAGCCAAATACCCAATAAAAAAAGGAAACTCGAGGTTCTGCAAGTGCCTGTGACTGTGAGTTTGTGTGCCATCTGCAAAACAAGAAGTGACTTTTCACCCAGAGTCGAGGTAATTGGGAGGTGTCACATGTTTTAAGTCACAGCATGTCATCCTGCCGCGCCACCCATGAAGACTCATCAGCGTACTTGTGTGACACAAGCTGCTGAATCCAACGTGAGAGGGAAGTCGGACACATTCCTCAGTGTAACTCTTCCTTAGCAGTTTCCAGTTTTTAAATCCTCCAGCACGTCTTGATTTCTTTCTTCAAACCGCTGCTCCTGACATCCACCCTACCTCTCAAAGCTGACCTCTACATTTGTTTCTTTTTTTGCCTCTTTCTCTGTTTTTTAGTCTCCTTCCCTCATTCCTCCCAGCAATATTTAATCTTGCAACTTGTTTGTCCACCCCATTTCCCAGCCCGCCGCTGACAAAGTGTAGGAGGGTTACTTAAAGTAGAGGGGGGAAGTTTGGACAGCTTTCATCAAGGGTACCCAAGGGGAAGATTGATTGGCAAAGTAATTTACTGCCCAGTGTCCATTCTGCACTCCTTCTTCTCTTCCTCACCCTCTCTCTCTCTCTCTCTCTCACTTTCTCCCTCTTCTTGGTTTGTCTATCCATCTATTCATTCATCTCCACTTTCTTACTAATCCATACCTACTGCCTGGAGGTAGAACTGTCGATGAGGGTGGTAGTGAGCGTTCAACATGATATGCAGTTACAAATGCAATTGAGAGGGCAGAGTCACTGCAACCACTGGAACAAAATAAACCAAAACAAACAAACAAGCGATCTGCCACACTAAAGGAGTAGTTGACTGAATGCATTATTTATACTGTATGTGTGGTGGAATTCTTTTTTTTTTTGTGGTGAAATAACTGTTAGCAAAATGGCCATCCTCTGTGCATTTAATTTACAAAAATGATGTATAAAAAAATAACATTATTTCCTGTTGAAGATACTGGATCAGAATTATTTTCCTTCATAGACATCTTGATGTTGTGTGTTACTGCTGTGTCATTTTATTGAAGTCCATAATCTAGTTTAAGAGTAGCTGCACTTACAAAGTCAAGAATCATAAAGTAAGATACTCTTATTAAACACAAAATTTCTATTATTTCCCCTTGAAGACATCTGATCACAATTATTTTCCCTAATGGTCGTCTTCACATTGTGTGTTACCACTGATTGAAATTCCACTGCAATCCATAAACTACTTTAGGAGTTGCACTTACAAAGTCAAGTATCACATAGTAAGCTGCACTCATTAAACACAAAATTCCAATTATCTCCCCTTGAAGATATAGTATGCAACTTATTTTCCTTCATGGACATCTTTGTGTTGTGTGTCTCCACTATGTGAAGGTTCATCCACTGAGATCCATGAACTGGATTAGGAGGAGTTGCTGTTAAAAACTCAGGTATCATACAGTAAAATGCACTAATTAAACAGAAAATTCCACTTATCTCCCATTGAAGACACCTAAACGGAATTATTTTCCTTCATAGACATCTTGACCACTTGACCACTTGACCTCTTGACCACTATGTGTCATTTTATTGAGGTCCATAATCTAGTTTAAGAGTAGCTTCATTTACAAAGTCAAGAATCATAAAGTAAGATACTCTCATTAAACACAAAATTTCTATTATTTCCCCTTGAAGATATAGTATGCAACTTATTTTCCTTCATGGACATCTTTGTGTTGTGTGTCTCCACTGTGTGAAGGTTCATCCATTGAGATCCATAAACTGGATTAGGAGGAGTTGCTCGTAAAAACTCAAGTATCATACAGCAAAATGCACTAATTAAACAGAAAATTCCACTTATCTCCCATTGAAGACACCTAAACGGAATTAATTTCCTTCATGGACATCTTTGTGTGCGGTGTTACCGTTGTGTGAAGCTGCTTTATAATCCACCAAACGGTTTTGGAGAAGTTGTTGTTAACATAGTGATGGACAGACAGACAAAAGGACAGACAGACTGATCCCAATGAAAAAAAACCTATCTGGAGGTTGATAAATTCTATTTTTTTTGACAGCTAGGACATTGTGTGCAACATGTGTAGACCACAAGCATGAGACTGCAGGTCTGGGGGGCACGAGTTTTTGACGAGAACGAGAGGAAGGGTCATCTATCATCGAGAGACGGCTGGGGGTGGCGGGCGGGGGGCGTTCAGAGGAACAAGAGAAAAGAATAAAAGGAGGAAAGAGGTTGAAGGGTCAAGTCTCCATCACTCTCGCTCTCTTCTGTTCTCTCACTGTCAAATTCATGGTGACTGACCACTCAGCAGCGTCCACTTCAGGCTCACAGAGGCGGTTCTCACTCACTAACCCGTCCACCCTCCCCCCGGAAACTTTTGTTCCGTTCATTAGTACAACAAATACATACAGATGCTTGTGGAAGGAGGATTTCTTAAGCTCATGCTCTCCTAAACGACTGCTGATGTGGAGACAATCTGCCTCTTTGTAAACAAAAAGCGCGCCGAGGAGCTCAAGCGAGAAGTCGTCTCATTATTCAATGTAAACGCGGACAGTTAAATGTTTAAACAGACTATTAGTGATAGGATGTCCTGTGATTTCCTTTACTTATTTTCAGGTTAATCATGGAAATGGGAAGGGGGGGGGGTTGAAATGCAGAAAGCGGTGAAGTAAAGGACGCTGTTGAGTGACGGGAATTTGACAAGCGCTCGTGAGACACTTAGAAATGCTGCATGCGCCAATTTTAAGCCTCTGTCTAAAACGAGGGAATGTTAAGTTAATATGTCTGATAAACGCGCTTCCAGCTGACGTCAGCATCAACTGGCCGTAATCAAGAGTAACTCCACTAAGCAAAGTCCTTCCTCTCAGCACCTTCCTGTAGGTTGGGGTTAATGACGTTTGGCTGTGTGATGTCCATCACAACCTCCACATCAGCAAAAATCAGGGCTGCAAAACATCCATTATCCTGCTTCACCAAGACATGATGAAATAACTTCACCCCCCCATGTTTGATGGGAAGAAAGGAGGCTGAGTTGCAGCCGAGGTTAATGACGAACACGAGAGAAGGAGTATGTGTCTGTGTGGGGTGGCGATGAATGGCGAGAAGAAAAGAAGATGGATGCAGAGGCACAAAGCCTGGCATACAGCTTTGCCTTTGGCCCCCGTGACGACTCCATGCAAACTTTTTTTTTCCTTGGACTCAATGGCCTATTTTCTCATGTGCCTCCCATGAATTATGGAAACGGCCGCTGCATCCCTCAAGAAGGAAGGAAAAAGAGACAGAAAAGAGAAGAGCAAAATGCCTCCTCCTCACTTTCTTCTCTCTCCTCTACGGTTCCTCAGAAGACGCTTTCATGTTGGCAGCGTGGGCCTGGATTTCGGATCTGCAGCCATGTGAAAGGATGGCGGTGGCTGGTGGGTTGGTAGAGGGGGAGGGTCAGGGCACAATGACATATACGAGGAACCGAGGAGGCAAGCAGGGAAAGAATGCTGGCCTTGTTGTTGGACGGTTTGACATTGATTAATGAGAGAGACAGAAAGAGAAAATAAGAAGCAAGGGGTGGCACGGCTGTCAGATGGGGGGGGCAGTGAGAGAGTTCGGAAGAGCCTCGGGGCTACGCTGCTGATCAGGAAGCAGGAAGAAGAGTAGCTACAGTGCAACAAGGAACACCCTCCATTCAAAGAGTACGTTGGATGGTGCCTGGTGAAACTCTGAGACTTTAGCTCAAGGATCAACCGTCTAGTCTCACACATGTAGGCGCACACGATTCAACGTATGTCCCATCAATTCTCATCCATCAAAGTGCTTCTAAAATGCCTGCCATCATCGTCATTGTCATCAGGAGCCGAGTCGCTTCCCCATGAGGAGCTCAGCTGTTCTATAACAAGTTAAATAATCCATCGTTGCAGTGAAGAACATGCAAAATGGGTGGCGCACAAATTGTTGGGCTGCCAGTTGCAGTACGTAGTTAAAGCTTTGTTTGCGTGGAAACAGAATTGTTGCCATTTTCAAAAAGTGTTCCGAGAACACGGCACTGTTTCGAGAAATATCTGCAAACACACAACACCACTGAAAACGCTGTAGTATATCTGCCAGGCCTGTATGTGGGGCTGTAACACTCCAACAAAGAAATGGAGAAGAAGACATGGAGCCTGCGCATAAAGCTTGCATGGTGTATACAAGCACAGAAGAAGAGGAAGAAGAAGAAGAAGACATTGTTTCACAAAAGTTGCTTATTGGTTGAACACATGAAAATGCAACGGCAGCATTTTGAGATTTATAAACTCTGGGACCCGTTTTCAAAAAGTACTGCTTTCGGGCTCCAAAATACCATTTTGTCTACACAGAAATGACATTTTGGAGCCTGAAAGCAGATACAATACAAAACTTTTGCGTACATGCTTAACTTGTTTCTGAGTGGACGGGCCCTAAGAGAGAGGGGGAACCCTCATCCCTACAACCAAATAATAGAGTTGACTTGGCTGACACATTTTTAATCAAACACTACAATTGCCACACCTTCCTTATGAACCCAATGGACACGTGTTTTAGCTGTACAAGTCAAAATTTAACATGTAGTTGTAATATGTTAGTTGTAATATGATACTGAATGGTATAAATTGAGGGTGTGCCAATCTTATATTTCAGGTCGGTATTGGTTAAAAATTTAAAAAAAATTAATGGGAATTTAAGAAAGAAAATCTTACCTAAGTCCTCTACTGCACAGCTACCTGGTTACCTTTGGTAACCAACAATTATCTATAAAATGAGAAACATTTTTGACATTTTTGACATTTTTGCAGATTAATTTTCTCGGCTGCCATCTGGATGGTGTTATGCTTTACCTGTGTTGAACACCATCCTTCAAAGTGCTTTATCCTGCCTGCAATTTGCTTGTTACATATTTTCCAGAATATAAATCCAGTGTTTTTTTTTTTTTCTGGTGCGACTTATAACTCAAAATATCACACATTCATTGTTAATAAGAATAACTATAACTAATTATATAGAATTTTCACAGGAAACAAATCAAAATAAACTCTCGTTATGACACAATAAATGTCAATAATAAATTGTGTTTCAAAAATGGAGAAAATAATACAGAAAAAAACTATACACTGGTACAACTTATATATGGGTTTTCCTCTTGAACAACCCATATATATAAGTCATGATGGGTCATTGAGTCATGATGACAGCTCTTTCCTTTTGGGGAGTAGAATAATCAGTTCACAGATGGAGAGGATGTTTTGTTTGATGGCTACATTATTAAAGTTTATCCATATCAAGTGTATTTACTAACAGATTAGTTTTAAGAGAAGGAAAATGGTATCAGGACAGTACTGGTATCACCAGATACTAAAGGTTCTGGTATCAGTATCAGTATCAGATACTGTATGTGCCTTCCCTAGCATAAATACATTCAAATAAATTTTCTGCTACTTAATATTTGAGAAACATGCTAGTTAGCAATGTAGCTAACCCCTTTAAGGAAAGAATGACTTAATATGAAGCTAACAGCTAGTTATTCTGTAGCATGGTCAACAAATAGCTTGCTGAGCTCATTTGTACTCAAATCATGATGCATAAGGTTTATACAAAGTTTGTGATTTTTGTTTTTATTTAAAAGTTTGTAGTGCTATGAAATAATGTGAATGGTGATTAGCTCCATAGATAGCATAGCATGAAGTCACAACAAAGCTTCCATTGCTGCATTTTGCTCGATTTGCCAATGACTTGTATCAGGTCTGCGCAACATATTTTGGTGCTACGCGTTGACTCGTCCACCACACCAGAGACCTGCCTTGAGACTTGGATGGCAAACAGCCAGGCAGACGTCCAGTCCATCCCCACCTGTGGAAAGTACCCATGTAACTACCCATTCAAACTGGTGCAGTACATTTTAAAACGCAGTATTTACAGCCTCTCTAAAGTTGTTAGAGTTCTCATTGTTTGTTTTTACAATGTGGAAACAGTGGAATGGAACCAAATCTCCATTCTCCAAAACACTTCATGTATTTTTCATTTTTGGAATTGTCATTCAGTGTCGACACTGACCGAGCCCCGTTGACCTTTTCTACACCAGGCGCTACTTGAAATTGCCTCAGTCTCCAGCCAAGAGTGATTTCAAAGCCTCTCCTGGATGTCCTAGGACCCTTTGTCTGGACTATCGTCTATAGGTAAGCAGAGTGCGCGGCTCCCTCCCCGCCACCAGCCTCTTCAAAACTCTGCACAATAGCCAGATTTCCTCCCAATTTGCTGGGAGAGAAAATGAGGCTCAGGAACTGCTTTCAATAGCTTTGAATGGTGGGCCTAATTCAGACTCAGTCTTTCGGCCTGTCACGCCTCGACCCCAACGTTAGCTGGGCTGACTCAGAAACTCCAAAGTTTGCCTAATGCCAGACTTTAACCTTGCCCATGTTTGTGGCTTGTCAGAATAAAATCTAACAGCTTGCTTTTATAATCATATAAAATGCAAAATGTTAATCTCAGAACGTTCCCACTATAAACCGCACACTTCCCCCAACTGGCCATTACAGACTGTGGCGTGGAAAAAAGGTAACCTTTCCTTCTCTCACCTCAAAGTGACCACTGCCTCTCAAACATTCATAGAATCGTAGAATGAGCAGGTTTTAGAGTTTTGCTCCACTCTTGACTGTTTGCACTTCCTGACCTTGCTGCCCCAATTATGCAAACGCACACGTCCACTTTGCATATTTCAACTTCTTTCACTCCTGACACTCTTAAGGTTGGTTTTAATCAACCGCTCTTTGGTTGCACACACAAATATTTCCGCCAGATTCTACGAAGACGCCCACCTTGCAGGTCCAAGGATGGCTATTAAAGCAATCACCAGCTTTTTCAACTCTTTCAAGAGTAAAGCGCTCACATGGGGATTCTGATTTGAATTATGCAAAGAGAGAAAAGACACGGACGCGAAAAGGTACAATGGAAAAGGCCGAGGTGCTTTCCTGACACACCAAGGTGGAAACAAACAAAACCTGGAGCAGCTCACGAGAGTCGACAAGTGACTCCTGATGACACAAAAGGAACTGAAAGAGTAAGAAATGTAAAGATTAGTCTAAATTCTCAGCCCTGATCTTGGGGCCTGATGAAGCTTTAGTGAAGAGGGTAGGACTGAAACGGGACCACACACAGCCGTACATGTGTGCAGGTACGCGAGCGTGTCCACATCTGTGGGATCAGCTTTCCCCGCGCTCCTTCAGGGACGAGCATGTGAAAGAGACAACAGGAGAAACTCAGAGAGTCAACACTTTATTTCAAAGTGAAGTTTCATCATGAACAAAGTGCATGATTTCAGTCAGATATTATCAAATGAGGAAAGACTTTCCATTGATTTAAATTTATTTGCTGACTATCATCAAATGGAATCTAAATTGCCGGGGAGTGAACATATCACCTTTCTTGTTCAATCAGTGGGTTACAAACATTTACAAAAGATTTGCAGTTTTGTGCAATAATATTAGCCATGATTTTAAATTGTGAAGCAAAAATGCTTTAAAAATAATGAAAAAAATTCCAAATAAATGAATGAATAAATAAAAATAAATTTCATATAATTTACAATAACAAGCCCTTGCCTTTAAAACAGAATTATTCCACTGGCTTATAAGAAACATTCATTATTTGCTGATTATTATTCATATTTTTTTTTTTAAATCATGCATTGGGCTATAAACCAACGACGTAAATAATCTTTTCTTAAGCTGCATGTTTCTTAATCTCCTTATTCTGTCTCTTACTTGAATGCACCACTTTCTTTAATAAACAAGCAATATGCTCTTTAACATTAAAATATTTTGTTTATATTATTTTCAATATAATCATTATAAAATTGCAAATACCATATTTTTCAGCATATAAATTGTCCCTTTTCTGTCCCTGGATTATCAGATCATTATTTTGGGATTTTGTGCATTGTTAAAATGTGCTTCTTATTATTGGCATTTATTCTTTTGTTATTGAAGTTAATTTTGTTTTGTGTTTTTATTCCTGGGAAAGTCTGAAATAAATTGCTACTATCATTATTATTATGAATAACAAATGCATGATTTTTCAGTATCTAAGTTGCACCTGAGTAATAAGTTCCACAACCCCCCAAACTAGTAAAAAAAAACAAGTGCAACTTATACTTCAGATTTTTTTAAGAGAAAAACATCAAAAATGTTTTCTCTTAAAAAAAACACACACACTTTGGCACTTATGAACACTTCACAAAGTGATGACAAATACGAGATAATGGTTCCATCTGTGACAGTTTCACGCGCCCCTTTGTGTGAAGAGATGGACATCCTGAGAACAAGCCTGCCCTGCGGAGAACATAATCACGGCCCTGTCGTGTCCGGGTTAAAAGCTCACTGCTGGGTCTTCTGGCACTAATGCAGCGTCACACTATAGGGGTCACATTAGCCCCGGACACTTCACTATGCATTTCTGCAGAAAGAAATCCAGTCCCCATTAGCAGCCACCGGTGGGCTGCGATGGGAGCCTACCTGTGATGGCCTAAATGAGTCACTTAATGATAGCCGTGCTGCAGAGAAGGAGCGCTCAGACAAAGAAATACTGATTGGATACCGATTTAGTGTGAGGGTCAGAGGAATATGAGTCAGGTTAACAGATCGGCTCTGTCACTTTTGTCACTTCAGGAATAGCAGGAGTCCAGCATTTGAGTGGATAATTATTACAGGTTGTATACTTTCAAATTGTTGGAGTAACTTAGCGCCGCTCGATTAATAGTCATGCTGCTGCTCGTGCTGTAAAACTTAACGCGCCATCAAATTTAGACCACCTGATGTTGTAGAATATACAATAAGCTTAGCATCAAATACCTGTATAAAAACATTAACCTTGATGATTGCTGAAATATGCATTATTCTCTTTGTATAGCCAGGGGTGTGTTTGCTCCATTTGCTCCCACTTTCTTTTCAAGCGGCCATGAGTGTTTGATGTTTTGGCACATTATAACCTTTGGATGCATGTGCAGTTAGTTGGGATTGTTGCAAGACTGATTTATACATGAGTGGAATAATTTCAACAGTAGTACTTCTAGGATTTATTATGTTTTCATTTGCAATTTTTAAATATTATTTTGCTGTTTTGTTGTTTTTTGTTGTTTGTTTGGGGTGTATCTATGTTGTTGTCATCTTGTCTGGGTTTCATTTGCAAATGAGATTTTAAATCTCAATATGATTTTAAGCCTGGTTACATTTTTTAAGAAATATGAAGATTTTCACATAATTGAAGGCAGTGGTTGCTTGTTCTTACTTGGAAATACAGCTGGAAAAAAGGCATTTACATGCCATACCCATCTGCAAAAGTAGGTAGTGCCAAATACCCAGAGGTGTCAAGTAACGAAGTACAAATACTTCGTTACTGTACTTAAGTACACTTTTTCGGTATCTATACTTTACTCCATTACTTATTTTTCTGCCTACTTCTGACTTCTACTCATTACATTTTCACACAAGTATCTGTACTTTCTATTCCTTACATTTTTTAAACAAACAGCCTCGTTACTCTTGGCTTCAGTTTAATGTTTATATATATATATATTTTTTTTTTTTTCCACGTCATGCGCCTGTAATCAACTTTTCTGCAGCACGGCTTTGCTTTGAACCGTGAACCAATCGAAACAGTGGTTCGCAGATTGAAGCAATGCTTCGACCTATCGCTTCGTTTATTCTTTCGCTTAATTTTCCCCCGCTAAAACCCTAAAGAGCATACTTCTGTGAGTATTATTTACCTTTTCTATGTTAAACCGACCTGTTATGGTCTTCTGAAACAGTTGATAGATGTATTTTATAACTGAAAAACGGGAGCGACGCTAACGCGTTAGCATGTCTATGGCATTTTCAATGTTAAAACTTAGCATGAAGCAGTTCCAGCTGTCTTCACGCTCGGGTGCATTTGTTTTCAAATTGTAATATTTCTTAAATTTATTTTTGTTTATATATTAATAATCTAATGATTATTATATACAATTTTAGAGAAAGAGGCAAAAAGAACCTGAATAGAAACACAACAGAAAATATAAAAGCAATGAACATACATAAATAAATGTTTCCTGTGAACACCTACTTGTAGTGACTCTTACACCTCCATTTCATCCCTGTCTTAATGACAGTTTGTTTCGGTCAAACCATATTTTCAATTTGTTAATTTCTTCAGTGATTTCCGCCAGAACTATCTGCCAAACTAGAAAACTGCTGCATCCTAGTAAGAGCAGAATACTACGGGAATGAATTTGAATAAGGAAAGTTGTGGTTTTTTCCCCCCTTCACTAAATGGATGTTGCACTCACTGCAGTTTATTGTCTGGAATAGTCCCAGATTGCATTTCAGAGCTTCTAGAATTGAAACATTTTCATGCAGGTGGTGTTGGGGGGTAATTTTGGGTTTCGGGTCTTGGGCCACATGTAGAATGAATCAGTTTTTAAATTAAGCTTTCAATTCATATAGTGGCATCTACCTTTTTTTTTTTAAAGGTTACTTTATACTTTTATACTTTAAGTAGGTTTTGGAGCACATACTTTTTCACTTTTACTTGAGTAAAGAGGTCAAGTTGATACTTCAACTTTTACCAGAGTGTTTTTAAACTGCAGTATCTGTACTTCTACTTAAGTAACAAATGTGTGTACTTTTGACACCACTGCAAATACCTGTGACTGTACCTCTCAGTTCTGAAAGCATGACAGAAAAATACAGTGATTGTTCCAAAAAGAGAGGGCCTCAAAAACTGGATTATTTAATCAGCAACTGAGGAGAAGTTATGATGCAAAATTTAAGCTCATGGTGATAAATGAAGTAGACTTATCAAACAACTCTCAAGCATACAAGAAATATGGTGTGACAGAGTAATGTTAGAGGATGAGTCTTAAAAATTCTGAAAGTCTGAAAAACTTATTGTGATCCTAAAAGTGACAGTGTATTAGTTCATGATTGAAGAAAAAAAATGTAGGGCTGACCATGAAATTTGCATTTATAGCTTTATTTTCCAAATAAAAGCACTTTCTTTATAAAAAACAAGAAAAAAAATGTGCCAGAAAGTCTTTATCCAAAAAATATTTCTTCAAAAAGGGGAAGCCGGGGATCATCTGATAACCAGTAGTTTTTATATTAACGCTGGTCTGTGGTTTGGTGAGCACTTGAACCTCTTTCTGCTTCAGTGCTGCAATGCTTTTAAACATTTCGCTTTTCACTTACAAAGCAGCTGCACCTCACACGTATGGGTAAAAACCATCCATTAGCTTACTGTACTGCAGGTTTACACCAAGTATTTCATTTGATGCTTTGAGACACAATCAGTCTGATATGAAAACAGTCCAGAATAAACATGGTTCTAATTTCTGCTCAACATCCAAGATGCCATTTCCATCTGAATATTAAAACCACCATTTGTGTTGCATTTGAGATGTCCATGTTTGCGCCTCTTCCCCGGCCTGTATACGATGTGCTCTGCACAAGAACACCAAACAGATAGATTTCAGTGCATAGATATTTTCCAGAATTCTTCTCTACAATCGTACAATAGTGGCTGAGTCACACAATACAACAGCCAAAATCACCCAAACCGGGACAGAAATTCAGATTCCTTTAATCTCTACCAACAGCAGAGCATCTTCCACTCCTCTATCTATCTTTGTTTGCTCATCTCGAGTGTTTCATCTTCTACTAAACCTATTTTCTGTTATGACCTGATGCCATGAAATCAGCAAAACTAAAGCCTCTGTCACATCATGACAGATCAAGAAAACATGAGGAATTGAAGCGAATTTTGGATATCCGTTTTTGTCTTGCAAAGGTACTTTTCCCATTTGTTAAATGGGTTCCTTGTCAGCTGATGTCTGCTGCTGCAGCTTTACCATTGACTGCATGTTTATTTACTGTTTTATCCTCTACTTTTTTTATTTTTGTCTTTTTACGCTACTTATGCATTCATATCTTGTGGCTGTCGAATGCTCCAGACCGGGATTCTGATTGGTCAAAGCTCCAACGCGTGGTGTGAATTCAGCACCAGGGGAGAGAGGACAGTTCCCGACATGCAAGCGCGGCTGTTCATTTAGCCGAGGTCAGTCACTGAAGAAAAATCACGGCTGTGTGCGTTAATATCTGAACATCAGAGTGCACGCGCCGGATGTTCTTGGCGTAAAGGCCCCACAGAGAGAGTTTGCTGTCCTCACTGTTGCAGTCGCACAAAACGCCGGCACAGCGCACGAGCATAGTGAAGAGGTATGATGTCAAGATCCCTGAGCGAGCCAGGTTCTGTCCACATTTGTGGTGAATACATGTCTCATGTGAATACATGTCTCAAAACTGGTAAAATTGTTCTTCATGTTGCCAGTGAAAATGGGACGTCATACATCCATAAGAGCCCCAAATCCAGTGAAGACCATCAAATTACGGGATTTTGGCACTTGACAAAATTTTTAATATGTAACTAATCCATTAGTTCTGTCTGTCACAGTGTGACAACACCTTAAATGGACAGCAACTAACCGAAGATAGTCATGCCTACTTCAAGTGTTTGTTTATGCCTAAAAATGCAGCATCAAAGTGAATTGTGTTCATCGCATCGAACATTTAGAACTAAACTGTGTAGACATCCCAGAGATTAGTGTAGTATGGTGTCCTCTCAGAGGGGTCTGGGAAGATCAGCTGAGTGTGTCCCTGCAGCAGAGATGAGAAGAGGGTAAGTGAGCCATGAGGAGGAAGCCAGAGGGTGAGTGGTGATCTGCAAGATGATACCCTGCTACCTTCTTTGACCCCCCCTGTCAGGCCACTCTGTTACCTGGACAAGATGGGGAGTATTAAGTGGCTCGCTGTCCCACTAGGTTGAGTTGCTGATCCGCTAGCCAGCAAGGAAAGCCAACCCCTACTCCCATCTTCACTTCAGTGGGAGCATTTGTTTTGATTTTTGTCCTCTCGTTCTCACAGACAAACCTGAGAGGACCAATTTATCTGGGATAGAGTGAGGGGAAATAGGGCGCCTTGCCACTTGAACACTAGAACTTTAAGCCGGCAATGGTTCGCTGACTCTCTCTGCCAATGTCTTCCTTGAGTGTAATGTAATGCTGAAATACGCAGAACAACGGAGGGCTTTTGATTATGCATCAGTGATAAATGAATGCATAATAAATTACATATCGGTGGAGACAATGGAAATCAGTGACTCCGTCTTCTCAATCTTCAGAGGACTGACCATCCAAAAAAATGCTATTAAAAACCAGAAGCCATCACTTGCAGCTGTACTTTTTGTTTTAAAATGGATGACACCTGTGGGTTTCCTGCGAGGAGTCGACAACGTGCGCTGACTGCACCGGTGCCCACCCACATCCTGAAGCTGAGCAACAGAGGCACCGCTAAGAGAACAGGAGGAACAATTTGCTCATTCTCATCCAAGACATGGGGGCTTTCGGATGTAGGGTAAAAAGACACCCAATATCGAAAATCCCTCTCTCAGAGCCATCATGTGAAGAATTCCCCCTCTTCTCCTCCTCCTGTGCCCTCCCTCCCTCCATTGCTCTTCTCTTCTTTTTTAATCAAGCCGTCTGGGGTTGTCAGGTCTTTTAAGATGAGGACTCCCAGCCATGTGAAAAGTTAATCCCTCATGGGCCTTCTTCTCTGTGGCGCTCATCTCCCTGGGAACACTGGTGGTGGCTTGCAGGCAGGTGGTGCCGGGTGGGGGTGGGGGTGGGGGGATGGAAGAGGGATGAAAACAAGCTCAAGGGATACAGTGCTGCAGACCTTTTGCAATCCTCCTTTCCTGACTCTGAAGACAATATTTTTACTTCCAAACCTTCTTACCACCTGTCCCTTACCACCCGTCACCAGCACCATGCCAACCAGTCCGCTCTCCTTGTTTGCCCCTCCCTACCTCCCTCCACCTGCTCTCACTCAATCCCCAATTCCAAGACCTTTTGATGAAGTCTCCCGCCGGACCAACAGACGGCCAGAATAGAGAGAGGATTTGCAGCCTGGAGAGCTGGTCAAGTGCCTTCTGAAGGATGACAGTGTGTCACAAAAACAAGGGTACGTCTGTTGCACTGGACCCCAAACCTTTCAAGTGCACCAACCATCACTACCTCATCCTCTCCAGCCACTAAGCTTAAACCGCTCGCCTCAAGCCATTTCACTCAGTGTCAAAGCAACAATCCCGATAGACTCCTCTTGGGCCTTCTGCCAATGAAGGTGGACATGATACATGACAATGGATTTAAGATAAGGGCTTCACCACTGAATTTGTCAGGATTCTTTTAATTTACATCAACATCAAATACAAGGAGATCAAAAATAAAGGATACTATGTTCCACCCAAAGTAGTAAAAAGTAGTGCACAGTGCAGTGAAAAGTGGCATTAATAGTGTTCACCCAGTGGTTTTTCTAATGTCTGGTGCTCCTATCCTGGAAACTGCAAGTCCACTTGGTATCTTTTGTGTACCCATGGGTGTGTTGTCTTAGCATTAGGCATGGTTAAGAGCAGTGATGGTGTATCAGGATTCTGTTCATACAACTTGCCTATATATTTCTACAAGACAGTTAATCTGCAATATCTTAGCCCACCTAGCTGTAAATGGTACTGACCTTAACTGGGGAATTAATCTGAGTCAGACTGACACCCTGTCCATGAGAAGTTGTCAACTCTCATCCACATCATGCTACAAAACCTGGAATAAGCACCGGCACCAATGGGTCTCTGGTCCTATCTCGAATTCAGTTGTTCTACTTCTTCTCTTTTATAAACTGGTTTATGACATGCACATACACCCTACTTGTGTAATACTATGAAAGTAATATGAAAACAACCATTGAACAAAATAAAAGTTAAGTCTAATGAAAACACAAAAAACTTCACTTCACTGCTTCAGTGCTTCACTGCTTCACCTCAGGGAGCTTTGGTGGCCAACGGTCTGCTGGTGCACTCAGAGACATTGGTACAGATCTCTGAACTCACCAGAAAACCTCTCACTTGACTTGACTGTATAAATAGCAGTGCATGCATAGTGCACCAGGTTCCTATCGCCAATACACCAGGTTGCTGGTGCACTTTAGCTAACATGCCAATGGCTAATTAAGAGAATAAATCCAATCCTTTTGCACAGGTAACAAGCTGTGGAACCAGCAAAGGATTACTTGGACATGCACCAAATGGACTTGTGCTATAACGGTGTAGACTGTGCACCATAAATTGGCAACATAGGGCCTCAAGTGTTGCTTTCACTTTAAAGAAACCATACTTCTATGAAGCAGGTAGGTCAGAAAAATGTGACTCACAAACAGAACACTTGAAGGCTTTGCTTGCACTTCACTTTTTCGGTCTCTGAGTAAAGACCTATTAGACATGTAGACAGGCTCAGTCAGCCATTTTAATCCCTCTCTCCTGTCCATCTCACGCTCAGTCCGTCCATCGTGACCCCACACACTCTCACCATTTCACACACATTCGTCTTCCCCCACTTGATGTGCCCCCCACCACCACCACCACCATAAGAAAAGGGATTGAAGCAGACGGAATCTCTGTTGGAGGGGTGTGCGCAGTGAGATTTGGGAGTTTGTAAAGGTCAGCGCGGACTTTGTTCAATCTGAGGGTTTATCTCAGCAACAGCAGGGCAGGACAATGGGGCCGCTCGCCGCGCGACAGAAACCCAAGCTGTGGCAGCTAAATTACTTCACTGATAAGGCCGAATTAGAAGCACCAGGACCCTGGAGGCCAGGAAAAGAGGAGGAGGGAGCAAAAAGAAAAGAAGGAAAGGAGAAATGAGAGGGAGGTCACGTAAGGTTGAGAAAGGGAGTTTAAAATCAATGAAATCACAAAAGAGAAGATGTGAGACGAAGATAATTAGAAGACATGTCCAAAATGTTCTCATGAAATCACCAATTTTTTTTTCTTCTGATCATTGGAATGCACGAACGGACTATATTTTATTACGTTAAAGCATTTTAAGAGAGCCTAGTTAAATGTGTTTCAGAACTCCACTGAGCAGAAAACTCCATTTGCAAATGTTCACAAAGTGGGAGAAGTTAAGTGGAAAATGAACTACAAGGGCAAAATGGTATGCAACAAAATTTCAACTCACATCTTATAATGTCACTTGAGACGGATGCTACAAGACTTGAAGTGAGTGAGCCTAGGTAATGACTTCAGGCCTTTCTGAGGTTCCTTGGGTGCCACTGGAATGGCTTTGCATCAGAACAACACTTACGTAGGGATACTCAGATGAGGACTACTCCACATCTTCACCACGAGGTACATTTCTCTGGACATGACCCAACACACAGGCACCTCAGCGCTCAGGATCCCGGCAACTGGACAAGACCAAAGAGTTTCACTTGGCTGCTGCAGATAGAAAGCTCCTTTCAGAAGGTGGGGGAGGAACAGTTGCCTGACTTGGACCCAGGATCATTCCATGGTGTGGTGGGTGTGGCAATGCACAACATCACTGCAAGCTCCCAGATCTGATGCTGCAGCACCATCATGACTCAGAAGATTTATTGAGAAAGAAAACCTACATGTACAGTACAAGACTGCAAATTTTTGAGGGAGAACTGTAAATGCTGCAGAGTAAAATAGACTCTTCTGGGACCACATTTAACCCCAATCCAAACAGTGAAAAAAAAACCCCACTATTGTTGAGTCAAAAAAGTCAACTCTGCCATCACGTAAATTGAACTTGACTTAACACTATAATACACTTTATCCAATGGTATTTGGAGTGGGACCAAATGTCGTCCCAGCAGAGTCTATTTTATTCTGAAAACTTTACTGTGAATAAAAGAAAAACATGTCGGCCAAACCCACCATATGAACTGTTGCTTACATTGAAGGAATGCTTTTTTTAAATTTTGGAATTCATTTAAAAAAATAAATTTTTATATAAATATTTTATAGAATTATTTTTACACACTATATATATAAAATCAAATTTAAAAAATAAAACAAATAAGGGGGTGCCATGTATGTGTGTGTCTATATATGTAATGTGAGGCATCATTGTAAAGCATGTTAGGCTTAAATGCATGCATGGTAAATGCAGTGCCTTTATCTTACAAAATGATGAAGGGCATCATAAAACGTGCAGGTGGATAGGCGAAAAAGACAAAGACACTGAATGAGAAATGGGAAAATAAAAAAATGTGTCCACTGGAGAGACAGAAACAAGTCTGACACAGGAGAGAAAACTTTGTCCTCTCTCAGCCGTTGAGCTTGCACCGTGTTACAGTAGTCTGGCACGCACCACGTTATGAACATGTCTGCTGATGGAGCTCGCTCTCTCTCTCTCTCTCTCTCTGTCTCTCTCTCTCTCTCCACTGTGTCACGTCCTCAGATGGCAGCATTGTAAGCTTTTGGCCAGCAGAAGGGAGCAGGTTTATCAGCAGCATCTTCCACATCTCAATAAAATAACAGCAAACAAGGCAACAAATGGATCATTTCATTCCCAAACACCGTGTCTGCTGTTTGATATCGACTCTTACATCAGCACAGATTGAGTGCACGATATCTTCCAAAGTTAAGAGGTTACGTTTACACCATGTACATATGGAGGCCATTTCTCTGAGCAAATAAGTGTGCACACGCACACACACACACACACACACACACACACACACACACACACACACACACACACACACACACACACACACACACACACACACACACACACACACACACACACACACAGAGAAAACAAAAGTGTTTTTGTTCCAATGTGTGGCTCAGTTTCAGTATCAAATAGATTCACCCAAACAGCCTGAAAGATAATAAATATTTTTTATTTTTCACCATTTTTCCACCTTTCTGTGGCCGCACGTGGCACACAGACACCTAGACGGATCCAGGGACACAAAACTCGTCTTTGCCTTTTAGTGACACTGAAAGAAGAAATTATTGTGCACCCCCCACCCCATCCATAAAAAAATTAAGAAAGAAGTGACGGTATTTTTTCTGCAAGTCTTTTCAACTGATCTCTCAGAACTAGATATCTGTAGATGATTCAGCTGCTCATATTTTAACTGGGATTCAAAAATTTGCTCAAATTACACCAGTGCCAGCTTCTCCATTATGTTAAGAATAATAATAATAATAATAATAATAATAACAATCATAATTCAACAGGATTGAGGTTAATGAATCTGCTGTGCTTTCAGAAATATTATCACAAACATGTAATACTGTAGTTCAGTCCCGTTCTCACTTCCACAGATATGCATCCTGTCAGAACATGATGTGAAACCTTCTCCACACTTTGGTGAACCTTAGAGGGTCCTGGACAGTGTGTATGTGATGAATTTGGATATTCTGTCATTGTGCCATCCTTTTGTTTCAACCGTTGTAGGATTTTCAAAATTTCTTTTTTCCTGTTGCAAATGTTGACATACTTTGGTTTCTGTTGGATCCGTGATGTTTGCCTACACGCTGTGACATCACCAGAAGGTTTTCCAGAAGCACTAAGGTTGTGGTAAGGTTATACTACGGTTATGCTACATTTGTTTTTGCACGTCACATTCTACAAGTCTATCATATTCATGGGTATTTGCGGTTTTCACGTGTCCGTTGGTCACACATGCAGACTGTGACCTCCAGGGATGCAGATCCAACAATGTGAGAATGGAACATTAATCATGAATGAAGACTCCAGGTTTGCTTGTCTTTGGTAAATCTCCCTTCTAAACACATTAGTGGTATTAGTGATAAAGTCCATCTGATTCATCACTCCCACAGTGGTACCATGACATGTGACGTATTTGCTGTCATGGAATTCATCATGGGATGCCCTCGGTCCCCCTGGTTGTCTTGTACTAATGCACACAGACTATATATGGACTCAGCAGTCTGTGAGGACCAGGACCATGCTGTAATGTTTTCTCATCACCTACACTTCTGATTTCTCTCATTCAGCAAACTCACCAAAGTCTCGTTCACACCTCGGTCTTGGTCTTGGTGACAGGGTGTTGGCAGAGTGTATAGAACAAGCTGTGTGAAGTCACAACAACACACAGTGTTGTCATTCGTGTCATGTGTTACATCATACTGCAGCGATTCATGATGAATGAATATAGTTGTCTGCTTTCCTAAAATTTCACATTTTAAATAATGCCATAATGCCTTTTGGTTTAGCTTCAGAAAAACCACGTTTTTACCAATAAATATTTTAGTAAAGTTAATTGTAAAGCAGTTCTCATGGATTTTACTCATGAATATAACAAGAATATAAAATTTAAATAAACTCAGAATGCAGTGGAATTTAAATGAGGCAGTGATGCCTCTTAAATTAAATATCTTTTTTAAAAAGCCATCAGTGCTCGTGACATTATGATATTTTATGAAAATCAATATAATCTCATTTATTTGCTTATAGAAATTGTGAAAATAATGTAGTATTCCTTTGATTCAGCAGGAAGTATTTTGAGGAGTATTTTGTGATCTAACTTTGATTTCATGGACCCACAAAAAAAAAAAAAAAAAAAAAAAAAAAAAAAAAATATATATATATATATATATATATATATATATATATATATATATATATATATATATATATATATATATATAAATAATGGTGGAGAGTGATTGTGGTGGGGATGTGCCTGGAGATCAAACTGAGCACTGATGAACATGAACTTTTAAACTGACAGTCTTTATTTTGTATGTGAAATGGCTCATATCTAATTTTAACACCAAGCATGGAAAAGTTAATCCGATAAAAAGAAGAGTTTGCCTGCCTGAAGCGCCATCGCAGACATCATGAAATGCCAACTTAAATAGACATCAGGTAAGGTTACTGCAAATAATGTTACTACTTCTTTACAGCCATGTCCAGGCCTGTGAAAGAAAGGCAGCACTTTACTTCAAAAGGTGTTATGTATTTCTATCAAATATTCAGTTTGACGCACCTGAGAAAAATCTGTTGTGTGCATTGCTTCTGTGAATATGGTTTTATGATATACAGTCTCTAGAAGTGGTTTATTTAATGTTTTCACCCAAGGTCAAGTATTTGAAAAAGAAAAAAAAAAAAAAAATTTTACAAGAACCGCAAAACGCATCAAATCGGCACCTGAGCACCGTGATATGTATTGTATCAGGAGATACTTTACTGTCCCTGGCTTAGTGTTTAAACTGTTTTACCTCTTGTTTTAGTCAAAGGCCAAGATCCAGATTTACAGTGATGTGGAGGGAAGATCAGTGTCCGAGGTGATTAAAAGAAATCAGGATGTACACAGAACGACACGTCTGTAAACCCTGACCATCACAACGTCCTTGTTGCCACATGTAGACATACGTCTGGGACCTACCCCCAGTTGCAATGGTGGAGAAAATGAGACAAAAATTATTCAAGCAATTCCAGAGACTTTCCAAAGTAAAGTCGTCCTGGGGCGTTCGACACTTCAACAATTCAGCTCTGTTTTTAGATCTGATGTCGTCATCTTGCTTTGCTTCTCACTCTGTCCTGTTATTCTAAATGACCAAGTTGAGGAAAGAATAACATCAGTGGAATGTCCTTTTTTTCCTGCCTGTCTGCCTGCGTCTCTTCATGTTTAAGTACATATATGTCCATAAGCTACATGCAGGATGTGTAATTTTACATGATTGCGCATGACTGTTACACACACACACACACACACACACACACACACACACACACACACACACACACACACACACACACACACACACACACACACACACACACACAAAGATGCACTACATGGTCAATAAAGTTCACATTCAGAGTCTTTCAGAATAAGCTCCTCCCATCATTCACCAGTCTTCATTACAAAATATGATTTCCCGAATATTTGCGAGTCCTTCAGTTGTAGATCTACAGCACAGCATGTGATCTGTAAAGAGTTAAACAAAAACAGGTTTTCTCCGACCCATGTTCACCAGCCAAGGTTTCTGGGCCGCGCTGTGTATGTGATTATGGAAAAAGGGCAATAACAACAGCCACGGGACCCTGATTAACAGGTCGCCACCTTGCTTTCTTCACAGAAATGTTAAGCAGCACAAGGGATTAAGATTTAAACTAAGAGAGAGGAAAAAAGTGAGTAAAAAAGCAGAAAAATATGGAATGGCAGTGGGTGAGTGTAATATAGGACAATTCTGACTTTTAAAATGAATCTTCAGTACAACAACTTCGATAAAACATCCAACATTGCGTCACTGTAAGTGGTGCAGATTCCTGTATGGAACTGTGTGGAATTTAGCTTTTTGATCACGTTATGATATATGCTTGATGATTTAATCCAGATTGGTTAATTAGTTTTTAATAAACTGATCAAGGAGATTGATCATTTCCTGATTTTGTTTTTTGTTTTTTGTTTTTTTTGTGAAAATTGATGAAAACATTTTATGGAATTGATCAAAAATTCATGGTTGCTTTGTAACAGAAATTATGTTTTAATCCACATTCAATGTCAGGGTTTAATAATAATAATAATAATAATAATAATAATAATAATACATTAAAAACAGCTACATTAATTGGATAATAATATTATTAATAATAATAATAACAAGAACATAAATGATAAAAAAAAATTGGAAGTATTGTATTGGTTCAAAAAAGTAAGTGTTAATGATTGACACAAATATTGATCACATAACCTCCAGAGTGGAGGTGAAGATGAATTCCGTGTTTTGAGTAATGACTCGTGAATACACAGAGACACACATAGAAGACAAAAAAAAACAAAACAAAACAAAAACACATCTCAGCTCAATTACGATGAAGCATGTTTCATGGCTAATTTATAAGCAACATGACAACAGCAGGAGAAAAGGGCAGCATGCTGCCTTCGATCCCACATATGTGATCGCATAAATCTAATCAACAACATAAACAGCATTTGACAAATGTCATCGTCTTTCAGTGTGGCAAAGAACAGTGTCATTGTCTGCTTCTGCCCCGAGGCCCCAGCTGACGTGACTATTCATCAGGGCAGTGATGAACGATGGGCTTTGGGCAGATACACTGAGCGGGCGAGCCGCAGTTACCTCTGCAGCGCCGCATGTGTGGAGGCCCTCAAATTAATGTTTAAAGACAAACCTCCTGGACTAAAGGACAAAACCATGGAGGAGACGTCTGAGGACACTGATAGGGACAATTCAGGAAAGTGAGAGCGTGCATTGAGATCGTCCGTCTGCAGGGACTGAGGTCCAAAACCAGTGACCGAGTAATAGCAGCCCAAATCCCAGGGACAATATTTGTCGAGTTCCACTCCCTTCGAAGATGGATGACTTTGCCCCAGTGTGCATCCTCGGGAGTCTGCACACCTTTCATCTGGGCCCTGCAGATTAATTTATTAACTAATTAACAGATGTTGGTAACAAGTTATGAACAAATGATAAGGCATCAGGCTTCTAATCAAACCTGACATTTAATTTGCTGCCCTGCTTCCTCGTTATCAATTACAGTGCTCATTGAAGGTAACTGACAACGGTTTGCACCAGGACACAGGAGGCCTGTCTTTAACAGCTCCGTAAAAAAGCCCAGCGCTGCTGTGGTGTTTCTAGGGGCAACGGCAGCCATATGTTTAATATTAGATGGAATCTGTTCCACTGGAGTGCTCCGAAAGCTGGGAAAATTGGATTAAATTGGCTAATGGCATGTTTAAAACCTACATAAAACGAACGTGAATGGAAGATATTACAGCACCCAGGCGCGGCACTTGTGGTGTTACGCTCTCTCTCTGGTGTTTTTGCTCTGTGTGTAAACTTGGGGTTTCTGTCAAAGTCAAATAATGATGACAGAAACCGCACACTGTTGGTCAATACTGTTATTAGAAACCACAGGTTGGATATCCCTTTCATTTCAATGTGGGACTGCAGGCACATGTGCTAAAGTAACTCCTCACATTAACATGTAACTTCACACAACCCGTCCCAAATAACCTGCAGCTGGCAGCACATTGTGCATGACTACAGCTGAAAGCGGCGCCTGACTATCGAGCAAAAATTCAACGACTCATTAGACAAGTACTTTGGAAACGGGTTAATTGTAAAAGTAACTTATCAAACCATTCCAACCATTCACAGGCAGAAATCAGGTTTTTTCAGGGGTTTCTAATCACTAATGTCACATCTGTGACTTTCTGAATGTTGGTCAGACCTAACTTGAACCAAAAAACAAAAGAAAAAATGAACAATGAAAAATAATGAAAGCCCTATAGAAAAATTTTACACAGTAAAAATCACATTAAATGGACAAAGGTTCATACAATTTCAAAACACCCTGGAATTAAAGAATATAAATGCGATTGCAGTTGGTAAAAATGGGTGACTATATGATGCAAACCAAAAATAATTAAAGAATTGGGCTTGAGACCAGAGGCACCTCGGTTCAAATCCCAGCCTGACCGGAAAATCACTAAGGGCCCTTGGGCAAGGTCCTTAATCCCCTAGTTACTCCCGGTGTGTAGTGAGCACCTTGTATGGCAGCACCCTCACATCACGGTGAATGTGAGGCATTATTTGTAAAGCGTTTGGAGCATCTGATGCAGATGGAAAAGCGCTATATAAATGCAGTCCATTTACCATTTAATAGTAATAGAAGCTGTTAAGGATTTGCTTAGTGACGGTTGTAAATGCAGTCTGCTAGGGCCCCTTCATGCATAGTGCGAAGTTTGGATGGCAAAACAATGCGAAACAGTTGAAAATTAGCACACGAAACATTGTGCACAAAACATCGCGCACAAAACACGCCGACGGGCAGGCGTGCACGAACCCAGTGTGAGACTTCATGCACGCGCAGGTGTCTGTCAAGCAGGAATAGTGCCAGGTGCAGCACATGGTGCCACTTATGTGGAAGAAAAAAAATAAAAACCAACCGGTACCTGTGGGACCACATCACACCACTTATGTGGAATAATAAAAAAAAAAACACACACACCACCACCCACCCATCACCGCAAATTCATGCCTTTCAAAACCTCTGATCACCAGTCAGAAACTTTACCACTGAGCTATGGAGCTGTTCTTTGAAAGCCGCGGGAAGCAGCTTCATATCAGGAAGGACATGGAAGTATTACAAAAAAATTATAATCCCACACCATATACAAATACAAATATGATTTGTCTGTTCCTCTGGTGATGACCCATGGTCACAGACAAACAGTCAAGAGATGACATGAATGAGAAGCAATGTGCTTCCACTTTGGCTGTCCACTCGGCCACACGCATGTTCTGCCCGACACGCGTCTTGTGGATGTCACGCGACAGCACAGACACTGCGTCATGTGGAACAGACGTGACGGGCAGATTGGCAGATAGGGTGACGTGACGGGCAGATTGGCCGCTGCGTGTTCTCATCTGATGGTCCGTTTCAACCTGGGGGGCTGTCAGTGTCTACTCTGTGCATGCGCTCGCTGCAGTTTGTCGCCACCACGGCGATATATGTTTTATTTATGTCCACATAAATACAGCAACACACTTGCGCCTCACAGTGGACAGTTGTTTGTCCATGTCTGTCCAAACACAGTAGGTGGTGTGTAGCTGGAATGGCCAGAATGACAGTTCACCACAGCTGCTTCTGTCGGAAGCCACGCCTCCCATGAGTGGAGCGCACACACCCACGTGTCAGTGTGTGTGTTTGCAAAGTCACACTCATGGGAAACTTAGACAAATTTCACAGCAGTACGACAGTGATTGTCTGCAGTCTGTTGTCATGCCAAGAGTGTGACTGGCCACACATTTTCTAAGTGCCATGTGAGCGCTGTTAGATGTTTGTGCATGTCACCTGGAATTTGGCCGACACCTGCCGCGAGAGTATGCGATGGGTTCGCACAGCGCACACTGTCTTTTAGGCACTTGTGTGCGCAAATAGTTGCAGCAACAGGTGTATGAGGTGTTGGCGACAGGGACGACATTACACGGTTTGCACACAATTCCTGTGTCATGCACACTTAGTGTGCACTTCATCCAAACTTTGCACTATGTGTGAAGGGGCTCTTAGGTTTAGGTCTGAAGAGCTGATACAAACATGAAACAAACTGCTTTGCTGGGTATATTACTACTCAAACAACTAATCAGCACTGCTCAGTGCTGTGGTCTTCACACAAAGAAGTAGGTGTGTGGACTGAAAATAGCAGATTTTGTTAGGAGAAAAAAGGAAATATTGACAAGTACCAGTGGAATACATTTATTAGGTTTATGGTCCTATTGGTTTGTGCTACGATTTTGTTAGCATAAGGGTTAGGGTTGGATAAGGAGTGGGTTAGGTCAGGCTTAAAGCTAGGGTTGGGTTAGGACTTGTGCTAATTTAGGGTGGTGGGTGGGTGTGGGTGTTGCATTAGGCTTGGGGTTGGGTTAGATTTGGATTTGGGTAAGGGATGGGATTGTGTTAGGCTAAGGGTTGGGTTAGGTTTCGGTTTAAAGTTAGGGTTTGGCTCCAGTTAGGACTGCGTTAGTTGTAGGATTGGGTTAGGTTTCGGTTAAGGTTAGGGTTGGACTCCACTTAGGGTTGGATTAATTGTGGAGATGGGTTATGTTCAGGTTAAGGTTAGGACTGGGCTCAAGTTAGGGTTGAGTTAGTTGAAGGATTGGTTATGTTCAGGTTAAGTTTAGGATTGGGCTCTTGTTAGGGTTGAGTTAGCTGTAGGGTTGGTTTAGGTTCAGGTTAAGCTTAGGGTTGGGTTCTGGTTAGGGTTGAGTTAGCTGTAGAGTTGGGGTAGGTTCAGGTTAAGGTTTGTGTTGGGCTCTGGTTAGGATTGAGTTAGCTGTAGGGTTGGTTTAGGTTCAGGTTAAGGTTAGGGTTGGGTTCTGGTTAGGGTTGAGTTAGCTGTAGGGTTGGGGTAGGTTCAGGTTAAGGTTTGTGTTGGGCTCTGGTTAGGGTTGAGTTAGCTGTAGGGTTGGTTTAGGTTCAGGTTAAGGTTAGGGTTGGGTTCTGGTTAGGGTTGAGTTAGCTGTAGGGTTGGGGTAGGTTCAGGTTAAGGTTTGTGTTGGGCTCTGGTTAGGGTTGAGTTAGCTGTAGGGTTGGGTTAGGTTCAAGTTAAGGTTGGGTTAGTTGTAAGGGTTACATGAGGCTTACATTGGTTACATTTTCATATTACTCTTTGTCACTTTCTTTTCTACAGTCATGCAGAGGTGGTGGACAAGTGGTTAGTGCACTTGGTCTTGGTGCAGAAGGTTCCTGGTCCAAACCCCACCCCTGCCACATTTCCCATGTAATGTAGCGATGTGTCAGGGGGCATCCGGTGTAAAGTTTGTGCCAAATCAATGTGCAGATCTGCCTTGAACCTGCTGTGGTGACTCAAGTGAAAATGATGGAGCAGCTGAAGGGACTTACTTTACTTTCTTTCCTGTAATCAGAGTTAGTCAGTAAATTTCCACATCAGAATTTACAGTAAGAAATCTAAATATTTAACAACCATTATTTGCTCTTGCTTTCAAAGTGGTTATTTAATAATGCACATCATGGCATGATACACACCAACAATATGCCAAATATGACTGAAATCCACTTTGCTCTGGTTAGACACCAGAGCCTCTCACCTGGTGGAAGATATTGACATTTATAACTTGACAGTTATACAAACAATACATTTATTTTCTGATCCTTCAACCTTTAATTTCCTCCACTTTCCAATTAAACTCAAGCTAAGCCTTAGCAAGACAAAAATCTGAAGACAGAAATGATCTCAGTCATTCAGATTTAATTAAAAAATAAAGACAGAATGATCACGACATGGCAGGTTAACTCAAGGTGATGCATGGAGAGTGTGGAGAATCACTGCTGAATAAATGGACTTAAAGTGGCTCTTTTTCAGTGTTGTGTTGCTTCCCTTTACTGACCTTTAGCAACTCAGAATTGAAACAGCGGAACATGGCCGTTACCGTGAGATCAGCTGAGAGCACAATGTGTCAAATGGACCAAGAAAGGACTCTATCTCACATTATCTCTCTCCTTTCCATTCCCTTTCTGTGCTTGCCATTCACTTGGTGTGACTACGTTCTCATGGCAATCACTGGGAATTTCTCCTCTATCACTTTGGTACCAGTCACCTTACGGGCCAAACATCGAGATAACAACACCTTTTTGTGGAAGGCAAACAGATCAGACAAGTTGCAAAGTGCACCTTGAATGACTTGTACAGATATGTTCCTTCATAAGAACTTGGCCATCCGCCCTCTTCAGGCAAAATACAAAAGCAGTGCAAACACTTCAGGAGGCGAGAGGTGGGGTCAGGACAGATAAGTGTCAGGGTGCGCCAGGACTTCTTCTCCGTAACGTTTGGAGACAAGGACGATAGCTTAGCGATTAGGTTGAGAACAAAAGCTAGCTGTCAAACCGGAGATTTAGCACCTGTCAGCCAGGTGGAGGAGATACACAATGCCATGGCTGGATGGGTATGTGTCACGTAGGCCTTTGACAATATCAGAGTGCCCGCCAGACATCTTAGTCTATCGCTAAGTCAATAACAGGGCAAACAGAAGAGCATGCATAGTTTTCGCCTCTTTCCACACATCACTGAATGAATGATACTGATATGGAAAATGACCCCACAAAGAGTAAACACAAAAAGAATGAGGGACAGAGAGAAAGACATTTGCCTGGCAACAAAGTCATCCCAAGGTCCAATGCTGCAAAGAGACAATAACAGCTGGAGAGCTGACCTAGACTCTCTGATATGTTTTACTGAGTGAAAGCATTCGTCAAAGGTTCTACATGAATCCTGAACACCAAAATGGACAATGAGTGCTTGGAACACCCCCCAAAATCAAGGCTTAGTCCACCAATAATTTAGGTCTAAAACCGAGGAGCAGGCGACTCCATCCGAACATTTACAGAAATGAAACTGACCTTGGAATAAGCTTCACACAAGCGTCGTGAGACAGCAAACACTCAGATTGGAGAAACAAAAGATAACGAGAAAACACAAAGATAAAAAGTGCTGGAGGAGGATCAAAAAGCATGATTCAGAGGTGCGAAGACCTGCCCAGCGAGGCAAGAAGGCAGAGTAAACACCATTAATACAGCTTTCAGGAGGCTTGGCTACGCTATTTGTTTGCTTCGTGAAAGGTGCACACAGCAAGTTCAAGATGTGCTTTTTCTCTCTTTGGTCCCAGCGACGGTTCAAAGGTGTTGAAATTCTTTTTATGTGTTCCTCAAAGTCCCAGTACACTTCCACAGCAGTCCAACCCCAGAGGCTAAATGATCATTTCTCTGTCATCGATCACGCTTACACATGTTGGTTCTTTGTACACATTTAGGAACAAAACCAAAACTTCTATGGATTTAAAAAAAAATTCCCTTCATTCTGATGCAGTTGGTTGCCAGACATGTTTGGATACAATATCACAGATTGTGGCTTTTTCACAGACCTGTTCAGTTGCTCTGCTGCTCCAAGAACAACTGTTTCTCTGTTTTTACGTGTGATGAAATATCTTTAAAAGAATACTCAACACACTTTGATAAAATTTTGTGAGGAGATGCCGTTTAGGTCAGGGAAAAGTTGATTACTTTTTGGTGGTGACGTTGACCTACTTTCTTTCCATCTCTTTGTTGAGTTCACAGTGAACTCACGGTGACCTCACAGGGCATTTTTGGTGCTACAAAAAACTTCCTTATGATGTCACAAAGATTAACAAACATCTTGGTGAACAAGAAGTAGATTTATGAAAGTGTCCCTGTGGCAGTGTTCCACCACTACCAGAGGAACGGAAAACATCAAAGCGCAGACAGATGGTTTGTGCGTTCATTTTCAACATCTCTCTCTCTTAACGTCAGTGCACTTGACTCACTGAGGTTCGAGCTTCACTTGACCTTCACTGTCACATCTTGAGTCTCCAGATACATTTTTTTCTTGGTGACAGAGAGACCTTTCTGGAGTCCCCTCGTGTACACTCTCTGTGTATACGCTGCTGAAATCCTAAGGTTTTATCTCCACCATAATTCGCTGTGTTGTTAAAGCAGCTAGAAGGCGCTGTTTTCCGTGAACAATCGTTGCACCCTACTGACAAGAATGGACATCAAAAATAAAGTTAATTTCTTAACTCTATATGGCTGAGGGGTGGTTTTGAGCAATTTGTGCAAACGTGATATACCCAGAAGTAAAGGGTTACTGTTTACTTTCTACCAACTGACAGAAATCTTTCAAAATGTCAGTAAAATATGTATGAAATTGAGACATTCTTGGACTCCAACATAATGGAGTGAAAAGTTTAAAATCCTTCAGCAAACAGAGGATCCGTGGCCTACATTTCAACTGCACTTTTCCATCTGATGCAAACACTCACATTCATGGGTTCACACACAATGAGCTGTATACAGGAGTAACCTGGATTAAGAACCTTTCCTGCCTGACAGGCCATCAAACAGAATACCATAAGACCACCTTTACTCTCTTCACTTTCATTTTTTTTTCTCTTGAGCTGTTTGTCTCTTGGAGAAACCCATCATTTCATGCATATTTTAATCAGCGGAATCTGTGCCTGTTGCTATGGCTAAACAAAGGTGCATGGCATTGCCACCACAAAGATCTATTCTTGTGCTAGTCTGCTGTGAAGTGACGATGAAGGACTTCAGCATTAATTGTTGCGCCTTGGGGCAACTGTTTGTTGTGATTTGGCGCTATATAAAAAAATTGATTGATTGATTAATGCCACCGGGAAATAATGAAACTTCGTCTTCACCCCAAGATTATTCTGTCATTTTGTTGGATTTATATTGAGATCAGTGTGAGAATTTGCCCCTCTCCTGTTTGTTTTGTGGGGATTTGACCTTTTTCTGTTTGTCTTGTGAGTCTTAGGCTGGGTGTGGCTGGCCTTATGCCCTCTCACAATTGCAATCAATCATCTACTGCAATGCAGTTTAGAATACCGGCTTTATCCACTCCTTGCTAGTTTGCTCACACACCTCCTGTATCAGCTGCACTCAGCTTCATTACCTGTTCCTCCTATGCCTATGGTGCACATTGGACCTTTTGACAGATCCCAAGGTTTTGGACTGGGATTCTTCTCATTTGGTAAATAAAATCAGTAGTTTTATCTTGGGGTCCAATTTATTCATCTGCATAAGAATCACTCACTCACTCATCTTCAACTCCTTAGTCCAATTAAGGGTTGCGGGGGGCTGGTGCGTATCCCAGCAGTCACAGAGCGTGACGCAGGGTACACCCTGAACTGGACTCCAGTCTGTAGTAGGGCCACATATAGACAAACAAACACATTCTCACCTGCACGCACACCTACGGACAATTTAAAGTTTCCAGTTCATGGATGTGGGAGGAAGCCGCAGCACCTGGAGAGAACCCACACAAACATGGCGAGAACATGCAAACCCCACACAGAAAGGCCACAGGTGGGAATCAAACTCATTACCTTCTCGCTGTGAGGCAACAGTGCTAACCACTAAACCACTGTGCTTCCAGCATAACAATCAGACCATCAAAAAAATTTGGGCTCATGTTCACCTAGAGTAGGTAAGCTTTCCAATGATGGCCATATATTTTCATTTTATTGAGAAGCACCCACGAGTTGTTGTGGTTATGAGGGGGTACAAACAACATTGTCTCTCCTTTAGTATCTTTGTGTTTCATCCTTGAAGCTACCTGTCCCGTAAATGTCTTTTCAGAAAGAGTCATAGTTGTTGGAAGAGTCCCTGAGTTATATTTTAACTAAATTTGCAGGTATTGGACCTTGTTGTCACCACAACACAGAAATGCATCCTCAGATAACACAGTGGTCCTCTTCCATGAACGGGGTTCGAGCCGTTAGTGCCAGCCAGTGACGAGTACAACACATCCAGCTATTGTATGGTGACATGTTTCTATCAATGGGCAAGTCAGACCAATCTACCCACCAGATAATAGCAGCAGTCAGTCTGACAGTAGATCTGCACGCCGGACTCTCTGAGGGCGTCGTCTCTCTGTGGTTACTCAGGCCGTCCCACCCTGAGGGGTTGGCAGCACACGCACACACACACACACACACACACACACACACACACACACACACACACACACACACACACACACACACACACACACACACACACACACGCATGCACAAAGACATATATACGGTGGACCTGCAGCCTTGGCGTTCTATCATGTTGTGCTAAAGGGGGAGCATAATGGTTTTTAAATGGATGACTCTGTGCTGGTCCAGAGAGGGATTCGGAGACAGAGGAGAATGGCTGTGGCCTGCAGCGAAACAGCTCTTAGATTGAGCTGTCCATCTGGCTGAAATGAGTCTGACTTAACACCTCTTCCAGTCTCCTACGCCGCGGGACAGACAATGGCAGGCTTCCTCTCCGCCTTCCTCTTTCTTTTTTTCTGTCTCACTCCTTTTCTCAGTCTTCTGGTCCACACGTGTTCTTCCATCTACTTAGTTTAAAAAACAAAAAAAAACACTAAAGTGGGAATCATGTTTCTTTTAGAACCAAGGTCAATATCATAAGTCTTAGTAAAGAATCTGCAAAAATGCATTTAATATGATGCTTTTTTGGCTGAGTGATTTTACAGCTCAATATGTTATTGTTGATGAGTGAAAACCTTTCAACAGTTTTTTTTTTGTTTTGTTTTGTTAGGTTTTTTTTGTGGTAATTTTCATCTTTTGAAATTATTTTAATGTCAATGTAGTTCACTGAACTACATTTTAGGACATTTTAAAAACTATTAAATGAATGACAGGAGTCGGACACCGTGAGTTCATACCTCCTGCTAGCTGTCTGAATTACATTTCAAAGTTCGAGAAGCTTCACTTGTTGAATATCTGTCTTTGGAGGTGTGTTCTTCAGTCTGATTGGCTAAATCAAACACACACACACACACACACACACACACACACACACACACACACACACACACACACACACACACACACACACACACACACACACACACACACCATATATTTCTGCATTGAAGGACATTTTTTAATGATCCAAAATCCACATCTGGAACGATCATCACATTGGGTTTATCCTTTTGGTACATTTTATTATTCCACAGAGTTACTTTAAAATATTTTGGATTAGATTAGAGATTAGATAGAACTTTATTGATCCCTTGAGAAGACTCCCTCAGGGAACTTGAGGTTCCAGCAGTAACATGAAGGGTAACAAGCACAGAGAGCATCAAAAGTGAGCAGGTAAATTCTTATTTTTTTTATATTTGCTACATAAAATCAATTAAGGAATCATTTAGAATCCAGATCCTGAGCAATGCCAAAGGTCACTGAAATCTTCCTTCAATTCGTTCAGTCATTCGTGTTCTGCTGCTTATCCGGGTCTGGGTCATGAGGGCAAGAGACAAAGCACCTCCACTCACACTACCCTATCCTTGGGCAAGTCCTGTAAGTCTTCCTGAGGGATCGTGAGATGTTCCCAAGTCAGCTGGTAAATATAATACCTCCAGAGTGTCCTGAGGTCTTCCTCAGGGCCTCCTCCCCATTGGACGTTCCTGGAAATCCTCCCAAAAGAGACAACCAGTGGGTATCATCACCAGATAGCTGAACCTCCTTGATGTGAAGAAGCATCAGCTCTGCTCCGAGTCCCTTCCAGATCACTGAGCTTTTCATGTTGTCCCAGAGGGTAGGTGACCATAGGTGAGCATAGGAGCATAAATCAACTGATAAATCGAGAGTCTTGTCTTCTGGCTCAACTCTTTCTTTACCATGATGGTCCGATGCAGCATATGTAAAACATCAGACGCCATCCCAAGTGGAGGAGTTTAGGTATCTCAGGATCTTCTTCACGAGTGGTTGGAAGTTGGGTTCTTCCAGTGGGTAAAACTCATTAAGACTGTGTCAAAGTCTTTCGAGTAATCCTGCTGATAGATGGTTACATTTGTGAGGTGGGGATGGGCCAGTTGTTTGGTCGGGTGGTTGTCATCCAGGAACCAGAGCAGGTTCATTGTGTGGTGGATGTGTTAAACCATGGCACCAGCGTATGGTCCTGAACCCAACTTGAATCGTGCCAACAACCCGACAAATAAACGTAGAACAGCCAGTGGTCATGTAGCCGGTATGACAGAGTTCAAAAAGTTTAGTTATCAAGCAAAAACAGGTGAAGTGGAAACTCTAAATTGTCCGTAGGTGTGCATGTGGGTGTAAAGGTGTTTGTCTGTCTGTATGTGACCCTGCAACAGACTGGCATCCTGTCGAGAGTGAACCCAACCTCCCGCCATACGGCTCCTGGGATAGCCTCCAGCCGCCCGTGACCCTTAATTGGAGTAAGGAAGTATAGAAAATGAATGAATGAACCGCCACACTGCTGGTGAGATGGCAAGCACCCAATGGACTCGCGGCCGTCATCTCTGTCATGTCAAAATGGTCCACAGATGGACTGGAGTGAGACTCATGTTTAATGGTGGTGCACAGCCATGATACCAAAAGCGCAATGACGATTCTGATCAGTTCAAATATGCTTTGATCAAAGCAGATCTTTAAAATCTCATCAGGAATTCCTGGATTTATAGTGTCCCTTGATCTATTCTCACTCATTGTTTCACACTCACTCATTTCTCTTATTGTCTTTCTTTAATCAGCCACAGTTCTCTTGTTCCCGTTGCTCTGTTTGTCGAAGACCAGAGGCCGTAGATGAGTCGGGATAGATGTTGAGAGGGAGCACATGTGAGGAGGCTCCGGGGAGCGTCTGGTGATGACTATCAACAGACTGGCTGTTATGACTATCAGTGATAAGAGTCTGGGAGAGGAGAACCCCTGAAGGACCCCAGACCCAAACCAGACAGGATTTCTTTAAAAAATAATACAGCCTGAGCCAGAGTCGGTCCTCCAGCAGAGATTCAGAAGGAGCAGGACAGGAGGAGGAGGAGGAGGTCTGACCTCTAATCCAACCTTTTCTTTTGGCAAGTTTGGACGCAAGGGACTTTGTTAAACTTAAAGGACAAAAAGAAAGGCCAAGAGCTTCAGGCAAAGAGAGAACCACTAAAGCTACTCGATAAAAGATGAATCAACCTAAAAAAACAAGTCTAATAACGTGCTAAACTCACATGTAGCATTTGGTCCATTTTCACAACTTCACCAACATATAGAACTCCAAAAAAAAAGAGTAACTCCACCCAAACCGGGCATCTCAATCGTCATGTTTTATCACCTACAAGCTGTAGGTTCACCTAAATTTGCCGATTCGTCAATCTGACGCCACTCTGCATGAAACCAGCTATGTGTGACGGAGGTATAAGTCCTGTTTAAAAAAATGCCTTTTGAGGAGGAAACGCCCATATCTAAGTCAAACTGGAATATAAGTCATACCTTTTTTTTTTTCTGAATTATCAGCTCTTAAAGTAGACCTGCATTGAAATAAATGTGGTCAGATTTCAGAAAGAAATAGCTGATATGTATTTATAAGACTCTTGTGAATGCAGTAAAGTAAATCTGTAAGCCCAAATTTGAAATTCAGCGGAGAAATCTTCGTTTAAAAATGACAAATTTGCAGCTAAAATTTAGCCCTCTGTGAAAACAGTTTGTACAGCCGTATCATTTCCATGACGTCAGGGACAAGACGACGCACTCCCGCCTTCAGTCCGATCCCGCATTGAAATTGACTTTATCTGTTAGTAATGTTACTTATACACGTCCTGGTTTCAACATCCAAAAGTAAGCTGCAATGAATGTGAGATACAGATCTGTGTGCTCAGATCAGCAATGACATCGACAGCGGGCGCCATTCTTCCTCTCCCGCTCTCTGCCTCCGCTGCGCTTATTAAGTCTGCGGGCTCGTTAACGAGCTCGTTAACCGCCGATGCGGGCCACTCACACCGCCCGTGTCTGCTTTGCAGCCGGTGTTGTGCCAGATTCAGCGCACAACACCGGCATCACCTCTCTGTCTACTGAATGGAGCTGCAGCACACTTGGCACAAGTCCTGAGATTACGCTCGCTGTTTTAATGCGAAGCGGCCAATACATCTGTTGCTGCAAAGACAGACTTCTTGCTGCAAAATCCACAGCACCGCACGTCTCGGCAATCAGAGCCCCAGAGCTCCATGGATGCTGAGAGAGGTTTATATCTTTTTAATGACTGGGATTCTTTGCGGGTCTCGCCTCCATATCCCGTGATGGTACCGGAGGCAAAAGACAGTAGATTTTCATTGCGACACCACTCAATAAAATGGGCGTATGAAAAAGTCCCACAAAATAATTTTCAAGCACAAATAAAAGAAATGTGTACTCACCAAACGTGCCGCAAGACAATATGAAGTTTAGTAGATCCTTCCATATAAGACAAGAAAAGGTGCAGATGCAAACTGACGTAAATCCACAAATTACAATTGGCGCAATGCATGCTGGGAGAGGGTCTTGTCCGTGACGTCTCGGCAGCGTCCATGATGAGAGGGACAATTTGCGGAGGGCTAAATGTTAGCTGTAAATTTGTCATTTTCAAATGAAGATTTCTCCGTTGAATGACAGATCTGGGCTTACAGATTTACTTTACTACATTCAGAAGGATCTCATGTGTAAATGTAAGTCATTTTTTGTTCAAAAAATCTGACTGCATTTTTTTCAGTGCAGGTCTCCTTTAAATTTGGGATATTTGTGAACTGTTGTTGTGTACTTTATGTTACTCCTATTTACTATTTCATTATTAAAAAATATTTTGTTTAGTACTTTGATTCATGGAAAGGTCCCAATAAAAAATAGTGAATATCAATCAATTTCAATCAATTTTTTTTATATAGCGCCAAATCACAACAAACAGTTGCCCCAAGGCGCTTTATATTGTAAGGCAAGGCCATACAATAATTATGTAAAACCCCAATGGTCAAAACGACCCCCTGTGAGCAAGCACTTGGCTACAGTGGGAAGAAAAAACTCCCTTTTAACAGGAAGAAAACTCCAGCAGAACCAGGCTCAGGGAGGGGCAGTCTTCTGCTGGGACTGGTTGGGGCTGAGGGAGAGAACCAGGAAAAAGACATGCTGTGGAGGGGAGCAGAGATCGATCACTAATGATTAAATGCAGAGTGGTGCATACAGAGCAAAAAGAGAAAGAAACAGTGCATCATGGGAACCCCCCAGCAGTCTACGTCTATAGCAGCATAACTAAGGGATGGTTCAGGGTCACCTGATCCAGCCCTAACTATAAGCTTTAGCAAAAAGGAAAGTTTTAAGCCTAATCTTAAAAGTAGAGAGGGTGTCTGTCTCCCTGATCTGAATTGGGAGCTGGTTCCACAGGAGAGGAGCCTGAAAGCTGAAGGCTCTGCCTCCCATTCTACTCTTACAAACCCTAGGAACTACAAGTAAGCCTGCAGTCTGAGAGCGAAGCGCTCTATTGGGGTGATATGGTACTACGAGGTCCCTAAGATAAGATGGGACCTGATTATTCAAAACCTTATAAGTAAGAAGAAGAATTTTAAATTCTATTCTAGAATTAACAGGAAGCCAATGAAGAGAGGCCAATATGGGTGAGATATGCTCTCTCCTTCTAGTCCCCGTCAGTACTCTAGCTGCAGCATTTTGAATTAACTGAAGGCTTTTTAGGGAACTTTTAGGACAACCTGATAATAATGAATTACAATAGTCCAGCCTAGAGGAAATAAATGCATGAATTAGTTTTTCAGCATCACTCTGAGACAAGACCTTTCTGATTTTAGAGATATTGCGTAAATGCAAAAAAGCAGTCCTACATATTTGTTTAATATGCGCTTTGAATGACATATCCTGATCAAAAATGACTCCAAGATTTCTCACAGTATTACTAGAGGTCAGGGTAATGCCATCCAGAGTAAGGATCTGGTTAGACACCATGTTTCTAAGATTTGTGGGGCCAAGTACAATAACTTCAGTTTTATCTGAGTTTAAAAGCAGGAATATAATAATTATTAATAACAAATGTGTGATTTTTCAGTATATACATCACAGGACCTCCAAAACTAGTAAAAATAAATAAATAAATAAAATAATAATAATAATAATAATAACATAACATGACTTAACTCTGAAACTATGGTCATTGTTGAAATTCTTTTATTGCAAATCTCTGAAAGGTCTGATTAAAATCTCCTCATCAATAAATAATAATTGTCTTGTGCTATTTTAAGATGAGCACCAGGTTTTAAAGCTGTCTTGGATAATTTTATTATTTATTCCCATTATTCTTATCAATATGAAGGATGCATCATTCTAGTTCAGGTTCATGTTTGACTCACCTTTTCATTAATTAAAAGCGTGCTTACCATTAATTCTCATAAACAATATGGCCTTGGTTAATAAGTATTATTGTTTGCGGTTGTTTGCATTGGTTGAGTGTGCAATTCCGGTGTCGTTGGCCCTTTTCGAGGTGGTGTTTGAATGCTAAGTGTGTGTGTCTGTTTCTTATTCTACATGAGTGTAACATGAGACAACAAGAATAACCTGCGTGTTAAAGGTGACGTGTCCAGGAGCCAGTGAATTGAAAAGCAGGCCGTTATATTTCATCTCTGATTAGGTGAAGCAAAGAAAGACGAGTGGGATAGACAGACAGACAGACAGTGAAGAGTTGTTCTTTTTTTCTAAAGATCATTCTGAAGCAACTTCAATATCCTCTAATGTCATGTTGAAATGAAAATTAATAGTTCAATATGCCATCACTGCACCGGGCTGCACATTCTCCATTTCCATATCGCGTGGCGTGACCAAATGAGCGCGCGCGCTCAGACTGATGCCCAGAAAAGCTGATACCCCCCTAATCAGCCGATTTTTCCATCTGACATTGTGGCGCTGCTGGAATCTTGGAAAAGTGTGTTTTGCATAGATATATATGTGTGTGTGTGTGTGTGTGTGTGTGTGTGTGTGTGTGTGTGTGTGTGTGTGTGTGTGTGTGTGTGTGTGTGTGTGTGTGTGTGTGTGGTGTGTGTGTGTGTGTGTGTGTGTGTGTGTGTGTGTGTGCAGGATCAAAGAGGAGGTACAATCATCCAGGGAATGTAAATGAAATGGGAATCTTTGCGGCTGATGAGCTTGCCGCCTGGGAATGAAGAACGATGGCTGCAGATGTAAATGTGTAAAAAGGATGTTTCATGAATATTCTCTTTTCATCTTCATGGTTTTTGTCCTGCTTCTGCTGTGTTTGTGAGTCCTAATGCACATTTATCATGTGCCACAAGGTGCCAAAGTGGCCAAACGTAGCTTTCCAGGAATGACGGTAAAGTGTGAGTTAAAAGGAGAAGACCAGGCGAGTTCCTACCTCCCATCCGTAGGAGCTGTCTTTGCCGGTGGCCCCGTAGTGGAGGGTGCTGTGCAGTCCAAACCTTTCACCTGCACTAATGCGAGTCTTGGCCCAGATGCCCAGACCAGCACCAGGCACGGAGGACTCCCTCAGCTCCAGTTCGCTGGGAATGGGAATGTCATCGGGAATGTAGACGCGCGCCTCGTAGGGCGAGCCCTCCTTGGGCGTGGTGAAGTCCTGGTCATTGCTGCTGCTGTTGCTGTTGTTGTTGTGGAGGTGGTGGTGGTGGGAGGTGTAGATGTGGGGGTGCAGCAGGTGGTGGTGGTGGTTGTTTGGATGAGAAGGAGTCGGTGAGGGCAACGGGGACATGTTCATGACGCCATCTTCCGTGTCGTCTTCTGGACTGTCGGCACCACCTTCACTGGCCACTAAACCTGGCAGGTCGGCCGCTGTGTCGAACATGCTGTCCGCAGGCTCGCTGTCGTCTGACGGAAACACAGACATGGAGATCATGGTGAATACAGACGTCCAGGAGGTACAACGTGAATTCAGTTCAAGTACATTAGTAACATTAGCAAAGAAAAAAACAAAACAAAACTCCTCTTTCACAGGAAAAAAACCTTCAGCAAAACAGAATCAGGGGGTGGCCATCTACATTGGCACATCTGAGATGACAAGAAGGTTCCATAAAGAATTTAAAATCTATATACATAAAGGGCTACCTCTGTCTGTCTATCTGTGTCTGGGATAAACTCTCAAACTATAATATATAGCCCTAAAAACTATATATATTCTGAATCCTCATGACATGGGGAACAAACTGGTTCTATTTTTTTTTTTAAATAGCCAGCTGTGGGTATGACCAGGCAGATTCAAATTTCCAGCCCTGTATATGTGTTGGCCATCTCTGTTTATTTAATCCCTTTCTTCAGCGACGTTATGTTCTCAACTGTTAAGCACCCAACTGTCCTGTACAACCCAGTTTGCCTTCCTGTCTGAATACATTCATTTTATGTTTGTAAAATTGCAATGTAAAAACAGTGAAATACACCACTACCTCAATTATGATTCATTGATATTTACATTTACTGTTACCTACCTTTTGTGTGTAATTTTGTTGTAAATTTGATTACAAAACAAAGTCTGCATGAAGGACTTCAAATGTGTTTGTCTTTTAACCAAGTATTTCCACTTAGTTTGGGGAGTCCACCTCTGATAGTTCTGCTGGACAAACTTTAGCCCATTAAATATTATATTTATAAGACATCAGCATTACAAAAACAAATGTTGGGCAATTGTTTTGATTAAAATGATTAGCATTTGGTTATGTCTAAAACAGGTTAACCCGGGCAGCACCGGGTAGCCCAGGTAGTAAATAAATAAAAATAGATCAGGTTCACTGATAGTTAGGGAAGCGTATTGCATTCACTGGATAAAAAAAAAATGTGAGATCTTTTCTCGTAATTACGAGATCTTTTCTCGTAATTACGAGATCAGGATCTCGTAATTATGAGAAAAGATCAGGTGTCTAAATAGTTTTATGTATATACTTCCGTACTTCCAGTCCCTCAGCACAGACGTGAGCTGAGCTCAGCCGATGATAACACACTATAATCAAACACAAAGTGTGGATTTTCCCCCTGAAGTGCTCCCGGATGAATGTCCAGGGAGGAGCACGGGGCGACTTCCAGCTTTCACTCACACAGACCCACCGACCACTGAGGGACACAGCGGGGCTCACTCCCACCCGGGCACATGCCAGTCTGTGTGCCCGAGCTGTGCCTCGCCTCGCTGGAGGAGTTTCATTCATCCAGCAACAATTTAGTGGGAAATCCACACTTTGTGCGCCGTGGTGTGGATCACAATGCAGTGTCGGAGGTTACAAATTGGCCAATTTTCGATTATGACTCGGGCATTCTCACGCTTGGACTGGAAGTACGAAGCGATTACACACACACACACACACACACACACACACACACACACACACACACACACACACAAAATAAATAAATAAAAACAATAGCTTGATCTCATAATTACGGCGACGTGGAGCATAATTTCTTGTTATAACGTGATAAGTTCTCGTTATAACGTGAAAATACCGCATCATGAAATAACATGATAATTTCATATGACGAAATAACGTGATAAGTATCACGTTATAATATCACGTTATAACATGAAACTTTTCACGTAATTGCATGATACTGAGCCAAATATATATTAGGGCTTGGCAGCTCAGAGCTTCCGTACGTAAGAAAGAGAGCGACGTCCAGCACGTCAGACTGGGCTTTGCGCCGGAACAATCCCAAGGACTTGAGATGCCTGCAGTGTTGACATACTAATATTAATATCATCCTCATTTTTAAGAAATATCAGTATTTCCCAGTGTCTCAGACCGAGAAGGTGGTAACAGCAGATTAATTGCGACAGCGCCATCATGCCCGCTGATCATTGAGGAAGCGCGCATACGGGGAAGCTGGAGACACCTGATCTCATAATTACGAGATCTTTTCTAGTAATTATGAGATCTCATAATTACAAGATCTCGTAATTATGAGAAAAGATCTCGTAATTACGAGATCTTATCTCGAAATTACGAGATCAGTGGTCTATTTGTTTTAATCCACTGAATGCAATACGCTTCCATAGATAGATAGTCACATGAAGAGACTTTTTTCTTTTTTTTAGGAAAATTAATGTCTCCATCAACTGACGAATGTCTGTCACAAAAGAAATATTAAATGATTTGATTAAATAAAGTACACAACTAAGCAACAGAGAAGCAAAGAACAAATTAAACTGAAATAAAAACTGTATGAATTATAAAACCTCAAAATAATTACAACATTAAAGCATGCAAAGATTAAAATAAAAAAAAAATGGTTAAGATCATTAAAGTCACACAGAACAGGTGCACCATTTGTTTCCTTATTGTGAGATATCTCCATGTAAAATAAGATTTTGGGTATGATTTCTTGTCATCACTGATGGTTCAACCATGAGTCATGAGAGCACAAAGAAACACAGGGGGCCCTATCTTGCATAATCTAAAAAAGCCCAGGTGCATTTGGTACAAGTCTGACCACAGAATGGCTTTTACACTGTACAATTTCTCAGAATAAAATGTAGCACTGAGCACAAAATGGTTGGATGAAATCACCTAATTGGTCATTGGCGCAGTATTGGCAAAACAAAATCGACTATTCAGTAGGGGTGAGGAAAAACATTGACATTACATCATGATATTTAATTTTATAATATCAATTTTTAAAGTCCAGAATCAATAAAACTCAAATTTATTGCTGGTGGAAATGAGGTGGGAACACAGTATGAAATTACGATCTTGCTAACTATAAAGTTCCCATCAACAGACTATGATGTTGCAGCACCCCTGCCCTTACATACAACAAGCTAGTGTAGTGTGCGTAACTCAGAGCGTCATGATCATTCTTATAATTCATTTATTCATTCATCTTCTGACGCTTATCTGGGTCCGGGTGGTGCTGGCAGCAGACTGAGCAGCTCCTCCCAAAATTCCTTACCCTTACTTTTCCTAGGGGATCCCAAGGTGTTCCCAAAACAGATGGGAAATATAATCCCAGTTGGATGTGCCTGGAAGACCTACCTAGGGAGACAACCAAGAGACATCCTCACTAGATGCCCCAACTGCCTCAGCTGACCCCTTTCATTAAGAAGAAGCAGCGGCTCTTCTCAGATTGTTGACATTCTCACCCTGTCCAGGAGTGTAAACCCAGATACGCAATGGACAGAATCTCTTTCTGTCTCTTGTATCTGTGACCTTATTTTTTCAGGCATTACACAAAGCTCATGACGTAGGTGAAGGTAGGAGTGTAAATCCACTGGTAAGCTGACAGTTTTGCCTCCTGGCTCTTGTTCTCAAATTTTCATTATTTATTTATACTTTTTTATAAACATTACTTATTTACAATTTTACATACAGAGCCTGAAATTGGCCTTTTTACATTTATTTATTACCTGTTGGCCATCAGATATGGGTATCGAGTACTGCAAAGACTTTGCATCTGTCTGTCCATCCATCTGTTTGTCCATCTATCTGTCTGTCCATCCATCTGTTTGTCTGTCTGTCTGTCTGTCTGTGCTTGGCCAGAGTCTTCAAATTCACAGGGAACATTGTTGGGACACAGACCTTGGGCAAGGTCAAAGATGGCTAAAGTTGACCTATTTTAAGACGCAGTTAAAACTTAAATATTGTTTATGACTGATTGATTTATTGATTGATTAATTGATTGAGCAGCTTTATTGAACAAGTACAAATTGTACGTAAGACAATTAGAAAGCTATATATATATATATATATATATATATATATATATATATATATATATATATATGCTTTGCACTGGGATACATGCAGTGACACTTGGGATTGTTTGAGCCTTGAAGAAAACATCTGCTGTCCCCCAAAAACAACAACAAAAAAGAAAATATGACTTAAACATGTACATGGAATCAAAAATGTGTCCAAATGACATAATTTTCTTTTCACAATATATACATATTTATGTCGTAAAAATCTGATAGTCTTTCATTTTCTAGTGGATCTTTTTTGGGGGAAACAAGCCGCATTCCAAGTAGAGTTGAATCCGGACCTCCAGGCTGCAGTCAGGAAATGCAGCCTTGGAAGGTTGCAGCTCCTTAATGGCGACACAGCTGATGTGAGAAGAATCAGATAAAAACAACAAGCTTCAGTCTTGCAGATTCATTGATGTGAGAAGTTCTCAATTCCAATGAAGCTTTTTTTTTCAGCCAGTACTCATCTTACAGCTTATTACGGTGTCTCTCAGTGACTCGGTTGGAATCACCAGCCGTCATTATTATCACATCCACAGAATGACAACATAATTGTGAGCGTGCACCAGCATCTAACCATTTAAACATCACTGAATATGACGAGGAGATGCAACATTTGACTTTACGGAGGAGTCATCTGTGGAGAGTTCACAAACGTGAAAAATGCACATCTGTGAGTGACGAAATGTCCTAAATGTGCATGCATGTATGTAGCATGTGTGTTAAATCCTCCAGGTTGACACTGAGTTGAGTATTTATGGCTGTGTGGGTTTGTTTGCGTGAGTGTGAGACATCGCTAGATCTGTGTGTGTGTGTGTGTGTGTGTGTCAGTGCCCCCCCGCGCCTTCTCTCTGGACAGATCCTGGTATCTTTAGTCAAAGCAGCACTGCAGTTTTATGATCTAAACACAAGGCCTGGCAATCAGCAGCCTAACTAGGCCCAAAATTACAGTAGGAGTGGTTCCAATCAAGCCCCCCCCCCCCCCCCCCCTTCGTTAGGCTCTGTGTCGCCTGCTGCCGAGCCTGCCACCGCTTCCCATGATGCATCTGCAACATGACATCTACAAAATATACATGTTTTGTGCAGGAGGTCACTGCAAATTCATTCTGCCTGAAATAAGCACATTTATATCAAAAAGAACAGTCACAAAGTTCTATTTTCTCCTTGTATTTGTAAAGAGCTGTTTCTCCCCGTTGGGAGGGGCAGGATGTGCGGTTTGTGTATTGGAAAATAATTGGAGCCTGGATTTGCAGAAGTTCAGGTCACAGTGCATCAGAATTTTGTCCTTTAATAAATATTTGGGTTTCTGCCCGGTAACAGATGTGGTCCATGAAAGCTGTTAAAGTAACTGACATGGAGAGTATGTCTTAAGTATGAAAAGTGAAAGCATGAATGTATGCGACAGGAGCTTTTCAGCGCCTGGCAAACTCGCAGCCGCTCCGCAAGATCCGGGAAACTTATCATATAAAAGTGAAGCAGTAAAATCTACTCTTTTATTACTGATTTTGCGTCATTTTGACTGGAAAAGAACTACTTCTTTTTTGGAGGGTGGGGGGGTGCATTATTTTTAATGATGGCTGTTTCATGGGGGCTCAGAACAGGCACGCAATTAAGTGTGGAACATGTGAGCCAGCAGTAGCTTCCACATTTCACACATCAATTAAAGTTTTATAAGTCGGCTCTATCTGTTGCTCCGACTGCACAATCAGTGTTTTAAAGCCGTTAAACACTTTTTCACGTTGCCCACTTTCACTGGCACTCGACCCGTCCAGAGGAAGACCACCTCAGAAAAACTATTAAACACACTTTGGTTAGTTTGTTTGTCTGTTTACGCTGCATGCACAAAAAAATAAATATAGATTTTAAAAAATGCACATCTCTTCATCATGTGCAAGATTACAAAAAGTTCAGATGATGTGGAAAATGCAAAAAAAAAAAAAAAAAAAAAAAAAAAAAAATTGACTTAAACTTAATTTACATCAGTCTTAAAAAACAGAAAGAATATACACTAATGAACAGATGGTTATGAATGCTATATTAAATATCTACTATCTCTAAATTATACATACTGTAGCTTTAAAGCTCTACAGTCTTTGTCTTTTTGTATTGTTTTGTTTAAATAAAAAGTATTTTATTTGGCATCACTATAAATATATTTTATATTTAGCATTTAAATTAGGGATTCATTATATTAAATTACCAATTGGATCAAAATTCACGCTGTCTGAAAACGTTTTAGAATTTCAACCCCTGATGGGTCAAAATTCACACACCATGACCTACATTTGGTAATAACATCACAGATCACATGGGGGCTTTCCCCAAGCTTCAAGAGGATGCTGGGAAGGACACAGTGACAGCCAATCAGAATAAAGAAAGGCAGCATGACATCAGCTGCCTACTCACGTTAGCAAAATAAACCAAGATGGCGTAAAATGTTACAAAACAGCTTATTTCTGCATCAGTCAAGATATGTTACTCATATGTTATCATGCATGCCCCCGAAATGCGCATCAAGCAAGTGGGTCAGGTCACAGGTCAGGTCATTGCAAAACCTCATGCATGTGCACATGCACTTCCTCTTGCAGTCAATCTGCACAATGGCATTAGAACAAAAAGATAATATTCCTCATGAAATTCCCCCCCAGAAAAAAATATGTTGTCTTCACTAAAATGAGCTGTAATTTTGCAACATGTTACAAAAACAAACCAACACTATAATGTTTGGATTTCAGTAGAAACTAAATTTTGTCAGTTATGTCAAATTTGAAAGGCCGTCCAGCTTTAAGTGAACCATCTGGATAAAAAAATAAATAAATAAATAAAAAAACAATAAATAAAAGTGAACAGAGGATTTGGCTTTGAGCTTCAAGTCCCCTACATTGTTCCCAAAAGTAAAAAGATTCTTATCTTGATCTTATTCAACCATGACGTTTGACAATGAAAAACTTAAAAAATTTTGGAACATGAGGATATACCGTGTAACAGAGGCCAAGTGCCACTTATAAAGCGCTGTATTTCAGCTTTGGTGTCTTTAATGTGGTGGCGATGTCGGGCTCCAGTCCCTGAGGGCTCCTATCCCTGATCCCTGAGGGACTCCACAGAAAGAAGCACAGCAGTACCATCCTCTGCCCGGCTCCTTATGTTGTTCTTTCTCCATGCTCCTCTCGCCATCTCTTTCTCCTTTACGGGGACTATTTATCCTGATTACATCAGGGGTCAATCATTAAATCGCACCTTGGGGGTCCCGGTGCTGGCTGCGGCCACAATGAGCTGTTTGTTCGTTGGCTGGAAAAGTGCGCTGCTCAGCCTCAGAGTCGAGCCCAGGCCACATCACGCCGCCACATTTACTTGATAAATTGTAAATTCAGGGTTCTTTTTTTTTTTTTTTGCTTTGCAGCCTGCTTTACAGTAATAGAGATGTTTGGGCAGATGCAGGTGATCACACAGACGCACATCTGTTTGTGAGTGCGGCAGGAGCTGCTGCACTCGAAACACATGTGCCAAAGGCCACACGGGGTCGTAGGTGAAGATGGTATCTCATAATCACTGCACGTCACAGTCAAATTACAAACTGCAACATCACCCACATGACAGCTCACCTCTGAGACGCGCAAACACAAATAACACAATAAATAAAAATATGAGAATGAAGAATTCAGACAACAACAACAAAAAGAGGCTTTAAAAATGATGAAGTGGTGATAAATCTGTAATCAGTGTTGCCATGGCAAAATAACGACACGGTGCTGAAAATCAGCAGTTTGGATCGGCGGGCCTTACAACAGGCAAATTGTTCTGTGGTTGTGTTTAATCAGAGCACTCCAGACTTAAATGCAGAAAGATCAAGATCTGGAGTAATTTTCTGCCGTCTGCCTGAACGCACACAAACACGTGCCTTGTGGCACAAACACTGAGCTGAACTGTGGATGTAGTCGGCGTCGAAAGCAAGAATCCTATAAACGTTCTACGTGCCGGCGCTCTCTGTGCTGAATATGAATATTAAATATCCACTCCACTCAAAAAAATAAATTCATTAAACTTTCCTTATCAGACACATGTCATTTCTTGCAGACTGGAGAAGGTCTGTTTGCACTAAAATCTAGTTTTCTCACACACTTGATTCATTACATCACAAACAGAAGATGTCAGTCACAATCTGAGTGCAGTGGTTGAGCAGTGGGCGGGGCTTGAGGACTGTTTAGTTTTAGAGCCCGATTGATGCATCACTTAGCTGAAAAACTGGGCTGATATTGGTATCTGTGCTACTTTTGCCGATATGAAAACTTTTATTTGAGAGAATAAAGAATGCAAAGAAACACTTTGGAAATGGTGTCATTATGTAGTTTTTCCAGCACCATTGTTTATAATGGTGTCAATCATGGCTGGGACCCTGTCACCCCTTGGTCACATTAGCTACAAAGGAAAACAGGCAAAGTGACCAGCCACCATTCATTTTCAAACAGACTGGGAATTTTACAGCAACAAGCAACATGTTGTCACTTTGCTGCCATTAAAGAGGGACCCATATAGACAAGAAGCATTTTTTTATGTAAATGCTAGCAACCATATTTCAAGGCATTTCATCATGCCATCACCAAAAATGATTTAATCTATTACTTTGTGATGCCGTCACAAAATGTAGCAGATTTTCGGGATGGTATTATGAAATAATAGATGAAGAATGGTGGAGGACTACCATGTGGTCTTTTGAGATACGTTTATGGTTATGGATATGGTGAGGGTTAAACAACCCCATCATGAAAATCTACTACATTTCATCATGGTATCGCGCTCTAACAGTGTGAGACTGGTCTGGATGCGACACCATAACTGCCAATCCAAGTGAAGTCCTAATGATGTACAGCGGTTGATTGTTGGTTATATTTATCCTCATTTATAATAAAGTTCATGTGTAAACTCTAAAACATCAAACCTCAATACATATTTTGTCATAAGGATTTGATAACTAAATATTATGAATCATTGCAGTTTTTTTGTGTATGTACTGTATGTATCGGTAATGTAAATATTTTACTCCCGAATGTGAGTATCAAGCCCAAAAACTCTGTATCAGTCACGTTCTTTTCAGGAATGTTTTCCAGTGTAATTTCTACCCAGTTCTTTATGTAATTTACTGCCCCTTTCCAACAACCTTGTAATCCTTGTATTCCTCATTTTGGATTTATTAAAGGTCACTGTTGTGTGGGCCGCCCGAAGAGGAGGTACTGCTGGACCAACACCAGAGGGCGCCCTGCCTGAAGGCGGGCTTCAGGCACCAGAGGGTGCAGTTGCGGCCAGGAGCATCTGGAACTTGGATTGACAGCTGTCACTCATCCACTCATCATGACGCACCCATAAAAGCCTGGAGAAGACACCACACCCACGCGAGAAATCGTTGACCCGTACAGGTAGACTCTCAGCTGTCTTTGCAGCTAAGCTTTTGTTGTGACGTTCATTGCATCTGAGCTGGTAGCTGATAATTAGTGACTTTTGAATTTGCAGCTTTTCCACTTGTATCCGAGTCTAAGGGAGTTGGTTGGAGCCGACGTTTCCGCTCTGCACTCCAGCACTCGACAAGTGTATACTGGGTCTGCACAGTAACTCACAGGACTTGTGAAAGCAGGAGGTGGAGGCGTTCTTCTCCTCCCAAAAAGGAGTCATTTGCTGACTGTTTGCTGGGTGTGTTCACTCACACTCACTCTTAACTGTTTCTGTTTCCTGCCAGCAGTACCCGATCTGACAGCTGGAGACGGTGGCCACCTGGGGACTCAGAATTGGCAGCTACGGAGTGTTCCAGATCCGTTGGCGGTGGAAATCGTGTGGGATCCGACTCCTCTCTGGACGGACGTCTCCTATCCTCGAGCCTGCCCACACTACACCAATTTGAGATTGACTGTAGTATTGATTGTATCTGTATTCGTTGTGCACTTTTCACAACATTAAATTGTTATTCTTGCATTCCCATTGACCGTTCATTTACGCCCCCTGTTGTGGGTCCGTGTCACCACACTTTTCACAACAGTCACAATGAAAACCGGACTGGGACCCTCACAGACAGTGTCCATCTTGTGAAAGAAAATGGGTCATACAGCACTTTTTATACAATGTGGGCGTTTACATTGGGTGTAGTTTAGTCTCACATTTCTAATGTTACTGGCTCCCACAGATAGGGGGAGCCCTCCCTGTATCTAAAACTTAGACATAAATGATGGAAGCAAAACTTAACTCTTATGTTTAAATGTTAAACCAGAAACCAGAGACTTCCAATCAAATAGCAAAATAAAGCACTTGATAACTAACATAAAATAAGGACTTAGCACAGATATTATCTAACACCAGTAACTCGGTGAGCAATGGCTGAAATACTATAAAGTCCAAATATAATTCATACAAGATTAATCATTTAAATTTTATGACATTTATTTGCATTTAGTTGTACAAAACATTCTTGTTATACTGACTTTTACAAATGGGGGTGCTATTTGCCTCGATATGTCACAGGGAATCAAACCCAGGTCGACATATTGACATCAGGAAGTTGGGCACAGTGGTTTCTTCAGTGGCTCTGTGGAGATTGTTCATTAAGTTGAGATACATTTTCAGGGAATCAATAACTGCCTGTTATTTTTTTTCTCTTTTTATCTTATTACTTTATGATGTCATAAAGGAATAAGATGTCAAAATCCCAGTTGCCCTCCAAGCTCATTCGGTGTAACAATGGCCGACACTGTGAACGTACATAGTTTCTGAGCGCTCTTCTTGGTTCTGTAAAGCTTAAAACAGCATTTTAATCTTCTTCGAATAGTAATTGATACATTGTTGTTCATGACTTTTATATAGTGATGGCAAACATTGTAAAGCTGTGCTGACCACAGGCGGGTTTGGGTGCCAACAACAGTTTGAGTATCATGAGCACGCTTCTCTAAAGAGCCAGCAGCACCGTGGAGCCACGGCTGCGGCTGCGGCTAAGATAACAATAAAGTCAACTAGAAATAGGACATGTGCGCCAATGATGGCCGTCATAAAGCACCACACGGCCTATTTCACTGCCTCCCCTCTCCAACACACATGCACACACACACACACGTATGCTTGTCTGGCCATTGACTGATCTGGTTCAGTTCAAAAACGAAAGCCAGCCGCTGATGAAAGGACAGTATCCAGGACGAAAGCAGAACTATGTAAGTGCACCGGCTCTAAATATGGGGAGAGAAGATGAAAAAAGAAGGAGAATGTGTGAACCATGACAGATATGAAAAATGGTTAGCTGGTTGAGCAATAAATGACCAAACATTTTGATGTGGGAGCGCCGTGCGTACATGTGCGAGGGGGGAGGCGGCTTTCAGACCAAAGCCTAATCTGCTGTTTGTGCTGCTATATTGTATCAATATGGTCCCACTTAGCTGTGTTATTGGCTGTGTTTAGGACCACAGAGGGATCTTGGTACCTGTTCTTCATTGGTCAGCAGGCCTTTGATGATTCTGCTTCCACACTAAAAAGCTCCAACACCCTCCGTTTAAAACAAAAGGGGCGGAGGTGAGCGGCTGTAAAAATCAGACCAGTGCAACTTAAAGGTAGAGTGAGTGAGAGGAGTAAAACTGGATGATGGTGTGTTCTTGCAGCGTGTCACCAGGGTACTGTTTATTATTCATTATTATTTAATAGAGGTGGAAAACAGAATAGTCTACTGTTAGTTCTGCTGCAGCCCTAACATCTATACATATGTATAAACATGTTCCTCCTGGCACAAAGCCACACACAGTGTCATTGCTAGTTTCCTAATAATGCAAGAAGGCACAAAGTCATTGCACCATAGATAACCAAGCCCTCAGTCTGCTCACTGCAATATTCAGATACACCAATGTGACAACCAGTCAACGTAAACACCAAAGTCAAGCCTAGTGTGGGAGCATGCGCTGGTGCTGTGCTTTGCCACAACCACAACACTACAGAACCACTTTGGGTCCTGGATGGCGACCAACCAGGTAGACAACCAGTCCATTCCAATCTTGAACATAATTATCTATCTGCCGCAGCCAGGTGAAATGTGGGCATGTCCTTGGTCTTCTCCCTCTACTGGGGTCCTCAACATTCAGGCACCTGCATGCTGGATCATGCACAGAGAAACAGTCCACATGGACAAAATGTCAAAGTTGATGCTTCCTCACAATGCAAGTAATCCTCCTCATCCTAGTCTCTCTTAGTTACCGCTCATTTGATACAAAATCATTCCAATGGTACCCAAGGATCCTTTGAAGACACCTCGTACCAAAGAGATCCAGTTTTGTCATCTTAGGTCACTGGTTAGTGTCCAAGTCTCACAACCACACAGCAAGACAGGCTGCACCAGGACACTTGGACCTTTGTTTGACTGCAAATATATTGGTATTGCAAAACACCTCTGTCCAGAGACCTCATGACTCCATAAGCTCTTCCCAGGCATCTCTCAATATCAAAGGCCAAGGACCCAAAGACATGTATGTCACTGCCGAGATACAGCAAAGGACAAATACAAAAACCTCACCTTACTGCTTGACTTCAGAGAGTTTTGGTGGCTGCTCTCCGCTCACGTGCAGTGCCGTCTTGGTGCAGAGCCTTAAACCTGGCCAGAAAACCCCTCACTTCATTTCTCTACTGTATTTTCATCATGTTGCAATTCCATTAAGTGACTAAATACAATACCTTTGTGCTCTGCATTTTACTTTGTGCTGTGAATTTGCTCTCCATAAATAGCAAAGTGGAGGTGGACATGCCCTAAATGCACTTACGCTATTATCCACTGAGCATTATTATAATGAGGAAAATGCAAGCTCACTTCAGTAAGACAGTGGACAAGTATGAATTTGGGCAGGTTTTCATTCTAACTCTGGCCACAAGCAGGCTGAGTTTCTGAAACTTAGTGTACACAACATCATAAGTTCACACAAGATGACCTCAAAAATACCTCAGACAAGTATGAAGTTTGGTTTGGTAACCACTGTCCTTTAATTTAACTTTCATTTTCAGAACGCTTAAATACTTGAATAAGTTATGAGGAGTGTATGCTTTAATTCAGTTGCTTTTTTAAATTATTCCTATGGGGATGACCACACCAGGTTCCACCAACATATTGAGTGAATGTTTTCACAGTGGATGTTCTACCAATGCTGCTGTCACAGATGGTGGGAGATTTGTACAGGCTGAGGTGCAGACAAGCATCATAAGCAGGTGTGCACATAACTGGTACTCATGGTGTTCTTACATTTTAAAAATAAATGATGTGGAGCTGAACACAGAGGGAAGCACTTCTCAGTAGGAAAGTGATGATGACAGAATGTAAGAAAAACACTTCCCTAAGTGTTTTCTGCTGTACATCATTTATCTTGAGCTCCACAAGCACCAGTAATGTGCACACCTGATCATAAGGACACCTCAGGAGTAGGAGGAATTTGATCCTCTGATCCTTTGGTCAGTGGCTATGGTCAGCCCAGCATATAACTGCCGCACAATTGATGGACAACATGCAGTTTCACCAACCCACAGGAGTGAAGCAAGGGTTCAAGCCTTAGTTATGTATGATCTTTGTGATGTCATAAAGCTATGTCTTGGAATATTGAATATTATAGAAACTACAGCCGCAGTTCATTATTGTCATGATGAATTGATCTTTTTTCAAAATTTATGTATCAGCTGTTAATATTATACAAATGTCAGAAGAACTTGGTGATATGGTGAAAATCATCACATGGAAGCTGTTACATTTGGGCTTTTTCTGAAAAATTGCTTTAAATCAGTATTAAATTAATCAAAATATATTTTGGTGGTAGACAAACTGTCTAGTTGTCTCAGCTATAATATTTAGAATCTGCTGTTTCTCATGTGCTCCCACCTCTTGTTCTTTAAGCATCTGTGTGCATGTGGGCTGCAACATTCTAGTCTAGTTAGTTTTTTTTCCCTCTACTCTTCTTGCCTCTTGTTTTTCTTACAACACTGAACAGTTAAAAATAAAATAAAATACAGCCACTCTGCTCCATTTCAAGGCTAAAACAACTGGGGTGAATTTGGTCGATGCTGCTCAGGAAGGGAATCAAGCATCTGTGTGTGTTTTGTGTATGTGTGTGAGTGTTTGTGTGGAGCCACACGGTTGATGTATTGATGTGTTGTTTGTGCTGAGTAGCCTCGAGTCACTCCGTCCTACAGAGGTGTGTGTGTGTGTGTGTGTGTGTGTGTGTGTGTGTGTGTGTGTGTGTGTGTGTGTGTGTGTGTGTGTGTGTGTGTGTGTGTGTGTGTGTGTGTGTGTGTGTGTGTGTGCATTGAGAACAGATCAAGTCTTCAGGCAAATAAAAGACAGAAACCTCCTGCAGCTGGGAGCATGTGTGTGTGTGTGCACGTGTATGTGTGTGTGTGGTGGCCCTGTCATCCCGTGGGGGCCCCAGCTGCTGCAGACATTTATTAACAGGCCAGATTAATAGCACTGGAGGAAAACATGTTCACAAACATGATAAATATTAATAATAATCAATATCGAGTTACATTTGCCAAATTGAGTTGCAAACATCACCCAAGGGGGTGGGAAGGGGCAGGGGAGGAGGAGGGAGCGCAAGGAAGGAGAAAAGAGAACAGAGCTGTAGAAAGCTGGAAGAATGAAAAAAATCAAAGAGAATTCAAATAAATAGAAAGATGAGAGAGAAAATAAACACAAAGACAGAACGATGATCGATAGAGTCACGAATGGAAACTAGACGGGCACTCACGAGAGCAACAACATCAAACATCTGATCTTATCACGAGAAAAGAGAAAAACCTTCAATCAAACAGTCCAGTGATGATGCTGAGGTGCAGCTGACAAATATGTTCACTTTGATCATCAAATAATCATGGAGCCATTTGTCTTTTTTCTTTAAAGTAGCAAATGTAAACCAGCTTAAAACACTTTAAAAATGCTTCAGACATGTTTTAAACGCTTTAAACAATATGGCAAGTGGTTTCTAACATCTGTAAAAAATGTGTTTAAGGTGATTTTTTTTAAGTCCTAACTGGGTTTTCACTGCTCACTGGTTCAAACTGCTTAGAAGCTTCTTTGAACTTAAAACAAATGAGACTTTTGGAGCTTCTCCAAAGCAGCTGTACGAGGTCTGTCAGAAAAGTATCGGACCTTTTTATTTTTTTCAAAAACCTGATGGATTTGAATCACGTGTGCTTGCATGAGCCAACCTTGAACCTTTGTGCGCATGCGTGATTTTTTTCACGCCTGTTGGTTGCGTCATTTGCTTGTAAGCACCCTTTGTGTGATGATGGGTGGAGTCTCTCGTCGTTTTTTCTTTGCAAGGAAGTGGCGGAACGACTGGAGCAGCGCGACTGCATCAAACTTTGCCACAAACTGGGCCACAGCCAGGTGGAAACCATTCGGATTATTCAGATGGCTTTCGGTGATGAACCTCTGGGTATCACACAGATTAAGGAGTGGTACAACCGATTTAAAGACGGCCGCACAACGGTGGAGAGCAAGCCACGCTCCGATCGGCATCAGCACGCTGAAATGACCGGATCATTCCAAAGTGAACGCTGTGGTGATGTGGGACCGTCGTGTGATTATCTGAGAAATTGCGGAATAGGTGGACATCAGCACTTTTTCGGCACATTCCACTGTGAAAGAAGAGTTTGTCATGAAAAGAGCGGCAGTGAAATTCATCGGCACGAAGCTGATGGCGCAGCAACAGCGCCTCCGTGATGAAGCCTCACAGGACATGTTGTAACATGCCCAGCTCGTCAACCATTCGGAAGATTCAGACGGCTTTTGGTGGCTTTTCAGTCGTGTGACTATCCGAGAAATTGTGGACAAGCTGGACATGTCAGGGCATGTCACAACATGTCCTGTGAGGCTTCATCACGGAGGCGCTGTTGCTGCGCGATCAGCTTCGTGCCGATGAATTTCGCCGCCACTCTTTTCATGACAAAATCTTCTTTCACAGTGGAATGTGCCGAAAAAGTGCTGATGTCCACCTATTCTGCAATTTCTCAGATAATCACATGACGGTCCCACATCACCACAGCGTTCACTTTGGAATGATCCCGTCATTTCAGCGTATTGATGCCAATCGGAGTGCGGCTCGCTCTCCACCATTGTGCGGCCATCTTTAAACCGGTTGTACCACTCCTTAATCTGTGTGATGCCCAGAGGATCGTCACCGAAAACCATCTGAATAATCCGAATGGTTTCCACCTGGCTGTGGCCCAGTTTGTGGCAAAATTTGATGCAGTCACACTGCTCCAGTCATTCCGCCATTTCCTTGCAAAGAAAAAACGACGAGAGACTCCACCCATCCTCACACAAAGGGTGCTTACAAGCAAATGACGCAACCAACAGGCGTGAAAAAAATCACGCATGCGCACAAAGGTTCAAGGTTGGCTCATGCAAGCACACGTGATTCAAATCCATCAGGTTTTTGAAAAAAATAAAAAGGTCCGATACTTTTCTAACAGACCTCGTAATCCAAAGGTAAAATATATTAAAGTCTCAACTAATCATCTACATTATGAGTAGTTGTAAATTGTTTAAAACTGCATTATGTGGAGGAGAAATTGGGTTTGAAGCAGTTTTACATCAGATTTCAACTATTATGTAACGCCTTTATGATATCATGAAGCACTAAGTCCTCCTGCTTATGTTTGGATTGTGAAGCAGATGAGAGTCTATGAGTCTCCCTGGATGGGACACCAGTCCTTCACTGGTTACTTCCCAGCTAATGCCAGGACTCATTTATGGCTGAGTGGGACGATGTAACAACACAGTCAGGCCATCATGGCAATCCCACAGTGGTGAGGAAGTTTGTCTCTTGATCAATATCGGCACCCAGGGTTGGTCTAGACGCGTCTGTGTATTTCTTCACCCATCCTTAGCCTGGACTGGACTCATGGCTGGTAAATCCCAGAGGACTGGACTCTGAGGACCTGCTCTGCCGTTGAGGACTTCTTGTTTCACCAGAGCCGCGTTAGCAGTCTCATGTTTAAGGTTCCTGTTGGGCCTTTGTGGTTCCTGTAGCTCCAGGCACCCAAAGTCCCCACCGTATTTTGTCTCATCAGGCTATCCCCTAGATGAGCCATTACCCAGGTGTCATGGCGCGGACAAGAGGTTGGACTGTGACACCTAGGGTTCATACACATCGTTTATCACAAGCGAAGGCAAGGGAGGAAACAAAATTGTGAAGAAACAAAAATCATGGCCCGCGATGGCATAATGCAATCTGCAGCCTCACCATTAGATGGCACTAAATCCTACACACTGTAGCTTTTTTTTTTGTCCCAGATAACAGCAGCTCAGGGTGAGCGACAAACACTTTAACCATCAGGCTAAAGCCAGTAGTTCTGTGAGTCTGTGGGTCTGTCCGCCTGCTTCAGGTGCAGCTTCATTTAGCAGTGAGTCACGGGGGGGGGGGGGGGGGGGGGGGGCAACAGCCAGGCAGCGTGCAGAACAAACCCATCCATTCTTATTAACCAGGGGACAACCGGGGCGGCTGTTTGTGTGCACATATGTGTGCAGGCATCTTTTGTTTCAGTTTAATTTTGTGCCGCCGCTAAAACACAACATCCTTATCAACGCTCCAGTCACACTCATCCATCTTAAAATCAATATGTTTTTGAAAAATTTCAATGCACCTGCATATTTAATGAACAGAATATCCAATATGAGGAAAAGAGAGTGGAGAGAATTTACGCTTGGTCTGAGCAAAAAAAAAAAAAAAAAAAAAAAATTATCAAATAGATGTAAAAGGATTTAATTAAGTAAAACGCCTCATATCTACTTTCTGTCAAGTTTTATGGTCACTGATATTCACGTGTGTCTGAACTACATGATGTGTGCAGCATCCTGTCTGCTGTGCAGGTTGGGAGAGGATGGAGGAGGAGTTGGGGGGGGAGGCATGGGCAGGGGGGGGGTGGCGGCATTTGGGGTGACAATGTTCACCTCTGCCACTGGAAGCCGCCTATACTCATACATCAGTCTATTACTCTCCATCCTCGCTGCGCTCTGCTCCGCTCTTCTTCTCGCCTGCTCCCTCCAGTCATTAGCCAGTGAATTAACGACAATCCAGCGTGCTATTAATCACCCTGACAAAAGTGTTAGCATTGCCTGGCTAGGCCGGCACAGGACCCACGAGGAGGGGAAGGAGGAGGGTGGAGGGCGGAAGAGGGTGAGAAGGAGGGGGGGGAGCCAGGAAGGGTCACAGGAAGTGAGAGGTAGCAAGAATCGGCAGTGAGGAGAAACAAAAACGGTGGCAAAAGAAGCAGGAGTAAAGGAGAAAAGGTACATAAGCAGAAAGTGTAGCGCTTTACAAGAGAGGAACGCTAAACTGTGTTAACACTGACGATTGACAGCCTGAGTTTGATCAGATCTGCATGGTCAGGGTGATCAGCAAACACTTCCTGGTCTTCTCAAGGCCTTCCTGCCCTTGTTGGAAGGCAAGTGTTCCAACTGCTCACCCCATCACCCGAATCAATAAGCGTTAGAATACATTATTTACATTTATAAATAAGACTCACAGTGTAGCTTTTGAAGGTAGCAACATGCTAAACAAGCTAGCACTGAGATGTAATCATATGACCAGACTATGCTAGCAAGCTATAGCACCCAACCGCTTGCACCATCACCCTTATCATTAAGCATTATAATATATTATTTGCTCATAAATCATCAAACGTTTATTTAACCAGGATAAAAATAAAAATAAAAAAAAACTCATTGAGATCAAAAATCTCTTTTACAAGAGTGTCCTGGCAAATAAGACTCACAGGGTAGTTTTCAATCAATCAATCAATCAATCAATTTTTTTTATATAGCGCCAAATCACAACAAACAGTTGCCCCAAGGCGCTTTATATTGTAAGGCAAGGCCATACAATAATTATGTAAAACCCCAACGGTCAAAACGACCCCCTGTGAGCAAGCACTTGGCTACAGTGGGAAGGAAAAACTCCCTTTTAACAGGAAGAAACCTCCAGCAGAACCAGGCTCAGGGAGGGGCAGTCTTCTGCTGGGACTGGTTGGGGCTGAGGGAGAGAACCAGGAAAAAGACATGCTGTGGAGGGGAGCAGAGATCGATCACTAATGATTAAATGCAGAGTGGTGCATACAGAGCAAAAAGAGAAAGAAACAGTGCATCATGGGAACCCCCCAGCAGTCTACGTCTATAGCAGCATAACTAAGGGATGGTTCAGGGTCACCTGATCCAGCCCTAACTATAAGCTTTAGCAAAAAGGAAAGTTTTAAGCCTAATCTTAAAAGTAGAGAGGGTGTCTGTCTCCCTGATCTGAATTGGGAGCTGGTTCCACAGGAGAGGAGCCTGAAAGCTGAAGGCTCTGCCTCCCATTCTACTCTTACAAACCCTAGGAACTACAAGTAAGCCTGCAGTCTGAGAGCGAAGCGCTCTATTGGGGTGATATGGTACTACGAGGTCCCTAAGATAAGATGGGACCTGATTATTCAAAACCTTATAAGTAAGAAGAAGAATTTTAAATTCTATTCTAGAATTAACAGGAAGCCAATGAAGAGAGGCCAATATAGGTGAGATATGCTCTCTCCTTCTAGTCCCCGTCAGTACTCTAGCTGCAGCATTTTGAATTAACTGAAGGCTTTTTAGGGAACTTTTAGGACAACCTGATAATAATGAATTACAATAGTCCAGCCTAGAGGAAATAAATGCATGAATTAGTTTTTCAGCATCACTCTGAGACAAGACCTTTCTGATTTTAGAGATATTGCGTAAATGCAAAAAAGCAGTCCTACATATTTGTTTAATATGCGCTTTGAATGACATATCCTGATCAAAATGACTCCAAGATTTCTCACAGTATTACTAGAGGTCAGGGTAATGCCATCCAGAGTAAGGATCTGGTTAGACACCATGTTTCTAAGATTTGTGGGGCCAAGTACAATAACTTCAGTTTTATCTGAGTTTAAAAGCAGGAAATTAGAGGTCATCCATGTCTTTATGTCTGTAAGACAATCCTGCAGTTTAGCTAATTGGTGTGTGTCCTCTGGCTTCATGGATAGATAAAGCTGGGTATCATCTGCGTAACAATGAAAATTTAAGCAATACCGTCTAATAATACTGCCTAAGGGAAGCATATATAAAGTGAATAAAATTGGTCCTAGCACAGAACCTTGTGGAACTCCATAATTAACTTTAGTCTGTGAAGAAGATTCCCCATTTACATGAACAAATTGTAATCTATTAGACAAATATGATTCAAACCACCGCAGCGCAGTGCCTTTAATATCTATGGCATGCTCTAATCTCTGTAATAAAATTTTATGGTCAACAGTATCAAAAGCAGCACTGAGGTCTAACAGAACAAGCACAGAGATGAGTCCACTGTCCAAGGCCATAAGAAGATCATTTGTAACCTTCACTAATGCTGTTTCTGTACTATGATGAATTCTAAAACCTGACTTCAAGGCAGCAACATACTAGCCAAGGTAGCACATAGAGGTACTTGCATGACCAGACTACGCCAGCTAGTTAGCATAGTTGTTATATAGTTATTAAGTTAATTATATTAAATAAATATGTCTGTATTCTCCACTTTTGTCAAAAAACAGACTGTTTCTAATTTGGTTGGGTAACATTGGGTAACATCTTGTAACATTGCATTATGTTAGCTTACTAATGTATGTGCTTTTTGGATGCTGTTTCACTAACGTGCCTGTCACCTTAAAAGTCACTGCCAGGTGGTTTATACTTGGATGTCAATGTAATTGCACATATGAAAATAAAACAGAATTCACCAAAAAATAAAGAATAACATAAAAAACATTAATTATAAATCTTATAAAAAAGTAAAGTTGGATCAAATTTAAAAAGAAATTAAACACTTTATTTCTACAGGAAAAAGAATATTTCCATCAACTTTGGTGGTATTTGATGTAATATATGGAAAGTAGTAATTTTAATATAATATATCATATATTTAAATACATGGATCATTGTGAAACACCCTAAAATGCAATCTGGGTGGCCACCACAGTGTATCTGGTGTGGATCTGCATGTTTTACACCAAATAACCTTCCTAATGCAACACCAAATGTACACACACAACCCCATACAACGATGTTGAGCATGGGTTCTAGACCCTTTTAGAATCCACAATTTAAAAAAAAAAAAAGAAACAGAGCAAATCTGTTCTGAGCTTATAACTTAAAATTTTTCTTTTCTTTTTTTTTTTTTTGTTAACAAGAGAGGAGAATGTCTACATTATTGGCTGAGAGGGCAACAATAATAACAATAATAATAATAATAATAATAATAATAATAATAATAATAGTAAACAGTTATAAACATTTCAGGATAAATTGATCAGTGCTAACCTCTGATCTGAATTAATTCAGGTCAGAGGGGTTCAGAGTAGAAAAATCAGAAGTATTGTTATTTTATGGAGCTGTGGACATTCAGCTGTGATCCATTACACCACTACTCTACAATCTACTACTCTACATCAGCTTTGGAGTCTTACCTAAGTTAAATAAATTAATGTCATGCAGTGTGGCTTGCAATTCGCCCTATTGACGTATCCCATAATCCCTTGCACGCCTGAGAGTCGCTGGAGTCAAATAATATAGAGAATTCACATGATGACAATTGTAAACAAATATTATACTACAAAAATGTATTTTTTATGCTTTTTGTCATGTTAATAAGAGACTGCATGCATGATACCCTGAAAACTTGCTAAAACAATTATAACAAATAATCTGTGTCTGCTATGTTTAATCTGCGTGGAATTGAATAAACGCAAACCAAACTTCAGACATATTATATATATTAGTCTGGAACAAAGAGGACAAACAGGGTTTGTTTCCCCCAGAACGACATGATCAGGAAGCGAGCGTAGCTCACAGCAGCTCCCATTGAAAATAACGAAGAGGCAGCCTGTGATTCTCGCATGTTTACATAAAACAAATGCAATAATAACATCTTTAAACCCAGAGAATATATTCATGAGAGTTTTGGGCACAATATAAAAATAGTTTTATGGTGCAATGTTAATGGTGTTGTCCGTGTGCAGCGGTTAAATGCAGCATGATCAGAGTATCTCAGTGCAGTTCTCAGTGTTACTGAGAAGTTTTGCGGGATTTGAAACGTCAGTAGGGCAAATGAACCTGTAATATTACTAAAATCTTACTGTGTTTCCCAGTCTTATCACACAACCCTTCCATCATGTTTAATCCATATTAGTGTCAAACTGTCTGATTTAAACCATTATAACCTCCAGTTTGACCTTTCAGATTGACTTTAAGCTCACACATGCTAAGTTCCATAGAAAAGTTATTATGACTGTATATTAGTGTTTGGTGGTAATCATAGATGTATCTTTGAACAGTCCCTTCAAAAAGCATTTCTTTTATATAAAGGGATAGAAGGAGATGGACTTGTAATCTGTAGATTTGGGTTTGATTCCCATTTATGATGCCTGTCTGTTTCTTTGGACATCTGCATTGTCTCAGTCCACCCAGCTGCAAACAGATACAGCGTTTGGCTGGGAGAGTAACCTGCATTAGACTGGCATCCTTTCCAGGGGAGTCACAGACTTTTATCCACTTCACGCTTCAGAATCTAACACCAGCAGGCCTCAAGGGCTACATTGGACTGACTTCTTCAATTCTCACAGTGCACACATCTCTGTGGTTTAGGATTTGGTGTCAAACAGTGCAAAATACACAGACATCCATAAAATCACAGGTGGGTGGATGCTGGATCATAACAAATACTGTGACCAAAGCGAAACCTAGAAAAGCTCCCATGTTCAGTGTTTTTTTTTTATGCTGTGTGACCCCTCAAGCACTAAACTCTTCTGAAGACCATGTGGCTAGTTTGCATGAATCCATGTGGCCTTCAGTTCCAGGTCTCTGCTTCACAGTAGCTGGACAACACTTCATCTGCATCGTCCCAGTCCACCCAGGTGGAAATGGGTTCCAGCTTCGCTGAGAAAGTACTGGTGGTGCATCCAGAAGGAGTCCTAGGCTCTCCTCCGCTTCACACCCCAGAGATAAGCACAGGTTCTGATGGCTTTCAGGGCCTGTATAGGCCTTAATTCTTTATGACATCATAGAGGTGTGATCATGCTCTTCTGGATTCTTCGCTGTTTTATCTATTAATTGCCTTTATGCTTAATTTATTTATGGATTTCCGTGATGAATATTTGAGGATAGTATGAAAAAATAAAATAATGCATTTACATCTAGTTCACAATGAGTTCTAACCATTTTTAATAAAAATTTGTTCAGTTGTTCTCGAGTAATTCCTCTAACACAGTAGTGAATGCAAATAAAAATGCAAATCGCACAAAATGTGCAAAAAAAAAAGTTTCCAGTGAAATGAAAAAGATGAGTTCCAGAGGAGATGTGGAGCATTACAACGTGTTCCAGCAAACATCGAGTAGCGAGGTGTCAGAGTTCAAAACCATCGCATGATATCTCAGCGCGATCTCTGGTTTTCCCGAACATGACTTCCCCTATTAGGAGCCACCATTAGCACTCTGTCCACTATCCCACAGAAACAGGAAGGAAGAGAAGGAAACAGATGGGAAGGCCAGAGAATAGCCAGCCAGGGACACAATGCTTACAGCTCCCTTCCTCCTCCTCCTTCTCATCCTCTCCCTCCGTCTCCCTCCTCTGCTCTACTCGCTCTTTTGCCATCCCGCAGACTGAGAGAGCGGAGGCTCACAATCACTCTGACAATACTGTATACAAGTGGTGGCGAACAATGGAGAACAACCACAAAGAATTCTGGGAACGCGGGCACAGCCTTCTTCTCCTTTGGGTGGCTCCTGCGTGCCGGACCGTCGGTGATACACGCTGTCTCGCTGAGACTGACCGGTGCCAGAGAGACACGGACAAGAAACAGACGACAAACGACTGCTAAGCGATGATTTAGGCATGAAAATAGTTTGTAAGAATAACAGATTTATTAACCCCCCACACGAGGCCGGTGTCAACGCCTCCCGTTATTAGGCCACTTAATTAACACCCAACGCAGGAAACAAACATCCAGCTCCAGGGTGAGAGGGTGAGGCGCAAAACCTCCAACGGCATTTATGATTGGCTGGAAAATGACTAAAACAAGGAAATGAGAAGAATGAAGGAGGAAACACAGAGAGAGAGAGAGAGAGAGAGAGAGAGAGAGAGAGAGAGAGAGAGAGAGGCAATTTTGGCTCTTTCCTCTTAAAGTGTGCAGGGTGACTGCGGTCCATTTGGAAATAATTGGCTGGTAATTAGGCCGGGGTCGGCAGGTCGATTTAGGAACAATTGGCTGTCTTTAGCTCAGGTGGCCCTCCATACGAGATAATGGGACCTTTACCTCCTACCCCGCCTCTCCTCTCTCCTCACATACCCTCCTGTCTCCTTTTCTTTCCCCTTCTCTCACCTCTTCTATTCCAATGTCTCCTAATACAAACATTTTCTTTCCTGCCCCGCCCCCTTTCACCCGCACCATCCACCCCCACACACAGGGCTGGATCCAGAGTGAAAATCTGACAGATGCATTTTTGCCCAATGATAAAATAAAAATCATACGCGTCTTGTTATTCAATAATCTTCATTCTTTTATTCGTGTGCAACATACACTGTCACACTTCTTTTAATATATTTATTATACTTCATGGACCATAGTGAACACTTCTTATTTGTATAATTATGATGTCCTAAAAAAACAAAACAAAAACACTATAACAAAAATTGACTGTAAACAGGATGAAATTTATTGCCAAAATCTTTCAATTATACCTGAATCTATACATGATTTTTTTTTCAATTGATAAAATCAATAAAAATTTGACTGCATATATTCTTAATAATAATATATTGCGATACAGACAGTTCACAGAAGACATTTTCCATTGATACCAATAAAAATTAGAAACAGTCCAGCAGGTAACAATATTCAACATGTCCATGACTAAATATACTAAAACAAATACATCACAATTGTACACACAATTGTGATTTGGTGCGTTATACACCGATTAAATTGAAGCTGAACAACATTTTATTGAGTCTTAAATATGAAATAAATATAATAAATAAAAAATATATAATAAATATGAAACTGGTCACTGGGTCCTTAAACTTTGGACATAATAAACTCTTCATGGATCCTTGATCTCTGGACATAAATAGGAAGAAACAAAATCTGTAGTTTTTGTCAAAAGCATTTCCTTTCAGACATTATTGGCATGAATGTCTTTCCATATATCCGAGCTGAGCACTTACAGCTGCTGTGCTTCACTTCAGGATGTAATTTGTAAAGAAACACAGCACGTTTCATTTTTGGAGGAAAAAACGTTTTAGTCGACTGTAGTTTCTTGTCTGTATTACAGCGTTTGGAAAGAGGTGTCATTTTATTTAAAGCGGCAATTCGTTTTAAAGTTATTAATTCTGAGTGGACTCTGTCTCAGGAGACAGCCACGCAGCGTTTGGAGCTGTGACAACGGAACGGAGGACGATTCTCATTTCTTGACTGCAACAAGACAAGAGCCCCAGTTAGTGACTTTAATCCACACAAAATTGACTCATGATATTTTAATGGCTTTCAGAGGGGTTAAGAAGCGGACTCACCGCTTTTGAAGAGCAGCTAATCAAAGAACCAACGAGCTAGTGGACCGAAGCATTGCTTCAGTGGTTCACGGCTTCAAAGTGGAGTTGCGCTGCAGAAACGATTGATTACAGACCCGCTGCAGACCAAACCCTGAATATCCGACTTTATTTGTACGTCCATATGACTCTGAAACTCGGAAAAATCCGTATAATTTATGGACTGTGGCGACCCTGAGTGCAAACAAGGGAGCAGCTGAAGGGACTTATTTTTAGGTTGACATGAAAACCACCGAAAAGCTGTGTTCACCGCGGGGACACGTTTGGCACCATTTGGGATTATTCCAGATTTTTTTTTTTTTTTACCGATGACGAACGATGCATAAAAAAATTTGACCGATGCAACTGCATCGGTCCAAACCAGTCTGGATCCGGGCATGACACAAGCCCCACCCAGAGGCAGGGAAACTAAAATCCAGACCAACTCATTAAAAAAACAGATAGATAGATAGATAGATAGATTAAAATAAATTATCCAAATTATATTTAAATAATGCAGTTAACAGGAATGATAGGTACCTGGGATCAAGGCTGACTGTCAATTTCAATTCAATTTCAATTTATTTTCATTTATATAGCACCAAATCACAACAGAGTTGCCTCAAGGTGCTTCACACAAGTAAGGTCTAACCTTACTGACCCCCAGAGCAGCAGTGATGAGGAAAAACCCTCTGAGAAAGAAACCTCAAGCAGACCAGACTCAAAGGGGTGACCCTCTACTTGGGCCATGCTACAGACAGGAATTACAGAACAAAGGGACTGTATCCTGGAATTCTTAAATGGAAAATGCCCAATCAGTAGACAGTCTTGTGGATAGTTTAAACTGGGCGCTCAAAACCACACTCAACATGATTGCGCCACCTTTAGTAAAACCACTCCCCCCAAAACACAGTCACCTTGGTTAAATGATTATTTGCGTGACCTCAACCATAAGGCTAGAGGTCTAGAACAGAAATGGCGTAGTTCAAAATTAGAAGTATTCCACCTTGCGGGGCGTGATGCTATCTTAGACTATAAGCATGCATTACTGGCTACAAAGCGGACCTATTACTCTGATTTGATCGACAACAACAACCATAACTCATTTTTTAATTAAGTAACTTAATCAAGTTCCTTGGAATTAAGTTAGTAAGTCAGATTAATGCTTATTTAATGCTTTGATCTTAAATATGATCAATCTATCTTTATTAGTTGGCTATGTACCACAGGCTTTTAAGGTGGCAGTAATTAAACCATTACTTAAAAAGCCATCACTTGACCCAGCTATCTTAGCTAATTATAGGCCAATCTCCAACCTTCCTTTTCTCTCAAAAATTCTTGAAAGGGTAGTTGTAAAACAGCTAACTGATCATCTGCAGAGGAATGGTCTATTTGAAGAGTTTCAGTCAGGTTTTAGAATTCATCATAGTACAGAAACAGCATTAGTGAAGGTTACAAATGATCTTCTTATGGCCTCAGACAGTGGACTCATCTCTGTGCTTGTTCTGTTAGACCTCAGTGCTGCTTTTGATACTGTTGACCATAAACTTTTATTACAGAGATTAGAGCATGCCATAGGTATTAAAGGCACTGTGCTGCGGTGGTTTGAATCATATTTATCTAATAGATTACAATTTGTTCATGTAAATGGGGAATCTTCTTCACAGACTAAGGTTAATTATGGAGTTCCACAAGGTTCTGTGCTAGGACCAATTTTATTCACTTTATACATGCTTCCCTTAGGCAGTATTATTAGACGGCATTGCTTAAATTTTCATTGTTACGCAGATGATACCCAGCTTTATCTATCCATGAAGCCAGAGGACACACACCAATTAGCTAAACTGCAGGATTGTCTTACAGACATAAAGACATGGATGACCTCTAATTTCCTGCTTTTAAACTCAGATAAAACTGAAGTTATTGTACTTGGCCCCACAAATCTTAGAAACATGGTGTCTAACCAGATCCTTACTCTGGATGGCATTACCCTGACCTCTAGTAATACTGTGAGAAATCTTGGAGTCATTTTTGATCAGGATATGTCATTCAATGCGCATATTAAACAAATATGAAGGACTGCTTTTTTGCATCTGTGCAATATCTCTAAAATTAGAAAGGTCTTGTCTCAGAGTGATGTTGAAAAACTAATTCATGCATTTATTTCCTCTAGGCTGGACTATTGTAATTCATTATTATCAGGTTGTCCTAAAAGTTCCCTGAAAAGCCTTCAGTTAATTCAAAATGCTGCAGCTAGAGTACTAACGGGGACTAGAAGGAGAGAGCATATCTCACCCATATTGGCCTCTCTTCATTGGCTTTAGAATAGAATTTAAAATTCTTCTTCTTACTTATAAGGTTTTGAATAATCAGGTCCCATCTTATCTTAGGGACCTCATAGTACCATATCACCCCAATAGAGCGCTTCGCTCTCAGACTGCAGGCTTACTTGTAGTTCCTAGGGTTTGTAAGAGTAGAATGGGAGGCAGAGCCTTCAGCTTTCAGGCTCCTCTCCTGTGGAACCAGCTCCCAATTCAGATCAGGGAGACAGACACCCTCTCTACTTTTAAGATTAGGCTTAAAACTTTCCTTTTTGCTAAAGCTTATAGTTAGGGCTGGATCAGGTGACCCTGAACCATCCCTTAGTTATGCTGCTATAGACTTAGACTGCTGGGGGGTTCCCATGATGCACTGTTTCTTTCTCTTTTTGCTCTGTATGCACCACTCTGCATTTAATCATTAGTGATTGATCTCTGCTCCCCTCCACAGCATGTCTTTTTCCTGGTTCTCTCCCTCAGCCCAAACCAGTCCCAGCAAAAGACTGCCCCTCCCTGAGCCTGGTTCTGCTGGAGGTTTCTTCCTGTTAAAAGGGAGTTTTTCCTTCCCACTGTCGCCAAGTGCTTGCTCACAGGGGGTCGTTTTGACCGTTGGGGGTTTTTTACGTAATTATTGTATGGCCTTGCCTTACAATATAAAGCACCTTGGGGCAACTGTTTGTTGTGATTTGGCGCTATATAAATAAAATTGATTGATTGATTGATTGATTGATTAACTCTAATTTACTAACTTCATTTCACAGAATTTAATTCATTCAGGTTTTATCATTTGAAACAATTCAAGTTAAGTTGATTGAACTATTGTCTTTTTTCGTGTACCGTAAACGACATGCAGATGAAGTTGATGCACTACAGCAGTTCGACTGACAGTCGGACTAATCGTTTTTCAGGGTCATGATAGCAAATCCATTATGGCACTGACTTGGCAGTTTTATACCAGATCTCCTTCCAGATGCAGCTCCTCATTTTTGAAGGGATTGTGGCAGAGATGGGTTTTGAACCCCTGACCCTCTTGCTATTAGGCACTCTGATAAAAACAAGCCTGTCTGTGGTAATATGTGTGCCTGTTTTTGGTGATTATGTGCTCTGTCGCTGCCGTCCTAGTGAGTACGTTACCACGTAAGGATTTATATATTTGGATGTCTTGGTGGCTTCCCTCACTTGCCTCCTTTGCTCTGTGCAGATTTGTTGGACTGAACGGAGTGTTTTTACTGAACTCTAATAAATATATCACACTTGAATCAACTCTGGATCTTCTAACTGCTGACTTGTCAAAAGAAAATAAAAATAACGAGGCAATAGCACACACCTGTGTGTGAACTAGCTCAGCAGACAACTGTCCAATTAGTTTAGAGTTGTTAAAATTGGAGGACCACACACAAAATGTGATGTAACGTTCACTTGATTTAGATGTAATTACCCTGACATTAGACTCAACAGTTTACAGTCACAGCTCATATTCATTATTTGCTTGAGCTGATGAATAAACCAAAACCTCGTCAGTGTCCAAACGTTCAAACATGGACCAAACTGTAATTAAGGTTGTTAAATGAGTAATCCTTTAGTTTTAAATCTGCTACTACTTTTATTGTCTACTTCTTGTTTTTCTCACTTCTGTGTGGGCTCAATGTGCTTTTATAGATTTGGAAAAGGTTTTTACAACTGGACGTCCTTCATGAAGCCTTCTGAATTTTATCTGGGCTTGATACCAGGAACAATTAGAGGTTAAGTGTCTTGCTCAAGGGCACATTAACAAATAGAGTACAAGCAGTTAGGACTAAAAGCACCAAGCTTTCAGATAAAGAGGTCATACTGTGCAAAAGCTAGTTTCCCAAAGGATTTAGCATCAGTGCCATAAGGTGTTTAGGGGTCATGTTAAAGTGGTTCCCATAAGGCTCAAAGATGCTAAGCGCTATGGCTAAAGGCTAAGGTAAGCACAGCATCAATAAGGACGTGGGCACACTGTTTAGGATATAATTTCCTGGTAAACAACACCAGTCATTGCTTGTGGTAAATCTGACCTTTGAACTCAAAGACTTTGACTTTCATCCTAATGACCTTGACCTTCACTTGAAAGACTGACTTTTGGTTGACCTTGCCACAGCAATTCCAGAACCCAGTTGAAGTTCACTGATCCTGACCCCAGTGACCTTGACCTTTACCAAAATAATCCCTTTAAGGATAGTTGCAGGCTTGAAAGTCTTCCACATGTCAAGTTTGGAAGAAATCACTTAAGCCACCTTTGGTGCAAATTGGAGTGAAAAAACAAAAATTTAGCCTTTGATTGCAGTAACCTTCACCATGCCATTGATCCCAATGAGTGATTTTTGAAAATCTGATCTTGCTTGGTCACTGTAGAACCCACCAACATACAGTATGTCTGTCAAGTTTGGTGCAAATTAAAGTGAAAAAAAAAAAAAAAAAAAATCTTAAATGTTACCCTTCGATTTAAAGGGAATACATTTATAATGTGCTTTTCCATCCATATCAGAAGCTCAAAGCACTTTACAGCCATGACTCGCATTCACTCATTCATACACACACTCACACACTGTTGTCAGGGTCCTGCCATGCAACAGGCTCATTAGACACTGGGAGCAACTTGGGTATTAAAGACGTTGCCCAAGGGCCCTTCGTGATTTTCTGGCCAGACTGGGGTTTGGACTGAGGATCCTCTGGTCTCAAGCACACTGCTTAACCACTAGCCTTCACTTTTTTTTTTTTGCACAATAAAGTTTTAAGTGGCATTTTGTACACTCTGTACTGTAGCACTTGACAAAGGTTTCTCAAAGCAATCCCTTGCCTATGTGGTTATATCAGCTATTGATGAATGACGATCCTTGATGCAGTGTTGTCTGAGGGATCAGAGATCACATGTGTTCAGTTTAGGCTTACACTACTGCCTTTTATGCTCAGATTCCTTGAATCACTTAATGGTCTTTCTTTGTGTTTAAACATTTTAATAATTTTCTCGTGCTTTTGTAGACAAAGTGGAGATCCTCTGCCAGTCTTTGCTCCTCAAAGTCTCAGCCTGTTGTGGATACTGCTTTTGAATCAAATCATGATTAAAATCACCTCATGATTTATTTATCTACTGAGTTATTTGTTGATTTAGGTTAGTGACTGTTTGATAACTGAAGTTTGAGATCTTGGTGCTGTAGGATCAAAGCCTTTTCCACCAAGTCTAGGCTACATTCAACAATTCAAAGTGTCAAAGATTCATATCAAATTTGTATGTTAGGACTGAAATGCATGACTTGATCAAGTTTTACTTCACTGCTTATCAGTGTTTGGAGTTTTTTCACACAATCCCACACACACAACACAAAGAAATGAAAGAACGGTGCAGCGGGACGGGACAGTGTGTCCATTTGTCTGTCACTGTAAGACTGCCAAACTCACCCTCTCTCTCTCTTTCTTTCTATCTCTCTGTCCCTCTCCTGTCCCCCCATTCAGCAGTGCCGGGTCTTGTTTGGCTTCCTGCTGTTTGTGTTCAGAAAAGGCGTTGATTTGAATACCGATTCCCTGTTGATAGGCCCGCACTTCCGATCTAATTAACTTGTTTTGTCTTTGCCTAAATGGAAGCGTTGGAGGGAGGGGGGGTGGGAGAGGAGAGGAAAAGAGGAGCAACCGCAAACAATGTCACACATCTTTGCAAGGAGACGCACCGTAAATAACGACAAGTAAATACAAACAGGACAGAGGTGGAGGAAGGACATACTGAGCGGGAGAATATCAAACATCAAAGGATCCCTGCTTTATTCTAAAAAAAAACAAAAACAAAACAAGAAGGATTAAAGTCAGACAACAAAGTAAAGGGAGTTGTTTATCCGTCAGGATGTTGGAACAAATTCACCAAAATCAAGCAGGACAAAGTGACAGCTGCCTCCAAAACGCCACAAAAACACCACAAAACAAAACAAAAAAACACGGTTTGGAGTCTGGTTTTAAAAAATATGAAGGCTGAAATCTTTCTGGCACATTTTTAAATATTTCTGCTTACAGGGCTACGTGTGCAGAGCTAATGTCATGAACATGTGCAGTTTGCCTGCCTGACAGAATTACAATGTCCACAAGGTGCAGTACCAGGATGGCCTGTAGGGGGTAGTATACCAACAGTGATGTTATTATTTTTTTTTTTAAAGGTAAAAGTGCGTTCATGTAGCTAAACCATCCTATAACTAAACATGACTAGCATTAGCTTGACTATGTTAGCTTACTTTGTTTGGACTTCCAATACTGGACAGCTGCATTCAAAAGCTAACATTTAACCATGGGGTTTTTTTATTATTCAGGTCTCAGGGGGAAAGTAGTTTTTTCTGGTGCACAATTTCTGGAAATCCAAACATGCATGTTATTAGCATCAGCTCCTCCATTTTGAGCAGGTTCTGCAAATTATAGGAAGGTGAAAAATGGATGAGCGCCATGTCAAAATTCTGTTACGGTGCAAGACTTCCAAAAGTATGCAAAGCTGTTGGACAGATCCAGAAGTACTGCTCATTTTTAAACTTTATATGCGGTTAGTGCAATCGCTTCAAAATCAGATGTTAAATCTGTGCAAAATCAACATGCATTATTATCCATGTCAGATCTGCTATGGCGACCCCAAGTAAAAGTGGTGAACCTGAAAGAACATACATATGAATTTCAATTAAATTAAATGCAAACCCTCACCCATTTCATAACCCTAAACCTAGACCATTAAAGAGAAAGTCATTTGCAAAATCCCCAGATTGACATATCTGCATAGACCCTCATCGTAAATCTAGAAGTGTACAATATCCTTCTCGAAGTCGCAATCAGTTTTAGAAGCACAAATTGTCTATGTTTGACCACCTTTCCGTACTGCTCGGAACAAGGACATTCATCTGCCACAATCTACACTCACCGGCTAAGTTTACAATGGACTTAGACTGGTCAGTGCATATGGTCCATCTCCACCGAGTGCATCATGACTGTGTCAAACAAAAGGAATGTGTCCAACAAATGGTTACTTAGGGAGACACAGAAGAGGAGTATCACTTGGACTGGGAGGAAATGTCAGCTACCACATTTTGGTCTTGTGGTGCTTATTTCTGCAACCCAACGACTGGAAAAACCCAAGAACATGTCCACGATTCACCTGGCTGCAGCAGATGGTTCCTATGAAGAGATGGGGGATGGACTTGTCCTGTACCTGGGTAGGCCCCAAGACGGTTTTGCAGTGTGGCCATGCATTCATTCTTTATACCCACTTATTTCCAATTAAGGGTCATGGGGGGAGGGAGTTGGAGCCTATCCCAGCAGTCATTGGGTGAGAGGTGGGGTACACCATGAACTAGTCGCCAGCCTATCGCAATTATTGATTCATCTTTGAGGTAATGATTTTAAAGCCAATGACCCCACATGAGCTTGAGAAAAAGAGGGGGGGGGGCATGTTTTCTATTTGTGCATTGCATCATCATCATCATCATCGTTATCTGCAGATGGATGTTGAAAAGAAATGATGGTATTGTGCTCTGGTCTCTTGTGTGTTCATGTATTTTTATACACATGAGGCTTTTGGAGCTATTTACACTCAGCATCAACAAAAAGGGCACCAGAGTACAACAACACGCACGCACAATGAGGAGCAGCTACACAGTAAGTGTGCATGAGAGAGAGATAACAACATGAAGAGACAATATTAACAACCAAAGACAGGACGTCAAACGGGGCTGGGGAGGGCAGACAATGACATATGATCCAAATTAAACTACGTAAACAAAAGAACAAGAGGCTGAGACGAGCAAAAAAGGAAGGAAAATGAAAGATGAAGGGAGGATCAAAGGGGATGTCCGCTGCTGATAATGTGCGGCACAATTAGTGCGCAGTGACAATTTCCATTAGGGCTTATCAAATATTTATACTGCCTTCTGAGCATGTCACAATGCTGCCCCGCTCTTCATATCACTGTGACAAACGCCTAATGAAAGATCAGACGCACAGACAGTGAGAGGAGGAGGACGAGAGAAAGAGGCAAAAAAGAAAGAGGGAAGAGATGGAGGAGTGTGAGTCTCCTTCTTACACATTTGGTTTGCAAATGGGGAGTCCTCTGTCATCAATTACAAGGCCGGCGCGGTGGCATTGAGCGGCTGTGTGATGAAACAAGGACGAGGCGGCACTGATGCCACCTCACCGAGAGCCATTAATCACACAGCACTGGCTGCAGAACCGGTCCAAATTGGGCTCATCAGTCTGAGCATTAAGCAGGAATCAAGGTACAAGGACAGGAGGAAGGAATGAGAGTCAGAGAGACGAGAGAGATGGAAAGGAGAGAGTGAGGTGAAAGAAATAAAAATCTACACCCCACCTTTTAAACTCGTCTTTAAGGTTTTGGCCACGTTAGCACCAACTCATTCATATCTAATCAACACGAAGAGCAGATGCCTTTGAAGGACACAGTAAGTCCATGTGATGAAACAGCATCCACTCCCGCCAAACTCAGTGAGGCACCATGAGGCAGAATAGGAAGGTGGTATTTGGTCTGTCCAGGTTAGGTTTCAGTTGCAATGCCCAGTTTGACATCCAGTCATTGAATTGTTACCCTATCCCTAAACCTAACCCCATCATTATTTGATGTCAAATAGAACACATCCTGTGGAGGTCCTGGGGTTAATCGGTCCGATGACGTAGCACAAAGGGGTCGAGAATCCATGATTCCCCTGGATGGGATGCAAGACACCTTGTCCAAGACCACAAACAAGTTGCTTGAATTGAGCACCCAAATCTATAAATTGGTTATCCAGCTCCTATTCCATTGAGCCACCTGCTCTACATCATGTGCTGTGATGTAACACCACAGGCGGCGTAGTGTATGCTGGCCAAATACCACTGAGGTGAGAGGTCATGAAAAATAAATGAAATATTCTTTGAATTTCAATTTTGTAATTAAATTTATTTACCCAATAATATTCACAGTTATTTTTTAAATGGAATCAGTAATTAAATTAAATTCATGTATAAATACAAATTAAATTTACAATTTGTTCATATTTTTAAACCTTTCATCACTGCAGGATAAAAGGTTTTTGACACACTGACTAGGTGTCTTTCATACAGACACTTGTTACCACTCTCATTTAAAAAATAATAATAAAAAAAACATAACTTTTAAAATAATTTAATACCAAGATTTACAATTCCTACGTAAAAGGTACAAATGTGTGCACATCATATCAAACAGATCTTTGTTTAAAACATTCTGGGAGTTGCAATACCTGCATCAACCACAAAAGCAGTATAATTGGAGGTAATCTGAGTAAGAACATAAAAGAAGAATACTCAGGTGGAGCAACAAGTTCTGATAGTTTGCCTGTTGTTTTGTAAAATAAAGTTTTACAGTGGCAAATACAACATATGTCAATCATTTAAGTTTTGTTGCAGAGATTGAATTATATAATGATAATCAAAGGTGTTACATATTGGGGTGGGGGTGGGGTCCTTACCTAAAATGACTTTGCTAAGGCCCAACTACCTCATGTTAAAATTTAATTTTAGACTAAAGTTAATTTTGTCAAACGTTAGCATTCCTCTAGAGGCATTTGACACAATCCAACTTGGATCCTCTTTAGGTAAAAATGGAAAGTCTATTAAACAAGCTCGTTAGCTACTTACATTAACCCGCGGCTGTATCATTTTGGTTGGACTGGACATCGGACCATAGACCTAAATCACACTTTGCGATGAAGACGATGAGGTCGTCAGACGAGACCTTCAACTACTGTTATAAACCAGTATGGCTCACCTTAGGGGTGTCTGACATCTAAGATTCTTTCAGGATAAATATCAGAAATCTAATATTTACATAAAAAGAACATATATCGGTGGGGTCCAAGCCTTAAAGTCGCAACTCTGGTCCGTTTTTTGCTGTTCTCTCTCTCTCTCTCTCTCTCTCTCTCTTTCTTTTTTCTGTTTTTTGGCAGCATTCTCTATGGAGTTCCTCCTAGAGCTCGGAGTATATTTGTCTCAAAACTGTCATAAAACCTCACTCCTGCCCCCCACCCCCCGCCGCACCTGCTGTCCACGTGTGTTTTGTTTTCAGCAGAACCAGCAAACTGTGAGGTGATGATACACAGAAATACATAGCGACAGCAGTCTTCTTTTATTTGTTTCCTCCAGCTCTGTTATGATGATGAACATGTAAGAAATAACAGATGCAGATACTTTGTCACTATAATGAGTACAACAAAAGGTAATGTGCAAGCCTTTCATTGCAAATATAAAACCTGAATAAACCACGCACAGACTTGAAAGGTCTGGAGAAAAAAAGAAAATTAAACATAAAATTTAACCGAATGAAAGAGGTTTGTCTAGAGTGCAAATTTAAAAAGAAAAATAAATACATAAAGTGGTAGCAAGAAAGAGACTGCATATATAAAAAAAGACATCGTTGGCTTGTTCTTATAGCTGCTAACTCGCTCATGTCTTCATGGGGGGGCGGGGGGGGGGGGTATGTGTTTTTGTAGTGTTGTAAAGCAGTTCACGGTTCTCGTGAGACCCAAATGTTTCTCATTCCAAGGAGACTGGGTCGGCATCCCTGAAGTTGCAAGGCTGGTTTTCCACAATAAGACATTTGGTGGGGTGAGGACGTTAATAATTACTGTGAAACTGTAAAATTAAGGTAAAAATGTTGCATAGTTCCCCTTTAATTTCAACACCTCCCATAATCTGAACTGTTATTTTGCATTATGAATTTCCTATTTCTGTAAATTTTTATTGAAGTAAAATTAGTTTGAAGTGTGCCTGTAGTTTTGTAGTACATACTATTAAAAACTGCTCCACAAAAATTTGGTGGGGGGGGGTGGATTTGGATTACTGTGCTTATTATTAAAAATCTGAATTGAAAGTCCAGTCCATGATTTACACAACCTTTGCTGTACAAAGCAGATAATCTATTTTACATCCACACAGGCTATTTTTTATTTTTTTTTTGTTAAGACTTTAAGACATTTTTTGTTGTTTAAAATTAATTTTCCCTGCAAAAGGAGAAAGGGGGGGGGGGGTGATCAGACATATTAACTGTCACTGGTCAGTGACACAATCAACTGAGGGTTAAGGGTAACAAGAGAGGCGGGACTCTCGGGGTGAAAGGTCAAGTTGTGGTCTGACAGACGGATGGAGGAGAGTGTTGAGGACTTGAAGGATGAGAATGGAATGAAGGATGGACCTGGGTGGGTGCTGTGACAGTTTGGGATATGGATGACCCTTTGCACCAAAGTGACAGAGAAATGGTCCCACGTTCACAAGGCCTTGAACGTTTGTTTCGTTTTGTGCATTCAGAGAGCAGAAAAACAACCACAGGAAAGACACAAGTTTAGCTTTTAAACCAGAGTCTGACACACAGGACAGGTTTGAGACCAGCACCCCAGGACTTAGACCACATACAGCAACACCAGCACACAAACAGGAGAAACTAAATGGGTACTCACACCGTGCACACCACCACCACGTGATAGCGGTTAGAAGTCTTTTTCCCCCTCCTCCTCCCAGTCACAGCTTTGTGATATCATAGTGCAAGAACATCAAAGGAATCAATCATTTAAGCAGCTCTACCATGAGCAAAATACAGTGGGCCCTATTTTCACAATCTGTAGCATACGGGCTAACGTGTGTCAGCCTCCACTTTTCTATTTACCCTGCACGCCATCTGAGCACAAAGTAGGTGCAAATTGATGTATTTAGACTTTAATTTCCTCATGGGTATGTTTTGTCATGAATGCATTCTCTTTGAGTCCCTCTGCATTTGAACCTTTAACACTGGTGTTAAGATGGAACTTAGGTGGATGGATTGGTAGGTGACAGAAGTAAAAGGTTTGCTGAGAAGAGAGGCAGCAGCTTCTTTACAGGAGCAGCCCTTGGGCAAGGTCCTTAATCCCCTCCCGGTGTGTAGTGAGTACCTTGTATGGCAGCACCCTCACATTGGGGTGAATGTGAGGCATTATTGTGAAGTGCTTGAGCGTCTGATGCAGATGTAAAAGCGCTGCATAAATGCAATCCATTTACCATTTACCAGCCTCCACTAAAGCTCCCTGAGGTGAAGCAGCTGAGCACCCATTTGCTGTAACATATCAGCCATTAGGGTTTGACCGATTATCTGCACCAGTAATCGTCTGGGCCAGTAATCAATCGACCTCAGTATGTATGTATGAAAGGTAGGGGTTAACTACTTATTGGTGTTGATAATCAGCCTGGCCAATAATCAGTCAACCCCCACCTTTCATACAAATGAGCAGATACAAAAGAGATGATGTTCTTTCTTTTATTGAAACTTTATAAGAATGTATACTACAGGATATAGATGCCATAATATAAAAAAAGTGCAGCTGATTAATAACAAAGAATTTTAGAAGAAAACTACCACTGGCAGTAGTACGGTGGCCATTAGAGACCAAAACACTTCCAAATAAAGTCAAAACTAGCAAATGCAGAAAACAATTACAAATAAGAGAAAACATACCTGCAGCAGTTTAGCATCAGCAAGGTGCACAAATCAACGTCTTGCATATGTAGAAAATACAAACATAAGCGAAAGTACAATTTGATAAGGCGTCTGCTACAAATCTCTAGAACACAAACACAAACGATTTGCAAACTCATTTTTTTCCACAGTTCTGATCACAACATGCCGGCCTTGTGTCTGAGGGAGGCTCACCAATTAGCAGTTAGTATTTTCTTTAAAGGAAAAGAAAAAGAAAAAAAAAAAACGCGACAGAGATAACACAGTCACCATGTCAAACTGTGACAGATGAGTATTGATCTTCTCGCTGTTGGAGGAAGGTAGATAACAGGCCCTGGGCGTGACCATTTTATTGCACACTTTTTTAGAAAAAAGAGCAGAAAAAGTGTGTCCTTGATATTTGTTTTTTTTTTCTTTTCCTAGCATCATTTTTAAGCAGTCGTGTGAAGAACGGTGCAACGATTGTGTGCACAACTCGCTCCTTATCATAATTTTTCAGTCCGTTTGACAAGTATAGCCCGACAAACAAGAGATAGACGTCTTCTTGTAACCAACCCAACTGAGAACATGTCAGGATGAGATGCTACGGAGGGCTAATAATCTCCGGTGCACGCGATAACATTCAGTGTGCCAAACCGTGATGGATGAGCATTGATCTTAGGGTTGTTGAAGGAGGGTAAAATAGACAACTCTACACTTTTACTGATGCAGAAGGAAGCGTCGGAGAACAGCGATTTCTGTTTAAAGCCAGTTTGGTTTCTGTGCGGTGAAAGGAGATGAGGCTCGGTGATGTAACTTTGATTTTGGGCGAACTTTTTGTGAATGAAGTAAACAACACTGAAGCGCATGTTCGTGTACATTTGTGGTTAAACTGAACAGACTTTAACATAAGATGGTTTCACCGCTCAACAAAACCCATTCTGAGACAAAAAACTTAAAAAGACACCGTTGAACAATCTCAGAGATTACATACGTTGGTTCTAATAGTGACACGTCGCCATCCGTCAAACATGATCAAACACATGTGATTAGGACTCACCAAAAGCTGACATATTATCTCATGCGTCTTCTTGATACGCCGCAGTCGAACTACAAGTTCCCAACTCCCCATAAACTCTAGTTATCAATTAACTGTGTGTGTGTGCGTGTGTGTCTCTTGAGAGAGATACCGGGGCTGTCTGCCAGGCCTGTCTGTGGCGCTGCGATGCGCTAACGTGAAAGAATGCCAGTGTCAGTGTGAGAGAGATACGGGAAGTGCATGGGGGACGACGGGCCGGGTGAAGGTCGACATTGAGGTCGAGCCCTAAAGTGGCCGATATCAGCCACCGTCACACATTATCGCCGCAACCTGAAATAGATTTCACCGTTACATGAAAAGGCTGCAGCTGTGATTCTTGAGACTTTCAGTGAAGCAGGTTGTGTTCGTTGTGTGTGACACTTCTTGCAGTAAGAATCGCGCCTTCTGTCAACACGTTGTCACTGAGGCTTTTCAACATTGTCTTCTTTGGGTATTCCTCTTCTGCACTAATCCCATCTTTGTCTGGCAGTGACCCACTGAACACTTTCTTCACCCGTCATAACCTGACAAAGTGCCTCCTCCACCCTCCATCACCTCCTCACCCACCTGCCTGTGGAGCTTCCTGTGCTGGAGGAACATGACTGTGAAGCGTCTGTTAACCCCCAAAATGTAACTCATCTGCAAATCGTAACTTATCCACAAACTGTTAACTGCGAAACGTGAATACTGAAAAAATAGTGTTGGGAAAGTGTAATGACACGGACCCACAACAGTGGGCGTAAATGAACGGACAATAGATGAGCCAAAATACAACACTTTACTGTTGTGAAACGTGCACAACAAGAATACAGACAAACAGAATTTGGGTTACAATCAAAATATACAAGGTGACGTGTGGGCAGGCTCGAGGATAGGAGACATCCGTCCTGAGAAGAACCGGATCCCACACGATTTCCACTGCCACCGAACCCGAAGGATACTGGAGCCACCAAATCCTGAGTCCCCAGGTGGTCACCGTCTCCGACTGTCGGATCTGGTACTGCTGGCAGGAAGTAGAGGAACAGATATAATGAGTGTGTGAAAACACACCCAGTAAACAGTCAGCTTGGAACAATGGTTTCTGTTAAGGTGGGAAAGACACCTCCACCTTCGAAACAAGTACACAGTACTGCAGAGCCTGAAGAATTACTTATCAGGTTTGGTGTGAGGAGTGAAGAGCGTCGACTCCTCCACAATCCGCAAACCCCAGCTCCTGCTGAGAGTAATCAACAGGTAAGTCTGCAAAAGTTTCAAACACAGATTACGTGCGTTCGGCACAATACGGCTGAGGGTTTTACCTCGTAGGTAGACGATATCTCGGCGACGAGGTGGAGATGTCGTCCGGCTTTTGTAGTGTGGGTGATGACCTGGTGATTGGTGACAGCTGTAGTAGTTGATGAGTGACAGCTGTCACTCCCGGCTATTCCTGTGAGGCGGCAGCGCCCTCTCGTGCCTGAAGCCCGCACTTCAGGCAGGGCGCCCTTTGGTAGTGGGCCAGCAGTACCTCCTCTTCAGCGGCCCACACAACAAATAGCTACCAAAACCTGAACACAGGTCTCGCAAAATGTGAATATCATTCATATATTTTTTCAGTTTAATATATATTTTAAAAATATAGATTTTCTTTTGAGTTTATGGATCAATTACTGCAGATTTCCTGCATATATATAGATATGACACTCATGTTTTGCAAGACCTGCGTTCACATTTTGTGAGATATTGTTCAGGATTCACATTTGGGGGTTAACATCCATATCTCAAACCGTTGTCTTTGTGGAGTTCTTGATGTTTCTGCTTGGTTTGTGTGTAAAAGACCAACTTTTATATTTCCGAATGCTTAGTGGAGCAAGTAAGGTATGTGCTAGGTGACTGTAGCATTTACATATTATATTTACAATTTCATATACGTAGATGTGCATTCATGAACTGGCCAACAGGTGCCAGTGTTCCGCATGTTTCACGGCTGCTGAGTGAAAAAGCAACTCTTTTCAAAGAGCTCCACCTTTTTTTTTTTTTTTTGTATAGCTGTGCTGAGCTCTTTTAAATTGAAAATCTCAGATTTTTTCCAAAAGGTGCTAGCATCATCAGTTCAGCATATTTTCAAGCAATCAATTATCTGGGGCAAAACCTATCACCCTGACAAACATCAACAAATTCGATCAGAGTGGAGACAAAAAATAAATAAGCAGCTAATCCGTGGGAGCAGATTGGATGGACTCTAAACATTCCTGCTAAGTGCCTTTACCACGCTACATATTAAGTACACTGTACAGTGTAGCTTTTTGGTAGCTGTTTATTATAGTCATAAAAACATACTATTTGCATATCTGTTCATCAACCTGTAACTTTTTTAAACATAAGTGAAATCCTTTATCTGCATAGTTATACTGGCAATATTTCATGAAGTGTTTTCTACCACTAAAGTGTCAATGTTTAAAAAGTAGGTTTTTGATGTTATTGTGTTGTGAGTTTGAGTCTACAGTGCCTTTTTAGTACAACACAGCACACTGCTAACAGCTGCTCACAAGATGTGCTACTTGTGTCAGCATCTTAGCATAGACGACCAAGAAGGACGAGAGAGTGGATGTACAATGAGTGGGAGTGACATTAAGCTGATACACTAATGAAAAGCATTGCAAAAATTGTTGTTAAAATTGTACAATTATTTTATGAAATCATAATTGTAAGTTTTAGTAAATGGATAGCAAAGTGGAAGATAATCCACTTCCTGGTTTCTGATTGGGATAGTTTCCCATGATGCTCTGTGTATTTTAGCCTGTCTCTGCTAACTGATCGGTGGCACGTTGTATTTTGAAACTTGCCAGTAAACTTTCAAATCAACTTTTTCAAGAAAGTATTCTTGCAAATGAAGCAATCATTAATCATGATTTCCTCACTCAGAGACCTGACTGCTGACAATGTTTCAATATGACTTAAGAAAAGCATCCTTTAATGTATTTTCGGGTATATAAGTCACTTGTGTGTGTGTGTGTGTGTGTGTGTGTGTGTGTGTGTGTGTGTGTGTGTGTGTGTGTGTGTGTGTGTGTGTGTGTGTGTGTGTGTGTGTGTGTTTTTTTTTTTACTACTTTGAGAGGCCCTGGAACTTGTACTATGAAAAATTGTGCTCATTACTATTATTAATATTTCGAATAAATATCTATATATGAGTAAGTAAGTAAGTAAGTAAGTAAACTTTATTTATATAGCGCTTTTCGCAGACAGGGGTCACAAAGCGCTTTACAAGGTAAAACAATAAAAAATATACAGTAAAAATACACACTGAGTACTAAAAGATTATTGGCCATGAAAAGCCTGTTTAAAAAGTAGAGTCTTTAGTTGCTTCTTGAACATCTCAACAGAGTCCAGGGATCACAGTGACAGAGGGAGTTCGTTCCAGAGAAGAGGCGCTACGGCTTTAAAAGATCGGTCTCCTCGAGTTTTAAAGCAGGTTCGAGGAACCATCAATAGGTTCTGACCTGAAGATCTGAGGCTGCGGGCTGAGGTGTAGGGCTGAATCAAGTCAGCAATGTAATCAGGAGCCTGACCATGTAGTGCTCTGAAAGTCAAGACCAAGATTTTAAAATTAATTCTGGAGGCAACAGGGAGCCATTGGAGAGATTCCAAGATAGGCGTGATGTGGGCTCTCCTGTTGGTGCGTGTCAGAATCCTCGCAGCAGAGTTCTGGACATACTGCAACCGATTTAGCTCCTTCTTACCCAGGCTAGTGAACAGGCTGTTGCAATAGTCCTACCGCGTGGAGACAAAGGCATGGATGATTTCCTCTAATTCTTTCTGTGACACCAATTGTTTAAGTTTGGTGATATTTCGCAGTTGAAAGAAGCAATTCTTCTGAGCAAGAGACATTCCTTCATCGAAAATAACGCCAAGGTTTCTAAGGCTTGTTTTTGCCATTAAGCCCAAGTCACCAAGGAGCCTCCTGATAACAGGAACAGCACTGTCAGGGGCAACAATAAGTGTCTCAGTTTTTCAGAGTTTAGTTGCAGACAGTTTCCATTAAGCCACGTCTTCACCTGTGACAGGCAGTCAAATAAAGAGTTCAGTTTGTGGACTTCTGAAATCTTAAAGGAACAGTACAGTTGTAAGTCATCCACAAACAGGTGGTAGGAAATATCCCTAAAGCCCTGAATCATCTGGCCGAGGGGAAGGACATACAACTGAAACAGCAGTGGCCCCAAAACAGAACCTTGCGGGACACCATAATGTAAGGCTGCTGTTTTCAATAGTTGATGGCCAGCCAACACACTAAAGCTCCTCTCCTCCAAGTATGAGGCAAACCACTTCAGCACGGACCCCGACAACCCTACCAGATCACGCAGCCGATTGACCATAATGCTGTGGTCGACGATGTTGAAGGCTGCGGACAGGTCTAGCAGGACTAGGACCATGCAGCTCCCTGCATCAGCGGCCATCATGATGTCACTAGACACTTTCAGTAGTGCGATCTCGGTCTCTTTGATTACTTTCCCAGTAATCAAAGAATCACAAACAATAAACTCCAATGATAAAACAAAAACAGCAGTAATAAAAAGTACACTTCAACAATGTGTAAAAATCCCAAATTAAAAACCTGATAATACAACAAGTAAATTATATAGTATAAGTTGATTTTTGCTTGTCAGTCCATCTTATTTTCACCAGAAGTTAACTTCTCAAATAAATGATCAAACAGTCGATACCTTGTCACCATCTAGTGGGTGATGTGAGTATTTCAGGGCTTCTGATACACTTCCTACTTGAAACCTAAAATTCAGTTAAAAAAGGCATTTATAAAAGTCAGACATTTTTTTTTTTTTGACAGGCAGACCTTTGACCTCCTGGTATTAATGTATTGAATTTTAGAACATACTGTGACCCGACTCCGGATAAAGCGGAAGAAAATGGATGGATGGATGGATGGACATGGAAGGTTTTGCTGTACGGAGAGATGGAAGGACATCAATTTTTCTTGACAAGCACAAATTACAGTAGTGAAAAAATGTGCGACTTGTAATCCGAAAATATATATAATATGCTTTTTTCTTTCAGTATTTACCTCAACAATGCAGTAGATCTAAATGATGGATTTTAATCATTCTTAAATCATCAGTTGTGCGTGGAATGACTTGTCTTCCAGCACACCTGAATACAGATTCAGCCCAAACTATAATTTTGCATGTGCAACAAGTAGTCCTGTATCAGATTAGCAACATTCCTGATGAAGGGATGCTGCAGGATGGAGCGATAGTGGGTTAAAGGACTGGGTGGGGGCAGAGTTGAGGGGTGGAGGAGTCTTGAGCACTAAATCTGTTCCATATGACACATGCTCACATGGCCTGTGTCTGAGCTGTCTGTCTGACTGTCTGCCCCCACGCCTCCGTCCCGGGGTGGAGGTGGACGTTTCTCAGCCACAACAGGAGCCCAGTGATGACAGGGTCCAGACACTCTGGTGGCTCTCCTTATCACGCACAGGGGCTTCATTAAACACCCGTCTTTTTCTCTGCTGTCTTATCTCTTTGTCTCTACAACTCTGCGAAAACAGGCAGCTGCTTTGGGCCAAATAAATTCTGTCCACATCCATGTGTGCACATGTGAGCAGTGTGGAGGCTTCTTTTTTTAAAGATGTAGAGCAGAGTCCATCCTCGGGTCAAACATCACTTTAATGAGCTTTATTTGCTCAATGAACAGACAAGAGACAACAGCAACAATGACAAATGGATCACAATGACGAGAAAAGAAGTAAAACTTGTTTGCCACCATCTCTGTGTAATCTGAGCCATCGGTGAGGACAAGCTGATTCGTCTCTCCTCAGAGTGCACGCTGGTGAAAATACCATATACAAACACACACACACATGCTTTGCTTGACCTCTGCCCAATCCCACAATTCAATGTTTTTACATGTACAAAGCCCCCTGCTATAAGCAAACACAGGGTCTGCAACAGACAGTTTTAGTGATTCCAAATGGAGACAGGATGTGAAAAATAGTATAAATTTTTTTGCCCTAAAGCTTTAATATCTGTGACATTTGTAGGCCTTTATTGTTTTGGTGAAAATAGACCATTTCACCCTAAATGTCTATAATATTACAACTCATAGACTCACACAGTGATCAACATAATGTTAGACATAAATGTTTTTGGACATAAGGCCTTGGTGTGGCAGGTGGAGGCTGCGACCTTTAGGCTCGACCCCAGAAGACTGAGATGCCTCACAGAAACGGACTGTAATTTGTGTGTGTTCATCTCTGCCACAAATCATACTGACGTGCTTTTGGCAGCATGTTGTTTTGGTTGCTGCGTGACAGTCAGTTGGTGAATATTTTAAATTATTTATTATTTCTTTTCTGTGTTCAAGTTCCCAAAATGATTATCATACAAGGGCATCCGGTGTAAAATGTGTGCCAAATCAGCATGCAGATCCACCTCAGATTTGCTGTGATGACCCTAAGTGGGAAAACAAGGGAACAGCCGAAGGGTCTTACTTTAGTTGAGCTCTGCATTGTAGTGCTTGAATGCACCACCAGGAGGTGACTTCTTAGTCAACTTGTCCTGCACTCATAACACTGGTCAAAAAAAAAAAAAAATCTTGCATGGACTTTGAGAACTGAATTAGGGTCATTTTGGAGTGCTGAATCTGATTTTTTGTAATCTGGATGTTAAGAATTGATGGATTACACAAAAGTTGTTCATTCACCCCTGCATGTGACATCACAAATCGCACAAATTTGCTTCAATGTTTGAAACGAGAAATATGTTTTCATATCTCAAAAATGTGGTATGATTGGCAAAAACTAACGTCAGATTCTGATACCGTGCACCCAGTTTACCCAAAAGCTGTTGAAAAACTCTCTTGGAATGTGTTCCTGCACTGTAAACAGCCTCTCTTCACAGTCTGAGGCTCTCTTCACACACCCCCTTTCATTCATATGTGTAAATGACACTTCACGAGTGAGAGCGAGAGAGGCTTATTCAACAATATTCCTGGCCAAGTAGTAAATCATTTCTCCCAGTGACACTCTTTGTTCGACCACGTGAGGTTGTTTGTATGAGGCCTTTTTACGCTGATCACCTTCATTCATATGCGCAACACTGCAATTTTATGCATGGAGCCAGCAGCCAGTGGGCTCTTCAAATAGCATTCACATGCCAGAGAGTAACACATTTTTTCTACAAACGATCTTTGGGATACCATGGGAGACTGCTCTGCCCCACGATTGGATATTGGAAAACCATGTGACGGTGAACCAATTCCGACTGGACACTCCCATTGCGCGCGTCATCACACAGCTTCTATGAGGAGTACAAAGATGGTGGATGGCTGGTTAACTTTTCAGCAAAAACAGTAAGTTTCTCTCTCATATTAAAATGTTATTGATAATTTAGTAAAACTTGGTCTCAGCCGTCGTATATGACAGTGTTGGCCCCAGAAGGTTAAGATAATGACTGATGCAACTGTAGGTTGTGCTTGTCAAGAGAAATCACTGTCCTTTCATCCATACAGCAAAACCTTTGATGTCTTAAATCTCAAGAACTGTAAAACACTCAAAATCTAAATTGTTATACATTAATATTGGGAGGTTAAAGATATGACAGGCAATTAATTAGTTAAAAATCCTGCATTTTTGACATTTACAAATGCTAATTTTTTTAACTGAATTTTGAGTTTCAAGTAGGAAATGTACCGAAACCCTGAGATGCTCACATCACCCACTAGATGGTGACAAAAGCTGCTTATTTATTTGAGACATTAACTTTTGGTGAAAATAAGATGGGCTGACAACCAAAAATCAACTTACTGTTGTGTCCCTGACCTTATGGGTAATTTACTCATTATGGGCAACTACATAAAAAAAAAAGTCATGTCACTTTCAATGTGTATTTGATGTTTCACACAATATTCACATTGTAACTGATAAACAGATTATTAAGATTATTCCCCGGAGGTGTTGTGTAATCACATAAAGAGTTTCTCTGTTGTTTTCATGAGCCGACATGATCATGACATAACACCACCCAATTTTTTTTCACACTTTTACTTCATTAATTTTGCCTTTTTTTTCCCTCTCTCTTACATTTATGTGAATCTTATTATCTTCACTGCCCCATAGTTCATTGTTTTCTTCACTTTATTCAGTCAATGTGAGCATATTTAACACGTGTGAGAGTGTGTCTGACTGTAATTTCACTGCTAATACTGCCGGCGTGATTCCACCCCACACACACACACACACACACACACACACACACACACACACACACACACACACACACACACACACACACACACACACACACACACACACACATGGTTCAGTGAAACAAACCCAGCATTGTCTCACTGGGTCCACCACTTGTACAAGAGGCTTAGGGACATTTTTCTCATTTTTGAACAGCTAATATCTTGCAAAAGTTGTCTAAACTCTTTGCACTAAGTTGAGATTTGCAAGTGCCTTCACGACCCCCCCCCCCCCAGTAGGCCCTGATGCTCGCTGCTTAAACGGGTCACTTTGATTACGTTGCATGTGTATGTAAGCATGTTGCACACTGTACAGAAACACAGCTGATACTCTGAAATAATCAGCAATGATTTGGAGGGTCAACCAATGATCAGCGGCGATAATTAGCCAATCCCATATCTATATATATCATGGGTTCGACCTATCATCGGCCTGGGGTTGACTGATTATTTGCACTGATAATTGGCCAGGCAAACAATCGATGGTGATAATAATTTGACCCAATGATGTATGTAGATTAGGGGTCAACTGATTATCAGTGCCAATAATCAGCTTGATAAATAATTGGTCAACCATATATATATACATATTGACACTGATAATCAGTTGACCCCTAATGCTTTGGACTCAGCTCTATCATAACTTAAAAGTAAAAGGCTTTATTGTGTCACCTTATATTGCACCTCTAGTAGGGCATATTCATATTTAACTGTACCTGTGTATAATGACAATAAATGTTTTTCTGATTCTGATGAGGTGTTGTTGATTCTGAAGGCTGCAGTTCTGATTGTTATGCATGAAACAAAAGTGTCACCCCACAGCAAACTACACTGTTAAACTGTGTGAATCTATTAATGGGAAATGGCCCAACACAAAGCAAACATGAAAACAAAGTTATTTTAAAAATAATAACCTGTTAAAACTTGGTTTGCAACATTAGCTGCAAATATTCACTGAAAAAAGGCACAAATTTAAAAACCAATCTTGTGATTGCCGGACTCAAAACTGGATCTTTCAACTGAAAATTACAATTAATTGGAAACTCAATTGTCCTCCACCACCGCTGGCTACTCTAAAGCCGAGCGACAGTTTACTCTCCTTTCCAAGCTGCAGCGTGAAAAGGACCAAAGACACTAAAGCCAGACGATTCAAAAGGAGCTCTGCTGCAACTACAAACTAATTCTCTCAGTGAAAAGAAGAAAAGCTACCAGGGTTACAGGAAGTACAACTAAGAGACACAGAAAGGAAGAGCGAGAAGAAAGGGAGAGAAGAAGCAGAGCTGCTTTTGAGAAGCGTGAGACAGGCGGCCGTTTTCCAACAGTCAGTCGTTCCAGCTCCAAGTGTGCTGACGGCTGTGATTTCTAACAGGCTTTAAAAAGAGTCGTATTCTGCAGAACTGCCGCTGCCTGTCTTCATGTCTCCTTCTTAACACCATTCTCTCTGTAATCCTATCGACAGTCTGCGTGCATTATGTGTTCTGGCTTTGTGGCACATCATTATAATGTATCTTATTGGAAAAAAATGAGCGCGCTTTCTTTGAAATTCCCTGTCGTTATGCAATAAAATAGGTGGACATTAAAGTATTCCAGGGAGAGTTAGAGAAAACAAAGTTTGACTGTGATGCTGCATTGATGTGTGTTGATTTTTGTCACCCAACATGGTGAGAGGATGAACTGATTGCCTCCTTTATTTCCTGGAAAACTCTCTCTGTTGGAAGACAAATATCACTGCAGACAATTACTGGCTGATCTTGTGTTTCAAGATCATGAGCATGTTGCAACAAATTTAGGCGATCTTCATGCTCAAATTTGATGTCTAGTCAGTGACCTGAACCAATGAACTGTTGAATAAGAGTTCATGCTTTTGCTGAAGCAGTTGGCTGGAAACTTTTGTCAACTGATAAAGCCTCAATATCAAATAATCAGACCAAATTCCATGTTCGGATAATTGGTGTTAGTACACATTCCATCAACCATTTCATAATTACATTTTTGTTTGTTTGTTTGTTTCCTTTGCCTGTGTTTGATTGAAGATTCCAGAAGAAAGCTGGATATGAAGTTGTGTTATTATTCTAAAAAAAAAAAATCATGATTTTTGATGTTTTTAATTTAAATGGATTTTCATTGATTTAAATCAAGTTTTTGCAAATAATAGCATTAGTTATAATCTTTATTGACATGCTACATCATAAAGGTGCACATACAACATTTACAAGTGCTAATAATTAATGGTACTGATTTCATATTTCAGTGATGTGTAAAGTGATTTTTAAATAAAAAACAAATCATGGTTTTTTTTTTAAACACTGATTTACAGCATGATTTAAATCCTGGAAATCATGATTTAAAACAGCTGATTTAAATTAAACCAGCCCTGGTCACATTCCATGTTAATGCAGAGACAATAAAGAATTTGACCACTTTAAACTGCTATTTAGATTTGCCTCTTTGGGTATCATTGGAATGACCTTCTGTTAAAGGAATGGCTACTTAGGGAGACTAAGATGAAGCGTATCACTTGCTTTGTGGTGAAATGTCTATGTCATTTTGGTCATGTAGCACGTGTCTCTGTGGATGATCCAGTGCACAGGTCTATCGAGTGGACAGTGTCATGGGGACGCCCACATTTCCCCTATTTACAGCAGATCAGTGTTGTATATTAACGAAGTAAAAATACTTCACTACTGTACTTAAGTACGTTTTGGGAGACTTTGTACGTTACTTGACTTTTTTTAATTCAGCTTACTTTCACTTTTACTTCACTACATTTCCGACCTTAATTGCATACTTCTACTCCTACTACTACTACTACTACTATCTCCTGTAATCAACTTTTCTGCAGCGCGGCTTTGCTTTGAACCTTGAACCAATCAAAGCAGTGATTCGCAGGTCGAAGCAGTGCTTCCATCTACGATTCGTGGATTTTATTTCGCTTTATCCTAATTTTTTTCCCGCTAAAACCCAGAAGAGCACATGTCTGTGAGTAATATTTCATATTTTTATGTTAAACCGACCTGTTATGGTCTTCTGAAACAGTCGATAGATCCATCCATCCATCCATCCATTTTGTTCCGCTTTATCCGGAATCGGGTCGCGGGGGCAGCAGCTCAAGCAAAGCCGCCCAGACCTCCCGATCTACACACACCTCCCCCAGCTCCTCCGGGGGAACCCCAAGGCGTTCCCAAGCCAGCCGAGAGATGTAGTCCCTCCAGCGTGTCCTGGGTCCTCCCCGGGGCCTCCTCCCAGTGGGATGTGCCCGGAACACCTCTCCAGCGAGGCATCCAGGGGGCATCCGGAAAAGCTTCCCGAGCCACCTCAACTGACTCCTTTCGACGTGGAGGAGCAGCGGCTCAACTCCGAGCTCCTCCCGAATGACCGAGCTCCTCACCCTATCTCTAAGGGAGCGCCCAGCCACCCTGCGGAGGAAACTCATCTCGGCCGCTTGTACCTGTGATCTCGTTCTTTCGGTCATGAGCCAAATCTCTTGACCATAGGTGAGGATCGGAACGTAGATCGATCGGTAAATCGAGAGCTTTGCCCCCCTACTCAGCTCTCTCTTCACCACGACGGTCCGATACAGCGACCGCATCACTGCAGATGCTGCACCAATCCGTCTATCGATCTCACGCTCCATCCGTCCCTCACTCGTGAACAAGACCCCGAGATACTTAAACTCCTCCACTTGAGGCAAGGACGCTCCACCGATCTGAAGAGGGCAAAGCACCTTTTTCCGGTCGAGAACCATGGCCTCGGATTTGGAGGTGCTGATTTTCATCCCGGACGCTTCACACTCGGCTGCAAACCACCCCAGTGCATGCTGAAGGTCCTGATTTGACAAAGCCAACAGAACCACATCATCTGCAAACAGCAGAGACGAGATTCTGTGGTTCCCACAGGGGAACCACAGTCAATAGATGTATTTTATAACTTAAAAATGGGACTGATGCTAATGCGTTAGCATGTCTATGGCATTTTCAATGTTAAAGGTAGCATTAAGCTGTTCGCATCAGCACGTTTGTGTTGATTTATGTTCATTGTCCTAAAAGAGTCAAATTGTAATTTTTTAATTTATTTTTATTCATATATTATAGCAACAACAATAATAGTCTACATAATAGACAATAATAGTAAATAATAATAGACTAATAATGTTACAATACAATTTTAGAGAAAGAGACAAAAAGAACCTAATGAAACAAAACACAACAGAAAAGATAAAACCATGTAACAATGAAAATAAATAAATACATATAGAAATAAATAACTGTTTCCTGTGAACACCTAGTGAGTAGCCTACTCTCCTTTAGGTTTTGAAACCTTGTTTCTGAAGTGTTTTTGTGTGATGTGCACATTTTTCAGTATTTTGACTAATACTACCAGTCATTTACAAGCCTAGATAAACTTTTATAAAAAAAAAATCAGTCCGTTTTTGATTATTAACATTTACTTGTACTTTTACTTTCAATACTTGAGTACATTTAGTTGTACATTACTTGTCATACTTAAGTACAATAAATACTAGATACTTTAAGACTTTTACTTGAGTAGCATTTCAATCGGTTACTTGAACTTCTACCAAAGTCATTTTTTTAATGGGTATCTGTACTTTTACTTAATGGTTTAAGTTTCCGGTACTTTATACAACACTGCAGCAGATAGATGGCTACTTTCTTAAGTTGGCAATGGACCGACTGTTGGCTTGCATGGTTGCCATCCGTCTGGTGAATGTGCTGATGCACACATAAACTACAAAATCACAGCAATCTGACACTATATTGTGCTTAAAGTGGTGCACTGCAAGTGATGATTTGTTCCGAGGCAATCGTGTTGTTTTGCAAGTTTTTAGCACAAGATTAGCTTCTTCTTGCTTTGTCCATGTGGTTGACGTATTGGCATTTCGATTGGTTCACTGCATACAGCAAGTGGGTGCAGGAGATTCCCTCAATGAGCATTGTGCAATCTGCAGTCTGTTGCAGAAGATGGAAAATTATTGCATATTTGCATTAAGGCTTCAGCTCCCCTGTGACTGGATTAAGTGGGTAACGAAAATGACTGAATGAATGAATGCATTAAGTTCCATGCAAAGGTTGTGGTATTTGCAAATAATACTTACTGGAAATAAAACATTCAGAATGCATCAGATGGTCATAATATGAATCCACCAGCATTTAATAGTTGGCTCCCTACTAGAGGAGTTTTTCATTGGCTGTTTCAAAAATAAACTTTTTAATATATAGATGATGAAGAAAAAAAGCAAAATTTTGACTGGATTAAATGTCTCAGCTATGAGAAACTCAATCATACCAGTGCAGATTGAGCATTTTGCATTTTTGAGTTTTGAACAGAGTTAGCAAGTTAAAGAGTTGGCAAAAACAACATGTTAATGAGTAATGAACATGATGCTGTCATACTTTATTCAAGAACTATTTATAGTTATTGTTTTATTGCCTTTGTTTGTTTTGTTTTTATAATATGGCTTGTGCCGTCATGTTCCAGATTGCCCTGTGACATCTGATCTGGAATCCTTTCAGGTTCTGCTGAGAGCCTTATCCAAAAGTTCAACTGATTCCAGATCAGCACTTACATTATTTTCATCTCTATTACATGAGTCAAGCAGTGTAGCTGGCAACCGTTCCCTTTCTTTGGACAGATGTGAGGTGTCCAAAACACTGAACCGCAAGTCAAGCAAAACCATCCAAGTAAAAAAAAACAAAAAAAACAAAGTATCTTCAGTGACTTACAACAATAAAACTGTACGTACATCAACCAATCACATGTCATCACATAAAGCATAAATTAATGACTGAACGTGCTGTAAGTACGTACATCAACCAATCACATGTCATCACATAAAGCATAAATTAATGACTGAACGTGCTGTAAGTCATACACTCAGCATCCTCTTCATAATAAAATATACCAGGTTTTTTTCTCTCTCTGCTTGGGAAGTTGGCAGTCCGCTGGAGTAGACATTCTCTTCCTGTTGCTTCATGTTTTTGGACGAGGGTAACATGTACCCTTGACTCACTGCCTCAGAAAGTCCAAATAAAAAGCATTTGGGCTATTTTGGGGCCAAACGTCTGTGAGTCTGGTCAGACAGGTCTAAGGTCAACAATAAAAGACAGTTTGAGATGACTATAAGTATAAGTTGCATAGCTGAGGGGTGAGTGTGCACTCCTCTCACAAAGTGCTGTTTGTGTGTTGCACGTGCACATGTCCATGTCTCAGCAGCGTACTTCAATCAATCAATCAACTTTTTTCTTGTATAGCGCCAAATCACAACAAACAGTTGCCCCAAGGCGCTCCACATTGCAAGGCAAGGCCATACAATAATTATGAAACACAGTCTACGTCTAAAGCAACATAACCAAGGGATGGTCCAGGGTCACCCGATCCAGCCCTAACTATAAGCCTTAGCGAAAAGGAAAGTACTTCACTTGCATGCAGTGTGCAAGGGTTGCTGTGATTATGGATTTAATTAAAAGGCTGCGTTAATTGGTGTTGATGAGGACACTTGTGGTGGAGTTCATTAAGGACACGAAACAGTTCCACTCAATGCCACCAAATGCCGAAGACCCCCCCCCCCCCACTGATAAAACCTGAACAAGTAAAGTGTGAAGGGCAGATTGCGAGAGAAATGGGACCAAGTGAAGAAGAAGAGACCAATGGGACTTTCTGCAGAAAGATTATATACCGTATTCGCCCGTCGGACGAATACGGTATATAACATTCCGTGTGAAATTCTGCCTGAAGGGGGGTAATGCATGAACATGGCCAGTGTTCCGTTTGTCGGACCACCCATTTCAATAAAATGTCTGATTTCATCACAAATAAAAACTAAATCACAAATAACTCAGCTCACAAGGAACATTTAATGAACGAGAAAAGTATCTTTGCAGGACAAAAACTGACACAAACTGGTGTCATTCTGTCAGGAAGTCGTGTCCATCCTCAAACCTCTGAGTGGCCATCAGACAGGGAACTTTCCCAGTCCGCGTTTGTTTTATCCTGTCCTTGTTCATAGCTTGTCAGTGAACGTCCAGTCGATCTTAAGCTGCTTTCTCATGTCTGCAGCAAAAAAAAAAAAAAAATCCACTGCAGAATTCCGTCTTAACCTTTACAAAGCTAGCCATTTTCCTGGAACAGTTCCTGTTTGTTGCATAAGTTTCTTTCAAAATAAGAGCTCATTTATAGATAACCTTCCATTCCACTTCCAGCACACACTGATGACATCATCACGAGATATTAGATATGAGAAAAACATTGTGAAAACTCATTAATTATTGCTTTTAGTGATGTGTTGGGGTTCAGAAATTCGTTAATTTTGGGTGGGCCTTGAAACAACCTTCTTCAAAATAGGGGGAGCTGATGCTCCAACATGCAGAAATGGTATGTTTGAACTGCGTTGAAGTTTTTCTTCCTTTAGTCACCGAAAATAGCTCAGTCAGTCATCACCACTGTGGTGGTGCGCCGTGATGTGGTTTACACAATACTGTCAACTCATGATAATCAGTTTTTATTCTATAATAGTACAGAACGCTCAACAGCACAGAAATATTTTTGCAAGGGCGCAATTTAGAGCTAGAAATTGGGGGGGGGGGTGACAAAGTGCGAGGACCGCAGGGCTGAAGTCCATAGGCCGGGGGTCTGGGGGCCGCTTTAGGCCCCCATAAGTCAGCGGTTTCTAGATAAGCTCAGATGCATTCTGAGCATCCAGAACAGTAATTTTAATGTTTTGAGAAGATCATAAAGTGGACACCATTTGACTTATACAATTTGAAACTGTGGATATAAGTACTTTATTCTGAGAATAGCCAGCATTGATTTTATTAACACCCTGGTGTAAATAAGGTATCACCACATGTGTAGAACTCAAAAAGAATGATAGGTTGAGTTCTCATTAAAAAACAACTGCAATGTGGTAAAATGTCTTCATAAATATGAAAGAACAGGCTCATAATAATTATTAACTATCGCATACTGTATTTTTTTTTCTCAAGATTTGTTTTTGCATACGTTTGAAAAAACAACAGATCATAAGTTTAGTATAAATTACTTATCATGAATTTAATTTTCGAAGTGGCACTAATGACAACACTCATACTGAACATAATTTCGCTTGCATAGACTGATTTTGGAGATCAAGCAATAATTGCAGATGGGCTTTCTGAGGTCCCAGATAGCTTTTCTGATTTCCTTTTCTAACTCTCAGAATTTAGTAAATTAGCATATGGTCCATTGATATGTGTAGACACTAGTCCCTAGAGGCAACTATTTTTGTTTTCAAATCTGGGCAAATGCAGTCCCAGAAAATTCCGAATGTGACAAACAAGAAACAGGTGTCAAGTCAAACAAGTGAATGCTGCTAAAAATACAAACTTGCAGGAACAAAGATACTATTCTGACATGGTTTGCACATAAGACTGGCATAGCATGTTTCAAGTACACACATATATGTCAGAAGGTGGGGGGGACATACCACATTCTGTCCCCCCTGGTTGAAAAGATGGGGGAGACATGTCCCCCTATCCCCCACCAAATTGCGCCCATGTATTTTTGTCATGGTACCCCCCCCCCCCCCAAAAAAGCAGAGAAAACAACAAAAAATAAAGCCTAATGCCCATTAATGTGGAAATCAATAATAATTTTGAGGTTCTGGTCAGCACACCACCACTGAGTACTGTAGTGAGTAGAGATGGAGGAGGTCTGTGCAGCTACTAATTGTTTTTCTGTTTTCTTTTTCTTTCTGCTGAGCTTCACACATGACTCAAGACACCTGTTAAATATGTTTCTTACAGATGTAACTCGCTATAAAGTCATTTTCACATTATGGCATAATTTAACAGTCATGAAAATGTGATGTTACAGTGTCATTTTGTTGTGTGTGTGAACCAGTGGACTTTTGTACTCTGTGCCTAGATGTGTTAAATGTAAAATGTTATATATATATATATATATATATATATATATATATATATATATATATATATATATATATATATATATATATGAATTTTTTCATCCACAATTTAACTGAAGGAGCAGATTTGAAAATAAAAATGGTCCACATTAAACTCTTGCTTGAATAAGTTCATTATTAAGGGGGCAATATAGCATAAAACTAGTAATAACGTGGTATAACACCATCACCATCCAAAGAGTGTATCATTTCAGTTTTTGGTCATACTGTGCACCCCTACATGTGGCAAATTAGATTTGAGACCAAAAGAAATGTCGTATGAACTCATAGTGGAAACTGTATAGAATTTTGTTTCTAGTTTTAAGGAACCAGGGGGTAGCTTCTGAACTGTCCCAAAGCGATATGTGCGTGTAATTCCCTTATTATTTCATTGGCATATTATCAAATAAAAGGTCTAAAGATGAATTCAGGTGTTGCATATTGCTCCTTGGAGTTCAGTCAGTTACCAAGAGAGTGTAAGGCGCACCGTGATAAATCAGGCAATCCTGAAAAACCTTGGGACAGTGCACAAACAAGACAAGCAAGGGAAGCCACCAAGACACCCACAACAGTCCAAACAGAGACACAAGTCTTAGCATTACAATTCTAACAACACACAACTTGTTGATATACCACCATCACATGACCTCCAAAGGTGTACATACCATCTTGGCCACCTTCCTTGGTCACACCCACCCTCTGCGTGTAATCCTACACTGTATGCAAGTATGAAGATGCCAGTCCACCACAAGTTATTGCCCAGCCCAGGCCAGAACCCACTTAAAGCTGATTGGTCTGGGCCAATGCAGATGAAGTGCAATGGCCAAGGACATAGACAGGTAACCTGAAGAAGATGCACCTCACTCTATGCTTACTTAATTTCTTGTCCAACCAGTGTTGCAGGGACTTGATGCTCATCCTTGGACTCGAGGTAATTTAAGGCCCGTTTTTCTTCTGAGCCTTGGTCTTGGGTGTCTTGGGCTTTGCTTTGAGGGGTCATATGCCTTGAAAGTGCCTCGATTTATCTTGATAACTCGAGGCACTTTCAAGGCATATGGAATTTAGCTATTTGTAAATATAATTTCGGGAAATAAAGAATAGTGCTTTTATTGGAAGTAATGCTGTTTTTGAAGTTGCTTTCATCCATGTTCTCTCTTTTCATGTGAACCTCCGTCTTCATATGAGGCTGCCTTTTCTTTTCCTGTTTTTGCTCTTGGAGTCATGACCTATCATCCACCTAGCATGACGGTCTCCTAGGATAAGCACAGGCCCCAGGGGCCTCGGTGACTGTTTACAATGTACTTTCTTGACATATATATATATATATATATATATATATATATCTATATCCAAATGTTTCCTCTTTGATCTTCTCCTCTTCCCATTACCTGATCTCTCCCTCCCTTGTACTCACTGAGGCAGACATGCAGGGTCTCTCCACCTCACGTTGCCATACCATTATAATGCTGATCTGTCACACTTTCACTGTACTCTAAATATCCTCACCTCCGATTTTATCTTTCTTGTCACTTCAATTTCAGATCTTGATGTTCTCATTTTTCCTATCTTCAACTATAGCTTGTTTTTGTTTGCTGCACCATCTCCACACCATCCATCATTCCAGGCCGTCTCATCACCCAGTAAATCTGCCCCTTTGCTGTTTCTGTAAGCTTTTAATCACACAACAGTTCTGACATCCTTCTCCACACACTCCATCCCGCCTGCACTCACTATTTGAACTCTTGTCCACAATCACCATTTTATTTATTTAATTATTTTTTTGGCTTGTTGATCCTAAATGCTTCTGCGGCTCTTTTTTGCATACTTGGCTGTGGCACGTGCCTCACTTCCTCTGCCGATCAGCTCATCACTATTGAAAACAGAAGTGGTCTAAGCACTGATCCCTGATCCAAACTCGTATCTACTTTCAAAGCTTCAGTCACTTTGACAGCACAGCATACCTCCGTTTCACAGCTTCCATGCATTCTGCCTGCTGGAAGCTACGGCACGCCTCTGACCGCACCACACTATCACGACCTTCTGCAGATCGATGTCTGAGCGCGGTGCAGCTCCAGCCAATACTGATGCGTGAAGATGGTGTCTGTTGTGTTTTTTTCCCAGCAGGAACCCATGCTGCTGCTCACCTGGTTCTACTTTCCCTCTCAGTCTGGCCTCAGTCACTCTTTCCCACATCTTCACCATCTGGATCTTAAATTTGATCTAGTTTGGACAGTTCTGCGTCATCCCTCATGTTTGCAGAGACCTGTACATATCTATTCCATACCCCTTCCTCTGGTATTCCCTCAGTCCTCAGTACAATATTCAATAGGCTCATCTGCATACATGTGTATTTAGTAATTTATTATTTGAGAAATAAACATATGAACAATACAAAATTACATTACAACAGGGAGTTCTTTTTTCTCCTTATTTCTATTTGTACGAACATTCGAAACAGGTAATGTCTCTGTGTTGGAAAATTAATTACAAAACAAAATTAACACGTACGTATTTATGCACAAAAAAAAAAAAAATCATGACATATCAGTGAGAGCGTGCAAACATCTGAAAAGAGCCTTTGGGTCAAGAAGTAGTTAATAATGTTTTGAGCAGAATCCAGGATCTTTATTTTTGGCCTCTACTGTTTTTAACAGAAAACAGGCAAAGCAGAATTCATATATATATACTTTGAAATGCGATTTGTAACCTCATGCTAACAGGCTGATTTTTATCATCAGTTGTTCTGGTGATATGTTACAGAATGAAATTGGCTTTGAGGGTGTTTGCAGGTGAAGCAGGTCACTTATTGACTAATTGATTGAGAGCTTTATAGCTGGGTACATTAACCTCCATCTGATTTTCTTAATTGCACACAAGTGCAAAATATGGAGTCTCGTTATCACCCTTTGGCCCACATTACTAATCAAGATCTACAATTACTTTCACAGATTAGCTCCACTCGGTTGAGGTCGAGTGTGAAGAAAAGGCATTGGAGGGGTGATACATAAGCTGCCTGTGCACATAATGAATGTTTGTGAGACTATCGTCATGTTATTTCATGAGAGTTTAATGATTCCATCATGATGTTACTTATACCTGTAATGACAGATGATTACCTGACCAACATGAGCTTTGGATTACGTTTTAGCCCTGCTGGTTGTGGAGATATCCTGGAAAAGGTGGTTTTTGGATGATTATGATGTCATTTCCTGATGTCTTTGTGACATAATGAAAACATTACTCAACCCATCTGATAAATTGTTTACTGATTGATATAAGCTTTACATGAACTGTCTTGTTCCAGTGGTTGAGGAAGTATCCTAGAAAATGTGTTTTTAGACTATATTTTTGACTATCTTGACCTTGATGTTTGACCAATCTGGTTGTAAAGGTGCAGCTCTTCAGACACTCAACCAAGAAATATTCCTACTGAATTTAGTGAAAATCTGCTCACCTGTTTCCAAGTTATTTTGCACAAACCCACACACAGTAGCAATTATAGTGCTCTACAGTAGCACTTGCTTGGTTGGTTCCAAAAATAATAATGGTGAGAAAGGACTTTTCAACACCAGAGCTGTTGACCTGACTCTTGTTTGTGCACACTATGCTGCACGCGAGGTGGCCACTTCCACATATGTTGCAAACAAAAGCATTATTATATTTAGTGATTGATACTTTTCTGGCAAACACAGACGGCTAACATACAGCTACTCTGATATCCCTGAAAGCCTGCCTTTCACTCCCCAGTACAAACATTCACAGCTTTAGAGGTTTGTTTTTTGTGTTAATTTCCTGCTCTCTTAAACGCTCGCAGAACAATGTGGGTTTTTTAATTCCCATCTGGTAAAACATTTGCAGAGTCACACCACTGTATAAAACCTAAAATGAGAATCTCTCCCTCCGTTTCATGACAAAAATGTTGCTATTACAGCTTAGTTTACCGAGTGCACGTAAAGGTGAGTGGACATTAAACGGGTCGCTCGCACACTGCGGAGCAGACTGTGGCCCTTTTCCATCCTTGAGCTAAGATGTTGACACAATGAATCCTTCTCAGTAACACTTTTGCACCCTCTCTAGTTGTGTTGACATTCACCAAGCTTGCAGACAAGAACGCTGTGTCCAATGGCCCCAAAGGTTCTGTAAGTGAGGAGGGGTATTGGAGTTTGACATCACAAAGGGTAGAAATGACGTGCAGGGGAGAGAATGCCAACCAACAGGCAGGAGTAACAAGGAGGAGGAGCTCCAGCCTTTTTCAGGTGCCTGACATTCAGACGTGGTTGAAGCATCTTGGGTTTCAGCCACCCATCCCAAGGTCAGGTCTTGCTTTTTATGCAGCTTGGCGCGGAGTGCACACCTGGCACGCTCCAGAGGCAGGCCACTAGCCGGGCCTAGTGTTCGTTAGTCATTACTGGCTCTGCGTTGCGGCTTCGCCATTCTCATGTAAATATCAGCACCAGTCAGCATTTTGCATGGATCCAAGTGATAAATGACGGAATCCAATGAAGATGATGCTGCAGTGTGCAATGTAAATACGCTGAAAATGACACAACAAAACATTTTGGACAATAGTGAGAGAGCTGCTGTGTTGCCTGTTTTGCATCCGTGATGTTTTCGATGCGTCTGCACTGCAGCGCCATCATGTTTGAATGAGAAGAAAGTCAGAGTCCTTCCTCATATGCTGAGCAAATACAAGCATTCCTGTCTGTCTGCCATCACAGCCCGAGTCAAACCCCACATTGACGCGAGGGCATTAAAGCATTAGTGGCTAATGTTTTTAAAAGTGTACGGTATCTTGGAGGGGTTGGGGAGGGGTGTGTGTGTGTGTGTGTGTGTGTGTGTGTGTGTGTGTGTGTGTGTGTGTGTGTGTGTGTGTGTGTGTGTGTGTGTGTGTGTGTGTGTGTGTGTGTGTGTGTATAATGGTGGATGAGATGCATCTCCACATGGCAACCATTATACACACAGCCCCTCTAATCGTCGCCGACCTGCCTCCTCGCCTGCAGCCATCCCACCTCTGACTGGTGTGTGTGTGTGTGTGTGTGTGTGTGTGTGTGTGTGTGTGTGTGTGTGTGTGTGTGTGTGTGTGTGTGTGTGTGTGTGTGTGTGTGTGTGTGTGTGTGTGTGTGTGTGTGTGTGTGTGTGTCAGGGGGCATACCAGGTTCAGGAGGCCAGACTGTTCACAGAAATGCATATTTAGCCACGTTAGCACAGCCTTCATCATGCATGTGTGCAAGCTTGGAGCATTACGGTGAACTCATTCCCAACGCCACCACCAATAAAATAAATGCATATGTAATAAAATACAGTTCATTTCCACATTTTTTTAAGTTACAGCCTTATTCCAAAATGGATGAGATTCATTTTTTTTCCCACAAGATTGGACGCACAGTACCCCTTAATGACAATGTGAAAATGTTTTTTTTTTGGGGGGGGGGAATTTATATATATATATATATATATATATAAAGAAATCATATGTACAGTGTGTTCATAGGTTTACATACCATGACAGAATGTCAGATATTTTTATTTTTTTTGCCATTGTTTAGAGAATATGAATAATAATGCAAAACACTTTTTTGTCACTCATGGTTAGTTGCTGTCTAAAGCGATTTATTGTCAATCAACTGGGTTTACTCTTTTTAAATAATAATGACATCAGAAACTAACCAAATGACCCTGATCAAAAGTTTCCATATCCTGGTGATTTTGGCCTCATAACATGCACACAAGTTGACATACACAGGCTTTAATGACTACAAAAGGTAACCAACCTCACCTGTGATCTGTTTGCTTGTAATCGGCGTGTGTGTACAAAAGGTAAGTGAGTTTCTGAGCTCCTGACAGACCCTTACATCTTTCATCCAGTGCTGCACTGATGTTTCTGAGTCATGGGGAAATCATTAGAATTGTCATAGGAAAGGTAATTGAACTGTATAAAACAGGAAAGGGATATAAAAAGATATGGTCGAGTCGCCAGAAGAAAGGCATTATTATGCAAATGCCACAACATATCCCACTTACAATACACCAAACAGCACAGAGAACAAAGTCATTTGGAGAGATGAGACTAAAATTTAACTTTTTGGCCACAACCATGAACGTGACATTTGGGGAAGAGCCAACAGGGCCTGTGATGAAAGGTACACCCTTCCTACTGTGAAACATGGAGGTGGATCGCTGATGTTTTGGGGATGTGTGAGCTACAAAGGCACAAGAAACTGGAGGGATGAATGCAGAATGTTATCCGAAAATACTGGAGGAAAATTTTTCACTCATCAGCTCAGAACACAAGGCCAAGTCGACCTGTCATTGACTACAACAGAATAAAGTGAAGATTCTGGAGTGACCATCTCAGTATCCTGACCTCAATATCATTTAGCCACTCTGAGGAGATCTCAAATGTGCATTTCATGCACGACAGCCCAGGAATTTACAGGAACTGGAGGGTTTTTGTCAAGAAGAATGGGCAGCTTTACCATCAGAGAAAATGAAGAGCCTCATCCACAACTAGTTGTACCACAAAAGACTCCAAGCTGACATTGATATTAAAGGGGACAGTACACAGTATTAAGAACTGGAGCATGTCAACTTTTGATCAGGGTCATTTGTGTACTTTCTGCTGTCATTATGATTTAAAAAGAGTAAACACACTTGTCTGACAATGAATGGTTTCACACAAACACTAACCATAAGAGAAAAAAACTTTTGTGTTATCATTCATATTTTCTGAAAAATAACCAAAAAATCTAAAATTCTGCCAGAGTATGTAAAGTTTTGAGCACTGTACATAATTATTCACAGTCTTTGCCATGAAGCTCAGGTTGTGTCCACTGATTATTCTGGAGATGTTGCTACAGCTTCATTGGATTCCACCTGGGGTGAATTCAGTTGATTGGACATGATTTGGAAAGAGACACATCTGTCTACATATAAGGTCCCACAGTTGACAGTCAGAGCAGAAACCAAGCATGAAGTCAAAGGAATTGTCTGTAGACCTTCAAGACAGGATTGTCTCGAGGCACAAATCCGGGGAAGGGTACAGAAACATTTCTGCTGCTTTGAAGGTCCCAATGAGCACAGTGGCCTCCATCATCTATAAATGGAAGAATTTCAGATCCACCAGGACTCTTCCTAGAGCTGGACGCCCGTCTAAACTGAGCGATCAGGGAGAAGAACCTTAGTCAGGGAGGTGACCAATAACCCGATGGTCACTGTGTCAGAGCTCCAGCATTCCTCTGTGGAGAGAGAAAAACCCTGCAGAAGGATAACCATCACTGCAGCAATCCACCAATCAGGCCTGTATGGTAGAGTGGCCAGACGGAAGCCACTGCTTAGTAAAAGGCACATGGCAGCCCACCTGGAGTTTGACAAAAGGCACCTGAATGACTCTCAGACCATGAGAAACAAAATTCTCTGGTCTGATAAGACAAAGATTGAACTCTTTGGTCTGAATGTTTGAAGGAAACCAGGCACCATCCCTACAGTGAAACATGGTGGTGGCAGCATCATGCTGTGGGGATGTTTTTCAGCAGCAGGAACTGGGAGACTACTCAGGATTGAGGGAAAGACAAATGCAGCAATGTACATAGACATCCTACTCCACCTGCTCCAGAGCGCTCTTGACCTCAGGTGGGGCGACAGTTCATGTTTCAGTAGGACAATGACCCTAAGCACACAGCCAAGATAATAAAGGAGTGGTTTCAGGACAACTCTGTGAATGTCCTTGAGTGGCCCAACCAGAGCCCAGACCTGAATCCAATTGAACATCTCTGGAGAGATCTGAAAATGGTTGTGCACCGACGCTCCCCATCCAACCTGATGGAGTTTGAGAGGTGCTGCAAAGAGGAATGGGCCAAACTGCCCAAAGATAGGTGCACCAAGCTTGTAGCATCATATTCAAGAGGTGCCAAAGGTGCATCAACAAAGTATTGAGCAAAGGCTGTTAATACTTATGTACATGTGCTTTCTTAGTTTTTTATTTTTAATAAATTTGAAAAAAAATTAAAACAACTTTTTTTTTTACCATGTTTTCATTATGAGGAGAAAAATTAATTTACTCCATTTTGGAATAAGGCAGCTCCACAAAATGTGGAAAAAAGTGAAGCGCTGTGAATACTTTCCGGATGCACGCGCTGGCTCCTAAACACTTTTCTGCTCAGTCTTCCTTCATCAAATCAATCAATCAATCATGTAAGCAGTGAAATGGAGCTGCGTGCCAATGGGGTTACAGCAGGAGTGTAGAAGAGAGGAATAAAGAAAGTCACAGAGGGAAGTTAAGAGGAATAGGGGATGAATAATTACTCGCTGTATGTGTGAGATGGATTGAACAGCTGTTGTTGCTGACTGGATTTTCAGAAATAAAATAAAATAGACCAAAGCTGAACAATCTTTAAATTATATGTGGGCTGTAAGGGTCAGCAGAGTCTTCGGAACTAGCCTGGGTTTTGTCAGAATGAAAACATTTAAATTCAAAATTTAATATTTTCATTTACAAAAACTCTCCAAACCATTTTTAGATTAATGAAGTGACATTTATTTCTAGATATGAAATGCTTTCATTTCTACTCTCTCTGATCTGTGCTGCTTCCTGATCAGCTCCAAGATGAGTTTTATTTTTATCCAATCAGATTTCTCCCTGCTGTCTCCAGGTGAAAAATATTCTCGGAGGCCTTCAGAATATCAGGTGGTTCCCCCTCTGCTGGTTAAAACAAATGAGTACGATGTTGTGAATTGTCATGTTCTTTAATCAATCAAATTTAGTGACTGCTCCGTTGGGCGTGTTCTTTGACATTCCACAGCCTGCTAGCTGACTTACAGCTACATTAGCAGTGTGGGCAATACTCAATGAGCAAAGGAAGCAACTAGCTCCCTTTCACCCCCACACAATTATAGGATGAAAGTGTATAGAAATATGAGTTTGAAATGAATTTGATTTCACATGGATGGAGAGATGCTTTAGTTTAGATTTTTAAGTCTCTACAAAAACCCTTCTTTTGACAGTGATAATTGAATGCACAATTTCCATAAAAAATATTTGCACTGACCACTAGATGATTCCACGGACACCTGGTTGTCTAACTGCATGACCAAAAGCTGAAGCTACTACGATAGTAGGCGGGAGTGACTGTAAATGTGAAACAGAAACGGACATGATGGAAGAAATGGGTACGTCGATGAATATCTAAACATTATGAAACATTCTGTCAAGTGTTTATATCTTGAATCCCATTTGTGCCGACGTGTTTGTGAATTTTTCAGGTGCACCTATTACCCCGCCAATTTACAGTCTGTTCATGCGCACACAAAGATGCGTCACCTGATGAAGTTACACCTCCTCATCTCTCTGTGGACGTGTGTGCGGGCGCGCATACTGGAACACAAACAGGCATATACAGCCTCAGGTGAGCGTGTGTGTGATCTCGAGTGGGATAACTCTGCGGCAAGACCACACAGGAGACGGCTTTAAACCGAGTAAACACCACATCAAACACACACACATAGTGCTGGATACAGTTTGCTTGCCTCCCTCCTGTGTAATTGAGAAAAGCTGCTGTCCATTAAAACTTTCTGACATCACTTAGACTGCTAAATATGCAGGGAGCTAACAAGCGGGGCTTTTGATTGCGCTTCCAAACAGGTTCAAACTTTATCGCCAGCTACCCGCAGGACAAGACGCAGGCCCGACACACACGGGCAATTGAGCATCTCAAAGAGACTGCAGGCAATGGGTATGAGCAGCGGCGGTAAATACGTGCAGAGTTGGGTTTTGTGCACACTCTACGGTGTATGCAGCCTCACATGCCTCAGTGTGCCCACTCCAAGCAGCAGATGCAGGGCGAATGCATCTTTGGTGTGGTTGTGTAGGTTTACTGCAGGCATCTTTAGGGACGGAGGTTAGATCGCGCCACATAGCACGACATTTGTGCATGAAAGATTTTTTTGAACATTTCAAAATTATCTGTGCGCAATAGCATGCGCTGGCGCCCCTCTCGCATCCCGTCTGCACCAGTTAAAGACGAGTTTACTCTCCAGCACGACACATCACGGCACAGGTCATGCTGTTGCGTGAATCAAAGGCATGCTCGTGTCAGTGGGCCTTTAGTATGACCAGCAGTCAGCCTTTTCCTGAGGGCTCATTCACACTATGATGTGAAGCGGCTGACTCTGGCTAAGGTAACAGTTTCTCAAAAATCTGTGTAAAGCCAGAGGAGGTTTGCTGGTTTGCTCCAAGGGTCCAAATTTCCTGTCTTCAGTGAAGCTCAAAGCAGCTCAGCAGAGGACAATATTATTTTTGGACAGTTCACTTGCCTGGCATAAATGTTTTATTATTGCTTTTAACAGCTCTCGCTGCATCCCACAATCAAGTTTTATGTCTCTTTTTTCAGGACAACCTGTGCTTTCAGAATATACACTCAACAAAAATATAAACGCAACACTTTTGGTTTTGCTCCCATTTTGTATGAGATGAACTCAAAGATCTAAAACTTTTTCCACATACACAATATCACCATTTCCCTCAAATATTGTTCACAAACCAGTCTAAATCTGTGATAGTGTGCACTCTCCTTTGCTAAGATAATCCATCCCACCTCACAGGTGTGCCATATCAAGATGCTGATTAGACACCTTGATTAGTGCACAGGTGTGCCTTAGACTGCCCACAATAAAAGGCCACTCTGAAAGGTGCAGTTTAGTTTTATTGGGGGGGGATACCAGTCAGTATCTGGTGTGACCACCATTTGCCTCATGCAGTGCAACACATCTCCTTCGCATAGAGTTGATCAGGTTGTCAATTGTGGCCTGTTGGTCCACTCCTCTTCAATGGCTGTGCGAAGTTGCTGGATATTGGCAGGAACTGGTACACGCTGTCGTATACGCCGGTCCAGAGCATCCCAAACATGCTCAATGGGTGACATGTCCGGTGAGTATGCCGGCCATGCAAGAACTGGGACATTTTCAGCTTCCAAGAATTGTGTACAGATCCTTGCAACATGGGGCCGTGCATTATCCTGCTGCAACATGAGGTGATGTTCTTGGATGTATGGCACAACAATGGGCCTCAGGATCTCGTCACGGTATCTCTGTGCATTCAAAATGCCATCAATAAAATGCACTTGTGTTCTTCGTCCATAACAGACGCCTGCCCATACCATAACCCCACCGCCACCATGGGCCACTTGATCCACAACATTGACATCAGAAAACCGCTCACCCACACGACGCCACACACGCTGTCTGCCATCTGCCCTGGACAGTGTGAACCGGGATTCATCCGTGAAGAGAACACCTTTCCAACGTGCCAAACGCCAGTGAATGTGAGCATTTGCCCACTCAAGTCGGTTACGACGACGAACTGGAGTCAGGTCGAGACCCCGATGAGGACGACGAGCATGCAGATGAGCTTCCCTGAGACGGTTTCTGACAGTTTGTGCAGAAATTCTTTGGTTATGCAAACCGATTGTTTCAGCAGCTGTCCGAGTGGCTGGTCTCAGATGATCTTGGAGGTGAACATGCTGGATGTGGAGGTCCTGGGCTGGTGTGGTTACACGTGGTCTGCGGTTGTGACGCTGGTTGGATGTACTGCCAAATTCTCTGAAACGCCTTTGGAGACAGCTTATGGTAGAGAAATGAACATTCAATACACGAGCAACAGCTCTGGTTGACATTCCTGCTGTCAGCATGCCAATTGCACGCTCCCTCAAATCATGCAACATCTGTGGCATTGTGCTGTGTGATAAAACTGCACCTTTCAGAGTGGTCTTTTATTGTGGTCAGTCTAAGGCACACCTGTGCACTAATCATGGTGTCTAATCAGCATCTTGATATGGCACACCTGTGAGGTGGGATGGATTATCTCAGCAAAGGAGAAGTGCTCACTATCACAGATTTAGACTGGTTTGTGAACAATATTTGAGGGAAATGGTGATATTGTGTATGTGGAAAAAGTTTTAGCTCTTTGAGTTCATCTCATACAAAATGGGAGCAAAACCAAAAGTGTTGCGTTTATATTTTTGTTGAGTGTGTATGTTTTTTGTGTGTGTTTTATAAGTGTAATAAAGGTTTATAATCAAAAATAGGCAAGGAAAAAATAAAGCTAAAAATTTTCCACACACATTTATTCAAAACACACAGAAAACTATAATAAACAACTGTTTTGACACTTTATAAAGGTAATATGAGGTCTTGTGTGAACAACAAACTATCTTGTGACTGCACATTTTGAACAATATATACAAAATGGTCTATGCATTTTGTTGTCCATTGATATGGTAAACAGTGCTTTACACAGAGAAAGCAACAGAGTTATCCAGTAACATTCACATGCAAACTAGTGGAGCAATCCTGATAGTTACACACTCTTTGTTTGAGCATGTGAGATTGTCATCAGAGGCTCTCATGTGCTCCTGCTTTCACTGATCGCTGTGCGCAATGGCGCAGGGCACACTGAGTATGTACTAATAGTATGTACTCATTGGAGCACCCAGGGGGCTACACAAATGGGCCAACTAGTAACATATCACGCCTGTAAATGATCTTTGGCTTTTCATGTGAGGTAAATCTACCCTACGATTGGATTTTGGAAAACCATGTGACGGTGAACCAATTCCGATTGGACACTCACATTGCGCACGTCATCACACAGCTTCTATGAGGAGTACAAAGATGGGTGATGGTTGGCTCAAAAGTCCATGGAGTAAAATAAAGTAAGTTTCTATCTTATATCATTCACAAGTTATTTAATTTAGTAAAGCTTGGTCTTAGCCGTTGTATACGACGGCGTTGGCCCCAGAGGTTTACGCAGTGTTCCATGGACTTACTATTGGATGTTGTTCAGCTTTTGCCGTCGGAGGGCAGACACTTTGGTTGCCAGTAGCATAGCGTGGCGGCACTGATCATCGACTCAGCATTTGAGACATCATGTGACATAGCCTATATAAACTCAACGCAACTGTGACTGCATCACTTTCCGCTGGTGCATTGTTGAGACAGGTTCTACATATATGGCCTTGCCCAAGGCATCCAGAGGAGGTGGTGCTGCCAGTCAAGCCTCTGACGTTGGCCAGTGGAGGCTGGTAAAGGGCAATGGAGCAGTAAAGTGTACGAGCGGGGGTGACATAGCAGAGAACAAATCTTGCCGGGATTTTAGCATGAACTTTGAATATTTTAAGCATGTTGAAAATTTGTTCTATAACCATGATGGATATCAGCATTGCCCAATTGATGTCAACTTAGTCTGGCAGACCTCGGCAATGGTCAACAGTAAGCAACTTTTCGCTGTGCATCGGTGAACGCCGGGTTAATCATCAGAGTGTGAATGCACCATTAATAAAGCTGATCAAATTGATGTGTCACATTGTGAGCACAGCGTTCTGTAATGTGGATCCAAATAACATCAGTAATTGATCTTGTGCACCAGATTGGTGCATCCCTACCTACATACTCTGTTTGAGCCTCAGTTTTGGAGGTCGTGAAGGTGGTCAGCATTTGTCCTTCCATCGCTCTCTTGGTCACTGCATCACCTCAGATGAAGCGAAGAGAGAGAGAGAGAGAGAGAGAGAGAGAGAGAGAGAGAGAGAGAGAGAGAGAGAGAGAGAGAAAACTATGTATGGTTGACTGGAGAGTGAACAAGTCTAATTAAGTCTGGTTAACTCAGTTCTGAGACTTCTATTACATGTGCACACATACACACACAGCAAAGCACACACTCACTTACTACGGCTCTCTCCATTAACACCTGCTTCTTTTCCAATTAGCCCCCCAAATAGAGACAAATGGGCCAGAGGGGTCTGATTAATTCACTTCTGTCAAGGACTCTGCTGCACAATGCCGTCAGGACGCTGAGGCAGGCGTGCACACAAATGTTGCAAATGCAGTCTGAGCAAGAGTGTCACAACAGAGGGCACAAAAAACAAAACAAACAAAAAAAACCCTAAAGATTTGATATTGATAGTCTGAGAAATCTACAACTTAACATTAGTATTGTTATTTATGTTTGTAATTATTCAGTTCATTCATAAAATATCAGAATTAGTTTAAATTTCCAGTGATTAAAATAGAATGACTCTCTCTGACCAAGCTCCAAAAATCCCCCCCCCCAAAAAAGATAAAAAATTTACAGACATTAAATAGTTTTTCACAAAAATCTAAACAATTTGTTAAATCTGGCTGTTTTGAATTGAGTGTTATTGGATTTTATTGGGATGGAACCTTTTCAAAGCAGCTACGAGTATTTTAACCCTTTTGAAACAGTGTCACTTTCAATCAGTCTGTACTGAGTGTACAAAACTTTTACATCTCCCGGAAGGTGATTATCTCGAGCTGAGCCACATAGCTAGTATTTTATTGTTGGCATTGAGACATTTAAAGGAAATGAAGAGATAATATCCTTAATGCAACAATAAAAAAAGAAGTGGCTAAACACAAATGTATTCAATTCATTTGGCCTTTGTTGTAGATCTTACATATCTTATATATATATATATATATATATATATATATATATATATATATATATATATATATATATATATATAAGTTATACCAGAAGACAAGTTGCACCTTTTCTCTGTATGTGAAACTCACTTTTTAACGCAGCATTTCCCTGGGGGCGAAATAACAATGCATAGGAACTCAGTGTAGCACATGTGCACACCACAGCCTGTGCTGTTACTTAACGTATAACTTATACTCTGTAAAATACAGCACGCTTCCTACCTGTAACACCACCTCTCCATTAAAGCTTGTTGGATTTTTGTGCACTACCTTTTGGAGATATAGCAGTTAATAGATCAATTAATCAAACAGACAGACAGAAATGATTACATGTTTTAGCAACTGGCAGGGAAGAGGCAGAGGTCAGCAAATCCTCATATTTGAGAAGTAAAATAATGCAACAAGTAAAAAAATGCCTTTTTTCTTGATAAATTACCTGATGGATTAATTGAAGGTTTAAATAGTTGACAGGTTTCTGTTTATGGACAAAGTAATAAATGTACTAGCTGTTTTATATGCTATCGTCATGAAGCATCAGTTGTCCCTGATGGTTTTGTATTTTATATTCAGCCTACAGGAAGAACCTTTTTCTTAAACATCGTTTAATAAAAAGATTTGGGATGTGTCACTAAGAACAGACGAGGACTTTAATGTGACAAGTCACCATTCCATCTCCACCACTCCTCTTCCGGGAACAAATCCCTCTCCTGTCTGCTCGGGTGAGCGTGTGAGTGGCCGTGTGCATCTGTGACAGTTTGTGTGTCTGTACATGTGTGAGGATCCCATCATTAGTCTTCCTCTGCTGTCCTCCCGTGTTTGTTTAAGCACAGCTCTGTTTGCTCTGCACTGCATGTCCTCCAGAGACGCTGCTGCAACACAACCACTTCAAAACCCATCCTGCTCCCTGCACACACCTACACATACACATGTGCAGGTTACACACATCCACAAATACAGGCCACAGCATGTGTTTTTTTGTTTTTAAACAGCACAGATCTTTTAAAAATTGTCGAATTTTGTAGAGATATAGTTTCTTGATGAGGGAACAGTTTATTAAATCCTTACTGTGATTAAAAAAAATCCTTTGATCTCTCTCCTTAATATTCTTGCAATATGATGTCACAAAGACATCTATATATACACTGTACTGTATAATGATTGCAAGGCAGATACTAATTCCAGCTTTTTAAAATTTCTTATGTTTAGTATTTTTACACAAATGGTTGACAACACCCCAACAAACAAGAAAAAATGATGATTTATCCAGAAATGGTAATTATGCACAGAGGAGGATCTGACACTCACCTTTGAACTATGACAGATGAGTCCAGATCTTTTATAGGAAAGATTATCGTTGTTTACTCAGTAGGTTTAGGTGTATCTTCTCAGTAAGTGACAGAATGGTGCAACAGTTTCTGCTGTTCAAAAGAAATACATGCCTACGTGCACATTTGTTCCTTACACACTCTGACGCATCCAACTGCTTCAAAATGTAGAACCAACACCTCCTCGTAACTGCAGTGTAATGAAAACATAATTTACTTTAAAACATTTGAACACCATTAAAGAGTTTAACTGATATAAAAGCTCACTTTTGAAAACATAGTTTAAATATATTGCTTGTAATAATTATTATTATTTTTAATTAAATTTTTTTCAATTTAATTTCGATTTCAATTTATTTTCATTTATATAGCACCAAATCACAACAAAGTTGCCTGAAGGTGCTTTGCACAAGTAAGGTCTAACCTTACTAATCCTAAGATCAAGCACACAGATGAGTGGTAAGGAAAAACTCCCTCTGATGATTTGAGGAAGAAACGTCAAGCAGACCAGACTCAAAGGGGGGACCCTCTGCTTGGGCCATGCTACAGACACAATTTACAAAACGTATAAACAGGAAATGTTGCCAGTGCACAGGATGGGAGGGTTGCAGAAGTGGACACCCACTCCCATCTCTGGATGGAGCTGTACCTCAAACAAAGAGGAAAAAAAACTAAATCAGGCATCGGAAAGACAAGAAATACAGTATAATTTGTCAGCATTAACGAACAAGAAAAACAGAAGAAATACTAACGTGAGCCCTAAGCTTCACCAAGAGACCCAGAATTTAGATAAAGTTGAGGCCGCAGCCCATTCCGTTTCCTAATAAAATAAATTTAAAAGGGTAAAAAGCATAGTAACGTACTATGCCAGTATGCTAGCCATACGAAAGGGAAAATAAGTGCGTCTTAAGTCTGGACTTGAAAGTCTCTACAGAATCTGACTGTTTTATTGATGCAGAGAGATCATTCCACAGAACAGGGGCATGATAAGAAAAAGCTCTGTGACCCGCAGACTTTTTATTCACTCTAGGGACACAAAGTAATCCTTCACCCTGAGAATGCAGAGCCAGGGCCGGTACGTAGGGTTTAATTAGGTCAGCTAGGTAGGGAGGTGCCAGTCCATGAACAGTTTTATAGGTTAGTAGCAGAACCTTAATTATAATGTGGGTAATCACATTTGTAACAAATAATATGTATTTAAAAATACTACTACAATGCTCAACAAAATGGAATTGATGATCCCGGTTAAAAAAAAAAATTCTCTTGAATTGTTGTGTCAAAAATGCATGAATAAATAAAAACAGGTTGAGTCAAAGGTACATGTTTCCCCCTAATTCATTTCAGAAGTGTTAAACTGTGAAGCTCTGCTCTATGTAAATGTAACATCAAGAAAAAGACGTATGGAATTGGGTCTGTGTATCTGTAGATACTCAAAAGTCATAGACAATATATATATATATATATATATATTTTATTTATTTATTTTTTTTTTTAACCTGTCCTCTCCTTAATTGCTGGGCACTTTTTGTCTCATCCATCAGAGCAGACTTCAGATTTGAGCAGGGAAAAAACTAAAGAAACCCAACAATAACAACAATAAAAGTCCTGTATTGCAATGTTTCACCTCCCTATTGAGATTATATGTTTTTAGGAGGTAATACCAGAAATCAAAGCATTTATTGTTGTATTTTCTTGCGTTTTTAGTGGAGTTGGTGTACCCTTTTATTATTGATTCCACGCAGGTCAGTCGTGCCTGTCAGTGATCTTGAATCTGCATTAACCGAGTCTGCTGACCAGCAGCTTATCCCGGGGCACGCAGCTCAAACACACAGCTAACATTGCTACAAATCTCCGCACAATGGTGCAGCCGCACATTAGTTCCACATCAAATAAATAGCTGCTGCTTCACTTCATAAAATCCAGGGTCAGAGGTCACACTATGTCAAGTAGGATGCTGAATGAGACGCCATGGGATAAAAGCAGGGGAGAGAAAGGGATTTAGACAAGGAGGTGGGTGGTGGTGCTCATAGAATACCCCGGCATCTCTCTTTCTCCGGTGCACCCGTTGAGTCTCAAATGCCACTCTACCGTTGGCTCTATTGTGTGTCCGTCTCAAAGAGCTTGTCTTCAATTAGCCCGATAAGAGGAGAGAGGAGGAGGGTGGGGCAGAATTGGGGGAAGGGGTTACCTGAGCAGCCACTAATCGCTTTGATGCCGTTGGACCCTGGGAGACTTTTGTCCTCATTACCCCCTATGTGGATACTAAATTTGAGTGTGGTATTCATCTTATAACTGGGGCTAATGGCAGTTATGGAAGCAACCGCCGTCACTCTTGTTTTTAATGGTGCCATGAGAGAAACGACAGGTAAACAAAAGGAGAGCGAGCACAGAAAGACAGGTTTTAAGACACCAGAATACTTCTAAATATGTAACGAAAGGACAGTAGAACATGTATGTTTAGTGTAGTTCTTAAGCCTCTGAAGTCATTAATAGTGAGTGGAACAGTAAATCAAATCAAATCAAATCAATTTTATTTATATAGCGCCAAATAACAACAAACAGTTGCCCCAAGGCGCTTTATATTGTAAGGCAAAAGCCATACAATAATTACAGAAAAACCCCAACGGTCAAAACGACCCCCTATGAGCAAGCACTTGGCGACAGTGGGAAGGAAAAATTCCCTTTTAACAGGAAGAAACCTCCAGCAGAACCAGGCTCAGGGAGGGGCAGTCTTCTGCTGGGTTTGTTTGGGGCTGAGAGAGAGAACCAGGAAAAAAACATGCTGTGGAGGGGAGCAGAGATCAATCACTAATGATTAAATGCAGAGTGGTGCATACAGAGCAAAAAGAGAAAGAAACACTCAGTGCATCATGGGAACCCCCCAGCAGTCTAAGTCTATAGCAGCATAACTAAGGGATGGTTCAGGGTCACCTGATCCAGCCCTAACTATAAGCTTTAGCAAAAAGGAAAGTTTTAAGCCTAATCTTAAAAGTAGAGAGGGTGTCTGTCTCCCTGATCTGAATTGGGAGCTGGTTCCACAGGAGAGGAGCCTGAAAGCTGAAGGCTCTGCCTCCCATTCTACTCTTACAAACCCTAGGAACTACAAGTAAGCCTGCAGTCTGAGAGCGAAGCGCTCTATTGGGGTGATATGGTACTATGAGGTCCCTAAGATAAGATGGGACCTGATTATTCAAAACCTTATAAGTAAGAAGAAGAATTTTAAATTCTATTCTGGAATTAACAGGAAGCCAATGAAGAGAGGCCGATATGGGTGAGATATGCTCTCTCCTTCTAGTCCCTGTCAGTACTCTAGCTGCAGCATTTTGAATTAACTGAAGGCTTTTCAGGGAACTTTTAGGACAACCTGATAATAATGAATTACAATAAGTAATAATTGTATAATACAATACAGTAAGAAGACACATCATCATCATAAAGGTTTCCACAGGGAAGGCGTGGTTCCAACTCCATTTCCTGTTTGATTCTTTGTTGGACGGGAAAATCACTAAGGTCCTTTGGGCAAGGTCTTTAATCTGCAAGCTGTGTGTGGAGGCACGCTGGCATCAGTGTGTGTGTATGGGGGGATCTCAGTTTGGGGGCTATGTGGCATTGATGCAGCTCGTCACTATCATTCACATGATCACACATCTATTTATATCTTTCATAATCTGCACTTATATTTACAGCTTTTTCACACACATATGCTCATGTAACTCATGTCATCTCATTTGTGCACAATAGCACATATAATCCTGCATATTTCTGGGATCATTATCATCCTGACCCCCTCCTCGAGTAAACAAGATTTGCTTGTTTTTATCTTTCTTTTTTCACTGCCCTTGTTGGCATCTTTGTTGTTGCAAACACTGTTTATGTGAATATGTCTCCTGTCATGTTTGCACCGTATTAAAAATTTGTGTATATGGTCAAGTGTGCACATAACTGGTGCTGATGATGCATGTGCATGCTAAAAATAAATGATGTGAAGCAGAACATGGAACATGGAAGGAATTGCTTCTCATGAGGAAAGTGATGACAACAGAAAGTAGGAAAAGTGTTTCCCTCCATGTTTTCTGCTGCGCACCATTTTTTAAGCATGTGTGAGCACCAGTTATGTGCACACCGATATGTGCACTTTATGGTTTGAGCCAGTCACGACCCATACTAGAGTGATATGTACAGATAAAAGATTAAAAAAAAAACATTATTTATCAAGATGCAAAGAAAGAGACAGAATTTGCACTTCCACACCAATTGTATATGAAATTTATGGATATTCCTGTGTGACCTTCACAATTTTTCCTTGCCACCAGGTCAGGGTAGGTCTAGTAGTTACACCAATACTGTAAGTTGCTAAATCCCTCCTTGGCCCTGGAGAACAACCATCAAGGCAGTCCTCACTTCTTGAAAGTTGTCATCTATCTTCTGGAGCCAGGAGAAATGTGGGTGTCTCCTTAGCCTTTACAAGTGCTGGAAAAAATGATTATCTCTTTATTACCTCTGCCAAGGAGGTCATGTTTGTTGTGCTGATTATTGGTTAGCAGGATTACACAAAACTACCTAACCAATTTTCTTAAAACGTGGTGGAAGGTTTGGTGTAGGGAGCAAGAAGGAAACCATTAACCTTTGGAGAAGATCTAATTAAGAGGACAACTCTGCGATTGTCCCCACTTTTTTAACATTGTGATACAGTAAACAATTTTGCAAATTTTCTTCAGTTTAGCAGAAATTAAAACAAACCATCATGACAAAACTCAGGTATTCACATTGTGAGACAGTTCGAGAGCATGTTTAATTTATTGGAGATCCCTCTAAAGATCTGGATTTTGTGGCTCCATTTTTCAAGGGTGCATAAGATGGCTAATCAGGCAATGAACCTGTAACTCTTTTTTTTCTTCATATTCTGTGAGCATGAAAACAGAAATTTTAATTATGATGGAGTCTGTGCTCTGGGAGCTCTTCTAGTTCATATTTGCTTTTCTGTGTTGCATCATGTTTTATGGTTTTAATCTGTTATGGTTTCTGATTTGTGCAGCACTTTAAAAAAATAGAATTATTATCATTCTCATCTCCGTGTATGTTGTTACTTCTTGGTGGACGAGTGAAGATGTTTACACCAAAACAAGATGTCTTATTGGTTTTGACCTAATTTTTACATATTTTCAACACAGATAATGTTTGTTTACACGCACAAGAACTATATAAATCATGGTATCTGTGCAAATAGGTCTTTTGTGCAAAATGTTTTACTTCTGTTGAACTACATTGGATTCGTTCTATATCTTGTGCATGAGCAAAAGAAAAATGGAAGTAGGACTCAAACAAAATATTCATGTGCCATTTACTTCCACATAAAGGAAAAAAAAATATTATAAATTCCAGATTGAGGGAGCTTTCAGGCCTTTGGTCTTGTGTCTCGGTCCTTAATTGCAATTCCTAACGAGTCACCTCCGTATTTTACATCTTTCATCAAGACTTCGCCAAAGCTTAGAAAAGTTGGGGCCTCTGAAGTCTCCCTTCCTTTCTCTCTTCCTTAACATCCTCCTTTTCATTCTGTTTACCTTCTGTTTCTTGAACAAATCTTAGTTTTAAAGAACAAGATTTATCATCCTGGGGTGAAAATTTATTCAGCCACCTTTGTTAAGCGGAGTAAGAAAGTGTTTCGAGCATAATCAGAAGGAAAATAGAAGACGCTGAACGGGAAGAGAGAGAAAGCAAAGATGGAGGAAGGAAAATGTATGGGAGACAGTTATTACCAGCGGTGTCTGCTGATTGCATTCGGCACGGAACAGAGAATGAGCAGCCAATGAACCACTGAAAGTCTTCACTCTGAGAACTTACTGATGAAAACAGAGACGAGGTTCAGACAGACGGGTTAGGAGACAGTTTATATAGGGCCAAGGTTAATAAGCCAGAGCCAGTCCATTAGAATGTCATACACATCTGATGTGTACTGATACAAAATATACTTTTGATGATGAGAATGCAGAAATTTTAAAGTATGCGCTTGAGGACTGCTTACTGATGCCAAGATCAGGCCATTCTTGAACTTGGCATTGAGATTTAAAATTTATAGATCACTCATGGATTCATTTATTTTCTGCCACTTATTCGGGTTAGAGTCACAAGGGCAACAGACCAAGCAGCTCATCCCACACTTCCCTATCCACAGCCAAGTCCCCTAACTCTTCCTGGGGGTCCCGAGGTATTCCAAAGCCAGCTGGGAGATATAATCCTCCCAGCGTGTCCTGGGTCATCCCTGGGGTCCTCCTCCTCCCAGTATGTGTACCTGGAAAACCTCCCTACGGAGAGGACAAGGAGGCATTCTCACCAGATACCCGAACCATCTCAACTGGCAACTTTAGATATGAAGAAGCAGCTGATCTACTCCAAGTCTCTATTGAATATTCATGTTTCTCACCTTGTCCCAGAGTCTAAGCCCAGACACCCAGTGGAGGAATGTCATTTCTGCTTGCTTTATACCTATGATGTGGTTCTTTTGGTTATTACCCAAAGATCATGGCCATAGGTCAGAACAGGAATATAAGTTATCTGATAAACTGAGAGCATCTCCTTTTGGTTCACCTCTTTCTTCTCCAAGACTGTCTGGTACAGCATCTACAGCACTTCAGATGTAGCCCCAATTCATCTGTTGATCTTACGCCCAATCGTGAGCAAGACCCTAAGATACTTGAACCCTCTATTTAGGGCCATAACTCTTCCCTGACCCAGAGGGGACAATCCACCATTTTCTGACTGAGGCCCATGGTGCCGATCCTCACTGCAGTCACTCGACAGGAGGCCTCAAACCTGCCCAGCGTGCATAGGATGTCCGAGTCTGCTGGTGCCAACAGAACCACATCATCCAAATGTACATTTACAGTACCTCAAACATATCCAGACCTTCACAGGCCTGTCGTGGCTTATCTTTTGGAAGATCAGTGTATTACCTTTAGAGAAACTGGTTCACGAGTAACCCATGAAAAATTGATCAAAATGTGAAGACATTAGCTATTTTAAAAAATATAAAAAAATGATCCGTAATCTACATCTGGGTTACTTTTAATACAAAACCTAATGGGGTTTTCTGGGACATCGGGGGGCGTTTGTTTCTTTACCATTGTTGCCTAAATGCTTGCACATGGGGAGTGGCCAAGGTTAGACCTTACCCTTGTGACGTGCCTTGGGGTGACTTCTGTTGTGATTTGATGAAGAGCTGAAAACCTGTTGAGTATTCCTCCAAAGATAGCAAAAACCAGTGCACAGATACAAACAAGCTAGTGATCGTAACCTTCTTGGCTGGGGTTAGATGATTCCAGAAACCATCTACTCCCTGATACTCTGCTGTTTTCGCCTGGCTCCAGTGGTCACCTGATGAGGGACTGAGCTGGGACAATTCACCAGCGCCTTCTGCCAGTATCTTGTCAGTGTCTTATCAGCATGAGGCCTGATTTGGCAAGGCCACAAGCTGTCACAGGTGTAAACGCTCACACACAGGAACGCACACAAGCATGTGCTGCTGTGTGCAAGTAAAGCCACCGAGCCCAACGGTCAGTCCAACGTAACAGGAGTGGAGCATTCATTGTCAAATGTCTGCACACCAAACTGGAATAAATGATTATTTAAATTAAATCATTTTCCTGCTTAAGCATGATTATTTAAGAATCTGGGGTGTTTTGAGGGGGAACGACAAATGTGTTAAAAACTGAGTATTAAAAAACTAAACTAACATGTTTTAGATGTGCCACAACAGCTGCAGAGACAGTTTTTCACAAAAAATATTTCAAGGTCTCACATAGTAAAGATTTTGATTGAATGTTTTTTATCAAACTGGGGCTGAAGCTGTGCAACAGTCGGACTCAGTCAGTTCTGCTGTGTGCTGCAGAGACCTGGACACGGACCTCAGCAGGGTCTTTGACACATTGTGTCTCTGTAGAGTTGAAGAGCTGAGATGGTTTCACAGGTCATCTACTGCCCAGTGTGACAGAGGCCAGCAGAAGTCACTGTGCAATAGTAGTCAATAGACCTCACTCCCCCGACATTCAACGGATACTCTGCCCACTCAGCCCAGAGCCCGGGTTTTAGCCGACTGGTCAATGTGTCCGCCTCGCATGTTGGACACTGAGAGTGTGGGTCATGAGGGGAGCGAGTGGGAGGAGTCACAATCACAACACAATGCAGGGCAACCTGCTGCATCACCTTTAGTAAGTCACAGTCTAGTCACCCATCTTTGCTATTGGAACCAGCAAACATCAGATGTTCTGGGATATACCAAAATCAAGCCCATGTATGGAAGTGGACAACAGCTCTGGAGCACTCACCCAGAAGATAGACCACATAACAAGGAAGTTGTAGATAAACCTGGGTAAAATCCTTATCGTGAGTATCAAGGGGGAGAGGCTAAATTAGAGTGAAATGTAGCAACTGCCTCACAATCCACCACCAACTTGGAGACCTTGTGTGTTTCCCTTGGTATTTCTGCAGTGAAGCACTAATCAGTGTTGATAATTTTTAGCAAATACTTCTGTAGTCTCCAGGCCTGTACTGTACATACCAGCTACCATACCAACATCAGCATCCTGGCTGAAACCAAGCTTCAGAGCACTGTTTGTGTCATCCTCAGGAGCCACCTTTGGTGGTGGTATCACGCTATTATGATGGACGACAGCTGACTTTCCAAGCAGATCTTATACTGACAACTGAGCGAAGGAAAACAGTTCAGAGGAGGGTAGAATAAATGCTACAAAGACCTCATGAAACACAGCCTCAAGAACTGCTCGACTGGAAGACCTGGGAAAAACACGTAAGGACCCACGTCAGCAGGTGAGCAATGATTCACATGGGAGTGGAAGTCTCTGAAAAAATATAGACAAGCAACACAGAGGAGAATAAGGAAGAAGAGAGAGCGAGATCCTGACTGTCAGAAGCTTTCTGCAGCAACTATGTGCAGCATCTGTCAGAAACAGTGCCCATCAAGACTGAGCCTGATCAGTCATCTATTATCAGTCACCTGTCCATCTGTGGGTTAGTGTACACTAAAACCCAAAAAGCGATGGTTTCACGATTACAATGAAATTTTGTGAAACTTTGGAAGATTTGGGTTGGGTAGGACTTGGAAGCAAACAGATATTGTTTAAGATCCATACCTATTGTTCTTCATTTCATTTACATGCTTTGTTTTCATTTTATCTTATAAGCCATCTCACAGTTATGAGTGTGCATGCCTGGGAGAGCCTGTAGCATGTCCAGGTCAATGGTCACTGGACCCAAGCACCAGCTAGCTGTAGGCTTAAATGATACGGCTGGAGTTTGCATGTCTGCTTTCTTCTTCACTACTTTCACAATCATCCATGTTTCTGCTCAGTTTTGTGTGGCTGAACACCAATTGTCCCTCTAAGAAGCTGGCGCCGACCACACGGGACTGCGTAAGTAGGTAGCATGCCGGAGTCTCGTTCCTTATCGGAATTAACCAGACAAATCGCTCCACCAACAAAGAACAGTGAGAATAAACACTGGCAGGAGCCAAAAGAGCGATTGATCGGTTCATCCTTTCCGTGTCTGGGCCGGGTGAGGTTTCCCGTGTTGAGTCAAATTAATCTGGAGACTCCTGGCCGTGCCCTTCTGTCTCCACCCATCTTCCCGGTACACCGGAATAACGTCACCGGATTGCTATTTGTCATCACTTATGGTCCGAACTACGCCGGTATCTGATCGTATTCAAACCTCCGACTTTCGTTCCTGATTAATTAAAATTTCACCTCTAGCTCCTGGCCGTCCTTCTTAATCATGGCCCCAGAGTTAAGAGAAGAAAACCCACAAAATAGAACTGCAGTGCTATTCCATTATTCCTAGCTGGGATATCCAGGTGTCCCGCTTTAAACACTGTAATTTTCAAAGTAAACACTTTATAACCGCATTATAAAGGATACAATCCACCCTACTCATTGAGAAAATGATGTAATGCAGATTGTATTTTCTTTTGAGGTTCATCATCGCTTCATTATTACATCTGATTCTTTGTTATAGATACTGAGAGTTATCACTGTATTCCTTTGTTCCATTTTGCTCTAATAAAGTCCTAAAAAACGCCCTGCAGGGCACTCAGTTAGGAGCACCGAGATCCAAGTATGAGCTTTTTAACTGTTGCAGTTTTATTATTGTGGCTGCTGGCAACAGACAGACACAAAATACTGATAAACAGAGAGAAATTACTTGGATTTAAATCACACAGCTCACACGCGTCGGCTGTGTTTGGGTCAGAAGACCTCTCACCTCTCCCACAATGCAGTGCGTCACCTGAGAGTGTGAGATGGCTAATACTATAGCACATTCGCTTTATGATGTCACAAAATAATGGATGTGTAAAAGTCTAAATTCTTGCTGATCCCCTCTGGTGGATGGTGGAGGTATATTTGCTGGCAGCTATGACCCCAGGAGAGGTAGGCCCTCTCTCTGCTCTCTCCTCATATATACCGTAAGGTGGACACAGTTAGACTCCTATTGGTTACCACAAAAACAGTAAAACGGACACTCTGCACTTTATGTCACTTAATATGTACTTGAGACTCATATTCAACAAACATAGTCCCAAAACTCACATTCTTTTGAGGTCTGCTGCAGTCTGAGCACACAACGTGCACAATATTGTGCACAAGCAGTGCAAAGCAATTAGCTTAACTGTTTGCTAATACAAGTACGGAATGTGCTAAGCCCTGCAGTGCGGGGGTTTGTGTCTGTGGGTTCTATGGTAGAGCACGGATCTGCGGGCATTATGTGCGTCCTGCTTAATCACTATCATAAGGAAGGGATTGTTGTGGCCGCTGCCACGCAATGGGTCGCACCACGCCGCATCTGTCACCAGCTAGGTCCCCCGTGCGCCTCCATGCGATAAACACCATGCAGCACATTTAGCAAATGCTCTTATCTGGACTGACTGACAATGAGTGAACAGGTAAGTGTCCAGTGTGTTGTTCAAGGACAAAGACCCCAGATGTGGCTATTTGTGGGCTGGGTAATCCGGCTGTTACGTGACCGTCCCTGCAATCTTGTTAGAAAATCCTCATGGCTTCTTTTGTGGATGAATAAGATAAGTCCAGTTTCTTTGTGCATGTGTGTGTTTACACCTGCAAATCTCAGCCTGTCATCTGTTGGACATGTAATAAAAGGAGGACCACAGTACCAAGTCAATGGGTTGCTAGTCTGACAGTGCCAGAGGCTCATCTGTTAGTACTTAAAATGATGGATCGAGCCTCTAACCACACATCAAGCTTACTGAGGAGGGACGGAGATAGAGGAATGGAGAGAAGACTGAAGTCATGAGAAAAGAGGGAGATGATGGAGGACAGCCCAGTCCAAAGAAGAGAGGGTGGGTAAAGCTGAGGCTAGCTCATTTAAATCAAGACATTTGATAAATGGATGATTATTTAGCCAAATTGCCGCCAAAAGGAGAGTCGTGTGTCTTGATTTGTAAGGTGATACCGAGTCACTTGTGCTTTCTCTTCATCTAAAAGGTTGAGCATGAATTCATGGACATTTTGCAGATCAAGCTGAAATTTTCAGTGTAGGTTCAGAAAAATGTGTAGAATCGCAAACTAAAAAAGTCCCCGAAAATCGTCCTTCTGGCTTTTTCAAAATCAAAGATGGTGTCCAACATGGTGTGCGTACCTTAAGTAATATTCAGATTTTGATGATTGAGATCTAAATGCCACAGATAGTGATATCACTTTATGCATAATTATTATCACAGGCCGAAGCATTTGGGCCGTCCATGAACCTTCTCAGCTCTTCTCTCCAACTCTGCAAACATTTTGATGGGTTTCAAGTCAAGTCAAGGAGCATGTGCCGGTACTGTGCAGTGCCCATATCTGCCACATGATGGAACCACCTTAGGGCCTGCACGGCATCCACCCTGGCAGACAACTGTTCCCTCCACATCACTCAAAAGTAACCATCCATTTGCCACAGATTGGTGAAATGTGGGCATTCCATTGGCCTTCTCCAGTCACTGGGGCCCTTAACACTGAGGCACCTGTGTGCTGGATGATGTCCAGAGAAAAGCTCCACATGGTCAAAAGGTCATACCTGATGCTCCCTCACCATTCACATAGTACTCATGTGAATCTCCCATGTGATTACTTGCTACCCAACATATTTGGGATATAAATTGGGCACAGTGCACATGGTTAGTACTGTTGCCTCACAGCAAGAAGGTCATGGGCCCGATTCCCACCTGTGGCCTTTCTGTGTGGACTTTGCATGTTCTCCCCGTGTTTGTGTGGGTTTCCTCTGGGTGCCCCATGTTCCTCCCACATTTAAAGACATGCAGGTTAGTTGAATTGGAAACTTTATAACTGTCCAGGTCTCCCTTGCAAAAGAGGTCTAGATCTCAATGGGACCAAACTGGTTAAGTAAAGGTTGAATTTAAATGAATTCACATTACAACCCCTTCAAGGGTGTTCAGAGGGCACGAACCTTGACCCACTTTTATGGGGCAAATCTGGGTCACCTTGTGAAAAATATGTCTTTGCTGAGTGATTAGTGTTGCAGAACAAGGATATTTGGAATATAAACCTTCTTGTGTGACTTCATAGGGCCCTCAAATCAGGGATGATTTCAGTGTCCAGCGAAGGTCTGAATACCGTTCCTTCTACTCTATAATACTTCAGTGGAGCAGGAAGCGGAGTGGATAAGGACCTGGGCTGTCAATATGTAGACTTGGGTTTGAAACATGCTCATGCTGCCTGTCTGTGTCCACGGACAAGACACTTAATCAACATTGTCTCAGTCCACCCAGTTGTAAATGGGTACCAGCCTGGGCTGGGGAAGTAACCTACATCAGACTGGTGTCCCTCCAGAAGGAGTTGTAGACTCTCATCTGCTTGACACTGCAGAATTTGTAGATAAGCACCAGCACCAACGTGCCTCAGGGCCTACACATTTAGTTTGTTACAGTCCCTAGGGAAAATAGGACAAATGGTGATTTAACAGTTTTTTCCCCCCAATAAAGTATTATTTTATTTGTTTTGGCTGTGGGAACATTCATGATGAAATGGTCAAACCTTTTGTACAGGTTTTCCATTCAGAATCCTTACTCCAGTGAAACTGAGTTACTGATTTTGAATCAGTTTCACAAAACGGCATCATAGAATTTCTGTCATGGCAAATCTGTTTGGTTCACCTCACTGAGGTTTCAGTACCGTCACCAGTTTGCCTGCTCATGGGGCAGGTAAGTGCTTCACTCACACCCTCCATGTTGTACAATTAAACCAAATTGATCCCAATAATGAGGAGAGAAGTGAGAATTCCAAACCAGGAACTGGAAGCAAAGTTGCTGTTGCACAGACTGCTCTCACCTTTGACCCTGTAAACCCAAACATGGTTCTGGAGACACTTTGTCCCTGAAAAACACCCACCAACTACCCAAATCTCCCTTTGGCCGGTCCCCTTTCCTATGTTGAAAACAAGCCATGACTTCCCTCTCACACTTGTTGCTAACTACATCCGGCGGTGCATGAGGCCAGGCTCCAGCCACTGAGCTGCCTGTTCTTTATTGTGCTTTCTTCCTGCTGTACTTTTCTCTTGCCCCCTGTTGTGGTTGCCCGCCGCTACCCCCTGCCTCTTTCTGTTCGTCCTCCTGTTTTGCGCTAATTAATTTAATCCTGTAAGCAGGTGTAAACCCGTGATTAAGTGGAGCCAAGTCACAGTAAATAGGGTTTGGGAGGTGGGGGGGTGGGGGGGTGAGAGTGAGCTTGGACAAACTGGACATAAAAAACAGTTACTGAAACTGTTAATGAATTTTGCTTTCATTTGATGGGTAAGAGGAGCAGCATCAGCAAAACTACAAATGGGCATTCAGGAAATGTTGTATTAGTGGGATTTTTGGACCACTTCCTGGAGATGGAACCAATGGCACGAGAATGAAAGGGGTGAAAAATGGGCATGCAGAGCTTGTTTTCTCCCCAGGACAAATAATGCTGGATGACAGTCCTGAAGCTGCACAAGAACGTTTAATTTGCCAACCTTCCTTTCTGTTTCTCTGTCGATTCCTTCTCACGGGACCGTGAGCTAGGAACAGAATCTCTTTGGGGGGGGTGTGGGACATCCAAGTGTTGTGAAGCATTGGGTCTTAGCAACTGGTAATGCCTCCTGGACAAGAGCTTGAGAGATACTGCTGAAGCAATGGGTGAAAGAAGGAATGGGAGGGGGTGGGGGTGTTTGGTGGCATCCAGACTGCATGCCAAGAGCTCCTGAGTGGTTCTTCCGCTGTGCTCCTCTGTCCGTTCTGCAATGGGGCAGTGGCTTACCATGCCACTCGCAGCCTCAGCGAAAAGAACCCGAGTGCACCTCCATTCTTCTCCTCTGGCCTCACTCCCTGGCAGCAGTCAATCAATCCCACTCTGCTGCCCCGTCTCCTTCTATCAGCACCTCAATTGGCCTCCCAGCGTACATCCTCCAGCAAAATAGAGGTCGCGATTCAACCCGTCCTTCTCTCACACTTTCTCTCACTCTCTTTCTCCCCTCTAATTCCTTTTTAACTCAGTGAGCGGGTGTCAGGGATACAACTCGATGCATTCCTGCCTGGCTTGTAGCGCAACAAGCTATTGAGCAGAAGATAAGCCTCTCTTTTAGGAGGGGTTGAGAAGAATTGAATTCAAGCCATGAGTGACGGGAGGAGGAAGATTTATCCCCGTCGGTGGACAATGCTGCCTTTTCGGGAACTTTAATCTCCAGAGCACAATGGGCCCGGTTTTCCTCCTACCACCAACTCCACCAACGCGGCCGCCCCAATCTCCCCGTGCTTTTCCCACGACGGTCACTGATTAGCAACATGGGCCAATTGGACATAGGCAATTATCTATCTCGTTGGGTTTTTTTTTTTTTTTTTGTCAAGGAGGCTCATCTGCATTGTATCATGAGAGGATAAAGGGAGGGTTGGATGAAAGGGATAAGAGGACAGTTAGAGGTTACAGGTTTTGTGAGGTGATGAAGAGAAATGAGTTGGCAGAGACGTGACTGAAAGGGAAACACACAAAGTAAAAGAAGGCCTGGAAGAAGGCCTTTTGAAAAAAAGGGGGAGTCAGTGCCAAGTTCATTTAGTGCGTCTGGGACAGAAGGTGAACCCACTCAGCGACTTTAAATGCTGTTAGCATCAAATGCATTCAGGACGGCTGCTTCTGCAGTGTGAGTGGATACTTTACCACAATGTGTTGACACATATCCAGTCATTAAGTGCCTGTAGTAATGGCAATTTGCTATTTCTGGTATCATATGCATGGTCCTGGAGCTGCTAGGAAGTCAGCGGAACACGGGTTTGATTTTCAGAGCAACTCCACTCGTGCGTTGCACTCTGCAACAGTTTTTTTTTAAATCTACTGCTAATACTAATGTGATATACTTCTTGAATGTGTTATGATCACTCTTGCAAGGTTACAACATTGTGCTAACTATAGCAAACATCGTATTGCTTTATTACAGTTGGAGTTATAGCGCATTGTGTGCATGGGTAGGTCAACCAAGAGATACCCGGATACACAACACAGAAGCTGGGCTCTTTCAGCATTAGCTGACACGTCGGGTCACGATATATGCAAACATTTATGGCACAGAGACAGACACTGAGACACACATGCAGATATTTGAATGAAAGAAATATCACCACAAAAAGGCAGAGAGTGTTGAGTTCACTAATAAAGCTTAAGATTTTGCCCTGGAAAGCCGTTGAGCAGCAGGATAAATCCAAAGAACGCTGGTCAGTTTGACGTGATGGGAAGATGATTTTGTTATTGCAGGTTTTCACTTTAAAACCTCCCTGAAATATTGCTCAGACATGACTACTATGTTTCCGACTACCATCAGCAGAAGGCAGGACTTTCCAGCAATGTTCTTTTACATCAAGCCAGTGTCCGTCAGTGAGCCACCCAACGCTCACAAGGTGCATCAACTCCGAACCGCGATAAGACCAATTCTGATGATTAGTTCAATTCATCTCCACTCTGATTGCACACAGAGAAAAAAAATTCAAAAAAGTTCATTGTCCAAATACTTATGGACCTGACTATAAAATGGCTGTTGCTAAGAATTTGTTAAAAATAAACATGTGGTTACTATTAAACACTAGTATGAAATCACATTTCACCTTTTTGCCAGTCATGTGTCCTTTGTCCTTGCATGACATTGAAAGGTCAAACTTAAGGTCATAACCATTAAACTCAAAAGTGTTTGAAGCCAATATGGAATTTGACAAGTGGTTCAGTTTTGAATAAATTTTAAGCATTTTCAAGGGATATACACACACGCGCGTGCACACACACACACGTAACACTGAATCACTAATAATTAATATACAGGACTCGTTGCACCTGTAAGGTGCAAATTTAGCTCTTTCTGAATCAAGTTAAGCCTGGGAGCACGTGTTGGTGCTAAGGGAGATGATGGTCTAGTGGTTAAACGTTGGGCTTGAGACCAGTGGACCCTCTGTTCAAACCCCAGCCTGACCAGAAAAACACTAAGGGCCCTTAATCCGCAGTTGCTCCTGGTTTGTAGTGACCGCCTTGCATGGCAGCAGCCTGACATCAGTGCATGAGTATGTTTGTGTGAATGTGAGGCATAATTGTAAAGTGCTTTGAGCGCCACAGAATTTTCCCGGGTCCTAGATGACAACCACCCAGGCAGACAACCAGTCCATTCCCACATCTAAGAGAACCATCTATCTGCCACATCCACATGAAATGTGAGTGTCCCCTTGGTCTTCTCCAGGTACTGACGTCCTCAACACTCAGGCAGCTTTGTGCAGAGAGAAATGGGCCACGTGGCCAAAATGTCAGCGCGAATGCTGCCTCACAATCTAAGTGATACACCTTTCTGAGGTGTATTGTTCTATCATGACCTCAGTAGAACCTTATTCAGACATTAAAAATATATATTTTTTCTAAATGTACAGATGACCTTCAAATGTGGCATTCACCTTGACCTCTGCCTGAGACAGAGCACCCCACTGGTTTCTCTTTGTTATACAAATGTGCATTTCTAATTATAAAACTAAATTATCTCTGACTCTTCTTAAAGTTAAAATATCTCCTAAAGTCAAACAATGATAGAAATTACTTGTTACTTTCACTGTTTTAAGTTAGAATACACAAACACACACACACACACACACACACACACACACACAGAGCATACAGGGTTTGTGTGTGTGTGTGTGTGTGTTTGTGTCATGTAGTGAGACATTATAATATCAAGTCTCACTCTGCTGGCGTTGTTGCAGCTCATTCTGCTGAGTTTTTACTCCGCTGTAAAGTGTTGCAGCCTCTGTTCGTTTCTCTGTGCATTCACAGCTGTGCACACACACACACACATCCTCCAAGGGGGAGGGTGGGGGGCAAAAATACAGGCCGCACTCACATTACATTAAATCTCTGAATTATGGGTTACCGATTTCTAGGCAGTGTACTGTGCGCCCTTTTTCTGCTAAGCTGGATGTCTTGAGCGGACTGTGTTTCCACATCCAAACCACACCACGGGACGCTCCGAACCCAGCGGGATGGTCTGAAAAAATAAATACTGCCATAATTACAGAAGAGAGAGAGACACAGGCCATGTCTAACATGACAAACCCCAGATGGATATCTCACGGTGACCCTGCGTGTGTTTGTGTGTGTGGTGGGCATGTTTGTGTATATGTTTGCAACCTTTTTTTTTTTTTGGCAAGTACTTGTGTGTCTGTGTTTGAGTGGAAACATGACCCGTCTTGGAGAGGAGCGGCGTGGGCTCCTGTAGTGCTAGGTGTGTGTGTTTTTTGGGGTTGAGGGGGGCACGATGTAGAAGGAGAATGAAAGCGTGCACAGGTAGAAGAGTTTCATGAGAAGGAGCAGGAGTTGAGGATCGAGTCACAGACTGAAATCCAGGATTACAGAAGCAGACCACAAAGAGAAAAAGAGAGCACAGAGAAATCTCTGGATTTGATTTGGGGAAGCTCGGAATAAATATTTATTTCCCATCGCTGGCCTGTCAGTGGTAACGTGATGGATTTACCGCCTAACGTCTTCCAACACACACTGCTGCTGTCCAGAGACTCTTGCTCCCCCACCCACACCCTCGTGTTTGTGGGGCCGCGACTTCCACTGCAGCAGACGATCCAAAAGCAAAATGAGATACTTACGGTGTAGCAGCTTCAAAGCAGAAGATGTGGTTGTGAATGAATGTGTTTTAGAATTTCTACAATTCATTGATTAACCCAAATGATATCCAGTCAGGTCAGGTCAAGTTTGGGAGCACTGGTGTTGTGGGTCTCTGCAAACACCCAGGCAGATGAGCACTCCAACCCCAAGTCCCCATTGTGCATGATTGGTGTACAGTTTTAACTGTTACACCATGTGTGTCTCTGTCTTTTGACCATTCTGGAAGCTAATGCCTTTTAAAAACATTTCAATCCACTTTGCACAGCTATTTGAACAGCTATCAATCTGCACGCCGGGTGTGTTCATAATATTTTATCTTAATTCCCGAAATATGGCACTGACTCCATAAATTTGAAGGTTGTCCAAAACTGAAAGGTTGTTGGATCAATCCCCAGTCTGTTCCTGTTTGTCAGTGTCTTGGAGTAAAGACACTAGGGATTTTAATCCCTGGCAAATGCAAGGACAGCTCTGGAAATAAATCTGTGCTGATGCCACAAATGTGGCAGAAAAAGTCATTCAGCAACAAAAGCAAATGTGTGTTTGGACAATACAATGGGCCTGATTTATAAAAGGAGAACATGCACAAACACTGTAGCTCCTGAAAAAGAAAAAAGAAAAACATTTATACAGATTTACCAACTGCACACACTGAGGATTGCATCATTGAAATGTGTATTCAATTTCCCCGTGAGCTGTTTTGCTGTGCATTTCTTTATTTTCACTCAATAATGTTCTTTAAATTATTTAACTGTTGTTTGCAAGTGTAAACAATTGTATTTTAAAACACAAAAAAGAATGTCAAAAAAATATGGACATTCAGCATGCATTGGTCACGGTAAAACTAAAGGTAATGGTGGGCTTAAATAGGGCTGTAAAATAAATCAAGTATTCACAGGTAATAATTACTGTATGGCAGCTTTACTTTTCCGTTGTAGAGCAAGAGGCTCTGGTGGCTCTTTGTTGGTCCTTTTTTGTTTGTTTGTTTGTTTGTGTGTGATGACACTGTATGTTATCACACAATAAAAGTATATAAAAAAAAAAAAAGCAAATTGCACCACACATGGTCATAACGTGGTGAACATTTCACCATTCTACAATTACAGCTACAGGGCTGATATTTTTTTATCACTGAAAAACAATTTTTTAATGTTAAAAAAAGAGGGAAAAGAAAGGAAAAGAAAGAAATACAAGGTTAAACCACACATCTGCAGTGACAATATGAGAATTGTGCCTTTGTAAATGTAGAGCTACCGGGACTTGTCAAGTTAACACAAGTGCAAAAAAAGCATATATTTATTTCCTTTCACTGCAGGGGTCCTTAAAGCCGCCTCTCCTTAAAGTCCCCACTGACCCCAAAACAGTCCCCCGTGCCTGATAAAATCAGGGAGGGTTGGCGTCAGGAAAGTGGTCCAGCTGTGGAGAGTCGGCCAAAACCATAAAAAACACATCAAACACTCACAGAAAGGGTGAAAAATGTTAAGTCAAAGGAGATTCCATAACTACAGGCAAATTGAGCGCTAACATTAGCTGCTAACATTAGTAGCTAGTAATGTTGTGAAGCCACGTGTTGTTTTTAAAACATATACTACAGGTTTGAAAGAGGAACACTTTCTTATGCTGTAAGTTGTGGCATACAACATTCTGTCCATATTTCAGTACATCATTCTTAAACTATAGTTTTTGTGCCCGTTGCTGGTGCCGGATAGTGTTGTTTTATGGTGGCCATTTTTAGCCATGCTAGTTTATCTAAAGCCAAACAAAAACATGAAATAAACACTTCTTATGCTATGCAAATGGTGTGAGACTGCCATCTTGAAGCAGATAACATGACTGATAATTGGTTGGGGGGTTGAAGTCACATTTTTCAGTGCTGGGCAAGACACATTTTTACTGGTTGATGTGATTAGATTTTAGCTAATGATGTACCATAATGTTATTTTAGTGTGGCCATTTTACATGACATTGCAGCAGGTGATTTTTACTATACTGATTGGCCATATTCTATTGACCAATAAAACATTCACTTTTTTCCACAGTGGAAAATGTTACACAGGTCACAAGTATAGTGCATCTGGAAAGTATTCACAACACTTGAAGTAAATTCATTTTTTCCCTCAAAATTCCTTGTCATGGGACTATGGAGTAGGAACAGAATCTCTTTGGAGGGGTTGTGAGACACCAATGAATTGTGATGCATTTGGTCTTACTAGCAACATAATGCCTCCTGGACTGCTGGACTCCTGGACACTTTTCCTGGACAAAAAATGTCCTGCTGAAAGATGAACTGTCACCCCAGTCTAAGGTCAAGAGTGCTCTGGATCAGGTTTTCATCCAGGATGTCTCTGTACATTGCTGCATTCATCTTTTCATCAATCCTGACTAGTCTTCCAGTTCCTGCTGCTGAAAAACATCCCCACAGCATGATGCTGCCGCCACCATGCTTCATTGTAGGGATGGTGCCTGGTTTCCGCCAAAAATGGTGCCTGGCATTTTATGCCAAAGTGTTCAATCTTTGTCTCATAAGACCAGAGAATTTTGCTTCTCATGTTCTGAGAGTCCTTCAAGTGCCTTTTGGCAAACTCTAGGTGGCCTGCCACGTGCCTTTTACTACCATACAGGCCTGAATAGTCGATTGCTGCAGAGATGGTTGTTCTTCTGGAAGGTTCTCCTCTCTCCACAGAGGAATGCTAGAGGTTTGACAGTGAGACCATTGGGTTCTTGGTCACCTCCCTGACTAAGGCACTTCTCCCCTGATCGCTCAGTTTAGATGGGCAGACAGCTCTAGGAAGAGTTCTGGTGGTTCTGAACTTCTTCCAACTTTGAAGGCCCCACTATGCTCATTGGGACCTTCAGAGTAGCAGAAATGTTTCTGTATCCTTCTCCAAATTTGTGCCTCGAGACAATCCTGTCTCAGAGGTCTACAGACAATTCCTTTGACTTCATGCTTGGATTGTGCGCTGACATGCACTGTCAACTCTGGGACCTTATATGTAGACAGGTGTGTGTCTTTCATGTCCAACCACCTGAATTTACCCCAGGTGGACTCCAATTAAGCTGTAGAAACATCTCAAGGATGATCAGTGGAGACAGGATGCACCTGGGCTAAATTTTGAGCTTCATGGCAATGACTGTGAATACTTATGTACATGTGATTTCCCTTTTTTCATGTAGTCATTATGGGGTATTTTGTGTAGAATTTTGAGGGAAAAAATGAATTTAATCCATTTTGGAAAAAGGCTGTAACAATAAAATGTGGAAAAAGGGAAGCGCTGTGAATACTTTCTGGATGGACTGTATCTACCACTGTAATACCAGCAGGACACCAGTCCTGCACAAACTGATCTGCTTGTTGGTGAGATGAGAAATGGAGGGCACTATTGGACAGGATCAGTCAGGGAATGGTGGTGGTAAGACACATTTTTGAATTATTATATATATATATATATTTTTTAAATAATGATTGTCAATTTCGTGGTTGGGCAACACAGTGGATTAGTGGTTTAAACTGTTACCTCACAGAGAGAAGGTCCCAGGTTTGCTTCCGATTGGTCCTTTCTGTCTGGAGTTTGCATGTTTTTCTCATGTTTGCATGGCTTCCCTCTGAGGTTTCCAGCTTCTCCCCACATCCAATGGCATGCAAGTTCAGTAATTTGGTGACTCTTAACTGATTGTAGGTGTGTGTGTGTGAATGTTTTTGTCTGTCTCTATATGTCAGCTTTGCATCAGACTGGAGCCCTCTCCTTGGTGGACTGTGCTTCTTGCCAGTCACCACTGGGATAGGCTCCTGCAACCCCCTTTACTGCATGACCCTTAACATGCCTAACTGGGCTTGGAACATGAATAAATGATTGAATAAATTTTCTGTTCTTGGGGGGATACTGCCCCATCAGGCACCTCGACAACTGCCTATGCTAAAGACCTGAGGTGCAATCAAGCAAGTTTCAAGCAGAAGCTGATGCATAGAAGATGCACAGAAGATCTTTTCCATAAGAAACTACAAGAATTACTGGCAACCAACCATGCAAACAGACAAAAAACAAGATGAAAGACAGACTTATGGAGGACGGAACCTATGAAAACGCACAAAAGACAGACTTATGGAGGACGGAACCTATGAAAACGCACAAAAGACAGACTTATGGAGGACGGAACCTATGAAAACCTGCAAACTGTGGAAGATGCACATTTTAAATCAAAACGGAATAAATGAGTGAATTATACATTTTGTGATGATTTTCAGTCATCCCGTCAGAAATTTGAGATTCCGGGAAGCCTGCACAGATCACTCTGTGGGTGTCATATTCCCAAAGAATCCTCATCTGTGCACATGTTCCAGATGGACGGGCTCTGTGGCCTCTCAGTCACTCCGCACACTCTCTTCTGGTTGTCCTTCTCTGCTCTATCCCTCCATTTCTTTCCTCCAGTCTTCTGAAATAGTCCTAACGAGCGTTGGCCTGTCCCTGTTCCCAGCTATAAAAACAGGCCCCGGTGGCTGAAGATGCTTAGAGAATGTGGTTATTATTGCACACACACACACACACACACACACACACACGCAGGGGCCCCACTGCCGGAGTTTGGTAAATGATGCCCCAAACTTAGGTCGGAACCAGAATGAGTCCAAGGTTTCTTCTCATCATCATCATCATCATCATCATCATCATTCCTCAGCAGGCTCATGACTCAGCCCGAGTAACTTATTTGTTCCAGAGAAAACACTCATTTTCTGTCGAGCTTCGCTCTGTATTTCATCCATTTTTGCTCCTGTTATTCTTTCTTTTCACATCTTCCAGCATCTTTATCTCTTTTGCTCCTTCTTGCATGTTTCTCTCCTCCATTCTTCCCTCTCTTTGTGTCATTCCAGACTCATTCCAAGCTGCTCCTTCCTCGTCTTCATCTTTTTCTTCTTCTTCTTCTTCTTCTCCTTCTTCCACAGTCAGACTGTTCTTGAAGAAGCAGGCCAGAGTAATTCAAACAACGTGGCTCTAATTTGCTATGACATGTTTCATTTCTGACCTCACTTCAGATAACCATCTCGCTTGCTCTCTCTCTTTTTTTCTACTCATCTCTCTGTCTCTCTCTCTCTCTCCGTCAGTCTTTCGCTTTGGATGAGCCGCCGCTGTTGGAGCGCTCCTCCAACCATTCGCTCATACTTGCTCTTACTAATGATTTTTGCGGCTTCCCAAAAAGGGCTGAAATGTTTGCTTTTCCTTTGTACATCTTTTAAACAAATGTATTCCTCGGGAGCCATCCGTCATTTCCTTATCTGGAAGCTCTTCTTGGATAGTGTTGTTTTGGGGGGGGGGATTTTCGTCGTGGTGTACTTTTGGAGTCACAGCGGTGGGCAAGAAGGCTGCAGAGGGAAAGTTGTATTTTGCAGCAGTGGGGGCGACTTAACAATGAAATTTGACGTTATTGGCAAATGTTATCCGGGGAGGTACTTAAGGGGGGATGACAGGAAATGACTGAACAGTTCAATTTGGGTGCTGGGGTAAGTCTGAGTAAAAAAAGTTGACAGGCGCAGCACAGTCTGCTGCCAACCCCGAAAGCCACAAATATGAGCGTGTTCCCTGAGAAGTCGGCCATGTGAAAACAAAAGTGCCTGGCAGCGGGCGGAGAGAGGGAGAACTGTATAAGTTTAATTTGGGTGAGAGGTCAGCATGAAGCCCAAAGAAGACGCTCACCAAAGATGACATGTCTTCTTTTTTTTATTATTTACTATATGATGCCAACACACACAAATAAAACATGTTGCCGTCGTCTGTATCTGACAAAAAGGAGCAGAGGAGCCAGTTCATTTAGAGACAAACACCACCCCGCCATGGAAAAACATCAACGCTAACTCGTTCCTATTTTAAAATCCAGGCTGTTTTATGGAACACTGGAATGGCAGTCGGAGAGCACCATCTCACAACATCACGCGTTAGGCTTTTAAAACACCTCTGAACCCAAGGGTTTCTTTGTTTCTTTGTTTCTTTATTTTGCTCCAGTCACATTTTTCTCACTCTGGGGCCCATTTTTCACTGCACCTGCAAGTCTTGCACCTCTATGGAAACAATGCGATCATGGGTAGAAAGAGGGAGAACACAAAAATATCACAATTATGTTGTAAATAATAAACAAAATAATTAAAAAAATAAACTGAAAAGAGATGGATTGTCAATATACAAAATTTTTCCAAGTGTAGTGTTGGATGGGAAAAGGGTGAAGGGTCAAGGATTCTTTATTGTCATTCCAACCACGTCAAACATGAAAGAACAAAATGTGTGCTCAAGTCATTGGCAGTCTGAATGATTGTTAATAATAAATAGAATCCACACTTATGGATAGAACATAAAGATAAAAAGAATAGCGTCAGCAATATGACCCTGAGCAATATCTAACTGCATGTAAATACAACAATGGAAGTCCTATTAAAATTGCTCGGGCCCCAGTAGGGGGCGCCACATGGTATACATATAATGGAATGTATTTCTATAGCACTTTATCACCTGATGCAGAAGCTCAACGTGCTTTACATTGATGCACAGAGGGTGGAACGTGGGAACAAAGAAACTTTTTCAAGGGTGCCTGAGTGATTTTCATGTCTGACAGGAAAATTACCCACCATGACACTGCTGTCACGCCATACGGCGCCACTAGGGAGCCACCAGCCCGCCAATATACTGCTGATAGGTCGTCACCTCCCTTCCATTCACTACAAGTCAAAGATTCACTGAATTTCTTTAATCATGTGTGTAATGATCTCAGCCAACCATTCAAGATCTCACAGTTGAGCTGCAGAGTGCAGAATATTATTTATGATTCATTTATTTAACATTTTAATAGCATTTTAAACACACACGTGATTTATTTTGGGCGGGGGGGGGGGGGTAACTGGATATTTTTAAAAAGTAATATCTGATTAACTGTTGCTGTTTTAAGCTTAGGTTTACTTATTCTTCCTAATGGACACATTTGGCGCATATGATTAGCTAAATTTCCACCAGAAACTTGAAAATATGATGATAATTTCTGTTTTTAGTTTCTGACACATTGTTTCATTTGATCATTTTTCATTGTTTAAGAAAATGTGCTTTTCAAACCAGGTGGTGGGTTGTGGTGTTTAATGGCTTATGTAAAAATGCTAATCATGCTAACTGTTCATCTTAACTATAACTGATGCTATGCTGTTAGCATGACCACATATGCTAACTTTAACTTGCATCACATCTAGAAATCCAAAAATTCATGGAAAAATGCGAATTATGGAAAAAAGAGATGAAAGAAGGAAAACTTGTCTCTCAGTGGCAAAGAACAAGATCAAAGTAACTATCTGGATACTGATCCAAAATACAGTTGACATTATAACACTTTGTATTTCCGATGAAATGACACCACTTTTTCATGTCAAATATGATACTGATCTTGGGACCAATGATACCAATCCAAAACCCTTTTCTCCAATCTTAAAGCAACAAATCTGCTAATGAAGATGTTTGTCTGGAAGTGCTTTGATGATATCATCAAACATCGTTATTTTTGCTACCATATCTCACAGCATGTGATGATTCAGCAGCACGAAATATACATTAATCTATTAGTTCATGATATTATCACGAAAAGCGCCACATTTTCATAATGGGAGCATGAATTCATTCAAGTTCATTTCATGATGGCTGCACGAAATTAAAAGTGAAGCGGAGGGTCGGCGGGGGTGGTTATGGTTAGGGTTAGGGGAAGGAGTAGAGTTAGGTTATGGTTAAGGTTAGGGTTGGGGGTAGGTGTAGGTTTAGCAATAGTGAGTTAAAAAAACCCTGTCACAAAAATTTGAATCATTTCGTGGCAGGAGCACGAAAAGTGTAATTTTAACCAGTGTCACACTAGTACCAATTTGAAATATAATTTCAGATCGGCGCACCACTAGTGTATATGTTGGTCAGGTTTAAAACTGGAGTTCCAAGTGGCAAGTTCTGAATTTTCTATCACACTACACCACCTATAGGACAGGTATGTAATAGCATGCCACCTGTCTTGCTGACAGCAGAGTTAACTGATGTACTGTAAATAAGATTTATTTTAAAAAAGACTAACCTTGTGAGTTGCCAGCTGTGATTTACTGACTGAGCAATAAAAGTAGGCTATAAATAAATAAATGAATAAAAGTATAACTGTAAGTCGTGAAATGCGTTAGGAGGAGTGAGACAGAGATTGTAAATCAGGCTGCTGGGGTTGGCATCAAACAGAAGCTATTTTATTGTACTTTGGGAATGTGTTAAACTTTTCCTCAGGGTGACCTTCTGGTTGTAGACGGTGTCCCTTAACTTAAAACTAACCTTTGACCCCTGCAAGAACTGAACTCTAACTGTCAACCTGCAACAATAATCTCCTTATTCTCCACATGAAATGGTTGAACAGCGCATCAAGAGTCTGAAGAGCAACACGCGTCGGCTCATTTGTCATTTCACACAGATTTTTCCTCATAATGTCAAGTTAGATCGAAGACCCGGCGGTTTTTCCTCAGCGTGGAGTTGGCTCTCCAGAATGTTCAGCCGGCGAGCTGCCGACATTAAAACTGTGGTATTCCCATCCAGTGTGGAGCAGCGGGACAGATGCTTGGTATCTATCATGTAGCCAGAATTCCCTCTGGAAATCCAAGAGTTCTGCAAATTACTGGTCGTCCCCAGACCCCAAACCAGCACAGCAGTGAGATCCAAAGTGTACCAGCTTGACGCGCTGGCTGCTGCAGCAGCTGCACCGCACAGCCTGCTGTGCACCAGCAGCACAGTTTGCAGAACAGGTTCTAATTCAAACATATTCTGGAAAAGTTTCTAATTAGCTGCTGGTGATGTCATCAGTGTGACTTGTGGTGCTAACAATGCTCCAGTTGTCCAGTGCATTTTTACTAGTTTTTATGTTTATGTAATGACTGTAATAGTATTTGATCAATAACTACACATCGGTTTGGTTGATTGATCAGTTTTGTCGCCAAGGCTTTGAAGGGGTTCATGGATTAAAAATCAAACAAACTATATATTTTTCCTATGGTAAGAGTTTGTGTTTTTGCAGTTCAGTAGAAAAAGCCTCAAACCATTATTTGATTCCTGCTTATAACAACAACATGGAACACCATTAATTTTTGCAGTATGTCTAACTGCATAATACGTTTACCTGCATATTTTGACTACAAATTTCTGAATAAGGGCCCCTTCACACATTGTGTGAAGTTTGGTCGAATATGAAGAAACAGCTTGAATTAGCGCACCACGAAACATTGCACGGATGGGCAGGCGTGCACGATCCCAGTGCAAGAGTTCATGCACTCGACGGTGTCTTTTGAGCAGGAACACAGTGTGAGGTGCAGCACATCGCACCGCTTATGTGGAATAAATAAAAAATAAAAACCAGCTGGTACCTGTTGAACCACATTGTGCCGCTTATGTGGAAAACAATTAAAAAAATGCCACCCACGGGACTCGAACCTGCGCGTTCCAAAAGCTCTGATTGCCAGTTAGAAACTTTACCACTGAGACACAGAGCTGTCCTTTGAAAGCTGCAGGAACTTGTCTCATATCAGGAAGGACATGGAAGTATTACCAAAAAAAAAAAAAAATTTACAATCACACACCATATAAAAACACCATATTTATCAAGTGAGCAATACAAATATGATCCGTCTGTTCCTCTGGTGATGACCCATGATCACTGACATATAGTCATGGAATGACATGTATGAGAAGTGGTGCATTTTGATCGTGTCCACATCTGCTGGTCCGGTGCGTCCAGTCGCCCCACGTGCATGTCCTGCCCAACACACGTGTCTTGTGGATGCCACGCCGCAGCACAGACACCTCATCATATGGAACAGAGCTCACGTGGGTCATGTGACAGTCACATCACCAGCTGCATGTTCTGGCAGTCCGTTTTAACCTGAGGGTAACCTGTCAATGGGCTGCAGCGTGCGCACACTCGCTCGCTGCAACCTGTCGCCACGGCAATATATGTTTTTGTTTATGTCCACGTAAGGGCAGCAAGCAGACACACATGTGTCACAGTGGGCACTTGTTAATTCATGTCTGTCCAAACACAGTACCTGTTGTTCAGTTGGGGTGTCCAGATCCACAGATCACCACCATAGCTTCTTCTGTCCACGGCCACACCTCCTGTTAGTTTAGCACACACACTAAAGCCACACTCGTGGGGAACTTAGACAAATTTCACTGCCAGCATGACAATCATTGTCTGCAGACTGTTGTCACGTTAACAGTACGAATGGCCACACATTTTCTAAGTGCAATGCGAGTGGTGTTAAGTGTTCATGCATGTCACCTGGAATTTGGCCGACAACTCTGTGAGAGGGTTCGATGGGCTCACACAGTGCACACTCTGTCTTTCAGCCGCTGGTGTGTGCAAATAGTTGTAGCAACAGGTGTATGAGGCGTTAGAGGCAGGGACGATTTTACATGTTTTGCACATAATTCCTGCTTCATGCGCACTTCGCACTATGTGTGAAGGGGCCCTAAGATTTGGAGTTTATGCAGTACAATAGAAAAAGCATCAAACCATTATTTGATTCAGACTTATTAAAAACTATATGGAACCCTGTTAATCTTTGCAGTACTTCTAACTGCACAATAAATTCACCTGCATACGAGGTCTGTCCAAAAAGTAACGGACCTTTTTATTTTTTTCAAAAACTATATGGATTTGAATCACGTGTGATTGCATCAGCCAAGCTTGAACCTTCGTGCGCATGCGTGAGTTTTTCACGCCCGTCGGTTGCGTCATTCGCCTGTGGGCAGGCTTTGAGTGAGCACTGGTCCACCCCCCTCATCGGATTTTTATTGTCAGTGAACTTGCTGAGAGGCTGCCGCTTTGCTCCATGAAATTTTTTCAGAAACTGTTAGAGACAGCCAGTTGGAAACCATTCGAAAAATTCAGATGGATTTCGGTGAAGATTCTGTCGGCGTCACACGGATTAAGGAGTGTTAAAACCTTTTTAAAGATGGCCCACAGTGGCGGAGGAGGCGCGGCACACCGAACGGCCATCGACAGCCTGGAACGACCAGATCATTTCTAAACTGAACGCTGTGTTGATCTGGGACGTTGTGTGACTACCACAGAAATGGCAAGAGAGCTGGACATACCACTTTTGCGGCACATTCCACTGTTACAGGAGATTTTGTAATGAAAGACGTACGGAGGATTTCGCACCTCGGCACGGAGCCGCTCATGGCGCACAACAAAAAAACACCTGTTGGAAGTCTCACAGGACATATTGGGGCATGTCCAGCTGTTACACAATTTCTCAGATACTCACTCGACTGAAAAGCCATCGAAAGCCGTCTGAATCTTCTGAATGGTTTCCAACACGGAGGTGGTTTTTTTGTTGTGCGCCATGAGCGGCTCTGTGCCGACGTGCGAAATCCTCCGTACGTCTTTCATTACAAAATCTCCTGTAACAGTGGAATGTGCCGCAAAAGTGCTATGTCCAGCTCTCTTGCCATTTCTGTGGTAGTCACACAATGTCCCGGATCAACACAGCGTTCAGTTTAGAAATGATCTGGTCGTTCCATCCTGTCGATGGCCGCTCGGTGCGGCGCGCGTCCTCCTCCGCTGTGGGCCGTCTTTAAAAAGGTTTTAACACTCCTTAATCCGTGTGACGCCGACAGAATCTTCACCGAAATCTATCTGAATCTTTCGAATGGTTTCCAACTGCCTGTCTCTAACAGTTTCTGAAAAAAATTTCATGGAGCAAAGCAGCAGCCTCTCAGCAAGTTCACTGACAATAAAAATCCGACGAGGGGGGTGGACCAGTGCTCACTCAAAGCCTGCCCACAGGCGAATGACGCAACCGACAGGCATGAAAAAACTCACACATGCGCACGAAGGTTCAAGCTTGGCTGATGCAATCACACGAGATTCAAATCCATATAGTTTTTGAAAAAAAATAAAAAGGTCCGTTACTTTTTGGACAAACCTCATATTGTGACTACAAATTTCTTGGGATTTTTGAGGTTTTGTAGCACAATAGAAAAAGCCTCAAAACATTATTTGATTTCCACTTATAAAAACTACTTGGAACCCCATTCATTTTTGCAGTATATCCAGCTGTCCAATAAATTCACCTGCTTTTGAATACCTCCAGTCTGTCTGTGACAGCAGTAACTTTGACTCTGCTTAATTCAAGTGAGAAAGGTTTTTTTTTTTTTTTTTTACAAACTCTCTCTAATTAAATGGCATTTTTCTCCTCTAAGCAGAATAGAATACAGCTTCTTTTTTTTATTCAAATATTCTGTATCCTCATGATCCATTTGTCTCCAAGCCTCCGTGTGTCTCAAATGCATTTGCAGAGTGCAGGCCATAAGAAAAATGCATTCACAGCTCCATTTATATAATCCACAGGCTCTCCACAAGCTTTGCACCATCCAGCCCAGGTGGCCGTGGAACAGTTTTCTCTCAGGATGCCTGAAAGCAGCGGCACTTTGCAGAAAACTGACTGCAACTTCTCAGGCCATCTACATAACATATTGTCTGATGGCCATTGGAAAATGCAGATGCTTGCCCTCGGTTTTGAAGTCAGCGGAGACAGTTTCAGGGGACCCTTCGCTGTGTGATGTATCTCTGAAGCCCGAAGATGAACCGGTGACCCCTGGATAGCCAGCACTTCCTCTGATGGCAGAAAATCAGCAGAGTCAATTTGATTAGCTGCCACTCTTTCTTCCACGCAGCCTCAGGTAATGAGCAATGTCTGGAAAAGGGTGGAGGAGGCCAGATAAGGTTGGGGGTACGAGGGTCTTTTTTTTTTCTTTTTTTTTTTTGGTGGTGGTTAGCCGAGGTGGCTGTGTGGACCCTTCAAACTTCAAAGGCTCCAGGTTAGACAGAAAACACGCGTTACAGAGCTGGGAGAGGAGGAGGGACCACACAAATCTAATTTACCTAAAGAGGGGAAATGTGGACAATGAAGAGTTGGAGGTGACCTCACGTTTACCTGGTCGCTCCCCGCATGCTCCGCGTGTACTCCCCCCCTCCCCAGATCCGATTAAGCCTCAGAGGTGGAAGGGAGCCTCCACTTGTTAAGGAACCCTGTCATGACAAAGAGAAATACAAAGCATGACCCGCACTCAATTGGAAACGGATCCACGGCGGAGGCAGCCGGAGGAGGAGGAGAGAGACGGAGATAATTGAATCAAGGCCGTGGGGGGAAGAGAGATAAATCTTATTATTGATACGTTGGCTGACCAAAGAGACGGAGCAGGAAAAAAGAGCGATCAGTCTCACTTCATTAACACACAGTTAATATATCTCCATCATTTGGGCTCCTGCTGAAGTTTAAAGTGCAAGCAAAAAAAGAACATCCGATCTTCAGTGTTCTGCATCAATTCTGCAAGTTAACACGACGCACGCCACCGTTTATGCCTCACGTCTCCAGTGATGCCACGGAGGAAAACATTTCCAAGCTGGAAAACAAAGACGCTCTGATTTGTCTTTTCCTGAAACAAACTATATTCTCCAGAACAAACACAGAACAAATGTGTCATTTTTCCAGCGTTCCGACTGGATAATTTGTTCAGGCCTCATGTTGTTATTTTAATGTTCCTCTTCACAGGAACGCCAGCTAAAACAAATGTTGTCTTGTAACCATGGTAAGACAGAGGGGCCGAGCGTTTCGACTCTCCCTCACTCCCTCGCGTTTTTAGGATCTAAAACACAAACTCCTGAGCGTCTGCAGACGATGATCCGGATGGTGGTTTGTGCCCTGCAGTGGTCACCGCGGCCGCCGCCGCCGTGGCAAGGAGTGAACACACAAAGACGAACACAGCAGCGATGGGCTGATTGTGCCATTCCATGAAGGAAAAGAAAACAAACATGTGCTTCCCCTTAAAGAGCCACACATGAAGTGTTAACATTATCCAGAAATTAGCATGAGGAGGACAAACCGGATTCCTGCTGCCGCTCACGTGTGCAGCTGCTTTAAGGGCCGACTTATTCTTATTACGGCTCTGAAAGTGGGAGAAACCTTCATTTATAAAGATAAGAAGAACTCAATGTGGCAGCACGTGCTGGTTCTGGAAGAAAAATGTGCCTTTTTTCAAGATTTTCCTGAAATATTTCTCCTTCTTCACCAGATGAGGAAGATTTTGTGGCCTAAAATCACATTTTTAAAATTTATTCTATCCATTTATTTAGATTTTTTTTTATTATTATTTATTTATTTTTGCAAAACAATTAGGTTAACACATATTTAAGGACCCCTTCACACGTAGTGCAAATGTGGCTGAATTACGCACGAAGCAGGAATCGTATGCAATACGTGTAAAATCAGAGCTGCCCCTAACGCCTCATACACCTGTTGATACAACTATTCACACACACCAGCGGCTGAAAGACAGAGTGTGAGCTGTGAGAGCCCATCGAACCCTCTTGCTGCAGGTGTTGGCCAAATTTCAGATGACACACATGAACATCTAACACCGCTCGCATGGCACTTAGAAAATGTGTGGCCATTTGCGCTGTTAGCACGGCAACAGTCAGCAGACAATCACTGTCAAGCTGGATGTGAAATTTGGCTAAGTGCCCCCATGAGTGTGGCATTGCAAAACAGCAATGCACATGTGGCGTAGCAGAGTGTCGGCTCCTCCTCCCCCACAACACATGTGCCATGTGTGTAAATCGCACATGTGTTGCGCTACGCTTCCCCCTCCCCATCCGCAACACATTCCCAGCCAAGGGTGTGTTGCAGATGGGGGTTGGGGGGGATAATTAAATAGCAGTAAAAATAATAAGTGACTCATACTCAGGTGGGATTTATATTCCAAAAAAAGCATGCATTTGTAGCAGCTTCCTCTAAGTTGTGTTTCTGATTGTGACTCCTCCCACTCACTCTCCTCAGGATGTGAACTTATGATCTCTGGCATAGGTGGTGGACACTCTGACCAGTGTGCTAAAACCCAGCGTTGCCCTGATTGGCCAGAGTATCCTTTGATTGTCGGGGGAGTAAGGCCTATCGACTACCATGTGTACAGCGACTCCTACTGGCCTCCGTCACACATTTGTTATTCATAGTAGTGTTAAAGTAACTATTTATTTAGAACATTCACAAGAATCAACACGCTAAAAAAATAAACTCCAGTAATAAAACAATAAATGCCAGTCATATGAAGCACAACAATACACAAAATTCCCCAATTAAAGAGCTGATAATATATTAAAAAGGTGTGACTTATACATGGGTTTTCCCTTTCAAGAAGCCTTCTTTTAACAGGTGTGACTTAAACCCCAGTGCAACGTATACTCTGGAAAATAAAGCAAATATTTGTTTTACAATTACTATGTTTTTACGTTTGTACTTTTAATTTGACTCACTCTCATATTATATCACAATATCACAATTTTAGGACAGAAACTCCGACCGCGCAGCAGGAAGCTGTCCCGTAATATTCGGTCTAAATTTGTAAATTAAATGCACTGTTTTATCATTTTGCAGAAGCAGTTCCAGAAAACGGCCTGTTTATTCAGTTTTCTCACCCTCTCAAAATCCCTTCAAAAATCAGGAACTCTGAAACTACTGTTCTGGGAAAAGCAAAAACCCCAACAATTTCCACATTTGGATGTCTGTCACTCCCGATAATACTTTAAATACAGAAGGTTTAAGTTCAGTGGGACTCTTGATTTGGAACTGGAGCTGTTGTGCAGTTTGCTGTCTGTCTGTGATAATACATTTAGTGTGAAACAAATAAAAGAAATGCGTCATTAGTTACAGCTGCAGACATAACTTCACATACTCTCCAAACTCAGTTTTCCCAAACTGCATGTATTCCATTATTAATCAAACCATATGCGGGTCACATCAGCTGGAACATTAACTTTATTTCCATTAATACAAGACAGATTTTATTTCACTCTTTATTCACTATGTCAGATGTTCAACGGGTGACCAGTTTACGTACTCATGAAAAAGAATGCTTCTAAACAGCAGTAAAGATTTGAGAAAATTCCAGAAATTGCTTGTTGCAGCTTATGACTGACTCATTGGAAAACTGAGGGGTAAATTGGGGAACCGTTTGGTGTTATTTAAAGGTGGACCTGAAAAACCAGTGAACGTCTTGAGTTCCTCCCTGGTTTCATTCTGAATCACCACAGCAGATCTGGGGTGGAGCTACATGCTGATTTGGCACAAGTATAATGCCAGATTCCTTCCTGATGCAACTCCACATTCCATGGAAAATGGATAGGGGTGGCCTGGAACCAGGAATATTCTACCTTCAAAAATTACCATCCCAAAGATTTCAAATCAGTTAAAGATGTGTTTGTTTCAGGCTCTTGAACACAGACAGGTAGTCCAGCCCATCCAGTTGTGAATGGATACCAGCCTTGGCGGGAAGTAATATGTGATGAACTGGTGTCTTGTTCAGTGGGAATTGTGGATTTTGATCCACGTTAGGCTTCAGTTTCCACGTGTGAGCTCTTGCCTGGTTGGTTTCAGCAGGTATGAGCAGGTACCTCAGTGGATAAGAAGCTGGCCGGCGAACATGTAGGTCCAAGTCCCCTTCACGCTCCTCGTCATTCCTTCCTTTCAGGGCCTCTTAAACAAAGAAGGTGCTTCTTCTACACATCGGCCCCAAAATATCACCAAAGCGTCCAAATTCTAGCAGTTATCAATGAACTTCAGTCAGTTTCTGGAATCGTGTGCAGTCTTCCACGCTGGCATTCATTGTGGTTTCTGTAAAGTGGCGACACAGTAAAGAAACATGAAATAAAAATATGAAAGTAATATTTTTTTCATGATTATATTATTTCTCTTATTCTCTTATTGTTGTTTGATCAAATGGAATATGTGCAGGAACAAGCTGAGGTTGAAGTTGAGCCGACTTGTACGTTTAATAATTTATTCCTGCAGCTGCATGTCTAATTGTATGAAATAGTTGTTTGGATCATGTGGACAAAAATCTCTGGTTCTCACATTTATCAATTTATAGTGACATTTAAAGGACAGAAAACTGAGCGATGTCTGCAGTCGATGCTCGATCCTGTTTATCCAAAATTGATCAAAATGGATTTTTCAACTTTTCCTTTTTATATCGAGTTTTGAGTGCAGAGTGTTGTAGGGAGGGATTTCCAGAGGGATTCAAACCTATGACCATGTCCAATGGCGCTGTAATGAGTTCATGAAGCTGTTGTGAATGAATGTGGTTAATAATGGATGAAGATGACAACCTGGACAACTGCTGGAAACTCAAGAGGGAAGCGATCCCTGTTTTTATCCATCACAAACGTGCACTATGTCCGGTGCTGAACCACACGGCGTGCACGTGAGGCCGAGAGCTCCGGCTGCCACCTGAAATAAACACGTTTCCAGCCAAACAAAACCAATTTACAACGCTCTGCAAACGCCGTCTTACAAATCGCCACACTGGCCTTTCTTTTCTTTAGAGGACCCGCTCAATTAACGTGTCATGACCACGAAGCCGTGCTAAAATAAGTGCACCACTTCACCCCTCGCTTAATCCACAGCCAGAACTACAAATTGCCCTCTTCAGAATAAAAGCGTCATCCAAAAAAACTAACAAGCTGTGAGCAGGCACCTGTGCCACCGAAAACATACCAGTTCTTTTTTTTTTCCCCGCTCCGCTTACGGCCTCGTCAAATTATTCTGTTTAGTTACTTCGTGTTGCAGTGCACATCTCTGACTTCCAGTCATAATCACAGTATGCAGCATTCACACACAAAAGCAATGTTTAATCACTCATATGAGGAAAATTTTAGGTGCAGTGTAGCAAAGTGAAGTAGCTGGATGCTTAGGGATGGAACTTCTTGCCAAACCTCCTGCACCTGTTGTGCCGGGATTGTGGTGTGCGGCATTAACCATCTTACTTTCACTTCCCACATCACAGAGGTACACCGGCCCAGAGGGGAGGTCAGGGAATGACGATGACAATGATGATTCCTGTTTTTTATGCAGAATATTTATGCTCAAGGAATGCTTTGGGTGCTGAGGAGGAGTTTGTGGCAGTTTAAATGCTAAGAAAGCAGAAATGTGAAGTGCAGAGATTTTTGTAGTACAGGGTTAACACAGGTCATGTTCACAGCAGAGAAGTTAAAGCTGTACGGCCTGTGGGTGTTTTAAGATTTAAGTCATAACATAATTTTTTCTTTGGCTCCACCATCATTTTATTCCTTAGCATTTAAATACAGGATTCATATTAGAATTCTGTCAATATGATCAAAATTTCTGCTATCTGGAAACAATTTAGAATTTCAACCCCTGATGGATAGAAATCAATCAGATGCCATGACCTACATTTGTTGGTGAACACGTAGGGGCTTCCCGCAAGCTGTGTGAAGGATGCTGTGAAGGACACAGCGACAGCCAATCAGAGTGAAGAAAGGCAGCGTGACATCAGCTGGTTGCTTGCTTAAACAAAATAAACCAAGATGGCGTAGAATGTTCCAAAACAACTTATTTCTGTTTATATCTAATATATTTCTCATATATTTTGTAAAGGTTAGTGAGAAATAAACAGTTCTAAATCTAAAAATTCTGTTTTTGAAACCAGATTAACACCTCTGAAGTGATTTACAGACAGCTTACAGATGTTAGCATGCACAGTTTTGTGAAATCTGAAAAGTTGTACAGCTTTAAGCGTCAGAAGTGATTTATATTGTGGACTATGTCGTACATCAGTGCTCACAAACTCACAAATGACATTGACAGCCTGGAAAGAACCGATGACCCACTTTGTTCATTTTACTGTGGTACGATGGTTCCTTCAGATCTGAAATGTTTCCGACATACTTTGTGATTGTAGATGAGGAAAGAGGAGCGGAGCAGCTTTTGAGGAGTGCGCTGTCAGTGTCACGGACACCGAGCTGGTTTCACCGCTACGCATCCCTGCACTGTACCCCTCTACACCTGACACTGGGCCTTCCAGCTGTGTGTGCGCGCGTGTGTGTGTGTGATCTGATCTCCAACACAATGAAGGTATGAAGAGCAGAGGAGGCGATCAAAGTGACAACCAGAACCCCTGATAGTGAAAACGCAGAGTGCTCCCCTGCTTGGAAACAGTATCAAAGCTGATTCAGATCCTCACCCAGAGCAGGACCAGGCTTTGGTCTTACTGTAATGGGGATTAAAGTTTTAGTGCTGCTCTTAAAGCTCTGCATACTAACACCATTGTGTCCTCTATCACTGCTAATCATGAGTCAGAACAGTAGATCACGTGATTATGACAGTACGCACCTTGTTTTCTATCCATATGTAGGATGGATAATTACCTTTTGAAGTGATGACCTTAAATAGTTTGTGGTTCCAAAAAATAGTTGGAATTATCTTTCAAACTTTACCATAATCATTTAATACTTCAAATAGAAAAAAAAAAAGAAGGATCCCATACTGGCTGTTTAAAAATCTGACAAGCTACTGTTGCTTAGGCCATAACGTCTCACAGTCTGGAACAGGTCTGAATGTGCAACCATCCGCTGGTATATATTATACCAGTGGATAAACTTTAAGATGAATTCAAAACCAAATTTTAACGCTAAACCAAACTTCTAATCTCAACCATAACTCCTAACATGTCCGCGCTACATCTGAATAGAAATTTTTTATGCTAAGTACAGAGAGCTACTTTGATTCAAGTAAGACAGAATTCTACAAACTTGTACTGCACAGTCCTCATGGCTAACATGGGATCTGAACCTTCAAAGGTCAACAGCAGCATGACAGCTTGGGATTGCGAATCTCATGCCATAATTCGCGAACGTTGAAATTGAAATGTGTTGCCTCCTGGAGGAAATCCAGACGAATGGATGGATATCAGTGATTAACATCATAATATGACTCATCCGTTATGTGGACTATGCCAAAAGTGTTGAAAAGTACCCCTTGTGTGGCAGTGCCAACCCACCCTGTTGGGCTCATGGGGTCATTTCTTCTACTCTGTTCAAAGCGGCACATTACACAACATGTGTCACTACAAATTTATACATAACACAAATGTCTTTTTCACCCCCAGTGCCCAGTTATCTTTGATATCATGTGTATTTGTACTCATCTGTACACCCTTTGGGAATGTTTGGCAAAAAATTAGGTATGGTCATCCGCAATGTTGTGTGTATGTGTGTCTGTGCAGGACCAGATGGTAAGCAGGCTGGGGGGGAGGGGGTGTGCAAGTGGACAGGATGTAGTAAAGAAGAGTTTTGGTTACGAGGATCAGACGGCTGAATGGACCATGCTCAAAGCCACCGCCACAACTGAACCCAAGGTGTCGGTTACAATCCTGGACACAAGGGACACTCGCATTCTTTCATACGCACTCCCAAAAGAATATTGTGCTGGAGTTGGTGTGTGCAAAGGTCCCACATGCATGCGCATTGGGACACACGTGCACTCTCACACGCCCCCACCCTCCCCTCTGCTCACCTCGCCGACCAAGCAGATCCACTTAAAAGGGCTCGTATCAACTGTCAGCGGCCGTGTTCAGTTGTTTAGGTCCCTTCTCCACACTGATGAGGACCAGACCGTGAAAAATTCAGACGCTCATTAGCCACATGTCGCGACCAACAGTCACCAAATAAAATGCCACAAACAGTTCAGAGAGTTGAACACGCAGAGAAAAAGGGAAGAGCAAGATGCAAGGCAAGGAACCAAGGATATGTGTCAATGAAAGAAGGTGACGGAAAGAGGAAAGTGTGTGGGCCTGCTGCTAATTTCCCGCCCAGGGTGCAGTAATCTGAAGGAAAGATTAAGGTGAAGGAGTTATTCTTGACTATTTTATTAAGAGGTGCTTTAGGCGCTGGAAGAAGGGGGCTTTAGCACTCCTCCAGCAGCGTGCCATACAATACAACATAAACATTTGCTGTTATTCCACCAAAGTACTCTCAGATGTGCCGGGTCGAGTCCTTGGCATCAAAGTTCCCTGCAGTTCTCTCAATGCATAAATCTGCGCATCCTGCCCTAAACCCGTGTCCGGTGGACAAATAGTGAGGTGTCAGTAAAAAGGATGGTAACCTATAAAACCCAGAGCAGGAAAGAACGAGTCCCAGAGACACGAAAATTAGCTTATTTTATGAGGAAAAATGCAACGTTTCCTAAAATACCCCCCAAATATCTGCCAGAACCACTTAAAGCCCAGCAACTGGATACTGACGTTAACATTTGCAGGTCAGTTTATTTTCATGATCTAATTAGAGTTTGGAGAAAATGTAGCAAGCATGTTAGCAACAGAGAAGCTAACCCACAGAAAATTAAGCATCAGACTGTAAAAACTAATCTCTGTATTTAACAAATGCATGCTATTTTGTAGTTAGACCAAAGACTAGCAGCACAAATTTGCTCTGCAAATTCTCAAAAAATGGGTGGGAAGTATACCATCCCTATGAAGCTAATCCTCAAACACAAATTTAGCATCACCAGTGCTAACCGGTTTAGTAAGCTAACTGCACATCTTATTAAACCACCCTATTTGCTTTTGATTAAGCTCAGGTAGTTCATTGTTGAGCCACCTGCATGATAACTAGTCACGTTAGTTGGTTTCTGAAACTGCTAGCTCAGCAGCTAACTGACTAATAATGATTTTATGTATTTTTGTTTTTTTTCTGTACTGGTCTTACAACTGGCTACAAATTAAATCCGTTGTTTGTTTGTTTTTGTTTTTTGTTTTTGTTTTTTTGTTCAGGTTGTGCTTTATTAGGGCAAAATTTTAAAAATGGGTTGTGACCAAGCTAACATGATAGCTTTTTGGATTTTGGATACCTGTCTCCTTAAAGCTCAGCAACAATGTTTATGATTAAATGTCAACACAAATTTGCATGTCAGAGTTCACCAAAGTTGAATATGACATATTCACATGGATTACTCAACCACAAAAATTATTCTCGACATCAGGGTCCCATGATCGTTTTCACGTGTGGAGGGTTTCCAGTCACAAGGCATCATCCAGGTTATTTGGAAATAAGAACCTTCTGGGGCAGAAATATTGATGGCACGTAGTAATCTGTGTTGTGATTTGTAGTTGGATTTGAGAAGAATAAATAAATAAATAAAATTTATATAAACATTAGCTTACGCTAAATATCTTCAGTGACCGCACTGCATGCTGGTTTGCGTTTTATTCCTTGTGCATGAAAAGTGGTGACACCATTTTTGTTGTTTTTAACAGATGAGTTGGACCAGAACCCCTCTGATGGGACCCTGACAGCCTCTATGTGACCTCCTGACATAAATCTGGACAAATAGGTGTTATAATTTTTATGATCCGTGGTTTTGGAAAAGCTTTTTTCAGTCTTGGCACCTGAATTTTGGGTGGGCAACAAATTTGCCCTCTTGTGGATCGATAAGCAAATTACAAAGGTAAGAATTGAAAATTGATCTGAAAATTCTTGCCCAAATAGCTAGCATGATCTAAACAGTAAGCAAGTTCAGTTTTACGCTACAAAAAAGAAAAAGGACTTCACAGCACAACTATGGTTGCGTAAATGCTAAATCCAGATGTGTCGTCCTCATCCACACTACAGTCCATTTCTAAAACTCTTGAAAACCAAGCTGCTTGTGTTTGATATTAAATGTGTGTGTTGGTGCTGGTGTGTACATGTGGTCATCCAAGTGAACGTTGACTGCAATCAGGAAAATGAGGAGAAATGCATCTGCAAAGCCAACATGGTTAAAAAAAAAAAGCCAGAACACAAAGCTACATCTTTGGCTCATTCCCCAGTTTGACCACTGTGCAGGTCCTCGAGTGCAAACATTTGTCTGGAATAACATCACACTAATTAAAACAGCTTAATTGACAAATCCCACAAACCTCAGGAACTTGCTCCATCCTTACTGAACGGTCAGCAAGGATGGAGAAAAACCACAGAAGTGGCCGTTTCAGCCGCTCATAAAACACAATTCAGAAACCGGATCTTCCTCTTTCCTTTTCTGTACGAGAAAGAGGATGTGGCTCGACTTGATGAGGAGCAAGATGGAAAGGGAGGAAGACCTCAAAGCTGGGAAGTCTCTCCTTAAAACAAAACTATAGAAAGTCTAAATGTACCATCTCGAGGCTCCTGGGTTGTAATGTCTAGCTTGTTCAAAAATAAAAAGTCAGTAAAAAGTCAGCCCCCAAAAAATGTCAACAAGTTGTTTTTTTTTTTAGATACACTCACCAAATTCATGTTTCTAAATCATAACGATAGAAGCTATTTTATAATGATTGGTGCAAATCATAAATTCTTATTAAACTTCTGCATGCTAATATACTCACTCTTACATACACGTCCTCTCGTTATCCAATACAGAAATGAGCCTTCTCACATAAACTGATTATCGGCACCAATTGCCACCAATAATCGGTCCGGCTGATAATCAACCGATTCTCTGTGCTGATAATAGCTTCCAAATTTGGCATACCCTGTATGTATGTATATATATATATATATATATATATATATATATATATATATATATATATATATATATATATACAGTACTGTGCAAGTGTTTTAGGCACATTTATTGCATCATAAAAGTGTTAAAAAATTGTGAAAACCTGATAAATATTCACAAATAAATGGAATGTGTGTGTGATGAATTACAACTTTGATGATAATCAATATGAAAACTGGGTTCTATTTACATCTGATGTTTTGGTATATAAGTCTCCCCAGAGAATACGTTGCAGGACCTCAAAATTGTTTTAAGAAAACATGGCGTAAAGTATGAGTAATTGTGATTTACAATCATTTTAATATTGCGTGGTCATTAGCAGTTGTGTTTGTGTGGTATTCTACTGGCCAGTACACTTCCAAAGAAATTATCATTATGGAATAAAAAAAAATATAGCTCACATATTCACTTTTGTTGGAACTGATTTTGTGTTGATATGCCAATAAAAATGGGGGGGGGCGACACCCTAACAGATATACAAACATGCAAACTTTCTCTTCTAATAAAGTGCTGTTGGATAACATGCACGTGTAAAAGTGATGTAGAGAAGGATAAATTAAAGGTAGCAGTTTAAATAAGTCTGCAGGCAACAGACATCGAGAAGCTCAAGATTTCTGACAAAGAGTCTCCAATTTTTTACTCTCAGACTAAACAGTCAAAGAAACACTACTGATTGATTACAAGGACATTTTGGATCCATTCTTCAGAGCTCAAATGTCTCTGGCTTCATTTGCCACTTTCCATAGTATTAGCAGCATGTTAGCAAGAGCAGGTTGCAGTATCAACGATTAGATTCGATATTGTGAGAAAATGCCAGGTGTATTTTTTGTTGTTGTTTTTTCTGTGTGGCCTCTGGGTGACTTGTGGCATCTTTGGGGCTTGAACTGCGCCTGAGGCGTGTGCTTCATGCACACACACTGCATGCTATCAATATAAGGACCAAAAGGAAAATCAAGATGATGTGCAGCATCATGCATTCGAGCAGGACTTGATGTAATGTGTGATCCTGGGAGACACAATCGCTGACCAGATAAGTAAAGTGTTTGTTTGTTTTCTGTTCTTCAAACCCAAGTTGTGATGTTTGAGGTGCTGCATCAGTGAGGAGGTGAAGCTTCTACCAGCTGTGGGAGAAAAAAGAAAGTTTCATGGGCGACGCACCTGCTCACTGTTTTTGGATTGATTAAAGATTTGTTTAGAACATAAACTGTTTTATCTTACACTCTGTCCTTTAGAGAAAACCTTCATCGTTGTGTTACAAAGAACATTTTCATTTGTGAGGGGAGACGGGGGCCGTTTGTAATAGATTCATCATACTAGTTCATACATGTTGATTGTTGTTGATGAACTCATTATTGTTGTAAACAGATGAACTAGCACCTTGTCAACAGTCAACTTGTATACACTTAGTGGAGCACATTTCCCCAAATGGGAAAATGGCTAAGGTAAGCCACTACGTAGATAATAATGAGTTAAAAAAAACGTTTTGACATTTCTGCCTGTTTCATGATGATAAGAAACTCCTTATTTTAAAGTTTTTAGCTTGACCCGTAGGCTTACATTGAGTAACTGGGTAGGTTTTTGTTTGTGCTGTAAGTCAGTATGGCAACAACTATATTGTTAAGTGAGAATTTCAACCCCAAGTCATCTAAAAAAAATAGAGCCCAGGTTGAAAAATACCAGAGTTCCCCTTTAAAAGTGCACATATGATCCATCCATCCATCCATCCATTTTCTATACTAGCTTACTCCAATTGTGGGTCACAGGAGGGTGGAGCCTATCCAAGCAGTCATAGGGTGTGAAACGGGGTAATACACCCTGGACAGGATGTCAGTCCTTCATTTTATCTATTTTGAGGTACTTTCATTTTATAAATTTCTATTTTTAAACCAAATTATTTACTCACATTTGGTTATCATAAATAATTATGAGAATGTTGGAGTTGCAAACCTCAGATCTCACCTGAATAAAGTCTTCTTAAATGTTTCTATTTTGAGCATCACTGTGAAAAACTATCAGCTTTCTGATAGTTTATGCAAATCAAATTCCTGTGAACATTTGTGTTGTTTGTCTCCTCAGTGGGATCATCTGTCTTTCTGTCAAAACTTCACTCTGCCACATGAGTGGAACTGGTTTGGGTGTGTGCACAGTGTTTCAGAGTCACCAAAGTAAATGCTGCTGCTGCTCTGCTTCTTTAAGTGCTGGAAGAAAACAAACAAAAAAAAACATCAATAAATTTTATATCTGCACGATGCAGAGTTTTGACTTTTTGTTTTTAATTTGTTGTTTGTTCCCTGTCAGTGAAATAGTAGAAACTCTAAATTGGAAAAGCCAAACATTCATAGTCCAACAAAAATCAAATGTGAGATTCCTGCTGTTGGTGTGAAATAATCTGTGACCAAATTGCAAAATCTGATTTTCAAATAAATGAAAAATCAGCTTCTTTACAGATGTGCTGCCTTTGGTGTGACAACACAAAAGCAAAGGATCATTTAATAACAAAACGAAGAGAAGATGTTTCAATACATCTGATTGTCTTATGAATTGCAGATCGCATAAAAGAAATTATTTAATGTTTTATACAATTGATTCAATGTGCCACAATAATATTTTGCCTAAACTCAGCAATTTTTCTATATTTGTACAAGTGAGATCACTGCAAAGAATGCAACATAACCAAAGAATATTTGGCAAAACACCACGTGATAATAAAATAGAATTACACATCTGTACACACACGCGCACATACACACACATCTCTTTTTTTTTTTTTTTTTTGGTCAACAATTGTATAATACCCATGGAGTGAAACAAATTAAATATAGTTCCATGTAGCCAAAAGCAGAGCGACGGCCCTCTGACCTCAACCCTCATTTGGGTAAAAATGGTAACTAGCGCTTTGGTAGTAAATTATGGCAGCAAACCACAAAATGCTTTTTTGCACTGCCATCATGTTTTTACAATTAGCCAATTACCAGCCTGATGTTTCCTAAACTGGAAACATGTCTTGGTGTAAGTCGGTGTTTGCATTCTGCCAGTTTAACCTGTTACTGCTCAAAACCTCGCCGCTTCCCGCGCGGAATGCAACCAATTAATACAGGCTGCGCACTTCGCCTTTGGGACACTGAGCATCACAGACACGTGCGGTTGTAATAGAGCCATTTGTTTTCCTCAGAAAACTGTCCAAACGGCCACCGTGGGATCACCAGACAGCACAAAGGCCAGCTATGAATTAGTCAAATCCACTGGGGCAGGATATTGATTAGGCCTACGGGCAGCAGATCGCAAATATGCAACTAAATGAGATATTTGTCTGCGTGTGTGTGTGTGTGTGTGTGTGTGTGTGTGTGTGTGTGTGTGTGTGTGTGTGTGTGTGTGTGTGTGTGTGTGTGTGAGTGAGTGAGTGAAGGAGTGAGTGAGTGAGTGAGTGAGTGAGAGAGAGAGAGAGAGAGAGAGAGAGAGAGAGAGAGAGAGAGAGAGAGACAGAGAGACAGAGAGAGAGAGAGATCTTATTGTAGCTGGGCAAAAGTAAATTGTCTTATACACAAACTGCATGGACTAAATGAATAATACATGTGAGAAACGAACTCTCCACCTCGATGAAAGTGGACGACACACTTCAGTGTCATCGCGATTTTTGTAACTTGCAATGTTTATGAATGATATGAATACGAGCTGTGGCACTGTTGCTTCCTGCACATTAACTATACTACCTGTGCACATCTGTTAATACCTTGGTTGCACAATACCTTGGACTATTGCACACCTGTGCAATTGCACATTTGCACACCTGTATATTTGCACATTTGCACACCTGTATATTTGCATAATAATTGGACTTTTGCATATCTGTATATTTGCACAATTGGACTTTTGCACACCTATATATTTGCACATTATTTGGACTTTTGCACACCTGCATACTTACACAATAATTGGACTTTTGCACACCTGTATAGTAAGTAAGTCCCTTGGCCTGCTCCCTTGTTTTCACTCGGGGTCGCCACAGCAGATCTAAGGTCTGTATGTTGATTTGGCATAAGTTTTATGTTGGATGCCCTTCCTGATGCAACGCCACATGACATGGAGAAATGTGACAAGGGTGGGGTTTGAACTGGGAACCATCCACACTAAAACCAAGTGCAGTAACCACTTAGCCATCACCCTTGCCTTTTACACACCTGTATATTTGCACAGTAATTGGACTTTTGCACAATAACTCTGCCATGCTGCTCGTTACTACTGATTGCTGGATTACAGTCGCAAATAGCCGCTAACACGCCGCTGGTAAAACTCAATTTGCGACCGTAAAACCCAGCATTAACATCCGCAAATCATCCAACACAACACTGCCGTGAAGACTGTGTGAAGCTACGTGATGGGATTCATGACACCTCAGACATCCTCACAAGTACATTTTATCAGTCAAGACTCAACCCAGGACCCAAGTTGGATCAGGTCTAAAATTTGCTTTGACTTCAACCAGGTCACAGTTGAAGTTCAGGTTAAGATGAATGTGTCAGCTGTTTTCTGCCACCTTCACTAAAAATATGTGATCTCACAGCGCTGATATTATTGATTGATTAATTGATTGATTCTGCTGAGTATAAATATACAACGCCTGGCAAAAATTATGGAATCACCGGTCTCAGAGGATGTTCATTCAGTTGTTTAATTTTGTAGAAAAAAAGCAGATCACAGACATGACACAAAACTAAAGTCATTTCAAATGGCAACTTTCTGGCTTTAAGAAACACTATAAGAAATCAAGAAAAAAAAATTGTGGCAGTCAGTAACGGTTACTTTTTTAGACCAAGCAGAGGAAAAAAATATGGAATCACTCAATTCTGAGGAAAAAATTATGGAATCACCCTGTAAATTTTCATCCCCCAAATTAACACCTGTGATTCCATAATTTTTGCCAGGGGTTGTACAAACTTACAAAAACTCCATTAGAATTCCATGATGTTGCAGTAGTTATTTTCTCAGTTCTGCACCAAAACGGACTGTCTTGGCTTGCATGGCAGGTTTGTGTTTGTTGAGGTAAATAAAGTCCGAGACATATTAAGTGTTTTAGAAATGGTCAAGTGTTCATCCCCTGATTTGTCTGAAGAAGATGATGATTTACCATATATTTTTGATAAAGTTAGTATTGTGATGTATGCAGATGTTTCAACCATTTATACATAAGCACGCTCACACAATGATTTAGAAACTGTTTTAAATATTGATGAACTGCACAAGGTAGTTGACTGGGTAACATCCAATAAGCTAGTGTTAAATACAGTAAAGACTACCTGCATGATTATTGGCCCCAGTCGTGTTATTATGAAAAACCCTGCATTAAACATTAAAATATATAATATGAGAATAAATCAAGTACATGAGACTAAGCTGCTGGGTGTAATGGTAGATTCAAAATTATCATGGAAAAAACATATAAGTAATATTTTTTGTAAAAATGGGCAGGGGTATATCGATTATGAGAAGCCATGCAAGGTTTTTAAGTTGTACAACATTGAATTACGATATTAAAGCATTACTATTAGTATACCTGGACTATTGCCCAGCAGTTTGGTCAAATGCCTCTGGAGAAATGATAAATAAATTACAGATTATTCAAAGTAGGGCTGCTCGTATCATCTGTTGGTATGACAAGCAACAGTTTTTGTGTGTGTGTGTGTGTGTGTGTGTGTGTGTGTGTGTGTGTGTGTGTGTGTGTGTGTGTGTGTGTGTGTGTGTGTGTGTGTGTGTGTGTGTGTGTGTGTGTGTGTGTGTATAGACTGACCATCTGTGATGATTAATTTAATTTGATTGGAATTTGTTTTAATTTTTTCCTCTTTTTATATATAGTTTTGAATGCATTTTGATTTGTGTTTGTAAACTTGTGTGGGCCCCAGGAAGAATAGCTGCAGCTTTGCTAGCTAATGGGGATCCATATAATCAACATAAACATAAAAAAGACTGGCTGTAAAAGTGATGGTTTATTAGTATCTGTAATACTAAAGGATGCACTTACTTATTCTCACTATCATTTTGGCTTTTAGATTTTTATTTCTTTTCATTCCTGATGCAGAGATTAGTTTTCACTGTGACTTTAAAGGGTGTCATTTTAGAAATTTTAATATAAAAAATCTGAATTTCTTCTTTTGTTTTTAGTTGTCCTAAAACAAAATTTAAATGTAAAAGCTCAATAGGACACTAACTTTTCCCACCGCTGTATGTAGTGTGTTCATGTTGTCTGATGTCATTTGTTTGTTTGTTGTTTTACCTATTTTCATTTAAATATATTCATAATCAGGATTACTCAAAAACACGGACTTGTGTTTTTGAAAGCTGGGTTGAGGATTGGTCCAAATAGGAACAATTGCAGTTTGTCCTGAATTCATGGGAAAGTACTTTTAGTTTTAGCTGCATGGTGAGGCAGCACATTCCAGGGTCTGGGTTTTCATAAATGTCTCATTAAATAATGCATTGAGCTCAGTTCTAATGATGAAGGATGTAACTGAAGGGTCAGAACCTGTGTTGACATGGATGTAGGACCAGTAGCGTCTACGTGGAGGTAATCCCTAAATCCCAAAACCTTTTGTCAAAAATGGACTGATGCACCTCAGGTTCAGGTCAGCTTTCCATGGATCTATTTCAATTCTGGCCCAAAATTTTGGACCCATCCAGACCTCTATTACACATTATCCAGACTCTGGCCTGCCCTCCCCCATCTCTTCTGCCCCTTGCTCACATCTGCCCCCATCTCCCTTTTCAACAAGAACAATTTGTCAGGGTCAGAAAGCAATTTAAAACCCCTATTAATGAGACTCAGTGAGAGGAGTGAGAAGTTAAAAGAGAAGGAGAGAGAGAGAGAGAGAGAGAGAGAGAGAGAGAGAGAGAGAGAGAGAGAGAGAGAGAGAGAGATGAGGTAGTGAGGTGGGGAAAAGAAGAGGATGAAGAAGGAGGGAGGGGTAGTCTGGGGTGTCAGCCATCAAAGCCGACCAGGAGAAAAGAAGGCCAGGTGCTGGTTGTGGGAATGTGCCGTCCATGGTTCCAGGAACCAGGGAGCTGGTGGGAGCTATATGGGGGGGGGGGGGGGGGGGGGGGTGGTGGTAATTAGCCAAGCCTGGAGGAAAGAGAGAGAGAGAGAGAGAGAGAGAGAGAGAGAGAGAGAGAGAGGGAGAGAGAGAGAGAGAGAGAGAGGGCCCTCCAGGGCCCACGGGGATAGCCCCTCTGAGAGGATACCATTTGCACTTCTACGGGAGCTGCCAGCCCCGGGCCACAAAGAAGGGGAAAAGGGGGAACTATGGCATCCTTTATCAGGCCGGACAAAGACGCCGCATCTTTTCAAAGGACAGCACAGAGAGAAAGTCCTGTGTTCCAGGGTAGGAGGTGAAAGAGAGAAGAAAGAATCCTGGAGCTGGTCAGGAGAGAGACCGCGAGAAACGTGCCAGTGCGTGGGCCGCAAGGCGAGAGGGGACATTACAGTCGTGACCCAGTCGGTCTACGGAGACATCTGAGATTCACTAATGTCTCACACATACAGAGCCGAGGTCCCTGCACAGCCAAGAAATACTTGGAAACATGAAAATTTGAGATCTCGATGGTTATTTTTTGCGGCAGAAGAAATTGTCCAATTAGATTTTGAGCTGTGGTTGACCCAGTAGCTGGAGCCAAAATGGCCGCCTTCTGCCATTGACACTATCAGGTGATTTTAAGAGTTTTGTCTTCCTGGTGAGCGAGGGGAAAGTGGAGATCGCTGACATTACTTTTACCTATTACCGCCGGAGTACAGCGGCTGACGGGGGTGAATGGCGGCCTTTGAGGCTTGAAGGCTTTGTGACCCTCAGTGGAGAGCAGCCTGGCCTCCGTCGCTAAGTGGGGGCTAAAGGTCAGACAGGTCATGTGATAAGGCGTTTCAGGCGTAGAATGAAGAAGACTGAAAAGCCTCAAGATGTGTGTCTGTCCTCTTCACGTCTTTTCTCTTTCCCCTTTCTGTCCCCTCTCTCTGGACACAAAATGCCATTTGTTGTCCATCAGTCAGTAGCGCAGGGCCCGGGTCGGTCCCGGCGCTGAAAGCTCCATTCACACACCCTCTCACCCAGGGATGTTTTTGCAATTCAATATTTTCACACGCAGGCAGCTTCATCGTTACTTTGGAACCGTACACTTGGCAGGATGAGGCCGGGGGCCTCTGGGACGCAGGGGCGAAGAAGTGAAGGGGAGGAGTCAGCGCAGAGGAATCCTGGTGTCGGGCGGGGACGGGGCCCGCACCAGCTAATGGGCCATCTTGAAATATTTTAGCTGAGACCCCTCTCACACCTCCGTGCACACATTCCACTCTACCCATCACTTCACAACCAATCTGACTCCACGTTAACGAGGACAGCTCTTATTTCCTTCATCAACATCTTTTGGTGATACAGTCACACCATCCCGCGTCTGCTTTACCCCAGACATAGTCTTTCAGTCCCAAACATTAATCCCCCCCCCAACCCCAGCTCACATTAAGTGTCATTGAATGGGAACGAGAGCAGCAACGATTAGTCGACTACTAAATTTATAAATGCTTGTTGCTGTTCAGCTTTATTTGTCTAAAAGTTACCTGACAAAAATTAATCGGAAGATAATTGGTCCGATAATGGCTTTTAAAATTATCTAAAAAGATAATCCGATAATGAAACCATTATCTTCGATAATTATCTGTTATCGGATTATCGGTAGTGTGCCCACCACTGGGTACACCACGTTATTTGCCTGATCACAAAGACTCCAAAAAGGTATAGTTAGGATGATCTATGACTGAATGTTTTGGAGTTATGGGGTTAAAAACTGCAAAACTGGTGACAAACATCACCTTCAGTTTGTACAGTGGTCAAAATATAAAGTTATTCCAGTTTTGGTAAAACATGATGCAAATTATTTGTTGAGTTAATAGGGTTTTTTAAAAAGGAATAGTTTTTACCATCTGTCATGTTTAGATATCAAGTTATGGGGTAACATACGAGGTCTGTGAGAAAACTATCCGACCTTTTTATTTTATGCAAAAAAATATATGGATTTGATTCATATGTTTTTACGTCAGCCAAGGTTGAACCTTCATGCACATGCGTGAGTTTTTTCACGCCTGTCGGTTGCGTCATTCGCCTGTGGGCAGGCTTTGAGTGAGCACTGGTCCACCCCTCTTGTCGTTTTTTCATTGCGAGGAAATGGCGGAATGATTTGGGCTTTGTTCCATCAGAATTTTTTCAGAAACTGTTAGAGACAGGCAGCTGGAAACCATTCGGAAAATTAATTTGGCTTTCGGTGAAAATTTTATGGGCTTCACAGAGATTAAGGAGTGTTACTACCGCATGCCTATCTCGGCTTTCAGTGGCTTACCAGTCGAGTGAGTATAAGAGAAATTGTGGAGAGCTGGGCATGTCCTAACTTGTCCTCTGACACTCCAAAACGGAGGTGTTCTTTATCTCGCTCCATCAGCGAATCTGTCGTGACGCGCAAAGCCTCCGCGTGGCTTTCCATGACAAAATCTCTTGTTAAAAGTGAAATCTGACGGAAAATGGCTGATGTCCAGCTCTTGTGATAACCAGAGAAATTGCACACGATGGTCCCGGATCCATACAGCCATCCGTTTAGAAATGAAATGGTCGTTTCAACCTGTCGATCACGGCTCGGAAACACGGCGCACCATGCGAGTTGTGGGCCATCCTTAAAGCGGTAGTAACACTCCTTAATCTCTGTGAAGCCCATAAAATTTTCACCAAAAGCCCAATGAATTTTCCGAATGGTTTCCAGCTGCCTGTCTCTAACAGTTTCTGAAACAATTCTGATGGAACAAAGCCCAAATCATTCTGCCATTTCCTCGCAATGAAAAAACGACGAGAGGGGTGGACCAGTGCTCACTCAAAGCCTGCCCACAGGCGAATGACGCAACCGACAGGCGTGAAAAAACTCACGCATGCGCACGAAGGTTCAAGCTTGGCTGACGTAAAAACATATGAATCAAATCCACATATTTTTGCATAAAATAAAAAGGTCGGATACTTTTCTAACAGACCTCTTATGTCATATGTCGGATCACATGGATGTTTACCTTGTTTGACCTTTTCTTTGGAGACCAAACATTCAACATGGTCAAAACTATTCCATTTATTAATCCTATTACGTAGGTCAACCAATAATTTGCATCATTTTTTTACCAAAATTGGAGCAACTTTAACTTTAGACCACTGTACAACCTGAAATTGACCTTTGTCACCATTCTTGCTGTTCTTACCCATAACTCCAAAATATTCAGTCATAGACAGTCCAAACTATACCTTTTTGGAGTCTTTATGATCAGGCAAATAATGTAGTGTACCTTTCAACATGATTGGAGCTTTTATAAATTTTGACCCCGTATGTAATTCTTCATTGACCCTGACATGGTGACAGCTACCACCTTGGACGGCCACCATACATTTGTGTAGGCCATGGTACACTGAGACTGGGTTGTAAGTTTCGTTTAGTCCCCTTAAGTGGTACCAAAAACCTGTTTAGCCCATAGACTATTAATGAAATGAAACTACAAGAATAGCTTCCTGTTCTCTTTGGGGAGTTCAAGAATGAACAAACCACCAGCTTTAATTTTCTGCGAATAAACAGCAGCCGTGCCCAGGGTTGGTGCATGATGACAAACGAAACTGATATTACTAATATAATGGAGTCCACTTTTCATGGACAGCAGTAGTCAAGAAAGAGACCTGTTGGTGCAGGTATTTATCCCAAGATTCTGTTGCGTGAAGTGGATGAAAGTCAACAAATTCCCCTTGATGGGACATCAGTCCAAAGCAAGTTACTTCCCCAGCCTAGGGTGGTCCCCGTTTGCAGCTGGGGTTGGCTAGACCTATCCAAGAACTGGGACATTTTGCATGAATCAAAATTGAACCCAGGCTTACATATTGGTTGCCCAAGTCCATAACTCATTGAGCTACCTTCTCAACTACTCAAGAAAGTCAGGCTTCTCCTTCTTTCTACTCATCATACACTCAAATAAAGTTACAAACAGAGTTCTGGTGAGTGCTAAGCGCTAGGTGGACAGGGTCACTGGATAATGACAGCTCAATTACTATGAATCCTTGTGTACTGCCCTCCCAGTCCAATCCCCCACAGCCTCCCCACCCAGAAAAGCAAATTTGTCAAACCCACCAAAATGATGGGTCTGACAGTGTAATCACTAACCATCCCCACCAACATGAAAGAGGCCTTTATCTGGCCCAATCAAAGAACCCATCTCTGAGAGAGAAAAGGGACGAGAGAGAAGAGAAACGTCCCGCGCGGCCCCTGTGAGACATGGGGATGTCTCTAATCTGCTCTAATGAGACACAGCATGCCCATCTCTGTGGTAAACACACTGAGGAAGATGTCAAAGAGAGGGAGAAGGAGATAGAAGTGAAGATGGAGCCAAGGTTTTAAACGGGCGGCATGATGAAAGGCGAAGCGGACAGAGGCCGTTTGGAGTCGTGCCGCCCCTGAACACCATGTCTCTCCACACGTTCTTGGAGACAGACAGACAAACAGCCCAGGGGGTGGAGCACTTCACTTATCGCGCCTGTTCAGGAAGGAGCATAATGAGAGTTGCAATAGACTTAAATAAATTCGCTCAATTCTGCAGTAAAGTGTATCTGAGGTGAGGTTTTGTACATCTCCACTAAAAAAGATATTTCTGTACGGAGAAAATTTTCTGAATACGTTTTGAGTCAGTTGTCAGAGTCAGGTGTTTTGCATCACATTAACCCTCTGGGGTCCGAGGGCATTTTTTTTGGACAGTTCACTCGCCTGGCATAAATGTTTTATTATTGCTGTTAACAGCTCTCCCTGCATCCCACAATCAAGTTTTATATCTCTTTTTTTCAGGACAACCTGTGCTTTCAGAATATATATGTTTTTGTTGTGTTTTATATATATATATATAAGTGTAATAAAGGTTTACAATCAAAAATAGGAAAGGAAAAAATAAGGCAAAAAATAATTTTCCACACACATTTATTCAAAACACACAGCAAACTATAATAAACAACTGTTTTGACACTTTATAAAGGTAATTTGAGGTCTTGTGTGAAAGACTGAACAACAAAATGGTTCAAACAATAAACACAAATGCACATTTTGAACAATATATACAAAATGGTCTATGCATTTTGTTGGCCATTGATATGGTAAACAGTGCTTTACGCAGAGAAAGCAACAGAGTTATCCAGTAACATTCACATGCAAACTAGTGATGCATTCCTGATAGTTACACACTCTTTGTTTGAGCACGTGAGATTGTCATCAGAGGCTCTCGTGTGCTCCTGCAGCACGCACTGAGTATGTACTAATAGTATGTACTCATTGGAGCACCCAGGGGGCTACACAAATGGGCCAACTAGTAACATATCACTCCTGAAAACGATCTTTGGCTTTTCACGTGAGGTGAATCTGCCCTACGATTGGATTTTGGAAAACCATGTGATGGTGAACTAATTCCGATTGGACACTCACATTGCACACGTCATCACACAGCTTCTATGAGGAGTACAAAGATGGCCGATGGCTGGCTCGAAAGTCTGCGGAGTTAACTTTTCAGCAAAAAAAAAAAATAAATAAGTTTCCATCTCATATCATTAAAAAGTTATTTATAATTTAGTAAAGCTTGGTCTTAGCCATCGTATACGACGGCGTCGGCCCCAGAGGTTTAAATCTTGTCATTGTCGTATTTTCTTTCATTTGTTTTCTGACACTTATGCAGGTCATGGTCACGATAGCGGTACAGCAAGCACCTCACCCTTCACTTCCCTATCATTGGTCAAGTCCTCTCACTCTTCCTGAGGAATCTCAAAGCATCCAGTTGGATGTGCCTGGAAGACCTCTCCCCAGGGAGTATCCTCACCAGATGCCCCAAACCACCTCAACTGGCTGCTTTCAATGAGAAGAAGCAGCAGCTCTACTCTGAGTCTCTCCCGGAGAGTCGTGTTTCTCATAAGCCCAGATACCCAACAGAGGAATAACATTTCTGCCACTTGTATCCATGACCTTATTCTTTCTAACATTACACAAAGTTCATGACCATAGGTCACAAGTGAGCAGGTAGTTGAGTGGATAAGGAGCTGTCCTGCCAATTTGTAGACCTGGGTTTGAATCTCGCTCATGCTACCCGTTTGTGTCCTTGGACAAGACACTTAAACTACATTGTCTGAGTCCACTCAGCTGTAAATGGGTATCAGCCTCAGCTGGAGAAGTAAACTGCAACAGACTGGCGTTCCATCCTGGAGGCAATCGTAGACTTTCATTTGCTTGATGCTACGGAATCTGAAGATGAGCACAGGCAACAACAGGCCTCAGAGCCTATATAGGACTTACTTCTTCTTATCCATGACCTTATTCTTTCTGTCATTACACAAAGTTGATGAACGTAGGTGAAAACAGGAATGTAAATCAACTGTTAAATCCAGAGTCTTGCCTTTTGCATCAGTTCTTTCTTCACCACAACGGCCCAGATCAGCATCCATCTAACATCAGTCATAGCCCCAAACCACCTCCCAATCTCAAGTTCATGGATGTTCCAGTCCACGCAGATCCAACTGGTTGGACTTGGCTGGTAAAGTAACATCTGTTGGACTGGCTCATGGCCTTCATGCTGCAGTGTCTGGTGATCAGCACCGGCACCAACGGTCCTCTGGGTTCACACAGGACTTACTTTTTCTATTATAAAAGCTATTTTTCATAGTTTTCTTACAACTGCATGATGTGTTTTGGAGATGATGAAGAAGCAGGGATTCATACCTGAATGAATGTTGGCCCTCGATACACATTTGTGCTCTAATGAGTGCTGCATTTGTGAAGAGCAATGTTGTTGATTTGCACTCAGTTTTTTTTGTCATCCAGAAAACATGAGCGTGGACAACAAAATAGATGAAAATCTCAGGAATGGTTAAAAGTACAGAGTGAGAATGAAAGAAAAGTAAATAAATAACTGAAAGAAGGTGAAAGAAAGTGAGCAGGATAATACCAAATAAACCAGGATTAGCCCCAGATAAGACTAGTCACAATGCTGGGCAATCTCTGGGACCTGCAACCGGGAATCATGAGGGCTGTTAAAACGCACCAATTAGGGACGCCACACATTTCGCCCCTTGTTTTGCAAACAACACACTGTGTACCAGAGGGTGGTGAACAATCACCGACATGCACAGAGAGATAATCATTTAGCAGTTAATCAGCACAACCAAGCAGTAAAGATGTGGGTTTGGGTGGAGTCCAACAGTCACGGCATGTTCTGAACCCTGATAGACCGGCTGGAATTGTCTGGACATCGCCAAGCAGCGGTCGAATGTAACTCGATAAGCAGCCACGGATCTGCAGTGTAATGGCTTGTCTTTTTTTTTTTTGCCCCCCCCTTTTTTCCCAATTACTTCTCAGCTATTTTAACAAAATCCTGCAGCTCCTCCCCCTGCCCACACCCCGCCTACCCAACGTCTGGAGAGCAAATGAAGACTATGAGGAGAGACGAAAAGCAGGGTGCTGCTCAAAAAGAAAAACATCAGGGATGGATCTGAAACTCGCCTGCATGCCACGGGCGCTGCTGCCAAATGATTAGGAGATTGCTGTGTTTTCTTGCAAACATGGCGGATGAGGTCATGGTGCAAGGCGGGAACCAGGCGTATTTGCCAACTGGATAATGTGTGGTCAACGTATCAATGGAATGAAAAGGATTTAGAACCATGTGCAAGAGCTTAATGTGGCGTGTTTGTATGTCAACTCAAAGTTTGAGTTAGCCAGCATGAGACCTGCAGGCAGAAAGCACGCAGCGGCTCAAACACGCGCGTCCGTGTCCAGGTGGAAGAGGTGCCCACCCAGCGCTGTGCCCGGCCTTGGCCAAGGTCAAAGCTCAGAACGCTGACAAGCCCTCCGACAACTGCAAAAAATGGTGTGCACGCTAATTCACGCACACGTGCACACCTCGCTGGCCGGTGGTGCCAACTCCTGCTGGCTGGGTGACATTTACACTCAACCTTTCCAGTTTCTGATTGATTGGGGTTAAATCTGAACAGTGCCCAAAAATCTGTCACCACTCAAGTGCATGTGTGTGTGTGTGTGTTTGTGTGTATATACACACTGCTGCACATTGTATATGCACGTGCAGCAGGTACTGTTTGTGCAGGTTTGTCCACATGCCGCAATCACAATAAGCACGTAGAGAAACCAGTCGAATGCTCTAAAGCTTTTTCTCTCAAGGGTCTTCCACAACTTGAATGTCATTATGACCCCAGATTTTCTGTTTGCGCCAAAAAAGCACGACCGACACTTTATTTCTTTGTTTTGCAGAGGGAGGTAACTTTGCTAAAGAATGCAAAAATAAAGTATTTTTTTCACCTTTGTTAAATCAAGGAAATACCCATCCATCCATTTTCTTCCGCTTTATCCAGAGTCGGGTCGCGGGAGCAGCAGCTCAAGCAAGCTGCCCAGACCTCCCGATCCACACACACCTCCCCCAGCTCCTCCGGGGAACCCAAGGCGTTCCCCCGGAGGAGCTATGGAGGAAATACCCATTGTTCAATAAACATTCTTGCATTCACAAACCTTCAAGCTTCTATGTTTCATTATTGGTTATTTCAGTTGTGATTGTTGTGGATTTGATAGAAAGCCCAGCAAATCCAAACCAACACAATTCCACATGTGACTGCATAGGAAACTGTCAGTGTGCAAAATATTAAAGTGTTTGAACACATCATTTTCATTTTATTTATGGACATCTGTGCATTTTTTTTTCTTGAGCTTTCCATTCAATTCCTGTTTTTAAACTACATTTTTTTCCATTTTAAAAAATGGACTTGCTGGATTTTGCAATTTGAACCCTATATATATATATATATATATATAATATATATATATATATATGCTTTGGCTGCATTGATACAAAATCCTTTGTGTCATGTTCTATGAGTTGTCATGTAATTTGGGTATCAGACTATAACAGCTCTTAAATGAAAGACACACTAAATTATAAGTTTTAGTATAAATGATAAATAATTATCAGCAATGAATAAAATGAGTTTCAAGGGACCACACGCAGCTGAGTGAGGTTGGGGTTCCTTTTTACTATACAGCAAATATTGCAGAGTAAAATATACTCTGCCAGGATAACATTTGGTCCCAGTCCAAATAGAATTAAATATACTCTATTATAGAGTGAAATCAGCTCTACCGTCTTGTCAAATCACATTTTTCAACTCCAATAAGAGTTATTCACAGCATGATAGAGTTGATTTTACCCTGTGATAGAACTGATTTAGCACTGTGATAGAGTATATTTAACTCTATATTGACTGGGACAAAATGTTATGCTGCCAGAGTAAATTTTACTCTGTACTGTGTATATATGAATTCATATTATGACTTTGTTTCTACACCATGAAGTCACTTCTAACTTCCACCAATTGATCACAAATATTTTACTAATCAATATGCGCCTGTTCTCAAATACCTAGTAACCCTTGTAGTGGAGACGTAACGGTAAACATGGTTTTGGGGTCCAGGTCTTGTTTGACCTTGACCTTTGGTTCAGAAAGTTAATTCTTTAGAGAAACTTACTCAAATGCCATTTCCACCAAATTTATCCAGCTGTTTTGTTTTTTTTTTAACTTGCGCGCGCACACACACACACACACACACACACACACACACACACGAGGGATTACACCCTGCTCAGGAATCAATGAGAAAATAACATTTTACCTCGCTGATTTAGTAGTTCTGTGACAAACACACCTGCTCCTGATTTTCCATCATTCATTTTCTAGATGGTCTGTGAGACATAACAAAGTAAAACAAACTTGTTTTTTCAGTCGATCTGGTGTCTCAAAATTCACCATATTTTAATAAGTTTGTCCTCATTATATGGCTTTTATATTTCGAGATGTAAAAAATGTTTTTATTTACTGTTTTTGAGTTATGGTGTTAAACTGGAGGCAACGGACTCATTCAGTCATCTATCTTGTGGTTCAGTGCATTTTACACTGTGCATAAATCACCTCAGTCAGACACAATGGAAACTGTGAGTCCAGGTTATACGGAGGCTTGAGGGTCATTACTTCAGCACACATGGAAGATGATTTCAAAGTCCATATTTCAAATATATTATTTTTCTCTACCTATTCTTGACCGCTTTATGAGATCTGTCTTCCTAACGACAGACTGGGCCAGCACAGTGGCTGCAGCGGCAGCACTTTTACAACAGATAGCCACAGAATAACAATAAAAAAACATGTCACTGCATGAGGAAGAGAGGGAGTCGGAGATAAGGAAAGAACAACACAATCGTAAAGTAGACAGTTTAAGTATAACACTGTAAATTTATGAGGGAACGTTCTTCTTCAGCTCAGTCAAAGACTATCAGGTTCCTTCCACTTTAACTCTACGTGCAGTTTGTTGGCTGCACAGGTGGAAGAGATCACGAAGGTTATGCATCTTTGCTGGTCGATGCTTTCAAAGATTTGGGAGACCGTAGACTTCCTGAAACTTCCGTGTCCACCACATGTCAGTGTAATGTGAACACTTCACTGGAAAGAACGTTCTGCAAGAATCTGCTCTCACTGCAAAATTTGTAGATAAAGTTACATGAAGACATGTATCTTTATTTGTATCGTATTATGTGAAACAAATGTAGACCACATGTTACCGACACGGACCAGAGCCTGTAACCCTGACCAAAACCTCACCCTGACCTTTACCACCGGAGCCCAACAACCACAACCGTGTTCAACTAATGAGCAAATTCATTATTGCTCCACAGGTAAAGTTTAAAAAGTTGTTACAGGTAATAAAAAATACCGGCTGTTGCATTGTGGGAATAATTGTGTGTTTAAGGGATTTGATTTACCAACAAAACTGGAATGATGAAATGTTGTGCAGAACTGGAGTTGCTTGTCAGACCTGATCATGTTGGCATTGATTGAACTTCCAACATGCATTTAACCTTTAGCATGCAAATATACACGATGGGGTTCAGGTTTGAATAACAGCAACAGTAATAAATGTAAAATTAATTTGTTTTCAGTCACGACTTCTTTTGGTCACATGACCACAGCATGCCCGCTGAGCAATATGTGAGATATGTTTTAATTTTTGTGCATTACTTTGTCCTTTATTTTTCTTATGGATCACTTGCTTGATTTATCTCTATGCTCTTGTTATTTGTGACAAACACTGAGTGAGTGTTCAGTGGTAATCCTGAAAGTGATGGGTTCAAGCCCAACCCAGTTACACTTTTACTTTCAAACAGCATTAAGATACTCCTCTCTAGTACTGATAAAGTCACACCGTGTCACAAGTTAACAGTATGAAAAAAGGAACCTGTGACTGTAAATTTAATCTAGTGAAGCAGTTCAGAGTTCACCGCTTCCCCACCCCAAACAATAACACCCAGGTATCTAAAACATGTCCAGAGTATCAGAATCAGAATCAGAATCACCTTTATTGTCATTGCATAGCAATCATCACAACGAAATTTGCTTGTGCATCCTCAAACACAATGACCACCCTCACACACACTGACCCATACACATACTTCAATAAATATTAAAAAAACATCAGGAGATTTGGGGGCGGGGAGCTCGGAGACAAACATAACTCGTATTGCACTGATTCCACATTGTCATTGTCCCATATTACACTTATCCCATGCTGCACATGTCCCATATTGCAGTATCCCTCTAAAACATCAATTAACATTAAAAATACCCAACTTAATAAAACCCCTTAAGTAGCTTAAAAACAGCAATAAATATACCTAAAAATTTAAAATAGTTAAAAACAAATATTGCACAAGATAAAATAGTCCAGGCTGGTTGAAGTCCGTGGGTATGTTGTTGGTGATGTCAGACCCCTCCAGTCCAGATTGTGTTTTCCACAAATAAATCTCCATTTCAATGTCTATATTTTGATATTTTGAGGTGGTGGTAGCCAAATGGTTAGTGCATATGGTGTCAGTGCAGAATGTTCCTGGTTCAAATCCCACCCCTGCCACATTTCTCCATGTAATGTGGAGTTGCGTCAGGAAGGGCATCCGGTGTAAAACTTGTGCCAATTCAACATACAGCTCCAGCTTCGATCTGCTGTGGTGACCCTGAGTGGAAAAGAAGGGAGCAGCCAAAAGGACGTACTTTTTCAATGTCCATATTTCACTTGATTTATTTTTTGTCCATCATAATTTGAAAAATAACACGTTACAGCAGCATAGATCAATATAAAACACACTGCACAGTCAGTATAAAATACACACAATACTTAGATGCTTTGTCCACATTTTTTTCCCAAATGTGGGAAGAGAATTGATCATCCTTAAATACAGTGCAGCCAACAAACTTATTATTTATTATTTCTTGTTCCACACTAAATCTGTATCCTGGTTACGTGATTATGTGCTGTCATGATCGTGTGACATAAAATTAAAATTTAATACCATATCACTGATTATTGTGTGTATCTGACTATGGAAGGGGGTCTAATCTGATTTTACTGGGTTTGAAAAAAAAAAAAGCCCTGGGGTGTAAAGTGGAATATCTCTGAATATACAACAGGCTGGTTCACTTTAATCCTGGGCAGCGAGTATAACTTGTTCCACTGGAGTTAAATTAATACTTTGGACATTGCATGGTTCAAAAAAAAAAATAAATAAATAAAAGTTTGCACCATGAGTTGGATCCAGCAAACGAAATTTTACGTGAAGATTTCAAAGGCAACAAGAGCAATCCGAGACTGCAGCTACTACCAATGTTTTACAACTACAGATTTTGCCCTGAACCCTAAAAAAGAAATCATGGATTCACGATCGATTTGTAGACTTTAACAATATTATTAAAATGAAAGCTATGCCCATGTGACTAAATCTAAGTTAACATCATAATGAAAAAGTGTTTCCTGTGTGTGTTTTGTTGTATAACCAAAGAATTCATAAGCAGCTCAGGCCCCCAGATCCATATCTGGATCTGGACCAATCTGCACAAATTGCTACTCTATCATGGGACACACATGCCTGACACTTTTCATTAATACTGGTTTATTGTTGTCAGAGAAGTTGGCCAAAAATGTTGCAAAATACCTTGTCTGGCAATGTAATGAAAGATATAAAGCTGATCCAGATGCCAGATCAGTCTGAGAAGGGAATCAGCTGTTCCAGGGACCAGATCTGACACCTCCATCACATTTTAACAAAATCCTCCTGTGACAATGAGAGTTATCTTGTCCACATATGGACAGGCAGGTAAAGGTATAAGCATCATCAGTTTAAATGATCAAATACATATGCTGCATATTCCACAATTTATACACTGGTGCTTTCAAAAGCGATGTTTTATCCCTTGATACAGGCCCCACGTTTGCCTCAAAGTCAACAATAAAAGTAACTGGAAAAGACAACGGCTCTGAACAAACACCATGCTGGCGTCATCGTCATCCATGTTTGGATGCAGACTTTTCACCTCCTCTGAACAACACATTAGACAGAAACTCAAAACTGGTCTGATTCAGAGTTCTGCTGAAACTGTTCACATCATCACACGGCGAGTGTAAACAGGATCGCCGGAGCCACGAGAGGCTCAGGTTTCGGTCTGTGCCGTGTTGGTGGAGGACCACAACGGCACTACGAGAGGAGCACTCGGAGAGAAATGAGCGACATTACCTCAGTAGAGCATTTATCTGACATTTATCACCTCTTTGTGATGTCATAAGGTGAGCTGACAGGAGATAAAAGGAAGCCACTGTGCAATGTTAAAAACATAAAAGATGAATAATAAAAGAGAAAATGTAACCAACACTTTTCTTGTTCAACACCAATCACACAGCATTTTTTTTTAAATAAAATTTTAAAACATTTTCCCAAAATAAAAAAATCTTCAATCTTATTTTCCCCCCACTGCTGACTTTCATCATAAATATAATGCCCTGATAATTATCCTTCATTTATTAACAGCTAAAGCATCTTAATCTTTGTTATTTAACTTAAGTTGCATGTGTAAAACCAAAGCCAGAATACTTTTTCAAAACCAGACCCTGAGAATCCTTCAAAATAAAAGCTCTCCCAACCTGAGTGCTCTGCTGTTCCATGAAGCTGTGCAGAGGCTCAGATGTAAATTGCAGCCATGCTGACGTGACTTTTCATTTGATGATCCTATCAGTTTTATGTCCAGGCTCTAATCTGTGAACAGGGGAGCAGCAGCGCTTGCGCAGCACCGCAGCTGCACTGCAGTCAGATGTGGACGCTCGCACAGGACCCTGAACGTTGGCCACAAGTTCAGCACAACATAGCTACCATTGTTGGTTTAAAAGTGTTATGGGTTGGCTTTTATTACTTCTGTCAAACATCACAGGCTGCACAGGCCGGGCCAAGTTCATGACTGCGAGTGTGTCTGTTAAGAGGCCTTACACAAAGATCAATAGGATATCTGGCACTGAGTGCAGCAGCATGAGAGGAAAACAGATAACATTCAGTGTGGAAGCTAAAGACGCCTCTTCTGTGCACAAATACAAGACTTTTCTCTTGTTTTTAAAGTGATACTCTTTATTCTATTAGCATTTATGAATGCAGTGTAGTGGCTCAGGCCTGCTGCACTAAAAATTTTAGGATTAATAACATATGAAGTCTTCTGACAAGAAAGGATCAAAGCTTTTCTCTTAAATCTGTGACCTGGAACAAGTATGTAAAATATCTGGTACCTTCATGCAAATTACTAAATAAAATAAAATAAAATAATGTTAAGACAGTGAATCAGAATAATATAAAATAAAAATTGTATATTTATATATTTTTAAAAATAATATGCTCTTTATAAGATCAAACTCAAAATAAAACAGAACATATCTAAATGTAAGAAAATCCTGTGCAACACTCCATTTTTTAATGAATGATTTATCTGGAACTCTAAAACAAATATAATAACTTCAAATATTTAGTGTGTGATCCAACACAAACCCAACTGGCTGTAAACGTGATGATATAGTGTATTGTACAAACCCTTGCTTGTATATTTTATAGTCATAATTCATTTAGATCATGTCATGACTTGTCTTCAATTTCAGTTTAGTGTTTTTTTTTTTATTAACTGTTTGTATGTAGTAAGAGTCGAATTTTAGATTATAAAAATCATATATGAAATATATTTTAAAAAAATAAAAATATCATTAAGCAGTTTTAAATCTAATTTAAATCTGAAAAAACAGGATATTACAAACTGCAACTACGCACACACACACACACACCACACACACCACACACAAACACGTGCGCGCCTAACACACAACACACGCATAAAACATGCAAGATATTGTGCGTATATTTGCGCATTCTCTACGGATCACAGGTGATATTTTAGGTGGTTAAAAAAAATAATTAAACCTTTTTTTCTGCCTTTCTTTGATCGATTATTATTTTAAAGAAAACGGTAGGATGGACAGCAGGTCCAGTTAATAAAATGAGATGTGATGTTGGCGCTCGTGAGTGCTTCCTTTAAATAAAATTAAATTGGATTCTAATGATAAATAATAAAACGACATAAAGTTCTGTGCAAAAATTCACATATTGGAAAAAATACCACAAAATCAAAGATTCAATTGGTTGTTGCAAAAATAAAAACGGAGGAGATAAAAGTAGATGTCAAACTAAAAAAAGTGAATATTTTAAAAGCTTGTGAGGATGATATCACTCCAAATTAACACACACTCATAAAGCCCCAAAAAAAGCAACAAGAGCGTTCACTGTTCAACAATTAAATGTAGAAGACAAATAAAAAAAATGTTTTGAGTTTTCAGATGAACGTGATTTATTTTAATTTAATGCAATTATTTTTTATGCGACTCAAACTGAACTGTGGCCTGCAGAGGTTCCAAGAATTTAAATTCAATAAATGTATTTGCGTTGGTCCGCAGGGCCGAATCACACAAGTTCAGACCAGAAGCAGGAAGCGCTCCACGTGTTCCAGCATTTTCATAAACAGCCCATTAGGCGGGGGCTTTCTCTCCACTCTTTTAGTCTTGAAACTTGAATCCTACGGATCAAAGTGAAAGGAAGTAAAAAGAAAACGGTAATTTTTTTTTTTTTTTAATGAATGCACATTGAGATGTTCAGTGAAAGTTTGAGGTTAATTCTGTCTGACATCCTGACAGCTAACGAAGGGAGGGCAGAGGTATTTAATTTATTTATTTAAAATCCATGCGTTTGAATAATAAACGTGCAAGTTAAAAACCAGAGTGCACTTGTAAAGTTTTTGAAGACCTGCACAGACGCACACAAGCATTTCTATCAAAAAAGGAAATAATGATTATATTTTACATTTTAAACTAAATAAAAGTCTTGAAACGAAGATTAAATTTCTTGGGGGGGGGGGGGTGCAAATCGCAGCTCTACTTCAAAGCAGAGCGCGCACAAGTTTCTTAAAGTGCAGCGTAAATGTGCACAAAAATAACCGAAAAAAAAAAGCAAAACAGAAAAAAATGTGTTTAAATAAAAGCGAATCTTAAATCAATCAGCGTCCCCCCCCCCCCCCCCAAAAAAAGGGCAAACAATAACAAACACGATGGGTTTGCGGCAGCAGCTCGTGTCGACAAAAGTGAATTTTCCGTGTGACGCGCGCAGGACGCACGATTATTGATTGGCATTCCCTGGAGGAGGAACCAGTCTGCAGCAACGCGACCGGCCTGAGACCAGCCAAAGATCCCTTGGAGCAGCGAAGAAGGGTCCGGGCGAAGGAGAAGAAGAAGAAAAAAGAAAAATCAACATTCTGTTTCTAAACTCCCGTTTGTATGAGCGCAGAGCGCGCGCTCAGCTGTGCGGCGGAGCCACAGCGCCCACTACTCCAAAAGTCGGCGGATCGCAGCACTTTGGAGGCATTTCTTCCTCCCTCTGTCGCTCTCTCTTCAAAGATCTTTTAGGTAACTTTCTGCTAACTTTCTGAGAACAGAAAATAAAGTCAGGCAGAATGGAGCTCAGATTTCTTTTTCTTTTTCTTTTTTTGCGGGACGGCAGCGCGTGCGTTCTTCTGAAGCATCTCAAACTTTTGTGAAGCCCCCAAAAGCAGAAGCAGAAGGAGCAGCAGCATGTGCGCAGCAGAACATCAGGACACGTTTTCAGCAGAAAGCTTGTCTGTCTTTGTGGACACCGCGTGTCCCCCCTTCCTGTTTGTTGGACCTGACACTTTGGACACAGCCGCAGAGCACGCGCGCGCGCGCGGCGGCGGCGGCGGCCGCAGCGGCTGGAACGAGGAGCAGAAGCAACGCAATAGAAGTGGAATAAAGAGCACCTACTTTTGGCCAGTTTTCTCGCCCTCGCCTTGGATCTCATCTTGTCGCCTCGTAGATTCCTCTCGTCGTCCTCCGTGAGCCCAGAAGCAGCAACAACACTATCTTCATCTCACCAGCATTGTCAGTTTGGACACCTTCGCACATGCGCACAGGCCATTCAATCTGACACCCGCGCTGGGGCCAAAAACTTTCCAATGTATTCATCATCATCATCGTCATCATCATCACTTTTTTTGTCCTATCGTCTCCCCTTTAGATCACTTATCTGTTCCCCTCCTCCTCTTCCTCCTCCTCCTCCTCCCGCTCCTGCTCGCTCCTCACCATCTCACCTTCCCTCCCTCGTCTCCTTACCCTCGGTCCCCCTCCTCACCCATTACCTCCCCCTAAATTCAACCTTCTGCGAGCAGCAGCTTTTTTTGGAATTTGCAGGACGCATCCAGGTAGAGTGAGGCCGCTAAATTAGTATCATTATTATTATTATTGTTATTGATATAATAATTATTATTATGTTAACTCATTTATTTTCCAGCACTGTTGAAATAAATAAAACCATCACAATTTTGCAGATTGATTGACGGATGTCGATAAATTGTGTTTATTGGTGACGTCACTGATTGTACGTTGCGCATCGGTGCGCTCTGGGCGCAGCGCTTATTTTTAACTTCATTAATTCACACGCAGGCGCACGTAGAGGTGCGAACGCTTCGCCGGAGTTGCGCTTTAAAGGCTGTTTGCTTTTTTGTGTGTAAACCTGGTCGCCCTCAGGACACGCAGCGGCCAGCACCTGCGTGACGCACGCATGCACGGAGCCTCCTCCAGCACAATCCGTAAAAACCAGGGAGAGGAAAGTCCAGACCACTAGCCCCCTTCACTCCCCCCTCCCTCTCCCTCCTCTCTCTCCCTCGCTTCCAGTCTCTTATGCTCATATTTCTAACTATTTATTTCTCCGAGATTTTATTTGCGCCACTGTGCCGCGCAAAGTTGACCCGGACGAACACGGACAGAGTGCCTTTCACTTCGTAAGTATGACTTTTTTAGCGTTTGCACCTGTTTGTTTGCTGCAGGCAGACGGACACCTACCGTGCACCCACGTAAGAGGACGACGTGGTAATTTTTATATTTTTAATCTGCTAAAATGCATTTGCGCAAAGTGTAAAAATCATGCAATTACATCATTGTGCATGTTATACTTTTTAAAAAGTCTGCTGATTTTTAATTTACAAATATGTTGCAAGAGTTTAAATCTTTAAATGCCAAATTGTTGTTGTCGTAGTAGAATATTTGTAATTTATTGTGATTTATTTTTATTAATAAAATATGAAATGGTTGCCATTCATTCCCAAACGTTGCCTAACTGTGGTGATTTATTTGATTATATTTGTATTTTATCTATTAAAGTGAAAAAGTCCAGTTGGCCTGCAGCTGGTAGGCTGCTCGTCACACTGATGGGGTGCCTGGGCCTGCAGCCTACATGTCATATGGGAATGGTTTCCGTCTACTGTGGCTGAATAAAGGCGGCTCTATGCTGGAGACGATTAAAGAGCGGCGCTGATGGAGCGGGTGCAGTCTGCAGGCGGAGCAGCGCAACCACCCGTCCTCTGCGCACTAATCACAGCTCCCTTCAGTAATTATTCACTCATAAAAAATAACTTTATTTACTTTTAAATCGGCATAAATAAGCGGCTTTTGGGTTTTCTTTAAAGGGCATTTCGTTGCCAGTTTTACGCACGCAACACCATGACTGCAGGCCACAACTTTGAGCCGCGCGTTTCTGCAGCTTTTTACGCAGTGAAGTGAAATGAACAGCGTGATTAATAATCAATAATAATCAGCAAACATTAACTGCATGTTTTGGAGTTTCTTTATTGGCGACCTGGGACACAGATAGGATTTTTTAAAGTAATTAATTTGTTAATTAATGTGTTTATTTATTTTTAGATCTGCATTTTTTTTAACTGAAATGCACGTGACGCACACATTTAAATGTTGTTTTTGGCGGGGTGCAGCTGAGAGCTGTGAGGAACAAACAGGTCGATAAACAAATAAGAAACGATGTGAGCGCGTGCACAGCTCGACGACAACATATCAATAATCCATCGACTGCATCGATCGTTTCTATCGATACCGCGTCCTTCAGACGGAGGAGAAGCGGAATGCGTTCAGCTGAGCGGAAAACGTTCTTGTCTGAATTACGTCCCCTGTGAATATTTCTCACAGAAATGATTTCACGCTTTCTTTCTATCTATCTTTCTTTCTTTCTTTCTTTCTTTCTTTTTTCAGGAGCAATTAACTGTTGCTGTGCGCCGCAGGGCCTCTGCGGAAGATTTTTCTGCCTCATTTAAACGTTGAGTCTTTACGCCTTTTTAAAGAGAAACATATTGGCAAAAATATTAATAAATGAATATAATAATAAAAAAATAATAAAAAATATGGAGGATTTGCTTTCCAGAAATGTAGCTTTCTTCTGCAGAACATCCACACTGAATAATTTTCTTTTTAACCACGCTGACAGATTATTAATTTCACACCAGTGGACATAAATGCAATTAAACAAAATGCATTCAAATAAAAATGTATATTTAATATTTTGTTAGCCTTATCTTTAGCCAGCCTAAAGGACACCGTGTGACGTCACTGCGCATGCTGTGACGCCTTTAGCACCAACTGTGTATTTTATGACACTTTTATTACACACGGAGAACACGTTTTTCTTTTTTCTTTTTTTTAAAGAGACAAACATGTAAACACAAATAGGGGAACACATGGAACAGCTGGGAACTGTTCATACTGAAAGGGATTAAAAATACATCTGGTAAATGGACATGACGCCAAAAAATAAGTTACTCATAATTTTCGATGCTTTTGAACATTTGTTTAGATCTCAAAATTCTTTGTTTTGTTTTAGTCATTTTTTTAATGATTTAAAAAACAAAATACAAAGCTGTGTGTGGTCCAAACCAGTGGTGCTCAGACTGTGGGGTGGGGCCTCTGTAAGTGGCGCAGAGCAATATTTTATTTTTATAGTAATTTGTATAAATAAATTGTGGACATTATTATTATTATTACTTCGTTTTGTTTTATTTTTATCGAATGTGTGGCTCTTTTTGGCACTGCTGCTGGGGAGCTCGTGCACGACGCGTTCCAGCGGGACGACAAACGACTGAATGAAAAATCTAAATAATCAAATAATTCAAGATGAAAAAAATTACATCTGATTAAACATTTATTCGCTTGACATTTAATTTCACATAGATGGATTTTTGGCACACGTGTAAAAAAAAAATATATTAAACATTCATCACTGATATTTTTTCACTGACTGCCTCTTTTAGTTACTTTCATTGTATCTTACTAGTGTTTGATAAATATTACGTTTTTTGTTTTTTCTTGAGGATTAAGAGTGATTTTTCGCTGGCCAATGGGCGCGTGAGATATATATCAGCTGCTTTTAATCGTTTAAAAAAATATATTCTCCTTGATGTCAGTGATATAGTCAGAAAAAAACCCCGCATCACTAATAATTAGCCGGGTATTATGTTTATTGAGATATGATGGTGGAAAATGATCAGAAAATGTCTCATCGTGTCACTGCATGTGTGATCATTTCATCGTGATTTTCTCACGCACGCCCTTCATTGTCACCATCTTCACCGTGGGTTGAGGAGCTCTTTACGATGCGATGTTATAGGCGACCGCACCTCCCCTCCTCCTTTTCCTCCTCCTCCTCCTCCTCCCACCCACTCACAGACCCACAGAAAGGTGAAACCTAAGATGTACCCACGCTGGAAAAGGCTCCGGCTGTCCGGATTAGGACTTTGCGCGCAGATACCACTGTGTACGCAAGCGAATCGGAGCAACGCGCTGCGCGTGCGTCAAAGCCGCACCGTGGGGCTTTTGACTTTGTAAAATCACTGCCACGCGCGGGTTCTCCACAGATCGATACACACATATTCCACTTATCAATTAGAAAGTGTCCACTTCACCTCCTCCTCCTCCTCCTCCCTCTCCTGCTCCTTCCAGCTAATGAAGTCCCCGCACTCACGTCTCCTTGGTAATTATTCGCCATTAATTGGGTTCCTGACCTCGTGCGTCTCTGGGAAATCTGAGCGCCGCTTCACGCCACTATTTGGACCATTTTGCAGTTTGGTTAACATGCTGTCATCTTCTGAAGGCATGGATATGAAGAGGTCAGAGGCCACATGCACTGTACAGATACTCCGCAGGAGGTCCGAGGTCACATGCACGCACAGGACAAATCACCTATGTGCGCAGAAACGGGCTTTATAATACAAATAAAAATATTTATGTGGGTTTGATCCCATAATTTCCAATCAAATAAAGGAATGAATCTTGGGAAACATGAAAAACATTGATCATGGATCATTTTTAATCTGTCTGCAAAGATGCTCTTGACTTTATTTTAACATTGCACTAATCTAAAACTAAAATTTACTCTTTATAATTTTCTACCAGTAACTGGTTGCAACTTTAACTGTAAACTTATTTTGTCTGAAAAAAATGCTTTTTGGCTGCTGCTTCACTTCAGAATTGGCCAAATAGATGCATTTAATTCTTTGTGTTTTATCATGTATTCAAAAGAAGAAAAACAAGGTTTTCATGAAATATTTTATGCTATTTAATGCAATTCATTTTAAGATTAAATTTGTCAAAAGAACGCAAATAATATTATTCTTGCAAGTGCAAAATGCAGTGCATGCACCATATATAGTATCTTTGAGTGGATGTGAGAGCACAACCACTCATGGGATAATTGAAAAACTATTAAGGAAATTCCCATTAAAATTTAATTATCGCAATTGATGTATCTAAATCAGTAGGTGCCACCACAAATTTGAATTATTAATATTTTAGAATTATTTTGAGAAATGTAAATTTCATATATATATATGTATATAATAAAACATATATTTTTCTATCTCAAATAAATTGAAACCACAATTCAAATTATTCTTCAGAGTACAAGGAGCAAATATTCACATTTTCACTTTAAAAAATTCTCTCCAGACAGGCTGTCGTTGTCCCGTCATCATTAATTTTGTGTTTTTAATTAATCGCTTGTTAATGTCATCATTTATTTCCCGCAGATCAGCTGCTGACAAAGAGACACACATTAAAATATCGCCGGAAGGTTGGAGTGAAAATGAGTCTGATGTTGAAATGACCTTAATGATGTAATCAATCACTGCTAGGACAGAAGACAATCACAGCCTTGATCTTTTCGTTTGCACAGCAGGGGGGCAAAATAAAGTGTCATATCTCAGCAGTCAGCCAAAGAGTGCAGAGGCTGCAAAAATTCAACACATATAATATTCAAGGAAACATGTTTACAGATTTCCTGTAAAAAAAAAAAAAAAAAAAAAAAAAGCTGTAAGGCCTAATATTGATTTATTTATCATTTATGCAGTGGAGAGGGATCTTTTGGCTCGATTCAATTCAATAAAGACAAAATTACACAAAAATCATATTTAAAAATGTGTATCATTTTGAAATCAAGTGATGACAGTAAAATATTATTGCACTTTTTTTTTTTTGCAATCCTGCCATCAGAATACAATATGAAAAAAAAATCAGGTTTAAAAATATATTAAAAACTGAAATTCTCATTTAACTTTAATAAGAAAATGTCATCAGGTGAAATAAGCATCAGTAGTGGACTTTACACGTTAGTTTTTTTTCATTTTTCAGGAAAATGTAAAATGAATAAATAAATAAATAAGCAAATACAAGAAATGTTGAGCACCGCAGGACAGATTGGTTCCTTTGATGAATTTCCCAGTTTGAGTTATTGAGCATCATGAGTCCAGGAAACACGGTGACACCAAGCTGGCAGCTGCTGCAGCATCACGTGGGGCAGCATCAGGTGGAACCCAGATCAGGCCGAGCCCACAAGTGTCCGTTTCACACCAGATGCGGGTTCGGACTCTGGAGGCCTGGCCCGGCCCGTCAGGCCTTTGAAGCTGCTCCTGGGATCTCTGGTTCTCATCTTTGAAACAAACCTCCTTGAAGTTCCAACCTGAGTTTTTGTGTTTTCACCTCCTGTAAAGATTCCGTGCGGCAGATTTGTTTCTCATCGTGCACGCTGAGGACCTCGTTCTGCTTTGGTAACACTATAAAGTGGATGTGCTATGGAGTTAGTCAGCTCAAAGAATAACAATAAAAACATAATTAATACATTTTTAATAATAATTTATTGCATCTGTTACAACTAATAACACATTTATAGATTATAATAAAAAAAAAAAGGTTTATCAACGAAGTTCACCAAGTCCAAAGCAACATGTAATTACCTTAAAACAAATACACAAAATAATAAAAAAAAAGTGTTATTAATGAGAAAGACAAAAAAAAAAAAAAAAAAAATTCCCATCAATTGGTTTTACACCAGGGTTGTCAAAGTGGCACACCGAGGGCTGAATGTGGACCACAAGTGAGAAAATCATGGCCCAAAGAACGGCAAACTATTTCTTAACAAATAAATAAATAGATCAAAGTAAATGGATTTAGTCGGTTGGGTTTAATGGAGCCAGCGTTTGTATCAGGGAAGAGCTGGACATTTGATATTTAGTCATCTTTGCCTCGTAAACAGAGATTACATGTTTCTGGAAATTCTGAGATTTCTTGGTTAGTGCACACTGCTGTCATTGTTAAACATTGTTATACTGACATGAGTGTATGACTGCTGATGGTCTGTTACTATGGCAACAATCAGCAAAATTTGGGATGAGGGGAGGAGTTATGCTTAGGGTTAAAGATAGTGAATTGAACTTGACCGTGTCTCGAAAATGTGATGCATTTCCTGGTGGTATAATAACATAAAACCCTTGTGAGGTTGGGCCGGGTTAACTTCACCATTTTTCATGGTGCTAACAGTTAGCAATAGCATTGATTGCCATAATCAAAATAGACCATTTTTGATAGTTTTGAACAATTTCCATAACATTTTCGATCGCTCGGCCAGGCAGTTGGCTCGGGTCAGCACAGTGCAGCCGCAGCGCAACTTGGCATCCTTGGAATGTAAATTTCCTTACATTTGTTTTGTGAATTGTTTTGTAAATTGTGTTGGTAGCATGGCCCAAGCAGTGGGTCACCCCTTTGAGTGTGGTCTGCTTGAGGTTTCTTCCTCAAATCATCAGAGGGAGTTTTTCTTTACCACTGTCACCTGTGTTCTTGCTCTGGAGGTTAGTAAGGTTAGACCTTACTTGTGTGAAGTGCCTTGAGGCAACTTTGTTGTGATGTGGCGCTATATAAATGAAAATAAATTGAAATTGAAATTAATAATTGATGACAACTTTTCTTAGAATGTATATCAAGTTTGCCTGAAATTGCATTGCGATTCAGTTGGTCAGCCACAGACGTCCCTCAGTCGAGCGAGGTTAGAGGAGCTCGAATGAGATCTGAAAAAACAACAACTTTTCCTGATTTGTCCTAAGCAGTGCACCTGCTTGGGAAGACAGAATGAGTCCAGGTGAGAAGAGCTTGGAGAAATTGCGTGAGGTGCTCATTATGTTGAAAAAAACGTGTCTGAAGATTTTTTAAAAACTGGATTGTTGTCTCTTTATGTACATGGATGCATTTACCGTAACATGTGCTGGGCAATAAAGTACTTATCTGAGGTCTTCATCCAGCTTCTGGGCCGGCAGCTTGAGATGGTTGCTACAGGTATATAAGGGATCTGCTTCTTTTTCGTGATAAGGTAAGCAGACCCTCAGCCCGAGGAGGGACTGGATCCCACAATCACCAAAATGGCTCAGACATGCCACGATGCTATGTTTGGTTAGCTCCACTGAGTCCACGCGTGAGTTAAACAGCAACCGAGAGACCAAGCTGCACACTTGACATCACTGTGGAAACAATAAAACAGGAAGCACACGACCTCCCAACAAAGATCAACGAAGCTTTGAACAACAGGCACACCATCACTGCGGTGGTTCTGCAGCTTTTCCAGCTCTGATGATTTTCTCTTTCAGCATGTCGACACCTGCAACATGCTCGAGATCACCAGCATTATGTATTTGTTTGTTTTGTCATTGTAGCTACAGACAAAAAGGTCTGATGTGATGATTAATAGGTGCTGCAGTGGCGGGTGGGGGTGATAGAATGCTGCAGCTGGGGGCTGGGTGGGACCTCCTGAAGAACATGGCATCTCAGGGTTTGTCGCCTCGTCCTCTTGAAGACTTTTTGAAATCTGCCTGTGCTCACAAACAAACCCCAGTGGCTGGAGAGTGACGGATGGGTAGGTGATGTAATGAGCAGAAGTAAGGAGCTCCATTAACTCCTTATGACCTGTGGGTGTTTCAGAGTAAAGTAAAGGCTTATTACTCCTCAACATTCAAGAAATGAGTCACAGAAAACTTTTTTAGATGAAACTGAAATGAGGGCTTCAAGTTTAGACATTCTGAGGGTCAACAATGATGATTAAAAAAATATTAAAATATTTATGCAAACAAAGGATGTTATTTCTCAAAATGGTTATTTCAGGAACACAAGATGCTGTCAGTTCAGTTTATTTTGAACCCAATTTATTTTATATATATGGAGGCAAATCACAACATAAATTGCCTGAAGGTGCTTCACAAGGTTATGGTTGAAGTTCATCAACCTCCCTTGGAGCAAGTACGTAGGCAACCGCAGACAGGAAGAAAATACTCTGTCAGGCGGGTTTTCAGGAAAAGAAACCTCAAGCAGACCAGATTCAGGGAAGTGACCTGCTGCTCGGGCCACACTGACCAGCCCAGGCTCATGGCATTAGATCGTCATAACATCAAGAAATGTAAAACCCCAATTCCAATGAAGTTGGGACGTTGTGTGAAATGTGAATAAAAACAGAATATAATGATTTGCAAATCCTCTTCAACTTATATTCAACTGAATACACCACAAAGACAAGATATTTAATGTTCAAACTGATAAACTTTATTGTTTTTGTGCAAATATTTGCTCATTTTAAAATGGATGCCTGCAACACATTTCAAAAAGTTGGGACAGTGGTATGTTTGCCACTGTGTTACATCACCTTTCCTTCTAACAACACTCAATAAGCGTTTGGGAACTGAGGACACTAATTGTTGAATCTTTGTAGGTGGAATTCTTTCCCATTCTTGCTTGATGTATGACTTCAGTTGTTCAACAGTCCGGGGTGTCCGTTGTCGTATTTTGCACTTCATAATGCACCACACATTTTCAATGGGTGACAGGTCTGGACTGCAGGCAGGCCAGTCTAGTACCCGCACTCTTTTACTATGAAGCCACGCTGTTGTAATACGTGCAGAATGTGGCTTGGCACTGTCTTGCTGAAATAAGCAGGGACGTCCCTGAAAAAGACGTTGCTTCGATGGCAGCATGTGTTGCTCCAAAACCTGGATGTACCTTTCAGTATTGATGGTGCCATCACAGCTGTGTCAGTTGCCCATGTCATGGGCACTAACACACCCCCATATCATCACAGATGTGTAAGTTGCCCATGCCATGGGCACTAACACACCCCATACCATCACAGATCTTGGCTTTTGAACTTTGCACACCAATCTGGATGGTCTTTTTCCTCTTTTGTCCAGAGGACACGACGTCTATGATTTCCAAAAACAATTGCAAATGTGGACTCATCAGACCACAGCACACTTTTCCACTTTGCATCTGTCCATTTCAAATGAGCTTGGGTCCAGAGGAGGCGGCGGCGTTTCTGGATGTTGTTGATGTATGACTTTCGCTTTGCATGGTAGAGGTTTAACATACACTTGTAGATGTAGCGATGAACTGTGTTAACTGACAATGGTTTTCTGAAGTGTTCCTGAGCTCACGCGGTAAGATCCTTCACACAATGATGTCGGTTTTTAATGCAGTGCTGCCTGAGGGTTTGAAGGTCACGGGCATTCAATGTTGGTTGTCGGCCTTGCTGCTTGCGTGTAGAAAGTTGTCCAGATTCTCTGAATCTTCTGATTAGAGTATGGACTGTAGATGATGGAATCCCTAAATTCCCTGCAATTGAACATTGAGAAACATTGTTCTTAAACTGTTGGACTATTTTTTCACGCAGTTGTTCACAAAGTGGTGATCCTCGCCCCATGTTTGCTTGTGAATAGCTGAGCCTTTTGGGGATGCTCCTTTTATACCCAATCATGACCCTCACAATTAGTGTCCTCAGTTTCCAAATACTTATTGAGTGTTGTTAGAAGGAAAGGTGATGTAACACAGTGGTAAACATACCACTGTCCCAGCTTTTTTGAAACATGTTACAGGCATCCATTTCAAAATGAGCAAATATTTGCACAAAAACAATAAAGTTTATCAGTTTGAACATTAAATATCTTTGCGGTGTATTCAATTACAAGGTTTAATTAGATTTGTTCAATTATTCCAAATCTTTCTGGAGTTGTAGAGCAGCTAGATCCAACCAGCATGTAGACGTGGACTCAACTGGCTGGAGAAAGTAACTTCTGGTGGACTCCCCCTGGACCCCCTGGACACCAGTCCACAGGTTTTTTTTTTTTTCTTTTGGAGAGCAGGGGTGGATCCAGTAATTATTGGTGGTTGGGGGGGGGGTGGGGATGGGGGGGATGGCAGCTGATTCATCACAATTGGGCAATCTGCTCATTCATGGAGTGGCAGTGTAATATTTAACTGATATTTAAAAAAATTCTTCTTCTTTCAGCTGCTCCCATTAGGGGGCGCCACAGCAGATCAATCGTTTCCATCTCATCCTGTCCTCTGTATCTTTCTCTGTCACACCAACCACCTGCATGTCCTCTCTCAGCACATCCATAAACCTCTTTTTTGTCCTGCTTATTCTCCTCCTGCCTGGTGGCTCAATCCTCAGCATCCTTCTCCCTATATACCCTGAGTCCCTCCTCTGCACATGTCCAAACCATCTCAATTTCACCTCTCTGACTTTGTTTCTAATTGGTCCCACCTGAGTTGTCTCTCTGATATGTTCATTCCTAATCATGTTACTGATATTAAAACAGTTTTTTTTTTCCCCACTAGTAAGCAACTCTTTTGATGGTGAATAAAATGTCGCCTTCAGCTGTTCCCTCATTTTTTTCCACTCAGGGTCACCACAGCAGATCTGAATTGGATCTGCATTGTTGACTTGGCACAACTTTTACACCGGATGCCTTTCCTGACGCAACTCCATTTTGCATGGAGGATAAACAAGGGTGGGTTTAAACCAGGAACATTCCACACGGGAAAAAAAAAGCACTTACCCACTTGGCCACCGCCCCTGCTCTGCTTTTGATTGTGAATACTAACTTAAAAACTTAAATTTGCAAAGTGAAATATAAATTTTCATTGTAAACCCAAGACATCCTCTATGATACCATGACCAAGATATAAGAAGAAGACTCAAATCCAGAAAGAGTTTCATGGTTGTACAGAATCTAAACCCTAAGGCCTCTGCCAAATATATGAAATGGGGATGTGCAAACTCAGCTGAGTGTCCATGTGGCCACCCAAACCAAACCATGCAACAGATTCTCCATGATTGCAAACTGGGCCCAAATGTCACCCAACAATAGATAGATAGATAGATAGCTTTTATTATCATTGTCATTACAACAATGCGATATCCGCACTCACATTCCACATACAACAGCAATTGATGTACAATTATTACTTGTTTACCGTAATAATGGCACACATCAGAATTAGGACAACACATATACATTTGACATTGTTTATGTGCACTAAACTTGAAACAGTCCGTTTCCCAAATGAGGCAATGTGAGTGTGTTCGTAGCCGCTGCAACTGTCAAGTCGCGCCGCAAGGCCAGCTTGAGAGGATGAGGTCTGCTGCAGGGAGGGAGGGGCAGGAAGAGTGATAAGAGGAGAGGCTGGGGCTGGAGCATGCTTCGGTCCATGTGTAAGTCTGTCAGTTTATTGTCCTTGAGGGTTGAGATAAGAATGGAGCCAAATAATCTCATCAGATCCTGGATAAATTCCTCTGGAGGAAAAACAGTGGGAAATTGACCTTCAATCAATCAATTTTTTTTTTATATAGCGCCAAATCACAACAAACAGCTGCCCCAAGGCGCTCCACACTGCAAGGCAAGGCCATACAATAATGATGTAAAACCCCAACGGTCAAAACGACCCCCCTGTGAGCAAGCACTTGGCTACAGTGGGAAGGAAAAAACTCCCTTTTAACAGGAAGAAACCTCCAGCAGAACCAGGCTCAGGGAGGGGCAGTCTTCTGCTGGGACTGGTTGGGGCTGAGGGAGAGAACCAGGAAAAAGACATGCTGTGGAGGGGAGCAGAGATCGATCACTAATGATTAAATGCAGAGTGGTGCATACAGAGCAAAAGAGAAAGAAACAGTGCATCATGGGAACCCCCCAGCAGTCTACGTCTATAGCAGCATAACTAAGGGATGGTTCAGGGTCACCTGATCCAGCCCTAACTATAAGCTTTAGCAAAAAGGAAAGTTTTAAGCTAATCTTAAAAGTAGAGAGGGTGGTCTGTCTCCCTGATCTGAATTGGGAGCTGGTTCCACAGGAGAGGAGCCTGAAAGCTGAAGGCTCTGCCTCCCATTCTACTCTTACAAACCTAGGAACTACAAGTAAGCCTGCAGTCTGAGAGCGAAGCGCTCTATTGGGGTGATATGGTACTACGAGGTCCCTAAGATAAGATGGGACCTGATTATTCAAAACCTTATAAGTAAGAAGAAGAATTTTAAATTCTATTCTAGAATTAACAGGAAGCCAATGAAGAGAGGCCAATATGGGTGAGATATGCTCTCTCCTTCTAGTCCCCGTCAGCACTCTAGCTGCAGCATTTTGAATTAACTGAAGGCTTTTTAGGGAACTTTTAGGACAACCTGATAATGAATTACAATAGTCCAGCCTAGAGGAAATAAATGCATGAATTAGTTTTTCAGCATCACTCAGACAAGACCTTTCTGATTTTAGAGATATTGCGTAAATGCAAAAAGCAGTCCTACATATTTGTTTAATATGCGCTTTGAATGACATATCCTGATCAAAATGACTCCAAGATTTCTCACAGTATTACTAGAGGTCAGGGTAATGCCATCCAGAGTAAGGATCTGGTTAGACACCATGTTTCTAAGATTTGTGGGGCCAAGTACAATAACTTCAGTTTTATCTGAGTTTAAAAGCAGGAAATTAGAGGTCATCCATGTCTTTATGTCTGTAAGACAATCCTGCAGTTTAGCTAATTGGGTGTGTCCTCTGGCTTCATGGATAGATAAAGCTGGGTATCATCTGCGTAACAATGAAAATTTAAGCAATACCGTCTAATAATACTGCCTAAGGGAAGCATATATAAAGTGAATAAAATTGGTCCTAGCACAGAACCTTGTGGAACTCCATAATTAACTTTAGTCTGTGAAGAAGATTCCCCATTTACATGAACAAATTGTAATCTATTAGACAAATATGATTCAAACCACCGCAGCGCAGTGCCTTTAATACCTATGGCATGCTCTAATCTCTGTAATAAAATTTTATGGTCAACAGTATCAAAAGCAGCACTGAGGTCTAACAGAACAAGCACAGAGATGAGTCCACTGTCCGAGGCCATAAGAAGATCATTTGTAACCTTCACTAATGCTGTTTCTGTACTATGATGAATTCTAAAACCTGACTGAAACTCTTCAAATAGACCATTCCTCTGCAGATGATCAGTTAGCTGTTTTACAACTACCCTTTCAAGAATTTTTGAGAGAAAAGGAAGGTTGGAGATTGGCCTATAATTAGCTAAGATAGCTGGGTCAAGTGATGGCTTTTTAAGTAATGGTTTAATTACTGCCACCTTAAAAGCCTGTGGTACATAGCCAACTAACAAAGATAGATTGATCATATTTAAGATCGAAGCATTAAATAATGGTAGGGCTTCCTTGAGCAGCCTGGTAGGAATGGGGTCTAATAAACATGTTGATGGTTTGGATGAAGTAACTAATGAAATAACTCAGACAGAACAATCGGAGAGAAAGAGTCTAACCAAATACCGGCATCACTGAAAGCAGCCAAAGATAACGATACGTCTTTGGGATGGTTATGAGTAATTTTTTCTCTAATAGTTAAAATTTTGTTAGCAAAGAAAGTCATGAACTCATTACTAGTTAAAGATAATGGAATACTCAGCTCAATAGAGCTCTGACTCTTTGTCAGCCTGGCTACAGTGCTGAAAAGAAACCTGGGGTTGTTCTTATTTTCTTCAATTAGTGATGAGTAGAAAGATGTCCTAGCTTTACGGAGGGCTTTTTTTATAGAGCAACTCTTTTTCCAGGCTAAGTGAAGATCTTCTAAATTAGTGAGACGCCATTTCCTCTCCAACTTACGGGTTATGCTTTAAGCTACGAGTTTGAGAGTTATACCATGGAGTCAGACACTTCTGATTTAAAGCTCTCTTTTCAGAGGAGCTACAGCATCCAAAGTTGTCTTCAATGAGGATGTAAAACTATTGACGAGATACTCTATCTCCCTTACAGAGTTTAGGTAGCTACTCTGCACTGTTGTTAATGGCATTAGAGAACATAAAGAAGGAATCATATCCTTAAACCTAGTTACAGCGCTTTCTGAAAGACTTCTAGTGTAATGAAACTTATTCCCTACTGCTGGGTAGTCCATCAGAGTAAATGTAAATGTTATTAAAAAATGATCAGACAGAAGGGAGTTTCAGGGAATACTGTTAAGTCTTCTATTTCCATACCATAAGTCAGAACAAGATCTAAGATATGATTAAGTGGTGGGTGGACTCATTTGCTTTTTGAGCAAAGCCAATAGAGTCTAATAATAGATTAAATGCAGTGTTGAGGCTGTCATTCTCAGCATCTGTGTGGATGTTAAAATCGCCCACTATAATTATCTTATCTGAGCTAAGCACTAAGTCAGACAAAAGGTCTGAAAATTCACAGAGAAACTCACAGTAACGACCAGGTGGACGATAGATAATAACAAATAAAACTGGTTTTTGGGACTTCCAATTTGGATGGACAAGACTAAGAGACAAGCTTTCAAATGAATTAAAGCTCTGTCTGGGTTTTTGATTAATTAATAAGCTGGAATGGAAGATTGCTGCTAATCCAAAACCCGGCCCGTGCTACGAGCATTCTGACAGTTAGTGTGACTCGGGGGTGTTGACTCATTTAAACTAACATATTCATCCTGCTGTAACCAGGTTTCTGTTAGGCAGAATAAATCAATATGTTGATCAATTATTATATCATTTACCAACAGGGACTTAGAAGAGAGAGACCTAATGTTTAATAGACCACATTTAACTTTTAGTCTGTGGTGCAGTTGAAGGTGCTATATTATTTTTTCTTTTTGAATTTTTATGCTTAAATAGATTTTTGCTGGTTATTGGTAGTCTGGGAGCAGGCACCGTCTCTACGGGGATGGGTAATGAGGGGATGGCAGGGGGAGAGAAGCTGCAGAGAGGTGTGTAAGACTACAACTCTGCTTCCTGGTCCCAACCCTGGATAGTCACGGTTTGGAGGATTTAAGAAAATTAGCCAGATTTCTAGAAATGAGAGCTGCTCCATCCAAAGTGGGATGGATGCCGTCTCTCCTAACAAGACCAGGTTTTCCCCAGAAGCTTTGCCAATTATCTATGAAGCCCACCTCATTTTTTGGACACCACTCAGACAGCCAGCAATTCAAGGAGAACATGCGGCTAAACATGTCACTCCCGGTCTGATTGGGGAGGGGCCCAGAGAAAACTACAGAGTCCGACATTGTTTTTGCAAAGTTACACACCGATTTAATGTTAATTTTAGTGACCTCCGATTGGCGTAACCGGGTGTCATTACGTGCCGACGTGAATTACAATCTTACCAAATTTACGTTAGCCTTAACCCGCAGTTTCAAATTTCCTTCAATGTCGCCTGCTCTGGCCCCCGAAGACAATTGACTATGGTTGCTGGTGTCGCTAACTTCACATTTCTCAAAACAGAGTCGCCAATAACCAGAGTTTGATCCTCGGCGGGTGTGTCGTCGAGTGGGGAAAAACGGTTAGAAATGTGAACGGGTTGGCGGTGTACACAGGGCTTCTGTTTAGAACTACGCTTCCTCCTCACAGTCACCCAGTCAAGCCCTGCTTTCCCGGCTGCTCGGGATCTGCCAGGGGGGAACTAACGGCGGCTAAGCTACCTTGGTCCGCACCGACTACAGGGGCCTGGCTAGCTGTAGAATTTTCCACGGTGCGGAGCCGAGTCTCCAATTCGCCCAGCCTGGCCTCCAAAGCTACGAATAAGCCTACACTTATTACAAGTACCATTACTGCTAAAGGAGGCCGAGGAATAACTAAACATTTCACACCCAGAGCAGAAAAGTGCGGGAGAGACAGGAGAAGCCGCCATGCTAAATCGGCTAAGAGCTAGTAGCTACGCTAAGCTAGCGGATTCCTAAAAACACGCAAAGTGAATCATGTGTAATAATTTAGAGGTGATTCAGCAGAAGGAGTGCTTTAGTTAAGGCACGTAAAGATTACACTGGGAAACAAATCGTAATCTAGATAACCTAGATCAATCTAACTGCGCAGATTAAACAGCTAACAGATACAGAAAACACCGCTGTGCTCCGGACAAGGAAGTGATACAATACCGCAGTGAGAGCCAACCACCAGTAGAGGCAAGCAAGAGCACCTTGATGCCTGTAGTGTTGCAGCCGAGCAGTGAAAAACACTTTTTACAGTTCCAATCACTCAGCCAAATCCCAATTATGAATTAAGAATATTCCTAATTTTGAATTTAAATATTCACCGGCCTCCAAAACCTTCAGCTTCAACTGCAAGGCATGCATCAGCTCCAAGGTGTTATCCAATTTGCGTCTGAGCTCAAGAGTCAACGCAGGTCTGAGAATGCACTGCCTTGCCGACCTCGTTAATCATGACGGACAAGTGAGGATTACTTCACGTGCCTTAACTAAAGCGCTCTCTCTGCTGAATCACCTCTAAATTATTTCACATTATTCACTTTATGTGTTTTTTAGGAATCCGCGAGCTTAGCGCAGCTATTAGTTCTTAGCCAGTTTAGCATGCGGCTTCTCCTGTCTCTCCCGCACTTTTCTGCACTGGGTGTGAAATGTTTAGTTATTTCTCGGCCTCCTTTAGCAGTAACGATACTTGTAATAAGTGTAGCTTGTTCGTAGCTTTGGAGGCCAGGCTGGGCGAATTGGAGACTCGGCTCCGCACCTTGGAAAATCCTACAGCTAGCCAGGGCCCTGTAGTTGGTGTCGACCAAGGTAGCTTAGCCGCCGTTAGCTGTCCCCCAGCAGATCCCGAGCAGCCGGGAAAGCAGGCCGGCTGGGTGACTATGAGGAAGAAGTGTAGTTCTAAACAGAAGCCCCCTGTACACCACCAACCCGTTCACATTTCTAACCATTTTTCCCCACTCGGCGACACACCCACCGAGGAACAAACTCTGGTTATTGGCGACTCTGTTTTGAGAAATGTGAAGTTAGCGACACCCGCAACCATAGTCAAATGTTTTCCGGGGCCAGAGCAGGTGACACTGAAGGAAATTTGAAACTGCTGGCCAGGCTAAGCATAATTTGGTAAGATGTAATTCAGTCGGCAGTAATGACACCCGGTTACGCCAATCGGAGGTCACTAGAATTAATATTGAATCAGTGTGTAACTTTGCAAAAATGTCAGACTCTGTAGTTTTCTCTGGGCCCCTCCCCAATCAGACCAGGAGTGACATGTTTAGCTGCATGTTCTCCTTGAATTGCTGGATGTCTGAATGGTGTCCAAAAATAAGGTGGGCTTCATGGATAATTGGCAAAGCTTCTGGGGAAACCTGGTCTTGTTAGGAGAGACGGCATCCATCCCACTTTGGATGGAGCAGCTCTCATTTCTAGAAATCTGGCCAATTTTCTTAAATCCTCCAACCGTGACTATCCAGGGTTGGGACCAGGAAGCAGAGTTGTAGTCTTACACACCTCTCTGCAGCTTCTCTCCCCCTGCCATTCCCTCATTACCCCATCCCGTAGAGACGGTGCCTGCTCCCAGACTACCAATAACCAGCAAAAATCTATTTAAGCATAAAAATTAAAAAAGAAAAAATAATATAGCACCTTCAACTGCACCACAGACTAAAACAGTTAATGTGGTCTATTAAACATTAGGTCTCTCTCTTCTACGTCCTGTTAGTAATGATATAATAATTGATCAACATATTGATTTATTCTGCCTTACAGAAACCTGGTTACAGCAGATGAATATGTTAGTTTAAATGAGTCAACACCCCGAGTCACACTAACTGTCAGAATGCTCGTAGCACGGGCCGGGGCGGAGGATTAGCAGCAATCTTCCATTCCAGCTTATTAATTAATCAAAAACCCAGGACAGAGCTTTAATTCATTTGAAAGCTTGTCTCTTAGTCTTGTCCATCCAAATTGGAAGTCCCAAAAACCAGTTTTATTTGTTATTATCTATCGTCCACCTGGTCGTTACTGTGAGTTTTTCTGTGAATTTTCAGACCTTTTGTCTGACTTAGTGCATAGCTCAGATAAGATAATTATAGTGGGCGATTTTAACATCCACACAGATGCTGAGAATGACAGCCTCAACACTGCATTTAATCTATTATTAGACTCTATTGGCTTTGCTCAAAAAGTAAATGAGTCCACCCACCACTTTAATCATATCTTAGATCTTGTTCTGACTTATGGTATGGAAATAGAAGACTTAACAGTATTCCCTGAAAACTCCCTTCTGTCTGATCATTTCTTAATAACATTTACATTTACTCTGATGGACTACCCAGCAGTGGGGAATAAGTTTCATTACACTAGAAGTCTTTCAGAAAGCGCTGTAACTAGGTTTAAGGATATGATTCCTTCTTTATGTTCTCTAATGCCATATACCAACACAGTGCAGAGTAGCTACCTAAACTCTGTAAGGGAGATAGAGTATCTCGTCAATAGTTTTACATCCTCATTGAAGACAACTTTGGATGCTGTAGCTCCTCTGAAAAAGAGAGCTTTAAATCAGAAGTGTCTGAGTCCGTGGTATAACTCACAAACTCGTATCTTAAAGCAGATAACCCGTAAGTTGGAGAGGAAATGGCGTCTCACTAATTTAGAAGATCTTCACTTAGCCTGGAAAAAGAGTCTGTTGCTCTATAAAAAAGCCCTCCGTAAAGCTAGGACATCTTTCTACTCATCACTAATGAAGAAAATAAGAACAACCCCAGGTTTCTTTTCAGCACTGTAGCCAGGCTGACATGAGTCAGAGCTCTATTGAGCTGAGTATTCCATTAACTTTAACTAGTAATGACTTCATGACTTTCTTTGCTAACAAAATTTTAACTATTAGAGAAAAAATTACTCATAACCATCCCAAAGACGTATCGTTATCTTTGGCTGCTTTCAGTGATGCCGGTATTTGGTTAGACTCTTTCTCTCAGATTGTTCTGTCTGAGTTATTTTCATTAGTTACTTCATCCAAACCATCAACATGTTTATTAGACCCCATTCCAACCCGGCTGCTCAAGGAAGCCCTACCATTATTTAATGCTTCGATCTTAAATATGATCAATCTATCTTTGTTAGTTGGCTATGTACCACAGGCTTTTAAGGTGGCAGTAATTAAACCATTACTTAAAAAGCCATCACTTGACCCAGCTATCTTAGCTAATTATAGGCCAATCTCCAACCTTCCTTTTCTCTCAAAAATTCTTGAAAGGGTAGTTGTAAAACAGCTAACTGATCATCTGCAGAGGAATGGTCTATTTGAAGAGTTTCAGTCAGGTTTTAGAATTCATCATAGTACAGAAACAGCATTAGTGAAGGTTACAAATGATCTTCTTATGGCCTCGGACAGTGAACTCATCTCTGTGCTTGTTCTGTTAGACCTCAGTGGTGCTTTTGATACTGTTGACCATAAAATTTTATTACAGAGATTAGAGCATGCCATAGGTATTAAAGGCACTGCGCTGCGGTGGTTTGAATCATATTTGTCTAATAGATTACAATTTGTTCATGTAAATGGGGAATCTTCTTCACAGACTAAAGTTAATTATGGAGTTCCACAAGGTTCTGTGCTAGGACCAATTTTATTCACTTTATACATGTTTCCCTTAGGCAGTATTATTAGACGGTATTTCTTAAATTTTCATTGTTACGCAGATGATACCCAGCTTTATCTATCCATGAAGCCAGAGGACACAAACCAATTAGCTAAACTGCAGGATTGTCTTACAGACATAAAGACATGGATGACCTCTAATTTCCTGCTTTTAAACTCAGATAAAACTGAAGTTATTGTACTTGGCCCCACAAATCTTAGAAACATGGTGTCTAACCAGATCCTTACTCTGGATGGCATTACCCTGACCTCTAGTAATACTGTGAGAAATCTTGGAGTCATTTTTGATCAGGATATGTCATTCAAAGCGCATATTAAACAAATATGTAGGACTGCTTTTTTGCATTTACGCAATATCTCTAAAATCAGAAAGGTCTTGTCTCAGAGTGATGCTGAAAAACTAATTCATGCATTTATTTCCTCTAGGCTGGACTATTGTAATTCATTATTATCAGGTTGTCCTAAAAGTTCCCTAAAAAGCCTTCAGTTAATTCAAAATGCTGCAGCTAGAGTACTGACGGGGACTAGAAGGAGAGAGCATATCTCACCCATATTGGCCTCTGTTCATGGCTTCCTGTTAATTCTAGAATAGAATTTAAAATTCTTCTTCTTACTTATAAGGTTTGAATAATCAGGTCCCATCTTATCTTAGGGACCTCGTAGTACCATATCACCCCAATAGAGCGCTTCGCTCTCAGACTGCAGGCTTACTTGTAGTTCCTAGGGTTGTAAGAGTAGAATGGGAGGCAGAGCCTTCAGCTTTCAGGCTCCTCTCCTGTGGAACCAGCTCCCAATTCAGATCAGGGAGACAGACACCCTCTCTACTTTTAAGATTAGGCTTAAAACTTTTCCTTTTTGCTAAAGCTTATAGTTAGGGCTGGATCAGGTGACCCTGAACCATCCCTTAGTTATGCTGCTATAGACGTAGACTGCTGGGGGGTTCCCATGATGCACTGTTCTTTCTCTTTTTGCTCTGTATGCACCACTCTGCATTTAATCATTAGTGATCGATCTCTGCTCCCCTCCACAGCATGTCTTTTTCCTGGTTCTCTCCCTCAGCCCCAACCAGTCCCAGCAGAAGACTGCCCCTCCCTGAGCCTGGTTCTGCTGGAGGTTTCTTCCTGTTAAAAGGGAGTTTTTCCTTCCCACTGTAGCCAAGTGCTTGCTCACAGGGGGTCGTTTTGACCGTTGGGGTTTTACATAATTATTGTATGGCCTTGCCTTACAATATAAAGCGCCTTGGGGCAACTGTTTGTTGTGATTTGGCGCTATATAAAAAAAATTGATTGATTGATTGATATTGATTTATTCTGCCTTACAGAAACCTGGTTACAGCAGGATGAATATGTTAGTTTAAATGAGTTAACACCCCCGAGTCACACTAACTGTCAGAATGCTCGAAGCACGGGCCGGGGAGGAGGATTAGCAGCAATCTTCCACTCCAGCTTATTAATTAATCAAAAACCCAGACAGAGCTTTAATTCATTTGAAAGCTTGCCTCTTAGTCTTGTCCATCCAAATTGGAAGTCTCAAAAACCAGTTTTATTTGTTATTATCTATCGTCCACCTGGTCGTTACTGTGAGTTTCTTTGTGATTTTTCAGACCTTTTGTCTGACTTAGTGCTTAGCTCAGATAAGATAATTATAGTGGGTGATTTTAACATCCACATAGATGCTGAGAATGACAGCCTCAACAATGCATTTAATCTATTAATAGACTCATTTGGTTTCGCTCAAAATGTAAATGAGCCCTCCCACCACTTTAACCACACTTTAGAGCTTGTTCTGACATATGGCATAGAAATTGAAGACTTAACAGTATTCCCTGAAAACCCCTTTTGTCTGATCATTTCTTAATAACATTTACATTTACTTTAATGGACTACCCAGCAGTGGGGAATAAGTTTCATTATAGTAGAATTCTTTCTGAAAGCGGTGTAACTAGGTTTAAGAATATGATTCCTTCTTTGTTATGTTCTTCAATGCCATATACCATCACAGTGCAGAGTAGCTACCTAAACTCTGTGAGTGAGATAGATTATCTTGTCAATAGCTTTACATCCTCATTGAGCACAACTTTGGATGCTGTAGCTCCTCTGAAAAAAGAGCCTTAAATCAGAAGTGCCTGACTCCGTGGTATAACCCACAAACTTGCAGCTTAAAGCAGATAACCCGTAAGCTGGAGAGGAAATGGCGTCTCACTAATTTAGATCTTCATTTAGCCTGGAAAAAGAGTTTGTTGCTCTATAAAAAAGCCCTCCATAAAGCTAGGACATCTTAGTATTCATCACTAATTGAAGAAAATAAGAATAACCCCAGGTTTCTTTTCAGTACTGTAGCCAGGCTGACAAAGAGTCAGAGCTCTATGGCAGATAGATGGCTGTTTCAGAGATGTGGGAGTGGAATGTCTGTCTGCTTGGGCATCCAGAATCCAATGCGGTTCTGTGGTGCTGTGGATGCAGCAAAGCACAGCTTCATCGCATGCTCCCAGACCTGACTGGTCCACTGTAACCGCTAGAAGACTACTGTGGGACTTTATGGAGAAGACTCAACACCTGTAAGTAGACCTGAGGTTGGAGGTTTCCTGCCTGTGGAGGCGGTGTCAGTTTATGTGTTTGGAATTTAAAACCATTCTTAGACATGTGAGCGACAGCAGGCGACATTTACACTTTCATCCATGGCTTTTTTGTAGCATCTGGAGGGAACCTGCATGAACACCAGGAGAACATGCAAAGTCCACACAGAAAGGACCAGATGGGAAGCAATCACACAACCTTCTCACTGTGAGGCAACCGTGCTAACCACTAATCCACTGTGCTGCCCATAAATATACAATAAAGATAATATCGATATTGTTATTTATCTGCATTTGCCCAAAGGCACTTTTGCTGAGAAAAGAATGTCAGCTAATGAGACACTTTAGATCTCTAAAGGTTAAATGGACTGGACTTATATAGTACTTGTTTCATGTTCAAAGCCCTTTAACGTGATGCCTCACACACACACACACACACACACACACACACACACACACACACACACACACACACACACACACACACACACACACACACACACACACACACACACACACACACACACACACACACACACACACACACACCGATGTCATGGTGCTGCCATGCACGGCGCTCAGCTGCACGAGATCAGCTTGCAAAAATGTTTTTATTAATACGGTCTCACATTTTATGATGACTTAAGAGGTGCATAAGAAAAATAAAATAAAAACCTAAATGACAAAACGTTAACAGTCATGTAGCCTCGATGGTCCGAGAGTCTGAACATCAGGATGAGTTGACACTCACCATATGTCCTTTTGAATTTGGTGACTTACTCGTGATTACAATGGTGGTATCTGGCTTTATTTTGTTGTTGTGTGGAACATACGGTGTACTTTTCTAAGCACCTGGTTGTGTGGGGTGATGCATGCTGCCCGACCTGACACATGGGTCCACTGTGGTGTTTGAGTTCTATTTTTCTTGTTTGCTGCTATCTCAGCCATGCAAGAAATTATGTGAACTCAGTTTAACACTGGCCTGAATGAAAGAAACACTCACCGGGTTGTGGATTCTTTAACGGACTGCACAGAGATGGTTCAGAGCCATGACATGCTCTGCTTTGATGTAGAAGCTGCAGGACTTTAAGAACTGTCGGTCGACTACTATCAACACTCTTTGATGGCTCATTTACTGCTTCCTTGTTTGGACTAGTTAGTCGCTATGACCACTGGACTTTATAAGTTCCTGTATGCTTAGTTTCTTTGCTGTGTTTTTTTGTTTGTTTCTTTATTTTTTTGTTGTTATTATGGCCAGAGCAGATGGTCACCTCTCAGTCTGGTCTGCTGGAGGTTTCTTCCATCAGTCATAAATGTTCTCCTTCCTTACCGCTGTTGCCTGTGTGCTTGATCAGGGGCTGAATAAGGTTAGACTTTACCCTTGTTTGGCACATTGGATTGCCATCACTGCACAGGCAACTCATCAATACACAGAACTGGTTGAACCATCCCTGCAAAAGATTGGTGAAGTGTCCAGGAGGGTGTATGACTGTTGAGTCAGGGTCTAGCACCCACCCCCCACACACACACACCCTTAAACAGAATAAGTGGAGTTATAAAATGGATAAATGTCAAAGTTGTAAAGTTTTAAATGTAACTTTTTGTGTGTAAAGTAATGATGGGGTGTGTTGGGTTACCTGGACATGGGGCGCACCAGTGAACCTTTGGGGTGGTGGGATTTTGACCTATCAGATGTGGATGGAGGTTTCTGGGTTCAGTTGGTGTAGAAGGTTGGGGTGGGGTGTCCAGGCGGCAGTGGAATGTAGGTTTGTATTTGCTCTAATTTCAGGTTCAGATGGTTGTTTGGGATGCAGATGTGGTGGTTGGGTTCAGACAGACACAGACTTTGTGGTGGAATCATTGTGGTAGTTGTCAGGGTCGGACTGGGAACAAATTTCGGCCCTGGCATTTTTCCTCTAGACCAGCCCACTATTGGCCCAACGAATCCACCCCCAAACACGCACACCCACCTGTCCATACCGAACCCCCAATGAACAAATACTATACACCTAAACACCATGAACACACACCTAAACACACACTTTCACTGTCATTTCACCTTGATCATAGTACAAAACGTGGACCCGGCGCCACGAGGGGGCGTCCTGATAACATTAAAGGCAATTACATATTTTGACGAAATTACAAGTTTAAATGACTATACGAGGTCTGTGAGAAAGTAACGGACCTTATTATTTTTTTCAAAAACTATATGGATTTGAATCACGTGTGATTACATCAGACATGCTTGAACCCTCGTGGGCATGCGAGAGTTTTTTAACGCCTATTGGTTACGTCATTCGCCTGTGGGCAGTCTTTGAGTGAGGAGTGGCCCACCCTCTCGTCGATTTTTTCATTGTTTAGGAATGGCTCAGAGACTGCTGCTTTGTTTGATAAAAATTTTTTTCAAAAACTGTAAGGCACAACTGAGTGGACACCATTCGATAAATTCAGCTGGTTTTCGGTGAAAATTTTAACGGCTGATGAGAGATTTTGGAGTTTTACTGTCGCCGTAAGGATGGCCCACAGCGCCTGACGGTGATCTGCGCTCCAAGGCGGCGGCGTCTCGCTGTTTCAAGCTGAAAACTTCCTAATTTCAGGCTCTGTGGACCCAAGACGTCGTGAGATAACAGAGAACTTCAGAAGAATTCGGGATCAGGAGTTTATCCAGACATTCCACTGTTAAAGGAGATTTTGTAATGAAAGAACGTGTGGGCAGATTCGCATGTCTGGCCGGACTCAACCGCGGGGGGTCGCCACAGGAAAAACACCTCCATTGGAAACCTTAACGGACAAGTTGGAACATGCCCAGCTGTTAAACAATTTCTCAGATACTCACTTGTTGAAAGCCATCAAAAGCCGCCTGAATTTTACAAATGGTTTTCAACACAGAGGTGTTTTTCCTGCGGCGGCGTGAACAGATTTGGGGGCGTTGTCACGGACCCGACTCGGCAAATTCGTCCGCACGTTCTTTTATTACAAAATCTCCTTTAACAGTGGAATGTCCGGGTAAACTCCTGATGCCGGCTTCTTCTGAAACTTCTCTGTTCTCTGACGATGACCTGGGTGAACAGAGCTTTAAATTAGGATGTTTTCAGCTCGAAACAGCCAGACAGATGCCACCTCCGACCGCACCGCGCCGATCCGTTTTGTGGGCTGTGCTTAAAGTGAAAGAAACTCCACAATCTCTCATCAGCCGTTAAACTTTTCACCGAAAACCAGCTGAATTTCTCGAATAGTGTCCACACGGATATCCTTCACTGGTCCTGAAAAAATTTGATAAAGCAACGTGCGCTGTCTCCCTGCAGCATCTCAGACAAAGAGATTCCGACGGGAGGGGGAGTCCACACCTCACTCAAAGCCTGCCCACAGGCGAATGACGTCACCGACAGGCATGACAAAACTCCCGCATGCGCACAAGGGTTCAAGCTTGTCTGATGTAAAAACATATGAATCAAATCCAATTATTTTTTGAAAAAAATAAAAAGGACCGCTTTTTTATCACAGACCTTGTGTATATATATATATATATATATATATATATATATATAAACATCATGAGGTTTATGTCACAGAAATCCTACTTTACAATCACACTGCAGTCATTGTTAAATTATTTCCTTTTGCATTTATAATAAACATTTGTATTTATTTAGTGTTTGTTTTTCTGGTTGAAATAAGATATAAATAATCTACCAGACTTCAAAAAATATACAAGTTTCCATGTTATTTTATTTGTCTAAAAGTTTTAATACAGATGAAAGGTTTCTAAAGAACCATTTATTGATTTATTTACCTGTTTTAATTACAAGTGTTCTAAACTTTTTTTTTAACAGTAATCAGAAATTTTGAGGTAACAACAACAAAAAAACATTTCCAATGATTTTTCTTCAGAAAACTGCTCTCTAAATGAGCAGTCCTGTCACATGTTAATGTTTTGTACAGATCAGTGGTTTCTGCACCAATCAGATTGGTCCAATCCATTTTGTACAGATCAGTGGTTTCTGCCACGAGTCTTCCATGTTTTGGCCCGACGTGTCCTTCCTATTGGACAATACGAAGGTACGTCACAGCTCAGAGTGTCGAAAGTTGGCGCACCTCATCTCGACAGAACACTGGCTCTGTGTGGTATGCAGGAGATCACTTGACCGAGGGTCTATACGTTCAAATAATAATAAAAAAAAATACTGTCATCACTTTTCACTCTTAGTCAATCTCTTACAATGGTGCAGCGTAAATACACGAGCTTTCCAGGAGCGCACAGGAGGAGATGTGCGCTCCTGGAAAGCTTTTTTTTTGGGGGGGGGGGGCGACCCCGCCCCCTGTGATATATATATTTTTTTTTCTGGCGCCGGGTCTGACAAAACGGAAGCAAAAGGCACACAAACGGAAAAAAAAGTTTTTGTGTCTCCAAAGTGTGTGTGTGAGTGAGAGAGAGAAAGAGAGAGGTAATGTGTAACCACTGCTAGGATTCACACAGCAGCAAATTAAGGAGCTGAAGTCCGTAGCTGTTGCATTTAAAGATTACAAAGTAAAGTGCAGTTAATTAAGATAAAGAAACGATTCCAACCTTGTATCAGTAGAAGACAGAGAGAAGTCCAGGCGCCGAGGACTAAATCCATTCACAGGGGCGGGAGCGGCCGCCTTCTCTTCCTGCAATCTGATTGGCCACCCTGTATGCTTCTCCATTGTCATTGGCTGTTGGTCATGTCAATCATGTGCTTGATGTAAGTCTCCGTTGTGTGGATCAAACAGAAACAAACTGAAACCTAGAATAAGACTGCGCCGTGTATGAAACACTACAGAACTTTTATTTTGACACAAATTCAGGAAGTGGCTCTGCAGCTGCACCGATTAAATGCTGTAGCTTCACCGATCACGGACTTTCAACGTGTTGACAGCAGCGCGTGGTTCAAGAACACTGTATATTTCCATAATGGGTATAAATATGGGAGGGCCGGCCCACGCACGGTCTACACGTGCAGCAGCCCACCGGGCAATGCCCAAAATCACAGATTACCAGTCCGAGCCTGGTAGTTGTGATAAAACATTAAGCGCCTTCCTGAAAAATTTATTCCCTAAATGTTTCCTGGTGGTCTTTCCGAACTCACCACTGTGGACTCTGAATGGAAGCACGCTGACGACTTCTATTGTTGCATGTGTGAAAGGAGACGATTTAAATCCTAAATCTGCAAACCCATTGACAATGACACGATTTTATTTTCAAATTTAATGGCCGCCGTTGCCATCTGGTATCTGTCGCCATCTGAGGTTCTGGGTTAACTGTGCTGCAAAACGGATTCTGTAAAACAGAATTTATCTTTCTGTCATGCAGCCTTCTGTTCACACATCAGCCACCACATCTCTTTTTTTATATTTTCAGTGATGCAAAGGAAAGGTCGAGTAGACTTTAAACTGCTGTGAACCTTCCCGTCTCATTATAGGAGAGAGTGCAGTGAACGCGGCTCCCGCTGGCTAACATCTCTGTGGTCCTTACAGAATGCATCGTGACAGGAAAAAAAAAGAAAAAAAACTGAAGGTGGGCGGCTGGTGCACAGGTTCCACACCTTCCCCACAGCGTAATCAGTAGGATGGACGGCGAAACCAGCCTGGACACGTTTATGACCGAGACTTCGTTTGAACCAGAAGATGTTACTTATCAATAGACTTTCCATCAACAGGCTTTGCACAGAATTCACTTGGAAGTTGTATTAAATGATCCTTTGCCTTTGTGTTGTCACGCTGAAGGCGGCACATCTGTAAAAAGCTGATTTTTATTTTATTTGAAAATCAGATTGTAATTGGGTCACTGATTATTTCACACCAACAGCAAGAATTTCACATTTGACTTTTGTTGGAATAAGATTGTTTGGCTTTTCCAGTTTAGATTTTATACTATCTCACTGACAGGCAACAAACAACAAATTAATAAAAAAAGAAAGTCCAAAACTGCACGTGCAGATATAAATTTATTAATGTTTTTTGTTGTTGTTTTCTTCCAGCACTTAAAGAAGCATAGCAGCAGCTGCATTTACTTTGGTGACTCTGAAACACTGTGCACACACCCAAACCCGTTCCACTCATGTGGCAGAGTGAAGTTTTGACAGAAAGACAGATGATCCCACTGAGGAGACAAACAGCACAAATGTTCACAGGAATTTGATTTGCATAAACTATCGGAAAGCTGATAGGTTTTTCACAGTGGTGCTCAAAATAGAAACATTTAAGAAGACTTTATTCAGGTAAGATCTAAGGTTTGCAACTCCACATTCTCATAATTATTTATGATAACCAAATGTGAGTAAATAATTGGTTTAAAAATAGAAATTTATAAAAAGAAAGCACCTAAAAATAGATAAAATGAGGATTTAGTGTCATCGTGCACAACCCTGTGATAGACTGACATCCTGTCCAGGGTGTACTACCCCGTCTCACACCCTATGCCTGCTGCGATAGGCTCCACCCCCTTAATTGTAGTACATTGGTATAGAAAATGGATGCATGGATCATTTTTGCACTTTTAAAGGAGAACTCCAGTATTTTTTCCAACCTGGGCTCTATATTTGATATGATTTGGAGTTCAAATTCTTACAAGACAAAAACAACTTAAAATTGTTGGCATTCACTTTTTTGCAGTTGTGAATCTCGCGGCGTCTGGCAGTCCGTGACCCATGCAAGAGGTCGGTTTCTGCAGAGTTACGGTTCAGGGCACAGTGTAAACACATCTCGTGAAGTATGGACAAAAAGACAACATCGGGGCACAGCAGAGGTCCATCACAGGTGCTACACCTCCTCTAGATAACCCTCTCAACTTGAGAAAATGTGTCATCATCATAATCGCTCGTGAACTCACTGAATCAGCGCCATCCACATCCTCTCATTGTTTACATGTGCTGTGAGATGCCGGAACTCTGCTGGTGCTGCGGTGCATTCTGGGAAGCACAGGGGGATTATGGGAAACGTTAAAATGCTGAATACTGACTTATGGTGCGTACAGAAAGTATTCACATTCACAGTGCTTCACTTTTTCAATTTTGTTATGTTACAGCCTTATTCCAAAATGGACTAAATTATTATTTTTTCCCTCAAAGTTCTACTCACAACACCCCATAATGACAACATGAAAAGTTTTTTTTTTTAATCTTTGCAAATTGTATTAAAACAATAAAACACTAAGAAATCACATGTACATAAGTATTTATACCCTTTGTTCAGTACTTTGTTGATGCACCTTTGGCAGCAATTACCAGCCTCAAGTCTTCTTGAATATGATGCCACAAGCTTGGTGCACCTATCTTTGGGCAGTTTTGTCCCATTCCTCTTTGCAGCAACCTCTCAAGCTCTGTCAGGTTGGATGGGGAGCATTGGTGCACAGACATTTTCAGATCTCTCCAGAGATGTTCAGTTGGATTCAGGTCTGGGCTCTGGCTGGATCACTCAAGGACATTCACAGAGTTGTCCTGAAGACACTCCTTGATATGTTTGGCTCTGTGCTTAGGGTCATTGTCCTTCTGAAAGATGAACTTTCACCCCAGTCTGAGGTCAAGAGCGCTCTGGAGCAGGTTTTCATCCCAGGATGTCTCTGTACATTGCTGCCATTCATCTTTCTCTCATTCCTGACTAGTCTCCCAGTTCCTGATGCTGAAAAAACATCCCCCACAGCATGATGCTGCCACCACCATGCTTCACTGTAGGGATGGGTGCCCTAGTTTCCTCCAAAATGACGCCTGGCATTTCACACTAAAGAGTTCATTCTTTGTCTCATCAGACTAGAGAATTTTGTTTCTTATAGTCTGAGAGTCCTTCAGGTGCTTTTTAGCAAACTCCAGCCATGTGCTGTCAGTGCTGTAAAATACTTTTTGGATGCACTGTATACAGTATATGTGTGTATGCATGTATATATTTATGTGGCAGTCCTCCCTCAGTCCGCACCGAAAGTCTTGATTGTGCAGAATCTCACTTTCACTTAATGATGCTAACTTTACAATCACTGCAGAAACAAACAGATGTGGAAAGCAGCTGCCACACTGAAAACATCCACCAGCACGGACTTCACATCACCCTGTGGGTCAGCTGACAGAAGGTTCAGAGACGTCTCGTGAGTCGCACTGAGACAAACGTTTGACTTGTGGCAGAAGCTGTCATGGGACTTTACGGTGAACATATTAAATCCTGCTCCCAGCAGTTCGTAAATGTCATCCTGCGATGAAACTGACTGACTGGTTTTGCCACAGATGCAGAAGACATTTCAACTAAAAGAGACGGTGGCTCTCTTTACCGTTTCCTCTTTGTTGCAAGTGGCGGTGGACCACACAGACAGCCGAGGCAGATAGCTGCAGCGTATTAACGGACCACTTGATGCAGAGGGGGATTTGTGCAGTGGACCTTAGAGGCTGTTAGGGGTCTGGTGGCAGCCGTCAATATTGATGTCTGGAAACAGCTACACAGTGTGGTCCATGAGTAAGCGTATGGCACGTACCGATCATAAAAGTACGCGACACCCTGTCATTTCTCCAGCTCAATTTAGTGCAACAGATAATAGAATATTTACAGAGGAATCTTTCAAATGGTGAAACAAGCACAAAATTCAGCTCAAATACTCCTTAGGCATTACTTTTTTGAAAAAAACAACTGGCCACTTGACAGGTTGGGGTCAACTGAAGAATGACACAGGGGTCAAAATTAAAAGATGCTCCAATCATACTGAAAAATATACCACGGTAAAGCCATGGCAATCCCTCAGTGGCAATTGTCTCTAAATCAATTCCCAGACGGGATATCTGCATCCAGAGCCGCCTGTGCAGGGGTTTGTTTAATGTGGGAATGTTATCCATATCACCTTTTTGCTCCATTGTGGTTCTTTCAGTTTGTTTCTGTTTACTTTCACTTCGACAAATGACGCTCGATGTTGTTGTCGCCTTCTCCTGTGTGAGTTCCACCAATCAGCATCAAGCCCCACCCACCAGCATTTCAGGGCCTCTCAGAGGTCCATATCGCACAGCAGGGACGTCCATGACCGTGAAAAAGGTTCCCAGCGGAGACATGTGCAGAGGGGCCAGACACCCTAAAATGACCCGTAGGTTCTTGTGGTGGAAACAGAACTTACAGTCTGAAGAAATCCATGTTTCAATATGTTATGTAGTTCCTGAAACATGGGTATTAATGCATTTAAGACCTGTGAACTCTGATTTGATCTTGACCATTGACCTGTGATGTGAGAGGACGGTGCATCGAGTTCATCCACCAAGTCTGTCTGCATATTTCATGGAGCAGAAGATGGAAAAATCATCCATTTGGAGATGCAAGCCCCAAATTTGACACGATTTATTCCCACAGTAATATTTATCATATCTGGTTAATTGGCCACTTGAAAATTAAAAATGGCCACAGAAATGACCTATTGAAAAGTTCTTTTGCACGGAAATGCTCTTATTTGACAGATTAATATATTATTAATTTTAAATTCCATTTTGTTATATTTATTTTCTATTGTTTAAGTGTTTTTATTATTTATTTATTTATATTTTATCTTGTTGCTTATTGTGTTTGTTTTAGGGAAGGACCACAATGGAAATGAGTTGTATGACTTTTTTGTGTTATCCTTGAAATTCCAAGAATTTGTATTAGTCATATATTTTAACATGCTTTTATGGAGTTTCTAAATAAATCAAATTTAAATAAATCAAATCAAATTTATGGTGTTTATTATGTTTTATTTTGCTTAAGTGCCACATTAGAGTGAAGTTTATTACATTCAGTATTAATGGTTTCCTTCCAGCACATTTGAAAGTGTTCATCTGTTGAAACTGCTGCATGTCGGCCTGTTAAAACGTGTTCAGTGCTGAATTATTTTTAATATCTGCAGTCAGTGTGGTCAAATGGCAATTTGTACCACTGAGACTGTCATACTGTTGTTGGAACATGAAAAATTTAATCCAGCATGCCTGAAAACTTAAAATCTGACACCGAGATCATACAAATGAAATAAGTAATGACATTTTTGTGAGGAAATAAAAGTTTGGGGTCGATTTTGCTGCCATCTTGCAATTAGACACCATCTTGGATGCTGTAAAACAGACTTGTTGTGATGAATAACGTACAATTTGCCGTGATAATACACAAATCAATGAAGTAGGAGCATTTTTATACAGAAAGTAATTTTTGGAAGGCCATTTCAAGATGGTGGCCATTTTCCAAGATGGCTACCATGTTGAATTTCTAAGCGACCAGTCAACCAGAATTGGCAAGTACTACCTTGGGAATCATCACGCCAATTTAGCTGTAATGTTGATGCTATCTATGCCACTGTTTGAGAACATCGGCTCGGACAGCACATGATGGTTGAGGAGTTGCCGTACAAGCCGCTGGTTTGCTCACTGTGGTTCAGAATTTTCAAAGACACTTCAGGGATCAACCCCAGCCCAGTCTCACCCTTTTTTTGTGCCCCCGTCATGAAATCAGTCACATTTTCATGACATGTTTTTTCTTTATTTTACTATTTCTAATCCTCCCCTTCTCCTAACTCTAACCATAATCCCCCCAGACCCCCCCATGTCACCCCTCGTTTCTTGCACCACGTCACAAAATGAATTTGTGCCCATCATGAAAACAAGTTGGTGTTTTACCTGAACTTTGATCAAGATGTCATATTTTAAGAACTTGTTTACAGTCATATTGCAACATGTCATCTTTGTTTTGGAGATAAAAAGCTGCCCCCCCCCCCCACTCCATTGGGGTTCTGTTTGGGGTCCCACTAAATCATTTGCTGACAGACGCGTGTTTCCCTGTCACTGTGCCTTCAACCTCTCCTCCTTCGCCTCCTCTTTGCTCACCTCAGCCCTCCTCATTGTCCCAGGATGCGCTGCGGTAGGTCATCCAGGTAAATGGCGAGGGCGGCACAGGGGCACACGGGGTGAAAGGAGAGACTTTTATTATCACCGTTGTTTCAAGCTGACTGATTCGCCCCGTTGCCGACTGCTCAAATGTCGTGTCTTTTCAACACACCTGAGCTCTCGCTCTCCTCACCGCCACCCTGCACTCGAACCTCAGCACCGCAAATCCCTCCTTACCCCTCCCACACACAGAGCTACTCTGCCCCCCCCATGCTCCTCTCCTGTTTCTACCATCTCCCCTTTGAGTGGGATCCCACTGCGCTTGGAGAGCGGAGGACGGGGAGGACGGGGAGCGGGAGAAAAGGAGGCGGAGGAGGCACGGCAGGCCTCTGGCTGTAAGGGAGAGTGCACCTGGATGGGCAAGCTTCCTGGACACGCTGTGAGGACCTATTGTCCTACATGTCAGCGGCCCCTCTCTTTTAATGGGACCCGTATATCATCGTTCTGATTATGGCAGATGACTGGGGACTGCAAGGAGAACGGGGGTGGAGATGGGAGATCTCAAAAAGATGTGAGAATGAGAAAGAAAGACAGAGTGTACTGGCCAGAGAGGTGGGATAAAGCCAAGGTTGGCGAACAGAGGCTTAAAAATGCAAGGACCCCAAAATCCCCCATCGACTGAAACCTTAGCACTTTATGGCATTGTGTGTTGCCGTGGGGATTTTCTTGTTAATGGACTCTCTTCCTCTGTCTATGGCTCCCTCTCTCCATTCACTCACTGTATTCTTTCACTGAGAAACTTTTTTCCCTCAATCGTTTGGTTTATGACTTGTTTTCTTTTCAGAAGTTGGAAAAATGGAGTCCAGGCACCTGTTCTCTTGGACCAGACCAGAAGCCATTAGTACATTTTATGAAGGAAAAACCAGGAGACCGCTGCAGGAAGCACTTCTTTTCAACATTTTCAATTATAGTGGGCAAAAAGCTGTTCAATTCATTTAATTTATATAGCATCAATCACAAACAAAGCTGTCTCAATGCGCTTCACACACCTCACCAACACCTACAGCAAGCACACAGGTGACAGTGGTAAGGAAAAAAAATCACTCTGATGATTATAGGAAGAAACCTAAAGCAGACCATGCAGACTCAGAGGGGTGACCTACTGCTTAGACCCTTCTAAAAGTTACACCGTTTTTACAAAGTTTTACAAAACAAAAGAAACAGAAAACAAAATCAAAACAACATAACAAAAGAAGATGCATTTGATGAGAAGTCCACACAGGTGTGTGGACTTCTCATCAAATGGCATGGGTCATCCAGCATTCCCCATGCCATCAGTGGGCCTGTTCCTGTTGCAGAGTCCATTCCGAATGCAGACTGCTGTGTGTGGCACCAATTTCAATTATATTTAATTCAATTTATTTCATTTATATAGCGCCAATTCACAACCAAGTTGTCTGAAGGCGCTTCACACAAGTAAGGTCTAACCTTACCAACCCCCAGAGCAAGCACACAGGCGACAGTGGTAAGGAAAAACTCCCTCTGATGATTGAGGAAGAAACCTCAAGCAGACCAGACTCAAAGGGGTGACCCTCTGTTTGGGCCATGCTACAGACACAATTAACAATACGAATATACAGGAAATTTTGGGAGTCCATGCTGGTGCACAGGGCGGGAGGCAGAAGAAGACACCACTCCCATCTCTAGATGGAGCCGTACCTTAAACAGAGGGAAAAAACAGAATCAGGCAGCAGAAAGACAACAAATAAAATATAACTGTTAGCTTCAGGCATGGCATCTCATGGTCAGTCCAGCACCCTGCTGTCTGTAGCCTTCAATCCTGCAATCCTATGCAACATTAGCCGGACCTCGGACAGAGGAAAGTTAGTTGGCTCGAGAAACTACCCTTAAGGTATAATTCATCAGCATTAAATCAACAGGAAAGCAGAGAAAAGGTGATCGCATCTGCTTAAAGCACAACCTGTCTATTCGACCCTATACCAACAAAACTGTTTAAGAATAAGAATAACTTTATTAATCCCGAAGGAAATTGTTTTGCTGGAATGGCGAAACAGTAAACAGCAAACATCTGGATCTGTGGCCCACCGGGCAGCGCAGTGGCTTAGTGTTTAGCACTGTTGCCTCACAGCAAGAAGGTCATGTGATTGATTCCCACCTGTGGCCTTTCTGTGTGGAGTTTGCATGTTCTCGCCGTGTTTGCGTGGGTTCCCTCTGGGGACTCCAGCTTCCTCTCACATCTAAAGACATGCAGGTTAGGGGGATTGGAAACATCATAATTGTCCAGGTCTCCCTTGTAAAAGAGACCTTGATCTCAATGGGACTAACCTGGTTAAATCAAGATTAAATTCAATAAAATTGTTTTGGAAATTATTAATCTCTCATTAACTTCTGGATTTGTTACCATTACTTAAGAAACCTAATCTTGACCCTAGTGTATTGAAAAACTATAGGACGATATCAAATCTATCATTTTCTTCTAAAATTCTTGAAAAAGTGGTTTCACAGCAGCTCATGGACCACTGTACTGAGAATAATCTTTTTCAGAAAATATCATTCCACAGAGATGGCTCTTACTAAAGTGATGAATGATCTTGTGCTTGTAATGGATTTGGACACCACTACAGTTCTGGTGCTGTTAGATCTTAGTGCTGCATTTGATACCATGGATCATCATATTCTATTCGATAGGCTGGAGAATCATTTTGGGATCACTGGGAATGTCCTTGCATGGTTGACATCATACTTGACCAGTTGTTCTCACTGTCTTTTGTACAGTAACACTACCTCTAACCTTAGTGACATGAAATTTGTGGTTCCACAGGGGTCCGTCTTAGGCCCCCTGCTTTTCTCCCTTTATGTCGCACCCCTTGGCCACATACTGCGATGTTTTGGGATTACCTATCATTGCTATGCTGATGACACTCAGTTGTACATGCCGATAACTGCTGGTAATCTCATAAACATAAAGTCCTTAGAGGATTGCCTTGCATCAGTGAAAAGCTGAATGTCCAGCAATCAGTTTGACTAACTAACATTTAACCTAAGCTCATACATTACACCGACAAAGTGAGGAACCTCGGAGTGATTTTTGATCCCACGTTGTCCTTTGACCTCCACGTTAGCGATATTACAAAGACTGCTTCCTTCAACCTGTGAAATACAGTGAATATTCATCCCATCCTGTCTATGGCTGATGCTGAGACCCTGATTCATGCATTTGTTTCTTCAAAATTGGACAACTGCAATGTTTTATTTTCTGGTTTACTGCAGTCCAGCATTAGGGGTCTCCAATTGGTTCAAAATACTGCTGCCACAATCTTGAAAGTTCAATCACATTACACCCATTTTGGTATCTCTTTACTGGCTTCCTGTCCCTGTGAGGTCAGATTTTGAAGTTCTGCTATTAACCTATGAAATTATTCACAGGCTAGCACCTCCCTACTTAGCTGACCTAATAGATAGATAGATATTTATTGATCTCACAATAGAGAAATTATGTTTACACTCCAGTAACCTCAGACAGCAATTAGTCCACAATTATTACTTGTTTACCGTAATAATGACACACATCAGAATTAAAGGCAACACATACACATTTGACATTGTTTATGTGCACTAAGTTTGAAGAAGTCCGTTATCCGAATTGAGGCAAGTGGGTGAAGGCCACGCAGCAACCCTGAGATGTGCCGCCAACATCAGCTTGGGGGGGGGGTGCTTGCAGCTCAAACTGCACCGCCCCCGCCAAAGGGAAAAAAGTCTGTGGGCCACAGAGCCTTCCCTCATCGTACATGTGTTTTGGGATGATCTCCCTATGGATATAAAACAGTCTGATTATGTAGAGACTTTCAAGTCCAGACTTAAGAAGCATCTATTCTCCCTCTTGTATGGCTAGCAGACTGGCATAGTATGGTACTATGACTCTTATCCTTTTTAAATTCATTTATTAGCAGTGAAACAGATCTGAGCTTCACTTCATCTACACTCAACAAAAATATAAACGCAACACTTTTGGTTTTGCTCCCATTTTGTATGAGATGAACTCAAAGATCTAAAACTTTTTCAACATACACAATATCACCATTTCCCTCAAATATTGTTCACAAACCAGTCTAAATCTGTGATAGTGAGCACTTCTCCTTTGCTGAGATAATCCATCCCACCTCAGAGGTGTGCCATATCAAGATGCTGATTAGACACCATGATTAGTGCACCGGTGTGCCTTAGACTGTCCACAATAAAAGGCCACTCTGAAAGGTGCAGTTTTATCACACAGCACAATGCCACAGATGTTGCAAGATTTGAGGGAGCGTGCAATTGGCATGCTGACAGCAGGAATGTCAACCAGAGCTGTTGCTTGTGTATTGAATGTTCATTTCTCTACCATAAGCCGTCTCCAAAGGCGTTTCAGAGAATTTGGCAGTACATCCAACCAGCCTCACAACCGCAGACCACGTGCAACCACACCAGCCCAGGACCTCCACATCCAGCATGTTCACCTCCAAGATCGTCTGAGACCAGCCACTCGGACAGCTGCTGAAACAATCGGTTTGCATAACCAAAGAATTTCTGCACAAACTGTGAGAAACCGTCTCAGGGAAGCTCATCTGCATGCTCGTCGTCCTCATCGGGGTCTCGACCTGACTCCAGTTCGTCGTCGTAACCGACTTGAGTGGGCAAATGCTCACATTCGCTGGCGTTTGGCACGTTGGAGAAGTGTTCTCTTCACGGATGAATCCCGGTTCACACTGTTCAGGGCAGATGGCAGATAGCATGTGTGGCATTGTGTGGGTGAGCGGTTTTCTGATGTCAATGTTGTGGATCGAGTGGCCCATGGTGGCGGTGGGGTTATGGTATGGGCAGGCATCTGTTATGGACGAAGAACACAGGTGCATTTTATTGATGGCATTTTGAATGCACAGAGATACCGTGACGAGATCCTGAGGCCCATTGTTGTGCCATACATCCAAGAACATCACCTCATGTTGCAGCAGGATAATGCATGGCCCCATGTTGCAAGGATCTGTACACAATTCTTGGAAGCTGAAAATGTCCCAGTTCTTGCATGGCCGGCATACTCACCGGACATGTCACCCATTGAGCATGTTTGGGATGCTCTGGACCGGCGTATACGACAGCGTGTACCAGTTCCTGCCAATATCCAGCAACTTCGCACAGCCATTGAAGAGGAGTGGACCAACATTCCACAGGCCACAATTGACAACCTGATCAACTCTATGCGAAGGAGATGTGTTGCACTGCATGAGGCAGATGGTGGTCACACCAGATACTGACTGGTATCCCCCCCAATAAAACAAAACTGCACCTTTCAGAGTGGCCTTTTATTGTGGACAGTCTAAGGCACACCGGTGCACTAATCATGGTGTCTAATCAGCATCTTGATATGGCACACCTGTGAGGTGGGATGGATTATCTCAGCAAAGGAGAAGTGCTCACTATCACAGATTTAGTCTGGTTTGTGAACAATATTTGAGGGAAATGGTGATATTGTGTATGTGGAAAAAGTTTTAGATCTTTGAGTTCATCTCATACAAAACGGGAGCAAAACCAAAAGTGTTGCATTTATATTTTTGTTGAGTGTAAATTCTGGGTCTATTAGTGAAGCTTAGGGTTAGCAGCCGGTGATCACCTTAGTAATTTCTCTGATTTTCTGTTGATTTACTGCTGATGAATTTTACCTTCAGTGTGGTTTTTCCAGCCGACTGATTCTACTCCTTTTCTCTCTGTCCGAGGTACGGATGGCATTGCACGGGATTGATGGCTGTGGATCATGGGATGCTGTCCTGAGTGTGAGATACCGTGCCATGAAGCTGATGCAGCATACTGCAGTCTGCCTTTGGAATACATGTCATGGTGACAGGAACACTGATGGCATGATGACTGAGCACAGGCCCTGCACCCAAGGGTACTGGATGAGACACCCTGCCTGTGATGTAAATGCTTGAGTTGTCATCTCAACAAGTGCACATATTTTTTTCATGTTGTTTGATTTCCTGTTTTCTGTTTCTTCAGCTTTGTAAAAACTTTGTAAAAGCCTTGTAACTGTTAGAATGGGATAAGCAGTGGGTCACCCCTCTGAGTGTGGTCTGCTTGAGGTTTCTTCTTCAAATCGATCTGAGGGAGTTTTTCCTTACCACTGTCACCTGTGTAAACGTCCATTTTCCCACAGTGATGACCTGCGTTGGATGTTATGTGTTTGGGTGTGGTAACATTTATTTGTTTTTGGAATTTTAAAAAATTAATTACTCCTCATGCAAATGTGGTCGGCTTCATCTTTTCCCTCCTCGAGTTTAATCTACGAAATTTCTATTTTGCACGTAACACAACACCGGTCATCACCAAATAAACCAGGCAAACTTACAAAGCATTTTCCTGACTTTGTTACAATAGAAAAACATTTGAGTGTGTGTGTGTTTGTTGCTGTGCACGTGCTCATTTCCCAGAGCTGATTAGCTGACAGCAGCCGTACATCACACGCTGACCTGTGAGACAAATATTTACACAATTACACTCACAGACTAATGGAAGAACACGGCCATGTTCATTATTTTTGAAGCATTTAGTTCTTCTATCCTGTTATTCAACCATTAACCAAATGTACTAGATTTGTTGAAGGTTTGACACGTTAAGCTAAACGGCCATTTGGAGAAGGCAGGCCTCTGCCATGGAATGCTGATGCTTCATCTCGCTATGTTGGGGAGGTGATGGTTAAGTGGTTAAGCATTGAGACCAGAGGATCCTCGGTTCAAATCCCAGCCTGACCGGAAAAACATTAAGGGCGCTTGGGCAAGGTCCTTAATCACCAAGTTGCTCCCAGTGTGCAGTGAGCATCTTGCATGGCAGCACCCTGACATTGGTGTGTGAGTGTGTCTGTGTGAGGGTGATTCTTTAACTACTGGCACTATTGGCCTTGTAAATGTAATTTCCACCACACCATTGCCTTACAATATAAAGTGCCTTGGGGCAACTGTTTGTTGTGATTTGGCGCTATATACATGTGCTCTGATGTCACATTCATTTTTATCATTGAAGATCAAAAGTCTGGGTGTGGGACAAGCACACAACGGCAATATTTGCATATAATGATGCTGAAAAAAGGTGAAAAAGTCATCATAGACTACTAGAACAAACTTCTTAGCACACTTTCATTGTAAAGATAACTATAAAAGTGTGACATTTCCCCTTTTTTCTGTTTTTCATACAATATGATCAAAGGACATAATAAGTGCCCGTAGTCTAAGAATCACCCGTAAATGGGCGTAAAGGCAGTGCGCTGCGGTGGTTTGAATCATATTTGTCTAATAGATTACAATTTGTTCATGTACATGGGGAATCTTCTTCACAGACTAGGGTTAATTATGGAGTTCCACAAGGTTCTGTGCTAGGACCAATTTTATTCACTTTATACATGCTTCCCTTAGGTAGTATTATTAGACGGTATTGCTTAAATTTTCATTGTTACGCAGATGATACCCAGCTTTATCTATCCATGAAGATAGAGGACACACACCAATTAGCTAAACTGCAGGATTTTCTTACAGACATAAAGACATGGATGACCTCTAATTTCCTGCTTTTAAACTCAGATAAAACTGAAGTTATTGTACTTGGCCCACAAATCTTAGAAACATGGTGTCTAACCACATCCTTACTCTGGATGGCATTGCCCTGGCCTCTAGTAATACTGTGAGAAATCTTGGAGTCATTTTTGATCAGGATATGTCATTCAAAGCGCATATTAAACAAATATGTAGGACTGCTTTTTTGCATTTACGCAATATCTCTAAAATCAGAAAGGTCTTGTCTCAGAGTGATGCTGAAAACTAATTCATGCATTTATTTCCTCTAGGCTGGACTATTGTAATTCATTATTATCAGGTTGTCCTAAAAGTTCCCTAAAAAGCCTTCAGTTAATTCAAAATGCTGCAGCTAGAGTACTGACGGGGACTAGAAGGAGAGAGCATATCTCACCCATATTGGCCTCTCTTCATTGGCTTCCTGTTAATTCTAGAATACAATTTAAAATTCTTCTTCTTACTTATAAGGTTTTGAATAATCAGGTCCCATCTTATCTTAGGGACCTCGTAGTACCATATCACCCCAATAGAGCGCTTCGCTCTCAAACTGCAGGCTTACTTGTAGTTCCTAGGGTTTGTAAGAGTAGAATGGGAGGCAGAGCCTTCAGCTTTCAGGCTCCTCTCCTGTGGAACCAGCTCCCAATTCAGATCAGGGAGACAGACACCCTCTCTACTTTTAAGATTAGGCTTAAAACTTTCCTTTTTGCTAAAGCTTATAGTTAGGGCTGGATCGGGTGACCCTGAACCATCCCTTAGTTATGCTGCTATAGACATAGACTGCTGGGGGGTTCCCATGATGCACTGTTTCTTTCTCTTTTTGCTCTGTATGCACCACTCTGCATTTAATCATTAGTGATCGATCTCTGCTCCCCTCCACAGCATGTCTTTTTCCTGGTTCTCTCCCTCAGCCCCAACCAGTCCCAGCAGAAGACTGCCCCTCCCTGAGCCTGGTTCTGCTGGAGGTTTCTTCCTGTTAAAAGGGAGTTTTTCCTTCCCACTGTAGCCAAGTGCTTGCTCACAGGGGGTCGTTTTGACCGTTGGGGTTTTACATAATTATTGTATGGCCTTGCCTTACAATATAAAGCGCCTTGGGGCAACTGTTTGTTGTGATTTGGCGCTATATAAAAAAAAATTGATTGATTGATTGATTGAATGGCTGAATGTGAGGCATCACTGGAAAGCGATTTGAGCTTCGGATTTAGGTGGAAAAGTGCAATATAAACACATTCCATTTAACATATGATAAATATTAATGAATAAAAAATAAACAATAATAATAATGGCTTAGTGGTGAGCACTGTCACCTCACAGCAAGAAGGCTGTGGGATAAATTCCCACATGTGGCATTTCTGTGTGGAGTTTGTTCTCCCTGTGTTCCTGTGGGTTCCCTCTGGGTGTGTGTGTGTGTGTGTGTGTGTTTGTTTGTTTGTTTGTTTGACTTTCTATATGTAGCCTTTGACAGACCGGCGTCCTGTCCATGGTTTACCCCACCTTACATACGATGACTGCCTGGATGAGCTCACTGTGATCACTCACATTGTTGCTGCGATCAGTCACATTGTTGCTGTGATCACTCACATTGTTGCTGTGATCAGTCACGTTGTTGCTGTGATCAGTCACATTGTTGCTGTGATCATTCACATTGTTGCTGTGATCAGTCACGTTGTTGCTGTGATCAGTCACATTGTTGCTGTGATCAGTCACGTTGTTGCTGTGATCAGTCACATTGTTGCTGTGATCAGTCACATTGTTGCTGTGATCAGTCACGTTGTTGCTGTGATCAGTCACATTGTTGCTGTGATCATTCACATTGTTGCTGTGATCAGTCACGTTGTTGCTGTGATCACTCACATTGTTGCTGCGATCAGTCACATTGTTGCTGTGATCACTCACATTGTTGCTGTGATCAGTCACGTTGTTGCTGTGATCAGTCACATTGTTGCTGTGATCACTCACATTGTTGCTGTGATCAGTCACGTTGTTGCTGTGATCAGTCACATTGTTGCTGTGATCATTCACATTGTTGCTGCGATAAGTCACATTGATTACGTTTACATGCAGCCAATAACCCTTTCATAACCCTTTCATAACCGGAATATTAGCAATAACCCGGTTGCGCACGGCCATGTAAACACCCGCAAAACCCGAATGTGGTCATATTCTGGTTTTTAAAAACCCAAATATGACCCCTGGGTTACTCCTTTTCTAACCCGAATATCAGTTCATATAAACACGCATCGGAATATCCCCATAGAAAGGAACATTATTTTGTGTTCTGCGCATGTCCTATCCACAAGGAATCTTGGTCTTTTGAGTACGGCAATTACTTGTATGCGGCACACACAACCCACCGGACACCACAGAAGCAGAGGTAAACAAGCATGCGGAAATCCAGACGCAGCAGCACAGCACCACACTTTTGGAGTGAGGAGAAACCAAGTACTTCATTAGTATCGTGAAAGACATGAATATAATGTCTTTTGTTGATGGTAGAAAGTACAGAGATAGCGACATTTACAAGAAGGTGGCCGAAAAGTTATGCGAAGCAGGATTTGCACGAACGCCAGACTAACTCAAGCACTGGTGGAAGACGTGCGTCGCTGTTTAGATGGGGATATTCCAAATGATACCAATGACCATGTATACAGGAGTAACTCTGTCTGCTTAAGCATGTTAATGGGTTATTCCTAATGATTCAGAAACCGGAATCTTGACCTTATCCCGAATATTAACGGCATGTAAACATAGCCACTGTTGCTGTGCTCAGTCACATTGCTGCTGTGCTCAAGCACGTTGTTGCTATGATCCGTCACGCTGCTGTGATCAGTCACATTGTTGCTGTCATCAGTCCAACCCTGTCTCACAGCAAGTCATGATTCAGGAGCGCAAAATATACATTCATGTGTAAATTTCTCCACTGTGAGATCAGTAAAGTCTTATCTTAATCTATTGGTTCATGATATTGTGACGAAAAGTGCCTCATTTTCATCACAGCAGCACAAATTCATTCTCTTTCATTCCATGATGGCTGCACAAAACAAAAAGTGAAGCGGGGGGGTCGGGGTGGTTATGGTTAGGGTTGGGGATAGGAGTCGGGTTAGTAATAGTGAGTTAAAACAAATCCGTCATGAAAATTTGACTTATTTCATGCCGGGACCACGAAAAAAAATGTGAGACTGGACTAATCAGTCACATTGTTGTTATGCTCATTCACGCTGTTGCTATGATCGGGCACATTGTTGCTATGATCAGTCACGTTGTTGCTGTGATCAGTCATCATTGTTGCTGTGATCAGTCACGTTGCTGCTGTGATCAGTCACGTTGCTGCTGTGCTCAGTCACATTGTTGCTGTGCTCAGTCACATTGTTGCTGTGATCAGGCACATTGTTGCTATGATCAGTCACGTTGTTGCTGTGATCAGTCACATTGTTGCTGTGCTCAGTCACATTGTTGCTATGATCAGTCATGTTGTTGCTGTGATCAGTCACATTGTTGCTGTGATCAGTCACATTGCTGCTGTGATCAGTCACGTTGTTGCTGTGATCAGTCACATTGTTGTGCTCACTCACGCTGTTGCTATGATCAGTCACATTGTTGCTATGATCAGTCACGTTGTTGCTGTGATCAGTCATCATTGTTGCTATGATCAGTCACGTTGTTGCTGTGATCAGTCACGTTGTTACTGTGATCAGTCACGTTGCTGTGACCAGTCACATTGTTGCTCTGATCAGTCACGTTGTTGCTCTGATCAGTCACATTGTTGCTGTGCTCAGTCACATTGTTGCTATGATCAGTCACATTGTTGCTATGATCAGTGACATTGTTGCTGTGCTCAGTCACATTGTTGCTGTGCTCAGTAACGTTGCTGCTGTGATCAGTCATATTGTTGCTATGATCAGTCACGTTGTTGCTATGATCAGTCACGTTGTTGCTGTGCTCAGTCATGTTGTTGCTATGATCAGTCACTGTTGCTATGATCAGTCACATTGCTGTTGTGATCAGTCACGTTGCTGCTGTGATCAGTCACATTGTTGCTATGATCAGTCACGTTGTTGCTGTGCTCAGTCATGTTGCTGCTGTGATCAGTCACATTGTTGCTATGATCAGTCACATTGCTGTGATCAGTCAGGTTGTTGCTATGATCAGTCATGTTGTTGCTATGATCAGTCACATTGCTGTGATCAGTCACGTTGTTGCTGTGATCAGTCACGTTGTTGCTCTGATCAGTCACATTGCTGTGATCTGGGTAACTGACTTGGCTAAATTGAGTCATAAGTCTTCAAACATATGGAGGGCGGGTCTTCAGAGGGCAATTATCTAAATGTAATAATGATCAGACTGTTCTGTTTAATTTCCCAAAACAGACAAACATTCCATTAATGGAGTTTTCGGCCAAATCCTGGAAGAAGTGATTCATCCTTTGACGTTGCGTCCAGGATGCTGCTGTGTAAATACGCTCCATTTCTTTACCGTTTACATATCGGAAGGTATGTCTGAAAGAGTTTGAGGTTTATGACTTTGCTCTTGAGATGGAAATTAAATTAATTTTCTTTACATTTCGTTAAACATTTGGCCGACTTTAAAACTAACAGTGAAACACCTATATCATGTTGTGCTTTTTATTTTTCCAAGAAATAATACGAGGTGGGAGATTTACTGACTGCGAGTGCATGTCAGAGGACTTCCTCTTTGGATGGAAGACGCCGTGTCGGGGTCGGGAATAAACCTCTAATCCCTCTATGTCGCTTGAATGGAGTCATTCTGCAAACACTGCGTCAGTGTCCGCACCGCCCGCCGCGTCAGAGGACAAGCAGTTAATGTGTCAGTAATTGGACAAGCCGTATATTTTGGGGAGGGGAAAGGTCTTTCTACAAACACCCAGCCACAGGCTCAGGGTGCTCCTGCAGCACGGATCAGACTGTGAAAACAAATAAACAAACAAACACACAAACAGAATGTAAAGGAGGCGGGAACAGCAGCTCTATTCTGCTGCTGCTTGGCGGCTCTCTTGAGTTCTGCAGAATTGAGTGCGAGCTGCGGATGACATCACGGGTACACACGACTCGTAAAGTGGCCCTCAGTTTGTGCATCTACGGGCCGGGTGCCAGAGCCAGGGTGCGGGCGAGGGCGGTCATTAGTGAGGTTTTATTGGAGTGCTGGGGAGGAGCCACTGGTACGTGGGTGCACAGGAAAACAGGATTCAGACGGGCTGGAGTGCAGCTTTCTGATTGCTCCCAGACATGGGGGGAGACGTGTGCCTGTTAGAAATTGTTGTGCACATTACATACATGTGCTTGAAGCTAAGCAGGCGCTCGCAGTCGGGACCAGCGGCAAAACCAATTGTATATGTGTGTATGTGTGGAATGGGCGGGACACAAAGTTTAGTGATTGTGTGATACCAGATTCTACAGTTCTGTGTGGACTTGATACTGATCAATTCTGAAAACAGAACCTTTTTTCTTCTTGACCAACACACAACTATTTCACCATCTTGAAGCCAAACTGATTGTCTCCAAACTGTCTGAATTGAATATTTCTGACCTTTCAAGGTCAAATGTCATGAGGCCAATAGAAAGATCGTATGACTTAATTCAAGCATGCAATCATAACCCTCGTGGTGAGGAAGACTGCCTCTTGATCGATTCCTGGACGGAATGGTGGACACGGAGAAAATCTACATCCAGGGTCAATGTGGACACTTGTGCTTGGCTTTGTTTAAGGTTGGAATGACGTTGGACACCAACAAACATGGTTCTTGAGAGATCCCTTACTTGGTCCGAAGCAGGAAAATCCTAGATGATCGGGGTCTGAAGACCTTCTGTAGCCTTCATCCACCTTCACAGCCATTGGGATGTAAGACCTTCTTGGTTACCATAGTGGCCACGAGGCACACAAGGTTCCCATCGTGCTTCACCCCAATAAGGAATCCCCTACTTGATTTGTAACCCAGGTGTCACAATGTTGACAAAGGGTTGGATTTTAACACAGAGTATTCATCATAGCTGTATCTGTAACAATTCTGCAGAGTACTTACACTGATCAGTACTGGGCCGAAATTTTGGCATTGCCTTATGAATTGGCCTTTTAACTGATTTTTCTCGATAATTCCAACTGTGAAATATAAATGCATGAATCGCTATTGTAGAGCTTGGGCTAGGCTAGTTAGCTTGAAAGCCAATGCAGTTTTTGCATTATTTATATATTGCATTATTTATATAAGTGCCTGACTCCGTGGTATAACCCACAAACCCGCAGCTTAAAGCAGATAACTCGTAAGCTGGAGAGGAAATGGAGTCTCACTAATTTAGAAGATCTTCATTTAGCCTGGAAAAAGAGTCTGTTGCTCTATAAAAAAGCCCTCCGTAAAGCTAGGACATCTTACTATTCATCACTAATTGAAGAAAATAAGAACCCCATGTTTCTTTTCAGCACTGTAGCCAGGCTGACAAAGAGTCAGAGCTCTATTTAGCCGAGTTTTCCTTTAACTTTAACTAGTAATGACTTCATGACTTTCTTTGCAAATAAAATTTTAACTATTAGAGAAAAAATTATTCATAACCATCCCAAAGACATATCTTTATGTTCGACTGCTTTCAGTAATGCTGGTATTGTTGTGTGGGCCGCTGAAGAGGAGGTACTGCTGGCCCACCACCACCAGAGGGCGCCCTGCTTGGAGTGCGGGCTCCAAGCACGAGAGGGCGCTAGACCCAGAAGAAGTGACAGCTGTCACTCATCCTCTGCACCAGCTGTCACTCATTCATCATCACCACCATAAAAGCCGGACTGCAACTCCACCTCCCCGCCGAGAAATTGACTACCATTACCAAGGTAATTTCTCTGCTGAATTTAAACTGTGACTTACGTCTGATCTGTTTGCAGCCGTTGTCCTGTGGTGCCCTTTCAGCTGGGTTGGCGGTCAGTGAGAGAAGCGACGTCTTCGCCTCTCACTCCATCCAGATAAGTGGTAACAGGAGCTGCTAGTGTGTTCCTAGTTTGGAGGTGGAGGTGCTCCCTCCTAACTGTGTTTGGACTAAGAATTACTGAGTGTGCGGACTCACACTCACTCATCATATTTCTGCTTTCTGCCAGCAGTACCAGGGTCGACAGCCGAAGACAGAGGCCACCTGGGGACTCGGGATTTGGCGGCTCCAGTGTTCTTGACCGTTGGTGGTGGAAGCCGTGTGGGACGCGGCTTCTCTCTCGTCGGGGGTCTTCTATCTTCGAGCCTGTCCACACGTCACCTGGTGTTAAATTGACTGTGCAAATTACTGTACGTTTCGTTGTGTATGATCACAACATTAAATTGTTACCTTTTTGGCTTATTCATTGTCCGTTCATTTGCGCCCCCTGTTGTGGGTCCGTGCTACGACACCTTCCCAACAGGTATTTGGTTAGACTCTTTCTCTCCGATTGTTCTGTCTGAGTTACTTTCATTAGACAATTCCTCCAAACCATTAACATGTCTATTAGACCCCATTCCTACCAGGCTGCTCAAGGAAGCCCTACTATTAATTAATGCTTCGATCTTAAATATGATCAATCTATCTTTATTAGTTGGCTATGTACCACAGGCTTTTAACGTGGCAGTAATTAAACCATTACTTAAAAAGCCATCACTTGACGCAGCTATCTTAGCTAATTATAGGCCAATCTCCAAACTTCCTTTTCTCTCAAAAATTCTTGAAAGGGTAGCTGTAAAACAGCTAACTGATCATCTGCAGAGGAATGGTCTATTTGAAGAGTTTCAGTCAGGTTCCAGAATTCATCATAGTACAGAAACAGCATTAGTGAAGGTTACAAATGATCTTCTTATGGCCTCAGACAGTGGACTCATCTCTGTGCTTGTACTGTTAGACCTCAGTGCAGCTTTTGATACTGTTGACCATAAAATTTTATTACAGAGATTAGAGCATGCTATAGGTATTAAAGGCACTGCGCTGCAGTGGTTTGAATCATATCTATCTAATAGATTACAATTTGTTCATGTAAATGGGGAGTCTTCTTCACAGACTAAGGTTAATTATGGAGTTCCATAAGGTTCTGTGCTAGGACAGATTTTATTCACTTTATATATGCTTCCCTTAGGCAGTATTATTAGAAAGCATTGCTTAAATTTTCATTGTTACACAGATGATACCCAGCTTTATCTATCCATGAAGCCAGAGGACACACACCAATTAGTTAGTCAGACATAAAGACATGGATGACCTCTAATTTCCTGCTTTTAAATTCAGATAAAACTGAAGTTATTGTACTTGGCCCCACAAATCTTAGAAACATGGTGTCTAACCAGATTCTTACTCTGGATGGGATTACCCTGACCTCCAGTAATACTGTGAGAAATCTTGGAGTCATTTTTGATCAGGATATGTCCTTCAATGCGCATATTAACCAAATATGTAGGACTGCTTTCTTGCATTTGCGCAATATCTCTAAAATTAGAAAGGTCTTGTCTCAGAGTGATGCTGAAAAGCTAATTCATGCATTTATTTCCTCTAGGCTGGACTATTGTAATTCATTATTATCAGGTTGTCCTAAAAGTCCCCTGAAAAGCCTTCAGTTAATTCAAAATGCTGCATAGAGTACTGACAGGGACTAGAAGGAGAGAGCATATTTCACCCATATTGGCCTCTCTTCATTGGCTCCCTGTTAATTCCAGAATAGAATTTAAAATTCTTCTTCTTACTTATAAGGTTTTGAATAATCAGGTCCCATCTTATCTTAGGGACCTCATAGTACCATATCACCCCAATAGAGCACTTCGCTGTCAGACTACAGGCTTACTTGTAGTTCCTAGGGTTTATAAGAGTAGAATAGGATGCAGAGCCTTCAGCTTTCAGGCTCCTCTCCTGTGGAACCAGCTCCCAATTCAGATCATGGAGACAGACACCCTCTCTACTTTTAAGATTAAGCTTAAAACTTTCCTTTTTGAAAAAGCTTATAGTTAGGGCTGGATCAGGTGACCCTGAACCATCCCTTAGTTATGCTGCTATAGACTTAGACTGCTGGGGGGTTTCCCATGATGCACCCAGTGTTTCTTTTTATTCACCTCTTTTTGCTCTATGCACCACTCTGCTTTTAATCATTAGTGATTGATCTCTGCTCTCTTCCACAGCATGTCTTTTTCCTGATTCTCTCCCCTCAGCCCCAACCAGTCCCAGCAGAAGACTGCCCCTCCCTGAGCCTGGTTCTGCTGGAGGTTTCTTCCTGTTAAAAGGGAGTTTTCCCTCCCACTGTCGCCAAGTGCTTGCTCATAGGGGGTCGTTTTCTGTAATTGGGTGATTCTTAGACTACGGGCACTTATGTCCTTTGATCATATTGTATGAAAAACAGAAAAAAGGGGAAATTTCACACTTTTATAGTTATCTTTACAATGAAAGTGTGTTAAAAAATTTGTTCTAGTAGTCTATGATGACTTTTTCACCTTTTTTCAGCATCATTATATGCAAATATTGCCGTTTTGTGCTTGTCCCACACCCAGACTTTTGATCTTCAATGATAAAAATGAATGGTAAAGAAACGTTTTTTCTAATGTTTTAAAATATCTCTGAATAAAATATCAGTAAAATAATCAAAACATAATTGGGGTATTCAATGTCATACAACTGTTGTGATTTTTTTAAACAAAATGTAGTTGTCCCACACTATTGCCGTAATTTCCACCACAACACTGTAATGTCCCTTTAAACAGTTTGTATGAAAGATTGTTTGGGTAGTTTCTATGGAGATAAACAGTGACATCAGAGCACATGTATATAGCGCCAAGCGCCAGTTGCCCCAAGGCGCTTTATATTGTAAGGCAATGGTGTGGTGGAAATTACATTTACAAGGCCAATAGTGTCTGTAGTTAAAGAATCACCCAATTATTGTATGGCTTTTGCCTTACAATATAAAGCGCCTTGGGGCAACTGTTTGTTGTGATTCGGCGCTATATAAATAAAATTGATTTGATTATTATGAGATAATATACAGAGATAAGTTAATAATTGCTTGAAGCAAATGTATTTTTATTATCCAATGTTGCCTTAAAACTGGCTACCAAATGTTTTTAATTGGTTTGTGGAACCGGTTTTGCTCAAACTTGGCTTTGAAAAGATGCCTCATGTGACATATTGCTAATGTGATAACTACAACACAAAACAACTTTGTTTTTTAAAATAAATGAACGTTATGAAGCCAGACAGAAGAACTAGACTGCAAACTCCCTATACTGCAAGTGCAATATGTGGAGCCATCCGCCATCACTGAATGGAAACCGGTTGCTCCAAAACAGAGCAGCGCAAAAATTGATCTGAGTGAAACCATGAAAATGAACTCATTATTAGGACTTTCTGCAAATGCAGCCATTCCGCTTGCATGCGCACGATCCCGTCGGATCACATACGTGGACCAGATCCTGATTAGCGTTTGGCTGGGAACCTGCTTGGGAATGCCAGGGGCCGTGTACGTTTCTCCATGTAGAATTGGAATTTCATCAGGAAGGGTATCCGGTGTGAAACTTGTGCTCAGTGTGGATGTGTACTGGAGGCGCACAAGCAATAACAATAGTGTTAATAACAAATGGATTTGATTAAAATAATAATTCTCATCTTGAATTGACAAATCTATGGCATCCATCAAAATTTGTGTTAAGTCTCACCAATATCGTAACTGATACAAATCCTGTGCAACAGTTACTCATGAAAGTATTCCACCTCACTGGGGAAAATGTCTACAAATCCAGAAATGAGTTTGAAATTAATTAAAAAATCAGCAGGTAATCAATGACTATAACTTTAAGTGAATTAGTAGAGCTTCCATTAGCTTTACTAAATTTCGTTCTGCTAACATTAAGTCACCAAACTTTGTTTTTTTAACAGTCATTGTAAGTACATAATAAGTACATTTAATGTACTTATTATGCTCATTATCCTATTTTTATTCTCTTTCTTATGAATTGTTTTTTTTTAATCTGGTTTATTCTTTTACTTCTGTTTTTAATTATGTATTTGAATTTTTTAAATTATTTTTTAATTATTTATTTAAATTTTATGTTGAATTGTTTCATGTAAGGCACCTTGAGACAGCTTTTGCTGTGATTTGGCGCATTATAAGCTAATTCAATTAAATTACCCTAAAATCATCTGTTGGAGCTTATACACTGGTCCAATAAGTCAACTTTTCTCAAAGACGATTTCACACCACTGGTGGTCTGCGAGCGACCCCTAGTGGCCAATAAGTATATTGGTTGAAATATCAGTTTAAATTGATATTGCAGTCTAACTGTTAAGTGTTTTTCAAACTGTTTCCAAATGACTTAAGCATCTAAGGGGATAGCAGCACCAGTGGTCGGCACAGTTCCGATAATCCGATAACAGATAATTATCGAAGATAATGTTTTCGTTATCGGATTATCTTTTTAGATAACTTTAAAAACCATTATCGGACCAATTATCTTCCGATTAATTTTGTCCGATAACTTTTAGACCAATAAACAAAGTAAACAAAGCTGAACAGCAACAAGCATTTTTAAAATTTAAAATCAGTTCAGCACCTACCTGTTAAAAGTTTCGTAACAGATGTACAGTTTTACCCTTTGCAAACAGAAGAGCGCTGCTACTATAAAAAAAATGTTTCTATCCTCTGCAGACAAAGGAGAATTGGTCACAAAAGAAAAAAAATTTTTCTTTAACACCATACTGATATGCTGGCAATATCACCTAAGTCATCCAGAGGCATACATTTTTAACTTATGGTTCAAATTTTTTTAAAAAGTTATTTAAAATTACTGTCATGTCTGAAGTTTTATAAAGTGAAAATATCAGATATATGTTTTAGTTTTAAAGTAATGTGCTAATTTTTAAGGTTTTGTGAGCACATGCTGCGCCCAGCAGTGCATTATGGGTAGGATTATATAATCTCAGTACGTTCGTGACAGGACAAATTCATTTCAAACACTCTGTTCAGGCTCCATGGACAACAGCATTAAACTCTAGTGCCTAAAACTCTTGTGAATATATTCTCTGGGTTTATATATGTTGTTTGTATTTGCGATTGTTAAATTCCACGCATTTTAAATGTAGCAGACACAGATTATCTGGAATTTTGTTTTGGCAAGTTTTCAAGGCCTCTACTGCCATCTACTGGCCAGTAGTGTTCATGGCAGTATTCGCCCTAAGTACTAAGCATCTGGGCACCAATAGATGGCAGTGTTCTATTTATTTTGACCCCATCTATATCAGATGATTGTCAAATCAACTTTTTGGCTTCGCAAATGGCTTTTTTTTTTTTTTTTTACAAATTAAGTTTAAAAACAAAACAACAGCAAAAAAAAACAAACAAAAAAAACATTACAAGACAGCTCTGTGGTGTTTGCACATGCGCAGTGCGAGCGGTTGGATGCTTGTAGCTTTTCAGCAGCAGGATAACCTCACGACGGCCGACCAGAATAATATCAAACAGGTTTGATTTTCATTCGACCATACGATTGGCGATCAGGAGGTGGTCGTGAGATGTTAAACATGGCTTGTTACTCCATGTACACTACACGATGCAGGATGCGCGATTAACCTGAAACTCGGTCCAAAAAAATTCTCATGTAACGGAGGCCAGCAGGTGTCGCTGTGCAGATGTAGTTAGTAAACCTAACTCCCAACAGCTCAAAAGGATTATCTGGTCACAAGGCCAGAGCCCTGGCTTTTAGCCTTCTGGTTAGAGTCTGACTCCCAAGGGGAGTAAATGGGCGGAGTCATAACAACACAACGCAGAGTGCAGCCACTACTGTGGTGCCGTGTACCCGGATGGAAGTGAGTTTAGGGGGGTGAGTGTAACGGCGGCCAGCAGGTGTCGCTGTGCAGATGTAGTTAGTAAATCTCACTCCCAACTTCTGATACATTTTTGGGTGTTTATCATTATATCTTTATCAAAGATAATTTTTCAGTTATCTGATTATCTGTTATCAAAGTAAACTTTTTGGTTATCTGTGCCCACCACTGAGTAGCACATATGTACTATTTTAATTATTTACTCAAGTGAAATCATTGTTTTTTTTTTTGACATTTTAATGTGGATTCCGATGGGTTTTTCTGGATTTTACAGCAAAAACACCACTTCAGCAGTTTATTGATTTAGCACTTTTACAGTAAACTTTTTCCATTAGCGGATTAGTACTTATCAATGCTAACCTTTTGCATTGTTGTGCTTTAAAATGTTCCTGCATGAACAGCACTGATACATGTGAGCAACTGCAAGTGTTTTGGGAGCATTTGTTGGTTCTTTGATTTAATACCGGTGATGTAAACCAGAGATATCCTGCAGCCACGGGGCCTGATGTGCAAGTCGGCCGTCTGATGACGTTCGCTCTGATTTATCATAAAATGCATGAAGGCAAAAGCCAGAATCCCTCCTCCTGAGCTGCAACAGGTCCCCGTTTATTCCTCCTTTGAACATATACAAGACGACAGCGAGGATATCCATCAGTGGCTGGTACAAATCCCGCTCAGTCGCCTCCAGATGGAACTGCTGCTGTTCTCTTTGAAACCTTAGCGGTAACCCGTCCTGACTCATTGTTTCAGTCCATATAAAATGAAATTGACCACATCTTCTGGTGGGCGGCTAAATACCAGCTACCTATCCCACTTGCTCTAGAACACATCCTGTTCCTCACAGACTTGGTCAGGTTTGGTGGCTCCCAGTGAGCAGGCAGTAGTTTGACACACTTTTTAAGATGATCTCGGTCTCCTCACTGACAGCTGAGAGGAAAGGCTCAAGGAACTGCATCCTCTCCATCACGCCGTGGCTAGGAAATGAGCAATTTATTCTGGCCGCTGCTGTCGAGCCGTCTGACCTTTGGGGTCTGGAAGGCCCACGGAGGCCTCATAAAAACCAGCGGTTGTATAAAAGAGCCGAGGGGGTAAGTCGCTCTTAAGCCATTAGCTGGTGATACAGGATGAGATTTCAGTAGGTGTCAGGGTGCAACATTGGACCAGGCGAGGAGGCCGGGTTGTGTCTCAGAAATGCAAGATGTGCTGGACAGGGTGAAAATGCAACATCAAACAGTAACTCAGGACATCAGTCTTGTGTTTGGCCAATCAATATTGTTAAAGTTCCATTCACTATTCTCAAATTTCTTTCCATATTCTCACCTTTCAATTTCCTGCTTGGCATGCCACTGTGTGTGTGTGTATATATATATATATATATATATATATATATATACACAGTGTTCCTTTGGTTAAAAAATAATTATTGTATGCCTAAAAAAGTCTGAACGGCCCCATGAGTTGAGTTTTTCATACAGTCTCAAAGAATTAAATGTACTTATTATCAAACAGGGGAAAAGGCGTTATTACCTATTAGCTGTTTTAATGGTGCAAACAGGAGAACACAAAGTAAATACTGAGGTTTACGACTTCCCGTACTCAAGAGCAACATATGTTTGATTGTGGTCGCTAATGTTAAACTAATTAGGCAGGTCTGAGCTGAAATACTATACAGAACATTTATGTTCACTCATTTGTGACAAAACACGTGCTAAGTGTTAGTTCCACGAGAGCTTCCGTGCTTCATAACGGCCTCAAAAAAGTCATTTAAAATGCACTTTATATTTATGTCCCTCAGCTAAAGGAATTAATCACCATCAAAATGGAACAATTAAAAATACTGATATTAAAATCAAGCAACATGCATGCTAGTGCATGTACAGACTCTGCATCAACTGTAGCCTTTAAATATGAATAATAATTTGATACGGACGCACAATCCCAAACCGTCTAAGGTGGGAGCACAGCCCATGATTTTTTTTTTTTACTTTTTGCGAACTCCTGAACTATGTTCAAAACATGAGTGTGTCAGAGTTTTCAAAACAAACTCTGAATTGAGACTGACGTGTCAGGAAACAAAGATAAGCTGAGGATTAAGAATGAAAGATCTTCCCAAAGAACAAGGAATGGAGAGGGATAATGATGTGGCACTGTTAAACTTCCTTAACGACTCTGGGTTAGCAGGAAGAATTTGTTTAATTTTGTTTTCTTAATTCTCCTTATTGTTGTTCTTGCTATTATTTAGATCAAAATTACACTCTCCAAAGGTCCTCTGCACACTCCTGTGGCAGTATGCACTTAATGTTAGTTGCCATCTTCCAAATGTTTCTAAGACGAAGAATTCAATTACTTTATGAGCCTATTCCTCAGAGCGCTGTTCTTTCCCGTTTAACCCTGAATAGCAAATCAGGGTGCGTTTTGAAGCATCATAGTAACTTCTTGGTCCATCTTCATTAATCATGAAAAACTTGGTATACGTAGTAGTTACAGCTGTCATCAGCACCAGATTTGAAATCGGGATCCAATTTTTGAACCGTTCAAAGATTTCTTCCCGATTCTCGAAACTGTTGATAGTATGTAGTACTTCTGGGTATTCGGAGACTTAACGGCTTCAATCATGTTTCAACACTTTTAAACGGGGTATTCACATTGACTATGGCTTGAAACTGGAATCAGCATTTGTTGCATTTTTTTTGTTCAGTGGTGTGTTTCTGTTTCTTTCGTTTTTGGGTGGGTTGCCAGGACTGAACTTTACAAGTCAGCCTGTTAGGTGGCAAACTGGATTAACCCGTTTCATCCTGTTTTGGCACTTTTTTTTAAATCGCTTGTGATCATATTAGAACAGTGCTCTGTGGAATAGCCCTGTTGCATACTCACAAAAAGTTTTGGCATCATCCCCAGACACACATTCTATCTGTTTTTACTTTACTTTTCCGGACTATCTCAGGTTTGCATCATGTTTCTCATACGTTTGCTGAGAGAAACATAGGTTGGACTACAGACCTGTGTTTGATTTCAGGTGTGTCTTACATGAGACTCTTCTATGTTAGCATTGTCTCAGTCCACCCAGCTGTAAGCAGGGTACCAGCCTGGTTGGGGAAGTAACCTGTAATGGACTGGTGACCCTCGTCCATTTCACGCTGCAGTGTCTAGCTCTGATGGGTCTCACTGTCTCTCAGACTTGCATCTATATATTTTGTGAAAGCATCTCATGATCAGACTACAACCTGTTTGAACTGCTTTTGAGTCAGACTGAAAATTTGGTGTTAATTAAAAAGCTGTGCATGCTCAAGTCTAGCTAGAAGAATGTACAGACAGACCAACATCAATTACGTGAAATAAAAATAATAATGACACCAAAGATGGAAGAAAACATGAAACAAATATTCTCCCTTATGTCTATTTTACACTTTATTTCTGCCTGAATCTCTGCAAAGACGTCACCAGAAGAAATACGTAAACATAGCGACACATTAGCAGTCACTGTGTAGCTTCTGAAGCAGTGACAGTGTAACAGTCACAGTTGCACAACAAAAGACGGCCGAACAACTCAACTCCATTCCCCAATCACACCACAGAAAAATTGCTATAATCAAATGCTCCTTTCTTGACCCACCACTGTTCTCTTAATGCCGTAAATGTTTTTACAACTTGTTCTGTCGCGCTGGACAATAAACACTGCCTGTTTATATTAAGCTAGCCAAGCTAACTAGCGGCACTGAACACCACATGGCCGTCCATCAAAGTGAAAATGTCTGATAAACATACTAATTAGGCTGTAATTTATTGATGTTTAGGTCACAGATCATTAGGATAGTGTAAACCAACATATTAACCTCTGATTAGGCTAACTTTGTTAACATGGTGTAACCACTGTGCTGCATTTATCATAACGTTTAAGATGATGTTTACCACAAGATTAATTACCTGTAGCAGAAATGCTCATTAATCACAGTAATATGCCAAATTATAATTTATAATGGTGGCTTTATTGGTATAACAGATGAATTTAGCATTGTGACTACATTTTATATTCTATAAGCATGTGTGCATATTTGTGAATGCTGTTCTGTAACTCAGTTTGCTGTTTCTGTAAAGCTAGCATAGCTTTTTAGCAAGATGGCTAATTAAGATAATTAGCATTTAGCACTTTGTCTTAAAAACAAAAACAGCAGCTGTGTTTTAATGTGCTCAAAATGTCACTGCAAAATATTTGAAGTTTTTTTTCTTCATAAGTATCTTGTGTTTTGTCAGTGTAAAATGTAAGCTAGCACAGCTTATGAACATGATATCTACTTGTGAAAATTTGCATTTAGTATGTACATCTTAAAAATAACAAAAACAACATCTGTGTTTTAAAGTGCTCAAAATTTGTCACTCCAAAATATTTAAAGTTGTTTCATTAAAAGTATCTAAGTGTAAAATGTCAGTGTTTTAGCAAGGTAAACTAGCGTAATTTATGAACACTAGTTGAGATAATTACTGTTTACTATGCTTGTCTTAAATATAACAACAGCATTTATGTGGTCAAAATCTGTATTTTTTTTTCATAAAAATTATACTGTGTTTTGTCTAAGTGTAAAATTTAAGCATTTCATCATGGTAAGCGAGCGTAGCTTATGAACAAGATATGTAGCTGTGATAATTAGCATTTAGTATGTTTGTCTTTAAAAATAACAAGTGTTTTAAAGTGCTCAAAATTTGTCACTCCAAAATATTTTTTTTTTCATGAAACATATTGTGTTTTGTCAGAGTGAAAATGTGAGTGATGTCATGTAAAACCTTTTATCAAGTAATAAAAGTTGTGATCTCATGTGAGCTGTGTGAGTTGTAATCTTCATACATCAACTCAAATGTTAGTGTTTCCCAAAGTGGGGCTGCGGCCTTCTGGTGGGCCATAAAGATACTGCAAGTGGACCATCAGTGGTAAAAAATAAAAATAAAAATGTGTTCAGCATATTAAGTTGTACAACTTCACAAACCCATTAAAATTGTGCCTTATAGTCTGGAAAATACAGTAACTGTGATTTTGCACTCTACCTGTTCTGGAAAAAATATGGTACTATTTAAAGTAACTAATTCAATTTGTTTGAGTTGTTCTCAAAGCCAGAGTGTATACTGAACAAAATTAGTTTCCTCTCATAATGGACATTTGTTTATTTGCTATGAAGTAACAAAGCTGCATTAACATCTTCTAGAGTACCTGTGGGGATTCCATCATTTATTTTGCCAGTTGTACTTGCAACCCTAATTCCAATGAAGTTGGGACGTTGTGTGAAATGGAAATAAAAACAGAATACAATGATTTGCAAATCATCTTCAACCTATATTCAATTGAATACGCCACAAAGACAAGATATTTAATGTTCAAACTGATAGACTTTTTTTGTTTTTGTGCAAATATTTGCTCATTTTGAAATGGATGCCTGCAACACATTTCAAAAAAGTTGGGACAGGGCAACAAAAGACTGGGAAAGTTGATGAATGCTCAAAGACCACCTAATTGGAAACAGGTGAATGTCATGATTGGGTATAAAAGGAGCATCCCCAAAAGGCTCAGCTGTTCACAAGTAAAGATGGGGCAAGGATCATCACTTTGTGAACAACTGTGTGAATAAACAGTCCAACAGTTTGAGCAATGTTTCTCAACATTCACTTGCAAGGAATTTAGGGATTCCATCATCTACAGTGTATAATATAATCAGAAGATTCAGAGAATCTGGAGAACTTTAAGCAGCAAGGCCGAAAACCAACATTGAATGCCCGTGACCTTTGATCCCTCAGGCTGCACTGCATTAAAAACCAACATCATTGTGTAAAGGATCTTACCACGTGGGCTCAGGAACACTTCAGAAAACTAATGTCAGTTAACACAGTTCGTCGCTACATCTACAAGCGCAAGTTAAAACTCTACCATGCAAAGCGAAAGCCATACATCAACAACATCCAGAAGCGCCACCCCCTTCTCTGGGCACGAGCTCATTTGAAATGGACAGATGCAAAGTAGGAAAGTATGCTGTGGTCTGACGAGTCCACGTTTCAAATTGTTTTTGGAAATCATGACGTTGTGTCCTCCAGACAAAAGAGGAAAAAGACCATCCAGATTGTTACTAGCGCAAAGTTCAAAAGTCAAGATCTGTGATGGTATGGGGGGGGGGGGGGGGGGTGTTAGTGCCCATGGCATGGGCAACTTACACATTTGTGATGGCACCATCAATGCTGAAAGGTACATCCAGGATTTGGAGCAACACATGCTGCCACCCAAGCAACGTCTTTTTCAGGGACGTCCCTGCTTATTTCAGCAAGACAATATCAAGCCACATTCTGCACGTTACAACAGCGTGGCTTCGTAGTAAAAGAGTGCAGGTACTAGACTGGCCTGCCTACAGTCCAGACCTGTCGCCCATTGAAAATGTGTGCCGCATTATGAAGTGGAATATACGGCAAGGGAGACCCCGGACTGTTGAACAACTGAAGTCATACATCAAGCAAGAATGGGAAATCCCACTATAACGCTGCAACAATTAGTGTCCTCAGTTCCCAAACGCTTATTAAGTGTTGTCAGAAGGAAAGGTGATGTAACACAGTGGTAAACATACCACTGTCCCAGCTTTTTTGAAACGTGTTGCAAGCATCCATTTCAAAATGAGCAAATATTTGCACAAAAACAAAAAAGTCTATCAGTTTGAACATTAAATATCTTGTCTTTGTGGCGTATTCAACTGAATATAAGTTGAAGAGGATTTGCAAATCATTGTATTCTATTTTTATTTATATTTTACACAACGTCCCAACTTCATTGGACTTGGGGTTGTACATAGAATGTTACTTTACCATCTAGGTGTTAGTACTGTTAGTATATTGTTGCCTTGGGGATCACACCAGGCTTGAAACGTGTTGTGAAGGTCTACAGAATGTAACACAGACACATGGGACAAGCTAAAGTAGGTATTCTGTTCTGTTCTGGGGAAGACGCGGAGGGCAGAGAGTCGGCACAGTGGGAGTTTCACTTTATCATATTTATAGATTATAAATCTGGATTTATATCTTGAGATGGACAGCTCCATAACCACGTTAGACAGCTGCCTCTTTTCCACAGGAGACCCAAATCCTTGGAGCTGACTGTTTTGGGTTTATGGGGAACAAAATCTGTGATGTATTAAGGGAATGACATTTTATTACTTTAGAAGCCAGAAGTCAGAGCGTTTGCTCAGCTTTTTGTGTACCAGAAAAATGAAAGGAAATAGCATCTAATTAAGTGAATGTGACTTTTAGAATCTCTAGATAACTTAGATGTAGATGCAGAGAGTACTAAATATAAAATATAAAAACTTTGATTACATCATTTATTTTATTTGATTTTGAACATGATGTCAGGATGCAATAACAGATCCGGACTCAGTGTTATCATTGGCACGAGGACAGTATCCTGCTTTCACGCTCCTAGGAATCTTGAATTAGGATTTGTCAGAGTTTAACATCTTCTTGTAGATTTGCACACAACTTGCGTAAATGTTACGGAGGAATCTCCAGTGTTTTCCCGCAGGTTGTGTAGTTTCTGTATCCACCATCTGCAGCGCCGAACGCAGACTGCGAGCAGTCACCATTTCAACATCGCACACACAAATGATTCCTTTTATGGCATTTTTGATGCCATAAAAGGCATCAAAGCAACCATTGTTGCTTTGAAAGGGTGATTGGCAAGTTGATTAATTAGCTGCACTTGACAGAGCAGTGGCTTGTCAACCGAAATGTAACGTCAGTCACGGCAATGAGAAAAATATTTTGCTCCCCTGGATGCCTGAAGAAAACAAAACTGTCAGGCAGCGGGTGCAAATTTTAAGGAAATGTATGGAAATAGATACAGATGGAGTGTGACTGCAGACAGAATCAGCACAAAAACAGCTTTAATTTAACAGAATATTACAGATTTTTTTTTTGTTACTAGGTCAAAGTTTTATGGAACTCACTCACTCATCTTCAACCACTTATCTGGGATCGGGTCACAGGGGCAACAGCTCCAGCAGGGGACCCCAGATATCCTTTCCTGGGCCACACTGAACTATGGAACTATCATAATTATTTATTTTTTATTATTATTATTATGTAATAGTACCACAGATATGAAGAAGGTTAGGGCTCATGTCAATCTTACATATGATCCCACAGACCAAATGACAGTTCTGGAACCCATCTAAGCATGTGCCACATTTGGTCCAGATTGGGTTGAAAATCAAATTCCTTGAGTTTTGCCCAAATTAATTATTTTTGGGCCATTTTGAAGCTAACCTTTAAAAGGACCTCGGAGTAGTGGGTCAACAAACACACAGGCAGATGTGGCCTTGGACCTACTGATTGACCATTGGCAACTTTGACCTTGTTGGGTAATTCTGGAAGTCATTTCCATACTTTATTTGTGCCAAGTTTGCACATCAGAGTGAAACAAAGGGAAATTTTGATCTTTGACCCCTTTGACCTTAATCTTTCCCAAAACAAACCCTTTGAGTAGAGTTCTGGGGTCAGTTGTCATCCATGTATGAAGGTTACTTGAAACTGGACAAAAGAGTTCTGGGAGGTGCAGTGGAACAGACAGACAGGCAAGCCACAAATTTGACCTTTGACCCCATTGACCTTGAATGTTGCAATGTTACCCCTTTCATGCACATTCCAAGTTTAGTGGGAATCAGCTGAAGGATCTGGAAGGAGTAGGGAATGAACAAACAAAGTTTCTAAAAGTATTATTCTTATTATACTTTAATATGAAATGGGAGCGTGCAACTCTGTGAGCACGAGGAGAGCAGGCAGCTGTCTGGAGCTGCCCTGCTCCCGTTTCAAGTTAATAATTGCCAAGCTGGTTTGCTCAGTCGTGCACTGCGACCTGCTGCAAAGATTTCTGTGCTTCTAATGCTGCTACTTGGACTGAAGCTCCACCTGCAGGATGAGAACAGCAGACAGGTGCAAGCACGCGTCCTACTCGCACAGAATGGGCACCGGTGTGCAAATACCCACCGCGTCGGCAGAAAACTAGCAGAGACACGTGCACTGTGCCGTGCATCACTTCGGTGTTACTTGCACCACCACCACGACAAATTCAGTCAACAACAACAACAACAGAAAAGACAGAACATGAATTTTGTTTCCATGAGTCATCTCACGCTAATTTGCAACATTTCAATGGCTTGTTGTCATTTGCATATTGAAGGAATACGTTTGTCACTCTGCTGGACTTAACTGTCTGGACTTCCTTCCAAAATTCAAACGTGCACTGTCGCCTTTTCAATGCTCGTTTGTTTTTTTATTCAAATGCTTCCCATGGATTCAATTCTGAGCACCATCTTTCACACACATGTCCAGTTCGTCGTGAGTTTTGGTCCAGATTAAGTTGCACGTGGTGATTTTGTTAGCTCACTGCTGCAAAGGCATGATGTACTGTTACAGCTGAAACAGTCACGTCAGTAAAAATAAATCCGTGTCATACATCAAGAATACATACATCAGACAAAAAAGAAAATCTACAAACCGTAAAAAAGTAAAGAAATAGACCTATTGTTTTCATTATGACATCCTGTGATGTCAGCATGAGACAATGTGATACACGTTTTATTTTTTTTAACTGTCATCATTTGGGCCGATGCCTCCTGCTGGTGGCCACAGCAGTGTGCACACATCAAACACAAATATTAAGTTTGCATATGTACATTTTAACTCCCTGTGGTCAGTGCGTTGATGCATATTTCACCTACACGACAGTGATGTCACTGATTCCTCTCTGTACTTCTGCAGCTCTAAAAACAGCATCCAAACAGTATTTTATTTGAAATGTTATTTATTTTTTCAAGCTTATTTTAATGTCAGCAGCCTCTCTAATGGAAGGCTGTGTTTAATTTTCTCCATGCAGACTGTGCCTGTGCTGATTCCTTGTGTTCTGCTTTAGGTTTGTGATAGCCCAGACAAATGCAACACAGATTACTCTGCAGCAACTCAACACCAGCCGTACAAACACACAGAGCGCCCTGTGTACATTTTTTCCTTTTCTTTTCCACCGACTCCGACCGCAAGCATGACTAGTCAGGCGTGGATTCCAGGTTGTGGATTGACCCCGACGAGAATGTAGTTGGCCCAGTTTGCCCAGAACATACAGTGAAGGAAGGCGGTACGACTGGGAAACGACAGTCACGTCTTTAATTCTATATGCGAAATATGTTGTTATTTAAAAGAATAGTGATTTATTTATATTGCGCTTTAACAAAATACAAAGTGTTGCACAACAATGAGTTAAATAAGAGCAACATATATAGACAGAGTTCAGACAGATAACTTCATGAAGAGTGCAGACCTCTGCCAACAACCCAGATCTCAGCCTTTTATTGTGTCCCCTAGCCCGAGGGGGGGGGGGGGGGGGGGGGGGGGTTCATGTGTTCACTCATGTCCATTTGTTTGCTTGTTGGTTGGTTTGTTTAATTTTTAGCAGAATTGCTCAAAAACTACTGAGCCAATTTTCGTGATAGTTGCCCAACAGGTGGAGTTTGAGCCAAGGAAGAAAGCATTAACATTTGGAGCGGATCTGATATTAAGGGGGCATTTCAAGGAATTAACTTTCACTTCAAGAAAGAAGCAATAAGTCCTACTGTATGTTGTCCCTTTAGGCTTGTTGGTACCGGTGCTTGTCTCCAGATTCCGTAGAGTGAAGCTGATGAATGTCTATGACTCCCTCTGGACACAGGGCACCAGTCCAACCCAGGTTACTTCCTCAGCCATTCACAGCTGGTGGACTGACACAATGCAGATAAGTGGCTTGTCCAAGAACACAGGCAACGTAGAATGAGTGGTAATCAAATCCAGGTCTACATATTAGCAGGTCAGCTCCTTGTCAACCCAGATACCTACTCTAAACATAAAGAAACTGGCAAAACAAATTACTGACTCTTTTCCATTTCCCAAACTACACTGTGCTCTGTACTGCCAGGACAGGTGGTGGATTCAAGGTTAGACAGATTGGCTTGTGGGCAGAGGATCCTCAGTTAGGTTCCTAAATCTCCAAGTTGCTCTTGGTGTGCAGTTGGGCTCCTTGCATAGCAGTGATGTTGGTGTCTGATTATTTGGGAAAGTGAGGTATCATTGTAAAGTGCTTCGAAGATCTGCATCAGACTGTAAAGTGCTACAGAAGTGCAGTCAGTTTATTTTGGATAAATTTTTGTGGGTCCACAATAAGGAGATTATATCTTTTTATATCTTTTTCCATTCATCCATGGGGCTGTTGAGGTCAACACTGGTGAATTTTCACACTCAGTTGTACAGGGGCGCTCAATCGGAAGTGCGTCTTAGGTTTGGCTATGGACCCCAGTGCAGAGAACCACAATGATAAACGACCAGGAACAGGTCTATTTCCCCAAAAGTACAACTGAAAACACATCTAGCTGACATTTCAGTCCCCTTGGCAATAGGATTTTTGAGGGCATAAGCAAAGGGTTATCCAAAAAACAGGCACAGTTCAATAATGAAACATTTTCATACCAAGCAGTGAGTCCAAAAATAACAGAAGGCAAAAATCAGCAAAGGTCTACTACAAGAAGTCAAAGCACTGAAGGTAATCACTGAAACAAGAGCACTAGAAAGCAGGATGAACCTCACACAATCTGGCGATGAGGGACCATTCTAAAAGTGGATTAATACACTTTGAAACAATCAAACCTGGAAAAACAGAAATAACACAGTACGTTACATCAAACAAACACTAACCAAAAGTCAAAGTAAAACCTCAAGATAATATTTGCAGTGGAAATAAATCTACAAAGGAATTTTTGCTGAGTAAAATTTACTCTGCTGGGATAACATTTGATCCCAGTCCAAACAGAGTGAAATATACTGTATCACAGAGCTAAATCAATTCAACACAGTGTAAAATCAACTCTTATTGGAGTAACACCACTTGCATTGACCAGCCAGTGTTGCTGACTGAATGGTCCCCCCTAAAACTCAGTCTGCCCTGCCTTCACAGAGCATGCATCATCAACCGCAGTTCACTGATTATCACCTCGTTTCTGTTTAAAACTGCACTCCAGTCATCATCTATCTCAGCGCCAGATATCTGAAGCTTTTGTTCAATAATCATTTCCGCATAAATTCAGCATTATTCCATATTAACAGATAGAGGAAGCGATCAGAGCGCCACAGCCATACGGGGCTGCTAGCTGTTGCATTCACTGCACGTCAGTCATTTCCAAGCGCCACAGATTAAAGCTTCGTTTCTGCTTAAAACGGCCTCTTTCTGCTTAAAACTGACTTTAGAATGATTCAAGAGGTTTTACTTTGTCATCTGATGGTTAATAATCCCATTAATCCATTTGATCCATTTTATTTTATTTAGTTGTACATATACTTTGAATAATTTATTGTCAAATTTTATTATCTTCTATTTGGCTAACAATTACTCGCACCTCGGAAAAGCACCTTTTGGAGTTGCACTCAGATCTCGTTGCAATGGAAATTACAATGACAATAAAGGCGATTCTGATTCTGATCGCTTTGGGTGAAGAGACTCTGTGTCCAACGGGCTCCTGGGCTCCGGAATGACACATGGACAGTGGAGACAGGGCAGACCAATGTTTATGGGGGGACCGTTTAGTCAGGGACAACTGTCGAGCTGATTACACTCTATGATAGAGTGTAATTTACTGGTTTTAGACTGGGATCAACTTTTATCCGATCAGAGTGAATTTTAGGGCCCTGTCCCACTGGCGTTTAGGAGGATTTGCGGATGGAATGCGCACAAAAGTGGCCCACATCCGCCAAACAACCGCAATAACCGTGTAACATTCCTGTATGAGTCGGCCACCATCCGAACACGTCCCTTATCATCCGCAGAGACACGCATGTCCGCAGCCAGGATTTTTGAGCGGCTCAAAATTCCTACTGCGGATGAGATCCACATCACTGCCTGAACACATACTGAAGACATACGCAGGACATACACAACCAACGCGCCGCATATCCCCTGTCATCCGCTGATATCCGCAACCGACAGGTTGGCGCGGCTTGGCGGTGGACCGGGACAGCGTGCAAAACAGATATGACGCATGCCCAGCACGGCCACATCACGGTCGCAAATGGTATGTCGCACATGCAGACAGAATGGGCACGGATTGAGCAAGTGCATCACGGCCGCTGTACCCCTCATGGGGGCGCCTCCGCGGTCGCCTTCGTTTCTGTTCCCTGTTATATCCACTTTTCTTCCTCATGTATTCGCTGATCCACCCCGGGACATTTGTCATTTCCGCCCATCTTTGTTGCAGACGCTCAGCTTTTGTCTCCTCATTTCATGCGCAAATCCTCCTAAACGCCAGTGGGACAGGGCCCTTACTCAGCAAAATTTCCTGTGTAGCGACAGAAAAACACCAGAAAACAAAAAAGCAAAAAACTATTCCTTTTTTAATAAAATTCAACCAACTTTTTGTGCAAGTGGCTCGTGCACTTGCTTCCTAAACAGAAGGTCCAAGTTCAAGACCAGACATGCTCACTGTCCACGGAAGGTGGAGTTGCATCAGGAAGTGCATTCGGCATAAAATGAGCTAAAAGGGAGAAGGCAAAAGAAAGTATTTCTTACTTTTTTAAGGTCATAATTGGCCGGAGGCTCATGGACTCTTTGCCTTCCTAGATGCAGCCATCAGAAGAGTATCTGTTGTGGTAAAAGAGTCAAACGTATCTGGACAGAGACATTCATGGGACACCTGAGTGTAAATGAATATAAAGTGAAACATACTGAACTGCTGAGTTCAAGCTATTTGGTGCGAGGAGGTTGAATTGGATCAAAGACTCTGTAATTACACCTACAGTTAGGGGACTTAAAAGTTTTTTAGTTGTAGTCAATACGTAACATTGCACAGTGCCCATGTACTTATCAGGAGGCCTTATAGTGAAAACAGATGCTGAACAGATGTGCAGCCACCCGTTCTATAGCACCACTAAAGCCGTGTTCACATTGTAGTGGCAAAACATATTGTGTGCACGTCTCCATTATTGTGTATGTGGTGTGTTGCAGTAATCTTGCATGGAAGAATGCAACAAGCATTGCAGAGGTGCACAAATTTGTTCAAGTTTGTGGAAATGTGCTAAACGTTGTAGCCATGTAGACCATGTCAGTGTGAAGACTGCACTCACCAGACGAGCCTGTTAACTATATACAGGTTGTAATTCCAAGGATTGTTCAAGAAAACGTTTGTCTCATGATAACACCCAAGAAAATGATGGAAACCTGCACCGTTAGTCAGATATGTGTTAAAGTTCATTATGATTGTGCATCTTATGGTAAAAGCACCACATTTTGCACAGATTTTGGACATTTTGCCACTGCGATCCGGATAAGCGGCAGAAAATGAATGGATGAATGAATGGAACCTCCTCCTCCATGAAACCCATGAAAAACAAGGTGCACTCAACACATGACAGTTTTAATACAAATATTTAACTTTCTTGAGAACGTGTGGGACAAATGCAGAAGCAGAGTTTTGCACATGTGTAAAATAATCGCGCAGTGGTCATTGTACATAGTGCGTTCTGCAAAATTCTGGTGTATTTGTTACAGTGACCAGCAGGGGGTGCTGTGCAGTGAAGTAACTCTCACTCCTGAAAGCCAAAAGACATTCTCCGGACGGCCGCTAGAGGCTTTGGGTTTTTAAGCCTTGTCCACACAGAAACGGATGCAATCTTTTTCTTTGTTGTTTTGAAAAAAGTGTTCCTTAAACACAGGACCCTTTCCACAAATATCTGCGTACACACGAAACTGCTGAAAATGCTGTAATATATATGCCAGGCCTGTATGTGGTGCTGTAACGCTCCTGGAAAAAAAAAAAAAACAGAGAAAAATATATGGAGCACATGCATGTGAAGTCAAACGTCACAAAGGATTATAAATTGACAAAAAGCTGAGGTTTGAGAGGTGGGGCTATGACATCATCATTTCACAAAAGTTGTGTATTGCTTGTACACCTGAAAATGCAAATGGTGGCACTTTCATTTTTATCATCTCTGGGACCCGTTTTCAAAAAGTACAGTTTGTGGAGCCTGAAAACACTCATGTGAACGAAATGTGTATATATTACAAATCTTTTGCGAATACTCCCAAACTCACCTCGGTGTGGACGCGGACTCAGCCTTGTGGTCATCCTGCCTCCCTCACCAGGGATCGCGAGTTGAAGCCCAGTGTGTGACAAAACAACACAGGTTACAATCTGACAAAATTCAGTTCCACTCGTATATGTAAGCAGACAGAAAACAGTAATTAATATCAATTTTCCCTACTATTAACAAAATCTGTCCAGATTTGAAATTGTGACAGAAATTCAGACCCAAAATCTAACATAGCTCTTCAGTAGGATTTGTTGCTCCACTTTAAACCAGCATGGCTCACAAACAGAACTGATGTCATTTTGAGGTGTTCCAGGATCCGAACAAGCTCCGTAAAGTAACAATAAGCCGAAATAACGTGCGCGTACTGCACAGTGTTGGAGGTTGAAAATAGAAGTGCAATCATGTTTCCCTGACATGGTTTATGAGAGCCATTATCAAGTTCACATCTTCTTTCCTCTAAACAATGAAATCCAAAAATTGACAGACAGATTAAGCTAAATCCAGAGGACGGTTTGGTGATTACGTTAACGACTTGAAATAGCACATAATGAGGGATGCAGTGGAACAACATGGAGCAGGAAAAAAGCTTGAGGCTAGAAATCATTCCTTTGAGTATTATTGTTGACCTCACACCACTAATGGTTTTTTATAGACGTCTTTTTTATCCCTCGCTGGTATTTACTTGTTATTCAAGTATTCCAGCAAGGTGAAGAGGTTAAATTTCTGCTTCAGCAGTGAGTTATGTTTTAATCGTATGTTAAAAAATGCTGGTGGATGTATTCTGCGGAGCACCTTTGGGTGTTTGCGCGTCCACAGAGAGGCGGACTGTGGCACCGAGGAGATCTATGCGTGAGTGTCTGTAATTGGTGGCAGAAGGAAAATCTGTGAACTGACATCTGCAGCTGATTTTTGCAGATAATAAATCAGGTTTCTCTCTCTGCTGGTGTGCTTCTACGCGGCTCTGTTTCTCTACGCTTCTCTTTTCCTCTTTTCATTTCCTCAACTCGGTGGAAACCCAAGAAGTACTTGCACAGAGTTCCTGCAATACCTTTGGACCCGGCCTGACTTGTTGGGTGGTCATGAAAGTTGAGTTGTGAAAGTCCTTTCTTGGCCAAAGCTGCAGTGAGGGAAAAATAAAGGAGTGCAAAACTGAGAAACCTCCACTGTGATTACCAGAGAGTGGAGGTGGATGGAGACAACAAGGTGTGAACAGGGCGCAGACTGACCAACAAAAAAAAAAACCTTAAACAGCCTGTTTGGAGGCCAGGTTTTTGCTGTCTGGACTAGACTTTACTGTACATGACAGTTTGTCACTCAACCAGTTTAACACCACAAGATATATATTAGGCATGGGCCGGTATGAGATTTGGACGGTTTGGTAACTGTGGGCAAAAATACCGCGGTTTCGCGGTTTCACGGTTTTACGGTATTATGTATAGCTTTAAAATGCACTTTAACAACATTATGGCTATTTTCATATGAAGTTCATTAGTCTTTTGCCCCTATACCCAGATCGGACGACTGATTTGCACGTCATCTTCCCTGAGGGAGCACTATACCACTGATAACTTTAGAGAAAATACCAAATAATAGTCACTGTTCTAGACATGTAGCATCTGCCCTGTGGGAAACATACTTGCTTAGAGAGAAACGTGGCTGGAATAAGGTCCGGAACTCCCGATGCGCAATACTTGGCCCAGCTTCACCAACAAAGTGCCAGCCACCTATTTAATGATGTCAGCCTGCTAAATGCCTCATCAGTACCCCAGGACGGGAGGGAACCAGAGACTATTAATTAATGCAGAAACATCTTTCTGGCAAGGTCACAAGTCCTCTCTATGTCCATTTTTTGTGACCTCTGAGTGCTTCATCCTGACATCATTGGTGTTGACGTAGATGGATAGATGGATTTGGAATAGATGGCTTTGTCCTTCTTGACATGATTGTGGGAGAAATTTGGTCGACCACAAGCACGACTCAAGTCCACCGCTTGTACTTCTCAGTGGTTTCAAAGATGGGATAAAGTTTACTCCTTCCATGTAATCCTTTGCGGGTATCTTGAATCGCTCCGAGTCCGACACAGGCTACGATGCTTTGTTGCCACTGTTTTTGGTTTGAAGGGCTATTCCGCAGAAAATAAAACAAAACAAAAAAAAAAATGTTGGATGACCTCCTTCCTCCAATTCGTTGGAGTCTGCCCATGTAATCCCATACAGCCGATTTGGTCCTTTTAGACGGAGGGAAAAGTTCAGCGCAGGCTTCGCCTCCTTCAGCCATGATGTCGAGTTAGCTAACGTTAGGTGCCTGTTTGTAAATAGAGACAGAGGTGCACGCCGGGGGAAGGGTGGCAGCGGCAAAATTCGTAAAACTGCGAGGCCGCAAAAGGTGAACTGCGTTATAGTGAGGGACCACTGTATACTGTGAAACCATTCATCGGCCCATGTCTAATATATATATATATATATATATATATATATATATATATACACCCAGGGTTAAAGTAGGCTACGCGATTTTAGATGCTGGATATAATCTTGGCTAGGCCAGTTTGTCTTCATGATAATCCCTTGGTGGAAAGGAAGATCCTCTCTTGATCGATTTCTGGATGGGGTGGTGGACACAGAGAAACGTTATATCCAGGCTTGATCGAGAGATACGTGTGTGTGGGTTTGTTTTAGGTAGGAATGTTGTTGCACACTGACAAACACACGGCCCTTAGCCTGGTCCAATGGCTGGGAAATCCCAGACGATCAGGGTCTGAGGACCTGCTGTAGCCTTCATCCACCTTCAGAGACACTGGGTTACAAACTATCACCTCCTCCGCCTGATCTGCTCTTTAGGACATTTTGTTTCTTCAGAGCCCCATTAGCTGTCTCGTGTTCAGGGTTCCCGTTGGACCCTCATGGTTACTGTAGTGGCCACTGTGCACAGAAGGTTTTCACTGTATTTCACCCCAACAGGCAATCCCCTATGTGATCTATTACCCAGGTGTCATGATGCAGACAAGGGGTTGGATTTTGACACTTGTCCAGTTTACACCATGTCATTAGGTCCCTGGTCCAAGTTTTTTGGTGAAGCTGATGATGGTCCAGGTCTTTCAGGTTTTGGTGCTTCCTCTCTGATTGTTTGGTAGCAAGACTTGAGCACTGACAACCTCATTGGCTGTAGACCGTAGAGCAGGACCGTAGAGCAGGTAAATCTCAGCCGATAATGGCCCATTCATGCTCTGATGATTCGCACGGCGTCTGCTGACGGAGTGTATCAATTTGCTTACTGCTGATGAGCAACGAGTTCTGCCTGACTCCACAGGCACTAAGTGGACATCAGCCGGGCAATGCCGATGTTTGCTGTCGTCCTGGAAAAATTTTCAACATGCTTAAAATCTTCAAAGTTCATGCTAAAATGCTGGCAAGAGTTGAGCTCCGCTACCGCTGTCACTGCTGGTAGTATGACATTACTGCTTTGTTCGCCTCCGCTGGCCAACATCAGAGGCTTGACTGGACCCACCACCTCCTCTGTAGGTCTCTCGGGCATGAAGAAATATGTAGAAATGTTAAGACTATGTAGAACCTGTCTTGATGTTCGCACCAGTAGCAAGTAACCCAATCTTAGAGCTACATCTTAGTTTATACATCACATTTTGACAAACAGCTCTGCCAAGCTATGCTACTGCTCCGCAGAGTGCGCTACGAAATTGCCCACCCTCTGATTGCAAAAGCTGAACTATGTCTAATAGTGTCAGTGGACCCTCACCAAGCATCTCCCTCTGCTGAACTACGACGACCTGCATTGAAAACAGGAAATATGGGCCTCTGGACTGAACTTTCTCCAGTGTTGGCTATGTTAGCCAACATTAGCTACTTCACATCATAGTGTGAATGGGCCCTAAAGAAGCTGCCAATGTGTCAACCTGGGTTTGAATCCCACTCATGCTAAATGTCTGTATTCTTGGACAAGACACATAATCTGCATCGTCTCAATCAACCCAGATGTAAAAATGGGTATCCGCCTTGGTTGGGGAAGTAAATGTGAGGCATCACTGTAAAGTGCTTTGAGCATCTGCTCGATAGAAATGCCGGCCTTCTTCTTATACCGTGCACACCATAAGAAGGAAAACAGATGAAAACAATATGTGGATGAATATGGAACAGTGTGAGAGTTGGATTATTGAGGTGTTTGCATACACACTTAATCAGTGTCAAATCAGAGGGACAGACAGATGTACAGAGGCTGAGGTCAGAGGCCAAACATGGCTCTGACAGGGTCGCAGAAAGAACCTTGATCACACATGACAAAGCAGCACTTTTTTTCTGTTCACATTCCCATTACGGCATTTTTAAACATGCAGTTTCCTTCCTGAGCAGCTCGACAGGTGAAGAGATCAAACTTTAAACCGAGCTGACCTCCGCAGCAAAGACAAAAAAAAAACCCCTGCATCAACAGGGCAGAAAAGTTTTAAAATAAATTTACCTATTTACATTTTGAAACAGAATAATGTGAGAATTTAACCCTTTAAACAGAAACCTGTATGGCACGGACATAATTTTCCCTAAATTTTATGTATCTCATTTTAAATTATTATTATAATATTAGAGATTAACATTAACTAACATAAAACAAAGGGAACCAGAGTAAACAAAATCCAGACTTTTGACTAATGTGATTTAGAGAAACAAACAACAACAACAAAAAATTATCCAATAAAAGCTGGAACTGTGTGAAAAGACAAACTTTTTCATGAATAAATCCACCAGATTGCAGTGGTAAGTAGTTTAACTTGGAGTGGACACATGCACGGCCAATTATCCGTTCAGTCAAATCCTCAGTTAAACAGAACTGTTTCAGCAAAGTGAAGCTGGTTTACACAGTCTCACTCAGTACCTCTTAACGCCAAGGTCGAAAGAAACTTATGAGGAATAATGTGGTTAAAAAAGGTTAAAAAAAGAGAGAGAGATACAGCAGATTAAGCAGGATGACTTTTTTGCCACAGTGTACATGGAGTAAATTTAACAGTGTTAAATTACCGCTGCAGAGCGTGCATGTGGTCTCATTCCATCAAATCTATGGTGTTAAATGAACTCAATATGATGTGAAATGAAGTTAATCAACACCAACAGAGTTAACTAACAACAGAGTTGAATGAACACTATTATGAATGTGACCGCATGCACGCGCCACAGTGTTATTTTACTGTGTAGTATGAATGTGAGTGCTCCACCTTAGATTTGGAATGTATAATAGAAGATATACCTTACTGAATTTTCATATCAATATGATAAATGATATGACTATGATTTGACACAAAGTGCAGTTTAACATTCTTAAACAAAACAGTAATAATACCACACTCATTTCAGAAGGTTAGGATACTGTGCCCTCCAAAAGTATTGGAACACTTGGAATTTCACACATTTAAATTTGTTTATGCCATTTTAAATACAAGAAATACAAAAAAATAAAAAATAAGGGTTAGGGTTAATTATCTTCCTCAAACTCAAACTGAAAGCAAATCTCTAAAACTTGATAAAACCTGTAAGTCATAATCAGTTTTATTGCCAGTTTTCTTTAGACAAGTCAGGGGATGAAACATGATAAGTGATAAGAATGGAGACAAAGGTCAGTTTCAGTTTGTACAGGGGTCAAAGGTTAAAGCTGATCCATTAATTTAGCTCCAGCTGTATTTGTGCTGAATTTGATGCTTGTATCACCAATGAAGGATTGTTTCATTTATCTGCTGCATTAATAAGCCAACAGAGCATGAACCAGCTGCTGTCTGTTAGTTTAAACATGCTTACACAGCTAACAGACAGACAGACATGCCAACCTGAATTAATGGAGAAATGCTGCTTTTAACAACCTGGACCTCATTTCTGGCATAAAATACGGTCGTTTACTCACCAATATAAGTTTGGTGTCATTAGAAGTCCATAGTTCAAATGACATGTTCAGTTCAAATCTGAAGCAAACATGTTTCTTCTTCTACTAAGGTGGAATAGACCTTTTTGTGGTACACAGCACCAACTACTGGACAGGAGGAACCGAACAGTCAATGGGACTCACTGATTTGAAAATGCAGCTCTTTCAACCAGACATGTGGTGCCGTGACATGTCAATCATCTGTGTCCAATCAGATTTCAGGGGAGTCCAGTGAAACCCCGGCCTCCACCCTGCCAGGAAGTGTTCAATATTTTTCACTATGACTGAGAATTCTGCACTTCCTGTTTGAGTCTGAGCTTCCCACTGAGTTTCCACAAGATTCCATGGGATCTCGTCTGTCAATCCAGGAAGTGTTTGACATTTGAACATTTCCTGGTTTACTGTGGACTTTAATTTTTTTTGGCACTTCCTGTTTAGGACGCCCTGTACTATGAGTGAGCTTCGCGCTGCTGCGCGACGTTTCACTCATATTATTATTATTATTGAAAGTAGCCTGATCAGGCACGGTGGTTAACTGGGTTCCTGTGTGTGTGTGTATGTCTGTCTGCATGGTGTGTCACTGCATGTGTGATTTTAGTGCATTGTGTCTTCACAACAAAACAGCAGCATCTTCCCCTGAGGGAGCTGCAATCACACAACCTCAGCCTGTCAACACGTGTGTGTGTGTGTCAACAAGCGTGTGTATCAACACATGTTCAAACCGCAGCTTGTCTGCTCTTACCACAAAATACATGTTATCTATTTGCACATTTGGATCTTGTTCTAGAAATTGTTCAGAGGTTGCAGTGGTGGTGGTGCTGTGTATGTGTGTGTGTGTAGCAGGGCGGGGGATTGTTTTTGGCTGCTGTTCAGCAAATGTGCATTTTTTTTCAAATTTATTGATTTCTTTTTCTTTTTGTCGTTAAAGCTGTGCAGCCTTTCAAATTTCACAAAACTGAGAAAATTTCGTTTCTAACTGAAATCCAAGCATTATGATGTTAGTTTATTTTTGAAATGTTGCAAACTTCCAGCTCATGTCAGTGAAGAGAATCTACATACATATATATATATATATATATATATATATATATATATATATATATATATATTTATTTATTTATTTATTTATTTATTTTTTTGGGGGGGGGGGGTTCCAGGGTGTATATTGTCTTGTCCTTCTGACAATGTCTACAGGAGGGCACGTGTGAGGTTGTGAGATGACCTTTGATCCGATCCACTTGCTTGACACGCATTCCTGGGTCATGCACGCTAACATCCATAACATGTCTGTAACTCACTTAAGAGGTGTTTTTTTTTTTTTTTTTTACAAAACAGCATTTTTAGATTTGGAAAGGTTTATTTCTCACAAACATTTACAAAGTACGAGGGCTGTCAATAAAGTAACGGTCCTTTTTATTTTTTTCAAAAACTATATGGATTTCATTCATATGTTTTTACGTCAGACATGCTTGAACCCTCGTGCGCATGCGTGAGTTTTTCCAAGCCTGTCGGTGACGTCATTCGCCTGTGAGCACTCCTTGTGGGAGGAGTCGTCCAGCCCCTCGTCGGAATTCCTTTGTCTGAGAAGTTGCTGAGAGACTGCCGCGTTGTTTGATCAAAATTTTTTCTAAACCTGTGAGACACATCGAAGTGGACACGGTTCGAAAAATTAAGCTGGTTTTCAGTGAAAATTTTAACGGCTGATGAGAGATTTTGAGGTGATTCTGTCGCTTTAAGGACTTCGCACGGTGCGAGACGTTGCTCAGCGCTCTCAGCCGCCGTCGTCAGCCTGTTCAAGCTGAAAACCTCCACATTTCAGGCTCTATTGATCCAGGACGTCGTGAGAGAACAGAGAAGTTTCAGAAGAAGTCGGTTTCAGCATTTTATCCGGATATTCCACTGTTAAAGGAGATTTTTTTAATGAAAGATGTGCGGACGGGTCCGCGCGTCGACGCGACGCTCCGCCACAGGAAAAACACCTCCGTTGGAAGCCTTAAGGACAAGTTGGAACATGTCCTGCTGTTAAACAATTTCTCATATACTCACTCCACTGAAAGCCATCAAAAGCCGCCTGGATTTTACAAATGGTTATCAACACAGAGGTGTTTTTCCTGTGCCGCCGCACCGTGTCGGCTGCGTCCCGACGCGCGGACCCGTCCGCACGTCTTTCATTAAAAAAATCTCCTTTAACAGTGGAATATCCGGATAAAATGCTGAAACCGACTTCTTCTGAAACTTCTCTGTTCTCTCACAACGTCCTGGATCAATAGAGCCTGAAATGTGGAGGTTTTCAGCTTGAAACAGGCTGACGACGGCGGCTGAGAGCGCTGAGCGACGTCTCGCACCGTGGGAAGTCCTTAAAGCGACAGAATCACCTCAAAATCTCTCATCAGCCGTTAAAATTTTCACTGAAAACCAGCTTAATTTTTCGAACCGTGTCCACTTCGATGTGTCTCACAGGTTTAGAAAAAAGTTTGATCAAACAACGCGCCAGTCTCTCAGCAACTTCTCAGACAAAGGAATTCCGACGAGGGGCTGGACGACTCCTCCCACAAGGAGTGCTCACAGGCGAATGACGTCACCGACAGGCGTGGAAAAACTCACGCATGCGCACGAGGGTTCAAGCATGTCTGACGTAAAAACATATGAATGAAATCCATATAGTTTTTGAAAAAAATAAAAAGGACTGTTGCTTTATTGACAGACCTCGTATATGAGAAACATATTCAATTTATGAAGAAATAAGCTGTTTCAGAGCACTTTCAGCCATCTTGATTTATTTTGTTCAAGTGAGCAGCCAGCTGACATCATGCTCCCTTTCTTTATTCTGATTGGCTGTTGTCATGTCCTTCCCAGCATCCCTCACGCAAGTCAGGGTAAGCCCCCACGTGATCTATAATGTCACTTCCAAATGTATGGAGGAGTGGGGTACAATTAGTTACACGTAACAGCTAACTTTAGCTTATCTAGCCGGCCTTAGCAACGTTCATCGTAGCTTACAAAATAGTTGGTTCCTTTGTGTTTGATAACAATCTTCTGTGATGTCTTATCCATCTTACATCTTATGACTTATCATTATATATATACCTTGTTCTTGAGCTGCTTTGGTGGGCAGGGAGAGTTCTCATGGGATAAAAAAGCTTTTTAACCTACCATCCCTGGTTCTCAAGACCAGGCACCTAAGTGGCTCTACTCTATTCTTTTCTACTCTCCTATTTTACCCTTCCTTTTTAGATATTTAGATATACCTTTTGTATACTGGCATAGTTCCACCTTAGAATTGGAATATAATACAACCCCTGGCAAAAATTATGGAATCACCGGCCTTGGAGGATGTTCATTCAGTTGTTTAATTTTGTAGAAAAAAAGCAGATCACAGACATGACACAAAACTAAAGTCATTTCAAATGGCAACTTTCTGGCTTTAAGAAACACTATAAGAAATCAGGAAAAATAATTGTGGCAGTCAGTAACGGTTACTTTTTTAGACCAAGCAGAGGGAAAAACAATATGGAATCACTCAATTCTGAGGAATAAATTATGGAATCACCCTGTAAATTTTCATCCCCAAAACTAACACCTGCATCAAATCAGATTTGCTCGTTAGTCTGCATCTAAAAAGGAGTGAACACACCTTGGAGAGCTGTTGCACCAAGTGGACTGACATGAATCATGGCTCCAACACGAGAGATGTCAATTGAAACAAAGGATTATCAAACTCTTAAAAGACGGTAAATCATCACGCAATGTTGCAAAAGATGTTGGTTGTTCACAGTCAGCTGTGTCTAAACTCTGGACCAAATACAAACAACATGGGAAGGTTGTTAAAGGCAAACATACTGGTAGACCAAGGAAGACATCAAAGCGTCAAGACAGAAAACTTAAAGCAATATGTCTCAAAAATTGAAAATGCACAACAAAACAAATGAGGAACGAATGGGAGGAAACCGGAGTCAACGTCTGTGACCGAACTGTAAGAAACCGCCTAAAGGAAATGGGATTTACATACAGAAAAGCTAAACGAAAGCCATCATTAACACCTAAACAGAAAAAAACAAGGTTACAATGGGCTAAGGAAAAGCAGTCGTGGACTGTGAATGACTGGATGAAAGTCATATTCAGCGATGAATCTCGAATCTGCATTGGGCAAGGTGATGATGCTGGAACTTTTGTTTGGTGCCGTTCCAATGAGATTTATTAAGATGAAGATGAAGAACATGTAAATTTCCACAGTCATTGATGATATGGGGCTGCATGTCAGGTAAAGACACTGGGGAGATGGCTGTCATTACATCATCAATAAATGCACAAGTATATGTTGATATTTTGGACACTTTTCTTATCCCATCAATTGAAAGGATTTTTGGGGATGATTAAATCATTTTTAAAGATGATAATGCATCTTGCCATAGAGCAAAAACTGTGAAAACATTCCTTGGAAAAAGACACATAGGGTCAATGTCATGGCCTGCAAATAGTCCGGATCTTAATCCAATTGAAAATCTTTGGTGGAAGTTGAAGAAAATGGTCCATGACAAGGCTCCAACCTGCAAAGCTGATCTGGCAACAGCAATCAGAGAAAGTTGGAGCCAGATTGATGAAGAGTACTGTTTGTCACTCATTTTTGTCACTCATTAATAAGTCCATGCCTCAGAGACTGCAAGCTGTTATAAAAGCCAGAGGTGGTGCAACAAAATACTAGTGATGTGTTGGAGCATTCTTTTGTTTTTCATGATTCCATAATTTTTTCCTCAGAATTGAGTGATTCCATATTTTTTTCCCTCTGCTTGGTCTAAAAAAGTAACCGTTACTGACTGCCACAATTATTTTTTCCTGATTTCTTATAGTGTTTCTTAAAGCCAGAAAGTTGCCATTTGAAATGACTTCAGTTTTGTGTCATGTCTGTGATCTGCTTTTTTCTACAAAATTAAACAACTGAATGAACATCCTCCGAGGCCGGTGATTCCATAATTTTTGCCAGGGGTTGTAGTACCGGCACTCTTTTACTACAAAGCCACGCTGTTGTAACACATGCAAAATGTGGCTTGGCATTGTGTTGCTGAAATAAGCAGGACATCCCTGAAAAAGACGTTCCTTGGATGGCAGCATGTGTTGCTCCAAAACCTGGATGTACCTTTCAGCATTGATGGTGCCATCACTTTGTGCCAAAGTAAATTCTTGTTATGGCTTAAAAGAAAACAAACAAAAAACAAAGGCAGTGCAGCTTTAAACATTGTGCTTTGAAATTCAATACCTTCATCTGACTCAGTGGTGGTATAATAACCCCTATACAAAGTTCCTTTCTAAAATTCTGTGTCAACACAATATTTGAATATGAAGTTTATTTTATTTCAGAAGCTCAAAACCAGAGAATGTCTGTGTGCTTTAAATCATCCAACATACAACATCTTATTTGTATGTTTCCAAGTTTTTTTGTGAGAGCAACCTGCACTGTCACTGTTTTTTTTTTTTATTGAAAATGAATGATCTTGTATAATCTTGACCAAGTTTCATCAAGATGTTTGAAAAGATTGGTCCAAATGCTGAAAAAACAAACAAACAACAACAACACTGGATCTTGATGTGTAAAAGAATGCAACAACTAATCTAGAATCAATACCTACATCCTGGTTTGCGCCAAAATGTCATTGGGTTGTATGTCTTGATAATACTGATCATTCCACAATCTTCGATGGTGAATGACATTAAAAATTAAAGAAACCCCAATAATCACACAGCAGAGGTAATGAACAGAAAATTCCTGGAGATGTTACTTATTCACAAACATACTTCACATTTACTAGCTTCACCACAAATCTCATCTCCCACTTCAGCTTATGAATCTTGCAAAGAAGAAAAATATATGACCTCGCCCAGTGTACCCTTAAAATATATGGAGCATTACGCGTACTGCACATAGGGGCCATGCCGCAGTTTTATTGCAGGTTTAAAACTTGCTGGCGGAATAGCAGCGGTGTGTTTCCTTATAGGTAGAAGACAGGGAAAAAAGAAAAGTATGTACCTATTAGGACCAGGTGTAGGCAGATTAACAGGATAACAGGGGTCTAAACGTTAGTCTGTCACTTGTGGAAGAGAATGCAAAGCTATCAAGTTTAAAATACACAAGAGTGTCTGTGAAGCTGAGCCATCATAAGATGATGGAAATACAGAATGAACACCAGTAAAATCAAACATCTGCCTCAGCAAACCAAATTTATCTATGATTTGTTGGGAATTTGTTGGAATTTTGTCAAAGTCAAGTATCCCGGCTAAATACAAGTTCTCTGGCAACCAATCCTTGGTCAACATACAGTAGCGTTCAGAATAATAGTAGTGCTATGTGACTAAAAAGATGAATCCAGGTTTTGAGTATATTTCTTATTGTTACATGGGAAACAAGGTACCAGTAGATTCAGCAGATTCTCACAAATCCAACAAGACCAAGCATTCATGATATGCACACTCTTAAGGCTATGAAATTGGGCTATTAGTAAAAAAAGTAGAAAAGGGGGGTGTTCACAACAATAGTAGCATCTGCGTTTGGTGCTACAAACTCAAAATTATTATGTTCAAACTGCTTTTTTAGCAATCCTGTGAATCAATAACTAGTATTTAGTTGTATAACCACAGTTTTTCATGATTTCTTCACAGCTGTGAGGCATGGAGTGAACCAACTTGTGGCACCTTTCAGCTGTTATTCCACTCCAAGATTCTTTAACAACATTCCACAATTCATTTACATTTCTTGGTTTTGCTTCAGAAGCAGCTTTTTTGGTGTCACCGCACAAGTTCTCATTTGGATTTAGGGCCGGGGATTGGGCAGGCCACTCCAAAACATTAATTTTGTTGGTTTGGAATCAAGATTTTGCTCATTTATTAGTGTGCTTGGGGTCATTGTCTTGTTGAAACACCCATTTCAAGGGCATGTCCTCTTCAGCATAAAGCAACATGACCTCTTCATATATTTTGACATATCCAAACTGATCCATGATACCTGGTATGCGATATATAGGCCCAACACCATAGTAGGAGAAACATGCCCATATCATGATGCTTGCACCATCATGCTTCACTGTCTTCACTGTGAACTGTAGCTTGAATTAAGAGTTTGGGGGTCGTCTCACAAACTGTCTGTGGCCCTTGGACCCAAAAAGAACAATTTTACTCTCATCAGTCCACAAAATATTCCTCCATTTCTCTTTAGGCCAGTTGATGTGTTCTTTGGCAAATTGTAACCTCTTCTGCCCATGTCTTTTATTTAACAGAGGGACTTTGTGGGGGATTCTTGCAAATAAATTAGCTTCACACAGGCGTCTTCTAACTGTCACAGCACTTACAGGTAACTCCAGACTGTCTTTGATCATCCTGCAGCTGATCAATGGGAGAGCCTTGGCCATTCTGGTTATTCTTCTATCCATTTTTATGGTTGTTTTCTGTTTTCTTCCACGCATCTCTGTTTTTTTTTTCTTTTCTCCATTTTAAAGCATTGGAGATCATTGTAAATGAACAGCCTATAATTTTTTTGCACCTGCGTATAAGTTTTCCCCTCTCCAATCAACTTTTTAATCAAACTACGCTGTTCTTCTGAACAATGCCTTGAACGTCCCATTTTCCTCAGGCTTTCAAAGAGAAAAGCATGTTCAACAGGTGCTGGCTTCATCCTTAAATAGGGGACATCTGATTCAATCAATCAATCAATCAATCAATCAGTTTTTTTATATAGCGCCAAATCACAACAAACAGTTGCCCCAAGGCGCTTTATATTGTAAGGCAAGGCCATACAATAATTATGTAAAACCCCAACGGTCAAAACGACCCCCTGTGAGCAAGCACTTGGCTACAGTGGGAAGGAAAAACTCCCTTTTAACAGGAAGAAACCTCCAGCAGAACCAGGCTCAGGGAGGGGCAGTCTTCTGCTGGGACTGGTTGGGGCTGAGGGAGAGAACCAGGAAAAAGACATGCTGTGGAGGGGAGCAGAGATCGATCACTAATGATTAAATGCAGAGTGGTGCATACAGAGCAAAAAGAGAAAGAAACAGTGCATCATGGGAACCCCCCAGCAGTCTACGTCTATAGCAGCATAACTAAGGGATGGTTCAGGGTCACCTGATCCAGCCCTAACTATAAGCTTTAGCAAAAAGGAAAGTTTTAAGCCTAATCTTAAAAGTAGAGAGGGTGTCTGTCTCCCTGATCTGAATTGGGAGCTGGTTCCACAGGAGAGGAGCCTGAAAGCTGAAGGCTCTGCCTCCCATTCTACTCTTACAAACCCTAGGAACTACAAGTAAGCCTGCAGTCTGAGAGCGAAGCGCTCTATTGGGGTGATATGGTACTACGAGGTCCCTAAGATAAGATGGGACCTGATTATTCAAAACCTTATACGTAAGAAGAAGAATTTTAAATTCTATTCTAGAATTAACAGGAAGCCAATGAAGAGAGGCCAATATGGGTGAGATATGCTCTCTCCTTCTAGTCCCTGTCAGTACTCTAGCTGCAGCATTTTGAATTAACTGAAAGCTTTTTAGGGAACTTTTAGGACAACCTGATAATAATGAATTACAATAGTCCAGCCTAGAGGAAATAAATGCATGAATTAGTTTCTGATTTTAGAGATATTGCGTAAATGCAAAAAAGCAGTCCTACATATTTGTTTAATATGCGCTTTGAATGACATATCCTGATCAAAAATGACTCCAAGATTTCTCACAGTATTACTAGAGGTCAGGGTAATGCCATCCAGAGTAAGGATCTGGTTAGACACCATGTTTCTAAGATTTGTGGGGCCAAGTACAATAACTTCAGTTTTATCTGAGTTTAAAAGCAGGAAATTAGAGGTCATCCATGTCTTTATGTCTGTAAGACAATCCTGCAGTTTAGCTAATTGGTGTGTGTCCTCTGGCTTCATGGATAGATAAAGCTGGGTATCATCTGCGTAACAATGAAAATTTAAGCAATACCGTCTAATAATACTGCCTAAGGGAAGCATGTATAAAGTGAATAAAATTCACACCTGTTTGTTCCACAAAACTGACGAACTCACTGACTGAATGCCACACTACTATTATTGTGAACACCCCCTTTTCTAATTTTTTTTACTAATAGCCCAATTTCATAGCCTTAAGAGTGTGCATATCATGAATGCTTGGTCTTGTTGGATTTGTGAGAATCTATTGAATCTACTGGTACCTTGTTTCCCATGTAACAATAAGAAATATACTCAAAACCTGGATTAATCTTTTTAGTCACATAGCACTACTATTATTCTGAACACTACTGTATGTATGTATGTGTATATATATATATATCCAGATATCCAGGGATCAAGATGGACACCAATAGACCTTGTGTAGAATGGGGATGTGTGCTTATGTTTAGAGAATTCAGATTGTGGTGCTAACATGCCTTATGCTTGCTAGATGCTTACAGCCGCTGGATTTCTTGTTGGTCTTTAAGATGTCTGAGTGTCAACTGAAAACATGAAATAGTTACTTGGTGAAACATGAAACAGCACTGAGACATGTTGGAGACCAACAAGATGGTCAAATCCTATCTGGATGACCAAGGGCCATCTCCCATTATGGGTTTTTGATTCTTGATTGTTTTTGGTAGATAAAAGAAAATGAAGGGGTAAAAATTGAAATTGGATACCAATCGGGGTGTAAACTTAATTAATTAATTAATTAATCAATTAATTGGTGGTAAAAGTAGTGTTGTAGAACACTGGAATGTTTAAACATATTTTAAAAAGCAACTCGTGATGCTGAGATAAAATCGTGAGCCACAAGATATGAATAATCAGATTAAGTTTGTGCAGATCAGTGGTGTTGGCCAAGCAGTTAAACTTAGTTCCACTGGTCCACAAGTTCCTCCCTGCACATTCTCCATATAATGTGGAGTTGTGTTAGGATGGGCATCCGGCATAAAACTTGTGCCAATGCCTTTGGCGACCCCGAGTGACAAGGGAGAAGCCAAAGGAACATATTGGGGTCATTTTGTGTAAAAGCAGGTGAATGTGGAGAACCAGGTACAATATGTAGTAATCAGATTCTACGGTTCTCTGATCAGAAACCTTCCAATCCAGACAGTTTTGAGATGGTAATAGACATTTTTGGTTTTTGGAAATGTCTGGGAAAATGTGGCATGTACACATTGTGAATCATACATACTTTTTGTGTTCTGCAATACGGATATAAAATAGGAAATGCTGCTGAATAGTAACAATCTGTTGTGGTTTGAGTTCCATTCAAAAAGAGTTCATTAATCAAAGCACATTTTCAGTTCAGGGTCATGCACAGATGATCAAACATCCACAGCAGAAAGTCCAAAAATCACCAGGCTGAAACACAGACAGACTGTGTAAGACAGCAACTGGAGACAAAAGGGGGGAAAACAATGGACATACCAGCAACCAGCAAACACAACAGAAGGGTTTAAGTAGACTCGGAGGTGATTACAACTGAGGGCAGGTGCACAGATGGTTGAATGAACACAGGTGTGAGAGCAAACAGGAAGCAGATCAATCAAGAACATACTGTCAATATAAAACAGGAAGTGGGACAAAACTGACAAAACCTACAGATTAAAACCAACACAGGGCATTTAGGAATAAAACCAAACTTCGATAAAGCTTAGAAACATATTTGAAGAACAAACCAGGGGCCAGTTTCATAAAGCAGTCTAATCTTTAGTCGCATGAACTCACTTAGTTGACTAATTTTTTGACGTTAGTCATTGCACAACGCGTTTAGTCACCTAAGGTTTTGTGTTACCCAACTAAAGTTTTTAGCCTGGTACAGAGGAGGCTAATCTTATTTTAGTCAATAAAACTTCAGCGTCTTACCTCAAAAATGTTGCCTGTGGGATCTTTCAGCAGGTTATCAGTGACACCATCCACGTCTCCAAGTTGACCATGTGCCGAATTGTGAGGAATGTTAGCTGGGCACTTACACTCAACAAAAATATAAATGCAACACTTTTGGTTTTGCTCTCATTTTGTATGAGATGAACTCAAAGATCTAAAACTTTTTCCACATACACAATATCACCATTTCCCTCAAATATTGTTCACAAACCAGTCTAAATCTGTGATAGTGAGCACTTCTCCTTTGCTGAGATAATCCATCCCACCTCACAGGTGTGCCATATCAAGATGCTGATTAGACACCATGATTAGTGCACAGGTGTGCCTTAGACTGCCCACAATAGGACTGGACATACACATAATAGGAATAGGCAGGAGTCTAACACAAGCGTTGTGGTTGCAACCAACCTGAAAGTAAACAAAACTCTTGCTCATTGGAGGCATTTCTTGGCAACAGCACTTGCAAGGCCACTTATGCCCATGAAAAATCATTGATTAATGATAGATGCCTAATTGACAAGCATAGGCATCAATGTGAAATGGAGATTAGATGGCTAATATTGGGTGACTAACCGTAGTCGTAGTTTAGTAGACTAATAGATTAGACCACTTTATGAAACTGGGCCCAGGACTAAAATAAATGCGAAACAGACACAGAAAAAAAATGCTAGAACTAGAGAACACTAACTGAACCAAAACTGCAATTACTTGTGAATAAAATAAAAACCCCACTGGTTACTACAAGGAAGCAGGGGACAGAGACATACAGTAGGGACGTCAACCACAGCACAATCGAGCCAAATTTCCTCAATGAAATGGGGCCAAAAATCAGCAAAGGAAGACCATCCTAAGAACATTCAACGACAGCAACTGTGTGATGGGATTTTTTTTTATACATTTTACATCGTAACTGCGATGGAGCAGTTTGGGCTTCAGTGAGAGGCTCACAGGCACTTTAACACAGTCTACAATTTTATAAAATGCCCGAATAGACCCGTTTTAAGTCAACATGAAGAGGACAGTCTGGATCTTTTTTCTTGCTGAAGGGTGAGTTTCAGGTTCTCGTACAGTAAGTCGTCACATTAATCTCTCTAATGGCAGCAGATATCAAATAACGTAACTGATGTGAAAAAAAAACACCTGTCAAAAGTCGTTTTTGTACCTATAAAACGTGGGACGTGCAGTTTTATTGCTCGATTGCGGTTGATAATCTATATCAAGCTAAATCACCGGTGGAGGTGCAGTGTGAGGGATCGATTCCCTGGTCATTGAACATGAAACCGAGGGACAAGCGTGCCTAATCCAACTTTAGGCGGGCGCAGACCTCTGTGTTAACATGACCACGCTACTCTAACATGACCCTCTAAAGCCAGTTAGAGGATACGCTCGCTCAGGCCCATGTGGGAGACAGCGACTGGACTTACCCCACATTCACCGTCTCCCTGAGAAAAGCAGAGCCCCCCCAACGCCCCCGAGAGGTCCCACAGCTCCAGGTGTTTTGAACATTAAGGCCTGTGGACATTAGAAGCACAGCGGCGCTTGCTTAACGGTTATAAGGCAAACCGTTGTGTCGAGATCACACCTCCGCAGCTGTAAAGAGTGGTGCGGAGGGAGGGGTGGCAGCCGGGAAGGCATGCGTAAGGGGCGACTGGCGCTTTGTTCTCTGGGGGCTCCGGTTACCCCCAGCTCTTCCCGCAGCTAGCGTGACATTCAACACTGCAACTGTAAACTTTACATAAAGCGTGTGAAATCACAGATGCACATGTCACAGCAGCATCATAAAGTGAATTTACTTAGCTCGGCTTCAGCACGCACCTCAACTCTTTAAGGCTCTGCAGGGGGCGGACGCAGGTTTGGATGGGCAACGAAATTACAGCAATTAATTCTTAAAATATCCCCCCAAAAGTGCAATATATGTATATTGTGGTGGACACCTGGTCCATTTAATTTTATTATCAATAGCCCAATCATTATATGTATTTATATTTTATTGCATATGGAAGAGTAATTTATATTTGGTCTCGGTTCACAGATTTCTAAATGGTTAATGGTCTGTGAATGTAAGAATTAAAAAAAAGTAGAGTGAGAATGACCTTTATCGTTCACAAATAGCACCGTAGGACTACAACATGTACAGATGCAAACACACACAGAGTGACGGCCAAGAAAAGCAGGAACCTTGAAAAGAAGCAAGAGAATGCAAAGGTTATGATAAAAAAATAAAAATAAAAATAAATATATATATATATATATATATATATATATATATATATATATATATATATATATATATATATATATATAGTTATTACTGGGCATACATTTTAGGCATCTCACAGTTATAATAAAAGTAGAGTTTGAAGCCCCCACACCCCCTGTATTTATTAGCATGTCAACATGACATCAGTTCCAAGAAAAGTCAATATGTGAGATAAATTTTTAAATTCCATAATAATCCATCCATATTCCACACCTGCTTACTCCAATTAAGGGTTACGGTGCGTGAGGCGGGGTTCACCCTGGACAGAATGCCAGTCTGCCGCAGGGCCATATACAGACAAACAATCACATTCACACCCGCACGCACACCTACGGACAATTTAAAGATTGCAGTTCACCTAACCTGCACATCTTTGGATGTGGGAGGAAGCCAGAGCATCCGGAGAGAACCCACACAAAGACAGGGAGAACATACAGACTCCAAACAGAAGGGCCACAGGTGACAATCGAACCCATGACCTTCTTGCTGTGAGGCAACAGTGCTAACCACTAAGCCACCGTGCTGCCATAATAATAAAAATAATAATAACCATAATAACAACAACAATAATAATAATAATCATCATCATCATCATCATCATAACTTCATACATTTATGCAAATTTTCTATAATAAGTTGGAATGGTGTGCGAGTCCAGAATGTTTTTAGAATCTTAGACCTCAACTATTCTGTGAAGAACTCAACCCTTTTATTTTCTGTAAAATTACATAATTTTTCATGTTAATTTACTGTCTAAATGTATCTATAAATTGTTTCATCCTGGCATCTGTCCATCTGCAGGAGACAATGGTGTAGTGTTCAGTTTATCTTTTGCTTTGTTTGTTTTTTCCACTTTTTCAATGCAATTTCAATTTATTTAATTTATATAGCACCAAATCACAACAAAGCTGCCTCAATGCGCTTCACACAGGTAAGGTCTAACCTTACCAACTCCTAGAGCAAGCACACAGGTGACAGTGGTAAGGAAAATCTCCATCTGACAATTTGAGGAAGAAACCTCAAGCAGACCAGACTCAAAGGGGTGACCCTCTGCTTGGGCCATGCTGCAGACAGTTTGCAATACAAATATATAGGAATTATTTTCTCTTTTGTTCCTATGTTCCTACTTATCACTTCAATGCGCGAGTGACAATCTCTGCTGCATTTGTTGCACGTGTACTGTGATGCCTGCTGAGGCTGCCACTATTGCTCCTTCCTCCTAGCTCGTTGCTCAGTAAGGCCTTGGTTGCTCTCCTGCTCAACCCTCTGTTTACGTTCTTGTTATGATATACACACTATTATTATTATTGTAAGTATTATTATTATTATTTTATTGTAACTTCTATTTTGTCATTTGATTTTTAAATGGACCACAATGGAAATAAGTGTTTTCACTTTCTTGTGAAATCCATATATTTTTTACATATTTACCATTATATAATGTACTCACATTGAACTTACTAAAAAAATGACAGCCACACACATGCTTTTAATATATGGATGATTTACTGTCCCCTGCTGGAATAGCGTGTGAGTCCAGAAGGTAATTACCAACATACATTATTCAGTGTTGTTAAATAATATCCGTAGTTTCACAAAAAGTATTAGTCCTATCAATATTCCGTTTTGGCGGTATTCATCCTTGACACAAAATACATAAGCACACCAAACAGCAATTGTCAACTCTCCCTAGTTTGTCCGTGATTTAAGTTATATGCATGCATGCATGCAGAGCTTTGTGTCTTTTTGCATTCTGCCACAAGTAGTTTTACTTTTATTTTTACACAACCATAAACAGAGACGGTGGTGGAAGACATCAAAAGTACGTCACTTCTCACTCATGGTAAAGGCAACATGACACTTAACTAAACTGAGTAAACCAATTTAACTATAAAAACACAACAAATCAATAATGCCAACAACACTGGTAAATGAACATGAACCACAATAACAACAGAAACAATTTACTGCTGAAAAAAATACAAAATCTATTTATAGAAAGAGAAGGTGGCTATAATTTGAAATGAGAATTGAACTTCAAAAAGAACAGTAAGAGTAACAGTAAGTAACTGTAACACTAAGTCAAACTAGTAAGAGAAGGATGTGCATATCAATCTGTGGGGTGGATTTGTGGAACAGTTTGGAGCTGGAACTCAAACAGAGCACCATTATACGAGGTCTGTTAGAAAAGTATCCGACCTTTTTATTTTTTCAAAAACTATATGGATTTGAATCACGTGTGATTGCATCAGCCAAGCTTGAACCTTCGTGCGCATGCGTGAGTTTTTTCACGCCTGTCAGTTGCATCATTCGCCTGTGAGCAGGCTTTGTGTGAGCACTGGTCCACCCCTCTCGTTGTTTTTTTTATTGCGAATAAATGTCTGAACAATTTGGAGCTTTGCTGCATCAGTTTTTTTCAGAAACTGTGAGAGACCTCCAGGTGGACACCGTTCGGAAAATTAATATTGGCTTTCAGGGACAATTTTGTGGGGATTACACAGATTAAGGAGTGTTACTGTCGCTTTAAGGACAGCCCACAGCGTCTGAGAGCGCGCCGCGCTCCGAGCGCCGATCGACAGGCTCACACCCCACTGAAACAACCAGATAATTTCCAACGTGAAGGCTTTGTTGATCCGGGATGTCGTCTGACTTTCACAAAAAGGCAGGAGACGTGGACATCAGCACTTTTTCGGTACATTCCACTGTTACAGGAGTTTTTTTCATGGAAAGAAAAGTGGAGGATTGCGCCACCGTGCCGTTCATGGTGCGGGACAAAACCACCTCCGTGTTGGTCTCACAGGACGGCTTTGAGATGGCTTTCAGACGGCTGTCGGTGGGTTTTCAGTCGTGTGACTAACCGAGAAATTGTGGATGAGCCTGGACATGCCAGAACATGGCCTGTGAGGCTTCATCACGGCGTTGCTTTGCACCATGCGGCTCCACCGTGACGCGCGGAACTCCTCCGCACGTCTGTCTCAATGTGCCGAAAAAGTGCTGAAGTCCACATCTTCCGCAATTCCTGTGCTAGTCAGATGACATACCGGATCAAGACAGCGTCCAGTTTAGAAATGAATGGCACATTCCACTATTACAGGAGTTTTTTTCATAGAAAGAAAAGCAGAGGAGTTCCGCGCGTCGCGGTGGAGCCGCATGGCGCAAAGCAACGCCGTGATGAAGCCTCACAGGACATGTTGGGGCATGTCCAGCTCATGCTCAATTTCTCGGATAATCACATGACTGAAAACCCACCGACAGCCATCTGAAAGCCATCTCAAAGCCGTCCTGTGAGACCAACACGGAGGTGGTTTTGTCCCGCGCCATGAACGGCACGGTGGCGCAATCCTCCTCTTTTCTTTCCATGAAAAAAACTCCTGTAACAGTGGAATGTGCCGAAAAAGTCTTGACGTCCATGTCTCCTGCCTTTTTGTGAAAGTCAGACGACGTCCCGGATCAACAAAGCCTTCACGTTGGAAATGATCTGGTTGTTTCAGCGGGGTGTGAGCCTGTCGATCGGCGCTCGGAGCACGGCGCGCTCTCAGACGCTGTGGGCCGTCCTTAAAGCGGCAGTAACACTTCTTAATCTGTGTAATCCCCACAAAATCGTCCCTGAAAGCCATATTAATTTTCCGAACGGTGTCCACCTGGAGGTCTCTCACAGTTTCTGGAAAAAAATTTGATGCAGCAAAGCTCCAAATCGTTCAGACATTTATTCGCAATAAAAAAAACGACAAGAGGGGTGGACCACTGCTCACACAAAGCCTGCTCACAGGCGAATGACGCAACCAACATGCGTGAAAAAACTCAGGCATGCGCACGAAAGTTCAAGCTTGGCTGATGCAATCACACGTTATTCAAATCCATATGGTTTTTGAAAAAAAAAAATAGGTCGGATACTTTTCTAACATTCTTTTAAATCATTTTAAAAGAATGTACCAAAAAATCTGTCTTAAGCGATTACAGTGTTCACTAAAGTATTCAAGATGGTAAAAGAAATTGATGTATATCAGTACCGGTGATTCATTGTGATGGTTTTCATATTACTGTTTGTAGTCTGACAGAAATGTTTTATTTTTAATATTGACATGGTATAAATAGGTTAGGGCATTTAAAAGCTAGATAGCTTCAGCCTTGACCTGTTTCACTCAGCTACATGTACATCTTTTTCAGTATATTCAGTATTTTATGTATTTTCCTTTTTTTGTTTGATTTTATCTATTCATTTATTTTCTATTATTGCATGAGTTTGCTGATTTAAATAAATCAAAAATCAAATCAAAACATATAAATCTCCAAATCTCCAAACAGTGCATTGCAGCACAACGTCCATTGTTCACTATTGTTAGTTAACATCACTAATTTCTCCAAAAATATTAGTCCAATCAACTTTCTGTTTTCACAGCTTTCATCCTTGACACAAAATGCATAAGCATACCAAACAGCAAATGTCAGCTCTCCCCAGTTTGTCTGTGATTGAAGCCATACACATGCACACATGCGCACACACACACACACACACACACACACACACACACACACACACACACACACACACACACACACACACACACACGCATGCACACATGCACTCACACAGAGTTCACTTGGCTATTATAATATAGATAATAATAATAATAGTCACAGGTGGCACTGTGTTTTAGTAGTTAGCACTGGTGCCTCACAGCAAGAAAGTCATGGGATCGATTCCCGGCCTTTCTGTGTGTAGTTTGCATGTTCTCCCCGTGTCTGTGTGAGTTTCCTCCGGTTTCCTCCCACAAACAAAAACATGCTTATTTAGGGTCTGCTCCTTTCTCTGCCCCTGACAAAGGCAGCATCTACATCTGGAGTTGGTCCCCAGGTGCCAGATTGTGGCTGCCCACTGCTCCTAGTGGTTGGATTGTGTTTAACTGCAATTAGGATATATATATATATATATATATATGTAAGTCTACTGGCCAGTAGAATACCACAAAAAATACAGTTTCAAAAGGTTATGCCACATTAAAATGATTGTAAAACACAATTACTCATACTTTAAGTTGTATTATCCTTAAACTAGTTTTGCAGTCTTGTGACTTATGTTCTGGTAAGACTTATATACCGATAAATCACATGTAAATAGAAACCAGTTTTCATATCGATGATTATAAAAGCTCAAATTCATGACACATTTCATTTATTTATGAATATTTATCAGGTTTTCTTCCTTTTCAATGCCTTTATGATGCATTAAATGTGCCAAAAACAGTTGTACTCTATGTGTGTGTTCGCCATGAAGTCACACAGACCACTGCACTAAAAATAAGAGAGGATTCGGTCATGTGTCAGTCATAAACAGCATGCAGAAGCTCGTGCATAATGTGCGTCAGAATCATACTTTGATTGTAGTTACAATATCAAATTCTGTGTTTTGTAATTACCCATAATGCAATGTGGCATGGCACTGCTGAGCATGAGTTGGATATGACTGGAAGAGTTCTGTTTTGTGTTTCACTCCACGTAACATTCCAGCGGTGGACATAGCAAAGCTCAAAGTTAGCTTTAATAAACACGAACTGGCTGTCCGAAAAGTTAACTGTTATTATATGAATTTGGGTATGTCTTGCTTTTTTTTAAACCCTGAAAAACAGACATAATGTGTGGACATTTTAATATGTTGAAATGTCAACACGGAGGTTCCTAAAAAGGTTCAGCATTCCAGTACATCAGATTTCCTGCTTTGCAATTTGAGAAGGATTTCTCAACCCAGGTTTCCACATTTTATACCATTAGCCAATCAGTGTTGGTTAATCAAGGATAATAATTATTATAAGATGGCAATATTGCACCACCATGTTGCCCAAAAGGGACACAGTTCTTACCCTGTCTTTCACCAGAAGACTGATGATAAGAGAAGAGGAACCGTAGCTGCTGCCTGATTGCTGTCTTCTGGTTACTAGCGCAGGCTAACAGGTTTGGAGCCACCAATTCTGTGAAATTCAGGATCAAACAAATTTTTTATCACAAGAGAAGGTAAGCAAGAATCCCCGTCTCCAAAACAGGGGAACGCATAAAGGGAAACACGCAAAAGCAAACAACAATCTGCAGCCTCACCACTAGATGACACTAAATCCCACATACTGCAGCTTTAAATAAATCACGATTGTTGATGAAAGCAACATAAACCTGGAAGCAGTAGTGGTTTTATTATCGATGTGCATTGAGCATGAGCAGGATCAATACGATGACATCTTTTTGAGTCCTAACTTCCCACTTACGACATACTCAAACATGACATAAGTCATGGAATATTCATTCCCACATATTGTGCTTTGGAAAAATTCACGTTGTCACTCTCTAGTGTGACTGAAGGTTTATAAAAAAAAACAGACTTTTTGTCGGTGAAGCTAATGTTACTCCCCATGCACGAAATGCTGAATATGACGAATACACACATTCCTTTAACCTCTGCAGTTCATTTGGCAATGGCTCAATAAATTATGCAGAGCAGCCATGTGCTGCCTACGCTGTAAGAGTACTCCCCTGCTCACGGGGGTCGGGGGAGCCAGCATTAAGACTGGTGGCTTGTAAAGTGAGCTGGGAAGTTTAATTGATCTAAAAGAATTTAATGTGGCGTAGTGAATCGCAGCAGACAGCATGGATTTATATCGCAACCCTGCAGAAACGAATATAATACTGGTGGGGTTTTACAGCAAAGGTGTGTGTGTGTGTGTGTGTGTGTGTGTGTGTGTGTATATATATATATATATATATATATATATATATATACAGAGAGAGAGAGAGAGAGAGAGAGAGAGAGAGAGAGAGAGAGAGAGAGAGAGAGGGAGTAAAATGACATCAGTTCAATATAAAGCTTATAGCTAATTTAAATTCCAAAATACATTTGACATGTAGTAAAGATTGTGGATCCAAATATATTATTTAAAAAATCATGTAAATTTTTTAATTTTTGACAAAAGCCACCCCACTTCTTAGACTTTTTTTTTGGGGGGGGGGGGGGGGGCATCATGAGGCATTTTACACGTCACAAGGCAATATTCATGCCTGAGGTGCGTGATTTTAAACTAATCTCCTGAGTTTGGAGTGTTAACTCCACCCAGAGTTCTGTGCAAACCCAAAGGACCCGGCAATGTGTTAGAGATTTTGAATGTAAAATGAAGATTACCACACAGCCACAGGGAAAGGGATTGAACAAAATCCCCACAGGATGTGCAGTGGCCAAGTCAAACAGCTATGCAGAAATTTATCAATATTGTTCCCGCATGGCCACACAGATGTACAGATGCACACAATTTATCAAACACATGTAAAAGCCTGTTTTGTTTTGTTTTGGCTTTTTTGGGGGTGGGGAGGGGAGCATTTTGTAGTGTGAATATGTTCTGTGCCAGCAAAGTCATGGCATTTTGGCATGGTATGCTTCAGGTTTGTGCAGCCGAAACACAAAACAGCCAGTCTCACATTAGGTGGAGATTTGCACAAAAGTTAAATGATATTTTCAAAATGTTGTCGTGAAATAAGACTGCTTCTATTAAGTGATGCAATGTGACTGCTGGGTTTTTTCCTCTTGTGACAACTGTCGTTCCAGCAAGGCTCTCAGGAGAACTGTAATTCCAGTAGTCATGGCCATGGATGGGTGTGTCCTGGTACAGCAGACAGGTAGCTTGAATCAAACCCTGGTTTATATATGGGTGGTCCAACTCATGCATTGGTGACGGTGTTTGTCTCCAGATCTTGTAGCATGAATAGAGTTTCTGACTCCCCCTGGACAGGACACAAGTCTGATCCAGGTTCCTTCACCAGGCAAGGCTGCTTCCCATTTGCACCTTGGTGGACTGGACCAATGCAGATGAAGTATTTTCTTTCAGCACAGACAGTTATCCTGAAGCGCACACCTGGACAGAGCCACCTGCTCTATACGTAGTTTGCATTACTTGTAGTGAGCTTTATATGTCTATGCAGATGACATCAAAGCCTATGTTCTAATAATAACAATAATAATAATTCCAAAAATAATGTTGGGATTGTCCTTGATTACTGTAACAAAGTGAGCATAATCATGTAATTTTGGATGATAGTGCCAGTTGGTGTCAAAATCCAACCCCTTGTCTGTGTCATGATACTTGGGTAAGTAGAGGATTGCCTGTTGGGGTAAAGTACAGTGGTGACCTTGTGTGCCCTGTGGCCACTACTGTAACCACAAAGGCCCCATAGGAACGCTGAATGGGTAACGGGTCTCTGGAAGAAGTCCAAGAAGTCCTCAACTGTGGATCAGGAGGAGGAGGTGATGGCTATGAAAGCAGATGAAGGCTGCAGCAGGTCCTCAGACCTCAATCATCTGGGATTCCATAGCCATTGGACTAGTCAAAGGATCTGTCAAGGACCATGTCTGTCGGCGTGTAATGACATTCCCACATTAAACAAACCCACACACAGGTGTCTCTAGGCCAGAGGTCTCAAACCTCTCTGCCCTAAATATAGATTTTTCTATCCTGCCTAGCCATCTGTGAAAGGGCAATCTTCTTCACCACTCAAAGATTGCCATGAGAATGATAGTGTCAGTTCTCATCAAACGCCCGTGCCCGTTAACCCATACTGCCGGCAGTAGTTTATGTACTTTAAACGCAAGTTTTCAGTGACTTAAATGTATGATGTGGTAAAATTGAAGCCTGTAATTTGACATCATCTGTAGATGCACAAATATTTTTTGTTGTTTTAGCTGCAGACGGATCAGCAGAACCTATTTACCTTACAGCAGGGTGCACCAGATGAAAAAAGGCTGAGTCAGGAAAAATCTACAACATATAAAACAAATGAGATTCTTTAAGAAAAAAAAAGTTCCACTGTGACTTCCCGTAAGAATAATTTTCAGACAGACACAAGCTCTTGGGAGGAAACCAAGAGCTCGTTAAAACTATGAGGTCTGGCTCAGACCACACCTACACCGAGGCATCCATCAGAGAGGCCAGACAGGATTTACAGTGCGACCTGATCGGTCATCATTTATTACTTTTACTGGTCCTGAGTGGAGGTAATCACCGGCTGGTGTTTGTGTAAGAGGAGACCTCCACCTGTGAGGGTCTGACATTAACACTAACCTAACTTTGGAGGAGATCTGTCATCTGACAGTGTTCGTTTGGACTGTACCCAGTTCTTACCCCGACACAAGCGTGTGGGGCTTTTTCCTCCCTCCTTATTCTGGACTGTATCCTGAGTCAAAAATGATGAGTGACCGTGATACTGCTGGAAAGCAATTCATGACAACAGTGTAGAAATCATTTACCAAATTTTAACACAGTGGTCTCAAATGTCAATTTTAAAGCAGTGATCCCTTTATCATGGTAATTCCTAGGTGGCGAGGAAGACTGTCTCCCCCATCGATTCCCAAACGGGATGGCGGGTGCTGAGATGACCGAACAGGCCCCAATGCACACCGCCCCGATTTAGAGACACCTGTACATGGGTTTGTTAACATGGGAATGTCGTTGCACATTGACAAACACAGATCTTTAGTCTGGCCCGATGGTTTGGAAATCCTAGATGACCGGGATCTGAGGACCTGCTGTTGCCTTCGTCTGCCTTCACAGTCATTGGGGATTTCTTGTTTCACCAGACCCACGTTAGCCGTATCATGTTCAGGGTTCCTGTTGGTCCTTCATGGCTACTGTAGTAGCTACGGGACACACAAGATTCACACCATATTTCATCCCAAGAGGCAGTCCCCTACTTGGTCCGTTACCCAGGTGTCATGATACAGATGAGTCATTGGGTTTTGACAATATGCATAAGTGTTAAAAATAACCTTCATTATGCAGCTTTTGCTTTGTTACAAAGAACTAAACAAAGGTGGAATAATGTTGTACCAGTGTGTGTTTCGTCTACAGCAGCCATCATCTAGGCCTAAATCAAATCTGTGCATCTGCTTTTGTCAGGTGTTGCATCACATCTGTACCACACCATGGAACTGTCAAGAGTCACAGATGTCAACCAACTGGTCCATCCCCTAAAACCTATCTGCCCTTTCCAGGTGGAACATTGGTCAGCCATTGGGGTCCTCAACAGTGGGCATCTTCATGCTGGATCATGCACAGAGAATGTGCCACAAGATCCACAATGTCATAGCTGACATTCCCTCACAATGCAAATGATACTTGTCATCTTCTCAGTGTCCCTGTGTAACCACTCATCTGACCTGAAGTCATGCTAATGATATCCAAAGATCCTCTGAAGAGACTTGTTACCAAAGACATCCAGCCGTTGCTTTAGGTTACTGGTTAGCGTCCATATCTCACACCATACATCAAGACAGGAAGCACCAGGACCCTAAAGACTTGGACTTTCAATCTTTTGCAAAAATATGAGCATCACCAAACACCTCCAGTCCAGCAGCCTCATGACTCTGTAAGTTCTTCCAAAGCCTCTGGCTGAAGATCCAGAGATAAGAATGTCTGTGCCAAGGTAAGTGAATGTTTCTACTAGGTTAACACTTTCACCACATACGAGGTCTGTCCAAAAAGTAATGGACCTTTTATTTTTTCAAAAATTATATGGATTTGAATCACGTGTGATTGCATCAGCCAACTTGAACCTTCGTGCGCATGCGTGAGTTTTTTCACGCCTGTCGGTTGCGTCATTCGCCTGTGGGCAGGCTTTGAGTGAGCACTGGTCCTCACCCCTTGTTGGATTTTCATTGTCAGGGAAATGTCTGAATGATTTAGAGCTTTGCTGCATCAAATTTTTCCAGAAACTGAGAGACAGCCAGGTGGACACCGTTCGCTAAATTCAGATGGCTTTCAGGGACGATTTTATGGGGATCACACAGATTGAGGAGTGTTACAGCCGGTTTAAAGACCACCCACAGCGGCTGAGAGCGCGCCGTGTTCGGAGCGGCGATCGACAGGCTCAAATGACCAGATCATTTCCAAAGTGAAGGCTGTGTTGATCCGGGACGTCGTCTGAGTACCACAGAAATGGCAGAAGACGTGGACATCAAGACTTTTTCGGCACATACAGGAGTTTTTGTCATGGAAAGAGGAGCGGAGGAATGCGGCACAAAACCACCTCCGTGTTGGTCTCACAGGACGGCTTTCAGATGGCTTTCAGACGGCTTTCGGTGGCTTTTCAGTCGTGTGACTATCCGAGAAATTGTGGATTAGCTGGACATGCCAGAACATGTCCTGTGAGGCTTCATCACGGCGTTGCTTTGCGCCATGCGGCTCCGTCCTGACGCGCGAATTCCTGTGGTTTTGTCCCGCGCCATTCGCAGCACAGTGGCGCATTCCTCTGCTCCTCTTTCCATGACAAAACTCCTGTAACAGTGGAATGTGCCGAAAAAGTCTTGATGTCCACGTCTTCTGCCATTTCTGTGGTAGTCAGACGACGTCCCGGATCAACACAGCGTTCAGTTTGGAAATGATCTGGTCGTTTGAACCTGTCAATCGCCACTCGGAACGCGGCGCGCTCTCAGCCGCTGTGGGTGGTCTTTAAACCGGCTGTAACACTCCTCAATCTGTGCGATCCCCATAAAATCGTCCCTGAAAGCCATCTGAACTTAGTCAATGGTGTCCACCTGGCTGTCTCTCACAGTTTCTGGAAAAATTTGATGCAGCAAAGCTCCAAATCATTCAGACATTTCCCTGACAATGAAAATCCGACGAGCAGGGGTGGACCAGTGCTCACTCAAAGCCTGCCCACAGGCAAATGACGCAACCGACAGGCGTGAAAAAACTCACGCATGCGTACGAAGGTTCAAGCTTGGCTGATGCAATCACACGTGATTCAAATCCATATAGTTTTTGAAAAAAATAAAAAGGTCCGTTACTTTTTGGACAGACCTCGTACAGATACACTTCTGATGGCTGAGTCCAGGATGTCATTGAAAGCCTGGATATTTGTCTTGATCCAGAACAATCTAGTGTGATGCATAACATACACGCCTAAATACAAATGCCCCTGGCATGTCATACAAGGAAACATTTGGTTCTTCTTCATTGATACGAGGTGTAAAGGCAAAGCCCTCCAGATCACACTGTCACCAAACATTGCAAACATTTTGACAGTAACTTCACCTTCATTTCTTTATATTAGCTGTTGTTTTTTTTCATTTGTCTAATTCCTCAGACAACAAAATGTCACACACATTACCACCATGATGGTTGTCTATTTGATACAGATGTCAGTTTATCTCCACTGTTGGATTAATGGCAGAATGAAAATGCCTCCATTCTTAAGAATTACAGCAATATTCTTCCTTAAATAGCATTAATCCAAATATCATAATATCAATATCAATTTTATTTTATTTTTGTATTGTATTTCCAGAACACACATTTTATTTGTAATTCTTGGATTTCTAACATATCTTGTGGAGTGTTAATTTTTTACACTTTGTTTATTTACTAAGACAAAAACCCGGACATGACGATACAATGGGGGAAAATGGTTTTGTTCCTGTTCTGTCATTTCTGAACAAAAACCTTTATTATGATAAAGTATTTTCTGTTTACCTATAAACTTTGCCCAAATTGTGTCCTGGGTTTTAACTAATTAATAATCAAAAGGAAAAAAAAAAAAAATCACAAAAACATTTTAAGGTCATGAAAAATCATTCAGATTTAGCAATTTGATGATGCATCCACTTTAATTATTAAAAAGTATCAGTGTCGTACCAGCATCAATGATACTGGTCCTGTATTTACTTGGTACTGATCGAAACAAATCTTGCAGTATTACACACCACTGCTACTAAATGCAAATTTCCTGTTGGTATCTAGATTGTGTCGTTATGGGGGACAGACATGAAGAATAAATGGAAACTACAGGAAATGTTATTGGGAGCTATGTAATATACAGAATTTATGTGATCCTACATCTTTGTATATTGCATTTAAATTTTATTTTTATTTATTTAGTTAGTTTTTGTTATTTATGCCTAGGCCTTGAGGTTTCAGTCTTAGTCTTGGCCTTTGGGGGTCAAAGGCTTGGTCTTGGCCTTTGAGGGTCAAAGCCTTAGTCTTGGCCTTTGGGGGTCAAAGCATTAGTCTTGGCCTTTGAGGGTCAAAGCCTTAGTCTTGGCCTTTGGGGGTCAAAGCATTAGTCTTGGCCTTTGAGGGTCAAAGCCTTAGTCTTGGCCTTTGAGGATCAAAGCCTTAGTCTTGGCCTTTGAGGGTCAAAGCATTAGTCTTGGCCTTTGAGGGTCAAAGCCTTAGTCTTGGCCTTTGAGGGTCAAAGCATTAGTCTTGGCCTTTGGGGGTCAAAGCCTTAGTCTTGGCCTTTGAGGATCAAAGCCTTAGTCTTGACCTTTGATGGTCAAAGCCTTAGTCTTGGCCTTGACTGTCAAGTGCCGCGGCTGCAACACTGGCAAGAGCTTGTAATTGCCGCTTGTAATGTTGTTTAGAGCAATGCGGTGTTTGACTGATTACAAGGACTATTTTCCACATCAGAGGGTAAAATATACATGTCAGAAGGAAATAATCATGGATCTGTATTTAATTTATAGTGGAGATGAGGTGTAGGTTTGAGGAATTGAATTTAGCCCCTAATCCACCAGTTGCATACGTGTCTTTTAGCACTTGAACTTCAATAAACAGAGAACAATAGACAGAAACTAAAGAGCACAAATCAACCAAGTGTGAAAAACAATAGCTTTAAACCAGATCTCGCTCAAGTCTTATCTTCTTGATCAGTGAAAACGGAGCAGTGGAACTGAATAACTACAGACTGGGAGATGCTATAACTGCTGCAGTCGGGAACACCACTCCTCCACCTCAGGGGAGTTTAAGGTCCCTTGAAGGCTTTGAAGTGCCGCTGATATTGACTTCTGTTGGAGCTCACAACACGTCCCTTGGACGCTCCACTGAACTTGATCAGTCACTCTGCAAATAAATGTACAACCAAAGAAAGCAACAAAGAAAATAGGGGCAGATGGCAAACCTGCAGAGTTCACAAAAGGTCGTAACTGCGGATCCTTTCCGCAAAGCCAAAGTTCTTATTGAACACAGCTCATGTTTTGGTCGGGACGGTGTGATTATAATGGGGAACAGTAAAGAGAGAGAGAGGGAGCACAGAGTCAGATCCACTGCCAGCAAATCTGATGAAAATGTGTTTGGCTCTGGACCACATTCCTGTTTCGGAGGCTCATCAATTTGTACATTTGATCAAATGCATGAGGTGAAATGCTCCAGTGGGTCGTCCTCTTCATAACCTGGAGCAAATTCTGCCTAACAGCCTCAGGGGCATTTTGTGAGGGTTATAGGACCAGCGCCACCCAGAGGAAGAAAAAAAGAATCTATTAGACAGAAACACCGTCTGCTGAGGGGACACTCGCCAAAACATGCACCTTTTTTTCCATTCACCTTGTTTCCAGGTTTTGATTGTTTTGCGATTAAGTAACATTTGCACGTGCAGGCAATCTGGCGAATTTGATCGTGAATACTCAGCATTCTAATTGCTCAAAATGTTGATGGGATTCCAGAATGCATACCTCCAACAACACCCAGCAATCCTGGGAATTCTGCCCCGGGATTAACATTATTTAATGATTTTACCTGTTTTTTTCATTATCATAATGCTACAACAAGCTCATTAACAACACATCTGTCAGAGAATATGAAGTCCCCCTCCCCCGCACATGCACACGCACACACACACACACACACACACACACACACACACACACACACACACACACACACACACACACACACACAAGGGGGAAGCTCAAGCATTTGGCAAATATTTAAGACTTGGGCCGTGTGATATCAAGGGATCTTGTCACCTGGATGAAAACAAAATAAATAAGACGACATCAGTGCAATGAGCCCTGCATCAAACTAAAACCCTGATATGGACAAAATTACTACATCTCACACACACACACACACACACACACCGCCTTAATAAATATATATTAATTGTAGTGCTGTAGCGAGTCATCTTCAGTGTGCTCATGAGATGCCATATATATATATATATATATATATATATATATATATATATATATATATATATATATATATATATATATATATATATATATATATATATATATATACAGTTGTACTCAAAGGTTTACATACCCTGGCAGAATTTTTGCTTTTTTGGCCATTTTTAAGAGAATATGAATGACAACACAAAACTTTGTTTTTCACTCATGGTGGTTGGGTGAAGCCATTTATTGTCAAACAACTGTGTTTCTTCTTTTTAAATCAAAATGACAAGAGAACTACCCAAATGAACCTGATCCAAAGTTTTCATACCTCTGTTCTTAATATCCAGAGAAGGGAGCTGTATTTGTGTTGGTGACCCTCCTGTCCTGTGCACCAACAGCAATTCTTGTATATTCATCCGTGAATTGTTCTGTGAATTGTTTCTGTAATTTATGTCTGTAGCATGGCCCAAGCAGAGGGTCACCCCTTTGAGTCTGGTCTGCTTGAGGTTTCTTCCTCAGAGGGAGTTTTTCCTTACCACTGTTGCTCTGGGGGTTAGTAAGGTTAGACCTTACCTGTGTGAAGCACCTTGAGGCAACTCTGTTGTGATTTGGCACTATATAAAGGAAATAAATTGAAATTGATACTGTGTATTGCCCCCTTTAACATCAATGACAGCTTGGAGTTTTTTGTGGTGGTTGTGGACAAGGATCTCTGATGGTAAAGCTGCCACTGAATATATCTTGGACTTTATTGACATTAATTACAAAGAAATACAAACAGTATTCGCCCTATTGATGTATCCCATAATCCCTTGCACAGCAGAGAGTCACTGCAGTCAAACAACATAGAGAATCCACATGATGACAATTGTAAATGAATATTATACTACAAAAATTTAATTTTTTTATGCTTTTCGTCACGTTAAGAGATTGCTGCATGATACCTTGAAAACCTGCTAAAACAATTATAACAAATAATCCGTGTCTGTTACGTTTAATCTGCGTGGAATTTAATAAATGCAAACCGAATTTCAGACATATTATATATATTAGTCTGGAACAAAGAGGACAAACAGTGTTGTAAAGAACAATAGTCAAGACGTTAAAGAGCAAACTTCACTTTCCCCCAGAACGACATGATCAGGAAGCGAGCGTGGCTCACAGCAGCTCCCATTCTCGCATGTTTACATAAAACAAACGCAATAACAACATCTAAAAACCCAAAGAATACATTCAAAAGAGTTTTAGGCACAATATATAAATAGTTTTATGTTGCGATGTTAATGGTGTTGTCCGTGTGCAGCAGTTAAAGTGCAGCCTGATCAGAGCATCTCAATGCAGTTCTCAATGTTACGTTATGTGGAGTAGAGCAGAGAAGGATTTTCTTTCACCAAAACAGATCAAATACAGGCTTGCATCTCAGATGTACCTTCTAGCAATTTGTAGCTAAACTTTCAGGTCTTCTTTTTTTAAGAAAATCCTCCTCAATACCACTTAATCGTGAAGATGGATAACTGGTGACACAAATATATAGAGAGAGAGAGAGAGAGAGAGAGAGAGAGAGAGAGAGAGAGAGAGAGAGAGAGAGAGAGAGAGAGAGAGAGAATGTAGACACAGAGGGCAACAGTGTATCTGTGCATGTGTTGTTAGTTGCACATTAATTGGTTGAAATGAGTCTCTTCCAAACTCACACAAACCCTCAGACTTTAACTGGAACCCAAACCTGCGCTGACGTGTGGACGGCGTTCTCCTCCTTCAGCCTCCGTCCTCTTAAACGTTACTGTTTACCAGCTTTGGCTTAGTCGTTTTTCCTCTGCAAACTCTAAATTCGAATGAGACCATTTTGTAGTTGCCTCTCTGTCTTTCTTTCCGTGTTGTTGGCGTGATTATTTTTAGCCGGAGTGTGAGAGTTAAACGCTCACAGCCAAAAGCTAAATGCCGACTTTCTCCTGGTGTCAGCACTAAACGTCCCGCAGGGTTTTACTTTGTATTTTTAAAATGCCACAGCTGCTTTGCCTGAAACTTGATATTTCACAGATGAAAAGGGAATCCAGGAACATTTGTCGTGTTACATTTAAGACACATAATCAGCAGAAGATAACTAGCTGAAAACTCCAGTAACACTGCAATTTAATGACTTAAACACAGATCATTTCATGCTAGTAGCATCCTGACATTACTATGACTCAGCACTATTATCACCAGGACTTCTGATGGACTTGTGCCCCCTAGTGGCAGGGGTTTTCACTTCAGGCAGAGAGGTAAAAGCTCATTGTTTAACACAAATATTAATTCTACTTTCTTCTTTATTACATTTTTTTTTAAATTGTAATAAAATTAATGTTAAATCTGGTGCAAATTTGCTTGATTATTTTTGTTTTGTAATCCATTTTGCCAAAATAAAACTCACAATTTACCTTTCTCAGTGAAATCCGGTGAAATCCTGTGAAATCAGTGACAGCTCCAGAGGTTTTGTTTCTTGGTGGAGCTTGGCGGATGCATGACTATTTAATATGTAGTAAATATGTAATTAAATTTAATAAATTCATTCATTTTCAATCACAGCTTATTCCAATTAAGGGTCACAGGGGTCTAAAGCCTATCTCTGTGCCATTCAAATATTAATTTTAAAGTAAGTTACAAACTGCCCACAAAATACATGTTAACATCTACAGTACACAACCAGCAATAGCAGTTTATGAAAGTCAGAGTCAAAGTTCTGCTGTCAAACAAATGCAAATAATAATTAGAGCACCATGCTCATAGAGTGCAAACATTTGCCAACACTAGTTTCAATTTCCACAAAATTTTTACCTTGGAAAAAAATTTTCAAGGTCAAAGTCCTGTTTGAAGTGAGACAAAATTAGATGTGGTCAAATGTCAGGAGGATGTATTTAGTTCAAACACTTAAATCAAAGTTTTATTGTGTGGTGTTGTCTGTTTTTTTCATCAGTTTCTGAATTATTTTTCAGATCATTTTTACAGAACATTGGTTATCTCTACTATGCACAATTTGTCATTGTTTTTTGGCACTTGGTTTCCAACTGATAACTAGACAGTAAACAAACAGGCATAAAATTGGAACCTCCATCAAATTTTGTTGATGTAAGTAAATCCAGAACAGAAAAATGAGAGTGACTGAGACACTTTTGATTAAGATATAATGCAAAATAAATATAATGCATCGGACTTTTTTGTCAGGTGACTGTGAATATCTAGTTTATACAATGACGATTTGGGTGAGTTTTACTACGGTGGCCACCGTATTTTACTGTACATGGGACTGAACAATAAATTTACCTCTCAAAGCTTTGACAATGAAGTCCCACACGGCTGACTTTATTTTCCCAAATTTGTCTTCTGTTCAGATCTGAAGGGAATCTGTACATCTTGAAGCCCTCGCTGTGTGTAATTGTGCCTCCAAGCACACAACAACCCGAAATTTTCTGCGAATAAATAAATAAAATAGCTGGATTTACATTCAGACACATTAACAGTGATCGCTATTTTGAACCAAGATGGCACCAGGAGTCATGTGACCTTTTTTTTTTTTCAACTCATCATGTCGGCACTCTCTCAATTAAGGCACACTAGTTTGGCCAAAGCAGATGGTCACTCCAATCAGTCTGGTCTGCTGGAGGTTTCTTCCTATAATAATAAAACAAACAAACAAACAAACAAACATCTGGGGGAGTTTTTCCTGATCAGTGTTGTCAATGTGCTTGCCCAGGTGGTGGTCAAGGTTAGAAGTTAATGCTTTGTGGCCCCTTGGGGACAACAAATGCAGTAAAACAAATCTGAAGTGACTTAAATGAACCCACGTACGTAATACAGCAAGAGAGAGAACTGGACTTCAGATCTGGATTCACTGGTCCATCAGGTCACACCTCATCTTCAGACCCACGTGAGCACAAGTGCTATCATGATCCAGAAGGTATGGTGCAACTGCGTTGGGTGGAAATTAACATTTAGCTAATAGTTAATATTAAAATATGTTCCAACACGTCGTATGTGGACCCTAAAAGTGCCAGCCAAAGGTTTGCAAGAAAAAATAAAAACCCAGAGGTGGTCTCGGTTTCACAGCCACAGGAGAAACTGAAGCTGAGAGTACGGTGGCGTCCGGACACAAAAGCAGGCATGAGCGACTTTAGTGTTGTCCTCGGGGCATCCGCGGAGCACTGACCTTCCTCAACGCACGTCACAGACGGTGCCGCGGCATACTGAGTGACCACGCTTGAGTGGGAATAAACAGAATAAAGGTCGTGATCACTGAGATAAAGTCAAACTTTAAAAAGGAATGACCCAAAAGAATGTTGTTTTTATATTTGTGTGTGTGTGTGTGTGTGCGTGTGTGTGTGTGTGTGTGTGTGTGTGAGTGAGAGAGAGAGAGAGAGAGAGAGAGAGAGAGAGAAAGACACAAAGTTCTCATTCAATATTTACAGATGAGTTTGCAGTGAAATTAGCTAAAACATCCCTAAAATAAATACAAGCCAGCAAAACCGTTACGTTCCTTTTGTGCGGAGAGACACGTGCTGCTGGACGGCATCCATTAAAACGTCTCGTTTCCTTGTTTGTTTACTTGTTGCGCACACGTTCCACCCATTCTGTCCTCTTTCGATATTCACAGGCATGTAAAACGTGTGCGCCTGATGTATTATTTAGTTACATTTCCCCTGTAATAAAACACATTTTGGTTGCGGCCGGCGTGATGCTAACGTGGGGTTTCCATTATTTTCTCTTTAATCATTAACCACGGCTTTGTTTGGAGAAGCATTTCATCTTCTTCTGTTCAAATATTCAAATACGTTGAAGTGTTTAAAACTCGGCTGAAAGAGAAACCAGAGGAAGTAACGTTTTGCCCAAAATCTGCTGAAAATTTGTTTTTCCAGGTCTTGCTCCATTCCATTATCCCATTACAGTGGCGGCTCCCAGCCTTTGTTCCTTGGAGCGACCCCCCCCCCCCACCCCCACACACACACACAACTTGTACCTTGCAAAGGCCGAGACCCCTCCACCCCATCAAAAAACAAACAAGCGTCGCGGCAGAGTTTCACGCACACGTACACAGAGCCAGCTGGAAGAGTGTTGTGTTGTTTCACGTGCACACTCACGGTGGCAGTTATAAGGAGATTAAAGCAGCCTCCAGCTCCACAGGCTGCAGACACATCAGAATCCAAAATCTGGAAGACTCTCTCAAAACTATGTGAAGAGTTTGAGGCAAAGTGTGTCGTCTCCACGGTACGGCGCACTGAGCCGGGCAGCGCGTCTGACACTCGTGCACATCCGCAGGCTGATAGGAAGTCCATTAGTATCTCCAGAAAATAACGTATTCCTGACTCTTTCCAAGCGGCAGCTCACAGGTCGACTGACCTGAGTGAATTCTGAGCGTCACTCTCGTATGAATGTTCAGTAGTTTGATGATCTGATGTTGCATCATTTGTTTCACTCTGGCAGTTCACTGTTGTGCTGTTTCTGCTTTTGCTCGGACTGACATCAGCCACTGAGGAACGGCGAGAAATCGGCAAGCGAGAGGTTTATTTAGCAATAAAGTATGTCAGCGACCGCTGATGGACCACATGGGCGCCGACAGACTTACAATCACAAATACAAACAAAAGTCATTCATTCTTTTTTATTTTTTGGGGGGGGGGGGGGGGGGGGTGACCTTAACACAAATATAACTTTGATTATAAACTCATAAAAAGAAAAAAAAAATCATGAACTCACTTCACTACCACATACAGTATATGTAGCTTCAACTCAAATTAAATTCTGTTGAATGGCCTGGATGGAGATCCTGTGCAAAACTGAATTAAATTCATCCACTGAGGGTTTTTTTTGTGTGTAGTTTGTTCCCTCTTGTCACTTTAGTTCCCAGATCATCTTAATTTATTTTGATTGTCCACTAAATGTGTTTATGACTTCATTTAACATGTGCATGTGTAATTTTAAAAATCTCAGAGCAGACAAACCTCTCCATGATCTTTGGTGATGCCCTGAGGGGGCTCGGACCTCATATTTCTCTAGGATTGACCTTGAGAAGGTTATCCACGCCTTTGTCACAAGTAGACCAGATTCTTGTAACTCTCTGTACGTTGGCTTGAATCAGACCTCTTTAAACCGCCTCCAGCTTATTCACAGATGCTTGTCTTCTTTCGGGAAAGAAAAAGTCCAACCACACTACGCCGGTCTTGGCTACTCTTTACTGGCTTCCGGTCCGTTACTGATTTGATTTTAAACATCTTTTAATTGTTTTTAAAGCCCTCAATGGCCTGACCCAGTGTATCTTTCAGAGCTTCTTTTTCCTCTTCTGTCCAACTGTTGCTGGAGGTGCCTCAAACCAGATTAAAGACGAGAGGTGACAGAGCCTTTGCAGCGGCGGCCCCCCAGGCTCTGGAATAGTCTCCCCTTTAATATTAAATCATCCCTGTCCCTACAGACTTTTAAAGCCTCTTTAAAAACCCATTTCTTTATTCTGGCATTTCCTAAATGAGCGATTAAATCTCTATTTCTTACTACTTTTTACTGTTTATTTTGCTTCGTATTTTATTTGTTTTATTGCCTGTTATAATTTTATTGTTATTTTTAATTTATTTATTTATGATTGGGGGTAACTTGGTGCCCATTTTTGTATTATGTAAAGCACTTTGGTCGACCGCTGCTTTAGAAATAAAGGTTGAGTTGAGTTGATTTTGTGAACCAGCTGCTGATGGCTGATCAAGTCTCACTCATGTCCATGTTTTGTATTTGAACAGTTCAAATTGATTTTCAATTCATTTTAGACTCACTGAGCTTTAGGTTAATTTAGTTTTATCTTCATTTAACTTTATGTTCAGTAATTTTTAGAATCAGTTAACTTTTTAGTTTGGCTTTTCTTCTCTAACTTTGTTTTGTTTTTAATTTAGTGCACTTCATTTCAATCAATAAAATGTCATTCATATGACATGAAATAATTCTTCTTTTGCTTGTCCCTGGTCTGTTAACAAACCTAAAAAGTAGCTGTATTTTGTCTTGTTTGTGAGAGCAGCTTCTTACAAAACATGACAATTCTCCTATTTATTTAATTTATACACTCAGTTACTATGGTTTGGCTAGGCCACAGTGGTTCTGTCTGCTCGCTTACTGTGGGTTCGCTGGGTTACGGTGATTTTGTACACCCAGTTACTATGGTTTGGCTAGGCCACAATGGTTCTGGTTACTATTGGTCAGCTCAACCACAATGCTTTTGTAAGCTCAGTCACTCCAGCTTGGTTCGGCCACAATACTTTTTTTTTTATGCCTTGCTACTATAGTTTGACTAGGCACCAAAGTTTCTATACGCTCTGTTACTATGGTTTAACTCAGCCACAGTAATTTTGTGCACTCAGTTACTATAGCTTGGCTAGCCCGAAAACATTATGTACACTACTTACTTGGCTAAGTTACAATGATTTTCTATGCCTGGCTATGACAGTTCGGCGAGTCCACTTGCTCCCAGTCACTACAGTCTGGCTATGCCAGAATGACTGCAGACTGGATGTTGGAGAAATCTTTGTGCTGTCAGTACAAACTATTTGGTGTTTGAATGAATGAATGAATGAATTTTTTGGCACACAGACTCAACAATAACAAAAAACTGATACACAAGACAATTCCACAGTGACGTGTGACCAAAAGGGGGTGAGCAGAAGCAAAGCTTATAAATGCCCACCCCTTATATACATACATACACTCAACAAAAATATAAATGCAACACTTTTGGTTTTGCTCCCATTTTGTATGAGATGAACTCAAAGATCTAAAACTTTTTACACATACACAATATCACCATTTCCCTCAAATATTGTTCACAAACCAGTCTAAATCTGTGATAGTGAGCACTTCTCCTTTTCTGAGATAATCCATCCCACCTCACAGGTGTGCCATATCAAGATGCTGATTAGACACCATGATTAGTGCACAGGTGTGCCTTAGACTGCCCACAATAAAAGGCCACTCTGAAAGGTGCAGTTTTGTTTTATTGGGGGGGAGATACCAGTCAGTATCTGGTGTGACCACCATTTGCCTCATGCAGTGCAACACATCTCCTTCACATAGAGTTGATCAGGTTGTCAATTGTGGCCTGTGGAATGTTGGTCCACTCCTCTTCAATGGCTGTGCAAAGTTGCTGGATATTGGCAAGAACTGGTACACGCTGTCGTATACGCCGGTCCAGAGCATCCCAAACATGCTCAATGGGTGACATGTCCAGTGAGTATGCCGGCCATGCAAGAACTGGGACATTTTCAGCTTCCAAGAATTGTGTACAGATCCTTGCCACATGGGGCCGTGCATTATCCTGCTGCAACATGAGGTGATGTTCTTGGATGTTGGCACAACAATGGGCCTCAGGATCTCGTCACGGTATCTCTGTGCATTCAAAATGCCATCAATAAAATGCACCTGTGTTCTTCGTCCATAACAGATGCCTGCCCATACCATAACCCCACCGCCACCATGGGCCACTCGATCCACAACATTGACATCAGAAAACCGCTCACCCACACGACGCCACACACGCTGCCTGCCATCTGCCCTGGACAGTGTGAACCGGGATTCATCCGTGAAGAGAACACCTCTCCAACGTGCCAAACACCAGCGAATGTGAGCATTTGCCCACTCAAGTCGGTTACGACGACGAACTGGAGTCAGGTCGAGACCCCGATGAGGACGACGAGCATGCAGATGAGCTTCCCTGAGACGGTTCTGACAGTTTGTGCAGAAATTCTTTGGTTATGCAAACCGATTGTTTCAGCAGCTGTCCGAGTGGCTGGTCTCAGACGATCTTGGAGGTGAACATGCTGGATGTGGAGGTCCTGGGCTGGTGTGGTTACACATGGTTTGCGGTTGTGGGGCTGGTTGGATGTACTGCCAAATTCTCTGAAACGCCTTTGGAGATGGCTTATGGTAGAGAAATGAACATTCAATACACGAGCAACAGCTCTGGTTGACATTCCTGCTGTCAGAATGCCAATTGCACGCTCCCTCAAATCTTGCGACATCTGTGGCATTGTGCTGTGTGATAAAACTGCACCTTTCAGAGTGGCCTTTTATTGTGGGCAGTCTAAGGCACACCTGTGCACTAATCATGGTGTCTAAACAGCATCTTGATATGGCACACCTGTGAGGTGGGATGGATTATGTCAGCAAAGGAGAAGTGCTCACTATCACAGATTTAGACTGGTTTGTGAACAATATTTGAGGGAATTGGTGATATTGTGTATGTGGAAAAAGTTTTAGATCTTTGAGTTCATCTCATACGAAATGGGAGCAAAACCAAAAGTGTTGCGTTTATATTTTTGTTGAGTATACATACATACGTGGTCTGTCCATAAATTAACAGTCCTTTTTATTTTTTTTTAAACTATATGGATTTCATTCATATGTTTTCACGTCAGACAAGCTTGAACCCTCGTGCGCATGCGTGAGTTTTTCCACGCCTGTCGGTGACGTCATTCGCCTGTGAGCACGCCTTGTGGAAGGAGTGGTCCCGCCCCCTCGTCGGATTTTCATTGTCTGGAAATGGCGGAATGAAAAGGACTTTTTTCCATCAGAATTTTTTCAGAAGCTGTTAGAGACTGGCACCTAGAAACCATTCGAAAAATGTATCTGGCTTTCAGTGAAAATTTTACGGGCTTCACAGAGAATAAGGACTTTAACTACAGCTTTAAGGACCCCTTTAAGGACGGTCGGTGCACCGCGCTGCGAGCTGCGACGATGCAGCACAAACCACTGGATCATTTCTAAGCTGATGGCTCTGTGGATACGAGACCGTCGTGTGCTCTTTCTCTGGTTATCACAAGACCTGGACATCAACCATTTTCCGGCAGATTTCACTTTTAACAAGAGATTTTGTCATGGAAAGGCGATTCGCTGATGAAGCGAGACAAAGGAAGACCTCCGTTTCGGAGTGTTAGAGGACAAGTTGGGACATGTCCAGCTCTCCACAAGTTCTTTTATACTCACTCGACTGGTAAGCACTGAAAGCCAAGATAGACATGTCCCATATGACTTTCATCCAGTCATCCAGTCCACGATTGCTTTTCCTTAGCCCATTGTAACCTTGTTTTTTTTCTGTTTAGGTGTTAATGATGGCTTTCGTTTAGCTTTTCTGTATGTAAATCCCATTTCCTTTAGGCGGTTTCTTACAGTTCGGTCACAGACGTTGACTCCAGTTTCCTCCCATTCGTTCCTCATTTGTTTTGTTGTGCATTTTCAATTTTTGAGACATATTGCTTTAAGTTTTCTGTCTTGACGCTTTGATGTCTTCCTTGGTCTACCAGTATGTTTGCCTTTAACAACCTTCCCATGTTGTTTGTATTTGGTCCAGAGTTTAGACACAGCTGACTGTGAACAACCAGCATCTTTTGCAACATTGCGTGATGATTTACCCTCTTTTAAGAGTTTGATAATCCTCTCCTTTGTTTCAATTGACATCTCTCGTGTTGGAGCCATGATTCATGTCAGTCCACTTGGTGCAACAGCTCTCCAAGGTGTGATCACTCCTTTTTAGATGCAGACTAATGAGCAGATCTGATTTGATGCAGGTGTTAGTTTTGGGGATGAAAATTTACAGGGTGATTCCATAATTTATTCCTCAGAATTGAGTGATTCCATATTTTTTTCCCTCTGCTTGGTCTAAAAAAGTAACCGTTACTGACACAATTTTTTTTTCTTGATTTCTTATAGTGTTTCTTAAAGCCAGAAAGTTGCCATTTGAAATGACTTTAGTTTTGTGTCATGTCTGTGATCTGCTTTTTTTCTACAAAATTAAACAACTGAATGAACATCCTCCGAGGCCGGTGATTCCATAATTTTTGCCAGGGGTGTAGAAAATGGCAATGGATTTTGACATTTTTGATTTGATATAATTTCTATGTGATTTCCAGCTGAGTTTGTTATCAATTATAACATCTAGGAATTTGTTCTCCATTACTAATTCTATTTCCGTATTGTTTATAGTACTTGTTTATTTCCAAATATAATACATTTTGTTTTACCAAGGTGGAGCGACAACTTATTAGCATCAAACCAAGCCTTAAACGTTTTCAACTCATTCTCCACCATGTCCAGAAACTGTTCTAGATTATCACCACTACTGAAGACAGTTGTATCATCTGCAAATAAAATACACTTTAGTGATTGCGACACCCAATCTATATCATTAATATATAAAATAAACAAGGGACCAAGCACAGAGCCCTGTGGCACTCCACAAGTACAGAGTCAGTGTTATTGAACTGAACAAATTGAAATTTTCCCTATAAATAGCTTTTTATCCAGTCATATGCAAGACCACTGATCCCATATTTTCATGGACAAATGGTTAGCATGCCTGTTTCCAGAGCAGATTTCTGGTTCAAGACCACCCATGTGTAATGCGGAGTTGCGTCAGGAAGGGCATCCAGTGTAAAACTTGTGCCAAATCAACTTGCAAATCTATATCAGCTCTTCTGTGGTGACCTCAAGTGGAAAAGGGAGGAGCCAAAAGAAAGTTCTGGCTTCATATTAGCATTATATAGAGGGTTTTCAATCACGTGACTGATTTGCTGCGGGACAGGCAATGTCTCCATTGTGGATTATTACGCGGCTGGCGCGTGAAAGAAAATAGAGAGAATGAGAGCTTATTACGAGGCTTTAAACCCTCAAGATAAAGCTGTTTATTGTGATCGATGTGTAACAGTTGGTTCAGTGAATCCCTATGTTGTACCGGATAGTGAATTTAATGACGATGTAACAAAGCGGCCGGCAGTTTCACGGCATAAGCTTAATATGGCCAGAACCAAGCAGACCGCTCGTTCTGGTTCTGGCCATATTAAAGCTTCCTTCAGATCTGCTGAGCCAGGTATCTGTGTCGCTTAGAAAGCTCATAACACTCCACTGCTTGATGCACAATAACTGCTGGTAGCCTGTAAAATGAGCAACCTGCCTCATTTTTATCACCTCCGTTTGAACAACCGATGACAGCACAAAGGTTGACCATTGTTGAAGCTTCTACAACTGTTCGCCAAATGCACGTTGCATATCACAGCGGCCACGGCATCGTAATCCACAATAACCGCGGGGCACAAAACCACGTGACCGATACGTCACATGAAAACTCTTTATACATAGTTTTAAATTCTATTCAAATGTTCATGTGTAGATATCTTTATATTCACATAGTCTTAAATTCATTTACCAATAAGTTTTTAACAGGCTGACATTACCAAATGTATTATTTAGTGAAAAACGAGGGCAGCAAATCTGTTTACACACTAGCTTCATGCTAACTAGTCACCTTGCTTGACAAATGGCCACTTTATCATTCAAATACATTATAAAAGATAACAATTACCACATAGTCTGATACACTGATTCATGGCAATCTATTTCTTTAAAAAAGAAAGAAAGCTCTATCGGTGAAGAAACATTTATGATAATTTAGACCATTTAGTGTAATACAGATCTTAAAGTGACACAGTTTTATGGAGTGATGTCAGAAACATTTCACAGTATCACAGCATGAAAGATGTTGAAATCTCTCTACCTGACAGGCCAATTTAGTTGGATTCCAAAATATAAATTTCCCCCAATTAGTCAGTCAGTTCTTTAAAGTGGACTAATTTAATTGTTTGATAAAGTTATCAGTCATAAACGAATTGAAAACCCCTCATTTAGTTGACCTTAACTTTGGAGACAGCCTAATGGAAACCAATTTTGAAAGCTCTTTTTAATTACTTTTGAATTCTAATCAGACAAATAAAGCAGCATTTTGAGAGACTTCATGGAAAGTTCATTGCTTGCTGAAAGCACAATTACAAAATATTTTCTGCCTGTAATTCTTCAAGCCTTCTGCAAAAATCTGACTTTTATCCATCAAAAAATACCCTATGCAGCCTGACACAATGTTGCATCCTGAATGGGCTGAGTCTGGTAGACTTTCCACGTGTGAAGACCACCCTGCAGGTGGAAGAAAAGCAAATTGTTATCCCAAAAGTTCCCATTCTTGCGGCGTGATTATAGAATCCGCGGGCTCCTGCAGAAGCGCTGGATGTCCCATCTGGGTGCGAGTCCACTGATTGGCGAGCTGCTCCATGTCTGTCTCCCACAGTGTCCACGAGGAATCTGAATCAGACCCTGATTAGCTCAAATTGCAGAGAGAGAGAGAGAGACCTGTGGACCCCCATGTGCCCACCTTTGTAACGCCTCTGTGCCACCACGTAAATTGGCCCTTTGGAAAGAGAGAAGCCTGATTATACATTCATGTCTATGGGATACTGACAACTTTCTATCTACCCGACATCAAGAGAAGAGATCAGACAAGGTGTCAGGTGAGGGAACATGCTGACTGGAAGGATTTCAGTCCACCTCCCTGGAGACAACAGCATCAGAAGACAAGAAAATAGAAGAGAGAAATGCAGCAACACCACCTGGAAACTGAAATTTATCTACAATTACTTTTGTCTGCATGGTTTCCAATTTGATTATTGACAAGCCTGAACTTACAGAGTCCGTTAATGAAAACATTAGCTTTGATAATTAGCCGTTAGCGCTGAACCTAGCACACTAACCACTTGGCCACCACTGCTGCCGTTTGTTATTTATCAATATTTGCTTTTTATTTTTATTTATTATGTTTTGTTAAAACTGTTTTTTACTATATTTTTAAACCGTTCATCTCCTGTTTCAATTGTTGTGTTTGCACTCATTTATGCCGTCATGAACAGATTTATCAAGAAACAAAAAACAACCAACTAAGCAAATGTCAAAGGTAAGTCGAGCACTCAGAGCCTTCATATGTGTCATGGAAGAAACACTCATTATACATGTAAACGGAGTTTGCATGTATAAGTGATATAACAGGACTTCCCACATTCACCAGGTTCAAATCACAAATCACTCTTATATGATGACATAATGCTTTATTAGCCCAGCAATAGTGAAATATGCAGAAATTACAGTTATGTAAAGTAACATTCTGTTCACCGAAATGAGGAAATCAGGAGGTTCCATATTTGTTGAGTCTGGTGAAATGCATTTGTGAACTTATCCTTTCAGCAGGTGTGTGAGCACATGTTCACTGCAGATGTGTATGAGAGGAGCAGAGGGAAAAGGATGAGGTTCATTAGCTTTTGATGGATCTAATGACTGGGTGGATTTATGTAAAGCGGGACTGGATAATGGGAAAGAGACGAGAGGAAGGAGAAAATCATTTGAAGGACCAGGAGGGGGAGTATATCAACGGCGTGCGGCGTGCAGGAGGGGTAATGACAACAAGCTGAGAGGCATCAGGCCCAAAGATATGGATCGATAACTGCTCCATTATGTTATGAAGAAGCAGGTAATGGAGGAATAATTTTCTTGATAAGTGCGCAGGGGAGAAGGAGGTACAGAGAGGGTCACATAAACAAGTGGCACCATCTCTCCCCAGACGGCCAGCAGTCATGATGAGGAGCGGCGGCGCTGCTGGAGTCTGGAGGGGTGAACGGCGGGACGCTTTCCAGCAGCATCTCTCTGCTGGCAGGTAAAAATAAAAGTCAACAGGAAAGGGCTGGAGCGCCGGCGCTGCTGTGATAGCCGCCATCCGTTACGGCTAAATTGAACTGTCAAGCTCTCTGTGTCATTTCCATGGCTGGATGAGAGGCGAAGGCACGAGCAGGGAGAATTATGAGGGTATTCACTATGTGATCACAGTCTGCTGCGGGAATGTTCTGCTAAATTAACTCCCGACGGAGAGGCGGAACCGTGTTAGGCCTGTCGGAGAGATAGAGGGATGGGAGGATAAACAGAGAGAAAACGCGCAACGCTGTTTTGAAAGGGTATCTGCCATGTTGCTTTTGCTCTGTCGTTCTGTTAAAACGCATTCCGTCAGCAGGCACATTTGGTTCATGTTAGCGTCCTGTGCACAGTTAACACACAGCTAACACAATATAAATCCTGAAGACAGGCGCGTCATGTGTTTACAAAGCGCCATGTAGCGTCAGTGTTGATTGCACACATTTTGAAATATACATTATATGTAAATGTTAAAGCACTTAATCAGGTTGAATTACTGTGAGCCACGTGCTATCACTGCAGACACGTCAACATTTCTCAAAGATTAGCATGTGCACAAAATTGGGTTAATGACAAACTCGCAAAATTTTCAGACGGTCCCCTCAGTAACGTTCATTATGTTACATTCAGATGTTAAAATCGGCTGAGGCAGGTATTCCCACTAAACACTACATCACTTCGTAGTGTTTCCAACTGTTTTGTTCAGTGTTTTGAAGCAGTGAATCATTTCCTAAAGCAATTGTTTCATTTCTTTCAAAATAGGTTTTTTGTAATTCATTTATTTATGAAGCAGTTGTTGCACTGAGTTTGTGCAAGAGTTTCAGAAGATACAATTACTGGTGTGGTGTTTGAAAGGACAGGATGGAAACAAGTTGTTTCATTCAAGCTTTTGAGACAGTGAATCATTTTCTAAAGCGATTGTTTCAGTTCTTTCAAAATAGGTTTTTTGTCATTCATTTATTTATGAAGCAGTTGTTGCATTGAGTTTGTGCAAGAGTTTCAGAAGATTCAATTACTGGTGTGGTGTTTGAAAGGACAGGATGGAAACCAGTTGGCCTCTACTGGTGGTTGGCTCTCACTGCGGTATTGTATCACTTCCTGTTCCGGAGCACAGCGGTGTTTTGCTGTATCTGTTAGCTGTTTAATCTGCGCAGTTAGATTGATCTAGTTACCTAGATAACGATTTGTTTCACAGTGTTATCTTCACGTGCCTTAACTAAAGCACTCCCTCTGCTGAATCACCTCTAAATTATTTACACGTTATTCACTTTGCGTGTTTTTAGGAATCCGCTAGCTTAGCGCAGCTACTAGCTCTTAGCCGGTTTAGCATGGCAGCTTCTCCTGTCTCTCCCGCACTTTTCTGCTCTGGGTGTGAAGTGTTTAGTTATTCCTCGGCCTCCTTTAGCAGTAATGGTACTTGTAATAAGTGTAGCTTATTCGTAGCTTTGCAGGCCAGGCTGGGCGAATTGGAGACTCGGCTCCGCACCGTGGAAAATTCTACAGCTAGCCAGGCCCCTGTAGTCGGTGCGGCCCAAGGTAGCTTAGCCGCCGTTAGTTTCCCTCTGGCAGAACCCGAGCAGCCGGGAAAGCAGGCCGACTGGGTGACTGTGAGGAGGAAGCGTAGCCCTAAACAGAAGCCCCGTGTACACCGCCAACCCGTTCACATTTCTAACCGTTTTTCCCCACTCGGCGACACACCCGCCGAGGAACAAACTCTGGTTATTGGCGACTCTGTTTTGAGAAATGTGAAGTTAGCGACACCAGCAACCATAGTCAATTGTCTTTCGGGGGCCAGAGCAGGCGACATTGAAGGAAATTTGAAACTGCTGGCTAAGGCTAAGCGTAAATTTGGTAAGATTGTAATTCACGTCGGCAGTAATGACACCCGGTTACGCCAATCGGAGGTCACTAAAATTAACATTGAATCGGTGTGTAACTTTGCAAAAACAATGTCGGACTCTGTAGTTTTCTCTGGGCCCCTCCCCAGTCGGACCGGGAGTGATAGGTTTAGCCGCATGTTCTCCTTGAATTGCTGGCTGTCTGAGTGGTGTCCAAAAAATGAGGTGGGCTTCATAGATAATTGGCAAAGCTTCTGGGGAAAACCTGGTCTTGTTAGGAGAGACGTCATCCATCCCACTTTGGATGAAGCAGCTCTCATTTCTAGAAATCTGGCCAATTTTCTTAAATCCTCCAAACCGTGACTATCCAGGGTTGGGACCAGGAAGCAGAGTTGTAGTCTTACACACCTCTCTGCAGCTTCTCTCCCCCTGCCATTCCCTCATTACCCCATCCCCGTAGAGACGGTGCCTGCTCCCAGACTACCAATAACCAGCAAAAATCTATTTAAGCATAAAAATTCAAAAAGAAAAAATAATATAGCACCTTCAACTGCACCACAGACTAAAACAGTTAAATGTGGTCTATTAAACATTAGGTCTCTCTCTTCTAAATCCCTGTTAGTAAATGATATAATAATTGATCAACATATTGATTTATTCTGCCTTACAGAAACCTGGTTACAGCAGGATGAATATGTTAGTTTAAATGAGTCAACACCCCCGAGTCACACTAACTGCCAGAACGCTCGTAGCACGGGCCGAGGCGGAGGATTAGCAGCAACCTTCCATTCCATTAATCAAAAACCCAGACAGAGCTTTAATTCATTTGAAAGCTTGACTCTTAGTCTTGTCCATCAAAATTGGAAGTCCCAAAAGCCAGTTTTATTTGTTGTTATCTATCGTCCTCCTGGTCGTTACTGTGAGTTTCTCTGTGAATTTTCAGAACTTTTGTCTGACTTAGTGCTTAGCTCAGATAAGATAATTATAGTGGGAGATTTTAACATCCACACAGATGCTGAGAATGACAGCCTCAACACTGCATTTAATCTATTATTAGACTCAATTGGCTTTGCTCAAAATGTAAATGAGTCCACCCACCACTTTAATCATATCTTAGATCTTGTTCTGACTTATGGTATGGAAATTGAAGACTTAACAGTATTCCCTGAAAACTCCCTTCTGTCTGATCATTTCTTAATAACATTTACATTTACTCTGATGGACTACCCAGCAGTGGGGAATAAGTTTCATTACACTAGAAGTCTTTCAGAAAGCGCTGTAACTAGGTTTAAGGATATGTTTCCTTCTTTATGTTCCCTAATGCCATATACCAACACAGTGCAGAGTAGCTACCTAAACTCTGTAAGTGAGATAGAGTATCTCGTCAATAGTTTTACATCCTCATTGAAGACAACTTTGGATGCTGTAGCTCCTCTGAAAAAGAGAGCTTTAAATCAGAAGTGCCTGACTCTGTGGTATAACTCACAAACTCGCAGCTTAAAGCAGATAACCCGTAAGTTGGAGAGGAAATGGCGTCTCACTAATTTAGAAGATCTTCACTTAGCCTGGAAAAAGAGTCTGTTGCTCTATAAAAAAGCCCTCCATAAAGCTAGGACATCTTACTACTCATCACTAATTGAAGAAAATAAGAACAACCCCAGGTTTCTTTTCAGCACTGTAGCCAGGCTGACAAAGAGTCAGAGCTCTATTGAGCCGAGTATTCCTTTAACTTTAACTAGTAATGACTTCATGACTTTCTTTGCTAATAAAATTTTAACTATTAGAGAAAAAATGACTCATAACCATCCCAAAGACGTATCGTTATCTTTGGCTGCTTTCAGTGATGCCGGTATTTGGTTAGACTCTTTCTCTCCGATTGTTCTGTCTGAGTTATTTTCATTAGTTACTTCATCCAAACCATCAACATGTCTATTAGACCCCATTCCTACAAGGCTGCTCAAGGAAGCCCTACCATTATTTAATGCTTCGATCTTAAATATGATCAATCTATCTTTATTAGTTGGCTATGTACCACAGGCTTTTAAGGTGGCAGTAATTAAACCATTACTTAAAAAACCATCACTTGACCCAGCTATCTTAGCTAATTATAGGCCAATCTCCAACCTTCCTTTTCTCTCAAAAATTCTTGAAAGGGTAGTTGTAAAACAGCTAACTGATCATTTGCAGAGGAATGGTCTATTTGAAGAGTTTCAGTCAGGTTTTAGAATTCATCATAGTACAGAAACAGCATTAGTGAAGGTTACAAATGATCTTATTATGGCCTCAGACAGTGGACTCATCTCTGTGCTTGTTCTGTTAGACCTCAGTGCTGCTTTTGATACTGCTGACCACAAAATTTTATTACAGAGATTAGAGCATGCCATAGGTATTAAAGGCACTGCGCTGCGGTGGTTTGAATCATATTTATCTAATAGATTACAATTTGTTCATGTAAATGGGGAATCTTCTTCACAGACTAAGGTTAATTATGGAGTTCCACAAGGTTCTGTGCTAGGACCAATTTTATTCACTTTATACATGCTTCCCTTAGGCAGTATTATTAGACAGCATTGCTTAAATTTTCATTGTTACGCAGATGATACCCAGCTTTATCTATCCATGAAGCCAGAGGACACACACCAATTAGCTAAACTGCAGGATTGTCTTACAGACATAAGGACATGGATGACCTCTAATTTCCTGCTTTTAAACTCAGATAAAACTGAAGTTATTGTACTTGGCCCCACAAATCTTAGAAACATGGTGTCTAACCAGATCCTTACTCTGGATGGCATTACCCTGACCTCTAGTAATACTGTGAGAAATCTTGGAGTCATTTTTGATCAGGATATGTCATTCAAAACGCATATTAAACAAATATGTAAGACTGCTTTTTTGCATTTATGCAATATCTCTAAAATTAGGAAGGTCTTGTCTCAGAGTGATGCTGAAAAACTAATTCATGCATTTATTTCCTCTAGGCTGGACTCCTGTAATTCATTATTATCAGGTTGTCCTAAAAGTTCCCTGAAAAGCCTTCAGTTAATTCAAAATGCTGCAGCTAGAGTACTGACGGGGACTAGAAGGAGAGAGCATATCTCACCCATATTGGCCTCTCTTCATTGGCTTCCTGTTAATTCTAGAATAGAATTTAAAATTCTTCTTCTTACTTATAAGGTTTTGAATAATCAGGTCCCTTCTTATCTTAGGGACCTCATAGTACCATATCACCCCAATAGAGCGCTTCGCTCTCAGACTGCAGGCTTACTTGTAGTTCCTAGGGTTTGTAAGAGTAGAATGGGAGGCAGAGCCTTCAGCTTTCAGGCTCCTCTCCTGTGGAACCAGCTCCCAATTCGGATCAGGGAGACAGACACCCTCTCTACTTTTAAGATTAGGCTTAAAACTTTCCTTTTTGCTAAAGCTTATAGTTAGGGCTGGATCAGGTGACCCTGAACCATCCCTTAGTTATGCTGCTATAGACTTAGACTGCTGGGGGGTTCCCATAATGCACTGAGTGTTTCTTTCTCTTTTTGCTCTGTATGCACCACTCTGCATTTAATCATTAGTGATTGATCTCTGCTCCCCTCCACAGCATGTCTTTTTCCTGGTTCTCTCCCTCTGCCCCAACCAGTCCCAGCAGAAGACTGCCCCTCCCTGAGCCTGGTTCTGCTGGAGGTTTCTCCTGTTAAAAGGGAGTTTTTCCTTCCCACTGTCGCCAAGTGGTTTCTCACAGGGGGTCGTTTTGACCATTGGGGTTTTTACGTAATTATTGTATGGCCTTGCCTTACAATATAAAGTGCCTTGGGGCAACTGTTTGTTGTGATTTGGTGCTATATAAATAAAATTGATTGAATTGATTGATTGATTCAAGCTTTTGAGACAGTGAATCATTTTCTAAAGCAATTGTTTCAGTTCTTTCAAAATAGGTTTTTTGTAATTCATTTATTTATGAAGCAGTTGTTGCATTGAGTTTGTGCAAGAGTTTCAGAAGATTCAATTACTGGTGTGGTGTTTGAAAGGACAGGATGGAAACCAGTTGTTTCATTCAAATGTATGAGACAGTGAATCATTTTCTAAAGCAATTGTTTCACTCCTTTCAAAGTTTATTTTTTATATGTGAAACAATTATTTCATGAGTTTTGCAAGAGTTTCAAAAGATTGAATTATTGTTGCAGTGTTAGTGTTTCAAGCAACGCGATGGAACCCAGTCATTCCATTCAGTGTTTTGAAACAGTGAATCATTTTCTAAAGTGATTTTTCATTTTGTTTCAATATTGAAGGGGTTTTTTTTTATGAAGCAACTGTTTCATTTAGTTTTTGCAAGACATTCAAAATTGTAAATCATTTCCTGATCCAAGGAATTCCCTCTGTCCACTATCGTTGTCATATTTCAAGTGAGGTGAAGCACTGAAGGCTTTCCGGAAGCAATTGGCCAAGTCATTGTTTTGAGTGTTTTGAAATAGTAGTTCATTTTCGAAAGCTATTGTTTCATATTGCATTTCAAAGTGGAAAATAATTTCCTGAAGCAATTCTTTAATTGAGGGTTTTTAAAGTGTTTTAAAATATCAAATCACTTTCTGAACCACTGAAACTTCTCTGTCCACTGTGTGTCACCTCCATCTGTTTCGAAGCAGTGTACGCTTTTCTGAATCAATTGGAGTCACTGATTTGAGTGTTTTGAAACAGCGAATCATGTTCTAAAGCAACTGTTTCATTTTGTCTTTAACACTGTAATTATTTTAGTGAAGAGTTGATTGAGTTTGACAACCTGCTCCAGACTCAAAGATCTTGACACGTGTGGAATCTGATAAATAGTTGTGTTTCTAAGTGTGTATGTGCACTTGTGTTACTTTGTACACTGGCTCTTGTGCACAGCTCCTTTGACTTTCTCTGTGTACTTCCACTCTGTCTCTCTTACTTAAATATTTATGAAGATTCCTATTATTGTATTAACTATTTATTGATTTATAATTTAAAAGATTTATACTGTGCCCTTAGTACTGCATGGGGAAAATGACTTTTACCTATAAGTGTAGATGTCTGGGGCTATTTATTGTCTTTTAATGATAAACCCATGCCTTGTTTCAAAGACAAATGCACAGAGAGAGACAAAGAAATGAGACAAACAATGGAAAATGTGCAGGACGGTCTTGCTCTGTATTGCTCCTGGTAAATGTTGGCGAGTTGTGCTTCATCTCACAGTATGTATATTTCCAACCAAACCAGATCCAACCAACCACTAGCTTTGGATGATATCTCACAAAACAATCCAAAGTAGTATTGTCCATCTAAATGGACAATACTAACAGGAGTTACTGTTGAATCTTGCAGAAGTAATTAATAATGCAGTTGGGACCCAGAAGTTCTAAGAATTATCGTTGTTGCATACAAAGTATAAATGTGACAGTAGTTGAATATAGGCAAACTCAACTTTCTTTCAGAACTTCATGCTCAGTCATCAAAGCAACGAAGGCCACGAGTGCTGAAGGTCCATCATTGTCACTTGAATTGGTGTTACCCACCAACACTGTACAGAGCTGAAAACAGCACATGTCCTCCATTTAAATGTTCTCCCTCATATTTGATGCAAACATCACTGATGTGTTGGTTGTCAAATGTCTTGGACTCAGTCGCCTTGGGGCAACTGTTTGTTGTGATTTGGCGCTATATAAATAAAATTGATTGATGATGATGATGACTCAAACTGGAGTCCCCTCTGGACATTTTGAAATGGAAACACCATTTCATTTGTTTTTGTTATACACTGAAGATATTTAGGTTTGAATTCAAAAGTTGAATATAGTAAGAAGACATTGGTGGATCTAGAAAAAGGTTTGTCTGCACTATCAAGGAAAGTGTACAGTGTGTGGCACAAGTCCTGATTCAGCATCACTGTCATTGACACCCCCCCTCCCCCCATATTTTTTTCACGTTCACAAAACTGGAGAAGTGGTGACACAGAATGCAAATCATATACTCAACAAAAATATAAACGCAACACTTTTGGTTTTGCTCTCATTTTGTATGAGATGAACTCAAAGATCTAAAACTTTTCCACATACACAATATCACCATTTCCCTCAAATATTGTTCACAAACCAGTCTAAATCTGTGATAGTGAGCACTTCTCCTTTGCTGAGATAATCCATCCCACCTCACAGGTGTGCCATATCAAGATGCTGATTAGACACCATGATTAGTGCACAGGTGTGCCTTAGACTGCCCACAATAAAAGGCCACTCTGAAAGGTGCAGTTTTATCACACAGCACAATGCCACAGATGTCGCAAGATTTGAGGGAGCGTGCAATTGGCATGCTGACAGCAGGAATGTCAACCAGAGCAACAGCTCTGGTTGACATTCCTGTATTGAATGTTCATGTCTCTACCATAAGCCGTCTCCAAAGGCGTTTCAGAGAATTTGGCAGTACATCCAACCAGCCTCACAACCGCAGACCACGTGTAACCACACCAGCCCAGGACCTCCACATCCAGCATGTTCACCTCCAAGATCGTCTGAGACCAGCCACTCGGACAGCTGCTGGAACATTCGGTTTGCATAACCAAAGAATTTCTGCACAAACTGTCAGAAACCATCTCAGGGAAGCTCATCTGCATGCTCGTCGTCCTCATCGGGGTCTCGACCTGACTCCAGTTCGTCGTCGTAACCAACTTGAGTGGGCAAATGCTCATATTCGCTGGCGTTTGGCACGTTGGAGAGGTGTTCTCTTCACGGATGATGCAAAGGAGATGTGTTGTACTGCATGAGGCAAATGGTGGTCACACCAGATACTGGCTGGTATCCCCCACATGAAACAAAACTGCACCTTTCAGAGTGGCCTTTTGTTGTGGACAGTCTAAGGCACACCTGTGCACTAATCATGGTGTCTAATCAGCATCTTGGTATGGCACACCTGTGAGGTGGGATGGATTATCTCAGCAAAGGAGAAGTGCTCACTATCACAGATTTAGACTGGTTTGTGAACAATATTTGAGGGAAATGGTGATATTGTGTATGTGGAAAAAGTTTTAGATCTTTGAGTTCATCTCATACAAAATGGGAGCAAAACCAAAAGTGTTGCGCTTATATTTTTGTTGAGTGTATAAATCTGTGTACGTTTTATTTGTAAGTGGAGCTGTCCACGGTGCTGACCTGCTTCTTTCAGTCCCCATTTGTGGGACCAGATAGACACAGTTAGCACACTACTTTCACACATAAGAACAACAGATGTAATCACGAGCCTCTTAAATGTCTTTTGGGCTTGATAAGTCACATTGTGTGTGCTAAATTAACATATTTGCATGTTGTTCTCTCTGCATTTTGTGCACTCTGGTAGACACACCCCAGATAGCATATTCATTAAGGCAACATATTAAATGGACAATACCTGCCAGTTTGCACATTTGAAAGATGATGCCCTCATTTAGCACCATTAGTAGATCAGGTTGAACATTGGCTTGTGGATGATATGGAGTTTGCAGATGTTTTATACTGTACATGCAAACCTTAGGAAAAATGATACAGTGAAACAGATGCTTTGTACACAAAAGACCTAATTTTTTGGACTTTTGTGTTTGTTGGAAGAGGTAAAAATTTCTAACCCGGACTCTCGGACAGTGCGTACACCTTTTTGGGTATCGAAGAGGGCAGTCAGACTTCTATTTTCACCTCAGATCTTTGAGACATCACAGGTAAGATGGACATAGAGAGGACTTGTGAGCTTTCCAGAAAGATGCGTCAGCATTGATTAATAGTCTCTGATCCCCTCCCCTCCTGGGGTACTGATGAGGCGTTTAGCAGGCTGACATTGTTAAATAGGTGGCTCGTGCAATTTTGTAGACAGCAAGGCTATAGCTTTATTGATAACTGGCCTTTGTTCTGGGGCTGCCGTGGCTTGCTGATGCCGGACGGCCTCCACCCTACTGGGGAAGGTGCCGCCATCTTGTCTGCCAACATAGATAGAGCTCTACAGGGAGGGTAACATTAGGAACTTACAGCAGGCCACGGAGCAGGTGGTTGGAGACCATGCTAGGCCTATGACAAATGTGGGTGTGGAATCCATTAGCTTAGCGGGGAAATTAGTGCAGAAAATCCACTATGGTGATACTGCAGTTTATCTACCAGGAAGGGAAATTCAACAACTTGAGACTGTGGCCTTCTTCCGTAGACATATCCAAAAAAAAAAATCATAGAGGGATATGCTTTGCAAACTTAATACCCATTACTACATTGGATGATGTTGAAATTGAGGATGGCCCAATGGTTGTTCCAGCAATATCAAAGATTTCATGTCTGCAACCTACAATGTGCGTGGAATGTCTCAAACCTAAACCTACTTCTAGGCATCTTATATAACCTACTCTGGTGTTGTGTGGGCCGCTGAAGAGGAGGTACTGCTGGCCCACCACCAGAGGGCGCCCTGCCTGAAGTGTGGGCTTCAGGCACGAGAGGGCGCAGCTGCCTCGAGGAAGCAGCCGGGAGTGGCAGGTGCCACTCATCATCTCATCATTTCATCCATTTATAAAAGCCGGACAGCAACTCCACCTCCCTGCCGAGATATCGTTCTACCCATCAGGTAAACTCTCAGCCGTTCAGTGCCGTATGCAGACATTTTTACAGCTAAGCTTGCCAGTTGTAATGTCTTTGCATCTAAGCCGTAGTTGGTACGTTGGTCAGCAACAACAACTCGCTGCACTGTCGGCTCATGTATGGGACCTCTTCCAACAGGATACACACACACGCACGATATTGTCCACTTTAGCCGCAACCGTTGAGAAGCTTACCTCGGTTCCACCTCCTGCTCCGGTTTCCGCTCCAGTACAACTCATACAGGCCTCCGCATCTCCCAGTTTAGCCCCCGAACTGTTCATTTGTCATCCTGAACCATATTCCGGTGATGTTGATACATGCTCTTCCTTCCTCATGCAGTGTTCCTTTGTTTTTTTCCCAGCGTCCATCTCAGTATCCCACTGACCTCAGTAAAGTTTATTACATCATCAACTTGCTCGGGGGGGAGGCCCTCAAGTGGGCTACTGCCCTCTGGAGCACAGAATCCCCTCTGCTGCAATCCTTTTCACTCTTTTCCAAAGAATTTCGGTTAGTTTTCGATCACCCCCAACGTAGTCACTCTGTTTCCCAGCAGTTATTGTCCCTGAGGCAGGAGCAACGGAGCACTGCGGAGTATGTATGCAGTTGACTTCTGGGTTCTCGCTGCGGAGGCCGGCTGGGACTCCGCAGCGCTGCAAAGCATATTCGTTAATGGTTTATCTGAGACATTAAAGGACGAACTGGCGGTCCGTGATTCACCAGAATCACTGGACCAATTAATCTCATTAGCGATCCATATTGATAACCGGTTGAGGGAGCGTCGGTGAGAGAAAAGCCGGAAGGCTGACCGGAGTGCTGCCGCTTGGATCCCTCTGCGGTCTGGACCGGGTCCTTCTTTCCCGAGCTCCACTGCTGTGTCTGTTCCCAAACCTCCAGCTCCCCCTGCTGATGAGCCTATGCAGCTCGGCAGGGCCAAATTATCACCACAGGAGCGCCAGCGGAGACTGGAGGCTGGGGAATGTTTATATTGTGCTGCCACTGGCCACATCCGCAGTTCTTGTCCCATGCGGCCAAAAACCAATGCTCATCCTTAGACTCTGGGCTAAGGATGAGCCAGATAACATTCATGGGTGTTCAATCCGGATGCACCCAAATCCCGGGTACTCTTTTGTTTAATGACCGTTCTTTATCTATTCCTGCACTAATAGACATTGGGGCAGAAGGGAATTTTTTGGATCGCAAGGTTGTAATCAATTCTTGCATCCCGGTGGTGGCATTGGACACGCCCTTTTCAGTGCACGCTTTAGACGGCACTCCCCTACCTGCTATAACACATCAAACCGAACCGGTCACTCTAGTGGTATCTGGGAACCACGAGGAAACAATCCAGTTCTTTGTGTTTTCTTCCACGTCCCCCCTGGTTTTAGGTCATCCTTGGGTTATCAAACACAATCCCCGGATTGATTGGCCGACCGGGTCTGTCACACAGTGGAGCGAGGCCTGCCACAATGAGTGTCTTCGATCATCCATTCTGCCCAGTGTTAAGGTCAGGGTGGAGGTCACTTCACCTCCTGATCTATCTGTAGTCCCCATAGAGTATCACAATCTAGCTGAGGTGTTCAGCAAAGATCGTGCTCTGTCACTCCCCCCGCACCGTCCTTATTACTGCTCTATTGACTTACTTCCTGGTGCCAAGTATCCTACAATCTGTCGCACCCTGATCGTGAGGCAATGGAGACCTATATCCGGGACTCCTTGTATGCTGGGCTGATACGTCACTCGTCGTCCCCTCTGGGGGCAGGCTTCTCCTTTGTCTGGAAGAAGGATGGTACTCTGCACCCCTGCATTGACTTCTGGGGGCTGAATGCCATAACGGTCTGCAATCGGTACCCACTCACCCTTTTAGATTCTGTATTCAGTCCCCTGCAGGGGGCCTCAATTTTTTCCAAATTAGAACTCAGAAACGCCTATCACCTGGTTCGGGTCAGGGAGGGTGATGAGTGGAAGACTGCCTTCAACACTCCTCTCGGACATTTTGAATATCTGGTCATGGCTTTCGGTCTCACAAATGCTCCCGCCACCTTCCAAGCTCTAGTCAGCGATGTCCTTCGGGACTTCCTCAACCAGTTGTTTTGGTCTATCTTGGCGATATCCTCGTTTTTTTCTCCATCTCTTTGTGAACACATCAAGCACGTGCGCTTAGTACTCCAGCGGTTGTTGGAGAACCGGTTGTTTGTGAAGGCCCAGAAATGTGAATTCCATCAGTCAACTATTTCCTTCCTTGGATTCATAATTTTCTCCCAACACAGTTAAGCCAGATCCCAGTAAAGTCACAGCTGTAACTCAATGGCCAGTTCCGACATCCCGAAAACAATTACAACAGTTTCTTGGTTTTGCTAATTTCTATCGCAGATTCATTCGAAACTTCAGTATTGTTGCCTCGCCTCTCACAGCACTCACTTCCCCTAAGGTCCCGTTTCAGTGGTCCGCCTCAGCTGACAGAGCTTTCCAGGACCTTAAACACCGGTTCTCCACCGCACCAATCTTGCTCCAACCTGATCCGGACCGCCAGTTTGTTGTGGAGGTTGATGCCTCCGATTCCGGTATTGGTGCCGTCCTATCTCAGTGGTCTGCCACAGACAACAAGCTCCATCCATGTGCTTTCTTCTCCTGCCGGCTGACCCCTGCAGAGAGGAACTATGATGTTGGGAACCAGGAACTTCTGGCGGTTAAGGAGGATCTGGCGTAGTGGAGACATTGGCTGGAGGGGGCCGCAGTCCCATTCACCATTTGGACAGACCACAAGAACCTGGAATACATAAAAACAGCCAAATGTCTCAATTCCCGTCAGTCCAGGTGGTCCTTGTTTTTTGGACGCTTCAACTTCAATCTTCAATCAACTTCGGAACCAAGAATGGAAAACCAGACGCCTTATCCCGCCAGTTCGATCTCACAGATCCCCCCTCCACGTCGGACCCAATCCTGCCTCGTTCCATGGTCATGGGGGCCCTTACCTGGGATGTTGAGAGTCATGAGGGAGGCTTTGGACAGACATCTGGATCCTGGAGGAGGACCTCCCGGGCAGCTTTTCATTCCGCCAGAAGCTCGATCGGAAGTCCTCACCTTCTGCCATGCGTCTAAGCTCGCCTGCCATCCTGGGGTTTCCCGAACTGTAGACCTGGTACGTCGTCGCTTCTGGTGGCCCTCAGTCCAGGCGGACGTGCGTGCCTACGTCCAAGCTTGTACCATCTGTGCCAGGGGCAAGTCTCTTCATCGTCCGCCAGCTGGGTTTCTTCAACCGCTTCCCACGCCAAGCCGCCCCTGGTCCCACGTCTGCCTGGACTTTGTCACAGGACTACCTCCATCCCAGGGTAACACTGTGGTCCTCACGATCGCGGATCGGTTTTCCAAGGCAGCACACTTTGTGGCTCTGCCAGTGATTCCAACGGCCCAGGAGATGGCTGACCTCCTAGTCCACCACGTGGTGCGGTTGCATGGCATACCCTTGGATGTGGTGTCGGACCGAGGTCCCCAATTCACCTCTCAGGTCTGGAGGAGCTTCTGTGCGGCACTTGGGGCCTCGGTAAGCCTATCCTCTGGTTACCATCCACAGAGCAATGGTCAGGCAGAACGGGCCAACCAGGACCTGGAATCCACCCTGAGGTGTGTCTCATCCTCCCACCCGACTGAATGGAGCACCCACCTTCCTTGGATTGAATATGCTCACAATTTTCAGGTCTCCTCAGCTACTGGACTTACTCCTTTCGAAGTGTCACTGAGCTATCAACCTCCCCCTTCCCTCTACAGGAAGCGGACATAGCAGTGCCATCAGTTCAGGCCCACCTCAGGCATTGCCGTCGGGTGTGGAGGACAGCCAGTTCCGCCCTTCTGTGGGCTAAGGAGAGGATGGAACATCATGCTAACTGTCACCACACCCTGGCCCCCATCTACCAGCCCGGGCAGGAGGTGTGGCTCTCTTCGCGGGACATTCCTCTACAGACAGAGTCCCTCTGCAGAGGGGACTCGTTCCCTGCAGATCCACCCGGTCTTCCACGTGTCCGGGCTCAAGCCTGTCTGCTCCAGTCCACTGTGTCCACCGGCTCCACCTCCTCGTCCTGCCTCCATAAAAACCCTGGTCCAACAGCTCATTGGCGCCAGAAATTCAGTGTTCACGACCTGGTACCTGGCCTCTGTATTTCTGGATAGAGTCAACTGTTTGCGTTCCGTCGCAGTAATTCTTGGACTCTCTGATTGTTATCTACCTGATTTTTGACACCTGTGCTATTTTTGGTTCTTAGCAATTGTACACTGCCACCCTCATACAGTTTCTCCATCTCTGTAGTGACGCCACTCTCCGTCAGCTCCACTGGGGGCCACCTGGACCACGGACCTCGAACCATTCCACACCTTGGAACTCCACCTGCACACCGGATCCACTTGGGCTGCGACCACCAGTTCCCACCACAATGCGAGCCAGGTCTCCACTCAGCTAACCTACAAGACTGTACTCACCATTCCCACTGCACTTAATCTTGTACAATAAATCTGGTTTTCTTTTTCCATTCAGCCTCCCTGCATTGGAGGCTAACCCAGGTTTTTGGGGATCAAATCCATAACCCATACATTTAGATTACATGTAATCTGATTACTTTTGGATTACATTTCAAAGTAATCCTACCCAACCCTGTAGATGAGCTACAATAAATGACTTCATAATGAGGTCACCTGGAAGTCACATGACAAAGTCCTACATCATCAGAAACACCAGAACCAACTTACATCGGTTGACTTGTGCATTTATACTATGGTGTGTAGAGGGCACAGGATGTGCATCAGCCCTCTGATACCTTTCATTTTGAGGAAACCTGGAGGAAAATTGATATTTAGGTGTTGAAAAAATATACGCTTGACCAGCAGCTGGTGCAGACTGCAGGCACAGGAAGAACAAGCAAGGAGTAAAAGCAAATCTGAATTATGCAGGTGACTAGTTTGTTCTTTCATTCTGGTATGAGGGGAGTGAGCGTGCTAAATCTGGAAAGGGGCAGATCCATCATAATTCTGGGGTTCAATCAAACGTCAAGTAAAGAAGGAGAAGAATAAAGGAAGAAGTCTGCGGTGGTCAGCGGGACGGTTGGTTTGGGCGGGTGGGAGAGAGCATGCAGAGAGAAAGAAAGGTGTTGGAAGTGAAAAGCAGAGCGTGCTTTTATGCGCTGCCTGGTGAGTGACAAGGAAACCATTAACGGAGGACCGGCAGCCAAAGGGATTAAGTCCACACATGCACAGCTATTATTCAAGCTAATTAAAGGCTCTTTTTCTGCGAGACCACGTTTACTTCTGCAACAAAGCTGCTGGAGAAAGATGCAGGAAACAGCTACAGCTTTAGCATCCACCAATACTAAAGACATTTATTTGACACGTCTTGTACTAAAGAAAAAAAAAATCCCAAAATTTCATAAATGACTAGTAAAATATGTCAATTTTACCAACATTTTGTTACTAACACATTGTCAGAGCACATTTTGTGAACAAGCATACGCTAACACAGAACACTAGCAGCTGACCGATGCGAGAAAAGCCGGTCAGAATGTTTGTGGATGTTGTTCTCTCAGTGAAGTGGAGAAAAAAATTGGACGCATGCTTCATTTGCAGAAAGGCGTGAGCCTGATTCCGGCCCTGAGGCCCACTGTTGCTGGTGCCGACCTCCAGATTCCACAGTGTGAAGCAGAGGACAGTCTACGACTCTTGGACTGGGCACCCGTCATGTGGGATACTCCCCCATTTGGGGTGGATCTAGCGTCCAATGAAATAAGGTGTGTGTGTGTGTGTGTGTGTGTGTGTGTGTGTGGCGGGGGGGGGGGGGGGGGTAGGAGGGTTCAGTGGCATGTTTCCCCAGAAAATGTTCAAAATCTATTGTGTTTTTCATGTATTCTAAGGAATCCTGGAAAATGAAATACTAATTCTCAAGTCATTTCTTTAAAAACACAATTTTTATTATAAACATTAGAAATCTGTCAAATCTGTGACTTCATGCAGCTCTGTTCATCAGTCAACCTTTGTTTACGCAAGATTTTTCCCATATTTTATCACGGCTGTTGTCAGTGACTCAGTGGCTGCAGTCCGTCCCCCCAAGAAGATCCACCACTGCCCAGCCAAGACGTGAGTCCTTTATAGACCCAGAGGCCTGGTGCTGATTTCTACATTCCATAGCGTGAAGCAGAAAAGACTCTACGGCTCCCCCTTGTCAAGATGCCAGTCCAACACAGGTCACTTCCTCAGCTGAGGCTGGGACCCAGTTACAGCTGGGTGGACTGAGACCATGTAGATTAAGTGTCTTGTCCAAGGGCATAGATGGATAGCATACGTGGGATTTAAACCCAGATCAACATATCATCTGCTCAACCACCTGCCCAACAAAGACCAGCAGCCATTTACATTTGGGCGAACTGAGAAAACTCTGATGGTGTCGTGTCCAAGGACACAGACGGGTAGAAGGTTTTTTTTTATTATTACTATTATTTATTTATTTATTTATTTTTGTCCAAATGGCCTTCATTGGATGACAGAACCTACGACTCAGGTAATTACCTTCACCAATCAACAGAAGAGGCCAGAGGTCACATGATCATTCCTGTCTGTGGTTTCTGGATTATGATGAAATGCTATGGGCATGACCTAAAACTGCACCGGGGATTGTAGGTGAACCTCCAGCATGCACATGCCTCTTTCTGGGGGACTGGCACTCCAGCCAACACCTTTGCAAAGCTCAACACTTGTTTCTGTGCTCTGTCTTGCTTTTCACTGGAGGGCAGCAGCCGTTTTGAAAGGGATGGGGAATACCTGGAAAAGAGGAAGCCACCAGAGAGCACCAAATGCCTTGTATATGGAGACCAAAAACTGTTGGTGTCATCCACTGCGTGGCAGCACACAGGGCTAAACTTATGAACCATCTTCAGTCACAAACCTGGATGTGGATACATCTACTTTGGTCTGGTTGCTCCAGTCAGAGCACAGAGGGAGTGACGGTTTCTGTGGCAGACTGGCTTCTTCCAGCGTTGTCAGAAATCACCTCTTTCAGTTAGCATAGTTATGAGTCTCAGACTTAGGCTCCCTTTGGATTTTCTGTCCCTCATCTCAGAGTATGCTCTGGCTGTGGTGAGTGATATCTCAGAGAGGAAGACTTTTTACATGCACTAGCTCATCTGTCTTCCTTTCATTCAGGAACATGTACACTGTCTTGTTCTTTCATTCCCCTTCTCTCCAGTGCATATCACCACCTGTCTAAAATCGCTTCACCATGCTTCAGATTCTCACTGCAGAACCCATTGTTTTCTGCTGTCTGTCCTCTTATTCTGTTTGATAGTCACATGGGGATGGAGCTTAACCTATCTTACAGTGAGCGAAAATAAGTGTTTGACATCTGGTCATTCCATTGCAGGTTGAGCATACACTGTAGTAAGTCTCTTCAGCTGCTCCCTTGTTTCTGCATCACCACAGCAGATCCGAGGTGGAACTGCATGTTGACTTGACATAAGTTGTCAGGGAGATGTCCTCCCTGATGCAACTCCATAATAGAGAGAATGTGTTGGGGTGGAAAAGAAGCGTGCATAACTGATTCTCCACCGCCCCGGCCTACCACTAACATGAAGTAGACAGGTCATAATATATCCAACCATGTTCTCTCACATTCACTCCTATGTTCACGTTCGATCCCCAACCAGTCTGCATGTGTTTCCACTGTTATTATGCCCATAATTATTTTGTTTTCAAAACCCACACATGACTAAATCATGACCAAAATAGCAACCAACAACTGACCATTGACCATGTCATGTTGCATGTGTACCATATTTGGATCCTTGAGCAACCCTTGTTTGTTTGGAGTGAGGCACAGCACTGCTGGATCCAGTCCCAACTTTAATGTTGTCTGTCCACAGCTCACTTTCGTTCTGTTGATCCTCGTAGCATTTTGTTTTTGTACTCTCTGGTAAAGCTTCAATATTTGACATCTCTAACTCAAAACGGATGTGGCATACTGGATTCCAGTAACTTTTAGAGCTGTTGCCCATGCAACAGGAAACCAAGAGTCCAGAATTAACAAACAAGTCAGTCGCTCGAGCAACACCGCCATAGACCCAGACCGCCGGAAAACAGAAAGGGAGCTTAACCCATGAGTACCCAGAGAGTCGCAGCTTAATTCTCACCATCAGCAGTGATACAACAGTGAGATCAGTGGAACGTTGGTCCCCAGTGGATGTAAATGGCTCCCAAGCATCTTGGTGGTGGGATTTCACAGCTCCTTGGTGATTGCTGGCCCCTGGACAAGCAGGACGTTTACCGATGTAGACGGCCCTGGGGAGCAAAGGAGCGATGCATGTTACTGGTTTTACACCCACACGCACGCCTCAACGGATCAGTCAACTGGGATCGCACCTGACACTTAACATTCAGCCAACAAAGCAGAAAAACATGGAGGGATGAGAGAGAGTGAGTGAAAGCGGGAGAGCGAGTGAGAGACATAGAAAAGAGGTGCGGTGAAGGACAGACAACTGGCGGATGGGAAGAGGAGGGTGTAATGGGGTGTAAAGTGGAAGACCTCAGGAGACGGCGAGAGAGACCATCTGCCTGTCAGCAGAACACCGCCGTCCTCTCTCTCCTCGTCTCGTGCGCTCTCATTCATCCTCACGCATGTGCACACACCGCTCAAGTCAAGACAGGGAATGAATGGGAGAATCCCAATTATTCCTGTTAACTAGCTGACACCTGTTGGAAATAAGATGCCAGTCATTAAATTATAACACCAGAATAGTGCTTTTGAATGTAACACGAGCAGTCAGAGCTACTCTAAACTATTACTAACTGGAGTGAGGAGGAAAAAAATCTGATTAACATTTGAGGAATTATTAGAAATTCCCAAGTATATCCATAACCACATTCTGGAGTATTATGTGATTAGTGATTTGTCAGACTTTCCTCTTTCAATGAGCTAATTTATAGACCAGATTTATTGATTGTCTCATTAAAGACAGTTTGAGGTAAAGGTATTTCTTCTACTCCTTGATTCAATTTGTATTCCTAGATTTTAGAAAATTCCACCTATGTACTGTAAAATGCCGTGAATGGATGAATCGGTTTGTGCTCACCAGGTCAACATGATTCAAAATCAATAAATGCTGCCATCTTGTATCCATCCATCCATCCATTTTCTTCCGCTTTATCCGGAGTCGGGTCGCGGAGGCAGCAGCTCAAGCAAAGCCGCCCAGACCTCCCGATCCACGCACACCTCCCCCAGCTCCTCCAGGGGAACCCCAAGGCGTTCCCAAGCCAGCCGAGAGATGTAGTCCCTCCAGCGTGTCCTGGATTTTCCCCGGGGCCTCCTCCCAATGGGACGTGCCCGGAACACCTCTCCAGCGAGGCATCCAGGGGGCATCTGGAAAAGATGCCCGAGCCACCTCAACTGACTCCTTTCGACATGGCGGAGCAGCGGCTCGACTCCGAGCTCCTCCTGAGTGACCATGCTCCTCACCCTATCTCTAAGGGAGCATGCAGCCACCCTGCGGAGGAAACTCATCTCGGCCGCTTGTACTCGCAATCTCGTTCTTTCGGTCATGAGCCAAATCTCATGACCATAGGTAAGGATCGGAACGTAGATCGATCGGTAAATCGAGAGCTTTGCCCCCCTACTCAGCTCTCTCTTCACCATGATGGTCCGATACAGCGACCGCATCACTGCAGATGCTGCACCGATCCGTCTATCGATATCACGCTCCATCCGTCCCTCACTCGTGAACAAGACCCCGAGATACTTAAACTCCTCCACTTGAGGCAAGGACACTCCACCGACCTGAAGAGGGCAAAGCACCTTTTTCCGGTCAAGAACCATGGCCTCGGATTTGGAGGTGCTGATTTTCATTAAATCATCATTGTGATTCACTAAATTAAAAGAACATATAATGACTACAATTAGTTATCTTGGATGCACCACATGTATCCAAGAAAGTAACTTTGTTCTGTTTTTCCTGCACAGGCGTAACAACATGATGGTGTTTAACTTTTCATCCACCAACATATCCAAGTTATTAATGTAGACTTAATCCAACTTTTGGAGGTAATGAGTGTTGTTTGAACATTATTATTATTATTACCTCCACCAAGGAGGTTATGTTTTCGGTCACGTTTGTTTGTTTGTCTGTCTGTTTGTCTGATTGTCAGCAGGATAACTCAAAAGGTTTTGAACAGATTTTGATGAAATTTTGTGGAGTGGTTGGAAATGACAAGCGGAACAAGTGATTAAATGTTAGTGGTGATCCGCATCACGATCCGGATCCAGGAATTTTTTAAAGGATTCTTCACCATTGCGGGATAGGGGGAATTTTGACATTCTAGTTTCTAACTCCACAAAAACAAGGCAGAAAGGCTTGAAAAAAATTAGGGTGTAACATAGTCAAATGTTCTATCAAACAACAAAGTTCGGTGATGATCGGATCCAGATTCCCGATCTGGTGATCCAGAATATGCAAAAATATAGGGAAAATAGAAAATGTGTCAGTGTGAGGTGACAAATGAAGCTAGAGATGCACAACTAACACCAAATTGTAGCTGAATCTGTACAGATTCAGTAAGATGTCATCAGATGTGATGTAGCTTCAAATGTTATGGAGCTAGCTAATTGGCTAAGTGGCAGTTAGCTAACACTAACTGCCAGAATGCTCGTAGCACGGGCCAAGGCAGAGGATTAGCAGCAATCTTCCACTCCAGCTTATTAATTAATCAAAAACCCAGACAGAGCTTTAATTCATTTGAAAGCTTGACTCTTAGTCTTGTCCATCCAAATTGGAAGTCCCAAAAACCAGTTTTATTTGTTGTTATCTATCGTCCACCTGGTCGTTACTGTGAGTTTCTCTGTGAATTTTCTGAACTTTTGTCTGACTTAGTGCTTAGCTCAGATAAAATAATTATAGTGGGCGATTTTAACATCCACACAGATGCTGAGAATGACAGCCTCAACAATGCATTTAATCTATTGTTAAACTCGATTGGCTTTGCTCAAAATGTAAATGAGTCCACCCACCACTTTAATCATAACTTAGATCTTGTTCTGACTTATGGTAGGAAATTGAAAACTTAACAGTATTCCCTGAAAACCCCCTTCTGTCTGATCATTTCTTAATAACATTTACATTTACTTTGATGGACTACCCAGCAGTGGGGAATAAGTTTCATTACAGTAGAAGTCTTTCAGAAAGCGCTGTAACTAGGTTTAAGGATATGATTCCTTCTTTATGTTCTCCAATGCCATATACCAACACAGGGCAGAGTAGCTACCTAAACTCTGTGAGTGAGATAGATTATCTCGTCAACAGTTTTATATCTTCATTGAGGACAACTTTGGATGCTGTAGCTCCTCTGAAAAAGAGAGCCTTAAATCAGAAGTGCCTGACTCCGTGGTATAACTCACAAACTCGCAGCTTAAAGCAGATAACCCGTAAGTTGGAGAGGAAACGGCGTCTCACTAATTTAGAAGATCTTCACTTAGCCTGGAAAAAGAGTCTGTTGCTCTATAAAAAAGCCCTCCGTAAAGCTAGGACATCTTACTACTCATCACTAATTGAAGAAAATAAGAACAACCCCAGGTTTCTTTTCAGCACTGTAGCCAGGCTGACAAAGAGTCAGAGCTATATTGAGCCGAGTATTCCTTTAACTAGTAATGACTTCATGATTTTCTTTGCTAATAAAATTTTAACTATTAGAGAAAAAATTACTCATAACCATCCCAAAGACATATCGTTCTCTTTGGCTGCTTTCAGTGATGCCGGTATTTGGTTAGACTCTTTCTCTCCAATTGTTCTGTCTGAGTTATTTTCATTAGTTACTTCCTCCAAACCATCAACATGTCCATTAGACCCCATTCCTACCAGGCTGCTCAAGGAAGCCCTACCATTAATTAATGCTTCGATCTTAAATATGATCAATCTATCTTTATTAGTTGGCTATGTACCACAGGCTTTTAAGGTGGCAGTAATTAAACCATTACTTAAAAAGCCATCACTTGACCCAGCTATCTTAGCTAATCATAGGCCAATCTCCAACCTTCTTTTTCTCTCAGAAATTCTTGAAAGGGTAGTTGTAAAACAGCTAACTGATCATCTGCAGAGGAATGGTCTATTTGAAGAGTTTCAGTCAGGGTTTAGAATTCATCATAGTACAGAAACAGCATTAGTGAAGGTTACAAATGATCTTCCTATGGCCTCAGACAGTGGACTCATCTCTGTGCTTGTTCTGTTAGACCTCAGTGCTGCTTTTGATACTGTTGACCATAAAATTTTATTACAGAGATTAGAGCATGCCATAGGTATTAAAGGCACTGCGCTGCGGTGGTTTGAATCATATTTATCTAATAGATTACAATTTGTTCATGTAAATGGGGAATCTTCTTCACAGACTAAGGTTAATTATGGAGTTCCACAAGGTTCTGTGCTAGGACCAATTTTATGCACTTTATACATGCTTCCCTTAGGCAGTATTATTAGACAGCATTGCTTAAATTTTCATTGTTATGCAGATGATACCCAGCTTTATCTATCCATGAAGCCAGAGGACACACACCAATTAGCTAAACTGCAGGATTGTCTTACAGACATAAAGACATGGATGACCTCTAATTTCCTGCTTTTAAACTCAGATAAAACTGAAGTTATTGTACTTTTCCCCACAAATCTTAGAAACATGGTGTCTAACCAGATCCTTACTCTGGATGGCATTACCCTGACCTCTAGTAATACTGTGAGAAATCTTGGAGTCATTTTTGATCAGGATATGTCATTCAATGTGCATATTAAACAAATATGTAGGACTGCTTTTTTGCATTTGCGCAATATCTCTAAAATTAGAAAGGTCTTGTCTCAGAGTGATGCTGAAAAACTAATTCATGCATTTATTTCCTCTAGGCTGGACTATTGTAATTCATTATTATCAGGTTGTCCTAAAAGTTCCCTGAAAAGTTCAGTTAATTCAAAATGCTGCAGCTAGAGTACTGACAGGGACTAGAAGAAGAGAGCATATCTCACCCATATTGGCCTCTCTTCATTGGCTTCCTGTTAATTCTAGAATAGAATTTAAAATTCTTCTTCTTACTTATAAGGTTTTGAATAATCAGGTCCCATCTTATCTTAGGGACCTCATAGTACCATATCACCCCAATAGAGCGCCTCGCTCTCAGACTGCAGGCTTACTTGTAGTTCCTAGGGTTTGTAAGAGTAGAATGGGAGGCAGAGCCTTCAGCTTTCAGGCTCCTCTCCTGTGGAACCAGCTCCCAATTCAGATCAGGGAGACAGACACCCGCTCTACTTTTAAGATTAGGCTTAAAACTTTCCTTTTTGCTAAAGCTTATAGTTAGGGCTGGATCAGGTGACCCTGAACCATCCCTTAGTTATGCTTCTATAGACTTAGACTGCTGGGGGGTTCCCATGATGCACTGAGTGTTTCTTTCTCTTTTTGCTCTGTATGCACCACTCTGCATTTAATCATTAGTGATTGATCTCTGCTCCCCTCCACAGCATGTCTTTTTCCTGGTTCTCTCCCTCAGCCCCAACCAGTCCCAGCAGAAGACTGCCCCTCCCTAAGCCTGGTTCTGCTGGAGGTTTCTTCCTGTTAAAAGGGAGTTTTTCCTTCCCACTGTCGCCAAGTGCTTGCTCACAGGGGGTCGTTTTGACCGTTGAGGTTTTTCCGTAATTATTGTATGGCCTTGCCTTACAATATAAAGCGCCTTGGGGCAACTGTTTGTTGTGATTTGGCGCTATATAAATAAAATTGATTTGATTTGACCATGCTTCACTGTAGGGATGGTGTGTGGTTGCCTCCAAACATGACACCAAAGAGTTCAATCTTTGTCTCATCAGACCAGAGAATTTTGTTTTTCTCATGGTTTGAGAGTCCTTCAGGTGTCTTTTGTCAAACTCCAGGTGGGCTGCCATGTGCCTTTTACTAAGAAGTGGCTTCTGTCTGGCCACTCTACCATACAGGCCTGATTGGTGGATTGCTGCAGAGATGGTTGTCCTTCTGAAAGGTTCTCCTCTCTCCACAGAGGAATGCTGGCGCTCTGACAGAGTGACGATTGGGTTCTTGGTCACCTCCCTGACTAAGGTCCTTCTCTCCCTATCACTCAGTTTAGACGGGTGGCCAGCTCTAGGAAGAGTCCTGCTGGATCTTAACTTCTTCCATTTATAGACGATGGACGTCACTGTGCTCATTGGGACCTTCAAAGCAGCAGAAATGTTTCTGTATCCTTCCCCAGATTTGTGTCTCGAGACAGTCCTGTCTCGGAGGTCTACAGACAATTCCTTTGACTTCATGCTTGGTTTGTGCTCTGACATGCACTGACAACTGTGGGACCGTATATGTAGACAGGTGTGTGTCTTTTCAAATCATGTCCAATCAGCTGAATTTACCCCAGGTGGACTCAAATTAAGCTGTAGAAACATTTCAAGGATGATCAATGGAAACAGGAGGCACCCGAACTCAGTTTTGAGCTTCATGACAAAGACTTTTAATACTTATGTACATGTGATTTGTTTGTTTTTGTTTTTTAAATAAATTTGCAAAAGAAAAAAAGTTTTCATATTGTCATTATGGGGTATTGTGTGCAGAATTTTGAGGGAAAAAATTAATTTCTTCCATTTTGGAATAAGGCTGTAACATAACAAAATGTGGAAAAATGAAGTGCTTTGAATACTTTCTGGATGCACTGTATCTATTCCCAAATTATATACAACCCATACAACACCTACATCAACACCATTAACACCTGTTCTCTTTCATATATGTAACTCATTCATTCATTCATCTTCCACCGCTTAGTCCAATTAAGGGTCGCAGGGGGCTGGAGCCTATCCCAGCAGTCACAGAGCACGAGGCGGGGTACACCCAGGACAGGATGCCAGTCTGTCGCAGGGCCACAAATAGACAAACAAACACAGACACACCCACACACACACCTACGGACAATTTTAAAGATTCCAGTCAACCTGACCCGCATGTCTTTGGATGTGGGAGTGAGCACCCGGAGGAAACCCACGCAAACACGGGGAGAACATGCAAACTCCACACAGAAAGGCAACAGGAATTGAGCCCACAACCTTCTCGCTGTGAGGCAACAGTGCTAACCACTAAGCCACCGTGCTGCCCATATATGTAACGCTTTATTAAAAAAATTGAACATGAAGACACCATTTAAAAATGTTGTTTGGTACATCACAAAGAGTAAAATGCAAAACTTAAAAGGGAGGAAGGTCACTCCAAAAAGTCACACATTTTAGGCTGGAAGGTTTTTTGTTTTTTTCTCTTCAAGGATCATCTTGAATTTTGTTCTGTTTTGTTTTGTGGATTCAATTCCATTTATTTTATTTATACACCACCAAATCACAACAAAGCTCTCTCGAGGCACGTCACACAGGTAAGGTCTACCCTTATGGACGAACATAAGAAAATAATAACAATGGATCAAAAGTTTGACAAAGTGATCAAACTTGTCTACCAGTGTCCTCATGTCATGTGATCTTTTTCATGATTCATCTGCTCCCATCTCGAGCCCATCCGCCGAACCGTCCGAACGCGTCTGCTCCTGGAGGGCTGTTTTTGTTGCCTAATTACACGTCTGCCTTCTGTTTGGTCTCTTCATCCGTCTATCTTCTGACTGCCTCCACCTTCTTCTCCGGCCGTGATAAAAAAACAGTAACTTTGGGAGGGGAACCAAACTGCTTCTTAATTTTCCCTGACAGCCTCTTTTAAACACACTGGCCCAAATCCACACTCTAATTGAAAGCACATTCCTATTCCAAACAAATTAAGCACAATTAAGGCAGCTGAGTTATGAGTATCTATCACTGCACAATGTTTTTTAAAAATCACTGCACGCTAGATCAAAGTCTCTCGACCCCTCGGCTAAATTGCCTCATTTAGCGCTCCCTTCTTTGTGCTACGGGCTTCATAAATACAGGCTCTGCTCGTTTCATTTGGGAATTACACTAAAATACGCCCCTTAAACTAATCACTTCCACGTTTTCAATAAAAGTTCATGTGTTTTTAGGTAGAGACGCGAATGAGATTTTCTTCCATTTATAGAGCGTAATTTGATCTTCCTTTTTTTAGCGCGGAGTGTGATCTATCATTTCACTGTGTCAGCGACAAGGCACAAACCTGTAACCATGTTAAGCTACTTGATAACATCTGCTGGAAAAAGACCGCGGTGAAACTCTTACAAAAAAAAAAAAAAACTGAACGAGCTTTGGGGATCTTACGTGTGGCATCTGACACATCATAGCAGGTGACGGGAAGAAGGTGTCACCACCAGGAACTGGCAAATCACATGACAGGAAGATGATTGTGTGCAGCTGAAATGCACCCCCCACACACACACACACACACACACACACACCCCCAAACCAAACCAATCATCATCGCAGAACGCCATCCGCGCATGGCTGGCTTTTAATTCAATCTTATAAATGAGGTGCACACTCCTTGGACAACATGCTGTTCCAATTTGAAATGGCTGCTTTATTGGGGGGACAGCGACACAGCGGAGGGAGGGCGAGCGCAAAGACGGGGATTTGAAGAAAGAAAGGGGGGAGAAAAAAAGGCAGGGGAAAGACGGTGGTATGGAACATTTGTTAGTAATCCAATTCCACATACCATATGGCTTCATTACCATTATGCGGGAGAGAAGACTTCAGTCAGTCTGAAAATAAAGACCTACTTAGCCCCATCCAAACTGACCCCAAATGGGACATGTTTGTCTCCGTGTGACAGTGTTAGTGTTATTGCCTGCACTTGCATTCTTTGTGGTCGGTTTAGCTTGAGCCTGCAGCTGTGCATGGTTTGAGTGCATGTACACGCGTGTGTGAGTGCATGTACACGCGTGTGTGTGTGCATGCACACATGGTTGTTTGTGTGTGGAAGATAGGGATCGGGCGGTTTCCCAGTGACTGATTATTACGGAAGAGAGTCCTTAGTCATTACTAAGAGAGAAAGAGAGAGAGAAGGCCCATAAGGTAGCTCCATTCAGATGTGAAGATGACTGATAATGCCGGAGCAGCAGGACCCCTCGCTGGGTTCATTGGCCCCTAAGTGCTCCTTTGCTGAATGTGTCCCTTATCTTGCCCTGACAGCAGTAATAGAATATGCATAGCTCTATTAGCATACAAGGTAATGGCACCCTTGAGGGAGGGCACTGACATAAAACTTTAAGTAGAAATCAAAACATTGGTGAAGGCAGAAGCAGAATAAAAGGGGTTATTGTCACCCAGTGCAAACACGGCCCAAGGCCTTCAATGAACATGAGGTATGCTGCTTTTACGCTTCCGTGCACATCTGTCTGCACACACTCCCTCAAACACACACACACACGGATAATTTAATAAAGTCTGCAGAGTCAAACATGTGCATCATTTTATCATGCACACAATCATCACAGTAACATATTATACACACTGGCATGGATCCTCGGGGCGTCTAAGTGAAGGAAATGAAATGAGGTGCAATAAATGGAACTGTACCATCTCGCAGCACACGCTGGAAACCGCTCCAAATAAAGACAAGAGGTTTCCAGTTCTATGGGAACTGACAGAGAACAGGCAGGAAAGGCTGCAGAATCTGCTCAAGTGACTAAATCAGCTCTAATAAGAAGGTGTTTGTGAGGAGTAAAAATGTTAACAAGAAGCCACCAGGAACCTTTGACTGCTGTGAGAGAGGAAAGGCCCACTGACACTTGCACGACTTTGATGCACGCACTGTGTCATGCAGGAGAGTAAACTCGTCATTAACTGGTGTAGACTGAACGTGAGAGGGGCACCAACACGTGCAATTGCGCAAAGAGAATTTTGAAATGTTCAAAAAAAAAAAATCACACATAAATGTCGCGCAACAAACGTGAAGTGGTAGTCAATGTTACGTGATCTACTCGCTAACACTAAATACAGCTTGTCAAGTCAAGTAAAGAAGAAGTGAGCAGTGCGAGTGGTTGTGTCAGCGCACCGCACCACAGCGCAGCTCGTCTGAGCGATTATAACGAAAAGTTAAATCTATTACAAACATACTTTCCAGCTGCACGCAAGAAGGAAAGAACATGCATCTGTTTTACCAAGCCATTACAAAATAAACATGACAAATAATTACCTTGTGTTCTCCCCTCATTCAGCGCATGCACACGTGAGAAAAGTTGAGGCTGGAGCGGTCCTCTGTGATTCAGGAAGCAAAGAGAAAATGATTAATCCACTATGAAATAATTATTTTACATATTCGGTGTCCAGCACACAATGCGTGGCAGCCAGTGGAACAAAGCACGGCATCCAGCTGGGAGCACAGTGGGTGGGATCATCACGATGATGTGCTTGCAAGCGTGTGGATCAAAGTCATGCAAGTGTCAGGGCACCTGAAGGACCGGAAGCGAGAGCAGCTACGACACTGGACATTAAGAGTCCATTCAGACTGGGGTTTGCTATCTTGCTCAAACCGGATTTCAAACCCCAGTTTGAATAGGGCCTAAGTAAATACAATAATGTTGTTATTGTCATTACACTGAAAACAATACAACAAAATTTAAGTGACAAAATGCAGGTTAACGTGACTGTAAATAAATGTGTTTCAAGTAGTAGCAGCATGTCTCTCTGATAACAGACATACAAAAGTCTCTGCTTTACTTTTACGTCATCAGGGAACATCCTTGTATGTTTGGGCAGTGGTTGGGGTTATGGTTAAAGTTGAGCATCCGTCATACTGTGATGGATTAAGGAAACATATTAGGAGCTGATACAGATTTTGGATGTCCATTTTTGTCCTGTAAAAGTCCTTTTCCCATTCACTAATTGCGCTCTTTGTCACCTGATATCTGCAGAGTCTATCCAGAAGTTTTGTGCATGCTCAAATCTTTGAGCAGACATCAGGAGGAAAGCATTCCCAGTGGTTGCAAGTTTGATTACCGATTTGTCCTCCTCTTTTTTTACTTCTATGATACTCATGTGTTCATATCTTGTGGTTGTCAGATGCTTCAGACTGGGGTTCTGATTGGCTAAATTTCTAGCAAAGGATGTGTATTCAGCACCAGGGGAGAGAGGACAGTTCTCAACTGAAGAACATGACAGTGCAGCTATATGCTTTTTTTTATCTGGACATCAGCGCACGCAGCCAATCTGCTCTGTGTCAGACTGATCCCGTCAGATCTTAGAAGCTAAGCAGTGCAGGATCTGGTTAGTACTTGGATGGGGGACCTCTTTGGAACACCAGCGGCTGTGTGTGTTTCTCCAGGTAAAACTGGAGTTGCATCAGGAAGGGCATCCGGCGTAAAACTTGTGCCAACTACCAATGCGAATCTGTCTGTATACGCTGTGGTGACCCCAAACACAAAACGGGAGCAGCCAAATGGGCAACAACATCTGGACATCAGCGCACATCCAGTGGATGCTCTTGGTGAGAAGGCGAGTTGCTGGATGTTCTGCCAGAACAGTGAAAAGACATTCTCAGTGCACCAACATAGTGAGGAAGTATGACATCATGATCCTCAAGCAAGCCGGATTCAGACTTCTGTGAATCCCACTGAAATCCGGCTCCCACCAGTGTGCATATACTGTATGTCTTGAAACCAGGAAGCTCATTCAGCTGAATGCAGCTCTCTGTGCTGCCAGTAGAAATATGACATCATCAGGCTATCAGATCCCCAAATCCATGGGAGGCCGATGGATTATGTGATTTTGAAACTGGACAAAATATTTAAATACGTAACTAATCCATTTGCCCCATCCATTACAGTGGGATAACACATGTAGGGTTAGCATTTCCTCATGTGTCACTAAACGATGTGAAGGGGCTACTTAAGTTTTCACATATTAAGTTTTGGTTAAAAAAAACAAAACAGTTTGGCATCAAAATGTGGTGACGTGTGTTTGAGAGTGTGTTGCATCTGCACTTGATGTGTGTACAACCTAAAGTTGTTCCCAATTGTTTACATTGTAAATTGACACAACACTCACACATGGCCATGTTTTGACTGACTTTTGCCCCATTATGCACCATAACAGGGAGAGTTACAACTCGATGCATTTCCCACAGCATTTCTCAACTCACAATGTTGATCACAGAATCCTCCCAAGCAGACACACCACTCAGAAATTTCCTGGAAAAGTCATAGTGGGGGGGATCTGGAGGTCATTGGACTCCCATCAACGCCAGCCTCTCCTTAATGCTGTTCTGGGTAAACTTGGTGTAGACCCCATCTTCATTTTTTATGGTTGAGCAGGATAATTAATAGTAAAATCCACGATGGCTGCCGCGCAGTTCCAGAATATCTTCAAAATGCTCTGTCCTTATTATATGTCATACAGACAAAAATGAAGTGTCATTTTTTTTTTTTTTTTTTGTGCACTGAATCCAACCACAATTACACAGATTCAAAAAAATTGAGAAAAAAATGAGCTTGGCATGACATGATTTTTTGTTGCATATCAAACGTGTGCGATCTACAGGGTGCTAACTCTTCCAACTATTGTCATTTATTAAACATATTCACCTTGAGGAGCACACAAAGGAAGCCGTGTCAGTGGATGTTAAGAATTAATACAGCCAGGGTAAGCAATTCAAGGAGTGTAATACTGCACAAAGTCTTTCCCTTATTTTCTTTTCTTAGTGCAACTTTGGTACAGCAAAATCAACACTAATAGGCCAATATCGTCAGTAATTGCATCCTCAGTTGTAATTATGGTGATTATGGATTCCTCTTTGATATGCACTTCTGCTTCAATGTCGATACGAGCCACATGTGAACCGGACAATTATACTAATCACTCCACAGCCGAGCGCGTAATACTGAAGTGAAATAAAGTTCACCACCTTCAGGAAGAAAGTCCAGCGAATAACTCCACCTCCTCCCAAACCTCACGCAACAGCATGGACCAATCAGGAAGAAAATAATCTAATATGGCCAATCATCAGTGTAGGTGTTCCAATTATGAAATTCGGGAGTGATTGGCTGTTTATTGAGTGCATTATGTTAATTACTGGCAATACACAAGCTAGACATCAACTGAAGTCGAGTGTTGAGGCATTCCACAATACTTAATATTATAAATCTGGAACATAATTACACTTGGCCCAACTTTTATGGGTCATTTTGAAGGCTTTCTAATGGTCCAGTGCTCGGACTCAGACCAATAAAGCATAGTTGTAGACTGGGAATTATTACAGCAGCGGCCACTATTAATGGCCATCAAATCCATCTCAAAGTGGGCAGCGCAATTCTTTGCTGAGAGAGTGGTGAAGCAAAAAACCCAGCTTTTTCTAATCTATGGGGTATTTAATGTTTATTGCATGGGTGGCCACTTTAATGAGCAGTCCCTGGGCCACATCAGGAATATAATGGAGATCTGTTCCAGTAAGAAGCTTGAAGGAACATACAAAGCATCAGTGGTGTAATGCCCAAAATATTCTACCTACAGCCACCACATCCTGTCAGTTCCAGCAGCTTTTTAGAGACTTGAAAGACCCAGGTAATAGTACTCAGAGGCATGAAGACACTCATGGCTATTGAAATCTAACATTTGACCCCAGTGACCTTCACCTCCACCCAAATTTTTGACCTCTGGAAGACCTTGCCAGGGCCAAGTATGTACCAAATTTGGTCCAGATTGGGTTTAAAATTAAATTCCTTGATGTTTTCCAAAATAAATGTTTTAAGGGCAATTTTGGCGCAATCCTTCATCTACATATTAAGTTTGGTAGAAATCACAAAAGCTGCCTGGGAGGAGTAGGTCACCAAACATAGACAGGCATGACCTTGGCCCCAGTGGGAAATTTGACCTTCATGGGCATTGGTGCTTTCTGTATGCATTGTAAATATGTGTGCCAAGGGTAGTGGACATGAGAGTGAAAACAAACACAGAAGTACAATTTATGGATTAAAAAACACGATTTTCTTAATTAATCTTTTAAATCATCAATAAAAATGTATGTATTTATTTATTTATTGGAACTCCCCAATGAGAACATTTTGCTCCTTGTGTCTTTAATTTAAGATTAATTGAAGAGACACTGGCAAGCATGGAAGCAAGTTCAGGCAGCAAACCGAAGTTATGTTACTGTACCGGGGCACTGGAGCACCCCCCGCCCCAAAGTAGATTAAACATTCACCTTAAATTGAACATATTTTTTTATTCAACTTGACTACTTTGCAAATCCTCTTCAACCTATATTCAATTGAATACACCACAAAGACAAGATATTTAATGTTCAAACTAATAAACTTTATTGTTTTTGTGCAAATAATTGCTCATTTTGAAATGGATGCCTGCAACATGTTTCAAAAAAGCTGGGACAGTGGTATGTTTACCACTGTGTGCCTTCACCTTTCCTTCTAACAACACTCAATAAGTATTTGGAAACTGAGGACACTAATTGTGAGTGTCATGAGTGGGTATAAAAGGAGCATCCCCAAAAGTCTCAGCCATTCACAAGCAAAGATGGGTGAGGATCACCACTTTGTGAACAACTGTGAGAAAAAATAGTCCAGCATTTTAAGAACAATGTTTCTCAATGTTCAATTGCAAGGAATTTAGAGATTCCATCATCTACAGTCCATAATATAATCAGAAAATTTAGAGAATCTGGAGAACTTTCTACACTTAAGCGGCAAGGCCGAAAACCAATATTGAATGCCTGTGACCTTCGATCCCTCAGACAGCACTGCATTAAAAACTGACATCATTGTGTAAAGGATGTTCCTGCGTGGGCTCAGGAACACTTCTGAAAATCATTGTCAGTTAACACAGTTCGTCGCTACATCTACAAGTGCAAGTTAAAACTCTACCATGCAAAGTAAAAGCCATACATCAACAACATCCAGAAACGCCGCCGCCTTCTCTGGGCCCAAGCTCATTTGAAATGGACAGACGCAAAGTGGAAAAGTGTGCTGTGGTCTGATGAGTTCACATTTCAAATTGTTTTTGGAAATCATGGACGTCGTGTCCTCCGGACAAAAGAGGAAAAAGACCATCCAAATTGTTACCAGTTCAAAGTTCAAAAGCCAGCATCTGTGATGTATGGGGATGTGTTAGTGCCCATGGCATGGGCAACTTACACATCTGTGATGGCACCATCAGTGCTGAAAGGTACATCCAGGTTTTGGAGCAACACATGCTGCCACCCAAGCAAAGTCTTTTTCAGGGACGTCCCTGCTTATTTCAGCAAGACAATGCCAAGCCATATTCTGCACGTTACAACAGTGTGGCTTCGTAGTAAAAGAGTGCTGGTACTAGACTGACCTGCTTGCAGTCCAGACCTGTCACCCATTGAAAATGTGTGGTGCATTATAAAGCACAAAATATTACAACGGAGACCTCGGACTGTTGAACAACTGAAGTCGTACATCAAGCAAGAATGGAAAAAATTCCATCTACAAAGCTTCAACAATTAGTGTCCTCAGTTCCCAAGCGCTTATTGAGTGTTGTTAGAAGGAAAGGTGATGTAACACAGTGGCAAACATACCACTGTCCCAGCTTTTTGAAACGTGTTGCAGACATCCATTTCAAAATGAGCAAATATTTGCATAAAAACAATAAAGTCAGTTTGAACATTAAATATCTTGTCTTTGTATTCAATTGAATATAGGTTGAAGAGGATTTGCAAATCATTGTATTCTGTTTTTATTTACATTTAACATAACGTCCCAACTTCATTGGAATTGGGGTTGTAAATTTTAATAATCTGAAAGGCTGTACAGCTTTAATTTATGTGCTGCAATTGCACATCATCCTGCTACAAATCCCCTGCACTGGCTCACATTTGAATGTGCTGCACTTCACAGCATTCACAGAAAAGAAGCTGTCACTCCCCGGTACTCCTACTCGTAAATGCAAATGTACAGTACGTGTCTGCTATCAGGAGGTCACAGCCGTGACACCAAACATTATCTGATTCACTTTGATTAATACGAAAACATACAACGGAAGTATTCTCAACTGGTTTTAAACGGGTTTGTCCCAAGAATAATTTAAATTATTCAAACAACTTTTAAACTTCCCGACATCCTGAGAAAGAATGATAATGACAATAATTGTTGTTGGTTAAAGGCTGAGGATGAGGACATGAGATCCAGCCCCTCTGCTGCCTCATGGTTTTAAAGATGGATGAGAGAAGAACAAAAACGGTTCTGATGTTCCCTTTGGTCCATACAGATGTCTTGGCAGAGTGACAAGACAAACTGGGCAGAGCGTCAAATCCCAACTTCTATTTCATGGTGTCTTAGCACTTTCTCCCTCACTAGATTACAGTTACTGAGTTCTGATCGTTCACAGCGGTTTACCGATCTAGAGGAGTGCTCACAAAAAGGGAGGGGCTGGGACATGAGCATAGATGCCACAGTCCAGACATGTTTTTTTCACATGATATGACTGCATTTCATGTTAAAGGTTCAGTGTTAATATCAAGAACAATGTGTTGATTCGAACCATAACCGCTACATGAGTGCGAGCCTGACTGCGTAATGCGATCCGTGTTGTGTGAGCGACGGTTTGAGTGCCGATTTCTCTTTACATGGCTTTTTCTTCCGCATAAAGTGCACAGCACACGATAGGCACGCAGAAAATACATATCCACATGAGAACTGCAGCAGAGCCGAGGATTTCCTGGATTTCTCTGTGGGCCTCTTGTCCACCACATATACGCGCACGAAGCGGCCACACACACTCAGCTGCAGTCAGCAGAGAGACTGACGAAGGAATGAGGTGACTCATACGGGTGTGTGACTGGTCAAGTACGTCTGGGTTAACAGTACTCTGTGATGCAATATATCACAATTACTGTACAAGGCTGATAAAAGCATCTAAACCACACCCAAACCTTTCATCACAGTCTTGATCGACACACATGACAAAGTTTCCACACATACAGTACACTGATCAGCCATCACACTGTGATCACTGAAGGTGAATAACTTTGATTTTCTCATAACAATGGCACCTGTCAGTAGGTGGGAAATATTCAGCAGCAAGTTCACATTTTGTCATCAAAAAAAAGAAAAAAAAAATTGTGTTGGAAGCACAAAAAATGGGGACACCTAAAGATTTCAGTGACTTTGAGAAGAGCTAAATTTTAATGGAAAGATGACTAAAACAGAAATAAAATCTTGGAAATTGAGAGAATGCCTGATGAGTGGAGAAGAAGTGTGCTGGTTCCTATTTTCCAAAGGTGATGTGCAGAGCTGCTGAACTACAGAGGCATTAAGATGATCAGCCACAGCATGAAGTTATGGGAAACAGTAGCAGGAGCTTGGCTTAGAAAACAAGTGAAGATCTGTGAGCAACAACATGATTTCAGGCTGAGAAAGAGCGCTACAGATGCAATGTTTGCTCTGAGTGTACTGATGGCGAAGTATAATTTGGCCAGAAGGAGTTACACTGTGTTTGTGGATTTAGAGAAAGCTTATGACAGTGTGCCAAGACAAGAGTTATGTCATGTTATATGTCACAGAATCCAATGGACGTCAGCTTTGTTTGACCTTTACTTTGGAGACCAAGCATTCAGCACAGTGGAAAGTATTCCATTTATTCATCCTATTAGATCAATCGATAATTATAATCACTTTTAACCAAATTTGGAGTAACTATAACTTTTGACCCCTACTCAAACTTTAATTGACCTTTGTCTCCATTTTTGCTTTTTTACTGCAAAACTCCATAACATTCAATCACAGATGTTCCAAACTGTACCTTTTTAGAATATTTATGATCAGTCAAATAATGTGATATATGTTTCAATGTGATTGGAGCATTTTTTTTTTTCAATGTTATCCTCTGTGTAATTCTTCATTGACCCCTATTTGACCCTGGGATGGCCACCATACATTTTTGCATAGGTCATGGTACAGTGAGGCTGGAATGTAAGTGTTGTTTACTTCCCTTCAGTGGTACTGATTAGGTCAAAATTGTCTACTGGAGTCTGTGGTAGAGATGTCAGAGAGGAGGATGCTGAGGAAGCTGCACCTCCCACCCCCTGCATGTCACACTGACATCCTATCACAGCACCTTCAGCCACAGACTTAGACCATCAAGGTGCACCACAGAATACCACAGGAGGTCCTTCCTGCCTGTGGCAAGCAGACTGTATACCCCCCCCCCCCCAGGATGAATACATAATGAACAGAGTTATTCAGTTACTCAGAGTTATGTACAATATTGTCAAACAACTTGTGCAAATGTCTTAAAACATTGTTCACTGTTTACTGTCACTGTTCCGGTACTCTGGCAAAATAATTTCCTTCTGGATAAATAAAGTTGATCTTATTGTCTGTATTGCGTCCGTCAAGAATGTAATAAAATCATCTGTCTGTCTGTTAGCAGGATTACATCAAAACTACTGCACGGATTTTGATGAAATTTTCACCACAGATATATATTAGGTCATGGAACAACCCATTAAATTTTGGAGGTGATCCGGATTTAGATCTGGCTCAAGATTTACTTTAAATAGGCTTTGAAGGATTACGTGACGACTTCAAGGATTCTCACCAAATTTTCACCACAGATACATATTAGGCCATGGAAGACTCCACTGAATGTTGGAGGTGAGCTGGACCTGGGTCCAGATTCTGGATAAAGATTCACTTTATATCAGCTTTGAAGGATTACGTCAAAATGGCTTCGTGGATTCTCACCAAATTTGCATGACCGATAGATATTAGGGCATGGAAGACTCTACTGAACTTTGGAGGTGATCTGGATCCAGATCTGGATTCTGGATCAAGAGTTCCCTTTACTCAACTCAACTCAAACTTTATTTATAGAGCACATTTAAAACAACCAGCATTGACCAACGTGCTGTACACATTAAAACAAGATTATTAATAAAACACAGCAGTACAATAAATACTAATACTGAAATACATAACTAGCTATAAAACAAATAAAATGATTTAAAATTTAATAAAAAATTTGCCAAACGTCTTTATATAGACATTTATATAAATTTCACCACAGGTAGATATTAGGTCATGAAAGACGCCACTGAATTTTGGAGATGATAAGGATCCGAATTGGCAGACTTCAGAAATCTCTGATTGATCATGTTATTATTAAGGAATTTATTTTGATTATTTCACTAAGATAAATTCATGTGTTGCTTTGTTGTTGTTTGACTAGTTTGCATTGATTTCCCTTGTTTGTGAGCACATCCAGCCTCAGTGAGTGATGGTGGACGGCTCCACATGGTGGCAGTATAGTGAGTCCACCCTCTAGTCATGTCTGCTTTTATCTACGGCTTCACTTCATTTCAGGGAACTAAACAAACAGGCAGGATACCAGCCATAGCCTGTTCAGTTTGCCCATTTAACATTTTCTGTAGATCTCTGCAGGTTCATTCATCAAAACCTGTGCGTGTCCACCGGGGACTCGACCCCGCACAGATGGCTCACTTAACCATGAGATTGCAGCATGCACAAACACACAGAAGGAACTATTTTGATTACTTATTACTTAACATGTAATGTATTCTGCCCCTTTTTGTCTGTACGCCCCATTCTCCACACGCCCTAAATAAATGGAAAAATATTCAGTGCCCTGGGCTACTGCTGAACTTCTCACTCTCTGCATCCAATTTGAAGTGGAGCTGCTGGGATGTCACTGGAGCTGAGGAAAGTGGAGGAGGGAAAACAAGAGAGAGAGGAGATGGCAACCTTCAGACCTCCAAGGTCACACGTCTTAACCCCGCTGCTAAAAATCCAATAACACTTTATGAATGTTTTAGTTAGAAGTCATTAATGCAGCCGAGCATCTGCTTCAAAAAATACAAATGAGGTGCCGTCCAGCACTGCACTTTCACACACACACACTCACACACTCCTTGTTCCCTCTGGGCACAGCATCCTGATGTTCAGGGGGAACGTGGCCCTGAGCACCAGACGTCCACAGCGTTAAGTCAGAAACAACTCTCTGGAATTAACTGGCTGCATATTTAAAATCACCAGTCAGGCTCAACATCTGGCCCGTCAAATTCAAAGCAGTGCAGCGACTCGGGTGCAGCTCAGTTCAGTGGCTGACATTAACACTTACTGAACCTGCAGATTATATATATACAAGGTCTATTAGAAAAGTATCTGACCTTATTATTTTTTCAAAAACCATATGGATTTGAATCACGTGTGATTACATCAGACATGCTTGAACCCTCGTGGGCATGCAAGAGTTTTTTCACGCCTGTCGGTTACGTCATTCGCCTGTGGGCAGTCTTTGAGTGAGGAGTTGCCCACCCTCTCGTCAATTTTTTCATTGTTTAGGAATGGCTCAGAGACTGCTGCTTTGTTTGACAAAATTTTTTTTTAAACTGTAAGGCACAACTGAGTGGACACCATTCGATAAATTCAGCTGGTTTTCGTTAAAATTTTTAACGGCTGATGAGAGATTTTGGTCTGGTAGTGTCACCGTAAGGACAGCCCACGGCGCCTGATGGCGATCTGCGCTTCGAGGCGGCAGCGTCTCGCCGTTTCAAGTTGAAAACTTCCACATTTCAGGCTCTGTTGACCCAGGAAGTCATCAGAGAACAGAGAACTTTCAGAAGAAGTCGGCATGAGGAGTTTATTCAGACATTCCATTGTTAACAGGCATTTTGTAATGAAAGAACGTGCGGGCAGAGTTGCATGTCGGGCCGGACCCGACCGCGGGGGGTCGCAGCAAGAAAAACACCTCCGTTGGAAACCTTAACGGGCAAGTTGGAACATGCCCAAGCTGTTAAACAATTTCTCAGTTACTCACTTGTTGAAAGCCATCAAAAGCCGCCTGAATTTTACAAATGGTTTTCAACACGGAGGTGTTTTTCCTGTCGCGGCGCACACAGATTCGCCGAGTTGTTTCCAATCCTGTGCGCACGTCTTTCATTAAAAAATGTCCTTAAACAGTGGAATGTCCGCATAAAGTCCTCATGCCGGCCTCTTCTGAATCTTCTCTGTTCTCTCACGGTGTCCTGGGTGAATTAAGCCTTAAATTAGGATGTTTTCAGCTCGAAACAGGCCGACGACGGCGCCTGGAAGCGCTGCACGACGTCCCGCTCCGTGGGAAGTCCTTACACCGACAGAAACACCCCATAATCTCTCATCAGCCGTTAAACTTTTCACCGAAAACCAGCTTAATTTCTCGAATAGTGTCCACTCGGATATTCCTCACAGGTCCAGAAAAAAAAAAAATTTTGAAAAAAATTTTGATAAAACCGCGCGCCGTCTCGAGCAGCGTGTGAAACAAAGGAATTCAGCCGAGAGGGCGGGACCACATCTCACTCAAGGCCTGCCCACAGGGAAATGACATCACCGACACGCGTAAAAAACTCACGCATGCGCACAAGGGTTCAAGCATGATTGGTGTAATCGCACGTCATTCAAATCCATATAATTAAAAAAAAATAAAAGGGTCGGTTTATTATCTAATAGACCTCGTATATATATATATATATATATATATATATATATATATATTTAATCTGCAGGTTCAGTAAGTGTTAATGTCATATATATGTCATATATATGTAGCCGGCACTTCCCTCACATCCAGCTACACTGCGTTGTGTTCAGGTGCTGACTCAAACAGGGAATACTGGCACGACTTGAAGAACTCAGGTTTATTCTCCCCCAGTCGAGCTCAGTGCAGACTGCATTCGAGTCTGTAACAATGTTGAGAGCAAAATAAATTTGTGGTCAAAGGTGCTCGATCTCCACATCAACAGACCTCCCCTAGTCGAGCTCAGCGCAGACTGACGAGGGACAGGAAATGACGCATCATGTCCATCAACAGCCAGTAGGGGGAGTAAAACGCAACCTAATATGTTGCTTTCAACACAATTGGAAGAAACTTGGAAACAAAAATAATAATAATAAAAAGGATTTTTGTGAAATTTATATCCTTTAGCCACAGAATAAAAATGAAAAATAATAACAATAATAAAATAAAACAAACAAAAAAAATTAATTAATCAATCAATCAATTAATTTACTACATCTGTTACACACACACACACACACACATATATATATATATATATATATCCCTGACGTAACGTGTGAATTTCTCCACTGTGAGCTCAATAAAGTCTTATACAGAAAGCAACAGCCCTCGCATCAGCAACAACAACGCTCTCCCCAGGAGTCATGTGAGTGTTGGTACTCGCCCCCCCTGCTAGTGGAAACGTGACTTCGACTGCCACGACACGTACGCGGAGCCCAATCAGTGGTACTACAGTTACGGCGACGACAGGTACTATCGGTATGTCGATGAGTACCCCACCCTTAGCAGGTCCAACTATAGATACTGATTCTGATTTTAACATTCTGTTTAGTATTATAAATTTTAATTGCAATGGTTTTAAAGGATCATATGAAAGTGTTTTAGGAATGATGAGAAATAATGACTGTATGTTTGTGTGCAAAACATGGTTGAAACCAAATTAACTGAATCATATTAATCGAGAACTGAATAGCCTGAACTATTGGTCTAATCATAACCCCTTAACGCCCATCCTCGCATATATGCTACAATCTCTGACTCAAATATGCAACTTACCAAATTGACCTGTATGCCCTTTGTCGCAAATTTGCAACATACCATCATTATTATTATAACATTATAACATAAAGTCATTACCAGAATACCCAATATTACTATCTAGTTTTTGTGCAAAAGTGAAATTAATAATCTCAACATTATTTACCATCTACTTAAAGGCAAAAACACACACAAAACATTTTTTTATATACAGCTATATAAATTCGGGCGTTAAGGGGTTAAGTCCAGTATTGACCCCGAGGAAGTACTTATAGGCAGGCCGTATGGTGGCATTGGGTTTATATGTAAGAGAATACTCAGCGTTACCTATGTACCACTAAAGTGTGACAATGACAGAATCGTGGCGGTTCAGGTAGTGGTAGATAGTAAAGTGTATCTCACGATGATTGGTGCATATCTACCTCATCACAACGGACTGACCAGCCAAGCAGTGTTATACAGTGAGACACTAGAAGACATCCAGTGCATTATCGACACCAATGACCCATCCCCGGTGCTCGTACTGGGGGACATGAACGCTTCCATGCCTTGTGCTGGGCAGCTGTCCAGGCACTAGTACAGGTCATATCCCTTCACCAGACATAGCAACCTTCTTTATGAATTTATATGCCAAAATGATCTGTACTCCTGTAATTTTGATTTTAAGCAAGATATCAATTATACGTATCACAAAAATGGTGTTAACTCATACATTGACCATGTGTTCTTCTCCAGATTTGCTCATGATAAGGTAACTGATTGTAAAATTATCTGTATGCCTGATATTGTTAGTGATCACTTACTGATTGGAACCAGTGTCATCATTCATTTGAGTAATGGTACCAAGGGTTCCAACCTGCGACCAGCCTCCACCAGCTTCCCCAAGATTGACTGATTGGACGACGCTCAGTGCCAGTTGTATGCCACCTTTGTTGAGACAGCAGCTGCTGGTTTACCATGTGTGGACATTGACTGTATCACCAACCACGAGACAGCTCAACACCAGGTGGACACACTGTGTGATGCCATGGAGGACGTGGTACACTGCGCCACAGAACAGGTGATAGACCATAGACAATCCTCATATCGTGGACGCCATAGGAAGAAACACTGGTGTAACAGTGACTGTCTATACAACAGGGACAGACAACGCTTCTGGTACGGTCTCTGGAAATCCGCTGGGAAGCCTCGCATGGGACATGTGTTTGCCTGTTACAAACTTGCGAAGAAATCTTTCCGCGATGCCTGTCATAATGCTGTAAATGCTGGTATTCAACATACGTATAAGCAACTGGATATTCTTGCTGGACAACGAAACACCAACAAATTTTGGAACTTAGTTTGTCATAGTAAATGTACCTCTGGCTCCACAGTTGCTGATATAAGCCTGAACACTCTGAGCAACTATTACAGTGATAAGTTCGACTGCGACACCAGTAATGTTAGTGACGCTGTACAACGTGCCGAGTCCGAGGTTAACACTCTCTATGATGACGTTAAATCTGCCATAGACACCACCTTAGTGATGACTGAATCCATGCTGCTGACCTATCTTGGTAAGTTATGCCAAGGTTGCGCAGCTGGTATTGAGGGTATATCAGCAGAACATTTAAAGTTTTCCAAGGGCACTAGGATCAACCCGATGGTGTGCGACATGTTGACTTTATACGTCCAATTTGGCATCGTAGGAGACTCGTTCACCAAAGGCTTGCTGATACCGCTACTGAAGAAGCCGAACACTGATCCTACTATCGCGAAACATTACAGGCCAATAGTGATATCAACAACATTCTCTAAATTGCTAGAAGTTCACATATTGGCCATCTGTGGGGAACACAAGTTCCACAACCTACAGTTTGGTTTCGTTGGTAGCAGAGGGACATCCATGGCAGTTGCCATGACGAGTGATGTTGTAGACTACTGCATTAGTAGAGGGTCTCCAGTTTATGTCTGTGCATTGGATGCCGAGGGTGCCTTCGATGGAATACCACACTCTATAATGTTCTTCAAAGCTGTCGACATTGTACCCATGTTATACTGGCGCATACTCGTGTACTGGTATAGTCGATTGATCGTCCATGTTAGATGGGGTGAGAGTGTCAGCCAGGCTATCGTGATTAAGAAAGGTACTCGTCATGGAGGCCTATCCTCACCCTTCATCTTCAATCTTCTATATCAGGATCTTATGCAGGAACTGTCAGATATGCATTGTGGTATCTCCATTGGTGACACTACCTACAACCTGTGTTGTTACACAGATGATTTGCTCCTCGACACCTTGGTGTCATCCTTGCAGACGATACGCGCAGCCACACTGAAACTAGGATCCAAGAGGCTCATAGAGCATTTTATTGTCTGCAGGACGCAGGTCTCTGCGTCAGTGGCTGTAACCCTGGTGCCATTACCCACATTTGTACTGCAGCTCTACATCCTGTGTTGACATACGGTCTTGATTGTATATACCAGGGTAAAACCGTAATGAATCAGCTCGATTTTACCTAGGCAAAATTTCTTAAATCTGCTTTAGGTGTTAAGTCATATTGTAAAAATGTTCCACTACTTCAGGCTCTAAACATAGATCAGGTTCACACTTATATTGAGATGCAACAGCTTTCTCTGTTTAAGTGTATGTTTTTATCATCTTCACGTACTCATGTTTTATGTAAATATCTTCTCACTCACGTTTTTAAAGGTGAAAACTCTAGTCAAAAGAATTTAGTGTCTGCTGTTATTCAAACATGTAATAAGTACAACATATCCAGATATGGTCAGATATATCTGTGAGAACTCGTACAAAGGTGCATGTAAACGTACGTTACCTTTGAGACCAGAGTGTGGTATCTCGGACAGTGTAAAGTATTTTTTGTTTACTAGTCACGATAAATCAATGGTCAATAATCTTTTGTCTCCATTCTTGTCCAGATCATCTCTATTTTGTTATTATTGTTGTGTGGGCCGCTGAAGAGGAGGTACTGCTGGCCCACTACCACCAGAGGGCGCCCTGCTTGGAGTGCGGGCTCCAAGCACGAGAGGGCGCCAGACCCAGAGGAAGTGACAGCTGTCACTCATTACTCCAGCTGTCACTCATCTACACCACTATATAAGCCGGACTGCAACTCCACCTCCCCGCCGAGAAATCGACTACCAGTACCAAGGTAATTTCTCTGCTGACTGACACATTGTGTAACCAACTGAACTTTTGTTGCAGCCGTTTTCCTGAAGTGTTGCCTTGTCTGGAGGATTGGCGTTTGGTGTGACAGTGACGGCTTCACCTCGCACCCCATCCCAGATAAGTGGTAGATCAGGAGCTGCACGAGTGTGTGTGATTTGGAGGTGGAGGTGCTCCCTCCTAACGGTGTATGGACTGTAAATTACTGAGTGTGCGGACTCACACTCATACATCATCTTTCTGTTTTCTGCCAGCAGTACCAGGGTCGACAGCCGAAGACAGAGGCCACCTGGGGACTCGGGACTTGGCGGCTCCGGTGTTCTTCAGACCGTTGGTGGTGGAGGCCGTGTGGGACGCGGCTTCTCTCTCGTCAGGCGTCTTCTATCTTCGAGCCTGCCCACACATCACCTGGTGTTTATTGACTGTGAAAATTACGATACATTTCGTTGTGTATTATCACAACATTAAATTGTTACCTTTTGGCTTACTCATTGTCCGTTCATTTGCGCCCCCCTGTTGTGGGTCCGTGCTACGACACCTTCCCAACAATTATCATGTTGTTTTGTAATGCTTTTATCATGTGTTTTTATGTCTCCATTGGAGGTTTAATAAAATCATATCTTATCTTACCTTTTATATATATATATATATATATATATATATATATATATATATATATATATATATATATATATATATATATATATATATATATATATATATACTCAACAAAAATATAAACGCAACACTTTTGGTTTTGCTCCCATTTTGTATGAGATGAACTCAAAGATCTAAAACTTTTTCCACATACACAATATCACCATTTCCCTCAAATATTGTTCACAAACCAGTCTAAATCTGTGATAGTGAGCACTTCTCCTTTGCTGAGATAATCCATCCCACCTCACAGGTGTGCCATATCAAGATGCTGATTAGACACCATGATTAGTGCACAGGTGTGCCTTAGACTGCCCACAATAAAAGGCCACTCTGAAAGGTGCAGTTTTGTTTTATTGGGGGGGGGATACCAGTCAGTAACTGGTGTGACCACCATTTGCCTCATGCAGTGCAACACATCTCCTTCGCATCATCCGTGAAGAGAACACCTCTCCAACGTGCCAAACACAAGTGAATGTGAGCATTTGCCCACTCAAGTCGGTTACGACGACGAACTGGAGTCAGGTCGAGACCCCGATGAGGACGACGAGCATGCAGATGAGCTTCCCTGAGACGGTTTCTGACAGTTTGTGCAGAAATTCTCTGGTTATGCAAACCGATTGTTCCAGCAGCTGTCCGAGTGACTGGTCTCAGATGATCTTGGAGGTGAACATGCTGTATGTGGAGGTCCTGGGCTGGTGAGGTTACACGTGGTCTGCGGTTGTGAGGCTGGTTGGATGTACTGCCAAATTCTCTGAAATGCCTTTGGAGAGGGCTTATGGTAGAGAAATGAACATTCAATACACGAGCAATAGCTCTGGTTGACATTCCTGCTGTCAGCATGCCAATTGCACTCTCCCTCAAATCTTGCAACATCTGTGGCATTGTGCTGTGTGATAAAACTGCACCTTTCAGAGTGGCCTTTTATTGTGGGCAGTCTAAGGCACACCTGTGCAATAATCATGGTGTCTAATCAGCATCTTGATATGGCACAACTGTGAGGTGGGATGGATTATCTCAGCAAAGGAGAAGTGCTCACTATCACAGATTTAGACTGGTTTGTGAACAATATTTGAGAGAAATGGTGATATTGTGTATGTGGAAAAAGTTTTAGATCTTTGAGTTCATCTCATACAAAATGGGAGCAAAACCAAAAGTGTTGCGTTTATATTTTTGTTGAGTGAACTTGCGGACATGATATTCTTACACATTCGGTATAAGTCGGTTCACTGCATGACACATACAAATGTCCATTAAGGAAATGTAAATGATGTTTTAAGTTTGCAAACTTCAAGGGTCCAATCAAACATCCAGCTCAAGTCACTGCATGGTTTACAGATGGTGATTGTGTCATTTTCACAACCAGTGCCCGCGTTGTTTTAATCGTGAGTGTACTCTTTGTGTGTGTGGGTGTGTGCGCGCGCGCTCCCGGTCCATATCCGTGTCCTGTTGTTGGGTCCGGTTCCCTGTCCGGTTCTGTGTCTGCGTTCGTGTGTGTTTATTGTCTTCTGTCTGTGCTCCTTTCGTATTCAGTGTGTGTGTGTTTCTCCCCTGTCAGTTTGTCCGTGTCTGCGTGTGTCTGTGGTCAGTCTGTTCTTTGTTTATGTAATCAGTCCTCTGTGTTATGTTCCTCACGTCTCGTCTTTGTGTCTTCTTGCTCTTCAGTGTTCAATATGTATTGAGTTTATCTTGTGTTTTGTTTACTGTTGAGTTCCACATTGATTTTTGTACTTGTGTTCCTGGATTTAGTTTTTAGTCATGGTTTGGCTCCATTCTGTAGTGTCATTATTGAGGGCCTCTTTTCATGTGTTAGTTATGTGTTTGTCCCTTATGTTACAGTTTTTGCACCTTTGAGTTTCATGGTTGTTTTTACTTTTGTGTACTTGGGTTTACATTTTGTTACTTACTCTGTTGTGGGATTTTTTTATTTTTAATCTTTGTTGTTAGGATTAATTTCCACTTACCCTTAGATGTCTGTCTAAGTTAATTTCACCTTTTGGTTGGTTCTTGACCTTTGACCCCATCACACACCTGTCCTCCATTTTTTTCTCATCAGTTAAGTTAGTATTTAAGTAGCACCTGTGTCATTGTTCGCTTGCTGGTTCCTTCATGTTGGTTTTGTGTTTGGTCATTGCTGTGATTTTTTTTCCGTGTGTGAGTATTTTGAGTTCTTTGTACCTCCTGCTACTGCTGTGTTTAGTTTCAGTGTTTTGTTCACCCCTTCCATTCGTGTTTAATTTACTTTTGTGTTATATTTTGGACTCTTGATCCCCCGCTGCTGTCAAATCGATTTTTGACTGTTTTTCACCTGTTTGGGATGAATAAACCACCGTGTGTTTTCACCTCACCTCCAACTTTGGTCGCTGCCTGCATTTTGGGTTCAACTTTGACATTGCGAAACGTAACACCATAGGTGTGTTGGTCTTAATACGAGTTGTGGTCAGATGCAATGTTGGTGCACTGACTATCATGAAACAACAGAAAGTGATTGTGCCATAAAATGCAACAAAATGGGTCTAAAATCCCGCATAAAGCTTTTCTGGTATGTATCTGGTGCATTATTGAGATAAGTAGGTTCCTGATGTGTGCACAATCTGCTTTTAGTGGACAAATGCATTTATCATAAGAATCTTTCATTTTGTTACACAAGCACCAAATTTGGCACAATGGTATATCTTGGTCTACTTTTTGCAACAAAAAAGTCATTAGCCACTTCAGTTTCCAAGATGGCAGCCACTGTTTAAAATATGGCATCTGCAAATATGCATTTTCATCATATATTTGCACGTTCTCAGTTTCTTTCAATGTTGTACCTGTTAAATATTGTACTGTGGACTAGGGGGGATTTGAAAATAACTTCAGCCAATATTTTCATGCTCTTTAAATGAATTGTTTTTAATCAGTGTACATGCGTGCTGTAGAACATGATAGTGTTTGGGGTGTCAGGGTTTAGCAGTAGAGGTAGTAGTACCTTTGCTTTTAAAGTCAGCCGTTTCCTTTGGATGAACTCTAGTCCTCACTGCTTATCCAACTCTTACCGATGGGTGCAAGTAGTTGCTTGGGCAGGGCAATGGCCACACCGCAGTAAGCCACATTGGCTTGCAGGCTAAACTAGGTCGGAGTAGCACATAGAGAGAATCTCTGTTCTTTGCTCCCATATCAGAGCATGAAGCCTGGAAACTTCCAGAATGGACTGTTGAACAGATGAAACAATGACTTCAAAATTATTCTCACCAAAAATTCTAATTTCATGTGGCTAATGACTTTTTTTGAAGAAAGACCTCCGAAGTATTAATGCCAAATTTGGTGCTTGTATCATCAACTAAATGGTTGTCACAATTACCTGCTGCACTACACTTCAAACTACATTGAAACCAAACATTTAAAATGAAATAAAAGTAAAAACTAATGGAAAGACTTTGAGGTGTTGTACGGAGAACTGTTTCCTTGCCAGAAAACCTCTCACCTCAATCTGCCATTGAAAAGTCACTGTGCCAGATTCTAGCCTGCACACCCGGCTCTCTAAGGGAATGACAGTCTGATTATTTTAAATCGTGTTATGCCCAAAAATCACTCAAGATTAAAGAAGACTAAATACAACCCCTTTATTTAGTTTGCACTCAGAATACTCACTCAATCATTTTCAACTGCTTATTCCAGTTCAGGGTCATGGGGGGCAGTAGCCTATCCCAGCAGTCATAGGGTGTGAGGCGGGGTTCACCCTGAACAGAACGCCAGTCTGTTGCAGGGCCACATATAGACAAACAAACACACTCACACCTACGGACAATTTAAAGTTTCCAATCCACCAACCCACACAAACACAGGAAGAACATGCAAACTCCACACAGAAAGGCCACAGGTGGGAATAAAACCCATTGATTGAAAATCTTTAATGTCCCAAGGAGGGCAATTTGGTTTGCAGCAAAAGTTCAAAATCAGACAATAAAATCTCACATGGCATGTGATAATACAGATCAATACATAGATAAATACATACATAGTCATCACTAATAAAGTGCAGTATATTGTTCCCAACAAGTTCACCTACATCCTATTAAGGAATCTAATGGCAGATGGGACAAAGGATTTTATCCTTTGTCCCATCTGCCATTAGATTCACAGATTCACACCAAGAAGGCCATTACCCATGACCTTCTTGGTGTGAGGCAACAGTGCTAACCACTAATCCACCGTGCTTCTGCACTCAGAGTATGTGCTGTGTAACAGGATTTCCACCTTCATGATGTTCATAATGTCACATGTGCCAAACCATAGGCTGCTCTAAGACTTGTTGAGTGCTGCCAATAACTTGATGACATTGGTCACCATGTCTCATTGTATTGTGAAGGGTCATTGTAGGCCATGTTAAAAATATTCTGCCATGTTGACAGGTTCTGAAGTAATGGTGCATCCTGTCAATGGCCTGTCAATCGTTCTATGACATGAGTATTCTATGCGTGATGAAATTAAATGGCTACAAACCAGAAAGACATTGTTAGTCAGGTATACTATGTTCAGATACAAGGTTTGGAGATTTGCAAATCTATATCTTTTTGAAAAGTGCATATCATATGATAGCCAATCAGAAAATGGATAATCCCAGAAGCACCTATGGTGGCCATCTTGGATTTGTAAAAATGGCACCTTAAAGTTTATGTTTTTTAAAATCAGCCTCTAGATGACCTGGAATCTTGATTACTTTGGCTAAATACTCATTTTCAGGGCCAAGGAACCCCATGGTTCTCATTACAAAAATTTATATGTGGTCATTCGTGCTCAAAAATCCAAGATGGCCACCCATAAATGTGACAATGCCCACATGTAATTTCATGTTTGGCTATACACTTCCCAAAATTGTATTGTTTTATTGATCTGCATAAAAATACAAACACAGCCTGACGATGTCAGGAATGCAGGAAGCCCACCAGAAGCTGACAAGACACAGTCAAGATCACATGAAGGCAGACATCCTGTTCATAATCATTTTCCACATTTCATGAAGATTTCATCATACTTAACATGCCCTAGATTTATATAAACGTAAGCTACCAGTATGTAGACTGGTGTCACGTACAATTCTTTCCGCCTCGCTTAGAAAACAGCTCGGAATTTTACGCATGCGTAGATCTATTTATTTGCTGTTGTCTGCATCTCTGCCTGTCAACTGGCACCAGGGCAGAAGTAAACTCGATCTATTTTAATTGTTAACACTGGTTAATCATGGACTCAACAAAAATGCAAGTGTTTAGTGAGCAGATGACTGCCCTCACAGAATATTTACGAATGAAATTTGGATTTTGTAAGTGACGAATGTTTGTATGTTCCTTACTGAATTCAAAAAGAAGTGGAACATTTCTTTATCGGTTACTCATAATATTGCCTATAATAATAGCATTGATTAAATAACTGACAATAGCTGTAAATGAAGAAATTCATCAAAATATCGACGTAAATTGCGAAGGTGTTTTGCTTCTTTCATCATCCACCTACCTCAAGTTCCAAGCGCTGTTTTCTAAGTGACGTGGGAAAAATTGTACGGCAGAAACACCGGAGCTTGATTCCTGCACACACTACCTGTCTGTGTACTTGGACACTTCATCTGTATTGTCTCAGTCAATCCAGTTCCAAACGGGTACCAGTCTTGGCTGGGGAGCCTATGATGGGCTGGAATCCTGTTCAGGCGGAGTTGTAGACTCTCTTAAACTTGGCATTAAAGAATGTGAGTATAATCACTGCCATCAATCAGCTTGGGGCCTGTATAGGAATTAGTATTTCTTCCTATATTTACAGGAGATCGTGTCGCTCTTTTCCCCATGGCATGCAGGCTGCTGCAACTCCTTTACAGGTTGTAATATGCAATACTGGCATCATAACATATTCATCACATGTTGTATTGACACTCTGAGAATGAATGGTAATTGTTTCTGATGGTTTGTTGGCTTGAGACAAGGTTGTGGTGGTCTTGCTTCACTGTTCCAGTGACAATGTCTTGGTGTCGTGGGTGTCAAAATCGAACCCCTCAAAATGAGGGGTTAAATGAACCCACACACAGGTGTCTCTAGATTGACCCTGGATGTAGATTTTCTCTGCATCCATCACCCCGTTCAGAAATCGATCAAGAGAGGATCTTCCCCGCTATCGAGGGATTGCCTCAACGAGTGGTGTCGTGTTAAGCGAGGCATTTTTTTTGAGCCAGATGGTGAAAGACCATCATCATTTTAGAACTTGACAATTTATGAAAGTGGAGACATCACTTTATCCTTGATCTTTATTTCCCAAAGTGCAAAACAAATGACAACTGAGCAATACAAATAATCCAGTTAATTTCCAGAATACGACACTGCCGCAAAACAAAAGGCTTCCAAAACTTCTCAACGCATAGTGAAGGAATCTTTCAAAATCAATACCTTGCCTAATGTATTAACATGCTAATACTATTGCTGTGTACATTTCACAAAATATACGAGCTGACGTTTCTGCCAGGTATCAGTGAGTGAAAGAAAGTTGGCTTCAAAGTCAAGGTCGGCTGAAATGTTCTCCAAGAGGTTTTAGTGTCGCGAGCTTGCGTCAGATATCTAAATGCTGCAGACCTCAAAATGGATTCGGCGGTAGACCGATATTCTCAGATAGAAGAGCCTGTGAAGCATGACTCGATACCAGGCCCTCCTCGACACAGTCTGCCAGCTGCGTGCCCCATCCATTTGGCAGAAGTAAATTCAATACAATGTAAGGAGAAAGCCTGTGAGGTTGCCGGTGTGTGCGTGCGTTGTGCTATTGATGATTTCTACTGCAAAAAGTGAGCAACAAGGCTCAGCGGTTTAAATAAGCCAACAGGGTTGCGTACCCCCGCTATTTACCCGTGCGGGAGCTCGTGGTCACAGGAGAAAAGGCCACAGGGAAGAAGGGAATAGAGGTGTCGCACCGGCCATGATGATGATGGAGTGTCTACAAATATGACTCCAAACAGGGTCATTTTGATTTGGCAGCAATACGCAAAGCCTGGCCCGTTAACTCCTGACCTTTTGAAAGTGACCCGCGGGGGAGGAGGTTTCTCCACCAGGAGAGGGCAGAAAGAAAGAGAGCGAGAGGGGCTGTGCAGTGTCAGGCGCATTATGACCCGCTAAAAACTTGTGCTGCTCTTCGGCAAGGAGCCATCCATCATCAGGGCCTCTCTAATCAGCATGTTTGTCACTGTAACTAAACAGTGGGCTGAGCCACATCACCACGCTATTGGTCCTGACAGGGAGAAATAAATCTGCTGCCGGCCAATGGGCTGCAGGTAGCCGAGCGTGACAGGAAAGGTGACAGACTCTTGAGATCTCAACTAGTGTGAGATTAAAGGGAACTAGCTCAGAGTCTGGGGTGGAGGAAACATTTGAACGGTTTTCCTGGTCTTTAGGCAGCAGTCGAGTACGTGGCTCCTGAAAGTGAGAATACTTTTCCCGTCCCGTCTTGCACGAGACAGGTCCATTTGTCCATTTAGGAGGAACTCTGGTTCTTTTTGTAGAAGCTAACAGAAAAGTGTTCTGTTTGTTGGAGTGACAGTTCATTCTTTGGTGGCCACGATGGTTTAATCGAGGTGCCCTCTGCAGGAGAAAATCTTCCTCTGGAAGTTAGCTGGATGATGTCGAGCATCCCCAAGTCATGACCACTGCAGCTTTATCTGAAGTATCTTTTAGTTTATTTCACTGGAAAGTGTGTTGACATGAGAAAGATCAATTCTTGAGCTATTCCCAGACAGGATATCTACACTGAGGGTCGATCCAGAGATGCCTGTGTGTGGGTTTGTTTAACATGGGAATGTCATTGTACGCCGATGAACACATGGTCCTTGACAGATCCTTAGCCTGATCCGATGGCTGGGAAATGCCAGACGATCAGGGTCTGAGGACCTGCTACAGCCTTCACAGCTTATGGGTTACAAACCATCACCTCCTCTTCCTCATCTGCCGTTGAGGACTTCTTGTTTCGCCAGAGCCCCATTAGCCATCTCGCATTCAGGGTTCCTGTTGTGCCTTCTGTAGCGGCCACTGGGAACACAAAGTCCACACCATATTTCACCCCAAAAGGCGGACGAGGGGCTGGAGTTTGACACCATGACAACAACCCCCCACCCCCCCATCGCTAAATGTCTCAAAATACAAAACTACAGAAAATTTTATTTTAATGTAATCAGTAAAAAAAAATGAGTCAGAGGAAAATGTGGTTCACATCCTGTTCATTTCTGAACTTTGACCCACAAATCTGCATTAACGTGAAGTAATAAGCAATTATACTTACATCAGCTAGCGAGGTCACCACATATCATTTTAAGACGTCCCCTTCTGTTGGATTAGGAAAGTTTTTTTTTTTTTTTTTTATTCTACACATTGTTTGCAGTCACATGTCAGATTACTTAGTATAAATACATTGGCTTCAAATAATTATTTTTTTTCTGGGGTGTGAGAATGCTAATTAGACTAGCCACAACATGATAACGACATCCCCAAAGACTGGAGATATTTGAGTGGTTCACAACTGTATAGTCAAAAATAAAAAAAAATTTAAAAAATTAAAAAGTGCCAATTTTAGTAAATTCCAAGAACATGTAGGGGTGACTCAGGTGAACTGAAGTTTGGCTGGTGGAGTTACAGCTAGTTGTTTGTGGTTAAGGTTAGCATTTAGTTAAAGTAGTTTTTTTTTTTTTTTTTGCGTCAAGGAACTGTTTTCTGTGATCAGTAAGTACATGCAACAGACATTGCAGTTGGTCTTCAGCTTTTGTATTCTTGGTACTGAAGTCATCAGAGCGAGCTTTGGCATGTAGGACATGGCAATCATCAAACCAAGTCTTTGGCTCCTCTTCTAAATTTTAGTGCAGCAGATAAGTGAAACAATCCAGAAAATGGTGATAAAAGCATCAAATTCGTCAGAAATACTCCTCAACCCTCTTTTCAAAAAACCGATTGGCCACTTGACTTTTCAATCGGTGGTCATGGGGTCAATTGAAGAATTACACAGAGGTCAAAATTAAAAGATGCTCCAATCATATTGAAAAATAGTCCACATTATTTGCCTGATCATAAAGCTTCCAAAAAGGTATAGTTTGGACTATGTGTGACTGAATTCTATGGCATTACGGGATAAAAACAACAAGAATGGTGACAAAGGTCAGTGTCATTTTGTACAGGGGTCAAAAGTTAAAGTTGCTACAATTTTGGTAAAAAGTGATGCAAATTATTGGTTGAGCTAATACGATTAATAAATGGAATAGTGTTGACAGTGTTGAATGATTGGTCTCCAAAGTAAAGGTCAAACAAGGTCTAGAATGTCACATGTCATAGAATCCTATTGGATGCTATGACATGTGACATATGTTACCCTGTAACGTGATAAATAAGGATGATACATGTTCCAAACTATTCTTTTTTAAAACCGCGTTAACTCAACTAGTAATTTGCATCACTTTTTACCAAAATTGGAGCAACTTTAACTTTTGACCCCTGTACAAACTGATATTGACCTTTGTCACCATTCTTGCTGTTTTTATCCCGCATTCCATAGAATTCAGTCACAGATTGTCCAAACTATACCCTTTTGGAATCTTTAAGATCAGGCAAATAATGTGGACTATTTTTCTATATGATTGGAGCATTTTTTAATTTTGACCTCTGTGTAATTCTTCAATTGACCCCTACCTGACCACCAATTGAAAATTCAAGTGGCCAATCGGTTTTTTCAAAACAGGATTGTCTGAGGAGTATTTCTGCCAATTTTGATGCTTTTATCACCATTTGCAGGATTCCCCTCTAAATATTTTCTTATCCGCTGCACTATTTTCAGTGCAACAGGGACGTCTTAAATAAATGGACTGCATTTAAATAGCGCTTGTCCATCTGCATCAGACGCTCAAAGCGCTTTACAATAATGCCTCATATTCACCCTGATGTGAGGGTGCTGCCATACAAAGTACTCACTAAACACCGGGAGCAACTAGGGGCTTAAGGACCTTGCCCAAGGGCCCTTAGTGATTTTCAAGTCAGGCTGGGGTTTGAACCGAGGATCAACTTGGAGCAACTTCAATTTTTGACCCCTGTACAAACTGAAACTGACCTTTGTCACCATTTTTGCTGTTTTAATCCCATAACTCCATGGAATTCAGTCATAGATAGTCCAAACTATACCTTTTTTGGAATTGTTATGATCAGACAAATAATGTGGTACAGTTTTCAACATGACTGGAGCATTTTAAAAGTTTGACCCCTGTAGCTCATTAGAGGTCAGCTCCAGGATGGCTCCATATCTGAAAATAAACATTAGTTAATTTAGAATGTGTGTGCCAAATTCCATGTTTTATCACAAAATGAACAATTGTTTTGCTGTGCCGCCCCACTAAGGGACACTTTCTGGTTTGGTGGGAGAATTGTTATAATCTTTGTGTGGTAGGCATGTGGAGATTAATCAATATGAATCAGTATCTGCAAATACAAATGTGCGTGGTGCGAGTGCATCGATTCATTCAGTGTGCATCGATTCAATTGACAGGTTGCCTGCTTGCATCGATTTTTTTTCTGAGGCCCATTGAATGCACCACAGGCGGTTCAGGACACCAGAGCGGGTGTTGTTTTGAGGGTATTTATTGAGAAAATGATTATTCTCTATGCTAATTGCAGACTGCAGCGGCTCTGCTTGAAGCTTGAAGCAATGAAGCAGCGCTTCGACCCGCTGTTTGCTGGTTCTCTGCTTCACTGATTTTCAGAAGCAGCAAGTCCACTGGCGTGAGCACCAACCGGTGTCACAAACCAAACAGTCCGCCCCTAAAAATCGGTCCGCCTGTGGCATCTACACATGCGTCATTTGGGACCACAGCAGCAGTGTTGTATAGTAACAAAGTCAAAATACTTCACTACTGTACTTAAGTATGTTTTGGGAGACTTTGTACTTTGAGGTTTTTTTTAATTCAGCTTACTTTCACTTTTAGTTCACTACATTTCCGACCTTAATTGCATACTTCTACTCAGATACATTTTCTATGCGCCATGATGTTACTCGTTACAAAAAAACCACACACACACACGAAAAAAGTTGTGTTTTCACCCAGAGATATCACTGATTACTAGTTACTGCAACGAAGTCAGGCCGATTTGTCACGAGGCATGTCCGCAGTAGCGGTCCTAGAGTGATTTACTCCCCGGGCGAAACCCCCTGCGTGCGACCCCCCCCCCGCTAACACTAACTTCGTCCACAACACCCACAATCCCACAAATTAACTCACAACAGCTATTTTCAAGAACAAATTTCCGGTTTTAATGTCTACTGCAATAACAAACACAAAGATAAAAAATAACTACTTCAATAAAGTTTTTGAACATAAAAAAACAAAAGACTCAGTGACTTCACATTACAACTATGTACAGTACAGGTATTTAAGAAAGCACAACTGCACTACAGCACCACCCGATGGTCAAAATTTTGCACGTCATTCAGTTTTACCAACAGAGTGCACGTTGCATTATCATAGAGTACCATTCACCATAATGAACAAGACTTAAACCGCCATTAAAGTCGCACCATATAAATAACAAAAGAAGTTAAACAATCTGTATATTACAGAATATCATGAAGTGACAAAAATGTACAAAAAAATCCTAGTGAGGTAAATTCTATACCCATTACTGTACACATAAGAAGAAATAACAAACACTATTGTGTATCATAAGTAACAGGAAGCAACAAGTGAAGAAGTTAACACTCTTTAAAGGCAAAAATGGCAAACCACAATAATTTGTCATAAATAACAAGAAGTGCAAAAGAAGTAAGAGGAAAACAGTCTATAGACAAAAGTTAGCAGGAGGCATCATAACTGTTTGCCACAGTGCTCACTATCTGTGATGTGAAATTCCATCCAGTAGGAGCATTTCTGGGCAACCTTGAGCAGCCTGCAGACTCAAGAAAAGACATCCTCTTTGTGGATTTTGAGAAAAATGTGGCAAACCCAGAGAGTGATGCAAAAAATATTCTGCACTCAGATAAGCATTTAGCCCTCTGAGACAGAACCAGATTCAGTCTGTGTGCATAGCAATGCACAAACATTGCACTGGGGGCTGTTGCTTTAACTTTGGCCTGCAAACCATTGGGAGCTGAAGCCATGACAGCAGCAACGGCTTCTTCGTAAGGAAGACTATCAAATGGCTTCGCCAAAATCCGGTCCACAACATTCAAATTGTCTGCCATTATGTGCAGCTTGCTACCTAGCTAACTCGCTAGCTGGGACTGGCGCGAGGCTAATGTGAAGTGTGTCCGCCTGTGAGTGCTTTGTGACGGTGGAGGAGCTCAGCAGCACCCGCTGCTCGGTAGGGACAGAAACTGCGATAGCAGTCAGAAAGAGTGATAGAAGTCCGTCTCCAAACACAAGCAGCTACAAAAAAACACACCAGAAATAGAAGCTCGATTTGTCGTTAGTCGTTTTTAACAAAGAAAATGCTGCTAAGAGGATTACGAAAGTCTCCGGTTCAACTCAGAACAGAATGAAAATTAAAAAATGCTCCCACGGATGTTTACACCAAAAGATTGCTGAATCGCTCATTTCGCTGTCAATCAAAAAGGGATTCAGCCTCAGACAGATCATCCAATCATCATGCAGAATCTGAGCGTCCGGGCCAGCCGAGGCCAGCCCACTGCCCCATAGACCCCCAGACACGCTGAGCGTCCGATGGGCGGGACAAAGCCCAGCATTTATCCAATGACTCGTCTCGTTTCGCTGCAGTCTTTGCTTCGCTATTACTGTTTAAAGCATTGTGAAGCTGCGGGAATACATAAATCAATACATACCTTTTTCTGTTGCTCGTTTCTCCTTTTCTTCTTCCTTTTTCTTTAGAAATTGGGAACCTGATGGCTTTGATCGTTTCCTATCCATGATTATGTCTTATTCCGTTTCGACCACCTCCTCGTCAAAACATTGAATGATTCCCCCCTCCCCCTGCACAAACTCTGCACTGTGCAGCGTTGCTCACCTAACGCGAGAGGTGAGATGGGGGAGGGCTCTGCCGTAACGTAACCACGACCCCCCCGTCAGGACAACCCCCCACCCCGTTTTTTTTTTTTTTTTTCCGCACGCTCATGCACCCCCACCCCCCGCGATGCCGCCCCAGGCGGCTGCCCGGTCGGCCCACCTCCAGGACCACCCCTGCATGTCCGATAGGCTTTTTTGCAGTTGTGCACTTGGGGGTTGTTTGTCAGGAAAATGATCATTTCTCTACATTGATTACTGACCTGCAGCGGGTCAGTAATCAACTTTTCTGCAGCGTGGCTTTGCTTTGAACCTTGAACCAATCGAAGCAGTGATTCACAGGTAGAAGCAGTGCTTCGATCTACGATTCATGGATTTTATTTCGCTTTATCCTAATTTTTCCCCGTTAAAACCCCAAAGAGCATATGTCTGTGAGTAATTATTTTTATGTTAAACCAACCTGTTATGGTCTTCTGAAACAGTTGATAGATGTATTTTATAACTTAAAAACAGGACTGATGCTAACGTGTTAGCATGTCTATGGCGTTTTCAATGTTAAAGTTAGCATTAAGCTGTTCGCATCAGCATGTTTGTGTTGATTTGTTTTCTGTATAATTAATGGCTCAGCGTTCGTTGTCGTAAAAAGTCAAATTGTAACTTTTTAAATTTATTTTTATTCATATATTAGAGCAACAACAATAATAGTCTACATAATAGACAACAATAGTCAATAATAATAGACTAATAATGTTATAATACAATTTTAGAGAAAGAGACAATAAGAACCTAATGAAACAAAACAACAGAAAAGATAAAACCATGTAACAATGAAAATAAATAAATACATATAGAAAGAACTGTTTCCTGTGAACACCTAGTGAAACACCTTGTTTCTGAAGTGTTTTTGTGTGATGTGCACAATTTTCAGTATTTTGACTAATACTACCAGTCATTTACAAGCCTAGATAAAATTTTATTTAAAAAAAAAATCAGTCCGTTTTTGATTATTAACATTTACTTGTATTTTTACTTTCAATACTTGAGTACATTTAGCTGTACATTACTTGTCATACTTAAGTACAATAAATACTAGATACTTTAAGACTTTTACTCAAGTAGCATTTCAGTCGGTGACTTGAACTTCTACCAAAGTCATTTTTTTATGGGTATCTGTACTTTTACTTAAGTGTGATTTTCCGGTACTTTATACAACACTGTACAGCAGCACGTCTGAGACGGAGTCTCTTCACCCAAAGCAATCAAATGGATTAAATCATTCTAAAGTCAGCGTTAAGCAGAAATGAGGCTGTTTTAAGCAGAAACAAGGTGATACTTGGTGACGCTTTGAAATGACCGACACACATTGAATGCATTAGCTAGCAGCTAGTAGCTGTGGCGATCGGATCGCTTCCGCCGCCTTTTATGATGAAATAGTGCTGAATTTATGTGGAAATGACTGTTGTACTAAAGCTTCAGATATCTGTTACTGAGACAGATAATGACTGGAGGCAGTTTGAAGCAGAAACGAGGTGATAATCCATGAACCGCGTCATCGGGGGACAGATTTTTAGGGGAACCGTTTGGTCTGCGACACTGGTACATAAACCAAAGTTGTCCATCAGGTAAAGGAAATAATAATAATAATATCATCCTCTGTTTTGTGGGACTAAGTGCACAGTTCCAAAGAGATTTTGGTCAGAATTAATAACTTCAGAGTGAATCGTCATTTTAAATCAAATGGCACCTCTTTCCAAACGTTATAATACAAACAATAAACTTCAACCGACCAAACCCGGGGTGTTTTTCCCAAATTGAGACGTTCTGCATTTTTTTTATGAATTACATCCTGACATGCAGCGCAGAGCTCAGTGTGAGTTAAATTTGTGCCATTAATATCTGAAAGGAAATGCTTTTGACAAAAACTACAGATTTTGTTTATTTCTATTTCTGTCCAGAGATTAAGGATCCACAATGTACATCAAGGATCCAGTGGCATCCAGTAATATTTGAAAGGAAATGCTTTTGACATAAACTAGATTTTATTGATTTTTATTTCTGTCCAGAGATCAAGGATCCAGTGACCAAATTCATATTTATTTACTTTAAGACTCAATAAAATGTTGACACAGAAAACCCGTAAAGCCTACTTTTAGAACACAGAAAATTCACAAGAGGTATTGATATGGGAATTGATAAAGAATTGGATCGATAATGGATGGCATCGATATCCATAAAATCTTATCAATACCCATCCATAATCGTATTACACTAAATCGCGTCATATCACATGTGAGGAATTGAATCAACACATATCAAATTACATCAAATTGGCAACAGGGGTGAATCATATCATCATGTATTGCAGTATATATGGTATCAGTGTTAGTGTATCAAGGTGCGTATCAAATCGTTGTCAGTGATGAGATTCAGATGTCTATTGTGAGGGAATCTGTAGGATGATCTCTTGATCCCAACCACCTTATCCTTCCCCGATCAGACAAAAACTACCTGTATGAACCACTTTCCTTCTTTTCAGACCAGTTCATTTGGGTGAATCACTCAAAAAACGGGCACCTTCTGTGCCCACCATTGCTCTCATCTTTACCGTAAATTGTCATACACTAATTTTTGTGCCAAAAATCATCATGCATTGTGGGAAATTTACACTACATTAATGGAAATGGAAAGCCACTAGATGGTACACCTGTAGGGATGGAGGGGGAAAGAGAAGAGTATACAGCAAGCTTGGTTCAGTGTTTTTCTTTTTCTTTTTCGTTATCTTGTAACATAAATAGTATAGTTGGTGCACTTGGTTTCACTGTAGAAGGTTCCTGGTTCAAACCCCACCCCTGCCACTTTTCTCCATGTAATATGGAGTTGCGTCAGGAAGGGCAACCAGCGTAAAACTTGTGCCAAATCAACATGCAAATCCACCTTGTATTTGCTGTGGCGACCCCGAGTGCAAACAAGGGAGCAGCCGAAGGGACTTACTTTTTGTAACCATAGTGCAGAGTCCGTATGTATTCCTCCAGAAAAGTGGGAGCTTTGTTGATTGTCTTTGTCAAAGCTGGCGCGTGAGAACGTTCCGCCTTGTGATAATGAAGCATGACGCATGTGTCTGTGGCTCGCGTATCTGTAACACTGTTTGTTTTATTTATTTCTTTAATTTATTTCTTCCGTCTGTCCCCCATGAATGCGTTAGAGATAGGGCATCTGTTTACAGCAGAGAGTGACTCATCTTTGTCGAAGCTGGCGTGTCGACGATCTTTGTTAAAGCCGCCGCACGAGAACGTTCCGCCTTGTGGCAATGATGATTTCAAAATGAAGGTTTTGAAAATTAATCCCAAAAGGTTTCATAATAAAGGATGCACATCATCATGCCAAGAACAAGCCATATCTGAAAGCTGAGGCCGATCTGACAAACAGCCAGAGAGATGTTACAGCCACATACACACACACACACACACACACACATCTTGTTTTATAGATGGCAGTGGATATTTTGCTGGATACGGCAAACATGCACCTTGCGCTATTTGACCGGATCTCCTTGCCGATTGGCTAGTTTAAATGACGTCATCACAGAGTTTATTTCAACATGGCGGTGCCCTCGGCAAAGTTGAACTGGACGATATGTCACCGTATGCGGCACCGGCAAAATGGCGGGTTGCGCCGTTTTGCCGGCCATCTAAATTTATACACGACGGACAGAACGGAACGGCCTTGGTTGGGTGGGCACTTAAAGGCAATTGTTGGGAAGGTGTAGTGACATGGACCCACAACAGGGGGCGTTAATGAACAGACAATGGATGAGCCAAAAAGTAACAATTTAATGTTGTGAATTGCACAACGGAATACAGACAAAAACAATAGAGGAGTACAGTCAATCGTATACAAGGTGACGTGTGGGCAGGCTCGAGGATAGAAGACGTCTGTCCAAAGAAGAGCCGGATCCCACACGGCTTCCATCACCAGCGGACCTGAAGAACACCGGAGCCGCCAAGTCCCGAGGCCCAGGTGGCCACCATCTCCAGCTGTCAGACCAGGTACTGCTGGCAGAAACAGAAACAGTTAATGGTGGGTGTGTGAAGACACACCCAGTAATTGTCCCTTGATTAGTTCCTCCGGGAGGGAGAACCTCCACCTCCAGAAACAATTTCACCCGTGCAGCTCCTGTTAGTCTCTTCCCTGGATGGAGTGAGAGGCGAAGAATGTCGCCCTCCCACTATCCGCCAATCCAGCTTCAGACAGAGCCCGCAGGAACACGGCTGCACACAGAACAATGTTAGATACAACAATAATCACTGCAGAGAAGAATACCTCGATTGGTAGCTGATTTCTCGGCGAGGAGGTGGAGTTGCAGTCCGGCCTTTATGGTGATGGTGATGAGTGACAGCTGGTGCTGATAAGTGACAGCTGTCACTCCCAGCGGCTCCGACGCCCTCTCGTGCTTGGAGCCCGCACTCCAAGCAGGGCGCCATCTGGTGGTGGTGGGCCAGCAGTACCTCCTCTTCAGCGGCCCACACAACAGCGATTGGAGTTTAAGATCACCTTATTTCACATTCATGATAGTAGCTCGATATTAGTGATTTTCATTATTGAAAATTGGCATATTTTACCATTCACTATTTTCAGGGGTGGACTGATGGAAAGTTTTGCAGACATGACACTGACAGAAAAAAACAGGATAAACGCATGTGCTGACGTGGGTTTCTGTATTTTTGTTTTTATTCTGTCTTTACAGGTTTTGGAAATCAGAAATCTAAGCGATTATTTCGGTTTACCATGACATTTTGAATGTTTTATCATGTTAGCTACACAAAATGAGGCCACTTAAGGCCAAATAAAAAAAAAAAAAGTTGTTTATCATCCCCGCCAAGACACAGAAAAGACTGCAAAAACTATTTCTGCCGTGCCCAAAATTATTTCCACCGCGTGGCGAAAAGTGCCGTTGGAAATAATTTCGGGCACGGAGGTGGAAATAATTTTTGCTACACGGTGACAATAATTTCAGGCACGGCTGTGCAACATTTTTGAGCTGCTTTTAGCAATGGCACCCAAAACGGCATAGAATCCCTTTGCCAGTTGGTGATTTTCTGTTACAATTCAAATGACTTTATGGTACCCAAAACAGCATTAAAAGATGAAAAATTAGCACCAACACTCAATGCCGAAGGCACCACCATGTTGAAATAAACTCTTCAATGACGTCATTTAAACTAGCCAATCAGCGAGGAGATCCGGTCAAATAGCGTTAGGTGCATGTTTGCAGTATCTGGCAAAATATCCACTTCCTTAACAGATGTATAATTGTGTGTTTTGTTTTTGTTTTTTGTATAACATCTTCATTAAAACATTGCAACCCTTAAAATAAAATACACTCTACATTTTAAATCAAATGCAAAATAAAGATAAATGTCTTCACATCCTCCTACAAGAAAAAAAAAATTGTGCTGTTTGTGGAATTTTGATGGTGGAATCAGATTCGGCTCAGTGTTTCTCTTTTGTGCTCAGATCCAGTTGTGGTGGAAACTATGTTTGAGCTTGTTGTTTGGTTGAGTTTCTTCGGCACGAGCAGCACTGCTCGCTGTTGTGCTGTTTTTTGGATTCAGTCTGGCCCTGTGCTTACATGTCAGCAGGCCGTACACAGAAGTTATTAGTTATTTGTTATTTGACCACTTTGGAGCAGGGACCATTTTCCCAATCACAAATATAAAAAAAAAAAAAAAGAGGGAGGAAAAACAAAGTTTTTCTGCATGATGATACAGGAACGTTTACTGGCAGCAATTTCAAAATGAAAAATTCTGGGAAATCTCTGGAAATTGCCCTGCTTTTCTGAAGGTTTGATGGCTTACATCATAACACTCGACTTCAGCAGACTTGGCTGTTGGTTGTAGCCGTCGGTGGGTCTGGACTCCTGGATCCTTCCCAAACATAGACTTTTCTGGCAGACTGATACCTTAAAGGCTGAGAACACGAATGCACATCAGCCCATTTATAGTCTGTCAAGGCCTGGTTCTTTGCAGCTTTAAGTATCGTTCCACTCAAAATGCATCACATGAGGCATTAAAAAGTTACAAATACATATGACGTCACACTGCAACACATCCATGTGGTGTGCAGAAAACAAATGCATCAAACCTTCAAACAAACATGACAATGTCAGATCAAACTTAACACTTTAATAAAATACAAATGCATCTGCTCATCTTGCAATTATTTTTTTTTCTATTAATTTTTTGTGCAATGTGCTGAGGTGTTTGTTAGCTGGATCAAAAGAAAACTACATGAAAAAATCAAATTTCATATTTAATGCAATTTACAGGAATTATCTTGGTCTTTATCAGAGATATAAAGCACTTTATTCTACAGTAACAGTAATAATAATAATAATAATGCAGTTCTGTTAAAGCTCCAAGCTGAGACCTGCAGGCTTCTTGTGTGTATGTGTATGTGTGTGTGCATAATGATTTCATACATAGCATGCTTTTTTTTTTTTTTTTACACAGCTCTGGTAGTAACCCTGGATCACATTTCACACTTGGTGGGTTACAGCGGTGGCGGTGATGGTGGACTGCAGAAAGGGGGAGAACATGCATGCACTCATTTCTGCAAAGTAAAATGACACTATATCAAATGAAGCATTTCCATATGTGGGCTGTTGCTGCTGTTGTGGCTCTGGCAGCGATGGGCTGCGCTCTGCACACCTTCAAAGCATTCTGTGAGCTCTGGATCCCCCTACTGACACAAAACTGGAACTGTTTCTCATCCTGAGTGTTCGAACAGTTGGACTTCCTCTTTTGGTGGCCTTCAGGATGTTTTGTGACCAATCAAACATTTAAATCCCTGGAGTCGTGGGGGTGGCTCGACTGATAAGCAGACATTCCTTCAGGTGAACAATAGAAGATGCTGGGATCATGAAACTGGCACATTTAGAGTCAAACCACAGTCTATAGGTTGGTAATCCAGGTCCTTTGTCCCCAAAAAACACATGTTCACCACTACAGAGATGAAGAATGATGCCTGACACCCTCCATCCTAGCTGAGGGACACTTTTCCAGGTTTACATAGGTTACTTCTTTTTATCCTTCTCAATAAGTCAATCGTTCCTGTCCAAAATGTGCATACTGTTATCAGATGAGTGTCCTTTGTCCGTTAGATGAAGGAAAACTGCTGAATCCAAGGTTGTTGAGTACTAGACCGTCTTGTACCTGTTTTTGCCAGGATGCCAGCAAAAGCCTGTCTGAAACCAGTCTGAGCCCATTTTGTGCATCTAAAACAGGTAAAAGCCACTAAAGACCTGCTATAAATTTACATTTAAATATCAGACCAAGTAGGGGACTGCCTGGTGGGGTGAAATATGGTGGGGACCATGTGTCCAAGTGGCCAGGACAGTAACCATGAAGGCCCAACAAGAACCTTGAACACAAGAAGGCTAATGGAGCTCTTACGAAACAAGTTCTCAACAGCAAATCAGGCAGAAGAGGTGATGGCTTGCAATCCAACGGCTGTGAAGGTGGATGAAGGCTGCAGCAGGTCCTCAGGCCTTATTGTGTTCATCAGCATGTAGTCACATTCCCACAATAACAAACCCATGGACAGGTGCCTCTAGTTCAACCCTGAATGTAGAGTTCGGGCCACAGAGTCCCTCAAGCCACAGAGGGACTGACACAACAACATCAACTGGTTTACAGGATTTGTATAATGTCGCATAACTGTAGATGATATTGCAAAAACATTAGGTCAGTGGCATAGTTTGGAAAATTTGAGTTATTTAGACTGAGAACAGCACTATATTTACTACATAGTGCTGCTGTTATCACGTATGTTTACAAGATGTGTCTGCTGTGCATTTAACCAAGTGAAACTGATTCTTTTATGTTTACATATTCTTATGTGACTATTTTACTTTTCGGCTGACTTCAAATGAATGTTTTCCTATTTTAAACATATTTTGTATTTTTGCTGGCAAAAAAATGGCCTAAAACCTGATTTTGCCAGGATGGTTTTTAGCAGGTTCTAATTGGGTTTTAACTATAATGTATCTAAACCATCCCAACCCTGGCTCAGTCTTATCCTGGGAGTTTGTTCCGACAGTAACGTTGGCTCTGGAAAATTATATACTTGGTTCTCAAACTACTTTTGAATAAAATAAATCTTGCAAAAGATTCCAGAAGTTGATGCAATTACAGTTAAATTATTCTAGCAATCTTATGAGCTAATTGGGAGACCTAAGACTGTATTTAGTGGCCTACCTGAAGAACTAGTGACTTCTCAGGGGTCCATGGACTGGCTGGCGAGTCCAGATCAAAGGTATTTTATGTGTGGACCAGTGATGGATAAGAACATCAGGAGTGGAGACACATGAAGTTTAAGCATTCAGAGAAAAATTGTGCATCTCCACAAGTCAAGTTCCTGCTTCTGACTTATTGATGGCATCACAAGCTAATGGAAGTAAATAAGCTTGGACCCATATAGACATCACATCATTGAAGGAGGAAGCCCAAATTAACACCAAGGTGTGAATAAAGTGTGGTTCAAGAGATCCAACAACCACAGGATCACAACAAGGGAAACGAGTAGAAGTTGGAGGCATCAGCTAGAAATGTGCCATCGTCCACCTTTAGAGAGCATCCATCAGCAAGAGCTGAAAGACTGTCATCCAAGGAGGAAACCATTCCTCCAAAATTAGCATCAACAAAAGCTGAGCAAAAGTTTGCAGTTGATCACCAAGAAAAAGGCCAAGTTTTTCAAAAGACGTTTCTCTGGTCAAATACAAAAATGGTACAGTTTGACCATTACAGTCAGGAAAAAGGGTGAAACTCTGAAACACTGTTTTTAAAAATGTACGATAAAGACATTTGCCAGTGTGCCTTATCAAATGATGTAATAGGCCCCGAATCCTACTGGTGTTAGTTTTTATCTTCGGATTGTGTAATCTAAAGCAGGTATGAGTCTACAACTTCCACTGAATGGACCACCAATCTATTGCAGGTTACTTCCCAAGTCAACTCTGGAATGCATTTGTGTCTTGCCCAACGATATGGATAGGTAGCATGCACGGGAATCAAACCCATGTCTGCATATTGGAAGCACAACACTTATCCCACCTTGCCCAGCATTTCAGATCGGTAGCATGTTCAGGAATTGAACCCAGGTCTACATATTGGAAGCACAACACTTCATCCCACCTTGCCCAGCAATTCGGATAGGTAGCATGATCGGGAATTGAACCCAGCTATACATATTGGACACACATCTCCTTATCCCACTGAGGAAAAGGAAGAGCCTCATTAAGAAGCTGTTGTAAAACTTTGTGCTCCACATCTGATCCTTCTGCTGTGTAAAGCAGAGATTCTACTCTCCGTGGTGTTAAACGGACGGTACAGACTCGTCCACATATATCCTGCTTTGCAGTGGGTCGCTGGAACTATTATTAATCTGGCAGTTAAAGTAATTGTGTGCAGGCACAGAGCTGGTGGAGGGGGACACGGTGCGTAGGTGTGGGGGACAGACTTACTTTGAAAAGTTAATTACTATTTCACCATTAGACGTGGGAATTCGGGCCATAAATCTCCGCGGCTCTGCAGACCGGTCTGGGGGCCACTGAAGATAATTGGGTGGTGCGTTTTGCAGAGTTGGCCTTTCTCCTGGAAGAGGATGTTTTAAGGAGCCACATATTGTCATCTGCTGCAGATTCACAGCAAATGTTAGCGTGACCCTCTTAACTTCCATCACTACTGGAGGAACAAAAAAGGGGAACATCTGCAGAGTACAAAATTTTCCAAGATTTTTTTCTTCTTCTTCTTTTCGTGGTAATAGAGACATTACAGCTTCCTCCTCCCATCTCAAAGAAATTAAATTATCCGCTTTGCCGCGGCGTGGGTCAGTGGCTCCGGCAGTGGCCTTTAACTGGAAGCTCCTCTTTGCCAAGCTTGTCTTTGCAGACATAAATTAGTCCAGGAGTGCTCGGGCAAAACATGTCAGGCACTAAACGAAGATTGAGCGATGAGGTCGAACAGGGGAGACGGAGGACCAGGAGGACTGGCGGAGTGGAGGAACTTTTGTCTCTTACTGATTCCCCCCCCCCATCCAAGACAGGGGTGGGGGGGTGGGGTTTCTCCAGTACATAAGTTGGCACCAGTATGAGCTTAGGAAGTCCAGGAGACGCCTCTGCCTGCCCTGAGAGTGAAACCTAAAACCAGTGACATAGCCAATACATGTCATATTCTCTCAGTCAGGAAAGGTTTATTTTCCAAGGAATTTCAACCTAAAACCTGTTCTTCATAATTATCCTGATTTGTTTGAAAAGCCAAGGTGGATCGGTCTGTTCAACCGCCAACAAGAGACCGCTGTTATAAATATATATTTTTTAAAATGTACACATCTCAACAAGACATCGTTTTTCACATTTCCAAAACAATGAAAAAACTTCATGTTCTCAGTGTTCAGGTGGAATGCTGGTGCACCGGTGTGCACGCAGCTAAAGTGACATACGTCGGGTCTAAGTGCCCGCGGCTGCCTGGACCTCCTCCAGGTGCTGTTCTCAGTCTAAATAACCCCGGGTGCAGTTCGAGAAAACAGCTCCCCGCGGTTGGCCGAGTCCCAGTCCAGGTCTCACGAAGATGTTTTTATGTAGAAGAATGACTGGAAGTTCTCCCGGAGGTGTGTTAAAGCAGATTGTAGGAAACATGTTTAAACTCGTGCAACTGAAGGGATTAAATTGTCTATAAAATCTGATTCTTCTCATTTTCTATAACAAACACAAGCGTCTTTACCTGCCAGGAATGCTGATGCTATCGTCTTACTGTCATAGTCAGGAATTTATATGCAGGTAATTTCATCCAACTTACCTCAGACTTAATGGACATTATTTCATTTTGTTTTATTCAAAGCAAAACTTTTAATTGTTTTGTCAGTTTCCAGTTTTGTTACACTTTTACTGAGTCGCCTCCGTAATGTTGTGAAGGTGAAGCTTCTCTGACACCTGGTCGAGGCCGGCGCAGAGGCCACCCAGCTTAGAGGCCACTCGGCGCAGAACTCACCGGGCGCAAAGCTCACCCGACATAGAGGTCACCCGGTGTAGAGCTCACATGGCGCAGAGCTCACCCGACATAGAGGTCACCCGGCATAGAGGTCAACAGGCATAGAGGTCACCCGGGGTAGAGGCCACCTGTCACAGAGCTCACCCGGCATAGAGGTCACCCGGGGTAGAGGCCACCTGTCACAGAGCTCACCCGGCATAGAGGTCACCCGGGGTAGAGGCCACCTGTCACAGAGCTCACCCGGCACAGAGTTCACCCAGCATAGAGGTCAACAGGCATAGAGGTTGCTCGGCGTAGAGGCTGTCCAGTGTAGAGGTCACCCAGCACAGAGCTCACCCGGCGTAGAGGTCACCCGGCGCAGAGCTCACCTGGCGTAGAGGTCACCCGGCGCAGAGCTCACCCGGCATAGAGGTCACCCGGTGCAGAGGTCACCCAGCGGAGAGGTCACCCGGCGCAGAGCTCAGCCGGTGTAGAGGTCACCCGGCGCAGAGCTCGTCCGGCACAGAGGTTCCCCGATGTAGAGGTCACCCGGCGCAGAGCTCACCTGGTGTAGAGGTCACCCGGCGCAGAGCTCACCTGGTGTAGAGGTCACCCGGCGCAGAGCTTGCCCAGCACAGAGGTCGCCCGAAGTAGAGGTCACCTGGCATAGAGATCTCCCAGCACAGAGCTCAGCCGGTGTAGAGGTTATCCGGTACAGAGGTCACCTGATGTAGAGGTCACCCGGCACAGAGCTCACCTGGTTCGGAGGCCACCCGAGCGATGTCTCCGCACACCCTGTGGATGGCTGGTGGGGGAGGGCCTTATTGTACTGTTAGGTGTGGCTCAGCTAATTTGGGAAAGAAAGGTTGGTCACTCTTGAACCATTTTTGAAGACATTTTCCAAATCTTTTGGAGCTCGGCTGGACTTCCTGCCACTGAGCATTGATTTGTGTCCTCCAAACCTGGCAACTTGGTGTTCAGTTTTCATGCTGATCAAGGCAAATGTTTAACCCAAGATGTCAAGAGCTGAGGATGGCTTCACCCAGAGTGCGGCCCAACTTTTCATAACAGAGTCTTAAAGAAAATGTACCTACATTGGACCCAAAGTTGGACCACCATCTGTTCTTACTTCCATATACAAGGCTAATGCATCATCATGACATCACTGGAATGACATGTCACATGATCTTCATCTGCTCATGTTGAATGGTATCACAAACACCCAAAATGAAGAAAGTTTAAGGAAAACCGTTTATGGATTTGAGAACAGGTGATAGTCCAGTTTCGCGACACTTCGTGGTGCACCCGCTCAACCGGACTAGCCATTGAACACGGCCCGTTAAGAGCTGCTGGGGGAACCCCGATGAAGTGCACTAAGTTATTTGGCCTGTTATGATGTAAAATGGCACAAAACTCAGTCAGGTGTAAGAGCTGCTTCACGGTGCTTTATTAAGGCAACAGTGTGTAGGATTTAGTGCCATCTAGTGGTGAGATTGTAGACTGCAAGATCACCTGTCACAATGTTGTTTCAATTCATATATATATATATATATAGAGAGAGAGAGAGATATCCCTTTCGTCAAAGACATGAATATATAAATAAGTGTAAAGAATGATTTCTGTGCCTTTAAAAGTTCTCGATCTGCGGTGAACACAAAGTTGGTGAAGCTTGGCATTGAATGGGTGGGGGGCAGGGGAGTTGGGGGAGCGCATTCTTCTGTTTAAAAAACCCTGAGGTATTAGGGTGCACTAATCTTTAAAAGGTTAATTTATTCATAGAGATTTTGACAGAGATGTATGGCCGAACCAACATCTCAGGCACCTCTTCCCAGAGGGAGACGACTTGTGCAAAGAACAGAGGGGGGGCAGAGTGGGGGTGGGGAGAGCAAGGCGGGTGAGTCGGGCAGAAAGATGGAGCACAGGGGCGAGAGACGGAGTGGAGAGTCAACATACTCTAAACACCAACACATAATAATTACCTCATAGCGGCTGACGATGACTCTGACCTTTAACCCTGAACACTGAGCGCCGTCCGGCACAGAAACCTGAAGTCTAAAACAGGCCATCTGCAAGTCAACGCAAAACCAACTGCACATTGTTTAACCTTTTTAAAATTTATTTCATTCTTTTAATGTTGCTTTTAATTTTAATTTAAAATGACTTTCCAAAAAAAAAAACAAGAAAAATATAATTGGCCAAAAACCAATAAAACAACAGTTTCAAATGCTACTTTTGCTACTATTGCACAATTTTAGTTTTGTTTTGTATGTTTTATGTGCCATTGTGACTACAGAACAACTGCTGAGTGAATGATGACAATTTGTCTTGTCTTTCTGTTTTCTGGTATTTCATAAAAGAATTCTCTGATGGTTTTTTAATGCAGCTCAGATTTATTTTTAAAACTTATTTCTCAATAACATCAAAACTAACCAAAAGCAGAGACGCACAGCAGCAGCTGAGGTTTGAAGTAGTAATCACACATTGTGTGTGTGTGTGTGTGTGTGTGCGCGCACACGTGTGTGTGCATGTGTGTGTGCATGCGAATTGAATAAAATTTTATTTAATCAAATAAACAATTTTCTGTCTCAGCTGTTTGATATTTCTTTTCCAAGAAAAATGATGATTCTTTTAATAATAGTCTACAAAACCAGTTTTAAAGTTTATTTTATAAATGCAGCTCAAAATTAGATTTTAAACATTTTACCCAAAAAAATAAGACTCGCCAAAAGGACACAAGCTTAACAAAAACATATCTTGAAATGAATTCTGTTAGTGTTGCACATGCATGTGTTTAGTGTAACTAATCACCTTCAGCTTCTCTCTTTTTTCCGCTCGGCGTCGCCACAGCAGATCCGAGATGGAACTGCGTGTTGATTTGGGAGACATTTTACGCCGGAGGTCCTTCCTGAAGCAATTCCACATAACGGAGAGGATGGACACCTTCAGAAGGTTTTCAGCAGAAGGTTCACAAGAACTGTGATCCTTGTCATCTGGAAACAAGCGCACCAACCCTACGGCCACATTAGCTACTAATGACAGCGACAAGCGGTTAGCTTTGTCACTTGATGGCCGTTCCCGGGTGTGCATGCTCACATCTCCGTAAGATGGCTTGTAAATCACTTCAGAGGTGTATTCTGGTTTTTAAAAAAAAAACGTTTTCTTAGATTTAGACATGTTTATTTCTTGCTGATATTTCCAAAATATATGAGAAACACATTATTTTTATCTAGAAATAAGCTGTTTTGTAGTGTTTTCCACCATCCACCTGACATCACGCTGCCTATTCACTTCATTGACAGTTGTTGTGTCACGTCACTCAACATTTACATAAAATAGACATCTGGTCTATTTTGGCCCCACCTAGCTGGCAGCGGAGCGACAAATGTTGTCTCTTGCCGCTGGGAAATGCCCACTTTGATTGAAAATTAACAGCAAATTGTCATTTTGTCTCTGTCGCTTGCTGCTGCTTTTAGATAATGTGACCAAAGGGCAACTGATGGGCCACCATCCGTTTCCTTTTTGTGCTTAGTGTACTTTTTACCTCCACCAACGAAGTTGGAGGAGGTTATGTTATCGCCCAGGAAAGGGAGGTCTGGGGTCCCCTGCTGGAGTTGTTACCCCCGCAACCCAATCCTGACTAAGCAGCTGAAGATGAATCAGTGATGAGTGGAAACCCACTTCTAACAGGACTCTGACCTTGAAAATCATTCCAAGGTAAAATTTGTTTGCCGGAGCCACCAATTTTTCATATATCACTATGAAATTTTTACTGAAGATTCATATCTTGATAGGCAAGAAGTGGTTCAATTTTCAAGGTCAAAGGGAAAAGTCAGGAAAAATCTTGGAAAAATCCCTATTTTTAACATCGAATGAATATTCAAAAATTCATAACTCTGTCAAAAAAGATCAAATGTGAATCAAAAAGACACGTACATCCAAAATGTGTAAACGGCGTGCTGGATCAAGGTAAGGTGAATATGACATTAGAGCAAAGATCCACACAGTCTAAAAGCTCCCATGGAAAAGTCTTTTTGTTGACACCACTTTTCGAGCTCAGCCCTTCTTCAGACATATTGTTGGTGCTAAGACTTTCAAGTCTACCTGTTTCACAATTCAACCGCATACAGATACAGATATGACATCTGTATCTCAGATTCTATCAGTTGCAAGCTGATGATCTTGTACAACGCTTTCAGCAGAGAGAATACAATTCAATATGGATCACTGAAGCTCGTAGAAGATTCAGTATCACGACTCAAAATGAATGTTTGAACCACAGTAAAAACAAAATTGAGACAACCACACTGAACTGCATCATACAATATTCATCGCTGAGTAAGGAATTTAAGAAAGTTAAAAAAAAAAAAACAACACTGGCATATTATAAAAACAGATACACAACTGAAAGATTTTAAGGATTTCACCTCAACACCTCACATTGTACAACCCCTGGCAAAAATTATTGAATCACCGGCCTCGGAGGATGTTCATTCAGTTGTTTAATTTTGTAGAAAAAAGCAGATCACAGACATGACACAAAACTAAAGTCATTTCAAATGGCAACTTTCTGGCTTTAAGAAATACTATAAGAAATCAGGAAAAAAAAAATTGTGGCAGTCAGTAACGGTTATTTTTTTAGGCCAAGCAGAGGGAAAAAAATGTATGGAATCACTAAATTCTGAGGAAAAAATTATGTATTAATGAAAAACAAAAGAATGCTCCAACACATCACTAGTATTTTGTTGCACCACCTCTGGCTTTTATAACAGCTTGCAGTCTCTGAGGCATGGACTTAATGAGTGACAAACAGTACTCTTCATCAATCTGGCTCCAACTTTCTATGATTGCTGTTGCCAGATCAGCTTTGCAGGTTGGAGCCTTGTCATGGACCATTTTCTTCAACTTCCACCAAAGATTTTCAATTGGATTAAGATCCGGACTATTTGCAGGCCATGACATTGACCCTATGTGTCTTTTTGCAAGGAATGTTTTCACAGTTTTTGCTCTATGGCAAGATGCATTATCATCTTGAAAAATGATTTCATCATCACCAAACATCCTTTCAATTGATGGGATAAGAAAAGTGTCCAAAATATCAACGTAAACGTGATGATGTAATGACAGCCATCTCCCCAGTGCCTTTACCTGATATGCAGCCCCATATAATCAGTGACTGGAAATTTACATGTTCTCTTCAGGCAGTCATCTTTATAAATCTCATTGGAAAGGCACCAAACAAAAGTTCCAGCATCATCACCTTGCCCAATGCAGATTCGAGATTCATCACTGAATATGACTTTCATCCAGTCATACACAGTCCACGATTGCTTTTCCTTAGCCCATTGTAACCTTGTTTTTTTCTGTTTAGGTGTTAATGATGGCTTTTGTTTAGCTTTTCTGTCTGTAAATCCCATTACCTTTAGGCGGTTTCGTACAGTTCGGTCACAGATGTTGACTCCAGTTTCCTCCCATTCGTTCCTCATTTGTTTTGTTGTGCATTTTCGATTTTTGAGACATATTGCTTTAAGTTTTCTGTCTTGACGCTTTGATGTCTTCCTTGGTCTACCAGTATGTTTGCCTTTAACAACCTTCCCATGTTGTTTGTATTTGGTCCAGAGTTTAGACACAGCTGACTGTGAACAACCAACATGTTTTGCAACATTGCGTGATGATTTACCCTCTTTTAAGAGTTTGATAATCCTCTCCTTTGTTTCAATTGACATCTCTCATGTTGGAGTCATGATTCATGTCAGTCCACTTGGTGCAACAGCTCTCCAAGGTGTGATCACTCCTTTTTAGATGCAGACTAACGAGTAGATCTGATTTGATGCAGGTGTTAGTTTTGGGGATGAAAATTTACAGGGTGATTCCATAATTTATTCCTCAGAATTGAGTCCGTCCATATTTTTTTCCCTCTGCTTGGTCTAAAAAAGTAATCGTTACTGACTGCCACAATTATTTTTCCTGATTTCTTATAGTGTTTCTTAAAGCCAGAAAGTTGCCATTTGAAATTACTTTAGTTTTGTGTCATGTCTGTGAACTGCTTTTTTTTCTACAAAATTAAACAACTGAATGAACATCCTCCGAGGCCAGTGATTCCATAATTATTGCCAGGGGTTGTATATAGAAGACCACGTAATTTGAATATGATGTACATTCCAACCTGTCTCTGTTAACTGAACCACATTTTTTTTAGAAAAGACACCACATGGGAGCTACAGGTGTGGTCATTGCACTCAATGCAATTTTAGTTTTAAAACAAAAATATTACACTTTTAAAATCAAGGGAGTCATCTCATTCAATACCTCTAATATGATCTAAGTGTTAAAATGCCCCCGTGGACTGGCTTACGTTGGAAAAACTACAAGACCTTTAAAAACAAGAATTTCAGAACACAGATCTAAGTTTCGCAATCATGACACGAAAGTTCCTGTGGCAGCTCACTTTTCTGCTAAACAACATAACATCAGCTCACTCAGGTACATACACTCAACAAAAATATAAACGCAACACTTTTGGTTTTGCTCCCATTTTGTATGAGATGAACTCAAAGATCTAAAACTTTTTCCACATACACAATATCACCATTTCTCTCAAATATTGTTCACAAACCAGTCTAAATCTGTGATAGTGAGCACTTCTCCTTTGCTGAGATAATCCATCCCACCTCACAGGTGTGCCATATCAAGATGCTGATTAGACACCATGATTAGTGCACAGGTGTGCCTTAGACTGCCCACAATAAAAGGCCACTCTGAAAGGTGCAGTTTTATCACACAGCACAATGCCACAGATGTCGTTCGATTTGAGGGAGTGTGCAATTGGCATGCTGACAGCAGGAATGTCAACCAGAGCTGTTGCTCGTGTATTGAATGTTCATGTCTCTACCATAAGCCGTCTCCAAAGTCGTTTCAGAGAATTTGGCAGTACATCCAACCAGCCTCACAACCGCAGACCACATGTAACCACACCAGCCCAGGACCTCCACATCCAGCATGTTCACCTCCAAGATCGTCTGAGACCAGCCACTCGGACAGCTGCTGAAACAATCGGTTTGCATAACCAAAGAATTTCTGCACAAACTGTCAGAAACCGTCTCGGGGAAGCTCATCTGCATGCTCGTCGTCCTCATCGGGGTCTCGACCTGACTCCAGTTCATCGTCGTAACCGACTTGAGTGGGCAAATGCTCACATTCGCTGGTGTTTGGCACGTTGGAGAGGTGTTCTCTTCACGGATGATGCGAAGGAGATGTGTTGCACTGCATGAGGCAAATGGTGGTCACACCAGATACTGACTGGTATCCCCCCCCAATAAAACAAAACTGCACCTTTCAGAGTGGCCTTTTATTGTGGGCAGTCTAAGGCACACCTGTGCACTAATCATGGTGTCTAATCAGCATCTTGATATGGCACACCTGTGAGGTGGGATGGATTATCTCAGCAAAGGAGAAGTGCTCACTATCACAGATTTAGACTGGTTTGTGAACAATATTTGAGGGAAATGGTGATATTATGTATGTGGAAAAAGTTTTAGATCTTTGAGTTCATCTCATATAAAATGGGAGCAAAACCAAAAGTGTTGCGTTTATATTTATATATATAGGTATCGAACATGTTCAACTTAAGATTCGAGGCGGTGACGTCAATCAGTTGCTAAGAGAAACCTTTTGGATCTATACACTTTATACACTCTCCCCTAAAGGTTTAAATGAAGATTTTGATCTCAGACCTTTTTTATGATATTCTTTCCACTGTGACTGTGTTTCCACAGTTCTGCTGAGACTGTCCATGTCTATTTGTATTTATATTTCTACACGTGTGTTTTTATCATTGTACGTATGTTTGGCTGGGGTACCCATCATATTGCTCCAAGTAGGCTAAGATACACTCATACATGGTTAACCTTTATATAACATTACAATACTGTATGAGGGTTTATACCTGATGTTTGTATTTTCTATTTGTTTGAGATAAGATGACCATGACTTTTTTATTGTATTCTTTTATTTTCTTTTTATCCTTTAATGGGTTGTATGTCACGTGATTGTAATCAGTCTCAGTACATATACAGGTGTGTCTTTGCACCAACAACACATCAATAAAAAGATTTTTGCATGTGAGCTTTTAGGCTGTGCGGATCTTTGCTGTAATTTCAAAAAAGATCAAGTCCCTTTTATATTTGACAGCATTATATAGGATGGTATCTTTTGTCGACTGACAACGTTTGATCTGGATCTGATCCAGATTACAGATTTTGTGGCCATTTAAATTTATCATTGAAAACCCCATTTAATGTATATTTTATATTATATCTTAATTAAACATGCCCCAATCACGCTCATATTTGAAAGTGAGGTACAGACTGGAACTCACTATCACCTGACACAGTTTGATCTGGATCTGATCCAGATTACAGATTTGGTGGCCATTTAAATGCATCATTGAAAACCCTATTTAATGTATATTTTACATTATATCTTAATCAAATGTGCCCCAATCATGCTCATATTTGAAAGTGAGGTAAAGACTGGCATTCACTATCACCTGACATAGTTTGATCTGGATCTGATCCAGACTGTGGATTTTGTGGAAATTTGAATTTATCATTGGAAACCCCATTTAATGTATATTTTACATTATATTTTAATCAAACATGCCCAAATCACACTCATATTTAAAAAGTGAGGTGCAAACTGCCACTCACTATCACCTGACACAGTTTGATCTGGATCTGATCCAGACTGTGGATTTTGTGGAAATTTGAATTTATCATTGGAAACCCCATTTAATGTATATTTTACATTATATTTTAATCAAACATGCCCAAATCACAATCATATTTAAAAAGTGAGGTGCAAACTCCCACTCACTATCACCTGACACAGTTTAATCTGGATCTGATCCAGACTGTGGATTTTGTGGACATTTGAAATTAATATTGTAATATTGTATATTAAATTATAATAATAATTTAATACTCAACTGATTATACACAATTCTATAAAAACATTGGAGGATTGTCTTGCATCAGTGAGAAGCTGGATGTCTGGCAACTTCCTACTTCTAAATTCTGATAAGACTGAAATGATTATTGGTCCAGTAAGATATCGGCATCAATTTGATCAGCTAGCACTTGGCATGGGTTTGTGTGTCATTCATCACACGGACAGGGTGAGGAACCTTGGGGTGATTTTTGACCCTGTGTTGTCTTCACATTAGAGATGTTACAAGAGGTGCTTTCTTCCTTTTGTGATATATAGTGAGGATTTGTCCCATTTTGTCCATGGCTGATGCTGAGACCCTGATTCATACCTTTGTTTCCTCCAGATTGGATTATTGTAATGTTCTATTTTCAGGGTTGCTGCAGTCCAGTATCAGGCATCTCCAATAAGTTCAGAAAGCAGAAAGTTTGACCATATTACACCTGTTCTGGTATCCCTCCATTGACTACCTGTCTCTGTGAGATCAGACTTTAAGGTTCTGTTATTAGCCTATAAAGTTGTTCATGGACTGGCACCGACCTGCTTGGCTGATCTGATTAAACCCTATGTACCGTCCCGGGCTTTGCGCTCATTTGATGCAGGACTGCTTTGTGTCCCGAGGGTGAAGAAAAAGCCTGTCGGTCAAAGGGCCTTTTCTTATCGTGCCCCAGTATTGTTGAATGGTCTCCCCGTGTCGATAAGACAGTTGATACTGTGGAGACTTTCAAGTCAAGACTGAAGACATTTTTTTTTTCAATTAGTGCTTTGGTTAATATAGTGTGTTATTCTGCTTTTTATTATTCTTTTTAAATCTTATTCTTTAAATTTTTGCTTTTTAATTGTATTTTTTAATTTGTTGTTTTTAATTCATTGTAATTTAATTCATTTTAATTCATTAATTCATTGTTTTTGCAGTGTTTTGTGTGAAGCGCCTTGGGGTGATGGCGTCATGATTTGACGCTTTTATAAATTGAAACTGAATATTGAAAAGCCCATTTGATGTACAGTTTACATTATATCTCAATCAAAAATGCCTCAATCACTCTCACTTTTGACAATGAGGTTCAAACTGACACTCTCAATGAATAGACTGAGTTTGATCTGCATTTGATCCATATTGCAGATTTAGCAGATATTTGATTGTTTTTAACACTGAAAAGCCCTTTTGATCTATTATTTATTATATTTTAGCTTATGGAAACCAACTTCTAACAGGACTTTGACCTTGAAAAAAAATTTTAAAGGTAAAAATTTGTGGATTTTGAAGCTAGTGTTGGCGGAGGTTTACGCTCTACGAGCATGGTGCCCTAGTTATTTTTTAATACAGATTGAAGCAGATCCGGATTGGCTACAAAATTGTGGGATCTCTTCCCTGACCATAGTAGCAACTGTGTCCAAAATGTAATCAAAATCTGTCCTCTAATTTTTGAGTTATGGTAATCAGACAGACAAAGTTGATCACATAACATCTGGCTGCTGTTAGTTATTGTTTAACACTGGCACGTTTCACAATTTTTGTACATAAGTCAAATTAATGAACATATCTTCATTGCAAACAAGTTTGTTGGCCATTTTTCATTTCCATAGTCTGAAAATGTTGATGTGTTCAAAGTACAAGAGCATTGATTATACTACACCTATATTTATATTCAAGTTGAAAATTTAAGAAAAAATTAACTGTAACTAATATATTTTAAATCAACGAGTCAATTTAATGTTGATTGTATCCAATCATCTTGATAAAACAATGTTTAGGCACACGGACAATTTATGGCCTTTGGAAAATTATATACCGACATTCCATAAGTGGGCAGTTTTTCATTCAGACAGAAACAGACTGTAGAAATTAAAATGTACTTGTGTAAATTGTTCAGTTTGAGTTAAATGATGCTGAAAGTAGAACAGCGAATTCTGACTGTCAGTCTTTTACGGTAAAGCTTTTTCTCTAAAACATTTAGGGGTTGTGAAAATAAACAGCAAATTGGAAATAATCAAGTCCCCTGGACGGCCGAGCCAACAAAAACCTAAACACAGGAGACATTCGTGAGGCTGTTTTTTTTTTTTACTTACAAACTAGCAGCACCGCTCTCAGCCCAAAAAAACATAACGTGATGTTTTGTAATGCTTTGCTTAGAACATCTTTGAGTACATTTAGAGGCTTCTTAACTCATGTTGGACATGTCTTATAGTTTGTGCTTTGGATGACAGATTAAACTTAAAAAAAAAAAAGATTAAAAAATAAAATTAATCAGGGATCTAGAATCCCATCTTCTCAGCAACTATACAGTTGCTGAGAAATAGAAGACAAATAGAAACTGTAAAAATAGCAAAAATGGTGCATCAAACGTTACATGGATCAAAAGTTAACATTACTCCAATTTTGGTAAATTTTGATACAAATGATTCCACTAATAGAGTTTTGAATAGTTTTGCACCATCTGTTATGGTTAGTTATCACATTACAGAGTAACATATGTCATAGAATCCAATGGACGTTGACCTTCTTTGATCATGACTTTGGAGACCAAACATTCAGAACAGTCAAAACTATTCCATCTATTAATCCTATTAGGTTTTAGACATTTTTGTGTTCTCTACTTAGATTATTTTGTGAACCGCTGATTTGTACCACTGCATTACTTATTGAATGTTTCATAAGGTTATTATGACAATTGTTTTCACATTTTCCATGTGTCAACCTTTTGAGTTGGGTAATTCATTGTGAAAGTGTCTAAATGCTGAAAGATACTCAGCAAGGGAACCAGGCGAGCCACAAAAACAACGCGTCCCGTACATTTGTACAAGCAGCTGACAAGCTGTCAATACTGATGCCTGAGAAATAAAACCTATGATGTTTGCACTGCTGGCTCCAGGTCATTATTCATAGAACCTTACGGCTTCAGAACAGCCTTCAGCTGTTTAGGTTTCGTGAGCCGTGCGCTCAGCAGACGTCACACAGAAACAGACGTGTCCGAAAAGTTTCAGTGGCCGAGATGAGTTACACCTGTGCAGCTGCTGGTGTTCAGACTTAAAGCCACACTCTGCGTGGTGCAGGAAAGCTGGTCTGATGTGAAAATGCCGTCTTTGATTAGGACTGAAACCACTGTGACTCCAGCCAGAAGTTCCTAGAAGTCCACCAGCTTCCACCAAAAACAAACACAGCACACTTACAGGTGTGAGGGCGTGTCAGCTTCCTACACGTTTCATCAGACTTACTTATTGATTATTACCCCCACCAAGGAGGTCATGTTCAGAATCAGAATCGCCTTTATTGTCATTGTAAATTGCATTACAATGAGATTTGAGTGCAACTCCAAAAAGGTGCTTTCCATGGTGCGAGTAATATTTAGCCACTATAAAAGATAGTGAAATTTAATGGTAAATTATTCAGAGTATATGTACAACTATTATAAACATAAGGTAAAATAAAATTAAATAAAATGTGGACCAAGTAAACTGTAAAAAGACAATTATATACAACTGTGGAATCATGTTGCTGTCTGTTAGACAATCAGAAGGACAGCTCAAAAGGACATGAACAACTTACAATGAAATTTGGTGGAAAGGAAGACTTTGGGTCAAAAGGGAATGAGTCCTTATCGCCAGAATCCATAGTATAATGAGAGCAGTGGTGGGCACAGCTAACCAAAAAGTTAGCTTCAATAACAGTTAATCTGCTAACTGAAAAGTTAACTTTTATAAAGCTAAACCGATAAACCCCTACAAAATTTAGCAGAAGTTGCAGATAAAATCTAAACCGATGACTTTCAGTATTGACTTCAGTATACTAGCAGCTACTGACACAACCACGAGAAAGCACTTCTGTGTCAGATCAGTCTTCTCTCAGCAAAAGAGTCCTGGTGACCAGAGCAAAAGGAGGCGAAAAGCAAAAGGAAGAAAGCAGGGAACATAAAAACAACTTATCATCACACCATAAAGACTCACCGGCATATCAGCCAAGTCATGGACTGGCATACAGCTTTGACTTATGGTTAAAATTTTAAACAAACTAATTCCCGACAAGTTATTTAAATTAATGTCACGTCGTTATCGGACCTAAATTTATTGGAAGCTAACTGGTCCGCTGATGGTTTTCAAATTTATCTGAAAAGCTAATCCTCTAATGAAAATATTAACTTTGATAATTAGCGGATTATTGGAACTGTGCCCACCACTACATGAAAGTCTACAACTCTCCCTGGATGGGAGGCCAGTCTATCATAGGTTACATCACCAGCTGAGGCTAGTGTGCATTTACATTTGGGTAGACTGGGACTGGCTGAAACTGGTTGATGAGGGATTAGAAAGCATTATAGTAAAGGTGGAGGTTAAGAAGAGTAATGGTGGTAGCTCTGGCTGTGGACTATATAATCATTAGTTGTTGGCAAAAAAACAAAAAATAGACATACTTGGCAGGTAGCAGTGAAGCACATAATGTCCTCAGATCAAAAAACATGAGAGAAGAAGAGGGAGCTGGAACTAGGGCAGTGGTATCAAGACCAGAGCATCTTTGGTTCAACTCCTGCCAAACAGGAAACTTACCAAGGTGCCTTGGGGAAGGTCCTTAATTAGTTAGTTGTTCCCGCTGTGCAGTTGGTTTATGTGAAAAAAGGAGAAGATGAAGAAGTCCTCATTCTCCTGTAAAAGCTCTGAGGCACATCGGTACTGGTGCTTGACCGCGGCAGCAAAACAGATGAAAAGTATTAACAGAGATGTAAAGGAAGCACAGTTAGATAAGAGTTCTCTGAGTACTCCTGTAGTTTACTACTAGTTTTTAACTTTTCAAAATAACTTCCCATAACGTGTAGACCCCCTCCCAACTCCCCCACTCCAAAAAAACTCCAAGGTACAAATCCATGCAGATAACTTCATAGAAATAATGAATGTTTATGAGTTCAATGGTACGAATATTTCATGAGGTTAAAGCTGGAATATACCATTCAACTCGGCTTCGCCTTGTTAAATGGTACATCCCGTCTTTCATCAAATTAAATATTTGTTCCATTGAAAGAATGGAAACATTTTCATTATTTGTTTTATGTAACTGTGAAAATCGATCCTTGTCATTTGGTATTTTAGTCATTTATAAACAACAGGAAAGGGACTTACGTTTTGGCCTTCGTCGCTGGTGCTCAACAGTCCAACACAAACTTTAAATAGGAGCCCAAAATTGTTTTCAGTAGTGCGTGATGCCGTGCACTGACTTCGTGTACAGTCTGCTTTCCTCACTCCAGTGAAAAATGGAGTCAGAAATTAGTCCAGCTTTTCATCATAATAGTTCTTCATGCCTCCAAACGGTTAACAATGTGGTGGATTTTTTTGTGTGTTAGCAGGGCTTAATTTGAGGGGGAGCAAGCCGGAGCGTGCTCCAGAACCTCGGACGTGCGCTCCGGAACCTCTGACGTTGGCTCCACCAGCTATTTATCCCTTTATCTACGGCGATGGCGCCCACTCCATATTTTCCATATGCGTATTTTTTTTTACCGTAACTCCGCCATAGTTTGTCCAATCTGAATGATTCAAAGGGCATTGTAAAGCTAACACCAAGGGCTTTCCAATGAAATATGGTGTATTATGGTAAACATAGCCTGTAATGTCATAACACAGAGGAAAAACACGGAAGTTTCACACTAGGGCGCCGCTGATTCTCATTACCGTATGTTCTCATGTAAGCCCTCAGTCTGAAAAATTTCAACACTGACAGCAAGCCAAGAACCCGTGCTCTCCAACAGTATGCTATATGTTGCATATATTACGGTAAAGTGCGTTCGGTGACTTTTGAAACAAGGGAAAAGTATGAAAAAGAGCGCAAAAGTGGCAGAAAAGTACAGAGTCAGACAGCAAACATAAATGTAGTAATTTTTGAGGAAAAGGCAGGGTTTTAGTGTCATTTGTGAAGGTGTGTGTGCGTGTTTGTGTGGGTGTGCAGTTTATTTTAAGTGTGACGCACAGCATTGTTCGCAAGCCCCGCCCTTCTTTTTTTTTCCTGCACCGGAGCCACCCATCCTCTGTGCTCCGGGACCTCTCACTTTACAAATTAAGCACTGTGTGTTAGAAGAATTAGAAGCATCATTTAGCTCCTTCAAATCGTCCACCAGCAAAACAAACTCTGCTACGTTTAGCTAAACACCGCCCCTGATAGTGTGAGCGTGCGTGGTGGTTAGGGCGTGCAATAGCACATTTCATATAGCACCAAAATTATACGCTAAAAAGAATTATATAACAACTGAGTGGATCCTTGTCATTTGATTGGTGCTTTGTATGTCACATGACTTGTATTATTCGTCCCATTTGTGTTGTGTTGCATTTAGAGTGCAGTTTGCTTCCATTTAGAGTGCAAATTTGATCCCATATGTTTGGTACTATTGCACTCTGCACATGCGCACACACACGCATGCACACGCACACACATGCGAACTCATGCACGTGCGCACACATGCATAGGCACACACAAATACACACACACAAAACAAATCCACTACGCTGTCTGGAGGCTGTTAGCAGGAAGTTAGAATGAAAAGCTGTGATTTTAATTTTTTTTTTTTTTTTTTTTTTTGCTGCACTGAGGATGTACAAAGTCTTTTTTTTTTTGGTAGTACATGCACGCACAAGTGCTGACCCGGTTGTGTTGTGCACACACGGGGGACAATGACTCCACTGAGATGACGATTTGATTGAACTGACACTGCTAATTCTTGTAACACACACATACACACACAAAATCCACACCACTGTAAGCCGTGTGGATGTATGAAGAGCTGTTCAGATGAAAAGCTGAAAAGCTGACGTGATTTTTGGTTGGACTGAGGAACTAAATAAAGTCTTTTTTTTTATAGAAATCCGAAGTCAGTGCACAGCATCACCGGACTACACATCACAATTTGGACATTAGCAGCAGTGGAACACCAAAATGTAAGTCCCTTTTCTCTTGTTTATAAGTTAATAAAATATCAAATGACAAGGATCTATTTTAGCCGGTATATGAATGTTTTTACATTCTTTCAATGGAACAAATATTTAATTCAGTGAAAGCTGGAACAAACCATTCAACAAGGAAGCTTTGTTGAATGGTTTGTACCAGCTTTCACCTCATGAAATATTCATACCATTAAACTCATAAACATTCATTATTTGTATACTATTGCACAGTCAATGAAATGCAATGGCAAATGGTCCGAATAATCCATGTCACATGACATACAACCCACCAATCAAACGACAAGGATCCACTCAGCCGTTATAAAACATTTAAAAATTTGCATCATACAGCAGATCTGTGTTAGTGATGTATTGCTGTGAATTTAAATGATATTTTACTGCAACAGTACCAGTTTAATGGCCCTACAAGCTTCTCACCAGGCCCTGGAGCAACAGCAAGGTCATTAAGCCAGACGTCTTCGTGTTCTCACTGTTCCCCTTCCAACCAAGAACCAAGTCTAGATTCCTTCAGTGTATGTGGTTCTGGATCCCATTTTATCTCCACAACCTGAGTGGATCTGGCTCCAGTACCCACTGAGGCTGTTTTGTCACGGCTGGTACCAACAGGAAGTGACATTGCGCCCCCCCTTCCCCACCAGTATGTTTGGTATTTGTGCAGCATAAACTGCTCTGATTGATCCACAATACTGATAATTAGGTTCTCGATGCATCTCAGGTCATTTTGTTATCTGTCATCAATCAGTCTCAGTGGGAGGCCGCAACCTGGACACTGGCCTTTGGGTAGCTGCAGTTTGAGAACATTAAGCTCTGCTGACACGTCTATGAAGTATGACATGCAGACGGCCTATATTTTTGGAACACGAGCCTCACTTCTGTTTCACCTTTCTCCTCTTGACGGCTCAGACGTTTCGGCCCACAGTGTTGTCTCACCCTGTCTCCTTGCTACCTTTGCTCTGGGCGCATCTAATTGAAAGTGATCTGGAGGCTGAGAGAGTTCCGTTTCTTCTCTAATCCCTCCACTGGGGGAGGCTCACATGGTCTCAATTACCCCCCTACCCCCGAACACTGGGTCCCCTCTCTCTGCAGCCCTCTCACTGGCCGGCTCCTCTGCCAATGCAGCGGCGCGGGCCCTTTTTCAGCAGTTTATGTTATTAAGCACACACTGCAGAGTTCCTGTCCTTCACAGGGGCCTGGAGATGTTATCATCTCCGCCGCTGTATACAGTTACCTCCAAAATATTCCATAAATTAGATTGAGATTGGCAATTCAGAATATAGAGGTGGTGGTCAGAGACTGCTCAGGAACGGGATAGCGTGGGGGCGGCGGTGTAAGTAATAGTTCAGGAGGATCTCCTGGTGTTTACACTGGATGGAGAAACACTGGGATGTATGTCACTGGCAGAGTGAAGGTGAACGGAGGAGGAGCACTGGCTGCTTAAAGGCTTTAGGATAAGACGGAGACGAGTCCCAAATCCAGTTCCTATTTAGTCAGTGATTCTTTGAGAGGTGGAGTTCGATATCTTGACTGGAAGGCGTTCTGGCCGGGGGTGGATCGGACTTGTCGGAGGGGAGTATGTGCGATGATACTCAGGCGTCTCCCTCCTGTAATTAAACAAGGCTGTATTTGGACAAGTGAATTTTCAAGCCGTGACAGCTCTGTCAATATCCAGAGAACGAAGAAAGGTCCTGAGCCAAGACATCCATGGCCAATTAGATTATGAGGAACCTGTGAGGTCTTCAAACAATGGGCTCTCAGAGGATCTGCAATAACACAAACATGGCCCCTGACACACGGCTCCAGCACTTCAAAAGAAACCATTACTGAGCTTAGACAAAGCAGTTAAAGGCACAAATATTACCAATCGCAAATTAATAAAATCATCATGTCACTGCTGGAGAAAGGTCAAAGATCACGGCAACTTGAGAGATCATCACATAGACAAGCACGCAGTGAAATCAGAATCCTCAAATCAAAACCTTCAATGCAACATGGATCAGCGTTTGATTAGACAGACCGGGGTTTGATTCCTGCTGTTCTTCAGGCTACAATATCAATTTTCAATTTATTTTCATTTATATAGCGCCAAATCACAACAGACCTTACTAACCCCCAGAGCAACAGTGGTAAGGAAAAACTCCCTATGAGGAAGAAACCTCAAGCAGACCAGGCTCAAAGGGGTGACCCTCTGCTTGGGCCATGCTACAGACACAAATTACAGAACAATTCACAGAAACAATTCACGAAACGAATATACAGGAAATGCTGTTGGTGCACAGGACAGGAGGGTTTCCAGCACAAATACAACTCCCATCTCTGGATGGAGCTGCACCTTAAACAGAGAGAAAAAAACAGAACCAGGCATCAGAAAGACACAGAATCTGACTGTTTTATTGACGCAGGGAGATCATTCCACAGAACAGGGGCACGATAAGAGAATGTTCTGTGACCTGCAGACTTCTTATTCACCCTAGGGACGCAAAGTAGTCCTGCACCCTGAGAACGCAAAGCCCGGGCCGGTACGTAAGGTTTAATTAGGTCAGCTAGGTAGGGAGGTGCCAGTCTGTAAACAACTTTATAGACTAGTAGCAGAACCTTAAAATCTGATCTCACTGAGACAGGAAGCCAGTGAAGGGATGCCAAAATGGGTGTAATGTGGTCGAACCTTCTTGTCCAGGCTACCTGGACAAGACACTTCATCTGCATTGTCCTAGTCCATGAGTGGGGCAGATATGTGTACAATATCACTATGAGCCTAATTGTGCATAGACATTTGATGAACAGTATAATAATAACAATAAAAAAAATAGATATCATTCCTTCATTTTATACACCCATTTACTCCAAACAAGGGTCATGGAGGGGATGGAGCCTATCCCAGCAGACATAAGACAAGAGGTGGGGTATACCTGGTCTGGATGCCCATGTATCACAGGGCATGACATCTAAACTTTTTATTATATATCAAACAACATCTGTGTAAAATCTGCTGCTTTTGCCTTAAAATTTACAATTGTTCCACATATGTGCCCTGCTACGTAAATGGGTACCAGATTTGTCCGCAGAAGCAACCTGCCATTGCCTGCCATCCCATCCAGCGGGAGTCCACTTTGAGCCACTGTACACCCAAAATTATTAATTGATTAATCAATCAGCAGGAAAGGACTTCCCAACCATTTTGATAAAGATGGTTTTCAGTTGTGTGCACCACAAACACGCAGGCTTTTCCCCTGTACTGGTCACATCACTGCTTGGCTTCTACAGCAAAAAAGCTTATTGAAAGCAGTAAATTGCATTTAATAAATGCTAGATCTTATAACCCACAAAATAAAAAGAGCACATGAAGATGAAGAAGAATGAAGTAAATTTTTAAACCCACTGGCTGTACAGTTAGCCCCTTACTTTAACCTCCTGCCCAATTGGGGGTGTTGGTCTCTACACACATCCTTGACTCGTTGTCATAAGTTGATTTTTGAGGAAGAGCTTGGCCTTCTGCTTACAGCAGCAACAAGCACCTCATTGAAAATCCACTTATATTTGAGTGGAGAACGGAGTGCACACATTTACCTCCGTAGGATCCCCCTCTGTGCTACCAGACACTTCTAAGGACATTTTTGTGGCATCATGAAGCAGTTTATTGTGTATTTAGCTTGTTTCGTACAATTATGCAACCATTTTGTCCAGGATGATGTTTGCATTGTAAGTCACTACTGTACTGATGAGAAATAATTTTTGTCCTGTTTCAAAAGATAAATTCAAAAACCTTTAAAAATAGAGCCCAGTTTGAAAATTTCCAGAGTTCCCCTTTAAAGAAAGCAGGTACAAGTGTTAAAAGAAGGAAAGAAAAACCCGTCGGTGGGTCAGGGTCACGAGTTCAGCCGTAACCTCGGGGGCTCAACTGAACTACATTCTGTTCCTGGTTTGACTCCGTTCATGGCTAATGTGCTACACTGTCCTTTTAATTAGCACTGACCTCCTGGAGAGCCGGCGGTATTTTAAAGCTACTCTTGTTTATAGAGGAGAGGCCGACGGTTTGAGGCGAGCAGGAATCAAGTGAATGAACTCAAACATGTTAATTATCAGTCAGTTCTGTATCTGCTGCGGAAAACTTTCAGAAGGAACATGAAGCTGTTCTCGGCTTATTTTCTATTTGAATAGTATCAAGTGATTGAGCTGTAATGGGAACATATTTATTATTTTTACACTTGAGGTGAGTCTCCACGCTCTTACAGTCAGTCACTGGTCCATAGATACATGAACGACTTCTTCAGACATCATCTTTTTTCTTTCTCAACTGTGCAGTAATTGTTGATGTGGATGAGTTAATTAGGTGTTAAAATCAGGCCCATTGCTCTTTTTTAAGTCCTTACCTTTTGTTGAGGAGCGATGCATGTCTGAAGTATTTGTGTTCCTTATTGTGTTTCTAATCAACTGGATTTTAAATTAGATACACTTATCCTTCTGCTATTTTGGACCAATTCCCATTGTCCTTGGGTTAGGTTTGGTACTGTTTTCAAAAAACTGGTGGGGGGTGCCACTGATCCCAATTCAAGTCATTTAATATTGATTATCTGTCCATACTGAGTTCCAATCCTATTCTTTTATTTACCAAATGGACTGCATTTATATAGCGCTTTTCCATCTGCATCAGATGCTCAAAGCGCTTTACAATTTACAATTACAATTACAATTATGCCTCACGTTCACCCCGATGTCAGGGTGCTGCCATACAAGGTGCTCACTACACACCGGGAGCAATAAGGGATTAAAGGCCTTGCCCAAGGGCCCTTAGTGATTTTCCAGTCAGGCGGGGATTTGAACCCATGATCTTCTGGACTCAAGCCCAACACCTTAACCACAAGACCATCACCTCCCCTCACCAAGCTATTACATTCACACAGAATAGAATTCAAGCACATTGATGTTGATCAAATGAATGCGCTTGTACTTACTTGATATCACAAAATTATTTTGTTATGGTGTCATGAAATTTGGGGTGACAAATTTTGGGGGAATTGGGGTTAGGGTTACAAATAGTGAGTGAAACCTGCACATTTCAGGACAATATTACAAAGATTGAGATTGGGCTGACCTGGCAGAAGTATTAAAGTTTGCCCAAAACTGTCCAAACAGATGGAAAGTAGCGTTTAGCTAAATCTTAGCACTGGTACCACAGTCTCTTATACAAATGGTAGAGTGTTTTTGAAAACATGGCTGTGATTGGTCCATCTCATACATCGGCCGCTATTGGCTATCACGCCACGCTCTGTGACTGGCTGTGGCGTAACCGCTGAAAATGTGAAAAACAAACCAAAAGACATGAAAAGTGAGACAAACTAGTTGCAAAATGTCGCAAATGTTGGGGGTGGGAGTTTATCTCACCCCTGTCAAACCAAAATGGAAACTATGTGTCTGGAATTCGCACGGCAACCAAAAACATTTGGAGGTTTGAAACGTAAACAAAGGCTGCAGCCAATCAGAGAGTGGCGTGTCTCAGCCAATCAGCAAAATGTCAGAATCCTGACTAAAAGTCACGTGGCCAAATAACCCGATACTGACTCCTTTGCATTGGCTGGAGGAGTGGAACCAACTTAGCTAAATCTGGCATATTTACACTATGGCATGAAAATGTACAAAGTGTTCATTAATGTGCATTGTCCTCATCAAATAAACAAGAAAGAAAGAAAGAAGAGAAACTGTCATACTAGACTATGCAATGTAATGTAATTTCATATAATGAATATAAAATTACAAGCTATTATTAGCGCAATAGCTTGCAGTTAGTTTTAGGAGAAGATTATATTATATTGTACAAATGCTCTCCAGTTGCGTAATTGATAAATTATTATTGGTATTAGCAATGCTACATGCTAGCTGGCACGGATCAGTCAGTTTTACATGCTAGCTTATCATGGTGGCAGTCACATGAGCTAACCATGACCTGTAATCTAAAATTATGCCTAAAGTATCAGAAAAAAATTGGTTACACACAATATTCCTGGTTTGGAAATATTTGTAAGAAACACAGAGCAATAAAGATACATTCACTCTGCCTATTAATATTTGATAATGGTTACTGTAATGGCTCTCCATGTTAGCTTAAGTAATTAGCATGTATCAGGCTCTGAAATTAGCCTATTTGGGTTATTAGTGAGAAAATGTATTCATCTAATATTGCTTGGAAGGATTTCAGTACATTAAATACAGAAATCACTAACAAAATTTGTCCTAAGAAGAAGAAACAAGAATTATTAACAGCATCATGTTAAATTTCTTGGACATCTCTAAGAAACTCTTTCTAATCCAAGTCTGACAAGCCTGTTCAGGGCATATTTAGCTTTAAGGCTGTGTGCAATGTAGTCAATATTTCATGTAGTTTTTAATCCAAAAATATAATGCCACATACTGTGTGTTTGTCATTGTGCAACGACATCCATGTGTTAAATAAACCCACTCACAGGTTTCTCCAGATCAACCTTTAAATTATAAATTTGCTCAACATTAAATGACTTTTTCATCTTTGCAGACCAAACTTGCGACTTTGTTCTCCTCTTTTGTATCACTTTGATGAGAGGCAACCTGTTGTAACACGTTCTCACTCTGGATGAGTCATACTCTTACTTTCAGTCAGTGGCCTTTTCTGTCACGATGTGACGGGTTAGAGACCCCGTTGTGTCATTTAGTGGTGGGTGGATTGCTGCTTCACTTCCACGCCATCATGGAACGTTCGTGTACAGTGCATCAGGAAAGTATTCACAACGCTTCACTTTTTCCACATATGATGTTATGGCCTTATTTCAAATTGGATGACTTTTTCCCCCTCAAAATTCTGCATGCAGTACTCCATAATGACAATATGAAAAAGTCTGTGGTTTTTTTTTTTTTTTTTTTTTGCAAATCTATTAAAAACAAAACAAAACAAAACAAAACTGAAGAAATCACACGTACATAAGTATTCATAGTCCTTTGCCTTGAAGCTCAAAATTTAGCTCAGGTGCCCCACTGAATATCCTTGAGATGTTTCTACAGCTTAATTGGAGTCCACCTGGGCTAAATTCAGTTGATTGGACCTGATTTGGAAAGACACACACCTGTCTACATATAAGGTCCCACAGTTGACAGTCAGAGCACAAACCAAGCATGAAGTCAAAGGAATTGTCTGTAGACCTCTGAGACAGGATTGTGTCGAGGCACAAAGCTGGGAAAGGATACAGAAACTTTTCTGCTGCTTTGAAGGTCCCATTGAGCACAGTGGTCTCCATCATCCGTAAAAGGAAAAAGTTCAGATCCGCCAGGACTCTTCCTAGAGCTGACCGCCCGTCTAAACTGAGCGATCAGGGGAGAAAGACCTTAGTCACGTAGGTGACCAAGAACCTGATGGTCACTCTGTCAGAGCTCCAACATTCCTCTATGGAGAGAGGAGAACCTTCCAGAAGGACAACCATCTCTGCAGCAATCCACCAATCAGGCCTGTATGGTAGAGTGGCCAGATGGAAGCCACTCTTTAGTAAAAGGCAAATGGCAGGACACCTGGAGTTTGACAAAATGCACCTGAAGGACTCTCAGATCATGAGAAACAAAATTCTTTGGTCTGATGAGACAAAGATTGAACCCTAAGCACACAGCCAAGATATCAAAGGAGTGGCTTCAGGACAACTCTGTGAATGTCCTTGAGTTACCCAGCCAGAGCCCAGACCTGAATCTGATTTAACATATCTGGAGAGATCTGAAAATGGCTGTGCACTGACACTCCCAATTCAACCTGATGGAGCTTGAGAGGTGCTGCAAAGAGGAATGGACCAAACTGCTCAAAGATAGGAGCACCAAGCTTGTGTAATTGCTGCCAAAGGTGCATCAACAAAGTATTGAGCAAAGGGTGTCAATACATAAGTACATGTGACATCTTAGTTTTTATTTTTCATTTTGGTTCTTGCACCCCCAATCCCCTCCCCCACAGCCCCCCCGTCCTTTTCCAATTATCCCCTACCCATCCCTGTGCATGTTTTCTTTTGTACTACATTGTATTTACCATACAACAAAACATATTCCTGTTTTATTGGGACTTTATTTGTAATTACTAAATATTCACAAAACAAGCATGAAAACGTGACATTACTATTTGATCATTTGGCATGTAAAATGTTGTATCAATGAGTCTTTAAATATGCAAAATATAAATTTTTTTAGGACATTGTTTATAGCTGCAAATTGTAGGCAATACCGCAGAGGAAGTCCAAGCAATCTCTGTCTTCGTAGTCGGCCACAATGGTTTGATTCTGTGTGTGATGCCCCGGTACACTTGGCGTTGTGGTGGGTCAGGCTCTCCAGCTTCCATCTGCTGGACAATGACTCTGTTCATTGCTTTTTGTTTCTTTAGTATATCTTTGTTGATGCACCTTTGGCACCCAGATGTTTGACGGGTGACAGCCGACACTAGCAGCCATGCGGCAGTGCCAGCCTGCTACAGTGTTGTTTGTGCATGGCAGTCCTTCCTGTATTCTGGCTGATACATTCCAGATAGTGAAGTTGAAAACTGGACCCCTGTGGATTCCCCTACCTGTGCAACCAATGAAGGTGTCCTTAAAGTAGTCAACCTCAGGCTGGAGCTCCTCAGGCAGTCCCTCCTGAACCAGCTCAAACAAAGTGACCCCTTCTTTTGGTGGCATAAATGCCAGAGCAGGCAACATCCAGGTTGCAAGGGAGAACTCGGCATCAGCAGCAAAACTCTCCTGAAGCCCTTCTGCTTGCATCCGTTGGTACACACACTGGACCAAGTGATAAAGGCACCCTTGCAGCCCTGCTTCCCCGGGGTTGGCTGGAAGGGAAAAGGGCAGCGGGATAAATGGCCAAGGGGGAAAAGACGGGGGAGAGAGACCAGGGAGTTAACGGGCCTGGGGGGGAAAGATAGCGGGGGGGGGGGGGGGGTGACCAGGAGGGGGACATGATCAGGGGGGAAATGACCTGATACCATTTTTAATAAATTTGCAAAAATTAAAAAAAAAAATCATGTTGTCATTATGGGGTTTTGTGAGTAGAATTTTGAAGGGGAAATGTATTTCATCCATTTTGGAATAAGACTGTAACATAACAAAATGTGGAGAAAGTGGAGTGCTGTGAATACTTTCTGGATGCCCTGTGTATTTTGGTTATGGTTAAGTTTATGGTTATGGATATGGGTAGGGGTAGCACTTCCCCTCACGTCACACAGCAACACAACAGAGGTACCCAACGCGTCAGAGATCGACTTTGGGTCAAAATGAGCTGTTTGTGTCAAAATGTGATGACTTGGGTGTGAGTCTGCACTGGTTGTTGACTTTCCTGACGTGTATAAAAACGCACAATGTTGGAGACGTGTTGCTCTGGAGTCAAAAAGGAGGCCCCGATGACAGGGCACCAACTGGCGATGTGGAGCTGCAGAGGCTGCCTGTGCTTGTCCATCCGCCACTCTGGAACATGTGGTTTGAGTTACCAGATGTTTTACTGCTCAACAATGTTTCTGCCTTGGAGCTCGGCACACTGCATAAAGACTACTTTGTCCCCTGATGCCCACACGGGAAGAGTCTGCCTCATACACGGGGTGATGATGACATCAGCAAGGCTATTATTGAGCCCACATCGATAAAGGCACCATTATAAATCCCACTAAACTGTCACACTTTAATAGTGCACTGCCCTTCTGTACCCCAAAATGTCAAACCTAATACACTGAGTGCTGTCTGTTTCCACAGCACTGATATTAAAATTGTTGCTAAAAAGCAGCAAATGCCAAACTGACCAGGTTTATCAAAGAAGCAGCGCCACAATTCCAAGTTCATTCTGTTTAAATAATAAAAATCAGATACACGACACAGCGCATTTTAAATGAAAACAATGAAATAAAGTCAGATTGCACGTGTACTCATAAAAATCCAATAAAGCTTCAACCGGGTTCTGAAAATGACCAAATGACAACAATGGGATCTCCTCATCCTGTAAATCTGTTTGGAAAATTGTACAAAGTCGGAGCGACAAGTGACCACGTGATAATGCTGCTAACACAACATCACACCTTCAGCGCGTTTGAGTCACAGCGGCCGTTCCCAAGAAGAAAACGTGGCCGTGATATCACGCTGGTGTTTGAAGGAGGTGATTAGCACACCCAGGGGTGCAAAGCCAAACACTCTGGGCGAGCTGGAGGATGTCTGGCGTGAAGTCACTGTGGCTGTCACTTGGCTCACATGAATCATGTTCCTCAAAATCCTGAGTGGTGCTAAACACTGGTCATATGTATTGACAGAGCTGGAGCACGGGCCTCGTAACCGGGTCGACTCTGTGCTTCAACTCCAAGGAGCAGACGCATGGCGAGCTGACAAAACACTGACTTAAACAGCCTATATTATACACCTTCTCAGCAAGCTAATATAGGGCAGCTGCAATCTTAAAAACACATATTAAAGGTTTTTTATATATACAGGGTGGGCCAATAAAATGTTACCACTTTTTGATCGTACACAAGTTTTTGAATTGAGAACTTATTCGAAATTTTATTTATAGACTTGTAACAGAAGCATCAAATTAACATTTGATACCAAAGGTTTCCCACTTTGTCTCTTGTTTTCCGCACAGTTCAATCATTGATGACATGTTCAATCCACGCTCCTCTTCTTTGGATTACAGCTGCAACACGCACATTGAAGTTTGTGATGACATTGCCACACATCTCAAGAGGGATTCTCCGAATTTCCTGACGGATGTTGGTCTTTAGGACCTCAGTGGTCTGTGGGTTGTTGTAGTACACTCTCTAATTACGTACGAATTAAAAAAGTGGTAACATTTTATTGGCCCACCCTGTGTGTGTGTGTGCGTGGGTGTGTGTGTGTGTGTGTGTGTATATATATATATATATAAAATGGCAGGCTAAGCAAGAAGTTTTGAGAGTTGAAAGGTGAGAATATGGAATGAAATGTGATAATACTGAACAGAACTTCACATTACTCAGTCAAACCAGAGAACACTGCACAAGAATTTCATATTGAAATGAACCAGAGAATATTCAATGGAAATTTCACAATTTTGAATAAAACCAGAGAATACTGAATACAAATGTCCCAATACTGAATTGAACCAGATAATATTCAATTTAAAGTTCACAATATTGAATTGAACCAGAGAATTTTGAACAGAAATTTCAGAATAGTGAATTGAACAAGAGAAGATTCAATGGAAATTTCAGAATATTGAAATGAACCAGATAATATTGAACAGAACTTTCGCAATATTAATCGAACCAGAGAATATAGAATAGAAATTTCACAATATTGAAATGAATCAGAGAATATTCAGTTTAAAGTTCACAATATTGACTTGAACCACAGAATTCTGAACAGAAATTTTAGAATATTGAATTGACCTAGTTAAGATGAAATGGAAATTTCAGAATATTGAAATGAACCAGTGCTCCTCCACGTCGAAAGGAGTCAGTTGAGGTGGCTCGGGCATCTTTTCCAGATGCCCCCTGGACGCCTCGCTGGAGAGGTGTTCCGGGCACGTCCCACTGGGAGGAGGCCTTGGGGAAGACCCAGGACACGCTGGAGGGACTACATCTCTCGGCTGGCTTGGGAATGCCTTGGAGTTCCCCCGGAGGAGCTGGGGGAGGTGTGTGTGGATCAGGAGGTCTGGGAGGCTTTGCTTGAGCTGCTGCCCTCGCGACCTGACTCCAAATAAAGCGGAAGAAAATGGATGGATGGGTGGATGGATGAAATGAACCAGAGAATATTCAATGGAAATTTCACAATATTGAAATGAACCAGAGAATTTTGAATGGAAATATTTCACTTTATTGAATTGAACCAGAGAATATTAAACAGAAATTTCATAATATTGAAACCAATCAGAGAATATTCAATGGAAATTTCACGATATTGAAATGAACCAGAGAATTTTGAACGTAATTTTCACAATATTGAAAGGAACGAGAGAATATCCCACAGAAATTTCACACTGTTGAATAGGAAATTTCACAATATTGGGTGGAACCTGAGAACACAGTATAATTTGTTATTGATCAGTGTGGACTGCATCATCCTGCTAGTTTGTTTTATATGTAGTCTTGAAATACTATTCAGGACTTACACTCAACAAAAATATAAATGCAACACTTTTGGTTTTGCTCCCATTTTGTATGAGATGAACTCAAAGATCTAAAACTTTTTCCACATACACAATATCACCATTTCCCTCAAATATTGTTCACAAACCAGTCTAAATCTGTGATAGTGAGCACTTCTCCTTTGCTGAGATGATCCATCCCACCTCACAGGTGTGCCATATCAAGATGCTGATTAGACACCATGATTAGTGCACAGGTGTGCCTTAGACTGCCCACAATAAAAGGCCACTCTGAAAGGTGCAGTTTTATCACACAGCACAATGCCACAGATGTCGCAAGATTTGAGGGAGTGTGCAATTGGCATGCTGACAGCAGGAATGTCAACCAGAGCTGTTGCTCGTGTATTGAATGTTCATTTCTCTACCATAAGCCGTCTCCAAAGGCGTTTCAGAGAATTTGGCAGTACATCCAACCAGCCTCACAACCGCAGACCACGTGTAACCACACCAGCCCAGGACCTCCACATCCAGCATGTTCACCTCCAAGATCGTCTGAGACCAGCCACTCAGACAGCTGCTGAAACAACTGGTTTGCATAACCAAAGAATTTCTGCACAAACTGTCAGAAACCGTCTCAGGGAAGCTCATCTGCATGCTCGTCGTCCTCATCGGGGTCTCGACCTGACTCCAGTTCGTCGTCGTAACCGATCTGAGCGGGCAAATGCTCACATTCGCTGGCATTTGGCACATTGGAGAGGTGCTGTCTTCACGGATGAATCCCGGTTCACACTGTTCAGGGCAGATGGCAGACAGCGTGTGTGGCATCGTGTGGGTGAGCGATTTTTTGATGTCAATGTTGTGGATCGAGTGGCCCATGGTGGCGGTGGGGTTATGGTATGGGCAGGCGTCTGTTATGGACGAAGAACACAGGTGCATTTTATTGATGGCATTTTGAATGCACAGAGATACCGTGACAAGATCCTGAGGCCCATTGTTGTGCCATACATCCAAGAACATCACCTCATGTTGCAGCAGGATAATGCACGGCCCCATGTTGCAAGGATCTGTACACAATTCTTGGAAGCTGAAAATATCACAGTTCTTGCATGGCCGGCATACTCACCGGACATGTCACCCATTGAGCATGTTTGGGATGCTCTGGACCGGCGTATACGACAGCGTGTACCAGTTCCTGCCAATATGCAGTAACTTTGCACAGCCATTGAAGAGGAGTGGACCAACATTCCACAGGCCACAATTGACAACCTGATCAACTCTATGCGAAGGAGATGTGTTGCACTGCATGAGGCAGATGGTGGTCACACCAGATACTGACTGGTATCCCCCCCCCCAATAAAACTAAACTGCACCTTTCAGAGTGGCCTTTTATTGTGGGCAGTCTAAGGCACACCTGTGCACTAATCATGGTGTCTAATCAGCATCTTGATATGGCACACCTGTGAGGTGGGATGGATTATCTCAGCAAAGGAGAAGTGCTTACTATCACAGATTTAGACTGGTTTGTGAACAATATTTGAGGGAAATGGTGATATTGTGTATGTGGAAAAAGTTTTAGATCTTTGAGTTCATCTCATACAAAATGGGAGCAAAACCAAAAGTGTTGCGTTTATATTTTTGCTGAGTGTAGATCATTTTTTAAAGTTATGAAACCAATACTGACTAAACCTATCCGTATTCCGTATGCCATGAATCCATGAGTAAAATTTTGTGCATATCTGGTTATGAATGCAAATCTTTTGAAATTAGATATACATTTGAATAAATGTGAAGTTCACAAAACTGCATTGTAGAAATAGGGCTACAATCATATAATGTCAGGAGTACAGGTGCTAGCTTATGTAATAGCTTAGCCACTTTGTCACTGCAGATGGAGACACTAGAAACAACAGGTCCGCTTAATTAACAAATAACGAGAAGCGCATCGGCAAAAATATTGTCGTCGGGGACTAACACAAAGACAGGATCCATACAGGGACAAAGGTATCGTTGACAGGTTGATGCACCTAGTATATCATATTAGTCAGAGAGAAGTCAAGAAACAGGTGAAATTGAAGAAAATCCATCATAAGATAGTGGGTCCCTCCAGTGACCAACTGTGGTACTTTCTTTCAGGGCAGTTACTCTTTATATGTGCAGTAATGTTGTTAATCCCAATAAACAAATTCCTGGATTGCTGAGACGCTACAAGTTCTCTGGGTGCTCTTCTAGTTTGGCAAACGGTTTCTTCAGTTGTCCCTAAACTTACTGAATTAAAGAGAGTTTAACTTTTTGATTTTGTCCCTTTCAACAGAACAGGCTACACAACATAAAGGTCCTTTGAGAAAGACGTCTTGTTAGATGTTCCACACACAGACCAAATGCAACATTGCAATTCGTCACAACATCCATCTCACGCTCAAAACATTTGGCCCAAACCCTGCGGCCAACAACATGAGTCGCGATCGGTAGCCTCCTAACCCCGCACACGGTAACAGATGGGCGAGGGTCAAAGCCAAGTGAGCGAGAACCATCCAGGAATCTGCAATGTGCCAAAAACATCTCATCACAGCCCCGGAGAGGGTCAAAGGTTACATTTGTTCATCATTACTGCTGGTTGTGTTCAGAGTGGAAACCTCACACCTGCCCGTGTCTCAGGTCACCGTTTCACATCAGAGAAGCTGCTGGACCAGATCTCAGCTTTCGCCTAAACGTATGGTCACGTTTGCACCTCACGACTCGTGCACGGTGTCTGTGAGGTTTCGCTTTCAAAGTGTCCATTCAGCCAGCAGCACCAGAGTTCAGAAAGTGAGCCTTCCTTCTAATCCATGAGAGAACAATGACATTTTTTAAAAAGCATTCATCTGAGTATCTTATAGCGTGCTGGTGTTGTACCTCGTACTGTGTCTGTGTCATGTTTGATGATTGTACATTTATTTCCGAAGGGATTTTTTTTTTTTTTTTTCTGTGACTAAATCAGCAGCTGCTCTCTGGATGTTTCAGCCCCTGAACGGTGACGTGTCTCCATCTTCTGGTGAAACAAGTGTCACTGCTGAGCACACTTCAGAGCACTAATACGAAAACAGCTTGTTAGGGATAAGATAAGACTTTATTAATCTCACAGCGGAGAAATTCACATGTTACATCAGCTCTTAATAAACACACAAGATGAATGCATCAAACAGCATGTGCAAAGATAAGCAATAATAATAATACTTGTAATACTTGTAACAATACAATAAAATAAGGAAATGAGGTAGAAATTATATATATGTGTGTGTATATATATATATATATATATATATATATATATATATATATATATATATATATATATATATATATATATATATATATATATATATATATATATATACATATATATATATATATATATATATACATATATATATATGTATGTGTGTGTGTGTGTGTGTGTGTGTGTATATGCATATATAAACATGATTGGAATTAAAAAAATGGGAGCATCAATATGTGAAGCATACAATCAAGCATACAATATAGCTATATTGATATAGCTGAAGTTGTCGTTTTTATCATAAATAAAGGGATTTTAGGACTACTACTACTAAATAATAATAATAATAATAATAATAATAATAATAATAAAATGTGTGATGTAACAAGTTATGCATTTTAAATGAATACAATGTGATTTTTTTTTTTAACCACCATCACCACTACTACTACCTTTATTAGTAGCAGTAGAATTAGTCATGGTAATAGTAGTAATAGTACAAAGATGTGGTAACAAATGATGCATTTTACAGGAATAACTTTTTTTGTAATCATTGTTGGTTTCACTACTACTATTACTACTACTACTAACAATAATAACAAGCATGTTGCCTGTGAGGATCCATGGGCTCTAGATTGGGTAGTGTTTATAAATAAGCTAGCTGACATTTTTCAAGGGTGGTAATAAATTAAGCAACGTGTCTGTAATGAGTTGGAATGGCGTGTGAGTCCAGAATGTAATTATCAATGTCCACTGTTGTTGTTTCACAGTGTTGTTAGTTAATATCTGTTGTTTCTCCAAAAATGTTTCTGTGTAGGCTCTCTGCTTTCTCCAAAAATATTCATCCTATCAACTTTCCCTTTTGACAGTGTTCATCCTTGACCCAAAATACATAAGCAAACTAAACAGCAAATGTCAGCTCTCCCCAGTTTCTCCGTGATCGAAGCCTCACACACAGAGGCCACTTGGCTTTTAATATATCCTAAGTTCCTTGTGTTCCTTACACAACTCCACATTACATGAAAGGTGCATTTATGTTTGAAATCATGAAACATGAACAAACTAGAAAACACAGAGATTTGCAGTTAAGTTCTTTATTTGATTGTTAAGTGAAACAAAGAACTGTCAGCTTGTTGCACATCTCAGTTTGAGGTCATCACCTACAAAAATAATGAAAATATATTAAAATGTGTTCATGATACATTTCATCTCATCATCTTCACACATCACACTATTTTTACTCAAGAGATACAAATGAATGCAGCTTAAAATTGACTCAGAAAGAAGATTTATACTTTACTTGCTGTAAAAACAAACAAACAAAAAATGAATCTGCAATTTAAATGTTTTTTTTTCTATGTATTTTACAGATGTTTCCTGTATTTTAAAAGTATACTAAAATCTCAATAAAACTGAATTTATATGTCTGATGTAAAGCATGAAAAACTCACTATAAAAGCAGCAAAAAAAAAAAAAAAATCTTTTTTTACATATTTGTCTTGTATATTAATGCCACATTAAAATCTCAGTAAAATAGCAAAACTTGACTGTGAATTTATATGTTGAATGTAATACAACAATTTTTTAAAATACATTTTACGTATCTTTCCCCGCATTTTTAAAACATTAAAATCACAATAAAATTACAAACAAAAAAGAAATTGACTTGTCTAATGTAAGACAACCTGAATAGCTCTCTGTAAAAAAAAAATGTAATTTTACATATTTTTCTGTGTATTTTACAGATTTTCCTATTTTAAATTGACATAAAATATTAGTAAAATTACCAAAAAAGCATAGACTGTCAATTTAATTCTCAAAAGTAAAATAACATGTAAAATGTCACTCCAGTGAAAGCTTCTTTATTTTGCAATATTTTTGTAGCACCTCAGCTGCCCGAATATTACTTTTTTATCATATGTGCTACTGTAAAATCTTTTCTTTTTTGATGTGGAGTTTTGTGTGCTGAATAAATCATTCATTCATTCATATTTCATGATGTACAATATGTCAGATAACTATCATCTCTACATTCACACTATCAATAAAATGTCCTGCCAACAGTGCAGAAAACATCATCCTGATGCTTCTCTGGACAAAATTATCCAATGAAATATTAATGGTGCTATCTAAAGTATTCTAACTTACATTGTTAATCCAGGGGATGTAGGCGCTGACCCGGGTGAAGACGGAGGGCTTCTGGTAGAAGTTGCAGCCCATGCTGGAGCCGAAGCTCACCACACCGTGGACGTCCCAGGATCCGTCACTGCTCTGACAGTTCAAGGGGCCGCCAGAGTCTCCCTGAAACGGATTGGAGGCCGTGCACAGTCAAGCATATTATGTGCAACATACACAGCAAAAATAACAGGAAATGCACGTGACTTACGTTGCAGCTGGCCACATTGCCGTCTCCTCCTGCACAGATCATGCTGGTCGTGACCAGGCTGCCCCACCAATCTGACTTGCTGCAGGTGGAATGGCCGACCACACGCAGGAGTGCCTGCTGCAGGATGTCAGCAATTGGACCATTGGCTGCAGGTGAAAGTGACCATTTTCATTCACATTTTCAGCACCAACAATCATTCATACTTCAGAGTTGGACCATGCAGAATCCAGGGTTCTCTAAAATAAAACTGGTGAGGGGAGCCACTCTGGGGGCATTATAGGCTTGAAACTGTGGCATAGTGCAGTTTTTGTCTGGTTACACACCTTCATGGTGGAGTAGAAGACTTTTTAAACAAGAAAACAGTTCAAATCCAGGCTTGAGTCTCCCATGTGCCTTCTGGCAAACTGTATCTAAAATTTCCCATTTTATTTTAAAGGTAGCGTGTGTAGGATTGGTGCCCTCTAGTGGTGAGGTTGCAGATTGCATTATGCCACCATCACTCAGGATTTTGTTTCACCTTCACCTTTTTGTTTATTTGCTGATGGTGATTCATTGATTCATGCTACTTTGGCTTTATTTGTGTGTGAGCCTCAATTTAACAAAAATGAGAGTTGACAAACTTATTGTCCTGCACAGGCAACCAGCAGACAGCAGCCACTCATCCCTCTTCATTTTTCTGTTGCAAAGTGCAAAAAGGTGGAGTAAGTGCGTGCATCCCTTTTGGAATTGTGTATCAATATGGTGGTGCAACATGGCGGCCTCCATGAGGGGGCGCACTCCCATGTGGATATTGAGGACTCATACTAAGCTTATGAAAAGAAATCGATTAATTTTTGCAGATAATTGTGAACCAATAAGGAGATGTTATATTCCACTCATGCTAATAAACACCCCTAAATCCTGCACACTGTTGCATTAACAAAATCCCCCCCACACATACACACACAGACTTCGTGATGAAGCCGCATAACTGGTGATGCAGCACACAAACGGTGCACGTTGACTGCTCAATGGAAAGTGCAAATTTTCAAAAAATTGGTCAGAAAGTTCAACTGCAAAGCTCACAGAAGATTAGAGGGAGAATAGAGTACTGATATCAGTGGACATGCTTGCCAGAAAGACAACTTACTCCACAAACGGCCCCAGCCTGTGACGTAGCATGCAGTGCCATGAGGCAAGATGACCCCATTGTCAGGAAGGCAGGCGGGCATGATGGTATTACTGAGCTTGACAGGGCTTGCGAGTTTTATCAGGGCAATGTCGTTACTGGAGCAAGAGCGGAAATACAAGGCTTAGGAAGAGAACCGATAGTGAAAGTCTTCAGAGCTGTATAATATGACAAAAAGGAATGGCCGAGTCGATACCGGATTCTGGCGGCGTCCCAGCTGGGGTGGACCACAATCTTGGCAGGGCTGATAGCAATGGAACCAGCCTCATTGGCGATCTTCAGATTGTGTTTTCCCAGATAGACTCTGTAGGTGCGACTACTGCAGAGCCACAAAACAAATGAGAAAGAAGCTTCAGAGTCTCTACATCATTAAAGGAAGCAGATTTACCAGAACATAAGTGATGAACATATAATAAAGCTACACAATTGAAGGGGGTGTGAAAACAAGTAACAACGGGAAAATGCTCGTGTCGATACTCAGTTTCTTTTATGCTTGACTTTAATACTTTTATTTGCTTTGATGGGCATCAATATTATAACCATTTTGAAATCATGCACGTTGCCATTTTACAGGCATAAAACATTCCATTGTTATACTGTAATGTCAGCATTTACTGTCCCCTACTGGAAATTAAAGAGGAGATGCGTGTAAAATTGGGGAAGATTCGATCCAGCTCTGATTCAAAAGCTTCTTTATGACATCACAGAAGCTGCACCATGATCTGTAGACAAACGCTGAACTTTTTGCTTCTGTCAGTATGCAGTACTATGAATGCTCTTTGTAGTACTTATTCAAAAATGATTCCTCACTCAAGTGCTGTTAAAAATAATTTTGCTACTAGTGTGACTTAACTGTTGCATCAGTACTACCAACAGAATAACAATTAACTAAGATAAATCATATGAGCTTAGGTTTTACTCAACAGATGGATGGACATATATATCTATAACATAATATTGAACTTCTGGCAGGATAACTATGTCTTAGTTGGCTTTGGTGGGTAAGCGGTTAGTGCGCTTGTTTCAAGATCAGAAAGTTTCCAGTTCAAGGAGACCTGTGTCCATTCTCCCTGTGCACTCAAAAAAATCAGCATGGTTGTTGTTGTTTTTTATGTTATATGAACATAAGTCTAACATGTAACTTCTATGATATAGAATAGATAAGAATATAAGAATTATTCATAATACTGGCTATAGAGATCATACAAATCCACTATTTTTACAATCCAAATTCTTAAAATTCACAGACTTGGTTCATTTTCAAACAGTACAAATCGTGTATAAAGCAATAAACAATTTACTTCCAGCAAATATTAAAAATATGTTTTTTAACAGATCAGGGGATTGCAGTCTGAGGGGGACATTTAATTTAAAGCATCAGTGGGCACGAACAACATTAAAAGGTTTCTGTATTTCTGTCTGTGGGGTGAGGATGTGGAACAGATTGGGAGTGGGGCTCAAGCAATGTCCAAGCATGAACCAGTTCAAACAGCAGTACAAAAATATGTTTTTTTCTAGGTATAGGGAGGAGGAAGGGTAATGAGGGTTAGGGTGTTTTTGTTTTTTGCTTCGGCTTGTAAATATATAGTATTTTGTATGTAAGTAGGTATGTGTAGGTGTATATTTATGTTTGTGTATATATTGTTGTGTGGGCCGCAGCTCCCCCTGCTGACGTTGCTATGGAAACGAGCAGGGCCAAAAAACGATCAGATCAGAGGCAAAGGAGGCTGATCCGTGGAGAGTGTTTTCTCTGCAGCTCTACCGAGCACATACAGAGAGAATGCCCCAAACGGTTAAAACAACAGCACTCTAACCCTTCACGCCCCAGCACTGGTGGACACGGGGTCGGAGGGGAATCTGCTGGATAGCAGATGGGCAAAGGAGGTTGGGCTCCCTCTAGTGGCCTTACCGTCACCATTGTCGGTGCGGGCACTAGATGGCACCCTTCTTCCACTAATCACACACCAGACAGCCAGTGACATTGGTGGTGTCTGGGAATCACAGGGAGGAGATTGTGTTTTATGTAACACCTTCTACCTCCCGAGTGATTTTGGGTTTTCCATGGGTGTTAAAACACAATCCCCGGATTGATTGGCTGTCTGGGGTTGTGGTTCAGTGGAGCGAAACCTGCCACCGGGAGTGTTTAAGATCCTCGGTTCCACCCGGTGTGACAGCTAAGGAGGAGGTTTTAGTCCCCCCCAATCTGGCGGCGGTGCCAGCCGAGTACCATGAGCTTGCTGACATCTTCAGCAAGGATCTGGCACTCATGCTGCCCCCGCACCGTCCGTACGATTGTGCCATTGATTTGATACCGGGCGCTGAGTACCCGTCCAGCAGGCTGTACAACCTCTCACGTCCGGAACGCGAATCAATGGAGACCTACATCCGGGACTCGTTAGCTGCCGGGTTGATCCGGAACTCCACCTCCCCGATGGGTGCTGGTTTCTTTTTTGTGGGCAAGAAGGACGGCGGACTCCGTCCATGCATTGATTACAGAGGGCTGAACGAGATCACGGTTCGCAACCGATTAGTTCCCCCCTGGCAGATTCCGTGCAGTCGGGAAAGCAGGCTGACTGGGTGACTGTGAGGAGGAAGCGTAGCCCTAAACAGAAGCCCCGTGTACACCGTCAACCCGTTCACATCTCTAACCGTTTTTGCCCACTCGACGACACACCCGCCGAGGATCAAACTCTGGTTATTGTCGACTCTGTTTTGAGAAATGTGAAGTTAGCGACACCAGCAACCATTGTCAATTGTCTTCCGGGGGCCAGAGCAGGCGACATCGAAGGACATTTGAAATTGCTGGCTAAGGCTAAGCGTAAATTTGGTAAGATTGTAATTCACGTCGGCAGTAATGACACTCGGTTACGCCAATCGGAGGTCACTAAAATTAACATTAAATCGGTGTGTAACTTTGCAAAAACAATGTCGGACTCTGTTGTTTTCTCTGGGCCCCTCCCCAATCAGACCGGGAGTGACATGTTTAGCCGCATGTTCTCCTTGAATTGCTGGCTGTCTGAGTGGTGTCCAAAAAATGAGGTGGGCTTCATAGATAATTGGCAAAGCTTCTGGGGAAAACCTGGTCTTGTTAGGAGAGACGGCATCCATCCCACTTTAGAGGGAGCAGCTCTCATTTCTAGAAATCTGGCCAATTTTTTGGGATCCTCCAAACTGTGACTGTCTAGCGTTGGGACCAGGAGGCAGAGCTGTGGTCTTATACACCTCTCTGCAGCTTCTCTCCCCCTGCCATCCCCTTATTACCCCATCCCCGTAGAGACGGTGCCTGCTCCCAGACCACCAATAACTAGCAAAAATCTATTTAAGCATAAAAATTCAAAAAGAAAAAATAATATAGCACCTTCAATTGCACCACAGACTAAAACAGTTAAATGTGGTCTATTAAACATTAGGTCTCTTTCTTCTAAGTCCCTGTTGGTAAATGATATAATAATTGATCAACGTATTGATTTATTCTGCCTAACAGAAACTTGGTTACAGCAGGATGAATATGTTAGTTTAAATGAGTCAACACCCCCGAGTCACACTAACTGTCAGAATGCTCGTAGCACGGGCCGGGGCGGAGGATTAGCAGCAATCTTCCATTCCAGCTTATTAATTAATCAAAAACCTAGACAGAGCTTTAATTCATTTGAAAGCTTGTCTCTTAGTCTTGTCCATCCAAATTGGAAGTCCCAAAAACCAGTTTTATTTGTTATTATCTATCGTCCACCTGGTCATTACTGTGAGTTTCTCTGTGAATTTTCAGACCTTTTGTCTGACTTAGTGCTTAGCTCAGATAAGATAATTATAGTGGGCGATTTTAACATCCACACAGATGCTGAGAATGACAGCCTCAACACTGCATTTAATCTATTATTAGACTCTATCGGCTTTGCTCAAAAAGTAAATGAGTCCACCCACCACTTTAATCATATTTTAGATCTTGTTCTGACTTATGGTATGGAAATAGAAGACTTAACAGTATTCCCTGAAAACTCCCTTCTGTCTGATCATTTTTTAATAACATTTACATTTACCCTGATGGACTACCCTGCAATGGGGAATAAGTTTCATTACACTAGAAGTCTTTCAGAAAGCGCTGTAACTAGGTTTAAGGATATGATTCCTTCTTTATGTTCTCTAATGTCATATACCAACACAGAGCAGAGTAGCTACCTAAACTCTGTAAGGGAGCTAGAGTATCTCGTCAATAGTTTTACATCCTCATTGAAGACAACTTTGGATGCTGTAGCTCCTCTGAAAAAGAGAGCTTTAAATCAGAAGTGTCTGACTCCGTGGTATAACTCACAAACTCGTAGCTTAAAGCAGATAACCCGTAAGTTGGAGAGGAAATGGCGTCTCACTAATTTAGAAGATCTTCACTTAGCCTGGAAAAAGAGTTTGTTGCTCTATAAGAAAGCCCTCCGTGAAGCTAGGACATCTTTCTACTCATCACTAATTGAAGAAAATAAGAACAACCAGGCTGACAAAGAGTCAGAGCTCTATTGAGCTGAGTATTCCATTAACTTTAACTAGTGATGACTTCATGACTTTCTTTGCTAACAAAATTTTGACTATTAGAGAAAAAATTACTCATAACCATCCCAAAGATGCATCGTTATCTTTGGCTGCTTTCAGTGATGCCGGTATTTGGTTAGACTCTTTCTCTCCGATTGTTCTGTCTGAGTTATTTTCATTAGTTACTTCATCCAAACCATCAACATGCTTATTAGACCCCATTCCTGCCAGGCTGCTCAAGGAAGTCCTACCATTATTTAATGCTTCAATCTTAAATATGATCAATCTATCTTTGTTAGTTGGTTATGTACCACATGCCTTTAAGGTGGCAGTAATTAAACCATTACTTAAAAAGCCATCACTTGACCCAGCTATCTTAGCTAATTATAGGCCAATCTCCAACCTTCCTTTTCTCTCAAAGATTCTTGAGAGGGTAGTTGTAAAACAGCTAACTGATCACCTGCAGAGGAATGGTCTATTTGAAGAGTTTCAGTCAGGTTTTAGAATTCATCATAGTACAGAAACAGCATTAGTGAAGGTTACAAATGATCTTCTTATGGCTTCGGACAGTGGACTTATCTCTGTGCTTGTTCTGTTGGACCTCAGTGCTGCTTTTGATACTGTTGACCATAAAATTTTATTACAGAGATTAGAGCATGTCATAGGTATTAAAGGCACTGCGCTGCGGTGGTTTGAATCATATTTGTCTAATAGATTACAGTTTGTTCATGTAAATGGGGAATCTTCTTCACAGACTAAAGTTAATTATGGAGTTCCACAAGGTTCTGTGCTAGGACCAATTTTATTCACTTTATACATGCTTCCCTTGGGCAGTATTATTAGACGGTATTGCTTAAATTTTCATTGTTACGCAGATGATACCCAGCTTTATCTATCCATGAAGCCAGAGGATACACACCAATTAGCTAAACTGCAGGATTGTCTTACAGACATAAAGACATGGATGACCTCTAATTTCCTGCTTTTAAACTCAGATAAAACTGAAGTTATTGTACTTGGCCCCACAAATCTTAGAAGCATGGTGTCTAACCAGATCGTTACTCTGGATGGCATTTCCCTGATCTCTGGTAATACTGTGAGAAATCTTGGAGTTATTTTTGATCAGGATATGTCATTCAAAGCGCATATTAAACAAATATGTAGGACTGCCTTTTTTCATTTACGCAATATCTCTAAAATCAGAAAGGTCTTGTCTCAGAGTGATGCTGAAAAACTAATTCATGCATTTATTTCCTCTAGGCTGGACTATTGTAATTCATTATTATCAGGTTGTCCTAAAAGTTCCCTAAAAAGCCTTCAGTTGGTTCAGAATGCTGCAGCTAGAGTACTGACGGGGACTAGCAGGAGAGAGCATATCTCACCCATATTGGCCTCTCTTCATTGGCTTCCTGTTAATTCTAGAATAGAATTTAAAATTCTTCTTCTTACTTATAAGGTTTTGAATAATCAGGTCCCATCTTATCTTAGGGACCTCGTAGTACCATATTACCCCATTAGAGCGCTTCGCTCTCAGACTGCGGGCTTACTTGTAGTTCCTAGGGTTTGTAAGAGTAGAATGGGAGGCAGAGCCTTCAGCTTTCAGGCTCCTCTCCTGTGGAACCAGCTCCCAATTCAGATCAGGGAGACAGATACCCTCTCTACTTTTAAGATTAGGCTTAAAACTTTCCTTTTCGCTAAGGCTTATAGTTAGGGCTGGATCGGGTGACCCTGGACCATCCCTTGGTTATGTTGCTTTAGACGTAGACTGTGGGGGGGTTCCCATGATACACTGTTTCTTTCTTTTTTTGCTCCGTATGCATCACTCTGCATTTAATCATTAGTGATCGATCTCTGCCCCCCTTCTCGGCATGTCTTTTTCCTGGTTCTTTCCCTCAGCCCCAACCAGTCTCAGCAGAAGACTGCCCCTCCCTGAACCTGGTTCTGCTGGAGGTTTCTTCCTGTTAAAAGGGAGTTTTTCCTTCCCACTGTGGCCAAGTGCTTGCTCATAGGGGGTCGTTTTGACCGTTGGGGTTTTTCATGGTTATTGTATGGCCTTGCCTTGCAATATGGAGCGCCTTGGGGCAACTGTTTGTTGTGATTTGGCGCTATATAAGAAAAAAGTTGATTGATTGATTGATACCCATTACCTCTGTTGGATTCAGTGTTCACGCCCCTGCATGGAGCCCAAATTTTCACGAAATTGGATCTTAGGAATGCTTATCACCTGGTTCGGAACTGGGAGGGAGACGAGTGGAAGACGGCATTCAACACCCCGTTAGGTCACTTTGAGTACCTGGTCATGCCGTTCGGCCTCACCAATGCGCCCGCGACCTTCCAAGCATTGGTTAATGACGTCTTGCGGGACTTCCTGCATTGGTTTGTCTTCGTATATCTAGACGATATACTCATCTTTTCTCCGGATCCTGAGACCCATGTCAAGCATGTACGTCAGGTCCTACAGCGGTTGTTGGAGAACCGGCTGTTTGTGAAGGGCGAGAAGTGTGAGTTCCACCGCACTTCTTTGTCCTTCTTGGGGTTCATCATCTCCTCCAACTCCGTCGCCCCTGATCCGGCCAAGGTTGTGGCGGTGAGAGATTGGCCCCAACCAACGAACCGTAGGGAACTACAACAGTTCCTCGGTTTTGCAAATTTTTACCGGAGGTTCATCAAGGGCTACAGTCAGGTAGTTAGCCCCCTGACAGCCCTGACCTCCACAAAAGTCCCCTTCACTTGGTCGGATCGGTGCGAAGCCGCGTTTAGGGAGTTGAAACGCCGGTTCTCGACTGCACCAGTTCTGGTGCAGCCCGATCCCAAGCGCCAGTTTGTTGTTGAAGTGGATGCCTCTGACTCAGGGACAGGAGCCGTGCTGTCCCAGAGCAGGGAGTCCGACAAGGTTCTCCATCCATGTGCCTACTTTTCCCGCAGGTTGACCCCAGCTGAACGGAACTATGATCTCGGCAATCGGGAACTTCTTGCGGTGAAGGAGGCTCTTGAGGAGTGGAGACACCTGTTGGAGGGAGCATCGGTACCATTTACGGTTTTCACGGACCATCGGAACCTGGAGTACATCCGGACCACGAAGCGTCTGAACCCCAGGCAAGCCCGCTGGTCGCTGTTCTTCGGGCGTTTTGACTTCCGGATCACCTACCGCCCCGGGACTAAGAACCAACGATCTGACGCCCTGTCCCGGGTGCACGAAGAGGAGGTCAAGACCGAGCTGTCAGACCCCCCTGAAACCATCATCCCCGAGTCCACTGTCGTGGCCGCCCTTACCTGGGACATGGAGAAGACCGTCCGGGAGGCCCTGACATGGAGCCGGACCCGGGGACAGGTCCGAAGAACAAACTGTACGTCCCACCAGAGGCCAGGGCTGCGGTCCTTGACTTCTGTCACGGTTCCAAGCTCTCCTGTCACCCAGGGGTGCGAAGGACCGTGGCAGTGGTCCGGCAGCGCTTCTGGTGGGCGTCTATGGAAGCCGACGTCCGGGAGTATGTCCAGGCCTGCACCACCTGTGCCAGGGGCAAAGCCGACCATCACAAGGCCCAAGGCCTCCTCCAGCCTCTGCCTGTGCCTCGTCGCCCCTGGTCTCATATCGGCCTGGACTTTGTCACGGGCCTCCCGCCGTCCCAGGGCAACACCACCATCTTAACGATAGTGGACCGGTTCTCCAAGGCGGCCCACTTCGTGGCCCTCCCGAAGCTCCCGACGGCCCAGGAGACTGCAGACCTCCTGGTCCACCATGTCGTGCGTCTGCATGGGATTCCATCGGACATAGTCTCGGATCGTGGTCCTCAGTTCTCCTCCCAGGTCTGGAGGAGTTTCTGCAGGGAACTGGGGGCCACCGTCAGTCTCTCGTCTGGGTACCACCCCCAGACGAACGGGCAGGCAGAGCGGACGAACCAGGAACTGGAGCAGGCCCTCCGCTGCGTGACCTCCGCGCACCCGACGGCCTGGAGTGACCATCTGGCCTGGATTGAGTATGCTCATAATAGCCAAGTTTCATCTGCCACCAGCCTCTCCCCGTTTGAGGTGTGTTTGGGGTACCAGCCCCCATTGTTTCCGCTAGTGGAGGGAGAGGTCGGGGTGCCCTCGGTCCAGGCCCATCTGAGGAAGTGCCGTCGGGTGTGGAGTACCGCCCGCTCTGCCCTTCTCAGAGCCCGGACGAGGGCTAAGGCCCATGCAGACCGCCGGCATTCCCCGGCCCCTGCATACCAGCCCGGGCAGGCGGTCTGGTTATCCACAAAGGACATACCTCTACAAACGGAATCCCAGAAGCTTAAGGACAGATTTATAGGACCCTTCACCATCGTGAAGGTCCTCAGTCCAGCCGCAGTGAAGCTGGCAGCTTCAGCTTCACTGCGGATACATCCAGTTTTCCACATCTCCAGACTCAAACCCTGCCACACCTCTCTCCTCTGTGCCCCTGGACCGGCGCCGCCGCCTGCCCGGATCATCAACGGGGAGCCGGCTTGGACTATGCGCCAACTCCTGGACGTTCGTCGAAAGGGCCGGGGATTCCAGTATTTGGTGGACTGGGAAGGATATGGACCCGAAGAACGCTCCTGGGTGAAGAGGAGCTTCATCCTGGACCCGGCCCTCCTGGCCGATTTCTACGCCCGGCACCCGGACAAGCCTGGGGGGGGGGTCCTGTTGTGTGGGCCGCTGAAGAGGAGGTACTGCTGGCCCACCACCACCAGATGGCGCCCTGCTTGGAGTGCGGGCTCCAAGCACGAGAGGGCGTCGGAGCCGCTGGAAGTGACAGCTGTCACCTATCAACACCAGCTGTCACCCATCACCACCACTACAAAGGCTGGACTGCAACTCCACCTCCTCGCCGAGAAATCAACTACCAATCAGGTAATTTTCTCTGCTGACTTAAACTTTGAGTATTATTCTGATCTCTTTTTGCATCCGTTTTCCTGTGGTGTGCCTTATCTGCGGAGTTGGCGTTTGGTGTAGACTGCGACGGCTTCGCCTCACACCCCACTCAGATAAGTGGTTAACTCAGGGGCTGCATGAGTGTGTGATTGGAGGTGGAGGTTCTCCCTCCTTTACTGAATACAGACTGTGGGATTACTGAGTGTGCGACCTCACACTCATCTGGACTGTCTCTGTTCTCTGCCAGCAGTACCGGGTCTGACTGCTGAAGACAGCGGCCACCTGGGGCACAGGGCTTGGCGGCTCCGGTGTTCTTCAGCTCCGTTGGCGGTGGAAGCTGTGTGGATCCGGCTTTTCTCTCGCCAGGCGTCTTCTATCGTCGAGCCTGCCCACACGTCACCTGGTGTATGATTGACAGTCACTATATTGTTATTGTCTGTACATCGTTGTGTGATTCACAACATTAAATTGTTACTTTTTGGCTTATCCATTGTCCGTTCATTAACGCCCCCTGTTGTGGGTCCGTGTCACGACACTTTCACAACATATATGTGTGTATATGTGTATATATATATATATGTGTATGTATATATATGTATATGTGTGTATATGTGTGTATATATGTATATATATGTGTATGTATGTTGATATATATATATATATATATATATATATATATATATATATATATATATATATATATATATATATATATCGGTTTAGGTGTGTAGGAATCTATTGTATATGTGGCAAAGGGTATTACTGGTTGTGGGAAGAAGGGGTAGGGATAAATAAGCTGATGCTTCACCCTACCCCTTTTCGGACATGTTGGGTACACAGTAGGAACTTTTTTTGTTGTTGTCTTTACTGATCTATCTTGTAATTGTTGTTGTATCAAATGTTCAAAATAAACAGTTTTCATTCATTCATTCAGAATCAAGTTTTATGAGCGAACACATTCAGATCATGTAGTTTTAATATAACATGCAACAACTTAAAATTTAACTTGCTCAGTGAACATAAAAAAAATTATGTAAAGTATTTCCACCCAAGTAAAATGCGTTAACATAGCAGGAAACAATTTTGCTGAGTGACCTAAATGTAAATTTTTTGGGTCAACTTGATGAATTTATGTTACTGTTACTTAATTACCATGGTTCAGGCCAACTAGATTTGTAAGGGTAAATGTAACAAAAAAAAAACAAAAAAACAAAAACAGTAAGTCCCCTTTGGCTGATCACTTGTTTTCACTCAGGGTCACCACAGAAAATTCAAGGTGGATCTGCATATACGTATTGTGTTGATCCAACACAGCAAAGTTAAGTTGACATGTAACTGTACTATTTTAAAGTAGTTGTAACTACTTATAGGGCAGAGGTAGTGGCCAAGTGGTTAGTGCACTTGATTTCAGTATGAAAAGGTTTCCGGTTCAAACCCCACCCCCGCCACATTTCTCCATGTAATGTGGAGTTGCATCAGGAAGGGCATCTGGAGTAAAACCTGTGCCAATTCAACATGCAGATCCACCTCGGATTTGCTGTGGCGACCCCGGGTGCAAACAATGGAGAAGCTGAAGGGACTTACTTTTTATTTTTGTTACATTTACCCTTACAAATGTAGTTGGCCCGAACCATAGTACGTAATTAGGTAACAGTAATGCAAATTCATCATGTTGAACTAACAAATGTACATTTAGGTCTATATTTAACTTTTCAAATCTCGTCGGTCTGAATCATGGTAATTAGGTAACAGTAACGCAATTTCAACATGTTGACCCAACAAATTTACACTTAGGTCACTCAGCAAAATTGTTTCTAGCTAGATTTAAACATTTTACTTGGGTGGGTATACTTTACATAATTTTTTTATGTTCTGAGCAAGTTACTTTCTTTAGTGTGTATAGTGGAGTCATGACAGCCATCCAGCGTAAAACTTTTGTCAAATCAACATCCAGATCCACATCAAAAGCTGAAATAACTGACTGTAGCTGTTTATCAGAAAAATGGCTCAAGAAATTTGAACTGATCTGAGTGAATCTGGTGGAGTGTTGAGTTTAGGCTCAATGAAGAGTTGATTTATATTTAACCAAAACTCCCACATGATAACAGCTCAAACTCAGGTTTGTAAATATAAAATTGTACATTACGTCCAGAAGTCTAATAGCTTTTGTTCACTATTTAGGTATTATATTAAACCCCCATCACCCCCTGTTGTACTTATTTCACCCTGCATATCACAGGCTTTGCACTTGCCACTCTGTAATTCTTCTCATGATTCTCTATGTGCACCGTTTTGGTGACTTTCATGCCTCTGGTGGTGAAGCTCTGTAGGGTCGTGATGACTTTGGAGCGCTGTGCACAGTACGTACCCAATGCAGTGAGCAGCAGTGAGGACCCACTGACTGGAGATCAGGGTGCCACCACACGTGTGATAGAAATTGCTGCCGCTCTGATACTGCAGAGACACCTGAGAGCAAACAACAGCTAATGAATGAGACACAACAACAACAAAAAGACATCAGAACATCAGAGGGGTGATGCAGACCCCCTGAGTGCATGAAACACTGATAATTAATACTTTGCTACAAGAACATGGTTGTGATACATAAAATAAGTGATGACATCATATAAGCTTAAGATCAAGGGTTTTTAAACTTTGCAACTTTAAGTAAGTCCCACTAATTCATATAACAAGTTCTAGTCCATTTAAAAGTTCCCCAATTATTTTAGTTAATCGATTCTATTCTAATGATCTAATGTAAAGTGTGTTGGTGGAATGCGACATTGCTTCATTACAGATGGGAAGCCAGGAATTAAATAAATACAGTAACAACAAACTGTAATCTGGAGTGTGTTTTTGCAGAATTTTCATATTTTTAGGTTCAGGCAAGTTGCCCATAAGTTCAGGACACAAGTGTAAGTTGGTTTTTGGCTGTCTGCCCATCTTATTTTCACCAAAGGTTAACTTCTCAAATGAATAAACAGTCAATACCTTGCTGCACATTTGAGCAGCTTCTGTCGCCATCTAGCAGGCGATGTGAGCATTTCAGGGCTTCTGTAAATTTCCTACTTGAATCCCAAAATTCAGTATTAAAAAAAGGCATTTATAAATGTTAGAAATGTACTTTTCTGGCTGACAGTGCTTTGACCTCCCAGTGTTAATGTATAAAAATTTGATGTTGAGTGTCTTATGGTTCTTGAGTTTTAGGACGTGGAAGCTTTCACCATATGGCTGGATGGAAGGACAGCAGTTTCTCTTCAATTTTTCAATTTATTTTCATTTATAAAGTGCGGAATCACAACAAAGTTGCCCCAAGGCGCTTCACACAAGTAAGGTCTAACCTTACCAACCCTCTTGACAAGCACAACTTATAGTTGTATCAAATAATAACACTACGGTTTATTGTTTGTTCATTTTTAGGATTCACAAAGTTTTCTATTGTATTTTTCTAGAGATTCTTACATCAAACTATAGCGTGCTAGCTTTTCGAATTTAGTTTCAAAGTGTGGTTTATAGTTGAACAAATCACATATTATTTATTATTTTAATGGTGTGCATTTGTAAGTTTTATGTGGTGTTTAAAACATGCAGTTTCCATCAAAGATTAAATCAATAGTATTCATTTGTGATGCACAGGACAATGCTCAAAATTAGCTTCAAGTTGAAAAAAAATTGTTGCCCACTGGATGCCGCTACACAGCCCACTAATGGGGCACATGCCCAGTGGATGAGAAACATTGCTTCAGATTACCTCCCGAACCCTATTCGTTGTAGAATTTTCTTGCAAATGTCGTTTTCGGACAATTATGCGATTCTGAATTCTGGTCAGAGATATATCCTAAGAAATGTCTTTAGTACTATATTTTTGTCCATCTGGCTGTATTCTTTGTCTGATCTGCTCCAAAGATTAAGCGTCCAGAGACACTCAAGTCATGAATATTCGTATATTAAATTTGTTGAAAATCTGTTCACCCATTTTTGAGTCATTTGGGTCGAAGACCAACAATGGCGATTTCATTACCACTACCACACAGTGTAAAAACAAACTTCATTTGTGTAACACTTTAAATAGTCCAAAGTGCTTTACAACAAGATAGATGTGATTTTAAACAATTACAGCAAAATTTTAAAATGAAAATTAATTTAAAACTTCAATAATTTTTCTGCCACCTGTGTATTTTCCAGGGTCATACCTGCCAGGGCCAGCTGTGCGGTACGGACGTCGTCTCCACCAACCACCTTGCTGAGGATTGGCGGGTAGGTGGGCCGACCACAGGCGTAGGCTACAAGACATTACAGAATATGAATATTTACATCAAGTATTATTGTATAATATTTATGAATGTAAAATAACTGAATGACAGCTTACCACCCACAACGAACAAAGCCAAGATCAAAATCTTCATCGTTACTGTCTTCAGCTGAAGTTCAGCCGGCGTTACTCCTCCTTATAAAGAAAATTAACAGGCGTCGTGTTTAATATTTACCAGAAAATAGAACAGGTGGGGTGAAGAAAAAAATTCAACCTGGAGATAAGTTTCCATGACAGGAACGTTATCTCACTGGCTCACAGTGTCTGTGAACCTCACAGGTGTGACAGTGAGTCTGTGTTCCTGACATCCTTGATCAGTCACAAACATGGGCAAAAAACTGTATTTATTCAGAATAATTTCTAAATAACAGAAACTAGGCTTCAAATTTCAGTCCTGTCTATTATCTATAAAAGTACATACTTCTTATATCTTTACAATATGCAGCAAAAACCACTAAATCAGTTTCATATATGAACAATCAACTCCTTTCAGTGTGTCTTAGCATATGCATTTGGATGAAATAAATTTACCACATGTCACCTTTATGGAGATTTGTAATGAAGTATATATATACATATTATATAACGGCTGAGTGGATCCTTGTCATTTGATTGGTGCTTTGTATGTCACATGACATGGATTTTTTCGTCCCTTTTGTGTTGCATTACATTTAGAGTGCAGTTTGGTTCCATTTAGAATGCAAATTTGGTTCCATATGTTTGGCACCATTGCACTCTGCACACACACATGCAGGCACATGCACGTACGCGCATGCATGCACACACACACACACACACACACACAACATGCATGTGCATGCACACACAAAGCAAATCCACTGCACTATCTGGAGGCTGTTAGCAGGAAGTTAGAATGAAAAGCTGGACTAATTTCTGAAGTGATTATTTTCCGCTGCACTGAGGAAGTACACAGTCTTTTTTTGTAGTACATGAGCGCACAAGCACACGCATGCACACGTGCGGGCCAACAACACAAGCGAGCGAATTTATGAGCCAATTCACACACTCATCTTCAACCACTTAGTCCAATCAAGGGTCACAGGGGGCTGGAGTGTATCCCAGCAGTCATAGAGCGCGAGTATATAGCAGTCATAGAGCGCGAGGCGGGGTACACCCAGAACAGGACGTCAGTCTGTCGCAGGGCCACAAACAGACAAACAAACACATTCACACCCACTCGCACACCTATGGGCAATTTAAAGATTGCAATCCACCTAACCAGCATGTCTTTGAAAGTGGTAGGAAACTGGAGCACCCGGAGGAAACCCACGCAAACACGGGGAGGAGAACATGCCAAACTCCACACAGAAAGGCACAGGTGGAAATTGAACCCATGACCTTCTCGCTGTGAGGCAACAGTGCTAACAACTAAGCCACTGTGTTGCCTTATTGAGCTAACTGATGGTGCTAATTCTTGTAACACACACACACACAAAATCCACTCCGCTGTAAGCCGTCTCGATGCATGAAGAGCTGTCAACATGAAAAGCCTGATGTGATTTTTGGCTGGACTGAAGAAGTACAAAGTCTTTTTTTTAATGGACGTCCAAAGTCAGTGCACAGCATCACGGGACTACACGTCACAATTTGGACTTTAGCAGCAGTGGTAACACCAAAATGTAAGTCCTTTTTCTGTTGTTTATAAATTAATAATATATCAAATGACAAGGATCTATTTTAGCCATTATAGAAAACAATAACGTTTTTACATTCTTTCAATGGAACGAATACTTAATTCGGTGAAAGCTGGAACAACCAGCTTTCATCTCAAGTATTCGTACCATTGAACTCATAAACATTCATTATTTGATGTATGTATATATATATATATACTATAATATAATTATAATATATATATATATATATATATAGATATATATATATATATTATGTTGATATTATATGGGACAACACAAATTAAAAGTGTGAAACATGAGCTATATTGTTGGGTTGTATTCATATTTCATGGTTTGAAGAAGTTATAAAGAAGTTATAAGAGAAATAAAAGAAATTGTGCATTAACACAACTCTGTTTAAGTAAACAGAAAAAACTTTATTCATGTGAGCCAATAAATTTTGTAACACACTGTTGCTACATTATTATAGAAGATTTTGACTCATATATGTTATTTTGGAACAATGTTTTTTTTTTATGACTCTTCTGACTTTATGTTCCAGTATTTGCAGTTGAAATATTTTGCACCAAAAAAAATGTACTTGGAATAATGTACTCATTAATACTGTACTGTATGTCTATCATTATACATAATGCAGAAAAATGTGTAATATTTTCATGTTTTTTGATGAAGTTATAAAGAATTATAAGAGAAATAAAAGAAATTTGTGCATTAACACAACTCTGTTTAAGTAAACAGAAAAACTTTATTCATGTGAGCCCAATAAATTTTTGTAACACACTGTATACACTGTATAAATGATCACCATGTCGATATCTGTCAAGAAATAACATGCATAAGAATACTGGCATTTCTGCAAATCACGGCCCATTTCTGGGATCCCACACTATTACAAGCTTGACTATGTCATCAGCGAGGAAGGAGAGAGAATAGCCTGTCTGAGCATCGTGGTGTTGTCGGTCAGGTGTCATTTGGGAATTTAATGGGTCATTGTTAGGATTGTGATAAAAGCACTATTGTTTTCATTGTTTTATGATTAAATCACTTATCAAAGTTTAATAAAAACTATTTTGATTAATAAATCAATGATTTGAATTTGTAAACGATTGCTAATATTATAGAAGATTTTGACTCATATATGTTATTTTGGAACAATGTTTTTTTTTTTTTTTTATGACTCTTCTGACTTTATGTTCCAGTTATTTGCAGTTGAAATATTTTGCACCAAAAAAAAAGTGTACTTGGAATAATGTACTCATTTAATACTGTACTTGTATGTGTATCATTATAACATTAATGCAGAAAAATGTGTAAGTCATGCACTATTTTTGGTTGAATCAATACCATCAAAAGATAAAACTTTTATCTTCGTTTGGTACCTTTTTTTTTAATCAAATTTCATTTTTATGAAATAAAAATATTTCTTAAAATCACACTTCTTTATTCAGAGGTTTAGACTGCTTAATCTAAAGCACATAATGACCTCAACTAATTAAATATACACGTATTGCACAATGAAATCATCAACTTTTATAACCAGCTGACTTTGCAAAATCAACAGATGCACGCAAAATATATATATATAAAGATATTTTCAAGTCACTGAATATCACCAGGAGTTCAGTTAAAGCTGTGACTAAGACATAGAAACATTGGCAATAAATTGTTAAAAAATGTATATCAAGATGTTGAGAGTTGTTTCAGATAACAGCACTTTGCAGTGGCATGCGTTATAAGTAGCCATTGTATAAATTCATTTACACTGTGCAGCATTTTTAAATATTTTGTTGGGAAAAATATGGTTAATGTGATCATTTGCAGAGACATGGACAGACTCTTTCATACTGTATTTACCAACATGTTGTATAGAAGACAAAGGTTCACTTTGTCATTTACTTTGTAGTGTTTTTGAAAATCACAGGAAATATCACATATTTCACTCTTTTGGTTTTCTTTAAGAAAACATACATGTAGAAGAAAGAGCTACTTTTACCACGAACAGCACTTGTGTGCAATTCAGGCATTTTTAGGGGGGGGAAAAAACATACTTTCATGCACTGACATGTTCAAGAACCAAGGTCACAAACATCTCGTCTCACTTCTGCCTTGGCCCACATGTTCCTGTTAATGTTTGTCAGTTTTCACCTTCCTGTAGCTCCGCCCACTGTTTGATTTGGCAGTGGGAAAAGTTTCCACCAAGTTGCTGATGGTGCAGGTTGCGTAACACTGTGGCTCATATAAATGTATGTGGTGATGTGATGTATGTGAGTGCAAAGTGTAGAGAAACAGACATGATGAAGTTCATGGTCCTCGCCGTACCTCATCTCTGCTGGTGAGACAATTTCTACCATAAAAGTCACACAGCATGTTGATGATGATGTGGATCTGGACAGTTGTGCCACATTTTCCCCGTTTTAAGCATCTGTTTGCTCCTTGGCAGCCTACGGGTGCGGCGTGCCAGCGGTCCCTCCTCTGCAGGGCAGGGTGGTTGGAGGGGAGGACGTCAAGCCCCACAGCTGGCCGTGGCAGGTAAAACATGCCGAATGATGGGCTCCAATACGGCGGGGGGAGCGTTAAATAATCAGGCCGAGGGGCCCCAATACAGCTGCATTTGTTCTTTCACATATACAATGTATGTAAATACATATGAAAAAAATTATCCTTTTAATTTCTCATTAGTTCACTCTTTGGACTGTATATGAGGTAAAACAGCACAATTAATGAAACATCAATAAGTTTACACATTAACTGCCAGTCAGTTTCTCAGTTTGCATTACAGTGACGGTCAATTAAAGGACAGAAATCATGCTCATAAAACGACAAAGCTGTTGCTGTTTCAGACATAAAAAGCCACAGACACACATGAGGTCATTTTGAAACAGTGTAAGAATCATTCAGCTGAAGATAAAAACACCAAATTTGGTATAAATACTTCTGAGAAGTCATCTTCAAAAATAATAATAATAATAATAATAATAACAATAATAATAATAATAATAATAATAATAATAATAATAATAATAATACAATTAAATAAATAAACATTAACCACATGAAATTTAAAATTTTAATTGGGGGTGGGTATTATTGAAGTAGATAGGTGTAAGAATATTTCAGTTGATGATACAAACACCAAATTTGTATAAATACTTCTGAGAAGTCCTTTTCTTCAACAACGCCATTAGTCACATGAATGTACATTTTTGGTTTGGGAGGTAAAATGTTGAAGTCATTGTTTCATCTGTTCAGCCGTCTAATCTGGAAGTTTCCAGACTTCATGCTCTGATATCGGAGCAAAGCATACTCCGTCACAGAGAATCTCACCGTGTGCTACGCTGACCACGTTTAACCCCACAAGCCAATACGGTTCACTGGGGTGTGGCCATTGATGTGCCCAAGCAACTATTTGAAACCCATAGGTCAGAGTAGACAAGGAGTGCGGAACTAGTGTTCATCCAAAGGACACGGCTGATTTTAAAAGTAAAAGTACTACCTCTACTACTAAACTCTGCTCCCCAAACACTATCACACATTCTACAGCACGCATGTACACTTACTAAAAACATATACAATCTAATCTAGAAAGCATGAAAATATTAGCCTGAAGTTAATTTCACACCCCCTCTAGACAACAGTACAAAATTTAACAGGTACAACACTGAAGTAAAAAAAAGACTGCAAATATGTATGATGAAAATACACATTTCCGGGCCACATCTTAAAAAATGACCACTATCTTGGAAATTGAAGTGGCTAATGGCTTTTTTTTGTTTTTCTTGCAAAAAGTAGACCAATGTGCAGAATTTGCATCTTATGTCACAAAATTTCAGATTCTTATGATATATGCAGTAAAACACAATGCAGATTCACCTGAACACACACAGGGTCGTGTTCCTACAAAAATCTGTGACATTATCCTTTAATTAAAAAAATAAACATAAGAAAGATGATGGTGGATCCTAAGTGACTGGTGTGGTGTGTGTGTGGTGTGTGTGTGTGGTGTGTGGTGTGTGTGTGTGTGTGTGGTGTGTGTGTGTGTGTGTGTGTGTGTGGTGTGTGTGTGTGTGTGTGTGTGTGTGTGTAGATTTCTCTGCAGTACAACAGACAGGGCGAATGGAGACACACCTGTGGAGGGACTCTGATTTCAGACCAGTGGGTCCTCACTGCCGCCCACTGCATCAGGTATTGAACACAAAAACCATCGATAAATGGAAATTCTCACATATTTCACTGTAAGAGGTGTAGAATAGACGAGCAGACTGTATAAAACAGGTCAATTCAATATATAACCCCTGGCAAAAATTATGGAATCACTGGCCTCAGAGGATGTTCATTCAGTTGTTTAATTTTGTAGAAAAAAAGATCACAGACATGACACAAAAACTAAAGTCATTTCAAATGGCAACTTTCTAGCTTTAAGAAACACTATAAGAAATCAAGAAAAAAAGATTGTGGCAGTCAGTAACGGTTACTTTTTTAGACCAAGCAGAGGAAAAAATATGGAATCACTCAATTCTGAGGAAAAAATTATGGAATCACCCTGTAAATTTTCATCCCCAAAACTAACACCTGCATCATATCAGATCTGCTCGTTAGTCTGCATCTAAAAAGGAGTGAACACACCTTGGAGAGCTGTTGCACCAAGTGGAGTGACATGAATCATGGTTCCAACACAAGAGATGTCAGTTGAAACAAAGGAGAGGATTATCAAACTCTTAAAAGAGGGTAAATCATCACGCAATGTTGCAAAAGATGTTGGTTGTTCACAGTCAGCTGTGTCTAGACTCTGGACCAAATACAAACAACATGGGAAGGTTGTTAAAGGCAAACATACTGGTAGACCAAGGAAGACATCAAAGCGTCAAGACAGAAAACTTAAAGCAATATGTCTCAAAAATCGAAAAATGTATAACAAAACAAATGAGGAACGAATGGGAGGAAACTGGAGTCAACGTCTGTAACCGAACTGTAAGAAACCGCCTAAAGAAATGGCTCAGAAAGAAGATTTATACTTTACTTGCTGTAAAAACAAACAAACAAAAAATGAATCTGCAATTTAAATGTTTTTTTTTCTATGTATTTTACAGATGTTTCCTGTATTTTAAAAGTATACTAAAATCTCAATAAAACTGAATTTATATGTCTGATGTAAAGCATGAAAAACTCACTATAAAAGCAGCAAAAAAAAAAAAAATCTTTTTTTACATATTTGTCTTGTATATTAATGCCACATTAAAATCTCAGTAAAATAGCAAAACTTGACTGTGAATTATATGTTGAATGTAATACAACAATTTTTAAAATACATTTACGTATCTTTCCCCGCATTTTTAAAACATTAAAATCACAATAAAATTACAAACAAAAAAGAAATTGACTTGTCTAATGTAAGACAACCTGAATAGCTCTCTGTAAAAAAAAATGTAATTTTACATATTTTTCTGTGTATTTTACAGATTTTCCTATTTTAAATTGACATAAAATATTAGTAAAATTACCAAAAAAGCATAGACTGTCAATTTAATTCTCAAAAGTAAAATAACATGTAAAATGTCACTCCAGTGAAAGCTTCTTTATTTTGCAATATTTTTGTAGCACCTCAGCTGCCCGAATATTACTTTTTTATCATATGTACTGTAAAATCTTTTCTTTTTGATGTGGAGTTTTGTGTGCTGAATAAATCATTCATTCATTCATATTTCATGATGTACAATTGTCAGATAACTATCATCTCTACATTCACACTATCAATAAAATGTCCTGCCAACAGTGCAGAAAACATCATCCTGATGCTTCTCTGGACAAAATTATCCAATGAAATATTAATGGTGCTATCTAAAGTATTCTAACTTACATTGTTAATCCAGGGGATGTAGGCGCTGACCCGGGAAGACGGAGGGCTTCTGGTAGGAGTTGCAGCCCATGCTGGAGCCGAAGCTCACCACACCGTGGACGTCCCAGGATCCGTCACTGCTCTGACAGTTCAAGGGGCCGCCAGAGTCTCCCTGAAACGGATTGGAGGCCGTGCACAGTCAAGCATATTATGTGCAACATACACAGCAAAATAACAGGAAATGCACGTGACTTACGTTGCAGCTGGCCACATTGCCGTCTCCTCCTGCACAGATCATGCTGGTCGTGACCAGGCTGCCCCACCAATCTGACTTGCTGCAGGTGGAATGGCCGACCACACGCAGGAGTGCCTGCTGCAGGATGTCAGCAATTGGACCATTGGCTGCAGGTGAAAGTGACCATTTTCATTCACATTTTCAGCACCAACAATCATTCATACTTCAGAGTTGGACCATGCAGAATCCAGGGTTCTCTAAAATAAAACTGGTGAGGGGAGCCACTCTGGGGGCATTATAGGCTTGAAACTGTGGCATAGTGCAGTTTTTGTCTGGTTACACACCTTCATGGTGGAGTAGAAGACTTTTTAAACAAGAAAACAGTTCAAATCCAGGCTTGAGTCTCCCATGTGCCTTCTGGCAAACTGTATCTAAAATTTCCCATTTTATTTTAAAGGTAGCGTGTGTAGGATTGGTGCCCTCTAGTGGTGAGGTTGCAGATTGCATTATGCCACCATCACTCAGGATTTTGTTTCACCTTCACCTTTTTGTTTATTTGCTGATGGTGATTCATTGATTCATGCTACTTTGGCTTTATTTGTGTGTGAGCCTCAATTTAACAAAAATGAGAGTTGACAAACTTATTGTCCTGCACAGGCAACCAGCAGACAGCAGCCACTCATCCCTCTTCATTTTTCTGTTGCAAAGTGCAAAAAGGTGGAGTAAGTGCGTGCATCCCTTTTGGAATTGTGTATCAATATGGTGGTGCACATGGCGGCCTCCATGAGGGGGCGCACTCCCATGTGGATATTGAGGACTCATACTAAGCTTATGAAAGAAATCGATTAATTTTTGCAGATAATTGTGAACCAATAAGGAGATGTTATATTCCACTCATGCTAATAAACACCCCTAAATCCTGCACACTGTTGCATTAACAAAATCCCCCCCACACATACACACACAGACTTCGTGATGAAGCCGCATAACTGGTGATGCAGCACACAAACGGTGCACGTTGACTGCTCAATGGAAAGTGCAAATTTTCAAAAAATTGGTCAGAAAGTTCAACTGCAAAGCTCACAGAAGATTAGAGGGAGAATAGAGTACTGATATCAGTGGACATGCTTGCCAGAAAGACAACTTACTCCACAAACGGCCCCCCTGTGACGTAGCATGCAGTGCCATGAGGCAAGATGACCCCATTGTCAGGAAGGCAGGCGGGCATGATGGTATTACTGAGCTTGACAGGGCTTGCGAGTTTTATCAGGGCAATGTCGTTACTGGAGCAAGAGCGGAAATACAAGGCTTAGGAAGAGAACCGATAGTGAAAGTCTTCAGAGCTGTATAATATGACAAAAAGGAATGGCCGAGTCGATACCGGATTCTGGCGGCGTCCCAGCTGGGGTGGACCACAATCTTGGCAGGGCTGATAGCAATGGAACCAGCCTCATTGGCGATCTTCAGATTGTGTTTTCCCAGATAGACTCTGTAGGTGCGACTACTGCAGAGCCACAAAACAAATGAGAAAGAAGCTTCAGAGTCTCTACATCATTAAAGGAAGCAGATTTACCAGAACATAAGTGATGAACATATAATAAAGCTACACATTGAAGGGGGTGTGAAAACAAGTAACAACGGGAAAATGCTCGTGTCGATACTCAGTTTCTTTTATGCTTGACTTTAATACTTTTATTTGCTTTGATGGGCATCAATATTATAACCATTTTGAAATCATGCACGTTGCCATTTTACAGGCATAAAACATTCCATTGTTATACTGTAATGTCAGCATTTACTGTCCCCTACTGGAAATTAAAGAGGAGATGCGTGTAAATTGGGGAAGATTCGATCCAGCTCTGATTCAAAAGCTTCTTTATGACATCACAGAAGCTGCACCATGATCTGTAGACAAACGCTGAACTTTTTGCTTCTGTCAGTATGCAGTACTATGAATGCTCTTTGTAGTACTTATTCAAAAATGATTCCTCACTCAAGTGCTGTTAAAAATAATTTTGCTACTAGTGTGACTTAACTGTTGCATCAGTACTACCAACAGAATAACAATTAACTAAGATAAATCATATGAGCTTAGGTTTTACTCAACAGATGGATGGACATATATATCTATAACATAATATTGAACTTCTGGCAGGATAACTATGTCTTAGTTGGCTTTGGTGGGTAAGCGGTTAGTGCGCTTGTTTCAAGATCAGAAAGTTTCCAGTTCAAGGAGACCTGTGTCCATTCTCCCTGTGCACTCAAAAAAATCAGCATGGTTTGTTGTTTTTTATGTTATGAACATAAGTCTAACATGTAACTTCTATGATATAGAATAGATAAGAATATAGATTATTCATAATACTGGCTATAGAGATCATACAAATCCACTATTTTTACAATCCAAATTCTTAAAATTCACAGACTTGGTTCATTTTCAAACAGTACAAATCGTGTATAAAGCAATAAACAATTTACTTCCAGCAAATATTAAAAATATGTTTTTTAACAGATCAGGGGATTGCAGTCTGAGGGGGACATTTAATTTAAAGCATCAGTGGGCACGAACAACATTAAAAGGTTTCTGTATTTCTGTCTGTGGGGTGAGGATGTGGAACAGATTGGGAGTGGGGCTCAAGCAATGTCCAAGCATGAACCAGTTCAAACAGCAGTACAAAAATATGTTTTTTCTAGGTATAGGGAGGAGGAAGGGTAATGAGGGTTAGGGTGTTTTTGTTTTTTGCTTCGGCTTGTAAATATATAGTATTTTGTATGTAGGTATGTGTAGGTGTATATTTATGTTTGTGTATATATTTTGTGTGGGCCGCAGCTCCCCCTGCTGACGTTGCTATGGAAACGAGCAGGGCCAAAAAACGATCAGATCAGAGGCAAAGGAGGCTGATCCGTGGAGAGTGTTTCTCTGCAGCTCTACCGAGCACATACAGAGAGAATGCCCCAAACGGTTAAAACAACAGCACTCTAACCCTTCACGCCCCAGCACTGGTGGACACGGGGTCGGAGGGGAATCTGCTGGATAGCAAATGGGCAAAGGAGGTTGGGCTCCCTCTAGTGGCCTTACCGTCACCATTGTCGGTGCGGGCGCTAGATGGCACCCTTCTTCCACTAATCACACACCAGACAGCCAGTGACATTGGTGGTGTCTGGGAATCACAGGGAGGAGATTGTGTTTATGTAACACCTTCTACCTCCCGAGTGATTTTGGGTTTTCCATGGGTTTAAAACACAATCCCCGGATTGATTGGCTGTCTGGGGTTGTGGTTCAGTGGAGCGAAACCTGCCACCGGGAGTGTTTAAGATCCTCGGTTCCACCCGGTGTGACAGCTAAGGAGGAGGTTTTAGTCCCCCCCAATCTGGCGGCGGTGCCAGCCGAGTACCATGAGCTTGCTGACATCTTCAGCAAGGATCTGGCACTCATGCTGCCCCCGCACCGTCCGTACGATTGTGCCATTGATTTGATACCGGGCGCTGAGTACCCGTCCAGCAGGCTGTACAACCTCTCACGTCCGGAACGCGAATCAATGGAGACCTACATCCGGGACTCGTTAGCTGCCGGGTTGATCCGGAACTCCACCTCCCCGATGGGTGCTGGTTTCTTTTTTGTGGGCAAGAAGGACGGCGGACTCCGTCCATGCATTGATTACAGAGGGCTGAACGAGATCACGTTCGCAACCGATTAGTTCCCCCCTGGCAGATTCCGTGCAGTCGGGAAAGCAGGCTGACTGGGTGACTGTGAGGAGCGTAGCCCTAAACAGAAGCCCGTGTACACCGTCAACCCGTTCACATCTCTAACCGTTTTTGCCCCTCGACGACACACCCGCCGAGGATCAAACTCTGGTTATTGTCGACTCTGTTTTTGAGAAATGTGAAGTTAGCGACACCAGCAACCATTGTCAATTGTCTTCCGGGGGCCAGAGCAGGCGACATCGAAGGACATTTGAAATTGCTGGCTAAGGCTAAGCGTAAATTTGGTAAGATTGTAATTCACGTCGGCAGTAATGACACTCGGTTACGCCAATCGGAGGTCACTAAAATTAACATTAAATCGGTGTGTAACTTTGCAAAAACAATGTCGGACTCTGTTGTTTTCTCTGGGCCCCTCCCCAATCAGACCGGGAGTGACATGTTTAGCCGCATGTTCTCCTTGAATTGCTGGCTGTCTGAGTGGTGTCCAAAAACATGAGGTGGGCTTCATAGATAATTGGCAAAGCTTCTGGGGCAAACATGGTCTTGTTAGGAGAGACGGCATCCATCCCACTTTAGAGGGAGCAGCTCTCATTTCTAGAAATCTGGCCAATTTTTTGGATCCTCCAAACTGTGACTGTCTAGCGTTGGGACCAGGAGGCAGAGCTGTGGTCTTATCCCCTCTCTGCAGCTTCTCTCCCCCTGCCATCCCCTTATTACCCCATCCCCGTAGAGACGGTGCCTGCTCCCAGACCACCAATAACTAGCAAAAATCTATTTAAGCATAAAATTCAAAAAGAAAAAATAATATAGCACCTTCAATTGCACCACAGACTAAACAGTTAAATGTGGTCTATTAAACATTAGGTCTCTTTCTTCTAAGTCCCTGTTGGTAAATGATATAATAATTGATCAACGTATTGATTTATTCTGCCTAACAGAAACTTGGTTACAGCAGGATGAATATGTTAGTTTAAATGAGTCAACACCCCCGAGTCACACTAACTGTCAGAATGCTCGTAGCACGGGCGGGGCGGAGGATTAGCAGCAATCTCCATTCCAGCTTATTAATTAATCAAAACCTAGACAGAGCTTTAATTCATTGAAAGCTTGTCTCTTAGTCTTGTCCATCCAAATTGGAAGTCCCAAAAACCAGTTTTATTTGTTATTATCTATCGTCCACCTGGTCAGTTACTGTGAGTTTCTCTGTGAATTTTCAGACCTTTTGTCTGACTTAGTGCTTAGCTCAGATAAGATAATTATAGTGGGCGATTTTAACATCCACACAGATTGCTGAGAATGACAGCCTCAACACTGCATTTATCTATTATTAGACTCTATCGGCTTTGCTCAAAAGTAAATGAGTCCACCCACCACTTTAATCATATTTTAGATCTTGTTCTGACTTATGGTATGGAAATAGAAGACTTAACAGTATTCCCTGAAAACTCCCTTCTGTCTGATCATTTTTTAATAACATTTACATTTACCCTGATGGACTACCCTGCAATGGGGAATAAGTTTCATTACACTAGAAGTCTTCAGAAGCGCTGTAACTAGGTTTAAGGATATGATTCCTTCTTTATGTTCTCTAATGTCATATACCAACACAGAGCAGAGTAGCTACCTAAACTCTGTAAGGAGCTAGAGATCTCGTCAATAGTTTTACATCCTCATTGAAGACACTTTGGATGCTGTAGCTCCTCTGAAAAGAGAGCTTTAAATCAGAAGTGTCTGACTCCGTGGTATAACTCACAACTCGTAGCTTAAAGCAGATACCCGTAAGTTGGAGAGGAAATGGCGTCTCACTAATTTAGAAGATCTTCACTTAGCCTGGAAAAGAGTTTGTTGCTCTATAAGAAAGCCCTCCGTGAAGCTAGGACATCTTTCTACTCATCACTAATTGAAGAAAATAAGAACAAACCAGGCTGACAAAGAGTCAGAGCTCTATTGAGCTGAGTATTCCATTAACTTTAACTAGTGATGACTTCATGACTTTCTTTGCTAACAATTTTTTGACTATTAGAGAAAAAATTACTCTAACCATCCCAAAGATGCATCGTTATCTTTGGCTGCTTTCAGTGATGCCGGTATTTGGTTAGACTCTTTCTCTCCGATTGTTCTGTCTGAGTTATTTTCATTAGTTACTTCATCCAAACCATCAACATGCTTATTAGACCCCATTCCTGCCAGGCTGCTCAAGGAAGTCCTACCATTATTTAATGCTTCAATCTTAAATATGATCAATCTATCTTTGTTAGTTGGTTATGTACCACATGCCTTTAAGGTGGCAGTAATTAACCATTACTTAAAAAGCCATCACTTGACCCAGCTATCTTAGCTAATTATAGGCCAATCTCCAACCTTCCTTTTCTCTCAAAGATTCTTGAGAGGGGTAAGTTGTAAAACAGCTAACTGATCACCTGCAGAGGAATGGTCTATTTGAAGAGTTTCAGTCAGGTTTTAGAATTCATCATAGTACAGAAACAGCATTAGTGAAGGTTACAAATGATCTTCTTATGGCTTCGGACAGTGGACTTATCTCTGTGCTTGTTCTGTTGGACCTCAGTGCTGCTTTGATACTGTGACCATAAAATTTTATTACAGAGATTAGAGCATGTCATAGGTATTAAAGGCACTGCGCTGCGGTGGTTTGAATCATATTTGTCTAATAGATTACAGTTTGTTCATGTAAATGGGGAATCTTCTTCACAGACTAAAGTTAATTATGGAGTTCCACAAGGTTCTGTGCTAGGACCAATTTTATTCACTTTATACATGCTTCCCTTGGGCAGTATTATTAGACGGTATTGCTTAAATTTTCATTGTTACGCAGATGATACCCAGCTTTATCTATCCATGAAGCCAGAGGATACAACCAATTAGCTAAACTGCAGGATTGTCTTACAGACATAAAGACAGGATGACCTCTAATTTCCTGCTTTTAAACTCAGATAAAACTGAAGTTATTGTACTTGGCCCCACAAATCTTAGAAGCATGGTGTCTAACCAGATCGTTACTCTGGATGGCATTTCCCTGATCTCTAGTAATACTGTGAGAAATCTTGGAGTTATTTTTGATCAGGATATGTCATTCAAAGCGCATATTAAACAATATGTAGGACTGCCTTTTTGCATTTACGCAATATCTCTAAAATCAGAAAGGTCTTGTCTCAGAGTGATGCTGAAAAACTAATTCATGCATTATTTCCTCTAGGCTGGACTATTGTAATTCATTATTATCAGGTTGTCCTAAAAGTTCCCTAAAAAGCCTTCAGTTGGTTCAGAATGCTGCAGCTAGAGTACTGACGGGGACTAGCAGGAGAGAGCATATCTCACCCGTGTTGGCCTCTCTTCATTGGCTTCCTGTTAATTCTAGAATAGAATTTAAAATTCTTCTTCTTACTTATAAGGTTTTGAATAATCAGGTCCCATCTTATCTTAGGGACCTCGTAGTACCATATTACCCCATTAGAGCGCTTCGCTCTCAGACTGCGGGCTTACTTGTAGTTCCTAGGGTTTGTAAGAGTAGAATGGGAGGCAGAGCCTTCAGCTTTCAGGCTCCTCTCCTGTGGAACCAGCTCCCAATTCAGATCAGGGAGACAGATACCCTCTTACTTTTAAGATTAGGCTTAAAACTTTCCTTTTCGCTAAGGCTTATAGTTAGGGCTGGATCGGGTGACCCTGGACCATCCCTTGGTTATGTTGCTTTAGACGTAGACTGTGGGGGGGTTCCCATGATGCACTGTTTCTTTCTTTTTTGCTCCGTATGCATCACTCTGCATTTAATCATTAGTGATCGATCTCTGCCCCCCTTCTCGGCATGTCTTTTTCCTGGTTCTTTCCCTCAGCCCCAACCAGTCTCAGCAGAAGACTGCCCCTCCCTGAGCCTGGTTCTGCTGGAGGTTTCTTCCTGTTAAAAGGGAGTTTTTCCTTCCCACTGTGGCCAAGTGCTGCTCATAGGGGGTCGTTTTGACCGTTGGGGTTTTTTCATGGTATGTATGGCCTTGCCTTGCAATATGGAGCGCCTTGGGGCACCTGTTGTTGTGATTTGGCGCTATATAAGAAAAAGTGATTGATTGATGATTATACCATTACCTCTGTTGGATTCAGTGTTCACGCCCCTGCATGGAGCCCAAATTTTCACGAAATTGGATCTTTAGGAATGCTTATCACCTGGTTCGGAGACTGGGAGGGAGGACGAGTGGAAGACGGCATTCAACACCCCGTTAGGTCACTTTGAGTACCTGGTCATGCCGTTCGGCATCACCAATGCGCCCGCGACCTTCCAAAGCATTGGTTAATGACGTCTTGCGGGACTTCCTGCATTGGTTTGTCTTCGTCTATCTAGACGATATACTCATCTTTTCTCCGGATCCTGAGACCCATGTCAAGCATGTACGTCAGGTCCTACAGCGGTTGTTGAGAACCGGCTGTTTGTGAAGGGCGAGAAGTGTGAGTGTCCACCGCACTTCTTTGTCCTTCTGGGGTTAATCATCTCCTCCAACTCCGTCGGCCACCTGATCCGGCCAAGGTTGTGGCGGTGAGAGATTGGCCCCAACCAACGAACCGTAGGGAACTACAACGTTCCCGGTTTTGCCAAATTTTTACGGAGGTTCATAAGGGCTACAGTCAGGTAGTTAGCCCCCTGACAGCCCTGACCCTCCACAAAAGTCCCCTTCACTGGTCGGCATTCGGTGCGAAGCCGCGTTTAGGAGTTGAAACGCCGGTTCCGATGCACCAGTTCTGGTGCAGCCGATCCCAAGCGCCAGTTTGTTGTTGAAGTGGATGCCTCTGATCAGGGACAGGAGCCGTGCTGTCCCAGAGCAGGGAGTCCGACAAGGTTCTCCATCCTGTGCCACTTTTCCCGCATGTTGACCCCAGCTGAACGGAACTATGATCTCGGCAATCGGGAACTTCTTGCGGTGAAGGAGGCTCTTGAGGAGTGGAGACACCTGTTGGAGGGAGCATCGGTACCATTTACGGTTTTCACGGACCATCGGAACCTGGAGTACATCCGGACCACGAAGCGTCTGAACCCCAGGCAAGCCCGCTGGTCGCTGTTCTTCGGGCGTTTTGACTTCCGGATCACCTACCGCCCCGGGACTAAGCACCAACGATCTGACGCCCTGTCCCGGGTGCACGAGAGGAGGTCAAGACCGAGCTGTCAGACCCCCCTGAAACCATCATCCCCGAGTCCACTGTCGTGGCCGCCCTTACCTGGGACATGGAGAAGACCGTCCGGGAGGCCCTGACATGGAGCCGGACCCGGGGACAGGTCCGAAGAACAAACTGTACGTCCCACCAGAGGCCAGGGCTGCGGTCCTTGACTTCTGTCACGGTTCCAAGCTCTCCTGTCACCCAGGGGTGCGAAGGACCGTGGCAGTGGTCCGGCAGCGCTTCTGGTGGGCGTCTATGGAAGCCGACGTCCGGGAGTATGTCCAGGCCTGCACCACCTGTGCCAGGGGGCAAAGCCGACCATCACAAGGCCCAAGGCCTCCTCCAGCCTCTGCCTGTGCCTCGTCGCCCCTGGTCTCATATCGGCCTGGACTTTGTCACGGGCCTCCCGCCGTCCCAGGGCAACACCACCATCTTAACGATAGTGGACCGGTTCTCCAAGGCGGCCCACTTCGTGGCCCTCCCGAAGCTCCCGACGGCCCAGGAGACTGCAGACCTCCTGGTCCACCATGTCGTGCGTCTGCATGGGATTCCATCGGACATAGTCTCGGATCGTGGTCCTCAGTTCTCCTCCCAGGTCTGGAGGAGTTTCTGCAGGGAACTGGGGGCCACCGTCAGTCTCTCGTCTGGGTACCACCCCAGACGAACGGGCAGGCAGAGCGGACGAACCAGGAACTGGAGCAGGCCCTCCGCTGCGTGACCTCCGCGCACCCGACGGCCTGGAGTGACCATCTGGCCTGGATTGAGTATGCTCATAATAGCCAAGTTTCATCTGCCACCAGCCTCTCCCCGTTTGAGGTGTGTTTGGGGTACCAGCCCCATTGTTTCGCTAGTGGAGGGAGAGGTCGGGGTGCCATCGGTCAGGCCCATCTGAGGAAGTGCCGTCGGGTGTGGAGTACCGCCCGCTCTGCCCTTTCTCAGAGCCCGGACGAGGGCTAAGGCCCATGCAGGACCGCCGGCATTCCCCCGGCCCCTGCATACCAGCCCGGGCAGGCGGTCTGGTTATCCACAAAGGACATACCTCTACAACGGAATCCCAGAAGCTTAAGGACAGATTTATAGGACCCTTCACCATCGTGAAGGTCCTCAGTTCCAGCCGCAGTGAAGATGGCAGCTTCAGCTTCCCTGCGGATACATCCAGTTTTCCACATCTCCAGACTCAAACCCTGCCACACCTCTCTCCTCTGTGCCCCTGGACCGGCGCCGCCCGCCTGCCCGGATCATCAACGGGGAGCCGGCTTGGACTATGCGCCAACTCCTGGACGTTCGTCGAAAGGGCGGGATTCCAGTATTTGGTGGACTGGGAAGGATATGGACCCGAAGAACGCTCCTGGGTGAAGAGGAGCTTCATCCTGGACCCGGCCCTCCTGGCCGATTTCTACGCCGGCACCCGGACAAGCCCTGGGGGGGGGGTCCTGTTGTGTGGGCCGCTGAGAGGAGGTACTGCTGGCCCACCACCACCAGATGGCGCCATGCTTGGAGTGCGGGCTCCAAGCACGAGAGGGCTTCGGGAGCCGCTGGAAGTGACAGCTGTCACCTATCAACACCAGCTGTCACCCCATCACCACCACTACAAAGGGCATGGACTGCAACTCCACATCCTCGCCGAGAAATCAAACTACCAATCAGGTAATTTTCTCTGCTGACTTAAACTTTGAGTATTATTCTGATCTCTTTTTGCATCCGTTTTCCTGTGGTGTGCCTTATCTGCGGAGTTGGCGTTTGGTGTAGACTGCGACGGCTTCGCCCTCACACCCCACTCAGATAAGTGGTTAACTCAGGGGCTGCATGAGGTGTGATTGGAGGTGGAGGTTCTCCCTCCTTTACTGAATACAGACTGTGGGATTACTGAGTGTGCGACCTCACACTCATCTGGACTGTCTCTGTTCTCTGCCAGCAGTACCGGGTCTGACTGCTGAAGACAGCGGCCACCTGGGGCCAGGGCCTTGGCGGCTCCGGTGTCTTCAGCTCCGTTGGCGGTGGAAGCTGTGTGGATCCGGCTTTTCTCTCGCCAGGCGTCTTCTATCGTCGAGCCTGCCCACACGTCACTGGTGTATGATTGACAGTCACTATATTGTTATTGTCTGTACATCGTTGTGTGATTCACAACATTAAATTGTTACTTTTTGGCTTCTCCATTGTCCGTTCATTACGCCCCCTGTTGTGGGTCCGTGTACCTACACTTTCACAACATATATGTGTGTATATATATATATATATATATGTATGTATATGTGTATATATATATATGTATGTATATGTGTATATATATGTATATATGTGTATGTATGTGTATATATATATATATATATATATATATATATATATATATATATATATATATATATATATATATATATATCGGTTTAGGTGTGTAGGAATCTATTTGTATATGTGGCAAAGGGTATTACTGGTTGTGGGGAAGAAGGGGTAGGGATAAATAAGCTGATGCTTCACCCTACCCCTTTTCGGACATGTTGGGTACACAGTAGGAACTTTTTTTGTTGTTGTCTTTACTGATCTATCTTGTAATTGTTGTTGTATCAAATGTTCAAAATAAACAGTTTTCATTCATTCATTCAGAATCAAGTTTTATGAGCGAACACATTCAGATCATGTAGTTTTAATATAACATGCAACAACTTAAAATTTAACTTGCTCAGTGAACATAAAAAAAATTATGTAAAGTATTTCCACCCAAGTAAAATGCGTTAACATAGCAGGAAACAATTTTGCTGAGTGACCTAAATGTAATTTTTTGGGTCAACTTGATGAATTATGTTACTGTTACTTAATTACCATGGTTCAGGCCAACTAGATTTGTAAGGGTAAATGTAACAAAAAAAAAACAAAAAAACAAAACAGTAAGTCCCCTTTGGCTGATCACTTGTTTTCACTCAGGGTCACCACAGAAAATTCAAGGTGGATCTGCATATACGTATTGTGTTGATCCAACACAGCAAAGTTAAGTGACATGTAACTGTACTATTTTAAGTAGTTGTAAACTACTTATAGGGCAGAGGTAGTGGCCAAGTGGTTAGTGCACTTGATTTCAGTATGAAAAGGTTTCCGGTTCAAAACCCCACCCCCGCCACATTTCTCCATGTAATGTGGAGTTGCATCAGGAAGGGCATCTGGAGTAAAACCTGTGCCAATTCAACATGCAGATCCACCTCGGATTTGCTGTGGCGACCCCGGGTGCAAACAATGGAGAAGCTGAAGGGACTTACTTTTTATTTTTGTTACATTTACCCTTACAAATGTAGTTGGCCCGAACCATAGTACGTAATTAGGTAACAGTAATGCAAATTCATCATGTTGAACTAACAAATGTACATTTAGGTCTATATTTAACTTTTCAAATCTCGTCGGTCTGAATCATGGTAATTAGGTAACAGTAACGCAATTTCAACATGTTGACCCAACAAATTTACACTTAGGTCACTCAGCAAAATTGTTTCTAGCTAGATTTAAACATTTTACTTGGGTGGGTATACTTTACATAATTTTTTATGTTCTGAGCAAGTTACTTTCTTTAGTGTGTATAGTGGAGTCATGACAGCCATCCAGCGTAAAACTTTTGTCAAATCAACATCCAGATCCACATCAAAAGCTGAAATAACTGACTGTAGCTGTTTATCAGAAAAATGGCTCAAGAAATTTGAACTGATCTGAGTGAAATCTGGTGGAGTGTTGAGTTTAGGCTCAATGAAGAGTTGATTTTATATTTAACCAAAACTCCCACATGATAACAGCTCAAACTCAGGTTTGTAAATATAAAATTGTACATTACGTCCAGAAGTCTAATAGCTTTTGTTCACTATTTAGGTATTATATTAAACCCCCATCACCCCCTGTTGTACTTATTTCACCCTGCATATCACAGGCTTTGCACTTGCCACTCTGTAATTCTTCTCATGATTCTCTATGTGCACCGTTTTGGTGACTTTCATGCCTCTGGTGGTGAAGCTCTGTAGGGTCGTGATGACTTTGGAGCGCTGTGCACAGTACGTACCCAATGCAGTGAGCAGCAGTGAGGACCCACTGACTGGAGATCAGGGTGCCACCACACGTGTGATAGAAATTGCTGCCGCTCTGATACTGCAGAGACACCTGAGAGCAAACAACAGCTAATGAATGAGACACAACAACAACAAAAAGACATCAGAACATCAGAGGGGTGATGCAGACCCCCTGAGTGCATGAAACACTGATAATTAATACTTTGCTACAAGAACATGGTTGTGATACATAAAATAAGTGATGACATCATATAAGCTTAAGATCAAGGGTTTTTAAACTTTGCAACTTTAAGTAAGTCCCACTAATTCATATAACAAGTTCTAGTCCATTTAAAAAGTTCCCCAATTATTTTAGTTAATCGATTCTATTCTAATGATCTAATGTAAAGTGTGTTGGTGGAATGCGAGATTGCTTCATTACAGATGGGAAGCCAGGAATTAAATAAATACAGTAACAACAAACTGTAATCTGGAGTGTGTTTTTGCAGAATTTTCATATTTTTAGGTTCAGGCAAGTTGCCCATAAGTTCAGGACACAAGTGTAAGTTGGTTTTTGGCTGTCTGCCCATCTTATTTTCACCAAAGGTTAACTTCTCAAATGAATAAACAGTCAATACCTTGCTGCACATTTGAGCAGCTTCTGTCGCCATCTAGCAGGCGATGTGAGCATTTCAGGGCTTCTGTAAATTTCCTACTTGAATCCCAAAATTCAGTATTAAAAAAGGCATTTATAAATGTTAGAAATGTACTTTTCTGGCTGACAGTGCTTTGACCTCCCAGTGTTAATGTATAAAAATTTTGATGTTGAGTGTCTTATGGTTCTTGAGTTTTAGGACGTGGAAGCTTTCACCATATGGCTGGATGGAAGGACAGCAGTTTCTCTTCAATTTTTCAATTTATTTTCATTTATAAAGTGCGGAATCACAACAAAGTTGCCCCAAGGCGCTTCACACAAGTAAGGTCTAACCTTACCAACCCTCTTGACAAGCACAACTTATAGTTGTATCAAATAATAACACTACGGTTTATTGTTTGTTCATTTTTAGGATTCACAAAGTTTTCTATTGTATTTTTTCTAGAGATTCTTACATCAAACTATAGCGTGCTAGCTTTTCGAATTTAGTTTCAAAGTGTGGTTTATAGTTGAACAAATCACATATTATTTATTATTTTAATGGTGTGCATTTGTAAGTTTTATGTGGTGTTTAAAACATGCAGTTTCCATCAAAGATTAAATCAATAGTATTCATTTGTGATGCACAGGACAATGCTCAAAATTAGCTTCAAGTTGAAAAAAAATTGTTGCCCACTGGATGCCGCTACACAGCCCACTAATGGGGCACATGCCCAGTGGATGAGAAACATTGCTTCAGATTACCTCCCGAACCCTATTCGTTGTAGAAATTTTCTTGCAAATGTCGTTTTCGGACAATTATGCGATTCTGAATTCTGGTCAGAGATATATCCTAAGAAATGTCTTTAGTACTATATTTTTGTCCATCTTGGCTGTATTCTTTGTCTGATCTGCTCCAAAGATTAAGCGTCCAGAGACACTCAAGTCATGAATATTCGTATTAAATTTGTTGAAAATCTGTTCACCCATTTTTGAGTCATTTGGGTCGAAGACCAACAATGGCGATTACATTACCACTACCACACAGTGTAAAAACAAACTTCATTTGTGTAACACTTTAAATAGTCCAAAGTGCTTTACAACAAGATAGATGTGATTTTAAACAATTACAGCAAAATTTAAAATGAAAATTAATTTAAAAACTTCAATAATTTTTCTGCCACCTGTGTATTTTCCAGGGTCATACCTGCCAGGGCCAGCTGTGCGGACGGACGTCGTCTCCACCAACCACCTTGCTGAGGATTGGCGGGTAGGTGGGCCGACCACAGGCGTAGGCTACAAGACATTACAGAATATGAATATTTACATCAAGTATTATTGTATAATATTTATGAATGTAAAATAACTGAATGACAGCTTACCACCCACAACGAACAAAGCCAAGATCAAAATCTTCATCGTTACTGTCTTCAGCTGAAGTTCAGCCGGCGTTACTCCTCCTTATAAAGAAAATTAACAGGCGTCGTGTTTAATATTTACCAGAAAATAGAACAGGTGGGGTGAAGAAAAAAATTCAACCTTGGAGATAAGTTTCCATGACAGGAACGTTATCTCACTGGCTCACAGTGTCTGTGAACCTCACAGGTGTGACAGTGAGTCTGTGTTCCTGACATCCTTGATCAGTCACAAACATGGGCAAAAACTGTATTTATTCAGAATAATTTCTAAATAACAGAAACTAGGCTTCAAAATTTCAGTCCTGTCATATTATCTATAAAAGTACATACTTCTTATATCTTTACAATATGCAGCAAAAACCACTAAATCAGTTTCATATATGAACAATCAACTCCTTTCAGTGTGTCTTAGCATATGCATTTGGATGAAATAAATTTACCACATGTCACCTTTATGGAGATTTGTAAATGAAGTATATATATACATATTTATATAACGGCTGAGTGGATCCTTGTCATTTGATTGGTGCTTTGTATGTCACATGACATGGATTTTTCGTCCCTTTTGTGTTGCATTACATTTAGAGTGCAGTTTGGTTCCATTTAGAATGCAAATTTGGTTCCATATGTTTGGCACCATTGCACTCTGCACACACACATGCAGGCACATGCACGTACGCGCATGCATGGACACACACACACACACACACACACAACATGCATGTGCATGCACACACAAAGCAAATCCACTGCACTATCTGGAGGCTGTTAGCAGGAAGTTAGAATGAAAAGCTGGACTAATTTCTGAAGTGATTATTTTCCGCTGCACTGAGGAAGTACACAGTCTTTTTTTGTAGTACATGAGTGCACAAGCACACGCATGCACACGTGCGGGCCAACAACACAAGCGAGACGAATTTATTGAGCCAATTCACACACTCATCTTCAACCACTTAGTCCAATCAAGGGTCACAGGGGGCTGGAGTGTATCCCAGCAGTCATAGAGCGCGAGTATATAGCAGTCATAGAGCGCGAGGCGGGGTACACCCAGAACAGGACGTCAGTCTGTCGCAGGGCCACAAACAGACAAACAAACACATTCACACCCACTCGCACACCTATGGGCAATTTAAAGATTGCAATCCACCTAACCAGCATGTCTTTGAAAGTGGTAGGAAACTGGAGCACCCGGAGGAAACCCACGCAAACACGGGGAGAACATGCAAACTCCACACAGAAAGGCCACAGGTGGGAATTGAACCCATGACCTTCTCGCTGTGAGGCAACAGTGCTAACAACTAAGCCACTGTGTTGCCTTATTGAGCTAACTGATGGTGCTAATTCTTGTAACACACACACACACAAAATCCACTCCGCTGTAAGCCGTCTCGATGCATGAAGAGCTGTCAACATGAAAAGCTGATGTGATTTTTGGCTGGACTGAAGAAGTACAAAGTCTTTTTTTTAATGGACGTCCAAAGTCAGTGCACAGCATCACGGGACTACACGTCACAATTTGGACTTTAGCAGCAGTGGAACACCAAAATGTAAGTCCTTTTTCTGTTGTTTATAAATTAATAATATATCAAATGACAAGGATCTATTTTAGCCATTATAGAAAACAAATAATGTTTTTACATTCTTTCAATGGAACGAATACTTAATTCGGTGAAAGCTGGAACAAACCAGCTTTCATCTCAAGTATTCGTACCATTGAACTCATAAACATTCATTATTTGTATGTATGTATATATATATATATATATATATATATATATATATATATATATATATATATATATATATATATATATATATATTATGTTGATATTATTATGGGACAACACAATTAAAAAGTGAAACATGAGCTATATTGTTGGGTGTATTCATATTTTCATGGTTTTGAATGAAGTTATAAAGAAGTTATAAGAGAAATAAAAGAAATTTGTGCATTAACACAACTCTGTTTAAGTAAACAGAAAAACTTTATTCATGTGAGCCAATAAATTTTTGTAACACACTGTTGCTACATATTATAGAAGATTTTGACTCATATATGTTATTTTGGAACAATGTTTTTTTTTTATGACTCTTCTGACTTTATGTTCCAGTTATTTGCAGTTGAAATATTTTGCACCAAAAAAAATGTACTTGGAATAATGTACTCATTTAATACTGTACTTGTATGTCTATCATTATACATAATGCAGAAAAATGTGTAATATTTTCATGGTTTTGAATGAAGTTATAAAGAAGTTATAAGAGAAATAAAAGAAATTTGTGCATTAACACAACTCTGTTTAAGTAAACAGAAAAACTTTATTCATGTGAGCCAATAAATTTTTGTAACACACTGTAATACACTGTATAAATGATCACCATGTCGATATCTGTCAAGAAATAACATGCATAAGGAATACTGGCATTTCCTGCAAATCACGGCCCATTTCTGGGATCCCACACTATTACAAGCTTTGACTATGTCATCAGCGAGGAAGGAGAGAATAGCTGTCTGAGCATCGTGGTGTTGTCGGTCAGGGATCATTTGGGAATTTAATGGGTCATTGTTTAGGATTGTGATAAAAGCACTATGTTTTCATTTGTTTTATGATTAAATCACTTATCAAAGTTTAATAAAAAACTATTTTGATTAATAAATCAATGGATTTGAATTTGTAAACGATTTGCTACATATTATAGAAGATTTTGACTCATATATGTTATTTTGGAACAATGTTTTTTTTTTTTTTATGACTCTTCTGACTTTATGTTCCAGTTATTTGCAGTTGAAATATTTTGCACCAAAAAAAAAAGTGTACTTGGAATAATGTACTCATTTAATACTGTACTTGTATGTGTATCATTATACATAATGCAGAAAAATGTGTAAGTCATGCACATATTTTTGGTTGAATACATTACCATCAAAAGATAAAACTTTATCTTTCGTTTTGGTACTTTTTTTTTAATCAAATTTCATTTTTATGAAATTAAAAAATATTTCTTAAAAATCACACTTCTTTATTCAGAAGGTTTAGACTGCTTAATCTAAAGCACATAATGACCTCAACTAATTAAAATATACACGTATTGCACAATGAAATCATCACTTTTATAACCAGCTGACTTTTGCAAAATCAACAGATGCACGCAAAATATATATATATATAAAGATATTTTCAAGTCACTGAATATCACCAGGAGTTCAGTTAAAGCTGTGACTAAGACATAGAAACATTGGCAATAAATTGTTAAAAAATGTATATCAAGATGTTGAGAGTTGTTTCAGATAACAGCACTTTGCAGTGGCATGCGTTATAAGTAGCCATTGTATAAATTCATTTAAACTGTGCAGCATTTTTAAATATTTTGTTGGGAAAAATATGGTTAATGTGATCATTTGCAGAGACATGGACAGACTCTTTCATACTGTATTTACCAACCTGTTGTATAGAAGACAAAGGTTCACTTTGTCATTTACTTTGTAGTGTTTTTGAAAATCACAGGAAATATCACATTATTTCACTCTTTTGTGTTTTCTTTAAGAAAACATACATGTAGAAGAAAGAGCTACTTTTACCACGAACAGCACTTGTGTGCAATTCAGGCATTTTTAGGGGGGGAAAAAACATACTTTCATGCACTGACATGTTCAAGAACCAAGGTCACAAACATCTCGTCTCACTTCTGCCTTGGCCACATGTTCCTGTTAATGTTTGTCAGTTTTCACCTTCCTGTAGCTCCGCCCACTGTTTGATTTGGCAGTGGGAAAAGTTTCCACCAAGTTGCTGATGGTGCAGGTTGCGTAACACTGTGGCTCATATAAATGTATGTGGTGATGTGATGTATGTGAGTGCAAAGTGTAGAGAAACAGACATGATGAAGTTCATGGTCCTCGCCGTCCTCATCTCTGCTGGTGAGACAATTTCTACCATAAAAAGTCACACAGCATGTTGATGATGATGTGGATCTGGACAGTTGTGCACATTTTCCCCGTTTTAAAGCATCTGTTTGCTCCTTGGCAGCCTACGGGTGCGGCGTGCCAGCGGTCCCTCCTCTGCAGGGCAGGGTGGTTGGAGGGGAGGACGTCAAGCCCCACAGCTGGCCGTGGCAGGTAAAACATGCCGAATGATGGGCTCCAATACGGCGGGGGGAGCGTTAAATAATCAGGCCGAGGGGCCCCAAATACAGCTGCATTTTGTTCTTTCACATATACAATGTATGTAAATACATATGAAAAAAATTATCCTTTTAATTTCTCATTAGTTCACTCTTTGGACTGTATATGAGGTAAAACAGCACAATTAATGAAAACATCAATAAGTTACACATTTAACTGCCAGTCAGTTTCTCAGTTTGCATTACAGTGACGGTCAATTAAAGGACAGAAATCATGCTCATAAAACGACAAAGCTGTTGCTGTTTCAGACATAAAAAGCCACAGACACACATGAGGTCATTTTGAAACAGTGTAAGAATCATTCAGCTGAAGATAAAAACACCAAATTTGGTATAAATACTTCTGAGAAGTCATCTTCAAAATAATAATAATAATAATAATAATAACAATAATAATAATAATAATAATAATAATAATAATAATAATAATAATAATACAATTAAATAAATAAACATTAACCACATGAAATTTAAAATTTTAATTGGGGGTGGGTATTATTGAAGTAGATATGTGTAAGAATATTTCAGTTGATGATACAAACACCAAATTTGGTATAAATACTTCTGAGAAGTCCTTTTCTTCAACAACGCCATTAGTCACATGAAATGTACATTTTTGGTTTTGGGAGGTAAAATGTTGAAGTCATTGTTTCATCTGTTCAGCCGTCTAATCTGGAAGTTTCCAGACTTCATGCTCTGATATCGGAGCAAAGCATACTCCGTCACAGAGAATCTCACCGTGTGCTACGCTGACCACGTTTAACCCACAAGCCAATACGGTTCACTGGGGTGTGGCCATTGATGTGCCCAAGCAACTATTTGAACCCATAGGTCAGAGTTAGACAAGGAGTGCGGACTAGTGTTCATCCAAAGGACACGGCTGATTTTAAAAGTAAAAGTACTACCTCTACTACTAAACTCTGACTCCCCAAACACTATCACACATTCTACAGCACGCATGTACACTTACTAAAAACATATACAATCTATCTAGAAAGCATGAAAATATTAGCCTGAAGTTAATTTCACACCCCCTCTAGACAACAGTACAAAATTTAACAGGTACAACACTGAAGTAAAAAAAAGACTGCAAATATGTATGATGAAAATACACATTTCCGGGCCACATCTTAAAAAATGACCACTATCTTGGAAATTGAAGTGGCTAATGGCTTTTTTTTGTTTTTCTTGCAAAAAGTAGACCAATGTGCAGAATTTGCATCTTATGTCACAAAATTTCAGATTCTTATGATATATGCAGTAAAACACAATGCAGATTCACCTGAACACACACAGGGTCGTGTTCCTACAAAAATCTGTGACATTATCCTTTAATTAAAAAAATAAACATAAGAAAGATGATGGTGGATCCTAAGTGACTGGTGTGGTGTGTGTGTGTGTGTGTGTGTGTGTGTGTGTGTGTGTGTGTGTGTGTGTGTGTGTGTGTGTGTGTGTGTGTGTGTGTGTGTGTGTGTGTGTGTGTGTGTGTGTGTGTGTGTAGATTTCTCTGCAGTACAACAGACAGGGCGAATGGAGACACACCTGTGGAGGGACTCTGATTTCAGACCAGTGGGTCCTCACTGCCGCCCACTGCATCAGGTATTGAACACAAAAACCATCGATAAATGGAAATTCTCACATATTTCACTGTAAGAGGTGTAGAATAGACGAGCAGACTGTATAAAACAGGTCAATTCAATATATAACCCCTGGCAAAAATTATGGAATCACTGGCCTCAGAGGATGTTCATTCAGTTGTTTAATTTTGTAGAAAAAAAGATCACAGACATGACACAAAACTAAAGTCATTTCAAATGGCAACTTTCTAGCTTTAAGAAACACTATAAGAAATCAAGAAAAAAAGATTGTGGCAGTCAGTAACGGTTACTTTTTTAGACCAAGCAGAGGAAAAAAATATGGAATCACTCAATTCTGAGGAAAAAATTATGGAATCACCCTGTAAATTTTCATCCCCAAAACTAACACCTGCATCATATCAGATCTGCTCGTTAGTCTGCATCTAAAAAGGAGTGAACACACCTTGGAGAGCTGTTGCACCAAGTGGAGTGACATGAATCATGGTTCCAACACAAGAGATGTCAGTTGAAACAAAGGAGAGGATTATCAAACTCTTAAAAGAGGGTAAATCATCACGCAATGTTGCAAAAGATGTTGGTTGTTCACAGTCAGCTGTGTCTAGACTCTGGACCAAATACAAACAACATGGGAAGGTTGTTAAAGGCAAACATACTGGTAGACCAAGGAAGACATCAAAGCGTCAAGACAGAAAACTTAAAGCAATATGTCTCAAAAATCGAAAAATGTATAACAAAACAAATGAGGAACGAATGGGAGGAAACTGGAGTCAACGTCTGTAACCGAACTGTAAGAAACCGCCTAAAGGAAATGGGATTTACATACAGAAAAGCTAAATGAAAGGCATCATTAACACCTAAACAGAAAAAAACAAGGTTACAATGGGCTAAGGAAAAGCAATTGTGGACTGTGGATGACTGGATGAAAGTCATATTCAGTGATGAATCTCGAATCTGCATTGGGCAAGGTGATGATGCTGGAACTTTTGTTTGGTGTCTTTCCAATGAGATTTATAAAGATGACTGCCTGAAGAGAACATGTAAATTTCCACAGTCATTGATGATATGGGGCTGCATGTCAGGTAAAGGCACTGGGGAGATGGCTGTCATTATATCATCAATAAATGCACAAGTTTATGTTGATATTTTGGACAATTGAAAGGATGTTTGGGGATGATGAAATCATTTTTCATGATGATAATGCATCTTACCATAGAGCAAAAACTGCAAAAACATTCCTTGCAAAAAGACACATAGGGTCAATGTCAACGAGCAGATCTGATTTGATGCAAGTGTTAATTTTGGGGATGAAAATTTACAGGGTGATTCCATAATTTTTTCCTCAGAATTGAGTGATTCCATATTTTTTTTCCTCTGCTTGGTCTAAAAAAGTAACCATTACTGACTGCCACAATCTTTTTTTCTTGATTTCTTATAGTGTTTCTTAAAGCCAGAAAGTTGCCATTTGAAATGACTTTAGTTTTGTGTCATGTCTGTGATCTGCTTTTTTTCTACAAAATTAAACAACTGAATGAACATCCTCCGAGGCCGGTGATTCCATAATTTTTGCCAGGGGTTGTACTACAGCACGACTGCCTGATGTAGAGCCCACACCGCCCTTGTTTTGGCCCACAAATGAACAGGTTTTATGCAAATTAGCAAATCACTGATCAGCAAAAGGTCCTTTAAAGAAAAATTTAAACATCAACACTGTGACCAACAATTATTCTCTGCATAAAGAATTAGTGGTAATGGAATCCTGTGCAGAGAATTAGGCAACACTCCCTCTGGGTGTTGTTATTTGAGATTTTCTGTCTGTTGTTTACACAGCCAGGATGGATGTGTAAACAAATTTTATAGTGTGTGAGATCCCCACATGTGTGTGTATGTAGCCCCACTCCGACTGTACAGCTGTTACACTGAACCAACCCTTGTCCCTCTGCATCAAGCAGAGGAGGGAGGGTTGGAGAGGAGTGGCCGAGGAGGAAAACCTTTGCTTTGATCCTGAATTGCTGGAAGCACTTTGACATCTAGTGGCAGGAAAAGAAATTGCAGCACCTTTCAAGAGAGGTGTTTTTGTTATTTGGCAATTTCAACGTAGATTTACAATGTCAATTATTTACAAACAACAATACTTTTAATTGTAATATAATTGTACATATATAATTCATGCATCATTAATGTTGTTTTTCACTTAGGCCTCCATCCAGGTTTACTTTTAGACCTTTACAGGAAATAATTGTGGCGCTTCTCTGGTTAAGTGAAAGTGAATTGTTCCTATTGCCCCCTAGTGGCTGGTTTCAGACCAAATAAACTGGAAAATAGAAATGTTTTATGTTGCAGTGTTAAACAAAAGGGCATCTGCCTCAAAATGTAAGAATCATTCTGACCAATTTTTTTTCCTGAATATTAAACTTTTTGAGAGACTAGTGCTCCTATGATGGGTAAAAAATTTGTAAAGATTTGATGTGTTTTCAAAATTATTTATCAAAATTATTTAACAACTTTAAGATAATGGAATATTAACAGTAAGCTGCAACTAGCGGCCCGGGGGCCAGTTACAGCCCACATTCTTAATCAATGCGGTCCTCAGCCCATTAGTCAGGTCAAGCATTTAGCTTGTTTGATTAAAAATGCAACACTGGATTGTGGGTTTCTTAATCTACTTTTTTATTTAATAACCCATAATCAAGTTGTCTCTCCGTTTTGATCAAGTTAACACATAGCTTGGACCTTTACTGTGAAGAATCTATTTTGATTGCAAAATGAACCCATTCCTGGTGTAAATTGAGTGGCACATTTATGTGTCAAATCATGGTTTACATAGACCATTTTTCTACATAAAATCAGAATACAATTTGATGGATTTATATATATATATATATATATATATATATATATATATATATATATATATATATATATATATATATATATATATATATAGTAGTGTTCAGAATAATAGTAGTGCTACGTGACTAAAAAGATTAATCCAGGTTTTGAGTATATTTCTTATTGTTACATGTGAAACAAGATACCAGTAGATTCAGTAGATTCTTACAAATCCAACAAGACCAAGCATTCATGATATGCACACTCTTAAGGCTATGAAATTGGGCTATTAGTAAAAAAAAAAGTAGAAAAGGGGGTGTTCACAATAACAGTAGCATCTGCTGTTGACGCTACACACTCAAAACTATTATGTTCAAACTGCTTTTTTTTAGCAATCCTGTGAATCACTAAACTAGTATTTAGTTATATAACCACAGTTTTTCATGATTTCTTCACATCTGCGAGGCAATAATTTTGTTGGTTTGGAACCAAGATTTTGCTGGTTTACTAGTGTGCTTGGGGTCATTGTCTTGTTGAAACACCCACTTCAAGGGCATGTCCTCTTCAGCATAAGGCAACATGACCTCTTCAAGTATTTTGACATATCCAAACTGATCCATGGTACCTGGTATGCGATATATAGGCCCAACACCATAGTAGGAGAAACATGCCCATATCATGATGCTTGCACCATCATGCTTCACTGTCTTCACTTTGAACTGTGGCTTGAATTCAGAGTTTGGGGGTCATCTCACAAACTGTCTGCGGCCCTTGGACCCAAAAAGAACAATTTTACTCTCATCAGTCCACAAAATATTCCTCCATTTCTCTTTAGGCCAGTTGATGTGTTCTTTGGAAAATTGTAACCTCTTCTGCACGTCTTTTATTTAACAGAGGGACTTTGTGGGGGATTCTTGCAAATAAATTAGCTTCACACAGGCATCTTCTAACTGTCACAGCACTTACAGGTAACTCCAGACTGTCTTTGATCATCCTGGAGCTGATCAATGGGTGAGCCTTTGCCATTCTGGTTATTCTTCTATCCATTTTGATGGTTGTTTTCCATTTTCTTCCATGCGTCTGTTTTTTTTTTGGTCCATTTTAAAGCATTGGAGATCATAGATGAACAGCCTATAATTTTTTGCACCTGCGTATATGTTTTCCCCTCTCCAATCAACTTTTTAATCAAACTACGCTGTTCTCCTGAACAATGTCTTGAACGTCCCATTTTCCTCAGGCTTTCAAAGAGAAAAGCATGTTCAACAGGTGCTGGCTTCATCCTTAAATAGGGGACACCTGATTCACACCTGTTTGTTCCACAAAATTGACAAACTCACTGACTGAATGCCACACTACTATTATTGTGAACACCCCCTTTTCTACTTTTTTTTTTACTAATAGCCCAATTTCATAGCCTTAAGAGTGTGCATATCATGAATGCTTGGTCTTGTTGGATTTGTGAGAATCTACTGAATCTACTGGTACCTTGTTTCCCATGTAACTATAAGAAATATACTCAAAACCTGGATTAATCTTTTTAGTCACATAGCACTACTATTATTCTGAACACTACTGTATATATATATATATATATATATATATATATATATATATATATATGGCGCACAACAAAAAGCACGTCCGTGTTGAAAGTCTCACAGGACAAGTTGTGACATGTCCAGCTGTTACAGAGTTTCTCAGATACTCACTCGACTGAAAAGCCACCGAAAGCCGTTTGAATCTTCCGAATGGTTTCCAACATGGACGTGCTTTTTGTTGTGCGCCATGAGCGGCTCCGTCCCGATGCGCGAATTCCTCCGCACGTCTTTCATTACAAAATCTCCTGCAACAGTGGAATGTGCTGCAAAAGTGCTGATGTCCACCTCTTCCACAGTTTCTCTGGTAGTCAGATGACGTCCCGGATCAACACAGTGTTCACTTTGGAAATGATCTGGTTGTTTCAGCCTGTCGATGGCCACTCGGAGCGCGGTGCACCCTCCGCCGCTGTGGGCCGTCTTTAATCCGGTTGTAATGGTCCTTAATCTGTGTGACGCCCAGAGTATCCTCACTGAAAGCCGTCTAAATCTTCCGAATGGTTTCCACCTGGCTGTCTCTCACAGTTTCTGGAAAAATTTGAATCAGCGCTGCTCCAATAGCTCAGCCATTTCCCTGACAATGAAAATCCGACGAGGGGGGTGGACCACTGCTCACTCAAAGCCTGCCCACAGGCGAATGACGCAACCGACAGGCGTAAAAAACTCATGCATGCGCACGAAGGTTCAAGCTTGGCTGATGCAAGCGCACATGATTCAAATCCATATAGTTTTTTTTAACATAAAAAGGTTGGATAGTTTTCTAACAGACCTCGTATATATATATATATTTATTTATTTTTAATCTATATGCTAAGAGACAACTGTATTTGTATTTATGTCTGTCTCCTGTCCAAATGGCACCTCGGAATATATTCAAACTGGGCACACACATAGTTTGACATACGGGAGTAACATAATCTATTATATTATAATAGTTAATTATAGTTTATTATATATATATATATATATATAAAATTATAGTTAATATAATAATTCATTATATTAGTTAGTAGAAATAGTAATAGTAGTAGTAGTAGTAACAGCAGTAGCTCTCTCTCCTTGAGGCAGCTTTAGTCACACCCTAACAGCTCTCTGGAATCCAGGATGGGTGGTAGGTGATGTTGGCGAAGATGAAGTTTTCATTTCAGTCTCTGAATCATGTCACTTCACAGCAGCAGCAGAGAGTACAAAGTGGCTCTGGGAAAACACAATCTGATGGAGACGGAACCCAACGCTGTGCTCATGGGCACTGCAAAAATTATTGTGCATGAGAAGTGGAACCCGCTGTTCATTCGGTAAAACAAGCGCTGTATAATATAATGCGTAAAAACAGCAGCACCACAGATGTACATTGAATGAAAATGTTTTTGTCCCTCTACAGTAATGACATCGCGCTGATCAAGCTGGAGTCCCCCGTCAGCTTCTCAGACGCCATCATGGCTTCTTGTCTCCCTCCTGCAGGTTTCATCCTCCCCCATAATGAATCCTGCTTCGTTACTGGATGGGGTCGGATCAAAAGTCAGTGTTTGCCCGCTTTTCTCTTTCTATGCTCAAAATGATTAAAAAAAACTTCATAAGTGTTAAACCTGCAAAAAAGCAGTCTTTGAAGACAAGTCTTAAAACCTTTTTATTGCTTAACTCTGTAGTGTTTATATGCATATTTACTTACTATAATAATATTTACTACTATTTACTATACTGCTGTTTATTAGCCATTTTGCAGCTTTTCACAATTTTTAAAGGTTTTAGTCACATTAAATATTGATAAAACCTTTGAACAGTACAGTAAATTATTTATGTATAAGTTATGCTTCAAAAAATATTTGAAAAATGAGAAATTATATTTTACTCCTGTATATTTGTTAACAATTATGAGCTATTTTGCAGCTTTTCACACTTTATTCACATTAAATATTGATAAAACCTTTGAACAGTGCTATATATTCTTTATGTATAAACTACACTTCAAAAATGTCTGACTAATAAGAAATTATATTTTATGTACATTTATTTACAATTATGAGCTATTTTATGGCTTTTCATAATTTTTAAATGCTTTAGTCATAATAAATACTGATAAAACCTTTGAACAGTGCTATATAGTCTTTATGTATAAACTACACTTCAAAAATGTCTGACTAATAAAAAATAATATTTTATTTATGTACATTTATTTACACTTATGAGCTATTTTATGGCTTTTTATAATTTTTAAATGCTTTAGTCATAATAAATACTGATAAAACCTTTGAACGGTGCTATATATTCTTTATGTATAAGCTACACTTCAAAAATGTCTGACTAATAAAAATTAATATTTTATTTATGTATATTTATTTACAATTATGAGCTATTTTATGGCTTTTCATAATTTTTTACATGTTTTAGTCATAATAAATACTGATAAAACCTTTGAACGGTGCTAAATATTCTTTATGCGTAAACAATGCTTCAAAAAACATCTGAATAATAAGAAATAACATTTCATTTCCCTTCCTCCTGTCTCTGTTCATACTTTATTTCTGATTTTTATTGAGTAAATTTGTAATAAGCTAAATCTAATATTAAACCACTGTGACATGAGAACAAACACAGATACAGTATTTTATTTTGGGTCAACTGTAATTAGATTCTGATTAAAAATCCCCAACATCTGTGTTGGTCACGATTCTTTCACCTGAGCATAAAAGTGTCTCTCACCAGCACAGCTGGAGGTCCGCTGGCTGAGATCCTGCAGCAGGCTCTGCTCCCCGTGGTGGACTACAACACGTGCAGCAAGTCTGACTGGTGGGGCTTCCAGGTGAAGGACACCATGGTCTGTGCAGGTGGAGACGGAATTGTGTCCGGTTGCAACGTGAGTATGATAAAACACAGACATTACGTGCCTGCATAATGTCACCTGGACGTCCGAGATTATGTCTGTAAACCGCTTCCACAAGTCCAAAAACTGGCTTGTTTTGTCACCATCACAATCAACAAGAGGTCCAGTTCCAGCCTTTTGAGGACACGTGGCCACTTCTTAAGAATTGCCTGTTGCAGTGGTGTCCAAAGTATTCCAGAAAGGGCCAAGAGGGTGCAGGTTTTCTTTGCAGCCACCTGTGGCAACAACTGACCTTTTGTCTGCAAAGAAAGCCTGCATCCTCTTGGCCCTTTCTGGAATACTTTGGGCACCACTGACTTATTGGTATTTTTTTTAACAAAAGCATCAACCTAAAGACATTGGTGCTTGTTACGTATTGTGAACTGTATTTTGTATTACGTACGTACATTTTTAGCTTTACCGTTTGCATAGCAACCTGATGTTTTTGTCTCGTGTCTCAGGGAGACTCTGGAGGACCTCTGAACTGCCTGAATAAGAGCGGTGCCTGGGAGGTTCACGGGATCGTCAGCTTTGGTTCCGGAATCAGCTGTAACTTATACAAGAAGCCCACCGTTTTCACCCAAGTCAGCTCATACATCGACTGGATCAACTCCGTAAGCTCTCGCCGCCCGACCCGTTAAAGTGTAGACATCAATTTATCCACATCATTATATTATATTTTTTTTCCCATCTACAGAAAATGGTGACCTATTGAGAGGACGAGCTTTAAGGATCATGACACCATGAGCATTTCTAAATTAAAATATGTGAATAAAAAACGGTTACACTGTCCTGCGTGTCATCCATGTCTCATTATCAGTAGTGTTCCAAACGTGTCCTGAATATGGTAAATATTACTCCGTACGTGTTGTCAGACCTGGTTCTGGAGGGTGTTGGACCGTTGACCCTTGTCATCAATCCTGTTTGTGAGTTTCATGGATGGGATTTCAAGGTGTGGTCAAGGATTGGAGGTTGTCCACTTTGGTGATCTCAGAATTGCATTTCTGCTTTTTGCAGATGATATGGTTCTGTTGGCTTCTTCAGACAGTGAGCCTGAGCGTGAAGTGAACAGCACCTTCAAATCTGAGAACATGGTCCTCAGTCAAAAAAAAACAGGTGGATTGTTCCCTCTCAGTCAGGGGAGAGTTACTGCCCCGAGTGGAGGATTGAAACATCTCAGAGTCTTGTTCACAGGTGGGGGGTATTATGGAGCCTGAGACTGACAGACGGATTAGTGCAGCAGTCAATGTTCTACGGACAATTTATCAGACTGCTGTGGTGAAGAGTTGAGCCAGAAAGTGAGATTCTTGATTTGCCAGTCAATTTATTCTCCTATCTTCAATTGTGGTCATAAGCTTTTGGGGATGACCAAGATAAAGAACAAGGTCATGGGTACAAGTGATAGAAATGAGGTTCCTCTGTAGGGTATATGGACTTCCACTCAGGGACAGGCTGAATATCCAGGAGCTGCTTCTTCGCGTCAAAAAAATCCAGTTGAAGTGGTTCGGGCATCTGGTGAGGATGCTCCCTGGTCCTCTCTTACAGAGGTCTTCCAGGTATGTCCAACATGGTACAAGGCCTTGGAGAAATGCATCTTAGAGGAATTACATCTCGCAGCTGGTTTGGGATCAGCACAGGAAGCGTTAGAGGACTTGGCCGAGGACAGGGAAATGTGGGAAGAGCTGCTTACTCTGCTGCCACCATGACCCAGAAAAGAGACAGAACATGAACAATAAATATTATTTATGGGCTTTGATGGAGTTGTCTTTCACCGTAAACCAGATTTTCCATCAGAAATGATTCTACCAAGTACACCACCTGGTGCATTCTCAGCCTCCACCATGTTTGACTTTCTGCACTTTAATCAGTTTTTCCATAAATAGAAGTTCATTTCATTCAGCACGAATACAAAGTTTTAAAACGACACAACAGCCTCGAGGAGCTGAGTGCTTCTTGTTTTGTTTTTTTTTTAAGGCCATTTAAATGTTCTCATATTAGTTACAGAACATTTATTTTAGCATTAAAAAAAACAACTCAACACTTTCAGGTAAAGAAATCCAAAGTGTGTCCGAGAAACGAGAATCTGTTATCTTTACGTTCAGGTAGATTTTGATTCAGTTATATTTAAGCCTGCTTTATGTGAGCTTTACAACACATCATTTTAAGATCACACACACACAAATATATATATATATATATATATGTGTGTCATTTATATTTAGTTTCTACTTAATTTTATATATACACTCAGGGACTTTTATACTCAGATTTATGTTTAGTTATATTAGGAGTTACCAAATCTAAGAGTTACCAAATTATCTGACACTAAGGGACAAGGCGAGAAGCTCAACTATCTGAGAGGGACTCTGAGTAAAGCCGCTGCTTCTTCACATAGAAAGGAGCCAGCTGAGGTTGGTTTGTTTATCTTCTGGTGAGAAGGCCCCCTGATGATCTCTCCGGGGAGGTTTTCTAGGCAGATGCAACTGGGAGGCAGTCCCAGGGACAACCCAGAGTAGGATGTAGGGGTTATATTTCCCAGCAGACATGGGAACACCTCGGGTTTCCCTGGGAAGACTGAAGAGGATTTGGCTGAGGATAGGGAAGTGTGGGACGAGCTGCCACTGTGACCTGGAACTGGATAAGCAGCAGAAAATTAATGAATATACTTAATTTAGCTTTAAAGTTAGGTTTGTGTTCCATTTTGTGTGTAAAACAAAAACAAAAACCCTTTCACACAGACGTCGAACCTGCTGTGGTGCCAAATTATCATCTCCTAATTGTGCACACCTCAGTGTTATTCTGTAATTAATTTTCTAAACCCGCTTATTCCAATTAAGGGTCATGGGGGTAGGGCTGAATTGTAGGAATAAGATCTGAGCCATCAAAACATAACATACTTTACACAAATACAGTAAAATATGTTAATATCACAGTATGACAAACATCCCAGGTTCAAGGCTGCCCCAGGCTCCTTATAGACCTGGAGTGGTGCTAGAAAAACCAGATCAACCTGCAGATCTCATGCCAAACCTCCTGTGGTGGCCCTCAGCAAAACAGGAGCCGCACAACAAAATTTAAATGAGTAAGAGTGAGTTTGCTTTTTAGAAAATCATAAAAATGTTAATTTAGCAAAAAATGCTGTTGGATTTATGGGTTTACAATCTACTTTAAGTTACTAAAGCTTTCCAACGAAAAACCTACAGGTTGTTCTGTTCTAGCACCTGCAGCTTCCATTTCTTATATGACAGTGTACAGTCACCATTTCATCTAACCTGCATGGCTTTGGAGGAACCTGGAGCACCCACAGGGAACCCATGCAAACATGGGGAGAACATGCAAACTCCACACAGAAATCGGACGTTCCGGCTGTGAGGCAGCAGTGCTAAGCCCCTCAGTATGATGTCTTCAGTAACTGAATATGTAAATTAAAAAAAAAAATGCTGAAACATTTGCAGCATAAAACTGAACATCACTGACTTGGTCTCAGTCAGTGGCTCGTGTGCTGAGTTGTCTGCCTCACATGCCTGGACCTGGAGTGGACCTGGACCCAGACCCGGCCCTGGACGGGAGGTTCAGGTTAAATGTGAAAAACACTTCTCAATTGACAGCATGAATAACAGATTTTTATGCAAACATTTTAAAATGTAGCATGTGATTCTTCTGACCTTAACTTGTGACGTCATTATTTGATTAAGAAAGACTTTCTGCCGTTTTCTCCAGACTGACGGCAGGGGGCGCTGCAGGCATATCTATGGCATAAGCAATCTTGGACTAGACTACCATCTAAAGTGCAGGAAAAAAAATCAAAACCACAGACACACACGGCTGTGTGGATGCTGCAGAAAGAGCTAGAAGCAGCCTGAAGAAGATCCAGATCCCCTGATCCACCACCAGTGAGATCACAGCACCATGTGATGTGCACCAGTCAGAATGAAACAATTAGTTCATTAGTGAAAAGTACAAAAAATACTGAGAAAACAGATTTGTTTAACCAGTCTGCAGTTTGTAACATGAGTAGAGCTGCAATGATTAAACTATTAAAGAACTATTTGGATATTTAACCGAGTCTTTTTTTAAATTGTCTACACTTTTTTTTTATTTCAGTGACTTAAGTAGTATTTTTTGGGTTTATTTGACTCTTCTCTGGCAGTAAAATGAGTATAGTTAAACTGTGGACAAAAGAAGTCTGAAAGCATCATCTTGGGGTCTGGAAAATACTGGTCAAATTTATTACGTCCGCCAAACAACAAAATCATCAGGGTTTATTTATCTGTCTTGTCTGTCTGTTTGAAGGATTACGTATGAAAAAAAAAAAGAAAAACCTTCACAGATTCTCATTAAATTTGCACCACAGATAGATATTAGGGCATGAAAGACTACACTCTGACTACATTTTGGAAATGATCCAGATCCGGACTCAGGTTTTCAATTTGTATGTTTCACTTTGTCGGATTTTCAGGATTACGTCAAAACTACTTAACAGATTTTTGCCAAATTTTCACCATACATTGGTGTTAGGCCTTGGATGCAGGGGTGGTGGCCAAGTGGTTAATGTGCTTGGTTTCAGTTCAGAAGGCTCCGGGTTCAAATCCCACCCCTGCCACATTTCTCTATGTAATGTGGAGTTGCATCAGGAAGGGCATCCGGCATAAATTTGTGCCAATTCAACATGCAGATCCACATTGGATTTGTTGTGGGGACCCCAAGTGCAAACAAGGGAGCAGCCGAAGGGACTTACTATTGGTGTTAGGCCTTGGAAGACATAGTCAAATTTTGGAGGTAATCCGTATCCAGATTCTGGATCAGGATTTCCTTTTAGACTTTTAAGGATTACGTCACAACTATTTCACGGATATGACATCATGATGCAAAACCAAGATCATAAAGACACTATTTTATTTCATCTTGTGAATTAAATATCAGATTTCAACATCTTGATCAGTCGGACCATTCCAGATCAGTATACAATTACTGCATTGTGTTCTGGAATCCAGATCCAGGTAAAGTCCAGGTCACGATGTGAATCACCTATCTTTTATTTTGAGTCCACGTTAACCCTTGGCGGACATCAGAAATCTTAACCATGAAAATGGTTGTTAGCCCTAAACGAGCATCAACATCATTTACCTCAAGAGAGAATTTACAAATGCTTACAATTATCAAAAAAAAAAAGTTAAAGAACAAAGAAACCACATTTCTATAACCAATCTGCAGTTTGTAGCACGAGTACAGCTACTACAGCTGATTTGTTTTTTTAAAATATGGGTTAACTTTTCCATTTTTATTTCTTACAATTTTATGGGCCTAACAACTAATCGATTGAGAATAGCCCTAGTTGGCCAGCCCTGACCATGCGTAAGCATAATTTGCCTCAACATAGCTAATTTACAAATGCTGACTTTTATATCACAAAAAATAAATAAAAATCAGTCTACACACAAAAAAAATAATAAATACTGCAAGGAAACATGTCTTTAATCAGCTGCAGATTGTAACATGAGTAGACCTACAACTATTAATTATTAAACTATTAAATAACTTTTGTCATAATTAGTCTTTTTGAGTCTTTAATATCAAAATTTTCTGATTTCAGCTTTTTAAGTAGTATTTCCTAGTTTATTTGACTCCTCTCTGACAATAAACTGGATAAAAGAAGTTCTTGGGTTCCGGAAAATATCAATCTATTTAACAATTTCCTTTTTAAACCTTAAACATGAGTCAACATAATTTACCTCCAAATACACAATTTACAAATACTTATTTTATTTTTTCACAAAAAAAAAACTGTCTTAAAAAATAAAGTTAAAAAAAATTGGGCAGCAACATCAGAATACCAGAAAAGTAGATTTTCACAGTTCATATAAAAGAACGACGGATTTGATTAAGAAGCAATAAACATGATGTGACAGTGATGAAACGCTGCTAAATCAAAACATGTTTGATTACTGATCAATACTGCTGACGAGGTGCAATGATACAATACTGACAATCATGAAATAAAAAGGGCACATGTGGACTTTACATCACAGAAAACACTTAGTGTCGATAATTGTGTAACACAATTTTTGTTCCTGGCGTCTGTTACATTTCAACTGCTTATGTCTAAAGTCTATGGAAAAATGACTACATTCAGCACAAACTTTGATTTTATTTAACGATCTAGAAAGTTCTAAAAGTTTCTTGAAATTTCTAGGTAATTCTGGAAACTTCTAGAAAATGCTGGACAGTTCTAGCAGTTAAAGAATATTCTAGAAGTAGTGAAGGCGAATCGAGAATATTCTTGAAAACAGACAAATTTCAAAATATGATTGTCCTGATCACAGAAGCAAAGTTTCTGTGGAATAACAGCTATTTTCTATTTATTTAAGGCATAACAGGTTAGGAAAACACACTGTGTACCCAGGAACAAAACAAAAATAAAAATTTGTTACATAGTGTTATCATTCATTCCATGAATATTAGACATAGATTTTTTTTATTATGACATTCTTAACAAATGGTGCTGCACCAGTTATTGTAGCAATTTTAAAAATATAAATTTTCAACAATCCTTATCAGTTTTCCCAAACAAGTCAAGTTTTCTCAGTAAATGTCATTGGTCAATAGAACTGCAACAATTAATCACCAGCTATTTTCATAATCTATCAACCATTTTGAGCAGAAAAAAAAAAAAAAAAAAAAAAAAAAAGGGGTCGGACAATTAGCCAATTATTGCTGTAGATAATCGATCAGGCTGAACACACACACACACACACACACACACACACACACACAATATATATATATTCTCTGTTCTATTCTAATCCTGGTTGATTATCTACCTTACTGATTATCAGTTAACCCTAGTTTGTTTTACTTTTAGGGGGCCAAGAACTTTGATTTTAGCTTCCTAAATGTAAATATTTTTGTGGTTTCCTTACTAATTTATTGCTTAAATTCATCTTTCAGGTTGTGGAGAAAATTATATCGCTGCAGACGTCATCTTGAGCACTGAAAAATTCTCTGCAAACTTTTGTGCGAATTTCTAACAGTTTACAAACCAAACATGAACCAAATCAACAGATTAATGGAACGTGGAAATAATTGTTACTAGCAGCCTTACTGGTTAATACTTTGGAATGTAGCATCCCTGACAAATATCCAGACGTTCTAGCGCAATTCTGCTATTATTATCTTATAATATTATAATTATAATCTCAAAGAAACAATTTCTGCCAAACACGTCAACTACTGAGAGGAAAAAAAAAACAAAAAACACCCACCCAGACTGTGAAGAGACAAAATTACACCAGCAACAAAGATATCAAATAATTCAGAAAGCCAAACAACTTTCTTCCATTTTGCTGAAAAACTACAGTGACCAGAGTGCAGATCCTTTGGCCCAAGCCCAACATTGATCTGTTAGTGTGACATACGGAGCTGTTTTTCTACCCAGCAGCTCCCAGCAAGCGTTTAAATACGTACTCTTAATAACCATTCACGAGAGTGTGTGTCCTTTTTTTAAATTTCAGGACTGGACATAATACTAAAGCCGGAGGCCCAATTCCTCAATGGGAAAGAATCCTCTGAAGAACATTGTAGGCAGAATTCAGAACCTCATGTGCATGTTAAACAACGGCACAACAGCTCAGTGACGTTAATCTTCTACAACCGCTTACCAAGTCATTAATTATAAACAGTTTACAATAAATCAGGCACACGCGTGTGTGAGATCATCTGTGCTCGCCCCTCGCCAAGTCCCTTAACGAGTCATTTCACTGAAAACTAACATAATGTCACAAATAAACACCTGACAAAGTGGTTTTCTTTCCACCAAATCTGACAGACAACATTTACTGGAAATGTACAACTTTACTTTACTGACTGCAAAAGTGCTTTTTTTTTGTTTTGTTTTTTTTGCTTAAACAACATAAAAAAATTTGTTCAAGTGTTTGTGCTTTTAAAGAGTAACTCAAAGGTCAAATTATAGTTTTTTTTGGGGGGGGGGAATTTATGTTTTTGAAACCAAGAAAATGATTTTGTGAAAAGAATGTTCAAGATTTAAAAAAAAAAAAAAAAACTCAAGACAAATACGTCAGTGATACAAGTCGTGTCACAGACGGGCGTCTGGCTGGCATCATGCAGGACGTAGCAGCGACTTCTGATGAGTGTTTGTGTCAATGGGGAGAAATATTGTAGGAAGGTTTTCTTTGAACATCACCACCATTCCCAAAAACATGATTTATTTATTAAACCTACAACTTACTCCTTACGTTTTGGTATGTTGTAGATCTTTTGCATCAAAAACTAGTCTGTTTACTATTATACTACTTCTGTTTTTGGTCAAAGCTCAATACGGTGCATTCATTGAGTCTAAAACATAGTTTATTTTTTTAACAATACAGATAAGGGAAAAATAAAGTTTAAATATTACCCAAAAAAAAGCAGGCAGAAGACCTGAGAGCTTACACAGAAACAGGCAGAAGACAAATTTTACAGCACACAGGAGACACAATTCAAAGATTTTTTTGTTTGCTGCAAAGTTCGAAAACAAACGGAGTGTGTTGGTTTGTGGACTTCATTGTGGCACACACACACACACACACACACACACACACACACACACACACACACACACACACACACACACACACACACACACACACACACACACACACACACACACACACACACACACACACACACACCGTGTTTGGCCGCTCGCCGAGCATGCATTTGGCAAATTGGCGGCAAACACCCAGGCTAAACGGCTGTGTGAAGTAAGAGTGTGCAGACACCCTGACTGAAGAGATCATTAACTCGTCCCTTCTGAAGTTGCACGTTTCACACGAAAACAACTGCATTTGGTGAGCGATTTCAAAATTAGTGTTCCATGATGTTACGAGTCCCAGAAAACGTAATCCAGCATTTCCCCCGGTGTAATCCAGTGAGATAGAAAAACAAATAATAATCGTAAAACTGTAATAATGTTTTTTTTTCTGTTCAGTGCTTTGAAACCATGCGGCTGAAATTAGAAACCAGACACAAAGGAGCAGTCAGCACGTCTGGACAAACCATGATCAGGCCGCTAATCCTCGTACTGTGGCGGCGGAGTGAGTGGTTCAACAAAGAGTTCAGCTGCGGGTTGAGAATTTTCTGCATTTTGCTGAAGGAGTTTCTCTGATTTAATCCTGCGGATCTTGAGAGCCAGAGCCTTTCGGCTGTTTTTAGCAGATTTCTGAGCCGAGGGAGCGGCAGTGGGAACGGGGGCAGGGGCGGACCGTGGTACTGCAGGTGTGATCGCCGGCCTCTCAAACTCATACTCAACCCCGTCGACTTTGACAAGGTCGTCATAGGAGGGCAGCTGGGACGCGCTTGGATGCATGGCAGTCTGGCGGAGAGGATACTGTCCGCTGCCTACCGCCTCCTCGTACGTGGGCACTGCGTAATGCTGCGCTTGTTCGTCGCCACTGAACACACAAACACACAAACATGAAGCGCTGTGCAATAATTAGTGCATTCACATTCTTAGATGTACAACAGAGGTGAGTACACAACTGCAAAATGACTTAAATGTCAAACGATTCATCATCGTAAATGATCATCAGATTTACTTTTAGCAAAATTATTACAGATTGCAACGTGTCTTTTAAACACTAATTTACTGAAGCAGAGAGCAACTCACATGGATCTCACACAACGTCCAATCCCAAGGTACCTGATGCCTGGTTTCTGCCAGTGTTCCTGGCATTCAAATCACCAGTTTCGTCCCGTTGTATTGTCTTTCTGCAACGATTTTGACTAATTTTTGGGGGGGCTGCAGTTCAGCACCACTACAAAGCAAGGTTTTTTTGTTTTGGTTTTTTGACAGCTTTACTGTAATTTGCACCCATTTACGGTAGTACTGTACAAGTGCACCTTCAGAACAGACTGATTCACATCACAAAACAATTTGGCAGAAATTTATTTCAATTTATTTCATTTATATACAGTGGTCCCTCATTTATCGCAGGAGTTACGTTCTAAAAATAACCCGCGATAAGCGAAATCTGCGAAGTAGTCAGCGCTATTTTTTGCAATTATTACAAATGTTCTAAGGCTGTAAAACCTCTCACTACACACTTTATACACTTTTCTCAAACAGGCATTAACATTTTCTCAGTTTTCTCTCCTGTGTAAACACTCTCTTTTTTCTTCTGGGCGAGAAGATTATAAACAGACACATGCAGAACTCTCCCTTCGCTCACTGCCTCCGGAGGTATGGATGTGGAATCCGCAAAGAATCCAAGTCCTCTCTCGGTGGCTCTGCGGCTGCGGTCAACAGCCGCATAAAAAAAGCGAGCGTAGTCTCTGGACCTGTTGCCAGATTTGGCGCAGCTCCACACAGAAGATAGGAGGGCGGTTTGAGTGGCCCGCTGCTGCATTTACCGAGCCTGCAGACTCAGTAAGCACATCGGAGGCAGTGAGGGCAATCGCGGTGATGCTGACCGGTGCCGCGGCCGGCCCACCAGATAAGGACGCAGAACACAATGCGCTGTTAAAAAAAAAAAAAAAGCATGCAAAATTGCACTCAAAAAAATCCATGAAACTGCAAGGCCGCGAAAGGTGAACCGCGTTATAGTAAGGGACCACTGTAGTGCCAAATCACAACAAAGCTGCCACAAGGCGCTTCACACAAGTAAGGTCTAACCTTACCAACACAAAGGCGACAGTGATGAGGAAACACTCCCACCGCTTAGGCCATTCTAACAGTTCTAAGGTTTTTACAAAGGTGAAGAACCAAAAAACAGGAACTCAAACAACATGACATAATAACAAAACAATTATATATGTATTTGATGAGAAGTCCACGCAGGTGGTTACACCACAGGCAGGGGTCATCCAGCATCCCTCATGCCATCAGTGGACCTGTTTCCACGGCAATGTACATTTCAAATGCAGACTGCAGTGTGCAGTCCGGCATCCTGTGTTCAGTAGCCATCCCATGATCCGTACCTCGGACAGAGAGAAAAAGAGCAGAACCAGTCTCCAGGAAAAACTCCACCTAAGGTAAAATTCATCAGCAGTAAATCGACAGAAAAGCAGAGAAAATACAAAAGGTGATCGCCGGCAGCTAGCCCTAAGATAATGCTTTTTAAGTTTGGACTTGAAAGTCTCAACAGAATCTGACAATTTTTTTTTTCCATAAAGAGATCATTCCACAGAACAGGGGCACGGTAAGAGAAAGTTCTGTGACCCACAGACTTTTTATTCACCCTAGGGACACAAAGCAGTCCTGCACTGAGAACACAGAGCCCAGGCCGGTACATAGGGTTTAATTAGGTCAGCTAAATAAGCAGGTGCTAGACCATGAATAATTTTATAGGTTAAAAACAGGACCTTAAAATCCGACCTCACAGGGATAGGAAGTCAGTGAAGAGAAGCCAAAATGGGTGCAATGTAGTGAAACTTTCTGCTTCCTGTCTGGAGTCTGGTAGCAGCATTTTGAACCAATTGGAGACCCCTAATGCTGGACTGCGGTAAACCAAAAAATAGAACACTGCAGTAGTCCAATTTAGAAGAAACAAATGCATGAATCAGGATCTCAGCATCAGCCACAGACAGGATGGGACGAATCTTCACTATATTTTGCAGGTGGAAGAAAGCAGTCCTCGTAATATTTCTAATGTGGAGGTCAAAGGACAACGTGGGATCAAAAATCACACTTAATTTAAAAATGCGTAAAATAATCAATCAATCAACTTCAATCAACTTTTTTCTTGTATAGCGCCAAATCACAACAAACAGTTGCCCCAAGGCGCTCCACATTGCAAGGCAAGGCCATACAATAATTATGAAACACAGTCTACGTCTAAAGCAACATAACCAAGGGATGGTCCAGGGTCACCCGATCCAGCCCTAACTATAAGCCTTAGCGAAAAGGAAAGTTTTAAGCCTAATCTTAAAAGTAGAGAGGGTATCTGTCTCCCTGATCTGAATTGGGAGCTGGTTCCACAGGAGAGGAGCCTGAAAGCTGAAGGCTCTGCCTCCCATTCTACTCTTACAAACCCTAGGAACTACAAGTAAGCCCGCAGTCTGAGAGCGAAGCGCTCTAATGGGGTAATATGGTACTATGAGGTCCCTAAGATAAGATGGGACCTGATTATTCAAAACCTTATAAGTAAGAAGAAGAATTTAAATTCTATTCTAGCATTAACAGGAAGCCAATGAAGGGAGGCCAACACGGGTGAGATATGCTCTCTCCTGCTAGTCCCCGTCAGTACTCTAGCTGCAGCATTCTGAACCAACTGAAGGCTTTTTAGGGAACTTTTAGGACAACCTGATAATAATGAATTACAATAGTCCAGCCTAGAGGAAACAAATGCATGAATTAGTTTTTCAGCATCACTCTGAGACAAGACCTTTCTGATTTTAGAGATATTGCGTAAATGCAAAAAGGCAGTCCTACATATTTGTTTAATATGCGCTTTGAATGACATATCCTGATCAAAAATAACTCCAAGATTTCTCACAGTATTACTAGAGATCAGGGAAATGCCATCCAGAGTAACGATCTGGTTAGACACCATGCTTCTAAGATTTGTGGGGCCAAGTACAATAACTTCAGTTTTATCTGAGTTTAAAAGCAGGAAATTAGAGGTCATCCATGTCTTTATGTCTGTAAGACAATCCTGCAGTTTAGCTAATTGGTGCGTATCCTCTGGCTTCATGGATAGATAAAGCTGGGTATCATCTGCGTAACAATGAAAATTTAAGCAATACCGTCTAATAATACTGCCCAAGGGAAGCATGTATAAAGTGAATAAAATTGGTCCTAGCACAGAACCTTGTGGAACTCCATAATTAACTTTAGTCTGTGAAGAAGATTCCCCATTTACATGAACAAACTGTAATCTATTAGACAAATATGATTCAAACCACCGCAGCGCAATGCCTTTAATACCTATGACATGCTCTAATCTCTGTAATAAAATTTTATGGTCAACAGTATCAAAAGCAGCACTGAGGTCCAACAGAACAAGCACAGAGATAAGTCCACTGTCCGAAGCCATAAGAAGATCATTTGTAACCTTCACTAATGCTGTTTCTGTACTATGATGAATTCTAAAACCTGACTGAAACTCTTCAAATAGACCATTCATCTGCAGGTGATCAGTTAGCTGTTTCACAACTACCCTCTCAAGAATCTTTGAGAGAAAAGGAAGGTTGGAGATTGGCCTATAATTAGCTAAGATAGCTGGGTCAAGTGATGGCTTTTTAAGTAATGGTTTAATTACTGCCACCTTAAAGGCCTGTGGTACATAACCAACTAACAAAGATAGATTGATCATATTTAAGATTGAAGCATTAAATAATGGTAGGACTTCCTTGAGCAGCCTGGCAGGAATGGGGTCTAATAAGCAACAATGTGCAGTTCCCACATGCCTGTACAGTCTATGGGTGCAATATCTAGTTCAGAAAATACAGTACTGGTTACTACAAACCATAAATAATACAAAATATGCATCACAAACATGAGAGCGTAATGAGAAAAATGAAGTACAAGTTTTATCACTAATAATGGCCACTAAGGACTGAAATTGCCATTTCACACCAACAACTGACGTCATGCGATTTATACACTGCGTCATAATGACATTATGTATAAGTGAGCATGTGCTAGCTTTTTGCTGATTCATATTTACTTGGTTTCTTCCTTCCACCTCTTTGTTTTTAGGCTATTTGAGAAAATTGGATTCCCCCCACCCCATCAATTAAAAGTTACACCAGCACTGAGCTTTTTAAGATTTAAGTCATTAAAAAGAATTTTCTTCGGCACCACAATAATTTTATTTATTAGCCTTTAAACAGCAGATTCATCATATAACATTGCCAACATGATCAAAATTTGCATTGTCTAGAAAAAATTAGAATCATTTCACTTAAAAAGGAAAAAGTTCAAACGAACAAACGGCCTTGAAATACTTACAGCAGCGACCCGTATAGGCTACAATAGCAACGTCGTATAGATATGTGGCCAAGTGGTTGGTGCGCTTGGTTTCAGTTTGGAAAGTTCCCGGTTCAGACCCCACCCCTGCCACATTTCTCCATATAATGTGGAGTTGCATCAGGAAAGGTATCCGGTGTAAAACTTGTGCCAACATGTAAATCATCATTGTATGAGAAAAAGTTAATTGTTTTGGTTACTGTATATCATTATTGGCCAAAATTCCAAAAGAACATCAAACAATTATACAGACATTAAAGCCATAACAAAACTACTTGGAGAGCACAGCGGTATCATAACCACATTTGAGAGTAACAACCATGTAAGGAAAAGATTACACAGACTTTTAAATCACTAACAATAAAATATCTAAACCCATTTCCATAAAATTTAATTTAATTAAAAAATGGACTGCTTCCCATGTTTAGATCCAATGTATCTGCCATGTTTGATCACAATTGTATTATGCATTCTTAAAATATAAGTATAGATGCTACAGTAGTGTTCAGAATAATAGTAGTGCTATGTGACTAAAAAGAGTAATCCAGGTTTTGAGTATATTTCTTATTGTTACATGGGAAACAAGGTACCAGTAGATTCAGTAGATTCTCACAAATCCAACAAGACCAAGCATTTATGATATGCACACTCTTAAGGCTATGAAATTGAGCTATTAGTAAAAAAAAAAAAAAGTAGAAAAGGGGGTGTTCACAATAATAGTAGTGTGGCATTCAGTCAGTGAGCTCGTCAATTTTGTGGAACAAACAGGTGTGAATCAGGTGTCCCCTATTTAAGGATGAAGCCAGCACCTGTTGAACATGCTTTTCTCTTTGAAAGCCTGAGGAAAATGAGACGTTCAAGACATTGTTCAGAAGAACAGCGTAGTTTGATTAAAAAGTTGATTGGAGAGGGGAAAACTTATACGCAGGTGCAAAAAATTATAGGCTGTTCATCTACAATGATCTCCAATGCTTTAAAATGGACAAAAAAACCAGAGACGCCTGGAAGAAAATGGAAAACAACCATCAAAATGGATAGAAGAATAACCAGAATGGCAAAGGCTCACCTGTTGATCAGCTCCAGGATGATCAAAGACAGTCTGGAGTTACCTGTAAGTGCTGTGACAGTTAGAAGACGCCAGTGTGAAGCTAATTTATTTGCAAGAATCCCCTGCCAAGTCCCTCTGTTAAATAAAAAAAACATGTGCAGAAGAGGTTACAATTTGCCAAAGAACACATCAACTGGCCTAAAGAGAAATGGAGGAATATTTTGTGGACTGATGAGAGTAAAATTGTTGTTTTTAGGTCCAAGGGCCACAGACAGTTTGTGAGATGACCCCCAAACTCTGAATTCAAGCCACAGTTCACAGTGAAGACAGTGAAGCATGATGGTGCAAGCATCATGATATGGGCATGTTTCTCCTACTATGGTTTTGGGCCTATATATTGCATACCAGGTATCATGGATCAGTTTGGATATGTCAAAATACTTGAAGAGGTCATGTTGCCTTATGCTGAAGAGGACATGCCCTTGAAATGGGTGTTTCAACAAGACAATGACCCCAAGCACACTAGTAAACGAGCAAAATCTTGGTTTCAAACCAACAAAATTAATGCCTCGCAGATGTGAAGAAATCATGAAAAACTGTGGTTATACAACTAAATACTAGTTTAGTGATTCACAGGACTGCTAAAAAAGCAGTTTGAACATAATAGTTTTGAGTTTGTGGCGTCAATAGCAGATGCTACTATTATTGTGAACACCCCCTTTTCTACTTTTTTTTTACTAATAGCCCAATTTCACAGCCTTAAGAGTGTGCATATCATAAATGCTTGGTCTTGTTGGATTTGTGAGAATCTACTGAATCTACTGGTACCTTGTTTCCCATGTAACAATAAGAAATATACTCAAAACCTGGATTAATCTTTTTAGTCACATAGCACTACTATTATTCTGAACACTACTGTATGTGGAACCCAAGTTGTTCTGAGGAGCGTACGCCTCCTTTGTTAATGAGCTTAGCAAAATGATAAATAATTGCACTCTTGCTTGAATACAAATCAAAAGGAAATTGAAACTGATATGCGTGTGCCCCCCCCCCACTTAAATGATGTTGAAATTGTTTTGTTAATTGTGTCTGTAACATGGCTCAAGCAGAGGGTCCCCTCTTTGAGTCTGGTCTGGTTGAGGTTTCTTCCTCAAATCCTCAGAAGGAGTTTTTCCTGACCACTGTTGCCTGTGTGCTTGCTCTGGGGATTGGTGAGGTTAGACCTAACTTGTGTAGCACCTTGAGGCAACTTTGTGATTTGGCATTATATAAATGAAATAAATTGAAGAAAGCTGTTCCACATTTAAGGTATAGTCACAAAGCTGATTCTCCAGACTGAATTTTGGTTTTATGTTGTAAACAGTGCAGAATGAACCAATCTGCATCATCATGACTAGGGATGGGTATCAAGAACCGGTTCCTTTCGGGTATCGTTAAGAAATTATTCGATCCACCGACATCAATAAGCTTTTTGCTTAACGATTCTGTTATCGGTCCTTCAGACTGGCCGTTATTTTGGGGGGTGTTTGTCAGGAAAATGATAATTTCTCTACATTGATTACAGACCCTGCAGCGGGTCTGTAATCAACTTTTCTGCAGTGCGCTTTGCTTTGAACCAATCGAAGCAGTGGTTCGCAGACTGAAGCAGTGTTTCGATCTATTGCTTCGTTTATTCTTTCTTTCTTTCGCTTAATTTTCCCCCGCTAAAACCCTAACGAGCATACATCTGTGAGTATTATTTACCTTTTTTTTTATGTTAAACCGACCTGTTACGGTCTTCTGAAACAGTTGATAGATGTATTTTATAACTTGAAAACGGGAGCGATGCTAACACGTTAGCATGTCTATGGCATTTTCAATGTTAAAAGTTAGCATTAAGCAGTTGCAGCTGTCATCACGTTCGGGTGCATTTATTTTCAAATTGTAATTTTTTAAAATTTATTTTTGTTTATATATTAATAATCGAATGATTATTATATACAGTATATACTTATTATATACAATTTTAGAGAAAGAGACAAAAAGAACCTGAATAGAAACACAACAGAAAATATAAAACCAACTAACAATGAACATACATAAATAAATACATACATACATACAGAAATAAATAAGTGTTTCCTGTGAACACCTAGTGACTCTTACACCTCCATTCATCCCTGTCTTATTTAAGTTTAATGACAGTTTGTTTCGTGTGTGTGGATCAGGAGGTCTTTGCTTGAGCTGCTGTCCCCGCGACCCGACTCTGGATAAAGTGGAAGAAAATGGATGGATGGATGGACAGTTTGTTTCAGTCAAACCATATTTTCAATGTGTTCATTTCTTCAGTGATTTCCTCCAGAACTATCTGCCAAGCTAGAAAACTGCTGCATCCTAGTAAGACCAGAATACTACTGGAATGAATGTGAATAAGGAAAGTTGTTTTTTTCCTCACCTAAATGGATGCTGCACTCACTGCAGTTTATCGTCTGGAATAGTCCCAGATTGCATTTCAGAGCTTCTAGAATTGAAACATTTTCGTGCAGGTGGTGTTGGGGGGTAATTTTGGGTTTCAGCTTTTTTTGTTTTTCACCACTTTCATCCCTAATATGTCAATTGTGAGTCACGTTTGTGTGGATTAAAGTTACTAACTGGGACTCCGGTCTTGTTGCGAGAAAAATGAGAATCGTCCTCCGTTCTGTTCACACAGCTCCAAACGCTGCGCGGCTCTCTGACGAGTCAAGTTAGAACGATAGAGTCCAGTTGGAATTAATAACTTCAAAGCGAAACACCGTTTTGTTTATTTTTATTTATGTCCAGAGATCAAGGATACAGTGACCAATTTCATATTTATTTACTTTAAGACTCAATGAAATACATAGAAAACCTGTAAAGCCTACTTTTAATACAAAATTCACAAGAGGTATCGATAAGGGAATCGATAAGGAATTGGATCGATAAGCAGAATCGATCATGGCATCGATATCGATAAAATCTTATCAATACCCATCCCTAATCATGACTGTGCGTAAGGAACAGAGTCTGAAATGTATGATAGCCTTTGATCGTTCCCAACGGTGTAAGCGGAATCACGGGGGCGTTGATCAAATTTTGTGTGACGTGAACATCAGAGTGAATGGGACGGACGGTGGCAACTGGATGTATGAAAGGCGAAAGAAGAAAAAAGGTTTCTACAGACATCCAAAAAAAAAAATATACCAATTGATGCTCTTATTTTGAAATTCACTTTATTGTGGAGCGCCACAATGAAAACCAGCTACTTTTGTTTGTGAACTGAAAAAGTATTTTTAAAAACCTGGTCTATGTCATATGTGGGGAGTGTCAATTTTACCCTAAATAGGTTTAGTTCTTTATAACAGATGTGATTTTTATTTTATATTAGCGTCGACCGATATGTCTTTTTCAGGGCCTACACCAATTATTACTAATCAAGGAGACCATATTTGAAGAAGAATTTTAGAGAAAGGCAAACTCTTAACGCTTAACATATGTTTAACTCAAAGAACCTTTCAGCATAATGTTCACACACAAAGCGCAGGGAGCTGTAAGCAGCATTATTATGACATTAAAAAAAATAAATCAATACATGATGTTTCAGTCCATCAGATGCCACCAGGTTGCACCTCAGACTGCCCAGAAGCTAAGTGATGCCCTGGTCCAGATCTGGGAAGAGATCCCGCAGAACACCATCCATGGTCTCATTAGGAGCCCTGATGTTTCCAGGCATAGATACAAGCAAATGGCGGCCAAACAAAGTACCATTTTGATTGCTACAATGAAATTTGAGCAAAACAGACAAGCCCAGCCCATCATTTTTCCGCTTTAATTTTTGAGGTGTCTTTGAATTCAGCCCTCTGTAGGTTGACGATTTTTATTTCCATCAACGATGTGGCATCCTGTCATTCCCAACACATTACCCAGGTCCATATCAGGACTGACATCCAGCATGATCACACCCCCCCCCCCCACTCCAACTGAGATCTGATGTTTTTTCAAAGTATTCCTTTAATTTTTTGAGCAGTAGATTCAAGTCATATAGTTACAAATAAAACTGAAAACTTCCAGTAACTGATCAAGTTTTTCCATGATGCTTCCCTGAGATATGTCTGCCAACATACTTGATACTGGAGACAAAACTTCAGGTGGTCAGGTGTGTGAGCATGCACCACAATACAAAACTGTTCTAGGGTCTGGATGGCAATCATCCAAGCATCTTATGTTGTTTCATCGGGTTTGTGGCATTATAAGTTATTATGAGTTATTATTACTTTCATTGTTGTTGTTGTTGCAATTATTATTAATATATGAATAAAAATAAATAAGCGGTCCCATTTTAATTAATAAAATACATCAACTGTTTCAGAAGGCCATAACAGGTCGGTTTAACATAAAAACGGTAAATATTGCTCACAGACATATGCTCTTTAGTGTTTTAGCAGGGAAAAATTAAGATAAAGTGAAAAAAAAAAACAATGAACCAGTGAAGCAGGAGATCGAATCACTGCTTCGATCTGCGAATCACTGCTTCGATCTGCAAATCACTGCTTCGATCTGCGAATCACTGCTTCGATCTGCGAATCACTGCTTCGATCTGCGAATCACTGCTTCGATCTGCGAATCACTGCTTTGATTGGTTCAAGGTTCAAAGCAAAGCCACGCTGCACAAACAGTTGATTACAGACCCACTGCAGGGTCTATAATCAATGTAGAGAAATTATCATTTTCCTGACAGACACCCCCATAAACAATGGCCACTCTGAAGGACTGATAAGAGAATCATTAAGCAAAAAGGTTATTGATGTCAGTGGATCGAACCATTTCTTAACGATGCCCAAAAGGAACCGGTTCCCGATACCCATCCCTAATCAAATCAGAGTAATAGGTCCGCTTTGTAGCCAGTAGTGCATGCTATAGCAGTACTGCATGCTATGCTATAGCACTATGAGCACCGAGTTTACACTATCCACAAGACTGTCTACTGATTGGGTATTTGCCAAATGTGATATCAGGCAGTCTAGCTTCGAGTTCAGTTGTCGTTGAGGAGTTGATGCATCGCTGTAGTGATAAATAAGGTTGTTGTTCCACTAAACATGGCAGCAAAACTGTAAACCTAATAAGTGAGTGACCAGAGACCACTGATGCCAGAGGCATGTAACAATTTTGTCAGTATCTGTGTAAAAATAGGCTGGATAGTCTAACTTTTTTTCTTTTTGATGATTTCATTTAGAACCTTCCAAGTACCTTTAATGTTAGTTTTATTTTTTGTCTCCAATAGATCCAGGGTTCTAGCTAGGATAAAATTTTTGTGCAGTGGTAATGTCGAGGGAGTGATGCAACCAAGGGGGGGAGGGAGGCAGCTTTTGAAATTTTAAGCTAAAAATTGGCCATTCTAGGGGTACCCAAAGGGGAAAAGCCAGATACGACAGCCCAAGTCCCTTCATCATGTCCAGAAGGGTGGGGAAGTTTGTTTAGTGGGCAATCTCATTCTGGGTTAGCCAGTACATGGCCCCCAGTGAGGCAGTCGGAGTGTGTGGACATTTTTAAGTCAAGACTAAAAAAAAACTTTTTATTCTCTTTCTTATGAGTACTTTTTATTTTATGTTTTATTCTTTTACTTCTGTTTTTAATTAGGTATTTTCATTTTTTTATTTTTATTTATTTATTATAATTTTTTTATGTTGAACTGTTCTGTGTGAGGCACCTTGAGATGGTTTTTGTTGTAATTTGGCGCTTTATAAGTTGAAATTGAACAACATTTTATTGAGTCTTAAAGTAAATAAATATGAAATTGGTTACTGGATCCTTAAACTCTGGACATAATAAACTCTACATGGTGGATCCTTGATCTCTGGACATAAACAGAAATAAAATCTGTTAGTTTTTGTCAAAAGCATTTCCTTTCAGACATTATTACTGGCATGAATGTCTTTCCATATCTGAGCTGAGCTCTACAGCTCGCTGCGCTGCACGTCAGGTTCATAAAGAATGCAGGACGTCTCATTTTGGGAGGAAAAAAACGTTTTAGTCGATTGTAGTTTATTGTCTGTATTGCAATGTTTGTAAGAGGTGTCATTTTATTTAAAGCGGCAATTCGTTTTGAAGTTATTAATTCCGAGTGGACTCTGTCTCGGCAGAGAGCCACGCAGCGTATGGAGCTTTGCCAGTGGAATGGAGGACGATTCTCGTTTGTTGACTGCAACAAGACAAGAGTCCCAGTTAGTGACTTCAATACACACAAAAGTGGCTCGTGATATTTTAATGGCTTTTAGAGGGGTTAAGAAGCGGACTTACCGCTTCTGAAGAGCAGTGAAACAAAGAGCCACGAGCCATTGAATCGAAGCATTGCTTCATTGATTCACACTTCAAACTGGAGTCACGCTGCAGAAACGGTTGATTACAGACCCGTTACGCTGCATTGAAAATAAGCCTAACGGTCCAAAATTATAGTGTAATGGGCCATAACGCAAGTTTGCGCTAGCTAGAACCCTGAGATCACTATCGTACTGTTTTTTAAAAGTTCTCATAATGTTTGTCAATCTTATATTTTCTTTCGGCTTCATTAGTTCTAAATTTTATAAACTGCTTGTACAATAATTTTCTCATTTTACATGCTTTCTGAAGCCCCTTTGTAATCCATGGTTTATCAGCATTTCACTTATAACCAACATTTGACACAACTGGGCAATGTTTATCATATCAATTGGAAATAATAGAAACAAATGATTCATATGATTTATCTATATCCTCAATGTAAATGTCATACCAGTTTTGATGCATTACATCCATTCTGAGATTTTTAATAGTTACATATGTTATTTTCCTTGTGAAATTAGTGGCAACGCTAATATCATTTTTATCAAATGATGCTTCAAAAGCAGTAAAAATCAGATGACCGCTGATGTCATTAATAAGTAATTCACCCATTAAATTCCCTACGGTAACAACTGTTAATAGTGTTGAAGAAATCATAGTTATCCTAGATGAATGTGTAATCACTGGATATAAACCCATACAAAACACATAGTTTATAAATTCAGTTATTTCTAATTATCTATGAGGGTTTACAAAATCTACGAGGTCTGTTAGAAAAGTAACGGACCTTTTTATTTTTTGCAAAAACTATATGGATTTGAATCATATGTGATTGCATCAGCCAAGCTTGAACCTTCGTGCGCATGCGTGAGATTTTTCACGCCTGTCGGTTGCGTCATTTGCCTGTGAGCACGCCTTGTGGGAGGAGTGGTCCAGCCCCCTTGGCGGATTTTCAATGTCAGGAAATTGGCTGAGCGACTGCTGCTTTGCTTCATCAAAATTTTTTCAGAGAGTGTGAGAGACAGCCAGGTGGAAACCATTTGGAAAATTCAGATGGCTTTCGGTGAAGATCACACAGATTAAGGACAATTACAACTGGATTAAAGACGGCCCACAGCGGCTGAGGGCGCGCCGCACAACGAGCGGCGATCGACAGGCTGAAACGACCAGATCATTTCCAAAGTGAATGCTTTGTTGATCCGGGATGTCGTCTGACTACCAGAGAAATGGCAAGACAGCTGGATATAGCACTTTTTCGGCACATTCCACTGTTACAGGAGTTTTTGTAATGGAAAGAGGAGCAGAGAAATTCGCCACGGAGCGAATTGTGCCCTGCGCCTCCGTTCCGACGCGCAAATTCCTCTGCACGTCTTTTCATGCCGAAAAAGTGCTGATGTCAAACTCTTCTGCCATTTCTGTGGTAGTCAGACGACATCCCGGATCAACAAAGCGTTTACTTTGGAAATGAACGGCACATTCCACTGTTACAGGAGTTTTTTGTCATGAAAAGACGTGCGGAGGAATTTGCGCGTCGGGACGGAGACGCAGGGCACAGAACAAAAAGCAACGCCGTGATGAAGCCTCACAGGACATGTTGTGGCATGTCCAGCTCGTCCACAATTTCTCAGATAGTCACACGACTGAAGAGCCACCGAAAGCCGTCTGAATCTTCCGAATGGTGCAAGAGCTGGGCATGTTAGGGCTTGTCCTGTGAGACCAACACGGAGGTGCTTTCGCCCCATGGCATGAGCGGCTCCGTGGTGAATTTCTCCGCTCCTCTTTCCATTACAAAAACTCCTGTAACAGTGGAATGTGCCGAAAAAGTGCTATATCCAGCTGTCTTGCCATTTCTCTGGTAGTCAGACGACATCCCGGATCAACAAAGCATTCACTTTGGAAATGATCTGGTCGTTTGAGCCTGTCGATCGCCGCTCGGTGCGCGGCGCGCCCTCAGCCGCTGTGGGCCATCTTTAATCCAGTTGTAATTGTCCTTAATCTGTGTGATCCCCATAAGATCTTCACTGAAAGCCATCTGAATTTTAGAAATGGTTTCCACTTGGCTGTCTCTCACACTTTCTGAAAAAATTTTGATGAAGCAAAGCGGCAGTCGATCAGCCAATTTCCTGACAATGAAAATCCGCCGAGGGGGCTGGACCACTCCTCCCACAAGGCGTGGTCACAGGCGAATGACGCAACCGACAGGCGTGAAAAAACTCACGCATGCGCACGAAGGTTCAAGCTTGGCTGATGCAATCACACATGATTCAAATCCATATAGTTTTTGCAAAAAATAAAAAGGTCCGTTACTTTTCTAACAGACCTCGTAGATAGAAGTCACCACAAACAGCAGCTTATTATTTTTGATTGTATTATCAACTGTCAGATTATCCTCAAACATATTTATGTTAGATCCAAGGACCTTCATAAACACAGCTTTTAATTATGTTTTTTTTTATTTTTCACATTTCAACTATAATACATTCCATAACATTATCCACAGAAAATGACATTTTTTGAATAATTTCACTTTGATAACTTGATATGCCATAAAGTGCCACGTGACCTCCCGTTTTAGTCATCCTGTTTGTTGCAAAAATGTCATATCCCTCAAGATGGACAGCATCCACTTGGTCCTCCTTTAACCATGTCTCTGTTATTGCAATAACAGTCTATAAAATATATAAATATCTTGTGAGTCACTTCAGTCACATTTTTAGATTTAGAAATGGATATTTCTCGCTACCATTTACAAACGATATGAGAAATATATTAAGTTTATACAGATATAAGCAGTTTTGGAGTATTTTCCACCATCTTGCTTAATTTTGTTCAAGCGAGCAGCCACCTGATATCACACTGCCTTTCTTTACTCTGACAGCCAGTCGCCGTGTCCTTCCCTGCATCCTTGTGCAGCTCGGGGAAAGCAACCACGTGATCTATGATGTTGCTACCGAATGTAGGTCATGGTGTTTGATCGCTTGAATTTCAACCCAAAAGGGGTCAAAATTATAAATTGTTTCCAGACAGCATCAATTTTGATCATGTGGTAAAAAATATCCCTTAAAAATGATCCCTTAAGGAATAATAATACAGCAGTGCCAAAGAAAATTCTTTTCATGACTTATATCTTAAGAAAAAAAATAACAGACTGTACAGCTTTTTAATTTATGCTGGATACACATACTTCCCGATATAATAAGGGCATCCCTGCTTCGGATATTATCATATTTCAGAGGCATTATAATTTTGTAGCAACAAAGTGACCAGCGCACTCACCTTTCCCGTTGCTCCTGCTCAGTAACTATTCGGATTTGGTTGTTCTGGGCCTCTTGGAGCCTCAACTGCTCCCTCTGTTTGTTCCTCATTCCCAGACCCATGGACACCAGCAGCATTGCCACTCCACATCCCACCAAGATAAAGGCCACAGAGGACACCTGATTTTTCTTGCTACCAGACTCGCTAATGTTCATCTGTGGGTTTGCTGGTACGACACTCCACACAATCATCACAATTCCAAGGGCAATAAGCCCGACCCCCATGGCACACAGTGCATACTGGGAACCGGAGTTTCCACTGGTGTTGCTGCTGTTGCTGCCACTGGCTCCTACACCGTGATGGCTCGGTGGCACATCCATAACGGGCAGCAATTTTTGTCAGTTGCTTAGCTCGTGTTAGATCAGCTGGTGAACTCCAGAAGTAGAAAATCTGCAGAAAGAACAACAAACAGTTAGACATAAAGTTCATGTCTTTTGTGAAATGAAATGGTAAATGAGCTATTTGGACAAAATGAATAATGATTTATGAAAATATGAGATAATTTGGGTTTATTTTTACTGCATGTCAGCTGTGATATTGGCCTGATTCCGTCTGCTGCCTGAAAAACGCAGAATTACAACTTTGCTGGGAATTCTCACTTTGGATTTATTGCACTTTTTATGCTTTTTGCTCATGAAATAAAGTAAACCAGTGACAAATAACGCCTTCATATAATTGAAATGTCTTAAGAGTACTTTAACCTCTTCTCTTCCTTGTGATTTTTTCCAAAATGTCTCAAAACATTCGCTGTGGTTCTCAATTTCCTTGCCGGAGTTCCAGGGCCTTGCTTTCGTGTCACAGGAATTTTGAACATGTTCAAATACTTGTACAACAGATTTTCCCTCAAAATAGTTACAGAGTCAGCGCAGGTGCTTCAAACCCTTCTGACTTTAGTTTTCCCGAGTCATAAAAGTGCATGAAATGTGAAACAACTTTGTGAGGGGTTGGTGACTTGTGAAAATAAATTGTGACTGAATGGAGACAAAAATGAGAATCTGACATTCCGGGTGTGAGACAGCGCAAACTACCATGGGGCCTCGACAAAACTGTGAATACCGGTCAGTGTGATTTCAAGTGAAAATTGTCACCAATTTGCATATTTTCTCGCAAATTTGTGTCTCCAACTACTTGCAGCCCAGTGAGATACTAGTTATACAATTACCATACAGCCCGTTTAAATTAGTAAAAAAAAAAAACAACAAAAAAAAAAAACAACATATCTAACCCTACACTCACCGGCCACTTTATTAGGTACACCTGTTCAATGGATTGGTAACAAATAGCTACTCAGACAATCACACAGCAGCAATTCAATCCAGTTAGCCATCTAGATGTGGTGAAGACAACTTAATGAATTTCAAACCGAACATCAGAATGGGGAAGGGGGATTTAAGTGAATTTGAATGTGACCTGGTTGTTGGTACCAGATGGGTGGCCCGAGTATTTCAGAAACTGCTGATCAACTGGGATTTTCATGCACAACCATCTCTAGGGATTACAGAGAAATAGTCCGAAAAATGGAAGATATCCAGTGAGAAGCAGTTGTTTGGATGAAAATTCCTTGCTGATGTCAGAGGAGAATGGGCAGACTGGTTGAATGGGCGACTGCAAGATGCCATCACGTCAATATGGACCAACATCCCTGAGGAATGTTTCCAACACCTTGTTGAATCTACGCCACGAAGAATTGAGTCAGTTGTGAAGGCAAAATGGAGTCAAACCTGGTACTAGCAAGGTATACCTAATAAAGTGGGCCAGACCAGTGTGACGGAAGCTAGGTCTTTTGATCATGATCCAATCCATGATCCAAGCTCCCTTTTCATCACAATAGTATGGCAAAGCGAATGTAATACCGCCCTCTCTGCGCCAATTCTCCAGCCAATCTCACACTCCATTGTTCCCTCACTCGTGAACAAGACCTGAGGTCCTTGAACTCCTTCACTTGGGGCAAGACTGCATTCCTTATTTGGAGTAGGCAATCCATCTGTTTCCTGCTGAGAACCATGGCCTCAGATTTAGAGGTGTTGATCCTCATCCCAGCTTCTCCATACTTGGCTGCGAACCAAGCCAGTGAGTGCAGGAAATCACAGGCCGATGATGCCAACAGGACCACATCATCTGCAACAAACCGTGATGAGACCCTGAACCCAAAAAACTGAAGACCCTTCTCTACTATGCTTCGATCCTGTCCATGAATATTACAAACAGAATTGCTGACAAGGCATTGCCCTGGCAGAGGCCAACCCCCACTGGAAACAAGTCCGACTTGCTGCCAAGAACTCGAACACAGCTCTTGCTTTGTGAGTATAGAGATTGGATGGCCCTGAGAAGGTACTCCCCTCACTTCATATTCCCACAGCATGTCCCACAGTATCTCCCGGGGTACCTGATCATACACATTCTCCAAGTCCACAAAACACATGTAGACTTGGATGGGCATACTCCCAGGCATCCTCCAGGATCCTTGTGAGAGTGAAGAGTAGGTTGGTTGTTCCACAGCCAGGATGGAATATGCATTGTTCCTATTCAATCTGAGGTCTGACTGCCAACCAAAACCTTGGAGTAGACTTTAACAGGGAGGCTGAGTAGTGTGATAACACTGTACGTCGCACAATCTCTGGTCCCCTTTTTTAAATATGGGGAAACACCACCCCAGTTTGCCACTCCTTTGGAACTGTCCCAGACCTCCATGCAATGTTGAAGAGATGTCTCATCCAAGACGGTCCCTCCACAACCAGAGCCTTCAGGATTTCTGGATGGATCTCATCAATCCCCAGGGCCTTGCCACTGTGGAGTTGTTTGACTAGCTCAGTGACTTCCACCAGGGAAATTAATGATGATCCCCAATCAGCTTCCACCTCTGCCCCTACTACAGAGGAGGCTCCAGTCTAATGCAGGAGTTCCTCAAAGTGCTCTGTCCAGTGCCCGATTACCTCCTCAGTTGAGGTCAACGGAGTCCCACCCTTACTTTACACTAATGATGTTATGCTTGAGTCAGTCTGCTCGACACAGCATCGAGCTTTTTGAACCAGAAGTGTCAGTGAGCACCGTTTCGAGCACGCCCCCATCACGTGACCACTGCGAGCGAGGCCTTGTTACGTCACACCACGTGTCGAGCTTCGCGGAAAATTCGAATAATCTGGGCATTTCAATACGACCCGCCAAGTATTTAAATGAGATCTGAATCGCAGCTCAAACCGTGGGTTTTTGAGAGGAGATTGCTAGCGACACTGTTATTGCCAATTACCACGTGAATCGGAGCCAAGGAAAGCATTAGTTTATATTTAGGTCTAGTTTAGCGTTCATTTAGTATAGTTAGCTACATACACATAGGATCTAACATAGACAGACACACACAACAGGCATCCATTCATATACAACATTTATTCACACAGTACATCAACATAGGTTAGACTATATATTATAGGTAGATCAGAGACTGAGCTGAGTGACTGAAGAGCTGTGATTTTGTTGAAGTGAAAGGTGTGAGAAATGTGTGTGTGTGTGTGTGTGAGAGAGAGCGAGTCGTGGTGAGGAAGGGACATGGAGGAGCCAGTTCCAAAAAGAGCACAATCAATTGCTTGGGGGCACTTTGCTCTAATAAGCCCCAAAAAGGTCAAGTGCTTGATTTGTGCTCAAGAGTTGAAGTACAGTAACAATACGTCTTCAATGCTGCGACACCTGAGGTCCAAACATCCCGAGACATCAATGGCTGTAGCTGCTTCTGTTGCTGCTCCTGGAGCAGGAATCAGGCCATGTAAGCTATATTTTATTCTTTATCTAAGATTAAAACACACTCAAACAAAAATAGCTCAGCATGTCATACTGTATTTCCATTAAAGGCAGACAAGCTGATTTGGATGAGGCACTGGTGGACTATGTTGTGGAAGATGCACAACCATTCAAAATAGTGGAGAGCAAAGCCTTCAGGGCTTTACTACAAAGGTTTGACCCAACATATGCCCACCTCCAGAGGAGAGGACCGGCTCAAATACTGGGCAACACGAGTCGCAGTCTATCCCAATTTGCAGAGAATGGCAAAAAAATATTTGTCGATGCCAGCAACATCAGTGCCTTGTGAGCGGGTCTTCTCCAAAGCTGGAGAGGTGGTGAGGCAGAAGAGGAGCCGATTAAAGCACAATTATTCTTTTTTGGAATAAGAATAAAAATAAGAATAAAAATTGTTGAAAGCTGCACAATCACCATCTCCTATCCCCTCTATTCTAATTTACAAATTATAGCAACATAAGCACCAGTTGCAGAAGCACATGCCTTTCTCACTTTTCCTGTCACATTTTATCGAAATGTAGTTTGAGGAATGATGCCACAAATCTACATATAGTCTACAATAAAGGCTTTCAGAACCATTATGTGTGCATCTGTAGGGACTATTTATTACATTAAAAAGACACAATAATACATATGACATTTTTTTATTATTTTTTTTCAAGAACAAACCACATCAATCATGAATTAATGCAAACATTTGTCAGGGCACTCGCTCAAAGTAATTCTCAAAGCAATCCAGCAGATGTCACCCTTCAAACTGTATCAAACGCGTCGACACAGTGTGTCGATTTTCAGCCAGTTGTGTTGCAGTGGCTCATTGCTTCATGAGGCTTCGAAATTGCCATCACTACTTTTCACAGCTTGGATGGTTCCCCGTTTTCCTCTCCTGAGGTGCCACATGGTCCTCCAGAAGCACCTTGGTGCCGACCGAAAGTCTCTCTCCATGGTTGCTCTGAACTCCTCCCACACCCGCTTCTTTGCCTCCCCCACAGCAGAGGCTGCCACCCTTCAGGCCTGTTGGTGCCTTGTAGCTGCCTCCGGAGTCCTCCAAAATAACACTGACTCCTGAGTGACTCCTTCAGTCAGATGGCTTCCCTGACCACGGGTGTCCACCACTGTGTTCGAGGATTACTGCCCCTTGAGGCACCTAAGACCTTCAGGCCACAGCTCCCCGCTGTAGCTTCAGCAGTGGAAGCTTTGAACATTGCCCATTTCAATGCCCCAACCTCCATGGATGCTGAAACATGTCCAAATGTAAAAGAACGAAATAAATATGATGAAATGTATACATTCATCATATTTATTTCGTGACAAACAGGACCATTGTTGGGTCAGTGGCTGAAGTTTCATCTCTTGAACAGGAGCTGGCAGACTGGCAGCAAATACATTAGAGTCCCTCTGAACAGTTTTTAGGATGAAGTGCATTTATGCATTTCCAAAATGCCACAAACCACCAAAAAATAAATAAAAGTACTTCATTTACTCTATATTTCGAGTCCGTCTGGTAAATCGCCATCGCCTTCCTCCCGGCTCATTTAGTCTGTCTGGTAGTGGTTAAAAAAAATCCTTGTGCTGATTCAGTTCGCTGTCGGTCGCTTTAGCCTCTTGCTACAACAGCTTTGCAAACACTGCACATTGCTGTCTTGCTTTGCGGTGATTTTAGTATAAAACATTTCCAACCAGCGGACATGAGTTGAAAAGTTGGCCAGCTTAATGCTCACCTGTTCTTCTGGCTGCCAGCTGCGGGAGGAACTTCCTCATCCTCATCCTCCTCCTCCACCCCCACAGCCAGCGAGGCTTTTCAGCAGAAACACACAGACATGGCTCTGGATCAGAAAGCTCCACAAGTTGTATCAGAAATTTTCAATCCATGAATTATGTTGATATCGGAACCAGATATGAATATTGGATTGGACCCATTCCTAGTTTGGGCATCTGGTAAGGATGCCTCCTGGGCGCCTCCCTATCAAGGTGTTCCAAGTATGTCCATCTGGGAGGAGACCCTGGAGAAGACTCAGAACTACCTGGAGAGATTATCTCCATACTGGCCTGGGAACACCTCGGGATCCCCCAGTCAGAGGTGGTTAGTATCGCCCAGGAAAGGGAAGTTTGGGGTCCCCTACTTGAGTTGCCCCCATGACCCAATCCCAGATAAGCAGTTGAAGATGTATGTATGTACTCGAAGCATAAACTTCACATGACTAATTTACTGTTCAGACTGACACTGAATGGGTGTGTCTTATAAAAATTCTTCTTTTTACAGTAGACCTGCCCGTGTTTCACTGAAACTGAACTTCGAACTCCCTTCACTAAAATACCACTGATGTTTCCACAAAATGGGTAATTTATGATTTTTTTTTGGGGGGGGGGGGTCAAACCGCAGACCTGCCTTTGAAAGTCACTAATTAACCAACACCAGTTCAGTAAGGTGGACAAGTAGAGCTTGTGCCACTGTAAAAGTAGGAACAATATTTTACAACTTAGTTCCACAGCATACTAATGCACTGCTTTGTTTTATTAAATATGTAAAACATGCCCAACATGTACAATAGTTTATTTGTTACATGAAAATACTGGAGCACCACACTGGTAGAGTGCAAACCTCTACCAACACAAGTTCCAATTCCATAAATTTTTACATCAGGAGGATGTATTTAGTTCCTGCACTTGAATCAAAGTTTTGTTTGTAGTGTTGATGCTTTTTTTTTTTTTTTTTCTGTGGCGGGTGCGCCGCGCCAATCCATCTGCACGTCTTTCATTAAAAAAAATCTCCTTTAACAGTGGAATGTCTGGATAAACTGCTGATTCCGACCTCTTCTGAAAGTTCTCTGTTCTCTCACGACGTCCTGGGTCAACAGAGGCTTAAATTTGGAGGTTTTCAGCTTGAAACAGGATGACGACGTCGCCTCGGAGCGCTGCGTGACGTCCCGCTCCGTGGGAAGTCCTTACAGCGATAGAAACAATCCAAAATCTCTCATCAGCCGTTAAAATTTTCACCGAAAACCAGCAGAATTTCTCCAATGGTGTCCACTCGGATGTGCCTCATAGTTTTTGAAAAAAATTTTGATCAAGCACAGCGCCAGTCTCTCAGCAACTTCTCAGACAAAGGAATTCCAACGAGGGGGCTGGACCACTCCTTCCACAAGGCGTGCTCACAGGCGAATGACGTCACCGACAGGTGTGAAAAAACTCACGCATGCGCACGAAGGTTCAAGCTTGGCTGATGCAATCACACGTGATTCAAATCCATATGGTTTTTGAAAAAATTAAAAAGGTCGGATACTTTTCTAATAGACCTCGTATATTACTCTGGAACAAAGAGGACACACAGTGTTGTAAAGGACAATAAACAGGATGTTAAAGCATAAGCGTAGGAGGTGGGGTCTATTTGGCGGGGGGGACACCAAATTTGCCCGAATTTCAGAAACCCCCATGACTCTTGATTGTTTACATTAATTGGGAAAATAAGTCTGACAACATTTTAGGTCATTCTATTCTGTATTCAGAGTCTACATGGCCCATGCCCGAATTTCACCGGCCCATCTGCCTGAATTTGAGCATTTTGCTGAGCCCGGGGGGGGGGGGGCGATTGCCCCCCCTGCCCCCCCACCTCCTACGCCTATGCATTAAAGTGCAAACTTCACTTCCCCCCGAATGACATGAACAGGAAGCGATTGCAGCTCACCATTGAAAATAACGGAGAAACAACCTGAATTTCTGGCATTTTTACATAAAACAAACGCAATAACAACGTCTAAAAACCCAGTTAATATATCCAGGAGAGTTTTAGGTGCAATATACAGAGAGTTTTATGTTGCGATGTTAGTGCTGTTGTCCGTGTGCAGCAGTTTAAGTGCAGCCTGATCAGAGCGTCTCAGTGCAGTTCTCAATGTTAATGATAGCGCGCCTTTATTGTTTGGACCCGGAAGTTGGAAATCACATGATGCGTTACATCACACTTAACCGGATAGGAGTCTTATCGTCACACAAAGTGACATCAGTTAAAGACGTGCACAGGAGCGCCGACGTCATCGTGACAAACGTTCCGGTGGTAAATAGAGTTTACAAGTTTTACAGCGAAGTAAAACATTAACTGTGGTGGAATTTGGTGCTTATTAGGGAAGAAAATTACAATCTGACAAAAGACGTTTCTCGAACATCAATGAAAACTTGGGGGGCGGGGTTATAATCTTAAAAACTTAAGATGTCCACGGTTTTACCCACTTTTCTCTCTGCACGGTTCGCGTACCTTAAACCACAGTGTGCAATATCGTTCCGTAACTTTGTAAATTAACTTTCTCACGTCTCACAAACGGAAAACGAGCGAACACATAATCTTACCTTTACATTCTGCGTTTAACCACCACTCGCCTTCTTATTTTTAAAGCTGACAGAAGGCCAGTTTGTCTCCGAACTCTACAACATGTCAGCGTTAAAAAAACAACACAATAACCAAACCAGAAGAGAAGTTAGTTGAGAAAAGGGCGGGGCCGAAGGAGCAGACAGAAGGCGGGTCGCTTCCCCTGAGTGTTGCCAGACTCTTCTTCAAGAAACAAGCGCACAAGAAGAGACGACAACCAGCCTCCTAAAAGTGCTCCGTTTACAAGGAGGCAAACACACTGAGCTTCCCTCACCTCTAATTTGTTCAAGAACAGCCAGTTTCGTGCTCGGTGGCTCTGGTAGATAAATTAGCACACAGTCACCAAAGTTTGTCTTTGACTGTATTTGGGAAAACAGTCAGTTCTGTTAGAACAAAACCTACTGCACCAGTGTTTAGTCAAATGGAATTTTGGAAGGCCTGCATGGTTTCTAAATTTAAATTTCATGTTGGAAGATTTAGAATGGGCAGCATGGTGGATTAGTGGTTAGCACTGTTGCCTCACGGCAAGAAGGTCATGGGATCGATTCCCACCTGTGGCCATACTGTGTTCTCCCCGTGTTTGTGTGGGTTCCCTCCGGGTGCTCCGGCTTCCTCCCACATCCAAAGACATGCAGGTTAGGTGGATTGGGAACTTTAAAATAGCCGTAGGGTTGCATGGAGGTGTGAATGTGTTTGTCTATATGTGACCCTGCGACAGACTGGTGTCCTGTCCTGGTGAACCGCGCCTCATGCTCTATGACTGCTGGGTCCCCAGCTTGGAGTATGTGGGTTTAGAAAATGATGGATGGATGGATGGAAGATTTAGAATGTATGACCCAATTATTGGGACCTGCAGGGACTTCAGAAAGGGGGCCATGCCCTCAAATTTATCTAAAGTCTGGGTGTTTTAGTGAAGCTTAGGGCTGGTGGCCAGCGATCACCATTTCTTCTCTTTTTCTTGTTGCTTAATGCTGACAAATTATACTGTATTTGTTGTCTTTTTGCTGCCTGATTCTGTTTTTTTCTCTGTTTGAGGTGGGGCTTCATCCAGAGATGGGAGTAGATATCTTCTGCTGCAGGCCTCATGTCCTGTGCACCAGCATGGACGCAAAAATTTCCTGTATATTCGTGTTGCTAGTTGTGTCGGTAGCATGGCCCAAGCAGAGGGTCACCCCTTTGAGTCTGGTCTGCTTGAGGTTTCTTCCTCAAATCATCAGGGAGTTTTTTCTTACCACTGTCGCCTGTGTGTTTGCTCTGGAGGTTGGTAAGGTTAGACCTTACTTGTGTTAAGCGCCTTTAGGTAACTTTGCCCAACACATTTTACATTTTGAAAACACTCCCAAATTTAAAAGCAACCCCAACGCCCCCCCAAGAAAAGATCAGGTTGCCAGATCAGGTTTTGAATTTTCTAAACTGGCTTTGAAACCTACCTATTTCAATTAAAAAAAAAAAAAATCCAAATCATATATTTTCACAAATATGTAAAACTATATAATAAATATAAAAATCCAGTATGAGACATATTAAGTTATTATTGTTAATTATGAACTTAAATAACTAACTGAAAATAATGCTAACAAACTATAATGCTAAGTGCGGGCTAACCTAAAACTAACTGATGATGCAAATATAAATGAAACATTTATAGTTTTCCCAAACCAGAACACAAGCAAGGGAAAGCTGCCATCTAGCAGAATGTTAAGGTACCAGCTTTCTAACAAACAAATCAGGAAAAAACAACCAGCAGTTGTAAAAGTCAAACTTCCTGCAATCATCATCAAAATACCCAGGCTGAAATCAACTCAATCTGGCAACACCATGAGCTTCCATTCAAAAATTTTAACCCTTTTGCAAACTTTGTTAAATGAGTTGGTGGGATGATGTCAAAATCATTCATTCATCTTCTACCTGTTTAGTCCAATTAAGGGTCACGGGGGGCTGGAGCCTATCCCAGCAGTCATAGGGCGTGAGGCGGGGTACACCTAGGTCGGATGCCAGTCTGTCGCAGGGCCACAAATAGACAAACAAACACAGACACCCACACACACACCTACAGACAATTTTAAAGATTCTAATCCACCTAACACACATGTCTTTGGATGTGGGAGGAAACCAGAGCACCCGGATGAAACCCATGCAAACACAGGGAGAACATGCAAACTCCACACAGAAAGGCCACGGGAACTGAACCCACGACCTCCTCGCTGTGAGGCAACAGTGCTAACCACTAAGCCACTGTGCTGCCCATGTCAAAATCATTTTTACCAATTTATTTTTCGTATATTGTTTGTGGCACATGCTCAGAAAATTGAACACTACACTTCAGTTTTATTTATTTATTTAAATTATTTTTATTGTATTTTTTTCAACAGGTTTTGTGTGTGACTATAGGGGAGCATGGGGTTTTTCAGGTCAGTTTATCTTGTAATTTAATTAATGAGGCAAAGGCTATAATATTGTTATTGTCAAATCTGAACTTTGTTGTTATCTTACATGTTTACATAGACCTTTATCAGAATTCAGCATTTTGTCCCCCCCCCCCCCAAATTTTTCAGTTAATCCTGTTCATATTTCAGGATTCTTCACTGTTAAAACTGTTGCACAGTAACACTAAAACCAGCGCATTACTGTTTGCTTCCTGTCTTTCACTGAAAACACACAGAGGGACAAGGAATTTCCACACTGTTTTAGAAGGTTAAATATCAGTCTCCGTGGGCCCTATCTTCCATTCAGCACAAAGCGTCATTTAGCAAACCTGAATGTTGTGAAAGTGTAGTGACACGGACCCACAACAGGGGGCGCAAATGAACGGTCAATAGATGAGCCAAAAGGTAACAATTTAATGTTGTGAAACGTGCACAACGAACATACAGACAATCTCAGAATATAATTACAGTCAAATTACAAAGGTGACGTGTGGGCAGGCTCGAGGATAGAAGACGTCTGTCCTGAGAAGAGCCGGAACCACACGATTTCCGCCCCCACAGAACCTGGTGAATACTGGAGCCGCCAAGTCCCGAATTCCCAGGTGATCACCGTCCCCGACTGTCGGATCTGGTACTGCTGGCGAAGAACAAAGACAGTCAAGTCTGGGTGTGTGTACACCCAGTAACAACAGCGGTGGGAATGCCACCTCCACCTCTCACTCAATATGTTGCAGAGTACCGCAGTGATTCCTCAGGGGAAAAGAGTGCCGTCCTGCACTCACTCAGCCTCCACAGAAAAAGGAACCGGTACTCCTGCAAACACTCACAATATACAGATATATTGCAAAAGACACAAACGGCTGAGGATATTACCTCCAATGAAGTATGATATCTCGGCGATGAGGTGGAGATGACGTCTGGTCTTTATGGAGTGCGATGATGAAGAATGTGTGACAGCTGTCAGGAATTAATGAGTGACAGCTGTCACTCCCGGCTGTGTCCGTGGCGGCAGCGCCCTCTCCTGCCTGAAGCCCGCACTTCAGGCAGGGCGCCCTTTGGTGGTGGGCCAGCAGTACATCCTCTTCTGGCGGCCCACACAACACTGAAGGTATTATTGTTTGTTTCCACACCCAGCGTCCACTCCGTCCAAATCACTCCAAAAAAACTTTAACTCTGGATTGTGCATTATTACTGCACTGCTAGCGACAGCAGCAACAGGTTGCCATGTAATCCCTATGGAAGGATGCGTTTTGGCGCCAAGCCATGCAGTGTGATGCGATGGACGCGAATGAAGCGGCGCAAGTGAAGTGATTTTGAGCAATTGGTGTGTTTGTGGCGCAATATTGCGTCACGTCGCGTTGCCCTCCTCCCCAAGTTGAAAAATCGGAACTTTTTCGTCTTGTCGCGCCGCCATGACCAATCAGGGCCTGAATATGTAGTGACGTGGAGATGTCTGGAGTTTGACTGAACATGTCCTGTATCTAGTAGCAGCCTGTGAGAAGGACTTATGTCCCTTTTGTCCTTTATTTCACAATTATGACAGAGTTTTTGGAGCGAGCTGCAGCCCCGCAGCAGGGGGAGCAGAGTTTCTTTTTTCTTTTTCTTTACATGCACGCGCGAGCAAATCGTCTATGAAGATTATTTTACTTATTAACTACACAGATGTATAATAAAGCAAATGGTGACTGGTTTCTAAACACAATTATGACAGAGTTTTTGGGGGAAGAGTGAGAGCAGCCCCGCAGGAGGGGGAGCAGAGTTTATTTTTTTTCTTTTACGTGCGCGCGAGTGAATCGTCCATGAAGATTATTTTACTTATTAACTGCACAGATGTATAATAAAACAAATGGTGACTGGTTTCTAAACACAATTATGACAGAGTTTTTTGGGGAAGAGCAAGCTGCAGCCCCACAGCAAGCAGCGGAGTTTTTTTTTTTTTTTTTAATTGTTTACATGTGCGTGCATGAACGGGACAGGAGGTCCTCAAACTGGGTCCTGCAGAGGCGGAAGAACCGCTGAAAGCGGCCATCATCCAGACGCAGCTCCTGCAGCAAATGATGATACTCCCCGAATTGGGAGCTTTCCACAACAACTCACTCCGTGTGATCAACGTCCGTCATGTTAACTTGACTGACAACCGGAGCCGGCGAGCGGAATGGAAGCTCCTCCTATTTGATGAATTTGGGTGAATTTTTGCAGTGAAAGCAGAGCGACACACCGGTGATGGTGGCGCGTCCGTTTATCCAACGGCTGTAGTGTCTTTTATTTCCTCCTTGAAAGCTGATTCTCTGGGCACCGTACGAGGTCTGTGAGAAAAGTAACGGACCTTATTTTTTTTTTCAAAAACTATATGGATTTGAATCACGTGTGATTACATCAGACATGCTTGAACCCTCGTGGGCATGCGAGAGTTTTTTCACGCCTGTCAGTTACGTCATTCGCCGTGGGCAGACTTTGAGTGAGGAGTGGCCCACCCTCTCGTCGATTTTTTTCATTGTTTAGGAATGGCTCAGAGACTGCTGCTTTGTTTGATAAAAATTTTTTCAAAACCTGTAAGGCACAACTGAGTGGACACCATTCGATAAATTCAGCTGGTTTTCCGTGAAAATTTTAACGGCTGATGAGAGATTTTGGAGTTTTACTGTCGCCGTAAGGACGGCCCATGGCGCCTGACGGTGATCTGCGCTCCAAGGCGGCGTCATCTCGCTGTTTCAAGCTGAAAACTTCCTAATTTCAGGCTCTGTGGACCCAAGACGTCGTGAGATAACAGAGAACTTTCAGAAGAATTCGGGATCAGGAGTTTACGTGGACATTCCACTGTTAAAGGAGATTTTGTAATGAAACAACGTGCGGGCAGACTTGCATGTCGGGCCGGACCCGACCGCGGGGGGTCGCCACAGGAAAAACACCTCCGTTGGAAACCTTAACGGACAAGTTGGAACATGCCCAAGCTGTTAAACAATTTCTCAGATACTCACTTGTTGAAAGCCATCAAAAGCCGCCTGAATTTTACAAATGGTTTTCAACACGGAGGTGTTTTTCATGTCGCGGCACAGACGGATTTGCCACGTCGTCACGGATCCGACTCGGCAAATTCGTCCGCACGTTCTTTCATTACAAAATCTCCTTTAACAGTGGAATGTCCGGGTAAACTCCTGATGCCGGCTTCTTCTGAAACTTCTCTGTTCTCTGACGACGTCCTGGGTGAACAGAGCTTTAAATTAGGATGTTTTCAGCTCGAAACAGCCAGACGGACGCCACCTCCGACCGCGCCGCGCCGATCCGCATTGTTGGCTGTGCTTAAAGCGAAAGAAACTCCACAATCTCTCATCAGCCGTTAAACTTTACACCGAAAACCAGCTGAATTTCTCGAATAGTGTCCACACGGATATCCCTCACTGGTCCTGAAAAAATTTGATAAAGCAACGCTCGCCGTCTCCCTGCAGCTTCTCAAACAAAGAGATTCCGACGGGAGGGGGAGTCCACACCTCTCTCAAAGCCTGCCCACAGACGAATGACGTCACCGACAGGCATGACAAAACTCACGCATGCGCACGAGGGTTCAAGCTTGTCTGACGTAAAAACATATGAATCAAATCCATTTATTTTTTGAAAAAAATAAAAAGGACCGCTTTTTTATCACAGACCTCGTATGTGCAGATTTGTTTTGTCACCATCAAATCTCTCACTTCTGAGCACAATACGAATGCCAAGGCCAAGGCATCACTCTGATTGGTTGAATTTATGTTCTGCCTACAATCAATCAATCAATCAATTTTATTTATATAGCGCCAAATCACAACAAACAGTTGCCCCAAGGCGCTTTATATTGTAAGGCAAGGCCATACAATAATTACGTAAAAACCCCAACTGTCAAAACGACCCCCTGTGAGCAATCACTTGCCGACAGTGGGAAGGAAAAACTCCCTTTTAACAGGAAGAAACCTCCAGCAGAACCAGGCTCAGGGAGGGGCAGTCTTCTGCTGGGACTGGTTGGGGCTGAGGGAGAGAACCAGGAAAAAGACATGCTGTGGAGGGGAGCAGAGATCAATCAATCACTAATGATTAAATGCAGAGTGGTGCATACAGAGCAAAAAGAGAAAGAAACAATGCATCATGGGAACCCCCCAGCAGTCTACGTCTATAGCAGCATAACTAAGGGATGGTTCAGGGTCACCTGATCCAGCCCTAACTATAAGCTTTAGCAAAAAGGAAAGTTTTAAGCCTAATCTTAAAAGTAGAGAGGGTGTCTGTCTCCCTGATCTGAATTGGGAGCTGGTTCCACAGGAGAGGAGCCTGAAAGCTGAAGGCTCTGCCTCCCATTCTACTCTTACAAACCCTAGGAACTACAAGTAAGCCTGCAGTCTGAGAGCGAAGCGCTCTGTTGGGGTGATATGGTACTACGAGGTCCCTAAGATAAGATGGGACCTGATTATTCAAAACCTTATAAGTAAGAAGAAGAATTTTAAATTCTATTCTAGAATTAACAGGAAGCCAATGAAGAGAGGCCAATATGGGTGAGATATGCTCTCTCCTTCTAGTCCCCGTCAGTACTCTAGCTGCAGCATTTTGAATTAACTGAAGGCTTTTAGGGAACTTTTAGGACAACCTGATAATAATGAATTACAATAGTCCAGCCTAGAGGAAATAAATGCATGAATTAGTTTTTCAGCATCACTCTGAGACAAGACCTTTCTGATTTTAGAGATATTGCGTAAATGCAAAAAAGCAGTCCTACATATTTGTTTAATATGCGCTTTGAATGACATATCCTGATCAAAAATGACTCCAAGATTTCTCACAGTATTACTAGAGCTCAGGGTAATGCCATCCAGAGTAAGGATCTGGTTAGACACCATGTTTCTAAGATTTGTGGGGCCAAGTACAATAACTTCAGTTTTATCTGAGTTTAAAAGCAGGAAATTAGAGGTCATCCATGTCTTTATGTCTGTAAGACAATCCTGCAGTTTAGCTAATTGGTGTGTGTCCTCTGGCTTCATGGATAGATAAAGCTGGGTATCATCTGCGTAACAATGAAAATTTAAGCAATGCTGTCTAATAATACTGCCTAAGGGGAGCATGTATAAAGTGAATAAAACTGGTCCTAGCACAGAACCTTGTGGAACTCCATAATTAACCTTAGTCTGTGAAGAAGACTCCCCATTTACATGAACAAATTGTAATCTATTAGACAAATATGATTCAAACCACCGCAACGCAGTGCCTTTAATACCTATGGCATGCTCTAATCTCTGTAATAAAATTTTATGGTCAACAGTATCAAAAGCAGCACTGAGGTCTAACAGAACAAGCACAGAGATGAGTCCACTGTCCGAGGCCATAAGAAGATCATTTGTAACCTTCACTAATGCTGTTTCTGTACTATGATGAATTCTAAAACCTGACTGAAACTCTTCAAATAGACCATTCCTCTGCAGATGATCAGTTAGCTGTTTTACAACTACCCTTTCAAGAATTTTTGAGAGAAAAGGAAGGTTGGAGATTGGCCTATAATTAGCTAAGATAGCTGGGTCAATGATGGCTTTTTAAGTAATGGTTTAATTACTGCCACCTTAAAAGCCTGTGGTACATAGCCAACTTACAAAGATAGATTGATCATATTTAAGATCGAAGCATTAAATAATGGTAGGGCTTCCTTGAGCAGCCTGGTAGGAATGAGGTCTAATAAACATGTTGATGGTTTGGATGAAGTAACTAATGAAAATAACTCAGACAGAACAATCGGAGAGAAAGAGTCTAACCAAAAACCGGCATCACTGAAAGCAGCCAAAGATAACGATACATCTTTGGGATGGTTATGAGTAATTTTTTCTCTAATAGTTAAAATTTTGTTAGCAAAGAAAGTCATGAAGTCATTACTAGTTAAAGTTAATGGAATACTCAGCTCAATAGAGCTCTGACTCTTTGTCAGCCTGGCTACAGTGCTGAAAAGAAACCTGGGGTTGTTCTTATTTTCTTCAATTAGTGATGAGTAGAAAGATGTTCTCTGTACTCTATCTCCCTTACAGAGTTTAGGTAGCTACTCTGCACTGTGTTGGTATATGGCATTAGAGAACATAAAGAAGGAATCATATCCTTCAACCTAGTTACAGCGCTTTCTGAAAGACTTCTAGTGTAATGAAACTTATTCCCCACTGCTGGGTAGTCCATCAGAGTAAATGTAAATGTTATTAAGAAATGATCAGACAGAAGGGAGTTTTCAGGGAATACTGTTAAGTCTTCTATTTCCATACCATAAGTCAGAACAAGATCTAAGATATGATTAAAGTGGTGGGTGGACTCATTTACTTTTTGAGCAAAGCCAATAGAGTCTAATAATAGATTAAATGCAGTGTTGAGGCTGTCATTCTCAGCATCTGTGTGGATGTTAAAATCGCCCACTATAATTATCTTATCTGAGCTAAGCACTAAGTCAGACAAAAGGTCTGAAAATTCACAGAGAAACTCACAGTGACGACCAGGTGGACGATAGATAATAACAAATAAAACTGGTTTTTGGGACTTCCAATTTGGATGGACAAGACTAAGAGTCAAGCTTTCAAATGAATTAAAGCTCTGTCTGGGTTTTTGATTAATTAATAAGCTGGAATTGAAGATTGCTGCTAATCCTCCGCCCCGGCCCATGCTACGAGCATTCTGACAGTTAGTGTGACTCGGGGGTGTTGACTCATTTAAACTAACATATTCATCCTGCTGTAACCAGGTTTCTGTAAGGCAGAATAAATCAATATGTTGATCAATTATTATATCATTTACCAACAGGGACTTAGAAGAGAGAGACCTAATGTTTAATAGACCACATTTAACTGTTTTAGTCTGTGGTGCAGTTGAAGGTGCTATATTATTTTTTCTTTTTGAATTTTTATGCTTAAATAGATTTTTGCTGGTTATTGGTAGTCTGGGAGCAGGCACCGTCTCTACGGGGATGGGGTAATGAGGGGATGGCAGGGGGAGAGAAGCTGCAGAGAGGTGTGTAACACTACAACTCTGCTTCCTGGTCCCAACCCTGGATAGTCACGGTTTGGAGGATTTAAGAAAATTGGCCAGATTTCTAGAAATGAGAGCTGCTCCATCCAAAGTGGGATGGATGCCGTCTCTCCTAACAAGACCAGGTTTTCCCCAGAAGCTTTGCCAATTATCTATGAAGCCCACCTCATTTTTTGGACACCACTCAGACAGCCAGCAATTCAAGGAGAACATGCGGCTAAACATGTCACTCCCGGTCTGATTGGGGAGGGGCCCAGAGAAAACTACAGAGTCCGACACTGTTTTTGCAAAGTTACACACCGATTTAATGTTAATTTTAGTGACCTCCGATTGGCGTAACCGGGTGTCATTACTGCCGACGTGAATTACAATCTTACCAAATTTACGCTTAGCCTTAGCCAGCAGTTTCAAATTTCCTTCAATGTCGCCTGCTCTGGCCCCCGGAAGACAACTGACTATGGTTGCTGGTGTCGCTAACTTCACATTTCTCAAAACAGAGTCGCCAATAACCAGAGTTTGATCCTCGGCGGGTGTGTCGTCGAGTGGGGAAAAACGGTTAGAGATGTTAACGGGTTGGCGGTGTACACGGGGCTTCTGTTTAGAACTACGCTTCCTCCTCACAGTCACCCAGTCGGCCTGCTTTCCCGGCTGCTCGGGATCTGCCAGAGGGTAACTAACGGCGGCTAAGCTACCTTGGTCCGCACCGACTACAGGGCCCTGGCTAGCTGTAGAATTTTCCACGGTGCGGAGCCGAGTCTCCAATTCGCCCAGCCTGGCCTCCAAAGCTACGAATAAGCTACACTTATTACAAGTACCGTTACTGCTAAAGGAGGCCGAGGAATAACTAAACATTTCACACCCAGAGCAGAAAAGTGCAGGAGAGACAGGAGAAGCCGCCATGCTAAATCGGCTAAGAGCTAGTAGCTACACTAAGCTAGCGGATTCCTAAAAACACGCAAAGTGAATAATGTGTAAATAATTTAGAGGTGATTCAGCAGGAGTGCTTTAGTTAAGGCACGTAAAGATTACACTGGGAAACAAATCGTAATCTAGATAACTAGATCAATCTAACTGCGCAGATTAAACAGCTAACAGATACAGCAAAACACCGCTGTGCTCCGGAACAGGAAGTGATACAATACCGCAGTGAGAGCCAACCACCAGTAGAGGCAAGCAAGAGCAAAAAAAAGCAAATGCACATAAACAAAGTAAAAGTAACTAAGTTGTTTTTTTAAGGAGTAATCAGTAATTGGATTACTTTTTCAAAGTAACTGTGGCAACACTGGTCATCATGATAAGATGACACACCAGATCATCATCATTTCGTGTCGGGAAGCTGGTCTCCGCGTCACCGTGAGTCACAGGAGGCTGCGTCACTTCCAGTCGTACCTCTGGGAGCGTGCACTTGGTGGGAAAACAGCTTTTATAAATTACCTGCTAACTGTTAATGACTAACTTATAATATGTGGGTTTGTTGATTATCCAAAAACAAATTGAATGGCTTTGACAAACCTGGTTAAAAAACACTTTTCCTGCAGCCCGCCATAGAAATACATTCAATTCTGCAGCAGATCTGCAATAAAGGGCTGGAGCCAGTATTCATTCAGTATATTAATATTTTGTTTTTGTTTTGTTGTTTAAATCTCAGTAGAACAAGTTGATATTTGAGAGTGGAGGCAGAAAAAAAAACATTTAAAGGTTTTCATTAGATTTTTGATATAAAGAGAGACTCTTACATCTGCAAACAAACATGCCTGAAGTGAACCCTGATTTGTTTTTGTTTTGTTTCTTCCTTTTAATCTAAGACATAAATTGTTCGATAAAATTAAAATGTGCACAGTCAGAGAAAACTGACTGAATTTTTTTTTAGTGATGGTGTCTGTAAAAATGTACCACAGACATTTCAAATATTCTCTGTAAAGATCTGGTCACAGCTGATGAAGAACAATGAAGCCCAAACGAAACAAGAAATCTGTACTTACTTTGACTTTCGGAGGCATCGTTTAACCATCATTCAGCTTCGGTCCTGCAGCTGGCGCGTCGTCAGAATTTTCAAACTGTTGAAAAATTTGAGCAAATACCGCCGACAACCTCAAATTGTCTGTATTTCGTTTTGCTTTCGTTCTTGACGGTTTCTTATCGTTTGCTTGGTTTTCGTGGCATCACCGTTTTGTTTGACTTTCGTCCAACTTCTTTCAACCTCCCAAGTACGACGTATTGAACAAACGCAACAATAGCTGAATGAATCAATAACAAAAGCTTTGAGGAGCTAAACAAAAGGTCCTTGTATCACTAATGAATCGTTCATGTTTTGGAAGAAAAAGCACTTTAGACACGCTTCAACCGTTTGTGGCTCGTGTGCCTGTGAGTGCGTGCCTTCGAGAGAAGCCTTCGTCTGACACGGACAGTACTCCGTGGCTGATGGAGAACTCAGAATGTGAAGAAATATAAAACTTGTTGTCAAGACAAACAGCATCTCACTCCTCCAAGTACTGCAGAAATGAGGACAAGGCTGCGCTCGGTTGTATACCTGTTCTCGGTCGCGTCATCGTGAATGTTTAATTTTGATTTCGTTTAAGGCATTCGCTTCATTTTTATGTCATTAGTTTCGGTTTTGTTTTGTTCATTTCGTTTCGGTGATGAGAAAAGTGCAGGATCTCTCATCCACCTTTTTGCACGGATTTTTGACTTTTTCACATTTTATCCCTCGTCCATCTATGCAGCCGATCTGCTCTGCGTGAGCCTGATCCCGTCAGACCTCAGAAGCTAAATCAGTGCAGGACCTGGTTAGTGCTTGGATGGGAAACCTCTTTGGAACACCAGCGACTGTGTGTGTTTCTTCAAGTAAAACTGGAGTTGCGTCAGGACGGGCGTCCGGCGTAAAACTTGTGCTAAACACCACTGCAGATCTGTCTGTATCCGCTGTGGTGACCCTGAACGAAAACGGGAGCAGCCGAAAGGAAAACAACAACATTCTTCATCCAGCTATCGCTGTGTGACTCGGGCATTACTCCTCATCATAACGTTATAGCGTCACTTTCGATTGTACAAAACAAGCTGAAATGAACAAAAAACAGGTTCTAAAGTACATTTTCTCTGCGATTGTATTTTGTGGTGAATTATGCTCCATAATACAGGAAATGGCTTCTAAGAATTTAACATTTTTCTGGGAAGCATGTTCCTAGCCCTTTCGGATGCACCAGACTTGTTCACAAATCAAAACCCCCCCCCACACACACACACACCTTTACAAAATTCTTGATCTGCCCTTGTGACAGAACTGAAATTTCACTGATTTGTTTCCGTAAAAGGCGTCACAGTGACGCTGCTGTAGCATTAGTTAGCTTGCTAGCATCTGGTTAGTGGTGAGATGTCTTGTAAGTCACCTCAGAGGTACTGGCTCATGAAAACAAGGTTGTCTGTGTCTCGCTAACTTCTACAAAATATAAGAGAAAAAAGCTAAACATATTTGATTTATTATAGAAGTACAGCTGTCTCGGAGTATATTTTGCCATCTTGGATTATATGTTTGAATAATCAAGCAACCAATATGTCACCCTGCCTTCACCCAGATTGGTAGTCACCATGTCACATCGCTCAACATGTGCATCAAGCAAGCGACTTGTCTTTTGTCGCTGTAAAAATGGCCAATCTGATTAAAAATGAATGGCAGCTCATCTCTTTGCCTCTGTCTCTTGTAGATAATGTGTCCAAGGGGAGTATGCCCTCAACTGCTAGTCTGCAAGCCAAACACTGTCTTTTCCATTCCATCAACATTAGCTTAAATCTGATCAAAACTATAATATTTTTCCATATAATCGAATAAACGTTACCTCCACATGCGAAATAAAAAAATAATTAGGAAAACTTTAATTTTCATGGTAATTTCAGATATTGTGTGTTGTTAAATGATTTCTTTAGCCATTTCTTTTTTAACCTGTTTTCAACTTGATCTTGTTTATTGTAATACATTATTTTTTTTAAAAAGCAAACCAAACCAGTCAAAACTGAGACATCTTTATTCTTTATGACCTGATGAGGAACACTGTTACCGTTTTACACTTTTTTCACTCGTTCACCTTTTAGCTTCAAAGTTCCACAGATGAAAAACTCTGCTGGCGTCTTTTGTAAACATTGTTCACATATGTTCTATGATTACGGTGATGAAAAAGCATCAGAAGAGAGAAGCAGAACATCTGCTTCCCAAACTGGGGTCCGAGACCCCCTTAAGGGGGCGCCAAAGAACACAGTGGGGGTTCCAAGGTTTTTTTTTCTTTCACTTCACAATCACCACTAATTATTATTATTATTATTATTATTTTATTTTTATTTGATTTTTTTTAAACAAAGAGGAAAAAGAAGGAGGAAAGTTATTTTTTTTTTAAGATTTGGAATGAATCACTTTTTTATTTCAGGGTTTTTTGTGGAAGCCACTGCTTTTCTTAAGTACCAGTAGAGGGAGCTCGGGGTGGGGGGGGCACATTGTGAATGTGCCCGATGAAAAATGACAAACAAGTCCTCTTCTGTCCACAGTGTCCCGGTTCCATTCCCAGACTGGCAGTAGTATTTAAAATATACTGCAGTTTTCCCCTGAAGGCAGAAAATAGATCTTTAAAATTCAACCAGAGTTTTTGTTTTCAGGGTCTTCAGCTGGGAACAAATGACAGACATTTAACCAAGAATATTTTGACACTCGTATCCAAGATTACTTTATGTTGCCATCTGCCCTGGTTTCTTTTTTCTTTCTTTTTAAATCTATCTCCGTCTGAATCACAGGCTGCACGTTAAAAATGAATCAACAAAGTGACAGCTCGTTTTACAACCATTTACACAAGGAAAATAGAAAAATAAATCATAATTTAGCTGGAGTCAGTCTCTTGATCCTGCTGTTGGCGGTTAGATATTGCACACATCACAAACGGCCAAATGGCATTTAAGCCACATACAAGTCTCTCATTAAAAAACAAAAGGATCTTAAAGAAAACATCTAAAAAGTGCAATCTGTTTTTTAAAGGCTCATCTTTTAATAAAAAATAATCTCGTGTTCTGCTGATACTGAATGAAGCCGCTGTTGGTGGAGTCCTGATGAATGGTCTCACACGTTGGTGACCTCGACACTGGCGTAGCCGCCAATCGGACTTCCCTCGGCTTTGGGTAGAGTGTCGTCTCGAACCTCACGTGGCAGAGAGCCGTAACTGCTGTTACAACTCAAGTCCCGCCGTCTGTGGCCTTTAGGGCTGAACCCCAACGGAGGCTGGAAGAGACATCAGACAAGACAGACGGACAGTTTTGTTGTTTTGAACCCGTTGAGTGTTAACTGTCTAAAGTCATGTGCAGAGGTCTTCTAACGGAACCGTGTCATCTCTCATGCACTTTATATGCATCGTCCCAATGCAGGTCAGGTTTTGGAGCACTTGCTGCTGTTGTGTGTTGTTGCAACTGACACACCATAGAATGACTCTGGGTCCTGGATAGCAACCAGTCAGGCAGACAACCAGTCCAGCAGTACCTCTCGAAACAGTCCATGAGCCAAGAAGGTTTTCGGTACCACTTAAGGGGAAGAAACGACACTTAGAATCCAGCCTCATTGTATCATGACCTACACAAAAATGTATAATAGCCATCTCAGGGTGGTAGCTGTAGCCAGGTAGGGGGTCAATGAAGAATTACACAGAGGTCAAACTTTAAAAATGCTCCAATCATGTTGAAAACTATATCACATTGCTTGTCTGATCATAACAATTCCAAAAGGTATAGTTTGGACAATCTGTGATGGAATGTTCTGGAGTTATAGAGTAAAAACAGCAAAAATGGTGACAAAGGTCAAGTTCAGTTTGTACAGGGGATGAAATATAAAGTTGCTCCAATTTCAGTAAAAAATTATGCAAATTATTATTTGGGTTAATAGGGTTCTAATAAGGAATAGTTTGCATCATCTGTCATGATTAGTTATGATGTTACAGGGTAACATATGTCACATGTCATAGAATCCAATGGACGTTGACCTTGTTTGACCTTTACTTTGGAGACCAAACATTCAACACAGTCAAAACTATTGCATTTATTAATCCTTTTATTTCAACCAATAATTTGCATCATGTTTTACTGAAATTGGCACAACTTTAACTTTTGACTCCGTACAAACTGAAACTGATCTTTGTCACCGTTTTTGCCTTTATTAACCCATAACTCCAGAACATTCCATCATAGATAGTAGAAACTATACCTTTTTGGAATCGTTATGATCAGACAAGTAATATGATATAGTTTTCAACATGATTGGAGCATTTTTAAAGATTGACCTCTGTGCAATTCTTCATTGACCCCTAGCTGGCTACAGCTACCACCCTGGGATGGCTATCATACATTTTTGTGTAGGCCATGATACACTGAAGCTGGATTCTATAAGTGTCATTTCTTCCCTTTAAGTGGTACCGATTAGGTCAAAATTGATGACTGGCTCATGGACTAAAAGTAACCATGTATCTGTCACATCCAGGTCAAACAAGTCACCTTTCCCAGCCACTGCGGTCAGCAACACTGAGACATCTACATGTTGTCATTCCAGGATCTTCCAAAGAGATCTAGTATCAAGGCATTCAATCATCACCTTAGGTCACTGGTTAGCATCCAAGTCTCACAACCAAACAATAAGACAAGAAGCACCAATACCCTCAAGACTTCGAGTCTTGTTCTCCTGCAGAGATATCAGCATTTTTACATGTCTTTTCTCATGTCTCAGCGTCATGACTCCATGAGATCTTCCTAGGTGTCTCTCAATCACAAAGGGCGAGGACTGAGATAAAGTCCAGACTGAAAAGTTTGTTTAGTGCGCGGGGAAGATGTTTGATTGACTTGACGACTACGTGGGTGGATTACAGTAATTAGAATATGGGTAATATTTTTGCACAGATCCACATGTCACAGTTATAAGCAGGGGTGTACTTAACTGGTAGTCATGGTGCTCATGTGTGCTAGACATCACTGATGCACAGGAGAGGGAAACACTTTTCCTACAATCTGTCATTGCTTTCCTCTTATGAGACTGCTTCCCTTGTGTTTTCTTGCTGTGTATCATTTATTTTTAGCATGCACAAGCACCATGAGTACCAGTTATGTGCATTCCCAGCCTAGTCTCATGTTTTTTTTTTCTTGCTCCTGTGACAAAATAGTCGAATTTTTGTGACAGGACTTTTTTTTAAACTCGCTATTACTAACCCTACTCCCACCCCCAACCATAACTTTAACCATAACCTAATCTTCCCCCCCCCCCCCCACCCTAAACATAACCCCCCCCCCCCCCCCCCGCTTCACTTTTAATTTTGTGCAGCCATCACGGAATGAATGAGAATGAATTCATGCTGCAGTGACAAAAATGAGGCGCTTTTGTCACATATCAAGAACCACAGATTAATGTATATTTCGTGTTGCTTGAATCACGACTTTGCCGTGAGACCAGGTTGGCATGCCCGGTTATAACAAAGGTGGAATGACAGAACGATTACAGCAAACTAATATTTATACATATTTAGTATTTCTCGGAAGAAAATTAACTGAAAACAAATGCCTAACAATCAACAAACCTCAGCGACTTCACTAACTTGAGCCTAATTCGTCGACATTGTAACAAAATTCTGACTTATGTTCTGTTTTTTTTTTTCACATTGACTTTCAGTGTACAGGTACAGACTGCAGGTTTTTAATTTTTTTCTAGCTTTAATTTTGCGTGGATGCGGATTTTGTGAGGAAAACTGTGTGGGAAAGAACTTCTCCACACACAACAAACTTTCCAAACTGGCAAGGTAGCAATCCAAGACACTCTGATTCCCAGTCAACCCAGCTGTTAACAGGTAAGTAGCCTTGGCTGTGGAAGAAACCTGCTGTGGTCTGGCGTGCCATCAAGGCAGAATCGTAGATGGTCATCTGCTTGACACTGTGGTATCTGTTGAAAAACGCCGGTGTCACAGACCGAACGGTCCGCCCCTAAAAATCGGTCTGCCTTTTGCATGGATTAATGGGATTAACCATCAGATGATAAAGGTAAAACCTCTTAAATCATCACTCAAAGTCAGTTTTAAGCAGAAACAAGGTGAAATTCCATGATGTTTGGAAATGTCCAATGTGCATTGAATGCATCAGCTAGCAGCATGTTTAGCCGCGGCACTTTGATTGCTTCCGTCGCCTTTTATGATGAAATAATGCTGAATTTATGGGTGATTCTTAGACTATGGGCACTTATTATGTCCTTTGATCATATTGTATGAAAAACAGAATAAAGGGGAAATTTCACACTTTTATAGTTATCTGTACAATGAAAGTGTGTTAAGAAATTTGTTCTAGTAGTCTATGATGACTTTTTCACCTTTGTTCAGCATCATTATATGCAAATATTGCCATTTTGTGCTTGTCCCACACCCAGACTTTTGATCTTCAATGATAAAAATGAATGGTAAAGAAAGGTTTTTTTTTTTTCTAATGTTTTAAAATATCTCTGAATAAAATATCAGTAAAATAATCAAAACATAATTGGGGTATTCAATGTCATACAACTGTTTTGATTTTTTTAAACAAAATGTAGTTGTCCCACACTATTGCTGTAATTTCCACCACAACAATGTAATGTCCCTTTAAACAGTTTGTATGAAAGATTGTTTGGGTAGTTTCTATGGAGATAAACAGTGACATCAGAGCACATGTATATAGCGCCAAATCACAACAAACAGTTGCCCCAAGGCGCTTTATACTGTAAGACAATGGTGTGGTGGAAATTACATTTACAAGGCCAATAGTGCCCGTAGTTAAAGAATCACCCTTATGTGGAAATGATTGTTGTAGAAAAGCTTCAGATATCTGTCTCTGAGACAGATGATGACCGGAGGTAGTTTGAAGCAGAAACGAGGTGTTAATCTGAACCGCGTCATCAGGGGGAACCGACTTTTAGGGGGACCGTTTGGTCTGCAACACCAGCACCAGTGGACCTGGGCCTATACTGGATGTACTACATTCTTCTTCTTGTAGATCATCACATCTGACTGAATCTGATCACATTTTTCATGTATTTGTTCCCATCAAGAGCAACTAAATTGTAAATGTTGTGTAGTTTTTGTACCTTGACCGCTCTCTGTCTCAGCGAGCCTTCATCATCGGTGAGACGGCCGGCGGAGCTTGGCGGTCTTCCCAGAGAGTTTTGGCGGAGCAGGGTTGGTGGTGTTCCCAAGCCAAGATGCTCATAGTCCTGTTTGGCGTTGTCTCTGCAGGGACGGGATTGGATGAGAGAGGTGGCGGTTTATGAGATGTCAGGATTGACATTTTGTCCGGCGTATAGACAAACAGTGTCCTCAGTCTAACCTGGCTGGAACAATGAGGTTTTTCATCTCTTCCACAAGGTGTCGGCGCACCATGTGCTTGTTGTTGGGGATCCCCAGTGCCGTGGCCATGGTGTCCATGTTGAAGGTGGGGTCCAGCACCATGACACCCCCATGAACGCCGCTGTTTGGAAGGTTTTCAGCAAACTCCTGAACAGGTGCAAATAATGCCAAAATTAATTAATTTGGCTATAACCAAGTCAAATTTGCTGTGTGGTAAAGAATGCACTCATTTGTTTGCTGTTGGATCTCAGAATGAACTGAAAGACGCTGAGGATATTAAAAGGCTGTCGGTCCACAGAGTCTTATCTCCACACTGGCTGAATGCTATCACGTGTCATAATGGAAAGATGTTTTCCTGCGCTATGACAGCAGGCACCGTTGACGGGGGAGATTCATATTGCAGGAACATCGCAGATGCTGCTATCTGAAAGCTTTTGGAATCAACAACTTTAGAAGACGAGTAACAAAGGCTTTTTATCAGCCCCGAGAGATAAGCAGCGCTGACTAAAGATAAAAGCCTCAGTTTCCCACAATGCCACGTGGTGGTGTTATTATCGCACTCAACACGTTTGTGTTTACAGTATGTGCATTGCGGCTTTGCCACATTGTTGTGAACCGTACTCAGGCCTTAAACGGTGATCCGGTGCTTACTTTGAGGTCGATATCTCTGATCCATTTGATGACCCGGTGAGCCGTCCACACCAACGGATCCACATTCTGGTGTTCACATTGCATCCGTCGAATCTGGAGCGCCTGGAAAAAAAATTTCAACAAACTCACCCCAAAGGTTTTTGCTTTAATTTGAGTGGTTTAAAAATCAATATGCAGATCTGCTGTGAGACCCCAATGAAAAGGGAGAAGCTGAAAGAAAAAAAGTCACTTTAAAGCTGTACAGCCTGTGGGATTTTTCAAGTTCTAACTCATAAAAATAATTTTCTTTGGCACTATAATTTTATTCTTTAGGATCTAAATATGGGGTTGATGATATTATTTTGCCAATATAATCCAAATTTCACACTGTCTGGAAACACTTTCGAATTTTGACCCCTGATGGTTAGAAATTCAAGTGATCTGACACCATGACCTACATTTGGTCGTGACATCATAGATGTCTCCCGAGCTTTGCAAGGATGCTGGGAAGTGCACAGCGATAGCCAATAGGAGTAAAGAAAGGCACTGTGATGTCAGCTGGCTGCTTGCTCCAACCAAACAAACAAAGATGATGGAAAATGCCCCAAAAAGCTTATTTCTGCATACATGTAATATGTTTCATATACATTTGGTAAATGTTTGCAAGAAATAAACACTTCTAAACCCAAATGCAATGCTTTTGAAACCAGATAATGCCTTTCAAGTGATTTACAAGACATCTTACTGATGTTACCATGGGTCAGGTCAAAAGTCATCTCAAAACCTCATGCATGTGCACACCACTGATCTCTATATAACACTGGATCACTCATTGGCCAATATTTTTTAAGCAAACCAGCCACCATATTACCACTCCGATGTTCCGCTCCTGAACGCTCTTTTCTATTGATCTTTAATGAGGCACACATAACTTTATTCTTTGTAATTTTGTTTAAAAAATACCTAAATGTGCAGCTATAAACTGCGCAAATTGCCAGTTCAAAGGCTATGGACGAACGATTGAAATGGGAAGTAATGAACAATAATTTGAAGAGTTCTCTCAATTATTCCAGCATATAGGCAAAGATAATAATAATAATCATCATCATCATCATCATCATAATAAGTGACTTTGCCAACATGTGTAGCCACATGTTGAGTTTTGGGTTGGACAAAAAATTTTAAGACATTTATTAGGTCTCCTTGTGTATAGTTTTGGAGCTTTAGGTGTTGTTGCTATGAGCTTTATTATGTATATTAGGCTGAAGCTCATAGAGCTGTGTGTAATAAATGTTGTCATTGCAGGGAAAACTCTCCTGTAGCTAGTTAAGTGGTGTTTTATTCTTTTAGTGCAACTGTTTAAAAAAAATCCACTATTTCTGTATTATCCACAACACAGTCTCACGGCAAGTTGTGATTCCGCAGCACGAAATATACATTAATCTATTGGTTCATGATATTGTGATGAAAAGTGCCTCATTTTCATCACAGCAGCACAAATTCATTCTGATTAATTCCGTAATGGCTGCACAAAATTAAAAGTGAAGCGGGGGGGGGGGGGGGGGGTCGGGGTGGTTATGGTTAGGGAAGGAGTAGGATTAGTAATGATGAGTTTAAAAAAACCCCATCATGAAAATTTGACTCATTTTGTCACAGCACGAAAAAAAAAACAAAAAACGTGAGACTGCGCTGGTTAGCCATCATGACTTTTGTTATCCATCCACTACTGTTCATGATATGGTACCAATACACACACACACACACACATACATACATACATATATATATATATATATATATATATATATATATATGTACATACATATACATATATATGTATATATGTATATGTATGTACACATACGAGGGCTGTCAATAAAGTATAGGTCCTTTTTATTTTTTTCAAAAACTATATGGATTTCATTCATATGTTTTTACGTCAGACATGCTTGAACCCTCGTGCGCATGCGTGAGTTTTTCCACGCCTGTCGGTGACGTCATTCGCCTGTGAGCACTCCTTGTGGGAGGAGTCGTCCAGCCCCTCGTCGGAATTCCTTTGTCTGAGAAGTTGCTGAGAGACTGGCGCGTTGTTTGATCAAAATTTTTTCTAAACCTGTGAGACACATCGAAGTGGACATGGTTCGAAAAATTAAGCTGGTTTTCAGTGAAAATTTTAACGGCTGATGAGAGATTTTGAGGTGATTCTGTTGCTTTAAGGACTTCCCACGGTGCGAGACGTCGCTCAGCGCTCTCAGGCGCCGTCGTCAGCCTGTTCAAGCTGAAAACCTCCACATTTCAGGCTCTATTGATCCAGGACGCCGTGAGAGAACAGAGAAGTTTCAGAAGAAGTCGGTTTCAGCATTTTATCCGGATATTCCACTGTTAAAGGAGATATGTGTGTATACGAGGTCTGTGATAAAAGTAACGGACCTTATTATTTTTTTCAAAAACTATATGGATTTGAATCACGTGTGATTACATCAGACATGCTTGAACCCTCGTGGGCATGCAAGAGTTTTTTCACGCCTGTCGGTTACGTCATTCGTCTGTGGGCAGTCTTTGAGTGAGGAGTGGCCCACCCTCTCGTTGATTTTTTCATTGTTTAGGAATGGCTCAGAGACTGCTGTTTTGTTTGATAAAAATTTTTTCAAAACTGTAAGGCACAACTGAGTGGACACCATTCGATAAATTCAGCTGGTTTTCGTTAAAAAATTTTAACGGCTGATGAGAGATTTTGGTCTGGTAGTGTCGCCGTAAGGACAGCCCACGGCGCCTGACGGCGATCTGCGCTTCGAGGCGGCAGCGTCTCGCCGTTTCAAGTTGAAAACTTCCACATTTCAGGCTCTGTTGACCCAGTAAGTCGTCAGAGAACAGAGAACTTTCAGAAGAAGTCGGCATGAGGAGTTTATTCGGACATTCCATTGTTAATGGACATTTTGTAATGAAAGAACGTGCGGGCAGAGTCGCATGTCGGGCCGGACCCGACCGCAGGGGGTCGCGACAGGAAAAACACCTCTGTTGGAAACCTTAACGGGCAAGTTGGAACATGTCCAACTGTTAAACAATTTCTCAGTTACTCACTTGTTGAAAGCCATCAAAAGCCGCCTGAATTTTACAAATGGTTTTCAACACAGAGGTGTTTTTCCTGTCGCGGCGCACACAGATTCGTCCAGTCGTCACGGAAACGACTCGGCGAATTTGTGCGCACGTCTTTCATTACAAAATGTCCTTAAACAGTGGAATGTCCGCATAAAGTCCTCATGCCAGCCTCTTCTGAATCTTCTCTGTTCTCTCACGACGTCCTGGGTGAATTAAGCCTTAAATTAGGATGTTTTCAGGTCAAAACAGGCCGACGACGGCGCCTGGAAGCGCTGCGTGACGTCCCGCTCCATGGGAAGTCCTTACAGCGACAGAAACACCCCATAATCTCTCATCAGCCGTTAAACTTTTCACTGAAAACCAGCTAAATTTCTCGAATAGTGTCCACTCGGATATCCCTCACAGGTCCAGAAAAAATGTTGATAAAGCAACGCGCACCATCCGCAGTGGGCTATTCAGACAAAGATTCCGAAAAACTCACGCATGCGCATGAGGGTTCAAGCTTGTCTGACGTAAAAACATATGAATCAAATCCATTTATTTTTTGAAAAAAATAAAAAGGACCCCTTTTTTCATCACAGACCTCATGTATATGTATATATATATATATATATATATATATATATATATATATATATATGTATATGTATATATATATGTATATATATATATATATATATATATATATATATATATAATATAAGCTTTCTGATGATTCCACAAAACTTGTATAAACTTTGATTAAAGAATGATAATTTTTAGAATTGAGCATTTGTCCCAGTGAGATATGAGTAAGTGAGAATAGAAGGAAAAAGGTGGCTAAGTAATAAAAGAAAGAAAAAAAATAAAAATAAAATAGCTACTCATGGCAGGCATAGATTAGGAGGGATCAGTCTTACATTAGCTGAAGAACAAAAATAAGAGAATTGGCTCAGTTATATTAGTTGAAATTGTTGAAGTTCTAATAAGCTGTATATGTGCGGTCTGCATAAGTTGGGAGTGGCAAGATGGCCGCCAGTTTGCTTCAGCGGATTGTATTGAGTGTGTGGGCCAATGAGCTATCCAGTAATATATACAGATCAGTGGTGCACACATGCTTACTCCTGCAGTTAATCTGCATGATGGTGTTTCGAAAGGAAAAGACAATATTTGCCACGGAATTAAAATGAGCTGTAATTTTGCACCATGTTTCAGTAGAAACTAAATTTGATCAGGTTTGTGAAATTTAAAAGGCAGTGCAGCTTTAACCATTTAGGAAATACAACCATTTTTATACACGGTCTCTTGATTTTCAGAAGATGGACAAATAAAACATAAGCATTCATGTTAAAACCAGTCATCACTGTTACAACCAGGTTCAGTCAGACAGTCAGGGGATGGATACATGAACATATCAAACTCACTAAATATGTCTTAGACTTCACTTGCATCAGTTATTAAGCAAAAGAAACTGACCATCCTGAATAGACAATGAGTTATTTTAATGTTTCACGTTTTAGACCAAGACCCGTGATGTTTTTGAATTTTAAACAAAGGATATCATGGTAAAAAGTAGGTCCCTTCAGCTGCTCCCTTGTTTTGGTTTGTTTCCAAGGTGAATCTGCATGTTGATTTGGCACACGTTTTACATCTGATGCAGCTCTACACTGGACACAAGCGCACTTAACCACTTGGTCACCCCAACCAGTTGAAGGAATTTAGAAATATATAGTAAATCTATCTGAAGTAGACAGTTCTCATAAACAGTGGGCGTGTAAGAAGGATGCCAGTGAGGGAAGCCACCAAGATTCCCACAATCATTGTCAAGGAGTAAAAGGCTTCTGTGAATGTGATTGGAAGAAGTAGGAAAGTGCAAGTTTTCTTTGCAAAAGCACAGTGGTACAGACTGAGATCACCTGTTCTAGTTGCACCACACTGTTTGGTCAGGACCGTGGCCTGGGGAACACAAACATCCAAACCAGACACTGTAGGTTTGAAATCTCTTCCTCACCCCCCCCCACCCCCCCCCACCCCATTAAGAAACACCCACTCGTCCTCTGCAGAGACCACCGAATACCTTCACCTGGTGCTGCTTGTTTAACCGTGATCCAGATTTGAACTTACCTCCTTGTCAAAACTGAGTAAGTGCAGCAGTTCGATGCCCAGCAGCAAGCTGACCTGGTGGAACTTCTTGGTGATGTTGAGGTGACGTTCAAGGTCGCGTCGTGTCAGCGAGTTCAGCATGCGTCCATCTACCAGGTGGGTGTGAAAGGCCTGTGAGTACTGAGGCAAGCCCATGTCGCTCAGCCAGGCTTTGGCCACCCAGTGGTGATCCATGTCCGCGGCCTTGGACAGCCTAGACACAGACAGCACAAGGGACTCAGCAGATAGGGGTGTTGGACTCAGTGAGTCTCAGCTACCGTGTGTGTGAAGAATAAACCTTCTAGTGTTAAATGACAGCAACACTGCAATGGATGCACATTGTCCTAATCCAAATAGTGTTGAAACAACTCCACCAGAGTGCTAAAATTAACTCTGTCATAGTGTAAATGAACTCTATTAGTACTGATTGGCTTGATTTAACTCTGTAAATAGAGTTAACACTTCAATAAAGGGGATTTAAATCTATTTTGACTGTGTAATACTGATAATGGTCTCCAAAAGATCCTTATCAGTCAGGCTTTAGTGTTATTTTAATTTTTACAGTTTGCTCTTTTCTTTCACAGTAAATTTTGCAGATTAAAACAGACTCTGCAGAATTGAGTCCCACTCCAAAGAGAGTTAAATAAACTCCCTCATTTGGATGTCAAGTGGCAAATGTCATGTTTGTGTTGGTGTTATGGTGGTGCTGATTTTTCTAGGGGTCTATAGCCCCGTTATGCCCCACCGTAGAGCAGTCAGTGGCCTATATAAATATGATGTCCCTGTTATGAGTCACTCCTGTTCAGATGCACGTTATACTCTCTGTGTTTGTCTTTACTCTGTGTGTGTGTGGCTTTACTCTGTGTGTGTGTCTTTACTCTGTGTGTGTGTCTTTACTCTGTATGTGTGTGTCTTTACTCTGTGTGTGTGTCTTTGTGTTTCATTGCTGTCTAATGTGACGTTTGTGTTTCTGTCCTCACCCTCTGCCATTCTCAGCATCTCTGTAGTCCTCAATGGCCAGACGCAGTTTCCTCCGATGCATGCAGCTGGTGACACCCAAACCCAGCTCCAGGTCTTCATCCGTTAGTCCGAGTAAAACCTGCAGAACGTCAGAAGGTACGTAACCTGCTTCTAGCAAAGACTGCAGTCTGGCCAGAGCAAATTCTGTATGTGTGATCAGAATAATGTAAACTGGCTGGATTTCCTACCTTACCACTCTTGACATTTTCAGAGCAGGCTCGGATGTACATGGGCATCGCCATGACAACCTCCAGCCAGGCCTGTACAGTTCCAGCCCTCCACTGGGACATGGGGGTCGTCCTCGCCAGCTCCACCTGCTGGAGGCGGTCCAGCTGGTCCTCGGACCCGTCGGACAGGCTGAGACTGAGGCGGGTGGGGCTGGACAGACTGTCTGAGTCTGTGTGGGCGTGGCCGGAGAGGGGGGGCACGGGGGGTGATGCAGTTGAAGGTGTGAGTGAAGGTGGTGGTGGAGGGCACAGCGAGCAATGAAACAAAACAAAAACAAAATTATAAAAGATTGTGAACAACTAAAATGAGTTTAACATAAAGAAAATCAGCCCAGCGGAGGAGGAATGACAGCAGCTCAGACGTGTCGAAGTCGCTCACGTTGCAGCAGCCCAACAACGATGAGGGTGCAAAGATGATTTTAGAAACTCACTCCTGTTGAATTGACCTCACATGACAAAATACTGTATATACAACAAACCAACTTCCTCCTCGTTCAGACCTGGTTTCCAAATCCAGCTCATCCTACACACACGTCCAAACTCAATCTGGATCAAACCGAAGAAATGAGCCTGGAAATGTGAGTCCAGGTGTGTGTGCATTTGGATCTGGACATGCAAGCATGGGTGTGTGATGTAGATGTGTGTGACACATGGACGGGAACATACCGGGTGGATTTCTTGGTGAGAAAGCACCACAGCCACAACCCACTTCTTGGAGAAAAACAATCCGGCTTGAACCAGATTCAGCCCAAATCCCACTCATACTGGATTGTCAACAGCAGTTTGAATGAGGTCTAAAGTGTCCAAGAGGTATTTTTGTTTACAAGCACAGGACTCTGTGGACTGTGATGTTTGTTGATGAAATTGTGATCTGTAAGGAGATTAGGGAGCAGGTTGAGGTGGGTCTGGAGAGGTAGAGGTACTCAGTTGGTGTAGAATGGTGTGGTTCAAGGAGAAGAGGTGGTGAAGTTGATGGAGAAGAGTGGCAGGAGTGATTTGAGACAGAATGGTATCTCCCAGTATCTAAGGGGAAGATTCTAAGGTGGTAGGGAGACATGCTACGTTGTACAGCTTAGAGGGAACAGCAATGACAAAAGTAGGAGGTGGCAGAGTTGAAGACACTGTGTAGCATCTTAATATTGTGTTGTGTTTTTGACTCTGCCCACTTGCTCCCCTCGGGATGCAACTCACGATTTCCAGCATGGGAGGAGGACTCTCTAACCAGGAGGCCAAAACCCATGCAGGGGTCTGGCCTTGTGGCCAGAGAATCCTTTTAGCTGTTGGAGGCACATCAACTCCCGCTGGCCTCCGCCACACCTGCAGTTTTCTTTGGGATTGATGAAGATGGACAGGAATATGAATGAGAATATCAAAGGAACCGTGCAGGTTGGGCAATTTGGAGACAAGGTAAGAGGTGCAAGGTCGTTTGTGCATGTCCAGTTTGCAGAGGAGGGATGCAGGGTATATCTGGAGAAAGATGCTGAGGATGGAGCCACCAGGCAGGAAGAGAAGAGGAAGACCAGAGGACAAAGTGAGATGGAGACACATGATTTGCTGTGACTTGCTCCCAATGGGAGCACCCAAAAACAAGAACAAGACGTTGTGCAAATACAAGAAACTGCAAAAACAACCTGCAGACAAAAGGTATCTTCATGTGCAACGACTCATCTGGCGTTCCATAACCACACACCAACGGGTAAGAGTTCATTCTCCTAAATAAAACAGAACAGTGCTGAAGAAGTGTCCTGATCTGCCGTCTGTGAATGCCTGTGTTGGAAAGCATGACTTCAGTCAGATATTTTCAGCTGGATTCTTTTATGAGTCTCCTTAAAAGCAAAGCACACGTCAAAAACACACATCAAAGTTCCCCTTTGAGAATATTCATATAAACTGCACGGACCCATGAGGCATGTTGTCCACAGCTACGGTCTGTTTTTCTCCACTGCACATTAAGAACTCCACGTAAACTCTGTGACATCCAGCTCAGCTCCATACGGTTGGATGCTGGACTTTGCGTGACCTCAGTGTTATCTCCTGCAGGGCAGACACTCTTATTCGTTTTGAAGTGCCACTGAGAGCAGAGTGAGAAGATGAACATTGTACACAGCGAGGCGCAGTATTACTGTGAACACGTTTTTGTCCTTTATCTGAGGCCATAACATGGGAACGTAACGGGTGAAGTCATTTGTTCGCACAGCGAAAGTTCAGTTGCCTCTCTTTTTTTTTTTTTTGGTGTGTTTAAAGAGCACAGCCACCGTAAGAGACAGCGGACTGATTGTGTCCTCACATGTGACCTCCACTGTTGATGTAATGGGTGTTCCTGTTGCAGTTGCCATTCAGACTCAGTTTCACGCTCAAAATTGGAAATAAAGCAGGAAGTATAGTCCGTTCAGGCAGAATGTGCTGCACTGAACATCACCACAACGCCTGCGCTGTGGAAGAAATGTTGCAAAATGTACATTATGCAAATGTTTGAATAATGATAAAAAAAATAATCATCGAAATTATGCAGTGAACAATGGATCAAGATGAAATGAATTATTGACATTTGTTGATGATTTAAAGTGAAATATTGTGCCAACACTGGCCTCTGCAGGATATATCCAATAAGTAAAGATCTGTTGAACCACTTTATACGGTGAAGGATGTCAGTGTGGAACAATGTTTCTCTGAGATCAGCAGAATCTGTGTTCTTACTCTACGGTCACATTAGCCAGAAGCTGTGAGGATTTGATCTTTTTCTGCTTGTCTTGTGAGTCTTAGGCTGGGGGGTGGCTGATCTTCTGGCCTCTCGACCCTGCAATCAGTTATCTACTCCAGTGCAGTTTAAAATACCAGCTCATTCATCCACTCCTTGTTAGTTTTCTCACACACCTCCTGTATCAGCCACACCCACCCTCTCACTTTGGACCTTTTGGACAGATTCCAAGCTTTTGGACTTTGATGCTTCTCGTTTGGCAAATAAAATCACTTATTTCACCTAGTCAAGGTGTGGTTGTCTGTATTTTGGGGTCCAGTTTATTCATCTGCGTAACACAGGCAACAGAAACAAAGTGGGAAAAGCAGTTGGTATTTGCCGATTGATTGGTGCTCCCAGGGTGTGGCCAGCTCATGGTTACCTGTCATTCATATGCACATTGTTTACTGACAGATTATAAAGAATGGAAAAATTGTAATGTGACAAGAGTACAAGTTAAGCCCTTATTCTGAAAAGAAAAATACTGAAAGTGGCATTGAAAATATTTTATGGAGTCTTTTTAGCAGTTTTTTTTTTTTTTTTTTTTTTGGCTGACATGATCTGCTTTTCATGGGAAAACTCATTAAAAATCCTCTGTGTATCTGTCACTTTCCCTCATTACTGTGGCTCAACTGCAGTGCACTCAGTGGTTGCATGCGGGTATTGTAGGGCGTCATGTTCAGTCGACAAAACTACAAACCTGCAGTGAGAGGGGAATTTTGCTTGCTGACTGTAACAGCAGTCAGCCCAAGACTCCGGTCAGAATACTATACAAATTTAACCAGAATTGATGTATTTTATCCATTCATTCATTTTCGAAACCTGATTATCAGTTAAGGGTTTTGGCTGAGATGACTGAGACTCCGCTGAGCTCTGGGGGAAGAAAAAACAAAACAAAATGTTTCCCTACTTTTGCATAGTGATGCATCACTCAGAAAGCAAATGCATATTTGTCACCTCATTTGTTGTTGATCTGATCTGTGAACAAAACCGTAAAGTGATTGAAGTGAGTTTTATGATTCATTGCATTCAAGACCAAGTCTGTGGTGGCACTTTTATTGGATGTGTGTAAAGCCGGATACACATTGCACTTCCTCTTGCACTGCTGCAAGTTAAACAGACGTTGACTGCATGAAAACGCAGCCTAAACCCGGGACATTTTTCCTACCTTAGTTCTGCCTTTTTTCTGCAATCTTTGGATTTGTCAAAGTCCTTTGTGATTTCTATAACAGCCTCCATCAAGACGCTTTGTGTTGTGTGTGACAGGTTTTCTGTGTGTCACGGGCGAGGGGGGTGTGAGGGACTACAGGAGGAAGATGTAGCGTGTTATTTTAATTTATAGGATGCTTTGTTCTGCTCTGAGGTTCCTTCCGCAAGTCAGGTCAGAAGTTACACTCTGGTTGAACGTTACTGTACATGAGTGTGAATATCAACTACTTCGACATCTGACGTCAGTCTGATGATTATCTTTCAGTTAACTCTGTGTAGATATGTTACCGCCTCACCCAATATTAAAGAGATTCCTGTGAACAAACACAGTGAGTGTTTTCCTTTTGTAAATCTTCCCTAAAAGTTTTAGTTAATTCTTCTTCCTCAATTATTGATCTTCACAGCTCTTCATAAAAGTCCTCCACAGGTCACGAGGTCTGGTGGGCTGGTACTGGGAGTCTACTAGGACTCCTCTGTGGGGGGAGCCAGGCCCATCGCAGGATACTTCCCCAGCCAAAGCCGTTACCCATGTACAGCTGGGTGGACTGAGACGATGCACAGGAAGTTTCTTGTCCAAGAACCCACATGGGAAGCCTTGGGGTCCATTCACACTATGACGTGAAGTGGCCGATGTAGCAGATTCATAAAAATCTCAGTTAAACACTGGAGAAAATGCTCTACATGGGCTGAAATTTTATGTCTCCAATGCAGGTCCATGGAGCCCAGTAGAGGGCGTCATTGTACTGCGAGAGCTCAACGTTTGGGGACAGTCCACTGACTCATACAGGATGTCGTGTAACCTCCGCCATTGGAGGGCAGGTGTATTTGTAGCGCACTCCTCGGATCATTTGCGTAGCTGGGCGTAGCTGAGCATTAAATCAACATTTGAGACGTCACGTGACATTGCCTATAAACTCAACGCAACTCTGCGATTGCATCACTTGTTACTGGTACATCAGGTTCGGTATATTCCTTCACATTTCTTCATATTTCTTCATGGCCAAAGGATCCAGAGGAGGTGGTGCATCTAGTCAAGGCTGCGACATCGGCCGGTGGAGCTGAATGGTGCTGTAATGGCGTACGACTAGAAGTGACCTAGTGGCAGGGGTCCAGAAAAGGTGACAATAAGGAGAAGGATACTCGGGGCCCATGACTGACAGGGGACCAGAGAGGCCCCAAATACAATTACAATACTGACAAAATAATATGGGGGGGAGGCCCAGTAAGATTTCTTTTCATGGGGCCCAAAATCCCTGGCAGCGCCCCTTAGTAGCACAACTTTTACTGATGTTTTAGCATGAATGTTGAAGATTTTAAGCATGTTACAATTTTTGGGGGGACCTCAGCGAACATCAGCGCTGCACGACTGACGTCGTCTTAGCTCCAGCGGAGTCTGGTGGACGTTGGCGGCGCTGGTCAACTTTTCACTCCCCATCTGCAAACACCGGGCTAATCGTCAGAGTGTGAATGGACCATTAAGAACATCCCGGTCTCTTACTCCTGTCTCACAGCGCCACCTGCTGCAAAAGATGTACATTAATAATAATTTTTTTTAAAGAGATGTTACAGTGCAGCAAATAATAGTGGGGGCGGAGCTTAGCAGACTTATTTATACACTCTTGTAGTTGTTGCCCCTGAAATTATAGTTTACAGAATTACACAAATGATTTAAAATGGTTCAAAACACACAAAACAGAAGAATCAATAAATCAACTTGAAGAAGTGCTAATTTCTTATTTTGAAGCATTCTCAGCCGTCTGCAAACACAGTCTGTAACCCAGTACAGCCGTTTTTCAGAATAACTGGTCAAATCGGTGTTAGCGGGTCACATTGTTATGGGTCACATCACTGTGCTGAGAGTCCAGGAGACGGGGTTAAAGGTTAGGGGTCAAATCAATGCAGAATATTATCGACACAGTGTGATGACACAAGTTCAGTTCCAGTCATTTTTAATGGCTTCCTTTCCTGCTCCTTTCTTCAATGAGTTTTTATTCCAGTAGAACAGAACAGGTTTTCCACTGTGGAATGTTCAGCTATCGATAGTCGTGATTTTTTTTTCTGGCAAACATGGCGGGTTTGACTCTTGATGAGCCACGATTGCGGCTACAGGTACAACACATTTGCACTCCAACACTATGACAGAACCCAGCGCCATGCGGTGATATCGAATTTATGAGGTTTTGCAAAAAATCTCAAACAGTACGTATAAAAGAGTTGTGTTACTATTTCAAATTTTGCAAAAATCCCGTGACAGAAAGTCAACAAAAACCAGAGATAATAGAGCTATATCACCACATGGCCTTACTGGGTTAGTAGTAGTACTGCAGTACATTGGTAATACTACTGGATTCTATGGTTGTGCTACCAGTGAGCATTTAGAGGACTGTCTCATACCTGTAACCACTTGGGATACAAGTCTCGCACAGAGAAAATGCACAGCTAGCAATGTTAGCACTGACCACCATGGCTGTGCCCACAATAGTGGCCAGAATATTCTGGCCAGAATAGGCCAGAAACAATAGTGTGGTACGATATGTCAATGAAACAGTTCCCGTAGGATTTTTGTGCTAAACTTGATATTCTTGCTGTTTTGGATTCAATAGGGACCAGACTGTCAGAAAATGATGGGGTTCAAATTTTCAGAGTGCTGCCTCCTTCTTCAAGGAGGTAAAAGTTTAATGCAGGGGAAAAGTTTAAATAGAGTCAAACTGTGTTTTAAAGGATTATAAAAGTATATATTTGCCTAGGTTCCAACCGTTCGTTAAAGAGGTATTGCCCAGTAATGGTTCAGGTCATCCTGGGGTAAAATTTACCCGATGCTCAGATTTTGTTAAAACTGATGACAAGTTGTTTGTATTGTCTCATTGGATCCAAAAATGCACTATTTTACAGTATTTGGTTGGATAATTAAATGGCAAAATGTATCAAGGGTCTACATGGTCTATGGGGTCACCAAGCCTTTCACTGGATGTTGGAAATGGTGACATCACCAAATCAGTTAAAATGCATTTTCTACTTCAGTATGACCAGAGGAATCATTTGACACCACTTTCAATAACATCTGAGCCTTTATCACAGGACCACCTTGAACCTTTAAAGCCTCTATACCTGTGTAACTATTGGTCAGAACGAGACAAACTATACCTTATTTTAATCCTCTCAACAAGACGGATACATTGGCAGTTTTTTTTTCTACACCAAACAAAAGTTGCTAAATTAAATAATAAAAAGACAACTTTGGGCTCCATATGTGGAATAATACATAAGTCATATTTATGAGTAAAGCACAATAAATAAGTATAAAAAAAAATGTTTACTATACTTCAAGTTCCGCCCACTATGCTAGCTTGTTTTGGGCAGCTGTCAAGATTGTAAGGTGACAGGATGTAGTAACAATAAGATAGGTGTAAGAATTATTCAGTTGATGATACAAGCACCAAATGTGGTAAAAATACTTCAGAGAAGTACTTTTCTTAAAAAACAAAAAACAAAAAAAGCTGTTAGCGACATGAAATTAAAATATTTGTGCTCCATATGTAGAATCGTACTTAAGTCATATTTCCATTTTTTAAGCATTCTCAGCTGTCTGCAAACAGCTGGGAATGAATGAAGATCTGTTCAACAGTAAATTCTGGAAGTTTCCATTCTACCCCCCCCAGTCCACAGTACAAGATTTAATAGGTACAATATTGAAATAAATCAAGATTATCCAAATATATGGCGAACATATTTCTGGGCTCCATCTTGAAAAAATGGCCGACATCTTGGAAATTGAAGTGGTTAGCGGCTTTTGTTATTTGTAAAAAGCAGACCAAAAGAGTTATTTTCCACCAAATCTTGTCTTGCAGGTCATTTGGTGGAATGTCATACGTTAACATGAGAGCGTGACAACATACTGAGTCTCATGCTGAGTGTGTGAGTCCTGACAGGACCGTTTTAAAGCGTGAGCCTCACTCTGCATGAGTGAGACTTGAGAGCTCTGAATTGTACCAGATTTGGTGCTCGCATCACAAAATGAAAGATTGTCATGTTATATGCATTTTTTAGATCTTTGCAGGACGCAGCCTTAGAAGTATGCAGCCCCTGAAATGGGACAGCCTATGTGTGGTTATGCTAAAAGTTAGCAAATGATAATGATAACTGCAGTAGATGCTAACCGTCAGGGACATGGCTAGCGTGACTGCATACACTCACGGTAACCGTGGTTAGCATGTAGCTATTTTTTTACGTCATCAAACACGCCATGTCGACATAACAATGTTGGGTGTAAATAGCTTTTTTTCCACAGCCACAAAGTTGGCATTTTATACAAAACTTTAATCTCTGTACAAATAATTTTTTTTTGGGGGGGGGGGGGGGGGGGGGTAAATAAGGAGTTCAAAGTGATCAAGAGAAGAAAGGTCATTCCAGGATGTAGTCCTTTTGCAGGGACATGTTAAAGAATCAGGGGACGAATCTGGATTAAAGCCATAAGAACAAATGAAAACACACACACAAACATCACAAACAACAGGTAAAAGACAGCCACGTGAAAATTCAACCGTTTTTATTATATTTTAAAATAATCTTTTTTCTTCATTTATTTCTTCTGCGTGTAGTTTTTTTGTTGCCATGCCTTTAAAAGTTTCTAAACATCTCAGGACCTCAAAATAGAAGCCCACCACTGAGGCCTACATCTTTGACTTTAAATAAAACTCTTTTCATTATATTTATTTCATTTATGTCATGTTATCTCATTTGCAAAAAGTAAAATATCTGCCAAAACAAACAAACAAACAAACAAACAAACAGACCTTGGCTCAAAAAGGATACAATAATTTGAAATTTGATATGTGCGTTTTCTCTCCATGGGGACGGGATTGATGGAACGAAAAAACAAAAAACAAAATTAGCCCAGCTTTTCAAACACTTCATTAAAAATTGATTGGGCGGGGGGCTTATCTGGGCTGTTTTTCTTGTATAATTTAATACATGATGGTTTATCTTTCAGTCGCCATGGCGACTTGCCTCTAAATCCGAAATGAGCGAGTCCAAAATGTAGGCTGATATGACAGGTTAAATTGCTCCCACGAGCGCTCGGTGCTTCAATATGGTTCCCCGTGTAATCCGTCTGGGCCTGGACTGTGTTCTCTAGGTGAGCCAGACAAACAGCCAGAGTTAGTCTGACATCACGGCGAGAATGGATTTCCTGCGGCGCAGTGCAGACTCCCATCAGAGGATGCAAATAATCCAGTGATTCTACTCATTCTTCTGCTCGGAGAAATGCGATTAACCTTTCGGGATGGAGTTAATTGCTTTTTCTCAGTGACGAGCTGAACCTTGCTTCAGAACTTTTGGCGAGTTCAGGAGGTCATGGTCGACGCTACTGCCTTCACCTCACTTTGATGAAGCTCCTAAAACCGTATTTTTAACCGCACTTTTAATTTAATCTCACATTTAATGCCTGCTTTGGAGCTCAAAAAAGCATATTCATGTGGCGTCTTGACCACGATAACCAACGACGATGATGATGGATAGAAGCGTTGCCATGGTGATATCCCACCGGGTGAAAACACGCAATTCCCTCTGAATAAACGCAGTAATTAAGGATTTTTGCCTGTTGGTTTGACCTTTAAGATTCCAAATGCGATGACATTTTGCACTTTGCCTTGTAGAAAGACTTTAAAACGTTCTTTTGGGATTTTGCACATTAATGAGGCCGCCTCGTGAAAACCACAGGGCCGAGTTTGGAAACTGATCTTTGCATTTCACAATTCCATGAGTAAACATTAGAAGTCTTTAACTGACCTCCCTCTCTTTTTGTTCTTTTTTTGTTTTTACACACTTTCTCAACAACATGTCCACAAAAAGGGTATTTGTGTTTTATCAGTTGTTTTTTTTTTTTCACCGTGCATTTGGGATTCAGCAATGTGCACAAGTCACACATTATGTGCCAATAACATGTTCAGATAAATAAATATATTTATTATATTTCCTTTTTGACTTTTTGTTGTTCTGTGGGGCAGCAGAGTTGAATAAGAATTTGCAATTTGATTATTATTATTGTTAATTGCTTTAATTAACTTCCAACATGTTAGTCGGTGGTTCCCACGTAACTCATTTGTAATTCAGTCCAACCACCAAAAGATGGTGCCACACTCTTAGGAATTAATGCAATATGAAAATTGCATATAAATGCATTTGCCTCAATGTAACAGAAACAGGAATCCAACATGTTGCTGTCTATGAACTAAATGAGCAAGCAGAGGTGAGAGTCACCTAACTGGCACTACGAGACCCAGTGAACTCAAGCATGAATACCAGTAGGAGTTCTTGTGCGACGATATGTTTGATTCTGTGAACCAGGCTTTTCTGTAGGACATCCTGAAAATTTGCCGGATCTCCAACAAGTTGCTGGACATCATGACCACCTTATACACGAGCACTGTGAGTGCTTTGCAGAGAGCAGGTGGAGTCTAACACCTTCCAAGTGAATTTTGGCATTTGCTCTGTGTTCAATGCTCTGGTGAACATGGTGTTGGGGTCAGGACCTGGAATCCAGCGGTCTTGGTACCTTGGTTGATGAGGAAGAGTTCACTGACCTTCACTTCGAGGATAATGCTGTGATGTCTGCACAGTAAAAGCTGAGTGAGGAGTTGGATTTTCTTGAGTTTGCACTTGTTTTGGATCAGATTCTTTGACTTCTGTGTCTCCAAGTCCTCGGCTGAGGAACTTGAGAGATGTCTGGGAACATTTTACACAATCATGAGTTTGAAAGCCAGAGGTGCTCAATGATACAGATTTCTTTCCAGGAGAATGATTGTCCATATCTTCAGGGTCCCGGTGCTTCCAGTCTTGGTTGTGAGACTTGGACTCTAACCAGTGAGCTAATCCAAGAAGATCTGTCTGCAAGATCACTGGGTACTGCTGAAAAGATTTAGTGTCAAATGAGTGGTTAGTTTGGGAGACTCACTTGAGGTGTACTTCTTACACTGTGAGAGAACATCAGTTGCAACGTTATGGCCACACGGGATCCAGCATGCAGGTGCCTCAATGCTGAGGACCCCAGAAACTGAAAAAGGCCAAGGTAGCACCAACAAATCACTTGACTGTGAGGAACTGATTGCTGTTTCTTGGCGTTTGGAATGGTCTGGTTGTCTGATTGGGTGGTTGCCCATCAGGACACATGATTGGACATCCTCAGAATCTCTTCTTATTCAGGACATTTAAGAACAGGTCACTGTCCCCTAGTTATCTTCGTCTACCTCACAGGTTTGAATGTTTGAGGTGAAGCTGCTACTTAATCAGAACTAACTTGCATTTTCTGTGAATATTTATTCAGCAACCTTTGTGTGATTTCACATTCTGTGTGAAGACTTTTAGTTTTAAGGCCGTGACTAACAGTCTGTTCTGGAGCTAAATGTACTTCCCACGTGCACAAGCGATAAAACAACCGGAGAGACTAAGTACCCTGATATTAATGTAAATGGATTCTTGTGTCTCTGTTGTTAAATGGAGTTTCAGTCATCAAAAGTTCACATTTGTTGCAAGTGGATTAAATGTGAGTGCATTCTGCTTGAAAATAACAAATTTAAACTAATTCCCATTATCGGTTCATAGTCCAGAACTGGAACTGGAACCAACAGAATGACAGAAGGAGATTGTTGCCTTCAATAGACGCCAATAGAAAGTTGATGCCCACAAACTCTTCCAGGAGGTTTTTCTGCTCGTGTGAAGTACGCTGAGCTCCCAGGCTGAGGTTCACTTACACCAACGGTCCAGGTTTTCACTGCAACCACAGATTCCTCTGGATGATTTGGCGAAAGCCAATGCGAATGAATGAAATTAGGAGCAGGTGTGGTTGTACTGACATGCAGTTTGTCTGCACCCTGCTGGAAATTTCTGAGCTTGTCAGGGAATAATTGTGTCAGTACATGCATGTGGAAATTAGGAGTAGGTGTGCCATCTCCCACCTGCTGGACATATTGCAGGGAATAATCTCAGCATCACATTTATGATGGAATTAGGAGCAGGTGTTGGACATGTCTAGGACTGATGCAAGAAACAATCTCATCATCATATGCATGATGGAAATTAGGTGCAGGCGTGGTTAGGTGGTCTATCCAGCACATAGTTGCCTGAGTGTTGAAGACCCCAGTGGTTGCAGAAGACCAAGGGGATGCCCACGTTTCACCTGGCTGTGGCAGACAAATAGTTATTTTAGAGATGTGGGAAGGGACCGGTTGTCTACCTACGTGGTTGACATCCAGGACCCAAAGCCGTTCTGTGGTGTCAGTGGAGGTGGAGAAGCATGGCGCCAGCTCATGATCTCAGATGTGACTTGGCTTGTGGTTAAAGTTACTGATAGCTTGTCTGCCACCTGCTGGATAATGTTAGGGATCACTGCAGAGAATAATCTCATCATCACGTCTATGATGGAGATTAGGAGCAGGTGTGGTGGCAGTCGCATATAGTCTGAAATCCTGCCCCCTTTTGGCCCTTCCTGGAACGGGTTTGTGACCACTGTGTTTGTCACGGAGTAACGGTAAAGTGCGTTTCTGAACAGTGACAGGCTGGCGGTGGATTTGAGGAGTCTGCATGCTGCCTACAGGAAACTGTTCTCATCGTGGCAGTGTTAGAGAGGGGTGGACCAAGCAGGACAATCAACAGGGAGGAGTTCAGTGAAAAAAAAATAAAAAATAGGTATGGGAGGGGGGCATGTCCAAACAAAAAGCATTCAGGATCAGGAGACATTTACAAGCACAAAGTGCACATCAACTGTTATTTACACTTACAGCAGTCCTTCAAGTTTTCAGTTGAGTGAAAATCAAAACATAAAGAACAATTAAAAGATCCGATCACAGCTGTTTGGGACGTCAGGAGATAATCCACGTCGTAGCTGTTTGACACTGTCCACTCTATTTACAGACTGTACATCCACACAGGTGCAATTTGCTCAGTAAGGTTCACACTTCAGCCAAGCGAGACGCGCCTCGGGCTTCTGACACGGCCCTGGACCGCGATTCTCACACACACACACACACACACACACACACACATGCACATTACATGTCTGCACACGCCAACATCAACACCTTCAACAGAACTCATCGTGCACACAAAGCTGTCTTCCCATTAACCGCCACTAGGGCTCCGCTGCTGGTTCTCTCAGACATGCGTGTTACCAGTCTGCGTCTTCCTCTATGTAATAATCAGGTGTTGAAGTACCATCAAACAAACCGGGGTCGAGGGATTTGCGCTGCTTTCCCCGTGCGAAGACACGAGACAGAGAGCCCAGGCCCATCTTCTCCTTCTTCTTCTTACGCTTCGCCTCCTCCAGATCTTCTAGGGACTGAGAAAAGAGAGGAAAGCAGAAAAAAAATAATGTGAGGAGATGTGCTCAGAATCAGAAGCGGCGCTGAGTGGTTATTAACCAACACAACACAAAGGAGAGGTGACACTTGACAAGCACATATTTAGCGGCCAGAACTCACCGGAATCCAGTTTGACATCAATTAAATCAAATGTGGGAGACGACAGGCGGCAGGACAGTCAGCTACTATGAAGGAAGTGATTAGTTGGGAGGGTGCAGTGGTGGGCAGCTCTTACATTGCAGAGGGAGTGAGTTCGATGGCGCGGCGAGTTGATGTCGCTGGGCGTGGACGAGCGGTCTCCGTCCATCGCCGAGGCGTCAGAGATGATAGAGGGTTGACGTGAGTGGCACGGGCTCACCCGCACCGCCGCGACTAAACAAGACGAGATGATAAACGGTAACGTGTTGAGAGAACAACAGAAGCACCAAACTTCAACTCAGTAACATGAGGAAACACCGAGTCATCCAAACGAACTCTTTATGAGTGAGTTATGAGGTTGAAACGGTTTTCACTCTGGATGTTCTTGGCTTCACGCCTACCTTGTCTGTCGGGTGGATGTGCCGTGTGCACGTAGAGCGTCTGTTGGCTCTGTCTGATGGCGGCAGTCAGAGGGAGGTCCGCCTGCATCACCCACTCCTGGTTGTTGCCGTTGACAACTGTTTCCGTGGGCATGGCCACAGAGTGGCGCTTTGGTACGTCCTTGGTCAGGGTGGCTAATGACTGCTTAGCCTTCAGAAGGTGAGAGGAGACTGAATCACTTAGTGCAAAGACAAAATGCACCACAATCCTCAGTTTTTCCCTGCAAAGAACAGCTGATTATAAACGGTTAGTGTGCTCCTCGTGTTATTTCTGTCCATGCACACGAACGTACTGTACGTGTGTATGTGTGCATGCGTGTGGCTGAGGCAACACGAGCAAATGCAGAAATCACTTACAGTGGGGTAAAAAAGTATTTAGTCAGCCCCTGATTGTGCAAGTTCTCCTACTTAGAAAGATGAGAGAGGTCTGTAATTTTCATCATAGGTACACTTCAACTATGAGAGACCAGATGAGAAAAAAATCCAGGAAATCACATTGTAGTATTTTTAAAGAATTTATTTGTAAATTATGGTGGAAAATAAGTATTTGGTCACACATAAACAAACAAGATTTCTGGCTCTCACAGACCTGTAACTTCTTCTTTAAGAAGCTGTTCTGTCCTCCACCTGTTACCTGTATTAATGGCATCTGTTGGAACTCGTTATCTGTATAAAAGACACCTGTCCAAAGCCTCAAACAGTCAGACTCCAAACTCAGTTTTTCAATTTTTCAATTTATTTTCATTTATATAATGCCAAATCACAACAGAGTTGCCTCAAGGAGCTTCACACAAGAAAGGTCTAACCTTAATAACCCCCAGAGCAACAGTGGTAAGGAAAAACACCCTCTGAGGAAGAAACCTCAAGCAGACTCAAAGGGGTGACCCTCTGCTTGGGCCATGATATAGACATAAATTACAGAACAATTCACAAAACGAATATACAGGAAATGCTGTTGGTGCACAGGACAGGAGGGTCTCCAGCACAAATACCACACCCATCTCTAGATGGAGCTGCACCTTAAACAGAGAGAAAAAAACAGAATCAAGCATGAGAAAGACAAGAAATACTGTATAATTGGTCAGCATTAAACAACAAGAAAAACAAGAAATACTAAGGTGATCGCCGGCCACTAGCCCTAAACGTCACTAAAAGACCCAGAATTTAGGTAAAGCTGGGGCCGCGGCCTGCTCCAGTTACTCATAAAATGAAATGAGTAAAAAGCGTAAAACAAAACTGTACCCGTATGCTAGCCATACGAAAGGGAAAATAAGTGTGTCTTAAGTCTGGACTTGAAAGTCTCCACAGAATCTGACTGTTTTATTGACAGAGGGAGATCATTCCACAGAACAGGGGCACAATAAGAGAAAGCTCTGTGACCCACAGACTTCTTATTCACCCTAGGGAGACAAAGTAGTCCTGCACCCTGAGAACGCAAAGCCCGGGCTGGTACGTAAGGTTTAATTATGTCAGCTAGGTAGGGAGGTACCAGTCCATGAACAATTTTATAGACTAGTAGCAGAACCTTAAAATCTGATCTCACTGGGACAGGAAGCCAGTGAAGAGACGCCAAAATGGGTGTAATGTGGTCAAACTTTCTGCTTCCTGTCAAAAGTCTGGCTGCAGCATTTTGAACCAATTGGAGACCCCTAATGCTGGACTGCTGTAAACCAGAAAATAGAACATTGCAGTAGTCCAATCTAGAAGAGATAAAAGCATGGATCAGGGTCTCAGGATCAGCCATAGACAGGATGGGAAGAATCTTCGCTATATTTCGCAGGTGGAAAAAAGCAGTCTTCATAATATTTCTAATGTGGAGGACAAAGGACAATGTAGGATCAAAAATTAGCCCAAGGTTCCTCACTTTGTCAGTGTGATGCATGACACACAAGCCTAGGTTAAGCATTAGCTGGTCAAATTCATGCCGATGTCTCACTGGACCAAGAGCCATCATTTCAGTCTTATCAGAGTTTTAAACTCTGAAAAGTAGGAAGTTTCTGAGTTGTGCTTGTTTTTGTTGATCAAATCAGAGTAATAGGTCCGCTTTGTAGCCAGTAATGCATGCTTATAATCTAAGATAGTGTCACGCCACGCAAGGTGGAAAACTTCTAATTTTGAACTACGCCATTTCCGTTCTAGACCTCTTGCCTTATGCTTGAGGTCACACAAGTAATCACTGAACCAAGGTGACTGTGTTTTGGGGGAGCGTGGTTTTAACACAGGTGGCGCAATCATGTCGAGTGTAGTTTGAGCACTGAGTTTAAACTATCCATAAGACTGTCTACTGACTGGGTATTTGCCAAATGTGAGGCTAAGACATCAGGCAGTTTAGCTTCAAATTCAGTCTTAGTTGAGGAGTTGATGCATCACCGTAGTGATATATAAGATTTTTGTTCCAATAAACACAGCAGCGAAACTGTAAACTTAATAAGTGAGTGATCAGAGACCACTGATGTAAGAGGCATGATGTCAGTATTCATGACAGCAATACCATGTGCGAGAACCAAATCCAGGGTATTTCCATTAATATGCGTTGAGTCCCGAATGCATTGCCGAAATCCTAATGCATCCACAATTTCCATAAATGATTTGCAGAGGGGATCAGAAGACTTATTTATATGAACGTTAAAGTCACCAATAATCAGAATGTTATCTGCACGAGTTGACAAGTTAGAGATGAAACTCAACCATGGTCAAGACCAAAGAGCTGTTGAAGGACACCAGGAAGAAAATTGTAGACCTGCACCAGGCTGGGAAAAGTGAATCTACAATCGTCAAGCAAGTTGGTGTGAATAAATCAACTGTGGGAGCAATTGTAAGAAAATGGAAGACATACAAGACCATTGATAATCTCCCTCGATCTGGGGCTCCATACAACATCTCATCCCATAGGGTCAAAATGATCATGAGAACGGTGAGCAAAAATCCCAGAACTACACGGAGGGACCTGATGAATGACCTGCAGAGAGCTGGGACCAAAGTAACATAGGCTACACAATACGCAGAGAGGGACTCAAATCCTGCAGTGCCAGGCGTGTCCCCCTGCTTAAGCCAGTACATGTCCAGGCCTGTCTGAAGTTTGCCAGAGAGAATATGGATGATCCAGAAGAGGATTGGGAGAATATCATGTGGTCAGATGAAACCAAAATAGAACATTTTGGAAAAACTCAACCCGTCATGTTTGGAGGAAGAAGAATGCTGAGTTGCATTCCAAGAACACCATACCTACTGTGAAGCATGGGGGTGGAAACATCATGCTTTGGGGCTGTTTTTCTGCAAAGGGGACAGGACGACTGATCCGTGTTAAGGGAAGAATGAACGTGGCCATGTATCATGAGATTTTAAGCCAAAACCTCCTTCCATCAGTGAGAGCATTAAAGATGCAATGTGGCTGGGTCTTCCTGCATGACAATGATCTCAAACACACCGCTCAGGCAATGAAGGAGTGGCTCCGTAAAAAAAGCATTTCAAGGTCCTGGAGTGGCCAAGCCAGTCTCCAGACTTCAACCTCATAGAAAATTTGTGGAGGGAGTTGAAAGTCTGTGTTGCCCAGCGACAGCCCCAAAACATCACTGCTCTAGAGGAGATCTGCATGGAGGAATGGGCCAAAATACCAGCTACAGTGTGTGTAAACCTGGTGAAGATTTACAGGAAATGTTTGACCTCTGTCATTGCCAAGAGAGATTATGTTACAAAGTATTGAGTTGAACTTTTGTTACTGATCAAATACTTATTTTCCACCATAATTTACAAATAAATTCTTTAAAAAAATCCTACAATGTGATTTTCTGGATTTTTTTTTTCATTTTGTCTCTATAGTTGAAGTGTACCTATGTTGAAAATTACAGACCTCTCTCATCTTTCTAAGTAGGAGAACCTGCACAATCAGGGACTGACTAAATACTTTTTTACCCCACTGTACAGATGTTTTGCAATTTAAAAAAACAAACACACCCTGCAGCACATGCAACAATTTAAAAAGGTGTCTGCTGCACGCGCACACACACACACACACACACACACACACACACACACACACACACACACACACACACACACACACACACACACACACACACACACACACACACACAAAACACAGACATGCTGCAGAGCTCAACAACACAACCGAAGAACTAACAACACAAAAAGAGGTTTCTGGCCAGAGGACTTTTACTGAGTTCTGCTGTTCAAAAATAATACAACACAAAACACGGGTAGATTCAGAATAAAATCATCAATGAAGTAAATAATAAACCTACTCAGCTCTGTTGACCAGTTAGCAATCGGCAGTGAGGAAGAACGTCTCTTCATCAATTCCCAGACAGGATGGTGGATGTGGAGAACCCAGGTGTGTGTGGGTTCGTTAAATGTGGGAATGTCATTGTTGCACACCAACAAACACATGATCGCTGACAGATCCTCAGCCTGGTCTGATGGCTGGGAAATTATGAGGACCTGCTGCACAAACCATCACTTCCTCTGAGGACTTCTTGTTTCACCAGAGCCCCGTTAGCTGTCTTGTGTTCTGAGTTCCTGTTGGACTTTCACGGTTACCATAGTGGGCATGTGACACACAAGGTCCCCACCGTATTTCACCCCAACAGACAGTCCCAGACTTGATTCGTTACCCAGGTGTCACGGCGCAGATTAGGGGTTGGGTTTTGACACCCATCAAGTAGCAGTAAAGCAATAAAGTGGACAGTCCAGGAGTTAAAGTCCTCCATGCAGAAACCTCTCTTTGTCTTGTTTTTCCATTGTGTTGTGGATCTTTGTGTGTGTTTTTGTCTTCGCTGTGTCAATTTACAGGCGACACGCTATCAAATTAAATGGCTGCATGTGCTGCAGCAGATAGTTTTATGGGAAAGTGATGGTCTAGTGGTTAAGCATTGGACTTGAGACCAGAGGATCCTCTGTTCAAACCCCAGCCTGACCGGAAAATCACTTAGGGCCCTTGGGCAAGGTCCTTAATCCCCTAGTTGCTCCAGGTGTGTAGTGAGCACCTTGTATGACATCAGTGTGTGTGTTTGTGTGAATGGGAGGCATCACTGTAAAGCACTTTGAGCTTCTGATTCAGATGGAAAAGCACATTATAAATGTACTCATTTTACCATTTGTGTTCTCTGCCTTTGACAGACATTTTCTCAATTTGCACATTTTTTGATGCAGTGAGTTGCTGCTGAACTGATGCAGCTGGTTTTTGTATTTGTATGTATGTTTCTGCATTTGCTCGTGTTGTGGCCTCTGTTGGCCACAGCAACAAGGTGCCGACTGCACGTGGATGTCAAGGTTCTCCCCAGAGGTCCTCATGTTGTTGTCTTATCAAAAATGCAATTGTATTCATGTTTTAGTGCAAAATCCTTCACTGCACTGCTGTAAAATAAATAAAAATATCTGGAGGAGGTGTTTGGATCATAATTCATTTGCCTCTGGAAACGTAATGAATCAGTGCAGAGAGAGTCTGTGTAGAGCCGAGTGACAAAACAACACTTCATTCTTTTTCTTTTTCTTTTTTCCTGTAACACATCCACAGAGCGCTGGAGCCTCAGGAGGCGACGCGTCTCGTTTGTGTCAGTCAAAAGTTTGCCTGTTTTCTGATTAGCCCCGACACATTCTAATCTCATTATTGTGGAAATCATGCCAAGCAACAGGCTGCAAATCAGCACCGCACAATCACCTTCACTGCAATCATCTCAACTCACCGGAAGTCAAATGATTATCAGTCCACATGCAGAAACAGAACACACTCACAAACCTTCGTAGTAATTAGTCACCACAATATTGAAGTTTTCTGCATTTCACTGATTAGTCCCGAGACACATTCAGATCTTTGCTGGGATCACAGCTTGTTAGGGTCGCTGGGATCAGCAGGGGTCAACTGGGGGTTAGTCAGACACGTGCAGCCAGAGGGGGAACTTTACACCACAATCAGGTCACAGGTTGGACAGATTTCCAGGGGACGGAAGGGTCATAAAAGGTCAGATTTGAAGTTGGGCTTCCCGTCTTACCGCCATGACCCTAGGAGAGGAGTCCCTGTCTGCAAGCCGCTCAAACACCCGGAACTCCATTCTTTGATTCACACAGTTACTCATCTGGGGGTGGAGACATGAGGGACGTCTATACGCTGCAGGTTTGATTATGGAGCCATAATAGTCTATTTTCACAGAGAGACTTACAGAAAACCCAAAGAATGAAAACATTTTTATGATAATTTTCCAGCTTGTTTTTCATTTTCTTTTCATATGGATTCAGCAAATCAACATTTGATTCATGTCAAATTAAAGGGAGTGTCCTTCATCCTTGGTGTTTATGTGAATTTCAGCAAGAAGCGAATCTATACACAGAAACTGGTTTTGTCTGTTGGTCTCGCTGCTGTTTGTGTCCGTCTTACCATGGCCAGTTCAGCCTCCAGTTCCTTGATGCGGTTTTCCTTGAGGTCCAGCTGAGTCCGCAGCATCCCCGTGTGTTCCGTGGCTTCTTTAGTCTGCCGCCTCAGGTCCCACTTCTCTCTCTCCAGAAGGTCCTTCTCCTTAGCCAGTGCCTTGACTGCGTCCTCGCTCTCCTAGTTGACACAGAAATCCTGATTGAATGGTTTGCATCTCAATTGTATGCAATTAATTGACATCAATAAAAACTTTCCCTTTAGCTTTTGTGTGAAGATGACTCACACTAAATTGTCCAAAACATCACAAAACGAGTGGGAGCAGAATATTACTTTTTCCCCACTAAATAATGGTGTCAATCAGGGATGTGTTCTGTCTCCTCTACCATTCAATGCTTGCATGGACTGGGTGTAGGGGAGGGTTGTTGTAAAAGGTTTGCTAACCTTGACTTCGTGGATGATGCTGGGATCTTTGAGGAATCAATGGATGCCCTGATTGTAGTACTTGAGAAGCTAAGTGAGGAATAGGAGGTTCTGCGTTTGTATAGTCCTGGACCTTGACTAAGATCCGGGCTTTCACTGACCTCCAGAATTTGACCATCTGACATATTTCTGTATGCAGTGAATGTGTTGAAGTTATCGAGGCATTCACTTATCTCGGCAGTGAGATTCATGTGACCTGATCTGGTGCCGGTAACATGTTGGAATGCTGGTAGTGCACCTGCTTCGCAACAACAAAGTCTGTCTTTCAAAGTCATGGGTGGTTAAGTTTAGTGGTTTGGATTAAAGATATAACACGACTGAGGTGTGAAATGAAGTGGTCAAGACAATAAATGAAAGAGATTAAATGACCTGAGGAGGTCTCTCAGGGTGAGGACGGGGTCAAAACAAAATGACCTGGAATGATTGTTTGGCGTGCTGGATAGGATTTTTTTTTTCATGGCCACTAGAGATCACTTAACCTTAAGACATAGGAACAAAATGCTAATACAACCTGCATGGGGTCATTTTTGTGGGGAGGGCCATTTCCCTGAAAATATATTTTATAGCACTGGATTAGATTAACAATCAATATGTTTGAAAAATTATATCAAAAACAACAGTTCATTTGTTGATTATACAAAGAGTACAACAACTAACAATGTTCATCATCAATTAATAATTCCTAACACTTATCAAGCAAATCTGCAAAAAGAACTCAACAGAACAAATGTGATATTTTATGATTCATAAAATTTATCTCTTCACCTATGCAGATGATATTATATTTTGCATTCTAGAATGCTATATTATAGTTAAGGGGTTTCTCTAAAATAATAATAATAATAATAATAATAAATAATAATAATAATAACAATAATAAATTGCTGTAGCACCTTTCAAGGAATCCAATTAATACATTATTCGGAAGACATCTGCCTAAATATAGAATGTTTTGAGTGTTGACTGTGTATGATCTAAACAACATTACATCACTCATGGTTGGACAAGAACAGTTGAGGATTGTGTTGTCAGTGTCTTTTTGTTTTTTGTGTTTTTGTTGTTTTTGGCTTGTTTGTTTTTGTTGTGGGTCATTCCATCTCAATTCACCCAGGGGATCCCAGGTCACCCCTCAGTTGTGAGTTGTCAATTTGATATGTTGTTCCTCTGCCAGAGTAATGGCAAAATGCCAAATATTAGGTCCAAATCTTGTTTTGCAGCTACACCCCAATCAATATAAATTTTCCACATTATATGAAAACAGTGATTTCTACCAAATGTAGACATTAATAACTACTCTGTCATTAGCTTCCCAGCTTTGAAACTACACATCCTAGCCTAATCTTTGGTGTAGTATCTACCTTCCATAAGGCTGTGAAAATTGTAGAAATTCCAAAATTTTACATGTCGTCCTTATATCTGCTTACTCAAAAATCCCTCAAAGATACCAGCTATGGTCTTAAAATTATTTTTACCATGAGAATATCTATGAAGTGAAATCATACATCAGTCTGTTTGGAGCAAAATGTGCAGTTGTGGAAAATGTGCTAATATTTTGAAAACATGAAAATAGGCCATTTTCGGCACCCCAAAAGGCAATGTGGGTATTTGGCAACGCCATTTTTGGAACATACCATCTTGAGATATATAAGAATACATGATATAAATATGAATATGATGCTAAAACATGGAATGACCCTTTTTTTTTATTTAATGTTACAAATGTTTGCAATGATTTGGACTTAAATTTGGATTTCATCCCCAACAGGCTGCTTTGTGGTGAGTGCAGTCACTCTGTGTATGTGTGCACATTTCATGAAGTCATGCTGTCGTACCTTTCTGTGCTGCTCGTAGTTGCGTATGAAGTCGCGGAGTTGCTCCTCTCGGCTCTCCAATGTGGCGTAGAGCTGCTGCATCTGGTTGACCAGATCTGCTTTCTCTGCCTTCAAACGCTTACGGTCAGACTTCATGGCTGTAACAAAGGAAGGAAGGAAGGAAGGAAGGAAGGAAGGAAGGAAGGAAGGAAGGAAGGAAGGAAGGAAGGAAGGAAGGAAGGAAGGAAGGAAGGAAGGAAGGAAGGAAGGAAGGAAGGAAGGAAGGAAGGAAAGATGGTCTTATAGATATTGTGTATCATGGTGGAAAGCTAAAATCGAGAGACTGGATCTCTAGAAATCCCAACCACTAGAAACTGTACTGGTGTTATAAGCACTCAGTGGTTATACGCCTCCCAATGACGGTCTGATTTTGGAATACATTTAACAATATTCAAGTAATTTATGTCTCTTATGTCTAAATTCACTTCTCAGTTTTGGAAAATCCTCAACGTGTTGCTTACTAGAAAGCACCACTCAAAAATGTGCAGTTTTATCACACAGCAGCACAGCACAGGAGTGTGCCGTTAGTCTACCAACTGCAGGAATGAGCACCGGGGTTGTTGGACATGAACTGAATGTTAATTTTACTATTATAATCCACCTCCAGTGTTGGTTCCAACTAGTCTAATGACTGCCGGCTACGCGTAACCACGCTGGCCCAGGACCAGCTTCTTCAGCACATAAAACTCAAGATCAGCTGCACATGTGACCAGTCTAAGACACATCTGTGCAGTAATTGTGCTATTTAATCTGCATCCTGATATGTCTCACCTGCCAGGTGAATGGGATATCTTGGCAAAGGTGAAGTGCTCATTAACAAATATTTAAAAAAGAAGAAGAAAAAAATGAGGGAAATAAATATTTGCTATGCCTGTTGTGTGGGCCGCTGAAGAGGAGGTACTGCTGGCCCACCACCAGAAGGCGCCCTGCCTGAAGTGCGGGCTTCAGGCACGAGAGGGCGCTGCCGCCTCAGGAACAAGCCGTGGTGACAGCTGTCACCCACTAATCATCACATCTGGTATAAAAGCAGGAAGACACCTCCACCAAACTGCTGAGATATCATCTTCATCTGGAGGTAATACTCTCAGCCTTTTGTGATTTATAAATCTGTTATTGTGAGTGTTTGCAGGAGAACCGGTCGTTTTTGCGGAGGCTGTGCAAGACGGTGCTCCTTTTCATCTGAGACCGCTGCAACGTGTTGAGTGAGAGGTGGAGGTGGCATTCCCACCATTGTTACTGGGTGTTCACACACCCACCCTTTGACTGTCTTTTGCTTTCTGCCAGCAGTACCAGATCCGACACGCCGGGAAGGTGGCCACCTGGGGACTCTGGGACTTGGCGGCTCCAGTATTTCTCGGGTTCAGGTGGCGGTGGAAATCGTGTGGTTCCGGTTCGTTTCCAGACGGGCGTCTCCTGTCGTCGAGCCTGCCCACACGCCACCTTTATTAATTGACTGTTGCACATTCTGAATCTTCTGTGTTTGGTTGTGACATTCACAACAGTAAAGTGTTATAATTTGTCTCCTTCCATTGTCCGTTCATTTACGCCCCCTGTTGTGGGTCCGTGTCACTACACTTTCCCAACACCTATAAGAAGTCTGAGAGCGTTCACTTCAACTTGTGACAAACTGGAAACAAAATGAAAGTATTATGTTTACATTTTTGCTGTATATGGTGTATTTTGGAGTATAAGTCACACTTGTTGAGCAGTAAAAATCTCCATTAGTTGCACTTTTCTCTGTATGTGAAATATACTTTTTAACACAGCGTTTCCCTTGGAATGAAGTCAACAACAGCCTGGAACTCAGCAGCACGTATGCACACCACAGGATGCACTGCTAATTAACATAAGGACTTTTAAATTCTGAAATGAAACAACATGGACAAATAAATGTGTAATGAACAGAATACTGGATGTTCACTGAAGCAGTTTGGACAAAAAACCAACCAAACCCTCAGATGGACACGGATACAGAAGTGACAGTGGATTTTTGTAGGAAGCCCTCAGCTTGTGGTGTGCAACATATTGGCTTTTTTTATTGCAACAGTAATCAAGATGGACAAATAAACATACACTGGACAAAACAGTGGATACTATTTGATGTAGTTTGAAAAGAAAAGATGAGATTTTTTTTTAATCAGCTCTTAATTTAGGATTTTTGTCCATTGTTGTAGAGTGCTTTTATTATTGAAGTTTCTTGTTCTTAGTGCATAGATTCCTTGCAAAGCCATATATAAATAGTCATTTATAATTGATAGTCTTCTTCTTTTTTGTCTTTCGGTTGTTCCCGTTAGGGGTTGCCACAGCAGATCAATCGTTTCCATCTCACCCTGTCCTAGGTATCTTCCTCTGTCACACCAACCACCTGCATGTCCTCTCTCAGCACATCCATAAACCTCCTCTTTGGCTTCCCAATTCTCCTCCTGCCTGGTGGCTCCATCCTCAGCATCCTTCACCCTATACACCCTGGGTCCCTCCTCTGCATATGTCTAAACCATCTCAATCTCGCCTCTCTGACTTTGTCTCCAAACCGTCCCACCTGAGCTGTCCCTCTGATATGTTCATTCTTAATCTTGTCCATTCTTGTTACTCCCAAAGAGAATCTCAACATCTTCAGCTCTGCCACCTCCAGCTCCGCCTCCTGTCTTTTTGTTAGTGCCACTGTCTCTAAACCGTACAACATAGCTGGTCTCACTACTGTCTTGTAGACTTTCCCCTTCACTCTTGCTGATATTCTTCGGTCACAAATCACTCCTGCCACCTTTCTCCACCCACTCCACCCTGCCTGCACTCTCTTCTTCACCTCTTTAACACACTCTCCATTACTTTGAACAGTTGACCCCAAATATTTAAAGTCATCTATTTTCACCACTTCTACTCCTTGTAACTGCACGATTCCACTGGGCTCCCTCTCATTCACACACATGTACTCAGTCTTGCTTCTACTGACTTTCATTCCCCTTCTCTCCAAAGCATATCTCCACCTCTCCAAACTAGACTCAGCTTGCTCTCTACTCTCACTACAGATCACAATGTCATCTGCAAACATCATAGTCCATGGGGACTCCTGTCTGATCTCATCCGTCAACCTGTCCATCACCACTGCAAACAACAAAGGACTCAGAGCTGATCCTTGGTGTAATCCCACCTCCACCTTGAATGAGTCTGTCATTCTGACAGAGCATCTCACCACTGTCACACTATTCTTGTACATGTCGTGCACTACCCTAACATACTTCTCTGCCACTCCAGACTTCCTCATACAATACCACAGCTCTTCTCTTGGCACCCTGTCATAAGCTTTTCTAAGTCCACAAACACACAATGTAACTCTTTCTGGCATTCTCTGTACTTCTCCAACAGTATTCTCAGAGCAAACATTGCATCTGCAGTGCTCTTTCTTGGCATGAAACCATATTGCTGCTCACAGATCTTCACCTGTTTTCTAAGCCTTGCTTCTACTACTCTTTCACATAACTTCATGCTGTGGCTTATCAACTTTGTGCCTCTGTAGTTACTGCAGCTCTGCACATCACCCTTGTTCTTGAAAATAGGAACCAGCACACTTCGTCTCCACTCCTCAGGCATCCTCTCACTTTCCAAGATTTTATTAAACAATCTGGTTAGAAACTCTACTGCCATCTCTCCCAGATGTCATCTGGACCAACTGCCTTTCCACTCTTCATCCTCTTCATAGCAGCCCTCACTTCTTCCTTGCTAATCTCTTTTACTTCCTGATTTACTCTCACCACATCATCCAGCCTTTTCTCTCGCTCAGTTTCTTTATTCATCAGCTCTTCAAAATATTCCCTCCACCTTCTCAGCACACACTCTTCACTTGTCAGCACATTACCATGTGCATCTTTTACCAGCCTAACCTGCTGAACATCCTTTCCAGCTCTGTCCCTTTGGCCAATTGGTACAAATCCTTTTCTCCTTCCTTACTATTCAACTTCTTGTACAGCTCACAATATGCCTTTTCCTTCGCTTTTGCCACTTCTCTTTTCGCCTTACGCCGCATCTCCTTGTATTCCTGTCTACTTTCTTCATCTCTCCGACTATCCCAAAACTTTTTCGCCAACCTCTCCTTATGCTTTCCTGGACCTCTTCATTCCACCACCAAGTCTCCTTGTCTTCCTTCCACTGTCCAGATGTCATACCCAGTACTGCCCTAGCTGTCTCCCTCACCACATATGCAGTACTTTTCCAGTTATCCAAAATTGCTTCCCCTCCAACCAGTGCTTCTCTCACCTGCTCGCTAAATTTCACACAACAGTCTTCCTCTTTCAGCTTCCACCATCTGATCCTTTGTTGCGCTCTCACTCTCTTCTTCTTCTTTACCTCTAAAGTCATCCTATAAACAACCATCCTATGCTGTCTAACGACACTCTCTCCTGCCACCACCTTACAGTCTCTGATTTCTTTTAGCTTGCATCTCCTATAAAGAATGTAGTCCACCTGTGTGCACCTTCCTCCACTCTTATATGTTACCCTGTGCTCCTCCCTTTCTTAAGTAGGTATTCACCACAGCCATTTCCATCCTTTTTGCAAAATCAACTACCATCTGTCCTTCCCCATTCCTATCCTTGATACCATATCTACCCATTACTTCCTCATCACCTCTGTTCCCTTCATCACATGCCCATTGAAGTCCGCTCCTATCACCACTCTTTCATGCTTGGGCACACTCTCCACCACCTCATCTAACACACTCCAGAAATCTTCTTTCTCCTTCATCTCACAACCTGCCTGTGGGGCATATGCACTGATGATATACATAATCACCCCTTCAATTTCCAACTTCACCACTCATCACCCTGTCAGACACTCGCTTAACCTCCAACACACTTTTAACATACTCTTCCTTTAAAATGACCCCAACACCATTTCTCTTCCTGTCCTCACCATGGTACAACAACTTGTACCCACCGCCGATGCTCCTGCTCTTACTTCCCTTCCACTTGGTCTCTTGCACACCAATATGTCTACCTTTCTCCTCTCCATGATATCAGCCAGCTCTCTCCCTTTACCAGTCATACTACCAACATTCAAAGTCCCAACTCTCATTTCCACCCTTCTAGTTTGCTTCTTCTCCCGCTGTTTGTGGAAACGTTCTCCTCCTCTTCTTCGTCGTCTCACCCAGCAGTAGCCCAATTTCCACCGGCACCCTGTTGGGCACTAGCACCGTGCCAGATGTTGTTAACCCGGGCCGCAACAGATCCAGTATGGAAATTCAATTCTTAGTCTGCATAATTGGATTGGCTTGTTTTACGCCGGATGCCCTTCCTGATGCAACCCTCCTTATTTATCCGGGCTTGGGACAGGCACTCAGAATGTACTGGCTGCACACCCCATGTGGCTGAGTTTTATAATTGATAGTAATAATAATAATATAAGTAAGTCCCTCGCTGCTCCCTTGTTTGCACTCAAGGTCACCACAGCACATCCTGCATGTTGAATTGGCACAGGTTTTACCACCGGATGCCCTTCCTGATGCAACTCCACATTACATGGAGAAATGTGGCAGGGGTGTGGATTTGAACCCAGAGCCTTCTGAACTGACACCAAGCACAATTAACCACTTGGCCACCACCCCTGCCTAATAATAATAATAATAATCATCATAATAATAATAATAATTCACAATTGCAAAATTGTGTGCTGGTCAAGGACAAACTGCTGTCCTTGCGTGCGTCATCTGTCGTTCTATACAGTAGAACCTTGCATCCAAACCACTCAACAACTGGCAAACCTTCAAAATTTAAATTTACACTAATACTGGGAGGACAAAGCTCTGCCTGCCAAAAAATGCATGCATTTCTACCATTCATAAATGCCTCTTTTCCCCTGAACTTTGGGTCTCAAGTAGGAAATGTACAGAAGCCCTGAAATCCTCACATTACCCACTAGATGGCAACAAAAGCTGCTCAAATGTGTAGCGAGGTCTCAACTGTTTATTCATTTATTCACCTGTAATAATAATAATAATAATAATAATGATTATTATTATTATTATTATTATTATTATATTACAACAACAAACACATGATTTTTCAGTATATACTCGTAAGTCGCACCGGACTCAAAATCGCAGGATCTCTCAAACTAATAATTAAAAGAAAAAAAAATGTCTTATACTCCCGAATAGTAGGTGGAATATGGCAGGAGCTTGAAGCATATCTGCATTGAGCACAAGTCCAGCCTGCAGAAGTCCGTACGTGAAGCATAACGAGGATATTAACCCTCTCAGATAAGAAAGGAGCATTAAATGTGGCTGCTGGTGCAGCTTTAATGTGGAATGGCTGCGTGTTGATAGAGAGGTGAAACACACATGAACTCTCCTGTCAATCGTCTCTGTGCTGCCGGTTGCGTTTGAGGCTGAGTCACTGTTCACTCTCTCCTTTCGTCTATCTCTCTGTCACACACTCTCTAATCCTCTGGCACCTCACCCACACATGCCCCTAAAGAATACAGTTCAGTCTAGTTATTTGAAGGATCTTCTTGTTTTGCCTGCTGAATTCTGTACTACGGCTCCTCATGCTCGATAAAATTTTCTCTCATTTCCTCTTTTTTCCTGAAAAAGTGAATTCCAGTCATTTTAAAGGCCCCCCAGCTGTCTTGTCAGACTCGCTTAATTAAAGCTGTACAGCCTTTGAGTTTTTTATGACTCAAGTCATAAAAACAATTTTTGTTGGCATCATTATAATTTTATGCCTTGGCATTTGAAATAAGGGATTCATAATATGATTTTATCAATATGATCAAAATTTGCACTGTCTGGAAACAATTTAGAAATTCAACCCCTCATGGGGAGAAATTCAAGCGATCCAACGCCACAACCTACATTTGGTAGCGATGTCATGGTTCACATGGGGGCTTCCCGAGCTGCACGAAGATGCTGGGAAGGACACAGCGGCAGCCAATCAGAGTAAAGAAAGGCAGTCTGATGTCAGCTGGCTGCTCGCTCCGACAAAATAAACCAAGATGGTGCAAAATGCTCAGAAACAGCTAACATCTAATATGTTTCTCATGTTTTGGAAAAGGTAGTGAGAAATAAACACTGCTAAATGTAAAAATGCTGTTTTTGAAACCAGATAACACTTCTGAAGTGATTTAAAGACATCTTATGGATGTTAGCATGCACGCTCCTGGAACATGCATCAAGTACAACAGTGTCAGAAAGAAATGACAATATTCGCCATGAAATTCCCCCCGATAAATATGTTCTCTTCATTAAAATGAGCTGTAATTTTGCAACACATTACAAAAACAAACAGGCATTGTAATTTTTGGATTTCAGGAGAAACAAAATTTTGTCAGTTGTATGAAATCTGAGAGGCCGTACAGCTTTAATTTACACAGTTATGTGCAGTATTCACTCTGTCCATCTTTTAATTTTCAATTTTTTTACAGTATAATTACCTGCACTGCTGCTTGCACTTAGTTATTCACCTTCCCTTTTCCTTTGGCTGCTCTGGCCTCTGAATCAGGTGCGGCATTAATTAACTTATATCACAGCATGGTTAATTGCATGACATTCACAGGTTGTACCGAGGGAGCGCGTTCCGGAAAGTGGACTGGACGTGCACTTCATCAAAGCACTTGTTTCCTTTCTTGTTCCCTTTCATATCTTTCTCTTCCACTCATTTGTCAAAGGTTGAAACCCAAAGCCAAAGGCGAGCCAAGCTGCTCACCAAAGAAGACACGAAAGGCTCCTCATTGGCCAAGAGAAACAGGAAGCCCAGCACCTGCCTCAGGAAATGAAATGAAAGCTGTCTTTGAGAGGAGCCAGAAAAACACGGCTGTAGCTTCAAATCCTGCACCTGCAACCCCGCTGGCAAGTCAGAAAACTCTCAGTGCGCCTCAATAAAGCGTCCCATTCACTGTCTCAGACAACGTGAGCAATTGCTGTGAAGGTGGCGGTGCACAAAATGCATTTTATAGCAGATTTAAACTTACATCCACGGAAGTACTGAAAGCCACAGAAAAATAAATATAAAGGTGAAGATTCATTAATGAGCAACAGCCCGAACACAGCAGCAATTTGGCAGCAACTTTTAAAAGCAAATTCGCATCAGTAAATCTGAACATGAAATCTGCACTGATGTCCAATCACATCGCTGCTTACTTTAGAGGGGACGGACTGAATCAGTGTCCAACGTGGACATTGGCTGTCACGCTAGCTTGGATAATCTACAGCGTATATTCACAAATTAATACACAGCTCAAAGTTATAACTTCATCAAATCCATCTATCTTAAAGTATCAACTGTTCCAAACACTGATCGATGTTATTTTCACTTGGTTGTAGGTCAAAAATTTCAAGTGATTGTTAATTAATTATCAGAGTGGTAACCAGGAGAAATAACTAGCTACAACAAATTACCATGTTGAGAAATATTCTTGTTGTGTTTATGAGTAAGTAATGTGTTCTACTAACATCTCCGCTGACACTTGCAGAGAAGAGAACACTGGACAAACTGATGGACATTATGGACAATGCCAGTCAAACTCTGCACTCCGTCATCAGTAACCAGAGGAGCCTCTTCAGCCACAGACTGCTCCTTCCCAAGTGCAGGACCAACAGACTGAAAAACTCCTTTGTCCCTCAGGCCATCACTCAGGGGGGAGGAGGAGTAACAGAAAGACAGAGGACAATCAAATCAAATCAATTTTATTTATATAGCGCCAAATCACAACAAAACAGTTGCCCCAAGGCGCTGTATATTGTAAGGCAAGGCCATACCATAATTACAGAAAAACCCCAACGGTCAAAACGGACCCCCTGTGAGCAAGCACTGGGCGACAGTGGGAAGGAAAAACCTCCCTTTTAACAGGAAGAAACCTCCAGCAGAACCAGGCTCAGGGAGGGGCAGTCTTCTGCTGGGACTGGTTGGGGCTGAGGGAGAGAACCAGGAAAAAAGACATGCTGTGGAGGGGAGCAGAGATCAATCACTAATGATTAAATGCAGAGTGGTGCATACAGAGCCAAAAAGAGAAAGAAACACTGCAGTCTGAGAGCGAAGCGCTCTATTGGGGTGATATGGTACTACGAGGTCCCTAAGATAAGATGGGACCTGATTATTCAAAACCTTATAAGTAAGAAGAAGAATTATAAATGTCTATTCTAGAATTAACAGGAAGCCAATGAAGAGAGGCCAATATGGGTGAGATATGCTCTCTGCCTTCTAGTCCCTGTCAGTACTCTAGCTGCAGCATTTTGAATTAACTGAAGGCTTTCAGGGAACTTTAGGACAACCTGATAATAATGAATTACAATAGTCCAGCCTAGAGGAAATAAATGCATGAATTAGTTTTTCAGCATCACTCTGAGACAAGACCTTTCTAATTTTAGAGATATTGCGCAAATGCAAAAAGCAGTCCTACAATTTGTTTAATATGCGCTTTGAATGACATATCCTGATCAAAAAATGACTCCAAGATGTCTCACAGTATTACTAGAGGTCAGGGTAATGCCACCAGAGTAAGGATCTGGTTAGACACCATGTTTTAAGATTTGTGGGGCCAAGTACAATAACTTCAGTTTTATCTGAGTTTAAAAAGCAGGAAAGTAGAGGTCATCCATGTCTTTATGTCTGTAAGACAATCTGCAGTTAGCTAATTGGTGTGTGTCCTCTGGCTTCTGACAGGAAGGAGAGGAACAGTAGGAGCCAGTAAACCCAGTATGATATGATACTGCAAACGGTTCTTCTTTTTTACATTTCACTTTTGATGCTCTGTGTGCTTCTTACCCCGTGTGCTGCTATACAATGCTGCTGGAACCTCAACTGACACACAGATTGACACACATTGACACACAGAAATTGAATGACACACAGTCATTCAATTTCTGTATCCACTTATTCCAAGTAAAGGCACAAGGTGGAGCCTATCCCAGCGATAATGGGGTTGAGAGGCGGGTTACAGCCTGCCAGTCTATGGCAGACTCACGATTAACATAGGTCAATTTTAAAGTTGACCATTTTACCTAACCTACATGTCTTTGCCAGTGGGAGGAGAAGCCGGGGCACGTGGAAGGAACATGCAAACTCCACACAGAAAGAACCAGGCTGGAAGCGAACCCATGACCTTCTGGCTGTGACGCAACAGTGCTAACCACTAGCCTACTTGTTACACAGTAATTTTATAACATCCTTAATGTTGTGACTTAGATCTTTGGCGTCATGATGGCTTTGTACTACTGCTTTCACAGCAAGAAGAGGCATTGGGTTCGCTTCCCGCCTGGTGCTTTCTGTGTGGAGTTTGCATGTTCCTTCCGGGTGCCCCGGCTTCTGGTTTCCTCACACGATCACAAACATACTTATTTAGGGTCTGCTCCTTTCTCTGCCAAGGCAGCATCTCCACATCTGGAGTTGGTCCCACTGCCCCTAGTGGTTGGACTGTGTCAAATTGTGATTAAGATGGTTAAACGCAGAGGACACATTTGATGTATGTATTCGTCTATGTATATATGGTGGAACTCTTATATGCATCTATTATAGACAGACAGACAGATCTAATGTGGGCTGTGTCTGTTACTTGTTTTACGAATTGTAATCTGAGTAATAGGATTTGACCTAAAAAGTTTATTTTTATTCCTTTCCTTTTCTTTCCTTTTTCCTTTCCTTTAAACTCTGTAGGGAGGATGTAGAGAGTGAAGGGGACAGATGAGGACAGGTAAAATAAAAATAAGAAAGAAACAGAGCTTGCTAATTTACCATCTTAAACAATAAACTATAAAAAATAAAATTAATGGTGCACTGTTTGTTATTAAAGATTGATTCAAGAAGGAGGGAGAAGATAAATGAAAGGCATTAAAAAAGAGTAAAGCGAAGACACTGAATAATGAAGTGAACTTTAAAGAGCAGGAAAACTAGTGAGGAAAAAAGAAAAGGAGGAATGACTGGAGGAGGAAAAACTCTGTCTTAGTTCTGTTACAACCCCAATTCCAATGACGTTGGGACGTTGTGTAAAATGTAAATAAAAACAGAATACAATGATTTGCTTAATTTCAGCCTGGTTGTGTCCTGTTCTTAGTTTTTCCCCTGTGGTGGACCCGTTTTTCGATCCATGCCTGAGGTGGAAAAAACCACCTTCTGTGATCAAGGACACGGAGAAGGAGAGTTGTGCTGTAGATTTCATAAGTTACCCGAGGCGGACTCCTAATACGTCTGACATTAGCATTTTTAATTCACAAAGATGCAGTGAAGGTCAAATGGATTATGAGGAGAACGTGAGATGTTTAAGTGCTTGAATACTTTGTATTCTCTGCTCAAAGCCACATTATGAGTATGAACATACACAAAGAATGATTACAAAATAAAACAGAAGCACCTGCAAACTGCAGTCTGTGGAGCTGGAGGTAGAAATGTCATCATTTTGTATGGCTGAGTGCTATTTGTGAAAGTGCTTCATCACGGGTGAGAAATTTGTGGCAGTGTGAGTAAGTGTGCGCTCACATCCATAGTCATAAAATAAAATCACCACTTCAGCCTGTATGAGCGCACGGAGACGGAAAACAAAAGTTCACCAACAAAGATCAGCCAAGTGCCACTGCTCTCCAAGGCCATTGAAAAAGAAGAAGAAGAAGAAGAAAAAAAACTACAATTACAGATGTTTTAAAAATATGTGGTTTTAGCTCACCACATATGTTTATTTGTGATAAAAGTCAATTCAATGGGTTAGGATTTATGGCACATTAATGAATTAACACCAACCTGTGGGGGTTGCCACCAAAGCTCCCTGAATGGAAGCCTGCAGTAAGGTGCTGAGTATTTCTCTAATATGTCTAATATGCTTGTTTTCAGTTCACTTTGACTTATTTTACACATATTATAATGACACCTGTGGTGGGGATGAAGGGAAGGAGGCAGAGCCTGCTTCCTTGAAAAATTTTCTTCTTCTTCCTGTGTTTTTTTTAAATATATTAATACTACACTACTGTATTTGAATGGCAACAATATGTACAGGCAGAAAGTTTGTGCACTGTCAAGTCGCTTAAGTAAGGCACAAGTCTAACTTTTGCACTCTTCATAGAACGCTTGACTTGAGACCAGGTTTTTGGTTTGTCTAAGAAGCAAACGTTTTCTGGTGATATATTAACATATCAGCTCTATCAGATCACAGAGTGACACCTGTCTGTGCACTGAACAGACAGGGAGCGTGGCTGGCTGTCAACAGCAGCAGCTGTTGGACATCTCTAGTCTGGACGTCACAGCTGCAGAACACATACCGTGTTTTGATGGACATGCGCATGTGTGTGCTTGCTGTCCTCACGTGGAAATACATAAACATGTATCGCTTTTGCGATGGGCTGGAGAGCGTGCACAGTGCGCCACATTGACAGGCTGTCCCAGGTGATACGGACCGTCAGATCAAACACGCAGGCGGAGGATCTGAATGTCAAATCACCACGTGAGCTCTGTTCCACATGATGCGGTCTCTGTCCTGCTGCGCGCCATTCACAAGACACGCATGTCGGGTGGACATGCGCGCAGGGCAGGCTGGACACACCAGGTTCAGCAGATGTGGACATGATAAGAGTGCACTGCATCATTCATGTCATTTCATGACTGTACGTCTGTGACCATGGGCCATTTACACAGAAACAGACGGTTCATACTTGTATTGTTTGCTTGATAAGCAGTGTTTTTTATTGTGTGTGGTTTCATTTTATTTTAAATACGTCCATCTCCTTGTTGATTTCAGGCATTTTATGCACCTTTTATGTGCCAGCAATGGTAGTGCAGTGGTAAAGTTTGTGGCTGGCAAGCAGAGCTTTTATAAATTGCAGGTTCGAATCCTGTGGGTGGCATGTATTTTTTTTTTTTCACAGAAGCTGCGCGATGTGGTTACACATGCTACAGCTGCTCACATTGTGTTCCCACTGCAATGGTTTCAGCACGCTCATGCATGACACTGTCGTATGCACAAACCCGTAGCAGTGGGATCTTTCACGTCTGTCCGTCGGCTCGATGTTTCGTGGACCAATATTCGCTGACACGTCTCTAGCTGTCATGTCAAGAGCTCAGCAAATTTCTGTCAATTTTTCGCTGGACGGAGAAAAGCAGATGGCAGTCTGTACACAATGAAGTCAGTGCACAGCATCAGGAATAAAATAAAAAGGGGGGGGAGATTTTTTGCTAACCTCTTAGTTTAAGATGTTTTAACGCGTAAATGTATGTATGGTTGGGGGCGTGGTCACTCTGAGTGACAGCGGCTAAGCCGTTCCGACTCTCACTGTGATGGTAACTGAATGTCCGCTCGATGTGGCTGCTGGCTGCTGTGGAGGCTTTCTGGAATAATCTGGCTTGTTGTGTGATGAAAGGTCCTAACAGATCAACTAAGACATCTAAGATGTTGTATGCTAATGGCTTTAGAACTTTTAACAGCTACCAGTAGCATAATCTGTTATGTCCCTTTAACGCATGATTACTGAGAAAATAAGCGGCTAATAACCTCTAATGCCCACAACAAATGAAACTGTTATGAAGACCACTACACAGTCTCAAAAATTATGGTAAACACCCAAACTGAGGCTAGCCTGTTAGCTTATCTGGTTCAGACTCAAAGATAGAGGCGTGTTCAGGCTTCTTTTGTCACACAACAGAGTTACCCATGCTCCACATCTTTATCCATTTATGCATTTGTTGTGACATAGCCAGAATCAGCGCTGCTGGCCAACAAGGCGATGCCCAGATATGGGCGTGATGTTCGGCTGTTCCGAGTCTCTACAGAAAAGCTACACCCAACCTGACATCATGCATGCTTTGTCCAGTATATAGTATACAGTCCGTTTAAACAAAACTGTGACAGATGATGGGATAATGCATTCTGCAACTTCACCACTAGATGGCACTAATACCTACACACTGTAGCTTAAAGGATTTAGTCGTCAGCAAGTGTTGCCACAGTTACTTTTTAAAAAGTAATCCAAGTTATTGATTACTGATTACTCCTTGAAAAAGTAACTTAGTTACTTTACTGATTACTCAATTGGAAAAGTAACTAAGTTAGATTACTAGTTACTTTTTTAGTTACTTTTCCCAGCTGCCGACAACAACCCTCTGCCACCTCAACATGACAATGATACTTGTTTTGCCAAAACTCACTTTATAGTCACCCTTTCTTGACTTCAATGAAAATAATACTTGTTTTATAAAAGTAAAATAAAGACCTCTTTCTTGACCTCATATTTAACTGTTGACAGCACTGTAACAGTAAAACTTGCAATTTCTAACCTACATTGTTTAGAAATGTAACTATTAAATTCTTTCTAACATTTTTCTAACATTTAAATTCTCTCTAAACATTTTACTTGTTGAAATTATTAATATTTTAAGTAGTATTAGTAGTTGTAGTAAAAAAACGGCTTCAGAACTGGATCTTTAATCTAGGGGTGTTGTGAGGGGGGCACATCCTTGCCCCACGCCCCCATTCCATCTGGATTCGCCCTGCTTTGGCGTTTGAGCACAAAGAATGGATAACATTCGCATGAAAAGCTCACAGCTCGCTTAAAGTGGGCAGTTCAGTCGAACCCTGACCTCCTGCCCCACGGACCAAGTTTAATGCTGCTGTCGACCCACAATGCAAAATAATAGTAACGCACAGTGACTTGGAGAAGTAACTTTAATCTGATTACTGATTTGGAAAGATAACGCGTTAGATTACTCGTTACTAAAAAAAAAGTGGTTAGATTAGAGTAACGCGTTACCGGCATCACTGGTCGTCAGTATAAGGAGTATTTTCCCCAAATAAAAAGCACTTGACATAACTTACAGACAGATGATGTGGAGACGTTTTGGTGTGTTTAAAGCATCAGAAATAAGATGTGACACTTCAACTTTTTAATAACTTTTTAATAACGCACACACACATACACACTCCCCTCATGCACCACAATTAATTAAATACATTCAGGTTAACAGTGTGATTTAATTTGGCAACAGTGAGAGTTGCGTATTAAATGTCTGTAAATTAAATTGTTGTTACAGTATTTTTTTTATGATGATTATTATTATTAAATGACTGAGCAGGCTGTGCTTTGATGATACGTCACGTCGCTCTCTGCAGCTTTCACTTCAGCTCCGGACTGACTGTGAAGTCTTTCAGCAGCGGTAATTAGCCAAAACTGAAATAATTAAAAGCAGTTGACTCAAACGTTAGATAAGAAATTGTGAAATAAGAGTGGAGTGAAAACCACAGGCTGCGTCTACATACAGCAGACAGACTCTCTGTGATGTCACACAGAGGTTTTCTGAAGAGGAGCTTTGAAGCTCAAATGAGGCGGTTTCAAATGTCGCTATCTTTTCAGCGGCAGAGTCTGACTATCTCCTTGCCAACCCATAAATTGGTAACATGGCAGAACGTGTGCAAGACTGGCATTATCTGAGCGGTGTGAATCAAACACGAGCATGCTCCTCCCCTCTTGCCCATTTTGTAGTTACCAAGCAAGGTTAAGCTAACAGGCTAACTTTGGTTCCAGCGTTTGACTGATTAATGATATTAATTAATATGACTAGCATGTTGCCTCTGTAACCGTAGAACCATCAGTGGAGCTAGCATCACCATGCTATCAATACCTGCTAATTAGTGTTGACAGTACTAACACACAACAGAAATACTGGGCACTGACATAGCCAAAGGCCTGTTAGTATAATTAACTGCAAAACAAACACTTTCTCTCAAGTATTTTAGATAAAATGGTAAGAAAGGACAAACACGGTCAAGCTAGTGGATACTGCTAGCGGGTTTCTGGAGTATGGACTCTTCTTGCTAGCACACAACCACACCCCAATGTATTCATAACTTTATGGCCTAAAACAGTTTAAATTGGTGAGTTATTTAATAATTCGTCATTTGCTCAGTTGTACAGCCTAGTCTCACGTTTGTTTATCATGATACCACGAAATCACAAAATAATTTTATGATGCCGTCATGAAAATGTAACACATTTGGTGACAATATCACATGATACATGGTACCATGATACCATCAATAAAATGTAGCCAGAGGTGTCAAATCTGGCTTCAGAACGTAAAAACCCTCCCATGTGTTGCTTTTACCTGTGCACCTAAAACAGGTGATCTCAATAATTAGCTCATCCACCTGCCTGAAGAGCTGAACTAATTACAATCAGCTGGTTTATTGGGAAGATGGAACAAATATGTGACTGGACTTTGACTTTCTGAAGCTGGATTTGACACCTAGTGAACGTAGCACACTTGATGACACTATCACATGATACCATGATGCCTTGAGACCGTCACTAAAATGTAGCACATTTGGTGACAGTGTCACATCATATCATGATGCAGTCATGAAAATGTAGCACATTTGGTGACACCATCACATGATGAGATGAGACATACTTTATTGATCTCACAGTGGAGAAATTCTGTTTACACTGCAGTTACCTCAAACAGCAATTAGTCCACAATTATTACTTGTTTACCGTACTAATGGCACACATCAGAATTAAGGACAGCACATACACATTTGACATTGTTTATGTGTACTAAATTTGAAGAAGTCCGTTATCCGAATTGAGGCAAGTGGGTGAAGGTCACGCAGCAACCCTGAGTTGCGCCACCGTCAGCTTGGGGGAGGGGAATGGGGACCAGCAGCAGCTAAAACCATGCCGCCCCCGCAGAAGGGAAGTGGGGTGATGTGAGCAGAAGCCGGAGTGGGGGGTGTGTGAGATGGGGGGTAGGAGGAAGGTGGGGAGAGGGAGTGGAGCAGGCTTCAGTCCTATGAAAAACAGTTTATTGTCTTTATAGGTTGAGATAAGAAAGGAGCCAAATAATCACCAAGGCCTGAAGACATTCCTCTGGGGGAAAACAGTCGGGCAATTTGACCTTCAGGCTTGATAAGCCTGCCGTGTTGTGGTTTGAGCAGTGAAAAACACTTTATACAGTTCCACTTGAACAACCAAATCCCAATTATTCCCAATTATGAATTAAGAATATTCCCAATTATGAATTAAGAATATCCCCCAGCCTCCAAAATCTTCAACTTCATCTGCTCCAAGATGTCATCCAATTTGCATCTGAGTTCAAGAGTCATCGCAGTCTGAGAATGCAATACCTTGCCCACCTCGTTAAGCGAGGGGCCGTGGTTCTTGATGTGTCGTCTTGCAAATTTTCCGATAGATCAGGGCAGCACATAAGCCAGAAAGTACCAGCCTGCTACCATAAGGCCAAATATGAATAATCCTCGATGTCCTCATCGGGGAAAGGCGCCAAGCATGCAATACTCCAAGACCCCCAGGAGTCGAGAACGTAGCCCGCAGGATGCGTTCGATTTGGGCAGGTAGGATCCCACGATCCTGACCTTCTTGTAGAAAAGATGGTGTCAATAGCGTTCAGAGCCCAGCTGATCAATTCCATGGTTAATCCAATAGTAGTCCAATAGATCCAGTATCCAATATAATTTGAGGAATTCACAGTCTGGTGAAGTAGGGACTTGAAGGTTAAAGCAAAGAACAGAGATAAGGGAGAGTGGAGGAGATGGGACCACCCTCGTCGGAGTCCCAAGCTGACGGTCACTAAAATGTAGCACATTTGGTGACGCCATCACATGATACCATGATACCGTGAGACCATCACTAAAATGTCGCACATTTCGTGACACCATCACATGATACCATGATACCATGAGGCCGTCACTAAAACGTAGCACATTTGGTGATGTCATCACATGATACCATGATACCGTGAGACCGTCACTAAAACGTAGCACATTTGGTGACATCACACATGATACCATGATACCGTGAGACCGTCACTAAAACGTAGCACATTTGGTGATGTCATCTCATGATACCATGATACCGTGAGACCGTCACTAAAATGTAGCACATTTGGTGACGCCATCACATGATACCATGATACGATGAGACCGTCACTAAAATGTAGTACATTTGGTGACGCCATCACATGATACCATGATACCATGAGACCGTCACCAAAATGGAGTACAGTTGGTGACGTCACCACATGATACCGTGAGACCGTCACTAAAATGTAGCAAATTTGGTGACCGTATCACATGTTTTCATGATGCCATGATGCCGTCATGAAAATGTAGCGCATTTAGTGACAGTATCACATGATATCATGATGCCGTGATGCCGTCATGAAAATGTAGTGCATTTCGTGACACCATCACATGATACCGTGATACCGTCACTAAAATGTAGCACATTTGGTGACAGCATCACAGGGGAAAAAAGTGATTTCATGATGCTGTCACCAAATTTGTTACATTTTTAAAATATAGAAAGAAATGCTAAAATACCCTCAAACACCATAAACATAAGGCCGTATTTTGGCCTCAGGTAAAAACAAACAAAAACAAACAAACCGTGACTGTAACACTTTTTGTGATGGTGTCATGAACGAATAGATGAAATCACTTTTTGTGATGCCCTCACAAACCTGGCCTAAGTTCAGGTTTCCAGTAGTCATGACTGGGGACTCTCGTGATAGACACCAAAACAGTTTTTTTGTACCAGGCTGCAAACTTGTTTATTTCTGTTGTAAAGTTGGAGATTTTAACATGGGGATCAGTGGGGATCCACTTGCTTTTGGAGCCAGACTCAAGTGGCCATAAGGAACTATAAATTTCGACACATATGTTTGCTAAATTTTTTAGCACTGGAGGATAAAAATGCACAAAGTGAGGAACTGCTGCTACCACAGAGGCTTTTATTTTATTGATTTTATTGATTTATTTATTTCTTTGTGGTGAGAGCAGAAGGAGTTTTCAGTGTATTGTCATTTTGAGGAGGATGAAACGATTCACAGCAGCATTGCTGGGGCTGCTGGACACACTGCCGACGGGCAACACAACAAAATTGTGGAAGGTTGGCAATTATCTACCTACAATTACAGTGGTCACAATCTAGTGTCAGGGGCACAGCGGGAGCAGACACCAACCTCAACGCTGAAGCCGCCAAACAAAGCCAGAGGGAGGGATGGGGAGAGGAAATAAGAAATAACTGCAGAGAAAACTGGCTGAAAAGTATTTTGTATTCATAGACACCAGAAAATGCACATGTAATTCTGAGGTAGGAGTGGCAGCAGAGTTTGCCCGAGCCATTCCCAAAGTAAACAGGTATTATCTGGAGTGGCAAGGAGGGAGAGGATGCATTTCTTTCATGTTACTTCATCACTGCAGCCTTCTGGTGTTTCATCCAAACACAACCACAAGGAAATATATATATGGTTAAGGCTTTAGGCTTGAGACCAGAAGATCCTCGGTTTAAATCCCAGCCTGACTGGAAAATCACTAAGGGCCCTTGGGCAAGGTCTTTAATCCCCTATTGCTCCCGGTGTGTAGTGAGCGCCTTGTATGGCAGCACCCAGACATCAGGGTGAATGTGAGGCATTATTTGTAAAGCGCTTTGAGCGTCTGATGCAGATGGAAAAGCTCTATATAAATGCAGTCCATTTACCATTTACCATACATACATACATACATGCATATATATACGAGGTCTGTGAGAAAAGGATCCGACCTTTTTATTTTATGCAAAAAATATATGGATTTGATTCATATGTTTTTACATCAGCCAAGCTTGAACCTTCGTGCGCATGCGTGAGTTTTTCCACGCCTGTCGGTTGCGTCATTCACCTGTGGGCAGGCTTTGAGTGAGCACTGCTCCACCCCTCTCGTCGTTGTTTCATTGCGAGGAAATGGCGGAATGATTTGGGCTTTTTTCCATCAGAATTTTTTCAGAAACTGTTAGAGACAGGCAGCTGGAAACCATTCGAAAAATGTATCTGGCTTTCGGTGAAAATTTTATGGGCTTCACAGAGAATAAAGAGTGTTACTACAGCTTTAAGGACGGCCTACAATGGCGCACGGCTCGCCACACTCCGAGCCGCCATCGAGAGGCAGAAACCACCACATCATTTCTAAACGGATGGCTGTGTGGAGCCGGGATCGTCGTGTGCAATTTCTCTGGTTATCACAAGAGCTGGACATCAGCCATTTTCCGGCAGATTTCACTTTTCACAAGAGATTTTGTCATGGAAAGCCGCGCGGAGGCTTCGCGCTGGAAAACATCCCGGGCAGGATTGCAGCTCTGGAAACCCGCTTTGACCGTCTGTAAAGACCACATTCTACATTCAGATGCATTGAAAGCCACTCTGTTCTCAGAATTGCGGAATCTTTCAGGCATCTGCTAATCTGGATATTCATTTGGCCTCCCCAAAACACAGCTGCACTCCAAGGCCGCTGTGATAAAAAACCTCCTCAAGAAGATCAACACTTAAGCCTCGCTCCCCTGGTCATCCCCCTCCCCTCAGCTTCTCCAGCTCTGACGTTGACTGTGGACAGTGGACTGCTCAGGGCTGAGCCCCTCCCCCTCCAGGATTGTCGGACAAGGCCGTTGACGGCGCCAAATAGGCTGCCTCCGGAGTGTTCTGATAAACTGGACCTTCAAATCTCGGTTGTCGCCCTGCGTCTTTGTTTGTCTGTGTGATTATTGTTTTTCTGTGCTGATGGGTTTTTTTTCCTCATTACTGCTGTGTAACGCAGCGGCTATGAGGGTTTTTTCTCTCCTTTTTCCCTCGTGTGTGCTTTTTTAATATATGTTTATGTACCGGGCCGGCCTATGTGTGTTGTGTGTTGTGTGTCATTTGTTATGGATCAGTCTTGGTTTGCTCAGCCCTGCTGTTGACCAAGGCAGGGACGTACATCTGGAGCTGGTTGTTGTGTGGGCCGCCAGAAGAGGAGGTACTGCTGGCCCACCACCAGAGGGCGCCCTGCCTGAAGTGCGGGCTTCAGGCACGAGAGGGCGCAATCGCCTCACAGGAGCAGCCAGGGTGACAGCTGTCACGCATCACCTGCAACAGCTGTTACCCATCATCTGATCAGCAGGGGAATATCAGCAGGACGACGCCTCCACCCCTTTGCCGAGATATCGTTCTACCTGGAAGGTAACGTGCTCAGCTGACTGGTTAACAGTGATCTTTTGTGACTTTTGTGAGTTGTTTAGCTGACTCCTTTTCCAACGAGTGGTGGAGGTAGTTTTCCTGCCGTGCGGATTCCTGGGTGCAGACGCACCCACATTTAATTGTTCTTTTGTTCCTCGCCAGCAGTACCAGGTCCGACACGCGAAGGCCTGGGAGTTCGGGACTTGGCGGCTCCAGTATTCCCGGGGTCTGGTGGCGGAGGAAATCGTGTGGTTCCGGTTCTGCTTTGGACAGACGTCTCCTATCTTCGAGCCTGCCCACACGACACCTTTTGTGATTTGGCTTTTGTCTATTGTTGTAATCTGATTGTATTTGTTGTGCCCATTCACAACAGTAAAGTGTTGTTATTTGACCTCATCCATTGTCCGTTCATTTGCGCCCCCTGTTGTGGGTCCGTGTACCTACACTTTCCCAACACTGGTCCCCGGGCACCTAATGGCGACTTCTGCTCCTACTGGCAATTAGGATGGGTTAAATGCAGTAGACACATTTCATTGTGCAGGGAACATGTTGTTTTGTGCATATGACAATAAAATTCTTTTGAATCCTTGAATCCGTTGAAGACTGGAGTCAGACTGCACATCGATTGTTTTTCGCATGACTGTGCCCGACGGTTTAGACTGCACACAGAATGCTGTCCGATGTTTGCGACTGTGCCTCGACACTTCTCAAATGTGTGTTAAATTTTCATTGAGACGGGATTCGGACTCATTCACCCTCTAGTGTGACAGGGGTATAATTGTCTGGACCAAACTAAACAAAGGAAACCACTTCTTATCACCACTGAAGAGGCAAAAATGTCCACAGTGTTTAGTAGCATGGATAGGATCACTAAAGAGGTAAATGTGGGCATGTTTCCCTCAATAAATGTAAGAAAACCCTTTTAAAATGATGATTAGAACCAGAATGATGACTGAGTGAAGAACAGCAGTGTTGAATGTGCAGGAGGCTCGTGTAAGCAGCTAACTGTACAATTAGTGATTTTAAGATTTTCCAAATATTTTCTTGCATTTTTAGCTTCAATTTTAGAATCCAAACACCATCATGCGCTAAACAGCTACAAGCTTTTACTGTACTGGTCAAGCTAAACAAAGCAAACCACTTTTTTGATTCTTCTTCTGGCCGCTCCTGTTAGGGGGCGCCACAGCAGATCAGTCGAATTCCATCTCACCCTGTCCTCTGTATCGTCCTCTGTCTCTCCAACCACCTGCATGTCCTCCCTCAGCACATCCATAAACCTCCTCTTTGTCCTCCCTCTTCTCCTCCTGCCTGGTGGCTCCATCCTCAGCATCCTTCTCCCTATATACCCTGAGTCCCTCCTCTGCACATGTCCAAACCATCTCAGTCTCACCTCTCTGACTTAGTCTCCAAACCGTTCCACCTGAGCTGCCCCTCTGATATGTTTTAGAGCAATAACTTTTGTGTGTGTACTAGAACAACTCTTAGATCTCTTACTCCAACTCATGAAGAACAGGAGCGACCACGTTTGTTGAGTGTATGAATTCATTTTGGAGGAAGAAGCTGGAAAAGAGACACAAATGTGAAATGAGACAAAATGGGATAATGATTGTGTTTCCATTTTATTTGTAAAAACAACCCGAAAATGCTGCTGGGGACAAAACCAGAACCCACTGGCTGCCACCCACCATATGCAAAAGCAAAACCCTGGTGCTGGCCTCTAGTTGTATCCTTGGAGTTTGATCAAGCCACAGTGTCAGCATGCGAATATAGAAAGTGACAAGCGTGGAATAATAAATGCTGGGGAGCTGCTGCTGCTGGAGACACCAGGTCATGTGAAAAATAACAAAAAAATATATATATAAATTCTTCAGAAATATAGCTGCTTTCAACACGGAATGCAAACATGTTTTTTTTCTCCGGGTCATGCTTGAAAATGAACAAACAGACTAATCCGCATCCACCACATGCACCAAATGCATCACTCAGGTTTGCAGCACTGGCAAACCTGGATATGAGAACAGCCAATTTCCTGCTGTCCTCCCACAAAGTCCGTCTTAATTGCAGCCCATATTTGCCCTGCTTTACATTTCTGGATATAAGCCAACCGCAGTCCTCTTTCATGAAGCTTTCATTAGCTGCTGATTACTGTCAGCGCCTGGCGGGATCGTAGGCTTTGGCTTGAGTCATACAAATGACTGTATGAGTGTGTGCAGACAGCTGACAGAGAGAGAATTTTTTATTTGAAGCCGTTTTCTCTCCCTGGGTCTTGTTTTGTTTTGCTCGATGCTCCCAGAGAGCGTAGGCTGCAAGTGTCAAGTAAAATGTCACAGAAACAAAATCCCCTGACAGCTCGTCACGCGCTTGTCTGATAGCAAACGTTGGTTTTGTACTTTGACTCATTCCACAGGCGATAATTCTTTGAAAAGGATGATTCACCGCCACGCTGATGACATCGCTGCTCAATGCCCTGCAATCCTCGCCGCGCTACGTGCTCGTTACACGTGCATGCTCACAACAAAAACGGCACGAGTTTTCCTAATTTAGATATACACATTATAGATTAGAGATTAGATTAGATTAGATTAGACAGAACTTTATAGATCCGTTGAGAAGACTCCCTCAGGGTAATTGAGGTTCCAGCAGCAATGTACAGCAGCACACAGGGTAAGAAGCACACAGAGTCAAAAGTGAAAGCAAAAAAGAAAAACAGTTTGGAAATATAAATATAAATACACAATATAAATACAGCTGTACCAGAGCACCGAGTGTTCTGAGGAAAAAAAAAAACTGAAGGACCTGGATGACGTTAGCATGGATAAAATCTTCAGTGTAAAAATGTTAAAACAGAGAGATTCGTGAAAATAGAGCATTTTTGGGGGTGACTGTTACTGATTTTTGCTCAAAAAGAGGTTTTGCAATTAAGTACAGATATTGGTTGCATAAACACGTCAGCTTTTTTATTGGAGATTAATTTTGAAAAATTTAAAGCACCAGAAGCAATGGGCAGCCACAGTCTGCCACTTGGAGACCAAGTCCACATCTAAAGACGCTGTCTTGGTCAGGGACAGAGAAAGAAACAGACTCTAAATAAGCATGTTTTGATTGTGCAAGGAAACCCACACAGACACGCGCAGAACATGCAAACTCCACACAGAAAGGGCGGGAAGTGATCCCACGGCCTTCTTATTGCAAAGAATCAGTGCTAACCACTCATCCACCGTGCCACCAAGTACTATGTACTAAGTACTACCATATATAAGGAATATAAATCACTTTTTTTTACGGGTTTTGGAGGTCCTGCGACTTATATTTGTTGTTAATAATGACAATTATAATAATTATTTATAAAGGAATTCAACAAAGTAAACTCAAATCATTAAATAATAAATGCCAATTAATAAAAAACACACTATACAATGTAGCAGAGAAACCCCAAATTAAACGCTGACAAAGAAAAAAGGAACGACATACGTTTTTTTTCTCTTCAATTGTCAATTTTTAACAGGTGCAACTGATACTCCGAACAATACATCTGTGTGTTGACAGAAAAACATGTTGCTGCCATAAACTTGAACAAACAGACATCAGTTTTAACATCTGCAGGAAACTCCTGTGGATGTTCTACCAGTCGGTAGTAGCCAGCGTCCTCTTTTACACCATGGTGCTGCTGGACATTATCGACGATGCCAGTCACCCTCTGCACACTGTCATCAGCAGTCTTGCCACATTTCCTTTGAAAAAGTAATCCAATTACTGATTACTGATTACTCCTTGAAAAAGTAACTTAGTTACTTTACTGATTACTCAGTTGGAAAAGTAACTAAGTTAGATTACTAGTTACTTTTTTAGTTACTTTCCCCAGCTGCCGACAACAACCTTCTGCCATGTCAACATGACAATAATACTTGTTTTGCCAAAACTCACTTTATAGTCACCCTTTCTTGACTTCAATGAAAATAAATACTTGTTTTATAAAAAGTAAAATAAAGACCTCTGTCTTGACCTCATATTTAACTGTTAACAGCACTGTAACAGTAAAACTTGAAATTTCTAACCTACATTGTTTATAAATGTAACTATTACATTTTTTTCTAACATTTAAATTCTCTCTAAACATTTTAAATTATTATTTTAAGTAGCAGTAGTAGTAGTTATAGTAAAAAAAACGGCTTCAAAACTGGACCTTTAATCTAGGGGTGTTGCGTGTGGGGGCACATCCCTCCCCCACGCCCCCATTCCATCTGGATTCGCCCCTGCCTTGGCGTTTGGGCACAAAGAATGGATAACATTTATTTACGCAGGAAACATGACCAGGTTTACAGGTAAGAAAGTTTTATTGTGTTTTCACATCATGTGGTCCTCAGAAAGAGAGTTTAGGTGTATTTGAGTGGAAAATAGTGTTAGTCGTTGACGTGCCTGACGCGTGGCGGAGGACCAGCTGTTTTTAGCAGCAGATACGGAGCGGCTCAGAGAAAAAAAAAGAAAGAAAAAAAAAAAAGCATAAAAATGTCTTTGTAAAGCTCAGTGCATTTGTGCTGTTGTCACTGCTTTAAGAGGTGAGGATAAGTCGTAGCTGCTGCCCGGGAGCTGCTGCAATAAACCGTGGATGAAAAGCTCGCAGCTCACTTAAAGTGGGCAGTTCAGTCTTCCTGCCCACGGACCACGTTTAATGCTGCTATCGACCCACAATGCAAAAATAATAGTAACGCACAGTGACTTGGAGAAGTAACTTTAATCTGATTACTGATTTGGAAAGATTAACGCATTAGATTACTCGTTACTAAAAAAAGTGGTCAGATGGTACCGGCATCACTGGCCATCAGCAACCAGACTGCTCCTTCCCAAGTGCAGGACCAACAGACTGAAAAACTTCTTTGTCCCTCAGGCCATCAGACTGTACAACTCCTCACTCAGGGGGAGGAGGAGTAACAGGAAGACAGAGGACAGGAAGGAGAGGAACAGTAGTAGCCAGTAAACCAGTAGCGATCAGTATGTCTAGTATTTATATTTGCAAACTGTTTTTCTTTTTTATATTCACTTTCGGTACTCTGTGTGCTTCTTTCCCTGTGTGCTGCTATACAATGCTGCTGGAACCTCAGTTTCCCTGAGGGAGTCTTCCTACGGGATCAGTAAAGTTCTATCTAATGTAATGTAATCTAATCTAATCTAATGTTTCCAGCAATTAGGAAGCAGATGAGAACCTCCACCAGATCTCCATGTAACCGCTGTGGTTTCGAATCTACTTTTGGAAGCTTTGACATCATAGTGTGTGTACATTAGGGTGTGTGGGTGATGTGGAGTGGGTGCGGGATTTTGCCTGCAGCATGCAGCGGCTTTTATGAACCTCGATGCATCGATGTCCTCTCTTGCTCCAGATAACACTCCATCTCCTGAGCAGAGCGCATGCTAATGGAGCATAATGCAGCTAATGGGTGGCATTTACTGCACTCTTATAAACACTGGTGTTAACATTATGGTGGATAGAAACTGGGGAGGGGGGCTCCCATATTAACAGGACTGCAGATGATTTAACCACCAGTATGGAGAGAAAAGCAAACTATTTCATTCTCCTAAACATGCGTATTTGTTCAGATATTAATTAGACAGACATGAATCATTGCACTGACATTAATACAGGAACGTACATATACTGCATAAGTTCTCAATTTGAGTGTGTATAGATAGATAGATAGATAGATAGATAGATAGATAGATAGATAGATAGATAGATAGATAGATAGATAGATAGATAGATAGATAGATAGATAGATAGATAGATAGATAGATAGATAGATAGATAGATAGATAGATAGATAGATAGATAGATAGATAGATAGATAGATAGATAGATAGATAGATAGATAGATAGATAGATAGATAGATAGATAGATAGATAGATAGATAGATAGATAGATAGATAGATAGATAGATAGATAGATAGATAGATAGATAGATAGATAGATAGACGTGTGAATTTCTCCACCACTGTGAGATCAATAAAGTCTTATCTGATCTGATCTATTCCTCCTTACTCTCACAAGGATATTGGAGGGGTCTTGGGAGTGTGACCAACCAGTCTACATGCATTTGATAGACTTGGAAAAGGCGTATGGCCGTGTCCCTCGGGGTATCCTGTGGGGGTGCTGCAGGAATATGGAGTACTGGATTCTGGAGGGAGTTGGACTCCGCCCCGGCTATCCTGTTTGTGATGTTCATGGACAGGATTTCAAGGTGCAGTCAGGGACTGGAGGGTTTCCAGTTTGGTGACCTCAGAGTTGCATCTCTGCTTTTTGCGGATGACGTGGTTCTATTGGCTTCATCAGGTGGTGACCTCCGATGTGCACTGAGCAGGTGTGAAGCGACTGGAATGAAAAATCTGAGACCATGGTCCTCAGTCAGAAAACTGTAGATTGTCCCATCTGGGTTAGAGGAGAGTTACTGTCCCCAGTGGAGGAGTTTAAGTATCTCGGGGTCTTGTTCATGAGTGGGGGATAGTTGGAGCAGGAGATTGAGAGACGGATTGGAGCAGTATCTGACATTTTACAGACGATGTACCGGGTGGTCATGGTGAAGAATGAGCTGAGCCAGAAGGCGAGGTTCTCGATTTACCAGTTGATTTGCTCTCCTATCCTCACCTATGCTGACGAGCTTTGAGTAATGACTGAAAGAATAAGATTGCAGAAATAAGATTCCTCCATTAGGTATCTGGGCTTACATCCCTGGACATAGTGAGAACTTCGATTATCTTGGAGGGACGGGGAGTAGAGCTGCTACTTTTTCACATTGAAAAGGAGCCAGTTGAGGTGGTTCAGGCATTTGATGAGGATTCTCCCTGGTCATATCCCTAAGGAGGTCTTCCGGGAGGAGGCCCCAGGGAAGACCCAGGACACGATGGAGAGATTATATTTGGGAACGCCTTGGGATCCCCCGGGAAGAGTTACAGGACTTGGCTGAGGATAGGGAAGTGTGGCCTGAGCTGCTTCCTCTGCTGCCACCACTCCCTGGAACTGGATAAGCGGCTGAAAATGACTGACTGAATGAAAGTTCTTAATTCAATTCAGTTTATTTATATAGCACCAAATTACAACAACGTCACCCCAAAGGCACTTTGCAGGGCTCAGGTCTAACCTCAGCAACCCCTGACAACAATCATCAGCTCCACAGCTGAAATGACTTCCACCTGCAGGAAAATAGAATAATTCAGGCTGATGGAAATAGCAGCAATAAATATAAGAAACCAGAGTTACTTACTCCTGAAATTAATTCTAATTTTCCTTGCACCATTCGGAAACCAATTTAAAGCCCCGTTGTCATGTTCACAGATATGCACCCTTTAACCACCATAAATGTCAGTGATGTTCAGTTAATGTAACTGTAATCTAATATTTTTTGTTTATGTGCATTATTGATCTGATTTATTTTGAATAATGCTTTGTTTAAAGTAGGAACCTTTGCTTACAGCCAGTGTTGCACAGGGACAGTTTTAGTTGTCACAATTCTTTTTTTTTTTTTTTTGCAGGTGTGAAGCTGCAAAAAGTTTTGCTCCACTTGGGATATAAAGTTGAAGTTTATAAGAGGCTTTTTCTTTTCCGATGTTTTTGCAGGATTAGGGTTAGGTTATGTTGGTCCATTTATGTTATCTGCATCGTTTTGTTGTATATGTCTGTTATCAGTGGTGACGTGAATGTGTGCTTATTGTGTACTTGTCATGTGTTTGTTTAGTTCGACTGTGGATTTAATGGTGATAATGATACAAAGAATAAATCTGTCTTTCATCTTTGTTCTTATCTTGGAAAACCGTACAGGGTCCAAGATGGTGTTAAAGATAAATCAGGATCTTCTGTCATTGCATCCTTGTCATGTTTCTACTCTCACTGAATTTTAAACATGTTCAAAAAGTGCTATTTTATCAGCTTTGACATGCTTTTGTAATTTCTTGTATTTCTGTGGAGTGTGTAACTGTTGTGTGGGCCGCCAGAAGAGGAGGTACTGCTGGCCCACCACCAGAGGGCGCCCTGCCTAAAGTGCGGGCTTCAGGCACGAGAGGGCGCAGTCGCCTCACAGGAGCAGCCAGGGTGACAGCTGTCATGCATCACCTGCAACAGCTGTTACCCATCATCTGATCAGCAGGGGAATATCAGCAGGACGACGCCTCCACCTCTTTGCCGAGATATCGTTCTACCTGGAAGGTAACGTACCTCAGCTAACTGTTTGACAGTATTCATTATAACTTTGTGCGTTTTTTCGTGGACTACTTTTCCAACGAGAGGTGGAGGTAACTTTCCTGTCATACGGATTCCTGGGTGCAAACGCGCCCTCATTTAATTGCTTTTTGTTCCTCGCCAGCAGTACCAGGTCCGACACGCGGAGGCAGTGGCCACCTGGGAGTTCGGGACTTGGCGGCTCCAGTATTCCCGGGGTCTGGTGGCGGAGGAAATCGTGTGGTTCCGGTTCTGCTTTGGACAGGCGTCTCCTATCTTCGAGCCTGCACACACGACACCTTTGTAAATTGACTTTTGTCTATTGTTGTAATCTGTTGTATTTGTTGTGCACATTCACAACAGTAAAGTGTTGTTATTTGACCTACTCCATTGTCCGTTCATTTGCACCCCCTGTTGTGGGTCCTTGTACCTACACTTTCCCAACAGGATATCTCGGCCAACGTCATGGATCCCGAGGGGCGTCAACCGGCTGTTGAACGGCCAATGGAAGAACAGGGCGCACAGGCGTCCGCAGGAGGAATGATCGGTGAGTTGCAGCGGATCCTCACCGCTTTCACGGCTCGGTTGGATTTAATGACCGAGCAGAATGTCCTCCTTAACCGCAGGGTGGAGGCTCTCGCCGTGCAGGTGGAAGCGCGCCCTCAGGGCGCTGCTGCGGCTCTCCCTCCTGTCGACCCTGTGCGTAACAGTGACGTTCCACAGGTCGTTCAACGCCCCCTCCCACCTTCCCCGGAAGCATACATAAGCCCTCCAGAGCCATACGGAGGTTGTGTGGAGACGTGCGCGGACTTCCTTATGCAGTGTTCGCTCGTCTTCGCACAACGTCCTGTCATGTACGCGACTGATGCCAGCAAGATAGCTTATGTAATAAACCTGCTTCGCGGTGAGGCACGCGCTTGGGCTACAGCGCTCTGGGAGCAGAATTCACGGCTCCTTCAGACATATGATGGGTTTGTGAGGGAGTTCAGAACAGTGTTCGATCACCCAAATAGAGGAGAGACCGCTTCAGCCGTGCTGCTGTCAATGAAACAGGGGCGCCGGAGCGCAGCTGCCTATGCAGTCGACTTCCGCATTGCGGCTGCGAGGTCTGGCTGGAATAGCACTGCCCTCCGCGCCGCCTTCGTACACGGACTGTCATTGGTCCTAAAGGAGCACCTGGTGGCCAAGGACGAACCGCGGGATTTAGATGGGCTTATCGATCTCGTTATACGATTAGACAATCGGTTAGAAGAACGCCGTCGGGAACGAGACGAAGGGCATGGCCGGGCACGCGCCGTCCCTCTCCCTTCCGGTTCCGACCGCGTTCCGCCCTCCCCACGCTCCACGGCCCCTACGCTCCGTGTGGTTACAGCTCCCCCTGCTGACGAAGCTATGGACACGAGCAGGGCCATATTTAGGGCACCAGATAGACAGAGGAGGCTGGCCCGCGGAGCATGTTTTGTTTGTGGCTCGATAGAGCATCAGGTAAGAGACTGCCCCGGGCGGTTAAACACCAACGCCCGCCCCTAGAAACTGGGCTAGGGGTGGGCCGAGACATTCACGTGGGACACACCCACATTGCCACACGACTCCCAGTTACAATCCTTTATGAGGATTTAACCCTGAAGGCCCCAGCACTGGTGGACACGGGCTCTGAAGGGAATCTGTTAGACAGCAGATGGGCCAGGGAGATAGGGCTCCCTCTGGTGGCGCTTACCTCGCCTGTGCAGGTGCGGGCACTAGATGGCTCCCTACTCCCTCCAATCACATATAAGACACCACCAGTAACTCTGGTGGTGTCAGGAAATCACCGGGAGGAGATCGAGTTTTTTGTGACTCCTGCTACCTCCCGCGTGATTCTAGGGTTCCCCTGGATGTTAAAACACAATCCCCGGATCGATTGGCCGTCTGGGGTAGTGGTTCAGTGGAGTGAGACCTGCCATCGGGTATGTTTAGGTTCCTCTGTTCCTCCCGGTTCCCAGGCTAAGGAGGAGGTCAGAGTCCCGCCCAATCTAGGGACGGTGCCGGTGGAGTACCACTACCTTGTAGATGTGTTCAGTAAGGATCTGGCGCTCACCCTTCCCCCCCACAGTCCGTACGATTGTGCCATTGATTTGGTTCCAGGCGTTGAGTTCCAGTCCAGCAAGCTGTACAGCCTCTCACGACCTGAGCGCGAATCAATGGAGACCTACATCCGGGACTCTTTAGCCGCCGGGTTGATCCGGAATTCCACCTCCCCGATGGGTGCAGGTTTCTTTTTTGTGGGTAAAAAAGACGGCGGACTTCGTCCATGCATTGATTATAGGGGACTGAACGAAATCACGGTTCGTAATCGATACCCGTTGCCCCTGTTGGATTCAGTGTTCACGCCCCTGCATGGAGCCCAAATATTCACTAAGCTAGATCTTAGAAATGCGTATCACCTGGTTCGGATCCGGAAGGGAGACGAGTGGAAGACGGCATTCAACACCCCGTTAGGTCACTTTGAGTACCTGGTCATGCCGTTCGGCCTCACAAACGCCCCCGCGACGTTCCAAGCATTAGTTAATGATGTCTTGCGGGATTTCCTGCACCAATTCGTCTTCGTATATCTAGACGATATACTCATCTTTTCTCCGGATCCTGAGACTCATGTCCGGCATGTACGTCAGGTCCTGCAGCGGTTGTTGGACAACCGGCTGTTTGTGAAGGGCGAGAAGTGTGAGTTTCACCGCACAGCTTTGTCCTTCCTGGGGTTTATCATCTCCCCCAACTCCGTCGCTCCTGATCCGGCCAAGGTTGTGGCGGTGAGAGACTGGCCCCATCCCACTAGCCGTAGGAAGTTGCAACAGTTCCTCGGCTTTGCAAATTTCTACAGGAGGTTCATTAAGGGCTACAGTCAGGTAGTTAGCCCCCTGACAGCCCTGACCTCACCAAAAGTCCCCTTCACCTGGTCGGATCGTTGCGATGCCGCGTTCAAGGAGTTGAAACGGCGCTTCTCGTCTGCACCCGTTCTGGTGCAGCCCGATCCTAGTCGCCAGTTAGTGGTTGAAGTGGACGCCTCAGACTCAGGGATAGGAGCTGTGCTTTCCCAGAGCGGGAAGACCGATAAGGTCCTTCACCCGTGTGCCTATTTTTCCCGCAGGTTGACCCCGGCCGAACGGAACTATGACGTCGGCAATCGAGAACTCCTTGCGGTGAAAGAGGCTCTTGAAGAGTGGAGACATCTGTTGGAGGGAACGTCCGTGCCATTCACGGTTTTCACTGACCACCGGAACCTGAGTATATCAGGACCGCCAAGCGGCTGAACCCCAGGCAAGCCCGCTGGTCACTGTTCTTCAGCCGTTTTGACTTCCGGATCACCTACCGTCCCGGGACCAAGAACCAGAGATCGGATGCCTTGTCCCGGGTACATGAAGATGAAGTCAAAGCGGAGTTGTCGGATCCACCGGAACCCATCATTCCGGAGTCCACTATCGTGGCCACCCTCACCTGGGACGTAGAGAGAACCGTCCGGGAGGCCCTGGCACGAAGCCCGGACTCCGGAACTGGGCCGAAGAACAAAGTATACGTCCCACCAGAAGCTAGGGCTGCAGTCCTGGACTTCTGTCATGGCTCCAAGCTCTCCTGTCATCCAGGGGTGCAAAGAACCGTGGCAGTTGTCCGGCAGCGCTTCTGGTGGGCGTCCCTAGAGGCCGACCTCCGGGATTATATCCAGGCCTGCACCACCTGCGCCAGGGGCAAGGCTGACCATCGCAGGGCACCAGGCCTACTCCAGCCGCTGCCTGTGCCTCATCGCCCCTGGTCCCACATCGGCCTGGATTTTGTCACGGGCCTCCCGCCGTCCCAGGGCAACACCACCATCCTCACGATAGTGGACCGGTTCTCCAAGGTGGCCCACTTCGTGGCCCTCCCGAAGCTCCCAACAGCCCAGGAGACAGCGGACCTCCTGGTCCACCACGTCGTCCGGCTGCATGGGATTCCAACAGACATCGTCTCCGATCGCGGTCCCCAGTTCTCCTCGCAAGTCTGGAGGAGCTTCTGCCGGGAACTGGGGGCCACGGTGAGTCTCTCGTCCGGGTACCACCCTCAGACCAACGGGCAAGCAGAACGGGTAAACCAGGAGGTGGAACAGGCTTTGCGCTGCGTGACTGCCGCGCACCCGGCGGCCTGGAGTACCCATTTGGCCTGGATCGAGTACGCTCATAACAGCCAGGTGTCTTCACCCACCGGCCTCTCCCCTTTTGAGGTATGTCTGTGGTATCAGCCCCCGTTGTTTCCGGTGGTTGAGGGAGAGGTCGGTGTGCCCTCGGTCCAGGCCCACCTACGGAAGTGCCGTCGGGTGTGGCGTGCCGCCCGTTCTGCTTTGCTAAAGGCCCGGACGAGGGCAAAAGCCCATGCAGACCGTCGGCGGGCCCCGGCCCCTGCGTATCGGCCAGGGCAGGAGGTGTGGTTATCCACAAAGGACATTCCCCTCAAGGTGGACTCCCCCAAGCTACAGGACCGTTACATCGGCCCATTTAAGATCCTTAAGGTCATCAGTCCAGCCGCGGTGAGGCTTCAGCTTCCGGCCTCACTGCGGATCCATCCTGTGTTTCATGTGTCCCGGATAAAACCACATCACACCTCACCCCTCTGTACTCCGGGTCCGGCACCGCCTCCTGCCCGGATCATCGATGGCGAGCCGGCTTGGACTGTACGCCGGCTTTTGGATGTCCGTAGGATGAGCCGGGGCTTCCAGTATTTGGTGGACTGGGAGGGGTACGGCCCCGAGGAACGCTCCTGGGTGAAGAGGAGCTTCATCCTGGACCCGGCCCTCCTGGCCGATTTCTACCGCCGCCACCCGGACAAGCCTGGTCAGGCGCCAGGAGGCGCCCGTTGAGGGGGGGGTCCTGTTGTGTGGGCCGCCAGAAGAGGAGGTACTGCTGGCCCACCACCAGAGGGCACCCCGCCTGAAGTGCGGGCTTCAGGCACGAGAGGGCGCAGTCGCCTCACAGGAGCAGCCAGGGTGACAGCTGTCACGCATCACCTGCAACAGCTGTTACCCATCATCTGATCAGCAGGGGAATATCAGCAGGATGACGCCTCCACCTCTTTGCCGAGATATCGTTCTACCTGGAAGGTAACGTACCTCAGCTAACTGTTCGACAGTACTCATTATAATTGACTTTTGTCTATTGTTGTAATCTGTTGTATTTGTTGTGCACATTCACAACAGTAAAGTGTTGTTATTTGACCTACTCCATTGTCCGTTCATTTGCGCCCCCTGTTGTGGGTCCGTGTACCTACACTTTCCCAACAGTAACATTATCATACACGGTGTAATATCACCAGAAGGATTACCAGAAGTGACACGGCTGTGTTGAAGTTCTACTACTGTGTCTACTGTTGTTTTGCACACATGACATGATATAAAAACAGCACATTACATCATTATACTACATGCAAGGCAACAACTATCTTCACACATCAATTTCTCATGGATATATTCCAGGAATGGCCAAAAAGGGCCACGTCAGTGCAAAGGTTCCTCACAGATGATCGGCAACTCTAAAGCCTGATTTATGCTTCTTCGTGTCTGGAGCTCTGGAGACGGTACCTTCTCTGAGCCCCTCTCTGTAGCCTGACGTGCACCTCCCCAAAATTTCAACTACACGTCAAAATGACGGAGAACACAAGGGCTGTGATTGGTCAATTTTCCACTTTCACTCCTTCCTCTCCCATCAGATTTTAAAGTTTTTACAGTGCACACGGTGTATCAAATAGAGGAACGTTTGGCAGAAAAGTACACAAATATGATGAACTTTATAACATGTAGTTGAAAAACTACCAAGATGCTCAAATGGCCCGCAATTCATGTTTGGAAATTGTTTGCTGGTTTGGAGGTTGATGATTGTCTAAAGAAGTGGAGGTTGTTGAGGGACAAATTAGTTGAGAAAAAGGGAAAAAATGACCAACAACAGCAGAGGTACAAGCAGAAAGAAAGGTCCTGCCTTGTTCTTCATGTCGCGCCCTCTACTATTCCGACGGTAAATTGCATTATGACAACCACCAACACGACACAGAACTTCGAAATGGGTCACTGCCACATGGATGTGACTGCGTAGCTACGGAGTTGTAGAACATGAATCAGGCTTTAGTTGAGGGGAGGAGCTCATCAGCTGACGTGATCCATGTTCACCCCGTTATAGTCCATGTCCATCCTCTGCTCTCTCTGGAAAATGTGGCTGGTCCAGAATACGCACAAAATATTATCGCAACCTAATCTTGTGCTTGGCAGCAAATTCGTGTCCAGGCCACCAGGTCGGCAGTGTTACGATTCGGAAAACAAACCGTTATGCAAATTCTTTCAGCTATAAGGCTGCTAAATGCACACGTGCAGATGAACTGTGAATGATTTTGCATGTTGCTCTGCTGTGCCGTCACCGGTTGCGATTATTGTTGATGTGATGATGTTTGATTGTGGATGTTAATGGTTGTTTATTTCCTTATCATTTTTATCATATTTATTCTGTAATTATGGACGGGCTAAGTGTATAAAAGAATTGCCCTTCTGGGACTAATAAAGTACGAGTAATCTGAATAATCTGAATATTAATAATCTATAATAATAATAATAATAATAATCTGAAGTAATCTGAATCTGAATCATCCAGGATGCACAGCCAGTAAAGCACAAACACAGCGGAACATAAACCTGCAGCTGAGATGCTGAAGCATACGTTTATGTCCAGTCGTGTGCTGTTCTACCACATCAGTGCAAAACTATATCTTTTATTATTATTATTATTATTATTATTATTATTATTATTATTATGATCACAGATTCAAGTTTTCCTTTAATTAGTGGATTTCTGGGTTTGGACCACTCTGTTGTTTATTATGACAACATGACATCAACACGGCACATTTCACTGTTTAACAGTTACTGGTTCAAATTAATCATTAGATTGTTGGTCGTGGTTAATGTCCTCCACTTTTCTTTAGTATGACCAGTTTCAATAATCATAAGCATTGTTCTGACATAAAGTCGAGTGTCATGCTGTAGTCATGCTGTAGGTGATGGTCTAGTGGTTAAGCTTTGAGCTTGAGACCAGAGGATCCTCAGTTCAAACCCTGCCAGACCGGAAAATCACTAAGGGCCCTTGAGCAAGGTCTTTAATTCCCCAGCTGCTCCCAGTGTGCAGTTGAGAATCGTGCATGGCATTACCCTGATATCGGTGTGTGAATGGGTGAATGTAAGCCATCACTGTAAAGTGCTTTTTGCTTCAGATGGAAAAGCGCTATATAAATGCAGTCCATTTACCATCTACACTGTGACGGATCAAGTCTAATGATTAGTAACGGATTGAAATAATTTGTTCTGGCAAAACCTGCCTAATAGGGTGAACAAGCGCAACCACCAGGGAAGCTCTCCATCTGATGTCCACTCAAAGTTTTGAGCATGCACAAAACTCTGAGTGGACATCAGCTGACAAGGAACATATTTAGGAAAAGAGAAAAGATTTGTACAGACATCAAAACACCAAATTTTGTTCCCGTTGTTCATTCGTTTCTTCAATCTGTCACAGTGTGACATGCCCAAAATCCAGTAATCTTGCAATTTCAGGGAATTCTTGTTTTATCGTAATGACATCAGATTTTTAAAGGGTGTGGATGGGTTCTTGTTACCTTGCAGGGCCTCCTTGGCTCGGTCCAACTCCTGCTCCTTCTGGGCCAGCTGCACACGGAGCTCGGTGGCGGAGAGCACGCTGGCCGAGCAGCCTCCCTGGGTCTCCTCCAGGTCTTTATTCAACATGTCCTTCATCTGCCTCAGCAGGTGCACCTCCTCCTGGAGCTGAGCCACCTCTTCACGCAGCAGGACTACAGGAAGCAGGACCACACAAAACCACACCTTCAGATATCTCATTGCTTGAATAAATGAGATTTAAAGGCATATGAAGATCCACAACCATCTTTAAATTCATATGTTTGTATCATATCTGCCCCCACTGAGTGTCACGTTCTTCAAACTTTGGGGAAACAGTTCGCCTAAATGTAGTTCATTAGCACTCTGTAGATAGTCTGTCATCTACTCGTATATACCCAGAACAGCCCTTTATAAGTTGCTCAGTACGACAAAGAGTCCTCAAGACCACAGTGGAAGAGCAAACAGGTTGAGGGACATACAAATGGACAACTGCTCCCATTCGATCGAGGTCTTTCCAGCACTGCATCCCTCTCCAGTTTGGAACGCCAATTTTAATGACACACATATTGATTTGGCACAGATAGGTAGGTGTGACATCGGTGGTTACTTTTCTGAATCTGACTTTGGATAATATACTGTATAAAATATCTCATCTTGTGGTGACGCTTACTGGAAAGATGGAAAGCAAACACACAGATCGTCTTTTTAAGATGGTAACTTGTGTATTTCACTATTATGATCCACAGAGTCCAGATCTTTATTCAAGAAGACCACAAAAGGCAACAACCTGCAAATGTCATCCCCTCAGGTTTGATTTACAGTTGTGGTGTCAAACAGCATTTTAACACCACAGATGACTTCACACAATAACAACAAAGTCACAATTAATGATGGAGTCCGAGGAGGCACACGTGGGTCTAAGGACTAATACAAGACTTGCTTTGTAATTAATATTTACACAGAGAATCAGAATTATCTACAATTACTTACAGTTCTCCCAGGTGTCCTTGCACCGGGACAGATCATTATTCCGAAGGTCTGAAGGTCCCTAAAGAAGGCTGCTCTTTTAATTAGCTAGCAGGCTAACAGCATGCAGTGGTGACTATTCAGTGTTCTGAAGGCCCCAAAAACACATTTCCAGTCTCTAATCATCCTTGAGATTTGAAAGTTTCTCTATTGCACATCCTCGTTCGGCTTCAGCACCCGACAGCAGGGAAGTGTTAAAGCTCCGGGTGTCCGCCTGTATGATCCTTCACCACTCAGGGTCTTCACTGTCAAGCATTAAACCATCTCCACATCCAGCCTGATGGACCTTTGGACCAATGGGTCTTTGGAATATTGAATAGTCACCCCAACAGGATTTGAAAACTGCATGAAAATAAAAAGTCTACTTTCCATGTGCCAACATTCCTGTTTAAACTAATATATGCAAGAATACACATAAGAAAGTTTAAAAGCTGCCGATATGGTCCAGGAGGTTCATTGGTCCTCTTATACATCTACCATAATCCAAGTAGTGACTGAAATTTTACAGACCCGCAACATTAAACCAAGTCCTGCCTGGCTAAAATCTACTGTAAACAGTCAAATAGTTTTACAGTGATCTGTCAAATTCAGCTATTCACACATGGATGCCACTCAACTGTACACCAGGAACAATTTCTGGTGTCAATCCTCTGTACTCTAACATCTCAATCATCAACTCCCCATCGCCAGGAAGATGTACAACGCCTTACGTTACGATGTTTGTCGTACCGTGAGCTACATGATGATGCAACTCTGCATTACATGGAGAATGGAGAGTGGTAGTCTTGTCCTGGGAACTTCCCCAGTGGGAACAAGTGTACCAACCACTTGGTCACCACCTCAACCATGATTTGTTCATAGTTTCAGCTGTAACTGAGTGGCTGCTGTGTCAAATAACTGTGGGCAATAAGCGTCACAGAGGTGGGCGTGGTGAGGTGGTTGGGTAGAAAGAAGACATCAATGGCACAATGATGGTTGTCTTTGAAGGCGCCGACAGAAGCTGACTGATGTTTGCAGTGATTATGTGCATAGTAGAGACGTGTATCCATTTAGTGCACCTTATCTGGAGCTTTTAAGAGCTACTCCCCAGTGCTGGGTGGCAATAAAGAAAATGTTTCCAAAAACCCTCAAGACTAAATCTTGAATCGAAAAAAAGGTGATATTGCAGCTTTAGATAGAAAAATATGGAGAGTCGTTTATATTAAGACGAGAAAAGTCATTCTGTTCAATTTCACACATCCTCAGGACACAGCAGGAGGAAGATGATGGGGGAAAAAAACTCTGCATCACTGAATCAGGCCCTTCCTCAGTCATTTGCTGCGCATAAATCACACTCTCATACCACAGCTCCGATATTCTCTCCAAAAAAAAACAATCAGGCGAATGTGCCAACATACTGCGAGAGGAGCAGCCAAATGAACAGAAAACAGATTGAACTTGAGCTTTTCAATAAAGCGTGGCATGATTAAAAGCAGCAGCCGTCATTTAGTGAGATTCACATAGACAGAAAGGGATGGCCAGGACAGAAGAAGAGCAAACGCTTTGCCTCATTCGGAGCATAACTGGAAGTAATCTTCTGAATTAAAGTCCAAAAATTAGAGATCTGTCCAAACAGTCCAAAGTGTACCTCAGATGTGAGCAAGACAGGTGGCGAGGCTGGGTGCAACCAGCACAGAATGTGCAACAATGAACTAGCAAGGAGTGGATGAATGAGTGGGTATTTTGAAATGCACTGGAGTAGATGATTGATTGCAGGTACAAGAGGTAAGTATTTCAGCCACACCCAGTCTAAGACTGCCAAGACAAACAGAAAGAGGTCAAATTCTCACAGATGGTTGTCACATTGTGAGGCCCTGGCAGTGGTGGGCACAGATAACCAAAACCAATAACTTCGATAACAGATAATCAGATAACTGAAAAGTTATCTTTGATAAAGATAAAACGATAAACCACCCAAAAATGTATCAGACGTTACAGATAACTGATAAATTCCAGTATTGTCTCTGGTACATTTGCAACTACTAACAAGCTGAATTTGAGTTTTAACACCACAATCGCTTCTGGTAGCATCAAAAGCGACAACAGACCCAAACAATGAGCCAGCACTTCTGTCTTTGAACATCTTTCCCCCTGCTGGAAGCTCTTGTTTACTACATGGCTTCCAGCACAGAAGCAAGCTGAGAGAAGCCACAAAGCTCAGCTCTCTATCCAATCACAATGCTCCCGTCAGGCGGATGTCTTAGAAAATAAAGCAATGCTGAGCTATGGTTTGGTGTGTAAATAAAATTAATACTGATAGAATAACTCCATTAATGTCAGTTCTCTCATTTGTACAAAGTTAAAATATAACATATATCTTTTAATGTTGAATAATGCACTAATTCTGAAGTTTTGTAACAAACACAGACAGATCGCAAAGGATTCTGGGTAAAATGCACCTCCGCTAAACACTGATTGGTTGAGTCATTCATTATGTAAACCAACACGTTAATGTGAGGTGTGTCGTGTGATGGTGTTTACAGATCAATGTGCTTTTGTAAAATATTCCATTTTTTTATTTGTAAAAACAAGCATTTTTATTGTGCCCTGGAAGTGTCATCGCAAAATGTTTTGAATGTGGAGAGAATGTGCGCTCATTTTATTATATTGTGCACACGTTTTATTATATTGTGTGCACATTTTATGATGTTGTGTGCACGTTTTATGATGTTGTGCACACATTTTATTATATTGTGCACACGTTTTATGATATTGTGCACACGTTTTAAGCATTGTTTGAGTAAAACAAGGGCACGATCTACTTAAACATGGCTACAATTTGTAAAACATGCACTCGATATTGTCTTGACACATAAATGTTGGCTAATTAGCCAACAAACCAGGAGACAGTGTAATACATTTCCCCATTAGAAATGGATCTGGTCAGAGTGTATCATCATGGTTTGGGCGCACAAGGACATATAGAGAACTCCAGCTGACCAGCATGGCATCATCTGGAGTTCAAGCACATTAAAAAGGATGCTGATGGCAAAGTGTTTCCCCATTGTGAGGATGACAATTTAGGTCATATTATGAAGTTAATTTTGAACGAAAGGAAAATGTGTGCATGTTTTATTAATATGAGGGCTCAATTAAAGGAAAACGTGCGCACGAATTATCACGGCCAGGAAAACGTGCACACGTTTTATTAATTTGAGAGCACGTTTTATTAATTCGTGGGCTCAATTAAAGGAAAACGTGCGCACAAATTATCATGGCCAGAAAAAATATCACTTTAAGTGACCTCTCCCGGGTTCCGTACCCATCGAGAGTTTTTGTAAATTAAGTTTTAAAGAAAAAGCTTCTGTTTACATTTTGCTTTTGGAAACACAAGTCCGACGTGTGGTTTTTGAACGTACAATGTGTGTGAGAACATAAATCGTGCACTCTGAACATTTACACCGTACAGTTCTGTGGTACATTTTGAGCTGTAGCCGAGTACAGTGATTGAAAATATATCAGCCCAGCTTCAGGACCAATACTGCCATGAACACTACTGGCCAGTAGATGGCAGTAGAGACCTTGAAAACTTGCCAAAACAAAATTCCAGATAATCCGTGTCTTCTACATTTAAGATGCGTGGATTTTAATAAATGCAGACACAATAACAACGTCTATAAGCCCAGAGAATATATTCACGAGAGTTTTAGGCACTAGAGTTTAATGCTGTTGTCTGTGGAGCCTGATCAGAGTGTTTCAAATGCATTTCTCATGTCGTGAACGTACTGAGATTACCCTATCCTACCCATAATGCACTGCTGGACACAACATATATCCATACTAAAACCTTAAAAATTAGCGCATTACTTTAAAACTAAAACATATATCTGATATTTTCGCTTTATAAAACTTCAGACATGACATTAATTTAAATAACTTGTCCGAAATTAGTTCGGTTAAAATTTGAACCATAAGTTAAAAATGTATGCCTCTGGATGACTTGGGTGATATTGCCCTTGTATTACTATGGGGTTAAAAGAAATGAGTTTTTTTTTTTGGCGGGGGCAGCTCTCCTTTGCCTGCAAAGGATAGTGCAGTTTCTTCTTGAAGCAGTTCTTCTCTGTTTTGCAGAGGGTACAACTACAGATCAGCTACAAAACATTTAACTGGTAAGTGCTCAACTGATTTTAAATTTTATAAATGTTTGTAGCTGTTCACCTTTATTTACCACGTTATCGGTCTAAAAATTATCTGACAACAATTTATCGCAAGATAATTAGTCCAATAATGGTTTTTAAAGTTATCTAAAAAGATAATCCAATAATGAAAACATTATCTTCGATAATTATCGGATTATCAGAACTGTGCCTACCACTGGGCCTTGGGACCTATTGTTGCCAGTGCTTATCCCCAGATTCTGCAACATGAAGCAGATGTCTACAATGTACACAGAGAACTGGGCACATGTTGCGAGAAGCCTGCAGTCGCCATTCAACCTCCTAAGTTTGCATTAAGCAAAAGTCATAAATCTGTCTTCAGAGAAACCCAATACGTATATCACAAAGATCTGGGATATATCGAGTTGTCAAAAGGAGGCTTTCCTGAGGATAACACAGGATGGCCAGGTGTCATAAAACTGTCCCCTACCAGGATTTAAGACTCCCCCAAAGTGCATTCCTTATTGAGGAGTTGAGTTCTTATCAGATTCCAAGGTCAGATGGTACCAACTCCTTTCTCATCTAAAAACAGACCACAGGAAGACATATCTGTCCCCAAAAGTCCTAGAACTATGTCTTTACAGCACAATTCCTATAAAACCATACAACAGAAAGATTACCCTCAAAGTTGCGATCACAATGAAATTCCTCTTGTCAAAATTGGCTGCAGATCAACGGATTTCATGCTTTATGATGAAATCCAAAAACCAGTCTTCCCAAGTCTGTGGAGCAAGAGTGACCTCTTGTGGACAAATTGGGGAAGAGCATGCAACTAACTTGTACATTATTATAAAGTGTAACCACATTTAAAAAGTTGTACTTTGTGTTGTAACCAGAAAACAAAGAAAAGAAAAGAAAGGACTAACCGTGATCATTTAATCTCACACATGGAATTTATATATATCCTGCATTTTTACTCTGATCATAGATTGTAGAAAGTTATCAAATGTGGTTTTTCATATATATAATTGTGTTGTGTGGTAGTTCTAAGGAAATTGTTTACTAGAGTTTTATAATACAGTACTTGCTTGGTTTTTGAGTGGGAAGTTAAGATAGAAGATACTGATTTATTCTAAAACTAGATAAAGAAACGCAGAGAAAAACTACAGTACCGAGAATTCTTAGGGATGGAGCTTTTAACCCTTTAAAAGCATTCGGCCCCTTGGGAATGCGGGCTCTTACTCTTAAGCTTTTCTCTTACGCAACGCTCTTAAGCTGTTCTCTTCTCTTCATCTTTTCTTGGGTCTAGACGCTGCCTCAGCGAAACTTCCTTTGACGAATTTTCAAATTAAAACCTTTTTCTTCTTGAACTCCAAATTAACCTCCTGAACATTTTTTCTTACAAAGTCAACCATTTTTGTATTGAATTTTTGATTTGATCTGGCTTCCAAAGACGACGACGAAAGACAAATTTTTGTTTTGGCGAATAGAAAATAAAGACACTCAAGCCTTTATTCTGACAATCACAGATGGCAAGTGCTGCAGAGGTAAAACCATCCAGGTCATGGCGATTACAACTGAAAGCGCCCCTGGTAACCCACGAAACCGTGTGCGGCGACCGGCAGAGTCTCTTTGCCAAGGTACCGGAAACAGCTGCACAGAAGGATGGCTCCTCGACTGAAAACCAGATGGCTCCCATCATTTGGCCTCATGGAGACCAGCTGCACAGTGCATCCAAGTAAGACCGGGCTATGGTGTCATATAAAAACAGAGTGGCTTTATTTAATTCTATTCACCATCACTAACCATCTCACATTAATAAATACCAAAGTAAATCCCCTGATTATGATGGAATTCATTCTTAAACTCCCGCAACTAAACCAAGTTATCTGAACGTCATATAATAATTGCTCAGGGAACGTCATCATCATCAAATTGCTTACTGTGATATGTCCTGTGATTTAACGCCTGACTGAGTTAAATAAATGTTTTAAACGTGTGAAGTTGTCTGTGATTTGTATGGTTTTACAGAGGGGGTCGGACTTGACCTGTAGAACTTACTACTATAAGATTAGAGACTGATTTTAATATTTCCTATTGACTGACCCTAAAAGCAGTGATATTATAACCTTGTTATAATATCATTCAGTCATAGGTGGTGCCCCATTATTCCAGGTAAAATTATCCACAAGTGATAATTTCCAAATATCCTAAAACACATCTTCCCGCTACACACAGGTGGCTCTGAATCCAGGACCTCCTTGGTGAGTTACAGAACTACCATTGCCACTACCCTCAGCTATAAGCTTAAACATATAAAATCCCTTGAGTGTCTGCAGTGATTTTGCAATATATACTGTAAATAAAGTTGAATTGACTTGAAGAATGTAGCCTAGCTCACACTGTTTAGCCTTGGACAAAAACAAAACAAAATTAGTGTAGCACCACCAACAGTAATGGGAAACTAATTTTCTACACCATATCAAGATCTGACAATGTAACTACAACCCCAATTCCAATGAAGTTGGGATGTTGTGTGAAATGTAGGGTTGAGCCGGATACTTATGTCAGACGAATATCCGGTATGGATAAAGCATTTTTGACGAGCACGAGCAGGATCCGAATAAAACTCATCAATATCTGTGCTCGTGCTGAAGGAAAATTCTCATTGGCTAACTGACTGTCTTCACGCTCTGTGATTGGCCAGTCACACACAGCGCCCACCCCTCCCTACACAGACACGTCTCTCTGCAGCTTCTCACACACACAAAGACAGGATCTCGCTCTCTGTGCTTGGCTGGATTCTGCCTCACGTTTCTCTCTCAGTACTCCTTAAGTTTTCTTCAGCTCGCCTCTTTTAATTTACTTGGTGAACTTGTTTCGTATTGTACGCGGTGCTTTTGACAAGACAGAGCTGAAAACGGCTCGTGTCACGTCTGTCACTGCCTCCACTCCGGTCAGGTTTTTTTTTTTTTTTTAACCGTTTGCTTGCTCTTTGTTTTGTTGGTGATATAAAGTCAGTTGGAAAACTTTGCTCCTACTGAACGTGGTGCTTTTGAGAAGAATACAGTGAACAAGACTGACATATTATTTCCCTGTTTGCCATCAGTGGATGTTTGCATGAATTATCAATTTCACACAGATCATTAAAAATAAACCGTCTTACAGACCACTTACACACTTACACACATACAGCTGAACACACAAAGTAGCCTATATTCATATTTTTATTGAATATGGCTGCATGCAGTATCTGACACTTTCTCACTGCTGTTCATAAAATAAACTGGTCAGTCTAACAACCTCTCTCTCCCTCTCACACAGTCACTCAGTCACACACATGCACACACAGACACACATGCACACACAGACACGCATGCACACACAGACACGCATGCACACACAGACACGCATGCACACACAGACACACACACCTTAACCAATATTGTTTAACTTTGTGTGGTAAAAAATGGCAATGGTAGTAAAAATAAATAAATAATTGAAAAAAAATCACAGTTTGATCATAAAATTAAAAAAAAAAAGAAAGTTGTGTTGAGTATGACAACTCTTGTTCATGCATACTTAGTAGTTCATAATTTCCTACTACACTGAATGTCAATTCTGAGGCTGTTCTGTTATTCATTCATACACTTAAGAATATTCATGTTCTGAGTTTATAAAAAAAAAGCTTGTTCTGTAAAATAGTTCCTTTACTATTGTGATCAAAAACATTGACTTTCAATTCTGAGGCTGTTCTGTAAATATTCATTCATACACTTAAGAATATTCATGTTCTAAGTTCATAAAAAAAAAAAACTTGTTCTGTAAATAGTTCTCTTACTTTTGTGACCAAAAACATTGATTTGAATCTCAATTCTGAGGCTGTTCTGTAAATAGTTTTCAAATAAACAATAAATATAGCAACTTCTGATCAGTCCATATCAATTTCAGACTTAAAATAATGTCCTGATTTAAGACCCAGCCATTTTGGGTTAAACCACGCCCACTTCCGGTTTAGGCTCCGCCCACTATGTGTACAGATACGGATGCAGATAATTTAGATGGTTGAACAGATACAGATAGTGGTGTACTCGCTCATGCCTAGTGAAATGTAAATAAAAACAGAATGCAATAATTTGCAAATCCTCTTCAACCTATATTCAATTGAATACATCACAAAGACAAGATATTTAATGTTCAAACTGATAAACTTTATTGCTTTTGTGCAAATATTTGCTCATTTTGAAATGGATGCCTGCAACACGTTTTAAAAAGCTGGGACAGTGGTATGTTTACCACTGTGTTACATCACCTTTCCTTCTAACAACACTCAATAAGCGTTTGGGACACTAACTGTGAGTGTCATGCAGTGGTGGGCACAGTTCTGCTAACCGCTAATTATCAAAACTAATGCTTTCATTATCGGATTAGTTTTTCTGATAACTTTGAAAAACATCATCGGACCAATTATCTTCTTTTGGTCTGACAATTTTTAGATCACTGACATGTTTTTGCAGGTGAAGTGAATAAATGATAATACACCTGCACACATGCTGTGTGCAGGTGTATTATGGGTAATCTCAGTACAGTCCAGGCCAGTAGATAGCAATGTTCTATGCATTTTGACCCTGGTTATATCAGACGGTAATCACAATTTGACTTAGTTTTTGCAATTTTTTTTTTTGTTACATATGAATAAAATGGCATATTTTAGAAAAGCACATTTCTATGTAAATACCAACACGTCACATCACGTCACATTAACGTGTTGGTTTTTACATAAAATGAATGAGTCAACCAATCAGTGTTAGCTGAGGCTCATTTACCCATAATCCCTTTGGCATCTGTCTGCGTTTGTTACAAAACTTCAGAATTAGTGCATTATTTCACAGTGACACTGCTATATTCTGTTAAGGAATAATGACACGTGTGGGTGTGCATGTGCGTGCGTGTGTGCACGCATGCGTGTGTGCATGTGTGTGTGTTTTGGTGGAGTTGAGTTTTGCTGCTCCTCTCAATTGCTTTATTGCTGCAAGATATGTAGCAAACACGAGCTTCCAGCAGTGGGCAGGGCGCACAAAGACAGAAGTTCTGACTCTTTGTTTAGTCTGTGGTCGTCTTTAATGCTACCAGAAGCGATCATGGTGTTAAAACTCAAAATCAGCTTGTTAGTAGTTGCCATTGTACCGGAGACAATACTGGAAGTTATCGACAAAAGAGGAAAAAGACCATCCAGACTGTTACTCGTGCAAAGTTCAAAAGCCAGCATCTGTGATGGTATGGGGGTGTGTTAGTGCCCATGGCATGGACAACTTACACATCTGTGATGGCACCATCAATGCTGACAGGTACATCCAGGTTTTGGAGCAACACATGCTGCCATCCAAGTGTCTTTTTCAGGGACGTCCCTGCTTGTTTCAGCAAGACAATGCCAAGCCACATTCTGCACGTGTTACAACAGCGTGGCTTCGTAGTAAAAGAGTGTGGGTACTAGGCTGGCCTGCCTACAGTCCAGACCTGTCGCCCATTGAAAATGTGTGGCACATTATGAAGCGTAAAATATGACAACGGAGACCCCGGACTGTTGAACAACTGAAGTTGTACATCAAGCAAGAATGGGAAAGAATTCCACCTACAAAGCTTCAACAATTAGTGTCCTCAGTTCCCAAACGCTTATTGAGTGTTGTTAGAAGGAAAGGTGATGTAACACAATGGTAAACATACCACTGTCCCAGCTTTTTGAAACGTGTTCCAGGCAACCATTTCAAAATGAGCAAATATTTGCACAAAAACAATGTTTATTAGTTTGAACATTAAATATCTTGTCTTTGTGGTGTATTCAATTGAATATATACACTCAACAAAAATATAAACGCAACACTTTTGGTTTTGCTCCCATTTTGTATGAGATGAACTCAAAGATCTAAAAATTTTTCCACATACACAATATCACCATTTCCCTCAAATATTGTTCACAAACCAGTCTAAATCTGTGATAGTGAGCACTTCTCCTTTGCTGAGATAATCCATCCCACCTCACAGGTGTGCCATATCAAGATGCTGATTAGACACCATGATTAGTGCACAGGTGTGCCTTAGACTGCCCACAATAAAAGGCCACTCTGAAAGGTGCAGTTTTATCACACAGCACAATGCCACAGATGTCGCAAGATTTGAGGGAGCGTGCAATTGGCATGCTGACAGCAGGAATGTCAACCAGAGCTGTTGCTCGTGTATTGAATGTTCATTTCTCTACCATAAGCCGTCTCCAAAGGCGTTTCAGAGAATTTGGCAGTACATCCAACCAGCCTCACAACTGCAGATCACGTGTAACCACACCAGCCCAGGACCTCCACATCCAGCATGTTCACCTCCAAGATCGTCTGAGACCAGCCACTCGGACAGCTGCTGAAACAATCGGTTTGTATAACCAAAGAATTTCTGCACAAACTGTCAGAAACCGTCTCAGGGAAGCTCATCTGCATGCTCGTCGTCCTCATCGGGGTCTCGACCTGATTCCAGTTCGTCGTCGTAACCGACTTGAGTGGGCAAATGCTCACATTCGCTGGCGTTTGGCACGTTGGGGAGGTGTTCTCTTCATGGATGAATCCTGGTTCACACTGTTCAGGGCAGATGTCAGACAGCGTGTGTGGCGTCGTGTGGGTGAGCGGTTTTCTGATGTCAATGTTGTGGATCGAGTGGCCCATGGTGGCGGTGGGGTTATGGTATGGGCAGGCGTCTGTTATGGACGAAGAACACAGGTGCATTTTATTGATGGCATTTTGAATGCACAGAGATACTGTGACGAGATCCTGAGGCCCATTGTTGTGCCATACATCCAAGAACATCACCTCATGTTGCAGCAGGATAATGCATGGTCCCATGTTGCAAGGATCTGTACACAATTCTTGGAAGCTGAAAATGTCCCAGTTCTTGCATGGCCGGCATACTCACCGGACATGTCACCCATTGAGCATGTTTGGGATGCTCTGGACCAGCGTATACGACAGCGTGTACCAGTTCCTGCCAATATCCAGCAACTTCGCACAGCCATTGAAGAGGAGTGGACCAACATTCCACAGGCCACAATTGACAACCTGATCAACTCTATGCGAAGGAGATGTGTTGCACTGCATGAGGCAAATGGTGGTCACACCAGATACTGACTGGTATCCCCCCCAATAAAACAAAACTGCACCTTTCAGAGTGGCCTTTTATTGTGGACAGTCTAAGGCACACCTGTGCACTAATCATGGTGTCTAATCAGCATCTTGATATGGCACACCTGTGAGGTGGGATGGATTATCTCAGCAAAGGAGAAGTGCTCACTATCACAGATTTAGACTGGTTTGTGAACAATATTTGAGGGAAATGGTGATATTGTGTATGTGGAAAATTTTTTAGATCTTTGAGTTCATCTCATACAAAATGGGAGAAAAACCAAAAGTGTTGCATTTATATTTTTGTTGAGTGTACGTACGTTAATGAGGATTTGCAACTCATTGTATTCTGTTTTTATTTACATTTTACACAACGTCCCAACTTCATTGGAATTGGGGTTGTAAAAAAGTACTGTATTTTCTGGAGTATAACTTAAAAAATGCCTCTTGAAGAGGAAAATCCCATATTTAAGTTGCACGATGCATTTTTTTTTTCAGTGTAATCAGCTCTTTAATTTAGGATTTTTCTACATTGTTGCAGTGTACTTTTTAATACTGGCATTTATTCGACTCCATTACTTTCGTATCAGAGTTGCCTTCTATACTGACATTGCATTGCTGACATCTGAGGAGAGTGAGCTACAGGCCACCTTAGATCTTTGGTGTGATGCCCTTTGACACCATGGGCTAAAGGTCAACACAACTAAATCTGAGGTGATGGTGGTATCTTCTGGGGCAAGAGAGGTGAGCATTGTAGCTGAAGATGGTGTAGGCTTCTAGTACCCAGGAGTGAAGTTCAACAACACCGCTGTTATGGAGACCACCATCAACGGGAACATAGGAGAGTAAATCAAGAACTTCAGAATGCTCTACCCTTTCTTCAAGGACAAAGATATTTTAAGGGGTGTGAAGGTGGCCACGTACACTTCCATTTTGCAGCCTATTCAACTTTATAACTGAGAGGAATGGTGGCTGACCACTAAGACGAGAGTTCAGGCCAGACTGTGGCGATAAAAGCGCTGAGACTTACCAGAGGAGTGACCAAGCATGATCGACTGAGGAATGAGAACATCAGGGAGCAGCTGAGGGTCAAGAGTGTGATAAAGATTATTGAGCAGAGCCAGCTAGGATGGTATGGTCATGTCAGGGGAATGGATACCATCAGGACCCCGGTGACCTATGACAAGGAGACCCAGAGGAAGACCAAGGAAGCAGTGGATGGACAACATCAATGAAGCTATCGATGTTAGATGGTCATCTTTGGAAGCCGGCCGTGTTGAATGGCGGACTGTCTGGTAGACAGGCAGCAACACCTAACTAGTGTCTGGTGATAATCTATTCTTTTATTAGTCATTATTTTATTTAGTGCTTCGACTCTTGGGAAAGTCATTCATAAATCGTCATATAACTGTTTTTATTAAGCAGTAAGTTGCTTATAAGGGCGGGGACACAACTGTAGGTAGCTGCCAGCTCATCTTACTTTCACCAAAATTTAACTTCTTAAATTAATAAACAGTCAAGTCCTTGCTGCACATTTCAGCAGCCTTTGTCGCCATCTAGTGGGCGGTGTGAACATTACAGGACTTCTGCACATTTCCTACTTGAAAACCAAAATTCAGTAAAAATGGCATTTCTAAATGTCAGAAATGCATTTTTTGGTAGGCAGATCTTTGACCTCCCAGTATTAATGTATAGAAATTTTGATTTTGAGAGTTGTGCCATTCATGAGTGCTAGGACATGGAAGGCTATTCTGTACGGACAGGATGACAGCAATTTCTCTTGACAAGCACAGTTGCGAATAACAAATGCATGATTTTTTTGGTTGCAGGTGGCAGTACTTCCCAAAGTAGTAAAAAAAAAAAGACTTATACTCCGGAAAATACGGTTGTTTATAACATAAATGCTGCCTTCTACAAGGTTATTTGCTGCGAATAACATAACACAATGCAAGAAATGGATACATATCTAAATTCAAGATCTGCAGTACAACATGTTTTGCAAATTAATGCTGACAATGGAGTGTTCACTACACAGTCAGTTATAGAGCGTCCCAATGTTAATGAGTGAGCAAATTAATTAGTTCAGACACAAAGCTGATGTTATAATGTTTCCCTCCCACCCACTTTTAAGCCGCATGGCTTTTTACTGGACACAATACGTGATCATAACAGTTATCTGCTAAATATAATAGGGGCAATTTGTGAGGTCTGGAGAAGCGGTTAGAGGGTGAAGTGTCGATGCACAGACGGGTATTTAATGGAACACATTTATACAGAACAACTCATGCAGCAACAGCCTACTGGCAACGCAAAGAGGAGGCTCACTGTAGAAACAATGAACCGCAGGATGCTGTTCAGTGGTGTTTAACAATCCTATAATAGTCGCACACTCCCTTCGATTGCTGATTCATTACGCTTGAGTGTATTGACTATGTAAGAGCAGCAAATCAAGAGTCATAAATAAGGACAAGGACACTGCCGGCATTACTCGAAGAAACAAAAAACACACACACACTGGCCAATGCTTTGACCGGATCACTCACAGATTTACATTAATTATTGGCAACATATTGAATACTTAATCTCATTCGAATATCATCTTTTTAAACATGAACTACATCCAAGTCCAGATTTCGTGTGCACCAAGTAACATAGCCAGACTTTTTGCAAAAGACACACACACATGTAACTCAAGGGGGAGTGAAGTAATAAACTTTAAGGTACGTGTGTGTTTGTGTTTCTGCACTTGACAGCACCTGCAGTGGAGTGTAACTGATGTACTGATCGAAAGATCTTCATAACTTGTTATATATTTTAAAATATTTTTATATATAACTTTTTATAGAAATAATAATAATTTTAAGATATTTTTTCCCAAAATTTATTTGATAAAAATGGTTTTAACCATTTCTGTTGGGTCAACGTTTTCATACTTTATAATACTAATGCAAGTTATTCTGTGAGGGGTGGGAGAATTGGGAAAACACATCAGATTTACAAAAAAAAAAAAAAAAAAAAATCAATGAATGTTGTTGTGAGGAAATATAATCAAATATAATTACACTGCACTCATGAGTCATATAACATTGCTGTTCTTTGTGTGTCATTTTGCAGTTGTGACGCACAAAATGAGAAAAATATGATCAAGGTTATGATCACGTTGCACAGATGAGTAACTGGATGTAGCTGTGTGTGCTAAAGCATGTTCTGCAGTTTTAAATATAATAATTCTAATATGTTGACATTGTTCAGAAAAACACAAAGAACAGTTGAACAGTTGTAAGAATATTATCAAAGAATATCTCATTAACTGTCATATTGCACGAGTTGCCTGAATGGGGTGACGTCTGTTATCTCTGATCACCTTGTTAGATGCAGTGATGACACTTTCTCAGAATAGCTCTGTTTATATCACACACTGTTACTTTGTAATGGTGCATTTGACTAAAGATGGACTGTATTAAGTCTAAAATCATGGAACACGTGTACAGAGAATCCGCACGCTGATAATTTGTTACCTTGGCATGTGTTGACCCTGCCCCTGGGAAAGTCATGTCTTGTCCAAAATGATGGATCAGTCCATACACGGTGCCTCCAGTTCAGGGTTAATGAAATCAACATGAATAGGAGTTTTGGAGAAAAAAAAAGTTTAAATTTTGTTCAATTCTCAATGCAACTTTGATCTATATCACCAGAAAAACTGCGCTCCTTTTTTGTTGTTTTCTTCTGCTGCCTCATGATAGCGAGGCTCCAACACTGCACCATGAGTGCAGGAACATTTGCTACTTAAACAACTTGGTTTCTGAATGTGAAAATGGCAACTACATCGGATGGGAACTAGCAATGGCACATTAACGAGGTGTAAGTTACAGCAGGGGTGCCCAACCACTGGGTCATGGACCAATAGCAGGTACTGAATTATTTGGTACTCGGCCGCACAGAAATAATAACAACTTTTTAAAAACATATACGAGGTCTGTGAGAAAAGTATCCGACCTTTTTATTTTATGCAAAAACTATATGGATTTGATTCATATGTTTTTACGTCAGCCAAGCTTGAACCTTCGTGCACATGCGTGAGTTTTTCCACGCCTGTCGGTTGCGTCATTCGTCTGTGGGCAGAGGCTTTGAGTGAGCACTGCTCCACCCCTCTCGTCGTTGTTTCATTGCGAGGAAATGGCGGAATGATTTAGGCTTTTTTTCCATCAGAATTTTTTTCAGAAACTGTTAGAGACAAGCAGCTGGAAACCATCGAAAAATTTATCTGGCTTTCGGTGAAAATTTTACTGGCTTCACAGAGAATAAGGAGTGTTACTACAGCTTTAAGGACGGCCCACAATGGTGCACGGCTTGCTGCGCTCCGAGCCGCCATCGAGAGGCAGAAAACACCACATCATTTCTAAACGGATCGCTGTGTGGAGCCGGGACCGTCATGTGCATGTAATGGGACATGCCTATCTCGGCTTTCAGTGCTTACCAGTTGAGTGAGTATAAGAGAAATTGTGGAGAGCTGGGCATGTCCCAACTTGTCCTCTAATACTCCAAAGCGGAGGTGTTCCTTTGTCTCGCTTCATCAACGAATCGGTCGTGACGCGCGAAGCCTCCGCGCGGCTTTCCATGACAAAATCTCTTGTTAAAAGTGAAATCTGCCAGAAAATGGCTGATGTCCAGCTCTTGTGATAACCAGAGAAATTGCACACGACGGTCCCGGCTCCACACAGCCATCCATTTAGAAATGATGTGGTGGTTTCTGCCTCTCGATAGCGGCTCGGAGCGCGGCGAGCCATGCGCCATTGTGGGCCGTCCTTAAAGCTGTAGTAACACTCCTTATTCTCTGTGAAGCCCGTAAAATTTTCACCGAAAGCCAGATACATTTTTCGAATGGTTTCCAGCTGCCTGTCTCTAACAGTTTCTGAAAAAATTCTGATGGAAAAAAAGCCCAAATCATTCCGCCATTTCCTCGCAATGAAACAACGACGAGACGGGTGGACCAGTGCTCACTCAAAGCCTGCCCACAGGTGAATGACACAACCGACAGGCGTGGAAAAACTCACGCATGCGCACGAAGGTTCAAGCTTGGCTGACGTAAAAACATATGAATCAAATCCATATATTTTTTGCATAAAATAAAAAGGTTGGATACTTTTCTCAAAGACCTCATATATTTATTATATAGCTGCGACGTTACGCACACTCTGATTGGCTGATTACCGGTCAGATATTTTCCCATATCTGGACCGGTTACCATGACAATCGGTCATCAGCGTGTATTTTCATTGCAAACCACGCTTGCTCGGTCTGTACGGGGATATCAGACCTCTGTGTTTTTTCACACAGACCTCGCTGATGCTCGGTCCGTACTAACACCTCTGTCTGATATTTCCCAGTGCCTTTGATATTTTACAAACTTATCACTCTGTTAATAATCCTTTAATATTTTATTGACATTACTCTGCAGGGTATTTTATCTTGGAATATTGATCACTTCTCTATCCAGCATTTGGTGCAATCAGTTTTTTCTCATGCACAGACAAGCCCACAAGCTACCCCTACCAAAAATAAGTGCATGCGTGCCTACGTACGTGCCTATGTTCTGGATTCAAATTAAGGCAGAATATCCCTAGATCGCCACGAAAGCACTGAAAACCTGCTTCCATTTCCAGCATCCTGTCTTTGTGAAGCAGCGTTTTCTGCAGCGACAGCAACCAAAACGAGATTACTGAGCAGACTGGACATAAAAGAAACACTTCGGATGGCACTGTCTCGCAGTGACTGTTTGTATTACATTATATATATTACAGTGTAATAACAATTGAAATAAAGTGCACAATATAAAAATGTCATAATTCCATTTACATATTTAAAAAAACACATCTATTGAATAAATAGCAAAAAAAAAAATGGAAAAAGCATCTTATTGTCTATGTAATCACATTTACATGACATATGTAATAATTAAATTATATATTATGCACTTTATTTTTTTTGTTGTGCATCCCTCCGGTCCATGGTAAACCTGTCTTGCGTGAAACTGGTCCTGTGGTACAACAAAGTTTGGGGACTGCTGAGTTAAAAATCATTCCAGCAATACCAAAGGATTATCCACAAAGACCAAGTATCAGTGACAGTCGCTGATGTAAATATGTACCAACAGCACTGCGCTCCACATCCAGAAATTGGGTAATTTCCAGAAAACTCTCATCACTGCACAAAAATCTCATTTATTTATTTAAGAGTTCATTTTTTATTGTCATGTGCACAGTAAAAACAGGCAGCTATACCACACAATGAAATTCTTACTCTGTTCATTCTCCCCAGAAAATCTGCATGTAGAAAGTTCACATCAGATGATTAAAAAATAAGCTCCACATCATAAAATACACATTATGTTGTGAAAGTGTAGGAACACGGACCCACAACAGGGGGCGCAAATGAACGGACAATGGAGTAAGTCAAATAACAAAGCTTTACTGTTGTGAAACTCGCACAACAAACACAACAGATAACAATTTCGGGAACAAGCCGAATTCCAATGGTGTCGTGTGGGCAGGCTCGAAGGTAGGAGATGTCTGTCCAAGTCGAACCGGAACCACTCGATTCCCACCGCCACCGAACCCCGGGAATACTGGAGCCGCCAAGTCCCGAACTCCCAGGTGACCACTGCCACCGCTTGTCGGATCTGGTACTGCTGGCGAGGAACAAAAACAGTCAGAGGTGGGTGCGCTGCACCCAGCAACACGGACGGTGGTAACACCACCTCCCCCTCTCGTCAAGTAAACACTGAAGTGCAGGAGTGTGAGTACTTATCCAACACTGTCTCCTGCTGCTCTTCTCTCTCTCTGTATAAAGGCAAAAAGTATTCAAGGTTGATATAGTCGGCTGGATACGTTACCTCCTCGGTAGAAACGATATCTCGGCAATGAGGTGGAGATGCCGTCCTGCTGATATACCCCTCTGATGATTGCTGTCAGCTGTCTCAGGTGATGGGTGACAGCTGTCACCCTGGCTGCTCCTGTGAGGCAGCAGCGCCCTCTGGTGCCTGGAGCCCGCACTCCAGGCAGGGCGCCCTCTGGTGGTGGTGGGCCAGCAGTAACTCCTCTTCAGCGGCCCACACAACAGGACCCCCCCCTCAACGGGCGCCTCCTGGCGCTCGACCGGGCTTGTCCGGGTGGCGGCGGTAGAAGTCGGCCAGGAGGGCCGGGTCCAGGATGAAGCTCCTCTTCACCCAGGAGCGTTCTTCGGGACCATACCCCTCCCAGTCCACCAGATATTGAAAGCCCCGGCCCATCCGTCGGACATCCAAAAGCCGGCGCACAGTCCAAGCCGGCTCGCCGTCGATGATCCGGGCAGGAGGTGGTGCCGGACCGGGTGTACATAGGGGCGAGGTGTGATGGGGCTTGATCTTCGACACGTGGAACACTGGATGGATCCGCAGTGAGGCCGGAAGCTGAAGCCTCACTGCGGCGGGATTGATGACCTTGAGGATCTTGAAAGGACCTATGTATCTATCTTGCAATTTCGGGGAGGCCACTTGTAGTGGGATGTCCTTGGTGGACAACCACACTTCCTGCCCGGGACGATACGTAGGGGCCGGGGTTCGCCGACGGTCTGCATGGGCCTTTGTCCTCATCCGGGCCTTCAGCAAAGCAGAGCGGGCGGCACGCCACACCCGACGGCACTTCCGTAGGTGGGCCTGGACCGAGGGCACACCGACCTCTCCCTCAACCACCGGAAACAACGGGGGCTGATACCCCAAACACACCTCAAAGGGGGAGAGGTCGGTGGCTGACGACACTTGGCTGTTGTGGGCGTACTCGATCCAGGCCAGACGGGTACTCCAGGCCACCGGGTGTGCGGCTGTCACGCAGCACAGGGTCTGCTCCATCTCTTGATTGGCCCGCTCTGCTTGCCCGTCGGTTTGGGGGTGGTACCCGGACGAGAGACTGACCGTGGCCCCCAGTTCCCGGCAGAAGCTCCTCCAGACATGCGAGGAGAACTGGGGACCGCGATCGGAGACGATGTCTGATGGAATCCCATGCAGCCGGACGACGTGGTGGACCAGGAGGTCTGCCGTCTCCTGGGCTGTTGGGAGCTTCGGGAGGGCCACGAAGTGGGCCGCCTTGGAGAATCAGTCCACTATCGTGAGGATGACGGTGTTTCCCTGGGACGGCGGGAGGCCCGTGACAAAATCCAGGCCGATGTGGGACCAGGGGCGATGAGGCACGGGCAGCGGCTGTAGCAGTCCCGGAGCCTTGCGATGGTCGGCCTTGCCCCTGGCGCAGGTGGTACAGGCCTGGATATAATCCCGGACGTCGGCCTCCAGGGACGCCCACCAGAAGCGCTGCCGGACAACTGCCACGGTTCTTCACACCCCTGGATGACAGGAGAGCTTAGAGCCGTGACAGAAGTCCAGGACTGCAGCCCTGGCTTCTGGTGGGACGTAAAGTCTGTTCTTCGGTCCAGTCCCGGGGTCCGGGCTTCGTGCCAGGGCCTCCCGGACGGTTCTCTCTACGTCCCAGGTGAGGGTGGCCACGATAGTGGACTCCGGGATGATGGCTTCCGGTGGATCCGACAACTCCGTTTTGACTTCGTCTTCGTGTACCCGGGACAAGGCATCCGATCTCTGGTTCTTGGTCCCGGGCCGGTAGGTGATGCGGAAGTCAAAACGGCCGAAGAACAGTGACCAGCGGGCTTGCCTGGGATTCAGCCGCTTGGCAGTCCTGATATACTCCAGGTTCCGGTGGTCAGTGAAAACCGTGAATGGCACAGACGTTCCCTCCAACAGATGTCTCCACTCTTCAAGAGCCTCTTTCACTGCAAGGAGTTCTCGATTGCCGACGTCATAGTTCCGTTCGGCCGGGGTCAACCTGCGGGAAAAATAGGCACACGGATGAAGGACCTTATCGGTCTTCCCGCTCTGGGACAGCACAGCTCCTATCCCTGAGTCCGAGGCGTCCACTTCAACCACTAACTGGCGACTAGGATCGGGCTGCACCAGAACGGGTGCAGACGAGAAGCGCCGTTTCAACTCCTTGAACGCGGCATCGCAACGATCCGACCAGGTGAAGGGGACTTTTGGTGAGGTCAGGGCTGTCAGGGGGCTAACTACCTGACTGTAGCCCTTAATGAACTTCCTGTAGAAATTAGCAAAGCCGAGGAACTGTTGCAGCTTCCTACGGCTTGTGGGTTGGGGCCAGTCTCTCACCGCCGCAACCTTGGCCGGATCAGGAGCGACGGAGTTGGGGGAGATGATGAACCCCAGGAAGGACAAAGAGGTGCGGTGAAACTCACACTTCTCGCCCTTAACAAACAGCCGGTTCTCCAATAACCGCTGCAGGACCTGACGTACATGTCGAACATGGGTCTCAGGATCCGGAGAAAAGATGAGTATGTCGTCAAGATATACGAAGACGAATCGGTGCAGGAAGTCCCGCAAGACATCATTAACCAATGCTTGGAACGTCGCGGGAGCGTTTGTAAGACCGAACGGCATGACCAGGTACTCAAAATGACCTAACGGGGTGTTAAATGCCGTCTTCCACTCGTCTCCCTTCCGGATCCGAACCAGGTGATACGCATTCCTAAGATCAAGCTTGGTGAATATCTTAGCTCCATGCAGGGGCGTGAACACTGAATCCAACAAGGGTAAGGGGTATCGGTTACGAACCGTGATTTCGTTCAGCCCCCTGTAATCGATGCATGGACGTAATCCGCCATCCTTTTTCCCCACAAAAAAGAAACCCGCACCCATCGGGGAGGTGGAATTCCGGATCAACCCGGCAGCCAAAGATGTAGGTCTCCATTGATTCGCGTTCAGGTCGTGAGAGGTTGTACAGCCTACTGGACGGGAACTCAACGCCTGGAACCAAATCAATGGCACAATCATACGGGCGGTGCGGGGGAAGGGTGAGCGCCAGATCCTTGCTAAACACCTCCGCAAGGTCATGGTACTGCACCGGAACCGTCCCTAGATTGGGCGGGGCTCTGACCTCCTCCCTGGCCTGGGAACCGGGAGGAACCGAGGAACCTAAACATACCCGATGGCAGGTCTCGCTCCACTGAACCACTACCCCGGACGGCCAATCGATCTGGGGATTGTGTTTCAACATCCAAGGGAACCCTAAAATCACACGGGAGGTGGCCGGAGTCACAAAAAACTCGATCTCCTCCCAGTGATTCCCCGACACCACCAGAGTTACTGGTGGTGTCTTGTGAGTGATTGGAGGAAGTAGGGAGCCATCTAGCGCCCGTACCTGCACAGGCGAGGTAAGCGCCACCAGAGGGAACCCTATCTCCCTGGCCCATTTGCTGTCTAGCAAATTCCCTTCTGAGCCCGTGTCCACCAGTGCTGGGGCCTTCAGGGTTAAATCCTCATACAGGATGGTAACTGGGAGTCGTGTGGTGATGTGGGTGTGTCCCACGTGAATGTCTCGGCCCACCCCTAGCCCAGTTTCTAGGGGCGGGCGTTGGTGTTTAACCGCTCGGGGCAGTCTCTTAATTGATGCTCAATCGAGCCACAAACAAAACACGCCCCGTGGGTCAGCCTCCTTTGTGTAACCGGTGCCCTAAATGTTGCCCTACTCGTGTCCATAGCTTCGTCAGCAGGGGGGGCTGTAACCACACGGAGCGCAGGGGCCGTGGAGCGTGGGGAGGGCGGAACGCGGTCGGAACCAGAAGGGAGAGGGACGACGCGTGCCCGGCCATGCCCTTCGTCTCGTTCCCGACGGCGCTCTTCTAACCGATTGTCTAATCGTATGACAAGATCGATGAGCCCATCTAAATCCCGCGGTTCATCCTTAGCCACCAGGTGCTCCTTGAGGACCAACGACAGTCCGTTTACAAAGGCGGCGCGGAGGGCAGTGCTATTCCAGCCGGACCTCGCAGCCGCGATGCGGAAGTCGACTGCATAGGCAGCTGCGCTCCGGCGCCCCTGTCTCATTGACAGCAGCACGGCTGAAGCGGTCTCTCCTCTATTAGGGTGATCGAACACTGTTCTGAACTCCCTCACAAACCCATCATATGTCTGAAGGAGCCGTGAATTTTGCTCCAAGAGTGCTGTAGCCCAAGCGCGTGCCTCACCACGAAGCAGATTTATCACATAAGCTACTTTGCTAGCGTCGGTCGCGTACATGACGGGACGCTGTGCGAAGACGAGCGAACACTGCATAAGGAAATCCGCGCACGTCTCCACACAGCCTCCGTACGGCTCTGGGGGGCTTATGTATGCTTCAGGGGAAGGTGGGAGGGGTCGTTGAACGACCAGTGGAACGTCACTGTTACGCACAGGGTCAACGGGAGGGAGAGCCGCAGCGGCGCCCGGAGGGCGCGCTTCCACCTGCGCGGCGAGAGCCTCCACCCTGCGGTTCAGGAGGACGTTCTGCTCAGTCATCAAATCCAACCGAGTCGTGAAAGCGGTGAGGATCCGCTGCAACTCACCGATCACCCCTCCTGCGGACGCCTGTGCGCCCTGTTCTTCCATTGGCCGTTCAACAGCCGGTTGACGCCCCTCGGGATCCATGACGCTGGCCAAGATATCCTGTTGTGAAAGTGTAGGAACACAGACCCACAACAGGGGGCGCAAATGAACGGACAATGGAGTAAGTCAAATAACAAAGCTTTACTGTTGTGAAACTTGCACAACAAACACAACAGATAACAATTTCGGGAACAAGCCGAATTCCAATGGTGTCGTGTGGGCAGGCTTGAAGGTAGGAGACGTCTGTCCACGTCGAACCGGAACCACTCGATTCCCACCGCCACCGAACCCCGGGAATACTGGAGCCGCCAAGTCCTGAACTCCCAGGTGACCACTGCCTCCGCTTGTCGGATCTGGTACTGCTGGCGAGGAACAAAAACAGTCAGAGGTGGGTGCGCTGCACCCAGCAACACGGACAGTGGTAACACCACCTCCCCCTCTCGTCAAGTAAACACTGAAGTGCAGGAGTGTGAGTACTTATCCAACACTGTCTCCTGCTGCTCTTCTCTCTCTCTGTATAAAGGCAAAAAGTATTCAAGGTTGATATAGTCGGCTGGATACGTTACCTCCTCGGTAGAAACGATATCTCGGCAATGAGGTGGAGATGCCGTCCTGCTGATATACCCCTCTGATGATTGCTGTCAGCTGTCTCAGGTGATGGGTGACAGCTGTCACCCTGGCTGCTCCTGTGAGGCGGCAGCGCCCTCTGGTGCCTGGAGCCCGCACTCCAGGCAGGGCGCCCTCTGGTGGTGGTGGGCCAGCAGTACCTCCTCTTCAGCGGCCCACACAACACATTATTAGAGTAAATAATATATAATATATGTTATTTAAAGGATGTAGAGCTTTGAGGATTTGCAGTTTATGCAGTATTGGCAATTTTGTGCAATATTGTGTAGTTTTAAGCAGCATTTCTGCTGTGCAGGAGTCGTAAGGTGCAAAGATGCATAAATAGTGAACAGAGCTGTTATAATAAATACTTAGAGGATGACAGTAATATTGACGAGGAGAGGAATGACAGTAAAATAAGTCACTCAGGTGGTGGAGGGGTTAGTGTGTCAGAGAGTTATTGAGCAGCCTAATGGCCTGTGGGTACAAACTGTTCCCCAGCCTAGTAGTCCTGGACTTCAGACTCCTGTAGCGTCTGCCTGATGGTAGGAGTGTGACGAGTGAGTATTGGGGGTGTGTACTGTTCCTGATGAGGTTGTGTCCTACGTAGGACTCTGGTTTGGTAAATGTCCTGCACTGAGGGGAAGGCTGCCCCAGAGGTGTACTGTGAGGTCTTAATCACACGCTGGAGAGCCTTCCTGTCTTGGACTGCGCAGTTACCATATCAGACTGTGATGAGAGTGGTACGTGAGGACACTCTCCATCATACACCTGTAGAAGTTGCTAAGACTTTTGGCTGACATACCAAATTTTCTCAGGCTTCTCAGAAAGGTCAGTCTCTGTTGGGATGTCTTGATGATCCGTTGGGTGTTGTAAGACCAGGTGAGATCATCACAGATGTGAGTGCTGAGAAATTTGAAGATTTGCACCCTCTCTACCTCCATCTCATCAGTGTTAAATGGTAAATGGACTGCATTTATATAGCACTTTTTCATCTGCATCAGACACTCAAAGTGCTTTGCAATAATGTCTCACATTCACTCCAATGTCAGGGTGCTGCCATACAAGGCGCTCACTACACACCGGGAGCAACTAGAGGATTAAGGACCTTGTCCAAGGGCCCTTAGTGATTTTCTGGTCAGGCTGGGATTTGAATCAAAGAGCCTCTAGTCTCAAGCCCAACACTTAACCACTAGACCATCGCCTCCCCATGTATAGTGGTGTGTGCAGCTCCCCACTCCTCCTTGGATCATTAACCATCTATTTGGGCTTGTCTACATTGGGGTGAAGATTACTGTCATGGAACAAGGCTACCAGCTCTGCCACCTCTCTTTTGTATACTGTCTCGACCCCACCAGTGATAAGACCGATAACTGTAGGGTCATCTGCTAATTTAATGATGCTGGTGTTGTTCTGGGAGGCTACACAGTCATATGTGAAGAGTGTGTAAAGCAGGCGGCTCAGCACACAGCCCTGAGGTGTCCCCATGCTCACAGTTCTTATGCTGGATGTGCAGTTGTGAACTCTGACTGGGGTCTGCCTGTTAGAAAATTCAGCTCCCTGACCCAGAGCAATGTGTCAGTTCAAGTGTGCGGAGCTTAACTCTGGGAGTTTGTGGGGGTGACGGTATTGAATTCTGAGCTGTAGTTGATGAACAACATTCTAACATATGTGCCCCTGCCCTATAAGTGTGTGAGGGCTTTGTGGATAGTGGTGTAAACTGCATTGTTAGCGGATCGGTTCTGATGTTATGCAAACTGTAGGGGGTTCACAGTATCTGGTGTGGTCATTTTAATGTGGGTCATGACTATCCTTTCAAAGCACTTCATTATGACTGGAGTGAGTGCTATGGGACAATAGTCATTTTAGCAGTTAACAGTGCTTCTCTTGGGGACAGGCACTATGGTGGTGGACTTAAAACAGGTGGGTACAGAGGCTTGTGCAAGAGACAGATTGAATATGTCAGCAAACGCATCAGCTAGCACTGACCCTGAGTGCATGGTATCTGGGATGATGTCTGGGCCAGCTGCTTACCGTGGGGTTTTTTTTTTTTTTTTTGGCCCAGAACCCTGTTCACGTCTGCCAATGTAACCATTAGTGATGAGTCCTGTCTGCTCTTCTATTCACTATTGTTGAAATAGAAATTTCCTTTCTTCTTTTTAAAAATGAAGTCCTCACTTTGCTAAATTCAGACACTTTGCCAGTAGAAGTACCATCGATATTTAGGATTTGAAATGCAAGATTACATGTGCAAATATCACACAGCAGAATGTGTGATGTGTAAAGTGTTGGAGGAGCAGATATGTTATTGTCTTCTCCAGCTTTCTGCAGGCAAGCGCAGCACCTGAGCGCTCCAGATAAGACAGAGGTGGAGGGAGGGCGGAGTGAAGGCAACCTATGTTTTAATGTCCGTATGGCCTCTAGGATGCCAAGAAGGATGCACTGAAGCTCTGCATTACAAATGACATTCAGAGTGGGAGCTTCTGATAAGTGCAGTCTCCTGCTTTACCCTCCAGGACTCTGCAGCTCATTCTCATGAAGAAAGTGAGTGCCAACGTCTGTCTCATGCAAATAATTTAGGAAATGTATTTGCCTAATTTGTCTAAGGCATTTGGTTTTGATTGATTTATTATTAAAGGAATAACAGCTACATCCCATTCTCAGTTTTCATGGACAAAATTGGACATTCTAGCACACAGATACCTGTCAGATATGCTTCATTTGCTATGGTTTACCATGACAAAAATGACTCCTGATAGAGAAAATACATTAGAGAAGATACATTAAAAAAAATACTGCAAAACCATTTCATTGCAACTGTCCTCAGAGTAACATGAAGTATTGCAGATACAATTATAATCTAATCAGGTCTGGGAGCATACACTGGTGCCATGCATTTTTGCTTTCCTCACACAGTAAATTTTGCAGAGTAAAATATACACATCACATTTGGCCCCAGTCCAAACAGAGTTAAATACACTCTATTATAAAAAAAGAATCAGCTCTACCATCTTGTCAAATCACGTTTTTCAACTCCAATAAGTCATTCACAGCATGACAGAGTTGATTTTACACTGTGATAGAACTGATTTAGCACTGTGACAGAGTATATTTAACTCTATTTGGACTGGGACCAAATGTTGTCAGAGTTTAATTTACTCTGCAAAATTTAACGTGCACTCTGCGGAATCAATCAATCAATTCAATCAATTTTATTTATATAGCGCCAAATCACAACAAACAGTTGCCCCAAGGCGCCTTATATTGTAAGGCAAAGCCATACAATAATTACGTAAAAACCCCAACGGTCAAAACAACCCCCTGTGAGCAAGCACTTGGCGACAGTGGGAAGGAAAAACTCCCTTTTAACAGGAAGAAACCTCCAGCAGAACCAGGCTCAGGGAGGGGCAGTCTTCTGCTGGGACTGGTTGGGGCTGAGGGAGAGAACCAGGAAAAAGACATGCTGTGGAAGGGAGCAGAGATCAATCACTAATGATTAAATGCAGAGTGGTGCATACAGAGCAAAAAGAGAAAGAAACACTCAGTGCATCATGGGAACCCCCCAGCAGTCTAAGTCTATAGCAGCATAACTAAGGGATGGTTCAGGGTCACCTGATCCAGCCCTAACTATAAGCTTTAGCAAAAAGGAAAGTTTTAAGCCTAATCTTAAAAGTAGAGAGGGTGTCTGTCTCCCTGATCTGAATTGGGAGCTGGTTCCACAGGAGAGGAGCCTGAAAGCTGAAGGCTCTGCCTCCCATTCTACTCTTACAAACCCTAGGAACTACAAGTAAGCCTGCAGTCTGAAAGCGAAGCACTCTATTGGGGTGATATGGTACTATGAGGTCCCTAAGATAAGATGGGACCTGATTATTCAAAACCTTATAAGTAAGAAGAAGAATTTTAAATTCTATTCTAGAATTAACAGGAAGCCAATGAAGAGAGGCCAATATGGGTGAGATATGCTCTCTCCTTCTAGTCCCCGTTGAATTGCTGGCTGTCTGAGTGGTGTCCAAAAAATGAGGTGGGCTTCATAGATAATTGGCAAAGCTTCTGGGGAAAACCTGGTCTTGTTAGGAGAGACGGCATCCATCCCACTTTGGATTGAGCAGCTCTCATTTCTAGAAATCTGGCCAATTTTATTAAATCCTCCAAACCGTGACTATCCAGGGTTGGGACCAGGAAGCAGAGTTGTAGTCTTACACACCTCTCTGCAGCTTCTCTCCCCCTGCCATCCCCTCATTACCCCATCCCCGTAGAGACGGTGCCTGCTCCCAGACCACCAATAACCAGCAAAAATCTATTTAAGCATAAAAATTCAAAAAGAAAAAATAATATAGCACCTTCAACTGCACCACAGACTAAAACAGTTAAATGTGGTCTATTAAACATTAGGTCTCTCTCTTCTATGTCCCTGTTAGTAAATTATATAATAATTGATCAACATATTGATTTATTCTGCCTTACAGAAACCTGGTTACAGCAGGATGAATATGTTAGTTTAAATGAGTCAACACCCCCGAGTCACACTAACTGCCAGAATGCTCGTAGCACGGGTCGAGGCGGAGGATTAGCAGCAATCTTCCATTCCAGCTTATTAATTAATCAAAAACCCAGACAGAGCTTTAATTCATTTGAAAGCTTGTCTCTTAGTCTTGTCCATCCAAATTGGAAGTCCCAAAAACCAGTTTTATTTGTTATTATCTATCGTCCACCTGGTCGTTACTGTGAGTTTCTCTGTGAATTTTCAGACCTTTTGTCTGACTTAGTGCTTAGCTCAGATAAGATAATTATAGTGGGCAATTTTAACATCCACACAGATGCTGAGAATGACAGCCTCAACACTGCATTTAATCTATTATTAGACTCAATTGGCTTTGCTCAAAATGTAAATGAGTCCACCCACCACTTTAATCATATTGTAGATCTTGTTCTGACTTATGGTATGGAAATTGAAGACTTAACAGTATTCCCTGAAAACTCCCTTCTGTCTGATCATTTCTTAATAACATTTACATTTACTCTGATGGACTACCCAGCAGTGGGGAATAAGTTTCATTACACTAGAAGTCTTTCAGAAAGCACTGTAACTAGGTTTAAGGATATGATTCCTTCTTTATGTTCTCTAATGCCATATACCAACACAGTGCAGAGTAGCTACCTAAACTCTGTAAGTGAGATAGAGTATCTCGTCAATAGTTTTACATCCTCATTGAAGACAACTTTGGATGCTGTAGCTCCTCTGAAAAAGAGAGCTTTAAATCAGAAGTGCCTGACTCTGTGGTATAACTCACAAACTCGCAGTTTAAAGCAGATAACCTGTAAGTTGGAGAGGAAATGGCGTCTCACTAATTTAGAAGATCTTCACTTAGCCTGGAAAAAGAGTCTGTTGCTCTATAAAAAAGCCCTCCGTAAAGCTAGGACATCTTACTACTCATCACTAATTGAAGAAAATAAGAACAACCCCAGGTTTCTTTTCAGCACTGGCCAATCTCCAGCCTTCCTTTTCTCTCAAAAATTCTTGAAAGGGTAGTTCTAAAACAGCTAACTGATCATCTGCAGAGGAATGGTCTATTTGAAGAGTTTCAGTCAGGTTTTAGAATTCATCATAGTACAGAAACAGCATTATTGAAGGTTACAAATGATCTTCTTATGGCCTCAGACAGTGGACTCATTTCTGTGCTTGTTCTGTTAGACCTCAGTGCTGCTTTTGATACTGTTGACCATAAAATTTTATTACAGAGATTAGAGCATGCCATAGGTATTAAAGGCACTGCGCTGCGGTGGTTTGAATCATATTTATCTAATAGATTACAATTTGTTCATGTAAATGGGGAATCTTCTTCACAGACTAAGGTTAATTATGGAGTTCCACAAGGTTCTGTGCTAGGACCAATTTTATTCACTTTATACATGCTTCCCTTAGGCAGTATTATTAGACAGCATTGCTTAAATTTTCATTGTTACGCAGATTTATCTATCCATGAAGCCAGAGGACACACACCAATTAGCTAAACTGCAGGATTGTCTTACAGACATAAAGACATGGATGACCTCTAATTTCCTGCTTTTAAACTCAGATTAAACTGAAGTTATTGTACTTGGCCCCACAAATCTTAGAAACATGGTGTCTAACCAGATCCTTACTCTGGATGGCATTACCCTGACCTCTAGTAATACTGTGAGAAATCTTGGAGTCATTTTTGATCAGGATATGTCATTCAAGGCGCATATTAAACAAATATGTAGGACAGCTTTTTTTGCATTTACGCAATATCTCTAAAATTAGAAAGGTCTTGTCTCAGAGTGATGCTGAAAAACTAATTCATGCATTTATTTCCTCTAGGCTGGACTATTGTAATTCATTATTATCAGGTTGTCCTAAAAGTTCCCTGAAAAGCCTTCAGTTAATTCAAAATGCTGCAGCTAGAGTACTGACAGGGACTAGAAGGAGAGAGCATATCTCACCCATATTGGCCTCTCTTCATTGGCTTCCTGTTAATTCTAGAATAGAATTTAAAATTCTTCTTCTTACTTATAAGGTTTTGAATAATCAGGTCCCATCTTATCTTAGGGACCTCATAGTACCATATCACCCCAATAGAGCGCTTCGCTTTCAGACTGCAGGCTTACTTGTAGTTCCTAGGGTTTGTAAGAGTAGAATGGGAGGCAGAGCCTTCAGCTTTCAGGCTCCTCTCCTGTGGAACCAGCTCCCAATTCAGATCAGGGAGACAGACACCCTCTCTACTTTTAAGATTAGGCTTAAAATTTTCCTTTTTGCTAAAGCTTATAGTTAGGGCTGGATCAGGTGACCCTGAACCATCCCTTAGTTATGCTGCTATAGACTTAGACTGCTGTGGGGTTCCCATGATGCACTGAGTGTTTCTTTCTCCTTTTGCTCTGTATGCACCACTCTGCATTTAATCATTAGTGATTGATCTCTGCTCCCCTCCACAGCATGTCTTTTTCCTGGTTCTCTCCCTCAGCCCCAACCAGTCCCAGCAGAAGACTGCCCCTCCCTGAGCCTGGTTCTGCTGGAGGTTTCTTCCTGTTAAAAGGGAGTTTTTTCTTCCCACTGTCGCCAAGTGCTTGCTCACAGGGGGTCGTTTTGACCGTTGGGGTTTTTACGTAATTATTGTATGGCCTTGCCTTACAATATAAAGTGCCTTGGAGCAACTGTTTGTTGTGATTTGGCGCTATATAAATAAAATTGATTGATAGATTGATTGATTATGACACCTGAGTAACTGGACTAGTAGGGGATTGCATGCTGGAGGGAAATACGGTGGGCATCTTGTGCGTTCCGTGTCCGCTATGGTCAGCATGAAGGCCCAACAGGAACCCTGAACACAAGACGTGTAACAGAGATCTGGTGAAAAAAGAAACTTTCAATGGTGGATCAGGCAGAGGAGGTGATGGGTTGTAACCCAACAACCATGAAGGTGGCTGAAGGCTACAGCAGGTCCTCAGACCCTGATTGTCTGGGATTTCCAAGCCATCGGACCAGACAAAGGATCTGTCAAGGAACATGTGTTTGTCAGCGTGCAACAACATTCCCACCTTAAACAAACCCACATGCAGGCGTTGCTAGAACCCTGGATGCAGATTTTATCTACATTCACCATCTCGTCTGGAAATCGATGGAGAGACAATCTTTCTCATCACTGAGGGACCGCCATGACGCGACCTGTCTTCTTGTAGCTCAAGTTCCCCACAAAGAAGGTGAAAATTTGAAGGAAAGGAAACATAAGAAGAAAGAAAAATTCTACACCTGCACAGCAGTGATGTTAGTGATCACCGATGATCTGATACGTAACACAGGTGTGTCTCCTTACAATGTACATGTTACAGTGCGGACGTCTACTATACCATGCAGCGCTGCACGGGCTGAACCATCTGTGTTTCATACAGAGCTCCACAGTGACAACGAAAAAATAAATATGTGAGGAGGCCACATTTTTTGAGCACTCAAAATGCTACTGTGTGTGCACAAGATTCAATTAACTGCTAGATTTGATTAGATCATGCACACGTGCTAAAGTCGATCTCATCCAGAGAATTCAGATTAAAATCACACCCTGGATAAAAGACGTTTATATAGATAACATCAAACATGGAAATATATTTACTGAGTAGGCAGTAGATGTTGTTTGCTCTTACACTCAGGGACAGGTTCAGGCATCTGGTGAAGATGCCACCTGGTCATCTGTGAGGAGGCCTAACTGGGAAAACACTGAAGGGAACGACGGGAATGACGTATATGTTGACTGCAAGCAAGATGATTGTGGACACTATACGTTGTTTTTAATTTTGTCTCCTCTCTGGTCACTCCGACGCTCCGTGGATGTGGACACCTTCATGTGCACGCCTTGAAAATTAAGTCCTTCAGAGGTACTGCTGCTGCAGTTTGGGGTTTCCATAACTAAACATTGTTCCAGACAGACCCAAGTTTTCACAGAATTAAATTTATTTGTTATAAGTCAGTAAAGGACTGTCAGGAACTGAATCATACGTTGTGAAGCTGTTCATGTTGTGTGGATGAAATAATTTTGCCATGGCAACCAGCTGCTGTTTTTAGCCACTCTCCCTTTCAACTGTCAATAAAAATCTCCAGGTCTTAATTAACTTCACCCCTCAAACAGAAAAACAAGATAGAAGAAGAAACAGGCACTGAAGCAGCTCCACATTTGATGGTAAAACATAAGTTTGCAGTTTGAGGTTTTGACACTAATCGTCTGAATCTGACAAAATGTGTTTTTCAGGCGGTCGTCTTGTGGATTAAACACGGGTTGATGACCACTGAACCAGGATCGGTTTTTCCTCGATCTGTGCACTCAGCTGTGTTCTTAGAACCTGAACTGACTCGGCTCGAGTTATTATGATCGACCCAAAACAGTAAATGAAGCCTCGCCTTTGGCCACTGATGCAAAGGACCGTTTACACACTCTTAGTAATGAAACACAGGGGTTTTAAATGTAATTAATACCATTATTTTCAATATACTTGCAATTGTTAATTTTAGGGATTTACAGTAAGTAATAATGTTTCATTTGATTTAATTAATTTCAACTACAATATTGTTTTGCACTTAATTGACAATGTTATGTGGAAAAAGTTACCTTAACTTTATCAATTAAATTCAACGTTTTATTTCTTAAAGTGCATGTGCACATTTTTGCAGCCTTGCATCGTCTGACTGCACTATGACTCGTTTGTATGATTTAAGCAGAATCACCAGAAGTGTCTTCCTAAAAAAGCATGCAGCATTTGCATGACGGCTACAGCGCACTGAAATCTATCCGTGAAATTGTTCCGAAACATCATCACTTCCCAGGAGATGCAAAATCTGTCATCGTTTCCCGATAATGTGGATTTAATCGTGCAAAGCAGGACAAATCAGGAAAATGTGCACTTTTTGTCCTGATGGAAACCTTCATGGTGGAGTGGAACATAGAAGGAGCTTCTTTAAAGGAAGATGTGTCATTTCAGCTGTGCTTTGCCAGAAAGCACATGGGAGATTGGAACCTCAATCTAATAAGTTTTCCTGTATAAAACTGCTTCTTCTTCCCACTCGATCATGAAACTGTAGACAACTGATGATGCAACTTTGTTGCATCATCAGTTGTCTACAATGTTTCTGTGAAGGCTCTCAGTTGTCCAGGTCGTTTCCATAGTAGAGAAGCTTGAATCTTCGACTGGACTGGGTTGCTTGACACGAGGACGTTTCGCTTCAAATCACAGCTTCCTCAGCTAAAATTCTTGCTCTGGTAGTCTGACTTCTGTCTGACCCTTTTCCTGATCCTTTTCCTTCACACCTCTCTCAAACCTCTCTCAAACTAACCACATGTTTGAGGACAAGGAAGTTAAAATCTTAGCCAGAGAGAAGAAATGGTTTGAGAGAGGTGTGAAGGAGGCATTCTATGTGAAACAGTTGAAACCCAGCCTTAACTGGGGAGGGGGTCTGAGACACGCTTTGTCCCCTGTTTACAATGGGGTACTCAGGTCAAAGCAGTTTCAGTGTTTTGTTCATGGTAATGAGTCATTCACGCCATCAGGAGAGGCGGCAGTCCCATCATTAGGAGGGACAGCTACACTGTCATTAGGAGGGTGCTAACTAGAGCACAATAGGTGCTAATTAAAGCAATTGTTTAGTCACTAGCCAATAGCAGTCTGCCTCTTGGTAGGAGGCGTCTGGTTAGGTTTAAAACTCCAGCTTTTGTGGCTTCTGTTTGTTCTTCTCGACAAGGGTCAGACAGAAGAAGACTACCAGAGCAAGAATTTTAGCTGAGGAAGCTTCTGTGATTTGAAGCGAAATGTCCTCATGACAAGCAACCCAGTCCAGTCGAAGATTCAAGCTTCTCTACTAAAATTGCATGATGCACAGTTTCTGTCATCACAGTCACAGAAGACTGTAACTTCTTCACTGTTGCCTTGGTGGCTTCCCTCACTAGTGTCTTTTTTGCACAATCACTAAGTTCATGAGAACTGTCCATTCCAGACAGATTTACCAAACAGTATTATATAACGGCTGAGTCGATCCTTGTCATTTGATTGGTGACTCGTATGTCACATGACATGGATTATTCCTACCATTTGCCATTGTGTTTCATTGACTGCAATAGTCCTTTTTAGCGTGCAATTTTGGTGCTATATGAAAGGTGCTATTGTACGTCCCGACCACTGGTGGGCACAGTTCAGCTAATCTGAAAGCAGATAATTATCGAAGCTAATGTTTTTGCTATCGGATTAGCTTTTCAGATCATTTTTAAAACCATCATCGGACCAATTATCTTCCGATAAATTTAGTTCGGATAACTTTCAGTCCGATAACATTTTCTTTGCTGGTAAAGTTTAATGGTCAAAAACGTTTGTAAACCCTAAAATCAAACATTTTGGTCTGTTTGTTGTGTGTTTCTAGCCACGGAGCAGACTGGCTGTGTGTCACTTCCTGATAACATCATCATTAAGCGCAAAAGTGATTGGCCGGTCAACACAGGGAGCATTGTGGGTAGTGTAGTTCAGGTTCACTTTGGACGTACATTGACTTGTCCACTCAACACAAAAACAAAACAGACTAATTTTAACATTATTTTATTTTATTTCTTTGTGGCTGTAATTTAATCACCAAGATTCGGTGGGGGAGAGGAACTCTCATGGTGCAGCTGTTTGTACAGATGGAGGAACTTTTCTTCACATTTAGACACTGTTTTGGATTTTAAAAAAGGATGCTTTATGTGGATTATTTAGTCAGATGAATACCACTGAAACTAACAGGTAAGAATTTATATTTACTAAGTGTAATTTACTCTGCCAATCAATGCATTAATGGATGTATTTTGGTTGTTTAAACCGCAGGGTTCAAATCATCAGCTTTTAGCTCGTAAATGACAGTAGAGTATATCTAATACCGAGATAAACTGTGACTTCTAATACTGTGTTTTTTACTGCTTTTGAAAGATGATGACAGTGTTTGTGGTTTTATTTTTTTATTTATTCATTTTTCATGTGTTTTTTGTGTTTGTGGTCCTTGAATTTACCCAGCAGCCCATGTGGCACTTAAAGTGAAACTGGTTTATCAGAGGCTGACAGTGCAATCTGATGTGGCCACGTCCAAATCAATACTAATAGTTATCGGTTATCTGTAATAAAGATAATTTTTTTAGCAGTTAATCGGTTTATTATCATAAAAGATAACTTTTCACTTATCAGATTAATGGTTATCGAAGCTAACGTTTTGGTAGCTGTGCCCACGACTGGTCCTGACCACCATGTATGCTAACACTACCAGGGGCGGTGTTTAGTTAAACATAGCGGCGTTTGTTTTGCTGGAGGACGACAATTTGAAGGAGCTAATTGACACTGCTAATTCTTCTAACACACACACACACACAAAAAGAACAAAAAACAAATCCACCATACTGTAAGCCGTCTGGAGGCATGAAGAGCTGTTAGGATGAAGTTAGAATGAAAAGCTGGACAAATTCCTGACACCAGGAGTGATGCGAGTGAGGAAAGCAGACTGCAGTCTGTACAAAGTCAGTGGACGGCATCACAGACTACTGAGAGCAATTTTAGACTCCTATTTAAAGTTTGTGTTGGACTGTTAATCACCCGTGAGGAACACCAAAATGTAATTCACTTTTCTGTTGTTTATCAACCAGTCCCAGCAGAAGACTGCCCCTCCCTGAGCCTGGTTCTGCTGGAGGTTTCTTCCTGTTAAAAGGGAGTTTTTCCTTCCCACTGTAGCCAAGTGCTTGCTCACAGGGGGTCGTTTTGACCGTTGGGGTTTTACGTAATTATTGTATGGCCTTGCCTTACAATATAAAGCGCCTTGGGGCAACTGTTTGTTGTGATTTGGCGCTATATAAATAAAATTAATTAATTGAATTGAAATTAATTAATAAAATATCAAATGACAAGGATCTACTCGTATTTTCGTAGTTACATAAAACAAATAATGAATGTTTTTCCATTCTTTCAATGGAATGAATTTTTAATTTGGTGAAAGATGGAACTTCGCCTTGAATGGTACTTTCCATCTTTCACCTCATGAAATATTTGTACCACTGAACTCATAAAAATTCATTATTTATATACACCATACTGTCTGTATTTCTTAATGGTTGTTGTAAATGAAGTCCAAGTCATATTCAGTGATTTAGAATAGAACAGAATAGAATAGAATACATTGCATTACTCCTAGTCAGTGCAGTTATAAAAACAGTAAGTAAAAAAACAGTATATAAAAAATATAAATAGCAGTATTACACATGGTGAATTTTTGCACTGATGAGGAAAAGGTCATGTTTTTGCAACCTTGTCCAATTACAATTGGCCTCCGAAAATTGGGGCTGTGTACAAAACCAGCTTTGGAAAATCTCCTTTGAATTAAAACTGAAAATCTGCACTACAAGCAAATAAAAAAGCCAACAAATAAATAAATGAATAATAATAACTGTCCAAATACTTATAGGCCTGACTGTTTGATAAAGGACCATTGTATCCTTTGTTTTAACTTGCTAAATAAGTTGACATCATGTTTAAATGCTCTCAGTTAAAAAAAAAAAGATAAAACACAAAAATATTTAGGCGAACAGACTTATAGTTTCAATTTTTTTCTGATGGCTCTTTCAGGAACTCCTGGGGTGAATGTTTGTTATTGCTAAATATGTAAAGTATAACTTCAGAAAGATTTGGAATTATTAAATTCATTTGTGTTTTTGTTTTTTTTTTTAATTACAAAAACTCCAGGACTCCGACACAAAAGTGGCAAAAGGTTCAGCAATCTGTCATAAGGTCCAGTGGCCACCAGGCAGCCAGAATTGGTCTTGGCTGGAACAGGATTGGAGGCTGACAATCGATAGGGAATGACAGCGAGTGGAAGGGAGGAATTTTTAAATTGGTTCTCTCGCTTTGGAGTGAGTGGGAGGAAAAGACGAGGTGGAGTTCAATTTTTGGCTATTACAGAAGACAAAAACCAATCAATGGGCAGATTGTTTTCACAGAATTCTCATTCAGATGGTGAACTGGGTGAAGCGCTCAGAGCTGATGATGGCGGTAAATGGCGCCGTGCTGACAGCCATCAGAGTCCAACACAGATTCACTATAATGCTGGTAAATACCACATGCACACTGCTTGACAATGCACAGAGTGGACATACAGAGGCTCTTAGCAAATACAGCTGCAGCTGTATTTTAACTTGTATAAAAGTTAGTCCAGCTACACAGCAGCAAAACAAATTCCACATACCACATATTATGCAGACACTCATAAAGAATTTCACCATCGACATTATGCAACTGGTAGAAGCAAACACATTTGCAGCATTATGGACAAATGCAGTTCGTTTCCAAACCTAAAAACAACTTTGACTGACAGCAAAGTTTAAGAGCAGAGTTTAAGTTTTGTATTCAAGAGAACTTTGCATTTGTAAACTCAATCTTAAAGCCACAGTATGTAGGATTTAGGGGTGTTTATTAGCAAATATCTCATATTGCATCCATAACCATCTGTTCAGTCAGGCTGGGACTTGAACCGAGGATCTTCTGGTCTTAAGCCCAACGCCTTAACCACTAGACCATCACCTCCCCAAATTAGATTACATTAGACAGAACTTTATTGATCCCTTGTGAACACACCCTCAGGGAAACTGAGGTTCCAGCAGCATTGTGTAGCAGTACACAGGGTAAGAAGCACACAAAGAAAAACAGTTTGCAAATAAAAATATAAATAGACAATACTTACTGGTTTACTGGCTACTACTGTTCCTCTCCTTCCTGTCCTCTGTCTTCCTGTTACTCCTCCTCCTCCTGAGTGAGGAGTTGTACAGTCTGATGGTCTGAGGGACAAAGGGGTTTTTCACTCTGATGGTCCTGCACTTGGGAAAGAGCAGTCTGTGGCTGAAGAGGCTCCTCTGGTTACTGATGACGGAGTGCAGAGAGTGACTGGTATCGTCCATAATGTCCAGCAGTTTGGCCAGTGTTCTCTTCTCTGCCACCGTCACCAGAGAGTCCAGCTTTATGCCAACCACAGAGCCAGCCCGTCTGATCAGGTTGTCCAGCCGATGTGTCCTTCCTGGCTGGACAAACTGATAAGGCGGGCTGCCAAGATCAGTTTGTCCAGCCAAGAAGGACACATCCATAATCTCCACACGGTGCTACTAGGTGAGTGGTAGTTGGACAGATCTCCTGCCATATATTTTGAATCCTACTAGGTTTTTGTGCCCTTCCAGTGTTGGAGTGCCACTGTGCGTAAATGTCTCATAACTGTAGCCACATTCCAAAACAATACTGGTCTTTTATTCCACTCAATATTTATGTAGCACCTGAGAGTGCAGGCGGGGTGGAGTGGGTGGAGAAAGGTGGCAGGAGTGATTTATGACAGAAGGACATCTGCAAGAGTGAAGGGGAAAGTTTACAGCTTCAAGGTGGTGGTGGTGCAAACAAAAAGGTGGCAGAGCTGAAGATGTGATTTTCTTTGGCAGTGATGAGGATGGACAGGGTTCACAATGAACATATCAGAGGGACAGCTCAGCTAGGACGGTTTGGAGACAAAGTCAGAGAGACAAAATTGAGATGGTTTGGACATGTGCAGAGGAGACACCAGGGTATACAGGAAGAAGGATGCTGAGGATGGAGAAGAGGGAGGTTAAAGAGGGAGGACATGCAGGTCGTCAGTGTGACAGAGGAGGATGGAGACAGATGATTTGCTGTGACACCCCGAACAGGTGCAACGAAAAAAAGAAAATTATGTGGCGCCCCCTGCACATAACAACCGGGCCAGTGGCTGACTGTGATCATGAACTGCTGTGAGAATGACTAAAACATTGTCTTTGAATAAACATTCTGCTTTCATGCTTTCATTCTCTCGTGGCAGTTAATGGATTTAGTGCATCAATGAAAAGCAACTTTGACGGGCAGGTGTTTATTGATAACAGATCTGAACCTGGGGGCGGGAGTTGATTTGGCGGAACGACTCATTTGGCTGCTTCTGCAGTCAGCGACCAAGATTTCACTTCAACAGCAAATCTGCTTTAAAATTCATGAGCATAATAACATTTTAGCGGAGAAAAGGGTGTATAAGTGAAGCTCCGGGCTAATGACAACCTTCAAACACGTTTCCATTTCCCTGTAATGATTACATCACAGCAACCATCTCACACTTCACAGGGAGAAGGTTCGCAAAGACATCCGGAAAATTCAACACACTCATATTTTTTTTGTACATAACAAAGAGTAAAAGGTCAACCACACTGTCAAAATGGCCGTTTTGTTTGCTTAGATTGCCTAAAGGAGGCGCTGTGCTGTTCCAGCGCTGATATTTCAAACTGACTTTAACTTTTGGAAACTTTGACAACCATATTTACACAAACACCAAATCACATCTGATGTGCACAAAGTAAAGCGTGCCCAAACGGGAGGTAACAGGGCAATTCCTCAGAGCGCCGCCGCTGCCGTTCCTTCAAGTTTAATCCCGAAGAGCAAATCGAGGTGCGTTTTGAAGTGTCGTAGTAACTTGATCCATCTTTGTCAATCTTGAATTTCAATTTTCAATTTATTTTCGTTTATATAGCGCCAAATCACAACAAAGTTGCTTCAACGCGTTTCACACAAGTAAGGTCTAACCTTACCAACCCCTAGAGCAAGAACACAGGTGACAGTGGTAAGGAACAAACAAACTTGGTATATGTAGTAGTTACGGCCGATTTGAAACTGGGATCCAGTATTTGAGCTGTTCAAATATTTCATCCCGATTCTCGAAATCGCTGATAGTACCTGGTAACTTCTGGGTATTCGTAGTCTGAATTTAGAACTTCTTTAAACAGGGTATTTGTAGTTTGAAACTTGTTTGCTCCATCAGGGTAAAAATTTGATCACGTCTGGTCGAGGGTGCAGCATCTTTTCTTTCGTTTTTATGTCAAGATTTCCCCCACCCAGACCTGTGCAATGACTTTTGTTCTCCACTAGATGGCGCCCTCTGTTTTCTTCTGGTAGTATATTCTGTTGCTCACTAGATGGCGCCCTTAAATTGTAGTTCACACCAGGTTCAGATTATGACTGATAATTGAGTAACTATTTAAACCCACACTTTATGTTCATGAATTCTCAGATACTACTGTAGACTTCCACGGCTGTTTTCTGTTGCCTTGCTTAACCATTGGCTTCACCAGCCTCCAAGTCTCATCCACGCTCCAGACAGAGATCAGAGGGTTTTACCTGACTGCTGCACTGTGACCTTGAACGCGTCTCCAGCTGTGCACTCAGATGCCGAAGCACCCTGCAGCTTAAGCTGAGGTACGTTGGCCTTGCCTTCTAATTCCCGCATGAGAAAGATCTGTCTTCTCCTCGTGTTCCAGAACCTCCCAGTACTAACCCTGTGTGGACCTAGAGCCTGGTACTGGCTATCTACATCGCTACATTACTTTTGGAACTCGTCAGCTCCTGGCGTGGAGCGCGCCTCAACCATACGCCAGTTAAGTTCTCCTCTTTCTTTGTGAGATTCCATTCTCACTAACCCCAGCTTGTGACTGTGCTTGATAAAGAACTATTCAAGAACTGTTTATGAACTGCATGAACTGTGATATAAAACAATTAAGAACCCTGCCCAGCTGTATCAAATCCTGCTTGATTGGAGCTGCGCTTCAACCTGCAGCACTTGACCTTTGACCTTGGAGACCACTTATGAACTATGAACAATTGCTGAGCAGTGAAGAACATTATTTTTATGAACTCTGTGATATCCTGTGTTAAATCCTTTATGAACAGAGACTGTTTGGGCTTAGGGTTATGAGTGCATTCCACTCACCCTGTGTGTCTTCCTCCATAGTTCCTGGTTGCTGAAGTAGCGTCCCACCTGGCCCTGGCCACTGACTCCTTTGTGCCTTTATTCCTTTAATCCTGGCTCAGGAAACTGCAGCTCCTTAATTTCACCGCTAGGAGGCGAGCCACTCTCCATACTGCAGAACCTCAGCACAGCAGTCCTAATTTACTGTTAATAATAAATATTATTTTCCTTTTGAACTCTTCTCCATGTCCAGCTCCCTGCGTTTGGGTCCACAGCCTGAAACGGTTCTGTTCCACCCGAACCCCTAACCATAATAATTTTATCACCATTTTTGCCATTTTTTTGGATCGTGGCTGATCATAATTGAGCGGCACCCTGTGAAATAGGGATGTAACAATCATATAAGATAGCTGTAATCCATAAGCAAAAATGTTGGATGTGCAAGATCGCTACTTCAGTTAGCACATATTAGTGAGCACAAAAATGGGTTTGTTGATCTCATTTGTGAGTTATTAAGCCTTTCTTCTAATATGTGCTCATTAGGTTATTTTTGTGACATTTTAAAGTAGGTTAGCACGTATAGCGTTATTTTTTTTTTGTGCCACACTGCAAACATTTCATAAACTAAACACTTGTACAACTTGCAGTACTGCAAAGATAAAATAAGACTGCATATCTTCATATTTTCAAATAAGAAGATAAACATAATAAATATGATAATAAAAAGATAAACAAGCTAGACTGCCTGATGTCTTAGCTTCACATTTGACAAATACCCAGTCAGTAGACAGACTTGTGGATAGTTTAAACTCAGTGCTCAAAACTACACTCGACATGATTGCACCACCTGTGTTAAAACCGCGCTCCCCCAAATCACAGTCACCTTGGTTCAATGATTATCTGTGTGACCTCAAGCATAAAGCAAGAGGTCTAGAACAGAAATGGTGTCGTTCAAAATTAGAAGTATTTCACCTTGCGTGGCGTGATGCTATCTTAGACTATAAGCATGCATTATTGGCTACAAAGCGGATTTACTACTCTGATTTGATCAACAAAAACAAGCATAACTCAAAGTTCTTGTTCGACACGGTGGCAACACTTATGCATGGACAACCACCTGTAGTTCGCTCTCTTTTTACAGCACAAGATTTCCTGGATTACTTTGGAAAGAAAATAGAAGACAACATATCCCAGCATGCCTTAATCCAGCCACTACACCCTGCTATTGAGGTGGGCGCCACTACTGAGGTATTATCTAGATTTACAAAATTTGATAGTATCTCACTAGGCATGCTGACAAAACTTGTAACGTCAACAAAAAGCACAACCTGTTTATTTGATCCTATACCAACAAAACTGTTTAAGGACCTGTGGCCCACTCTTTGGCCGACTGTGCTGGAAATTATTAATCTTTCTTTAACTTCTGGATCTGTTCCTAAATGTTTCAAATCTGCAGTGATTAAACCATTACTTAAGAAACCTAATCTTGACCCTAGTGTATTGACAAACTATCAGCCGATATCAAATCTATCATTTTTCTCTAAAATTCTGGAAAAAGTGGTGTCACGGCAGCTCGTAGACTATCTTACTGAGAATAATCTCTTTGAGCCACTGCAGTCTGCTTTTAGAAAATATCATTCCACAGAGACGGCGATCACTAAAGTGGTGAATGATCTTCTGCTTACAATGGATTCAGACACCACTACAGTTCTGTTGCTGTTAGATCTCAGTGCTGCATTTGATACAGTGGATCATCATATTCTACTTGATAGGCTGGAAAATCATTTTGGGATCACTGGGAGTGCCCTTGCATGGCTGACGTCATACTTGACCAGTCATTCTCACTGTGTTTTGTACAGTAACACTACCTCTAACCTTAGTGACATGAAATTTGGGGTTCCACAGGGTTCTGTCTTAGGCCCCCTGCTTTTCTCCCTTTATACAGCACCTCTTGGGCACATATTGCAGCGTTTTTGGATTACCTTTCACTGCTATGCAGATGATACTCAGTTATACATGCCAATAACTGCTGGTAATCTCATTCACAAAAAATCCTTAGAAGATTGCCTTGCAGCAGTGAGAAGTTGGATGTCTAGAAACTTCCTACTTTTAAACTCTGATAAGACTGAAATGATGGTTCTTGGTCCAGTGAGACATCGGCATCAATTTGACCAGTTAACGCTCAGCCTCGGCTCGTGTGTCATACATCACACTGACAAAGTGAGGAACCTTGGGGTAATTTTTGATCCTTCGTTGTCCTTTGGCCTCCACATTAGAAATATTACTAGGACTGCTTTCTTCCACCTGCAAAATACAGCGAAGATTCGTCCCATCCTGTCTATGGCTGATGCTGAGACCCTGATCCATGCATTTATCTCTTCTAGATTGGACTATTGCAATGTTCTATTTTCTGGTTTACCGCAGTCCAGCATTAGGGGTCTCAAATTGGTTCAAAATGCTGCAGCCAGACTTTTGACACGAAGCAGAAAGTTCGACCACATTACACCCATTTTGGCATCCCTTCACTGGCTTCCTGTCCCAGTGAGATCAGATTTTAAGGTTCTGCTACTAACCTAGAAAATTATTCATGGACTGGCACCTCCCTCCCTAGCTGACCTAATTAAACCTTACGTACCGGCCCGAGCTTTATGTTCTCAGTGTGCAGGACTACTTTGTCCCCCTAGGGTGAATAAGAAGTCTGCGGGTCACAGAGCTTTCTCTTGTCATGCCCCTGTTCTGTGGAATGATCTCCCTGCATCAATAAAACAGTCAGATTCTGTGGAGACTTTCAAGTCCAGACTTAAGATGCACTTATTTTCCCTTTCATATGGCTAGCATACCGGTACAGTTTTGTTTTACGCTTTTTACTCTTTTAATTCATTTATTAGTAATTGGAGCGGGCTGCGGCCTCAACTTTACCTAAATTCTGGGTCTTTTAGTGAAGTTTAGGGCTAGTGGCCGGCGATCACCTTAGTATTTCTCTGTTTTCTTGTTGTTTAATGCTGGCAAATTATACAGTATTTTTTTGTCTTTCTGATGCCTGATTCTGTTTTTTTCTCTCTGTTTAAGGTGCAGCTCCATCCAGAGATGGGAGTTGTATTCGTGTTGGCGATCCTCCTGTCCTGTGCGCCAATAGCATTTCTTGTATATTCGTCTGTGAATTGTGCTGTAAATTGACCAGACTCAAAGGGTCACCCCTTTGAGTGTTGCTCTGGGGGTTGGTAAGGTTAGACCTTTCCTGTGTGAAGTGCTTTGAGGCAAGTCTGTTGTGATTTGGCGCTATATAAATGAAAAAAATTGAAAAATTGAAATTGAAACATTTGTAGTAAATATGTGTTTACATTGAAAATTGCCATGAAGTTTAGTAGCATACAAATACAGTGTGTTTACACGTGAAACACGTGATTAAATAGGAGAAGACATAATACGTGCCCTTTGGGGACATGCTGTAGTGTATACGTACAAAAGAGCATTTTGTCTTTGTAGTGTCTGCTACTGCTGCAGAAATCACTTTGTTTGTGTCCCTGCATACGAAAAAAAAAAAATTCCAAATAATTTCAGTTCAATGACTTAATAATGTTTCAGCCTGGCTGTGAGTTATCTACAAGCAGTCTTTGTTTAAACAAAATAATTACATTGTACCCGTTTGGTTGTGAAGTGGCAAAAATGGTCATTTCAAAAGCAGGGCTAAATCAGAGGATGCAGTTTGTACAAAAACACATTTTCAGGTCAAAAATAACAGGAAAATAGTGACATTAAAATAATGCCACATTAATCCATATAAAATACAAACCTGTAAGATGATCTTTGGCAGTCAGCCCATCTTATTTTTGCCAAAAGTTAACTTATTAAAGTTACCCGATCCCAGATAAACGGATGAAGATGAGTGATCATCTTCATCATTTTACTGTTTCACTGTTTATTCATTTGATAACTTATCAAATGAATAAACAGTCGAGACCTTGAGCAGCTTTTGTCACTATCTGGCGGGTGATGTGAGCATTTCAGAGCTTCTGTACTTTTCCTCCTTGAAACCCAAGTTCTTGGGTTTTAGGATGCAGAACGTTTTGCTGTACAGACAGAAAGAAAGATGCCAATTTCTCTTGAATAATGCGGTAATAAGATTTAGCTAAGAGTGAAAGAAGAACTGATTGCTTTGTAATCATTCACTAATCATTTCTTGTATAAATTAATACTTTAAGAAAAACACATGATTGCTAAACACAGTTAAGTCTTAATTCTCTGGTAGTTAACACGTATTACTACAGTATTTAATGTACACTTGCTTTAAAGTGTTACTGCAAATGTTTTCTTCACGCATCACTGCCACGACCTGGTAAGGAGTGAAACAGACACAACCCAGTTACTTAACAAGCTGGGTGGACATCACTTTAGCTAAACCCACAATTTCTGTGTAATTATTTTAAGATTTTTTTTTTTCAGATTCTGTGTATCTCTAAACACAAAGAACAATGGAAAAAAAAATTGATTTTATTGTGGCTGAAAAAGTTTTAAAGCAGTGTTCCTTTTTCAAAATAAAATGTGAGGATAAGGTGTCCACATTGGTTCGAGAGTAGATTTTTTTTTTTTTTTTTTTTTTTTTGAGTGAATGAAATGTACATTTAGCAAAAAGATTCTTTTTTCAAATTTAAATGATTTGGTGTGGACGTAGCTTGACAAACAACAATGCATCCTTTTCTCAGGCAATCAGATCCTGCAATTATCTTTCCAAAATTCATTTCAGAGAGCGTTCCATGTTGGTGGAAGTGGGGCTTACTAATCCAAGTCAGACAGCATGTCAGTCTCTGATCTCGCGCACAGTCTCATCTTTATGGGTCATTGGTAGTGGATTCATCAGCGGCTCATGAGGACGGTAACAGCTAAGCTCTGACTGATGAAGGCGGTGTGTGCTGTCTGTCTGCCAGGGCTTTTCTCTGGATTAGCTAGTCAATTCTCATGAGTAGAACAATTTCTCTGTGCCGCCTGAGGAGATGACGGGGTCACGCCTGATGAAAAAAGGAAAAAAAAAACACATTGCCTCAGGCAGTCTATCACAGATATCAACTCTAATATTCTGTATTAACAGAGACAGTGATGAAGAGAGATTGGTATTCAGGGTAACACACACGGGGATGGATTGCTGTTTATTGATGAGCATTGCCAGTGTGGAGGCCGAGCATCGAGTCCCTGTGGTCCGCAGCATCATATAAACTCCTGAATGGTCTGATGCTGCAAGACTACAGAAACTATGGCAGTGTTTCTGCAGCAGGCTGCAGAAAAGAGAATATATTTGATGAATGTTATGATTTGGGTTGTAATGATTATCTTTGCAAAGATTTATTTTGGTTTGCTCGTTAGTTCATCCAGTTGACTCCTGAACTTGGTTTCTCCAGAGAATCCTTGTATACCATTGAAATGATTTTGTGTCAAAAGAGTGGTTACTTCAGTAGAACCAGATGAGGCATCCGGTGCATCTGGAAAGTATTCACAGTGCATCACTTTTTCCACATTTTGTTGCAGCTTTATTCCAAAATGGAGCAAATTAAATTTTTTTCCCTTACATTTCTATTCACAACACCCCATAATGAGAACATTAAAAAAAGTTTTTATTTTAAAATTTTTGAAAAACAAAACAAAAACTAAGAAATCACATGTACATAAGTATTCAAACCCTTTTCTCAATACTTTGTTGATGCTAGAAGATCTCCACAGAGGAATGCCAGAGTTCTGACAGAGTGACCATCGGGTTCTTGGTCACCTCACCTCCCCAATCGCTCAGTTTAGACGAGCGGCCAGCTCTAGGAAGAGTACTGGTGGATCTGAACTTCTTCCATTTATGGATGATGGAGGTTACTGTGCTCATTGAGACCTACAGAGCAGTATAAATGTTTCTGTACCCTTCCCCAGATTTGTTCCTCAAGACAAACCTGTCTCAGAGGTCTACAGACAATTCCTTTGACATCATGATTGGTTTGTGCTCTGACATGCACTGTCAACTGTGGGACCTTACAGTACATGTTGCATTGTGAGGGAACACTTTGGCCATTTAGACCTTTTCCCCATAGACCATCCAGCATAAAAAGCCAACAGGATGTCCACATATGACCTGACTGCAACATAAATATGACAACTTTCATGAGATAAGGATGTCTTTTCGCCTTGTCACATCTCCTGGCAATCCCGTGGTGGCGAGGAACACTGTTTTTTGGTTGATTTCTGAAAGGGATGGTGGAATTCTACATCCAGGGTTGATACAGACACACCTGTGCATGGATTCATTTAACATGGGAATATCACTGACGCTGACATGGTCCTTGACAGATCCATAGCCTGGTAGTGCAGCGGATAACTGAAAAAAATGCTTCAAATGGTGATGCAAGCACCAAATTTGGCACACATACTCCTTAGACATTACTGTTTTAAAAATGCCGGGTACCCACGTGAACTTTCAATAGGCGGCCAAGAAGGGGTCAATTGAAGTATTACACAGGGGTCAAAATTTAAAAATGCTCCAATCATATTGAAAGGTATTCCATATTATGATCATAAAGATTCCAAAAAGGTATAGTTTGGACTATCTGTGAATGAATGTTCTGGAGTTATGGGGTAAAAACAGCAAGAACACTGAGAAAGGTCAATTTCAGTTTGTACAGGGGTCAAAAGTTAAAGTTGCTCCAATTTTGGTAAAAAGTGGTGCAAATTACTGGTTGAGCTACTAGGATTAATAAATGGAATAGTTTTGACTGTGTTGTGTGCTTGGTTTGCAAAGTAAAGGTTAAACAATATCAGCATCCATTGGATTCTATGACATGTGACATATGCTACCCTGTAACATGATAACTAAGCATGATACATGATGCAAACTATTCCTTTTTAAAACCGTATTCACCCAACTAATAATTTGCATCACTTTTACCAAAATTGGAGCAACTTTAACTTTTGATCCCTGTACAAATTGAAATTGACCTTTGTCACTGTTCTTGCTGTTTTTACCCCATAACTCCAGAACATTCATTCACAGATAGTCCAAACTATACCTTTTTGGAATCTTTATGATCAGACAAATAATATGGAATACCTTTCAATATGATTGGAGCATTTTTAAATTTTCACCCCTGTGTAATACTTCAATTGACCCCTTCTTGGCCGCCTATTGAAAGTTCACGTGGGTACCCGGCATTTTTAAAAGAGTAATGTCTAAGGAGTATGTGTGCCAAATTTGGTGCTTGCATCACCATTTGAAGGATCCCTCAGTAAATATTAACTTATCTGCTGCACTATGGCTGGAAAATCCCAGAAGATCAGGGTCTGAGGACCTGCTGCAGCGTTCAGCTGCCAGCCGGTGGGTTACATGCCATTGCCTCCTCTGCCTGATCCGCTGCTGATGACTTCTTGGTTCACCAGATCCTGTGAGCCGTCTTGTGTTCAGGTTTCCTGTTGGGTCTTCATGCTTACTGTCGTGGTGACGGTGCAGACAAGGTCCCCACTATATTTTCCCCCCAACAGGCAATTCCCTGCTTGAGACATTCCCCAGTTGTCATGATGTGGATGAGGGGTTGGATTTTGGCACCCACCTGGACTGTACTGCTCTACAATGCAAATGAATACGCCATTAAATGTGGTGAGCTTTAATTATTCTACTGATTTGCAAATGACATAATCTTTTCATCACTTCTGACATTTCGCCTCATGTGGTTTGAAGCTTTCACAAACCAAAGCACCATGTGATTTCAAAGAGAACGACAGTGGTCGCTGTTAATTCACATCAAAGCTGTTTGACAGTGTCACTCACTGCACGAATCACCTCCTTCGTCAGCCGGAGCTGATCAAGAAGTCCACATTTTAATGTCACGCAATCTGACAACCCCAGTGCCAGCAAGCGTATTTCATGCTTCAGGTCCTTGGAGTGATGGGAGCTGAACTCGTGTCAAGAGTCGGCTTAGAAAAGAGGACGACATCGAGCGCTGATCAGAGACAAAGATAGGAAGTCATCTCACCCACAATCCAGCCTCCTGTCTTTGGATAATATGACACTTACCGGCCTCCACTTGCCTTTCACTGTTCTCACAAAGTTCAGTTCGACATGTGACACCAACACATCTTACGGGTTTAAAAAAAAAGAAACACAAAACAGCAGGTTGTCTTTTAAATTAGACGATGTCCACAGGAGAGGTTTCTACTCCGCTGTCATCTAGTTGCATTAGCCGCTCTGACAAAAACAACGCACCTGTTTTAAAATCACGCCTCCCCTTTGCGATGTGAAATGATTAGCATGGATTCGAAGCTGCAGCTGAATACATCCACCTGGAACATTTTCTGACTCTCCGTGAAGCTGTGGAGGTGCTGCTCAGGTCGTGAGGGACCGGAGGATGGATGGAATTAAGGATAGATGACAGATGGAAAGACGGATGGAGACATTAAAAATGCAGCATAACTAGAGGAGAAAGAGGCTACAAATCAGCAAACTGTTCCACATGTCAGGGATGGTGAAGGTGGAGTTCAACAACCATCCCATGATGTGATCATCGCCAGCTCCGTCTTATCATCCTGACCTATTCTGTACGGCAAAATTCAGCATGGAGGTGTCGCTAAGAATACAGCGAGACTAGAGGACATTTAAAAAAAAGCACTGCGTGTTTTAAGGTTGAACAGTTTTGTGTACTTGGCTTTCTGAGTATTTCCAACTCACAACAAAGCTCAGATGGCTCAGATGCAATAAAAAATCCTGGATCAGAAGGCCTTAGCGGGCAGAGTGAAGCCACGCCTACATTTTAAAGAATGAAGGCAGTTCTGAAGGCAAAAAGGGGCCCAACACAGTGCTAACAAGGCGTACCTAATAAAGTGGCCACTGGGTGTATATGTGCCAAGATTAGTGCCAATCACAGTGAAAAACGTCATTTTTGACCTTTAACCCCAATGATTATCCTTTGGTAAATTTGATCTCTGCTGGATAATTCCAGAACCCATGTACATATGTATGCCAAGTTTGGTAGTTTGATACGTCTGTGTCCGGTATGAACCCGCGAGCACCCTGAGGGAGCTGCCAGCGTGCATTCACTAGGAGTTACAAAAAAAAAAGGAATTACTTACTAATGACTAAACCCAACCACTCTGACAATTATGTTGTCAGGCTCGAGTCTGCTCCAGCACAAGCAAGCTCACACATGCACCCATTAGGCACAGATGGACGTGCGTGTGTACGTGGAAAAACAGTCCTAATGCCACGGTCACACTGGCACGTAGGCCGTGAAATTTCATATCAAATTTCAATTAATTTCAATCTCATCTCCAGCAATCTGTGGATTTCCCTCAGGGGAATTCAGATTTCTTTCAATAATCCACACAAATTGTTGGCGAGCGGCTTAAGTCTGTCAAAAATTGACAAGTGAATTTGAATCGATGACCAATCACAAGCTGTCCTGCTGGGGTCTGCTGAGCCAACAAAAGCAAACAATCCAGAAATTATTGCAGCAATCGTGTTAACTCGCCAATTCAGGAGACCCAGAAAGAACACCTCACCAGACGGTCAGTATGGATACACCGCATTCACCTCATACTTCACTAAGATCTTGTTTGTTTGTTTTATTACATGGTTCCATTGTGGCTTTCAACACTGAGATATGTACATTCTTGAAGACTGATTCATTGTTTTATGTTGTTTTCAAACACAACACATTGTATGTATGTTTTCTATATGTCCAGCAGGTGGCAGATGGGTACTACATAATGGGATAAAACATAAGCAAAACGTACTGGCCTTTTGTATCACTCTGGTGTATCAGAGTTAACCAAAGTTTAATTAACTTGTCCTCTTCATATGTCCATTTCACTTGGAGACGTACAAAACAGTAGCATTTATTGTTTTTGAGTTATTGTGTTAACAAAGAGAGGGTATGGACTCATCTGTCCGTCCATACAACAGATTTATTGACTCATTGCTTACAGTGATCCAACTTACAGGGTGGATTCTTCAGCTTTTCCAAATTTTACAAGTCATATGGAGTCTCATTTATATAACGCTTTTCCATCTGCATCAGACGCTCAAAGCGCTTTACAATGATGCCTCACATTCACCCTGATGTGAGGGTGCTGCCACACAAGGCGCTCACCACACACTGGGAGCAACTAGGGAATTAAGGACCTTGCCCAAGGCCCCTTAGTGATTTTCTGGTCAGGCTGGGATTTGAACCGAGGATCCTCTGGTCTCAAGCCCAACACTTAACCACTAGACCATCACCTCCCCTAGTCAAGTGACTTGTAAGACAACGTCATTTTTGTGTGACAACACATTTTTTTTTTCATATAATTGTTGTCATGATGTGTGTAGCAGCCAGAGATTAGGGTGATTAGATGATGTCCATCCTCTCCTGCTGGTTGGAAAAAGTAAAAACTGGATCACAAGGATGAGAAACTTGAAGTGGTCCACCAGTACTGACATTATAAGACAAACCGTTGGTTTTCTGCGTACAGGTGGTCGACAGAAGTACATATGAAGGCTTCTGGAGCTGATCAGGCAGCATTTGTGTGACTTTCAGAAACAGTTTCAGGTAAAGTGAAGAAGTGCAAAATGTGAGGACACCTTCATACACCTGGCACACTGTGGGCTTGGTGCAGGCAACCAGCCATAGCTGGTTGGAGGTGTTTGTTTGTCTTTGGAAGACCTAATCACAGCCACACCTCAGGGTTTAAGCTCGTGGGATTTACAACACCTTCAGGAAAAGCCAAACTCAACCAGACGACTATGACGGGGAATATTCACAAAGCCGACCAGCAGAAACACACAAAGTGACTCAATTTCACAACGTGAACTTCCACCTCTGCATTTGCGTCGTTTGTGGTCCGAGGGTGAAGGATGGGTGAGGTACCCACGTCCAGGTGACCTGCTGGTGTTGACAGAAAAGGTGCTCTGACAAGATCAGCATTTGTGAAGTGTTGTTATTAGAAATAATCCCAAAGCAGACTGTTCGGAGAATGTGTTTTCAGGCTGAAAACAGTGTGAGAGCACAATGTTTACAGCAACAACAAAACCAGCAACAGAGTGTAAACACGGCTGTTTGGAGACAAACGTTGAAACGCAAATGATCAATGTCCTCAACAAGAACTCACACGACACGACCAAAAGTACAGAACTCAGAACAATCACACGACCAAAACTACAGAACTCAGAACAATCACACGACCAAAATACAGAACTCAGAACAATCACATGACCAAAACTACAGAACTCAGAACAATCACATGACCAGAACTCAGAACAATCACACGACCAAAATACAGAACTCAGAACTATCACACGACCAAAACTACAGAACTCAGAACAATCACATGACCAGAACTACAGAAATCAGAACAATCACATGACCAGAACTACAGAACTCAGAACAATCACATGACCAAAACTATAGAAATCAGAACAATCACACGACCAGGACTCAGAACAATCACACAACCAAAACTACAGAACTCAGAACAATCACATAACCAGAACTCAGAACAATCACACGACCAAAACTATAGAAATCAGAACAATCACACGACCAAAATACAGAACTCAGAACAATCACATGACCAAAACTACAGAAATCAGAACAATCACACGACCAAAATACAGAACTCAGAACAATCACATGACCAAAATACAGAACTCAGAACAATCACATGACCAAAACTACAGAAATCAGAACAATCACATGACCAGAACTCAGAACAATCACACGACCAAAATACAGAACTCAGAACAATCACACGACCAAAACTACAGAAATCAGAACAATCACATGACCAGAACTCAGAACAATCACACGACCAAAATACAGAACTCAGAACAATCACACGACCAAAACTACAGAAATCAGAACAATCACATGACCAGAACTCAGAACAATCACACGACCAAAATACAGAACTCAGAACAATCACATGACCAAAACTGTAGAAATCAGAACAATCACATGACCATAACTCAGAACAATCACACAACCAAAACTACAGAACTCAGAACAATCACATGACCAAAACTACAGAACTCAGAACAATCACATAACCAGAACTCAGAACAATCACACGATCAAAACTATAGAAATCAGAACAATCACACAACCAAAACTACAGCACTCAGAACAATCACATGACCAGAACTCAGAACAATCACACGACCAAAATACAGAACTCAGAACAATCACACGACCAAAACTACAGAAATCAGAACAATCACATGACCAGAACTCAGAACAATCACACGACCAAAATACAGAACTCAGAACAATCACATGACCAGAACTCAGAACAATCACATGACCAAAACTACAGAACTCAGAATAATCACACGACCAGAACTACAGAACTCAGAACAATCACACGACCAAAACTATAGAAATCAGAACAATCACACGACCAGAACTCAGAACAATCATACAACCAAAACTACAGAACTCAGAACAATCACATGACCAAAACTACAGAAATCAGAACAATCACACGACCAAAATACAGAACTCAGAACAATCACATGACCAAAACTACAGAACTCAGAACAATCACATGACCAGAACTCAGAACAATCACACGACCAAAATACAGAACTCAGAACAATCACACGACCAAAAACTACAGAAATCAGAACAATCACATGACCAGAACTCAGAACAATCACACGACCAAAATACAGAACTCAGAACAATCACACGACCAAAACTACAGAAATAAGAACAATCACATGACCAGAACTCAGAACAATCACACAACCAAAACTACAGAACTCAGAACAATCACATGACCAAAACTACAGAACTCAGAACAATCACATAACCAGAACTCAGAACAATCACACGATCAAAACTATAGAAATCAGAACAATCACACAACCAAAACTACAGAACTCAGAACAATCACAAGACCAAAACTACAGAACTCAGAACAGAACAATCACACGACCAGCTTTCACTATGTCTGTCTGAGTCAAAAGCTCACACACCTGATCTTCTGATTAGAATATGTGTTTTCATCAGCAGCCATAAATCAGTATTGAGGGAGGAAAAAATACATCATTGTTTTCCAAGGTGATTTGGTGATGTCAATATCTTTGCAGGCAAATGAAGGTCCAAGTGTTGACGGTCCTGATGCTGCTTGTCTCGCTGTACGGTTGAGAGACTTGGATGCTAACCAGTGATGTAAGGCAATGACTGGATGTCTTTGGTACCAGGTGATTCCAAAGAATCCTTGGGTACCACTGGAATGACTGTATCAAATGAGCGGTTACTAAGAGAAACTAAGATGAGGAGGATCATGTTCATTGTGAGGGAGTATCAGCTGTGAAATTTTGACCACGTGGCCTATTTCTCTGTCCATGACCCAGCATGCAGCTGCCCGAGTGTCGAGGACTCCAGTAGCTGGAGAAGGACAGGGAGACACACACATTTCACCTGGCTACGGCAAATACACTCAACAAAAATATAAACGCAACACTTTTGTTTTTGCTCCCATTTTGTATGAGATGAACTCAAAGATCTAAAACTTTTTCCACATACACAATATCACCATTTCCCTCAAATATTGTTCACAAACCAGTCTAAATCTGTGATAGTGAGCACTTCTCCTTTGCTGAGATAATCCATCCCACCTCACAGGTGTGCCATATCAAGATGCTGATTAGACACCATGATTAGTGCACAGGTGTGCCTTAGACTGCCCACAATAAAAGGCCACTCTGAAAGGTGCAGTTTTATCACACAGCACAATGCCACAGATGTCGCAAGATTTGAGGGAGCGTCAATTGGCATGCTGACAGCAGGAATGTCAACCAGAACTGTTGCTCGTGTATTGAATGTTCATTTCTCTACCATAAGCCGTCTCCAAAGGCGTTTCAGAGAATTTGGCAGTACATCCAACCAGCCTCACAACCGCAGACCACGTGTAACCACACCAGCCCAGGACCTCCACATCCAGCATGTTCACCTCCAAGATCGTCTGAGACCAGCCACTCGGACAGCTGCTGAAACAATTGGTTTGCATAACCAAAGAATTTCTGCACAAACTGTCAGAAACCGTCTCAGGGAAGCTCATCTGCATGCTCGTCGTCCTCATCGGGGTCTCGACCTGACTCCAGTTTGTCGTCGTAACCGACTTGAGTGGGCAAATGCTCACATTCGCTGGTGTTTGGCACGTTGGAGAGGTGTTCTCTTCACGGATGAATCCCAGTTCACACTGTCCAGGGCAGATGGCAGACAGCGTGTGTGGCGTTGTGTGGGTGAGCGGTTTTCTGATGTCAATGTTGTGGATCGAGTGGCCCATGGTGGCGGTGGGGTTATGGTATGGGCAGGCGTCTGTTATGGATGAAGAACACAGGTGCATTTTATTGATGGCATTTTGAATGCACAGAGATACTGTGACGAGATCCTGAGGCCCATTGTTGTGCCATACATCCAAGAACATCACCTCATGTTGCAGCAGGATAATGCACGGCCCCATGTTGCAAGGATCTGTACACAATTCTTGGAAGCTGAAAATGTCCCAGTTCTTGCATGGCCGGCATACTCACCGGACATGTCACCCATTGAGCATGTTTGGGATGCTCTGGACCGGCGTATACGACAGCGTGTACCAGTTCCTGCCAATATCCAGCAACTTCGCACAGCCATTGAAGAGGAGTGGACCAACATTCCACAGGCCACAATTGACAACCTGATCAACTCTATGCGAAGGAGATGTGTTGCACCGCATGAGGCAAATGGTGGTCACACCAGATACTGACTGGTATCCCCCCCAATAAAACAAAACTGCACCTTTCAGAGTGGCCTTTTATTGTGGACAGTCTAAGGCACACATGTGCACTAATCAGCATCTTGGTATGGCCACACCTGTGAGGTGGGATGGATTATCTCAGCAAAGGAGAAGTGCTCACTATCACAGATTTAGACTGGTTTGTGAACAATATTTGAGGGAAATGGTGATATTGTGTATGTGGAAAAAGTTTTAGATCTTTGAGTTCATCTCATACAAAATGGGAGCAAAACCAAAAGTGTTGTGTTTATATTTTTGTTGAGTGTAGATTGTTACTTTAACTTTAGAGTTGTAGGGATGGACTGTTTGTCTGCTTTTGGCGGTTGCCATCTAGGACTCAAGGTGGTTCCATGGTGTTGTAGAAGCTGCAAGCTGCAGCACCAGCGCATGCTCCCAGACATGACTTGATTGTTGTCCAAGCAGATCAGGTCTGGGAGCGTGTGCTCGTGCCACACACTGCCTCAGTGACCATTTCACAGAACTACCACGGGACCTGGATGGGAACTACGCAGCCAGACAACTGGTCCATCCCCATAGCTTAAAAATAAGCATTTATCTGCCACAGCCAGGTGAAACATCTGCATCCTCTGCATGTTGGATCATGCAGAGAAATGCACCACATTACCAAAATGTCATATCTGATTTTCCCTTCTAATGCAAGTGATACTCCTCCTCTTCGTGTCCGTAAATAACCACTCATTTGACCCAAAGTAATTCTAGCAGTACCCAAGGATCCTCCAAAGGCACTTGCCAAACTCATCTAGTCACTGCCTTCAGTCGCTGGTTAGTGTCCAAGTCTGACAACCATACAGCAAGACAGGCATAGATATCGGCATCACCAAACACCTCTGTCCACTTACCTCATGACTCTGCCAAGTGTCTCTCAATCTCAAAGGCCAAGGACCCAGAGACATCAATGTCAGAACCAAGATAGGTAGATGTGCGAACACAAGTTCAACACCACATACAGATACACATCTGAAGGTCGATTCTAGGAATTCAATGAAATCCTGGATTGGATGAGCCAGGAAAATCACAAATCCAGACATTGATTCCTCACTGAGCTTATCAAGTGTGTCAATCAAATCAAATCAAATCAAATCAATTTTATTTATATAGCGCCAAATCACAACAAACAGTTGCCCCAAGGCGCTTTATATTGTAAGGCAAAAGCCATACAATAATTACAGAAAAACCCCAACGGTCAAAACGACCCCCTATGAGCAAGCACTTGGCGACAGTGGGAAGGAAAAACTCCCTTTTAACAAGAAGAAACCTCCAGCAGAACCAGGCTCAAAGGGGGGCAGTCTTCTGCTGGGACTGGTTGGGGCTGAGGGGAGAGAATCAGGAAAAAGACATGCTGTGGAAGAGAGCAGAGATCAATCACTAATGATTAAATGCAGAGTGGTGCATACAGAGCAAAAAGAGGTGAATAAAAAGAAACAGTGCATCATGGGAAACCCCCAGCAGTCTAAGTCTATAGCAGCATAACTAAGGGATGGTTCAGGGTCACCTGATCCAACCCTAACTATAAGCTTTAGCAAAAAGGAAAGTTTTAAGCTTAATCTTAAAAGTAGAGAGGGTGTCTGTCTCCCTGATCTGAATTGGGAGCTGGTTCCACAGGAGAGGAGCCTGAAAGCTGAAGGCTCTGCCTCCCATTCTACTCTTACAAACCCTAGGAACTACAAGTAAGCCTGCAGTCTGAAAGCGAAGCACTCTATTGGGGTGATATGGTACTATGAGGTCCCTAAGATAAGATGGGACCTGATTATTCAAAACCTTATAAGTAAGAAGAAGAATTTTAAATTCTATTCTGGAATTAACAGGGAGCCAATGAAGAGAGGCCAATATGGGTGAAATATGCTCTCTCCTTCTAGTCCCTGTCAGTTCTCTAGCTGCAGCATTTTGAATTAACTGAAGGCTTTTCAGGGAACTTTTAGGACAACCTGATAATAATGAATTACAATAGTCCAGCCTAGAGGAAATAAATGCATGAATTAGCTTTTCAGCATCACTCTGAGACAAGACCTTTCTAATTTTACAGATATTGCGCAAATGCAAAAAAGCAGTCCTACATATATTACATATATTATATTACATATATATATTATTACATATATATTACATATTTGCTTAATATGCACATTGAAGGACATATCCTGATCAAAAATGACTCCAAGATTTCTCACAATATTACTAGAGGTCAGGGTAATGCCATCCAGAGTAAGGATCTGGTTAGACACCATGTTTCTAAGATTTGTGGGGCCAAGTACAATAACTTCAGTTTTATCTGAATTTAAAAGCAGGAAATTAGAGGTCATCCATGTCTTTATGTCTGAAAGACATTCCTGCAGTTTAACTAATTGGTGTGTGTCCTCTGGCTTCATGGATAGATAAAGCTGGGTATCATCTGCGTAACAATGAAAATTTAAGCAATGCTTTCTAATAATACTGCCTAAGGGGAGCATGTATAAAGTGAATAAAACTGGTCCTAGCACAGAACCTTGTGGAACTTCATAATTAACCTTAGTCTGTGAAGAAGACTCCCCATTTACATGAACAAATTGTAATCTATTAGATAAATATGATTCAAACCACTGCAGCGCAGTGCCTTTAATACCTATGGCATGCTCTAATCTCTGTAATAAAATTTTATGGTCAACAGTATCAAAAGCAGCACTGAGGTCTAACAGGACAAGCACAGAGATGAGTCCACTGTCTGAGGCCATAAGAAGATCATTTGAAACCTTCACTAATGCTGTTTCTGTACTATGATGATCAATCAGGCCATCCCTTGATTCTGCAAAGATCACAGCATTGTCCGTTAAGTCAAAGTCATTAAACTTTTGCTTGTCGACAAAAGCAGCTAAGCTACTGTTTTCCACAACCCTACCCAGCATTCAGTCCAGGTTCGCATGGACCAGTGCAGGAGGCAGAACACATCCCAAAAGAAAAAATGCAAATAATAAAAAATACACTTCAATAATGCAAACAAAATAAAAATAAAAAAATCTCAAATCAAAGATCTGATAATCTATATTATAACAGACCTCTGTGTGTGTGTGTGTGCATGCATGTGTCCTGGTTTTTGCGTGTGTATCACACAAAAACCGGGAGCGCTGACATTTGCCGTTTGGTATGCTTATATATTTTGGGTCAAGGATAAACGTTGTGAAAATGGAAAGTTAATAGGACTAATGTTATTGGAGAAATGAGCAATTTTAGCTAACCAATAAACAATGGACATTGTGCTGCAATGCACCATGGGATTTGGGGGTTTTGGGGTTTAAAATGTTATTGTGGTTCATGTTGGTTTATTCTGTTTTTGTAGTTCAATTGGTTTAGTCAGTTTAGATAAGTGTTATGTTGCTGTCACCATGAGTGAAATGTGTTGTGTTTTTAATGTCTTCTGCCACCATCTCTGTTTGTCAAATTGAAAACACCTGCATACAGCAGAATGCAGAAAAGACAAACAACTCAACTGTGTGTGTGTGTGTGTGCATGCATGCAATTTTAATCACGCACAAACTGGGGAGAGCTGACATTTGCCATTTGGGTGAAGCATGAATACCACCCAAACTGAACGTTGATAGGACTAATATTTTTAGAGAAGCTACATACATTAGTTAACTTTAGAAACTGGACAAAATGTCTCATAATCTCCCATCTTGCTATGGAAAAGAACATAAAAAAAATATCCATAGTCCACAACCATCATGAGATCAAAACCAAATTTTAATAGGCTCTCTGACTCGATGGGGTTGATCATTTCACTCAGTTTCACAGCGATCTGCTGAAAACATTTTGAGAAACTGGACAAAATTTCTCATAATCTCCTGTCTTGCTATGGAAAATAATACAAAGAGAAACCTGATCTTGAGGTCAACACCAACGTTTAATCTGTTCGTTCTCTTCATAAGGTACCTCATTCCACCAAACTTTGTGGAAATCAGCAGAAAATATTTTGCATCAATGACAAGAATATTTTGCACAGTCAGCTAATAACCAATCACCAGATGCGGGTGGGAACGTAAAGACTTTGGCAGAGTGGAATACGTCGATAATCATTCTGTGCCTGCGTGTTCAGACAAACACTCAGTGCAGGTTAAAGTCTCCCAACGGCTCAGAACATGAACAGACTCCATGACAGCTGCTGCTCTTCCTGAAGTTAACATGCCGGCAAATATCTCTGCCCGGTTTGGAACAATCCAGTTGGGATTTTCCCTTTAAAATCTTTTGGAAACTTGATCTAGCTCTGTTGAAACAGGACAGCGGCTGCACTTGTTTCCGCTCACTCACCAGACTTCCCCTGATCCGTGACTGCCTTCATCCCCTCCTCTGAGGAGACACTCCAAGAGGATTCCAGGATCTGCCAGGTGGAATTCAACTGTCAAAAAGCCCTAAGTACTGACATGGAACATCTTTTTTTATTCTCACACTGAAGTCAGCCTGAGTCGAGTCCAGGAGGTGCTGCTGTGTCTGAAAGTACCTGTCCAAGGCGACTGACTGCCGTGGCTTCAAGGATAGAGTAAACTCAACCCCCTCCCCGTCTATCCAAATGGTTAACTGGGCTTGGAGGCGGAGCGATCATTTTCCCACATTAGCCAAACATGCGAATGCAAACACACACACCAGTGAGGGGAGGGGCTCATGGCCCAGGTGTTGGCTTACAGGTCAGGTTAGTGTTTGTGCAGTTTGAGTCCAGGCGGCTGCACAGTAACAGGTCTGCCAGCTGCCAACTCACTCGAGGGTCGCCGCAACCAAAAGGTCACTTTCAGTGCGGCACGAGATGCTCACCAGTGAACATGACGGCGCATCAGCACAACGCTGTGACACGGCATTTTACATGCAGTGAAACCAGCTCAGAGCATTTACCGACACACGTTATTCAACATTTATGAAGTCGTGTCAGGAGAGTTGTTCACAGGAAAATTGAGCTCCAGTTACATGATTTCAGACAGGATTCTTTTTCCAGTCTCATTGTTGTTTAAGAGATCTATCAATTTACAGCCAACAGCAGACGATTTAAAATCTGACACAGTTTCATTGTTAAATCTATTAACATGTTCCCAATAATATTATAATGCTCATCAGTTATTTACAGTTGATGCAGAATTAAAATATTAACTCAGTGTAAAATTTGTGACACTCTCAATGTTTGACATAAAATTTTATTTTTACAACCACGACGAGTACTTTAACACTCTTCAGAGTTAAAGCGTAAGTTTGGGTAACTTTACCAGAATATGACAGACAAACGACTCAGGTTGGGTTTGAACTCCCAACTTTCTGGTTATGAGACAACAACAATGAAAACTCATTTTTGTCAGAAGGTTCTACTCGTAAGTGAGTTAAATTGCACTGTTAGGATTTTACTTTTTTCTGTTTGTATCCTCTGCTGTTCTTCCCCTCCCCCTGCATGTCTGTTTGTCTTGTGAGTCTTAGGCTGGGCATGGCTGATCTGTTTTCCACTTAAACATACAATCAATCATCTATTCCATTGCAGTTTAAAAGACCGGCTCATTCATCCACTCCTCGCCAGTTCCTTGATTTACCTCCTGTGGTACACTAGGCTCTAGTTCTTAGCTCTCTGAACATTCTGTTTGTGTGGACTGTCTTGAAATTGGATTTAACTCTGTTTCCTGTGTTGTCTCTGCTGGCCACACCCATTCTCACCACCTGTTTTACTCACATTGAGTCTGCAGACCTGCTGGCCTTCAAGCACAGTTTTGCTCACCACCACCACCACCTCGCTCGGATCCCACAGTGGACCACCCTGAATTTTTCACTTTTTGTTATATTATATTATTTTTACTAAAATCTCAGAATTTGTGTCTGCATTCTGAGTCTACTATATACATCTGCTTAACATGCACATAGAGGTAGATTGAAATGATTAATTCTGAGAGACAATTCCATCACTCTGCAAGGTTTGACATCAAGGGCCCTATTGACAATCTACTGTACACAGTCTAGGGTAGTACAAATCCATTTGGGTGTATGTGCAATTCATTTTTGCTATTCAAATGGCAACAATCTGTGCACAAATTTTGCTGTAGGGCACGATGGAGTTGGAGTTTTAGTACTTTTAGATGGGATCTGTGGACCCACCAAACACCCCCCCCACCCCCCCTTCTCCAGCCAGCGTCCCATCCTGGACACCAGCATGGACTCACAAAATTTCCTGAATATCTGTAATGTCAAGTGTGTTGGTAGCATGGCCCAAGCAGAGGGTCACCCCTTTGAGCCTGGTCTGCTTGAGGTTTCTTCCTCAGATCCTCAGAGGGAGTTTTTCCTTACCACTGTCACCTGTGTTGTTGCTCTGGGGTTTGTAAGGTTAGACCTTACTTGTGTGAAGCGCCTTGAGGCAGTTTTGTTGTGATTTGGTGCTATATAAATAAATGAATAAAAATTAGATTTTAGATTTCACATAAAACAGGGTTTCATTATTTATTATTCATTGCACAGGATGGAAGATGGCACATCAGAAAAGGGGGGTGGGGGGCGGTTAAGGTTAGACTGCCATGAAAATCTACAACATTTTGTGACGGTATCACAAAAAAAAAATAAAAAAATGTGAGACTGGGCTGGTAACACTGTCAATACACCATCACCAGCTCCCACATACATATCAATCAATCAATCAACTTTTTTCTTATATAGCGCCAAATCACAACAAACAGTTGCCCCAAGGCGCTCCACATTGCAAGGCAAGGCCATACAATAATTATGAAAAACCCCAACGGTCAAAACGACCCCCTATGAGCAAGCACTTGGCCACAGTGGGAAGGAAAAACTCCCTTTTAACAGGAAGAAACCTCCAGCAGAACCAGGCTCAGGGAGGGGCAGTCTTCTGCTGAGACTGGTTGGGGCTGAGGGAAAGAACCAGGAAAAAGAGATCGATCACTAATGATTAAATGCAGAGTGATGCATACGGAGCAAAAAGAGAAAGAAACAGTGCATCATGGGAACCCCCCCACAGTCTACGTCTAAAGCAACATAACCAAGGGATGGTCCAGGGTCACCCGATCCAGCCCTAACTATAAGCCTTAGCGAAAAAGAAAGTTTTAAGCCTAATCTTAAAAGTAGAGAGGGTATCTGTCTCCCTGATCTGAATTGGGAGCTGGTTCCACAGGAGAGGAGCCTGAAAGCTGAAGGCTCTGCCTCCCATTCTACTCTTACAAACCCTAGGAACTACAAGTAAGCCCGCAGTCTGAGAGCGAAGCGCTCTAATGGGGTAATATGGTACTACGAGGTCCCTAAGATAAGATGGGACCTGATTATTCAAAACCTTATAAGTAAGAAGAAGAATTTTAAATTCTATTCTAGCATTAACAGGAAGCCAATGAAGGGAGGCCAACACGGGTGAGATATACTCTCTCCTGCTAGTCCCCGTCAGTACTCTAGCTGCAGCATTCTGAACCAATTGAAGGCTTTTTAGGGAACTTTTAGGACAACCTGATAATAATGAATTACAATAGTCCAGCCTAGAGGAAATAAATGCATGAATTAGTTTTTCAGCATCACTCTGAGACAAGACCTTTCTGATTTTAGAGATATTGCGTAAATGCAAAAAGGCAGTCCTACATATTTGTTTAATATGCGCTTTGAATGACATATCCTGATCAAAAATAACTCCAAGATTTCTCACAGTATTACTAGAGATCAGGGAAATGCCATCCAGAGTAACGATCTGGTTAGACACCATGCTTCTAAGATTTGTGGGGCCAAGTACAATAACTTCAGTTTTATCTGAGTTTAAAAGCAGGAAATTAGAGGTCATCCATGTCTTTATGTCTGTAAGACAATCCTGCAGTTTAGCTAATTGGTGTGTATCCTCTGGCTTCATGGATAGATAAAGCTGGGTATCATCTGCGTAACAATGAAAATTTAAGCAATACCGTCTAAGCAATACCGTCTAATAATACTGCCCAAGGGAAGCATGTATAAAGTGAATAAAATTGGTCCTAGCACAGAACCTTGTGGAACTCCATAATTAACTTTAGTCTGTGAAGAAGATTCCCCATTTACATGAACAAACTGTAATCTATTAGACAAATATGATTCAAACCACCGCAGCGCAATGCCTTTAATACCTATGACATGCTCTAATCTCTGTAATAAAATTTTTCCCAAACAGGGAATCCGACACTAGACAGGCTGTGGAGCAGCACAGGTAACGCACGACAACAGTGCTAAAAAATAAAATAAAATAAAAATAAAAATCCACTGGACAGGCTGTGGAGCAGCACAGGCAACGCACGACAACAGTGCTAAATAAAAATCCACTAGACAGGCTGTGGAGCAGCACAGGTAACGCACAACAACAGTGCTAAAAAATAAATAAAATAAAAATAAAATCCACTGGACAGGCTGTGGAGCAGCACAGGCAACGCACGACAACAGTGCTAAAAAAATAAAATCAAAATCAAAATCCACTGGACAGGCTGTGGAGCAGCACAGGTAACACACGACAACAGTGGTAAAAAATAAAATAAAAATCCACTGGACAGGCTGTGGAGCAGCACAGATAACACACGACAACAGTGCTAAAAAATAAATAAAATAAAAATCCACTGGACAGGCTGTGGAGCAGCACAGGTAACACACGACAACAGTGGTAAAAAATAAAATAAAATCAAATCCACTGGACAGGCTGTGGAGCAGCACAGGTAACACACGACAACAGGGTAGTGGTAAAAATAAATAAAAATCCCACTAACAGGCCTGTGGGAGCAGCACAGGTAACACACGCCAAACAGTTGTAAAAAATAAAATAAAAATCCCTGGACAGGGCTGTGGAGCAGCACAGGTAACGCCACGACAACAGTGCTAAAAAATAAAATAAAAATCCCACTGGACAGGCTGTGGAGCAGCACAGGTAACACACGACCAAACAGTGGTAAAAAAATAAAGAACAAATCCACTGGACAAGGGGTGGGGCCCTGTGGAGCAGCACAGGTAACACACCGACAACAGTGCTAAAAATAAAATAAAATTCCACTGGACAGGCTGTGGAGCAGCAAAGGTAACCCACGACAAAACAGTTGTAAAAAATAAAATACAAATCCACTAGACAGGCTGTGGAGCAAGCACAGGTAACACACGACAACAGTGGTAAAAAGAAAAGAAAAAATCCACTAGACAGGCTGTGGAGCAGCACAGGTAACACACGACAACAGTGGTAAAAAATAAAATAAAAATCCACTAGACAGGCTGTGGAGCAGCACAGGTAACACACGACAACAGTGGTAAAAAATAAAATAAAAATCCACTAGACAGGCTGTGGAGCAGCACAGGTAACGCACGACAACAGTGCTAAAAAAAAAAAAAAATCAAAATCAAAATCCACTGGACAGGCTGATGTCATCATATTCCTCATGTGATCATCTCGCAACTGGAAAGAGAACAACACCCGTCTCAGACGTCTCACACCTCAGGCCAGAAACCTCCTCTGCCCTGCAGCCTTGTCTGTTCCCAGTGAGAGAATATTCAATGAGGGTGGAAACGTTTACAGGGACAAGCGGAGGAACAGGCTCAGCGGAGAAACTGCAGATTTCAGTTTACATCTTTTCATTCTCTGAGAAATGAGGCGTTGCTGCTGTCTGCTCCTAAAAGCTGTTGTAAAGTGCACTAAGTATTTTGTTAATGCAATTTAAGAATTTGCAAAAACATAAATGCACGATGAACAGAGTGAGAAACAACAGACACCACAGACAAGAACTGTGTTAAAAAAATGCTCATTTGTTTCAGTACAGCAATTTTGTGTCTCACTCATTATGAATAGTAAATTGCTGTATTTTATTTAACAAATGCATTTTATACTCGTATATGCTATTGTTCGCCCTGTTCTGTAAAAATAAACACCAGCTGCTACTAATTGCGGATATTATCAGTTTTCATAATGTAGCTGTATCGCTGACGTGCAGGTGAGGGGGACATTGCTGATGTAAGGAAGTAGGAAGTCAACAAAAACAATAAAAATTATATTTCAGAGGGGCTTTTATGCCCCTCATATACTGCATTATCATCTACAGCCACAACATGGCATCAAGCTGGTCCTGCATAGTGATCTGAATGAGATATTATTTGATTCACACTCTGGAGCAGATGGCTGGCAACATAACATTAATCTGGATGCCAAACACCATAAAACAAGAAGACCTTAATGAGGGAAAACGTGCTGGGTCTTAGGGAAAGAACAAAATAATCAATCATGCTCTCAAACTGAAAGGCCACGCTCTTGAAAAAAGACAAGCAAATACCTTTCATACTCTCTTGTATAAGGATAGGGAATAACCATCGTACTACTTGGCACTCAACTTGTTTACACGTTGTTCGGCAGCCAAACCCGCAATAAGGACAGCTCCTCTAACACAAGGCGAACTATAATGCTCTAAAAAATCTAGTTTAACAAAAGTTTATTTACATTTAATGAAGTATACATGCACACGTTTCACTCTGCTTTGACATTTTGTCCATTCAGTGGCTACAAAAAGCAACTCAATCTGAGTTATTTGTGCCTTGTACAATGTCACTAATTAGCCCGTTAGCTTCTGCTCAGGTGAAGTGAATTTTCCCATTTTTTTCTCAAATGCCATTAATCAATAAAGCCACTCAAGGTTACATCTTATAATGCTTTTTTTTTTTAAACCTGCTTTAACAACAATCAGGAAGAATATTAAATGGAAACAAACTCTTAACATTATTTATCAATTAAACCTCAATAATTAAACCACAAAAATGAACTACTCAGCAAAGCTCTGCTTAATTGCCCCCTCCCCCCCCCCCCCCCCCCCCCACACACACACACACGCACACACAGAGGAGACCAGATTTCTCCTCATTAACCAGCAAACTGTTTTTGGCACTGAACAGCAGCGTTTCTTTTTTCTAAGTGGTCACAGTGCTTCTTTGTGGTCTATGTTGATTTTCACAGTGTTTGATCCGGTTGATCGATCGGGATGTTCTCTGGCACATCATGTTTACTTACAGAATCCCCAACAAGTTGCTGGACAGCTGGCCCATACAGCAATTCTTTCTCTCTGGTTGGTTAACTTTCTTAAGGTAATTTAATGTTCCAAACCCTTTTATCAAAACAATGTTCCAACTCAAAAGAAAACTCCGTCGAACCCACAACTTTCATGTTTGGTACAGACACTGAATCAAGTCTTTGTCATTCAGTGGTGCCATAATATGTGGTTCTGGGTGACCTTGACATTTGATCAGTTCTGTCCCAAACGGACTCACTTTATTCCCAACTATCCCACAGTCAGATTAACTACCAATGAGAGGAACACGTAGTTGATGTTTGTTGCTCGATGGGCATTCCTGCCAGCTCATGGTTACTTGGCATTATTGTGCACAATGTTTAATAATAGATTATGAAGGACAGGGAAACCCGACACTATGACTATGGGCTTTTCCTCCACATCCTTGACTCAACCGACTGACACTCCTGCTTCTCTAGTTAGCATGCTAATGTCCCAGAGGTTGTGAGAGTTAAAAGTGTTTATTTCTCGACAAATATTAAAACAAATTGACAGAAAGATTCCCAACATATTTGATTTACACAGACGTATAGCGGCGTGTATTCTGCCATTGCGGATTATTTTGTTCAAACAACCAACACACCAACCGATGACGCTGTCATCATGAGGATTGGCAGCTACGTAACGCCACTCAGCATTTGTATAAAAAAGACTCCTGGTCTATTTTAGCCCTGCCTAGCTGGTGGTGTAGCAATCACTTGTCTCTTGTTGCTGTAAATTCCCCGCTGTGATTGAAAATGAATGGCAGTTGATCAATTTGCCGCTGCCTCTTGTTGTTAATGTGACCAAGGGGTGATACATGGAGAGGGTCCACTAGTCCTAACCTCTTTATATTATTTTGATGATGTATATTATAACCCCAAACTGATTTTAAAGTTCATAAATAAATGTATTTCTTTCAAATAGCTAAAAGACCAGATCCAGTTTTGTTCAATTTACAAAAATAAAACATGGTTCTGTTGACATACACCTTTAATTGTACTGTTGTTTGTAAATCAAACAAATAATGGTAATTCACCATAAATGTATGGTTTTTTTTGTTCATTGTTACACTTTTGTAGCATTATTTAACCTACTTTAGTGCAACATATAGCCTAGCATAAATGTAAAAACAACTTCAACATCCTCTCCTTAATGCTAAGACTAATGTACCCAAGGACTAGTGGAACCTAGGACTAGTGGAACCTAGGACTAGTGGGAAGTTCCCATAACGTACAACCCTTGCAGCATATTTCATCCATACTGGCTTCAAACAGTTTCAGTTAAGATGCCCCCAAAAAATTCATGCTTTTGGGCATTTTTTTTGTCAGCATACAGGGTAGATGTGAAAGATACAGTTGTGCTCAAAAGTTTACATAATCTGCTCTAGGGGCAGATCTACAGGGGTGGCATGGGGTGGCAACTGCCACCCTAAAAATAGCTCTTGCCACCCCAATCAGAAGTGGGTGACATTTTTTTCAAAAAAGGGACCGGCGAAAACTGTGCTCTCTGAGCGCCCTTGAATGCAGCACAAGCTGCGCTTCACGCTCCCCCCCCCCCCCCCCCCCCACCTGTTGTGATGCCGAATTTTCCCTAAAAGACATGACGACACGCCAGCACACACGGCTGCCAGGAAAACTTTGCGGAGAAAGAAATATAAAATTGATACATTCACCAAGTACTGTATAAATTAATAAACAATGAGGAATAAGTTTTCAGTGGTATTTTTATTAGGGCGGAACCTCTTGTTTCCCTCGTAGTTTCAGGTGAACTGAAAACAAGGATGGACGTCAACACTGGTCACTTCAGCCGGCAAAACTTTCTTTGTAGCTAGACTTCAGCTTTACTCGTGTCCGTGCACGCATGCGGCAATGTACGCTTTTAGGTTTCACTTTCATTTCATAACGCGACAGTGGAGCACTTTTTTATTGCTGAGGGGAGAAAACACTTTGTTGTGGATTTAGAGGAACACTGGAAACAAGAGAAGAGGGTGTGAGGAGAGGACAGAAGGATGGACAGAGGACAGAGGGATGGACAGAAGCCAGAGGACAGAGGGATGAGCAGAGGACAAGCGCTGATACACACACCCTTGAGGTGTGTTTCTGTGAGTCTTCAGGTCAGGTAAGACATACAGCTTCTCTGCTGTCATTTGATTAAATATGTTGTTTTCTACTATAGTGGTGCAGCTTAGCTAAAGGGCAATTCTATGGTAACGGAATTACAACAGCAGCAAAATCTGGACATACTGCATCTAACGACTACAGATTAGGTCAGATTGTAATTTCGTTACCGCTGAATTGCCCTAAAATTTCCATAACAATCATTCAGTTTGTGATAAAAGCATGAAATTTGGCACAAATATTCTAAATTAACTAATATTTATTTTCAGATATGGAGGCATCCTGGAGCTGACCTCTAATGAGCTACAGGAGTCAATAAAGAATTACACAGGGGTCAAACTTTAACAATGCTCCAATCATATTGAAAAGTATACCACATTATTTATCTGATTACACAGCTTCCAAAAAGGTATAGTTTGGACTATCTATGACTGAATGTTCTGGAGTTATGGGGTAAAAACAGCAAATATGGTGACAAAGGTCAGTTTCAGTTTGTACAGGGGTCAAACGTTAAACTTGCTCCAATTTTGGTAAAAAATTATGCAAATTATTGGTTTAGTTAATAGTATTTTAAAAAGAATAGTTTGCACCATCTATCCCGCTAAGTTATCATGTTACGAGGTAACATATGTCACATGTCATAGAATCCAATGGACGTCAACCTTGTTTGACCTTTACTTTGGAGACCAAGCATTCGACATAGTCAAAACTATTCCATTTATTAATCCTATTCACTCAACCAATAATTTGCATCACTTTTTACCAAAACTGAAATAACTTTACCTTTTCACCCTTGTACAAACTGAAACTGACCTTTGTCGGCTTTGCTCAAAAAGTAAATGAGTCCACCCACCACTTTAATCATATTTTAGATCTTGTTCTGACTTATGGTATGGAAATAGAAGACTTAACAGTATTCCCTGAAAACTCCCTTTTGTCTGATCATTTTTTAATAACATTTACATTTACCCTGATGGACTACCCTGCAGTGGGGAATAAGTTTCATTACACTAGAAGTCTTTCAGAAAGCGCTGTAACTAGGTTTAAGGATATGATTCCTTCTTTATGTTCTCTAATGTCATATACCAACACAGAGCAGAGTAGCTACCTAAACTCTGTAAGGGAGTTAGAGTATCTTGTCAATAGTTTTACATCCTCATTGAAGACAACTTTGGATGCTGTAGCTCCTCTGAAAAAGAGAGCTTTAAATCAGAAGTGTCTGACTCCGTGGTATAACTCACAAACTCGTAGCTTAAAGCAGATAACCCGTAAGTTGGAGAGGAAATGGCGTCTCACTAATTTAGAAGATCTTCACTTAGCCTGGAAAAAGAGTTTGTTGCTCTATAAGAAAGCCCTTCGTGAAGCTAGGACATCTTTCTACTCATCACTAATTGAAGAAAATAAGAACAACCCCAGGTTTCTTTTCAGCACTGTAGCCAGGCTGACAAAGAGTCAGAGCTCTATTGAGCTGAGTATTCCATTAACTTTAACTAGTAATGACTTCATGACTTTCTTTGCTAACAAAATTTTGACTATTAGAGAAAAAATTACTCATAACCATCCCAAAGATGTATCGTTATCTTTGGCTGCTTTCAGTGATGCCGGTATTTGGTTAGACTCTTTCTCTCCGATTGTTCTGTCTGAGTTATTTTCATTAGTTACTTCATCCAAACCATCAACATGCTTATTAGACCCCATTCCTGCCAGGCTGCTCAAGGAAGTCCTACCATTATTTAATGCTTCAATCTTAAATATGATCAATCTATCTTTGTTAGTTGGTTATGTACCACAGGCCTTTAAGGTGGCAGTAATTAAACCATTACTTAAAAAGCCATCACTTGACCCAGCTATCTTAGCTAATTATAGGCCAATCTCCAACCTTCCTTTTCTCTCAAAGATTCTTGAGAGGGTCGTTGTAAAACAGCTAACTGATCACCTGCAGAGGAATGGTCTATTTGAAGAGTTTCAGTCAGGTTTTAGAATTCATCATAGTACAGAAACAGCATTAGTGAAGGTTACAAATGATCTTCTTATGGCTTCGGACAGTGGACTTATCTCTGTGCTTGTTCTGTTGTACCTCAGTGCTGCTTTTGATACTGTTGACCATAAAATTTTATTACAGAGATTAGAGCATGTCATAGGTATTAAAGGCATTGCGCTGCGGTGGTTTGAATCATATTTGTCTAATAGATTACAGTTTGTTCATGTAAATGGGGAATCTTCTTCACAGACTAAAGTTAATTATGGAGTTCCACAAGGTTCTGTGCTAGGACCAATTTTATTCACTTTATACATGCTTCCCTTGGGCAGTATTATTAGACGGTATTGCTTAAATTTTCATTGTTACGCAGATGATACCCAGCTTTATCTATCATGAAGCCAGAGGATACGCACCAATTAGCTAAACTGCAGGATTGTCTTACAGACATAAAGACATGGATGACCTCTAATTTCCTGCTTTTAAACTCAGATAAAACTGAAGTTATTGTACTTGGCCCCACAAATCTTAGAAGCATGGTGTCTAACCAGATCGTTACTCTGGATGGCATTTCCCTGATCTCTAGTAATACTGTGAGAAATCTTGGAGTTATTTTTGATCAGGATATGTCATTCAAAGCGCATATTAAACAAATATGTAGGACTGCCTTTTTGCATTTACGCAATATCTCTAAAATCAGAAAGGTCTTGTCTCAGAGTGATGCTGAAAAACTAATTCATGCATTTGTTTCCTCTAGGCTGGACTATTGTAATTCATTATTATCAGGTTGTCCTAAAAGTTCCCTAAAAAGCCTTCAGTTGGTTCAGAATGCTGCAGCTAGAGTACTGACGGGGACTAGCAGGAGAGAGCATATCTCACCCGTGTTGGCCTCCCTTCATTGGCTTCCTGTTAATGCTAGAATAGAATTTAAAATTCTTCTTCTTACTTATAAGGTTTTGAATAATCAGGTCCCAGCTTATCTTAGGGACCTCGTAGTACCATATTACCCCATTAGAGCGCTTCGCTCTCAGACTGCGGGCTTACTTGTAGTTCCTAGGGTTTGTAAGAGTAGAATGGGAGGCAGAGCCTTCAGCTTTCAGGCTCCTCTCCTGTGGAACCAGCTCCCAATTCAGATCAGGGAGACAGATACCCTCTCTACTTTTAAGATTAGGCTTAAAACTTTCCTTTTCGCTAAGGCTTATAGTTAGGGCTGGATCGGGTGACCCTGGACCATCCCTTGGTTATGTTGCTTTAGACGTAGACTGTGTTTCATAATTATTGTATGGCCTTGCCTTGCAATGTGGAGCGCCTTGGGGCAACTGTTTGTTGTGATTTGGCGCTATACAAGAAAAAAGTTGATTGATTGAGTTGATTGATTGTCACCATTTTTGCTGTTTTTACCCCATAACTCCATAACATTCATTCATGGATAGCCCAAACTATACGTTTTTGGAATCCTTATGATGACACAAATAGTGTGGTATAGTTTTCAACATGATTGGAGAATTTTTATATTTTGACCCCTGTGTAATTCTTTATTGACCCCTGTAGCTCATTAGAGGTCACCTCAAGGATGTCTCCATATCTGAAAATAAACATTAGTTAATTTAGAATATGTGTGCCACATTTCATGCTTTTATCACAAACTGAACAATTGTTTTGGTTATCTGCTGCACTACTACAGCATTGTACATTTTGTGATCATGAAAACACAATTTACAGATCTATGACGCCCATTGGAGCGCTTGAAATTACCATTCCACTCACGCTGTTGTGTGGGCCGCTGAAGAGGAGGTACTGCTGGCCCACCACCACCAGATGGCGCCCTGCTTGGAGTGCGGGCTTCAAGCACAAGAGGGCGCCAGAGCCACTGGGAGTGACAGCTGTCACTCATCCTCAGCACCAGCTGTCACTCATTCATCTCATCACCATCACCATAAAGGCCGGACGGCAACTCCACCTCCTCGCCGAGAAATCTTCTACGACTAGAGGTAATCTTCTCTGCTGTGATTACTGATTATCTAATATTGTTCTGTGTGCAGTCGCATGCCGTGAAGACCCAGAAGAGGGACAAACGGGAGCTGCACGAGTAAAGACGTACCTGGAGGTGGAGGTTATCCCTCCCGGAGGAATTCATTGTAAAGGTTGCTGGGTGTGAGGACTCACACTCACCACCTTCTGTTTCTTGTCTGCCAGCAGTACCAGGGCCGACAACGGAGGACAGAGACCACCTGGGGACTCAGGGCTTGGCGGCTTCGGTGTTCTTCAGGCCGTTGGTGGTGGAAGCGGTGTGGGCCCCGGCTCTTCGTTCATCCGAGGTCTCCTATCTTCAAGCCTGCCCACAGTCCTCCTGTGTATAATTGGCATCATTATTCTTGTTTGTATTCCGTTGTGTTCTTTCACAACATTAAATTGTTACTCCTTTTCTTATCCATTGTCCGTTCATTTGCGCCCCCTGTTGTGGGTCCGTGTTACGACACTTTCCCAACAGGATTTCTCGGCCATTCGTCATGGATCCCGAGGGGCGTCAACCACAGCTTGAACAGCCAATGGGAGAACAAGGAGCGCAGGCGTCAGCAGGAGGCGTGGTAAGTGATCTGCAGCAAATCCTTACCGCTTTCACTGCTCAGTTACAGTTAGTAACCGAGCAAAATGCAATCCTCAATCAGAGGATGGAGGCTCTCACCGCCAGAGTGGAAGCACGCGAGTCGAGTGTCGCTGCAGTGTCTCCTCCTGCTGGCCCGGGGCCTAATGTAGATGTTCCACTGGCCGTTCAACTACCCCCCCCCACCGTCCCCTGAAGCTTACATAAGTCCTCCCGAACCGTACGGAGGCTGTGTGGAGACGTGCGCAGACTTCCTAATGCAGTGTTCACTCGTTTTTGCACAGCGTCCAGTTATGTACGCATCAGACGCCACCCGGGTGGCTTATGTAATTAATCTGCTTCGAGGTGAGGCACACGCTTGGGCTACAGTGCTCTGGGAACAGAAGTCATGGCTCCTGACGTCATACGCTGGGTTTATACGGGAATTCAAACATGTGTTTGATCATCCCAACAGAGGCGAGACCGCCTCGACCGTGCTGCTGTCACTGAGACAGGGGCGTCGGAGCGCAGCTGATTACGCTGTCGACTTCCGCATCGCGGCTGCGAGGTCGGGTTGGAATGACGTTGCGCTCCGCGCTGCCTTCATAAGTGGACTGTCTCCAGTACTGAAGGAGCATTTACTGGCTAAGGACGAACCGCAGGATTTCGACGGGCTTGTCACTCTGGTTATACGCTTAGACAACCGCTTGAATGAACACCGTCGGGAGCAGGCCGGGGGGCGTGGCCGGGCACAAGCCGTCCCTCTCTCTTCCGGGTCTGAAAGGGTGACGTCGTCCCCACGCTCCATTGCCAGTGGGCTCCGTGTGGCAACAGCTCCCCCTGCTGACGAAGCTATGGACACGAGCAGGGCCAAAGTGAGATCTGATATCAGACAAAGGAGACTGGCCCGCGGGGAATGTTTTCACTGTGGCTCATGTGAACACATGTTAAAGGACTGCCCCAAACGGTCAAACACCAACGCCCGTCCTTAGAAACTGGGCTAAGGGTGGGCCATAACATGTACACGGGGAAACCCCGCAAATCAGCATGAATCCCAGTGATAATCCTGAGTGGGGATTTAACCCTTCACCCAGCACTGGTGGACACGGGGTCCGAAGGGAATCTGTTGGATAGCAGATGGGCAAAGGAAGTGGGGCTCCCTCTGGTGGCTCTGCCTTCGCCTTTGAAGGTACGGGCACTAGATGGCACTCTACTCCCGCTAATCACACACCAGACCCAGCCTGTGACCCTGGTTGTGTCTGGGAATCACCGGGAGGAGATCGTGTTTTACGTGACATCTTCTACCTCCCGAGTGATTTTGGGTTTTCCTTGGATGGTGAAGCACAATCCCCAGATCGATTGGCCGTCTGGGGCCGTGGTGCAGTGGAGCGAAACCTGCCACCGGGAGTGTTTAGGATCCTCGGTTCCTCCCGGGATCACGGCTAAGGAGGAGGTTAAAATCCCTCCCAATCTGACGGCGGTGCCAGTGGAGTACCATGATCTGGCTGACGTCTTCAGCAAAGATCTGGCACTCACTCTTCCACCGCACCGACCGTACGATTGTGCCATTGATTTGATTCCGGACGTTGAGTACCTGTCCAGTAGACTGTACAACCTCTCACGTCCGGAACGCGAATCAATGGAGACCTACATCCGGGACTCCTTGGCCGCCGGGTTGATCCGGAACTCCACCTCCCCGATGGGTGCTGGTTTCTTTTTTGTGGGCAAGAAAGACGGCGGACTCCGTCCATGCATCGATTACAGGGGATTGAACGAGATCACGGTTCGCAATCGATACCCATTGCCCCTCTTGGATTCGGTGTTCACACCCCTGCATGGAGCCAAAATATTCACCAAACTCGATCTTAGGAATGCGTACCACCTAGTTCGGATCCGGAAGGGAGACGAATGGAAGACGGCATTTAACACCCCGTTAGGTCATTTTGAGTACCTGGTCATGCCGTTTGGTCTCACCAATGCGCCCGCGACGTTCCAAGCATTGGTTAACGACGTCTTGCGGGACTTCCTGCATCGGTTTGTCTTCGTATATCTGGATGATATACTCATCTTTTCCCCGGACCCTGAGACCCATGTCCGGCATGTACGTCAGGTCCTACAGCGGTTGTTAGAAAACCGGCTGTTTGTGAAGGGCGAGAAGTGTGAGTTTCACCGCACTTCTTTGTCCTTCCTGGGGTTTATCATCTCCTCCAACTCCGTCGCCCCGGATCCGGCCAAGGTTGCGGCGGTGAGGGATTGGCCCCAACCAAAAAGCCGTAGGAAGCTGCAACAGTTCCTCGGCTTTGCAAACTTCTACAGGAGGTTCATTAAGGGTTACAGTCAGGTTGTTAGCCCCCTGACCGCCCTGACCTCCACTAAAGTCCCCTTCACCTGGTCGGACCGGTGCGAGGCCGCGTTTAAGGAGTTGAAACGCCGGTTTTCGTCTGCGCCAGTTCTGGTGCAGCCTGATCCTACTCGCCAGTTTGTAGTGGAGGTGGACGCCTCAGACTCAGGAATAGGAGCCGTGCTGTCCCAGAGCTGGGAGTCCGATAAGGTTCTCCATCCTTGTGCCTACTATTCCCGCAGGTTGACCCCCGCTGAGCGGAATTATGACGTGGGCAATCGAGAACTCCTCGCGGTGAAGGAGGCTCTGGAAGAGTGGAGACACCTGTTGGAGGGAGCTACGGGGCCTTTCACGGTTTTTACGGACCACCGGAACCTGGAGTACATCCGGACCGCCAAGCGGCTGAACCCCAGGCAAGCCCGCTGGTCCCTGTTCTTCGCGCGCTTTGACTTCCGGATCACCTACCGCCCCGGGACCAGGAATCAACGATCCGATGCATTGTCCCGGGTGCACGAAGAGGAGGCCAAGGCCGAGTTGTCGGACCCCATCGACACCATCCTTCCCGAGTCCACTGTCGTGGCCACCCTCACCTGGGACGTGGAGGAGACCGTCCGGGAGGCCCAGGCAAGGAACCCGGACCCGGGAGACGGTCCGAAGAACAAACTCTACGTCCCACCAGAGGCTAGGGCTGCCGTCTTGGACTTCTGCCACGGATCCAAGCTCTCCTGTCATCCCGGAGTGCGTAGGACCGTGGCAGTAGTCCAGCAGCGCTTCTGGTGGGCGTCACTGGAAGCCGACGTCCGGGACTACGTCCAGGCCTGTACCACCTGTGCCAGGGGCAAGGCGGACCATCACAAGACCAGGGGTCTACTCCAACCCCTGCCTGTGCCTCATCGCCCCTGGTCCCACATCGGCCTGGACTTCGTCACGGGCCTCCCGCCGTCCCAGGGCAACACCGCCATACTGACGATAGTGGACCGGTTCTCCAAGGCGGCCCACTTCGTGGCCCTCCCGAAGCTCCCGACGGCCCAGGAGACGGCAGACCTCCTGGTCCACCACATCGTGCGTCTGCATGGGATACCGTCGGACATTGTCTCGGATCGTGGTCCCCAGTTCTCCTCGCAAGTCTGGAGGAGTTTTTGTAAGGAGCTGGGGGCCACCGTACGTCTCTCGTCCGGGTATCACCCACAGACGAACGGCCAGGCAGAGCGGGCGAACCAGGACCTAGAACAGGCTCTTCGCTGTGTCACCTCCGCGCACCCGGCGGCCTGGAGTAACCATCTGGCCTGGATCGAGTACGCTCACAACAGCCAAGTATCATCTGCCACCGGCCTCTCCCCTTTTGAAGCGTGTCTGGGCTACCAGCCCCCATTATTCCCACTTGTGGAGGGAGAGGTCGGGGTACCCTCGGTCCAGGCCCACCTGCGGAGGTGCTGCCGGGTGTGGCGGACCGCCCGCTCTGCCCTGTTGCGGGCCCGGACGAGGGCCAAGACCCATGCAGATCGCCGGCGTTCCCCGGCCCCTGCATACCAACCGGGGCAGGAGGTGTGGTTATCCACCAAGGACATCCCGCTCCAGGTGACATCCCAAAAACTAAAGGACCGTTTCATTGGGCCATTCCCCATCGCCAAAATCCTCAGTCCGGCCGCAGTGAAGCTGACACTCCCGGCTTCACTGCGGATCCATCCGGTTTTTCATGTCTCTAGACTCAAGCCATACCACACCTCACCACTCTGCACCCCTGGACCCGACCCACCTCCTGCCCGGATCATCGACGGGGAGCCGGCATGGACTGTTCGTCGGCTCCTGGACGTCCGTCGGAAGGGTCGGGGTTTTCAGTACTTGGTGGACTGGGAGGGTTACAGACCCGAAGAACGCTCCTGGGTGAAGAGGAGCTTCATCCTGGACCCGGCCCTTCTGGTCGATTTCCACCACCGACACCCGGACAAGCCTGGTCGGGCGCCAGGAGGCGCCCGTTGAGGGGGGGGTCCTGTTGTGTGGGCCGCTGAAGAGGAGGTACTGCTGGCCCACCACCACCAGATGGCGCCCTGCTTGGAGTGCAGGCTTCAAGCACAAGAGGGCGCCAGAGCCACTGGGAGTGACACCTGTCACTCATCCTCAGCACCAGCTGTCACTCATTCATCTCATCACCATCACCATAAAGGCCGGACGGCAACTCCACCTCCTCGCCGAGAAATCTTCTACGACTAGAGGTAATCTTCTCTGCTGTGATTACTGATTATCTAATATTGTTCTGTGTGCAGTCGCATGCCCGTGAAGACCCAGAAGAGGGACAAACGGGAGCTGCACGAGTAAAGACGTACCTGGAGGTGGAGGTTATCCCTCCCGGAGGAATTCATTGTAAAGGTTGCTGGGTGTGAGGACTCACACTCACCACCTTCTGTTTCTTGTCTGCCAGCAGTACCAGGGCCGACAACGGAGGACAGAGACCACCTGGGGACTCAGGGCTTGGCGGCTTCGGTGTTCTTCAGGCCGTTGGTGGTGGAAGCGGTGTGGGCCCCGGCTCTTCGTTCATCCGAGGTCTCCTATCTTCAAGCCTGCCCACAGTCCTCCTGTGTATAATTGGCATCATTATTCTTGTTTGTATTCCGTTGTGTTCTTTCACAACATTAAATTGTTACTCCTTTTCTTATCCATTGTCCGTTCATTTGCGCCCCCTGTTGTGGGTCCGTGTTACGACACTTTCCCAACACACGCATTTTTTACACACATTGTTTATAGTTTTTTCTATATTGGTCTGCAAAAATGGTTTAACTTTACATGAAAATTGGTCTGTGGTGCAAAAAGCTTGAGGGCCGCTGCTCTAGGCTATATGAAACTTGGACTCATGACGCTATAATCCAGATTCCTGACCTATAATAGCTTAATACATAAACATTACATTGCCACCCCACATAATAGTGCCTGTCCCTGCTTGCCACCCCATGAATTTATCTCTAGATTTGCCCCTGATCTGCTCAGTGCTCAAGGGGTAGGCCACATTTCTGCTGTCATATCAGTTTGACAAACTTAGTCTACACACATCTTGCCTGAAATTCTGTCTTGAAATTCTTTTCTATTGTACTTTTCCAAGTTGAGAGCCCCCCTCCCCCGCATTTGGTGTACAGTGGAACGTAGCACAAATGTCTGATGACCTTTTTTACCGTTTTACCACCTAAATCAAGGATGCTAGCAGTATTAGCGTTCCAAGTTACGATGCTTACAAGCAATGTACTTGTAAGACATCAAATATTTTATCTTCTATTGAGAAGATTGAAGGCTACAGTATATTACAAATGCTGTTTTTGCTACACAGCTAATGATAAGACATGCTAGCTACAGTGTAGCCTAACCAGAAAGTTGTCCAGCTGCTGTTACGAGTCCACACACATGGATGAAGACAATCAATGGGTCTGTTGGGTTTCCCAATTAGAAAAGTGTCATTTGTATGCACAGACGATTTGCACTGCATTAAGAAAGCATCAAACCATGTAACAGGGACCAGGGTACAAAGACAAATTACCTTTCAGTGACAAGCATCACTTAAAGTGCAAGAGACAGATTTTTAAAAAGGCTCTTCAAATTAAACTGTTGACGCATGATTTCCGTGATGTATATTCCGATGGGTAGCGGAGCGTTTCAAAAAGACAGCAGAAGTGCCCGATGTACCGAAAGGTGATGGAAGCTGAAAGAAAATCCCTTAACTGAAAAATCAATAGAAGAAGCCAATCTGCATCACTGCCATCAAGTTCCACAAAACCTCAAAGGACAACAAACAGCACCATGAGCAGAGCCAAGAACACGCCAAGGCATCATTGTTCATCTGTGAGTAAAACAGACAATCAGACAAAGATTAAATTCTTATTTAACTCTACGGGTGGATGTGTAAAAGAATCCATGTGTGGCTACAGACACAACTCTGCTGTGTTGAAATGATCCTGTTCATCGTTTTATACTATACGTCTGCCGAGCCAGTTTTATCAAAAAAGACATGCCACCATAACCTCAAATTCAGCCGACTGTTTGCTACCCAGATGTAGAAGAACCAACCACCAAGAACCAAGAAGCCAACAGACTGTGTTTGTCTGTCTACATGTGACTCTGCAAGAGACTTTTCCAGGGTGTCCCCATCATCTCACCCAGTGATCACTGGGGTAGGTACCAGCTCCTCTTTGACCCTTTATTGGAATATGTGGGTATAGAAAATGCATGTATGTATATATTGCTTATCACAAAAGAAGACCATAGAGCATGAATCACCATCACTAAAGAAACAAAAACGTCAGACAAAAAAAAATGCAACCTGCAATCTGCAATCTGCACAAGATGACATTAAACACATCAAACATAATTCACCATGTCAACCAGTTAAATGTCTATAGTTAGCATTATCCTAAGCAGCTATAGGACCTCTTAAGTTAGCTAAGCACCAGCTTGTCATAGCAGTCATTTGGTGAAGATTGTCTCTTGATTGATTCCCGAACAGGGTGACAGATGCAGAAAAAAATCTACATTCAGGGTCAATCTGTGTGTGGGTTTGTTTAATGTTGGAATGTTGTTGCACACCAATGGTCCTTGACAGATCCTAAGGCTGGTCCAACGGCTAGGAAATCCCAGATGATTGGGGTCTGAGGACCTGCTGCCACCTTCATTCGCCTTCACAGCTGTTTCGTTACAAGCCATCAGCCCCGTTAGCTGTCTGTTGTTCAGGGTTCCTGTTGGGCCTTCATGGTTACCGTAGCAGCCACTGGGCAACACAAGGTCCTCACCCCACGTCTCATGACGGGGGCAGGGTGTTGGATTTTGACACCCAAGCACCAACTACTACCACCTTGACTTACTTATCAAAACAGCATAAAGTGCGGTCACTCACTATTATGTAACGCACTCAGTGTAGTGTACGTGAGGGTGAGATTAAAAAAAAAAATATTGCATTCACTCAAGCTAGACAAGACCAACCATTCATCATTACCAATCTTCAAGTAAAATAAATAAAATAAGGCATTGTAGCAATGAATGCCGGGCAAGTCCTGCAAAATTCCCTGGTTGGCACATACAAGCGTAGCATAAAATATCAGTACAACCATCGTGTAATTTGATGCGTGACAAAGCTGGCAATGAAGTTTAGCTGGGCTTTCTGCCTTTGAGATCAAGAGACATCCAGTCAGATCTTATGAAGTCATGAGGCTGCTTAAAAAAGGTGTTTGGTGATGCAACAACTTTTGGTGATTGGGCAGCACGGTCTTGTTTGAGGGCGGGTGTCAGGGTTTGAATATTTGTCTGGTTTTCTGTTTTATTTTTCTTTTGTTTGTTTTGTTACTTTTCTGTTTTGCTGTGTTTTGTTTTTCTGTGTGTTCTTTCTCTTGCTGGGTTTTTCTGCTTGGGTCTGTCTGTCTCTATCTCTGTTGTCTGTCTCTTGGTGATGGGCGTTTCCCTTTCTATGGCCATGCCCTTGTTCTGGTGCTTTTCATTCAACCTGTTTCTGATTTGCTGATTATCACCTGGATAAGCTCACTGGGTGTGTTTGCTAGTCGCCAGTTTGTCGTGCCTTGTGCCCGCATTCCAGCTCTGTTCCTGCATTCCATAGGCCTGCCTGCCTCACTGTGTGTTCCTGACCTCCAGCCTGTTGTCTCGACCACTCTGATTGCCTGATGATTTTTGTACTGCTGCTTTTTCTTGACTGCCTACTTGTGTGCAGACCATTGCTATCCACTCCAGTAAAGCCTTTTTACAACCAGAGCTATCTGTTCGAGCCAAGCATTTGTGTCCAGCAATTCCTGACCATCCAGCTTGCTAGAGGGCACTAAAAGGATTAAATATGACACAATAATCCTACATCCAGGGACAGCTCTCTCTGAGTTTTTAGGCAAATTACACGGCAAACAAAGTGAAAATACAAAGGAAAAAGTGACGATGTGGTGGAAAGTGGACATGTGTTGTGGTTTGTTTATGACCCGGAGCTGAAACGCATTGAGGCGGTTTTGCAGGCGAGAGAACGCAGCTACTCTGGTTAGTTGTGTAGGCTAACACTTACCGACACGACCTCTCCCATTCGCCTTGTCGTCCCTTCTCCACTGCGAACCAAAAAACCTCCATGTCTTGCTACTGCTTTGGTGATTGCAGCCAAAAACAAAGTGGTACACCTCCTTGTGAAGTTCTCCTGTGTTTGTATTGGACAACAGGAGGCTGTCCCCAGAAGTGGTCAAATCCCACGATATCACACAGAGGTTCAAATGAGACTGCCCTGACCTATACCTTTGCAGGAGAATGAAGGTCCAAGTCTTTTGTGGCGCGATGCGTCCTGTCTCACTGTGTGGTTATGAAACATGATGTTAACTAGAGACTAAGGAGATGACTAGAAGTCTTTGGTTCGAGGTCTTTTCAGAGCAACCTGGGTTGGCACCAGGCCTGACCTCACTTGCCTGAATTTATTCTCACCTCCACTTGTTTTTTATTAAATGACATCTCCCTGGTCATGGCATTTAACTGGACCTGGACTGCAGGTGGGCCAACATCTTGTAGAAAACCCGTCGAGTTAATCCACACAGCTCAGATCTGAAAGAGAAGATCTGCTTCTTCAAAACAGGCCAACTTGGCAGTCGATGCATATCACAGCCTGAAACATTACTTCAGTTTGCACAATACTGTGAGGTTGTGCATCAAGATTCAACAACTTTTCCCCATGTGACACACACCAAGATCACAACATGATCATATTGAGTTATTTAACACTATGCCATTTTTGGATGTTCTGGCTAATATCCCAGGTGCAAACCACAACAAAAAAACATTGGTGGTCAACACTAAGAGGGCAACAGAACCTGATAATCACAGATACAGTGCAGCCGGAAAGTATTCACAGCACTTCACTTTTATCGCATTTTGTTATGTTACAGTCTTATTCCAATTCATTTTTTCCCCTCAAAATACTACTCACAACACCCCATTATGACAACATGAAAAAAGCTTTTTTGAAATTGTTGCAAACTTATTAAAAATAAAAACTAAGAAATCACATATATATAAGTGTTCACAGCCTTTGCCATGAAGCTCAAAATTGATTTCAGCTGCATCCTGTTTCCACTGATCATCCTTGGGCCGAAGATAGGTGCACCAAGCTTGTGGCATCATATTCAAGAAGACCTGAGGCTGTAATTGCTGCCAAATGTGCATCAACCAAGTATTGAGCAAAAGCTGTGAGCTGCATGGTTTTAATATACATAGAAGTGTAATAAAGACACAGTTTGACTGGCCAAATCCAGGACATCATTAAAGGCCTAGATCTTAGTCTTTACCCAGGACATTCATGAAACCAGACATTCTGATTCCTTATCCAGTGTCTCAAGTACTGCAATCAGGTTATCAACTGATTCCACAAAAAGTGAATGCACTTTATTGTAGGTAATGTAGGATGACTTACCAGGCCAGTTTCACCAATGTCCCAAATATTCTCAATCTATAAAAACAGATATAGCCTGATGACTAAAGTCCCACAACCCTCTGTGGACTTCTTCTGAGCACCTTGTAAGATAGAACCTTGATGAAGCCAAATAAGTCTCTCTATTGCCACACGCAAGATGTAACTTCAGCTGTCCCAGTGTCTGATTTCAGATGTCCCTTTGAACCAGACTCAAAGCAGATCCTCCTTTCAATCTTCATGAAGCCATTCTGGAGTTATGCAAAGCACATGAAGCACCACTGCATGAGAACTTTGAGAAAACTCACTGGAATATACTGTTTTCCCCCCACATGGGGCATTTTATATTGGTAACACACTTCAAATAGATTTGATGTGATTCTGTGATTGTGGTTGCAGCAGACTGAAAGCTTGCTGAGCTTTCAGACAGGGTCACTGAACGCATACGTGCATTTTTCTGGTCCATTTACCTGACTAAAGTAAAAGCCACGTATGCTGTGGAGAATTTTCCTGCAGTCTCAGTCCCACAGTCATTGATACTACACGTCACACACATCTCGCTGCTTAGCAACCATCACAGCAACAGGATGTCTCATTAGGAATCCATCATACGTCGCACGTTTTTGTGGTTTGAGCTGGATTCTTTTCAAACATGCAGCTGCAGCATGTTCAGGTTTAGATTGTACTGATGCATGTAGCAAAATTACATCCAGCCTTTTAAGACATCATATGAATCAGTTTCACGTGTGCATTAAATGAGGAAATGTGCCTGCTTTTTGTCTAAGAATGCAGTAAGTGACCAAGCTGAAACCATGACAGTTTATTGTAGAGTTTCCATACTATCAAGATGAATAGAATCAGTGAGCAAGAGGGTCCTCAAATATTCATTAGTTTCAACAGCCAGGGTGTTCCTTCATCCATCCATCCATCCATCCATCCATCCATCCATCCATCCATCCATCCATCCATCCATCCATCCATCCATCCATCCATCCATCCATCCATCCATCCAGAACTGGGACATGTGGGGTTTAGAAGGTGAAGGCGACCACCTGGTTTGCCAGTTGTAGTCGATATCAAATCAATTCAAATCAATTTTATTTATATAGCGCCAAATCACAACAAACAGTTGCCCCAAGGCACCTTATATTGTAAGGCAAGGCCATACAATAATTACGGAAAAACCCCAACGATCAAAACGACCCCCTGTGAGCAAGCACTTGGTGACAGTGGGAAGGAAAAACTCCCTTTTAACAGGAAGAAACCTCCAGCAGAACCAGGCTCAGGGAGGGGCAGTCTTCTGCTGGGACTGGTTGGGGCTGAGGGAGAGAACCAGGAAAAAGACATGCTGTGGAGGGGAGCAGAGATCAATCACTAATGATTAAAAGCAGAGTGGTGCATACGGAGCAAAAAGAGAAAGAAACACTCAGTGCATCATGGGAACCACCCAGCAGTCTAAGTCTATAGCAGCATAACTAAGGGATGGTTCAGGGTCACCTGATCCAGCCCTAACTATAAGCTTTAGCAAAAAGGAAAGTTTTAAGCCTAATCTTAAAAGTAGAGAGGGTGTCTGTCTCCCTGATCTGAATTGGGACCTGGTTCCACAGGAGAGGAGCCTGAAAGCTGAAGGCTCTGCCTCCCATTCTACTCTTACAAACCCTAGGAACTACAAGTAAGCCTGCAGTCTGAGAGCGAAGCGCTCTATTGGGGTGATATGGTACTATGAGGTCCCTAAGATAAGATGGGACCTGATTATTCAAAGCCTTATAAGTAAGAAGAAGAATTTTAAATTCTATTCTAGAATTAACAGGAAGCCAATGAAGAGAGGCCAATATGGGTGAAATATGCTCTCTCCTTCTAGTCCCTGTCAGTACTCTAGCTGCAGCATTTTGAATTAACTGAAGGCTTTTCAGGGAACTTTTAGGACAACCTGATAATAATGAATTACAATAGTCCAGCCTAGAGGAAATAAATGCATGAATTAGTTTTTCAGCATCACTCTGAGACAAGACCTTTCTAATTTTAGAGATATTGCGCAAATGCAAAAAAGCAGTCCTACATATTTGTTTAATAAGCGCATTGAATGACATATCCTGATCAAAAATTACTCCAAGATTTCTCACAGTATTACTAGAGGTCTTTGCATGTTTGGCATTTCTTTGTTTTGCTAATAGTTGTCTTTGTTATTTTTGTATTGTTATTACAGCCCAAGCAGATAGTCAACCCCTGAGAGATGACTCTTCCTACCCCACCGTGAGGTTTAAAAAGTGAATGAATGCGCCAGCAGACCCACTTATGGTTCTGATTTTGAAAAATAGCAGATGCGGCCACTGTGTCCGTTTAATGCATTCTGCCATTATTTTAGACTATTCAGCAGCGGCTGCAGCTGCTACTTCTGAACATTTTTTACAAACTATTTCTGAAGCATTGAAAATAAAGTGCAAAGGGCTGGATGCTGTGTTTAAGTGCCACTACACCGGCAGCTCTGAGTGCACTCCAGCAAGGCTGGATGTTGCGGAAAACATCAGAAGAGGAGGAAAAAAGGGATGGCTTTGAAAAGAGAGATGGCACATCTATTATTATTCTTTGGGTTTTCTGCAGAATCTGACCAATGTGGGTTTTTTGCAAGGCCAAAATTAATATTAGGGACAAAAACTATAATACCAATATTATATTACAACAATTATTATTATTATTATTATTGCTATGATTATGTGTTTGGGAATAAAAATCAGATGACAAGTAGTTGCATTAATAAAAAGACATGTATTCATGAAAATGACTGAAGCGTAATAGCTGATGCACCTTTATTTGTATTGTATTAACTTACATTTCATTGGAATTGTTTATGCACCATATTACTGTACATGTTGCCTCTGAAGTGCTTATTTCCATCTTCCCTGTGTATCCCAGCATGCAACACATAGCCTGGATTTACTGTCTGACAGCAGTGATGTGAAAGTGGTTGTTTTATTCATTGAAAACAGATCAGCAGCCTTCACTTATGAGGTCTGTTAGAAAAGTATCGGACCTTTTTATTTTTTGCAAAAACCTGATGGATTTGAATCACGTGTGCTTACATCAGCCAACCTTGAACCTTTGTGCGCATGCGTGAACTTTTTCACGCCTGTCAATTGCGTCATTTGCTGGTAAACAGCCTTTGTGTGAGGTGTGTGTCGTGCGCTCGGCGGATTTTCATTTCAAGGAAAAAGACGGAACGGAGCAGCGCCGCATCAAATTTTGCCAGAAACTGGGTGACAGCCAGGTGGAAACCATTTGGATGATTCAGACGGCTTTTGGTGACGATGCTATGGGCATCACACAGATTAAGGAGCGGTACAACCGGTTTAAAGACGTCCGAACAACGGTGAAGCGAGCCACGCTCCGGTCGGCCATCAACATGCTGAAATGACCAGATCATTTCCAAACTGAACGCTGTGGTGATGCGGGGCCATCGTGTGACTATCCGAGAAATTGCGGAAGAGGTAGACATCAGCACTTTGTCTGTACATTCCATTGTGACAGAAGATTTGGCCATGAAAAGAGTGGCGGCGAAATTCGTGCCGATGGCTTCGTCAAGAAGCAGCTGATGGCGGAGCAAAAGCACCTCCGTGTTGAAGTCTCACAGGACATGCTGTGACATGTCCTCCTCTTCCACAATTTCTCGGATAGTCACACGACTGAAAAGTCACCGAAAGCTGTCTGAATCATCCGAATGGTTTCCACCTGGCTGTCGCCCAGTTTCTGGCAAAATTTGATGCGGCGCTGCTCCGTTCCGTCTTTTTCCTTGAAATGAAAATCCGCAGAACGCGCTGCACACCACCTCACACAAAGGCTGCTTACCAGCAAATGACGCAATCGACAGGTGTGAAAAGTTCACACATGTGCACGAAGGTTCAAGGTTGGCTCATGCAAGCACGCGTGATTCAAATCCATCAGGTTTTTGCAAAAAATAAAGAGGTCCGATACTTTTCTAACAGACCTCGTATAGCTGTTTTCCAAGTTCAGGCGCTAAATTAAGAACCAGACTTTGCTTTAGTCTGATGACTTAAAAGACACTGTGATGTTTTTTTCAAGAGCAAGCTTCACCTCATTAGGAGCCACAGACCGCCTGAACCTGTTGGAAAACTCCTTGTTACCATCAACACCGGCTGCTGATTTTCCAAGGACAGGTGCGAGGAACAAAATAAACTCCACACTGGGGGAAGAATTAATAACTGTAAAGTTTCTGCTGTTGCTCCACCTCATTATGAAATCCTGATGTAACCATGGCCAAGACACTTAGGTTAAAGATGTCCAAAAAGTTGCAGGTCCAGATGTATTAGTGTGCACGTGCATTAACTGGATGCACGGACAGACGACCATCCATCAGTCCCAGCACCCAGATCACATCTTACCTTTGTCCAGGGACGAGTCTGGAGAGTTGAAGTCCATCAGACTGTTGACTTCAGTTTTGTGGTCAGCAGCTGGAGGTTTCTGTCTCTGGTGGGGTGATGGATCTGGAAGAGGACCAGACACCAAATGGGTTAACCTACAAGATTATTGGTTTCAGGAAGATAACAGGCACAAACATCATGGAATCTGTTAGCATTCTGACAAAGTCATGCAAAGTCCAAGTGCATACACCAGATCAAGATAAAGTAGTGAATAATGTCATATAAAACAAATCTCTCCACAAATCTCTAAACTTTTGGCAACTCCACTATTTAACTCCGGTATTTATAGAACACATAATCAAAGAAAGGTTCCGGGTGCAAAGGAGTTGTATTTAGTCTCATAATTATCCATGCAACATGAACTGAATGCAACATGAACTAAACCATTTGCATATTCAGGTATCAGTACTGTTAGAACCTGGTGCCCTTTGCTATTTAGCTGGCAGACTGATGTCAGAGGTTTTCTGGCAAGGAAACAGATATATGCAGAAGGCACGGATATCTGTGGAGGATCATTATGGGGAACAGGAGATCTCCACCAAAGCTCCCTGAGGTGAAGTGAAGTAGGAAATATCTCTGTCCTGCAACTCCTCCTAAATCCTGTTGGCTGATTTCCTCCATATCTCAACAGACAGAGACAGACCCGCACCTCCACCACCACCCACCAAAATAAAAACAGTGTTATTAGATTTAGAAATGCTTATTTTTTACTACATTTTACAAAATATATGAAAACATATTGAATTTATACAGAAATAAGCTGTAATGAAATGTTTTCCACCATCTTGGATTATGCCTTTCATTAGTAAGATTGGAAGTCACCTTCCCAGCATCCCTGCACAGCTCAGGGGAAGCCCCCATGTGATCTATGACGTTTCTGCAAAATGTAGGTCATGGTACATAATGGTTTGAATTTTTACCCCTGATGGGTCAAAATTCCAGACAGCATCAAAGCATCTAATTCATTAAAAATATGGAGATCACTTGTATGGTTACATATGAACTTTAATTTCTTACAATATGATATGACATGTTGTGTCATATGTGCCAAAAAGACAACATGCAAGAAGACGAAGGGGACATGATGAGTGTATCACACATGCCATCCGTCAGCTCACCATCACCCTCAGAAACCACATGATGAACTTTCAGTGCAGGCTGCGTACAGTGCATGGACTCTACAAAGTAACTCGCCATTCATCAATAGGTGCCGTCTCCGGCGGCCAACGTAGCGCCGCAGCTTAAACGCATGCAAGCTCACAGTTGCTGCTTTGAGTCACCGGAGACACATAAATATCAGCATTTTTATGAGCGCAGTGTGCTTTGATTTGTGGTGCACTTCACTGGCTTCTAATCGACACTGTAAAACACAACCTGGTCTCACGGCAAGTCGTGATTCAGCAGCACGAAATATAATCTATTGGTTCGTGATATTGTGACAAAAAGCGCTTCATTTTCGTCATGGCAGCATGAATTCATTCTAATTCATTCCGTGATGGCTGCATGAAATTAAAAGTGAAGCGGGGGGGTTGGATTAGGATTAGGTTATGGTTAAGGTTGGGATTGGGGGTAGGAGTAGGGTTAGTAATAGTGAGTCACAAACATTTGACTCATTTCATGATGGGAGCACAAAAAAAACATGAGACTGGGCTGGTACAACATTCTGAGTTAAAACAGCTTCACAACCAAAGTAAGAAGGAAACTCAAAGGGGCATATCTTATACATGGCACAGAGAGGGAAGGATTTTAAAAGAAGAAAACAGATCAAAACTGCTGGATGCACATCTTCTCCAGTCAGGTCAGGTTGCAGGTGCTGGTGCCACTCACGGGCAACCACCCTCTCTGAATGTATAGAGATATTAGGGGTGTTTGGTTATGTGTGTCTCTTATAGATTATGTGACGATACCTTTTGTGCAAGTTGATGTTCACAAAGTTTAGTTTTGTGTCTTTCTGTTAAATAATATTATGCTCAATCTTCCTTTCTTATGGTTACTGAAAGAGCCATATTTCTTCGAAGACGTCCACTCTCATGTGAATCAATGCTCACCAGCTCGCTCGGCCCCTTGTATGTTCTTCCCAGGTCAATGGAGCAGTTCTTGAAGTTGTGCTTCAGGAGGTCCTTGTAGCCTCCTTTGGAAGTAAAAGATCTGCTTGGGACATCGGCTGTCATCATCCTCTGGTTCTTGAAGATGACACACTCAATGCTCTGGACCTTGGCTTCAGCCAGGACTCTGATGTTGGTGGTGGTCTTTGAAGTCACTGAGGAGGATGATCTTGTCAGATGTTGGGATTGCAGGTATAATAGTGTCCAGCTTGGCGTAGATGGTTTCTTCTCTTCATGGTAAGCGCCACGTGTCGGGGCATATGTACTGATGATGGTAGCAAGTTGGAGACAGCATGTCATCAGACGTTCAATGACACCCACCAGGGGTTCAGTCAGTTTTGGAGGGAGAGAGTTCTTGTTGGCAAAACAGATGCAGTGGATTCATTATTTCTCCTCAGGAAGCCCATTCCAGAAGAAAGTGTACCACCCCCCCACCATGGTCCTCCTACAGCTGACCTTCTCCTACTGTTCTTGTTTCACTCAAGGCAACATTGTTGAGGTCATATTCTGGAGTTGGTGAGAGATGAGAGGTGTTCGCCTTTTCCGACTTTGTGTTGTCCATCAAAGTTCATATGTTCTATCTGCCAAATTTCATCACTTGGGTTTCTGTTTTTCTAGTGCAGAGCTGGTGACCATCTGGACGCAGTAATCCAGAGAGATTAAGGTGAAAGCTTAGGCGTAGCCAGGGGTGGGCCTGGATGGGCCTGGGCCCGCCCACTTGTCAGCCAGGCCCGCCCCATCCAATGAGAAGGCTGAGTCGACACTCAACAGTCACCTGTTGTTGCCTCATTGTATTCCTGTGATATGGTATTGCATTAGCACTGAGCGACAATTAATAAATTTTGTCAAAAAAATCTGGTTCATCTTCTGTGATTTTTATTCATTCATTTTCAGAGTACAGTGGTCCCTCACTATAACGCGGTTCACCTTTCGCGGCCTCGCAGTTTCGCGGATTTTTTTAGTGCAGTTTTGCATGCTTTTTTTTTTTATGGCGCATTGTGTTCTGCGTCCTTATCAGGCAGGCCGTTTGCTGCACCGGTCGGCATCACCGTGATTGCTCTCACTGCCTCCGATGTGCTTTGTGCGGGCTCGGTAAATGCAGCAGCGGGCCACTCACATCGCCCTCCTGTCTGCTGTGCGGAATTGCGCCAAATCTGGCAACAGGTCCAGAGACTACGCTCGCTGTTTTGATGCAGATGTTGACCGCAGCCGCAGAGCTCCGTGGACACCGAGAGAGGACTTGGATTCTTTGCGGGTCCCACATCCGTACCTCCGGAGGCAGTGAGCGAAGGAAGAGCCGCGCATTGAGTTCTGCGTGTGTCTGTTTATAATCTTCTTGCACAGAAGAAAAAAGAGAGTGTTTACACAAGAGAGAAAAGTGAGAAAATGTTCATGCCTGTTTGAGAAAAGTGTATAAAGTGTGTAGTGAGGGGTTTTACAGCCTTAAAACATCTATAATAATTGTAAAAAATAGCGCTGACTACTTCGTGGATTTTGTTTATCGCGGGGCTAACTCCTGCGATAAACAAGGGAGTTACATTTTTCTTCAAATAAATAGTCTTCTGCAGGCCCTCATCACAATACCAATAACAACATGCGCTGTCGAACAGCTGTTTTCTCCCATTAATCGTATAAAAACGTCCACCAGAACATCCATGTTGACTCACAGACTGAATGCACGCTCCGTGCTTTCCCTTGAAAGAGAACTGACCGAATCGTTGGACTATGATGACGTGATAAGTCTCCTGCTGTACCATTAAAAAGAATCATCAAATGTAAGTGTGAGACCATTAATTACTTTTTTCTTCTAAATAGGCCTAATTGTTAATATTATATTGCAACTGCCACGAATCATGTTGGTGTCCTTTCTGATGGTTTTTAATTTGGCCGCTGAGCCATGGTTTCCATTGTTTATCAATTTCATAATTTGGCCGCCGAGCCAACCTGTTTTCATGTTGCGGATATATTTTGAATTTTTATTTTAAAGGACTTTACATGACTAAGCATTGCATTGCTGCTTGCATTGTCCACGGGGTGCTTGTGTCTGACACTTTGCGTCTGTGTAAGCTGTGTAAGCTTTTGCTTTCGGAAACATCTGATTTCGAAATATTTTGCCACACTTCTGCCTTTGGCATTTGGAACTTGGTTGTCAGTTTTTTGAAGAAGGTAAAAATTCACAGTGTGTGCTGGTCTGCTGGCTTCAAGCTGCTGCAGCCTCATGAAAATGTTAGATCTCCTCTTCATCGTGCCCTTGACAGGACGTCAGCAGCATTTGGAAAGTTATTCGAGGGGGGAAAAAGGAAAGAGTCTGATGTGATAAAGGTAGAAGAGAAGTACAGGATGATGAGGATGGATGAAGATGCTCAAGTCTGTAATGAGGGTTCATTTACTGAACATAAAATATGCTAAACTAAATCACAAATACAGTAAGGTTAAAAGTGAACAAGAAAACTGTGGACACAGTTAAAAGTTCATCTGTGGACGTTCCTCCACATTAGGCAGACCGTGGTCTCCTCTGAGGTTCTTTTTCTTTTTTATCCAACCTGACACTTTACCATCTTTGACATGTTTAAAAATGTGTTAATTGTCATGCCTTTAAATTAAAACATATATTTGTCAGCTGTATTTTTGTTTCGAGCTGAAATAACCAGTGCAGTAACAGTAACAATTTAGTATTTTATGGACACTGTAATTTAGTTGCCCAGTGATACTTTTGTGCTACTACAGCGTGCACAGTGCACGTGTGGAAGATGAGGCACAACTGGTACATTTGCTTAAAAGGTGGGGAATTCTATGGTAATGGAATTACAGTGACAGCTAAATCTGGCCATATTTTCACTTACCATTAAAAAATTTGCTGCGATTGTAATTCCGTTATCATAGAATTGCCCAGGTAAGAAACAAATAATGCAAACAATTGACAGTGGATACATGGACTGCATTATATAGTGCTTTTCCACCTGAATCAGAAGCTAAAAGCACTTAACAATGATGCCTCATCCATACACACCGTCAGGGTGTATGGTTGTGTCAGGGTGCTGCCGCGTGACTCAATACACACTGGAAAGTTGTTGGAAATTTAGGACCTTGAACAAGGATCCTTAGTAATTGGATGGATGGATGGTAGATAAGTCTATTCCTTCAATGATAATGCAAAAGAATAAACAGCATCATAATGAATCTGCACCAGACATAAATACCTCACATCAGTTGTGCTTCACCTGCTCCTAATTTTCATCATCCATCCAGCAGGTGGCAGGCAGATCGATGGGATATGACAAGCAGTTGCTTTTGGCTTGTTCTGGTGTCTCATAGTTCACTAGATTTTAAATCAGTTCATTAGATGTTGTTTTAGATGGAGATTTATAAGATGATAGTGTTTATTGTTTCCAAATTATCGTTTCAGCAGCCTCATGGAGCCACCTCAGTCGCTGACCTATATAGGCATGTATTTACAGGGTCACTGCAATTTACAGAGTAACATATGTTCCAGAGGATAAATCACATCTGTCAAAAAAAAAAAAAATGCCTCTTGGAGAAGAAAAAAATGTATAAGACACACCGGAGTAGAAGTCGCACCTTTTTTCTGCTTTATGAGCTCATTAATTCAGGATTCTTGTGCATTCTTGCAGTATACATTTTGTTATTGGCATTTATTTGGAGTTTGTCAGAGTATAGAAGAAAAATAATGCTTACGCTTCTTTTCCATACACATATGGACAGTTTCCGTAATATATGTGACACATCATCTAGAGTTCAATGCCAGGAAATGCATTTCATGACAGATGTCAGGATTTGGATTTTGGTCTTGTTCATGTCTCTTCTGTTGTAGTTGTTTTCTACTGATGTTAGTTCTCTTGCTGTTTTTTTCTTGCTTGGGGTTTTCTTTCCCTATCTCTCTTGTCTGTCTCTTGGTGCTTGGTGGTAGGCATTTCACTCTGTCTGGGGACACCCTTGTTCTGGTGCATTCCACACACCTGTTACTAATCTGCAGCTCATCACCTGGGTGTACAGACCTTAACCTCTTATGGCTGCTGTGGTCTACATTATCATGCTGGATGGTCAGAAATGGCTGGACACAAATGCAGGACTTGAAAAAACAGCTCTGGTCTTTAAAAGCATTTACTGGTGTGTTTAGCAGAGGACGGTACACAAGTAGGCAGTCCAAAAACTACAACAGTACAAAAATCATCAGGCTTAGGGGTGGTCGAGAAAATAGGCAGGAGGTGAAAAAACACTATGAGGCAAGCAAGGCAATGAGAAAACACGGGACAGAGCTGGAAAGAAGGCACAAGGCACATCGATCTGGCGAGGGACTAGAGAACCAAGTGAACCTTACAGCAAAAGGGTTTTGCTTTAGTTTATCTAATCAATATCCTGCAAATTCCAATCCAAAAAATAAATAAAAAACCCAAATTCAAAATTCAAAACTAAACTCAGAGGGAGGAAGTGTATCAGATCTACAGTAGGTTCGCTAACAATAATAACAATATTGGTTCTACACGCACAGATGCATTTTTGGGAATATGAGGGAGTTTAACATGGAACCTGAATTATATTTAAGAATTAAAGACCCAGGACACACTGGAGGAATTATACAGGATGTTACACAAAATTTGGCATTATTTGAGATGTCAATATCTGAGAAACTACACAGTCGCACAGCAAATTAAACTAAACATGCTTAATGTTGAGCAAAGTAAGATTTATACACCAAAATTTGAATGAGAAATTCAAAGATATGTGGATTTCATGAATGTTTCCACAAGTTTTCAATATGTGTGCCTTTTATTTTCTAGTAAATGACATCTCTATATCTGAAAAGAAAAAAACAATAAATATAGAATTTTGAGTTGTTTGTAGGCATGCTAAAATTTTAGATCATTTGAATGAAAATTGGTCAAGTTGTTACATTATGAAATTATATTAATTTTTCTAAAACACCCTGTATTTCCCAGCTGGCTTGGGAATGCTTCTGGATCCACCAGGAAGAGCTACAGGACTTAGCAGAGGATAGGGAAGTGTGGGTTGAGCTGCTTGGTCTGCTTCCACGGGATAAGATTGGCAGAAAATGAATAAATGAATACAAAACATTTTCTAAACTGATGCACGTTTTGCCTTTAAAAATGAAAACTAATTATCACATTTGCTGTGAATTTTGAGGGCAATTATTCAAACATTATGTCTAAAAGCAAGGAAGGAAAAACAAGAAGCGCAGCGACACTTTACTGCCTATTTAATGAAAGTGTGCAATAATTAAATAGCAGTAAATCAAAGTATTATTGTATTTATTAAAGAAAACAGCAGGCTTTTATCGGCTCTACAATGACTGATACGCACACAAGCATAATATTGAGCTGAACTGGTGGTAAGTTTTATACGACTCTGAAGTTACGAGTGGTTATAATCTTACACGACATAACTTTGATGAGGAAGCAGTGAAATGCACTGCAGCAAAACATTCCCAAACACGGCTGAGAACTTACGGCACTTTATGGCTTTGCTCCATTTTCCTCACCATCAGAGCCGAGTCTCCTCATTTCACTTATTGATAACAAACAGTTTAAGCAGCCGAGCGTTCCGCGCAGGGAGAAGGTAAATCTGCTGAGATGAAATAAATAGCGATCTGAATCAGAGACGGAACAACAGTTGTGGCCCGTGTGGCTTCCTGGTGATGTAATTATCCAAATCCCTGCCAAACAGTGTCAACCTGCACTGACAGAGAAGTGGCATCCAGCTCCTGTCTGGAAGGTGTTCCACTTAACGGAAATACTTCTACATTAACAGAGATTATAAGTTCAAACACACCTGTGGCAGGAAGTGGCGGTCCGACTGCCACCACAGGGTGCGATCAGAATCAGCAGATGGAGCCTTTTTCAAATGGATTACAACAGATTTAATGGGGAACTTTCTGGATGTCAGAAGACACAGGGAACCTTGACAGACTTTTTCTGTCAAGGTTCCATTTGGAAGCGGAAAAAGAAGGCGAAATCATCATCTTCCCACTTATCATACCAAAAGAATAAAAATATGGCAGCGTCTACGGGTCCGGTACTGGTCAAGTAGGTGCTCTGCTATTGACACGGGAACATTTCCGTGACTCTAGTGGATTTATTATTGGATTTATTATTATTATTTATTATCGTACCCATACCGATAATACCGTACCTACTGGCGATGCAATTGGTTTGTATGAAGCCAAATGACATACGAGGTCTGTCCATAAAGTATCGTACCTTTTTATTTTTATTTTTTAACTATATGGATTTGATTCATATGTTTTCACGTCAGACAAGCTTGAACCCTCGTGCGCATGCGTGAGTTTTTCCACGCCTGTCGATGACGTCATTCGCATGTGAGCACGCCTTGTGGAAGGAGTGGTCCCGCCCCGTTGTCGGATTTTCATTGTCTGGAAATGGCGGAATGATTTGGGGTTTTTTTTCCATCAGAATTTTTTCAGAAGCTGTTAGAGACTGGCACCTGGAAACCATTCGAAAAATTTATCTGGCTTTTGGTGAAAATTTATGGGCTTCACACAGAATAAGGACTGTTACTACAGCTTTAAGGACGGCCCGAGCCGCGACAACAGGCACAAACCACCGGATTATTTCTAAATGGATGGCTGTGTGGAGCTGGGACCGTCGTGTGCACTTTCTCTGGTTATCACAAGAGCTGGACATCAACCATTTTCCGGCAGATTTCACTTTTAACAAGAGATTTTGTCGTGGAAAGCTGAGCGGAGGCTTTGTGCGTCACGACCGATTCGCTGTTCGCGTGAGACAAAGGAACACCTCCGTTTCGGCGTGTCAGAGGACAAGTTGGGACATGCCCAGCTCTCCACAATTTCTCTTATAACTTACTCGACTGGTAAGCATTGAAAGCCGAGATAGGCATGTCCGAACTTGTCCTCTGACACGCCGAAATGGAGGCGTTCTTTGATTTATTTCTATGCCAATATCATTTTGGTCCTGAGTATTCAAATAACGATCTCATATCATCACTACGCTAACAATTCATTTTGTCTGAATACAGTTTAGCGATACAGTTTAGCTGTGTTCAGAACCCTTGGAAGCTTGGAAAGACCCGACATAAAAAGTGTTTTCATGAGGTTACCTCGGCGACAACTATGGATTAATTACATGAGCAGACTCAACAAGCTCATCAGGTAAACTGTCTCTGTCCTGGGGGTTGAGCTTGAATCTGTGGCGGAGGTGTCAGAGAGGAGGATGTTGAAGAAACTCCTCAGCATCCTGTCAGAGGACCTTCAGCCATAGACTGAGGTGCACCACAGAACATCACAGGAGGTCTTTCCTCCTACCTGTAGCAATCAGGCCGTATAACCCCTTCCAGCTTCTACAGGATGAACCTCAGTTATTCAGTTACTCAGAGTTATGTGCAATATTGTTGAGCATGTGCAAATGTCTTTTAAAAAACATTGTTTACTGCTGTTACTGGGAAAATAATTTCCTTCAGGATAAATAAAGTTGATCTTATTTTTATTCTTAGCCTAGAGTTAGGCTAATGGTATCACTTCATCCAAGATGTTTTTGTTAAAGTGTGGTGCTGCTAACAACTAATTCCACATAAAATGTGAATATGTGACATATAGCAGTAACATACTGTTAAAATTTAATTTTAAAGACCCATTTTCAACATTAGTAACATAGTCACAAATGCTGCTGCCACCTTGTCTGTGATGTCAACCCTGATACCTCAGGCTGCTCAATTTCTTCACGAGTTTCCAAGCAAAAATCGGTTCTTGAGACAATTTCGACATATTCCTTCTCATTTCTACATATTGTATTTTTCATGCCCAAGGGATCCAGGGGAGGTGTTGGATCCAGTCAACCTGCCGATGTAGCCCAGCAGAGGGCGCTGTTTCTTTATTTCCTTATTTAAGGATCCCCATTAGTCTTTACCAAAGTAGAGACTATTCTTCCTGGGGTCCATTCTCAAATAAAAATATTATAATTACATCAAAGTATTACAATTTATACAACTCTTATGCACCAACTGTACAATTCACAGAACATACACAAGTAACAGTTATTTCTTCACAAAACAAACACCAACACTACATTCACTACATTAGGAGAACTGTCTTGTTGAGTATACATTTCTTAAGACTTGCTTTAAAAACTATATGATTTCGTATTAACCTCACTTCCGGAGGCAACTGATTCCAATATAAGATTGATCGATATATAAATGTAGTTTTTAGAGCATTAGTTTTTGGCAGAGGCAAAACAAAAATAGAACGAGTAGCTTGTCTTGTGTTAAACTCATGCCTGTTACCAGTAAGTTGAAGTTTAGAGAACAGGCTAAAAGGTTTGTGTGTGGTCCAAATTTTTTGCAAAGAAACCACAGAAGAACAGGCCAGTCTCTCCCTCACTGTCATCCATGACAGTCTGTGATGTAGGATGTTAACACTGGTTCAAAAAGGACAGCCTAGAGTGAGTCTTGCTGCTCGATTCCGTGCTATCTGGAGTTTGTTCAGGTCTTTGAGAGCAGCCTTTGACCATACAACAGAACAGTATTCTAAGTGACACAACACTAAAGACTGTAAAACCAATTTCCTTGTTGCTGTTGACATAAATTGAGCATTGCATCGAATTAAAAAGATGTTTCTGCTCATTTTGGTCACAATATTATTAATATGTGTTGTCCAAGACATCCTTTGATCCAAAGTCACCCCAAGCAATTTTATCTCAGTCACTTGTTCTAATAATTGATTGTGCAGAGAGAGGTTTAACTTCAGGGTGTCTCTTAAGGTGTGTTTAGAGCCTAAAATCATACACTTAGTTTTTAACACATTCAATTTTAACCTGTTTCCCACCACCCAGTCATAAGTCAACATTAGCTCTTTTTGTAAAGTGCTACTGACCTGATCCAGGCTAGAAGCAGAAACATATATTGTTGTATCATGTGCATATACAGTCATATGGGCCCTATGTAAAATATATGACATATCATTTACAAAAATACTATACAGCAAAGGACCAAGACAACTGCCTTGTGGAATGCCAAATGTTAGGGTCACAGTATCTGAAAATGAACCATTGAAAGCAACACATTGCTTTCTGTCGACCAAATAACTTCTTAAAAAACATAAAGCAGAGCTTTTAAATCCATATGCTGATAATTTCCCAATTAGAAGTTCAAAGGCTGCACTAAAGTCCAGAAATGCAATTCCTATCAGTTGCTTACAATCAATTTGTCGCAGCCAGTCATCAGTCAGAGCTGTAAGTGCTGTACTTGTTGAGTAGCATTCTTTATAGGCATGCTGGGCATCAGAATGAAGATGATTTACTTCAAAATAATTCTGAATCTGTTTGAACATAATCCCCTCCAACAGTTTACTCAGGACAGGTAAGATGCTTATTGGTCTGCTGTTCTGCCCAGTCAGTGGCTCTTTGGAATTGTTTGTTAGAGGTTAATGTTTGCTATTTTCCATCAATCTAGATAAATACATTCATCAAAACAAAGATTGAAAATATAGCTTACCGGCCTGGCCTGGTAGCTGCAATTTTTAAAAGTTTTCCATCATACAACCCCTGGCAAAAATTATGGAATCACCGACCTCAGAGGATGTTCATTCAGTTGTTTAATTTTGTAGAAAAAAAGCAGATCACAGACATGACACAAAACTAAAGTTATTTCAAATGGCAACTTTCTGGCTTTAAGAAACACTATAAGAAATCAAGAAAAAAAGATTGTGGCAGTCAGTAACAGTTACTTTTTTAGACCAAGCAGAGGAAAAAAATATGGAATCACTCAATTCTGAGGAAAAAATTATGGAATCACCCTTTAAATTTTCATCCCCCAAATTAACACCTGCATCAAATCAGATCTGCTCATTGACCCTATGCCATGACATTGACCCTATGTGTCTTTTTGCAAGGAATGTTTTTGCAGTTTTTGCTCTATGGCAAGATGCATTATCATCTTGAAAAATGATTTCATCATCCCCAAACATCCATTCAATTGTCCAAAATATCAACATAAACTTGTGCATTTATTGATGATGTAATGACAGCCATCTCCCCAGTGCCTTTACCTGACATGCAGCCCCATATCATCAATGACTGTGGAAATTTACATGTTCTCTTCAGGCAGTCATTATTTATAAATCTCATTGGAAAGGCACCAAACAAAAGTTCCAGCATCATCACCTTGCCCAATGCAGATTCGAGATTCATCACTGAATATGACTTTCATCCAGTCATCCACAGTCCACAACTGCTTTTCCTTAGCCCATTGTAACCTTGTTTTTTTCTGTTTAGGTGTTAATGATGCCTTTCGTTTAGCTTTTCTGTATGTAAATCCCATTTCCTTTAGGCGGTTTCTTACAGTTCGGTCACAGACGTTGACTCCAGTTTCCTCCCATTCGTTCCTCATTTGTTTTGTTGTACATTTTTCGATTTTTGAGACATATTGCTTTAAGTTTTCTGTCTTGACGCTTTGATGTCTTCCTTGGTCTACCAGTATGTTTGCCTTTAACAACCTTCCCATGTTGTTTGTATTTGGTCCAGAGTTTAGACACAGCTGACTGTGAACAACCAACATCTTTTGCAACATTGCGTGATGATTTACCCTCTTTTAAGAGTTTGATAATCCTCTCCTTTGTTTCAATTGACATCTCTCGTGTTGGAGTCATGATTCATGTCAGTCCACTTGGTGCAACAGCTCTCCAAGGTGTGTTCACTCCTTTTTAGATGCAGACTAACGAGCAGATCTGATATGATGCAGGTGTTAGTTTTGGGGATGAAAATTTACAGGGTGATTCCATAATTTTTTCCTCAGAATTGAGTGATTCCATATTTTTTTCCTCTGCTTGGTCTAAAAAAGTAACCGTTACTGACTGCCACAATCTTTTTTTCTTGATTTCTTATAGTGTTTCTTAAAGCCAGAAAGTTGCCATTTGAAATGACTTTAGTTTTGTGTCATGTCTGTGATCTGCTTTTTTTCTACAAAATTAAACAACTGAATGAACATCCTCCGAGGCCGGTGATTCCATAATTTTTGCCAGGGGTTGTACTGTTGGAGCTCGACATTTAGCCACGGTCCACTGACTCACACAGGAAGTAGCTTAATTTCAGTTGTCCGAAGGCGGGCGCATTTGTAGCACACTGCTTGGAGTAGTGGCATAGCTTGACGATGCTCATTGTCAATTCAACGTTTGAAACATCACATGCAGTAGCCTACATAAACGCAGCGTAACTCTGCGATTGCGTCACTTGCTACTGATGCATCGGTGAAAAAGGTCTGATGTTGGCCAGCAGAGGTCAGCGGAGCAGTAACAGTATACTAGCGGAGGTGACGATTGATTGTTATTGCTGCAGCGTCACTCATAATGACTTTAATTTAATACTGCAGTTCCCCAGCAGACATAACTGTTACTTTAGTTTAAGTCAATTAGTGCCCAGGTATGAAGGAGACACATTTACCTCCAAGGAGCCCCATGACTATTTGCAAAAAAGGAATACTTTGCATGGCCTCACTGTAACAGATTCACTCAAAAAGATGGAAGATGGGCACAGTGGAGGTAAACAGATTTACACCACAAATGTGCAATAAAACATTCAAATGGTTAAACACACACGCATGGTTCAACTGCACACTTACCACCACCACAATTTATGCTACTCCGTATCCACAACTCCATAGTCACACACAGCCCTCTGCATCGTTGGGGCCCCCCTCTGAGCCCCCCTCCATAGCCTGACGTACACCTCCCAAAAATTGTAACTACACATCAAGACGACAGAAACCACACAGATGTGATTGGTCCACTAACGGCATCATTTCTGGAATCTCATGTTTCCAGTTTCACAATCAATGACTTTCATGACCATAGACTTCATGGGGTAGTAGGCCAGTCTTCACAAAAAACAATGCACTCACCCAACCCCCACTGTTGTGGGTGTGAATTGCATTGCAACACCCACAAATGCGTTAACCCCGAGGGAGAACGTCAAAAGGTTCACGACTGCGCTGAAGCGATTGCGTAACCAGAGCATTATGGAGTAGCAGAAGCATAAAAAGGTCTTTAGTTGATCGTCCGTGGTGTACTTCTTTATGTACCAAGTAAAAGTATAAAACCAGTGTGGTCTCTACGACAATAACATGAATGGGCAAATTCATTAAAATAGCCTGGTGCGACTTACGGTATTTGAGCAGCGCACCAAAGCTGCTCAGTGTCACTGCCCTCAGGACAAAGAAATGTTCTGGAGAGTCTGGGTGCGAGTGTGGATGAAGGTGAAAGGAGCAGTTACAGTAGTGTTCAGAATAATAGTAGTGTTATGTGACTAAAAAGATTAATCCAGGTTTTGAGTATATTTCTTATTGTTACATGGGAAACAAGGTACCAGTAGATTCAGTAGATTCTCACAAATCAAACAAGACCAAGCATTCATGATATGCACTCTTAAGGCTATGAAATTGGGCTGTCATTTTTTAAACCTTCAGCTTTCTTCCTCTCTGAGATACAGAGTATAATGAGCTGTAGTTTACGTCCACAAAGGAGGCTATACTATTGTTGCTATGCAATTAACAAACAGCAGGAAATGAGCCTCTCCAGTCGGGTTTCTGGGCTCCCTCCCACCTCTAAAAACAGGCAGCTGAGGTGAACTGGTGAATCTTTATTGACCACAGGAGTGAGTGAGTTTGTCTGTCTGTATGTGTCAGTTTGGAGACCGGCGGCCTGTCCAGGGTGTACCCTGCCTGTCACCCAATGACTGATGGGTTAGGTTTTAAACACCCCCCCCACACACACACACCCACACACCCATGATCCTTAAATGGACAAAGCAGATTTAGAGGATAGATGGATAGATGTTTTTTCCAACACTAAAAAAGTATCAGGATCAAAGTTCATTCATTAGTAGCATCGTTCAGGATCAAAGATAAGGGATCAGGAACATAGACTAGACTCAAGATCAAATTTCAACAAACAAGATTACAGGGTAGGCACAGTATCAAAGATGAGTAGTCATCAAAGATCTGGATCAAAGATGAATGATCAGGATCAAAGGGTAGCAATCAAGGTCAAATGGTGCAAACATTATCAAAGACAAGTTATTAGAAAGGATCAGGATCAACGATTACTGACCAGAAACAATGATCCGATTCCAGATCAAAGTACAACAGTCAGGGTCAGAAATTAGGAACATTTTCAAAGATGAGTGATCAAGAAGACTGGCTAGTATCAAAGGTTCACAATCAGGGTTAAATCTTAGGAACATTACCAAAGATAGGTGATTAGGTTCAAATTTCAGGATTACAGATGAGTGACCAGGAACAACAATCATATTCAGGATCAGCATGTAGCAATCAGGATCAAAGGTTAAGAACATTATGAAATATGCATGAACACTGCCAATGATGTGGATCAAAGACAAGTGATCAGGATCAAGATGAGTGAGCAGGAACAACAATCAGATTCAGGATTAAAGCCCAGTAATCAGGATCAATGGTTAGAAACATTACCAAATATGAGTGAACATTGCAAAAAATCAAAGACACATGATCAGGATCAAAGGTGAGTAATAAGGAATGATAATCAGAGTCAGGATCAAAGGTTAGCAATCAGGGTAAAATGTCAAGAGGACAATCAAAGATATGTGATGCATTTTGCGGAACAAATATGATCAGAATATCAGGTCAGCAATCAGAAAAAACCTGAGTAATCACAATCAAAGTGATCTTCTAACAGGTGTACTTTGTAATCATCAATATCTAGTAGACAATAATGTTTTTTGTACAGGGCTGGTCCACCAGGGATGAAGGAATGAATGTGGTTTGGATTTTAAAGTGTGTCCATTAGCCTGAGCGGAGGAACGCGCGTTGCTGAGTATAACGGTATAACAGGCTGCTAACGCTGGCTGTGACTGTGGATGAGACAGTCATGTCCATGGGCGTCCTACCGCTCTCCATTAATAATGAGTATCTGTAAATACACACTTTAATAAGCCTTCTCTTAAATTATGTATGAAGTTTAAACAAAATCTGCTGTAATGAGCTCAGGAGATGATGTATTTATACTTTAACACTCTAGCTGAGGGTTCCGCAGACTGAGTCGTTGTGGTGGTCAGATGGTTCTCCTGGTCTCGGATTGACTAACCACTCTAACATTGCCGTCTTTTTCTTCCTCATTTTCTCTGCAACCCATTCTGTCTTCTCAATTTTATCTGCTGGCACCGGGCAGCAGGGGACGACGGCGACGGCTGGAACAAAAGCCGCCATAATGAGCGGCGGAGGTGATTAAGGAATGAATAGGTGCTGTTGCTGGAACCTTCACTGAAGCACCCTGGTGGCCCTGCTCAGGCTGCAATCTGCAGATAGCTACCAACTCCCTTTTCTTACATCTGACATCCGCCTTTAATTGCACTGGCGGTCGGCGGCTCTGACTCTGCCGGACGCGCGTGTATTTATGCAATAATCACCGCCGGCCAACGTCAGGCCTTTCCCTTGTTTCTTCTGACTTCTAGACCACAATTCAAGGTGTTCTATAAATATCCTGTAGATAAAAAGAAACTAATGGACCTCTGTGATGATTGTGGGGAGATGCGCCGAGCGCTTGGCCGTATACGCTAACCATCACCGTCCTGGAGGCGACTTGTCAATCCATATTGTAATGAATGGCTTGTGAATGCGCTCGGACGGCCGCTCAGAGGAAGTGTGTAGGCCGGGATGTTATTAGCTGCTGCAGGGACCCAGGAGAAAATGAGCTGCTGCCTGAGAGCAGAAGCAGGTCTTTTGTTAGCCTGTGAATGTCGTTTCCACAGCTGCTATCAGAGGAACGTGAATATCACCGCCGATCGCACCGAGAAAAATGGCCCATTTGCTCAGCTCCATGGCAGACAATTGACGAGTTCCTGTCAGGACTACAGCTTTAAAACATCCAGAGAGCGGCTTCTTCAAGACCATCATTTCCCCGAGATTGTGGCGTCTTGGGAGACGAACGCGTGTGTGCGACAGATAAAACCAGAAAAAAATGAATAATGGGGCTTGTTTCACGACAATTTTGTGTTTACTTCTGACACAAGCTGCACTTTGATCTTGTCTGATGGGATTTATAGGCTGGAGAGAATATCTGGATTGAACATTCTATGCTTTTTATCATGACTGATGTGTGACACGATCAGAGATCATGTCAGAGGTCAAGTATTGTATTTTCCGGAGTTTGTGAACAGCAGATTGATGCAGGAAGGCCTTGGTGTGTGGTGCGGAACATAAGGACTGTTAAATTCCAAAAATAAGCAAGATAGACTAGCAAATATGAGTACATTGGACAACGTATTGGTTGCTATTTGATACAATTTGGACAAAATTAATCATCAGATGGACACAGACTGCCAACTGACAGCATTGGAAAGATTACAATAAAAACGTGAGTTCTTTTGATTGATTGATTGTTTAATCTGCTCTTTAATTTGGGATTTTTTTTATTAATGTGGTGCTTCTTTTATCATCCATATAATAACAGGAGTGTGGTCTGTGTGTGTTTGTGTGTCCGGAGCATCGGTTGAAATCCAGAAAGAGCTGACTTTCATCCTTTCATGAGGATTCAAGTGTTGAAAATAGGAAGGTGATTGGACCAATATTTTTTGAGAAATCAGTATTTTTTTTTTTTACAACAAGCCTGTTTATGTTGCACTTCCACAATAAGAACCTGTATTTCAAAATAAAAGCCTGTGAGTTTGCTACAGACCTGACAGAATTCATCAGTCTGTCCATCCTCAAACATCCCAGACAGCAGATTGAAACCTGGACTTTTTCTGTGTGCAAAGAAATTTGATCTAATATGCAGAGGTGTCAAGTAACGAAGTACAAATACTTCGTTACTGTACTTAAGTACACTTTTTAGGTATCTATACTTTACTCCATTACTTATTTTTCTGCCTACTTCTGACTTCTACTGATTACATTTTCACACAAGTATCTGTACTTTATATTCCTTACATTTTTAAAACAAACAGCCTCATTATTCTTGGCTTCAGCGCCGGTGGATGTGCGCTGCTGAGGTGTCAGCGCACATCCACCGGCGCAGCTCCACCTGAAGCCCGAGGCGTCAGTGTGGTTCCACCGGCGCAGATTCACGAGGCCCGAGGCGCCACCGCAGTTCCACCAGCGCAGCTTTACCGAGGTGCCAGCGCGGAGTTATCTGACCATGGGTCCGAAGAAGGCACTGACGGTGGAGGAGGGAGATGATATCAAGAAGTCCCTGGACTTTTTGTCTGAGGAAATCTCTGTTGTTAAAATGCAGCAGAAATCCATTATGGAGCTGGTGGAAGAAGTGAAGGCTCTCCGGATCCAGAATGCTGAGAAAGACCGGCGTCTGGTGCACCTGGAGAACCGTGTTGCAGAGTTGGAACAGTACACAAGGATGAACGATGTTATTATTACAGGAATTCATATTAAACCTCGATCCTACACACGGGCGGTGTTAGAAGACAGCGGAGGGGAGGCCAGTGAGCAGGAGGCCAGCTCAGTGGAACAACAGGTGGCTGACTTCCTGCAATCTAAAGGTATTCAAATGGACTGTAATAACATTGAAGCGTGCCACCCCCTGCCCAGGAGAGAGGATGGAGACAAGCGAGCTGTTATAATGAGGTTTGTCAACAGAAAACATAAAATGGCATTGTTAAAACGGACGGAAACTCAAAGGAACAAACGTATTCATCAATGAACATCTGACCAAAAGAAACGCAGACATCGTCAGGAAAGCTCGTCTTTTAAAAAAGCAGGGAAAAATTCAACAGACATGGACATCCAACTGCAAAACATTCATCAAACTGAACGGAACACCAGAACAAGTGAAGGTTATGGTAATCAGGAACATCGAGGATCTGGACAAATACGACCAATAAGGTATGAGGACACAAACACATCACAACACCATGACACAGACCAGAGGAACCTATTCATCTACTACATCATCTACATCTGGAGACAAGAAGGATATAACTCACAGGATTGCTGATCATGGAAAACTAGAACTGAGAACATTTAAATACACAGACCACAATGTACTGGACTTGGAGCACGATATAGACCCAGACAATAATTTCTTCTCAAATATCAATGACAGTTGTTGCTATTATACAGATGAACAGTTTAATCGGATCATTAAAACGGATAACAAATTATCAATAATCCATTTCAACAGCAGAAGTCTGTATGCAAACTTTACCAACATTAAAGAATATTGAAGTCAATTTAAAAAAAATATTTAACATAATTGCAATATCAGAAACATGGATCAATGAAGATAAAGGAATGGATTTTGAACCAATCGAAGCAGTGGTTTGCAGATTGAAGCAATGCTTCGACCTATTGTTTCATTTATTCTTTCTTTCTTTCGCTTAATTTTCCCCCGCTAAAACCCTAAAGAGCATACTTCTGTGAGTATTATTTACCTTTTCTATGTTAAACCGACCTGTTATGGTCTTCTGAAACAGTTGATAGATGTATTTTATAACTTAAAAACGGCAGTGATGCTAACGCGTTAGCATGTCTATGGCATTTTCAATGTTAAAAGTTAGCATGAAGCAGTTCCAGCTGTCTTCACGTTCGGGTGCATTTGTTTTCAAATTGTAATATTTCTTAAATTTATTTTTGTTTATATGTTAATAATCTAATGATAATTATTATATACAATTTCAGAGAAAGAGACAAAAAGAACCTGAATAGAAACACAACAGAAAATAAAATATAAAAGCAACTAACAATGAACATACATAAATAAATACAGAAATAAATGTTTCCTGTGAACACTAGTGACTCTTACACCTCCATTTCATCCCTGTTTTATTTAAGTTTAATGACAGTTTGTTTCAGTCAAACCACATTTTCAATGTGTTAATTTCTTCAGTGATTTCCTCCAGAACTATCTGCCAAACTAGAAAACTGCTGCATCCTAGTAAGAGCAGAATACTACTGGAATGAATTTGAATAAGGAAAGTTGTTGTTTTTTTTTCTCACTAAATGGATGCTGCACTCACTCCAGTTTATCGTCTGGAATAGTCCCAGATTGCATTTCACAGCTTCTAGAATTGAAACATTTTCATGCAGGTGGTGTTGGGGGTAATTTTGGGTTTTGGGCCACATGTAGAATGAATCAGTTTTTAAATTAAGCTTTCAATTCATATAGTGGCATCTACCTTTTTTTTCTTTTTTTCTTTTTTTTTTAAGGTTACTTTATACTTTTATACTTTAAGTAGGTTTTGGAGCACATACTTTTTCACTTTTACTTGAGTAAAGAGGTCAAGTTGATACTTCAACTTTTACCAGAGTGTTTTTAAATTGCAGTATCTGTACTTCTACTTAAGTAACAAATGTGTGTACTTTTGACACCACTGCTAATATGAACAGTGTCACAGTCATTCATAATACTGTCCTGTATAAGCAGCTTCAGAAAAGCTTAATGATGACAAAAATTCATTTTAGAAAATTGAACACAACTGAAAACAGATTAAACCTTCAATAATTACCGAATAAATTCATTCATTCATTCAATAAAGACTGTCATAAAAGCCAAGACATTTTTCTATGTTAATACTTAAAAAATGTAGCGTAACTGTAAAGAGATTTTCCCCAAAAGTCATCTGACCTCTGTATATCGTACAAACGACCAGATCTAGAACCTCGTGGTTCCTCACGGGTCAACGTCCTAGTTGGAGTTTATTTTGTTTGGTGCTTTGATTCCTGGGAAAGAACAATATTAGTTTATTGTTATTGTTGTGTGTCAAAATCCAACCCCTCGTCTTGTGATACGACACCTCGGTAACGGATCAAGCGGGGGATTGTCTGTTGGGATGAAGTATGGTGGAGACCTGACTGAGGGGCGCTGGCACACGTATACACACCAGTGAGCGAACATCTGGTTTTAAATGTGGTGATACTCAGTGCTGTATCACTGCCTCCAGGGCAAAGTGATGTTCTGGAGAGTGTGAATGTAGATCAAGGTGAGAGGAGCAGTTCTGTCCAAGGACGTCCTACCAGCCTCTCAGCCAAGTCAATTAATAACACCAAGTGTGATCAGCTGTGTTTTAAACTATATTTATAACCATTAAGGCTGTTATTCATGTGCAGGTAACAAACAAACCACCATCTGTTGTTTGTTGGTTTGACTGTCAGAAGGATTATACGTACAAAAGGTAATGAACTAATTTGTACTTATTTATTTATTTATTTATTTTACTTTATTAAAGGGGTCCAACAAAAATCACAAAGGAATACTTATGGTTATGGTTTGGAGCCACATCAAGGTGTCACAACAATGGTTAGCAAACACATTAAAAATAAAGAAATCAGGATCAAAGTTCAGCAATCAGAAACAAAATTTAGAAATGGGATCAAAGATGAGTGATCAGGAACAAAGACCACGCTCAAAGGTCATACATCAAACTAAAAAAAATTGGAGCATTATCAAAGATGAGTGAACATTATTAAAGGGTAGGACCAAAGATGATGGTTCAAGAATAAAGATAAAGATCAGACCTCACAAATCAGGGTGAAAAGTTTGGCACATTATCAAAGATTAGGATTGATGAAGAGTGATCAGGAACAAGAGGAGGATAAAAGGTCACAAATAAGGATCAAAGGTTATACGCACTTTCAAAGAGTGTGTGATCATTATCAAAGATCACAATCAAAGATGAGTGAGCAGGGGAAAAAAAATTAGGATCAAAGGTCATCAATCGGGGTCAAAGAGTGAGTGATCATGATCAAAGAATAGGATCAATGAAGAGTGGTAATTGATCCAATCATGTTGAAAGGCTTACCATGTCATATGTGTTACCTGGACCTTGGTGACTGAACGTTGATCCTAAAATCCTTATCTATTTATTTATTTTGTGTGTGTGTGTGTGAGTGTGTGTGTGTGTGTGTGTGTAAACGGGAATTTAGTGCAATTGTCATTTGATAAATAAAGGTTTAAAAATTATGTGTATAAAGAGACAAATAGTGACATCTTACAGGCCAGGAACAAAGATCAGTATCAAAGGTCACAAATGAGGGTCAAAGGTTAGGAGCATTATCAAAGATGAGTAACCATTATCAAAGATCAGGATCAAAGATAAGTGATCAGGAATAAAGATCATGATCAAAATACACAAATCAGGGTAAAAAATAAGGCACATTATCAAAGATTAGGATTGATGAAGAGTGATCAGGAACAAAGACCAGGATCAAAGTTCACAAATCAGGATAAAAGGTTAGGAACATTATTAAAGATCAAGATCAAAGATGCGTGATCAAGAACAACAATAATATTTTGGATCAAAGGTCAGCAACCACAGTCAACGTCAGATATAAGACATGGTGAACTTCTCAACCTGTGTAATGTGTCACTGACTCCCACCTGACCTCAGCTGCCGCTCTGGGATCAAGTATTCAAGTCTTTATCAAGTATTCCACAAGTAACAATTACAGTTTTGTATGTTGCTGTGAAGTTGTTGTTTTCCAGGAGAAGCAGACGGAACACCACAGCAGAGGATGAGGATGAGGAGGTGATGTGATCGCTGGTGTTTGTTTTACTGGTGTGCTTGTTATCCGGATATCTCAGGAAGATGAATTAATGATGTTGTGACAAAGCACTGACATGAGAACACGGAAAGCACCCGTTAGTATCTGCACACACAGACGGGAAATCACTCGATCCCTGTCAGCACAAACACTTCCCAACCCTTCAAGAATGTCACTGAAAATGACCTAAATGTTGTGTGGGCCGCTGAAGAGGAGGTACTGCTGGCCCACCACCACCAGATGGCGCCCTGCTTGAAGTGCGGGCTTCGAGCATGAGAGGGCGTCATAGCAACCGGGAGTGACAGCTGTCACTCGTCATTAGCACCAGCTGTCACTCATCCACATCACCACCACCATAAAGGCCGGACTGCAACTCCACCTCCCCGCCGAGAAATCAGCTACCATTCAGGTAATTCTCTGCTGAACCTTTATTCGAGCATTCGTCTGATCTCTTTTGCAGCCGTTTTCCTGGAACGGATACCCTGTCTGCTGAGTTGGCGTTTGGTGTGGACTGCGACGGCTTCGCCTCCCACCCCACCCAGATAAGTGGTTATCTCGGGAGCTGCACGAGTGTGTGATTGGAGGTGGAGGTGCTCCCTCCTCACTGAACACTGACTGGGATTACTGAGTGTGCGAGCTCACACTCATCAATACTGTTTCTGTTCTCTGCCAGCAGTACCGGGTCTGACTGCTGAAGATAGTGGCCACCTGGGGCGCAGGGCTTGGCGGCTCCGGTGTTCTTCAGATCCGTTGGTGGTGGAAGCTGTGTGGGATCCGGCTCTTCTCTCGCGAGGTGTCTTCTATCTTCGAGCCTGCCCACACGTCACCTTGTGTATATTTGACGTTCCACCATATTGTTATTGTCTGTACGTCGTTGTGCGATTCACAACATTAAATTGTTACTTTTTTGGCTTATCCATTGTCCGTTCATTTACGCCCCCTGTTGTGGGTCCGTGTCACGACACCTTCACAACACTAAATCCTTAATTCTGGTTTTGATTTTTGTTATGTCATTCTCCTGCTGTGTGGAAAGACGAATTTAGCATGATCGTTATTATAAGTAAAAAGAGTGAAACACTGATCTCTTACAGCAAATGGTGTTAGGTGGGCTTCCAGCCCAACGCACCAAAGTCAACGAGTGAAATCTGACCTCAGTAACAGCCTCTTACTTTAAATCTCTCTCAGGTAAAGACGCAGAGCCAAAAGCACTCTGGGAATTCTCACCACATTACTTTAACCAACCACATTATGATGGAAAACAGGACAACGGTGAGCACTTAATAAACCAGTTAGAATTTTTAACTTGCAGAAGAACCTAAAGACATTGGAATAATTATCCCAAAAACCCTGAAGGTAAAAAGGAATCTGCTTCAGTGCCACCGAATTTGGCTCTATTCAATTAAACAGAGATCATATACTTCAAAAAATGTTTTATGAGGAGGTTTTAACAGCAATTATGACTCAGAAGCAGTGAGGTGATGTATTCTCTAAAGGACCTTGGGAGGCATTTATTTTCCTTTGATTTTTTTTTCCCTTGTTTTTGCAGAGTGCATTAATCAGCTGATTTACCTTCATTCACACTTATCTGTGCTGCTAAGTGTAGCAGTAATGTAGTCGTCTACGAGCATTTCATAACACTGCACTTACACACCCAAGTGTTCCATTAATGGGGTTTTATGATGGTAGGCATTTGTGTCAGAAAAATGCTACAAATAAAAATGGCAAAGCAATTATTTTAATCTGCTCTTACCTATTTAAATATCACACTTTCTGGAAGTCACACTTTTTTTCTGTGGAACTTAGTTTTTACTACAGTGTTTTCCGCGAGGTGAGTTTACAAATGGACAGGAACTCAGTGTAGCACAGGTGCACATCACAGCATGTGCTGCTACCTAATGTAAGAACTTTTAAATTACAAAAATAAGCAAGTTGAGCAAATAAACACGTGTTGGACAACATATTACATATTAGACAGAGATGTGAAAAGTGCATTCATGTTGGAAGCCCTCAGCATGTGGTGTGTGCCATAAGGGCTTTTAAATACCAAAAATAAGCAACATGGACAAATAAATGTTTGTTAGACAACATACTAGATGTTATTTAAAGCAGATGACCCATAAGCTCAAAAACACAATAATAACAAGAGCAATCTGCGATTTCTGACATCATCCAATCTGGATCACCACCCAAAAGACTGTAGAGTCTTCCATGGCCTAATGTGTATCTGTGGTGCAAATTTGGTGAGAATCAGTGAAGTAGTTTTAACGTAATCCTTCAAAGCCTGTAAAAAGTGAAACATGATCCACGATCCGGATACAGATTATCTACAAAATTTAATTGAGTCTTCTTTGGCCTAATATCTATCTGTGGTGAAAACTTAACAAAATCCATGCAGTAGTTTTGATGTAATCCAGCTGGATGCTGGAACAACAAGTTGTGCATGGGTTCGAACCCTAGTCAGGACATCACGTAAGTAAGTAAGTGCTCCTTCCCAAGTGCAGGACCAGCACACTGAACAACTCCTTTGTCCCTCAGGCCATCAGACTGTACAACTCACTCCGGCGGCGGAGGAGTAACAGGAAGATAGAGGACTGGAAGGAGAGGAACAGTAGTAGCCAGTGAACCAGTAGAGATCAGTTTGTCTGCTATTTATATTTATATTTGCAATTTTTTCTTTTACTTTCACTTTTGATGCTCTGTGTGCTTCTTACCCTGTGTGCTGCTGTCCAATGCTGCTAGAACCTCAATTTCCCTGAAGGAGTCTTCCCAAGGGATTAATAAAGTTCTGTCTAATCTAATCTAATTTAATCTAATCTAAAGGTCCCCAGGTTAAACCCCCCCCCATGCTACTCCCCCAGTCATAAGCAAGAGACAAATAAATAAAGCCATAGTAGCTCAGATGCCACTCAGGTTAACAAGGTCCGCATCAGTTGTTGAGGAACCAGGACACACTGATGGGAAATGGACTATTGGAACAAGACGTACACGGACAAGGACTGACAACATGCTACTATAACAGCAGACCCTATATATATATATATATATATATATATATATATATATATATATATATATATATATATATATATTATTATTATTATTATTATCTTATATTTGCTAATTTACTAAAGTTGTAATATATATCCATATGTACTATTACTACTACTGTTTAAGGTGTTATGTAATTACTCTGTGAAACGCGCTCTGTCCTACTGAAACAGTTAAACTGTCACTGGAAATTCAGGCTGACAAAAACAAACAGTCACAACTGCACATTTCAAACATCACTTTTAAGATTTGTGGAAGAATCCAAGAATAGTGATAACACTGAAAATGAAATTTTGTAATAAACTTTAAATTTATCTAAAAAATTATTATTTAAAAAATGTAATAACACTATAATAATACAAATACTGTAGTTTTAGTATCATTCACAAGGTTTTGTTGTTGTTGTTTTGTTTTTTACTAGTTCTACTACTAGCTCCTGCTACTGTAGTTATACTCTTGTGCAACTATTTTATAAAAGAATATGACAACAGCACGCACACAGATTGTGCACACGCCAGCCGTCTTTATATCAGGAGAGGGCCGTGAGAAAGGAGCTTGTCCCATGAAAACCTTCTGCTTTGGCAGCATCTTGGTCTCCCTGCTGATGTGGCTCCGTCTTTGGCACGAGGGTTTGAAGCCATGTTGAAGCCATTAAATTGCCCGCTGTGTCGTTTCTCTCAGAGCCTGGACTCATCGAAGAAATCCGCATGCTCAAAACTAAACACTAAATTTTCATGAGGGGAGTTTTAATCTGCATGGGCACAACAATGCACATGATTAAACTGACCTAGGCTCAGACTGGTAATCTGTGATTTTGGGCGTTTGCCCGGTGGGCCGCTGCACGTTTAGACGTGAGTGGGCCGGCCGTCCCATATTTATAGAGATTATGGAAATATACAGTGCTCTCGAACTGCGCGCTGCTGTCAACACGAGGAAAGTCCGTGATCGGTGAAGCTACAGCATTTAATCGGCGCAGCTGCAGAACCACTTCCTGAATTTGTGTCAAAATAAAAGTTCTTTAGTGTTTCATACACGGCGCAGTCTTATTCTAGGTTTCAGTTTTGTTTCCGTTTGATCACACAACGGAGACTTACATCGAGCACAATGATTGACATGACCAACAGCCAATGACAATGGAGAAGCATACAGGGTGGCCAATCAGATTGCAGGAAGAGCAGGCGGCCGCTCCCGCCCCTGTGAATGGACTGAGTCCTCAGTGCCTGGACTTCTCTCTGCTCTTCTACTGATACAAGGTTGGAATCGTTTCTTTTATCTTAATTAACTGTGCTTTACTTTTGTTAATCTTTAAATGCAACAGCTACAGACTTCAGCTCCTTAATTTGCTGCTGTGTGAATCCTAGCAATGGTTACACATTACCTCTCTCTTTCTCTCTCTCACTCACACACACACTTGGAGACACAAAAACTTTTTTTCCGCTTGTGTGCTTTTGCTTCCGTTTTGTCAGACCCGGCGCCAGAAAAAAAAAAAAAAAATATATATATATATATATATCTATATATATATATAGATATATATATATCTATATATATATATATATGTGGGGTCGCCGCCCCCTGTGAAAAACAAACACTAAGTACAAATGTTTATTATAAATGCAAAAGGAAATAATTTAACAATGACTGCAGTGTGATTGTAAAGTAGGATTTCTGTGACATAAAGCTCATGATGTTTTATATATATATATATATATATAGTCATTTAAATTTGTAATTTCGTCAAAATATATAATTGCCTTTAATGTTATCAGGACGCCCCCTCATGGAGCCGGGTCTGCATTTTGTACTATGATCAAGGTGAAATGACAGTGAAAGTGTGTGTTTAGGTGTGTGTTCATGGTGTTTAGGTGTATAGTATTTGTTCATTGGGGGTTCAGTATGGACGGGTGGGTGTGCGTGTTTGTGGGTGGATTCGTCGGGCCAATAGTGGGCTGGTCCAGAGGAAAAATGCCAGGGCCGAAATTTGTTCCCAGTCCGACCCTGAACTGACCTGATGGCTCATCCAAAACTTTCTAATTGTTAACGCCACTGGGATTAGTAAATTGGTATTTTTTTCTGGCTGCATGAACGTCGTCCTTTTTTTGCACTTTGTGCTTTGCAGATTCTGACAAAGTGTTTATGATTTAAGCATTGTGCAGGAATTCTTCAGAATATATATTTGAGATAAAAATTACATTTGGTTTTCATCTATTAATGTTTGTTGGAGATGTTCTCATTGCTCACTGGTCTTGTAAGGTCAGAGGTCACGGTGCATTTTTCCCTGCAGTTGGTAGATGCTTAATATGTCCCTCACAACTATTTGCAAAAATTAAAACCAACAGAAGCATGAAAGAGTTTGAAGGAGAAACAGGTTCGGAATGAAACCCGGAGCTGGATGTGAAATTCCAGCTTGTTGTTAGTGATGTATTTTACCAATGCACAAAACAGCAGCACACACTCAATAATTGGATTTTTCTTTCCAATTAAGGCTGTTGAAGCCAACTCAGGAGTCGGGGTATTCAGGGATTATTATGCCTGAGCGTACATGAATGTTTGTGTTTGTGTCTGCCACGTGCACAGCGTGATAGATAAGCTGCAGCGCTGCCTGGAAGCAACTACAAGTGTTCCCCATTTATAAGATGGCGTGCAAACACTGACAAGGAACGGATAGAAAGGAGAGCAAGAGAAACACTTGAGGAAAGTGCACATGAAAGTGCGCACATGGTCGTTAAAATATATTTGCAGAACTTTGTTAAAAGGATACTCTGTGTTCTTTCTGTAGGTGCTGATGAACGATGCCCTTAATGAGGACGCCTACGTTTGAATTGGACCAAAGCGGTGAGAGAAAATGACAATAACTCATCTACAATCAAAAAAGATGAAAACCTTCGTAGGTGCAGCAGGTGGGACACAAATATGTGATTGTGTCACTCTGTGCTCATGTGTGAATGTGGTTCCACACACACAGAGAATAAATGTTTGAATCATACGTGTGGCAACATCAAAGTGGTTCTTGTTAAACAGAACACCAACATAAGTGCTGCATATAACTGAATAGCATATAAATGAGTGAATAGTAGTAATAGTGTATATATATGTTTATTCACACACATGCACTCAAGATTTACAAAAAGAAAACACTATAAGAATACCAAAGTAAAATCAAATATTACATACCTACAAACATGAACCATATACCAAATAGAATAAATAGGCAGCTACAGTAAAAGCAAATAAGTGCTGCATATAACAGCATATAAATGAACAGCACATAAACGAATGAATAGTTGTAATAGTCGTCTCCAGCGAGTGAGTACAACTAATTTTCTTCCAGCCAAGTCGAGAAATTCAAATAGTGTGATTTTCCTGGAATTTGAAGGTAAAACATGAACAAAACTGATCATTTAAAAAAAATTGTTTTCAAATAATTAAATTTTAAGCCTATTTCGCCCGTTCATCGGGGGTGTGTTCTGGCTCCTACACTGTTCAGTGCTTGCATGCGCTGGGTGTTGGGTCGGGTTGTGGAAACCAATGACTTGGTTGCTTTTGTTGGTGAGGAACAGTTTACTGACCTTGACTTTGCGGACGATGCTGTGATCTTTGTGGAATCAGTGGACATACTCTAATTGCAGGACCTGAGAAGTGAGGAACTGGAGTGTCTGGTTTTGAGATTGTCCTGGATCAAGACTAATATCCAGGCTTTTAAAGACTTCCTGGACTCAGCCAGTAGAAGTGTATCTGTAATGTGGTAAAAGTGTCAAACTTGTAGAGACATTTGCTTATTTCTGCAGTGACATACATGTCTCCGGGCTCCTCAGCTTTTGAGATATAAAGGCGCCTGGGAAGAGGTTATGGAGTCAAGAGGTTGCTGGACAGAGGTGTTTGGCGATGCTGATATCTTTGCAGGTGAATGATCAAGAGCGCAATTTAGAACTAGAAATTGGGGGGACAAAGTGCGAAGCCCATAGGTCGGGGGTCTGGGGGCCGCTTTAGGCCCCCAGAAGCCAACGGTTTCTAGATAAGCTCAGATGCATTCTGAGCATCCAGAACAGTAATTTTAATGTTTTGAGAAGACCATAAAGTGGACACCATTTGACTTATGCAATTTGAAACTGTGGATATAAGTACTTTATTCTGAGAATAGCCAGCATTGATTTTATTAACATCCTGGTGTAAATAAGGTATCACCACATGTGTAGAACTCAAAAAGAATGATAGGTTGAGTTCTCATTAAAAAAACAACTGCAATGTGGTAAAATGTCTTCATAAATATGAAAGAACAGGCTCTTAATAATTATTAACTATCGCATACTGTATTTTTTTTTCTCAAGATTTGTTTTTGCATAAGTTTGAAAAAACAGCAGATCATAAGTTTAGGATAAATTACTTATGGGCTTTCTGAGGTCCCACACAGCTTTTCTGATTTTCTTTTCTAACTTTCGGAATTTAGTAAATTAGCATATGGTCCATTGATACTTATGTGTAGACACTAGTCCCTAGAGGCAACTATTTTTGGTTTCAAATCTGGGCAAATGCAGTCCCAGAAAATTCCGAACGTGACAAACAAGAAACAGGTGTTGTAAACAAGTCAGTGCTGCTAAAAATACAAACTTGCAGAAACAAAGATACTATTCTGACATGGTTTGCACATAAGACTGGCATAGCATGTTTCAAGTACACACATATATGTCAGAAGTTGGGAGGGGGGGGGCATACCATATTCTGTCCCCACTGGTTGAAAAGGTAATTATCCCCCACCAAATTGCGCCCATGTGAATGGTGGTCCAAGTCTTTAGGTTCCTGGTGCTTCCCGTCTTGCTGTATGGTTGTAAGACTTGGATGCTAACCAGTGACCTAAATTGAGAACTGGATGTCTTTGGTACTTGATGTTTCCGAAGGATCCTTGGGTACCGCTGGAATGACTTGAAATGAGCAGTTACTAAGAGAGACTAAGATGAGGAGGATCACTTGCATTCTGAGGGAACATCACCTACGACATTTTGTCCACGTGCCCCGTTTCTCTGTGCATGATCCAACATGCAGCTGCCTGAGTGTGGAGGACCCCAGTAGCTGGAGAAGACCAAGGAGATGTCTACATTTCACCTGGGTGTGGCAGACACACTGTTACTTTAGAAATGTGGGAATGGACCAGTTGTTTGTCTGGGTGGTTGCCATCCAGGACCCAAAGCAGTTTTATGATATCATGGATGCAGCAAAGCACATAACTCATAACTTGATGCAGTTCGTTGCAAATCCAACATGTTTCTTGCACATTCAACTTTTGATATTTACAATCTTAAAATTTCTTTCCAGATTAAAAAAACATCAGTTTTGGGTTTGTGCGTCAGTTGTAGCACCAGTCCAACTTTCACTCTTAGTCCTCATCCTCTGCACAAACATCTGTCCATGTAAATATGAAAGAAGGACCATGATAATGTATGCAGATGACTCTGTTGTTATTAATCTACTCCAGAACGTTGAAAGTATTCACAACTCGATCACTGGGGACTTCTTCAAATAAACATCCCAAAGGAAAGATGTCTGACTTGACTTTAGTAAACATGTGAAATTATAAATATTTTGGGATAATCACTGATTCTAAACAGAATTTTGAAGAAAATTCTGATGTGGTGTGTAAAAAAAGGGCATCGGCGATGGTAGTGACTCTCGTATCTGAGAAGAACTGTTCTACTTCAATGTAGCTAGAACCTTGATCACCTTGTGCTTTTATAGAATAGTTTTAACATGTTCATTGTTGTCATGGTTTGGAATTCTTTCTGTAAAGAAGAGGAACCCTCTGAATCAAACGGTGAAATGTTTGAGTTATTTGAACCCAGCACGCCCGTGTGGACAGTTACAGCAGATAGCCAATACCCTTTTAATCAGCAAATAGTACCATTGGCATGATGAGTTTCAGCTTCTTCATCACTCTGATTGGAGGTTTTTAGTAACTGTCTGCAAAATAACATGTGATAAATGCAGTTTTGCTCCAGCTGCAAACAAGCTGGAGTGAATTGCATAAGTTCATTTTGGAGCAGATACTGATTGTTGGTTGGTTGGTTGCCTTTGTTTTAGGGCCCGGTTGTGGTAATTAAAGCATTTTTATTGGTATTTAATGCATGTTTAATGTTTCGGATAAGAACTGCAGCACTTTTTCCTTTTTTGTTTTGTCTTTTACCCCTTTGATATATTGTTTTTCTGCATGATCTGTTGCATGTGATGTCTGTTATGTCAGATCTGACGATGGGTATCAATAAAGTAACCTGACGTGATGCTCCCGGTGCTGAAGGTGGACATAGAGGTGTTGTTGAGGTGTAGTTGCTTGTGATCAGTCATGCTGTCCATGTTGTTTTATCAGTTGTAGGTGTAGTAAGACTGATAATCTCTGATGCCCGTTGCTGCCTGTGTGTATTCTTGTAGTCTGTAGTGTAAACAAGACGACAGTCCATGACTTGCCCTTGACAGGACACCAATCTGACTCAGGATACTTTCCTCAGCTAAGGCCAGTACCCATTCACAGATGGGTGCACTGAGACAATGCAGATTAAGTGTCTTGTCCAAGAACACAAACAAGTAACATGACTGGGAATCAAACACATGTCTATATATTGATAGTCCAACACCTCAAACCACTGAGCTACCTGCTCTACATTAGTTGTAGAAACCCCACATCAACCACACTATAATCTGAGAAACATTTGTGTCTGTTATTTTGTTTGCTCCACTACTCCTCCATGGCCAGTTGGCTGACAGTTGACCCCAGAACTGCCATTAAAGGGTTTGTTTGTTCTTTTAAAGGTAAAACTTTACTGGGGGCAAAAACCAAAAATTACAATTTTCACTTCAATGTCTACCAAACATGGTACACATATGAAGGTGGTTCCTGGAATTTCCAAGGCAAGATAAAGTTTGTCAGAGTTCAAACACTGGAATCAAGATCTGATCTGCGTGTGCGTATGTTGGCCGCCTCCTCCCAGGTGCTTTTGCTGACTCCTACCAAACTTGAGATGTCAGTGAAGGTTGACCCTGATTTTGCCTTTAAAAAATTGTTTTGGCAAAGGTCAAGGAATGAGATGGTCAACCTGATTTGTACCAAGTGTGGCACACACTTAGGTGGATTCAAGAATGGCCCTCGCAATGTCAGCCAGAGGTCAATCATTGGGGTGTAGGACAATGTCAGTAGGGGTCCAATCTCAGATGGCCATAGCCCTTACTGCCTTAACCTTCTGGGGCCGATGCTGTCGTATACGACGGCTAAGACCAAGCTTTCCTAAATTATAAATAACTTTTTAATGATATGAGAGAAACTTACTTTTTTGCTGAAAAGATAACTCCGCGGACTTTCGAGCCAGCCATCGGCCATCTTTGTACTCCTCATAGAAGCTGTGTGATGACGTGCGCAATGTTAGTGTCCAATCGGAACTGGTTCACCGTCACATGGTTTTCCAAAATTCTATCGTAGGGCAGATTTACCTCACGTGAAAAGCCAAAGATTGTCTTCAGGAGTGATATGTTACTAGTCGGTCCGTTTGAATAGCCCCCTGGGTGCTCCAATGAGTACATCCAGTGTGCCCTGCGCCATTATGCACAGCAATCAGTGATATCAGACGGAGCAGACGGAGAGCCTCTGATGACAATCTCACGTGCTCAAACAAAGAGTGTGTAACTATCAGGATTGCTCAACTAGTTTGCATGTGAATGTTACTGGATAACGCTGTTGCTTTCACGGCGCAAAGCACTGTTTACCATATCAATGGACAACAAAATGCATAGACCATTTTGTATATATTGTTCAAAATGTGCATTTGTGTTTATTGTTTGAACCTTTTTGTTGTACAGTCTTTCACACAAGATCTCAAATTACCTTTATAAAGTGTCAAAACAGTTGTTTATTATAGTTTGCTGTGTGTTTTGAATAAATGTGTGTGGAAAATTATTTTCCCCTTTACTTTTTTCTTTCTTATTTTTGTTTGTAAACCTTTATTACACTTATAAAACACAACAAAAGCATATATATTCTGAAAGCACAGGTTGCCCTGAAGAAAGAGACATAAAACTTGATTGTGGGATGCAGGGAGAGCTGTTAACAGCAATATTAAAACATATCATTTATGCCAGGCGAGTGAACTGTCCAAAAAAATGTCCTCGGACCGCAGAGGGTTAATACCCACGGCACTATTGACTAATAAATGTAAAAAGGATACCTGCTGATTTCAGTGCAATGCTGCAGAAGCTGAGCTGTCTTTTGGTGTCACGTGGCAGGTCATCGTTTTCCACTGGAAATGTATCATGGTTATGATGAGATTATATGAGCTTTTTATTTATTGTGTTAACTTGCCATTGAGGACTAACCTCTGGTATCGAAAGTTTAGGCAGACACATAGTTTTGTTGCTGCCTGCACACATCAGACACACCAGCTGAAGACACACGGAAAAGCTGTGCAGATGCAACAAATCAAACAGGTTTTCCATGAAGCATGATGCTTCCCAGCGTTACACGGCTTATTCAATACCTCAAACTACAAAACAAATGGCCAGTAAAGCATCACTTACCCCACTTGCCAGCCAACTGTCAGACATAAACTTCAGTGGGCTTTGAGGCGTGTTAAGCATCGAGAAAATCTTTTCACAACTCAGCACTTGAGCCATCGACCGGGGAAAATCCAGCATCATGAAGACAGAATGATGATGGCGGTATTCCCTGTTAGCCGACATGAGATACAGATAATTGAACAGACTACGCCGGTCTGCTATATGCTATAAATTATTCACGGTGAAACCACCATGTGGTCTGCACATCGAGAATTCAGGTTTATGTTGTGTATTGAGCTGAAATGTTTGGTTACAAACAGCGAGGCAGAGTGAGTTATTTCATTGTGAAAATGGATACTTGAACAGGAAGTCATGAATCAGGAGAGATTTGACTGAAAGGCCACTGTGATTCGACGCTGGATGGCACCTGATTGTCAATTGTGAAGGATTATTCTCCTCCACTCACAGCTCCTTCACGCCACTGTAGGATGAGCCTCCTTGAAATGAACAAATTCAGCACCTTGGCTGACAACTGTGGGAAATGACATTAATGTCCAAGCCGTGAAATTATTCCGCCAGATCCTGTTAGCCATGAGAAAAAACACAAGTACATTAGACTTTGGCTGACACACACATAACATGACGAATGCATCCACCACACTATATTACTGCCCCAAGTCTTGAATGGCAACCACCCAGGCACACAGTCCATCCCTACCTCATGAAAGTGTATATGTTACAGCCATCAGGCAGTTACAATTTGTTCACAATGACAGTAGATCAATTAGGATTTGGCAAATTTTATACAAGATGCTCTTCCTGATGCAACTCCAGTTTGACCCCCAGTAACAGGAACAGCCCCTGGTTTTACTCATAGGTCTCCCATCCAAGTACTAACCAGAACTCAAATCTGCTTAGCTTCTGAGATCAGACAGGATCAGACTTCCACAGAGCAGACTGGCTGCCTGTCGGTTAATAAATCTAAATGAATCATGTATATATGACTATATACAGTATATATGGGTGGAGAAACTGTTGCATCTCTATTCACACATGTTGGAGTGTAGCAGAGAAGGATCAGTCTAGGCTCAAGCTTCCCATGTGCCTTCTAGCAAAACAGTTGAGATTTTGCATGTTTGTTTAAAAGAAACTCTTCCTCTATCCCACTTCATCATGAAGCTGTATCACTAGTGATGCAACAGTCAAAAAGTTACACTATGCCAGAATCTTAGTACTCCTTCAGAGTTGTGTGAGTGCCCTGGTAGCTTCTCTCACTGCTGTCCTTCCAGCATGGTCACTCAATTTATTCCTTACCATACAGTGCCATATTGTTTGAATTTATTCATGACTGATGTAAAACAAAGTCCAAGACATATGCTGTGAGGATTTGACCTTTTTCTCTTTGTCTTGTGAGTGTTGGACAGTGTGTGGCTGACCTTCTGGCATCTCACACCTGCAATCAATCATCTACTCCAGTGCGGTTTAAAAGATCGGCTCATTCATCACCTCCTGGCTAGTTCATCCATGCACCACCACCACCACCTTTGGGACTGTGACTCTTCCCATTTGGCAAATAGAATCACTTATTTCACTTACTCAGAGTGTGGTTGTATGCATTTTGGAATCCACTGTATTCATCTGTGTAACATATTCAGTGACTTAGAAATGTTCATGTTTCCATCTCTTGACTTGTCTCAAGAAAAGTGTCTATAAAAGCGAAGATTTAATCCTTATATTTAGAATAAAATTTCCTATCCCCATTTTCTTATGTGTTGCAGGCTTCTTTCCATCTGCAGGTAGATTAATAAATAATGCAAGAGACCCCCACTTACCCTGCCCCCCCGCCATAAAGTACAGATTGGTCATCTCTGCACTGAAAGGTGCTGTACATCTGCAGGTACACCTGAAGTTGACCAAATAAAAATGAGATGTTTTGGGTTTATGGGTTGATATGGTCTGCAGTGAAATGTAAGGATCACCTTTTTTTCTTTTCTTTTTTTTTTCTTTTTCCATATACCACGTTTTCTGATTTGGGGGTTGTACAGCTATATTTCTGCTGGAGTTCCTTATCATCCTGCATCCGTCAATTAATTTCACGTAATAAAAAAACTGAGTATGAATGTGTGCTTTTATATGTATGAGTTTATAAGTATGAGTGTGTGCTTTTATATGTGTTCATGTACCGGACCGGCTTATGTGTGTTGTTGTTTAAGTGTGTCATGAGGCCGGTCAAGGTTTGCTCAGCCCTGCTCGTGACCTAGGGCAGGAATATACATCTGGAGCTGGTCCCCGGGCGCCAAAAAATGCGACCTCTGCTCCTAACTGGCAATTAGGATGGGTAAAAATGCAGTAAACACATTTCATTGTGCAGGGAACATGTTCCTATGTGCATATGACAATAAACTCCTTTTGAATCCTTGAATCCTTTGAAATTAAATATGTCAAATAACAGCAGTGACATATAACTGACAACATTTAAACATCTACTGTGAGTGGAATCATGATGGATGATCAGCGTTTGGCTGTGGTTTAACTAAACCAAAGATTCCTACTCATAAAGGCCGGCTGAGAGTGCACGTTCTGAGCCAAGTCCTGTGCACACGGGGGAAACCCAAACCCACTGTGGAGGAGTTTTAAGGTTACACTCAAACACTTCATTTTGTCTTTGAGAACTCAGTCTTTGTGATTTGTTGCCAGCTCAATCCAGAAAAAGAAAAAAGTTGTGATGCCCGCATGGTGACAGCTCAGAGGAGCTGGAGTCTTAATTGTTCAGATCCCAGCCTGACTGAGGAAACAGAGGTGCAGAAAGAGAGCGACTTTCTCTTCCATCAATAACAACAGCTGAGGTTCTGTTCAACAAGGCACTTAACCCGCAACTGATCCAGACCAGTGCTTCGGCAGCTGGCAGCCGGTAACCCAGGAAACGGCACAGAATGTCAAGAAGCTGCTTGTGGGAAGAAAACAGAATGTCACGAGCACTCAGCAGAGTGCATGCAGGCGCCATTCAACCTTTTTAACCCAAACCCCAAACCTTCAGGTGGATGGGTTTGTTTGTTCTGACTGAGGTCCGTGCATCATTTCATGATGAGAAGAGTGAAAGGAATTTCTGGATCACAATTTCATTCCGTCTTTGTTTGCTCGACGCTTTACCAGGTTTCACTGATGTTTGTCATTAAGTTACTGAGTAATCCAGGTGACAAACAGATGACCAGACATGGTGGAAAACACAATGATACTTTTCCAGGTGAGGTGCTCTGAGGGTGTGATGATTCAGGGTTGGGGCAACAGAATTTGTAACAAATGTGTATTTTTAAGTAAATTAAAATTAATAAAAACCCAACAAAAAGATCGAACTACAGCAGTTGTGGTTTAGAAATGAGAACAATGACCCTTCTGACAGAAATTCTAATTTAGGATGATTTGGAAGACTTTACGGGAAGAAAGATGCATTAATGAGCATAATGAAGTCAGTCCAGGCAGGTTTTCCATCAGTACTAGAGCCCGACTGATATGGATTTTTTGAGCTCAATGCTGATAACGATATTTGGATGAAAAAAATGCCGATAATCGATAAATCGGCTGATTTGCCGATAGCTGATAAATCAGCCGATATTATTGTTTTTTTTTTAATGAATAAAATGTTCTTTTTTGGACCCTTAACAAAAAAGGTATGAGCTAAAAGCTGAAGTTTTGTCCTCATATTGATTAACTTTTTAACAGAGAAGAATTTTCAAGTTAAAAAAATGCAATCAAGAATTAAAGCCCCATGACTGCTGGCTTAATTGGAGTAAGCAGGTATAGAAAATGGATGGATGGATATTCAGCATTGAGATCTTGGGCTCTAATAGATTCAGCTGAGGACCATCAGTGCTCCTATTTTGGTTTATTTTGCCTTCTTTTCCCATCAGTTTGCAGTTATTCTTTTATATATTAGTTGAAACAGGAACGTTGACACAGTGGGACATGTCTGGACGTGTTCAGGCAGACATGTAAAATGGACCATTTGTTTGCACGTGACTTAAGAAGCCGTATTGCTCATCACAGGGTTGTGGCAAACATGAAAGTCATTACTTGTGTGGTTAACCCGAATAGAAAATTGCATCATTATTTAGCCTTAGCAGCCGCTGTGCTCTTCAACCGCCCTTTTTTTTTCTTAACTGTCTGGCACGGTCTACACTCAGCCACTGGATTAGACCCCAATTGTGATATTTTACACAACCCTGTCCTTATAGACATATAGAGAGGAAAAAAAAATTGTACAAAAAGACAAAACAATCACAAAAACACACTCTCAGAAAATAATAAGTCCAATAAGTCCATTCAAAGGTCAGGCACAATCACACGGTGTCCACATGCTTGAGTGAAGTTTCTTTAAAAGCCAGCAAATCCTCCTCATCGCTCCAGCGGAGCTCTCGGTAGTAGAAACATTCAGGTTTGCCTCAGAGCTTTATCGATTGAGTAATGGACGAAGGACAAGACAGGGAAACTCTGCAGGGAGCAGTGGGCCGGCGACGAGTCAGAACCAATCAGCATCTCATCTTCAGGTGACTTCTCAGTCATTATGGATCAATACACACACTTCACCATGCAGGTGTGTGTGTGTGTGTGTGTGTGTGTGTGTGTGTGTGTGTGTGTGTGTGTGTATGTTTTATACATATATAGATAGATAGATAGAGTCTGTATCTGTAGGGTCCTGATGCTACCCTTCTTGCTGTATGGTTGTGAGACTTGGACACTAACCAATGATCGAAGGTGATGATTGGATGTCTTTGATCGGTCTCTTCGAAGGATCCTTGGGAACTGCTATTTCTATTTCAATCTATTTAATCTTATATAGCATCAAATCACAACAAAGCTGCCTCAAGCCACTTCACACAAGCATGGTCTGACCTTATCAATGGAGATAAAACAGACACCCAACTTGGTGTAATGTGGTCAAATTTTCTCCTTCCTGTCAAAAGTCTGGCTGCAGCATTTTGAACCAGTTGGAGACCCCTAATGCTGGACTGCAGCAAACCAGAAAATAGGACATTGCAGTAGTCCAATCTAGAAGAGAGAAACGCATTAATCAGGGTCTCAGCATCGGTCATAGACAGGATGGGATGAATCTTTGCTATATTTTGCAGGTGGAAGAAAGCAGTCCTCATAATATCTCTAATGCACGCACGCATGCGTATCCATGCACACGTGCACACACATGCAACCGTCACATGTGCATGTGCGCTCGTGCACGCGCATGCGCACACACACACAGCACGCACATGCACTCACACAAACAAATCCACTGTGCTGTCTGGAGGATGTTGGCAGGAAGTTAGAATGAAAAACTGGACTAATTTCTGACATGATTTTTTTTTTCACTGCACTGAGGATGTACACAGTCTTTTTTTGGTAGTACACGCGAGCAGAAGTGCCATCCCGGTTGCGTGTCAGTGCGCGTGCGGGGGACAATGAGCTAACTGACGCTGCTAATTCTTGTAACACACACACACACACAAAAATCCACTCCGCTGTAAACTGTCTGGATGCATGAAGCACTGTTCAGATGAAAGGCTGACATGATTTTTGGCTGGACTGAGGAACTACACAAATACTTTTTTTTAATGGAAGTCCAAAGTCATTGCACAGCATCACTGGACTACATGTCACAATTTGGACTTTAGCAGCAGTGGAACACCAAAAAGTAAGTCCCTTTTCTGTTGTTTAGAAATTAATAAAATATTAAATGACAAGGATCTATTAATATTTGATCTGTTATATAAAACAAATAATGAATGTGTTTACATTCTTTCAATGGAACAAATATTTAATTCAGTGAAAGCTGGAACAAACGATTCAACAAGGCAAAGCCTTATTTGCTGTTCATTACTGCAAGTAGATCTGTGGGATCAGGAGTTGAGCTACCAATATTTAGACCTGGGTTTGATTTGTGCTCACAATACCCATTTCTGTCGCTCATCTACATGGTCTTTGTCCGCTGTCTTTGCCGTACATGTTTACCAGCCTTGGCTGAGAAGTATCGTGCGTGGGACTAGCTTTGGGGGGAGTCGTAGACTCTCATGTGTTTCACACTACGTAATCTGGTGCTTATCCGGGTCCAGGTCACAGTGGCAGTAGACCAAGCAGCTCATTCCACCCTTCCCTATTCTCAGCCAAGTCCCGTTATGTTTCGGGGGGATTCTAACACGTTCACAAGCCAGTTAAAAGATACAACATCTCCAGTGTGTCCTAGGTCTTCCCTGGGGTCTCCTCACTGTAGGATGTGCCTGGAAAATTCCCTTAGGAAGATGATGAGAAGGTTTCCTCACCAGATGCCTGGACCACATCAGCTGTCTCCTGCTGATGTGAAGAAACAGCGGCTCTATTCCAAGTCCCTCCCAGATATTTGAGCATCTCACCCTGTCCCTGAGTGTCAGCCCATATACCCAATGGAGGAACCTCATTTCTACCACTTGTCTCCACAACCATGTTCTTTCAGTCATTACCCAGTGATCATCACCAAGAAGATCACTGATACTTGCACTTCTTCAAATGCAGCAATAACTCTCCCCTGACCCAGTGTGGACAATCCACCCTTTTCTGACAGATGACCATGATCTTGGATTTAAAGGTGCTCATCCTCATCCCAGTCACTTCACACTTGGCGTCGAACCTCAGGTCAAGGTATGGACCAATGTACGGAATAAAAACACAAATTAATCTAGTGCACCTGTAGACACTCCCAGGAGCATAACATGCAAAGTCTCTGAACACAGTACATCAGATCCTCTTTCAAGTTTACTTTTTATCTCTCTCTGTCACAAAAAAAGAACAAAAAAAATACCTCAGCTGTGATTGGCACAAGTTGTGAAGCAGATCCACCTCGGAAAAGCCCTTCTTAACAGCTCCGGCTCTGCCAGAGTTGTTATTCTGGAGAGAAATCTCACCAGTGCAGGAATCACACTTTTTGGGTTAACTCATTGAGCCACAACAACGGGCATCTTTTCATAAAGTCAAGCACTCTTATGGTGTTTAATTTGCTTTTCACTCCCCCCTCTTGATTGTTTTGTAGAGTAAAGGTTGGAAATCTGCTTTATGTTTGTTGCAGTTATTTTAAGATCATGTCTGAATGCTGACGATTATATTCCACTTTCCTGTCCAACCACATGACTGTAAGTATAATTACAGGAAACTATGAGTACCAAACATCCGATGGCAGTGCATCCCAAGCTGCACCAGTAATACTTACAACTTTAGAACCAAAACAAGTGCACACGACCCGTCACATTTCCATGTTTTTGGGAGCACCATGTTGTGGCGTTCCACTACTGAATGTGAACCTTTTTGTGCATTTCTTTGCTGCAATGTTAGTGAGGAAAGGTTTATCGAGCATGACTTTGCAGACAGTGCTGTGACTTTCAGGGACTCTACAGATACCCTGATTGCAGCACTTGATAAGCTGATAGCAGAAATGCAGATTGTCTGTATTTGAAACTGTTCTCGATCAAGACTAAGATCCAGGTTTTCAGCGACTTTTTGGAATCAGCCACCAGAATTTTGTTTGTGTGCAGCGAAAGTGTTGAGGTGACACAGATGCTCACTTATCTCGGCAGTGACCTTCATGTCTCTGGGTCCTCGACCTTTGAGATCCAGAGACAACTTGGAACAGCTGATGGAGTCATGGGGTTACAGGACAGTGGTGTTTGGTGATGGATATCTAAAGTTTTTGCAGGAGAACTAAGGTCCAAGTCTTCAGGGTCCCAGTGCTATGTGTCGTAGGCTAGTATCTCAAGGGGAGGTGATGGTCTAGTGGTTAAGGTGTTGAGCTTGAGACCAGAAGATCCTCGGTTCAAGGTCTTTAATCAACTTTAGGCAGAAAAATCACTGACAATAATAACAAAAACAAAGTAAAATATGTAATAAAATAATAATAAATAATTATAATTAAAAACACAAGAAAAGTGTGGGAAGCCACTCACAGACTTGCTGGTTATATTAACGTCACTATTTGGTTGTGTCAAAGATGATATTTCCTTGTAGAAAAAGTAAAAGAACTCTTGGATTAATGAGGCATTCTGAGGACAGTTTCCTTATTGTTCAAGCTTTTTAAAGGGGTTGGTGGTATCTTCTATCTGAGTGGCTTCTGACTTATTTGTCTCCTTATTTATACTTGTAAAATAATATCTAAGACATTGTGGGGTTGCTGTCTCAAAATGATAGAAGGCAGCTGGGTTCAAAACAAAACAGGAAAACTCACAGCCTTGTTCATCAAAGTGGAAAAGGACAAGGGCGACTGGGTCATTGCAGGTTCACGGCTAACAAGCTCCGAGGAGATGAATTGGGTGGAGGTTGGTACTGAAGTGGTCACATTAGTCAATGTGCCACGAGGGCCCAGAATGGAAAACATCACCAGCTGTAAAACCTTTGTACCAACTAAGACAAATCTAACACGAAGACTGAGCATTAACCCGAAGCCTTGAAACATCCACACAGCACAGGCGTGCCGACGGAGTAATGGCATCCAGAGGCAAATATATGCAGAAGCTTATTACACATCCTGAACAATCTTCATAGAAGCTGATGGCCGCCGCAGGGCTCCGACCTTCTGTCGACCAAATCCCGATCCCAGGAATATAGATGATCTGATAGTTCAAATGTTTGCACTGCAATCAAATATGACAAACTTAAACTGATGGTGGCGCCGACCTCAGACATTTTGTGGCTTCTGAACTAGAAACTCTGCTTCGTGCTTCATGAACACTGCTTCCTTTTTCTAAGCCGAGACCTGTATTTTTCTTGAAACTTTACAGTCATTTAAAGGAGCTCTATTATTTATCATAAAATCATCGGCGTTTATTTGTCTGTCTGTCTGTTAGCAGGATTACATCAAAACTACAGCACCGATTTTGACAAAATTTTCACCACAGATAGATATTATAGGCCATGGAAAAACCCATTCATTTTTGGAGGTGATCTGGATTTGCATCCAAATTCTGGATCAAGATTCACTTTATAGAGCCTATGAAGGATTACATCAAAACTACTTCACAGATTCTCACCAAATTTGCAACACAGATACATATTAGGCCATGGAAGACTCCACTGAATTTTGGAGGTGATCCGGATCGGTGGATATCAGAAATCTCTGATTACTCTTATCATTCTTATTATTATTATTCATTTTCTGTACATGCGTACTCCAATTAAGGGTTATTATTCTAATCTAATACATAACGCTGACAGTGTGTGCATGCGTGTGTGTGAGTGTGTGTTTGTTCACTATGCACAGCCACATTAATTAAGCAATCCACACCATGACCGGGGGCATCAAGGGGGAGGTCACTGCAACCCTTAGGCTGAAATTGTACATGCGTAAACACACAAACACACACATGGTCAGCGTTACTGAAAAAAGAGAATGTTTGAACCAACTTAAAACAGTGTTACAATTTGTAAAAACCTGAATGAATTAAGTTGTTTGAACTTAAAGTGTCCCTGCCACGCTATGACGTTTTTACATATTCTTGAAGAATGAAAAAAGCTTTTTCCACATGTTGTCTTTGTTTTTTACCATAAAATTACACTGAACAAGTATTTAGACGTTTTGTTACCCATCTCAGAATTTGAATTTTCCACCTCCGAGTTGACCTACTTTTTCGCTGCGACGGATGTGAAGTCATTTGAGTAGTGTCTCACAGCGCCGCTCTGTTTACCAACACGGCAGACACGGACAGCGAAGGCATAGTGCGCGATTATAGCAAAGATTTAAGTGATGTAGAAGAATTTTTAGGTCCTTATTTGAACTATGATGAACTATCAAGTGTCCTGATCCCAACTGTATGTCCTCTGGTTGAACTAGCAGGTGTTCAACCCAAAAAAAGGGCTCTATTAGTCATTCAGTCTGTCAGGGGCTTTCCAAGGCCTTTTAGGTGCTTTCCCGCAGGCCACGTGCGAGGGGCCTCGGGCCAGCTGCACCTGTGGCTGAGGCCACGGGCGGGGGGCCTCAGGCCAGCTGCACCTGTGGCTGAAGGTCTTTTAAAAAAATCAGTTGTAAATCCTTCACGTTTTAATGGGAGCGTTTGTCACATTGAAATAATGGCCTAACACCTGCTTAGGGTTCACTAGAGGACGCTTCCAATAGAAAACCATGTCTTGGGAATGAAATAAATAAAAAAGTCGAAGGAGGAGCGATGCCCGCGGGTCTCCAATAAATAGATGCGCGCGGTTGTCATATTCAGTCTCTCTAGAGGACTCAGTTTGTCTAAGCTCTGTGTAGATGGCTTAAATAAACTTAAAAACTGTGCATTTTATCTTGCTTAAGGCTGAATTATTCTAAAGTGTTGTGTCCTTTTCTAGCATATCACTTGCAATTAGTTTGTGTTATCTAAAAGACGACATCCCGAGAAGACTAAAGACGAACCACGACAGAACTTGGCGAGCCAGCTTCAGGAGGGTCCAGGGGCATTCCGGCAGCCTGGGACGGTCCAGCTCATCCCTCCAGACCGTAAATAACAGTGATCATGACTAAAAGCTAAGCAGAAACCTTTTATAACTTCTGCACGATCTGGAGGAGTGAGTCGGGATTTCCGCCCAAGTTGACAGGTGATATTTTTAATTGCCTCTTACCCAAAAGAACCTGGACTAAGAAAATTGATAAGAGACTAAAAAAGATAAGATTGAAAATTATCAGGCCTTGTAGATAAAATGTTCAGAAGGTGTGTGTGTTCCCGGGAAAAAGAATGTCTGTGTGAGTGAAAGGTCAGGAATGTTCATGAACTCTGGTGCGGAAAAGAGTGCATGGAGAATTAACCTGGATGCTTGGAGAATAATTGGTGTTGAAATTCGTTACTAACGTGCCGGCTGATAGCATGCGCTGTAGGGGTTAATTTAGGGGAGTATACTGACAAATAGATACAAGGTAATACAAGGTTATTTAAAGAGTTTAACAGAGACTGAAGTGAAATAAGTGAGAAAAAAGAGTTTAACAAGAGAATACGTGCAGAGAAAGCACAAGATAAGCACCTCAGGGGGCGCAGTAGAAATACCGTACGTGATAAAGAGATTTAAAGAGAAAAGTGCAAAGTAGCACAGCTGACAGTAAGTAAAAGAGCTCAATAAAGGACGTCATTTTTTAAGAAAAGAGAAAAACTATAAAAAAAATAAAATAAAATGAATGAAGAGTTAGTGCAGAATACATGAGAGTTAATGAAGCAGAAAATAGTGCAGTAAGGCACCAATACACGCTTGTGGGGCGTGGGAGAAGAATAAGTAATTAAGTACACAGTAATATGAGTTTTTTATAAGAAAAGAAAAAGAGAATATTTTCAGTGCAAAGGCACATTAAGCTCACGAGGAGCTCAGTAAGTGAAAAAAAAAGTAGAAGAAAGTGCAGAAAGGCACAGGATACGCACACGAGGCGCGGTAAGGCGTAGAAATAAATGAAATATTGTATGCTCAGAGAGGAGCTGGTGAAAAATAATATATTAAGCACAGGATACGCACGCGAGGCGCGGTAAGGCGTAGAAGTAAATGAAATATTGTACGCGCAAAGAGTAGCTTGTTAAGAAAAAAAATAAATAAATAATATATGAGTTGCTGGCAGCGCCGGAGAAGCTGTCTAACGTGAAGAAGAGATACATACTTAAACAGAACACATTGGTGTTAAGTGAATAAAAAGGTTGTTTAAAGCCGCGGAGTAAAGGGTGGCAGAAGTCTAGATAGAGATATATAGAAAGTTGTTTTTAATAATTTTTGTGTATAAAGCTTTTGAAAATTGGTGTGTGGGAGAGTAAAAGTAAGCGGGGAGTTGCAGGCAAAGCTGTGAGGGCTTGCAGGCTGGTTGACATACAAGATTAATGTAAAGAGTACGAGAAGGGGGAGGCGTTTAGACCCAACAGGAGGACTTGGGAGGTGCATGACAGGCAAAGAGAAAAAGTGAGAAACAGAGACAGTGGGGAAAACAGACAGGAGAAGAGACTGCTATGTAAATACAGAGAAGGTAGATATTATTTCAAAGAAAGAAAACTAATAAATAAACATAGCAGAAAAAGACGAGAAGCAGAAAGTTAAAAAATTAGAAGGAAAATAGAAAGTCGGGAGCAAAGACATTAGGAAGTGTTAGGGTTGTAAGAGGAGTAAAGAAATAAAATTGGTTATAAATCAAAAGAGTTAAAGCTTAGATTATAGTGAAAAAGCTGACAGACTGATCAATGCTTGGGACAGTCTTTGATGGGAGACTTAAGTGATGATGAAATAATACTCCCAGAACATTACTTGACTGACGGAGACATTGAAACCCAGGGAATCAGGACACATTTTTGGCTGGAAAGGACCTATTTTGACAGTGTAGGAGCAGAACATTGGCAGGACGAACAAGAGATCAATCAGAAATTATGGCAGATTACTAAAGTAGTCAATCTGAAGCAAAAGAAAGAACAATTCCCTCTAATTAATTGGGAGCTGCTGATAAGACACCTGTGGCATCAGGGTTTAACCCCGTGGCTGGAGCTGCTTTGTGCTGATCCTAATAAAGAAATTAGCATGCCATTAAATCATTTAATAACACTGCCAACCGATCCAGGTGAAGAACTGTTTCCTAGGTTGACTCTGACTGTGGTCCCAAGGAAGGTTCGGTGGGAAACAGGTAAATTTTCATATTTAGTTAAAGAAAAAGAAGACGGGCATAACAGTTGGAAATTTAATCCTTTTAAGGGTTTAAAATACAAAACAGATGTTACAGCCGGCAAGTTATTGGTCTGGATCAGGACAGCCCCTGAGGGACTACCAGAACACCATAGAAACACCTCACATAGCGTTTGTCAGGGCTACATGGGTAACTCTCAAGGTCAAGGTCGGGAAAGTACCCCGCTAGACTTAGTACTAAGAAAATATCCAGGAAAACGCACTAAGGCCAACCAATGTATGAGAAAGTGGCACAAAAGGTCACATGGGGGCAGGCAATGGCCTTTGGAGGGATAATTTGATCCGGTGATGTGTGAAGCAGTTGCGGTAGAAATACAGAAAAAAGAAATTAAAGATCAGCAGAAGAACGTAAATAACAACAAAAAACGCACTGAAGAAAAAGAAGTTTTGGCCTTGTTCAAGCAGGAAGCACAGAGGCTACAGCAGAAAAGAGAAAAAATGACAGAGGAAAGATCCAAAGACACTAAAGCCAGTGCACCGAGCTGGGAAGCAGAGCCACCCCCATATAACGTCATGATATGGGAAAGACAGCTGGACAATTTGTATTAGGAACTCGTGAAGAGGACCAAGGCATGGATGTGGAGGGCAAATTCACACTGACACTAAAAGCTCGAGAGCCACAAGGAGACAGGTCCTCAGTCTGTCAAATGGATCATACAAGGTCTCCAAGTCCGAAAGTAGGTGGTCGCTCACCACGACCAGCAGGGGGGGCCACAAATAACAGTGACACGGAGGCAGACGAGGATAAAGAGAGAGACCTGAAGGCTCCGCCTGCACATCGAGGTCCACTGAAAACCGTCCCCTCCCACCATAAGTCAGCCGACTGGACCTTCACAGGCTATAGAGGCTCCGAAGAGTGGCACAAGAGCTTCTGTGACACACTGGATCTGGCCAGAAGAGATAATGAAGAACTAGCTGAGCAGCTTCGGCTAGCGAAGGAAAGAATCCAAAGACATAGGGACGCAGAGGAAAGAAGAATATTACAACAATCGACGCCCAATCAAGGGAATCACATTATACAGCCACCCACCCGAAAAATTTCTGGTGAGATCATCGAGAGTGCAAAAGAGGCCCGACTAAGGCAAAGACAACAATGTGTAGCCAAAGACATAGCGGCTTTAGAACAGAATATAACCGACTGGATGGACTGCCTGGAACCAGTCAGTCGCACTCGATCTGGAAGACAGTATGGAGCCCCCACAGAAGAAGAGGAGGACGAAGACCTCATATGCCCATTGGTGGTTAGAAATGGTCATCATGTGTATACCCCATGGAGCTGGACAGACATGGTGGGGCTGGCCAACAGGCTGCCAGACATCACCCAAGGAGCTGGGAGATGGATAACTGCCTTAGAAGAAGGCACTGCAGGGGTAACCTTGTCTTTAGGTGACATAAAAGCCTTGCTAATGCATGTAATGGGAAAACATGACACTGAAGAATTAGCAGGAAAGGTTGGACTAACACAGATGATGGGCACTAATCAACATGATGAAGTCCCCTTTAATCGCTATAGAAACTCCATGTGGGAAGGACTGAGAAGAAAGTACCCTGAGGTCTTGGATCCCTCTAAATTGGATGATGAGGAGTGGACACCTGAAGAGTGCCCAAAGAAGTTCCTGCACCGATTCCAGAAGAGATGGGCGGAGGAAACAGGAAATGCATGGAACCATTCTCCAGCAACTGAAATCCTGTTTAAAATAACTGTAAAAAAGGCTCTACCAGATGAGGTTCAGAAAGCCCTAGATGGAGTCGTGGGACTATCGAAAATGAATTGGGCTTTATACTCTGAGCATATTTGTCACCATCTTGAAATCTACAAGAAAGAAAAACAAAAAGAAGAAGATGCAGCAAAATCCCTGACGAAAAAATTGGTGCAGATGCAGTTGGGAGAGCTAACCAAAGTCAAGAAAGAAAAAACAAAGACCCAGGCACCAATGATGACCCCTGTTCCTTCTGAGCCGGCAAGCACGGGCCCTACGGCAAACACTGCTGCCACCATACAGGCACCTGTGGTAACAGCCACACAGAGCCCCCAGGGAGCAACAGGGAGCACTGCTGCAGGAGAAGTCTCGGCACCAGTGGAGCATCACTATCACTACCATAGCACTGGCACACCCGGAAATGGACCCACCTACAGTCATGGATGGAGAGGAGAGTCACGGAACTTTCAAGGTCAAAGAGGAGGGTGGCGAAGAGGATCTCGCCAACCTTCATTTGGAAGCAGATTCCAGAACTCAGCTCCCAGGAACAGTCAAGCGGGACCGCCTATGGGATCAACACCCCCAATAGGGGATCAACCCTCTAATGAGTGTTGGAGCTGTGGACAACCTGGACATCGAATGAGAAATTGTCCGGCCCGACCTTGGGTTGGACCCTCTGCCTATTGGCAATAGGGAGGCCTAGAGAAGACAGAGGGGGAAACGGTGGCATTGGCTATTTCGATGATACCTAAGGAAGAGCCAACCGTCACCGTTAATATACAAAACAGAGATTTCCCTTTCATGGTGGATACAGGGGCAACATACTCTTGCATAGGGAAAATGGGCGCTCATCTCCCCCTCTCTGGGTCTGTAATTAAGACCATCGGCTTCTCTGGGAAGACTCAAATAATACCTTTTACACGCCCACTTCCTGTAACGATTGTAGGAAAAACAATTGAAGCACCCCTGTTATACTCACAAAATACACCTGTGAATTTGCTGGGAAGAGACATTTTATGTAAGCTACAAACCCAGATAGTGTGTACCCATCAAGGACTGCAAATACACTTTCCTGACGAAGCACTCGCCAACATTATGGTGCTTATGGACATGGAAAACAAGGTCCGACCTGTGCAACCCATGGTATACTGGCTGAAGTTACAACCAGAAAATTCAAATCTTCAACTGGAATGGGAAAAATGGAAGCCCTGGGCAGAACAACACTATGAAGCAGTATATACACCTAGTTTACCTTTACATGTCACCCTGATGTTCGATGCCAAACAAGAACAAACTGACTATGCATGCTGCTGGGATGTATTGATGAATCAACGGCTGTTTCACATAACCACCACAGAAATTTATTTAGGCCCCCAAGGGGCCGCAGCTTCTGTCAAGCTAACTTCAGCTGAACAACAATGGTATCAAGTGCCGAATGCCACGCCTCATGTGACCCTTTTAGTCTCAGAAAAGTACGAATCCCATGACCTAGGTCCAATGGTAAAGACAGCCTCAGAAGTTGAAGAATGGCAAAACATGGAAAGTCCACAAGTACATCTGTCAAAAGACCAGCAGTTTCTACGAATTAATATAAAAGCAAATAATGAGGCTATAGCTCAAAAAGTGGAGCTCAATCCTAGACCAGAGGGACAGATGGTGTTATCGGCCCAACAAGAGAAATTGTTAGAGCAAATACCACCAGTGGTGTGGTCCAAAAGCAAAACAGATGTAGGACTAGTAAAAACAGCCTTACCAGTAAAAATAAAAGTAAAACCGGGAGCAAAACTGCCTCACCAAAGGCAGTATCCATTAAAACCTCAGGCTATTGAAGGCATAAAACCAGTAATTAAGGGACTAATGGCAGCTGGAGTTTTAATAAAAACTGCAAGCCCATGCAATACTCCTATCTACCCTATCCCTAAAAACAATACCAAAGAGTATCGGCTGGTACATGATCTGCGTCCTATCAATGCAATAATAGAAATGGATGCACCTATAGTACCTGATCCGCATACTATACTATCAAGCATCCCTGCTGGAGCAAAATGGTACACAGTAATCGATCTGTGTTCAGCCTATTTCAGTGTGCCTGTGCACCCAGACTCACAACATTTGTTTGCATTCACATTTCTGGGACAACAGCTAACGTATACACGGCTACCTCAGGGACTGAACCTGTCCCCAGCCATCTTTAACAAAGTCCTGGCTGAAGATTTACAACACCTTGACATACCCAGTACATTGGTGCAATATATGGATGATCTCCTTATTGCATCAGAGACTCAAGAACAGTGTGAAAAAGATTCATTAATTGTATTGCATGCATTGGCAGATGGAGGTCATAAAGTAAGTAAGGACAAATTGCAGTTCTGCAAACAACAAGTAGAATACTTGGGAAGACAGTTGTGTGGGACCACGCGATGTATAGCCCTAAGCCAAGTGGAGGCTATAATCAAGGCTCCCAAACCCCAAACAGTGGGACAGATGCTTTCATTCCTTGGGATGGCAGGGTACAGTCGGCCGTGGATTTGTGATTATGCTATAAAAACTGCACCTTTGCGTGCCATGATTAGAGCAGTGGGGCAAACAAGCAATGCAGCTCTCCTCGTCTGGACAGATCAGGCAACGGGAGCTTTTGAGGCCCTAAAAACAGACATGCAATCTGCTCCCGCGTTAGGTAACCCAGATTATGGGAAACCTTTCCATTTGTATGTTACTGAAAAAGCTGGATATGCTTGTGCTGTACTAATGCAGGAAACAAATGAAGGAAAACAACCATTGGCCTATTATAGTACAAAGCTTGACAACATTGAAACAGGATTGCCACCATGCTATCAGGGTCTAGCAGCAGCTGCCTTTGCATTTCAAAAAGCATCATCCATAATCATGGGACATGCAGTAACGTTGTACACGTCGCATCAGTTACATGCCCTGCTAACCAGTCAACGTTTTGTCTTAACACAAGCTAGACGCACTGGATATGAAGTTGTGTTGTCCGCTCCAGAAATAACAATACAACGTTGTCACTCGGTGAATCCCGCCACCAAATTGACCACACCGTTAGATGGTACTCCACATAACTGTGTGGCAGAGACAGAGAAATTTTTGAGAGCCAGAGAACATTTGTATAATCACGCCATAGATGCAGATCTAACCCTGTTCGTGGACGGCTCATGCTTTCGGGATGTCGCGGGATTGCATGCGGGTATGGGGATAGTTAAACTAAACACGGATGGTGAAACCTTTGAATTACTGGAGTCCCAAGGAATTGATCAGCCTTGTTCAGCCCAACTGGCAGAAATCAAAGCCTTAACTATGGCTTGCCAGATAGCTAAAGATCAACGTGTTAATATCTACACAGACGCAGCCTACGCTTATGGCGTATGTCATGTACATGCAAACATTTGGAAACAAAGGGGATTCCTGAGAGCAGATGGCACCCCTGTCACTCATGGAGAAGCGATTTCCCAACTGTTACAAGCTCTCCAATTACCGTCTGAGATAGCCATCATTAAATGTGCAGGTCATCAAAAGAATAATAACATCATAGCTCAAGGTAACAACCTAGCAGATGACGCAGCTCGCAAAGGAGCACAAGGAGAAAATATGTTTCCCCTGCTAACCATCCAAGATTGTGCCCCACTGGTTTCACTTGATGCACTGATAGTGGCTCAAAGTAGGGCCAGTGGAGAAGAAAAACGAATGTGGGTTAAACGAGGCGCTATTGAGACACGCAGTCAGGGGCCAGCGGACAAGCTGTGGCGCAGTAGTCATGGACATTTTGTGTTACCCACCAATTTATTACGACATGCAATCATTTGGGCCCACGGACCCGATCATTGTTCGCGAGTCCAAATTATGAACAAACTAAAAGCTGTCTGGTGGTCACCATATATGGCAGCTACAGTGGACCGTTTGTTGAATGAGTGTGAGGTATGTGCACAGTACAATGTCCGGAAATCATTCACAGCCCCTTTAGCCCACATTCCGGTCCCTGATGGGCCATTCAGACATCTTATGATGGATTTCATAGACATGGGAGCTGAAAATCGAGTTAAACGAATGAGATATGTTTTGGTAGTGATATGCAGATTCAGCCGATGGATTGAGGCAGTAGCCTCTGCAAATCAAGACCATAAAACGGTAGCCAAATTCTTGTGCTGAGATGTCTTTCCAAGATTTGGCATTCCAGATACTATCTCATCTGACAACGGTAGGGCTTTTGTAGCCAAGGTTGCACAAGAAACATTCAAACAATTGGGTATCAAACAGAAATTTGGGTGTGTTTATCACCCCCAATCAAATGGGGCGGTGGAACGGGCTAATGGCATTTTAAAGAACAAACTAGCAAAAATCATAGCAGACAGCAATGGCAAACTAACCTGGCTGGATGCGTTGCCGCTTGCTTTATTGTCAATGCGCTCACAAACTAACCGACTAACCCATTTGACACCATTTGAAGCTCTTACAGGTCGGCCAATGCCTATTCCATACCTGAGAGGACCCTACGAAGGACCATCGCTGGAGCAGCTACAAGACGAATGGCATAATTATCTGAGACAGTTAACCCAAATACACAAAACTATCTTTTTGCAGGTCAAAGGTGCTACAGAAGACAGAGAAGCAGAGATTCCACTCGAAAATCAGAGCATCCAGCCTGGTGATCTGGTTTACGTCAAAGTGTTCAAAAAGAAGTGGGACAGGCCCCGCCGAGAAGGTCCTTTTAAAGTTATTCTTGCCTCACGTACAGCAGTCAAAGTAGACGGTAAGGACACTTGGTTTCATTTAAACCACTGCTGTAGGGTTGGTGGCCCAGCGCCCCTGCGGCCTCGGCAAGCTCGTCTTGGCAGAGCCGCCGGGCCAAGGGGGGAAGCAAGAGAAGCCAGAGACCCTACAGCAGCACCGAGGGACGGCCACGCCTCCCTGCAGCCAGAAGAAGCACCGAGGGAAGGCCATGCCTCCCTGCAGCCAGGCGAACACCGGCCAAGGCGCTCACAGAGACTGATTGAACAAAGACGACGCACAGCTTCAGAGAGTAGTGGATCCCTGCCAGATAGAGCAGTGACAGACTCAGATGCAGACTCAGAAACAACTGGAGACGCAGGCCAACAGACAGACAGAAATACAGACCGACAGATAGACAGGCCACAGGAGACATCAGACTCGGACAGCAACTTAGTAGATTTACCGACAGAAGAACCACAGGAAGTACAACCCAGACAAAGCACAGATACACCACACATCCCTAGTGACAGCTCATCTAGTGACGGCTCACTCAGTAGCACATCTAGTAGCACATCTCAGCAGTCATCAGAGCAATGATTAAGGAATTATTCAAGGGATTGACAATACTACTGGTGGTCAGTATGGGAGAAAATAGACATCCAAAACATACAACGGACTGTGTCGTGGCCATGGCCGCAATAGCAGCTAAACAAGGCATTCTAAACACAGGAAAAACATATAATTTGGTATACATTAAATCAAAAGCCTACAAGAACATAGGAATACAGGGAAAGCTGGGGGATTACATATTAGGCGAAGCCATTAGCATCAAATGTGAAGAGGAGGGAACACTCAACATAGAGGTAATTTGTGATAAAGGAGGATGCAGGGAAACCAAGCAAGACGTAACTGTTACAGTACATGAAGCCACAAAATGGGTAAAAATCAAACCAAGGAAAAAGAGGACAATTAGAAGCCTAGAAACAAGCAGTCACTTAGGGAGATGGGATCCCAGTACAGACCTAGCCCGCACACAAGGGTTGAAGACCAATTTATTTTACCAATGGTTGAAATTTTCGGCTAGGCAGATCAGTGAAAAGCCTTGCATAGCCTGTCACCGGAAGGGTGTGATACCTCAGGCTAAACCCCTACCTGATATCAACAACTGTTATAGGAGCCCCCAACATAACTCAGACCAAGCAGAGTGCTATACACAATGTGTTATGAAAACAGCAGTAGGTGATGAAAAATATGCTGCCGACAGTAAACTTTGTCCAGTGCCCCTAAGTACAGAAGGAACCGTTCCACCTATGATTAAAATAGAGAATGGGATGATACACCCATTCTGTATAGCTAAAGGCTTAGTAGCACAATACATAAGCGATTGGCAGGTAGGGACGACCCAGTCAAAACACATACAGTGTATGCAAAAGCAGCAAGAATACAAACCGGCCAAAACAGCATGGAACATTACCGTCTGTCACACCCTGCCAACAGCAGGCATACAGTGTGAACACATAGTACCGGCCACAGGGGGGGTCTGTAATTGGACTGAATCTCACCCATGCTTCATGGGTATCTACTCCAAATTTAGCTAAGGGAACGGTACCCTTAGCTGACATCTTTTGGATATGCGGACAAAGAAGGAAACTCCTGTCATCGCTGTCCCCGAATTGGAAAGGCCTTTGTGCTCCTGTGATGCTCACAGGAGCAATAACAGTAATTGAAATGCCAAATGCAATACAACCCATGCCACAGAAACTTCGTAAGAAAAGAGGAATAATGACGTTTAAAACAGACTACACATCACAGTAAGAAACGGGATACCAGAAGGGATACCCCGACAGTTAGAAGCCATAGACAGTAGCAGAGTTAAAGCAGATGAAGATGCGGATAAATGGGGATGGGCATTGGCGCTGTTCGGGGTTACTCCAAAAATCCGTTCTAGGTTCCAGGAGGTGCAGTGGATTAATTACTTGTGGTATAATCAGCAAAGATACCTGAACTGGACATTGGCAGCAGTAGGAGCCTTAACCGAACAACTGCACGCCACCTCGCTAATGACAATGCAAAATAGATTAGCTATCGAGATGATGATGGCTGATGAACAAGGAGTTTGTATTATGATCAAAGCCACCGAATGTTGCACAGCTATTCCCATGCGTACAGGGGAAGACGGAAATTTGACAGAGCTCTTAATCACACTTGAAGAGATGCAACAGGAACTGTTAAGTAACTCCATAGGAGGGAGAAATGAAACTGACGATTCTGGATACATTGTAGGGAATGGAATGAATATTGGCCCACTATTTTCACTGTTTGGGACTCTAAGGAGAGGGTGGATATCATGGAAAGACTGGTTATACCAGATAGGTGTAGTCTTGGCACTAACAGGGGTGGCGGTCTTGCTGGTAATATGTTGTGGTATTCCCTTGATAAAATTTCTGGTCAATAAATTGATTTCATCCACAGTAGGACAGCTCCCACTGTTAGCCATCCGAGCCCTAGAAGAAAGCACAAACGAAACAGACAGAGAACCAGAATATATGGAAATGGATGAAATACCAATTATCCTCCCCGACAGCCCCCAGCTCCCTAATATTGTGGCGTATACCCCAGATAGGGAGGACTGGGATGGACCGTGCTTGGTGATATTGTAAACGAGGAAGAAGACATGCATGCACATTTACATTCACACACATGCACCCACAAAAATGAGGGATAGGATAGACAATATCTGAAAGAATGACATGGAGCTGTAATAATGAACGTATATGTATATTACTAGGACACAGGAGTATGGCTGAGAGACCAGACTCCCCTGATCAGGGACCTATGCCTGATCTGCCTCTATCACGTCTGATTGGACTCTCAGAACTGTTTGGAGAAGAGGATATACAGGAGGGATGGTCGAGCCATGATTGGTCGCCACAGCCGCCATCCATCCAGCAGCTAAACCAGTTGGCAACAGAAGGATCTTCATCGTTCCAGCACCTGGCGACGACGGCTTCACAGAATCTGCCTGCAGCAAGAGTCGGCCCAAGGACTCCACCATCACCTGAAGGACCCTTTGGACTCAGGAACACACCCCTTCCGCAGATGCCATGGAGACAGTCACATGTGCCAGTGGCAACGATACCCTCCAGGGGAGGCAGCCAAGGTCGGCCATATGCAGCAACTGCCCGAGTGCATCCTAGACCCAATTCACTGCTAGGACCTGTCCCCAGCTTTCCACCCCCAAGGCAGGAGAGATATTCCGATCAGCCCAGTACCTCTGGAGGAGGATCAGCAGGGGTGGACCTTAGTCGAACTCACCCACCAGGACAGAGGGGAGCTTTGTACAGGCTGCTAAATGCCCAGAGTGTCCCAACCACTTGCCTGTGCCGACATCAACAATACTCCCCCCACACACGAAATGCCTTCCCCCTTGTACTTCCTGTCCCCTGGACTGCACAACCTTAATCTGGTCATGGTCACCCCACTGGACATGGCAATCTTGGTTCGAGAGCTTCGTCTTCCACAAGAGTCTGTTCCAAAAACCTTGGAGCAGCTCCTGCCCCTCACAAATCACATTCCCCATGGGCTATTTGAGGAAATCATGCCACAACTGAGTCAGACAGCTGCATACCTGTTAAGGATACACCGTGACAATGCCAACATCTCTTGTGCTCAGGAGGGCCTCCATACTCAACTGTGTGGTCTTCAGTCTAGTATGGACATGCTAGCCAGCATGATGGAGCATATGGAGAGGGAACAGCTAGGGCTGGCCACCACCACCCTGAATGTGGGCAAGAATTCTCTGGGGGCCCTGTACAACTTGGCCAAGCAGCACAAGGAGCTGGAAAGATCCATCAGAGAACTGCACAACTGTCTGAAAGCCAGAATTCCTGATCCTTCCCCCACTACCCCTGAAAGGCCAACCTCCCCATATTCCCCAACTTCTCCCAAAACTTCAGACGCTGAGTAAATGCTGAGAAGCGCGGACTGACGTAATGGCACTGAACACGGACTATGATCTTGGTTCTTGAGTTTGAATTGCGGACTGGTTTCAGAAATCTGAGTGTAAATAAAAACAAAGAAGGATATATGTTAGTAACGAAGGTCGGGTAAATGTCTGTCCTTACCATCATCTGCGTAACACAGATAAAGCTAAATGCATACACATAGATATCACATTGCAAAGTTATAAAAAGGGGACCCTTACATGGCGTGTTTGTAGATTTAGTAGTAAAGATGCAACTGTTTGTTGTGATTTGGCGCTATACAAGAAAAAAGTTGATTGATTGATTGATAGGGACCCCTTTTTCTTAAATTATAGCATGCCTCAAGAGACATGCATCGCCTAAATTTGGCGTCTGGCCAAAAAGGGCATTAAAAAACAAGCTGAAAAAGAAGAAAAACAAAGTGGAGAATGTTGAGAAATGGCCTATAATGAAAACCATTATATGATTGACTAAGGCAAATGACTTAAGGACGGACATGAAGGGAAACCATTTATGGTGTTTATCATTTAACTAGACATAGCTGCGCTAACCTTAGAATAGTTTCTTGATTGGTTGACTAAATAGTGGTAACGTAGGGGTTATTTGATGCATTTAAATAATAAATGTGTGACGCTTTAACAAAATAATATGTAGAACCAAGTATAATGGGTTGGAGCCTCTGGTTGAGTGAGACAATAGATGCCAGAAGATGATTGGTTGCACTGATGTCAATGTAAAGCCTTTACTTTGCCATGATTAAGAGGTTCCTGTAACTTGTTTTATGTGGCCATTTTAAGTGCCTTGAATTACACCAAAACTCAATGTTTGAATGTCCCTTTGCGTTGATATAATCCAGTTAATTGATCACCTTGTGCCTTAGTATGTAGGTTCACCTGCACTTCAATATATTTACCGTGTGAAGTATCACTTATATTCATATCCGCACCAGAGTTATCAGTAATTCGAGTGATGTGTTTTTCTTTTTTATTGCAATGCACAAATGAGGATGTCTTGTCAGTAAACAACCCAAGAGTATAGTTGATGTAATGGGACTCTTTCGAGTCCCAGAGGAGGGACTGTAGAAGAATTTTTAGGTCCTTATTTGAACTATGATGAACTATCAAGTGTCCTGATCCCAACTGTATGTCCTCTGGTTGAACTAGCAGGTGTTCAACCCAAAAAAAAGGGCTCTATTAGTCATTCAGTCAGGGGCTTTCCAAGGCCTTTTAGGTGCTTTCCCGCAGGCCACGTGCGAGGGGCCTCGGGCCAGCTGCACCTGTGGCTGAAGGTCTTTTAAAAAAATCAGTTGTAAATCCTTCACGTTTTAATGGGAGCGTTTGTCACATTGAAATAATGGCCTAACACCTGCTTAGGGTTCACTAGAGGACGCTTCCAATAGAAAACCATGTCTTGGGAATGAAATAAATAAAAAAGTCGAAGGAGGAGCGATGCCCGCGGGTCTCCAATAAATAGATGAGCGCGGTTGTCATATTCAGTCTCTCTAGAGGACTCAGTTTGTCTAAGCTCTGTGTCGATGGCTTAAATAAACTTAAAAACTCTGTGCATTTTATCTTGCTTAAGGCTGAATTATTCTAAAGTGTTGTGTCCTTTTCTAGCATATCACTTGCAATTAGTTTGTGTTATCTAAAAGACGACATCCCGAGAAGACTAAAGACGAACCACGACAGTGACATATTGATTGTTTTTGAAGAAGATGAGGAAGTTTCTGATGAAGATATTAACGGTGTAAATAATGACAGCTCCAAACCGTGTATGTTCAAATCAAGAATCAAATCAAATCAATTTTATTTATATAGCGCCAAATCACAACAAACAGTTGCCCCAAGGTGCTTTATATTGTAAGGCAAAGCCATACAATAATTACGGAAAAACCCCAACAGTCAAAACGACCCCCTGTGAGCAAGCACTTGGCAACAATGGGTCAACAGTGGCAACAAGACACTAAACATTTTTAAAATGCTTAAAATTTTGTCTGAATGTGTCTTGAATTTTTATCAACTTGTCTCTAACCCAAGAAATATTTCTCAAAATAATTTTGTTGTAGGGGCAGCACAGTGACTTAGTGGTTAGCACTGTAGCCTCACAGCGAGAAGGTCGTGGGTTCAATTCCCGTGGCCTTTCTGTGTGGAGTTTGCATGTTCTCCCCGTGTTTGCGTGGGTTTCCTCCGGGTGCTCCGGTTTCCTCCCACATCCAAAGACATGCGGGTTAGGTGGATTGGAATCTTTAAATTGTCCGTAGGTGTGTGTGTGTGTGGGTGTGTCTGTGTTTGTTTGTCTGTTTGTGGCTCTGCGACAGACTGGCGTCCTGTCCTGGGTGTACCCCACTTCGCGCCCTATGACTGCTGGGATAGGCTCCAGTCCCCCACGACTCTTAATTGGAATAAGTGGTAGAAGATGAATGAATGAATTTTGTTGTAATTCATTGTCTAGTTTTTTATTTAAATTGTAAATGGACTGCATTTATATAGCGCTTTTCCATCTGCATCAGATGCTCAAAGCACTTTGCAAATAATGCCTCACATTCACCCCGATGTCAGGGTGCTGCCATACAAGGCGCTCACTACACACCGGGAGCAACTAGGGGATTAAAGACCTTGCCCATGAGCCCTTAGTGATTTTCCAGCCAGGCTGGGATTTGAACCGAGGATCTTCTGGTCTCAAGTCCAACGCCTCCATCACCTCCCCCAAATTGCACACAAACATCAGACGGACATGTGCACTTACATAAGCTTTGTCCTCTGCTGGCAATTTTTCAGAAGTTGATTAAATGTCAAAAAATGTCTTGTTTTCTGTGTCGGCTGATCCCACATTGCATGCATTCTAACCTCTTGATATTATTGATCCATCCATATTCAAACAGTCTTACAAATGAGCGTGAATGATCATGTGATCCATTCAGCCGAGGTCAGACATGACAAACATTCACTTCTCAAACACAAGTGTGAACATTTGTGCTCAAGAAGAGATGCACAAACAACAAAAACACAACACACAAAAAAAATTTGCTTGTCTGTTGCTTTTTTCTTTCCCCCAAATGAAAACTGTCATGTCCGTCACACTCAATCTGGAGGGTTCACACCGACAAACAAAATGACAGAATTGTTTCCTGATTGTCACCTGGAGGCCTTGTCAGCGTTTTGCTGACACTTTTCCCATATTTGCTGCATTACGGTGTCCTGTTTACAGACAGCAGCAGAAAGCCTGTTCCCGGAGATGGTGAATAATAAGCTATATATACGAGGGCTGTCAATAAAGTAACGGCCCTTTTTATTTTTTTCAAAAACTATATGGATTTCATTCATATGTTTTTACGTCAGACATGCTTGAACCCTCATGCGCATGCGTGAGTTTTTTCACGCCTGTCGGTGACGTCATTCGCCTGTGAGCACTCCTTGTGGGAGGAGTCGTCCAGCCCCTCGTCGGAATTCCTTTGTCTGAGAAGTTGCTGAGAGACTGGCGCGTTGTTTGATCAAAATTTTTTCTAAACCTGTGAGACACATCGAAGTGGACACGGTTCGAAAAATTAAGCTGGTTTTCAGTGAAAATTTTAACGGCTGATGAGAGATTTTGAGGTGATTCTGTCGCTTTAAGGACTTCCCACGGTGCGAGACGTCGCTCAGCGCTCTCAGCCGCCGTCGTCAGCCTGTTCAAGCTGAAAACCTCCACATTTCAGGCTCTATTGATCCAGGACGTCGTGAGAGAACAGAGAAGTTTCAGAAGAAGTCGGTTTCAGCATTTTATCCGGATATTCCACTGTTAAAGGAGATTTTTTTAATGAAAGACGTGCGGACGGGTCCGCGCGTCGGCTCGCAGCCGCCGCGACGCTCCGCCACAGGAAAAACACCTCTGTTGAAAGCCTTAAGGACAAGTTGGAACATGTCCTGCTGTTAAACAATTTCTCATATACTCACTCCACTGAAAGCCATCAAAAGCCGCCTGGATTTTACAAATGGTTATCAACACGGAGGTGTTTTTCCTGTGCCGCCGCACCGCGTCGGCTGCATCCCGACGCGCGGACCCGTCCGCACGTCTTTCATTAAAAAAATCTCCTTTAACAGTGGAATATCCGGATAAAATGCTGAAACAGACTTCTTCTGAAACTTCTCTGTTCTCTCACGACGTCCTGGATCAATAGAGCCTGAAATGTGGAGGTTTTCAGCTTGAACAGGCTGACGACGGCGGCTGAGAGCGCTGAGCGACGTCTCGCACCGTGGGAAGTCCTTAAAGCGACAGAATCACCTCAAAATCTCTCATCAGCCGTTAAAATTTTCACTGAAAACCAGCTTAATTTTTCGAACCGTGTCCACTTCAATGTGTCTCACAGGTTTAGAAAAAATTTTGATCAAACAACGCGCCAGTCTCTCAGCAACTTCTCAGACAAAGGAATTCCGACGAGGGGCTGGACGACTCCTCCCACAAGTAGTGCTCACAGGCGAATGACGTCACCGACAGGCGTGGAAAAACTCACGCATGCGCACGAGGGTTCAAGCATGTCTGACGTAAAAACATATGAATGAAATCCATATAGTTTTTGAAAAAAATAAAAAGGACCGTTGCTTTATTGACAGACCTCGTATATATATATAAACTAACACCGCGGCGTGTTGCTAGGCAAAGGGGTGACGAGCGTTTGTCAGTGCTGCGGTTACTGGGTGTTGACATCGCTGTCTCACAGTCACGGAGAAGAAGTGTGTTTGGAGCAAACACTGCCAGCACTCCGCCAGAGTTCGACTCTCTTTGAGCTTTGACATGGACACATTTTTTTCTTCCTGCTGCAGCACTCAATCGTTATGTTTGTCTCTTTGTTTTCCTAGACGATGTCACAATACTGTCTTTTCTCCTGGGCCCGAGTCTTCAAATGGAAGTTAAAGGACCCAACATAAACTGACCAATGCATGGTCTGAGAATCCTTGTCAGTAATATGGTTCATACTGTTCTTCAAACCCAACTAAGGATTTCATTTGACAAGCAGAAGTCAATCAAACAAGATGATTCCACACCTCAGTGGTTACTGAGCTGCACACTTACAGAAGCCACCTTGAGCAATACAGTCCAAAAAGATACAAAACACCAAAAGTTTTGCACATTACACAACACATCAATTTCAATTTATATAGCACCAAATCACAACAGAGTTGCCTCAAGGCGCTTCACACAAGTAAGGTCTAACTTTACCAAACCCAAGAGCAACAGTGGTAAGGAAAAACTCCCTCTGAGGAAGAAACCTCAAGCAGACCAGACTCAAAGGGGTGACGCTCTGCTTGGGCCATGCTACAGACACAAATTACATCATAAGAACACCACAAACTATTGCACAACCTATACTGCTTGTTGCATGAGTTGGCAGTATGTTGGAAGCTACTAATGCATAAATGTAAAATAATAATTCAACAATTATCAATTTAGCAATAACTAAATAACATCTAAATTGATCATTTGAATGTTGATAAATGTCTTTTGGTGAGCTTCAGGATAGGGTATAAAGACAATATACATTCTGACTGATTTCTGTCAGTACATACAAAATGATCTCAACAAAATAATCTGTCTCACGTGAGTGGATAGGAATCTTTGTTTCAACAAGGATTTTTAACAATTAAAAAAATCCAGAAATTGCCAGATTTCTGGATTTGGATGTGAGAATTTGGCCTTTTTCTGTTTGTCTTGGGAGTCTTAGGCTGGGCGTTGCTGGCCTGCTTGCCTCTTGCTCCTGGAATCAATCATCTACTCCAGTGTAGTTTAAAGGACCACCTCATTCATCCACTTCTGCTAATTTGTTGACACACCTCCTGTGCCAGCTGTGCCTAGCCACCTGTTCCATCTACACCTGTGGTCCATTTTGGACATTTTGGACATATCACTAAAGCCCCGTCACACATAGCAAGAATGTGCAGGAACCATGGCCGACACGGCAAATATTGCCATAATCCGACACAGTTGGGAGGAAAATAGGCATGGTCAGCAGTGTCAGAGTGCACCTGGAGTACCTCATCCACGCCTGCACGATGGCATCCAAAGCGCATGTACACAACAGTGTACATGACACAAACTGCCGTCAAGGCACTGAAGACTGCCCGATGTCCAAACATCTGGATGGCAAACATGGGACTGGAGTGGGAGGGAGTGCTGTTCTCCTCATGTGCATGCGTGCACGAGCGTATAGCGTGCAAGTGTGCGTGGCACAGGTGCGCGCCGCGCACATGCTTGGGGCTGCAATTGTCACTCAGCCGTGTGTGTGTGTGTGTGTATGTGTGTGTGTGTATGCAAAATGCTGCCCTGTGCACACACGGGTGCAGGTGCACATGCCACTGGACAGCTTTGCTGAAAGTTTGCTGGCACTGGGCCATGCTGTCCCCTGCATCAGATGGAGCCTTTCCAGGGAACTTTAATTTCATTTTTCTTTTTTGCTCACTTCAGGAGCACAACACAACTCTGGACACCACGATGGTTGGATTATAACATGGGATTTCATTTTTATTTTGGGTGAGAGGATTTTAACCACAGGCTGCAGTCAGGCTCCATGTCCATGTACACGCTGTGAAACACTCCTGGACCACTGTTGGAGGTGAGATTAATGTCTAAGATAAGATAAGATAAACTTTATTGATCTCACAGAGGAGAAATTCACATATTACGTCAGCTCTTAAGAAAACTCACAAGGTGGGTGCAAGTAGAGGAAAATGTTCATCAAACAGCATGTGCAAGATAAGCAATGATAATAATACTTGTAACAGTACAAGACATAAGAAATGAGGTAGAAATAGAATATGTACGTATACACACATGCACACACATACGTGCGTATGTATATACACTCAAAAAAAATGTAAACGCAACACTTTTGGTTTTGCTCCCATTTTGTATGAGATGAACTCAAAGATCTAAAACTTTTTCCACATACACAATATCACCATTTCCCTCAAATACTGCTCACAAACCAGTCTAAATCTGTGATAGTGAGCACTTCTCCTTTGCTGAGATAATCCATCCCACCTCACAGGTGTGCCATACCAAGATGCTGATTAGACACCATGATTAGTGCACAGGTGTGCCTTAGACTGCCCACAATAAAAGGCCACTCTGAAAGGTGCAGTTTTGTTGTACTGGGGGGGATACCAGTCAGTATCTGGTGTGACCACCATTTGCCTCATGCAGTGCAACACATCTCCTTCGCATAGAGTTGATCAGGTTGTCAATTGTGGCCTGTGGAATGTTGGTCCACTCCTCTTCAATGGCTGTGCGAAGTTGCTGGATATTGGCAGGAACTGGTACACGCTGTCATATACGCCGGTCCAGAGCATCCCAAACATGCTCAATGGGTGACATGTCTGGTGAGTGTGCCGGCCATGCAAGAACTGGGACATTTTCAGCTTCCAAGAATTGTGTACAGATCCTTGCAACATGGGGCCGTGCATTATCCTGCTGCAACATGAGGTGATGTTCTTGGATGTATGGCACAACAATGGGCCTCAGGATCTCGTCACGGTATCTCTGTGCATTCAAAATGCCATCAATAAAATGCACCTGTGTTCTTCGTCCATAACAGACGCCTGCCCATACCATAACCCCACCGCCACCATGGGCCACTCGATCCACAACACTGACATCAGAAAACTGCTCACCCACACGACGCCACACACACTGTCTGCCATCTGCCCTGGACAGTGTGAACCGAGATTCATCCATGAAGAGAACACTTCTCTAACGTGCCAAACGCCAGCGAATGTGAGCATTTGCCCACTCAAGTCGGTTACGACGACGAACTGGAGTCAGGTCGAGACCCCGATGAGGACGACGAGCGAGCATGCAGATGAGCTTCCCTGAGATGGTTTCTGACAGTTTGTGCAGAAATTCTTTGGTTATGCAAACCGATTGTTTCAGCAGCTGTCCGAGTGGCTGGTCTCAGACAATCTTGGAGGTGAACATGCTGGATGTGGAGGTCCTGGGCTGGTGTGGTTACACGTGGTCTGCGGTTGTGAGGCTGGTTGGATGTACTGCCAAATTCTCTGAAACGCCTTTGGAGACGGCTTATGGTAGAGAAATGAACATTCAATACACGAGCAACAGCTCTGGTTGACATTCCTGCTGTCAGCATGCCAATTGCACGCTCCCTCAAATCTTGCGACATCTGTGGCATTGTGCTGTGTGATAAAACTGCACCTTTCAGAGTGGCCTTTTATTGTAAGCAGTCTAAGGCACACCTGTGTACTAATCATGGTGTCTAATCAGCATCTTGATATGGCACACCTGTGAGGTGGAATGGATCATCTCAGCAAAGGAGAAGTGCTCACTGTCACAGATTTAGACTGGTTTGTAAACAATATTTGAGGGAAATGGTGATATTGTGTATGTGGAAAACGTTTTAGATCTTTGAGTTCATCATACAAAATGGGAGCAAAACCAAAAGTGTTCCATTTATATTTTTGTTGAGTGTATATATATATATATTAATACTCTCACTGCCTGGCACAACAGTTCCATGTCATATCTCCTACAGAGTTAGAAGGTGATCATATATTACAGTGTGAGATCCGTTCAGCTCCAAGCCTGACGTGTACAATGACACATTATTCCGCACCACTGAGAGACGCAGCTGCCCGTGTTATATACAGATATGATGGAGACAATATTCACATTGTTTTCATCACGTATGGGAAGGAATGGACAAATATCTGTATTGTAAGGTCTATTGTGAATATAACAGCCTGTTCAGAATTGCGGCGGCGTGTGCACAGTAACGCACGGTGCTTTCAGTTTGATAGCCGCTGTTTCATTTACTGTACATGATAATTCATAGTTATTACCATGATGAAGCGTGCCACATACATTTCAACAGTTTCTTTGCGCTTTGGGGGTGGACAATATTATATGTGGCACGTGCAGGTCATACCAGCAGGCTTGCCATGCCAGATCCATCTCATATGCACTCAAATCGTTTCGTATCCTGTTTTGCCGCCATTGGAATATGTAAATTGCAGTCAGATGGTCCTCAGATTGCACATGGACCGACGTCGCATAGGTGTTGCATCTTAATGGTGCCTGGACGGTTTGAACATGTGCATCACACTTGGGGCCACTGGCCGATTTTGACCAACTGTGTAGACAGATGGCTGTCAGAATGTTTTGGAACTGAAACCCGACACTTTTCGGATATGCACCGACTGGTCATTCTGACACCATTCTGCACAATTCTTGCTAGGTGTGACAGAGGTATAAGCTTTGGACTTTGATTTTATTTACCAAACAAGAAGAGTCACTTATTTCACCAACTCAGCATTTTACACGTAACATAATTCATGCAAACTGTTGTACTAAAGTAAGTTAAAAGTAATGTTACAAAAGTGAAAAAAAATAATTATGGTGAATTACCATTATTTGTTGATTTTCAATTCAACTGATATATAGACAACAGTACAATTAAAGGTGATTAATGGTGTATGTCAACAGAATCATATGTTCTATTTCTGTAAATTGAGCAAAACTGGATCTGGTTTGTTAGCTATTTGAAAGTATTACATTTATTTCTGAACTTCAAAATCAGTTTGGGGTTGTAATATACACATCAAATAATATAAAGGGTTTAGGGCCAGTGAACCCTAGGACCAGTGGATCCTAAGACCAGTGGACCTTCTCCTGGTAAGTTTGGTGGACATCGGAGTGGATAAAAAAATTCTCAAATTTGACATCAAAGACCTTGACCTTTGCAAAAATGAATCCATTCAGGGCAATTCTGTGGATGACTGTCATGCAGATACCAAGTTTGGTGGAAATTGCTGAAAGGACAGGGCAGATGTTTTCAAACTGTTGTATGATCTCTTCATTATTGCAGTGTACTTTATGCGATTATTATTATTTTATCACATCATTCTTAAATGATAAACAAACGTGAAAACAAGGCTACAAACTATTACCCTGAAAATAAATATGCTCCAGTCGGCGATGGCACAACAGTAAATGGATTAGTGTTAGAATTCAATAGGTACGATTCCTTGGATGCGAGATTGCCGCGTTGCATTAATGAAGGACTTTGATCGCAGATCAAGAGGTGATTAGTGCCGGCAGAGCTCAGATTCAACTTTCAACAGCTCATCATCCTCATACAATAAAGTTAATACCTCATCAGTGGAGCCATTGTGCTGCCTTCATGCTCGTTGTAATGGAAAGTTTTCCCAAGGTATAATCTTGCGCTGTCATATTTAATCAGGATGAGACCTTCAGCACATTCCACAAGCTTTTATCATTAATTTAAGCACATTGTGTAACCTGTAAAACATGACATCGCCCTAAAATATGTACTCATATTTATTTATCTTTAGAATAACTGATGAACAGCAAATTCAACATCAGTTTATCAACGTTCAACAACTACACACGTCATAAGCTGTGCAGTACCTCCAAATGGATTTTTTAATGCTTTGTGTATGGAATCTTTCTCTTTTTCACCATTTTTCTTTCTTTTCAAATATCCGCTGACCTCTCTGTCTATCAGAACACATCTGTTCATCAAGAACACATTTTCTTGTCTGGTCTCTGTATATTTTTATCAGAAATTTCCAACATAAAAATAAAGCATCTTCCACCCTCCTCTCATGTCTCCGATCAAATTCAGGTAACATTGCAATCAGATGAAAGCAAATCAGCAAAAAAAAAAAAAAAAAAGGCAACCCATTGTTGCGTCTGCTGTTGAAAGATGAGAAGAACAAAACAGTATTTGAATGTGATTTTCACTAACAATTATAAGTTTCCTGGAAAATGTTTCAACATGTTTAAAATCTTTGACAAGAGTTGAGCTCCACTACCACTATGTCACCTCCTCTAGTACGTCATTACTGCTCTGTTCACCTCCGCCAGGCTCCGCTGTCTACGACAAACACTAGCATTGCCAAACTAATGTCAATTTAGCTCCTGTGAAGTCTGGTGGACGTTGGCACTGGTCAACATTAATCAACCTTTCACTCTACGTTGGTAAACACTGAGCTAATTGTCATCGTGTGAATGAATCGAGCCTTCTGAGGCGTTTAAATTACTCATAACCATCCCAAAGACGTATCGTTCTCTTTGGCTGCTTTCGGTGATGCCGGTATTTGGTTTCTCTCCGATTGTTCTGTCTGAGTTATTTTCATTAGTTACTTCCTCAAAACCATCAACATGTCTATTAGACCCCATTCCTACCAGACTGCTCAAGGAAGCCCTACCATTAATTAATGCTTCGATCTTAAATATGATCAATCTATCTTTATTAGTTGGCTATGTACCACAGGCTTTTAAGGTGGCAGTAATTAAACCATTACTTAAAAAGCCATTACTTGGCCCAGCTATCTTAGCTAATTATAGGCCAATCTTCAACCTTCCTTTTCTCTCAAAAATTCTTGAAAGGGTAGTTGTAAAACAGCTAACTGATCATCTGCAGATGAATGGTCTATTTGAAGAGTTTCAGTCAGGTTTTAGAATTCATCATAGTACAGAAACAGCATTAGTGAAGGTTACAAATGATCTTATGGCCTCAGACAGTGGACTCATCTCTGTGCTTGTTCTGTTAGACCTCAGTGCTGCTTTTGATACTGTTGACCATAAAATGTTATTACAGAGATTAGAGCATGCCATAGGTGTTAAAGGCACTGCACTGCGGTGGTTTGAATCATATTTATCTAATAGATTACAATTTGTTCATGTAAATGGGGAATCTTCTTCACAGACTAAGGTTAATTATGGAGTTCCACAAGGTTCTGTGCTAGGACCAATTTTATTCACTTTATACATGCTTCCCTTAGGCAGTATTATTAGACGGCATTGCTTAAATTTTCATTGTTACGCAGATGATACTCAGCTTTATCTATCCATGAAGCCAGAGGACACACACCAATTAGCTAAACTGCAGGATTGTCTTACAGACATAAAGACATGGATGACCTCTAATTTCCTGCTTTTAAACTCAGATAAAACTGAAGTTATTGTACTTGGCCCCACAAATCTTAGAAACATGGTGTCTAACCAGATCCTTACTCTGGATGGCATTACCCTGACCTCTAGTAATACTGTGAGAAATCTTGGAGTCATTTTTGATCAGGATATGTCATTCAATGCACATATTAAACAAATATGTAGGACAGCTTTTTTGCATTTGCGCAATATCTCTAAAATTAGAAAGGTCTTGTCTCAGAGTGATGCTGAAAAACTAATTCATGCATTTATTTCCTCTAGGCTGGACTATTGTAATTCATTATTATCAGGTTGTCCTAAAAGTTCCCTGAAAAGCCTTCAGTTAATTTAAAATGCTGCAGCTAGAGTACTGATGGGGACTAGAAGGAGAGAGCATATCTCACCCATATTGGCCTCTCTTCATTGGCTTCCTGTTAATTCTAGAATAGAATTTAAAATTCTTCTTCTTACTTATAAGGTTTTGAAAAATCAGGTCCCATCTTATCTTAGGGACCTCATAGTACCATATCACCCCAATAGAGCGCTTCACTCTCAGACTGCAGGCTTACTTGTAGTTCCTAGGGTTTGTAAGAGTAGAATGGGAGGCAGAGCCTTCAGCTTTCAGGCTCCTCTCCTGTGGAACCAGCTCCCAATTCGGATCAGGGAGACAGACACCCTCTCTACTTTTAAGATTAGGCTTAAAACTTTCCTTTTTGCTAAACCTTATAGTTAGGGCTGGATCAGGTGACCCTGAACCATCCCTTAGTTATGCTGCTATAGACTTAGACTGCTGGGGAGTTCCCATGATGCACTGAGTGTTTCTTTCTCTTTTTGCTCTGTGTGCACCACTCTGCATTTAATCATTAGTGATTGATCTTTGCTCCCCTCCACAGTATGTCTTTTTCCTGGTTCTCTCCCTCAGCCCCAACCAGTCCCAGCAGAAGACTGCCCCTCCCTGAGCCTGGTTCTGTTGGAGGTTTCTTCCTGTTAAAAGGGAGTTTTTCCTTCCCACTGTCGCCAAGTGCTTGCTCACAGGGGGTCGTTTTGACAGTTGGGGTTTTTCTGTAATTATTGTATGGCTTTGCCTTGCAATATGAAGCGCCTTGGGGCAACTGTTTGTTGTGATTTGGCGCTATATAAATGAAATTGATTTGATTTTGATTTGATTTCACAGAGATTTTTGAGAATCTGGTATGTTGATCAGCAACAGCCACTTCAAGTCATAGTTTGAAAGCTCTCATACAGTCAACAGGAACTTTAAGTCTTATCATGAAACTCTACACTGAAAAATAACCAAAATAAAAAAGTGAATGAGTGAATGAGATTAACACAAGCTTAAGTTCAAACAACTTAATTCATTCAGGTTTGACCAGTTGTAACGCTTTTTGCTGGTTCAACTAATCTCTTGTTTCATTGTATGACATATGGTCTACATTACATTACATTACATTCACTTAACTGATGCTTTTTTCCAAAGTAAGTTCCAAGCAATGAATCGCAATCAAGCTACAGTTTGAAGGTGGACTTCAGCATAACAACACATACCATCTTTACAGTTAGGGTTGATAGATAGGATTGATGATAAATACAGTCTTTCTAAACAAACCACGAGTGACAGTGAAAAAATGTAAGTCGATAGCAGAGAGTGAAGGTTGAGAAGGCAATGACAGTTAGAGCAAGAGAACAGAAGTGCATGGTAAGTGCGAGTTAGGCATGTTGGAGATGTTGCAGATGTTAGGCAAGGAAGTACTCCTGGATGTATTTGAACGCAGAGAGGAACGCCCGTGCTCTGATAACATTTGATAGCTTGTTCCACCATTGGGGGACCACAAATAAGGTTACTTTGGTCTAAAATGCAGAATATAAATAACCCATCTGGGTTGAGTCCACGTTTCTGTCACTCTCTTGAAGGTGCATGTGGACAGTGTGTTCTTTAAGACCTGTTGGAGCCACAGTGTTGAGTATTCACTGACCGCTGTGCATGAGCCATAGATGTATGGTGCACCTTTGTCAACCTGCCTTTGAGATGCACCTCAGACAAGCCAACAAAGAAAGCTCTCAGAGGATCCCAAACGTGTCCAGTTTGTTGAAAGCATTTTTCACCAACAGATACGTACGTACCTTTCATTTTACAGCAAACACCACCTGTTGGTATCAGTTATATTTATGAAGGTCCAGTATCCTATATAGGTTCTGCAGCCCATTGGTGCTGGTGCTTATCTACAGATTCCGTAGAGTGGAATGGGTGAGAGTCTACAACTCTCAATGAGCGGCACACCAGTCCAACACGGGTTTCTTCCCCAGACAAGGCGGCACGCATTCACAGTGGGGTGGACAGAGGCAAAGCAGATTAATAAGTAAACTGTCCAAAGACAGAGGCGGGTATCATGGGCAGGACTATATCAGTATTATAATGATGCCAAGCCAATAAATGTAGCTAACTGTAAAATAAAAGTAATTTTAAAAATGTGGCTTTTGTTTCCTCCTAAAGAATGTGAGTCTTCTTAAAGGACAACTTCTTGTTTTTACAACCTTAATAATATTGAAACATTTTCAGCAGTTATTCAGCCTCTGAATGCACATTTTTGTTTGTTGATTTGTTTGTTTGTTTTTTTAATTCTCAAATGTAAATGGATAGCAACCCGTAGGGTACTCTGAGCTAACGCTACGGTATTTTAATGTTTAGCCAGTGTGTCCAAAAGATGAATTTTCAGTTTAGTAACAACTAGTTTCCTTGAGCCACATGATGAAACAGGATCTTAGCCACTGTGGATAAAAGCATCTAAATTCTTTCAGCCAGATGGCATTTCTGTTAGCATTTGGCTACATGGCTAATGTGTAGCATTAGCACAGCGTACTCATAGCAGCGATGTAAATAAACACAAATCTCACTTTATTTCTGGACCTTCAAACTGTACAGTGTAATTAGTCACAAGCTTGCATTTTATGACTACTTACAGTATGTATGAGGGTAATAATATTAAGTTTCCATTGCATCTGTTTACTTCCCATTATGTCAAAACAAACGATCCCGAATGGTTTATTAAGAAATGCTGCAGTGAGGATATAAACCATTATCATATAAATAAATGATATGCCAATATGACTGGATAAAAACACTAAAGAATAAATAGCAATACACCCTTTTAGAGGACGGGTAATATTTTTCATACCACCTGAGTAATCAGCCAATCCGGACAGCGGGGCAGCGCCACGACGAAGAGGAGCAGTCAGAGGAACTGTGAAATACTGGTGAGTCACTATTAATAATTTCTTATGTGTCCAACCTCGTAGGTTGATCGTTAAAATTAAATTTGTTAGTTCTAAAAGCCATCATAATTATTTATAGGAAAATGTTCTATTTTTTTCTACTAAGGTAAGTGAGAAAATGTTAATGCCTGTTTGAGAAAAGTGTATAAAGTGTGTAGTGAGGGGTTTTACAGCCTTAAAACATCTATAATAATTGTAAAAAATAATGCTGACTACTTTGCGGATTTCTCCTATCGCGGGTTATTTTTAGAACGTAACTCCTGCGATAAACGAGGGACCACTGTATATGATAAAATCGTTATCAAGTTGTTCACCAATGAATATGGGTTTTTACACCCTTCAGAAAACCATACTACATTTAACATTTATAGGTATATGATAAAATCGTTATCAAGTTGTTCACCAATGAATATGGCTTTTTACACCCTTCAGAAAACCAGACATTTATCATTTATAGGTATATGATAAAATCATTATCAAGTTGTTTATCAATGAATATGGCTTTTTACACCCTTCAGAAAACCATAACAACATTTATCATTTATAGGTATATGATAAAATCGTTATCATGTTGTTTACCAATGAATATGGCTTTTTACACCCTTTAGAAAAACAGACAACATTTATCATTTATAGGTATATGATAAAATCGTTATCAAGTTGTTTACCAATGAATATGGCTTTTTACACTCTTCAGTAAACCATAACAACATTTATCATTTAGAGGTATATGATAAAATCGTTATCAAGTTGTTTACCAATGAATATGGCTTTTTACACCCTTCAGAAAACCATACTACATTTAACATTTATAGGTATATGATAAAATCGTTATCAAGTTGTTTACCAATGAATATGGCTTTTTACACCCTTCAGAAAACCATAACAACATTTATCATTTAGAGGTATATGATAAAATCGTTATCAAGTTGTTCACCAATGAATATGGCTTTTTACACCCTTCAGAAAACCAGACATTTATCATTTATAGGTATATGATAAAATCATTATCAAGTTGTTTATCAATGAATATGGCTTTTTACACCCTTCAGAAAACCATAACAACATTTATCATTTATAGGTATATGATAAAATCGTTATCATGTTGTTTACCAATGAATATGGCTTTTTACACCCTTCAGAAAAACAGACATTTAACATTTATATGTATATGATAAAATCGTTATCAAGTTGTTTACCAATGAATATGGCTTTTTACACCCTTCAGAAAAACAGACAACATTTATCATTTATAGGTATATGATAAAATCGTTATCAAGTTGTTTATCAATGAATATGGCTTTTTACACCCTTTAGAAAACCATACATTTATCATTTATAGGTATATGATAAAATCGTTATCAAGTTGTTTACCAATGAATATGGCTTTTTACACCCTTCAGAAAAACAGACAACATTTATCATTTATAGGTATATGATAAAATCGTTATCAAGTTGTTTACCAATGAATATGGCTTTTTACACTCTTCAGTAAACCATAACAACATTTATCATTTATAGGTATATGATAAAATCGTTATCATGTTGTTTACCAATGAATATGGCTTTTTACACCCTTCAGAAAACCATAACAACATTTATCATTTATAGGTATATGATAAAATCGTTATCATGTTGTTTACCAATGAATATGGCTTTTTACACCCTTCAGAAAAACAGACATTTATCATTTATATGTATATGATAAAATCGTTATCAAGTTGTTTACCAATGAATATGGCTTTTTACACCCTTCAGAAAAACAGACAACATTTATCATTTATAGGTATATGATAAAATCGTTATCAAGTTGTTTACCAATGAATATGGCTTTTTACACCCTTCAGAAAACCATACAACATTTATCATTTATAGGTATATGATAAAATCGTTATCAAGTTGTTTACCAATGAATATGGCTTTTTACACCCTTCAGAAAAACAGACAACATTTATCATTTATAGGTATATGATAAAATCGTTATCAAGTTGTTTACCAATGAATATGGCTTTTTACACTCTTCAGTAAACCATACACCCTTCAGCCTTCGGCCGATCTGAGTGAAGGCGGTGTGACGTATGTTGGTTGATTGTTTGATATATTGATAGTATTTATAACAAAATTCATGTTTAAATTGTTAACCAACTTGATAACTGATAATATATTGCAAAAATGAAATAAACAGACCTTACAATATTTCTTCAGGTGTTTTGGATCACTGATATGTCAACAAATTTAAAAAAAAAAAAAAGGTTGATCACATTTTTTTTTCTTTTTTTTTTTCTTTTTTTTCTATTTTGACAATATGGTTGATTTTTAACTCTTGGTACGACTATATCCAAAACATAATTTTCCAAAAAAAAAGACGTCCTGCAAACAGTAAAGTAATCAAAGGTGAGTTTTGCATTCATAGGTTTGATTGCTAAAATCCTACTATGACTCGAGTTGTATTATTAAAAAAAAAAAAACATGATCCTTTTCTGAGATACTCCTCACCTTCTCACAATGTGCTTTTTTTGGGGGGGGAGCACCTTTGTTAAAGAAAATACAGAAGCCTAAAGATGCCTTTAGCACCAAAAAGGAAACTGGGCATGCTGCAAGGATGAAGAAGAAAATTCAAATGGCACCAAATCCTGTTAGATGCGTCAAAGCTCAACTCCTTCTCTCTGCAGTGCGAACAAACATAAATGTGTCAGAGAAAGGAAACAAAGTAAACACACCAGTCCGCCCACACTGACTAACCTTTAAACAAATCAAAGGAGGAAAAAATACAAGGCTGAAAAACAACAGAAAAAAACGGCATGAAAAGGCATTTTAATTAAGAGAACGAAGCAGATATCACAAGAAGCAGGAATGACACCTGAATCTGACCTTTGGAGGGAAGAAACAACAGAATTAAAACTAAAGCCAGAAACCCACAGAGAGAGCAAAGAGAAAGAGAAGAGAAACAAAGACTGACTGTGTGACTTAACAGTTACAGCGGCTACAAACACATTCACATTGCCTCAATTGGGAAATGGACTGTTTCAAGTTTAGTGCACATAAATAATGTCAAATGTATATGTGTTGTCCTAATTCTGATGTGTGCCATTATTACGGTAAACAAGTAATAATTGTACATCAATTGTTGTTGTATGTGGAATGTGAGTGCGGACATCTTGTTGTTGTAATGACAATGATAATAAAAGCTATTTCTATCTATCTATCTATCTATCTATCTATCTATCTATCTATCTATCTATCTATCTATCTATCTATCTATCTATCTATCTACCTACCTACCTACCTACCTACCTACCTACCTACCTACCTACCTATCTATCTATCTATCTAATTTCCCAGCCATAAGACCAAGAGAAGGATCTGTCACAGACTGTGTGTGTTTGTCGGTGTGTGACGTCATTCCCACATTAAACGAACCCATGCACAGGCATCTCTGGATCAAACTTGGATGTAGAATCCCATCCGGGAATTGACCAAGACACCATCATCCTCATCACAAAGGGATTGCCGTGACTGTATGGTGGTCAGAGTTGGAGGCCAACCAGTGACCTACAGCAATGACTTTGGTACTGGGTTCCTTCAGAGGATCCTTGTACTCGCTGGTGTTATGTGCCTCGATGTTGTGGACCCCAGCAACTGGAGAAAACCAAGAGGAAGTCCACGTTTCACCTGGCTGCAGCAGATCGACAGTTGTGTTCGAGGTGAGAATGGACCGATTGTCTGCCTTGGTGGTTGCCATCTGCGGCACAAGGCACATCTGTGGTGTGGTGAATGTGGCGTCAGTGCTCCCAGTGTGCACTCCCAAACCCGAGCTCACCACACCAAAAACATGCTTCATCCACACATTCCAAAAGAAGCCAACTGACGATATCAAATCCTCCGACCACCAACAAAACTAGAACCAGCTCTGAGTCACAGTGACATTTCCTCCTCAGCACTGTTTTTTCTTGTGTACCCTTATTAATCAAATTCCAAAACTGCATTTTCAGGAGCAAACACAAAGTAAATTTCCTCAGAAGACCGAGGAGCAAAATTTGATTTGGCAGAACCCAAAGCTCGGCGTAACTACATATTTGATTTGCTGCTGCATAGCAGTGATTTGCTCATCCCACCGAGGCTGCATTCTGGTAATCAAAGAGTCATTTGTAACATTACTCTGGCTGTTTGCATTTCATTTCCAAATTTATTAGGCAGCAAACACATTTAACAAATTGCTTCTGGCAACATCAACAAAGACTGTCAGTGCAGATTACACCTTCAATGCTGACAGACGCACAAGAAACATGATTTCATATAGATGCATGATGTGATTTGGGGAGAATCGGGTTTACCTGTTTTCACTGTTGCTCCATGGAAGATGCACAGTTTACTCTTTTGGTAAATATATGAATGTGTAGGTTACATCACAGTAACATCATTCGATTGCTTACGTCAGTGACAAAGGGCTACAAAGACAGAAGGAAAGCTACATTGCACCAAATGTGATATTTTCTGCACTGGATAAAAAATAATACTAAAATGTCTGTGCACTAAAAATATTAACATGATTCATCATCATTAACATCAACAACAGCGATCCTGCCTCTCACCCTGTGACTGTGTGACTGCTGGGATAGGCTTTAGTCCCTCCAGGACCCTTAATTAGAGTAATGGGATATAGCAAATGAGGGTGATTCTTTAACTACGGGCACTATTGGCCTTGTAATGTAATTTCCACCACACCATTGCCTTACAATATAAAGCGCCTTGGGGCAACTGTTTGTTGTGATTTGGCGCTATATACATGTGCTCTTATGTCACTGTTTATCTCCATAGAAACTACCCAAACAATCTTTCATACAAACTGTTTAGGGACATTACAGTGTTGTGGTGGAAATTACGGCAATAGTGTGGGACAACTACATTTTGTTTAAAAAAATCACAACAGTTGTATGACATTGAATACCCCAATTATGTTTTGATTATTTTACTGATATTTTATTCAGAGATATTTTAAAACATTAGAAAAAAACATTTCTTTACCATTCATTTTTATCATTGAAGATCAAAAGTCTGGGTGTGGGACAAGCACAAAACGGCAATATTTGCATATAATGATACTGAAAAAAGGTGAAAAAGTCATCATAGACTACTAGAACAAATTTCTTAACACACTTTCATTGTAAAGATAACTGTGTGAAAGTGTGAAATTTCCCCTCTTTTCTGTTTTTCATACAATATGATCAAAGGACATAATAAGTGCCCGTAGTCTAAGAATCACCCATGAACGAATAAACAAATAACAGCTGTGACTTTATCAGTGTATTCTCAAAAACTGTCATGGAGGGATTAATGGGACATGTAAATTAAACTAATTCTGCGGTGTATGTGTTGTCATTTGCCTGTTTATATGGTTATTTCTAAAGCCTGACTGATATATCAGCTGGATGATGATATCGACCGACATGAGTTTCCATGAAAACATTGTATTGGTGTTAATTTCTCAGATATTTTCCCTATTAAATCATGAAGAACAACATTAGAAGAACAACTTTGGCTGTTGAAAAGAGTGTCAAGACATTGTTTGTCCAACAGAGGGCACTACAACAGCATTACTTACAATGCTGTTTAGCATGGCTGGGACCCTCATCAATCCTTGGTTCACATTAGCTACAGGAGACAGAGGCAAAGCAACCAGCTGCCATTCATTTTTAATCAGAGTCTGCGTTTTATGGCAGCAAGAGACAAGTGGTTGTTATGTCACCAGGTAGGCAGGGCCAAAATAGATCATTCCATTTCATGCAAATGCTGAGTGAAGCAACATGTTGACTGCCGATCTGAGTGAAGGCAGTGTGACGTATGTTGGTTGATTGTTTGATATATTGATAGTATTTATAACAAAGTTCATGTTTAAATTGTTAAACATCAAACCACAGTTATATTTCTTTGTCATTAGGGTTTGATATTGAAATGTGTGGAATCATTGCCATTGTTTATATATATAGGGATCACTTTTTTTTTTTTACTCGCTAATATTGACATTATATTGGCTCCTCCAAAATCCATTCGGCCTCCAGTTATTAATTAATTTTCTACTGCCTATCCATGTCCGGGTCGTGGTGGCAGTAGACCGAGCAGCTCAGTGAGTCTCTCTTACTGACAGCCACACCTGCTCCTAATCCACCAACAATCCAGCATCCACTAAAACATCCCGCAAGTGGCGGACACACCTATGGGGTCATGTGTTGGCAAAACAAACTTACTATTTTGACTGACGTGGTACATCAAAGTTCACCAACTTTTGATGAGTTTATATGCACTTTTAATTTTTGGATTTATAATGAGATTTATCATTACTGAATTACTGTTCTGATGTAGAGGGAATAGACTCGTATCTGTCTGTGTATTAACGTATTGCATTTACAGGGTACGTGTCCAGGATTTTGCAAAGCTGAAGAAAATGGGTTCTCGTCCCCCCATTATGCCATGATTTAAAAAAAGGGGTTTGTGAGGTTCTTACAATCTGCATTCATCCACAACTTTCCAAATATTTAAGCTCAACTCTTGAAAATCGACTGTAATAATGAATTCTTGCTGACAAATCATAAAAAGAAATTTGGGTTCTGACCTCCATCCCCAAAATTTACTGTTGCATTTCCAGACGAGTGTCAACCATCTCACCAAATTGAAAGAAAAGTGTTTCCTGCCAACAAAGCAGACATGTCTGAAAATACAAAACACAGCCTCCCAGGTGGCGTTAAGAGGTCAAACGAGTAAACATCTCATGAATCATCAAACTGAAGACAAGCTACAAGCTACAACACACTCACCACATGTCTCCACCACACTTATGCTCGACTTTCCTCTCGCGTGCAACCTACAGCTGTTAATCTGAACAGTCATTTATTTCAATAAGGCCGCCAGCCTGTCCTGTGGTGGTGAGATAATGGTTGTGGAGAGGCCCCAGCTGCACTTTAAATCAGAGCCATTGATTTGGCCCTCAGCTCTCCGGGACGGTGAGGCTCCCAGAGGAGGCAGCACCGGACCAATCTCAGGACCCAGCTGCCCTCCTGCATTAATAATCGCCTCAATTAGAAGGAAAATGCCCAGATGCTCACCTGATTACATAATGTTCCTGCTCTCCCGTTTCTTCCCCCTAGTTTGACTTGTGAACACCTGCAGGTTCAGGGGTTGCATATTTTAAGCAGGATTTGCGTCTTGTATCTGTCTTTTCAGCTTTCGCATGCATTACCTCAACACTTAAAATTTACTTGGAGATAAACAGTAAAATCACGTCAGCTCTGGACCTCTTTCTCAATGTGGGAGGAATCAGAAAAAGAAAAATTCCTTCAAGTTCAACCGAGATATCTTTATATATATATATAAAGATATCTCGGTTTATATATATATATATATATATATATATATATATATATATATATATATATATATATATATATATATATATATATATATATATATATATATATATATATATATATATAAATCTGACTCCAGATTCTCCCAAACACTGTTGGTCCTTTTGAGCACACCCAGATCTTAGTGAATGTGAAATGTGAACGTTCACATGTGCGCATGCAGAGGTTTTAGACTCCCTCCTCTGAAGTAGGGTCTCTTTGTGTTTGGGAGTCAATGACAGCATATATTACACTTTGAATGAATGAATGAAATGAATGAATGAATGAATTAATGAAATTTATTTCAGCATCAACACAGTACAGACACAACATATCAAAACAAATACCAAAATTTGCACTGTGTGTCTGAAAAGGGGTGGGAAGAAGCAAAGCTTATAAGTTACCCACCCCTATACCAAAAATCCAGTCCAACACATTTTACACTTATACTCAAAAAAAAAAAAAAAAAAAAAAAAAAATAGGACTCATAAATACATATCCATTTTTGCTCACACTCCTATATATACATACATTCCCCACAGATACATACCATACATTAACAAATTTATACATCATATTTATACATTAAATTCAATTTCCTTTTCCAGTATATCCAGAAATTAATAGGTTTTTATAACGTTTCTTAAAACAAACTAAAGAACTACATAATCTAATTTCAACAGGACATTTATTCCAAATCTTCACCCCCTTAACTGAAACACAAAAACCCTTTATATTAGTGCGTACGGGAGGCCTCTTAAATACAGCACATCCTCGTAAACTATATCCAGAATCCCTTATCTTGAACAGGTTCTGGACATAAAGTGGTAAGGCTCGATTATTTGCTTTGTACAAAGTTTGTATTGTGATATAATCCACTAAATCTCTAAATTTCAATAAATTTAAAATCATAAACAAAGAATGCGTTGACTCAAGATAATGTTTGTTACAAATAATTCTAATGGCATGTTTTTGTAAGAGAAATACTTGATTGGTATTTGATTTATAAGTGTTACCCCAAGACTCCACACAATATGTCATATATGATACTACTAAAGAATGATATAAAGTGAGTAATCCTTCCTGTAACAGTGTGTCCTTGACCCTGTACATGATGGCGATAGATTTTGACATTTTCAATTTTATATAATTTATATGCGTTTTCCAGCTGAGTTTATTATCAATTATAACACCAAGGAATTTATTCTCAGTCACTGTCTCTATTTCCATATTGTTAATGGTTACATTTTTACATTTAGGTACAAATTTATTTCCAAATATAATACATTTAGTTTTTCCAAGGTGAAGTGACAATTTATTAGCGTTAAACCAAGCCTTGAATTTATCCAATTAATTTTCCACAGTATCCAAAAGCTGTTCAAGATTATCACCACTACAAAACACAGTTGTGTCATCTGCAAAAAGGACACACCTCAGTACTCTTGACACCCAACTTATATCATTTATATATAGTATAAATAACAGGGGTCCTAACACCGAACCCTGGGGCACCCCACACGTAATTTCCCGAAGTCCAGAATCAATGTTATTATAATGAACATACTGAAACCGACCATGTAAATAACTATTTATCCAATCATATGCTAATCCTCTAATTCCGTATTTCTGTAATTTGGTTAATAATATTTCATGGTTAAAAGTATCAAACGCTTTCTGTAAATCAAAAAAAAATACCTACTGTATATTGCTTATTATCTACTGCAGTCGCTATATTTTCGATAAAATCCATCAATGCATGTGATGTAGATCTAGATTTTCTAAATCCATACTGTTCTTCACAAAGTATCTCATGCTTTTGCAAGTAATTATTCAATCTTTTTACAAAAATTTTTTCTAGTATTTTCGAAAATTGTGGTAAAAGTGAAATAGGTCTGTAATTGGAAAAAGTGTGTTTGTCCCCGGTTTTAAACGTAGGTATTACTTTTGCTATCTTCATCTGAGAAGGAAATTTACCAGAACTTAATGATATATTACAAATATAGCTGAAAGGTTTCGCTATACAATCAATAATTTTTTTCAGAAAAGCCATATCAAAATTATTAAAATCCTTTGTTTTCTTACTTTTGGAATTATGCACCAGATCAATTATCTCTTCTTCATTGGTTGCACCAACAAACATTGACACAGATTTATTAAATGTTATCTTATTTTCAAAAAAAATTAGTGCTCGTTGAGTCGATATTACTAGCTAGTTTTTTCCCCACATTGACAAAAAATTCGTTAAAATGGTCAGCAATAGACTCATTGTCTTCAATCACAGTATTATTCAAGAGAAAAAAAGAAGGATAATCTCTAACATTTTTACTCTTTTTTATTATTTCATTTAAAATGTTCCATGTATTTTTTATATTATTCTTGTTTTTAACGAGTAGCTCGCTATAGTATTTTTTCTTACTAAATCTCATAATATAAATTAGTTTATTCTTATAAATTTTATATTTACTTTCAGCTTCCTTTGTTCTTAATTTTATAAATTGTTTATACAATAAATTCTTCTTTTTACATGCTCTCTGAAGTCCCTTAGTTATCCATGGTTTATTGCCGTATCGATTAGTGTATATTTTGTCAACAAGAGGACAATGTTTATCATATAACTTAGAAATAGAGGAAATGAAACCATCATAGGATACATCAACATCATCAACATAAACTTCATTCCAATTCTGACGTAGTAAATCCTCCCTTAAATTGTCAATGGCTATTGGTGTTACTTTTCTACTCAACCTATTAAAATCCTTTCGAAACACTCGACCATGTAATGCAAAAACAGTGAATACTGGCAGGTGATCAGTAATATCACTTACCAGTAGTCCCGCACTGAGCTTTCCATACAACTTTCAACACCCCCCTTACAGGATTCTGCATCAAACGTGCTTCATGGCCAAAACAGAGCTTTCCACACTTTGCAATACCAAAAGTAAAAACAAAAGGTCTAATATTTTGTAGCACTCACACAGGCTCGAACAAGAAGGAATCTGATGAACATTTAAAGTTATTCTGGTCATATTATCCACCGTTTTAAATATAACCTGGTGTCATAAATAGTGATGTTTCAGTTTGCAGGCAAAACCTCAACACAGACACTGAGATGATCATCCTAAAAAAAAAAAGAAAAAAAAAAGGAATTGATGCCAACATTAACACTTTTAGTACTTACACATTTAATGCTGTGTCAAGCTGAAACCATTCAAGTCCCTGATCAGTCAATGCTGTATTAAGTCACTGGTGCACTACATAAAAAAAACACAAAAAACCATCTGAATGCATTCACTCGGTGCTATAATAAGTCACTGATGTGCTACATTCATTCATTCATTCATGTTTACAATACCCACATCCTCCAATCAATGGCCAAGGGGGCTGGAGTCTATCCCAGCAGTCACAGGGCATGTGGAGGGGTACAGCCTGGACAGGATGGCTGTCTATTGCAAGGCCACATATAGACACAACACACTCATGCACACACACACACACACACCCACACACCTATAGTCTATGGGCCATGCAGGTTTTCGGTACCACTGAAGGCAACCAAACGACACTTAGAATCCAGCCTCAGTGTGACACAGCCTACACAAAAATGTATGATAACCATCCCAGGGTGGTAGCTGTAGCCAGATAGGGGTCAATGAAGAATTACACAGAAGTTAACCCTCTGGGGTCCGAGGGCATTTTTTGGAGTTCACTCGCCTGGCATAAATGTTTTATTTTTGCCGTTAACAGCTCTCCCTGCATCCCACAATCATGTTTTATGTCTCTTTTTTTCAGGGCAACCTGTTCTTTCATAATGTATATGCTTTTGTTGTGTTTTATAAGTGCAATAAAGGTTTACAATCATAACAAAGGAAAAAGTAAAGCGGAAATAGTTTTCCACACACATTTATTCAAAACACACAGCAAACTATAATAAACAACTGTTTTGACACTTTATAAAGGTAATTTGAGGTAAAGATTGTTGCTTTACTTTATCATACTGGACTCATTATATATGTGGACTGTTTCACTGTGTCACATCGTTTCATAAAAGCACTCTCTCGCGTACGGTCTCTCTCTCTCTCTCTGTGACACAGAGAGAGAGAGAGAGAGAGAGAGAGAGACCACGCGTGCTATCAATAAAAGTGCTCTCTCCCAGTTTAACGAGTCACAGCGTTTCGTTCAGGGCAGCCTTTACCACAGCCAGACTCAGCAGCATCTGGACACAATGAAAGTGATCCACCAAGAAAAGAAATAATAATAATGTTAAATGCCTCTGTTTTTGAGCCGCACCACACCATGCAGTAGAGAACAGAGCACACTTCCACAGAGGCAGAAAATAGCATTGAAACTGGTGCAGCATGGCACACGCGATTGTGTGCACACATAAAACACAAACACACGCAGCTGCAAGTATGAATGAACACTGTTAAAGGCTGAGTACGTGCGTATTTCGGGCGTATTTAAATGAAACACAACGCTGCAATGAGCAGCTCTACGAATACGCCACTGTGACAGGGGACTTTACACACTATTTGTTTGAGCACGTGAGATTGTCATGCGAGGCTGTCCGTCTGCTCTGTCTGCTTTCACTTTCGCTGTGTGTAATGGCGCAGGGCGCACTGGAGGAGTTAGGGGGCTATTCAAACGGGCCATCTAGGAAGATATCACTCCTGAAAATGATCTTTGGTTTATCACGTGAGGTAAATCTGCCCTATGATTGGATTTTGGAAAACCATGTGGCGGTGAACCAATTCCGATTGGACACTCACATTGCGCACGTCACCACACAGCTTCTATGAGGGGTACAAAGATGACGGACGGTGGATCGTAAGTCCAGGGAGTTAACGTTTCAGCAAAAAAAGTATGTTTCTATCTCATATCATTAAAAAGTTATTTATAGTTTAGTAAAGCTTGGTCCCAGCCATCATTATACATAAAGTATATAAAATCTAAAAATGCTCCAGTCATGTTGAAAACTATATCACATTATTTGTTGGATGATAACGATTCCAAAAAGGTATGATTTGGACTATCTGTGATGGAATGTTCCAGAGTTATGGGGTCAAAACAGCAAAAAGAGTGACAAAGGTCAGTTTCACTTTGTACAGGGGTCAAACGTTGCTCCAATTTCAGTAAAAAAATGATGCAAATTATTGTTTGGGTTGATAGGCTTCTAATAAGGAATAGTTTTGCTACATCTGTCATGCTTAGTTACAGGGTAACATATACCACCTGTTATTGAATTCAATGGACGCCGACCTTGTTTGACCTTTACTTTGGAGAATAAATATTCAACACAGTCAAAACTATTCCATTTATTAATCCTTTTATTCCAACCAATCATTTGCAGGGGTGGTGGCCAAGTGGTTAATGCGCTTGGTTTCAGTTCAGAAGGTTCCGGGTTCAAATCCCAACCCTGCCACATTTCTCCATGTAATGTGGAGTTGCGTCAGGAAGGGCATCCGGCGTAAAACTTGTGCCAATTCAACATGCAGATCCACCTTGGATTTGCTGTGGCGACCCCGAGTGCAAACAAGGGAGCAGCCGAAGGAGCTTACTATGTTTTACTGAAATTGGGGCAACTTTAACTTTTGACCCCTGTACAAACTGAAACTGACCTTTGTCACCATTTTTTGCTGTTTTGACCCCGTAACTCCAGAACATTCTGTCACAAATCATTATGATCAGTCAAATAATGTGATATAGTTTTCAACATGATTGGAGCATTTTTACATTTTGACCTCTGTGTAATTCTTCATTGACCCCTAGCTGGCTACAGCTACCACCCTGGGATGGCTATCATCTATTTTTGTGTAGGCCGTGGCACACTGAGGCTGGATTTTAAGTGTCGTTTGGTCACCTTCAGTGGTACCAATCAGGTCAAAATTGATGACTGACTCCTGGACTAACAATTTAGAGTCATTAATTCACCTCGTCAGAATATCTTTGGAAGTGGGAGGAAGGCGGAGCACCTGGCGGGAACCCATGCGAACACAAGGAGAGCATGCAAACTCCACACAGCAGCGATCCCATGACCTTCCTGCTCGGAAGCAACAGCACTAACCACAAAGCCACAGCGCCGCCCGCTACATCAAACAAAACATTCAAATCAGCCTTTATTCCATTTGAATGCCTGTTTACTCAAAACCAGACTAAGTCAGTGTGTGTTACATCAGACAAATTATTCAAGTCCCTGTTCATTCAGTGTTGTGCAAAGTCAGATCTGTTTGAATTCCCTGTTCACTCAGCAACTCAATCTCACACCATTTCATGATGACACATGAAAAGTAATTTAATCCATTGGTTCATACCATCACAAAAAGCTCCACATTTTCGTGACAAGAGCACAAATGAATTGTGTGACAGTATCACGAAATGCGGGATGACACGGGGGGTTATGGTTATGCTTGTAGGGTTAGAAATAGTAAAATGTAAAAAAAAAAAAAAAAAAAAGCATTGCAAAGATGTAAACTAATTTTGTGACAGGGGCATGAAAAAAACCTGTAAGACCGGGCTGCACTCAGATACAGTGCTTAGCTAACAGTGCGCTACATAAGACGCAGCGTTCAAGTCCCAGTTCACTGAATGCTGTAACAAGCCATTGGATCACGACATCAAATGAAACATTTGAGAAAATCAACCAGAGCTCTTGGCGAAATTCTATTTCACCTGCATTTCTGGTAAATGTCCACCAGGTGGAGACATTCCATTTCAAAAGCTTTGGAACACACAACAATCATTCTGTCGCTTGTAGTAGTAGATAAGATCCTGAGTGGGGAGAAGTTCTTTATAGACACAGGAAGCATCAGTGAACTGAACCAAGCTGAAGAAGGCCAAATAAAATAAACTATTCTGATAAGGAATCAGCAATGAAAACTAAACGGAATTAAACGTTTACAACAGCTGAAAGTCGTGGTAAACAGAATGCACCTGAAGTGAGTTAAACCGCCAAAACATATTCTTCCTTCAGGAAGTAGCTGTGAACAGAATGACATTTGAACCAGAAATAAAGTATGAGGGAGGTCTCACAAATTATTCAAGAATCTACATATGGATTTCTGTTGCATACGGGACATGGGTCTGAAACCACCCATTTATGTAGAAACTGTGTTTAAAGGAGGCTGGTGGGGTGGGGGTCTACATGCACAGGCAGAAGAACTGTGGAACATTAGGGAGCTTTAACATCAAACAAACAGATTTTTCACAGTGTGACCTCTTCAATGAATGTTACTGTGTGCTGTTTCAGTGCTGCATTCCAGTTTTCATTTTACTTTCTACACGTGACGCATCATAACGTGAGCTCCTGCTGCAGCAGGAAGGGCTGAGTGCTCGCTGTGCACCATGAAGCATAATCTCCTCAGTCGTCTTTCCACTACAGTCCTCCCCAGTGGGACATCCTCTCTTTAGAAGATCTCCATGCTGAGCTTAAGCTTTCTGTGGCTGCGTTTAGACCAGTATAATAATCACACCGCGGTCCGGCTCGACCATCAAACAACATAAATGTTCGTATTTTAGACATTCACAGCCTTGTTTATATCTGAAAACCATTGATGATGTCACTGAAGCATTAATACAGCATTGATATCAATGAATCTAAATGCAAACTCCTCTGTGATGATTGATTTAGTCTTGATATTTTCAGTCTTGATGATGATGATGATGATGATGATGTTGATGATGTCTCCAGTCTTCACCGTACACACACTCATTAAGCCATTCATCACCAAGCCAAATCCTCCAGTCATCTTAAATGAAGGTAGAAGTGGAATATCTTGAAGCTGAAAGGCTGCTTGAGTGCATCTTTCCACATAGAAGCTCATGTTAAAATGCCCAACGTTAGAGCAGAAATAAACATGTTTACAACCTGGAAAAAGGTTTTGGCTAGCTAGTTCACAGGTGATTTTGTTTTATTTATAACTCATCAGTTTAAGACATTTTAAGTCAGTGTTACGACTAATTAGGGGTGTGGTTACTTTGAGTGAAAGCAAGCGTGAAGTGACTCCATAGCCTCTCTAGCACCAACTGCTAGCAATGGCTACTAGCTGTTGCGGACTGCTCCTTTCTGAGCATTTTCTTACATATAGCTCTGATAATATGCCATCTTCTGCAGCTAATTATTCAAACGGACCATCAAAGAAGTCTGCTCCAGTATTTCAGTTGAGTGAAATTTTCATGTTAGTAAGTATTTTAGCACATTAGTAGGTGTCAGATGCTCTGCATCATTAGCTCCACTATTGCTTTATAGTTACTGAAGCAATAAGCAGAACAGAATGTTTTAATGATCCCATCCAAGTTAACGGTCATTAAAACATCACCCAGTCCATAAAACACCTGAACCTGAAGTTGCAGATTGTATTACACCATCACCGCTCATGATTCTGTTCCCCGTCAAGTAGGGGTTCATAGTTTCTTGACTGTTTTTCTGTTTTATCAACATGGTGGTGCAACATCATTTCCTCCAAGAGGGGGCGCACTTTCATGTAGATATGAATAGTGTATATAGATTTTGACTGCATAAATAAAACTGTCAGGTTCTGTAGAGACTTTCACGTCCAGACTTAAGACGTACATATTTTCTCTTTCATATGGCTAGCATACTGGCATAGTATGTTTCTATGGTTTTTTATACCCTTTTAAATTCATTTTATTAGTAAACTGAGCGGGCCGCGGCCTCAACTTTATCTAAATTCTGGATCTTTGGGTAAAGGTTAGAGCTAGTAGCCGGCGATCACCTTAGTATTTCTTCTGTTTTTCTTATTGCTTAATACTGACAAATTATATTGTATTTGTTGTCTTTCCGACGTCTGATTCTGTTTTTTTCTCTCTGTTTGAGGTGCGCCTCCATCCAGAGATGGGTGTGGTGTCTGTTTTCTATAACCCTCCTGCACTCACAGAAATATTTAACCCTAACCTTTAAGATTTATGTAATTTATTACATGACAAATTCCCATTTACTTTTTTTTAGATAATTTTAATACAAACCTACCAAATAAACCTTACATGATGCATATTCATTACTGTAATAAATCCTATAAATTTGAAATGCATAATCCTCAGCTTTATGTATTTAGTATTAATAAAATATAAAGTTTTGGGATAGTCGGAGAGATGAAGAAAGTAGACAGGAGTACAAGGAGATGCGGCATAAGGCGAGAAGAGAAGTGGCAAAAGCAAAGGAAAAGGCATATTGCGAGCTGTACAAGAAGTTGAATAGTAAGGAAGGAGAAAAAGACTTGTACCGATTGGCCAGACAAAGGGACAGAGCTGGAAAGGATGTGCAGCAGGTTAGGGTGGTAAAAGATGCACATGGTAATGTACTGACAAGTGAGGAGTGTGTGCTGAGAAGGTGGAGGGAATATTTTGAAGAGTTGATGAATAAAGAAAATGAGTGAGAGAAAAGGCTGGATGATGTGGTGAGAGTAAATCAGGAAGTACAAGAGATTAGTAAGGAAGAAGTGAGGTCTGCTATGAAGAGGATGAAGAGTGGAAAGGCAGTTGGTCCAGATGACATCTGGGAGAGATGGCAGTAGAGTTTCTAACCAGATTGTTTAATAAAATCTGGGAAAGTGAGAGGATGCCTGAGGAGTGGAGACGAAGTGTGCTGGTTCCTATTTTCAAGAACAAGGGTGATGTGCAGAGCTGCAGTAACTACAGAGGCATAAAGCTGATCAGCCACAGCATGAAGTTATGGGAAAGAGTAGTAGAAGCTAGGCTTAGAAAACAGGTGAAGATCTGTGAGCAACAATATGGTTTCATGCCGAGAAAGAGCACTACAGATGCAATGTTTACTCTGAGAATACTGTTGGAAAAGTACAGAGAAGGACAGAAAGAGTTACATTGTGTGTTTGTGGACTTAGAAAAAGCTTATGATAGGGTGCCAAGAGAAGAGTTGTGGCATTGTATGAGGAAGTCTGGAGTGGCAGAGAAGTACGTTAGGGTAGTGCAGGTCATGTACAAGAATAGTGTGACAGCGGTGGAGGTGGGATTACACCAAGGATCAGCTCTGAGTCCTTTCTTGTTTGCAGTGGTGATGGACAGGTTGACAGATGAGATCAGACAGGAGTCCCCATGGACTATGATGTTTGCAGATGACATTGTGATCTGTAGTGAGAGTAGAGAGCAAGTTGAGTCTAGTCTGGAGAAGTGGAGATATGCTTTGGAGAGAAAGGGGAATGAAAGTCAGTAGAAGCAAGACTGAGTACATGTGTGTGAATGAGAGGGAGCCCAGTGGAATAGTGCAGTTACAAGGAGTAGAAGTGGTGAAAGTAGATGAGTTTAAATATTTGGGGTCAACTGTTCAAAGTAATGGAGAGTGTGGTAGAGAGGTGAAGAAGAGAGTGCAGGCAGGGTGGAGTGGGTGGAGAAAGGTGGCAGGAATGATTTGTGACCGAAGAATATCAGCAAGAGTGAAGGGGAAAGTTTACAAAACAGTAGTGAGACCAGCTATGTTGTATGGTTTAGAGACAGTGGCACTAACAAAAAGACAGGAGGCAGAGCTGGAGGTGGCAGAGCTGAAGATGTTGAGATTCTCTTTGGGAGTGACAAGAATGGACAAGATTAGGAATGAACATATCAGAGGGACAGCTCAGGTGGGACGGTTTGGAGACAAAGTCAGAGAGGCGCGATTGAGATGGTTTGGACATGTGCAGAGGAGGGACCCAGGGTATATAGGGAGAAGGATGCTGAGGATGGAGCCACCAGGCAGGAGGGGAAGAGGGAGACCAAAGAGGAGGTTCATGGATGTGCTGAGAGAGGACATGCAGGTGGTTGGTGTGACAGAGGAAGATACAGAGGACAGGGTGAGATGGAAACGACTGATCTGCTGTGGTGACCCCTAATGGGAACAGCCGAAAGACAAAGAAGAAGAAGAAAATATAATTACTCTAAATCAATAATAATGACAGTATTTATTTAAAATACATAAAGTATATTGTTTGAATTGCATAATAATTATGTTACCTACACAAGATAAATGGCATAAGTAACATAATTACTATGCAATTCAAACAATATACTTTATGTATTTTAAATAAATACTGTCATTATTATTGATTTAGAGTAATTATATTTTATTAATACTAAATACATAAAACTGAGGATTATGCATTTCAAATAAATAGGATTTAATACAGTAATGAATATGCATCATGTCAGGTTCATTTGGTAGGTTTGTATTAAAATTATCAAAAAAAAGTAAATGGGAATTTGTCATGTAATAAAATTATATAAATCTTAAAAGTTAGGGTTAAATATTTCTGTGAGTGTGTCCTGAGCCTCTACTGGTGGTTGGCTCTCACTGCGGTATTGTATCACTTCCTGTTCCGGAGCACAGCGGTGTTTTGCTGTATCTGTTAGCTGTTTAATCTGCACAGTTAGATTGATCTAGTTATCTAGATAACGATTTGTTTCACAGTGTAATCTTCACGTGCCTTAACTAAAGCACTCCCTCTGCTGAATCACCTCTAAATTATTTACACATTATTCACTTTGTGTGTTTTTAGGAATCCGCTAGCTTAGCACAGCTACTAGCTCTTAGCATGGCGGCTTCTCCTGTCTCTCCCGCACTTTTCTGCTCTGGGTGTGAAATGTTTAGTTATTCCTCGGCCTCCTTTAACAGTAATGGTACTTGTAATAAGTGTAGCTTATTCGTAGCTTTGGAGGCCAGGCTGGGCGAATTGGAGACTCGGTTCCGCACCTTGGAAAATCCTACAGCTAGCCAGGCCCCTGTAGTCGGTGCGGACCAAGGTAGCTTAGCCGCCATTAGTTCCCCTCCAGCAGATCCCGAGCAGCCGGGAAAGCAGGCCGACTGGGTGACTGTGAGGAGGAAGCATAGTCCTAAACAGAAGCCCCGTGTACACCGCCAACCCGTTCACATCTCTAACCGTTTTTCCCCACTCGGCGACTCACCTGCCGAGGAACAAACTCTGGTTATTGGCGACTCTGTTTTGAGAAATGTGAAGTTAGCGACACCAGCAACCATAGTCAATTGTCTTCTGGGGGCCAGAGCAGGTGACATTGAAGGAAATTTGAAACTGCTGGCTAAGGCTAAGCGTAAATTTGGTAAGATTGTAATTCACGTCGGCAGTAATGACACCCGGTTACGCCAATTGGAGGTCACTAAAATTAACATTGAATCGGTGTGTAACTTTGCAAAAACAATGTCGGACTCTGTAGTTTTCTCTGGGCCCCTCCCCAATCGGACCGGGAGTGACATGTTTAGCCGCATGTTCTCCCTGAATTTCTGGCTGTCTGAGTGGTGTCCAAAAAATGAGGTGGGCTTCATAGATAATTGGCAAAGCTTCTGGGGAAAACCTGGTCTTGTTAGGAGAGACGGCATCCATCCCACTTTGGATGGAGCAGCTCTCATTTCTAGAAATCTGGCCAATTTTCTTAATTCCTCCAAACCGTGACTATCCAGGGTTTGGGACCAGGAAGCAGAGTTGTAGTCTTACACACCTCTCTGCAGCTTCTCTCCCCTTGCCATCCCCTCATTACCCCATCCCCGTAGAGACGGTGCCTGCTCCCAGACCACCAATAACCAGCAAAAATCTATTTAAGCATAAAAATTCAAAAAGAAAAAATAATATAGCACCCTCAACTGCACCACAGACTAAAACAGTTAAATGTGGTCTATTAAACATTAGATCTCTCTCTTCTAAGTCCCTGTTAGTAAATGATATAATAATTGATCAACATATTGATTTATTCTGCCTTACAGAAACCTGGTTACAGCAGGATGAATATGTTAGTTTAAATGAGTCAACACCCCCGAGTCACACTAACTGCCAGAACGCTCGTAGCATGGGCCGAGGCGGAGGATTAGCAGCAATCTTCCACTCCAGCTTATTAATTAATCAAAAACCCAGACAGAGCTTTAATTCATTTGAAAGCTTGACTCTTAGTCTTGTCCATCCAAATTGGAAGTCCCAAAAACCAGTTTTATTTGTTATTATCTATCGTCCACCTGGTCGTTACTGTGAGTTTCTCTGTGAATTTTCAGACCTTTTGTCTGACTTAGTGCTTACCTCACATAAGATAATTATTGTTGGCGATTTTAACATCCACACAGATGCTGAGAATGACAGCCTCAACACTGCATTTAATCTATTGTTAGACTTGATTGGCTTTGCTCAAAATGTAAATGAGTCCACCCACCACTTTAATCATACCTTAGATCTTGTTCTGACTTATGGTATGGAAATTGAAGACTTAACAGTATTCCCTGAAAAACCCCTTCTGTCTGATCATTTCTTAATAACATTTACATTTACTCTGATGGACTACCCAGCAGTGGGGAATAAGTTTCATTACAGTAGAAGTCTTTCAGAAAGCGCTGTAACTAGGTTTAAGGATATGATTTCTTCTTTATGTTCTCCAATGCCATATACCAACACAGGGCAGAGTAGCTACCTAAACTCTGTGAGTGAGATAGATTATCTCGTCAATAGTTTTATATCCTCATTGAGGACAACTTTGGATGCTGTAGCTCCTCTGAAAAAGAGAGCCTTAAATCCGAAGTGCCTGACTCCGTGGTATAACTCACAAACTCGCAGCTTAAAGCAGATAACCCGTAAGTTGGAGAGGAAATGGCGCCTCACTAATTTAGAAGATTTTCACTTAGCCTGTAAAAACAGTCTGTTGCTCTATAAAAAAAAAGCCCTCCGTAAAGCTAGGACATCTTACTACTCATCACTAATTGAAGAAAATAAAAACAACCCCAGGTTTCTTTTCAGCACTGTAGCCAGGCTGACAAAGAGTCAGAGCTCTATTGAGCCGAGTATTCCTTTAACTTTAACTAGTAATGACTTCATGACTTTCTTTGCTAATAAAATTTTAACTATTAGAGAAAAATGACTCATAACCATCCCAAAGACATATCGTTCTCTTTGGCTGCTTTCAGTGATGCCGGTATTTGGTTAGACTCTTTCTCTCCGATTGTTCTGTCTGAGTTATTTTCATTAGTTACTTCCTCCAAACCATCAACATGTCTATTAGACCCCATTCCTACCAGGCTGCGCAAGGAAGCCCTACCATTAATTAATGCTTCAATCTTAAATATGATCAATCTATCTTTATTAGTTGTCTATGTACCACAGGCTTTTAAGGTGGCAGTAATTAAACCATTACTTAAAAAGCCATCACTTGACCCAGCTATCTTAGCTAATTATAGGCCAATCTCCAACCTTCCTTTTCTCTCAAAAATTCTTGAAAGGGTAATTGTAAAACAGCTAACTGATCATCTGTAGAGGAATGGTCTATTTGAATAGTTTCAGTCAGGGTTTAGAATTCATCATAGTACAGAAACAGCATTAGTGAAGGTTACAAATGATCTTCTTATGGCCTCAGACAGTGGACTCATCTCTGTGCTTGTTCTGTTAGACCTCAGTGCTGCTTTTGATACTGTTGACCATAAAATTTTATTACAGAGATTAGAGCATGCCATAGGTATTAAAGGCACTGCGCTGCGGTGGTTTGAATGATATTTATCTAATAGATTACAATTTGTTCATGTAAATGGGGAATCTTCTTCACAGACTAAGGTTAATTATGGAGTTCCACAAGGTTCTGTGCTTGGACCAATGTTATTCACTTTATACATGCTTCCCTTAGGCAGTATTATTAGACAGCATGCTTAAATTTTCATTGTTACGCAGATGATACCCAGTTTTATTTATCCATGAAGCCAGAGGACACACACCAATTAGCTAAACTGCAGGATTGTCTTACAGACATAAAGACATGGATGACCTCTAATTTCCTGCTTTTAAACTCAGATAAAACTGAAGTTATTGTACTTGGCCCCACAAATCTTAGAAACATGGTGTCTAACCAGATCCTTACTCTGGATGGCATTACCCTGACCTCTAGTAATACTGTGAGAAATCTTGGAGTCATTTTTGATCAGGATATGTCATTCAATGCGCATATTAAACAAATATGTAAGACTGCTTTTTTGCATTTGCGCAATATCTCTAAAATTAGAAAGGTCTTGTCTCAGAGTGATGCTGAAAAACTAATTCATGCATTTATTTCCTCTAGGCTGGACTATTGTAATTCATTATTATCAGGTTGTCCTAAAAGTTCCCTAAAAAGCCTTCAGTTAATTCAAAATGCTGCAGCTAGAGTACTGACAGGGACTAGAAGGAGAGAGCATATCTCACCCATATTGGCCTCTCTTCATTGGCTTTCTGTTAATTCTAGAATAGAATTTAAAATTCTTCTTCTTACTTATAAGGTTTTGAATAATCAGGTCCCATCTTATCTTAGGGACCTCATAGTACCATATCACCCCAATAGAGCGCTTCGCTCTCAGACTGCAGGCTTACTTGTAGTTCCTAGGGTTTGTAAGAGTAGAATGGGAGGCAGAGCCTTCAGCTTTCAGGCTCCTCTCCTGTGGAACCAGCTCCCAAATTAGATCGGGGAGACAGACACCCTCTCTACTTTTAAGATTAGGCTTAAAACTTTCCTTTTTGCTAAAGCTTATAGTTAGGGCTGGATCAGGTGACCCTGAACCATCCCTTAGTTATGCTGCTATAGACTTAGACTGCTGGGGGGTTTCCATGATGCACTGAGTGTTTCTTTCTCTTTTTGCTCTGTATGCACCACTCTGCATTTAATCATTAGTGATTGATCTCTGCTCTCTTCCACAGCATGTTTTTTCCTGATTCTCTCCCCTCAGCCCCAACCAGTGCCAGCAGAAGACTGCCCCTCCCTGAGCCTGGTTCTGCTGGAGGTTTCTTCCTGTTAAAATGGAGTTTTTCCTTCCCACTGTCGCCAAGTGCTTGCTCATAGGGGGTCGTTTTGACCATTGGGGTTTTTCCGTAATTATTGTATGGCTTTGCCTTACAATATAAAGCGCCTTGGGGCAACTGTTTGTTGTGATTTGGCGCTATATAAATAAAATTGATTTGATTTGATTTTGATTTGAGCACCAGCAACACTTCCTGTATATTCGTTTTGTAAATTGTTTTGTAAATTGTGTCAGTAGCATGGCCCAAGCAGAGGGTCCCCCCTTTGAGTCTGGTCTGCTTGAGGTTCCTTCCTCAAATCATCAGAGGGAGTTTTTCCTTACCACCGTCACCTGTGTACTTGCTCTGGGGGTTGGTAAGGTTTGACCTTACTTGTGTGAAGCGCTTGAGGCAACTTTGTTGTGATTTGGTGCTATATAAATGAAAATAAATTGAAATGTGAAGATTTCATGCTAAGCTCATGAAAACACATTGATTTGTTGTTGCAGGTAATTACACATTATATAATGTCTGTGTGCTGTGTTCGCTGACACACTGACATAAGCATTAGGTCGCCTTTGTACACAGAAAAGGGCAGCACACAAAGGCAATGCTCAGGAGGGAACAAGTTCCATCCAGCAGGCTAATTAACATCTCCCAATTACACTATCCAGCACTCTGCGGCGCTCCACTTAGCTTTGGATGGTGCTACACAACACAACACAATGTGTCACAATGAGCACCCATGTCCAAACAACATCTGAGCCGCTCCCCTAAAGCCAAACTAATGACTGCAATTAGCATCATTACATTCTAAACTCGGGCCTCAGCTGGTGTTGGGTTGGACCAATATTTCAGGGTTTTTGCCACACCGCATGGAAATTAGGGGGGAAATAATTTAGCATGTTGTTCATGCAACAGCATAATGAGAGAGGCTAGATTGATATCGTATGTCCTTAATTACTTGGCTTGACGTGGGACCGTTCAGCTACATCATACTGCATCACAATAACGAGTGTAATCGCACAAGATGCAGACATGCACAACATTAATGTTGCGAGAGCTCCATCATAACAGAGAGCGAAGCTTCTCTCAATATTATGTTTCATCTTAAAGGGTTTCAATAATATTTATAAGCCAACTATAAGTCATCTGGTGTTTTATAGTCAGATAGTAAACTTTACAGTAAAAATATACTGCAGATGTGAAAGGACACATAACTGTGCTGGATCATGTCCAGACAAGCGTGTCACATGGCCAAAATATCGTAGCCAATCTTCCATCTCAATGCACTTAATACTCCTCATCTGAGTCTCACTAAGTAACTTTCTTTGACACAAAGATATTACAGCCATGCCCAAAGATCCTCCAAAGAGATCTCGTACCACAGACATCATCTTGCTGCCTTGCATCACTGGTTAGCATCCAAGTCTCACAACCATACAGTAAGATAGGAAGCACCAAGATCCTAAACACATGGACCATCGTTCTCCTGAGAAGGTACGAGGGGAGATTAAGATGTTTAGAGTCTGACCTAGAAAAAGTAGGGTTTGGCTCTCCATCTTTGAGAAACCAACATTTCTTGACTTTCTGACTCACTGGGTGCAATGTTGTGAAATGTTGGTTTCTCAGTGCAAAAGATGGAGAACCACAGGCTCAAAACTCCTCAATTGCCCCTCATATTGACATCATCAAACACCTCTGCCCATTGACCACATCACTCCAAAAGCTCTTCCCAAGTGCCTGTCAATCACGAAAGCCATTTTTAAATTCTGTACCGGATCTCCTTCCTAGAACAATTTCACATTATACGGAGAATGGGCACGGGTGGTCTTAAACCAAGAACCTTCTATTTTGGAAATGAGCACACTAACCTCTTGTGCATCACTGTGAGCAACTCTGCTTTTTTGCAGATGATGTGGTTCTGTTGGCTTCAGCAGGCAGTGGCTTCCGATGTGCAGTGGGTAAGTTTGAGGCAGAACATTGTGAAGTAACTGGGATGAGAATCAGCACATCTAAATCTGAGACCATGGTCCTCTGTGAGAAAAGGGTGGATTGTCCCCTCTGAGTCAGGGTAGAGTTATTCCTCCATGCACAGGAGTTGAAGTATCTCAGGGGCTTGTTCAAGTACATTGGAGCACGAGACTGATAGACAGACTGGGGTGGCATCTGAAAATTTACGGACGCTTTTAATGCAAAGAAGCAGTGGCTCTATTCTGAGTCCCTCCTGGAAAGTCAAGTTTCTCACCCTTTTCCAGAGTGTAAGCCCAAGATACTTGATGGAAGAATCTCATTTCATTTTGTATCTGTGATCTTATTCTTTCAGTCATGACTATAGGTGAGGAAAGGTGCGTCGAATGTGAAATCAAGAGTCTCACCTTTTGGCTCAGCTGTTTCTTCAACACAACAGTAAACCCAGGCTGAGCTTATCTTCTCACAGTCTGCAGACCCTTTTATTATTCTGTCTCTCTGTTTCTGTGGTTTACTGTTTGGACGTGTCACACCGCTCAGCAGCAGTTTTCAGACTCACACAAACGACATACATTATTTAGGTGGCAGATGCTCAAGTGCTCAGTCTAAGACTGATTTTGCCCATGGTGTCCCAGTGGACAAACTCTGCCCTTCTCTGCATGTTCCTCTTAATGGTCAGGAAGCTCCAACTGTTTTTAATGGCACTTTCTGTGGGTTGATGTTGGAGCATTTGCAGCCAACTACTGCTGTTAGAGCTCAGAAAGACCCGTCACATTTAGGCTTGCACTCGTACAAGTATCAGCATCAGCGCGGATAATTAACTGTCAAAATTCCACCCAGAATGTCTCGATGTCCATCTTCTACTTCACAGGGTCTCTTTTCCAACCAGCACACAGAAGATTCCACACAGTACACATCCTCTAAACCACAAACCCATCTTGTGTTAATGTCTCCTCCCAGTTGGACCTGCCTGGAAGACCTCCCTAGGGAGAGGAACAGGGTTCATCCTCACCAGATACCCAAACCACCTTGGCTTTTTAAGAAAAGGACATTTCATCCATCAGTCTTCATGACAGATGCAAGATTACAACAGAGTGCAGATCAACACGAGGAGGGCGTGCACGCACGTGAACAGTGCACGGCAGGACAAACTGGCAGAATATCCGCCTCGCTGCAGGCCCGAAAGTCAGAGTGACCGAGAGCTCTCGTTCCCTTCAGGAACATTTCCCATCACACGCCTGTTACACCGCAAAGGCCATTTTACTCCCAGAATAGCAAATCTGCGGAAATGTAATCTTTGAAGCCTCAGTTAAAATAGCTTGACAAAGCTTTTTTTCTGGCAGAGCAACTGAAGAAACAGTCAGACAGCGGAGGCTAAATTTCAAATGACTCACGTTTTTCGCCAAAAGGGAAGAAAGATGGACATCATTGGTGCTGCAACCAACATGATGGTGAAGTTACAGAGTCCATGAACGTCGACAGCAGACTTTTTCACTTGTGGGTTTGAGCTTGGTGAAGACATGGGCCCAGTGTGAGGACAAATGAGTAATCTTTTTCTTTAATTAAAGTATTTTTTTCTGATGTACCCACAGAGGAACACACACACTCACTAAAATTTTAGCAAATAAATGACATTAAACCTTCAAAAGTCAGGATATTTTTAAGGTTAAATCAAGAAATGTCATCAGGATTTTCCTGAAAACAATTTATATATATGTTTTGTTTTGTTTTTCTTATTTTGGCTGCTCCTCAGTTCAAAACCCACAAAATATTTCAATTTTAAATTATATATATTAAATGGCTGGGGGAAGGGGGGCCAACAATGATAGATTTCATTATATTTAATATTTTTAAAAGAGGGGAAAAAAAGAAAAAATATTTATTATATTTATTTATATTATATTTATTATTAATATTTTATATTTTTACTTACTTTGTGTAAAATATAATAATTATTTAATCTTCAAAACTGTTATTAATTGAAGACCTTGGTCCCTCGTTTATCGCGGGAGTTATGTTCTAAAAATAACCCGCAATAGGCAAAATCCACGAAGTAGTCAGCGTTAATTTTTACAATTATTATAGATGTTTTAAGGCTGTAAAACCCCTCACTACACACTTTATACACTTTTCTCAAACAGGCATTAACATTTTCTCACTTTTCTTTCTTGTGTAAACACTCTCTTTTTTCTTCTGGGCGTGAAGATTATAAACAGATACACGCAGAACACAATGCTCTCCCTTCGCTCACTGCGTCCGGGGGTACGGATGCGGGACTCGCAAAGAATCCAAGTCATGGCCACGGAGCTGTGTGGCTGCGGTATACCAACCCCCTGCGGCGCTGTGGATTTTTCTGGAAGAAATCTATCCTTGCGGGCTGCCGGAGCGCTCCACATCAAAACAGCGAGCGTAGTCTCTGGACCTGTTGCCAGAGTTGGCACAGCTCCTCACAGCAGAGAGGGGGGCGGTGTGAGTGGCCCGCTGTGGCGTTTACCAGGCCTGTAGACTCAGTAAGCGCATCGGAGGCAGTGAGAGCAATCGCGTGATGCCGACCGGTGCTGCGATTGGCCCGCCTGATGAGGACGCAGAACACAATGTGCATGCAAAATTGCACAAAAAAAAAATCTGCGACACTGCAAGGCCGTGAATGGTGAACCGCGTTATAGCGAGGGACCACTGTATATAAAGTAAATGATTATTTACAACAGTGTAGTTTTTTTTTTTTTTTAGTTAATGTTTTCAAAAATACAACAAAAAATGTATTTTCACGGCCAATGCTAACAATTCAACATGATCTCACGCCAAGTTCATGATGGCATCAGGAAAAGTGATGTAATCACTTAGTTTATGATACAGTCAGGAAATGAAGTTGATTTTTGTGATGGTGTCCTTGAAAAAAAATTCATGATGTATCACAAGATTTGGGGTGACATGGCGGGGGGGGGGGGGGGGGTATAGTTAGGGTTCGGGACATATACAAACATCATGTGGAGTCACTCTGGATCTGCTGTGGCAACCCGGAGCAAAATCACCAGAAACCAAAAGAAATAAACCCAAGTGCAGAAACAGCTGCTGAGACATCAACCAGAAAGAATGAACTCTGTCCCAGAAATGTGGATCCAAACCAATGTGAGATTCAAAATGTACACAGAAATACTTTAAGCAGCCAGTTAAGTCACTTTGTGCCACAGCAAATATCTTCTTGTTACTCTAAGAACATAATTACATACAGACATGCTTCATAATTACGTATTAAAAAAATCACAACAATACATTAAAACACAACAGCAGAGGGCTCGGTTAAACTGAGCCCCCCCCAAACATCCTTCTGCCTATTGCTTTTATCAGCTCCTGTGGGTCATTAATAATTGGGAACGGCCTAATCATGTGAACATGGGAGTAGATTAGATTTAACCCCGGTTTAAGTGGGAGGGGCCCCTGGGACACCGACAGGAGGCTCACTCATCAGACATGAATGACAAAGAGTCAGAGGAGGAGGGGCAATTTGATAACCACGGCCAGCTGCTGTGCAGATCTGGCAACGTGACAGCGAGAGACATCCAAAGACAAATTGTACTCATTTGGTTTTATTACATCAACACTGACAAAACACGTTATTACATCAACACTGACAAAACACGTTATTACATCAACACTGACAAAACACGTTATTACATCAGCACTGACAAAACACGTTATTACATCAGCACTGACAAAACACGTTATTACATCAACACTGACAAAACACGTTATTACATCAGCACTGACAAAACACGTTATTACATCAACACTGACAAAACACGTTATTATATCAACACTGACAAAACACGTTATTACGTCAACACTGACAAAACACGTTATTATATCAACACTGACAAAACACGTTATTACGTCAACACTGACAAAACATATTATTACATCAACACTGACGTACACATGATTACGTCAACACTGACAAAACACGTTATTACATCAACACTGACGTACACATGATTATATCAACACTGACAAAACACGTTATTACATCAACACTGACGTACACATGATTATATCAACACTGACAAAACACGTTATTACATCAACACTGACGTACACATGATTATATCAACACTGACAAAACACGTTATTACATCAACACTGACGTACACATGATTACATCAACACTGACAAAACATATTATTACGTCAACACTGACAAAACATATTATTACATCAACACTGACAAAACATGTTATTACATCAACACTGACAAAACATGTTATTACATCAACACTGACGTACACGTTATTACATCAACACTGACAAAACATATTATTACATCAATACTGACAAAACACGTTATTACATCAACACTGACAAAACATTATTACATCAACACTAACAAAACATGTTATTACATCAACACTGACGTACACGTTATTACATCAACACTGACAAAACATATTATTACATCAATACTGACAAAACACGTTATTACGTCAACACTGACAAAACATATTATTACATCAACACTGACAAAACATGTTATTACATCAACACTGACGTACACGTTATTACATCAACACTGACAAAACATATTATTACATCAATACTGACAAAACACGTTATTGCATCAACACTGACAAAACACACTATTACATCAACACTGACAAAGCATGTTATTACATCAACACTGACGTACACGTTATTACATCAACACTGACCAAACACGTTATTGCATCAACACTGGCAAAACACGTTATTACATCAACACTGACAAAGCATGTTATTACATCAACACTGACGTACACGTTATTAATTCAGCACTGACAAAGCACGTTATTACATCAACACTGACAAAGCATGTTATTACATCAACGCTGACAAAACACATTATTACATCAACACTGACAAAACACGTTATTACATCATCACTGATGTACACGCTATTACATCAACACTGACAAAACACATTATTACATCAACAGTGACAAAACACATTATTACATCAACACTGAAGTACACATTATTACATCAGCAGTGACAAAACACGTTATTACATCAACAGTGACAAAACACATTACATCAACACTGACAAAACACGTTATTACATCATCACTGATGTACACGCTATTACATCAACACTGACAAAACACATTATTACATCAACAGTGACAAAACACATTATTACATCAACACTGAAGTACACATTATTACATCAGCAGTGACAAAACACATTATTACATCAACACTGACAAAACACGTTATTACATTAACACTATTGTTAGTTTTGTTAGAAGGAAAGGTAATGTAACACAGTGGTAAACATACCACTGCCCTAGCTTTTTTGAAATGTGTTGCAGCCATCCATTTCAAAATGAGCAAATATTTGCACAAAAACAATAGTTTTTGTGTAAATTTATCATTTTGAGCATTAAATATCTTGTCTTTGTGGTGTATTCAATTGAATATGGGTTGAAGAGGATTTGCAAATCATTGTATTCTGTTTTTATTTACATTTTACACAACATCCAAACTTCATTGGAATTGGGGTTGTACTATAAAGGAACCAATAACCCAGATTACTACAGCTACTGTGGCTCAACAAGCAACTAGTTTACTTAGTGTAGTCAGTTGTCAGACAACACTGGAGGGTAGGGAGAGTTCCCATGGGATAAAAAAGTTTTTCAACCTGCCATCCTTGGTTCTCAAGGCCAGGCACCTAAGTAGCTCTACTCTTCTTTTTTTTTTTTTAGATATTTAGATATACTTTAGTATAGACTAGTAGAGTTCTACCTTAGAATTGGAATGTATTATAGAAGACATACCTTACTGAATTTTCATGAACTCACTTTAAGTAATTGTTAAATTACTCTGGTTAACCAGCTAGTCCAGTCTCACCAATTGCTCACCAAGTCAGCTAGTTTACTTGCTGCAGTTCGCTGGTGCAAAAATCTAGAACTTCATGTAGGAACTGTTGCATTTGTGGCAAATCCTCGGTGGTGAGGAAGAGTGTCTTTTGATCGATTCCTAGACAGGATGTCTACTTCCAGAGTCGATCCACAGATGCCTGTGTATGGGTTTGTTTAACATGGGGATGTCGTTACAAACACGTGGTCTTTGACAGATCCTTAGCCTGGTGCGATGGCTGGCAAATCCCAGACAATCAGGGTCTGAGGACCTGCTGCAGCCTTCATCCATCTTCACAGCTGTTGGGTTACAAGCTGTTACCTCCTCCATTTCTCAAAGAAAATCTGTTTTTCATACACATTCACCGTCATATAGATCCTAAAAGATTGTCTTCCTAAAAACAACTATGACATTAAATTCACACTCATGTTTAAATGAAAGTATTTTCTTCTCTACAAACTAATACCGCAATGTACTATCAGACGGCTTCAGGCAGTAACCCAACTAATTAGGTTGCGACATTCCAACAGCGACAATATTTCCCCTTGAACAAAGGATTAATGTGGCAGATCCCCGTTATCTTTCCAAATGACACCGGTTTCATTAGTTCATAACTGATCAGCATCAGACCATCTGGCCTCATGATGTTCAACAACAGCGATGCTTGTCCAGGCATTAATTCCTCTGCTTCATCTAAATCACGACTCTCACTCACTTGTGCCACAGTGTGCCAAATCTGGTGTACTGCAAGTCTAACGAAAACTTTAAAGGGGTCAAATTAGACATCTTTTCAGCAAAACAAGATAGAGTGTGTAGCATAGGACATATAACCAATGTGTGTGTGTGTGTGTGTGTGTGTGTGTGTGTGTGTGTGTGTGTGTGTGTGTGTGTGTGTGTGTGTGGGCGGGGCGGGGGGGGGGGGGGGGGGGGGAGATTTCAGGTATGTCTGAGAAACAACCATATTTGTAACCAGTACACATGCACAAAATGGGGACTAAATGAAGCACGCAGCAATTTTAATGCAAATGTGATTCATGAAAATAAAGTAGATGGCAAAACGGTCTTCACAACATATTGTTGCAAGGTATACCTGCTCTTCTTTTTTCAATTCACAGAGTTGGTTACCATTATCATCAACATTTGAAGGAGGTCCTAACTGTTATATTGACAGGAAACAAATAAAAATAATGTCTTTCATGCAATTTTCTTTAAAAAAAAATGCCCATGTTATTTTCACAGCTCAAAATTTATTTGGAGAGATAGTAGAGAAGCTTGAATCTTCGACTGGACTGGGTTGCTTGACGCGAGGACATTTCGCTTCAAATCGGAGAAGCTTCCTCAGCTAAAATTCTTGCTCTGGTGGTCTGACTTCTGTCTTGACTCTTGTAGAGAAGAATAATCAAGAAGTCACAAAAGCTGGAGTTTTAAACCTAACCAGACCCCTCCTACCGAGAGGCAGACTGCTATAGGGTAGTGACTAAACAATAGCAAAAGACAAAAGACAACAGGGGATAAAGTTTGAAACCCAGCCTTAACCGGGGAGGGGGTCTGAGACACACTTTATCCCCTGTTTACAATGGGGTACTCAGATCAAAGCAGTTTCAGTCTTTTGTTCATGGTAATGAGTCATTCACATCATCAGCAGAGTCGTCAAGGGAGCCATCAGGAGAGGGACAGCTGCCCTGTCATTAGGAGGGTGCTAACTAGAGCACAATAGGTGCTAATTAGAGCTATTGTTTAGTCACTAGCCTATAGCAGTCTGCCTCTCGGTAGGAGGGGTCTGGTTAGGTTTAAAACTCCAGCTTTTGTGACTTCTTGATTATTCTTCTCTACAAGAGTCAAGACAGAAGTCAGACCACCAGAGCAAGAATTTTAGCTGAGGAAGCTTCTGCGATTTGAAGCGAAACGTCCTCGCGTCAAGCAACCCAGTCCAGTCGAAGATTCAAGCTTCTCTACTATGGAAACCACCTGGACAACTGAGAGCCTACACAGAAATATTTGGAGAGATTTTATCTTAATAAAGACAGTGATTACGTTACAGCAACACAAAGGATGCTGGGACACTGTAACGATAAGTGATTGTCTAATTTGGACAGTTTCATTCTGTTTTTTTTATGATGAGTTTGTTAAAACTTCTTAAAGTTTGTTGAATTTATGTCCATCAGTGATTGTGATGTCTAAATTAAGAAGAAACAGGCAGCACCGTAAGAACACAGTCATTAGAAATGGTTCCCTTTATAACTACTCGTGGGCTCACCATCACCACCCATTGTTATTGGTGGTGACTGTATTTATTGTGTTATTGATCACTGCTGCAATCATACACTAGACTTTCAATATCTGTTTCAGAAATGGTTTTATTTTTCCTGCTCCTCCTTTTGGATGCTGTGATAATAACATTTTGAGCTTCATGTGTATGTTTGAAGATTCATGAGATGTTTTACGTTGACCATCTGTGGATGAAAGTGGATGTGTAGAGGGCAAGATATGAGGCAGGACAATGCACACACAATTCAAATTAATCTTATAAAGACCATGCTGCCTGCAGATGTTCTGTGTGAATAGTTTTCTACATCAGATTTGGGGGGGTTGTACACTATTTTGGCATTTTGTTCACATAATAACAGGAAAAGAAATACATGCAAACAAAGACAAAGTGCATAGAAACCCAGTTATGAGTCACCAGTTAAATGAGGTTTTAAGCATCTTTTAAAGCTTTCTGTAGTGTGCCAGATGGTAAATGTTCTTCCATAGTTTCACTCCCCTACATCCAATATAAAAATTGGTTTGAAATTGAAGAGAGTGAAGATCTGCAGATAGATTCCTGTTGCTTGAATATATCTCACAAATAAAAGCACAGATTTGAAAAATATTGATGTCATAAAGACTGAGGATTTAGAGTATAGTTGCAGTGTTCCACTCAAATGGGATGCTCCTATAAAGGAGGGTCATATTTTGGAAAGCCAGTTCAGTCTGCCTTTTATAGCAAAATATGGTTGACATTACATGTGACACATCCTCACTGTTACATGTCTCTGGATGCAGAAGCTATTAAAGCCCAAAAAGGCTCATTTTACACGTCCTTCACATATGTCACAGACGTGCATACATGGACTGTTTTAGACGCACCCACTGAGCTGATCTGTGCTCTTTGGGACCCTCCCTCATGATCTGTATTAGAGACACACCAGGACATGACCCTGGACAAATTCAGATGGAGCAGCAGCTCCTTTACATTTAAAGAAAGAGGAACATCCTCAAAACATTCTTAGGGCGCGATCAGGTGGTTTCAGCTGCCGTTTATATATAAACAAATGCAAACAGACAGGAAGAGATGGATACACAACGTATTATCTGAGTATAACTCAGCCATTACCACGAGTGGTCCCCATCCTCGCAGGTTCAGGACCAATGGATATCCAACGTGGCAGCCGGTCAGGAACGCTACTCCGAGATGAAGAGTGGTTCATCATCCCTGCTATTCTCTCTCTCTCTCTCTCTCTCTCTCTCTCTCTCTCTCTACCCTGCTCTCTGCCTCTTGTCAGAGCTGTTTGCTCAGCTGTTCCCGTCTCTGACCGCATTTATCCCAGATGAGCAGCACAGCTTACCCCGTTAATCTGTGTGTGTTTGTGTGTACACATACACTTCCTGCACCCTCTCATCAGCCCCCCGTTAACCATCTGAAGACACGCCCTGATCGTTGGGAGCGACACTGAAAGCCGGAGTCATGTGTGTGTGTGTGTGAGACTTCGTGCTGGATGACCTGAGATCGGACCAGTCAGACCGCCCTGATGTATTTCCAAACCCGTCCCGTCTCACGAGGCTCAAGACGTCACATAACTGGATGAGGGAAAAGATCTCTGGCTCCAAACAAAAAGCCTTTCTTCAAGTTATTGATGGACTCAATAAGAAAAAGTCTTGACTGACCTCAATGAGCGCGGGAGTAACAGCAAAACAAATGTTTGCGTTGGTGTGCATCAAGTATTTTGTCCACAGTCAGTAATGTTGAATAAATGCTGCATTTTGAGGAAAAACACAGAATTTAATTGAGCTGGTAAGAAAACAAAGTTTCTAAATTAAAGCTGTTTGGCCTTTCATTCCCTCCTGTCTTTTTAAAGAGGTGTTCTGTACAGTGGGCAGTGTTATTATTTTATTTATTAATTCCTGCCGTAGCACCAGATGTGTCCCAGCTGTTCTCAGACATGCCATCAAAAAAACTGTGGACCCCTTTGTGCTGTGTAACTTCAGGTCTATCATGTCCAAAATTTTAGAGAAAGTGGTTCTTATTCAGATCCAGTCATTTTTGGTGACCAGTGATCTCTATGAGAAGTTTCAGTTTTAAACCATGTCATAGCACTGAGACAGCACTGCTGAGAGTTTTTTAATGATTTGACGGTAACTGTTGACTCAGGAAACCCTGCGTTGCTCGTGCTCTTTGATTTGACAGCTGCTTTTGGCACTTGGATCATGGGAACCTCCGGGCATCACTGGAACAGTGGATGGGCAATACCAGTCTCTGATCTCTCATGGTTCCAGTCCTACTTGTCTGACCGGAGTCTTTCTGTGCAGCTATGTGAATTCAGCTCATCCTCAGCCCCTCTTGCCTCTGGGATCCCTCAAGGCTCTGTCCTTGGGCTGATTGTTTTCCTGCTGTATATGCTAACACAAGGGTCAAATTTTAAGAAATTTAATCTTTCTATGCATTGTTATGCTGATGATGTTCAGATCTACCTGCCTTTAACAACAAAATCCAGTGATGCCATACAAACATGGCTTGATTGTTTAAGCAATGTTAAGTCCTGGCTGACCGCAAACTTATTGAATTTAAATGAAAACGAGACTGAAGTGATAATGTTTGGCTGTGGTCCATCAGACTTTTCTGCTGGCTTTCTTGGACCCCCTTACACAAAACATTCAGTCATCAGTGAGAAATCTTGGTGTAATATTTGATGACAGGCTGAAATTTGGTTAGTTCAGTTGTGAAAAACAGCTTTTTTTATTTGAGGATTTTATCAAAAGTAAAAGGGTACCTGCCACCTAAAGATCTCGAGACTGTAATCCATTCTTTTATTGACACACTACTGGATTACTGTAACTCACTGTGTCTTGACTAGTCACTCCTGCACAGCATGCAGCTGGTACAAAATACAGCTGTCCATCTCCTTAGTGGCCAACACAAGTGCCAGAGCACTGAGATCTGCAAATAAACTACTACTGGTCACCCCAAAAATGAGGCTAAAACCTAAAGGTGACAGAGCCAATTTTTCCAGATTCTGGAATGCTCTGCTCCCCCAAGTCTGAACAGCCCCCACAGTGGAGTGTTTTAAGTCTCATCTGAAGACCCACTTTTATTCTCCGGTTTTTAACACTGTGTGAGTTGTGTGGTCCTCTGTTTTATTGTTTGGTTTTTATGGGGGTTTTTTTTATCCAGGTTGATTTTATTGGTTTTATCGTTTGTATGCTGTATTTATTTATTTATGTTTATTTTATTTTTTTTTTTTTTTATCTTTGCATGTTTTATTTATTATTTTTCTTGTATCTGCATACAGGAATAAAACAGAATGTTTTGCTTCAACAGTTTTATCACTTGATCTTCATAAAAATATTGTAACAATCCTGAAGAAGATCTTAGAACACAAAACTAATCGGACCATCTCACTGATTGCAAATATTTTGACATCCAGCAGCAGAATCACTGTCCAAATCTGTCAATGCCTCTGATGATGCCATGACATTTTTGTCTTTGTTACAATTTGCAGAACAAAACGAAACTAATCGATCATGCTGAGTAATCACGTTGTGTTTTGCCCGTGTGTGTTGATGATGGCAATTAGCCGTCTACCGCGGTCCACAGACTGCAGGCTGGCTAACATGGCACCGGCCCGACATGAGCAGCTGTTGTTGTGGTTGAACCGCTTCCCAGCGACCGATTTATCTGCCAATGTGTGTGCGTCTGTAGAGGGAGACGAAACAGGACGGCACTATCTGACAGGACACATTTGACCAAAAAGATTAACACACAAGGGCACAACCCAATTACAGCGACAGTTTATACAACAGATCTGACTGTCCTTCCAAAACGCTGCATATCTTCATCCATCTACCAGGCGAGCTCCAGACATCATCAGACGCCGTCTGGTGAATGAAAATAAAGACACCTAAAGACCATTTCAAGTCCACGGAACACTTTAATTCTACTGAGCAAAGGTTTTAGGCACCAGACGCCTGTGACAGTTTTTAAAGCAGTGTCTTAAAACTAATTAGTTACTACGTTATAAGATTTCATTTTAAAAATAGTAATTAATGCTTCCCCCAGAATACTGAAATATTGCTTTAGGTAGAAATCATTGACAGTGCAGCAGTTTGTGAGTATTTCTGTTTACAAATGTGTTATCATCATGTTGGTTTTGTCACTTCATCGGTTTCTTCTCAGCCTTTAGTCAGTTGTGTAGTCAAGGCTAAGGCTTTGACTCTACAAGACCCAGACTGAGACTTTGTCCCCACAAAGCCCAGGCCAAGACTTTGTTTCCACAAGGGTCAGGCAAAGACTTTGTCCCGACAAGGCCCAGGCCAAGACTTTGTCCCAACAAGGCCCAGGCCAAGACTTTGTCCCCACAAGGCTCAGACCAAGACTTTGTTTCCACAAGGCTCAGGCCAAGACTTTGTCCCCACAAGGCTCAGGCCAAGACTTTGTCCCCACAAAGCCCAGGCCAAGGCTTTGTTTCCACAAGGCTTAGGCCAAGACTTTGTCCCAACAAGGCCCAGGCCAAGACTTTGTCCCCTCAAGGCTCAGGCCAAGACTCTGTCCCCACAAAGCCCAGGCCAAGGCTTTGTTTCCATAAGACCCAGGCCAAGACTTTGTCCCAACAAGGCTCAGGCCAAGACTCTGTCCCCACAAAGCCCAGGCCAAGGCTTTGTTTCCACAAGGCTTAGGCCAAGACTTTGTCCCCACAAGGCTCAGGCCAAGACTTTGTCCCACCAAGGCCCAGGCCAAGACGTTGACCCTACAAGATCCAGGCCAAGACTTTGACCCCACAAGGCTCAGGCCAACATTTTGACCCAAGTTTTGGGGATGAAAATTTACAGGGTGATTCCATAATTTATTCCTCAGAATTGAGTGAGTCCATATTTTTTTTCCCTCTGCTTGGTCTAAAAAAGTAACCGTTACTGACTGTCACAATTTTTTTCCTGATTTCTTATAGTGTTTCTTAAAGCCAGAAAGTTGCCATTTGAAATGACTTTAGTTTTGTGTCATGTCTGTGATCTGCTTTTTTTCTACAAAATTAAACAACTGAATGAACATCCTTCGAGGCCGGTGATTCCATAATTATTGCCAGGGGTTGTATTTTACCATTTTGCAGGGACGCAACAGACCTGCAATAGCAAGTTTTACAGCTGCACAGGCACTGAGACTGATTCTTGATGCCCACAGTGAAGATGAAATCATGATTGTCACAAAGGATGACTGATGCGTTCATTGAGATTTGTGTTAAAGTATTGGCATATTTGCTAGTCACCACTTCTTCTATATTTGATGATATAATTATCCTACCATATTAGTCACTAAAATAGTTTGGTTGCTTGAGGGTTAAACTGTGCTCCACAGACTTTGAAGAAAGGGCCCAGTATTCCCCAAATCTACAAAACAGCTGACTTTCTTCTGGACAAACAGGTAAATACGATATATATAATGAGATTTATACTTATTTTGCTCACTTTGCTTACATCAAACTTGCAAACACTGCTGTGATCAGTTAATAAAGCAAAACATAATCTGACATTGTTTTCTGCTCCGTTCCTTCCAGTGGTCCTCAGTACCTTCTCTCAGATTCTCTAAAGCACTGTGAAATGTGCAACCACCCACTTCCAGATGCTCGCAAAGTAAAACATAATTCCTCCACAGACGATGGAAAAGAAGAGTGGGCAGCACAAATGCTGACAGGGCATTTGTCAACACTGTTTTCAGATCCGTCACGTTTCCAAAGATTCGGTGCAACTGGTACCACTGGGCAGTGATCTCCTCCTCAGTCAGAGGGGTAACATAAGAAGTCGAAATACATCATCTAGACAGCTTCTTTACATGAACTGACATAATAAATATGTACACACACCCCCACACACCCCCACAACAAATATATATATGCAGGGTATCAGAGAGGTGCTGCAAACTCTTCACCTGCACATAATGAATTTGTTTTTAAAGCAAAAGGTTTCATGATGTACAGTAGAGTTCAGAATAATAGTAGTGCTATGTGACTAAAAAGATTATTCCAGGTTTTGAGTATATTTCTTATTGTTACATGGGAAACAAGGTACCAGTAGATTCAGTAGAGTCTCACAAATCCAACAAGACCAAGCATTCATGATATGCACACTCTTAAGGCTATGAAATTGGGCTATTAGTAAAAAAAAAAAGTAGAAAAGAGGGTGTTCACAATAATAGTAGCATCTGTTGTTGATGCTACAAACTCAAAACTGTTATGTTCAAACTGCTTTTTTAGCAATCTTGTGAATCACTAAACTAGTATTTAGTTGTATAACCACAGTTTTTTATGATTTCTTCACATCTGCGAGGCATTCATTTTGTTGGATTGGAACCACAATTTTGCTCATTTACTAGTGTGCTTGGGGTCATTGTCTTGTTGAAACACCCATTTCAAGGGCATGTCGTCTTCAGCATAAGGCAACATGACCTCTTCAAGTATTTTGACATATCCAAACTGATCCATGATACCTGGTATGCGATATATAGGCCCAACACCATAGTAGGAGAAACATGCCCATATCATGATGCTTGCACCATCATGCTTCACTGTCTTCACTATGAACTGTGGCTTGAATTCAGAGTTTGGGGGTCGTCTCACAAACTGTCTGCGGCCCTTGGACCCAAAAAGAACAATTTTACTCTCATCAGTCCACAAAATATTCCTCCATTTCTCTTTAGGCCAGTTGATGTTCTTTGGCAAATTGTAACCTCTTCTGCACATGTCTTTTATTTAACAGAGGGACTTTGCGGGGGATTCTTGCAAATAAATTAGCTTCACACAGGCGTGTTCTAACTGTCACAGCACTTACAGGTAACTCCAGACTGTCTTTGATCATCCTGGAGCTGATCAATGGCTGAGTCTTTGCCATTCTGGTTATTCTTCTATCCATTTTGATGGTTGTTTTAGTTTTCTTCCACGCGTCTGTTTTTTTTTTTTTTTTTTTGTCTATTTTAAAGCACTGGAGATCATTGTAGATGAACAGCCTATAATTTTTTGCACCTGCGTATACGTTTTCCCCTCTCCAATCAACTTTTTAATCAAACTACGCTGTTCTTCTGAACAATGTCTTGAACATCACATTATCCTCAGGCTTTCAAAGAGAAAAGCATATTCAACAGGTGCTGGCTTCATCCTTAAATAGGGGACACCTGATTCACACCTGTTTGTTCCACAAAACTGATGAACTCACTGACTGAATGCCCCACTACTATTATTGTGAACACCCCCTTTTCTACTTTTTTTTTTACTAATAGCCCAATTTCGTAGCCTTAAGAGTGTGCATATCATGAATGCTTGGTCTTGTTGGATTTGTGAGAATCTATTGAATCTACTGGTACCTTGTTTCCCATGTAACAATAAGAAATATACTCAAAACCTGGATTACTCTTTTTAGTCACATAGCACTGCTATTATTCTGAACACTACTCTAGTGACATCATCATCATGACATCAGTGATACCACGTAACAGCCGCTGGTTACCTGACTGATATCAGCTCTGGATCATCTCACGAACGCTACTGGTTGCAGAAACACAGGTGCTGGACCGATGCATGATCAATCACAATGCAAGTGATCCTCCTCATCTTGTTCTCCCTAACTAACCACTCATTTGACACAAAGTCATTCCAGCAGTACTCAAGGATCCTCTGAAGGGACCAAAGACATCCAGTTGTCACCTTAGGTCACTAGTCAGTAAGACAGGTAGCACCAGGACTCAAAAGACTTGGGCCTTCATTCTCCTGCAAAGACATCAGCATCACCAAGCATTCCTGTCTGGTAACCTTGTGATTTCCATAAGATCTTCCCAGACGTCTCTTGGACTCAAAGGCTGAGCACCTAGAGATGTGTCACTGCAAAGAGTATGGATACACATTACTGACATTGATCTTTGCAAAATTTAATTCTTTAAGAGCAATATTCGGGTCAACCTTCACCAAATTTGGTAGAAATCAGCAAAAATACCCGGGAGGAGAAGGTCGAGAGACCGACAGGCAGACATGAGGGGAGGTGATGGTCTAGTGGTTAAGCATTGGGCTTCTCGGTTCAAATCCCAGCCTGACCGGAAAATCACTAATGGCCCTTGGGCAAGGCCCTTAATCCCCTAGTTGCTCCTGGTGAGTAGTGGGTGCCTTAGATGGCCGCAACCTGACATCGGGGTGAATGTGAAGCATTGATTTGTAAAGCGCTTTGAGCGTCTGATGCAGATAAAAAGTGCTATATAAATGCAGTCCATTTACCATTTACCTCAATGATTGGCCTTTGACAAATCTGTCTTTACTGGGGAAATTTAACACCTACTTCTACATGTGCCAAATTTGGTCCAAATCAGAGTGAGGGGAAAAAAAAACTTTGCCTTTGAAGTTTAACTATAATCGTCTTGACCCCAGTAATTGAGCTTTGGCAAATTTGATCTCACTTGGGCAGTTCTGGACTCCACCTCGTGTGTGTGCAACATTTGGTGCAAATCAAAATGTGGAAAAAAGTTCATTTTTACTTTTGTCAATTCCAGAACTCGTCCTGCCATAGACAGGTGTCCTGTCCAGGGTGTACCCTGCCTCCTGCCCTATGACTGCTGGGATAGGCTCCAGCCCCCCTACATGATCCAGTCGGTATAGAATAATGGATGGATGGATGGATGGATGGATGGATGGATGGATGGATGGATGGATGGATGGATGGATGGATGGATGGATGGATGGATGGATGGATGGATGGATGGATGGACAGAATTCCAGAACCATCTCCATTGGTGTGCCAAGTTTGATGCAAATACGAGTGAAAAACATCAAATTTTACTTTTGATCCCAATGACCTTGACCAAATGATTAACTGCTGGTTAATTTAATCTCACCGAGGCAATTTTTTTAACCGATCTCTATGTGTGGACCAACATTTGCAGAAACTGTAGTGAAAAATAAAGAAATATTTGACCCCAACAACCTTTGTGACCTTTGATGAAAACTAACCCTTAAAGGGCACTTCCTTGGTAGACTGTGGTCCACAAACCATGTTTTTTGAAACTGGACAAAAGGCCTGGGCAGAGTATTGTTGCAGTAACATTCAGAATTAAAACAAGAAGCTTATTTTTCATTCAATCTCACCAGCACACGGGTGTTTGGCTCAAGTTGTTTTGGGCGATCTGGACCACCGTCGCACTGAATCGTTTTCCCTTCAACTGAAGCGTTCACATTCAATCTCCTTCAGATTGGACCACATGCTGCACACCACAATTTTGTCGCTTTGTGTTTGTCTTTGACAGTATCGATTCCCGTCATGAATACAACAATGGAATGCAGATATTACGGAGCAAGAGGAAAGCAACAAAAAAGCAACAGAAAAAAGCTTTCAAAACAGAAAAGTCTTTCAATTGTTTAAAAAAGAAAAAGAAAAAAAAAAAGAACTGTGCGTGACAAATTGTTTTTGGTTTGTAAGATGCTGTGTGTCTGTATGTTTCTAGGGAAATAATCAGAAATGTTCCATCTGGAACTCTTTTGGGAATGGATGAAAACAATGCAGTTTCACTGAAAAGGAGCGATGTGGGAGGTGCTGGTTGGATTGAGCATCTTGTGGGTATTAATTTGGATTATGTAGATTATACTGTAAATGCAGAATAACTGCATTTTTTTCCTCCTCTGAAGACACATTCAGAGTGCCCTGTTTTTAACCGGGAAAGCAGCCGTTAGTTAACTTACAGCTCACTAACCAGTGTGAGGAACCATAAATCACGGCTGATGATGAGGTTTACGGCAGAGAAGTTGTTTGTTTTGAGGGCGATACTGAGAGTTCCTGTCAGCTTTGGCATTCCGGGCGCTCTGTCTTCCACTGAAGCCTCTTCCGTTACAAACCAGCACATTGAGATGCAACGGCCAGCTCTGACTTTTAATGGTGATGGATGGAGGGCACACACAACGCTCGCGTTCTTCAAGTTAACTTTGCACATTAGGAAGTTTGAATGAGTTTCCAGGAGATTCTATCAGGGGTGATTACAGCACAAGAAAAGATTTAATGAGGGGAAGCTTCCTAGTGGCTTTGGGTTTTGTCTTGAGTGGGTCGGACATGTCACACAGTCCTCGTGGAATCTTTTACTTGAACTTGCAGTTTGGACAACAGACATTTTGCACGGCAAATTTCTGCAATTTCCAAGATAATCGGGAACTGATGAGGAGAGAAGAAAGAGTTAGGATGGGAGAACTGCACGGAAAATTACGCCCAAACAGAGTTTATACTTTACTCTGTACAACCATTCCTCATCTGTCTTCTCTGTATTTCACTCCTCTCTCTGCATTCCTACCTTCAGCGTCCCAAAATGAATGTTTGCCTCTCTGTGTCTCTCTCTGTGCCCTCTCCCTGCATCTCCCCGACTTATTTTTTCCCAATTTCCTCCCTCGTCGTCTCTCTTCTCCTGCCTTAGCTGCACTGCAGTAAACCCAGAAAATCCTCTTCATCACACAGTGCAAATACAATCTCCACTGGAGTTTGCCCTCAGACCTAATTAACAGCGAGATGTGCCTGTAGCACCTGGCGATGGCGGACACGCTCATGTGTGAGTCATAATGCATTACACAACATCACAGGTTCAGAAATGTTGAGTATGTGCACAAATATGAATGCTGGGACACTGTGAGAAATGCAAATAAAAGGAAAAAAATAAATGAGGGCAGAAACAAACACTTTATTAAAGTCCACTGCCTGGAACATATTGGAAAAAAAAAATTGGGAGATAGGTGCCACAATGCATTAATGCAAGGTGTGTGGAAAAATTACACAAAATCCCTGTTTGGAAAAACCTGAAATACATGAAAACATGAAATATCACAAGCTGACACTGTCTGCAATCAAATGGGAGTAAATGCATTAGCGTGGGTTCATGCATGTTGACTGGCTGGATTTGGACTATTACCACTCCAGCAATGCAAAGCATGTATGTGCACCTCATAGTGACGCACATGTACGGCTGCAATGGTTGTACTGCAAGAATGCACTTTGTACTTGTGTCAGGATAACTAAAACAGGAATGTGTGTGCACGTTGAACTCCGCTGCAATGCTGATGTGCTGACAGTCTTAAAACTACAGAAACCATCATGTGTGACATCTGCTCTCAGCTTTTGCACATGGATATACATTCTAATTGGAATTTAGGTTCAGCAAGACAAACTGTGCGCACCGTGTGCTCCAATATATATGCATCTCCAAGTATGTATGTCTATATATATATATATATATATATATATATATATATATATATATATATATATCAGCACCAGTTATGGGTCTACCTCTAATTTTAGATGACCGCCACCATAAATTACACAAATCAGCTACATATTTATTTGCCCTTTATGAAATATATGTGTGCTTTACCTGATTTGTGCAGGTTTAAAAATCTGCTTTTAAAAGCGGCATCTAGAAGGTTTACTGGAAGGAGCAGAAAATATTCCATAGCATAGGTTTTTTTTTTTCTCCTCAATTTTGGAATTGCAACCTGTGGTCAGATGTAACCATGGACTGCTGCTAACTGCATGTTGTTCCGTCTTCTGTCGTAGTGTTAGTGTCCAAAAACAGCTGGTGCTTCTTTTCATCCACACATGGTGCCTCAGAATTTACAGCAGACTGGTTTAACGAAGGCATTATGGGCAAACAAACCTCAATTACTAGCTCAGAAAAATCACTTTAGGAAGAAGAGCAATGCAGGATTTAAAAAAAAAAAAAACATGAAAAGAGTTTGTTCCTTTAAAAAAAGAGAAAACTTTTTGTACTCGTGTGTGTTACTTGTAGAGCGTCACTACCCACTCCTGCAATCAAGACATATTCAGTAAAACTTCAAATCTAGTAATTATATGTATTTGCTGCCTATGACGTTCTACAACTTCTAAACAATGATGGAAGTACGGTGGCCAAGAAAGGTCACAACACTTTTCCAAATGAAGACGACGCTGGCAAATGCAAACTCAAATATAAAAAATAAAAACCTGCATCAATCCAGCGACAGGTCTTGCATCAAAAATTATCTTTCAAATTGAGAAAAAGGAGGTGTCGTCTTAATTTGGACGTGGTGTGGCCTCTTTAAGGCTTAAATGTGCTTAAACCTTTAATGGCATTTTATTAAAAGGTGAAAATGGAGACACTGGTGTAATTAAGGTCAGCTGTGGTTCCTCCGCTGAACACACGGTGCAGAAACACTTCCAGATGTGACCACAATTTACAGGACAAAGTAAAACAGAGACAGACTTGACAACATAATATGACAAGAACCACCAGTTTGTCTTATTTGCGTGTGTGGGAGGACGCCTCTGCAGCAGCGGCGGCGTCGAATGACTCAGAGCTCAAAGACACAACGACAAACTGCAGCACAGCCTTTAAGCTCATTAATAATTAAATTGAACAATAAATGAAGGTGGCTGGAGGCGACTGAGCACAGCAAACAACAGGCTGCTGGAGGACAAAGAGGGCATTTAAAAGCACAAAAAACACAGCACTCTTAAAAAAAACTGACTAAATATGAACCTTAAAGCAACATTCAACAGAGGAACACAAACAACTTCTCATTAAATATGAAGTTGAAGATATATGGGGCTATTTATCTGTGGCATGGAAATAAAAGGCCTTTTTTACTGAGTTTACTCGACGATAAAGCAATAAACTAAATATAGGGACACACAACTGAGCCCAGTGGGAAGGATCCGGGATGAAAATCAGCACCTCCAAATCTGAGGCCATGGTTCTTGACCGGAAAAAGGTGCTTTGCCCTCTTCAGGTCGGTGGAGTGTCCTTGCCTCAAGTGGAGGAGTTTAAGTATCTTGTGGTGTTCTTCATGAGTGAGGGATGGCTGGAACATGAGATCGATAGACGGATTGGTGCAGCATCTGCAGTGATGCGGTCGCTGTATCTGACCGTCGTGGTGAAGAGAGCTGAGTAGGGGGGCAAAGCTCTCGATTTACCGATCGATCTACATTCCGATCCTCACCTATGGTCATGAGATTTGGCTCATTACCGAAAGAACGAGATCGCGAGTACAAGCGGCCGAGATGAGTTTCCTCCGCAGGGTGGCTGGGCGCTCCCTTAGAGATAGGGTGAGGAGCTCGGTCACTCAGGAGGAGCTCGGAGTCGAGCCGCTGCTACTCCACGCCGAAAGGAGTCAGTTGAGGTGGCTCAGGCATCTTTTCCGGATGCCCCCTGGACGCCTCGCTGGAGAGGTGTTCCGGGCACGTCCCATTGGGAGGAGGCCCCGGGGAAGACCCAGGACACACTGGAGGGACTACATCTCTCGGCTGGCTTGGGAACGCCTTGGGGTTCCCCCGGAGGAGCTGGGGGAGGTGTGTGTGGATCGGGATGTCTGGGCGGCTTTGCTTTAGCTGCTGCCCCTGCGACCCGACTCCGGATAAAGCGGAAGAAAATGGATGGATGGATGGACAACTGAGCCCACAAGGATGCTTTTGAAAAAATGATGCGGGTACTTCACAATATGGTCTGATACTGGATACAGGGTTGACCACAATCTGAACGGAGGTTGTTCTGCTGAGAACTCAAGCATGATGCTCACCCACAGTACACAAATATCCAACAGCAACTTCTTATCATCTGCTAGGACCAAAAATTCTGCACGGCCAATCTTATTTACAGTCCTATTCGGACAGGATTAGTGGGTTTAGTCCCATCTGAACCCACCATGCCAGTCATTTTTTACAGACTGTGCTCCACCATGTCAGTAAAGATTCCAGAGCTTTTTTGTTGTTTTCTATAAAACAATCTGTATAAATTACTAGAGCCTGACCGATATATCGGTTGGCTGATAATATCGACATGAGCTTTCCCAAACATCAGTATCGGGATTATTTTTGCAGATAGAAAATGATGTCATTATGTAGTTGGTTCAGCCGAGGGTGCCTCTAAATGCATTATTTACAGTATTGTCAAGCATGGCTGGGACCCCATCACCCCTTGGTCACATTAGCAACAACAGACAGAGGCAAAGCGACCAGCTGCTATTCATTTTCAATCAGTGGGGGTGTTTTACAGCCACAAAGACAAGTGTTCTTGATCCAAACAGACAATAAGTCTATTTTGTGCAAATGCTGAGCAATACAACATAGTGACTGCAAATCTGATTTAAGACAACATTATTGAAACATCACGCCTCAATTACTTTTCTTTGTAAGGGTTTAATAAAAAAATGTTAGGAAACATATCCATTTATATATATATATATATATATATATATATATATATATATATATACGAGGTCTATTAGAAAAGAAACCGACCTTTTTATTTTTTATAAAACTATTTGGATTTGAATCACGTGTGATTGCATCAGCCAACCTTGAACCCTCGTGCGCATGCGTGAGTTTTTTCACGCCTGTCGGTTACATCATTCGCCTGTGGGCAGGCTTTGAGTGAGGAGTGGTCCAGCCCCCTCGTTGGAATTCCTTTGTCTGACTTCTTCCTGAGAGACTGGCGCTTTGCTTGATCAAAATTTTTTCAGAACCTGTGAGGCACATCGAAGTGGACACCATTCGAGAAATTCAGCTGGTTTTCGGTGAAAATTTTAACGGCTGATGAGAGATTATGGAGTGTTACTGTCGCCTTAAGGACTTCCCACGGAGCGGGACGCCGTGCCGCGCTCGGAGGCGCCGTCGTCAGCCTGTTTCGAACTGAAAAGCTCCAAATTTAAGCCTCTGCATGTTGACCCAGGACATCGTGAGAGAACAGAGAACTTTCAGAAGAGGTCGGGATCAGCAGTTTATCCGGACATTCCACTGTTAAAGGAGATTTTTTTAATGAAAGACATGCAGACGGATTGGCGTGTCGGCAGGCAGCCGGCGCGGCGCGCTGCCACAGGAAAAACACCTCCGTGTTGATAACCATTTGTAAAAACCAGGCGGCTTTTGATGGCTTTCAGTTGGCTTTCAGTTGAGTGAGTATCTGAGAAACTGTTTAACAGCTGGACATGTTCCAACTTGTCCATAAGGCTTCCAACAGAGGTGTTTTTCCTCTGGCGGCGCGCCGCGCAGGCTGCCTGCTGACACACCAATCCGTCCGCATGTCTTTCATTAAAAAAATCTCCTTTAACAGTGGAATGTTCGGATAAACTGCTGATACCGACCTCTTCTGAAAGTTCTCTGTTGTCTCACGACGTCCTGGGTCAACAGAGGCTTAAATTTGGAGGTTTTCAGCTCTAAACAGGCTGACAACGGTGCCCCCGAGCGCGGCGCGACGTCCCGCTCCATGGGAATTTCCTTAAGGCGACAGTAACACTCCATAATCTCTCATCAGCCGTTAAAATTTTCACAGAAAACCAGCTGAATTTCTCGAATGGTGTCCACTTCGATGTGCCTCAAAGGCTCTGAAAAAATTTTGATCAAGCAAAGCGCCAGTCTCTCAGGAAGAAGTCAGACATAGGAATTCTGACGAGGGGGGTGGACCACTCCTCACTCAAAAGCCTGCCCACAGGCAAATGACGTAACCGACAGGTGTGAAAAAAATCACGCATGCACATGAGGATTCAAGGTTGGCTGATGTAATCACACGTGATTCAAATCTAAATATTTTTATAAAAAAATAATAAAGGTCAGTTTCTTTTCTAATAGACCTCATATATATATATATATATATATATATACTCAACAAAAATATAAACGCAACACTTTTGGTTTTGCTCCCATTTTGTATGAGATGAACTCAAAGATCTAAAACTTTTTCCACATACACAATATCACCATTTCCCTCAAATATTGTTCACAAACCAGTCTAAATCTGTGATAGTGAGCACTTCTCCTTTGCTGAGATAATCCATCCCACCTCACAGGTGTGCCATATCAAGATGCTGATTAGACACCATGATTAGTGCACAGGTGTGCCTTAGACTGCCCACAATAAATAAATATATATATATATATATATATATATATCGGCAGCTATACTATATGGGCCCCCCAAAGATGCATATGTCAGGTTCTATAAATTACCTCAGGTTTGACTAATCCTGTGCAAACAGAGATGTCAGTAATATCTTGTAAAAAAAAAAAGGAGTTTTCCACAGGATATGTGAAGTATCAGTGGACTTAAGGAGACATTCGGTGAATTGCTTTAAAAGACTGTTTATGTGAAGTGTTTCAATCATGCAGGTGGAAGACGATCTAGAAGATCAAAGTCAAATGAAGTATAGCTAATTCTGATTAAACTATGAGCTACTTGGAGTGTTTTTAGTCATATGTGCCGTACCCAGCCCAGTCTCATTTTTTTTTTTTTTTTGGCATGCTCCAGTGATGAAATGAATCAAATTTTCCTGACTGGGTTTTTTTTTTTACTCACTATTACTAACCCTACTCCTACCCCCAACCCTAGCCATAACCCCCCCAACACTTTACTTTTAATTTTGTGCAGCCATCACGGAATGAATTAGAATGAATTTGTGCTGCCGTGATGAAAATGAGGCGCTTTTCGTCACAATATCACAAACCAATAGATTAATGTATATTTCGTGCTGCTGAATCACGACTTGCCGTGAGACTGGGTTGGACGTACATTCTATATTCTAATCATGTGACTTCAGAGCTTTGTTTGACCATCTGTCCCATCCCTGACGTTCTTTTATTGATGACGAGGACTCAAGACACGTGTGTCCTTTTGGAGCTCTACCTCAATCCCTTTTCTTCCCCTATCCTTTTTAAATGGTAAATGGACTACATTTATATAGCACTTTTCCATCTGCATCAGACGCTCAAAGCGCTTTACAATTATGCCTTACATTCACCCCGATGTTAGGGTGCTGCCATACAAGGCGCTCACTACACACCGGGAGCAATAGGGGATTAAAGACCTTGCCTAAGGGCCCTTAGTGATTTTCCAGTCAGGTGGGGATTTGAACCAAGGATCTTCTGGTCTCAAGCCCAACACCTTAACCACTAGACCATCACCTCCCCCAAGCAGCACCATCTTTTCTGGTGAACCTTTTTGCCTCATGTCCCTCTTTGCTCTCTGTCACACATTTGTATCCTCTTGTTCCATGTCGTGCTCCACTCCGTCCCGACATGCTCTTTCATTCTGTCTCATCTCGTTTAACTCCCCTCCACCTGTCCTGCTGCTCCTCTCTCCTTCTTGCTGTCTCTTTGTCTCTGTCTTGTACATTTCTGTGGACCTGTGAGAGCAGTGGAAGTAAACACTGAGGTAGAATCCATTACTTCATCTGGTAATGAGCCTGGAAGGTTCCCACCGTCTCCATGGAGACTGAGGTAAAGTTGCTGGGCCCTGCCTCCATCTGGTCTCTTTGAAGGCCTCGGGCAGAGTAAACAGTGGCGAGGTCAGCTCTAATATGGGTGTGTTTCAGCATCTGCACCCAACAACAATCACAGCAGTTTTTCGGGATGTCGCGATTGTTTATGATTTTGTCCTTATTTTTGTCCCAAATCTGTTTGTTGGACACATTAAACCACCTTAACTTTTAATCTAAGACAGAAAACCAGTCCATCACCACCTGAACGTGACCATCTGTCTGCCACAGCCACAGCAGAGGTCTTCAAAACTGAGGCACCTGTGTTCTGGATCATGTCAGCAGAAACACATCACAAGCCCAAAATATCGTAGTTGATGTTCCTGCAAAATGCAAGTGACACTCCTCATCGGAGTCTCCCTAAGTAACCACTCATTGGACATAAAGGCATTCCAGCAGTACACAATGATTCTCCAAAGAGATCTAACACCAAAGACATCCAGTGTCCCACTACAGTCTCACAAACATACATTCAATCAATCAGTCAATCAGTCAAATCCTTTATTTTACCAGATAGGCATCGTTGAGATTAAAATCTCTTTCCTAAGAGCGATCTGGCCAGGAGGGCTGCACAGTGTTACAACAGTAAAACAAACAAATACAGACACACTACAACTTTGAAACACAACAGTAATACAATAAAAGACATGGCATGAAGACAGAGCAAGTACCAGGCAAACAACCAAGTACAATTACACAATCCAAGGGAATTCCTTTCACTGTCTGTTATGATGCGCCTAAACTCTCCAAATGAAAGCCGTCCCGGCAATTTCAATTCTTTCTGAAGTTCATTCAAGGAAGAAGGTGCAGAGTACTCAAACACCTTTTTACCAAATTCAGTCCTCACTCTGGGTACCACCATCAGCAGCACATCTTGTAAGCGTTGGGAATGAGTGCTTTGTTTCCTGCTCATGAAGTTCCATAAATAAGGCAGAACCAGTGAGTTCAGGCAGCACCAGGACATGGACCTTCATTCTCCTGCAGTGGCATCTACATCACCAAACACCCCCATCCAGCAACCTCATGAAACTGAGAGATCTCATGAGGTTGTCTGAACCTTAGTCTTGATCCAGAACAATCACAACAGCACAGTTTTCCCTGAGACACAAAAACGAGTTTTAAGACTTAGAAGATCATCAAGAATAACTATGAAATGTTAAGCCAGTTACGTTACTTGTTACACTTTTACAGCTTGGGAATGGGGATACACAGCTTGGGACTCCGGTGAGGGCGGTCACATCTCCCCGTCTCTCCTCTATCTCTGCGCCAACCTTCAAAGTCCCTACTTCACCAGACTGTGAATTCTTCAAAACTATATTGGATTAACCATGGAATTGATCAGCTGGTCTCTGAACACTATTGACACCATTTTTTCTACAAGAAGATCAGCGCTGGGGGACCCTGCATGCCCAGATGGAACTTACCCTGTGGGCTATGTTCTCAATGCCTGGGAGACGTGGCGTGTCACATGCTTTGCGCCTTTCTCTGTGGAGGACGTGGAGGATTTATTCATATTTGGTTTCATAGTAGGAAGGCTGGTACTTATTGGCTTATGTGCTGCCTTGGCCTACCAGAAAATTGGCAAGACGGGTGCCGCCAAAACCACAACCCCTTGCTTGTCCGTCGTGATTAATGAGCTGGGCAAGGTGATACATTCTCAGACTGCATTATCCCTTGAACTCAGACGCAAATTGGATTACATCTTCTAGCAAATGCGCACCTTGCAGGAGAAAGTAAAGATTTCAGAGACCAGGGAATATTCATAATTTGGGATCTGGTTTGTTCATGTGAAGATGTAAAAGTGTTTTTCACTGCTCAACCACAAATACGGCAGGCTTACCAGCCTCTGAAGGACAAAACGGCCCACTGTTTTCCTCCAGAAGAATCTCTACAGCCTTGGGGAACATTGGCTGCCTCCTTATCTCTCTAACTCCAGTACAAGGACAGAAACTGACTCACACATGGACAAAGAGTGAAGCATGCTCCACTTCCCCCCTACCTCCCCTCCTGCCCCCATCACACAGCCCATCCCGGCCACCGCTCAAGCCACCCATTCTCCTTCTCCGGGGGCTGCGCAGTTTTAGCTGCGGCAGGTCCCTGTTTCCCCCAAGCTGGCGGCAGTGCAACTCCTGTTGCAGCGGCTACCACACAGTCACATCGCCTCAATTCAGAAAACAGACTGTTTCAAGTTTAGTGCACATAAACAATGTCAAATGTATATGTGCTGTCTTAATTCTGATGTTTACCATTATTACGGTAAACAAGTAATTATGGATTAATTGCTGTATCTTGTCAGTGGCAATTTGAGTGTGGACGTAATCTCGTTGTTGTTGCACTTGTAATGACAATGACAATAAAGCTCATCCATCATCCATCCATCATCCATCATTAACAAAATAAATAGTAGTCTTCCATGACAAACTGCCAGTCTGTGTGGGCATCTGCTCCTGTCCTCTGACAGGATAGCAGTGCAACAGACCCTCTACAGAACCCCTACGGGTGGTGAGCCCACATGGAGATGACACTGTGTTGTTTCTTCAGGCTGAGCCTCGGTTGTAGATCCAACCACCAGGTGCTCACCTGTGAGCTCCTCCCTCAGGCCTGACACCACAAGGAGACCCCAGTATCCCTAATCCAGGCGAGGTGACTCCTTAATTGTGTCTGTCAGATGGTCATCTCTGTAGGGAGGTCTTCTAGCCACATCCAGCCAAGAAGAGGCATTGGGGAAGACCCAGGACACACTACAGAGATTACATTTTCAGATGGCTTGGGAATACCTTGGGATTCCCTGGCAAGAGTTACAGGACTCAGCTGGGGATAGGGAAGTGTGGGATGAGCTGCTTCCTCTGTTGCCACCACAACCCAGATAGGTGGCAGAAAATGAGTAAATGAACAAGTAATCTGTAGCCTGTTACATCTCAAATGTTCCCTTCACAAAGCTGCTGTACCACAGCGCTTTGGGTATTTTGAAGAGCGTGCGAACGCAGCCTCAAGCATCAATCTGTTCAAGTATCAACCTTGGACGTCACTGCACAGTACTCGTATGTTTTCCACTCGCCTCAGCTGTTAACATGCACTCAAACTTTGCAAAGCGTAACCCTCACTGCAAGGAAGGACGTTTGGTCTGCTGCAGAGAGAGGAGCCTTGAAGAACAGAAGAAAGATGAAGGCAAGAGGATGGACAACTCAGCCACCGACACGAGCCGAGTGCATGAAGTGAGCGAGACTAATGGAGCAGAAAATAGAAGAGCCACATCAGGAGCCTTTTATCGCTCGCCTAATCACAGCCCGAATGGAAAAGCTAAAAGGAGATAGACTAGGGAAAATGAAGGAAAAGGAAAAGCAAGACACAATCTGGGGGCTTTCTGTAATGCTCAAAGCAATACTTCTCCATACTGTTATCAGTACTCTTAAATACTTCCTGTCATTAGCAAGGTCGTTTGCTGTTACTGTCGTTATTCTGGCTGCTTCTCTGTGTCCAGTCCAGACAGGCTGCTCCATTTAGTGTGTCCGACCTTAACACGGCCGACATTCCTGCCCTCCACGTGCTCAACTCCACGCCAGACACCGCTTTGGTTTCCGTCTATTTCTGGCCCTTCTTCTCATCGCTTCCTCTAATCTGAACCTCACTGCAGAATTCTAATCATCAGATAAATCTGGCAGCCCTTCTGTCGGCGCGTCGAGTGAGCACACGGCCGTTCGCTCCCATCACACATCTCCAGTACATCAGCTTCCTCCACACTCACAGACATCACGTACACCTACAGCCCCGGAAGTGGAATTCAGCTTCTGTTCTTTGTCAGCAGGAAGACTCAGGGATCTTGAAAAGGCTGGCGGTGTCTTCTACCGAGACGCGTGCACGTGGCTTTGATATCGTTATCATGGCAGTGATAAAGACGGCTGCTGGACTGAAGGCAAATGTGAAGAAATTGACTTTAATCCTCAAGCAAAGCTCTGATCTTGGACAGTGAGGCCGAGCCCTCAAGTCCCGAAAGAGAGTCTTTACATATTGTAGGACGTCTGCAGAGTGGACCACTTTCACTGGAGGGACAGAAATAAAAACCGACTCTCCCCAGAAATATTTCAATTGAACCTTTATTTAAGCAGGTTAGTCCCATTGAGACCGAGATTTCTTTTACAAGGGAGACCTGGACAATTATAAAGTTTCCATTTCACCTAATCTGCATGTCTTTAAATGTGGGAGGAAACCGGAGCACCCGGAGGAAACCCACACAAACACAGGGAGAACATGCAAACTCCACACAGAAAGGCCACAGGCGAGAATCGATCCCGTGACCTTCTTGCTGTGAGGCAACTGTGCAAACCACATCTTGAAGTATTTTCCACTATGAGTAAGCCAACACTTACAAAAGACATAATTCTGTCATATTAGGGAATAATTATGAAATGTGTAATTATGTTTTTATTGTTTTATCCATGCTGCAAAGACATGAGGAACAGATTTGGGATGAGTTTTAATACACACAGGTTTGACTTGCATTTCCATATTTTACTTTGTTACTGCATAAACACATGGAATGACACTTTCTGCCGTACTGACACCAATGTTCAGGATGTTCAAATAAAATATATTAACCTCTCGTGGCAAAGCAAGGGTTTGTTTTTTTTTTTTTCTTTGATCTGAAGTTCTGTTTTGCTTTGATCAGACCTGGAAAGACAATGAAACACAGACGCTATATTCTGACTTCAACAAAGGCCTTTGATGACAATAATTGCCTTTTATTTCTGTGCAGATACAACTTCATGAGAATACTGGAATGTTTCCATCACCGGAACCCGACCACCCCTCGCCACCACTAAAAAAACAAAGAAATCTCCATTTATACAGTGGCAGCTCCATGGATTTGTTTTATCTTGGTGGGGTTAGGTCAAGTAAGTGCCATATATATGCCCTGAGGCACAGTGGTTGCCATCCAGGACCCATGGTGGTTCTGTGGAAGTGGTTAAGCACAAACACATGCTCCTAGACTTGACTTGACTTGCCCAGTGATGCAGGTGCCTACCCTGGATTCTCATTATTAAGTTCTTTCAGCTTCTCCTTTTTTGGTCGGGGTCGCCACAGCAGATCCGGTATGGATTTGCATTTTGGTTTTTAATGCCAGCTGCCCTTACTGTTACGCAGATGAATAAATTGGACCCCAAAATGCAGACAACCACACACTAAGTTAAATAAGTGATTTTATGTACCAAATGAACAGAGTCAAAGTCCAAAAACTAGGGATCTGTTAACAGTCCAAAGTGTACCACAGGCATGGGTGGCACACTTGGCAAGGCTGAACGTGGCTGGCACAGGAGGTGAGTCTACAAACTAGCAAGAAGTGGATGAATGAGCCAGTCCTTTAAACTGCACTGGAGTAGATGACTGATTCCAGACAATAGTAAATTCCAAGAACAGCAAATGTTGGAAATTTGTAATCTTTAGCCTTCTGAAAGGTCACAAATACCAACTGGAATATTTGTGAAAATGTGCATGCAGAAGACAAGAACAACTACACTGCTAACAACAAAAAACACAATCCGGACGGAGGCTCTTCTCCTTTAGATGGCGCTGTTCTTCACACCTTCTGAGTCTTAGACCACATTTCTCACATTCAACAGGTTCTGGTTTCCATGCTTAGGCACTTGTCAAGAATTCACTCCATTTTAAATTGCACTAACATGCCGAAGCAAAGAGGAAAATGAAAAGAAAAAGCACACGAACTTTTGTTAAAAGGATCTAAGTGCAGTTTATAAACAATATTTCATGGTTGCTATGGAAACTGGGATTACTATAGGATCAGTTGAATCAGAGAATGTGGTTCTGGTGAGAGAGTGAAAGTGAAAACAGGAGTTTGAACAGCAAATGTCATTTTTCTGGTTGGGTTTATGGTGGTGCTTCTGAAATAAGCAGCAGTAGCCTTAGTGGCCACCAGACCTAGGCTTTAGACATGAAGAAAACTGATCAATCAAACACACAAATAAATAAATAAACAAAAAGCACTTTTCAAGTCACATAATTTACAAATAATACATACATTGAGAGACTTAGAGAGAAGGAAGACGCGTCTGCTTTGTACACGTTCAAACAAAATCCTTTCCACAGAACTTTGTGGATTTGTGACCATTTTATTTGAGTTTTAGGACACATCCAATGTTAAACAATTGGAAAGTAATTATTTATGTCTCTAACTTCTGTATGGAAACTATCTCACTCTCACAGACCCCATCCACTATGTCCCTCACTTTTTCTTTCATATCGAAACTCATGAAAACCTTTCAATAAGCAGTAAATCCCTTTATAAAAACAAACATGCATCACGGAGCACTTAAAAAAATACTTAGATTTGTAAAATTGCTCTTCATAAATATTAAAACCACAATGAGGTAGAAGATGTGCAACAAACGTCCAGCACAACATCATCATCATCATGCAAGAGCTCAAATCACTGAATGAATGCAGTGTCGATGCCACAGTGTGAAGCAAAAGTCTGCATGTCCTGACACCCAGAGCAGAGAGAGAGAGAGAGAGAGAGAGACAGCACTGAATGACATGTCACCCCAGATAAAGATCGATTGTCTACAAGACAATGGAGTTAAGGTTTCCTCCTTATTTCACCGCCTACTGAGAGTGAAAGATCACTCAAAATAACTGACTATGATGCTGTAATTACAAGACAGCGTGTCTTTTATTACCTCAAAACATTTCAGAAAATGACTTAAGAGACAAATCCTGACTAATACTGCATGTAGGACCACAGTAACTTTATTTTCACTGGATTCTTAAGATGCATCTTTTTATGGAACATCAACTTCCAGACATAAAGGTCCGTAACGAAGAATACAAGTGGTAGTTTTCATGGGACATCAGTCCCGTACAGAGGGAGACATCGACTCAGATGCATTTCACAACTATGGTTTCCGAGGATAAGCACCAACCCACCCGGACTCTGAGCCAGTACCGGACTGGTACTTGTACTATAGTATATTATGAGTGAATCTGTAATACATTTCTGTCCAGGTAGCAAAGTGAGATGTGAGAAGCTGTCTACGCTGCACCGCCTCGACCAGACATCAGATCCGTCTGCACAGCATGTCAGATCATTTAATGGCCACGGTGCATCCCAACACAGCGGTTCAATGCCAGCAGAACACTGCCACACAAATGCATATGTGCATCTCAGCAATTATGTGAAGTTGCTGAACCCTCCAGGTGCACTTTACACTGTCAAAGTTAAGTAAGTGTCACTGAGTGTAGCTGCAGGCTGATAGGGCTGTTCGTTCCCTTCACACTGTCCCATAAACAATAGAAAGAATCCATAAAATAAAAATATAACGCAATTCTAAAATACCCTTGGCCATATGAGCATTGTCTTCTTTATAATTTGCAGTTGTTTAATTGGTATCCCAGTACAAAGTGTGTGTGTGTGTGTGTGTATATATATATATATATATATATATATATATAAAATCAAATCAATTTTATTTATATAGCGCCAAATCACAACAAACAGCTGCCCCAAGGCGCTCCACATTGTAAGGCAAGGCCATACAATAATTACGGAAAAACCCCAATGGTCAAAACAACCCCCTGTGAGCAAGCACTTGGCGACAGTGGGAAGGAAAAACTCCCTTTTAACAGGAAGAACCAGGCTCAGGGAGGGGCAGTCTTCTGCTGGGACTGGTTGGGGCTGAGGGAGAGAACCAGGAAAAAGACATGCTGTGGAGGGGAGCAGAGATCAATCACTAATGATTAAATGCAGAGTGGTGCATACAGAGCAAAAAGAGAAAGAAACAGTGCATCATGGGAACCCCCCCAGCAGTCTAAGTCTATAGCAGCATAACTAAGGGATGGTTCAGGGTCACCTGATCCAGCCCTAACTATAAGCTTTAGCAAAAAGGAAAGTTTTAAGCCTAATCTTAAAAGTAGAGAGGGTGTCTGTCTCCCTGATCTGAATTGGGAGCTGGTTCCACAGGAGAGGAGCCTGAAAGCTGAAGGCTCTGCCTCCCATTCTACTCTTACAAACCCTAGGAACTACAAGTAAGCCTGCAGTCTGAGAGCGAAGCGCTCTATTGGGGTGATATGGTACTATGAGGTCCCTAAGATAAGATGGGACCTGATTATTCAAAGCCTTATAAGTAAGAAGAATTTTAAATTATATTCTAGAATTAACAGGAAGCCAATGAAGAGAGGCCAATATGGGTGAGATATGCTCTCTCCTTCTAGTCCCTGTCAGTACTCTAGCTGCAGCATTTTGAATTAACTGAAGGCTTTTCAGGGAACTTTTAGGACATCCTGATAATAATGAATTATGAATAATAATGAATATATATAAATATATGTGTGTGTGTGTGTGTGTGTGTGTGTGTGTGTGTGTGTGTGTGTGTGTGTGTGTGTGTGTGTGTGTGTGTGTGTGTGTGTGTGTGTGTGTGTAAATAATTGTACATTTATTGTTATTTACATTAATTATTAACATCATTTTGTCTTATGTACAATATGTACTTGTTCAATCAAGCCCTTGTATTTTGTCATGTGATAATTTCATAAGGACCACAATGGATATAGCGTTTATGCTTTATTGTGTTATCAGTGTATCACTGGCATATTCCCCTCTGTATGTTTATATTGATGTTGCAGGAAAAACTCAATCAATCATGAACGATAATTTAATTACGTTAACAGTGTCTGCAGAAGGGCGTGCATGTACGCATACATGAGCTAGTGACAAGAGCAGAATTTAGCTTTGAGTTAGCGGACGTTAGCGTGCATGCTGATGTCCACAATGTCTTCTAAATCACTCCAGAGGTGTTATCAGGTTACAAAATCAGCGTTTCCAGTTTTTGAAGTGTTTCTTTGTCACTAGCTTTTAGATAATATATGAGAAAGATGTTATATTTACACATATACAAAACAGAATTAGCAGCTAGCTAGACAAAGCCAGTGACATCACCACGCTAACATCTGCGAAATGTCTTGTAAATCACTCCAGAGGTGTCATCAGGTTCCAAAAACAGCAATTTCAGTTTTAGAAGTGTTTATTTCTTACTAGCTTTTATGTAATATATGAGAAACGTGTTATATTTACACATAAACATAGTGGTTTTGGAGCGCCAGAGAGAAACCAGCCAGTGATGTCATGGTGCCGCTCTACTCTGATTGGCTGTCATCAATGGATTTGCATGATTCAGAGCATAAAAATATGGAACAGAAAATGACATTTTAACCTCTTAAAATACGTCTTAAAATAGGACAACTTTAGCCATCTTTGAGTTTGTCCAAGGTCAGTGCCCCAAGAATCTTCCCTATGAATTTGAAGACTGGCAGAAACAGGACTGGACTTATGCTGAGCACAGACAGACAGACAGACGCAAAGCCTTCACAATACCCAATGGCCATATTTGATGGCTTTGGGTAACAAAAAGCTCTCACCAGGTTTATTTTAAAGTGACTGCCATTGCCCTTTCATCGACCGCGCAGATTGCGTTCTCTTTCTTTGCATTCTGCATCCTTCATAACCAAAGTTATTAGGAATTGTTACCAACTTTTAACACACTCTGGAGTGGCAGCCACTGGAGCATAGGAGGGAAGGAAGGTAACTTGTTATGCGGCACAAGATAATCAACAAACAAGTTGCAGTGCCTTTGCCAACATACATTCTGCCTGCTACCCGTACTGGGAGGAGGAAGCAGGACTTCATCCAACTCACAGCATCAACTGACCAGCACCAGCACAGCTTCTTTCCACGGACAATTGTCGCTTGGAACCAATTACCGGCCAATATTCCATTGCTGCCCCTAGACGAGTTTAAGTCTGACGTTGCTTCAACTATCCTGGCATCATAGTCCGAGAATTGGACCACACAGTTTTTAGCTCTTTTAGTTTGTACAGTGACTTGCAAAAGTATTCAGCCCCTTGGTATTTCACACATTTTAATTTGTTTATGGCGTTTCAAATACAAAAAGTAAATCAGGCTTCTCAATATAAAAATTTCTAAAATTATCTTTCTTAAACTCAAACTGAAAATAAATCTCTACAACTTGATATAAATGAATTAAAAATATAAAAGCCAAGATGATGGGTTGGATAAGTAATCAGCCCCTTTGGTATAATACCTGTAAATAATCAGTTTAATTGCCAGTTTTCTTCAGACAAGTCAGGCAATGGATACATGAACATTTCCAAGTCACTGAATATGTCTTGAATTTATTTACGTCAGCTATGAAGAAATACAAACAGTATGACACTCTATGGTAAATATGTGTGGAGTAGATGGTGGCCTCTACTGGTGGTTGGCTCTCACTGCAGTATTGTATCACTTCCTGTTCCGGAGCACAGCGGTGTTTTGCTGTATCTGTTAGCTGTTTAATCTGCACAGTTAGATTGATCTAGATAACGATTTGTTTCACAGTGTAATCTTTATGTGCCTTAACTAAAGCACTCCATCTGCTGAATCACCTCTAAATTATTTACACATTATTCACTTTGTGTGTTTTTAGGAATCCGCTAGCTTAGCGCAGCTACTAGCTCTTAGCCGGTTTAGCATGGCGGCTTCTCCTGTCTCTCCCGCACTTTTCTGCTCTGGGTGTGAAATGTTTAGTTATTCCTTGGCCTCCTTTAGCAGTAATGGTACTTGTAATAAGTGTAGCTTATTCGTAGCTTTGGAGGCCAGGCTGGGTGAATTGGAGACTCGGCTCCGCACCGTGGAAAATTCTACAGCTAGCCAGGCCCCTGTAGTCAGTGCGGACCAAGGTAGCTTAGCCGCCGTTAGTTCCCTTCCAGCAGATCCGAAGCAGCCGGGAAAGCAGGCCGACTGGGTGACTGTGAGGAGGAAGCGTAGTCCTAAACAGAAGCCCCGTGTACACCGCCAACCCGTTCACATTTCTAATCGTTTTTCCCCACTCGGCGACACACCTGCCGAGGATCAAACTCTGGTTATTGGCGACTCTGTTTTGAGAATTGTGAAGTTAGCGACACCAGCAACCATAGTCAATTGTCTTCCGGGGGCCAGAGCAGGCGACATTGAAGGATATTTGAAACTGCTGTCTAAGGCTAAGCGTAAATTTGGTAAGATTGTAATTCACGTTGGCAATAATGACACCCGGTTACGCCAATCGGAGGTCACTAAAATTAACATTGAATCGGTGTGTAACTTTGCAAAAACAATGTCGGACTCTGTAGTTTTCTCTGGGCCCCACCCCAATCGGACCGGGAGTGACATGTTTAGCTGCATGTTCTCCCTGAATTGCTGGCTGTCTCAGTGGTGTCCAAAAAATGAGGTGGGCTTCATAGATAATTGGCAAAGCTTCTGGGGAAAACCTGGTCTTGTTAGGAGAGACGGCATCCATCCACTTTGGATGGAGCAGCTCTCATTTCTAGAAATCTGGCCAATTTTCTTAAATCCTCCAAACCGTGACTATCCAGGGTTGGGACCAGGAAGCAGAGTTGTAGTCTTACACACCTCTCTGCAGCTTCTCTCCCCCTGCCATCCCCTCATTACCCCATCCCCGTAGAGACAGTGCCTGCTCCCAGACCACCAATAACCAGCAAAAATCTATTTAAGCATAAAAATTCAAAAAGAAAAAATAATATCGCACCTTCAACTGCACCACAGACTAAAACAGTTAAATGTGGTCTATTAAACATTAGGTCTCTCTCTTCTAAGTCCCTGTTAGTAAATGATATAATAATTGATCAACATATTGATTTATTCTGCCTTACAGAAACCTGGTTACAGCAGGATGAATATGTTAGTTTAAATGAGTCAACACCCCCGAGTCACACTAACTGCCAGAAGGCTCGTAGCACGGGCCGAGGCGGAGGATTAGCAGCAATCTTCCATTCCAGCTTATTAATTAATCCAAAACCCAGACAGAGCTTTAATTCATTTGAAAGCTTGACTCTTAGTCTTGTCCATCCAAATTGGAAGTCCCAAAAACCAGTTTTATTTGTTATTATCTATCGTCCACCTGGTCGTTACTGTGAGTTTCTCTGTGAATTTTCAGACCTTTTGTCTGACTTAGTGCTTAGCTCAGATAAGATAATTATAGTGGGCGATTTTAACATCCACACAGATGCTGAGAATGACAGCCTCAACACTGCATTTAATCTATTATTAGACTCAATTGGCTTTGCTCAAAATGTAAATGAGTCCACCCACCACTTTAATCATATCTTAGATCTTGTTCTGACTTATGGTATGGAAATTGAAGACTTAACAGTATTCCCTGAAAACTCCCTTCTGTCTGATCATTTCTTAATAACATTTACATTTACTCTGATGGACTACCCAGCAGTGGGGAATAAGTTTCATTACACTAGAAGTCTTTCAGAAAGCGCTGTAACTAGGTTTAAGGATATGATTCCTTCTTTATGTTCTCTAATGCCATATACCAACACAGAGCAGAGTAGCTACCTAAACTCTGTAAGGGAGTTAGAGTATCTCGTCAATAGTTTTACATCCTCATTGAAGACAACTTTGGATGCTGTAGCTCCTCTGAAAAAGACTTCATGACTTTCTTTGCTAATAAAATTCTAACTATTAGAGAAAAAATTACTCATAACCATCCCAAAGACATATCGTTATCTTTGGCTGCTTTCAGTGATGCCAGTAGTTGGTTAGACTCTTTCTCTCCGATTGTTCTGTCAGAGTTATTTTCATTAGTTACTTCCTCCAAACCATCAACATGTCTATTAGACCCCATTCCTACCAGGCTGCTCAAGGAAGCCCTACCATTAATTAATGCTTCGATCTTAAATATGATCAATCTATCTTTATTAGTTGGCTATGTACCACAGGCTTTTAAGGTGGCAGTAATTAAACCATTACTTAAAAAGCCATCACTTGACCCAGCTATCTTAGCTAATTATAGGCCAATCTCCAACCTTCCTTTTCTCTCAAAAATTCTTGAAAGGGTAGTTGTAAAACAGCTAACTGATCATCTGCAGAGGAATGGTATATTTGAAGAGTTTCAGTCAGGTCTTAGAATCCATCATAGTACAGAAACAGCATTAGTGAAGGTTACAAATGATCTTCTTATGGCCTCAGACAGTGGACTCATCTCTGTGCTTGTTCTGTTAGACCTCAGTGCTGCTTTTGATACTGTTGACCATAAAATTTTATTACAGAGATTAGAGCATGCCATAGGTATTAATGGCACTGCGCTGCAGTGGTTTGAGTCATATTTATCTAATAGATTACAATTTGTTCATGTAAATGAGGAATCTTCTTCACAGACTAAGGTTAATTATGGAGTTCCACAAGGTTCTGTGCTAGGACCAGTTTTATTCACTTTATACATGTTTCCCTTGGGCAGTATTATTAGACAGCATTGCTTAAATTTTCATTGTTACGCAGATGACACCCAGCTTTATCTATCCATGAAGCCAGAGGACACACACCAATTAGCTAAACTGCAGGATTGTCTTACAGACATAAAGACATGGATGACCTCTAATTTCCTGCTTTTAAACTCAGATAAAACTGAAGTTATTGTACTTGGCCCCACAAATCTTAGAAACATGGTGTCTAACCAGATCCTTACTCTGGATGGCATTACCCTGACCTCTAGTAATACTGTGAGAAATCTTGGAGTCATTTTTGATCAGGATATGTCATTCAATGTGCATATTAAACAAATATGTAGGACTGCTTTTTTGCATTTGCGCAATATCTCTAAAATTAGAAAGGTCTTGTCTCAGAGTGATGCTGAAAAACTAATTCATGCATTTATTTCCTCTAGGCTGGACTATTGTAATTCATTATTATCAGGTTGTCTTAAAAGTTCCCTGAAAAGCCTTCAGTTAATTCAAAATCTGATCTTAGGGACCTCATAGTACCATATCACCCCAATAGAGCGCTTCACTCTCAGACTGCAGGCTTACTTGTAGTTCCTAGGGTTTGTAAGAGTAGAATGGGAGGCAGAGCCTTCAGCTTTCAGGCTCCTCTCCTGTGGAACCAGCTCCCAATTCAGATCAGGGAGACAGACACCCTCTCTACTTTTAAGATTAGGCTTAAAACTTTCCTTTTTGCTAAAGCTTATAGTTAGGGCTGGATCAGATGACCCTGAACCATCCCTTAGTTATGCTGCTATAGACTTAGACTGCTGGGGGGTTCCCATGATGCACTGAGTGTTTCTTTCTCTTTTGCTCTGTATGCACAACTCTGCATTTAATCATTAGTGAGTGATCTCTGCTCTCTTCCACAGCATGTCTTTTTCCTGGTCCTCTCCCTCAGCCCCAACCAGTCCCAGCAGAAGACTGCCCCTCCCTGAGCCTGGTTCTGCTGGAGGTTTCTTCCTGTTAAAAGGGAGTTTTTCCTTCCCACTGTCGCCAAGTGCTTGCTCACAGGGGGTCGTTTTGACCATTGGGGTTTTTCCGTAATTATTGTATGGCCTTGCCTTACAATATAAAGCACCTTGGGGCAGCTGTTTGTTGTGATTTGGCGCTATATACGAGGTCTATTAGAAAAGTATCCGACCTTATTATTTTTTCAAAAACCATATGGATTTGAATCACGTGTGATTACATCAGACATGCTTGAACCCTCGTGGGCATGCGAGAGTTTTTTCACGCCTGTCGGTTACGTCATTCGCCTGTGGGCAGTCTTTGAGTGAGGAGTCGTCCACACGCTCGTCGATTTTTTTCATTGTTTAGGAATGGCTCAGAGACTGTTGCTTTGTTTGATAAAAAAATTTTTCAAAACTGTAAGGCACAACTGAGTGGACACCATTCAATAAATTCAGCTGGTTTTCGGTAAAAATTTTAACGGCTGATGAGAGATTTTGGTCTGGTAGTGTCGCCGTAAGGACGGCCCACGGTGCCTGATGGCGATCTGCGCTTCGAGGCGGCAGCGTCTCGCCGTTTCAAGTTGAAAACTTCCACATTTCAGGCTCTGTTGACCCAGTAAGTCGTCAGAGAACAGAGAACTTTCAGAAGAAGTCGGCATGAGGAGTTTATTCGGACATTCCATTGTTAACGGTCATTTTGTAATGAAAGAACGTGCGGGCAGAGTCGCATGTCGGACCGGACCCGACCGCGGGGGGTCGCGGCAGGAAAAACACCTCCGTTGGAAATCTTAACGGGCAAGTTGGAACATGCCCAAGCTGTTAAACAATTTCTCAGTTACTCACTTGTTGAAAGCCATCAAAAGCCGCCTGAATTTTACAAATGGTCTTCAACACGGAGGTGTTTTTCTGGTCGCGGCGCACACAGATTTGCGTCGTCGTCACGGAAACGACTCGGCGAATTTGCGCGCACGTTCTTTCATTACAAAATGACCTTTAACAGTGGAATGTCCACATAAACTCCTCATGCCGGCCTCTTCTGAATCTTCTCTGTTCTCTCACGACGTCCTGGGTCAACAGAACCTTAAATTAGGATGATTTCAGCTCGAAACAGCCAGACAACGTCGCCTGGGAGTGCTGCGCGATGTCCCGCTCCGTGGGAAGTCCTTACACCGACAGAAACACCCCATAATCTCTCATCAGCCGTTAAACTTTTCACAGAAAACCATCTTAATTTCTCGAATAGTGTCCACTCGGATATTCCTCACAGGTCCAGAAAAAATTTTGATAAAGCAACGCGCGCCGTCTCGAGCAGCGTGTGAAACAAAGGAATTCAGCCGAGAGGGCGGGACCACATCTCACTCAAGGCCTGCCCACAGGGAAATGACGTCATCGACACGCGTGAAAAAACTCACGCATGCGCACGAGGGTTCAAGCATGATTGGTGTAATCGCATGTCATTCAAATCCATATAGTTAAAAAAAAAAAATAAAAGGGTCGGTTTATTATCTAAGAGACCTCGTAAATAAAATTGATTTGATTTGATTTAGACAGTTCTCAAAAACTGAGTGGCTGTGCAAGAAGGAGAACAGTGAGTAAAGCCACCAAGACACCCAGACAACCCAGAAAAAGTTTTAGGCTTCTGTGGCTGTCATTGGAGAATTTTTGCACAGTGCAAATTCTGCATTTTGTATCTCCAGTTATACAGCTTTGTGATCAAGTGGTATAGAGGAGGGTCTTCTTTCACTAAAACATCAAATCTAGGCTTGCATCTTAGATGTACCTTCTGGCAAATTGTAGGTGAACTTTCAGGTCTTCTTTTTAAGAAAATCCTCCTCTGTAACTCAGCCACATGGGGTGTGCAACCAGTACATTCTGAGTGCCAGTCCCAAGCCCAGATAAATGAGGAGGGTTGTGTCAGGAAGGGCATCCAGTGTAAAACAAGCCAACCCAACTATGCAGACTAAGAATCGAATTTCCATACCGGATCGGTCGCGGCCCGGGTTAACAATGTCTGCCACCGGTGCTGTTGCCCAACAGGGTGCCGGTGGAAATTGGGCTACTGCTGGGCGAAGATGACGAAGAAGAGGAGGAGAACGTTTCCACAAACAGTGGGAGAAGAAGAAAACTAGAAGGGTGGAAATGAGAGTAGGGACTTTGAATGTTGGTAGTATGACTGGTAAAGCGAGAGAGCTGGCTGATATGAAGGAGAGGAGAAAGGTAGACATATTGTGTGTCCAAGAGACCAAGTGGAAGGGAAGTAAGAGCAGGAGCATCGGCGGTGGGTACAAGTTGTTGTACCATGGTGAGGACAGGAAGAGAAATGGTGTTGGGGTCATTTTAAAGGAAGAGTATGTTAAAAGTGTGTTGGAGGTTAAGCAAGTGTCTGACAGGGTGATGAGTGTGAAGGAAATTGAAGGGGTGATGATGAATATCATTCAAAGGATTTCAAAGGATTCAAAGAAATTTTATTGTCATATGCACAGAAGAACATGTTCTCTGCACAATGAAATGTGTCTACTGCATTTAACCCATCCTAATTGCCAGTAGGAGCAGAAGTCGCCATTAGGCGCCCGGAGACCAGCTCCAGATGTACATCCCTGCCTTGGTCAACAGCAGGGCTGAGCAAACCAACACCGACCCATAACAAACAACACACACACAACACACAGGCCGGCCCTGTACATAAAACATATATATGAAAGCAAAACACGAGGGAAAAGGAGAAAAAAAAAACCTCATAGCCGCTGCATTACACAGCGGCAATGAGGAAAAAAATCCCCATCAGCACAGAAAACAATAATCACACAGACAAAAACAAGGACACAGGACGACAACTGAGATTTGAAAAGGTCCAGTTTATCAGAACACTCCAAACCTCATAGCCGCTGCATTACACAGCGGCAATGAGGAAAAAAATCCCCATCAGCACAGAAAACAATAATCACACAGACAAAAACAAGGACACAGGACGACAACTGAGATTTGAAAAGGTCCAGTTTATCAGAACACTCCGGAGGCAGCCTGTTTGGTGCCGTCAACGGCCTTGTCCTACAATCCTGGAGGGGGAGGGGGCAGCCCTGCGCAGTCCTGAGCAGTCCTGAGCTGAACACAGTCAACGTCAGAGCTGGAGAAGCTGAGGGGAGGGGGGAAGACCAGGGAGCGAGGCTTAAGTGTTGATCTTCTGAGGAGGTTTTATCACAGCGACCTTGAAGTGCAGCTGTATTTGGGGAAGCCAAATTAATAGCCAGATTAGCAGACGCCTGAAAGATTCCACAGTTCTGACAACAGAGTGGCTCTCAATGCATCTGAATGTAGAATGTGGTCTTCACAGACGGTCAGAGCGGGTTTCCAGGGCTGCAGTTCTGCTCGAGATGTTTTCCAACGCGCGGTTAACCCCCACCGACTGCGCAGCCACTGCCTTCCCAATCGAATCAATCATGTAGGGCAGCCTGGAAGGACCAATCAAAGCTACTTCCACTTTCTTGATTTTCTGGTAAACCAGCATAGTGCCCGCTCCACACATCAGAAAGCCGGTCACCACCAAGCCGAATATGTACACATCTTCAATGTCCTCCACAGAAAGCATGTAAAGGCACATGACCTGCCATCTCCTCCACGAGTCCATCACGTAACCCATCACATGCGTCCCGGCAGGACAGGTCGGGTCCTCCGCCCCCGAATGTCTTGTAGAAAAATAGTGTCAATTGCGTTCAGAGACCACTTTAACAGATCCATTTTTGTCGTTTTCCAGAAGAGCAAAGCTGCAGCCTCACAGACAACACGCCACAGAAGCAGGAACGATAAGGAGGGAGGGAGAAGAGAAAAGTGCATCCGTCTCGGCCGAGTGCAAGCTGGCAAAAAAAATCATCATCATCATCAATCATCAGTGCATATGCCCCACAGGTAGGTTGTGAGATGAAGAGGAGAAGGAAGATTTCTGGAGTGTGTTAGATGAGGTGGTGGAGAGTGTGCCCAAGCATGAAAGAGTGGTGATAGGAGCGGACTTCAATGGCCATGTTGGTGAAGGGAACAGAGGTGATGAGGAAGTAATGGGTAGATATGGTATCAAGGATAGGAATGGGGAAGGACAGATGGTAGTTGATTTTGCAAAAAGGATGGAAATGGCTGTGGTGAATACCTACTTTAAGAAAAGGGAGGAGCACAGGATAACATATAAGAGTGGAGGAAGATGCACACAGGTGGACTACATTCTTATAGGAGGTGCAAACTAAAACAAATCAGAGACTGTAAGGTGGTGGCAGGAGAGGGTGTCATTAGACAGCATAGGATGGTTGTTTGTAGGATGAATTTAGAGGTAAAGAAGAAGAAGAGAGTGAGAGCTCAACAAAGGATCAGATGGTGGAAGCTGAAGGAGGAAGACTGTTGTGTGAAATTTAGCGAGCAGGTGAGAGAAGCACTGGTTGGAGGGGAAGCAATTTTGGACAACTGCAAAAGTACTGCAGATGTGGTGAGGGAGACAGCTAGGACAGTACTGGGTATGACATCTGGACAGTGGAAGGAAGACAAGGAGACTTGGTGGTTGAATGAACAGATCCAGGAAAGCATAAGGAGAAAGAGGTTGGTGAAAAAGTTTTGGGATAGTCGTAGAGATGCAGAAAGTAGACGGGAGTACAAGGAGATGCGGTGTAACGCGAGAAGAGAAGTGGCAAAAGCGAAGGAAAAGGCATATTGCGAGCTGTACAAGGAGTTCAATAGTAAGGAAGGAGAAAAGGACTTGTACCGATTGGCCAGACAAAGGGACAGAGCTGGAAAGGATGTGCAGCAGGTTAGGGTGGTAAAAGATGCACATGGTAATGTGCTGATAAGTGAGGAGTGTGTACTGAGAAGGTAGATGGAATATTTTGAAGAGCTGATGAATAAAGAAAATAAGCAAGAGAAAAGGCTGGATGATGTGGTGAAAGTAAATCAGGAAGTACAAGAGATTAGTAAGGAAGAAGTGAGGGCTGCTATGAATTGGATGAAGAGTGGAAAGGCAGTTGGTCCAGTTGACATCCCAGTGGAGGCATGGAAATGTCTAGGAGAGATGGCAGTAGAGTTCCTAACCAGGTTGTTTAATAAAATCTTGGAAAGTGAGAGGATGCCTGAGGAGTGGAGACGAAGTGTGCTGGTTCCTATTTTCAAGAACAAGGGTGATGTGCAGAGCTGCAGTAACTACAGAGGCATAAAGTTGATCAGCCACAGCATGAAGTTATGGGAAAGAGCTGTAGAAGCTAGGCTTAGAAAACAGGTGAAGATCTGTGGGCAGCAATATGGTTTCATGCCGAGAAAGAGCACTACAGATGCAATGTTTGCTCTGAGAATACTGTTGGAGAAGTACAGAGAAGGCCAGAAAGAGTTACATTGTGTGTTTGTGGACTTAGAAAAAGCTTATGATAGGGTGCCAAGAGAAGAGCTGTGGTATTGTATGAGGAAGTCTGGAGTGGCAGAGAAGTATCTTAGGGTAATGCAGGACATGTACAAGAATAGTGTGACAGCAGTGAGATGCGCAGTTGGAATGACAGACTCATTCAAGGTGGAGGTGGGATTACACCAAGGATCAGCTCTGAGTCCTTTCTTGTTTGCAGTGGTGATGGACAGGTTGACGGATGAGATCAGATGGATGAGATCCCCATGGACTATGATGTTTGCAGATGACATTATGATCTGCAGTGAGAGTAGAGAGCAAGTTGAGTCTAGTCTGGAGAGGTGGAGATATGCTTTGGAGAGAAGGGGAATGAAAGTCAGTAGAAGCAAGACTGAGTACATGTGTGTGAATGAGAGGGAGCCCAGTGGAATAGTGCAGTTACAAGGAGTAGAAGTGGTGAAAGTAGATGAGTTTAAATATTTGGGGTCAACTGTTCAAAGTAATGGAGAGTGTGGTAGAGAGGTGAAGAAGAGTGTGCAGGCAGGGTGGAGTGGGTGGAGAAAGGTGGCAGGAGTGATTTGCGACCGAAGAATATCAGCAAGAGTGAAGGGGAAAGTTTACAAGACAGTAGTGAGACCAGCTATGTTGTACGGTTTAGAGACAGTGGCACTAACAAAAAGACAGGAGGCAGAGCTGGAGGTGGCAGAGCTGAAGATGTTGAGATTCTCTTTGGGAGTAACAAGAATGGACAAGATTAGGAATGAACATATCAGAAGGACAGCGCAGGTGGGACGATTTGGAGACAAAGTCAGAGAGGCGCGATTGAGATGGTTTGGACATGTGCAGAGGAGGGACCCAGGGTATATAGGGAGAAGGATGCTGAGGATGGAGCCACCAGGCAGGAGGAGAAGAGGGAGACCAAAGAGGAGGTTTATGGATGTGTTGAAGGAGGACATGCAGGTGGTTGGTGTGACAGAGGAAGATACAGAGGACAGGGTGAGATGGAAACGACTGCACTGAAAAAAATGCTACTTTGGATCAACTTTAAAAAATTGATGTAATTTGTTACAGCTAATTTTTTTAGTTTCTCACAATGTATATTTATCATTTTGTAAAGTGATTCCAGTAGATTTAAACTGGAAACCACAATTTTCCATTAGACCAATGTAAATAAGTACTTTGAATGAAGTGCACTGTTTCACTTTTTTCAGTGTGATCTGCTGTGGCGACCCCTAACGGGAACAGCCGAAAGACAAAAAAGATGATTTACTTTTTGTATTTGAAACACCATAAACAAATTAAAATGTATTAAATACTAAGGGGCTGAATACTTTTGCAAGCCACTGTATATATGTGATTGTAATTTTTAGTTTGTGCATATGTTTTTTTTTTGTTTTGTTTTGTTTTGTTTTGTTTTGTTTGATGAATGTAGGGTTGTTACTTTAGGTGGTCAGTGTGATGTCCACTGGCGGTTACTGTGCATAGATGTACATGTAGAGAGTGCTTCCTCTGAGTCAGCTGAGTGAAATATTCCTCTAAAAGATGATGAACCCACTTTGCAGCACGTTATAGATTCCAAACAAGAAGGTGGTTGAAAGAAAAGGGCCTCCCTCTCGTCCTCCCTGTTGTGAAAGTGTAGGTACACGGACCCACAACAGGGGGCGCAATGAACGGACAATGGAGAAAAGTAAGAACAAGTTTTACTGTTGTGAAAATAGCACAACTGATACAACAATTAGCAATTTGGAGGTGTAAGCCGAAATCTGCTGGTGTCTTGTGGGCAGGCCCGAAGGTAGGAGACGTCCGTCCTAGTTGAACCGGAACCACCCAGATCTCCTCTGCCACCGAAACCCAGAAGTACTGGAACCGCCAAGTCCCGAATTCCCAGGTGGCCACTGCCTCCGCTCGTCGGATCCGGTACTGCTGGCGGGAAAGAACACAAACACACAGGTTGGGATGCGACCGCACCCGGTAGATGAGAGGGGCAAAGCCACCTCCACCTCTTGTCACACTGAAGCAGGAAAGGTGAGTACTTATCTGAACACTTGGCCTTCCGCTGTCCTGAAAAGTTTATAAAGTATCGTCACACAGATATATGTTGCAGAGGTGATTACCTTAAACTCAAGGTGATATCTCGGCACTGAGGTGGAGACGCTGTCCTGCTGATATACCTCCGTACTGAGTGAAGTCAGCTGTGTCCAGTAATGGGTGACAGCTGTCACCCTGGCTGCTCTCATCAGGCGGCAGCGCCCTCTGGTGCCTGGAGCCCGCACTCCAGGCAGGGCGCCCTCTGGTGGTGATGGGCCAGCAGTACCTCCTCTTCAGCGGCCCACACACAACACTCCCAGCTGTCAAAGCAACACTTTTTGATTCCAAACCAGAGCAGCAGGACCCAAAAGGTGGAGAGTAACTAATGCAGGAGGAGGACGGTGGGGGGGGGGGGGGGGAATCTGTCTCCTTCATTTTGAACTCTGGCTGAACTCCTGGTGTTTGGATGAAGGATATGAGACAAAGCCTTGTGCTCAGGAATTGAAGTGTCATGCCAAGTTTGAGAGTGATGGAGCAGCTGGCGGGTACCTGTCGAATTGTTACGTCGCAGATAAGAGCCAGCCTTTAAAATACAAATAGGACGTGCCACAACAGTTTTATGGAAAAAAAAGAAAGTTTCCGCAGCTCCACCTGCAGGCTTTGGTCTTCTGTCTCGGAGGTGTTGCGACATAAGAGATCAGGTGGAGGGCAGGAGATGTTATGTTCACATTTAAACATCAGACTGACTCATTAAATCTGATGTTGAGTAACATCGTTTCTACGAACACCGTTTCCTTAAGTTCATTCATCTTGATGAGGGAAGAAAAAAAGGGTGTTGTAATGCCGCTTGCACCATCCTCCACTTTTAAAAACAGTTGGTAACTGAGCAAAGTGGAGCATGTTTACACAAATGAGTCACAGCTGTTTATCATCTAAACGCTCCTACCGTAGTATTTGAATGGGAGAACTTTGTGCCGTAGGATGAACATCTTAAAGACGTCTGCCAAAGAAAGAAGATGCAGAACACAACAAAAATTGAAAGAAAAAGTTAATACTGGAAAAATATGATATTCTGTGAACAAATTTTATGCATTTGCTCCCAGCAGCCTGCAAGACTGACACCATTCAGTGGTGAAATTAGAGGGGGGTTCAGGGGGTTACACCCCCCCACCCCACAACCACCACCACTGAAACCGAGCTGCTGACCAACACTGTGATAAAATATGGGAAAAATCTTATACAATGGCCCGTTCACATTATAACAAGAAGTGGCTGATGCTAGCCAACATAGCAGACTTACAAAAATCCCTGTGAAGCCCAGCAAAAGCACTAGAGGGGTCCAAATTTCCTGTCTCCAATGCAGGTTGACGTAGCCCAGCAGTGGGCGCTGTCGCACTGGGAGAGTTGAACATTTAGCAACAGTCCTCTGCAGGATGTAGTTTAATTGCCCCTGTCGTAGGACGGGCACATTTGTAGTTCACTCCACGGAGCAGTAGCATAGCTTGGTGGAGCTGATCACTGACTCAATGTTTGAGATGTCATGTGACGTCGCCTATATAAAGGCGATGTAACTCGGCAATTGCGTCACTTGCTACTGATGCGTCGTTGCAACAGATTCTACATATTCCTTTACATTTCTTGATATTTCTACATTTTTCTTCATGCCCAAGAGATCCAGGGAAGGTGGTGCATCCAGTCAAACCTCTGCTGTTGGTCAGCAGAGACTGGCGTTGCGCAACGGAGCCGAGGTGACGTAGTTCAACTCTTGCCAGCATTTTAGCATGTACTTTAAAGATTTTAAGCATGTTAAATTTTTTTCCGGGACTACGAAGCACATCACCTTTGCCTGATGGACGTCGAGTTAGCTCCTGTGAAGTCTGATGAACCTCGGCGTTGGTCAACAGTAAGCAATTTTTCACTCAGATGCCAAACATCGGACTCATCATCAGAGTGAGAATGGGCCATAAACAAATGGTGACTGGTGAAGAATTAGTTACTGCACAGCTCAGTTCGTTTGATTGAAGTTGCTGTCCTCAGAAAATTTTAAAGTGTTTAAAATACAATTTGTATGTTAAAAATTATGACGAGTGAGTCAGTATTTAGCTTCCCAGATTACCTTATAATGCTGGAAAAAGTCTATAGATTATTAAAATTATCAAGGCGGAACATGCCCAGGACCTCATAAATCAAATAACAAAGATGCACCGCCCCCCCTTCCCACCTGAAGCTACAGCCGCCTTAAAAGTTTTTAAAAAGACAGACTTTCTCTGCTTAGAAAAGGTTTAGGAACCACTGATTTCTATTGACCCCCTTCCTGTTTCTTTTTCTTCTTGGCTGTTGATCAGACATCAGCCAGACTCCCGATAAAGACTGAGTGGAAACACACTGAACACTTTGTAATGATCGTGTGAAGACACCAAATCCCCACTGTGGAGGTCGACCAGTCGAGTGTCACAGGTCAAGCCGACTCAATAGGAGTCAACTAATGCCTTCAGAATCATCGACCCCAAACTAATGCCTTGCTTGTTGAGACTTGGAGGCGAGTCAGCAGTGCTGGAACAGAGATGTTATACTACCAGCAGCAGTTCATTCCATCAATGGCAGTTAAATCCAATTACCCTCTTACTTACTGTATGATGTCTTTATTACATAATGTAATGTGCACGACTGCGGGCTACAGGGTTGGTTTTGTCCCAGTCAATAATATGAAAGACGATGACAGCAGGGGTCTACAAATGGGATGAACTGACCTGTTTCTGCCAACAAGGTACCAGGTGACAATTAAGCCAGTGCCTGAATTTGGACGAGTGATTATGAGACTACTTTAAGAACAGATGTAAATGGTTGACTTTAGGGTGGTAAAAAATAGCTTCCCACCCCTTCCCTCATTCAGACAGGGAGACATTGTTTACTCGTGGCATTAGGTATCTGACACAGTTTGACCAACAGCATTCAATTAAATTAATCACCGGACAAAATGACGTGTAGTTTCTGGACACAAAGATCCCATCTGGGTGCATGTGCAGGTACCACGCATCGCTGTACCCACTGCACCATGGAAGCAGCTTGGCTTCTGGATGGCAACCACTCAGGCATAAAAACAGATTCATCCCCACCTCTCAAATGTAACCACCTATGTACTGCCACAAGGTGAAACCCATGCCCAGTTGGCTTCCTCCAACTGCTGGGGTCCTCTACACTGCATGCTGGCTCATGCCCAGAGGAACACACCACATGGCCACACCGTCATAACTGATGCTCCTTCATCATGCAACTGAGTCTCCCTAAGTAACTGTTCATTTGACACAGAATTATTCCAGTGGTACCCAGTGATCCTTAAAAGAGACCTACTACCAAAGACACCTATTGGTTGCTTTAAGTGACTTGTTTGGGCACAAAGCAAGAGATTATCATTGAGAAATATGCAACAAGGATTCAAGGAAGGACGGCCTGTGTAGTCAATTGGGTGGAATACATCGAGTATGTCTTACTGTATTTTACATGTGTTATACACAGTGGTGGGCACAGATAACCAAAAAATTAACTTCGATAACAGATAATAAGATAACTGAAAAGTTATCTTTGATAAAGATAAACCAATAAACCACCCAAAAATGTATTGGAAGTTACAAATAATCGATAAATTCCGGTGTTGTCTATGGGACATTCGCAGTTACTAAAGAGCTGAAATTGATTTTTAACACGACTGTTTTTGAAAGCATCAAAAGCAGTAAAAAACAGAAAAAATAAGCAGGAATGTTTGACCATGCTACCCACTGCAGGAAATAGCACAGACAAATCCTGAGAGCACACATGAAATCAACTTTTTACTAATCATAATGATTTTTCTTTCAAGATTCTGCACCTGCTGGAAGCTCTTGTCTACAGCAACACTCCCACCACAGAGGCACACAAGACAGCCATAAAACCAACTCCTTATCAATTTCAACACGCCGGTCAGGTGGAGGTCTTGAAAAATAAAGTCATACTAACTTATGGTTTTTTGAAAATACTGATAGAATAACTCCATTAATGTCAATTCTGTCATTTGTACAAAGCTAAAATATAACATATATCTTTTAATGTTGAATAAGGCACTAATTCTGAGGTTTTGTAACAAACACAGACCGCAAAGCATTCTGGGTAAAAGTGCTAAACAGTGATTGGTTCAGTAATCCATTATGTAAACCAGCACATTAATGTGACATGTGTTGTGTATTGGTTTAAAGATAAATGTGCTTTTGTAAAATATTCCATTTTTATTTGTAAAAACAGGCATTTTTATGGAGCCCTGGAAGTGTCATCGCAATTGCATGTTTTAAAACTTTTATGATGTTGTAAAACGTGCACTCAATATTAGTAAGTAAGTAAGTAAGTAAAATTATTTATATAGTGCCTTTCACAGACATAAGGCCATGTACACACGTTGTCGGGTATTTGTAAAACCAAATATCTTACCCTTTCAGTTTGGGGAAAAAACTTCATCCACACTACGTTGTTTAAAAAAAAAAATCCATCCACATCGAACCGTATAAATGTGTTGTCATTAGTCTGCCAAACCTTTGGGTGGTGGTACTGATTAAAATTCTATCCAATCAGGAGCCTTATTCTCTTGTTGTCACTTCCACAAAAACTAAAAACATGGCGCCAACCTCGTTCGTGTGGACCGATAAGGAGTCGTAATTACTTCTAACCGTAGTTTTAGAATACAAAGTTAACAAATATATGCACTCAAAAAGTGCCTGGAGAATGGACAATACCAACACTTTGAGAGCAGCCATGTACCCAGACGTTTTATACTGCCATGAACACTCCTGGCCAGTAGATGGCAGTAGCGGCCTTGAAAAAATGTCAAACAAAATTCCAGATAATCCGTGTCTGCTACATTTAAGATGCGTGGAATTTAACAAACGCAAATACACTAACGTCTATAAACCCAGAGAATATATTCACGAGAGTTTTAGGCACTAGAGTTTAATGCTGTTATCTGTGGACCCTGAACAGAGTGTCTGAAATGCATTTGTCCTGTCGTGAACGTCTGAGATTACCTTATGCTACCCATAATGCATTGCTGCCTGGCACAGCATGTGCTCACAAAACCTTAAAAATTAGCACATTACTTTAAAACGAAAACATATATCTGATATTTTCACTTTATAAACTTCAGACATGACAATAATTTTAAATAACTTGTCTAAAATGAGTGGTTAAAATTTGAACCATAAGTTAAACATGTATGCCTCTGGATGACTTGGTGACATTGCGATTATATTAGTATAGTGTTAAAAGAAATGACTTTTTTTTGTGGTCACCAGTTCTCCTTTGCTTAAAGACAATAGAGTGATTTCTGATTGCAGAGAGTAGAACAACATGCCTATTACAAAACTTTTAACAGGTAGGTCTCAACAGCTTTAACAGTTTTAAAAATGTTTTTCACTGTTCAACTTAGTTTAGTACACTCAACAAAAATATAAATGCAACACTTTTGGTTTTGCTCGCTTTTTGTATGAGATGAACTCAAAGATCTAAAACATTTTCCACATACACAATACCACGATTTCCCTCAAATATTGTTTACAAACCAGTCTAAATCTGTGATAGTGACCACTTCTCCTTTGCTGAGATAATCCATCCCACCTCACAGGTGTGCCATATCAAGATGCTGATTAGACACCATGATTAGTGCACAGGTGTGCCTTAGACTGCCCACAATAAAAGGCCACTCTGAAAGGTGCAGTTTTATCACACAGCACAATGCCACAGATGTCGCAAGATTTGAGGGAGCTTGCAGTTGGCATGCTGACAGCAGGAATGTCAACCAGAGCTGTTGCTCGTGTATTGAATGTTCATTTCTCTACCATAAGCCGTCTCCAAAGGCGTTTCAGAGAATTTGACAGTACATCCAACCAGCCTCACAACCACAGACCATATGTAACCACACCAGCCCAGGACCTCCACATCCAGCATGTTCACCTCCAAGATCGTCTGAGACCAGCCACTGGGACAGCTGCTGAAACAATCGGTTTGCATAACCAAAGAATTTCTGCACAAACTGTCAGAAACCGTCTCAGGGAAGTTCATCTGCATGCTCGTCGTCCTCATCGGGGTCTCGACCTGACTCCAGTTCGTCGTTGTAACCGACTTGAGTGGGCAAATGCTCACATTCGCTGGCGTTTGGCACGTTGGAGAGGTGTTCTCTTCACGGATGAATCCTGGTTGACACTGTCCAGGGCAGATGGCAGACAGCATGTGTGGCGTTGTGTGGGTGAGCGGTTTTCTGATGTCAATGTTGTGGATCGAGTGGCCCATGGTGGCGGTGGGGTTATGGTATGGGCAGGCATCTGTTATGGACGAAGAACACAGGTGCATTTTATTGATGGCATTTTGAATGCACAGAGATACCGTGATGAGATCCTGAGGCCCATTGTTGTGCCATACATCCAAGAACATCACCTCATGTTGCAGCAGGATAATGCACGGCCCCATGTTGCAAGGATGTGTACACAATTCTTGGAAGCTGAAAATGTCCCAGTTCTTGCATGGCCGGCATACTCACCAGACATGTCACCCATTGAGCATGTTTGGGATGCTCTGGACCGGCGTATACGACAGCGTGTACCAGTTCCTGCCAATATCCAGCAACTTTGCACAGCCATTGAAGAGGAGTGGACCAACATTCCACAGGCCACAATTGACAACCTGATCAACTCTATGCGAAGGAGATGTGTTGAACTGCATGAGGCAAATGGTGGTCACACCAGATACTGACTGGTATCCCCCCCCAATAAAACAAAACTGCACCTTTCAGAGTGGCCTTTTATTGTGGGCAGTCTAAGGCACACCTGTGCACTATTCATGATGTCTAATCAGCATCTTGATATGGCACACCTGTGAGGTGGGATGGATTATCTCAGCAAAGGAGAAGTGCTCACTATCACAGATTTAGACTGGTTTGTGAACAATATTTGAGGGAAATGGTGATATTGTGTATGTGGAAAAAGTTTTAGATCTTTGAGTTCATCTCATACAAAACGGGAGCAAAACCAAAAGTGTTGCATTTATATTTTTGTTGAGTGTATGTTGTCGGTCTAAAAGTTATCGGACGGTAATTCATCGGAAGATAATTAGTCCGATGATGGTTTTTAAATTTATCTAAAAAGATAATCCGATAATGAAAACATTATCTTCGATAATTATCTGTTATCGGATTATTGGAAGTGTGCCCACCACTGGTTATACAGACCCTGAAGGCCACTGGATCAGTGGTTATTCCCGGGTATCATAGTGTGAAGTGGATTTGAGTTAGTGACTCAAATTGGAAAAGATGCCAGTCCATCGCAGGTTCCTTCCCCAGTGCTAGGGTTTCAGAATCCAACCGCTCAGCCATGTCATAACACCTGTATGGTAACCATGAAGGCCCAACAGGAATCCTGAACACAAGATGGGTAACAGAGCTCTGGTGAAACAAGAAGTCCTCGATGGTGGATCAGGCGGAGGAGGTGATGACTTGTAACCCCACCGCTGTGAAGGCAGATGAAGGTTCCTCAGACATATATCATCTGGGACTTCCAGGCCATGGGATCAGGCTAAGGATCTGTCAAGGACTGTGTGTTTGTCGGTGTATAATGACATTCCCACGTTAAACAAACCCACACACAGGTGTTTCTAGATCAACACCTGGATGTAGATTTTCTATGCTTTCCACCCTGTCCGGTAATCGATCAAGAGGCGATCTTCCTCGTCACAGAGGGATTGCCATGACATCCCCATTCAAGGCTGGCAACCAGTTACAGCTGGGTGGACTGGGACAATGCGGAAGCAAACCCAGGTCTACGTATTAGTAGTCGTACTTCTTCAGAGCTACCTGTGCTACAGGACATAGTTAATGAACTCACTGACTTTCACTTTATGTACAGAAGCATAAGTTTGGTGCACAAATGCAACCAATGTGAACCCTGGAGTCCTAGAAACTGTGTGGACGTGGTTGAGTACCTTCACATACCACAATAGCATTGGATGGTGTCATTTTGTGTTCTGGTGAAAACATTACCTTGACTCTGTAAGTCTTCTGACACCTTCAGAGCACAAATGCATCAACAGAACAACAAAAAAAAAATAGAAATTTCAAGTCCTTTTTCTTTCCATGTAATGGGAGCAGAAAGGCAAAAAAATAGATTTATGGCAAATGAAAAAAGCTAATGAGGTAGAGGATGAAGAGAATGGTGAGACAGATGTTGTGTCTGTGTGAAAATGGCGCCTCAGGTAACGTTTCTTGGTTTCATTACAGAAGAGTCGGCCATCTCGCTCACAGACAGACTTACTGGATAACTCTGTGGAATACATAGCTGTCTGTTCCTCTCCATTAACTTAAGTAATGCGTCTTCTCCTTCAGCGTGAAGATGGGTTTGTGGTGAAACACACACCTGCCGCCTGCCCACTTCACCCACTGTGCGTCAGCCTCACACTGGCGTTGCCCTTCTTTCCACAGGAGGTTTTATCTAATTTGTCAGGGTTGGCATTGCACGTGGCTCAAGATGCCTCCCCGACTCCTCCGTCACACATGCCTGTCCTCACACTGCCGCTGGGTTCTGTGATGCTCCGTCTGTGCCAGTGGATATTATGGTAGCTCACGGCGGCATCCACCTGCCACCACGGTGCCACCCAGACTTGCCCAGTCTGCCTCTCCAGCCCAGCAGGCACCAGCTGGTCCAACAGACCGCACACTGATGGAGGGACAGTTGTAGACTGAATGATTACTCATGGTCACAACAGGCAGGCCTGTCCAATTAGAGTGGAGACAGTATTTGTATGAGTCAATATAAAAACAAAAAAATGGTTTAAAAAAAAAGCTGTGATCAAGCACCTCTTGAAAATGTGCCATTTGGTTTTTTGTTTGTTTGTTTTAATTTTTACACTGTGCATGTATGTCTTTGTGCCTGTGGACAAGGTAACTCAAGAATGGCTGGACAGATTTCCTTCAAAAGTGGTGGGAATATTACTTGGATTGATATCGAGACGTGATTTTAGAGTAGTTTGGTCAAAGATCAAGGGAAACTGATCCAAAAACACATTTTTGTATATTTCAATAAGCAAGAAGCCTAGATGGGTAATCTAAAGCATATATTGATCAGCAAAATATTAATGACAGATTGTATGAATGACTTCATAATGAAGTCACATGACAAAGTCATACATAGTCAAAAACACCATTACAGACTGAAGTGTATTTATTTGTACATTTATATCATGGTGTGTAGAGCGTGCAGGGGGTGCATCAGCCCTCTTATGACTTTCATGTTGTTTGTGAATTAATTAATTATTAATGCAAAACACTATTGATTTGTGATGCAGTCAGTGCTGCCAGGTGTTTTGAATATAAGGAACCATAAGCTTGTTTTAATGTGAAGTCAAGGATTAGTTCCTGTTTTGGCCTTTTCCCAAAATAAAAGGTAAATTAACTGCATTTATAATTGTTCTTTCCCTTCTGATGCAGAGAGTACTTTACAAACTGGGGAATAAGGAGGTTTTTTAAGAGCACCTTGGTGATTTCCTTCTCTGATTGGCCAAGCCCATTTTTCTAACCTTTAAACCACAACACGTGCCATCATGACATTATTATTTTAATTAAAATATTTCTAATTTGCTCTATGATGTCACACTTTTTCTCAGCTGGCAGGTTCTGACCAATGCGCCTCTCTAACGTCAGAATTCAAACATTCAGTTGATATTCAAGACTATCAACACATTACAAACAGCACGTCAAGCAGAAAAGGTGGGAGGAGACGAGGAGACATTAACAGCTGGATCCTTTTCAGAGTGCATCACCTGTCTATGCACTCTTCTGCACTCCTATGGACTCATTTTTAAGTTTTGAAGATCACGGGGCTGTGGCCAAGAACATAACATTGTGTCATGTTTTCTAAGAGTGATTAGTAGCATCGAGGTTCAGTCATGCAATCCGCTCTCATAAAAAGTTTGAAATACCTTCACCGTTGCCCTTGAGCTCGTTAGTGTGAACAGAGTCTTTACACTGAGGATAGAACTCCTGAAAGGTGGCAGTGGGTATGTGAGCAAAGAGAAGTCTAATCCTGGAACAGCACATAGTATGTCTCAGAATGCAAGACGATCCATCTGCAGAATGAGGCAGTAACACCGCATGGCTGTTCCTGTGCCCAAAATACCCGTCATCTTGGGTTGCATTGCCCACGTCCTCCCATACCAAGAGCCAAATTTAACACTCTGTCTTCGAAGTGAAGCTAAAAGAACTGGGGGGCAGCGGTGGTGGCCTGGAGGTTAGAGAGGTGGGATTGGGACCAGAGGATCCTCAGCAACAACACTCCAAAACTTTAAATTTACCACCAGATGACCACAATCTGGGACGACCGTGGAATGGTTCATGCTGTGGTGTTAGTATTCCTGATCTCTGGGTTTCTATCCCTTCTAGTTTTATGGCCTATATTTCAAGTGTTTATCATAGATTGTAGTCCTAAATTTAATCTTGGCATTGTTCATCTCCTTGTGGTATCTCCTCTGTGTTATTCTCCTCATGCCTTTATTTGGATGGTCCTGCTCTTGGAGAGTCATTTTTGTTTTACTTCAGGAACACTTGGGTTTTCAGGACCACGTGCATGCTTACTTCCCAGTTAATTGAATTATACACTATTTAATAATCACAATTCCTTCACTCCAGTGCCAGATTGTCTTGCGTAAGTGCCAGCTTTCTGTCCTTCATTTCCAGTGTTTTGATCCTTAGTTACCACATCCATGACACCACTGAAATGCACCCGGTCCTGAATAGGCACCACCCAGCCAGACAACTGATCCATCCCCACATTTTGAAAGTAAGTATCTGTCAGATGAAATGTGGGCGTGTCCTGGGCTTTTTCCAGATGCTGGGGTCCTCAGTGCTGAGGCTCCTGCGTACTGGTTCATGCACAGATAAACATGCCACATAACATCAGTGTGTGTGCATCAATGTGAATGGGTGAATATGAGGCATAATTGTAAAGCGCTTTTTCTGTCTGTAAGGACTAATGGTGACATCGGATGCTTCACCTCAGGGAGCTGTGGTGGATGACTGCTGCTCACACACACAGGCACATTGATGCTTTAAGCACAGAATCATTTCCTCATCAGAAAACCTCTCACTTCTGAGCTTTTCATCTAAATACCAATGCACCAGGAGCGGGCACACCTGTGGGGGGAATAACAAAAGGGAATGAATGACATTCCAATTGGTTTGTTTCACGTTATGCCTAAAACACTCCCTTGAATACCTGACTAACTAAATTAGGGACGTCCCAAAGTCATCTCAAAGACCAATATCATGTCCGATCAAAGAATTTTGATTGGACTTTTCCCCTTAAACACAACGGATTCACCTGTGATCCATTTCATAAGTACCAGTGGAGCTGATCGCCGGCACTTTACCCAATACAGTACTGCGCAATGTTTCAGAAATATTTCAAAAGCATATCTCCAATCTGCTTCAATTCAATTACACACCAAGTTTATTTTTGATGGATGCTGCTTCTGGCTTTGAGTCGAGTCCTATTCCCTCAAAGTATCATCTAAATTGATCCTTGAAGGCAAACAAGTTGCTGTGAATTGCTGTTCCCGCTTAGCTTCAAGATCTCTAGAGGCTTCCAGACATCCATTATCATGTCACTTTCCATAATTCTGTTCACTCTGTGTAGTTTCCATATCACTCAATGTTACTTTGTCTCTTCCAGGCACGTCATCTTCTATTACCTTCTCTTCTGTCTTAGCACACATTGAACTAACCTCACAGCACCGAGCAGTCAGAAGTAAAAGATCAGAGCTGTCACATCCTCCTTTCTTGGACATGGACATTACTAGCCACATTAGATAAAATAAAGGTTGTTTACTCTGCAATTGTGTTTTTGTTTTTTTTGTTTTTTGAAAAAGTATGAAGGAGCAGTTTGGTTTGCGGGTTATTTTTCTTCTTAATGAATTGCAGAACTGTTCACTTGTTAAGTACATAAATTCCACCACCTCATTGTACTTGGAGTGTATCGTGTGCAAGTCTACTATCAGGGAAAATACAAGTACTGGATTGGGATGTAGAATCGGCAGATCAAGTCAAGTATGGGAGCACACGTTGGTGCTGCACTTTGCTGCATCCACAACACCACAAAACTGCCCCAGGTTCTGGATGGCAACCACAAAGGTTGAGAACTGGCCCATTCCCACATCTCTAAAATAACCATCTATCTGCCACAACCAGGTGAAACATGGGCGTCCTCTTGGTCTTCTCCAGCTCCTGGGGTCCTCAACACTCAGGCACCTGCGTACTGGATCAGGTACAGAAAAACAGGCCACACGGACAAAATGTCGACACTGATGTTCCCTCACAATGCAAGACATACTCCTCAGTTTAGTCTCTCTTAGTAACCACTCGTTTGATACAAAGTCAATGGTACCCATGGATTCTTTGAAGACACCTAGCACCAAAGATATTCACTTGTCCCCTTAGGTCACAGGTTAGTGTCCAAGTCTCACAACCATACAGCAAGACAGGCAGCACCCAGACCCTAAAGACGTGTACCATCGTTCACCTTCCAAACACTGCACGGTGACCTCATGACTCCATAAGCTGTTCCCAGGAACCTCTCGACCTTAAAGGTCGAGGACACAGAGACGTATATGTCACTGCTGGGATCAAGGAATGTCTGTCTACAAGTTCAGCTCTTTTACTACGTACAGATATACTTCTGATGGCTGAGTCCAGAAAGTCATTAAAACCCTGAATCTTAGATTCGATCCACAATAATCTCAAATCCAGACACTCTGGTTCCTCAGTCAGCTTCTCACGTGCTGCAATCAGAGTATCCATTGATTCCACAAAGATCACAGCATCATCTGCAAAGTCAAGGTCACTAAATTGTTCTTCACCAGAAAAAGCACCCAAGTCGCTGGTTTCCACGAGCCTATAAGAGGAGGCATCAACACATAGTAAGAAATACCTGGAATCACGATTGCAGGAGATTGACTCTGATGTCCTTTGACTAAATGCAGCCTCTTTGTGTATCGTGCCCTACTTTACTCTCAGATTATGAGTTGTGTAGAGAGGAAAGTGGAGTTGCACACACCTCAGATGCATTGTGTTATCAGTCTTTCGTCACCATGCTTCTTGCCACATCCATTCCACTGGATTGCACAGTTAAAATTCACCTGAGATTTGTTTTCTACCAACATGCAGATAAATAAAATAAAATGATCATGTGACTGATGCCTTGTTCACATGCACACAGCTATTTTGGAAAACATAGGCTTTGCATTTTGGACTTTAATCCACTTGAAAACTGTTCTAGGTCACTGAAAATTGAGTTTTTCCAAAACTACAGAAAGAAGAAAATTTTGGAAATTATCCATTTCAGTGTTTGTGTCCAGACAAGGAAAGAGAGTTTTTATCTTTTTTCCAGGCTTCTCATTGGATAATATGTCAATGCTGCATTCAGACGTTGACTGTAGAAAAACTGGCATGCCGTCATAGCAACAGATTGTAGTTGATGATATGAGATGAACATCTTTCATTGTTAGGAGCACCAACAATAATATTTTTTACTTAAAGATTCAGGGTTTTAGTGTTTTGCACATTATATGAAATCGGTTAGCGTTGGCTCTGACAGTGTCTTAAAAAGTGAACTCTTTGTGAGGTTATGTGAATGTAGCGTCGCCACCTGTTGCTTTGGCATGCTCTTGGCAGCGATTTACACGCCTGACTATGTGTTTTGCATTCTCATGTGGTCAGAGACATTTTTTTAAACCAATGGTGGAAAACCCCCGTTTTCAAAAATACCCTTGTATATGTGGATGTTTCATGAGTGCATGTCAGCAGAACTGCTACAGTAGTTTATGCTGATCAGACGGATGTCTCCCCCGTGGTGTCCACGCTGCATGGGTCCATCAGACACAGAAAAGGTACAGAAATAGACGCAGGTCACAAATTCTTTCACGCACCAAACCTGGAAGTGCAGAAAATGAATGTGACTCATAAATAATTGCTCAGAAATTCTTAGGAAGTTCGATAACAGATGTTCCCAGAACTCTCTGTCCCTCCCCCAGTGCACATCACAGCACATCATACAAAAACCACCACGGGGGGGGGGGGGGGGGGGGCTTTCCTCATCTTCTATCTCAGCCCATTAGGACGCGTTCTCTGGGGCATCTCTGCAGACCTATCAGCGTGCAGCATTCTGGGCTCATTTGCTGTAAATGTATGCTACACTTTCACATCTTCAATGGCACTAATTACGCAATTTATTCTCTTTATGGTCACTGATGGTTATGAACCATCCATGTCCACATTATGTTGTTCAATAAGCTTGTCCAGTAGCAAAAGCGGAGACGGAGATCTCAGCAGATGTACTATAAAAACACTGATGCCCACCACCCGCTATTAGCCCTTAATGAAGCTTTTCATCAAATTTAGTGACAGTTTTAATCTTTGTGTGCACTCGTGCAGCAGCATGGTGCCCTGTCCATTACAGGGGTCTGTCACCTTCATGGAGCTTCAGATTGTTCTAAATTTCCTTTTGAATGTCTTTCGCCAGCCCCCATTGACCATGTTCCAATCACATTTCCGTCATTGGATCGTGCCCCTCCCCCACCCACCGTGGCTACGGTTTTCCATGACACAGCTTGTCCCTTATTGCTTGGCGCCGTCTGAATACGTGCGATGCTGACGATTACCGGTCGCAGTTGTCTGAGCCATCTGCCGCTGTGCACAGGAGCGCTGTTAGCACAACTTTTCAGGGAAGGAGAGAGAGCGTCTAATAGATTCACACACCCAAGAAACACTCGCACTTATTCATGTGTGCAGTGACCAAGCCAACATCAGCAAACACACAGAGCAGGTTTGACCTCACCAAATGTAACGAAGGGCAGCAAATCACCTGTGCAGGCAGAGGAAAAAAAATAGGACACGTGTAATGTGCATCGTGGGGGAGCGAGTTAATTAGTACTCAGGGTTCGAAAGTCACAAAAAACCCCACAAATGTTCGAAAGAGTGTTTTTAGTGAATGTCAAGGTGGAAAACACTTTGCATCTCATCTTCAATGCTGCTGCAAAGACAACATGTATATTTTAATGCATTAATGTATGCCTCGGTTCTTCAGAGACTCTTCTACACCTTCTCTAATTTATTCCTTATATGCAGTTAATATCAAAGTCCACAGCATTCCTTCAATGACTGCAGTTTTTTCTCTCTTCGTTATTAATAATCATCATCTGACAAAGGGCAGAGAGATCGCCATAAAACAAAAGAACACAGACATAGATGAAGACAAACACACACATGGGTTGAGGGGACTTTAGGCCCAGAAGCACTTGTGTAATATTTGCTCTTTAAGAATCCTGTTTTTCAGTTTCTCAGCACCACTTACCACCTTTCACGAATTAGACCAGTCCTACACTGTCTTCAGTTCCCATAGCACCCATGAAGTGTTGTTTATGCACTTTGGTCAACTGAGGAACTTCAGACCACTCAACATAACGCAAGTTGTTTCAATTATTTGATGAAGTTTCCCAGTGAGGTCCCAGTGAGATCGGAGTATTCATGTGTATCATATGTTCAGGTCAGGTTTGGGAGTATGCGCTGATGCCCTGAGTATCTGCATCTACCCTAAGATGACCAGTAAACCGTTATAGAAGGCACCAAAGCTGTTGGACTGCACAGCACTAACCGACACCCAGTTTATGCATGAACAGAACAGAAGAGGAGCCAGCACACATCCCTGAGGAACACCACTCTTCCCTGGGAAGATGTCTTTGCCTCCTGCACTCACAGTAATGGTCTCTAGGCCAATGATTATTGGGCTTTTCTCATTTCAGGTCACTCCCTCCATCTCTCTTTGAATCCTCAAAATCAGCCACCACACACAGGAATGTTTGCACCTCATCGACCAACCTCGGTTTGGTTTTACGCACAGCCATGTAAATCTCATGTGAAACGAAAGAAAAAGAACCGTCACGGTAACGCTATTTTTGGTATTTACAAATGGCGGGCTTGCTTCTTGGGTTGGACGTTGCACACTCAGGACTCTTACAGTGACGACACTCTCTGACCAGTGAGCAGCCTGAGGTCTGTTGATATCACATTTTAGTATTGGCACAGCTCGCCTGGAACCTCACCAGAGCAGATACCAAAAAACAAAATAAATTCACCCAGTACCAGGACTTATCCCAAATGGAAGAGCCAAAAATAATGACGTGAGTGGAGGCGAGTAGTGCTAGAACTGTATAATGGGAAATCATGAATTGTTAATACGGGAAAACTGCTTTCAAAGGGTGAGAATTTCTTCTAAACCTTAGGCTCATGACAAAAGTGCCGCAGTCGGCCACAGACGAAGAGCTAAAATGAAGTTCGCCAAAGGTGATTGTTGGTGTTTCAAGCTGTTGTTGTGTTCGCTGCCTTGATGAGTAAACATCTGCTGGGTAACTGTCGAATAAATGCCCATAAAAAGTCCAATAAACACGAAACCCGAAGACAACTATTATTTTTCTCTACACAAGTCCTTAAGTATCTCGTTGACAGACACACCGAAGAATTCAAATGTAATCTAATCTTTTTTTTAAACATTAAGGTGGTTTGCTGCTGTTATCACAGCTTGAGGTAATTCATTGTAGTTTTTTTATGATTGTGTTGCTCTCTATCGTTTCTCCTTCTTTCTTTGTTTTTCAATCAACCAGCTGGCATTTCACACCGACTGCCTCAATGACTGACAGCAGCTTCTGTCTCTTTTCATCAACAGCATCAAAGGGAGCGAGAGAAAAGGTACAAATGTCCCGGCATGTTGCAAAATGTCAGATTCTCTCCATAATAACAGATAGAGAGCAGGAGTTTCAATTTATAGAAAATCTGCAATGCATGTGAATGCAGTCAACACAAGTGACTTCGCAAGAATGTATTATTCTTATGTTGATTTATTTTCTGTTTTCTATTGTTAATTATCTTTGGTTGTAAATCACTTTACCATTTCTGTTTGAAAACTGTAAAATAAAAAGTATTATTAATTTTATTGTTATTATTGTTATTTTTAGCACCGCTGCACATTGGTCCTTATGTAGTCACTGAATTTATTTACTGTATTGTTCCAAATATAAGATGACCCTGATTATATGACAAGCCCACTTTCTCAAGACATGTATTTGGGGAATGACTTTCTAAAAAGACAGACAGACAGACAGACAGACAGACAGACAGACAGACAGACAGACAGACAGATAGATAGATAGATAGATAGATAGATAGATAGATAGATAGATAGATAGATAGATAGATAGATAGATAGATAGATAGATAGATAGATAGATAGATAGATAGATAGATAGATAGATAGATAGATAGATAGATAGATAGATAGATAGATAGATAGATAGATAGATAGATACAGTAGTGTTCAGAATAATAGTAGTGCTATGTGACTAAAAAAATTAATTCAGGTTTTGAGTATATTTCTTATTGTTACATGGGAAACAAGATACCAGTAGATTCAGTAGATTCTCACAAATCCAACAAGACCAAGCATTCATGATATGCACACTCTTAAGGCTATGAAATTGAGCTATTAGTAAAATAAAAGTAGAAAAGGGGGTGTTCATAATAATAGTAGTGTGGCATTCAGTCAGTGAGTTCGTCAATTTTGTGAAACAGGTGTGAATCAGGTGTCCCCTATGTAAGGATGAAGCCAGCACCTGTTAAACATGCTTTTCTCTTTGAAAGCTTGAGGAAAATGGGACATCCAAGACATTGTTCAGAAGAACAGCGTAGTTTGATTAAAAAGTTGATTGGAGAGGGGAAAATTTATACACAGGTGCAAAAAATTATAGGTTGTTCATCTACAATGATCTCCAATGCTTTAAAATGGCCAAAAAAAACAGAGACGCATAGAAGAAACTGGAAAACAACCATCAAAATGGATAGAAGAACAACCAGAATGGCAAAGGCTCACCCATTGATCAGCTCCAGGATGATCAAAGACAGTCTAGAGTTACCTGTAAGTGCTGTGACAGTTAAAGACGCCTGTGTGAAGCTAATTTATTTGCAAGAATCCCCCACAAAGTCCCTCTGTTAAATAAAAGACATGTGCAGAAGAGGTTACACTTTGCCAAAGAACACATCAACTGGCCTAAAGAGAAATGGAGGAATATTTTGTGGACTGATGAGAGTAAAATTGTTCTTTTTGGGTCGAAGGGCCACAGACAGTTTGTGAGACAACCCCCAAACTCTGAATTCAAGCCACAGTTCACAATGAAGACAGTGAAGCATGGTGGTGCAAGCATCATGATATGGGCATGTTTCTCCTACTATGGTGTTGGGCCTATATATCGCATACCAGGTATCATGGATCAGTTTGGATATGTCAAAATACTTGAAGAGGTCATGTTGCCTTATGCTGAAGAGGACATGCCCTTGAAATGGGTGTTTCAACAAGACAATCACCCCAAGCACACTAGTAAACGAGCAAAATCTTGGTTCCAAACCAACAAAATTAATTCCTCACAGATGTGAAGAAATCATGAAAAACTGTGGTTATACAACTAAATACTAGTTTAGTGATTCACAGGATTGCTAAAAAAGCAGTTTGAACATAATAGTTCTGAGTTTGTAGCATCAACAGCAGATGCTACTATTATTGTGAACACCCCCTTTTCTACTTTTATTTTACTAATAGCCCAATTTCATAGCCATAAGAGTGTGCATATCATGAATGCTTGGTCTTGTTGGATTTGTGAGAATCTACTGAATCTACTGGTACCTTTTTTCCCATGTAACAATAAGAAATATACTCAAAACCTGGATTAATCTTTTTAGTCACATAGCACTACTATTATTCTGAACACTACGATAGATAGATAGATAGATAGATAGATAGATAGATAGATAGATAGATAGATAGATAGATAGATAGATAGATAGATAGATAGATAGATAGATAGATAGATAGATAGATAGATAGATAGATAGATAGATAGATAGATAGATAGATAAAATATTTTTCTTTAAAAAATATAATGCAAACAAGGTGATCAGAGATAACAGACTTCACCCTATTCACGCAACTAGTGGTATATAACAATTCATGAGATATTCTTTGATAATATTTGTATCAACTGTTCAACCTTTCCTTGTGTTTTCTTAATAATGCAAACATATTATAATTATTATATTTTAAACTATAAAACATGTCACAACACATGGAGCAACATCCAATGACTCATCTGTGCAACATGATCATAGCCTTGCTTATATTTTCATTATTCAGTACATGTCACAACATGCACAAGAACAACAATATATAACTCATACGTGCAGTGTAATCATGCACAGTGCACTGATTATATTTCCTCATCCTATACATGTCACAACACCAACAGCAATGTTCATTGACTCATTTTTTCCCCAATTCTCCCACCCATCGCATAATAATTAGTATTAGTAAAATAAAGTATGAAAAATCTGGCTCCACAAAAATGCTCTAAACCATTTTTATTAAATAACCTTTGAAAAAAATGTAATTTATTATTTTCTGTTAAAATAATTAAGGCAGTGTTCTTTCACTCACAATCTTCTAACATTACACTCACATGCTGTATTTCTTGGCTACCTGAGAGTTGATTGATGACTCTGCTGCATTTATCACCATGAGATGAAAGCTTCCTTCTCCTCAGGCACTGGTTAACGTACGTGACTTTTGAGGTGCTGTCTTTTCAGGACAATCATTATCTGTCATAACACAGCACTGTCAGTTAGTCAGAGGAGTGTATTGCTTTAGTGCTTAGAGGCAGACTTGTTTTACTGATATTTACAACTAATAACTGATCGACAACATGTATATGACATGTATAAAGCTAGACCCTGAATATAAGATGACCCCATTTTTGTCAGACGTATATCCAAGAAAAAGAAAATCTTATATTTGGAACAATAAAATATTTCAGCAAGATATCTTAAGAACAACTTGGATCAAATTTAGCAGGTACATTGGGTCTATGAATGGAGTTGATTTCTGAAGTATTGTATTGTCAGTTTGCTTGACTGTTTAAAAGCCCAAGTAACATTTTCTCTCAGTGCCTGATACTTTGAAATGGATGTGAAATGTCACTGTGCTCTCTGAGTAAATTTGATCTTGCTATTTTGACTGACAGGGTGACAGTTGTAGAAATAATATTAAATTCTGCTCTTGGACATGTGAAAAGAGGTTCAGAATGTTATTGTTGGTTGTTAATACGTGCCCACATGCTGTGCTGTATGCAGTCAGGACTGAGTGATTCCTTTTGAAGGCTGCCATAAAGTATATCTCAATGTGTGCATGTGGGAGCTGCACATTACATGAATATAAATGCTGGTGCACTTCTGGATATTAATGAAGCATTTACATCCATCAGTCTTCACACCTATAGAGCAGTTAAGTTATCAATTAACTGATCCTGCATGAACCCTGAGAGGAAGACGTATGGAGACGTAATTACAGTGGCAGTCCTAGAGTGATTTACTCCCCGGGCGAAACCCCCCCCCCCCGTGCACACTAACAAGGCCACCATCTCTGCCCCACCACCCATGAAAACACTAACTTCGTCCAGAACACCCACAATTGTTGTGTGTTGGGGGGTTTGGCTGGACATTTTGGTGTTGTTTTCTTTTCTTTGCTCTCCAGGTGGTATGCAAACTGGTTTTTTGTCTGTGGAGAAGGTGCTGGCAGAAGAGTCCTTCACCCTCATCAGCATAATTAGCTGCACCTGTGGAGGATGTTTACGTGCAGGCCTACTGACTCGCAGCACCTGTGGATGATGCTCACGTGTAAACTTAAAGACTTTCAGCTGAAGCAGATAATGAGATGGCGTTCTGCATTTAAGCCATGAGTGGTTCAAGCAGAATTGCCGGGAACTCGACCTTGTGACGTTCGTTTGTGAGACGCTGAGGACCGCGCCAGGGTTTGACACATCGTGCCTGTGAAGGAGGACGGGTGAGGGACAGATGCTGTCAGCACACATCAGAGGTGATGATTGTCTGAATAAGTGTTAACAGTAATTTGGTATTTTGTTACGCAGTATATTTGAACATTGATGAGAATTGTGCAGCTCGCTTCTCACTGCCGTGGCGTACGGACTGATGATCCGCCACCTGTTGTGAGAAGCTGCTCATTTACATAAAGCTTAAATTCAGACCTGAATGTGTTGCTGATAGTGTGTGCCTTTGAAGGATATTTGTTGTAGCTGTTGACTTACCTCACCTTTTCCATCCTTCACAGAGTCAGTTTGTCGTGTCCACCTAGGGGGGTGTTTGGCGGTGAGTCTGGGTCCAGAACCATCGGGCTTCGATCCATTTGGGCGCTGGAGAGCGCGCCGTCCTTCACCCCGCCAGACAACCGCATATTTATGTTTGCATATTTATTATTGCACTGAAGGGAAATACATTTGTTTTGTTTTTGGAACTGCTTTCTGGTTATTTAGCGCTGGGTTCAGTCAGACGCTGGTCCGCTCCTCAACTCGCGTCTGCACATAACAACAATCCCACAAATTAACTCACAACAGCTATTTTCAAGAACAAATTTCCGGTTTTAATGACTACTGCAATAACAAACACAAAGAAATTGGCACAGTCTAATGTGTCATCATCCATGGACTTATCTGCAATGATCATCTCAAAAAGTTTGCAGGAGGCATCATAATTGTTTGCCACAGTGCTCACTGTCCATGATGTGAAATTCCATCGAGTAGGAGCATTTCTGGGCAACCTTGAGCAGCCTGCAGACTCAAGAAAAGACATCCTCTTTGTGGATTTTTAGAAAAATGTGGCAAACCCAGAGAGTGATGCAAAAATGTTTTGCACTCAAATAAGCATTTAGCCCCCTGAGACAGAACCAGATTCAGTCTGTGTGCATAGCAATGCACAAACATTGCACTGGGGGCTGTTGCTTTAACTTTGGCCTGCAAACCATTGAGAGCTGAAGCCATGACAGCAGCCACGGCTTCTTCGTAAGGAAGACTATCAAATGGCTTCGCCAAAATCCGGTCCACAACATTCAAATTGTCTGCCATTATGTGCAGCTTGCTAGCTCGCTAGCTGGGACTGGCGCGAGGCTAGTGTGAAGTTTGTCCGCCTGTGAGTGCTTTGTGACGGTGGAGGAGCTCAGCAGCACCCGCTGCTCGGTAGGGACAGAAACTGCGATAGAAGTCAGAAAGAGTGATAGAAGTCAGTCTCCAAACACAAGCAGCTACAAAAAAAAAAAACACCAGAAATAGAAGCTCGATTTGTCGCTAGTTGTTTTTAACAAAGAAAATGCCGCTAAGAGGATTAGGAAAGTCTCCGGTTCAACTCAGAACAGAATGAAAATTAAAAAATGCTCCCACAGATGTTTACACCAAAAGATCGCTGATTCGCTCATTTCGCTGTCAATCAAAAAGGGGCCAGCCGAGGCCAGCCCACTGCCCCATAGACCCCCAGACACGCTGAGCATCCGATGGGCGGGACAAAGCCCAGCATTTATCCAATGACTCGTCTCGTTTCGCTGCATGCTTTGTGTCGCTATTGAAGTCTGTCTGGGGACGCTCAGCGTCCACACTGTTTAAAGCACTGTGAAGCTGCGGGTTTGAGTGAGAGGAAAGCCATGTTGTTACCAGTGATAAGAAGCTGACTCTGAACAAAAGTTGAGCGCGTTGTAACCACACAACCCCCCCCACCCCAGCTTTTTTTTTTTTTTTTTGGACAGGTTTTTTTTTGTTTGTTTGTTTTCCTGCACGGTCGTGCCACCCCCGCGATGCCGCCCCGGGCGGCTGCCCGGTCGGCCCGCCTCCAGGACCGCCCCTGCGTAATTATCACCAGGCTGCAGACGAGCGCGTCATTATTCTGTGTGTGTCCATGTGTGCATCCTCTAGTTCTACAGAAGAATTCAGCACAGATTATTAATCCTCTTCAGCCCAGGCAAAATTATAATCTTTTTTTTACACATTTTACAAACTTCATGTCTTGACAGTAGCAACTTAAATGGACTTAAATGGGAATTGATTGGTAATTCATGCAGATATAGTTTGTTTCATAGTAGGTTATGTGATGAATGATATGTGCACAACTTAATCATCGATCATATCAGACGGTTTCACCTTGCAGCAAGGTACAGAAGCGTTGGGAGGGAGAGGATTAACTTGTTTTTGTGACACAAAAATAATAATAATTTACCATTAATCTCAGTCTTATTGTTGAGTTTCAAAAACTTAAGAAAAATAAAATAAAATCCTACAATTATTCAGGATATATATATGTAGCGGCTGCACTCTGCGTTGTGTTGTTATTGACTCCGCCCATTCGATCCCCTCGGGACACAAACTCACTAGCTCTCGCATGGGAGTCGGACTCTAACCAGAAGGCTAAAACCCAGGACTCTGGCCTTGTGACCAGAGAATCCTTTTGAGCTGTTGGGAGTGAGATTTACTAACTACATCTGTACAGCGACACCTGCTGGCCTCCGTTACACTTTTATATATATATATATATATATACACACATATATATATATATAAATGTATGTATGTATGTGTGTGTGTTTGTGTGTGTGTGTGTGTGTGTGTGTGTGTGTGTGTGTGTGTGTGTGTGTGTGTGTGTGTGTGTGTGTGTGTGTGTGTGTGTGTGTGTGTGTGTGTGTGTGTGTGTGAAAAGAAAGCCAAAAACCTATGGAAACTTTTCTAGCAGGAAAAGTGCCGACGTGACCTTTGATCTTGACCTTCACTATTTGCAAAATGTGTATTTTTGTTATTGTGACTTTTATTAGCACTATTTACTTTTCTGCTATTATATTATTCTTCCTGGTTTTTAAATCATTCTTGGTCTATTTTCTATTATTTTCCTTTATACAGTAATTTTGTTTTATTCTTATTTTATTTATTATACCAATTTCATTCTTTCTTTCATCATTTTTTCCATCTCTTTTATTCCTTCTTCTGTTTTATTCTTGTTAGCTTCTCCAAGAAGCAGAAAGAGGTGGAGGTAATGGACATATTTCTTTGTTCACGCTTACATCTTCAACATGCAAAGAGCAATTTCAAACCAAAGAGCAAGTTGCTGGATAAACTCAGTGGACTGGACACATCAAAGTCATAGGTCAAAGGTCAAGGTTACATCAGAGGAAAATCTCTACTGTCTGCGATGGTTTGAAAAATGCAAAGCTGGTATGTAGAATCCATTCATGACCATGTCTCAGGAACTAAATGAGATACTGAAATGTGCTTTTCTGCAAAAATGTCTGCAAAGATGTCATAAGAAATGTGCCAGACATCCAACATCAGTTGTGTTGTGATGATATCAAGCAATAGTGAAAAATTGTCTTGATGCCTCCTCTTACTTATTTTCTTTATTTAACCCTCAGTTGATGATATGCTTATACTTTACATTTTATAAACTATTAAAAAAAAATACTTGAAATATAGCATGTTACTAGTATCTCAATGATGTTATAAACAATTTTAAATTGCAGAGATGTTTCCTAACAAGTGCAATATAAATAAATCTGGAAGGATCTATTTGATGAGGGAACTTTGTGCATTTATGTGTTAAATCAGGTTGCCATAGTGAGCCTGCCAGCTTGATTTAATGTGGCTCTGAAGGAGGGTTTAAAGTGAACAAAAACAGCCCCTTAACCTGGATGAGCAGTCTTGTCATGTCGAGGTTGATCTTCTCTGCACCTCTGAAAGAGCAACTACGTTTTGCCAGCAAATAGCCTCCTGATATTCTTAATCTTGTTTAATATCTAATGTCAACCGGCAAAGAGGGTTTTTCGTGAACAGAATTTCAGAAAACCATCTGACTGTTCCCTCAGTACGATGTTAATATGCAGAACTCGTCAGCTCACTAATGATGTACAGAGACAACAAATCATCCATATTAAATAAAATAACAGACCTCAATCAGCCTCCATCATCAGGAGAGACGTCCCACCAAGACTAAAATATGGATGTATTTTCAACTGTCAGTACTTACCACAAACTGTTATCTCTGCATTGCGTAAAACCTTCAGAAGACTAGTTTTTAAAAATGTATAACTGACCTTTTCCTCTCTGGGGTCCCAGAGGCGGGACCCCAGAGGAAGCTGACAGGTACCGGCAGGCCAAGCGTGCCGCAGCCCGTGCGGTCGCAGAGGCAAAAATTCGGGTCTGGGAGGAGTTCGGGGAGGCTATGGAGGAGGACTATCAGTCAGCCTCGAAGAGATTCTGGCAAACTGTCCGACGCCTCAGGAGGCAGAGGCAGCTCTCCACCAGCACTGTTTACGGTGCGGGTGGGGAGCTGTTGACCCTCACTGGGGATGTTGTCGGGTGGTGGAAGGAGTACTTCGAGGATCTCCTCAATCCCATCGTCACGTCTTCCGAAGAGGAAGCAGAGACTGGGGACTCAGAGGCAGACTCATCCATTACCCAGGCCGAAGTCACAGAGGTGGTTAGAAAGCTCCTCGGTGGCAAGGCTCCTGGGCTGGATGAAATCCGTCCTGAGTACCTTAAGTCTCTGGATGTTGTGGGGCTGTCTTGGCTGACACGCCTCTGCAACATCGCGTGGCGATCGGGGACAGTGCCTATGGATTGGCAGACCAGGGTGGTGGTCCCTCTGTTTAAGAAGGGGGACCAGAGGGTGTGTTCCATCTATAGGGGGATCACACTCCTCAGCCTCCCCGGTAAGGTCTATTCCAGAGTACTGGAGAGGAGAATTCGACCGATGGTCGAACCTCGGATTAAGGAGGAGCAGTGTGGTTTTCGTCCTGGTCACGGCACACTGGACCAGCTCTACACGCTCCATTGGGTGCTCGAGGGCTCATGGGAGTTCGCCCAACCAGTCCACATGTGTTTTGTGGATCTGGACCGTGTCCCTTGGGGCACCCTGTGGGGAGTGCTCCAGGAGTACGGGGTCCGGGGTCCTTTGCTAAGGGCTATCCGGTCCCTGTACGACCGCAGCACCAGAGCTTGGTTCGCATTGCTGGTAGTAAGTCAAACCTGTTTCCAGTGCACGTTGGCCTCCGCCAGGGCTGCCCTTTGTCACCGGTTCTGTTCATTATTTTTATGGACAGAATTTCTAGGCACAGCCAGGGTGTAGAGGGGGTCTGGTTTGGGAACCACAGAATCTCATCTCTGCTGTTTGCGGACGATGTGGTTCTGTTGGCTTCATCAAATCAGGACCTTCAGCGTGCACTGGGGCAGTTTGCAGCCAAGTGTGAAGCGTCCGGGATGAAAATCAGCACCTCCAAATCCGAGGCCATGGTTCTCGACCGGAAAAAGGTGCTTTGCCCTCTTCAGGTCGGTGGAGTGTCTTTGCCTCAAGTGGAGGAGTTTAAGTATCTCGGGGTCTTGTTCACGAGTGAGGGACTGATGGAGCATGAGATCGATAGACGGATCGGTGCAGCATCTGCAGTGATGCGGTCACTGTATCGGATTGTCGTGGTGAAGAGAGAGCTGAGTAGGGGGGCAAAGCTCTCGATTTACCAATCGATCTACATTCCGATCCTCACCTATGGTCATGAGATTTGGATCATGACCGAAAGAACGAGATCGCGAGTACAAGCGGCCGAGATGAGTTTCCTCCGCAGGGTGGCTGGGCACTCCCTTAGAGATAGGGTGAGGAGCTCGGTCACTCGGGAGGAGCTCGGACTCGAGCCGCTGCTCCTCCATGTCGAAAGGAGTCAGTTGAGGTGGCTCGGGCATCTTTTCCGGATGCCCCCTGGACGCCTCGCTGGAGAGGTGTTCCGGGCACGTCCCTCTGGGAGGAGGCCCCGGGGAAGACCCAGGACACGCTGGAGGGACTACATCTCTCGGCTGGCTTGGGAACACCTTGGGGTTCCCCCGGAGGAGCTGGGGGAGGTGTGTGTGGATCGGGAGGTCTGGGCGGCTTTGCTTGGGCTGCTGCCCCCGCGACCCGACTCCAGATAAAGCGGAAGAAAATGGATGGATAACTGACCTTTTGTCTTAAACCATATCAAGGAATATAAATATTATTCCCAATAATGAGAGAAGATGACATTCATGAGCTACAGAAAAAAAAACCAAAACAAACCCAAATTAAAAACACAAATGCAAAACTAAAGATTACAAAAAATGTCCCATTCAACCAATATAATGTAAAAAGTGATTTTCAATGTCTTCACAATATTGCTGCAGGTACTCGTCACTGATGGTGTGACAGTCAAATCTAGCACCGGGTGCCGAATTTCACTGCGTCCAACCCACCACAGGACCACCTTGTGTCCTGGGTAGTAACTACCCAGACAAACAACCAGTCCATCCCTACCTCTTGAAAGAAACCCTCTATCTCCACTTCTGTGCTGTGACCTCAGGATTCCATGAGCTCAGTGGGCATCTTACGATCTTAAAGACTGAGGACACAGAGACGGGAATGTCACTGTTGAGGTAAGTGGCTCTACAAATACACTAGTGTCCACTTGTTCTGCAAAAATCACATCATCATCTCCTCACCAACAGCAGCTCAGGTGCTGCTGGTTTCCATGGTTTGTTGGTAAGATTACAACATTTGTTATCAGTTTGGTCTGTTTAAATGGTTCATTTCATGTCTACTTTTACAATGACTTGTTAGATTTACTCAAGCAGAAACCAGTACATAGACCTGGGTTTGAATCCTGCACATGGTACCTGTCTGTGTCCTTGGATAAGACACTTAATCTGCATTGTCTCAGTCCACCCAGCTGGAAATGGGTAGTCCTGCCTGTGAAAGTAACCTGCGTCAGACAGGCCAGGGGAAGTAGTCAACTTTAATTCGCTTGATGGATGGATTCCAAAGATAGGCACCAGCCCCAAAGGGCCTTGGGGCCTATATCGGTCTTGCTTCCTCTACTTCTTTTACTACCAACATTTACCAAAAGTTGTAGATACACGTTAATTGCAAAGGTCTAACCTTTATGAACATTATTTTTTCTCATTTCCAAAAAATTGTAACAACATCACTATAAAGTAGACTAATGCCTTTGACAAGGATCTTGCGATTATTTTCAAATTTAACTGTGCTTGTCACCAGATATTGCGGGCTTCCCTCTATCGTCCGTCAGTTCATACATACAGCAAAATCTTCCACGTCCAAAAACCCAAGAACTTTAAAATTCTCAAAATCTAAATTTTTTTCTACATTGATAATGGGAGGTCAAACATCTGCACACACAAAAAAATACATTTCTGACATTTAGAAATGTACTTTCTACTGAAGTGTGAGTCTATACTAGGAAATATACAGAAGCCCTGAAATGTTCACATCACCCTCTAGATGGCGACAAAAGCTGCTCAAATGTGCAGCAAGGTCTCGACTGTTAATTCATTTGAGATGTGAACTTTTGGTGAAAATGAGTTGGGCTGACGGCCAAAAATCAATTTCCAGCTGTGTCCCTGACTTTATGGGCAACTTACCTGTTTACCTTTTAAATACATTAAATAACCACAGGCTTTTTAAAGTACAAATGAGAGGGCTGTAAAAGATCCTTTGAGAAATTAAACATGCTTGATTTTGCAATATTCAAACAGACACTCTGATGCAATCACAATAACTGATTTTCATCTGTAAGGATTCTGACAAGTTTTTGATACTAAATTGTACCTGTAACATACCTGTGGCTAAATCCATCGCACAAAAATGATGCAGTAAACAGATTGCTGTAGTTTCTCAAAGCCCACACCACCATCCAGTGGAGGAGAGGATGTGACATACTTTCCAGTGCAAAGAAGGGACAAGAGAGACCAGAACGAATTGGGGCCATGGGCAGATGTTCTGGGCCAGTTTTACAGCTGCTCAGTGCCTCTCTGCCTCAGGAGCCCCTCAGATCCACAGCAAAGCTAAATGTGGTCCATTTACGGTGCATCCATAAAGTATATGCTACGAATGGTAAATGGACTGCATTTATATAGCGCTTTTCCATCTGCATCAGACGCTCAAAGCACTTTACAATTATGTCTCACATTCACCCCGATGTCAGGGTGCTGCTATACAAGGCGCTCACTACACACCGGGAGCAATAGGGGATTAAAGGCCTTGCCCAAGGGCCCTTGGTGATTTTCCAGTCAGGTGGATCCCATGATCTTCTGGACTCAAGCCCAACACCTTCACCACTAGACCATCACCTCCTATGTTACAACTGTATGTTACAGCGTTATTCAAAAATGGATGAAATTCAGTTAAGTTCTACACACAACACCCCATAATGACAATGTGAAAAAGTCTTTTTAAGATTTTGCAAATTTATTAAAAATATAAAAACTAAGAAATCAGATGTACATAAGTATTTCAGCATTTGCATGAGTTTTCCACTGACCACCTATGTTTACATATAAGGTCCCACCGTTGACAGTCAGAGCTTGATCTGCTGTGGCGACCCCTAACGGGAGCAGCCGAAAGGAAAAGAAGTTGACAGTCAGAGCTCAAACCAAGCATGAAGTCAAAGGAATTGTCTGTAGACCTCAGAGACAGGATTGGCTGGAGGCACAAACCTGGGGAAGGACACAAACATATCTCTGCTGCTTTGAAGGTCCCAATGAGCACAGTGACCTCCATCATCCATAAATGGAAGAAGTTCAGATCCACCAGACTCTTCCTAGAGCTGGCCGCCCATCTAAACTGAGTGATCAGGGGAGAAGGACCTTAGTCAGGGAGGTGACAAATACCCGATGATGACTCTGTCAGAGCTCCAGCATTCCTCTGTGGAGAGAGAAGAAACGCCCAGAAGGACAGCCATCTCTGCAGCAATCCACCAATCAGGCCTGTATGGTAGAGTGGCCAGACGGAAGCCACTCCTTAGTAAAAGGCACATGGCAGCCCACCTGGAGTTTGACAAAAGGCACCTGAAGGACTCTCAGACCATGAGAAACAAAATTCTCTGGTCTGATGAGACAAAGATTGAACTCTTTGGTGTCATATTTGGAGGAAACCAGTCACCATCCCTACAGTGAAGCATGGTGGTGGCAGCATCATGCTGTGGGGATGTTTTTCAGCAGCAGGAATTGGGAGACTAGTCAGAATTGAGGGAAAGATGAATGCAGCAATGTACAGAGACATCCTGGATGAAAACCTGCTCCAGAGCGCTCTTGACCTCAGACTGGGGCGACGGTTCATCTTTCAGCAGGACAATGACCCTAAACACACAGCCAAGATATCAAATGAGTGGGTTCAGGACAACTCTGTGAATGACCTTGAGTGGCCCAGCCAGAGCCCAGACCTGAATCTGATTGAACATCTCTGGAGAGATCTGAAATTGGCTGTGCACCGACACTTCTCATCCAACCTGATGGAGCTTGAGAGGTGCTGCAAAGAGGAACGGGCCAAAATTGCCCAAAGATAGGTGCACCAAGCTTTTGGCATCATATTCAAGAAGACTTGAGGCTGTAATTGCTGTCAAAGGTGCATCAAGAAAGTACTGAGCAAAAGGTGTGAATGTAGTGGCTGCACTCTGCATTGGGTTGTTATGAATCCGCCCATTTGCTCCCCTCGGGACAGAACTCACGATCTCCAGCATGGGAGTCAGACTCTCTAACCAGAAGACAAAAACCCAGGGCTCTGGCCTTGTGACCAGAGAATCCTTTTGAGCTGTTTTGAGTGAGGTTTACTAACTACATCTGCACAGCAACACCTGCTGGCCTCCGTTACATGAATACTCATGTTTGTCACATCACACTGACAAAGTGAGGAAGCTCGGGGTAATTTTTGATCCTACGTTGTCCTTTGACCTCCACATTAGAGATATTACAAGGACTGCTTTCTTCCACCTACGAAATATAGAAGATTCATCCCATCCTGTCTATGGCTGACGCTGAGACCCTGATTCACATGTTTATCTCTTCTAGATTGGACTACTGCAATGTTATATTTTCTGGTTTACCGCAGTCTAGCATTAGGGGTTTCCAATTGGTTCAAAATGCTGCTGCCAGACTTTTGACATGAAGCAGAAGGTTTGACCACATTACACCCATTTTGACATCTCTTCACTGGCACAGTCAGATTCTGTAAAGACTTTTAAGTCCATACTAAAGACGCACTTATTTTCCCTTAAGTATGGCTAGCATACTGGCATAGTATGTTTCTATGCTTTTTACTCTTCTAAATTATTTTTTTAGTAAACAGAACGGGTCTCGGCCTCATCTTTATCTCAAGTCTGGGTTTTTTAGTTAAGCTTGGGGTGAGTGGCCGGTGATCACTTTAGTATTTCTTCTGTTTTTCTTGTTACTAAATGCTGATAAATTATATTTGTATTTGTAAATTGTATTTGTTGTCTTTCCGATGCCTGATTCTGTTTTTTTCTCTCTGTTTGAGGTGCGGCTCCATCCAGAGATGGATGTGGTGTCTGTTCCTGCAACCCTCCCATCCGGTGTACCTGCAACATTTCCTGTATATTCGTTTTGTAAATTGTTTTGTAAATTGTGTCTGTAGCATGGTCCAAGCAGAGGGTCACCCCTTTGAGACTGGTCTGCTTGAGATTTCTTCCTCAAATCATCAGAGGGAGTTTTTCCTTCCCACTGTCGTCTGTGTGCTTGCTCTGGGGGTGGTAAGGTTGGTACTTGTGTGAAGCACCTTGAGGCAAGTTTGTTGTGATTTGGCACTATATAAATGAAAATAAATTGAAATTGAAATCAAAAATTGGACTCAGTAAAATTGTGGTATTCAGATGACCTTTCTCTTATATCAATGCTTGCATGAACATTGAGGCATGACAAATGTACAAAACAGAAATTAATCATGAAGGAAGAAAACATTTCTCGTGGCACTGCACACCTCTGGACCGACCACCCTAGCATACCATTACCATTTAAACCTAACGCTTGATGATGTGACTGCAAGACACAAATGACAAACCTTCAGGCTGCAGAAACGCTGCCTAACTAGCAAGGTTAGCGCTGCTGGAAGGGAAATGCAAGGAAGGCTGCCATCACAAAGCTTCCCTCCGGATTCGCAGTCTGCAGGCTGCGCAGTGAACCGGCTACCCTCAGCACACAACTCCCTCCCCAACACAACCGCCAGTGATAAACTACCTAATCCCGCTTTCCCCGGCCTTTTATACTAAACACCCTGCGCTTGTAAAGCACAGCCAGGGGGAAAGAAAAGAGTTGTGATCACATAGCTGAAGGTGGGGGAGATGAAAAAAGACTTATTGACAGAGAGACAATAACGGTCAGATATATTTAGACGCCAAACAAGGGACGAATCAGCAGCTATCACTTTCAACATCAAAAGGACGCAAAAGCGAGTCATTTTAGGGGCACTCAGATGCACGTAGCACAAGATTTCAAGGCAATTATGTCTGACAAAATCCATCTACACACAGAGAGAGAGAGAGAATTGTCAGCTTTTGAAACAGTGATTTCAGATACGCTGCATGCTGTGCTAAAAAAGCGCCACAGTCACCGAATGTTTTTCTGCAGACTCATGATGTTAATGTGGCATTTATGGGACTTAATGAATCTTCCCCCCACGTGACTTTTAGTCCACTGCTGAGCGTGCACATATCAGCCGCCACTCCAGCTGAGCAGAGAAACCACTATACGAAGGACAATGACATCAGTGCTCGAAACGCTCCCTGAGGAACACTCGTAGTCACCAGTGCGCACACACACACACACTGCTATGGAAACAGCATGAGGGGTGAAGGGACACGACAAAACATAGGCAGAGAGAAATCAGTGAAAAACAAAGAGAGGCTAGAACCGTAACCCGAAAATAACACTGACACACGACCAAACTGTTCCTGAACAGCTGTGATGACAGCTTGTGTTCGTGTTTTTCCTTCCTACAGCGGTCACTTGAGGACAAAAACCAATGTCACTGAAAGGAACAGGAAAGTTAGACGGCAGCTTGTCCTTAAAAAACCTGGAACACTCATAAGGCAAAGGACAGGACTCACGTGGAAAGACAACAACTACACTGTGAGAAGAATCACACACACATGGGAGAAGCTTCTTCAATGCAATTTTGTCTTCATTCACTCATTTTCTATATGCGCTTACTCTAGTTAAGATTCACAGGGCCGGGGGGGGGGGGGGGGGGTGCTAGAACCTATCCCAGCTGACAAAAGAGGCGGGGTTTGGCAGTGGAAAGAGGCCGAAGCACCTGGTGCGAACATGCAAACTCCACCCAGAAAGACCCAGGCGGGAATCGAACCCAGGACCTTCTTGCTGTGAGGGAGCAGTGCTAACCACTAAGACACCATGCTGCTGCAATTCAATCTTGACAAGCCATCAACATTAGCCAAGTGTGGGTGCATGCGTTGGCCCCACACTTCACGGCACCATGGAACCACCTTTAGTCAGTCTGTAAAATAACCGTCTGCTGTTGACTCTGTATGTTCACAGTTAATTTCTCAGTTAAATGCATACTAACGTTCACCACTGCTAATGTGCTGCCTGTGTCATTTGAGAGTTGCCGCTTCCAGACGTCAGAATGACAGAATCTTAATAAATCAACAAAAAGATCAAACTCTTCTCTGTCAATAATTATTCTGTTTGGCTTCCTGTTTATTCACACGGCGTTTTCAAGCAGCATGCTAAATGAGACACATTATTCACAGGCCTGATATTCATGCGCAGCAGCAGCTCTGAATGTTAATGGGACAGAAAGACACAGATAAACTAATTCAGCTGTGATCAAGACACTGAAATGAATGATGAGCAGAGTCAGAAATGAGTTGTGAACTGAGGCGCATCTCGATCCTTCAGAAAGCAGCAGGGAACGAGCTGCAACCCCCCCAAACCAGGACAATGAATAAATAAAAGCTAAATGAAGAAAATGGACTCAAAACAGACCAACTTTATTTTGTTTGTTTTTACCATTAGTCATAACATTACAAATACGTCAAATGTAATTTCAATTTCAATTTCAATTTATTTTCAATTATACGTATAGCACCAAATCACAAAAGAGTTGCCTCAAGGTGCTTCACACAAGTAAGGTCTAACTTTACTAACCCCCAGAGCAACAGTGGTAAGGAAAAACTCCCTCTGAGGAAGAAACCTCAAGCAGACCAGACTCAAAGGGGTGATTCTCTGCTTGGGCCATGATACAGACATAAATTGCAGAACAATTCACAAAAACAAACATACAGGTAGTAATTCTGAGTGATTAAAGTGTATTTATAGGAATTTCTTAAGTTATGAGTGTGATTGTAATTAGATTCGCTCAGGAGGTTAGTTTTTTTTTACTCATACTTCTTGGTTTGTTTGTTTGTTTTTGTTTCCAGAATTTGTCAAACCCCTATGGATCAATTTTCATGAAATTTAGCAGAGGGGTGTGGTTAGATAACAAGCCACACCCCTAATAATTATAGAGCCTGTCACGACAATCCCTCGGTAGTGAGGAAGATCACCTCTTGGATTCCCAGATGTGACAGACAGTTTACTTCCAGGGTCGATCTAGATGATGCCTGTGTCTGTTTAATGTGGCAAAGCTGTTGCATACAGACAAACACACGGTTCTTGATGGGTCCTTAACGCGGTCCAGTGGCTGGAAAATTCCGAACGATCGGGGTCTGAGGTCCTGCTGCAGCCTTCATCCACCTTCACAGCCTTTTTGGGTTTACAAGTCATCGCTTCCTCTGCCTGATCCACCGTTAAGGACTTCTTGTTCCACCAGTGCCTCCTTAGCCATCTTGTGTTCAGGGTTCCTACTGGGCCTTCATGGTTACTGTACCGGCTACAGGGCACAGGAGGTCCCCACCATATTTCACCCCAACAGGCAGTCCGCTACTTGTCATGATGCGGACAAGGGGTTGGATTGTGACACTGAGCTGACACTGATGACCTGTGAACCCTGGACCTTTATGCCCACTCCTGGTCTAATGGTTGGAATATAGATTGAGGTACACTGGAAGCACATTCGCTGAACTTTGGTGGATTCACACGCTCCACTGAGTGCTCACAGATGTGCTTAACAATATCATTCTAAATTGTGGAATTTCAACTATGCCTACTCAGAATGTGTTTCTAGATATCGAAAATATACCAGTAACACAGAGGGTACTTTCACTGATATACGATAATACTGTAATACGAATTACAGGTCAGGTCTGGTGAGGTCAGGTTTGGGTACATGTAGTGATGCACCAATCCACAATTTTTCACTTCCGATCCAATCCCGATACCTGAATTTGGATATCTGCCGATACTGATACTTTTCTGATCCAATCCCAGAGCTAAGTTTGCTTTAATATTATTATTATTATTATTATTGTTGTTGTTGTTGATTTTATATGAGGATTTTCTAAAAAAGGAGACCTGAAAGTTGAGCTACAATTGGCCAGAAAGTGCATCTAATATGAAAGCCTAGATTTGATGTGTTTTTTTTTAAAGAATTAAATACTTTTAGTTTTTTTATAGACTTTTATAGACATCAAGAGAAAAGACAGCACTGTCTCTCTCTCTCTATCTGTCTCTCTCTCTCTGTCTCTCTGTCTGTCTCTTCTCAATTTTCAATTTCAATGGAACTTTATTGATATGGGAAACATGTTTACATTGTCAAAGCAAGTGTTAGGAATAAAAATTGAAAAATTTTCTCTCTCTCTCTCTCTCTCTCTCTCTCTCTCTCTCTCTCTCTCTCTCTCTCTCTCTCTCTCTCTCTCTCTCTCTCTCTCTCTCTCTCTTGCTGTTTTCGTGCTGCACAAACTTAGAACTTTTTGGAAACACAAACCCTTTCAACTGTAAAATAAACCGTACATTTCTAAAGATACCATCAGCGACACTCACACACAGGATTTTAATGAAGATTTTTTTTCCCTTTCAGTTGACAGATTCTCTGTTCAGCTGTCCTCCTCAGCTGCGGTCTGAGCTGGTGTTTCATAGCGTTTCACAGCACACATTTTCAGCAACAATTCATTTCATTTTTCAGAAAATCCGTGCTTGACGAACACAATTTGAACCTGAGAGCAGCCGTTGAGAGGATTCACGGTGGCTCCTCATGAAAACGTTGTGAGTTGGATCGGTATTTTCCAAAAATTTATGTCTGTGTCGGAAGCCAATCCTGATACTAGATCGAATCGGTCGCAACCTTGGGTGCATGCGCCGGTGCAGCATGTCGCCACATCCAGAACACTGCAGAATCACCTTGGATTCTGGATGTCAACCATCCAGGAACACAACTGGTCCATCCCCATCACTAGAAAGTCACCATGTATCTGCAGCAGCCAGGTGAAACGAGGGTGTCCTCTTGGCTGTCTCCAGCCATTGATGTCTCAACATTGAAACATCAGAGAAAAATAAGTGACACTCCCACACAATGCAAGTGATGCTCCTCATCTCCATCTCACGAAGCAACCGTTTCTTGCAAGGCACCCAAGGATCCTCCAAAGAGACCTATTAGGAAAAGACATGAAGTATTCTTTGATATTAGGTCTTTTAATGACCATAATGGTGTTCAGTATCTTTATACATTATTAAATAATGTATAAATTAACAACTTAGTTCACATAAACCCCATTAATAAATTATTTTTATATACAGTTGGTACTACATGGTGTAATGTTAAGTCTTCATTTATTCATTTTCAAACTTGCTTATTCCTGGTACTAGTCACGGTGGGGATGGAGCCTATCCTGGAGTACAGCCTGAGACAGGGTTAGCTCACTGACACTCACACGCACAGTCACCTTCAGAGTGTCCGGGGACTTGGAGGGCTACCTGAAGGGAACGCACACAAACACAAGGAGAACGCGCAAACAGTGCTAACCACTAAGACACACTGTGCAGCAGTTGCAGCAGCACGGGTGCAGACAGACACAGGACGGCATTCTGCAGACTGGACAACCATTCCAACAACTCTGGGTAACAGTAACCAACGGTAACCCAAAAAAAAAAAACAGCCCTCTGTCCCTTTTTCCTGGACAGACACTGATCCTTTCGCCAGCTCAGGGACAACAGACTCAGAGCCAAACTGAGAGTTTGTAACTTTACCCGCTCTGCCCTCAGACGTGCAACACAACCCCCACTTAAAGGTTCACAAGGTTAATTATTCAACATGGGGGAATGGGGGGGGGTGTTTGTGGGACAACCAAGAGTGGACACAGGCAGCAGGAACCCCTCACCTCTTTTGTTCAACTCACCTACTCACCCATTCACTCACTCACTCACTGGCGACCAAATATGCACTTACAGGCTTTCTCAACTTACTTGGACATCACGTGTGGCCCCATTCAGCCACACTACCCCTCTCATACACACACACACACACTTGGGGTCATCCCAGTGGCGTCTCTTACCGTTGTGGTTGTGCTGAAGCGTCTCCAGCACCCCAGCAGAAGATTCGCTTGCTCCCAGCTCGGCCAGTCTGCGGCTGGTGGCGCTGAGCTCCGACCTCAGGTTGGTCACCTCCTGGCTGGCCGACTGGATGGCGCCATCGATGCGTTGAGCCAACTGCTTGTTGTCATCCATCATTTTCAGGATTTTTGCCTGAGGAGAAGAGGGGAATCCAAAGAAGGTGTCATTCTGGTAAGATGACCATTTCCCAAGAAGGACCCGTCTCCAGATCTGGCTTCTTTCCCTTTTAGGAGAAAGTCAAAGGTAAATCCTCCGGGCAGTTTGTCCTTTTCCCTTAAAGAGTGGCAGCTGGCTCAGGAAGGGGGGCGGTGGGTGGCGGGGATCGGGTTTAGCACGAGTGGGAGTGTGTGTTTGGGAGCATGTATGGATGTGTGTGTGTGTAACAGTGTATCAGATCCAGTTCTAGCAGTGAAGTGTGCTCCCTGCAGCTGACTGTCGACAGGACACAGAGCACTGAGGGATGACAAGTGCCTTTTTAAATGGACTGTACCAATCACAGAGAAAGACGGGGGGGGGGGCAAACTCGACCACAACGGCGAGGAAGTCAGTGCTGCCGTGCACAGCTGCAGACATTCCTGCTACCTTCTGGGAATGTGTGTATGAAAAAAGCAGAAAATAAAAGTCAGTCAGCTTTAATCGAAGTGTCGCAGCTCTTTGTGTGTGTGTGTGTGTGTGTGTGTGTGTGTGTGTGTGTGTGTGTGTGTGTGTGTGTGTGTGTGTGTGTGTGTGTGTGTGTGTGTGTGTGTGTGTGTGTGTGTGTGTGTGTGTGTGTGTGCATGCGCACCAACACCCCTCTAAGGACCCGTTGGCTAAAAGGAAGGAAATCATTAGTTTGTCCAAGAAAAACAGTGTTAGCCGTGCAAACAGTGTTCATCAAAGGGTCAGCGCACGGGACTCGTCCTGCAACATAAACACATTTTACAGCTCTGGAAAAGTGCCGGACAGCTCGTGCAAAGCTAAATGTCAGCGTGAACATGCAATAGAGGAACACTTTTATTTCATTTTGACCGGCAAAAGTTCAGCAACATATATTTTAGTCATTAACTCATCTGAAATTTATGTCATATTTTCTGGAACACAATTGGTGGATATTTACCAGTTTGGATGTTGGGGTGATGTGCGACTTATACTCCGGTGCAGTTTATATACCAAAAAATAAATATCACACGTTTGTTATTAACAATAATAAATATAATAACTATTTATGTAGGATTTTCCCAAGAATCAAAGCACTAAACAAAATGAATTCCAATAATAAAAGAATAAATTCCAATAGTAAAAAGTACATGATAACAATGAACAAAAGGTGCGACTTATACTCTGGTGCAACTTATATATGGTTATATATGGTTTTTGTCGCTTCAAGAAGCATTTTTTGACAGGTGCAAATTATACTAGGGAAAACACGGCAATTATACCACATAATGTCAGCATGTATGGACAATGCTGAGATTTCCTTCTTCACTCTCATTTGACCCATTTCCTTGAAATTGGGTGAACAGGTGTACCGTGATGTTAGCCACTGTATATTTTATCCTCACCAAAAAAAATAAATGCAACATTTTCATTTTCACTCCCATTTTTTATATAGTAAAGTAAAATATCTAGAATTTATTCTATGCATACAAAAGGATTTTTTTGTGTGTGTGTCTGGATTTTTATTAACAAAATTGTTAAAATCTATTTTAGAGCTCCATCACACCCAGACAAAGACCATGAAGGCTGCAATGTGTTCTGAATGCAGTGGGGACACATTGCTTCATCCTGACTACATCACTGACATGTTTTCACACCGTCTAACATGTTTCCACCAATTTCAGATCACACACAGTTGGCTCTTACGATCGTCTTACTACAAACAATGACACTGCACTCGAGCATATCGCACTTTCACTGCGTCCATCCTATCCGACACGCACTGTGTTTTTTCATTTGTTCTGCACGTTTCTTGTGTCCACATATAGGTACAGCGATAAAGTACAATGAGAAAAGCATGTCCACCTCTGCAATATTTAAACATGCATTCGAATATGCTCCAGCAGTGCAGGTGAGCCTTCATTTGTATGAGGATTTGGAAGAGGTTTTTTTTTGTTTGTTTGCTTGCTTGTTTGTTTGTCTCTTTTCTGTGTTTCAGCACTGTGAACAGCGACTGACATTTTATTCACATGCAGTCCAAAGATGATTGCTGTGGCAGCCTGTGTGTTTAACCTCTGCGCTGTTTCCCTCTCAGAGTGTGAACTCACAATCAATCAATCAATCAATCAATCAATCAATTTTTTTATATAGCAACAAACAGTTGCCCCAAGGCGCTTTATATTGCAAGGCAAGGCCATACAATAATTATGTAAAACCCCAACGGTCAAAACGACCCCCTGTGAGCAAGCACTTGGCTACAGTGGGAAGGAAAAACTCCCTTTTAACAGGAAGAAACCTCCAGCAGAACCAGGCTCAGGGAGGGGCAGTCTTCTGCTGGGACTGGTTGGGGCTGAGGGAGAGAACCAGGAAAAAGACATGCTGTGGAGGGGAGCAGAGATCGATCACTAATGATTAAATGCAGAGTGGTGCATACAGAGCAAAAAGAGAAAGAAACAGTGCATCATGGGAACCCCCCAGCAGTCTACGTCTATAGCAGCATAACTAAGGGATGGTTCAGGGTCACCTGATCCAGCCCTAACTATAAGCTTTAGCAAAAAGGAAAGTTTTAAGCCTAATCTTAAAAGTAGAGAGGGTGTCTGTCTCCCTGATCTGAATTGGGAGCTGGTTCCACAGGAGAGGAGCCTGAAAGCTGAAGGCTCTGCCTCCCATTCTACTCTTACAAACCCTAGGAACTACAAGTAAGCCTGCAGTCTGAGAGCGAAGCGCTCTATTGGGGTGATATGGTACTACGAGGTCCCTAAGATAAGATGGGACCTGATTATTCAAAACCTTATAAGTAAGAAGAAGAATTTTAAATTCTATTCTAGAATTAACAGGAAGCCAATGAAGAGAGGCCAATATGGGTGAGATATGCTCTCTCCTTCTAGTCCCCGTCAGTACTCTAGCTGCAGCATTTTGAATTAACTGAAGGCTTTTTAGGGAACTTTTAGGACAACCTGATAATAATGAATTACAATAGTCCAGCCTAGAGGAAATAAATGCATGAATTAGTTTTTCAGCATCACTCTGAGACAAGACCTTTCTGATTTTAGAGATATTGCGTAAATGCAAAAAAGCAGTCCTACATATTTGTTTAATATGCGCTTTGAATGACATATCCTGATCAAAAATGACTCCAAGATTTCTCACAGTATTACTAGAGGTCAGGGTAATGCCATCCAGAGTAAGGATCTGGTTAGACACCATGTTTCTAAGATTTGTGGGGCCAAGTACAATAACTTCAGTTTTATCTGAGTTTAAAAGCAGGAAATTAGAGGTCATCCATGTCTTTATGTCTGTAAGACAATCCTGCAGTTTAGCTAATTGGTGTGTGTCCTCTGGCTTCATGGATAGATAAAGCTGGGTATCATCTGCGTAACAATGAAAATTTAAGCAATACCGTCTAATAATACTGCCTAAGGGAAGCATGTATAAAGTGAATAAAATTGGTCCTAGCACAGAACCTTGTGGAACTCCATAATTAACTTTAGTCTGTGAAGAAGATTCCCCATTTACATGAACAAATTGTAATCTATTAGACAAATATGATTCAAACCACCGCAGCGCAGTGCCTTTAATACCTATGGCAATACCTATAATACCTATCTCCTGGATGGGAGCGAGGCACTCTAACCACGAGGCTACAACCCATGGGCTCCAGCGTCTGTCACTTTTGATGGGAGTGAGGTTTACTGACTTCAACTGCACGGCAAGTCAGTGAAGTCCCTACTGGCTTTAACTACATTGTTAATATGTCAGCGCAGTGATTACGACAACCGTATTAAGTTCTTACTACGTCCTGAATCCACCACATCCTCGCTACATATTTTTGAACATGTCCAAAGTGCAAACATCCTCCATGTTTATGGGTTCCATACCACATTCTTATCAATTTATACTGTGCTCCTATCATCTCGGACAAGTTCTTATTGTGTCCACCCAATTTTTAGCGGATGTAGTGTAAGCATGTCTGAATATGATGGTGGTTTTAGTGAGCACTACACCTTTACCAAAATAATCAATCTATCTGGAAAAGTGCTGATTAAAAAGTATGATTATTGCACAAGAAGCTTGAATTTTTTCTACAGTCTCACCACAACCCTAAATGTTACTCTGTTAAAAAAAAAAACATATATTTGGTGCCTGTTTGTCAAAGCTCCTCTCATGTAGCATCACCGCATACTCAGCTGAAACACACCTACTAATAATATATTTTTGACATAAGATGCTTGGATTTGAGACACTGATCTCATTATTCTCAGCACTACTGGCACCACATCAATGTAGATGCACAAGTGAACACAGACACGACTGCAGCTCCGTGCAGTAACATGTGACTGCCACATTGTGTGACCAATCACTTATTTACACACAAGGAAAGGTCTGACATGATGCAAACAGTTGCCAGTGATGCAAATGTTCCTTGATCAATCATCCGTCATGCAAAGCAGAAAAGCTTGAAATTGCAGTGAACATCATATGTGGCCTGAGGCATGCGCAGACCAGAATTGGGGAGAGATGATACAATTTCCCCCACGGCAAATAGAGTCTAAACACGGATGCTTATGAATACTAAAATGCAGGCCAGCAGGGCTGTGAGTGCAGAGATGTTTACAGCGGGCAGTAATGCTCATGTTTTAGGATTAGGGCTGAAACCAGGATGAGCATTTATCACCTAATACACATCACATGACAAGGGACCATTAAAATTCATAAGAATTTGGACAGCAACCTGATTTTTTTTTCCCCCCTCTGTACACCACCACCATGGAGTAGAAAGGATGTGCTTGTAGTGTTGAGCTTTTTTTCTGTGATTCAAGGCATTAAACAAAAATGTTGCATTAACCAGTTTGTAATTATGGGCATTATTATACACAGTCTGTTCATTTTCAGAGGCCAAATCACTGAACACGTCTTGGATTTCATTTACAGCAACCATTAAAAAAATACAAACAGTATGGCACTGTCTGGAGTTCCCAAAAACTGGATGAAGTGCAGGAAGGAGAAGAGTGAGGAAACACACCAAGGGTATAGACTTCTGTGACTTTGATTGGAAAATCTGTACATTGTACAGCTTTTGCATCTTATACAACGGTCTCACGGCAAGTCGTGATTCAGCAGCACAACATATACATTAATCTATTGGTTCGTGATGTGACGAAAAGTGCGTCATTTTCGTCACGGCGGCACAAATTCATTCTAATTCATTCCATGATGGCTGCACAAAATTAAAGTGAAGGGGGGGGGTCAAAGTGGTTATGGTTAGGGTGGTGGAAAGAGTAAGATTAGGTTATGGTTAAGGCTAGGGTCGGGGGTAGGAGTAAGGTTAGTAATAGTGAGTTTAAAAAAAAAAAAGACATCACGAAAATTTGACTAATTTTGTCACGAGAGCACAAAAAAAAAATGTGAGACTGGACTGCTCTTACGTCACCAGTTCTACAGCCTCAAAGTTGAGTGACACAAAGAAGAATTTTCTTAAAAATCAGACTTCAAATTCAAAACTACTTTTCCAAAAGACACAGAAAAGATTCAAGTCAAGATATGGACTGATTTCCTATCGTAAAATCCTTGTCAGTGGCATTTAGTTAGTTCGAGCCAGGGTCCAAAATGTTAGTGTTGCATTATTTATTTATTTATTTATTTATTTATTTTAACCTCGGTTTGGTTTACTTTAACATGGCAATATTGCTAAGCAAACCAAAGTGTCTAAGGAAAAAAATTATTTTTACCTTGTTCTGTTTGTCTTCTCTTCTTCCCTCTGCCCCTGCATGTCTGTTGGTCTTGTGAATCTGGCTGACCTCCTTGCCACTCAAACCTTCAATCAATCATCTACTCCACTGCAATTTAAAACACCAGTTCATTCATCCACTCCTCTCCAGTTCATTGACTTACTTCCTGCAGCATTCTTATGACTTTGAAAATTCTGTTTGTGTGAACTTTTTTAGACTGCATTTAACTCTGTTTTGTTTCCTGTGTTTTCTCAGCCAGCCGCTTCCAGATTCAACACCTGTTTTCCCAGTTTTGTTCACCACCACCACCTCGCTTGGAACCAACACTGCACTACCCTGAACATTGCACTTTTTGTAAAATACACTGTCATTTTTACAACATCTGCATTTTGGCTCCAGTTTATACGTGTGCTTAAAACCTCACATCATGGAATCCAGAAATAAATACATCAGGGTCTCTGTGACTGTACAACAGCATCACTTAACATTTTTTTTGTTTGTTTGTTTTGTTTTGGGTTTTTTTGTTGTTGTTTTGTTTTGGTTTGTTTTGTTTTGGGGGTTTTTTTTGCCTGTTGCTTTCTTTGAACAAGCTGTACCTAATTATGAAAAAATTGAGCTACAGTTTGAATTGAATTGAATCTCACCATAAACCTGACTAGATCAAGACCAGAAGATCTCCCACACTGGTCTTGGTATGGTTGAGAGTTGGAAAAAAACGCTGCTGTGAAAACGGCCTCACAAGATTGAACTCTTGCAGCTCCACCTACAGGTGCAGTATTGCCGTGCAGCTGTGACACATACGAGGTCTGTCAATAAAGTATAGGTCCTTTTTATTTTTTTCAAAAACTATATGGATTTCATTCATATGTTTTTACGTCAGACATGCTTGAACCCTCGTGCGCATGCGTGGGTTTTTCCACGCCTGTGACAGTGTCACCTCAAAATCTCTCATCAGCCGTTAAAATTGTCACTGAAAACCAGCTTAATTTTTCGAACCGTGTCCACTTCGATGTGTCTCACAGGTTTAGAAAAAATTTTGATCAAACAAAGCGCCAGTCTCTCAGCAACTTCTCAGACAAAGGAATTCCGACGAGGGGCTGGATGACTCCTCCCACAAGGAGTGCTCACAGGCGGATGACGTCACCGACAGGCGTGGAAAAAGTCACGCATGCGCACGAGGGTTCAAGCATGTCTGACGTAAAAACATATGAATGAAATCCATATAGTTTTTGAAAAAAATATAAAGGACCAATACTTTATGGACAGCCCTCGTATTCCCCAGGGAGCATCACAAGATCCACTCATCTGTGTCCTTTTTGCCCAGCGATGCATGAACCAGACTTAAACCATCGAGCACTGGAGAAGAACCTACTACTGTCTGCATCACTTGTGTTCTTCTTCAGGTTTTTTCTCATTTCCAGATTCGTCACCATCTGGTGAAATGAATAATCTTCTGAATTTATTGCAGACTTCTCACCTCTACAGTGCGTGTAATCGCTGGTCTTTTTGCAGATTATCGTCTACCTTATCTTTTCTGACTATTGCTCTGTTCATCTGCCTCTGTTTTCTCTCATCCTTCCATCTGCTTACAAGAGGTGTAAAAAAAGAACAAACAAAACAACAAACAGAGGAAGCAAACAGTGAGCGCCGCGTGGCTCCAGATCAGACTAATCATCCACTGTGAATGAAACAGTCCTGATGTTTATTCTCTGCAGTGTTGCAGCTTCCTTTTACCTGCAGTGAAATTTGAGGCGTTTATCAAAAACAAAGGATTGCACCATCATTTCCACATGTCAAATAAATCCTAATCCATCCTGCCTGTCACTGAGAGACGGATGCTGGAATGTTATTGGAGAGAAAAGCATCTCACTGAAGTTTGGGATCCTCTGAGGGGGCAGGTGAGACCTTCTAGGCAGAGTTTAAAGATTACAGGATTTTTGCAACATTATGAAAACTATATGATCCAACACCTAAACATTTTTTGCATGCTTTTGTTAAAAAAAAAAAAAATCTGTACTGGAGCGTCGTGGTGAAGAAGGAGCTGAGACAGAAAGTGACAGCTGATTTATGACCGTGTCCTCACCTTAAGACAAGAGCTTTGGGAAATGAACAGAAGATACACAGATACAAGTGGTGGAAATGAGAGTCCTCCATCCGGGATAGTAGAGAAGCTTGAATCTTCGACTGGACTGGGTTGCTTGACGCGAGGACGTTTCGCTTCAAATCGCAGAAGCTTCCTCAGCTAAAATTCTTGCTCTGGTAGTCTGACTTCTGTCTTGACTCTTGTAGAGAAGAATAAACAGAAGCCACAAAAGCTGGAGTTTTAAACCTAACCAGACCCCTCCTACCAAGAGGCAGACTGCTATCGGCTAGTGACTAAACAATAGCTCTAATTAGCACCTATTGTGCTCTAGTTAGCACCCTCCTAATGACAGGGTAGCTGTCCCTCCTAATGATGGGACGGACACCTCTCCTGATGGCTCCCTTGACGACTCTCCTGATGACGTGAATGACTCATTACCATGAACAAAAGACTGAAACTGCTTTGACCTAAGTACCCCATTGTAAACAGGGGACAAAGTGTGTTTCAGATCCCCTCCCCGGTTAAGGCTGGGTTTCAACTGTTTCACATAGAATGCCTCCTTGACCCCTCTCTTAAACCATTTCTTCTCTCTGGCTTTTAACTTCCTTCTCCTCAAACGTGTGGTTAGTGTCTTTAAGGTGGAGACGAACTGTAGACTGAGGTCCACTGGTGCCCTCTCTGCGGTGCTGGTATAGCCTTTTGTGTAAAGGTTGCTTAGTCTCACCTATGTAGTGTTCGTTACAGTTTTCCTGACATCTGATAGAATACACTACATTGCTCTGTTTGTAACTAGGAATCCTGTCCTTAGAGTGAACTACAAGTAATTTCTGTCTCAAGGTGTTAACCACTTTAAAGTAAACTGGGATTTTGTGCTGTCTGAAGATCCTCTGTAGTTTTCCCCTACTCCTGCTAAATAAGGGAGAGACACTCCTCTTCTTCTTGTCTCCGTCTCCTGTCTTTCTGGTCTCTTTGTTCTCTTGGACTTCTGCACTTTGTCCAGGGACCATTGTGGGTAACCACATACTGTGAGGGCTTTCCGGACAAGTTGTTGTTCTTTAGCCCTTCCGTCTGCAGTTGTGGGCACCTGTAGGGCTCTGTGTTGAAGCGTCCTGATCACCCCGAGCTTGTGTTCAAGGGGGTGGTTTGAGCCAAAGAGCAGATATTGGTCAGTGTGAGTGGGTTTTCTGTAAACCCCTGTCTGGAGCTGCCTGTTCTCTTCAATCGTAACATCACAGTCCAAGAAGGATAAATGGTTGTTTCTGGCATCCTCATGTGTGAACTTGATATTGGAGTCCACCGAGTTGATGTGTTCTGTGTCATCAACATATCTGAACCAGTGACTGAACCAGTGACTGGGAGAGATGCCCATGAAAGACATCAAGGCTGTCTTCTCCACTCGCTCCATGTACAGTTTGGCCACAATGGGGGATACCGGAAACCCCATCGCACAACCATGGATCTGCCTGTAGTAATTCCCCCTAAACAGGAAATACCTAGTGTTAAGACAGATCTCCAAGAGTTGGCCAATGTGGTCTGGTGTGAGTTTGGTCCTTTCAAGTAGAGACACATCCTCCAGCAGTCTCTGCCTCACAGCTGAGACGGCCTCAGCGGTGGGGATGCAGGTGAACAACGATGTCACATCAAATTACACCATTGTTTCATCTGCCTCCAGCTGCCGGTCCTTGATCTTGTTCACAAAATCTTGTGTGTTCTCCACATGGTGGTCTGAGTTACCCACTAGAGGAGCCAAAATCCACTTGAGGTACTTGGCCAAATTGTACATGATGGAATCTGTGCTACATACAATATGCCTGAGAGGCACGTCCTGTTTGTGGATTTTGGGCAGTCCATAGATGCATGGAGTGGCGTCCCCAGGGTACAGTCTGTAGTATGCCTGCCTGTCGATGAGTCCCTCTTTCTCCAGGTTTTGCAGGTAGCTAATGATTTTCTTCTTATAGCCACTCGTGGGGTCTCTCTTCAGACGCTCGTATGTACTGGAGTCACTAGTTGTTGATCTTGGCCTCGTAGTCCGATGTGATCAGGACCACCGTGCATCCGTCCACCGTCCACAAATCTTAGAAACATGGTGTCTAACCAGATCCTTACTCTGGATGGCATTACCCTGACCTCTAGTAATACTGTGAGAAATCTTGGAGTTATTTTTGATCAGGATATGTCATTCAATGCGCATATTAAACAAATATGTAGGACTGGTTTTTTGCATTTGCGCAATATCTCTAAAATTAGAAAGGTCTTGTCTCAGAGTGATGCTGAAAAACTAATTCATGCATTTATTTCCTCTAGGCTGGACTATTGTAATTCATTATTATCAGGTTGTGCTAAAAGTTCCCTGAAAAGCCTTCAGTTAATTCAAAATGCTGCAGCTAGAGTACTAGCAGGGACTAGAAGGAGAGAGCATATCTCATCCATATTGGCCTCTCTTCACTGGCTTCCTGTTAATTCTAGAATAGAATTTAAAATTCTTCTTCTTACTTATAAGATTTTGAATAATCAGGTCCCATCTTATCTTAGGGACCTCTTAGTACCATATCACCCCAATAGAGCGCTTCGCTCTCAGACTGCAAGCTTACTTGTAGTTCCTATAGGGTTTGTAAGAGTAGAATGGGAGGCAGAGCCTTCAGCTTTCAGGCTCCTCTCCTGTGGAACCAGCTCCCAATTCAGATCAGGGAGACAGACACCCTCTCTACTTTTAAGATTAGGCTTAAAACTTTCCTTTTTGCTAAAGCTTATAGTTAGGGCTGGATCAGGTGATCCTGAACCATCCCTTAGTTATGTTGCTATAGACTTAGACTGCTGGGGGGTTCCCATGATGCACTGAGTGTTTCTTTCTCTTTTTGCTCTGTATGCACCACTCTGCATTTAATCATTAGTGATTGATCTCTGCTCCCCTCCACAGCATGTCTTTTTCCTGGTTCTCTCCCTCAGCCCCAACCAGTCTCAGCAGAAGACTGCCCCTCCCTGAGCCTGGTTCTGCTGGAGGTTTCTTCCTGTTAAAAAGGAGTTTTTCCTTCCCACTGTTGCCAAGTGCTTGCTCACAGGGGGTCGTTTTGACCGTTGGGGTTTTTCCGTAATTATTGTATGGCTTTGCCTTACAATATAAAGCGCCTTGCGGCAACTGTTTGTTGTAATTTGGCGCTATATAAATAAAATTGATAAGATTTGATTTGATCTGCCTTTATCCGCTGGCAGGATAAAGATGTTTTGGTCCTTTTGCAGTGCTGACAAAGCTTTCCGTTCTTCTCCTGTGATGTTGGACGGAGGAGGCTTAGCACTGTTCAGCACTGCTTTGACTCTTAGTCGGAGGTCCCCAGCTTCTGACTCTGACAAATTGTTATGCTTAATGGCTGACTCTACTGCACTCTGGGCCTCTTCCTCCACTAAAGTTTCTATCCTTTTGTAAAGACTATCAAGATTATTTTGGAGGTCTAATATTTTAAAATGAAGCCTTCTAATTCTAAGACCCAAAATCCTCCTAAGGTAACTGTGCTGGATCTTTTCTGCTGTGTGACCTGCTTCTAGTGCCTTTTGCTTCATGTATTTGGGAATAACACTGTTTTGTTTTCATCTCAGGTTAAATCTTAAGTGGTTTCTAAAGTTAGCTATCTTTTTAGCAGTCTTTTCCAGCTTACGTACCAGTGCCAGGGCCTCATGCCCACAGTTGGTCGCAATGTTTCTGTGTAGGCTCTCAGTTGTTCAGGTGGTTTCCATAGTAGAGAAACTTGAATCTTCGACTGGACTGGGTTGCTTGACGCTTATTCTTCTCTACAAGAGTCAAGACAGAAGTCAGACTACCAGAGCAAGAATTTTACCTGAGGAAGCTTCTGCGATTTGAAGCGAAACATCCTCGTGTCAAGCAACCCAGTCCAGTCGAAGATTCAAGCTTCTCTACTATGGAAACCACCTGGACAACTGAGAGCCTACACAGAAACTCCATCCAGGATCTGGATTTATAATCAGGGTCTGGATGAGAACCTCACATATCTTTATTTCTTTATTTATTTGGAACCCCATTAGCTTCCACTGGGTGGTTGCTAGTCTTCCTGGGGTCCAAAAACTTAAAATCACAATACAATTACATTCCAACGATAAATAATACATACAATTAAGTCACAACTACATTTCAATAAATACTCCATACAGTTAACAAATTCAATTCATGATCCTTCACATTGAACTCAGTCCAAAATCTATGCTTTTTTCAATTCATTCATACAGTTTTGTTTTAAAATCTTTTTAAAGTAATATCTACAATTTATTTGCCTTATACCCCCAGACAAATGGTTCCATGCTTATCTCAAGTATCTCAGAGTAGAGATGCTGCTCCTTTGCATCAAAAGGGGCCAGCTGAGGTGATTTGGACATCTGTCATCTATTGCCCAGTTTGATGACACAATGTGCCAGTTTAGTGTGTTGAGTGATGAAGTAATGTGCCGGTGTGTTTGCAAAAACAATTCCAGTGTAATTGACGATACCGTAGCAGAACCTTAGTGCAACCTTGGTACTTCTGGGAAACCTCCTGGTGATATTATGTCATGAACAACAACATAACAGGCTCCACAGAAATGCAAGAGATTACCAAAGTATGTTAAAGGAATCTTGAAAATTCAGCTACTTCAAACAAGACTAAACGGAATATCCTGTTTCACCTCGGATTCCCTCTGGGATGCTCCAAGGTTTTCCAAAACAAAGATGAGGTTTTAAAGTGTGATATTCTGAGATGCATATCTGTGAAAGTGAGAAAAAGGTTTTAATTTGCAATCAGAAAAACATGCTCTCTAAAAGTGCAATTATATCAACTTATCAATGTGCAGTTCATCAGCTCATAAGACATTTTTGTTATTATTATTATTATTATTATTATTATTATTATCATTTTCCAGGCTATACGGTGCACATCTCAGACTTCTCTAAATATCTTTGCAAACCTCCCCCTATCTATTTCATGCATTTTACAAAATACTGTGTATTTCATGCATTGCTGTATTAGTTTAAGAATCTCAAGTGTAAATTTTTGCAAAGTAAAATAAAGATGCATGTATTTGTTCCTGGTTTTTCTAAAGTCAGTAGATTTTGCACTTAAAGACCTCATCCAGCTCACAGACCACAACGTCACACAAACACTGGATTATGAAATGCTACGTGCACCTCCAGCAGAGAAACTGTATGAGCATACAGTGCAGTGCATGATGGCATAGTTCCATTTGCAGCTGAGTGGGAAAATTAAAGCACTTTTACTTTTGGTGTTTGGTGCAGAATTAATTTTGCTGCTGTGGAAAACTGTGGGGTGAAGCTGATGTGAGAGAGAGGTTCCTCTTTCAGCTGCCACTGCGGCAAAGTAGATTGATGACAGAGTGAACAACAAGCAAAAAATCATTTCTTTGGAACGTCTTGTGATTTTGTTTTTGGGGAAAGAAACCAAAGGCGACTGATCTGGTGCTCAGTTTTTATGTTTTCTGGAAATGATATGAACAAAAGGCTGCATTGATTTGGCGAAAATAATTACAGAACTGGACTGCAACGCGCTGTCCCAGGTACTAAAAACTACAAATGGTTATTGATGTCATTGGGCCCCAGGGAAGACAAATCTAACCTGGTTCAGACTCAACACCCAAACTGATTGTGTATTTCTTTACTCAAACCAACAACCAGCTGTTACCAGGAACGCTCACTCAACACTGCAGGTCAGGTCTATTAACATGATGTTGTCACATCCACCACCACAAATTTTGGCTGGAAACCACCCAGGCAGATGTCCAGTCCATCCTTATCTCTGGAAAGTAGCCATCTATCCACTATAGCAGTGTTATTGAAGAATGTTATGCAAGGTTTTTCTGGAAGCAGTTTGTGATGAGTTACTTTTCACTTTTCTTTACAAAGGTGGACCACACAGCTATTTTCAGTTTAATTTTCCAAAGCGGCTTGCACGGGTGCTCTGTCAGGAAGGTGTCTTTCCTTTGAAATATGTCATGCAAAGAGAAATGTGTCAGTTTTTTTTATTATTTCTGCAGCCTGCACATTAATAAAATACTGCAAGGAGTTTACAAAGACGTCTATTTACTATATCTGAAATTAGTTTGAGCTTTAATGTGCTAATTTTATACAAAATATACTTTGACCAATATTAAAATGTATTTTTGGAACGTAGCCCTCAGCACAGATACATTTTTGGCTCTTCAATTCAGGTTTGGGACCATGCACCGGTGCTGCGCTTTGCCACATCCACAACATCATGGAACCACCTTGGGTCTTGGATAGCAACCACCCAAGGAGACAACGAGTCCAATCCCACATCTGTAAAATAACAATCTTTGTGGTGCAACTAGGTGAACCATGGGCGTCCCCTTGGCTTTCTCCAGCTCCTGGGGTACTCAACACTCAGGCACCTGTGTGCTGGACCTTGTACAGAGAAACAGGTCACATAGTCAAAATGTCATAGCTGATGCTCCCTCACAATGCAGGTGGTCCTCCTCAATGTAGTCTTTCTTAGTAGCCACTTGTTTGATACAAAGTTATTCCAGTGGTATGCAAGGATCCTTGGAAGACAATTAGTACTAAACACATCCAATCATTGCCTTGGGACACTGGTTTGTGTTTAAGTCTCACAACCATAGAGCCATCATTTTTGGCCCTTCATAGAATAGAATTAGGACAACCCTGTGCTATAGCCAAGTGGCATGTACGTAGATGCCCCTTGATTTTGCCCAGTTGCTGAGGTCATCTGCCTGAGGCACCTGTGCTCCATCATTTTGAGGAAACCACACCACATGGCTGATATTCCCTCACAATGAGACTACTATATCTCAACTGAGAGTCTCCCATAGTAAACTCTTATTTGACACAAAGTCACTCAAAAGGGGACCCAAACATTCTAGAGTGCACCAAGGCACAGTAAGACCAGAAGCACCAGAACTCCAAATATTCAGACCTTCACACTCTTGCAAGGGTATCAGCATCATCATACACCCGCGTCCAGTGACCTCATGACTTCCCATATGTCTCCAGACCACATAGGCCGGGACAAAGAGTTTAGAAGCTTTTCTCCACAATGCTGATAAATGATCTAATCCTTGATATAGGACAGTGAGGATTCTAGACTTTCCATTTCCTCCTTTCTGATCAGCCATTGCCCAATGCTGGGTGTACCAAAAAAAAAAAAGGTTAGACAACAGACCGACAGTTTTACATGATAATTAAACTAATCTGATGGTCCGTTACCAGATGGTGAACAACACTCAAACGCTGCCTGTTCATCTGCCAAGACACAAGCCACTCCTCCCACTCCATCCACCAACATCACGTTGTTATTTATAGACGACCCCGCTGCTGTATATGATACATTAGGAACACGGGACGACACACACACACACACACACACACACACACACATACACACACATACACAGTACAGGCCAATAATCCCAAAGTCATAGCTGTTAGATAGCCACTTGTGCTGAAATTAATCTTCGTCAGGTCATTAAAGTCTCCTCTTTAATTAAGACACAATGTTCTTCAAGTATCTGGGCACAGATTTGTGTCTCCTCTTGTCTGTACTTTGCCATCAGAGTGTTTGGTTATTACAGTACATAAATACCAGGATATACTGTATGCTGGTGTACAAATCATGCCATTTATTATTTATTTGGATTTCCACCATCACTTGGCTACAATTAATTTTCTCATCTGCCATAACTCCAAAAATAGGAAGAAATAAATATGGAAACTGCAGAGGATAAGCTGTAGATAAGTTGTAAGGTTTTAATTATTAACGGATACAAATTGGAAATTGATTTTAAAGTAAAAGATATGACTACACTGACACTCCAGAACTGATGTAAATATACTATTATGATGTCTTGATTTTAACATTATGATCTGGTTAAGCTGTTCAGCAGTTTACTCTGAAACCCTCAGAAAAGCTCAAAGGTGAGTGTGAGGTTCTTGCAAGACTGATGACAGTAATGTGAATGTTGTAAAGTAAAATTAAAATCAACATTCCTGATAGTTGTAGGTAGCGTAAGACACTGTCGTACCCGTTCAGAATGGGAAAACTTTGCTTTGCTGTTAATGCAGCAAAGCAAAGTTGGTCTTCTGGTCTTCTTCTATGCTGTGCTTTCTGCTACTCTATGTGGTGCTGCCCCCCAGCGGTAAACAATAGGCGAGCAGCGGCTGTGTCAAAATGCTGCAGCGCAGTAGTAGAAACCTGAAGAAGATCCCTGATTTTTTTCAGCGCATGAATTTGAAGATAAGCAGTGATACTTCTGGATATTCTAATTTCTCTTGAAAAATCAATGCATTAAATAAAGAATTAAAGAACTGCATTGTATCACACTGTACTGAATCACGCCAAATCAAATAATTCCATAATAAAATGTATCACCCCATAGCCCAAACATATTGATATATGTCCATTAATTTTATATCAAAGAGATGCTACACACTGAGTCTCAAACAAAATAGTAACAAGATGGGACTCTGGCGAGGGCGGTTGCATCTCTCTGTCCACCCTCCACCCCACCCCCCACCCCCCAAGCTCAGCTGCGCGGCATGGCTGCTGTGGCCACCCACACTCACATTACCTCAATTCAGATGATGGACTGTTTCAAACTTTAGCATACATAAACAATCAAATGTATATGTGCGGTTGTTTTAATTCTGATGTGTGCCATTATTACGTTCAACGTTTAATTGTAGATTAATTGCTGTATTTTTGTCTGAGGTAATTAGGTGTGGAGATAATTTCATTGCACTTGCAATGACAGTAAATCATCATTCATTCATTCGTAGATGTACTTAGCAAGAATTCAACATGTTTATGTAAAAAAAAAAAATACTCTATGACACTTTGCTGATTGTTAATCTTGGGGACACTTTTTTCTCGTTAAATATTATTTCTAGACTTCTGCCATTTTCATTTCCTGCATTTAGCCAAACACATAAAATCTATCCATGCTCACATGGCACTCACGTGGCGCTCACGTGGCGCTCACGTGGTGGTCACGTGCCGCTCATGTGGTGCTCACATGGTGCTCACATGCCGCTCACATGGTGCTCACATGCCGCTCACATGCCGCTCACATGGCGCTCACATGGCGTTCACATGCCGCTCACATGCCGCTCACATGCCGCTTACATGCCGCTCACATACCGCTCACATGGCGCTCACATGGCGCTCACATGGCGCTCACATGGTGCATTGGCCAGACGGCGGCTGAATTTCAACAAAACAAGATAACCGGAGTAATTTTATCGCATCACATGGACTGACAAGGCTGCTCATTAACTGGACAGTTTGTTGGAGGCTGTCAGTACAGGCCTTGTCGATTCTCTGGTCACCATGCCGGTTAAAAACACACACACACAAAGACACAAAATAACCACTACAACCCATCGTCTCATCGCAGAGGAGTTGGCGTGAGCCCAAACCATGTCTGTGTGTAAAATACCCGGACAAGCGGCCCCTCGAGTCGGTCCCTGGGGGGAGGTAGTTGGAAAACCGTCTGCTGGTCGGTGGAGTGAACCTGCTGCCCGGCGGCTGATGGAGGATCAGTAATTACTGAGTTTAGATTAGCATATGAATAGTGACAGTGGGCAGCAGGATCAGCGAGCTGCAGCCATTCGATATTATGCTGCTGCTGCCGAGCAACCGTCCACACATCATCCGGTGCTCTGAGGGCCAACGAGACGCGTTTTACTGAAGCCGGGTAAAAAAGAAATAAACAAACTTAACCGTAAAGTCTTCATACACGAGTTTATATGCCTCACAGGTGTCTTTTTTTTTTTTTTTTTTTTTTTGTAGGCTCGGATATTGTTGACAAGCAATAACAGTCAAACCAGGATGGGATGGTGTTTGTTGCCTAGCAACATTCTAAACCTAATACAACTGCAACTGTTGACGTTTGTGGGAAAAACGCTCGTATGAAGCTTCGAGTGTTGGAACTTTTGTCAGTGTGTGGTTTAAAAAAAATCAGTTTTCCAACAATTTGTTTTTACTGCAGCTTCTGCAAATATTACCCCCAGACCACTTTTATAGGGACTTTTAAATTTTACTAAGTGAATTTAAAATATTGCCATAAACAGGGGCGGATCTACCTTCAGGTGAATGGGGGGGGGGGGGGTGGCAGAAAATTGTAAAAATCTCTACCTTTTTTCCTTGCATTCTAAGGCAATCTGGGAAGCTGAATACTGACTCTCTAGTCATTGTTTTAAATCTACAGTTTTTGTTTTAACCAGTGGAACTCCTGAGGACAGAAATGAGTTGAGCTGTGCACCGCAGTAACTAATTCCACCTGCAGCAGAGTTCATCCATGACCCTTTATTATGCAAGACCGTTCCCATATTTTATCGCACGTCTGGTCAGCGGCTCAGAGGACAACCCCCCCACACCCCACACCCCTCCCCGTCCCCAAATCTGCCTCTGGTGAATAATTGCAAATCCAGCAATTTTATATCATCAGAATATTTCAAGAAATGTCAAAGTTCTGAAGCAAAAACAGAAGATTCTTTCAAATAAGTGAAATACAGATGTAAAATTGACAGTTACTGTCAAACTTTGATGCATTACAGTCAGGTCCATAAGTGTTTGGACAGTGAGAGTATTTTTGTGTTTGTGTCTCTGCACATCACCTTAACATGAAACAATTGAGATGCGATTGTAGAGTCTGGATATTCTGGATATTTATTTGGATATTCAGTACTTCTAATTTCAGAGCCCAAAAGTAATTGGACAAACTAAATATGATGTTTATTGTTCATACAATTCCACTTTTACACCCAGTTTGCTTTTCAGACAGTTTTTCGCACTGGTACTGCTGTACGCTGTACTGTAATACCGTAGTATTATTGCTGCTGCAACAAGTGATTTTCCCCATTGTTGGATCAATAAAGTTTGTCTTATCTTAAGTCAGGTGACAGATACATGAACATTAAGTCTAGAATTTCTTTTACACCAATCAATAGGAAATGCACATCGTATGGGCCTTGCAGGGTAAATGTGACAGTAGCAATCGTGCAAGAACGAGGCCAGTGAGGGAAGCCAGCAAGATGACCATAGCAACTCTGAAGGAATCAAATGGAAATGCACCTAACTATCTTGCTAAACTTATAAAGACTTATGTGCGCCCTGATTCCTTTCTGGTGCTGGATGCGGACTTGCTCTGTGACCCAAGGGTTAAAAAGAAGTCAGCAGGTTTTAGAACTTTTTCCTGCAATGCTCCTACCTTGTTGAACAGGCTGCAGCTTCCACTGATTCTTTAAAGACTAGGCTTAAAACCTATGTATTTTCTATTGCCTATATCCTTAGTGCATGAGTTTTATCCTCTTTTATTTAATTTGCTTATACAAAGTGTTTTTTATGGTTTTAATTGCTTTGACTCTGTGATATGGGGATCTTGGGTTACACCCTGTTTACACAGAGTCCACGACCGATGTGTGATCGAAAAATGGTCTCTGCTCGCCGTCACTCTCACTGGCTCTTACCGGGGTTGCAGGCTGGCCACAGTGGGGTCTCCATGGTTTCAGTGCGGAAGGATCGGTGTCGCCAGCTGAACACCCCCCCCCCAAAAAATCGGTCCCCCGCCTTCACTGTGTCTACATCATTTCAGAGCATCAGTAGTGACTGACCAATTATCGCCGCATTTTCTGCTTAAAAGTGACTTTAGAATGATTTAAGAGGTTTTACTTTGTCATCTGAGGGTTAATAATATTGCCTTTGATCTCTCTGGGTGTAGGAGTCAGACAGAGTCAGACTCAGAGTCAGACTCAGACATGCTGCTATGACACTCTGATCGCTCCCCCATTTATTACTAGGAAATAACGCCAAATTGATGTGGAAATGATCGTTGTACAAAAGCTTCAGATATCTGTCGCTGAGATAGATGATGACTGGAGTGCAGTTTGAAGCAGAAACAAGGCGATAATCAGTGAATTGCTGCTGACGCATATGCAGTGAAGGCGGGGAGACAGATTTTTAGGGGGGACCGTTCAGTCTGTGGCACCAGTTCGAACCCCCACCCCTGATACATTTCTCCACGTAATGTGGAGTTGCATTAGGAAGGTCATCCAGCTTAAAACCTGTGCCAAAATCAATATACAGATCCACCACGGATTTGCTGTGGTGACCCCGAGTGCAAAACAAGGGAGCAGCCGATGGGACTTCCTTACTATTATTTTGATTATGTGGCTTCTGTGGCTGTGATCGTGGACAACGCACAGTATAGTGCAACTTTTGTCTGCTGCATCACTGCTTTCACTGCTAAAATAAGATCAATCAATGTACAGCTGCAGAGACCAAAAGAAACTCCTTCACAATATTTAATTAGAGACTTTCTTTTTTTGAAAGTAAAGTAACAGTAACTAACAACTTGAATCTAATATACGGGTGAACAAAAGCATTTTATGGCATTCCAAAATGACTTTAATCCACTGGTGGAATGTTCTAACTGCAGATGCTGATGTATTTGTAGGATTCTGAGGTTAATTCAGGTCACTGCTGTGCAGGTAAGAATCTCTAAACCACAGTCTGCGTTTAGCGATTCAGTCTCTGCAATGCAGAACTTATGGGCTGCATCAAAATCACCTGTGCACTGATAGCATCTGGAAAGATGAGCCAATGAGGCGGAAAAGGAGCTACAGCACCGTGGTGGCTTTTTTTTTTTTTTTTAAGTCAAGGGAAGCTGTTTAATGTCCCTGGAGGAGTACGGAAATAGAGTTTTGGTAGCTGAACACTGTCTTTTTCCTTGTTCGCTTATCAAGATCATCTCATCGAAAGTGAGAATGGCCCTCTGTGGAAAAGTCAGTCAGAATGCACAAATATCAAACATACCCTATGTAATACTGCAGAGACATTCTTCCTGTTATCAGAACAGTGACAGGGTCTGTTTCATTTGGGACAGCTGCTGTGCAGAAAGTCTGATATTTTTGCAGAAGGGGGAAAACAAACAAGCGTCCATGTTTCTGCAAATACAGTTTTTGTCACAAACAGATCAAAATGATCTGAAAGTATAAGTATCTTCATTTTTTTTAAGTTTAAGGTACAGCAGCAGGAGCTCAGAAACTATTAGTTTGAGCAAAGTAGTGTACAAATGTGAACACAGAGCCAACAAAAACTGAAGTGCAGAATTTTCTGCTATTCACACAGCGTAATATGAGGATTTTTTTTTTTTACATGGGTGGGTTTACAACATGTGTGAACTCTGCACATAACCTACATACAAGGTGTATTCAAAACGTATCCAACCTTAATTTATCCCATGGAAACAAATGAATTGTGCCAGTTGTCGTTTGTTGGGGAGGTGAAGTTTCTTAACCGTTTGCTAGAACATGACAGATGGACTTGAGCAAGTAGTAGAGTTGAGACGTGTGCACATCCTTTAGGAGCAGATAACTCAACTGTTCCAGACTAATAGGACCCCAATGACCAACTTGGGGTATGTGCCAAAATCTCTACAGCCCGAAAATGACCACACTCTTTTAAAAAATACCACGCCCTTTTTATGTGTATTGAGCAAAGGATGTGAATACTTATGTACATGTGATTTCTTCATTTTTTTATTTTTAATAAATCTGTCAAAATTTAATGTTGTCATTATGGGGTGTTGTGAGTAGAATTGTGAAGGAGAAACTGAATTTACTCCATTTTGCAAGAAGGCTATAACATAACAAAATGCGAAAAAAAAAAAAGTGAAGCGCTGTGAATACTTTCTGGATAAACCATAAGCACAGGTTCATTCCATTTTGATAGAGGATTTGTGAACGACAGAGCAGAGGCAACTTTGTCTGGAGGTCTGGCAGGAGCTGCTGTTTCTGGCTTTCCCAGCCAAACAGAAAACTCCTTTGTCCTTTGTTAAATTGTCAGGCTTTCTACTCTCCTGGCATGGCTCCTTCTGAAATTTGTTTTTTTTTTTTTTCTCTCTCACTATCAACACAAGATTAAAAGGGACTCAATTTGAGTTGCAAGAAGACATCATGCAGAATGTAATGGCGCAGTTGGGCACAATTCCAAAGGAGGCCTTCCAGAAATGCTTCCAACAATGGCAGAACCGCTGAGAGAAGTGTGTGCAGTCCCACCCCCCTCAAAAAAAAAAAAAAAAAATATATATATATATATATAGGAAGAAACCTTAAGCAGACGTGACTCAGTGGGGTCATCTGCTTGGCCATAATAATAATAATAATAATAATAATTTAAAAACACACAAGCACAACAAGGAATTGTCAGAACATGCATCAACAGAAATTTTGTAGCTCTCAGGGTCCAGTCATACCAGGAGTTATGACCACGTTAACACTGGTCTTGTTAGGAGAGACGGCATCCATCCCACTTTAGATGGAGCAGCTCTCATTTCTAGAAATCTGGCCAATTTTATTAAATCCTCCAAACCGTGACTACCCAGGGTTGGGACCAGGAAGCAGAGTTGTAGTCTTACACACCTCTCTGTAGCTTCTCTTCCCCTGCCATCCCCTCATTACCCCATCCCTGTAGAGACGGTGTCTGCTCCCAGACCACCAATAACCAGCAAAAATCTATTTAAGCATAAAAATTCAAAAAGAAAAAATAATATAGCACCTTCAACTGCACCACAGACTAAAACAGTTAAATGTGGTCTATTAAACATTAGGTCTCTCTCTTCTAAGTCCCTGTTAGTAAATGATATAATAATTGATCAACATATTGATTTATTCTGCCTTACAGAAACCTGGTTACAGCAGGATGAATATGTTAGTTTAAATGAGTCAACACCCCTGACTCACACTAACTGCCAGAATGCTCGTGGCACGGGCCGGGGCGGAGGATTAGCAGCAATCTTCCACTCCAGCTTATTAATTAATCAAAAACCCAGACAGAGCTTTAATTCATTTGAAAGCTTGACTCTTAGTCTTGTCCATCCAAATTGGAAGTCCCAAAAACCAGTTTTATTTGTTGTTATCTATCGTCCTCCTGGTCGTTACTGTGAGTTTCTCTGTGAATTTTCGGACCTTTTGTCTGACTTAGTGCTTAGCTAAGATAAGATAATTATAGTGGGCGATTTTAACATCCACACAGATGCTGAGAATGACAGCCTCAACACTGCATTTAATCTACTGTTAGACTCAATTGGCTTTGCTCAAAATGTAAATGAGTCCACCCACCACTTTAATCATATCTTAGATCTTGTTCTGACTTATGGTATGGAAATTGAAGACTTAACAGTATTCCCTGAAAACCCCCTTCTGTCTGATCATTTCTTAATAACATTTACATTTACTCTGATGGACTACCCAGCAGTGGGGAATAAGTTTAATTACAGTAGAAGTCTTTCAGAAAGAGCTGTAACTAGGTTTAAGGATATGATTCCTTCTTGATGTTCTCTAATGCCATATACCAACACAGTGCAGAGTAGCTACCTAAACTCTGTGTGTGAGATAGATTATCTCGTCAATAGTTTTACAACCTCATTGAGGACAACTTTGGATGCTGCAGCTCCTCTGAAAAAGAGAGCCTTAAATCAGAAGTGCCTGACTCCGTGGTATAACTCACAAACTCGCAGCTTAAAGCCGTAAGTTGGAGAGGAAATGGCGTCTCACTAATTTAGAAGTTCTTCACTTAGCCTGGAAAAAGAGTCTGTTGCGCTATAAAAAAAAAAGCCCTCCGTAAAGCTAGGACATCTTACTACTCATCACTTACTGAAGAAAATAAGAACAACCCCAGGTTTCTTTTCAGCACTGTAGCCAGGCTGACAAAGAGTCAGAGCTCTATTGAGCCGAGTATTCCGTTAACTTTAACTAGTAATGACTTAATGACTTTCTTTGCTAATAAAATTTTAACTATTAGAGAAAAAAATACTCATAACCATCCCAAAGACATATCGTTATCTTTGGCTGCTTTCAGTGATGCCGGTATTTGGTTAGACTCTTTCTCTCCAATTGTTCTGTCTGAGTTATTTTCATTAGTTACTTCCTCCAAACCATCAACATGTCTATTAGACCCCATTCCTACCAGGCTGCTCAAGGAAGCCCTACCATTAATTAATGCTTCAATCTTAAATATGATCAATCTATCTTTATTAGTTGGCTATGTATCACAGGCTTTTAAGGTGGCAGTAATTAAACCATTACTTAAAAAGCCATCACTTGACCCAGCTATCTTAGCTAATTATAGGCCAATCTCCAATCTTTCTTTTCTCTCAAAAATTCTTGAAAGGGTAGTTGTATATTATATTGGGGCAACTGTTTGTTGTGATTTGGCGCTATATAAATAAAATTGATTTGATTTGATTTGATTTGATGGGGTGTGCTGGATACATGTAGAATTTCTGAATAAGTCATTCTTAAGAGTATAATAAACAAACAGTGAAAGAAAGCAGAACACTTGACTTCATGCTGTAATGGGGACCAGATAAACTCTGACTGTGAGGAAAGATCAACAAGCTTTTCCCATCAACGCAGAGCCGAGACGACTCGGAGGCAAAGTCAAACTCACAACCGACTCAGTTATCTGCAGCTGATTAAATAAGCAAATGTGAATTGACATCATCTCCATCGTGCATAAAGGATCATTTCTAATGAGCGGGCACGTACGTTACGGTGTGACCTCAGAAGAGTGACAAGCTCAGCCAGCTGGAGCGGGTCCAAAACCAAAGGAGAGAACGGAGACGAGTCTAATGAAAACACAGACTTCTCTAATCTGTTTATTCTCCTCCTCCTCCTCCACTGTATAAACTCTCAAAAAATGAAAAAGACAACAGCTGGAGGATATGAGGAGCAGCGGCGGCGGCGGCAGCCTGTCAAACCTCAAGGGATTAAACAATCGTATCACTAAAAGGTTGTCGGTTTGAAGCCAGAAACAATCAGAGTTTGATAAATGTGACTGAGGGACATTTTTTCCTTTGAGGAAATTAAACTTTCAGATCCCATTCTCATAGATTAATATGAAGAACATTTATTACTATAATGTTTTACTATATGATAAGTGATGTATTACTTGTTTGAAGCTCGAACCTCAAACTTTATATTCAGGGAATCGTGTAAGTGTAGGCAGCAATATGGCTGTGGGGACTTTCACATATGAAAGAGTGAATCACATGAGTCTGAGCAACAGTGGATGCCCAGCACATGCACAGAAAATGTAAAACGTATTGATCCGGAGAGGTTCGGCCATAATTTATGACTAAAATGGGTCAGGTCAACCGATGCCATACATCACTGTATTCACTGCTTTACAGAACTACCTGGAGTCTGGGGAGCCACTGTACCCAAAAGTAACCATCTATCTGCTGCAGCCAGGAGACACGGGGGCATCTCCTTGCCCTTTTCCAGTTGCAGGTTCCTCAATACTGAGACACCTACATTCTGAATCACACTCAGAGAAACGAGCCATGTGGTCAAAATGTCATAGCTGATTTTACAAAAACGTAAATAAATACTCCTCATCCAAGTCTCCCTAAATAACAAAGTCATTCTAATGGACCCCAAAGATTCTCCAAAGAGACCGATTACCGAAGACATCCAGTCGTCACCTTAGGTACTGGTTAGCATCCACGTCTTACAGTAAGACAGGAAACCCCAGGAGACCAAAGACTTGGACCTTTGTTCACCATCACCAAATCATCTCTCCAATGACGTCACATCATGAATCCAAAAGCTCTTCCCAGCCATCTCTCAAACTCAACGGACAAGGACCCGGAGACAGAAACATCATGGCTGAGACTGAACACACAGGAAGTAAATTGCATTACACAAGCAAATGATCAATTAGTAACTAGCTACATCTTCCATTTAATTTAAACATACATGGAGAACTCAGGTGTGGCTATTTATGTGTCTGCTTATGGCCTGTTACCGAGCAACAGTAACAGTAGGTCACTGGTAACCTAAACAAGGCCTAACAGAGACTTTTCACACATGCAAATGATAGGGCAAAATAGCAAAACAATTGTTAATTTTGTGATAAAAGCATGGAAATTGGCACACATGTTCTAAATTAACTAATGTTTATTTTCAGATATGGAGCCATCCTGGAGCTGACCTCTACTGAGCTACAGGGGTCAATAAAGAACTACACAGGGGTCAAAATTTAAAAAAGCTCCAATCATGTTGAAAAAAATCATGACCACATTATTTGTCTGATTATAACGATTCCAAAAAGGTATAGTTTGGACTATCTGTGACTGAATGTTCTGGAGTTATGGGGTAAAAACGTAAAAAATGGTGACAAATCAATCAATCAATCAATTTTTTTATATAGCGCCAAATCACAACAAACAGTTGCCCCAAGGCGCTTTATATTGTAAGGCAAGGCCATACAATAATTATGTAAAACCCCAACGGTCAAAACGACCCCCTGTGAGCAAGCACTTGGCTACAGTGGGAAGGAAAAACTCCCTTTTAACAGGAAGAAACCTCCAGCAGAACCAGGCTCAGGGAGGGGCAGTCTTCTGCTGGGACTGGTTGGGGCTGAGGGAGAGAACCAGGAAAAAGACATGCTGTGGAGGGGAGCAGAGATCGATCACTAATGATTAAATGCAGAGTGGTGCATACAGAGCAAAAAGAGAAAGAAACAGTGCATCATGGGAACCCCCCAGCAGTCTACGTCTATAGCAGCATAACTAAGGGATGGTTCAGGGTCACCTGATCCAGCCCTAACTATAAGCTTTAGCAAAAAGGAAAGTTTTAAGCCTAATCTTAAAAGTAGAGAGGGTGTCTGTCTCCCTGATCTGAATTGGGAGCTGGTTCCACAGGAGAGGAGCCTGAAAGCTGAAGGCTCTGCCTCCCATTCTACTCTTACAAACCCTAGGAACTACAAGTAAGCCTGCAGTCTGAGAGCGAAGCGCTCTATTGGGGTGATATGGTACTACGAGGTCCCTAAGATAAGATGGGACCTGATTATTCAAAACCTTATAAGTAAGAAGAAGAATTTTAAATTCTATTCTAGAATTAACAGGAAGCCAATGAAGAGAGGCCAATATGGGTGAGATATGCTCTCTCCTTCTAGTCCCCGTCAGTACTCTAGCTGCAGCATTTTGAATTAACTGAAGGCTTTTTAGGGAACTTTTAGGACAACCTGATAATAATGAATTACAATAGTCCAGCCTAGAGGAAATAAATGCATGAATTAGTTTTTCAGCATCACTCTGAGACAAGACCTTTCTGATTTTAGAGATATTACGTAAATGCAAAAAAGCAGTCCTACATATTTGTTTAATATGCGCTTTGAATGACATATCCTGATCAAAAATGACTCCAAGATTTCTCACAGTATTACTAGAGGTCAGGGTAATGCCATCCAGAGTAAGGATCTGGTTAGACACCATGTTTCTAAGATTTGTGGGGCCAAGTACAATAACTTCAGTTTTATCTGAGTTTAAAAGCAGGAAATTAGAGGTCATCCATGTCTTTATGTCTGTAAGACAATCCTGCAGTTTAGCTAATTGGTGTGTGTCCTCTGGCTTCATGGATAGATAAAGCTGGGTATCATCTGCGTAACAATGAAAATTTAAGCAATACCGTCTAATAATACCGCCTAAGGGAAGCATGTATAAAGTGAATAAAATTGGTCCTAGCACAGAACCTTGTGGAACTCCATAATTAACTTTAGTCTGTGAAGAAGATTCCCCATTTACATGAACAAATTGTAATCTATTAGACAAATATGATTCAAACCACCGCAGCACAGTGCCTTTAATACCTATGGCATGCTCTAATCTCTGTAATAAAATTTTATGGTCAACAGTATCAAAAGCAGCACTGAGGTCTAACAGAACAAGCACAGAGATGAGTCCACTGTCCGAGGCCATAAGATGATCATTTGTAACCTTCACTAATGCTGTTTCTGTACTATGATGAATTCTAAAACCTGACTGAAACTCTTCAAATAGACCATTCCTCTGCAGATGATCAGTTAGCTGTTTTACAACTACCCTTTCAAGAATTTTTGAGAGAAAAGGAAGGTTGGAGATTGGCCTATAATTAGCTAAGATAGCTGGGTCAAGTGATGGCTTTTTAAGTAATGGTTTAATTACTACCACCTTAAAAGCCTGTGGTACATAGCCAACTAACAAAGATAGATTGATCATATTTAAGATCGAAGCATTAAATAATGGTAGGGCTTCCTTGAGCAGCCTGGTAGGAATGGGGTCTAATAAACATGTTGATGGTTTGGATGAAGTAACTAATGAAAATAACTCAGACAGAACAATCGGAGAGAAAGAGTCTAACCAAATACCGGCATCACTGAAAGCAGCCAAAGATAACGATACGTCTTTGGGATGGTTATGAGTAATTTTTTCTCTAATAGTTAAAATTTTGTTAGCAAAGAAAGTCATGAAGTCATTACTAGTTAAAGTTAATGGAATACCCAGCTCAATAGAGCTCTGACTCTTTGTCAGCCTGGCTACAGTGCTGAAAAGAAACCTGGGGTTGTTCTTATTTTCTTCAATTAGTGATGAGTAGAAAGATGTCCTAGCTTTACGGAGGGCTTTTTTATAGAGCAACAGACTCTTTTTCCAGGCTAAGTGAAGATCTTCTAAATTAGTGAGACGCCATTTCCTCTCCAACTTACGGGTTATCTGCTTTAAGCTACGAGTTTGTGAGTTATACCACGGAGTCAGACACTTCTGATTTAAAGCTCTCTTTTTCAGAGGAGCTACAGCATCCAAAGTTGTCTTCAATGAGGATGTAAAACTATTGACGAGATACTCTATCTCCCTTACAGAGTTTAGGTAGCTACTCTGCACTGTGTTGGTATATGGCATTAGAGAACATAAAGAAGGAATCATATCCTTAAACCTAGTTACAGCGCTTTCTGAAAGACTTCTAGTGTAATGAAACTTATTCCCCACTGCTGGGTAGTCCATCAGAGTAAATGTAAATGTTATTAAGAAATGATCAGACAGAAGGGAGTTTTCAGGGAATACTGTTAAGTCTTCTATTTCCATACCATAAGTCAGAAATGAAAATGAAATGTCAGTTTCAGTTTGTACAGGGGTCAAAAGTTAAAGTTGCTCCAATTTTGGTAAAAAAAAAAAAAAAAAAAGAACAAAAAAAAAGATGCAGATTATTGGTTGAAATAAAAGGATTAATAAATGGTATAGTTTTGACTGTGTTGAATGCTTGGTCTCCAAAGTAAAGGTCAAACAAGGTCGATGTCCACTGGATTCAATGACATATGACATATGTTACCCTGTAACATGATAACAGATGACATGACAGATGGTGTAAACTATTCCATATTAAAATGCTATTAACTCAACCAATAATTTATATATATATATATATATATATATATATATATATATACGAGGTCTCTTAGATAATAAACCGACCCTTTTATTTTTTTTTTTAACTATATGGATTTGAATGACATGCGATTACACCAATCATGCTTGAACCCTCGAACGCATGCGTGAGTTTTTTCACGCGTGTCGGTGACGTCATTTCCCTGTGGGCAGGCCTTGAGTGAGATGTGGTCCCGCCCTCTTGGCTGAATTCCTTTGTTTCACACGCTGCTCGAGACGGCGCGCGTTGCTTTATCAAAAATTTTTCTGGACCTGTGAGGAATATCCAAGTGGACACTATTCGAGAAATTAAGCTGGTTTTCTGTGAAAAGTTTAACGGCTGATGAGAGATTATGGGGTGTTTCTGTCGGTGTAAGGACTTCCCACGGAGCGGGACGTCCTGCAGCGCTTCCAGACGCTGTCGTCGGCCTGTTTCGAGCTGAAAACATCCTAATTTAAGGCTTAATTCACCCAGAACATCGTGAGAGAACAGAGAAGATTCAGAAGAGGCCGGCATGAGGAATTTATGCGGACATTCTACTGTTTAAGGACATTTTTTTAATGAAAGACGTACGCGCAAATTCGCCGAGTCGTTTCCGTGACGACTCGGCAAATCTGTGTGCGCCGCGACAGGAAAAACACCTCCGTGTTGAAAACCATTTGTAGAATTCAGGCGGCTTTTAATGGCTTTCAACAAGTGAGTAACTGAGAAATTGTTTAACAGCTTGGGCATGTTCCAACTTGCCCGTTAAGATTTCCAACGGAGGTGTCTTTCCTGCCGTGACCCCCCGCGGTCGGGTCCAGCCCGACATGCGACTCTGCCCGCACGTTCTTTCATTACAAAATGACCGTTAACAATGGAATGTCCGAATAAACTCCTCATGCCGACTTCTTCTGAAAGTTCTCTGTTCTCTGACGACTTACTGCGTCAACAGAGCCTGAAATGTGGAAGTTTTCAACTTGAAACGGCGAGACGCTGCCGCCTCGAAGCGCAGATCGCCGTCAGGCGCCGTCAGGCGCCGTGGACCGTCCTTAAAGCGACACTACCAGACCAAAATCTCTCATCAGCCGTTAAAATTTTTACCGAAAACCAGCTGAATTTATTGAATGGTGTCCACTCAGTTGTGCCTTACAGTTTTGAAAAAATTTTTATCAAACAAAGCAACAGTCTCTGAGCCATTCCTAAACAATGAAAAAAATCGACGAGCGGGTGGACGATTCCTCACTCAAAGACTGCCCACAGGCGAATGACGTAACCGACAGGCGTGAAAAAACTCTCGCATGCCCACGAGGGTTCAAGCATGTCTGATGTAATCACATGTGATTCAAATCCATATGGTTTTTGAAAAAAATAATAAGGTCGGATACTTTTCTAATAGACCTCGTATATATATATATATATATATATATATATATATTTTTTTTTTTTTTTTTTTTTTTTTTTTTTACCAAAACTGGAGCAACTTTAACTTTTAACCACTGTACAAACTGAAACTGACCTTTGTCACCATTTTTGCTGTCATCGATACGCCAAACTATACCTTTTTTGAATCGTTATGATCAGACAACATGATTGGAGCATTTTTAAATTTTGACCTCTGCGTAATTCTTTATTGACCCCTGTAGCTCATTAGAGGTCAGCTCCAGAATGGCTCCATATCTGTAAATAAACATTAGTTAATTTAGAATATATGTGCCGAATTCCATGCTTTTATCACAAAATGAACAATTTTTATGGAAATTTTAGCTAAGCTGCACCACTAAAAGACAGTTTAGGAACAGATCCTTAAAATTCTACCTCACAGGGTCAGGAACCCAGTGAAGAGACGCCATCATGGGTGTAATGTGGTCAAACTTTCTGCTTCCGTCAAAACCCTGGCAGCAGCATTTTGAACCAATTGTAGACCCCTAATGCTGGACTGTGGTAAACCAGAGAAAAAACATTGCAGTAGGTCAGTCTAGAAGAGACAAACACATGAATCAGGGTCTGTGCATCAACCATAGACAGGATGGGAGGAATCTTTGCTGCTTCGAAGATGGAAGAAAGTAGTCCTCGTGAGATGTCGTACATCTATAGAATGTATAGTGATCGCAACAACCGATGGCTAAAATGAAAAATCCATGGTGTCGAGCAAAGTTTGAATAAATGGAATATAAGTGACCAGTTGGTGTTCAGGTAGAATCTAATAGGACAAACGCTAGACTTTGTAATTTAGTGCTTTTGAGAGGTCCTCAGTACAATCCAGATGTTCACAGTTCCCAGTAGATGCCACATGCCTCAGTCTTGGAAGGAAATCATAGGATCAGATGGATGGCTGATGGATGGACAGAAGGATCGATGAAGCCCAACACTCTGGTCCCCACTTCAGTTTCAGTACCTTCACCTCGGTCAGAACAAAATAGAGTGCTAACATCTTACGTTTTCACTGGCAACATACTACTACGCTTCTCCAGGAGGGATGTGGAGATTAATCAATACAAATCAGTTTCTAGATACAATCGTGCGTGATGTGAGTGTATCAATTCATTCAGTGTGCATCGATTCAATTGTTGTCTGAAATCGCGATGCATCGGTCACTGCATGCTTGCATCAATTTTTTTCCGAGGTACACTGAATGCATCATAACTGACGGAAGCCTGAAAGCAATTTTCTACCGCAACAAAACTATTTCAAAATGGAGGCCCGCGAGAATAGCAGCAAGCAGTTGGAAGACATTTTTGATGCACCTAAAACATTTAAATCAGCCGTTTGAAAATATTTTGGCTTTTTTAAAAAAAGATGGGAAACTTGAAAAGACGTGGGTCATTTGGAAAGTATGCCGTGGCCACCGCTGCGCCACTCGGCAAGACTGGTAAGGAAGTATCTCCGATTACTTTTGCCAAGGCAGTACTTTGTCATTGAGTGACTCACTTTAAGTCACTCATTTCAATTTCTTTGCATCATGTTGAATCACATCGTATCGGATGGTGAGGAATTGAATCACCGTCAAATACATATCAAATTGCATCGCATCGGGAACCGGAGCGAGTCGTATCGTCGGTATCAGCATGTATCGCAAGATGTATCATATCACTGGGCGTGTATCGAAATGCATATCAAATTGTTGTCAGTGACGAGATTCACATCCCTATTCTCCACCAGTAATGGTCAGAATCGAGGTTTGAGGGAAAGAATCCGGTTCTCAAAACCTACACGGAAGCCTGAATCTGTTGGTTTGTTGGAGATAAGAGACAGAGGCAGAGAGCATTACAGGAATCTCATTTCCAAAACGCTCAATATTTGGATAATTTTGCAGCATATCTCATTCAAAGTGCAGAAGGTTAAGATTACTGTGGATCAATATGAAGAGAACCTCATGAACTGTTAAATACCTCAGATTTCTTCAAAACGCTTCAAGGTGTTGCTGCTATTTGCTGGATTGTTTTGCTTTTGTAATCATATTTTCCTTCCTATGGATCTTATTAGTTTTCTGACGTACAGTAATTATAATGTTCTCCATGAGACCGCTGACTTGTTAGGTAACTACCGGCCTCACGGTGAGCGGACATTGATGTGCCTGCTGTCCTCGCCACTGTCAGCGTGGCGTGTAAGAAATAAAAAGCAGAGATGCATTTTGAGCCCCCTAAAACCTTTCACCCTCAGACTGGCTCTCCCGGCATCTCTAACCTTTCATTGGACTCACAGTAAACCAGTGTCTTTTTGTGACGCACCATAAGTCCAAACAGACGCCGGCTCGGTGGTAACTAAAGGTACAAGACGAACTGCAGACACAAAGAGATTTGCAGACTTTGGTAGGAAATGAGATGCCTGAGCCTATGAATTGAGATGTGCAGGGAATAAATCTCTCATACAGGATCGTTCATAAAAAAAAATGGGGAAAATTCTTGAAAAATCTATTTGAAATGATGGCAGTGGATTTGTATCCAGGACAACAACATTCAAGCACGAAGCTCAGAGTAACACATGCAGGGGTCAGGTCAGGACTGGGAGCATTCAGGGGCTTCAGCATCGAGGACCCCAAAGCCGAGAAGACGACCACGTTTCACCTCCTTACAGCAGGATGACAGCTACGTCCAAGAGGTGTGTGTGTGGGGGGGGGTGGAGTAGTTGTTTGTCTGGGTGGTTGCCAGGCATGTTTGTAGCTGAATCATCTTCTCTTTTTTTTTACTGCAGAATACCTTCCTGATGTTGTCAGCAGTTCTAATTTCCACCGAGGTGTTTGGCCACGACAGTATCTTTACAGGAAAATGAAGGTTCAACTCTTTATGGACTTGTTGCTTCCTGTGGTACTGTATGTTTGCACAACTTGGACACTAACCAGCAACCTAAATGGGAAACTGGATGCTTCTGATACTACATCTCATCTGAGGATCCTTGGGTACCTCTGAAATGACTATTATGCAAGTGACTACTTAGAAGGGCTAGCATGAGGAGCATCACTTGCATTTTTCTGAGCATGATCCAGCACACGGTGTCAATAACCCCAGCAACTGGAAAAGGTCAAGGGAATGCCCACATTTCACCTAGCTGCAACAGATACCTGGTTACTTTTGAGGGATAGAGATGCTTTGATGATCGTCATTCAGCACCAAGGGTGGTTCTGTGGTGTGATGGATGTGGTGACGTGCACCCTGACCTGACTCAGGTTAGGGTTGGGTTAGGGGTACCCCCGAACCCAACTCACACCCAGGTCGAGTTTGCATCAGGCCGACTTCTCCTGTATCCAATAATATTGCAATTCTCAGAATGCAACAGGAATTAGTACTGCTTAGTTTAGATGCCGAAAAGGCATTCAACCAACTTGAATGGCCTTACCTCTTTGCTGTTTCGGAAAAGTTTGAACTGGGAAATAATTTAATTTCATGGATTAAAATGCTCTACAAGGACCCCTCAGAAAAAAATACGTACAAACCAAACATTATCCTCCCAATTTAAGCTCTGGAGAGGTACAAGGCAGGGTTGTGTTTTAAGTCCATTACTCTTCTCACTGGCACTAGAACCCCTGGCAGAATCTATTCGTAGACATCCTCAAATACATGGTTATAACACAAAATATACATTGAATAAAATCTCTTTATATGCGGACGACATTTTATTATATGTGACCACAGATCTCTATCCCGGCTATTCTTTCAGTTATCAACGAATTTGGAACTTTGTCCGGGTATAAGATTAACTGGGGTAAAAGTGAGCTACTGCCTGTAAGTTTGGACCAGTCTGATTGGCTTGCATCTCTCCCTTTTAAAGTGGCCTCAGAAAAAATTACATATTTAGGTATAACAATAACAAAATCTTATGGCTCACTTTTAAGTAATAACTTTACCCCATTGCTAGAAAAGCTGAAAGATAATATTCTGTTTTGGAAAACACTTCCCATTTCACTTGTAGGTAGGGTGAACGCAATAAAAATGGTATTCCTCCCTCAATTTTTGTATTTGCTACAAAATGTACCCGTGTTTTTGTCAAAGTCCTTTTTTAAAAAAATTCATTCGATTATTATGCCTTTCATTTGGAATTACAAAGCCCACAGAAAAAAAAAGAACGCCTTACAAAACACAAAATTCTTGGAGGACTATCCCTTCCTAGCTTTATGCATTACTATTGGGCTGTAAACATAAAAACAATCTCTTGTCTTCTTGATGACACAGCCCTTATCCCCAAAGGGCTGCAGATGGAACGAGAGGATTGTCTTCCATACTCTATAGGGGTAATACTGCTTTCTCCTACACCACAGACTGGTCAGCGTTATAATAATAATCCTTTCATTAGTAATACGGTGAGAGTTTTGAAACAGATGTTAAAACACTTGAAACTTAAAACATTCTGGCTGTACCTACCTATCTCATCCAACCCTTCGTTTCACCCTTCATGTACAGATGGAGCTTTTCATTTATGGAGAGAATTGGGCCTGTGTGTGATTAAAGACCTTTATTTAGACAACTCTTTGTTGACATTTCAACAATTACAAGAAAGATTTGGATTACCAAACAGTCATTTCTTTAGGTATTTACAAATACGAAATTATCAGGTCTTTTATACCACAATACCAAAATATTGTTCCAGATATATTGGATAGATGTCTAAATGAAAGCTCAGGCCCCGAGTTGAGAATATCGGCAATTTACAGTATACTCCAAGAAGAAGGTAATCCATCGACTGTTCATATCAAAGCAGAGTGGGAGAAGGAATTTGGGGTAGCTATTAGTGAAGAAATTTGGAAACAGGCTTTACTCAATATAAGTAATATTTCAATAAACGCTCGTCACTGCTTAATACAATACAAGATTGTGCATAGGTTACATTATTCAAGATTGAAAATTCATAAAATTTACCCAACAAGTTCACCTTTGTGTGAAAAATGTATGACAGAGCAAGGCACATTACTTCATTCCTATGCACTCTGTTCTAAGTTACAGCCGTTGTGGAGCAAATTTTTTGATTTTCTATCAAAAGTTCTAAAAGTCAGAATATCCCCCAATCCAATGCTCATTGTACTTGGGGTCTCAAAAGAAACAAGGAATATGAACCATGCACAATTGTGTTTTGTAGCATACTCTTTAGTTATTGCGAAGAAGCTCATTCTACAGTTTTGGAAAGGCAGTGACACTCCCACATTTAAGATGTGGGTCACAGAACTGACAGATACATTACACCTTGAGAGAATACGATATTCACTTAATAATGGCATAAACATTTTCAATAGGATTTGGCAGCCCTTGTTATCCTTTCTAGAAAATGGCTAGCATGTGCAGTAAGGGGTGGGTAAGGGAGGGTGTCAGGGGGTTCTATGTTCTTGTATTAATATTTGTGGAGTAATAGGACTTTAAGTTCAATTTTGATTTTTTATATATTTACTTTTCAATATTATTACTGAAGAGGCAATGGAAGTGTGAGTGATGTTTATATTTGTTTACTTAGCAAGCCTCGTTAATACTTGAAGTGCATTTGTTTATTTTCTATTTATGCACTTTACGTTGTGCTCTGTATAATATTTTAAAAAAAACTGTCAAAATGCATGTTTTAATACTGTTCATGCCTCTAATAAAAATATTTGAAACAATATTGCAATTCTGGCATATTTGGCAGTGTGGAGGTTTATGGTTAAAGTAAGCTTAGAATCTTCAGTAACTGTCATTATTACAGTAAGACCCTTTGGCTGCTCCCGTGTTTTCACTCTAGGTCACCACAGGAGATCTGAGATGGATATGCATGTCGATTTAGGTTTTAACCTGGATGCCCTTCCTGACACAAGTCTATATTACATAAACGGACTGCATTTATATAGCACTTTTCCATCCGCATCAGACGCTCAAAGCACTTTACAAATAATGCCTCACATTCACCCCGATGTCAGGCTGCTGCCATACAAGGTACTCAATACACACTGGGAGCAACTAGGGGATTCCGGTCAGGCTGGGATTTGAACAGAGGATCCTCTGGTCTCAAGCCCACCGCTTAACCACTAAACCATCACCTGGCCAAATCTGAAAGTGTTGGGACCTCTCTCGTCCATTGTATGGAAGTGGAGCAGGTGGGTGACACACTTTGTAGACATGTTTCTTTACCACTTTAAAGATTTTAAAAGCATTTTTCATGCAGACTTTAACTCAACAATCACACTTGTCGAGGTGGACCTCAAGCCACTGACCAAAGGTGTGATAAACAATGTGTGTGTGAGATGAACACTGCTGCATGCACAATTAGAAGGTTTCCAGTGTTTAAAATACAAATTAGGTATGAAGTCAGTGTTTAGGTTCATGGATCTAATATATAAAGCTGTGTGTGTGTGTGTGTGTGTGTGTGTGTGTGTGTGTGTGTGTGTGTGTGTGTGTGTGTGTGTGTGTGTGTGTGTGTGTGTGTGTGTGTGTGTGTGTGTGTGTGTGTGTGTGTGTGTGTGTGTGTGTGTGTGTGTGTGTGTGTGTTCACTATGCACAGCCACTATAATTAAGCAATTGACACCAAACTTGGTATGGTGACTGGGGGCAACAAGGGGGCAGTCACTGGGGCCCTTAGGTTGAAAGCATACGTGCACGAACACACACACACACAAACACAAACACACACACGGTCAGCCTTATACAGTGAGGAAAATAAGTATTAGAACACCCTGCGATTTTGCAAGTTCTCCCACTTAGAAATCATGGAGGGGTCTGAAATTTTCATCTTAGGTGCATGTCCACTGTGAGAGACATAATTTAAAAAAAAATCCGGAAATCACAATGAATGATTTTTTTAATAATTTATTTGTATGTTACTGCTGCAAATAAGTATTTGAACACCTACCAACCAGCAAGAATTCTGGCTCACACAGACCTGTTAATTTTTCTTAAAGAAGCCCTCTTATTCTGCACTCTTTACCTGTATTAATTGCACCTGTTTGAACTTGTTACCTGTATAAAAGACACCTGTTCACACACTCAATCAATCACACTCCAACCTGTCCACCATATCCAGGACCAAAGAGCTGTCTAAGGACACCAGGGACAAAACTGTAGACCTGCACAAGGCTGGGATGGACTACAGGACAACAGGCAAGCAGCTTGGTAGAAGACGACAACTGTGACGACAAATGATTATTTATTAGAAAGTTGAAGAAACACAAGATGATTGTCAATCTCCCTCAGTCTGGGATTCCATGCAAGATCTCACTTTGTGGGGTAAGGATGATTCTGAGAAAGCTCAGAACTGCACAGGAGGACCTGGTCAATGACCTGAAGAGAGCTGGGACCACAGTCACAAAGATTACATTAGTAACACATGATGCTGTCATGGCTTAAAATTCTGCAGGGCAGCAAGGTCATCCTGCTCAAGCCAGCACATGTCCAGGCCTGTTTGAAGTTCACCAGTGACCATCTGGATGATCAAGAGGAGGCATGGGAGAAGGTCATATGGTCAGATGAGACCAGAATAGAGCTTTTTGGAATCAACTCCACTTACCATGTTTAGAGGATGAGAACAACCCCAAGAAAACCATCCCAACCATGAAGCATGGGGGTGGAAACATCATACTCTGGGGGTGCTCTTCTACAAAGGGGACAGGACAACTGCACCGTATTGAAGGGAGGATGGATGGGGTCATGTATTGCGAGATTTTGGCAAACAACCTCCTTCCCTCAGTAAGAGCATTGAAGATGGGTCATGGCTGGGTCTTCCAGCATGACAGTGACCCCAAACACACAGCCAGGAGTGGCCTGACCAGTCTCCAGACCTGAACTCAACAGAAAATCTTTGGAGGGAGCTGAAACTCCAAACCTGAAAGATGTAGAGAAGATCTGTATGGAGGAGTGGACCAAAATCCCTGCTGCAGTGTGTGCAAACCTCGTGAAAAACTACAGGAAATGTTTGACCTCTGTAATTGCAAACAAAAGCTACTGTACCAAATGTTAACATTGATTTTCACAGGTGTTCAAATACTTATTTGCAGCAGTAACATACATATAAATAATTTTTAAAAATCATACATTGTGATTTCTGGATTTTTTTTTGTTTTTTGTTTTTTTTAGATTATGTCTCTCACAATGGACATGCACCTACGATGAAAATTTCAGACCCCTCAATGACTTCTAAGTGGGAGAACTTGCAATATCGTAGAGTGTTCAAATATTTATTTTCCTCACTGTATATTAGATCATGACCCGATCACTGGAACCCTTATTTTCGCAGTTCACATGGGAAAGAGTAGCACAAGCTAGGCTTAGAAAACTGGTAAGGATCTGTGAGCAGCAATATGGTTTAATGCTGAGAAAGAGCACTACAGATGCAATGTTTGCTCTGAGTATACTGTTGGAGAAGTATGGAGAAGGCCAGAAGAAGTTACATTGTGTGTTTGTGGATTTAGAGAAAGCTTATGACAGGGTACCAAGAGAAGAGTTGTAGTATTGTATGAGGTAGTCTGGAGTGGCAGAGAAGTATGTTAAGGTAGTACAGAACATGTACACGCATAGTGTGACAGTGATGAGATGTGCAGTAGGAATAAATATTCCCATCACTCAGTTATTTGCCTTTAAAGTCGTATCCAGTGAGATATGGGGCTCGTTTGTATGAAAGAAGCTGTTTTCACATTTTTGCACAGATGTTCATAAACAAAAAGAACAACAAAAAACCATTTTCAAACACAAAATGCTGAAGACGGCTGAACGAAGACAGAATGCGCTTCACGCCTGCCAGTAAATGAAGTCCTCAACGATGTCATTGGCTGGTGGCCTGAAGTGCTCACAGATGGTGGAGTTTTTTGTTTTATTTTTTGTTGCTGAAAGGAGAATGTGGCGGCACATCTGACGTTGTGAGTCAACTACAGTCGCCGCGTTGGCGAGTGCACTTTCTGGTAATTGCATGTGTGTGTGTTTGTCCATGTATGAGAGAGGTGGGAGTTGTGTGTCTGTGTTCGAGGGGCAGCTGTTGCAGCTCTGCTCAGTATTCAGCCGGCGTCGTCTCTGTGACAACGCTGGAGAGAAGCTCCGTTTCGTGGCTGCAGACGTGTTTACAGCAGCTGATTTGATGTAACCTTTCACCGCCACTTTCCGTCAAAGCCACAGCGCAGACATGACAAGCTCTCCTGCACTTCAGCAACAGACGGTGGGGAAAATATGAAAACTATTTTAGTGTTGTGGCTTTGCTTGCTTACATTCTGAGGCAGCGTCAGCTTCAACACTTTGGCCATGTGGTGCGTTTCTCTGTGCATGATGCAGGACACAGGATGCCTGAGTGCTGCGGTCCCCGGTAGCTGGAGAAGACCAAGGAAACGTCCAAGTTTCACCTGGCTATCAAATTAAATCATTTTTATTTATACAGCGCCAGATCACAACAAACAGTTGCCCCAAGGCGCTTTATATTGTAAGGCAAAGCCATACAATAATTACAGAAAAACCCCAACGGTCAAAACGACCCCCTGTGAGCAAGCACTTGGCAACAGTGGGAAGGAAAAACTCCCTTTTAACAGGAAGAAACCTCCAGCAGAACTGGGTTCAGGGAGGGGCAGTCTTCTGCTGGGACTGGTTGGGGCTGAGGGAGAGAACCAGGAAAAAGACATGCTGTGGAGGGGAACAGAGATCAATCACTAATGATTAAATGCAGAGTGGTGCATACAGAGCAAAAAGAGAAAGAAACACTCAGTGCATCATGGGAACCCCCCAGCAGTCTAAGTCTATAGCAGCATAACTAAGGGATGGTTCAGGGTCACCTGATCCAGCCCTAACTATAAGCTTTATCAAAAAGGAAAGTTTTAAGCCTAATCTTAAAAATAGACTGCCTCTACTGGTGGTTGGATATCACTGCGGTTTTGTATCACTTCCTGTTCCGGAGCACAGCGGTGTTTTTCTGTATCTGTTAGCTGTTTAATCTGCGCAGTTAGATTGATCTAGTTACCTAGATAACGATTTGTTTCACAGTGTAATCTTCACGTGCCTTAACTAAAGCACTCCCTCTGCTGAATCACCTCTAAATTATTTACACATTATTCACTTTGTGTGTTTTTAGGAATCCGCTAGCTTAGCACAGCTACTAGCTCTTAGCCGGTTTAGCATGGCGGCTTCTCCTGTCTCTCCCGCACTTTTCTGCTCTGGGTGTGAAATGTTTAGTTATTCCTCGGCCTCCTTTAGCAGTAATGGTACTTGTAATAAGTGTAGCTTATTCGTAGCTTTGGAGGCCAGGCTGGGCGAATTGGAGACTCGGCTCCGCACCGTGGAAAATCCTACAGCTAGCCAGGCCCCTGTAGTCGGTGCGGACCAAGGTAGCTATGTCAGATAGATGGTTATTTTAAAGATGTGGGAATTCAATTCAATTCAATTTATTTTCATTTATATAGCGCCAAATCTCAACTAAGCTGCCACAAGGCGCTTCACACAAGTAAAGTCTAACCTTATCAACCTCCAGAGCAAACACACAGGCGACAGTGTTAAAGAAAAACTCCCTCTGATGATTTGAGGAATAAACCTCAAGCAGACCAGACTCTAAGGGGTGACCCTCTGCTTGGGAGCAGATACCAATATTTTTGGGCTTATACTGGCCGATATCGTCAGCCAACCAATATGTCAGTCAGGCCCTAATCCTAAAACCACCAAATGCTTAAAAGACTGTCAACAATTCAAACTGCAATTGTCTATACATTTTGTTCAATGCATCAATGGTCAACCAGTTACAATATATAAAGGAGTTGTGCAAAATTGTTGCCATCTACATTTTGCACTTATAAATGGTTTCAGTTTTTATTTTGAACAAATATGCAAAAAATAAAAACACTTTTCATGTTGTCATTTTGGGGTGTTGTAACATTTTGAGAGAAAAAAAAATTAATTTAATCCATTTTGGAACAAAGCTGTAACATAACAATATGTGGAAAAAGTGAAGCGCTGTGAATACTTTCACCGTGTGTGAGCGTGTATATATATATATATATATATATATATATATATATATATATATATATATATATATATATATATATATATATATACTGTATATGAGATAAGCTGCAGACAAGATGATCACACAAATGGCAACAAATAAATAACCTTCTTGATGGATTGTAAATATTTTAGATTACGGTCAATTCTTATCAATATTAAGAGTATATTATTGATCTGAGCATGTTGAACTCAGGTTTGCAAATGAAAGCAACTCAGATCAAAAGTTAACCATGTTTGCACTTAATTTGTTTTTCAGTAGAATTAGGTAGGTATCTATCATTTATTGACAGAAAACAAACTGGAATAATTTGCAGGAAAGAGGGGAATAGCTCCTGAAATACCAATGATTCAGCTTTTCAACCACTCCCGGCATTTGTTGTGTGTTGTATTTTTTTCTCCACAAAATATGCACATCTTTGCAAATTACCTCATTAACATCAGTATTAAATGAGTACAGAGTGCTTGCAGAATCTAAGTGCTCATTAAAGGAACACCTATGGGCATTTTCTGATTAGATTGCGAGTCAGATACGTAAGGACGAGCCCAAATGAGCATCTGCAGAGGTGAAGTGTTTAAGCTGGACTGGATGGGAGAGATAAATGTTCATGAAATAAATTTATAGTGGACTTCTTGCATTCATTAAATTTCACAAGAAGACAGCTGATTTAGAATGATGGTACAAAAATACTAGATCATCATATGCAAATAGGGTTACAAACACATTACCACAATATCTTTCATTAAAGTCTCACATTCATTCCTCATTTCTGATTTTTACATATTTTATAAAAAATGTGGATTAATAAAGAGGATAAATTAATTTTTTTAAGCTGTCCATTTGTTTGGTGGCCAGTGAATCTCTACACCTGGCTACAGCTACCACCCTTAAGTAGTATTGAAACCTGCTTGGCCCATGGACTATATTTGTACTTGGAAGACCACTTAGGAACACAAGGAGCTATCAGCGTGTTTCTGTATTGAAAAAATGCTCAATGCCATTTGAGGACCTCGAACATCTGGAAGCAGCCAAAACAACAAAAACCCTATCTAAATTGACCATCCTTGGACCTTCATCCTCCAGCAAATATATCACTTCATGACTCCATAAGTCCTTTCTGGACATATTTCAATCTCAAAGACAGAGAACCTCAAGACATGAACACATGTCTTTAGCACCAGGTCTCTGCAGGATCCTGAAGTACCACTGAAATGACCTCCTCTCAAAAGAACAGTTGGTTAAAGAGACTCATTTGACATGTACTACTTGTATCTTGGAATACAAGATGTGACATTATGGAAATTTCTTTTTGTATGATCCAACAGAAGGAGCCTTTGTCTTGGAGGACCCCGTCATCTGAAAAAGGAATTTCTTTAATAAGATTGTTAAATTTCAGCAACGCTTTACTCGAAGGCACAGAGGACACTCCAGCTGAGATATGATCTGTTTGAGTTGAAAATTTTCTCTTTTGAGTTGTCCTAAGTGTTTTGGTGACTTACCTCATGGGTCTACTTCTAGAACAGTCACACAGTTTTTGAATACTCTACTAACAGATTTATCACACAGTACAAAACTGTATTTCTTAAAGACATACAACCCCTGGCAACAATTATGGAATCACCGGCCTCTGAGAATGTTCATTCAGTTGTTTAATTTTGTAGAAACAAAGCAGATCACAGACATGACACAAAACTAAAGTTATTTCAAATGGCAACTTCCTGGCTTTAAGAAACACTATAAGAAATCAAGAAAAAAAATTGTGGCAGTCAGTAACGGTTACTTTTTTAGACCAAGCAGAGGGAAAAAATATGGACTCATTCAATTCTGAGGAATAAATTATGGAATCACCCTGTAAATTTTCATCCCCAAAACTAACACCTGCATCAAATCAGATCTGCTCGTTAGTCTGCATCTAAAAAGGAGTGATCACACCTTGGAGAGCTGTTGCACCAAGTGGACTGACATGAATCATGGCTCCAACAGGAGAGATGTCAATTGAAACAAAGGAGAGGATTATCAAACTCTTAAAAGATGGTAAATCATCACGCAATGTTGCAAAAGATGTTGGTTGTTCACAGTCAGTTGTGTCTAAACTCTGGACCAGATACAAACAACATGGGAAGGTTGTTAAAGGCAAACATACTGGTAGACCAAGGAAGACATCAAAGCGTCAAGACAGAAAACTTAAAGCAATATGTCTCAAAAATCGAAAATGCACAACAAAACAAATGAGGAACGAATGGGAGGAAACTGGAGTCAACGTCTGTGACGAACTGTAAGAAACTGCCTAAAGGAAATGGGATTTACATACAGAAAAGCTAAACGAAAGCCATCATTAACACCTAAATAGAAAAAAACAAGGTTACAATGGGCTAAGGAAAAGCAATCGTGGACTGTGGATGACTGGATGAAAGTCATATTCAGTGATGAATCTCAAATCTGCATTGGGCAAGGTGATGATGCTGGAACTTTTGTTTGGTGCCGTTCCAATGAGATTTATAAAGATGACTGCCTGAAGAGAACATGTAAATTTCCACAGTCATTGATGATATGGGGCTGCATGTCAGGTAAAGGCACTGGGGAGATGGCTGTCATTACATCATCAATAAATGCACAAGTTTACGTTGATATTTTGGACACTTTTCTTATCCCATCAATTGAAAGGATGTTTGGGGATGATGAAATCATTTTTCAAGATGATAATGCATCTTGTCATAGAGCAAAAACATTCCTTGCAAAAAGACACATAGGATCAATGTCATGGCCAATTGAAAATCTTTGGTGGAAGTTGAAGAAAATGGTCCATGACAAGGCTCCAACCTGCAAAGCTGATCTGGCAACAGCAATCAGAGAAAGTTGGAGCCAGATTGATGAAGAGTACTGTTTGTCACTCATTAAGTCCATGCCTCAGAGACTGCAAGCTGTTATAAAAGCCAGAGGTGGTGCAACAAAATACTAGTGATGTGTTGGAGCGTTCTTTTGTTTTTCATGATTCCATAATTTTATTTTTATTATTATTATTATTTTATAATTTTTTCTTGATTTCTTATAGTGTTTCTTAAAGCCAGAAAGTTGCCATTTGAAATGACTTCAGTTTTGTGTCATGTCTGTGATCTGCTTTTTTTCTACAAAATTAAACAACTGAATGAACATCCTCCGAGGCCGGTGATTCCATAATTTTTGCCAGGGGTTGTATTCACTGACTTGGAAAAGTTCAGGTAGCCATCCTCTGTCTCGTCAGTAGAAAACTGGCTGTAAAACTGATTATATATACAATGCTTTTATTGATCTATTAGCTGATTACCCGCCCCAGTGTGGGTTTAATTCAGAGAAAGAAAAGAAAACTTCACCTTCACCAACAAACCTATCACCTCCCACTTATCCTGGATTCCAGGAAACTTTTAGGGGCGTGACAAAAGCTGCCACAAGTGACAGCTACTATTACTACTACTACTACCACAACAACTACTACTACTACGCTACTTTAAAAAATTTAGAGGTAAAAAGTTCAAAGGAAAAACAAGAAAACAGAAAAGTATGACACGAATCTTTTAGCACACTTGTCAGTGATAGTGCTCAATAGCCTGTGACACTCGTCGTATGTCAAAGTATATTTGTGACACGTTTAGCTAAATTCGGAGGTGCCATTTGGACAGGAGAGGGATATATACCCACACTCTCTCTCTCTCTCACACACACACACACACACACACACACACACACACACACACACACACACACACACACACACACAGAGTTGTCTCTTAAAATATAGATTTGTCTCTGGCCTCTATAAATGGTAAACTAGCGCAGGTAGCTGAGCGGATAAGGAGCTGGCCTGGCAATATGTAGACCTGGGTTTGAGTCCCGCTCATGCTGTCTGTGTGCTTCCTTGGACAAGACCCCTAATCTACAACCACAATTCCAATGAAGTTGGGATGTTGTGTAAAATGTAAATAAAAACAGAATACAATGACGGACACAGTGTCATGATTGGGTATAAAAGGAGCGTCCCCAACAGGATCAGCCATTTACAATTAAAGATGGGGTGAGGATCACCACTTTGTGAACAACTGTGTGAAGAAATAGTCCAACAGTTTAAGAACAATGTTTCTCAATGTTCAATTGCAAGGAATTTAGGGACTCAATCATCTACAGTACATAATATAATCAGAAAATTCAGAGAATCTGGAGAACTTTCTGCACTCAAGCAGCAAGGCCGAAAACCAACATTGAATGCCCATGAACTTCGATCCCTCAGCACTGCATTAAAAACTGACATCATTGTGTAAAGGATCTTAGCGCGTGAGCTCAGGAAGACTTCAGAAAACCATTGTCAGTTAACACAGTTCATCGCTACATCTACAAGTGCAAGTTAAAACTCTACCATGCAAAGTGAAAGCCATACATCAACAACATCCAGCGCTGCCTTCTCTGGGCCTGAGTTCATTTGAAATGGACAGACGCAAAGTGGAAAAGTGTGCTGTGGTCTGATGAGTCCAAATTTCAAATTGTTTTTGGAAATCATGGACGTCGTGTCCTCCGGACAAAAGAGGAAAAAGACCATCCAGATTGTTACCAGCACAACGTTCAAAAGCCAGCGTCTCTGATGGTATGGGGGTGTGTTAGTGCCCATGACATGAGCAACTTACACATCTGTGATGGCACCATCAATACTGAAAGGTACATCCAGGTTTTGGAGCAACACATGCTGCCATCCAAGCAACGTCTTTTTCAGGGACATCCCTGCTTATTTCAGCAAGACAATGCCAAGCCACATTCTGCACGTGTTACAACAGCGTGGCTTCGTAGTAAAAGAGTGCGGGTACTAGACTGACCTGCCTGCAGTCCAGACCTGTCGCCCATTGAAAATGTGTGGCACATTATGAAGCGCAAAATACGACAACGGAGACCCCGGACTGTTGAACAACTGAAGTCGCACATCAAGCAAGAATGGGAAAGAATTCCATCTACAAAGCTTCAACAATTAGTGTCCTCAGTTCCCAAACGCTTATTGAGTGTTGTTAGAAGGAAAGATGATGTAACACAATGGTAAACATACCACTGTCCCAGCTTTTTGAAACGTGTTGCAGACATCCTCTTGTGAAAAGTGTAGGAACACGGACCCACAACAGGGGGCGCAAATGAACAGACAATGGAATAAGCCAAATATAACAAATTTAATGTTGTGAATGTGCACAACAGAGCAACAGACAATACAATTGAGATTAACAGTCAAATTAGTTACGGTGGTGTGTGAGCAGGCTCGAGGATAGAAGACGCCCGTCCAGAAAAGAGCCGGATCCCACACGCCTTCCACTCCACCGGACCTGAAGCAATCTTGGAGCCACCAAGCGCTGGGTCCCCAGGTGGCCACTGCCTCCGGCTGTCAGATCGGGTACTGCTGGCAGGAAGAACAGACAGGTGATGGTGGGTGCGTTAACACCCAGCAAACAGTTCAATATAAAGGTGGAAAGCACCTCCACCTCTCAATCACAATGCTCACGGAGCTCGTACAGATCCTGAAGTCACACTAAACAGAGTCTGCAAACTCAGAATTAATGTCAGTCAGCACAGAAGTAAAGACGTTACCACTGTATGGCACCAAAAAGGCTGAGACGTTTACTTGTTCGGTAGACGATTTCTCGGCAGTGAGGTGAAGATGCTGCCCGGCTCTTATGGAGGTGTGGATGATGATGATGAGTGACTGCTGGCGTTGTTGATGAGTGACAGCTGCCACTCCCGGTTGCTCTGGTGCCCTCACGTGCCTGAAGCCCGCACTTCAGGCAGGACGCCCTCTGGTGGTGGGCCAGCAGTACCTCCTCTTCAGCAGCCCACACAACACATCCATTTAAAAAATGAGCAAATATTTGCACAAAAACAATAAGGTTTATCAGTTTGAACATTAAATATCTTGTCTTTGTGGTGTATTCAGTTGAATATAGGTTGAAGAGGATTTGCAAATCATTGTATTCTGTTTTTATTTACATTTTACACAATGTCCCAACTTCATTGGAATTGGGGTTGTACATCGACTGGGGAAGTAGCCTGCATTTGACTGGCGTCCCGTTCAGGGCAAGTCGTAGCATCTCATCCACTTAACGAAATAAACACAGGTGGCAGTGGGCCTCGGGGCCTATAGGGGACTTATTTCTTCTGAAAATGGAGGGACTGTGTGTAAAAAGTATTGGAATTTCTAAATGTTTAATATGATACTTTTATTAAACCCCTTGAATTAAAGCTTAAAGTGGATGCTACAATCATCTTCACTGTGATGGTGTATCGAGCCAACCACCCCCCCGAAATAAAAAATAAGTGTCCAAGTCCGAATACTTATGAGCCACACTATCTCTTCTGTATCCAAATGTCAGTCCGCCCCCAGCCCAAAGTCGTCTCTCGCTGAGTTCGGAATGGCCCGTTGTCTTCCAGCACTGTACTGAAGAGCTGTAATGAACAGATGAATGGAGACGCACTTTAATGCCGTGCAGAAAGATGAGCTTAAACACTGTGATAATAAAAGTGTTTCAGGGTCTAATCTGGGGAGATGAAGCACCAGTGATGGAAGATGCCTTGCAGCTGTTTACAGTCCAATCCATCGTTCTACACTGTGAGCAAGAGTCTGCCCATTGTTTATCCAAACACGATTTTCTGAGCCAGTGAGCAAACTGAGCTCCTCTGTGACGCCAATTAGAACCTGAAAAGGTGAGTTTTAAGAACGTTAAATCAGAGGATGAGAGAAATACTGAAGTACCACTCATTTAGCTTATCAGCTGCAAGTGTGTGTGTGTGTGTGTGTGTGTGTGTGTGTGTGTGTGTGTGTGTGTGTGTGTGTGTGTGTGTGTGTGTGTGTGTGTGTGTGTGTGTGTGTGTGTGTGCGCGCGCACAAAAATGACTTTCAAAAATGTAATCCCTTTGTAATCACCAATATTTTAACTACTAACTTGAATTTAATGACATATTTTTCCTCATTAACTGTAATGGATTAGAATTAAATTTATTTTGTAATTTAATTACGTAACTCTGTTACATGTAATGAATTATAACATTCATTTTTAATGTGCCATCAGACTGTGTGTATGAAAACAGATTAGCCACTTCCAAAAATGGAAAATGAGATTGAAAGTAAAACCTTTGAAATCATAATCATATCATAAAGAAATGAAATCATATCATAAAGAAGCAAATATAATTTGATTTATATGGAATGTTCAATTTATAAGTGGGACTTATTGTATATTTGAATGTGTGGGTATGTATATGCGTATGTAGATATATAGATATGGGTAGGTGTATATGTATATGTATATAAGTGACTGTGTATATGTATGTATATATTTATGTTTGTAAAGTATATATGTATGTATATAGGTATATATGGCACAGCCCAAGCAGAGGGTCACCCCCAAGAGCCTGGTCTGCTTGAGGTTTCTTCCTTATAGGGAGTTTTTCCTCACCACAGTTGCCTAGTGCTTGCTCTGGGGGTTGGTAAGGTTAGTCCTTACTGGCGTAAAGTGCCTTGATTCAACTTTCTTGTGATCTGGTACTATATAAATATAATTATAAGTGAATAGTATATTGATGTGTATGTCTGTGTGTCGACATGTAGTAGTGAATTTGTATTTATGTAAATATGACTGATTAGAATTGTTGGACTTGTACTAGCAGGGGTGGGCGCTAATAAGCTTTGCTTCAGCCCACACCCTTTCGGACTCACTAGTTTTGTGTGCCGAATAAAAAACTGTCACTTGTCACTTGTCACAAATATCAAGGCGAAACTTAAATTGTTCATGTTTTCGATACACCACGGCCCACACATCCTACTCTGCAGACTTTTTTTTTTTACATTCAACGTCGCATTTCTTGATATTTTCCTATAATTCCACTTCATTTATATTCAGCAGGAGGAGGAGGAGAGGACCTGCAGGTGGACCTCAATGGCCCACAAGTGATCAATTTGGGGAAGAGGTAGAGAGAGCAATTCTGAGGAAGAATTATCATGATTTACTGCCTTTCTCACTGTTATTTAGTACTTACGTCAAACGCAGCCAGATAGAGGGGAACTCGTGGGAGAATCCCAATGAGGGTAGAACAAATCAAAGGCAGCTAAAATGTAATTATCCGAGGAAGAGAGAGTGCGTGGAAAGAAAGGAGCTATGAAATCAGTTTCTTGTGTCAATAAACGTGTGCCCAGAGTGCAAAGAGAAGGCTTCAACAAACTGGAGGAAACGTTCCAATATCCGGAGTTCAATGCACAAAATGTGTGCACCTCAATTTGACTGTGAATAAAATGTCAGCAAAGTCAAAAAACAATCAATATCAATCTTTTCTTTTTAAAGAGGTGACACTTTTTGTTTGTCCATTAGCAGGATTTCTCAAAAGGCTTTTAGCAGATCAACATTATTAAGACGAAGGATCTGAGGTGCACGTGGTCACCAAAGTGCTTCCTGATGAGGTTGGTATGGTCTAGAGTCTAGGCCCTTACAGAAGGCCCAACAGGATCAAGGGTCAAGGAAGAAGTCCTCAACAGCAGATCAGGTGGAGGAGGTGATGGTTTGGAACATGATGGCTGTGAAGGCTGCAACAGGTCCTCAGACCATGATCATCTGGGATTTCCAGGCTATCGGACCAGGATCTATCAGGTACCGTGTGTTTGTTGGCGTGCAACGACGTTCTCATGACAAACCCACAGACAGATGTCTCTGGATCAACCCTAGATGTAGAATTCCATCATCCCCTCCAGGAATCTACTAAGAGACAATCTTCTTCTCCACCGAGGGATTGCCACGACGACACGCGTTTCATGTTTTGAGGTGTATTTTGGCATAATTTGGTGCTTTATAAATAAAGTACATTGAACTGAATCTAATCCTGGTGCCATATTCCAAGATCTCTACGAGACGGCACCCAGATGCAGCGCGAGTCCTTCGCAGGTTATTTCTCCAACCATGTCCGGTACCTGTTTTTAACCGGGTGAACTGGGAAAATGCAGAAGCAGCATCTTGTCCTAAGACGCAGACAGGACGTCTGATCAGAAATCAAACAGTTTTCATGTTCGCACGATATGTTTTAAAGTTCAAAACTGGGAAAATAAAATGATTGTGTAGATGTTCAACTGCAGCTTAACTCGAATGTGTGCAGGAATGGAAAGTTTCATCCAGCCCCCCTCCTTGAATGGCAGCTTCATCCATTATAAGAGTGCTGTTTACTTATTGTGATCAGCTGACCTTTTCAAACAGACCAGCACGAGGAAGAATTCCCATTTAGAAACACTGACCTTTTTTTTAATGCAGTGGGAGCTGAGTCTGAAAGCAGACTTATCAGACCTTTCCATCTAAATTAAAGCCAAATAAACATGGTTCACAAATAACGTGGCATTCTCTCACTCACCGGGTTCGACTGCCGCTGAGTCATCCGCCCGACCACAACCTCTCCATCGATTGCGTCATTCCCGCCTTAGTTCGGGTCACTTCCATTTTCTCCACTTAATTAATCCACTGAACGTATTCAGTTCATCTTTGAATATTAATTGAAAAAATGTCAATCATTTTCCTGCACAAGTGTTCAGCTCCTGGATTAATTTCCTGTACAGTCCTTTAAAGCGAGATGCATATTACTGCAAGACATTAACATCTATATGCAGCGCATGAGGCGATCAGAGAGGTCACCGTCTCCACACGGAGGTCAAACCGCAGCGCCGTGAGGCTGCAGGCAGATTCAGCACAGCGGAGCTCCGTTAGCTCCAAATAACAACGGGCATAAGCAAAAAAAAATTAAATATAAAAACTCCACGAGTCAGGCCACAGAGGCTGCAGCTGCGTTTTCAGCTCAGCTGATAAAGCAGCACCTTCGTGCACAATGTGGAGCTGCAGAGGAGAAGGTGAGATGTGGATCAGATAGAGCGCACGAGGCTGAAGCACTGTGACAGTGCAGGTACAGCTTGTCCGTATACACCACAAACATTTGATTTGAAAACAAGCCTATATTTCTTTTCAGAGCTGTCTGGGTGTCTTGGTGGCTTTCCTCACCCGTCTCCCTCTGGTAGGGTCACTTAAGTTTTGAAAACTGCCTACTTGGCTCAGATTTAGGGCCCATTCACACTATGACGTGAAGCAGCTTCCTGTCTCCAACGTAGGATGACGTTTGTTGACGGTCCACTGACTCGCACATAGTTCAACCTTCGCCATCAGAGGGCGGATGCATTTGTAGCGTATTCCTCGGAGCAGTAGTGTAGCTTGGCGAGGCTGAGCATCAATTTGATGTATGAGACGTCACATGACAGACACTACTGGTGCACCATTGAGACAGATTTTACATATTCGACATATTTCTTCATGTTTCATACATACATACATTTCAAGGGATCCAGAGGAGGTGGTGCGTCCAGTCAAACCTCCGACGTTGGCCAGCAGAGGCCAGCAGTAACAGTGTGCTAGTGGAGGTGACATAGCGATAAGTGGAGCTCAACTTTTAGTCTAAACATCGACCATTTTAAGCATGTTGAAAACTTTTCTGGGACCATGATGAACATCAGCATTGCCCAACTGGCATCAGCTTCGCTCCTGCAGTAACCCTGGTGCTGGTTAAATGTAAGCACTTTTTGGAAAACACGGACTAATCATCAGCGTGTGAACGAGCTATAACCACAAAGTACTATCAGTCACAGTATTACAGTATTTTTTAATGATTGCTGTTAATGAAGTCCAGGACATATTCATTCAACATTCATGTGTTCCTCCCTTGAACAACTTTAACTTTAGCAAACCTGTACAAACTGAAATTGACCTTTGTCACCATGCTTGCGGTTTTTCTCCCATAATTCCATAGAATTCAGTCATAGATAGTCCAAACTATACCTTTTTGGAATCTTTATGATCAGGCAAATTATGTGGTTTCAATATGATCGGAGCATTTTTAAATTTTGACCCCTGTGTAATTTTTCATTATACAAATAATGAATGTTTATGAGTTCAAAGGTACGAATATTTCATGAGGTGAAAGATGGAATGTTCCATTCAACGAGGCGAATAAAATATCCGTTCCATTGAAAGGGTCCAAAATTGCAGCAATGTAGTCTGTGATGCCGTCCACTGACTACCAAAAAAGAAAAGACTTTGTGTAGTGACTCAGTCCAGCGAAAAATCACATCAGAAATTTGTCCAGCTTTTCATTTTTTCATCCTAACAGCTCTTTGTGCCTCCAGGTGACTTTACAGCGTGGTGGATTTGTTTATTTTTGTGTGTGTGTGTGTGTGTGTGTGTGTGTGTGTGTGTGTGTGTGTGTGTGTGTGTGTGTGTGTGTGTGTGTGTGTGTGTGTGTGTGTGTGTGTGTGTGTGTGTGTGTGTGTGTGTGTGTGTGTTAGAATTATTAGCAGCGTCAGTTAGCTCCTTCAAATCATCATCTGCCAGCAAAACAAACTCTACTATGTTTAGCCAAATGCCACCCCCAGTAGTGTGAGCACGCTTTGTGGTCTGGGCGTGCAATAGTGCATTTCATATATCACCAAAATTGCACGCTAAAAAGAACTATTGCACAGTCAATGAAACACAACGGCAAATGGTACGAATAATTCATGTCATGTGACATACAAGCCACCAATCAAATGACAAGGATCCACTCAGCCGTTATATAATTACTCCTATTTGGATGCCTATTGAAAAATCAACTGGATAGTCTGTTTTTGGAATAGTAATGTCTCAGGAGTGTTTGTGCCAAATATCACCATTTGAAAGATTGTTTTAGCTGCTACACAAATATGATCCATCAACAGCGGCTTATACAGCAGTAAATCCCTTAAGCATTTCTTTACTCCTGACAGATAATCAGATGCCACCCAATATTACTTTCATCAAAAAATAGTCCCCACGAGCATCACCCGATCAAACTCACGTCTTCTGCTTCCCAAATCCTAATTTTAAACACTCAAACAAGATTACAGGATTAAAGCCTACTCTGGAAATGCTACAAATGAAAAGGATTTGCAAGATTATTTCAATATCTGCATGAGACATGATTTGGACTGAAAAGCATTCCAGCAGGTCTCAGTCAGCGACGGGTTAAAAAGCCTGAACCAAATCCCACCTGTGGCCAGTTTTGGGAACACAAAACTCATCAGCGCAGTCTGTCTTCACCAGGATGAGGAGATGGAGCAACCACTCATCAGGTCAGGTCCCGCGCTGGGGCCACACAATCTAACCACACTCAGTCCTGGGTAGCAACCGACCAATGAGATAAGAGTGATTCTGTATTGTCAACTCGTGTCTGTCAGCTCATTGGTGAAAAGCAGGAGAGAGGCTGGGATCAAATTTACCGTAAGTTTCCATATAAAGCGCCAGTCAATTCCATTGACATTTTACAGACTTTCTGATTCTCACAGAAATACGGGACAAACTGCGTCCTGTTTCAGGTCAATACGGAACGCACACTTTTATTCCCAAATAAGGGACGATTCCGTTTTTCAAGGGACTGTTGGCAACCCTAGTTTGTTTCCAGTTTGCTTTAGCGGTTAGCGATAGCTAGTGATTGATGAGTTGAAACCAATGGCAACTGTTTTACAGATTACTCAAGCGAGTTTTTTGCTTTGTAGGGAAAATCCAGGTGACGCCACAGATTGTGGTGAATTTTAAATTCCAATAAAAATGTCATTACACCATTATATTATTGAAAAATATGACAAATGCAAGCTGAGTGAAACTTTTAGCCGTTCTTGGCAATCTGTGAAAATACAGTACAGTGCTGATTTGAATCAAGTGCCATTAGCCGAAGAAAGCAGCCGGCCAGCAGCTGGTCAATACTGATCACTTAAACAGCGTTCACGTTGCAGTTTTAGCACTTTGTTGTTTTGTTGTTGTTGTTGATGTGGTTTTACTTTCGTAATTACAGGCAGCGGCGGTGGCCGTGCTTATTTAGCTAATGCTAAGAGCCTCCGGGGAGAAGGACACAAACAGCAGCTGAGAACGGGAGCCATTTGTTATAATTTAATATTTATCTATCGGAGGAGGTCGAGTTATCAGGAGGAGCTAAACTGAAATATGCCCATGCGTGCCCAGTCAGAGTCAGCAGAAAATACAGAAAAACAGCCACCGAAAGTAGAAACGAAAGAGAAGGAAGAAAGAGGCTTGTGTGAATGTGAGCGTCAGAGAGACGAGAGGAAAAGATGAGAAATGCACGCGTGCGAAATATAACAATTACAGCAGAGTTGGAGCTTTTGATTTCTCAGTTCAGCGTAGATAGTCCTGTTTTATAAAGCCTTCAGTCCACTGCCACTTCAGACCAAGGACCACTTAATTAATTAAAAATAATAATAAAAATGTTGTGGACCACCAAGCTCCACAAATATCCAACAATAATAAAGATATATATATATATATATATTAATTTAAATGTTACATTACAATTTTTACCAATATTTCACCAATTTCACCTCAGACCACTAGGGGTCACTCACGGATGACCAGTGGTCCGGGGACCACTCGTTGAGAAAGGCTGGTCTAATGTAACAATGTAGTCAGCTTTAAAAGACAAAAAAAAGAAAATCCTATTTGACACAAGGACAATGGTTCCCAATGATTTTCTCGTTACGAAGTGCCCCTACTTGCACCAAAGAAAGTCTGAGCCCCCGCCCACCCTCCCACCACCCCAAGGCCACGTGCACCCCATTCCCCTACAGAAAAAAGTGATTGATTACTTTTTTGTTTTTGTCCGAACATGATCCGTCTTTTTGACTGACAAATAAGTGTGTTATTAGGATCTTATTTAACAGGTGAACTTTTAATTTTGATAACCTGAGAGCAGACAAAACCTGGGGCACCCCAAGTGATCTCTGCCATCCCCCTAAAAGGGGTGCTCAGACCCAGAGGTTCTGAACCAGGGATCTTGGAAATGGGTATTAAGACCATCAGTGGATATCCAATAAAAGCCTGAAATGGAAGTAGGATAACATTTTACGGGTTCGCTTGAACAAAGCTGACACGTAGTTTTCATTGAATCCATGAATCCATGTTGATGTAAAGTTCCTCATTAATAATTATTCCACATAAGCTGATATGCAACAATTTTCGAGATGTCAGTTTTTGACAGCTTTCTGACCTTCTTGACATCTAACGCCATCAAAGCTTTCTATCAGGGGTGGCCAAGTTCGGTCCTCGAGAGCCACATTCCTGACACTCTTAGTTGTCTCCCCACACCTGAATCCAATGAAAGACTCATTAAAAGTCTGCTAACGAGTCTTTCATTAGATTCAGGTGTGTTGGAGCAGGGAGACAACTAAGAGTGTCAGGAATGTGGCTCTCGAGGACCGAACTTGGCCACCCCTACTTTATATGTTGAATTCATTCATTGTTTTCCACATACACTAAGTCCCAGAGTGTCAAAATCCAATCCTTCATCCGTGTTCTGACACCTGGAGAATGGATCAAGTCAGGGATTGCCTGTTGGGGTGAAATACGCTAGTGATCTTGAGTGCCCTGTGGTCCCTACGGTAACCATGAAGGCCCAACAGGAACCCTGAAAAAGAGACGGCTAATGGAGCTCTGGTGAGACGAGAAGTCCTCAGCAGCGGATCAGGTGGAGGAGATGGTGGCTCACTTGGATGAACGTTGCAACAGGTACTCAGACCCTGATTGTCTGGGATTTCCCAGCCATCAGACCAGGCTAACAATCTGTCAAAGACTGTGTGTTTGTCGGCGTGCAACAACATTCCCGCATTAAACCAACCCACACACACACGTCTCTGGATCGATCCTGGATGTAGATTTTCTATGCCCTCCAGGAAACAATCTTCCTTGCTGTCGAGGGATTGTCAAGACGACACTAAGACACAAGTTAGACTTTGTTACCCAGATCAGACTGCAGCAGTTTGGTTCACAAAGTGTAACAAGGTACGTCGACTGTCACCACTCGGGTTAAATACACCGGTACGTAGGTCCTGAAATGGCACGACCTCTTTCTGTCATTCTTTATATCAGTACATTTGAATTGTTTGCACACGACATTGTATTTTCTTGCCCTCAACGTCTCAAATTTATTAAACACCAGATATATTATTTAGAGTTGAAATGTGGGTCACATCCAAAGCTCAGCAAACTGAATTGTTGAGCGCGACCTAACAAATTGCCTGCAGCAACAATCAGACAACAAGCAAACCGCGTTCGCTGCTTCTTCAAAGTAATACATGGATTCATTGTTCTGCCGGAGTTGCAGACATCAATTTTAAGTGTGTCAGGTGCGCTCCGGTGCAAATCCACTGGTGTGTGCAGGTAAATCCTTTGAAAAGGCCGCGATGAATCAGACGGGGTTAGATGTGCACGTGCACTTCATTCTGAGCCTGTCATTTTTGTCAGCAGGCTGCATGAAAACAAACCTAATCCGGTTTATCCTGGTGTTACTTTTATTATCAGCAATAATAACTGTCGGAGATCAAAGACGAGGGCAAGGTCTGACTCTGTGCCAGGCATGATCCTGCAGGTTTTGTTTTCTGGGCAAAGAATGCAGGAAAATTGGAGCAGGAGAGTTATGACCACTGGCTCATTACCTCCTATTTGAAGGGTCTGATTTTGATGCTTTGATGTTTTTTGCTTTTGATTTGATGATTCTGTAAAGTTGTTTGGAAACTGGGTAATCGTACCCACACGCATGAAGACAGTAAACAGCTACAGCAACCTGACATTTGAGCCCACCAAGCTTAGTTTTCATCTAAATGACCTCTGGCTGACCTTGCCAGGGCCCCATTTGGTCCAAATTGGACTGAAAATCAAATTCCTTGACCTTTGCCAAAATTAATTCTGTAAGACCATTTCAGAGGCGACCTTCATCAACACACAAGCCTTCTTAGAAATCAGCAGGACCTGGGAGGAACAGGTCAACACACAGACAGATGACCCTGACCCCTATGACTGACCTTTGGCAAATCTATTTGTAGTTTGGGGTTCTCAAGTCGATACACTTTGCATGGACAAGTGACACTTTTCTGCAGAAGGCTTTTGCAAAGTACAGTTTGGTCATTTGATCTTTGACCCCAGAATCAGCAGGCATCTTGAGGTCACCATGTCTAACACACATGCCAAGTTTGGTGACAATCAGGCAGTATTGCACTCACAAGGTTTCAGTAAAGTATGCTCCAGGGACTTTGTCCCCAAGAACCCTATTGTCTTTGCTGTCACTTGGTCAAAGGTCAATATGTCATATGACAATCAGGCAATTAAGAAAGACGTTATGACGCTCACAAGATTTTTTCAAAGTATGTTCCAGTGACCCTGAACATTGACCTTTTCACAACCAAATCAATAGGTTTCTTGGGGTCACCATGCCGACCATACATACCATGTTTGATGACGATTAGGCAGTTTTAAAGAAACAAGTTACAAGATTTTGTCAAGGTACATTCCAGTGAAGTGGACCTTTTGATCCCAAAATCATTAGAGTTGTTGGGGTCACCATGCGTCATGCTGACTGACTGACTGACTGACTCTCTGCACGCTGTGTGTGTGTGTGTGTGTGTGTGTGTGTGTGTGTGTGTGTGTGTGTGTGTGTGTGTGTGTGTGTGTGTGTGTGTGTGTGTGTGTGTGTGTGTGTGTGTGTGTGTGTTACTGTTTGTTGTCAGCCGTTTACTCCTCATTTTCTCTCCACAAACTGCTGCTACAGTGTTACACTTTCAAAATTAATTTCTTCTGCTTTGTTGCATTTTCCTCCATTTAAAGTTGTTTTCACTCCCAAATCATCCTACACCACATTGTCTGATACCGTGAGGCCATATTGTGACTTCGGGGAATCGAAGGTGGAAATAAGAACAATTTACAGAGTCTCACCTGGGGGTCGTGAACCCATCTGCACTAAACGGTGCAGCTTCAGGCGCAGCACACATCCGCTTCGGAGACCACCCAGTACTGTCTGAAACCCATTCCCAAAATTGAGGTCAAGGACTTTGATCTTTGGAAATGTCTGCTTCTGCGATGTAATGTGAGAGAAAATAACAGAGCAAGAAGGTCCAACACACAAACAAACGCCATCTCTGCCTATGTCCTGTGAATCCCATCAAAATCAGCTTCTAATGGCCTGTTTCCATGGTGATGTACTGGAGTCACACGCACGTACAGTGCACACCTCAGACAGCGGCGCTGTCCCTGAGATTTCCACTTAAGGGTTTCAATAGTTTAGGAAGTCTGGTTAGGACAGTGACGTATCTGACGCAGCCAGGCTTCAACAATATCACATCACTGCTGCTTTCAAAGGCTGAGATACCAGAGTGACACCTTCACGGAAATCTGAGGAGATCCAAAAACAACAGCATGACTCAAATGGTTTTCCATAGAACATTATTAGGTGCAGCAGCGTTTTTTTCTTTGGTTGTGGGGGGGGGACGTAATTTTGTGGTGAAGCAAGTGAATTTGTGGAAAATGTACAAATGCTCATTCATTCACTTTCTGCCACTTATCTGGGTTTGGGCTGTGGTGGCAGTAGACCAAGCAGCTCATCCCTCATTTCCCTATCCTGAGCCAAGGCCTCAAATTCTTCCTGGGGCATTCCCAAGTAAGCTGGGAAATATAGTCCCTCTGGCGTGTCCTGGGTCTTCCCCAGTGCCTTCTCGCAGTTGTACCTGCTGCAGGGAGACAACCATGGGGTATATCCTCACCAGATACTATTATTAATAACAAACTTATGATTTGTTTAAAAAAATACATATACATATACACACACACACACACACACACACACACACACACACATATATATATTAAAAATGTTTAACTAAAACATTTTTATTGAATTTAATGTTTAATTTTTTTATTTTAATTTAATTAAAAATAATGAAACATCATTAGTATGATTGAGTGTCTGAAGCTTATTACAAGAAAAAGCTCTATAGACTGTCTGAGATGTTGCTCACAGCAGTACTATTATATTCTGTAGTAGTACAATAGGATAAGAAGTACAATGGATGAACCTGATAATGGAGATAGTAGGAAAGTTTAAAGAGTTTTCTAAAGAGCTTTTTTTTTTCTTTCTGTGCAGAAGGTCTTCCACTAAACACGTCTTGTCAAGTATTCTAGTGGATAAAACAAATCTGGGGATTAACTCAAATTATTATGAATCCCTCTTATCTGTAACAACTTGGAGCTTAACGAAGGTCTTGGACGTGTGTGCAGTTGATCCCACAGTGGCTTCATTATTGGCCGCTCCACACCGCCACATCAAACTGTGCTCTCGCCGAGTAGCAAAGAGGCAAGAATAAATCCAAGGTGCAGCCTAATCTGAAATTTGAGGCTGCTTCACTTAAGGTCAGATGTTTTTGCTTAGTAGTTTCCTTAAATGTTACCTTAAAGCGTGCATGTGAGCTTGGAGAACCAGGATCTGACACTGTTTTATGCATCATCAGTAAAGACTACAAATGCTAGTATAGCTTTTCCCGGAGCTACTGTACGACTGCTGCGGCTGCACTTTGAGCCACATCGGGAGAACAGGAGCGTGTGACAGAAGATGGAAAAACAGCTTACACAATCATCACTTCCCTTCCCTGCTCTGGTAAACGCGCCTCTAAAATCAATAAGACGGCTCTTTTTCATGTTTCCTCACACAGAGAAAGCCGTTGTTTGTTTGGGTTTTTGCTTCCAGAATAATCATATGAGCAGAAAACATTCCGGTGTCTCTACACAGTAATTCCCATGACAGGCTTTGTTAAACACTTTCATAGATGTTTTAGCAGCATGTCCCTTTCCAGGCGGGAATCGTCACAGCAGATCTGATATGGATCTGAATGTTGATTCATTCATTCATTCATGTTCTGCCGCTTATCTGTGTCCGGATCACGGTGACAGTAGAGCAAGCAACACATCCCATACTTCCCTATCCTTGGCCAAGTTCTCCAACTCTTCCTGGGGGATCCCAAGGCAATCCCAAGCCATCTGGGAAAAATAAGCCCTCCAGCATGTCCTGGGTCTTGCCCGGGGGCTCCTCCCAGTTGGATGTGCCTGGAAGACCTCCCTAGGGAGACGACCAGGGGACCTCTTCATCAGGTGCCTGAACCACCTCAGCTGGCTTCTTTCGATGCAAAGAAGCAGTGGTTCTACTCTGAGTCCTTCCCAGACAGCCAAGCATCTCACCCTGTCCAGGAGTGAAAGCCCAGCTACCCAAAGGAGGAAACCCATTTCCATCACTTGTATCCTCAGGATAGGACCAGAAATTGACTGGTAAATTCTGGTACAGCATCCGTAAATCATCAGATGTTGCTCCCAATCCATCTAGTGATCTCATGTTCCAAGTTACTCTGACTCATAAAGAAGACTCCTTCACTTGGGGCAAGTGAAGCATGGGGCTTATGATCTTATACACACACAGGCCCAGAGGTCCACTGGAGACCAGGGTAATTTTTCCACAGATACCACAGCATGAAGAGGATGAGGGTGTACAACTCCCCCTGGGCAGGACTCCAGGCCATCACAGGTTACTTCCCCAGCCAAGGCCAGTACCCATTTATGGCTGAGGGGACTGGGACAATGGAAATGAAGGACACAGTCAGGTAGTGTGACCGTGAATCTAATCCAGGTCTACATTCTGGTAACCTAGTGAGGTGCCAGCTCTACTAGCTGACCAATCTACACCAAAATCAAATCAGTTCTTCCCATCCGCAGGCCCAGTGTACCTGCCAAGTGTGAACAAAATCAGATCAGTCCTTCTTAAGATACATTTCTAACATGCATACAAACATAACTGCTTAGAGACCGAGGCAATCACAAGAGCACCTGTTATTGCAGAATGTGTGCACTGGGCATGAAAGTGACAGCTGCATTGTGGGAAAGTCCTGATTGCACTTGCACTGGGCACCGCTTTGCACCAGACGGAAAATAAGACACCTGACATTCTTTGACCTCGCTCACGTTCATAGAGTTGGAGCCTTTCAGTTTCAGCCTGCACGGAGTGGATTTTTATTTAATAATTTTGGTTAAATGGATGTTTGAGCATGCAGAGGCAGATGAAGCACAAATATTGATGCAGAATGAGTTGCCCCACGTATAATATATTCACAGCTCTGTGGCTCCGGGACAAAGTTCTGCCAACATTTGTCAGCACATATTCTGTCCACATCCACACATAAGATGCTGCAAAAATACTAAGATAATACTTTATTCTATTATTTAAAAATATTCACTGAAATTCCCAAATGGATTATTAGAATTCAAGTATAAGTAAAGGACACTTTTTCATGCTTTGTCCGATACTCTACTTCTTGACTGCGACACAATGCTCGTTTCTCTGCAGGTGCCAGGACTTTCATTTTATTCCTTACACGATAAGCCGTCATTTTCAATCTGATCAACATGCACACCTGCCAGCTACGCCAGTAATAATGCACATTTTGCACTGACAATTAAATTCCTGAGTAGCCACAAAAGAGAGAAATGACGTGTAGTAAAATGCATCGTTTGTACCATTTCCTCGGGATATGAACCACTCACTAAATGAGCCTCTGCTAGGTACTCATTAAGTTGGATGCTCTGTAGGCAGCAGCTTTAAGGAGGACGTGACCTTGTGTGTGGAGGTCCCATGACCGAAAATAACACTCATTGAGATCTGACGTCGGGGGGAAAAAAACAATTCAAAATGTCAAAATCCCATTGGCTTCCTTACAACTGACCCCAGGTTCGAGGTCGATGACTCACTCGGTTGAGTTCATTCTACGATTTGAAAAACACTGCTGGATATTTTGACGGTGGAGTAAAACCCAGGAAACGCTATGAAGACAAAACTCTCTTTGAACCAAATTACCCAATTTCCAGTCTCATTTGTCACATTTTGAGATTGAGCGGAGCCGCAAAACACCATCGCCATAGCAGCTGGGTCTTATTGGAGCAGAGCCGATTAGATGAGCCTCGTGGAGCCGGCGTGTGGGTGGGAGGGCAGATGGGCCGAGGTGATGCATTATGCATGGGGCAAAAAACACACAGGCTCCATCTGCAACCAGCTGCGGCCCCGGTTGGAGAGGGACAGGCTGACCTAGCCAGACCAGTCACTCCCTCTGTAGCCCCTCCCTCGCTCCTCTGAGTCTGCGGGCAGCTAGCACTCTGCCGTGACCCTGGGCACACTTCCAGCACTATCAGCTAAAATGTGGAAGTCCAACTTTGGTGTTGAGATATTAATTTGGACGCTTCCCGGATCTGTGATTTGACACAACTGACCTTGACATGGCAGATTCCAATCTGCACACCGATAAGGGGGTGACTACCTCAGCTCTAATGTAGTCCAACATTATCACGGCCACTTCAGCAATGCTATAAAGTAACTGAACACTTTTAAATGTGTAGCTGTACTTCAAATTGTGCTTTCCCATTCAATTGAACAAGATAGTGTGTCCAGATTTTTTGACTGGTAGTGTACCTGTGGGGCATATGCACTGATGGCATTCATCATCACCCCTTCAAATTCCAACTACATACACATCACCCAGTCAGACATTCACTTGTCTACATGTCTACCTCTCTCCTCTCCATTATACAGTAGAAGCCAGTTCTCTCCCATACTGCCAGTATTCAAAGTCCAGACTCTCACTTCCACCCTTCCAACCTTCTTCCTCTCCTGCTGCCTCCAGATATGTTCTTCTCCTCTTCTTCTTCTTCTTTGTCCAGCAGTAGCCTAATATCCACTGGCACCATGTTGGGCTACGGCACCAGTGGCGGTTGTTGTTAACCAAGACATCGACCAAGCAAAACAGGAGGCTTCTTCAAATTTACAGTTCAAAATAATATTGTTGTCAATTTATAGTGAATATGTTTGCTTGTGAGGATGTGTGTGTCCTTCTCACACCTGGGTGGGTTGTTTTTTTTGTTGTTGTTGTTTTGTTTTGTTTTTGCTCCTCCTGGTGCTGATGCAGATCTCCTGATTAAATCCCATGAAATCTCAGCACATAGTCACAGATCCAGCAGGCAGCACTGATTGGCTGCAACATCCACCACACCTCGGGAAGCGTGGAGTGGTGTGATGGAGTCATGTTCACCATCATTGTGTGGTAAAATACATTGATTGTTCAAGCACAGTGGATACAGTCTATGACCTGGAACGCACTTTTGTTCAACATGAAGAAGGAATTCTGTTTTGAAATGTATTGTACTTCCACTGATTCAGCATTATGAAAATGCAGGCAAATATTTATGCAAATGCTTATACAACCCCTGGCAATAATTATGGAATCACCGGCCTCGGAGGATGTTCATTCAGTTGTTTAATTTTGAAGAAAAAAAGCAGATCACAGACATGACACAAAACTAAAGTCATTTCAAATGGCAACTTTCTGGCTTTAACAAACACTATAAGAAATCAGGAAAAATAATTGTGGCAGTCAGTAACGGTTACTTTTTTAGACCAAGCAGAGAGAAAAAAATATGGACTCACTCAATTCTGAGGAATAAATTATGGAATCACCCTGTAAATTTTCATCCCCAAAACTAACACCTGCATTAAATCAGATCTGCTCGTTAGTCTGCATCTAAAAAGGAGTGATCACACCTTGGAGAGCTGTTGCACCAAGTGGACTGACATGAATCATGGCTCCAACATGAGAGATGTCAATTGAAACAAAGGAGAGGATTATCAAACTCTTAAAAGAGGGCAAATAATCAGACAATGTTGCAAAAGATGTTGGTTGTTCACAGTCAGCTGTGTCTAAACTCTGGACCAAATACAAACAACATGGGAAGGTTGTTAAAGGCAAACATACTGGTAGACCAAGGAAGACATCAAAGCGTCAAGACAGAAAACTTAAAGCAATATGTCTCAAAAATCAAAAATGCACAACAAAACAAATGAGGAACGAATGGGAGGAAACTGGAGTCAACGTCTGTGACCAAACTGTAAGAAACTGCCTAAAGGAAATGGGATTTACATACAGAAAAGCTAAACGAAAGCCATCATTAACACCTAAACAGAAAAAAACAAGGTTACAATGGGCTAAGGAAAAGCAATCGTGGACTGTGGATGACTGGATGAAAGTCATATTCAGTGATGAATCTCAAATCTGCATTGGGCAAGGTGATGATGCTGGAACTTTTGTTTGGTGCCATTCCAATAAGATTTATAAAGATGACTGCCTGAAGAGAACATGTAGATTTCCACAGTCATTGATGATATGGGGCTGCATGCCAGGTAAAGGCACTGGGGAGATGGCTGTCATTATATCATCAATAAATGCACAAGTTTACGTTGATATTTTGGACACTTTTCTTATCCCATCAATTGAAAGGATATTTGGGGATGATGAAATCATTTTTCAAGATGATAATGCATCTTGCCATAGAGCAAAAACTGTGAAAACATTCCTTGCAAAAAGACACATAGGGTCAATGTCATGGCCTGCAAATAGTCCGGATCTTAATCCAATTGAAAATCTTTGGAAGTTGAAGAAAATGGTCCATGACAAGGCTCCAACCTGCAAAGCTGATCTGGCAACAGCAATCAGAGAAAGTTGGAACCAGATTGATGAAGAGTACTGTTTGTCACTCATTAAGTCCATGCCTCAGAGACTGCAAGCTGTTATAAAAGCCAGAGGTGGTGCAACAAAATACTAGTGATGTGTTGGAGCGTTCTTTTGTTTTTCATGATTCCATCATTTTTTCCTCAGAATTTAGTGATTCCATATTTTTTTCCCTCTGCTTGGTCTAAAAAAGTAACCATTACTGACTGCCACAATTATTTTTCCTGATTTCTTATAGTGTTTCTTAAAGCCAGAAAGTTGCCATTTGAAATGACTTTAGTTTTGTGTCATGTCTGTGATCTGCTTTTTTCTACAACATTAAACAACTGGATGAACATCCTCCGAGGCCGGTGATTCCATAATTTTTGCCAGGGGTTGTGTATTGAGGGTGCATCCTGAAAGTATTCACAGCACTTCACTTTTCTACATTTTCTGCTAGAGCCTCATTCCAAAGCGAATGAAATTAACTTTTTTCCTCAAAATTCTACACACAATGCCCCATAATGACAATGTGAAAAAAGTCTGAGATTTTTGCAAATGTATTAAAAATAACAAAAAAAACCTAAGAAATCAACATGTACATTAGTATTCACAGCCTTTGCCGTGAAGCTCAAAATTGAGCTCAGCTGCCTCCTGTTTCCACTGATCATCCTTGAGATGTTTCTACAGCTTAGTTGGAGTCCACCTGGGGTAAATTCAGTTGATTGGACATGATTTGGAAAGACACACACCTGTCTACATATAAGGTCCTACAGTTGGCAGTCAGAGCACAATCCAAGCATGAAGTCAAAGAAAATGTCTGTAGACCTGAGAGACAGGCTTCACTCAAGGCACAAATCTGGGGAAGGGTATAGAATATTTCTGCTGCTTTGAAGGTCCCAGTGCACACAGTGGCCTCCATCATCTGTAAATAGAAGTAGATCAGATCCACCAAGACTCTTCCTAGAGCTGACCGTCCATCTAAACCAGGGGTGGGCAATTAATTTTTACAAGGGGCCACATAGGGAACCTGAATCATGTCCGAGGGCCACACCATCAAAGACTCCCTGTCTCCCATTATAAATTTTACAAAAAATTACCTATTTAATAGCTTTTATAGGTAATTTTTATTATTGTAATAATATGTAAATATTTAAATATACCTAAATAAACCTAATGATTTGCAACACACAGACTTGACATTTTTAATATATGTAATAATAATCACAGACCTCATGAGGGCCGGACAGAGACATGCAAAGGGCCGCATGTGGCCCCCGGGCCGCAGTTTACCCAGGTCTGATCTAAACTGTGCGATTGGGGGAGAAGGACCTTAGTCAGGGAGGTGACCAAGAACCTGATGGTCACTCTGTCAGAGCTCCAGCATTCCTCTGTGGAGAGAGGAGAACCTTCCAGAAGGACAACCATCTCTGCAGCAATCCACCAATCAGGCCTGTATGGTAGAGTGACCAGATGGAAGCCACTTGTGTGTTGGGGGGTGTGGCTGGATATTTTGGTGTTCTTTTCTTTTCTTTGCTCTTCAGGTGGCATGGAAACTGATTTGTCTGTGGAGAAGGTGCTGGCTGAAGAGTCCTCACCCTTATCAACATCATGTGTAGCACCTGTGACTGGTGCTCACATGCAACCTTGGGGACTTTCAGCTGAGGCAGATAATTGGATGGCGTTCTGCATTTAAGTCATGTGTGATTCAAGCAGAGCTGCCGGGAGCTCGACCTTGTGATGTTCGTTTGTGAGACGCTGAGGACCGCGCCTGGGTTTGACACATCGAGCCCGTGAAGCAGGGAAGGGTGAGGACACATGCTGTCAGCACACATCAAAGGTGATTAAGTGTTTGACTAATTGTTGATAGTAACTTGATGTTTTGTTACACAGTATACTTGAATTGTGATGAGAATTGTGCAGCTTGCTTGTCACTGCTGTGGCATGCGGATAAGTGATCCTCCACCTGTTGTGAGAAGCTGCTCATTTGCATAAAGTTAAAAAAGATACAGACCTGAATGTGTTGCTGATAGCGTGTGTCTTTTGAAAGTTATTGTTGTAACTGCTGACTTACCTCACCTCTTCTTTGCTTCACAGAGAGTCAGTTTGTCGTGTCCACCTGGGGGGTGTTTGGTGGTGGTAGTGGGTCCAGGAGCGCCGGGCTTTGATCCTTGCGGGCGCTGGAGAGCGTACCAACAGTCACTCCACCAGAAGGACGCTATTTTTGTTTTTACACTTTTTAAGCACAGCGGGTGAAATAAATATATTGTTTTTGGAACCGCTTTTCTGGTTATTTGTAGCGCTGGGTTCCGTCTGACGCAGGTCCGCTCCTCAACCCGCGTCGACACATAACACCACTCCTTAGTAAAAGGCAAATGGCAGCCCACCTGGAGTTTCACAAAAAGGCACCTGAAGGACTCTCAGACCAGGAGAAACAAAATTCTGTGGTCTGATGAGACAAATATTGAAATCTTTAGCATGAATGCCAGACGCCATGTTTGGAGGAAACCAGGCACCATCCCTACAGTGAAACATGGTGGCGGCAGCATCATGCTGTGGGGATGTTTTCCAGCGGCAGGAACTGGGAGACTAGTCAGGATTGAGGGAAAGATGAATGCAGCAATGTACAGAGACATCCTGGATGAAAACCTGCTCCAGAGCACTCTTGACCTCAGACTGGGGCAACGGTTCATCTTTCAGAAGGACAATGACCCTAAGACCAAGATATCAAAGGAGTGGCTTCAAGACGAGTGACCCAGCCAGAGCGCAGACCTGAATCCAATTTAACATCTCTGAAGAGATCTGAAAATAGCTGAGCACCAACGCTCCCCATCCAACCTGATGGAGCTTGAGAGGTGCTGCAAAGAGGAATGGACCAAACTGCCCAGAGATAGGTGCACCAAGCTTGTGGCATCATATTCAAGAAGACTTGAGACCATAATTGCTGCCAAAGATACATTAACAAAGTACTGAGCAAAGTGTGTGAATATTTATGTACGTTAGTTTTTTATTTTTTTAATAAATTTGCAAAAATAAAAAAAATCATGTTGTCATTATGGGGTATTGTGTGTAGAATTTTGAAGGGAAAATTAATTAACTCCATTTTGGAATAAGGCTGTAACGTAACAAAATGTGGAAAAAAGTGAAGTGCTGTGAAGACTTTATGCATCCTATTTGTTGGTTTATTTATGTTAGTTGGATGACAACAATGGAAAATGTCAATCCAAAGGATTTCTCTGTGGATGCAGGAGAAGTTGCATTGATCAATTTGGCATCTTTTTCTCCAGACCTTTTGGTTCGATAGCCATGTTCATATGTTTCAGTCAGCTTTTGTGCATGTACACAGACACGATTTCAAAGCAAAAACAGTGCTTTTGTGTGAACGGCAAATGGGCAGTTGTGAATCAGTGCCCCTTTCAGGATCACACTGCATTCTGGAAGATAATGCAATGTTACTTGGCAACAGCAGCGCCAACATTTTGTTTCAGTGAACCCTGCCAGCTGAACATAAGAGCAGCTTTTGTCCTCACAACACTCAGTCTGCAAGACAATTTTGATAATCGAACAAAGTGTCCATCAAAAAGCAGTTCCTGGATCAGTCACAGTACTCTGGTCTGGACAATAACGGACAACACCAACATTTAGACAAATTACTGGACTGGAGTCTTGGAAAGTCCTGGATAGCAGCCATCCAGGCACACAACTGGCCCATCCATATTTGATGGGCGAAACCACTTGAAAAATGGCCGTCCTCTTCACGTCTACAGCCACTGGATAAATTGGCACACCTGTGGTGGGTTCTGGAATTGCCCAGCAAAGCCAAATTGGCAAAAGGGCACTCATTAGGGCCAAGGCCATGTCTGACTGCGTGTTTGTTGGTCTGCTTCCCTCAGTCCCTTTTGCTTACGACACAACCATGTTGGGTCCTGGATGGCAACATCCCAGGTTTTGTGGTGTAGCAGGTGAGGCAATGCACAGCACCAGCACGTGCTCCCAGATGTGTCCTGATGACCGTTGGCACAAAACTGAGTTCAGGTACATTCAGAAATCCATGGCCATGTTCATCTAAAAATGAGATGCTGTCAAATGAAAATGCCAGTGAGTTTCTAAAGTCTAACACAAGAAAGCATCTGCACTTTAAACCACATAAAAGTCAGTTTAAAGTCTGACAAAGTGACTTCATGGTGCTTTAGGAGCACAATGCAAAGTCGCACCTTCACCCTCTGTGGTGCACGCATGGGCCAGCACATCCATATCAATATTTTGACATACGAGGTCTGTCAATAAAGTATAGGTCCTTTTTATTTTTTTCAAAAACTATATGGATTTCATTCATATGTTTTTACGTCAGACATGCTTGAACCCTCGTGCGCATGCGTGAGTTTTTCCACGCCTGTCGGTGACGTCATCCGCCTGTGAGCACTCCTTGTCCAGCCCCTCGTTGGAATTCCTTTGTCTGAGAAGTTGCTGAGAGACTGGCGCTTTGTTTGATCAAAATTTTTTCTAAACCTGTGAGACACATCGAAGTGGACAAAGTTCGAAAAATTAAGCTGGTTTTCGGTGAAAATTTTAACGGCTGATGAGAGATTTTGAGGTGATACTGTCGCTTTAAGGACTTCCCACGGTGCGAGACGTCGCGCAGCGCTCTCAGGCGCCGTGGGCAGCCTGATTCCATCTGAAAACCTCCACATTTCAGGCTCTATTGATCCAGGACGTCGTGAGAGAACAGAGAAGTTTCAGAAGAAGTCGGTTTCAGCATTTTATCCGGATATTCCACTGTTAAAGGAGATTTTTTTAATGAAAGACGTACGGACGGATTGCAGCGTCGGCTCGCAGCCGCCGCGACGCTCTGCCACAGGAAAAACACCTCTGTTGGAAGCCTTATGGACAAGTTGGAACATGTCCAGCTGTTAAGCAATTTCTCATATACTCACTCCACTGAAAGCCATCAAAAGCCGCCTGGATTTTACAAATGGTTATCAACACGGAGGTGTTTTTCCAGTGCCGCCGCACCGCGCCGGCTGAGTCCCAACGAGCGGACCCGTCCGCACGTCTTTCATTAAGAAAATCTCCTTTAACAGTGGAATATCCGGATAAAATGCTGAAACCGACTTCTTCTGAAACTTCTCTGTTCTCTCACAACGTCCTGGATCAATAGAGCCTGAAATGTGGAGGTTTTCAGCTTGAAACAAGCTGACGACGGCGCCTGAGAGCACTGCGCGACGTCTCGCTCCGTGGGAAGTCCTTAAAGCAACAGTATCACCTCAAAATCTCTCATCAGCCGTTAAAATTTTCACCGAAAACCAGCTTAATTTTCGAACCGTGTCCACTTCGATGTGTCTCACAGGTTTAGAAAAAATTTTGATCAAACAAAGCGCCAGTCTCTCAGCAACTTCTCAGACAAAGGAATTCCGACGAGGGGCTGGACGACTCCTCCCACAAGGAGTGCTCACAGGCGAATGACGTCACCGACAGGCGTGGAAAAACTCACGCATGCGCACGAGGGTTCAAGCATGTCTGACGTAAAAACATATGAATGAAATCCATATAGATTTTGAAAAAAATAAAAAGGACCTATACTTTATTGACAGACCTCTTATTTCTATTCATAAATCAGGGTCTGAATGTTACAGAGACTTTGTTCAACCACTTCCTGAAATACTACTTCTTAGCTGTACTCACAGCCAATCCTAGAAGCCAGAGAAGGTCACATGGTCCTGCGACATTGATGTGTTTCTGTGTTTGTCATTCCCAGTGAAGGACTTTAGGAATGTGGATGTCTGAGTTTCTGCGACTTCTGGATTTTATACATATGATGAGGATTTATTTGAAAACAGAAAACACTGGTAAGTGATTTTATTTACAGTTACGATTGTTTGGAATGTAGTATCTCCCTGCTGTGCAGCTCCCAGTAAGTAGCGCTGCTGCACTGTATGGCACTTATTTTAGACATTTTGATACATTGATTCAAAGTCTTTTTCATATATTGCAGTTGTTTTCAGGTGTATATCTGTCACGAAGTGTGCAGGTCAAGACGGGGCCTGTTCAGGCATCTTCACATCCACCATCCAGTCTGGGAATCCATTAAGAGACAACCTTTCTTACCACAGAGGGATTACCACCATGCCAACAATGATTTTCACTAAATATTTTAAGAATTTTTAAAACCACGTTTTAAAAATCAGCTTTAGAGCCTAATTGTATCTTTCATAGTGTTCTAGACAAATATATGTCTCACATTCAGAAAGTGGAACTCGTTCTAATATGGAATATATGGCCATTATGCTACATGCATGTACCTTAAAAGGAGAACTACTGAAGGTACAGTAAAATGACCTCAATGCGCCAATGAGTCTGTAGACCCCACAGGGTTAGAAAGTTCCCCACACACATGCACTCTGCACACAGCAAAGTGCAATCGCATATAACAGGAACATGAAGCTGAATTGAACGTAATATACAGCAACACGCGCACGGCCACACCACAAATAGATTTGCACTACACATTTTTGACCCTCCACCTCAGAAGCAGGAGACAGGACTTCATATGTGTCATTAAGGTACGAACGACTACAGTGTTTTTGTACAAATTTTGCATTTCACTTGAATCACATCGCTTTTAGCTGAAAACTTATTTTCCATCTACTTAAAAAAAAAACACTCCGTGTGTGTTTTCTAATGGTGACAGTCACGTCTGCAGTTTCACACTGATGATTATAGATGCTTGGCGGATGGAGAGACTCACATAGACCTTATTTATCATGTCTTCACTCTGCCACTGTCAAAGTCACCTTTATTAACCCCAACCCCCCCCCCGGGCCAGTGGTCTACCTGTTATCTCCCCCCATCCTCTCCACTGGTGACTGACAGCTCAGCTAATGTAGTCCCAGCCAGGTAGGACATGAGGAACAGGAAGTCAGAGGGATCTAAATCTCTGCCACCGCGGATGCACCAGATGGGCCATTGGAAGCAGGAAGGCGCCGCAGTGGGATGACCTAACGCGGGTTTGTTAAAAATCACCCTGATCTCTTTTAATGGCTCTGCTAATGGCAGAGTTGGAAAAAGGGAAAGATGTCAGATCTTTAAGTTTGGGGAGATTTATGATTCTCATTAAATCGAGGTGTTTCGTCTTCAGGGAGCTGCAGGGAAGGTAAAAATCAAACAGAAACTATTTTATCAGGTCAAATCCGCTTTATCGCCGATGGTTTTTACTGTTGATATGACAAGCAAGAGTGGATTTTATTAGCTTGTAATAAGTTAATTTACGAGTCCGCTTACTTTAGTTTTACTGACTACAGACGTGACTTTAGCTTGAAAAAGCTTCGTGTTTAGCATATCTTTAACTGCTGGCTATCAGAAAAGATTATGTTAGCCATTTGTATTTGTTGGTGTACACTTAAATCTGTGATTTCCACCAAGCAGAGCCAGGTGCATAAGTATTTGGACAGTGAGTGTTTTACACCACCACCAATGGAGTTGAAATCAAATATAAGTTATCTCCATCAACAATTATAGAACAGTGTGTCCCGTCACAACCAGAGAAGCTGTCCATGGGCAAAGCAGGTTTTCAGTACCAGTACTGGGGGCTAAACAGCGCTCTGTGTCCAGCCTCTGTAGACCATGGCCTAAATAAAAATGTATGGTATGTATGCAGGGTGGCAGCTATTGTTGTGGTCTGCCCGCTGCCCGTGTCTTATGTCCTGTCTGTTTCTTGTATTTCACACTTTGCTCTTTCTTGAGTTAACTTCCCCTTTAGTTTGGTAGTTACTCATGGGTTGTTTTAGGTTCTACTCAGCCAGGGCTTCTTTGTGATTTGATATTTTGCTCTGTCTCCATCAGTCCATGTGTGTGTTTGTAGGCATGGTCTGTCACTTCGTGTTCCTTCACAGGTGTGTCTCATCACCATCATCCCACCTGTACCCTGTGTTCTTGTTACATCACTATTTAAGTTTGTCACTGCTCTGCCCTCACTTTGCTGGGTTATTCTGGTTTGTTCTGTTCCTGATAGTAGTGGTAGACCTTGGTTTTCGCATCTCCATTTGCCCTGGTGCTGCTGCCAGCTCTCCTTTTGTGCTCCTAATCATTTGGACTATTACCCAGTTTTGGACTTACTGTGTTCTGTGTTGTGGACTCATCAGATTTCTATGGTAAATAAACCATTTTTTCACTCTTGTTTGGTTGGTCCCTGTCTGCAGTTTTGGGTTCAATCCTTTTGAAATCGTGACAGCTATAGCCAGGTAGGGGTCATTGAGGGATTACACAAGGGCCAACATTTAAAACTGCTCCAATCATATTGAACAGTAGACCACATTATTTTTCTGATGATAAAAACTCCAGAAAAATACAGATTGCGCAATGCACGACTGAATGTCTTGAGATATGCGGTATAAACAACAAAAATAGTAACAGATCAGTTTCAGATTTAACAAAAGGTCAAAAGTTGCTCCAGTTTTGGTTAAAAAAAAATGCCTGAGTTCATATGGCTTTAAAAAGGACAAGTTTCCATCTTTTTGCAGATGATGTGGTCCTGTTGGCTTCATCGGCCGGTGACCTCCAACACTCACTGGATTGGTTCACAGCCAAGTGTGATGCGGCTGGGATGAGGATCAGCACCTCTAAATCTGAGGCCATGATTCTCAGCAGGAAACCAATGGATTGCCTACTCTGGGTAGGAAATACGGTATTGCCCCAAGTGAAGGTGTTCAAATACTTTGGGGTCTTGTTCAGGAGTGAGGGGACGATGGAGTGTGAGATTGGCCAGAGCAGGGGCAGGGTTGCATTTGCTCTATCGTACTGTTGTGGTGAAAAGGGAGCTGAGATAGGGTGAGAAGTTCAGTCATCTGTGGGGAGCTCGGAGTAGAGTCGCTGCTCCTTCGCGTTGAAAGGAGCCAGCTGAGGTGGTTCGGGCATCTGGTAAGGATCCCCCCTGGCACAACTCCCTAGGGAGGTGTTCCAGGCAGGTCCATCTGGGAGGAGACCCCAGTGAAGACCCAGGACTGGGTGGAGAGATTATATCTCCACACTGGCCTGTGAATTTCTTGGGATCCACCAGTCAGACGTGGTCAATGTGGCAAGGGAAAGGGAAGTCTGGGGTCCCCTGCTGGAGCTGTTGCCCCCGCGACCCAAACCCGGAGAAGTGGTTGAAGATGAGTGAATGAGAGTGAGTTCATCTGTTATGCTTATCTCCATTTGTGGCCCTAAAATATGGAATAATCTGACAGAGGAACTCAAACAATGTCCAAATATTATTCAGTTTAAATATCAATATAAAGAAATGATGTTCTCTAGATATGGGTCTGATGAAGAAAGATGAGCTTTGGCTCTGCTATAGTGTAAATGTAATTTGTTCAGAAGCATTCGGATTGTGTTCCTTAAGTTAAAGTGATTAACATGGTTGACAAAGGGAGTGGAAATAAATAAATTTTTTACACACACACCTCCTTTTTGGACTAGATTAACTGGATGTATAATCGAGAAATATAGGTTGTCACAGTATTGAGCTGCATATTTGTTTTGAATACTGTAGGCTTATGGCAGATTGTATTTTAAGTTGTATGCACATTAAATTATTTTTTCCTTTCTTTTTGTGTTTCATTTGTTGTGTATGTTTCTGTGGTCCGTATAAACCATTCATTCATTCATTCATTCAATATCACTTTATGGGGTAACATACATATGTTAAATGCCATAGAATCCAATGGATGCAAACAAGCATTCAGCACTATCAAAACTATAACATTTAATAATCCTACTGATTTAAATAAGCAAATTACACTGGTATACAATTTTTTAGAACTTGTCTGCTTCAGAAATAAATTGTCCTATTTATTACGGGCATTAGCTGAACTCTAATATGACAATAAAAATGTCAGATTGGCTAATCTTTCCCAGATATTTACATTTTACAACTGCATACTTATATTGTGTTAATTGTTTTCATGATGAATCATAATTTTTTTTTCATGTTTCCCTGATTGTTTATATAATAATATTTCACCTGCTCTCTTTTGTAACAGTTTAAAAATAAGCAAAACGGTTATACATTAACCCTTAGTAGAATAGTAGTAACATCTTAAATATTTGAGCCAATCAACAATTTCAAACATCATTTTTATTCTTAGCAGCCAAAAATTAGTTACGTTTGACTTTACCTATTTCAGAAGAATTATTACTGTAGACCAGACTGTATAGCAAGCATTAAATAAGTTAAGGGACACAAATACAGTAGTGTTCAGAATAATAGTAGTGCTATGTGACTAAAAAGATTAATCCAGGTTTTGAGTATATTTCTTATTGTTACATGGGAAACAAGGTACCAGTAGATTCAGTAGATTCTCACAAATCCAACAAGACCAAGCATTCATGATATGCACACTCTTAAGGCTATGAAATTGGGCTGTTAGTAAAAAAAAAGTAGAAAAGGGGGTGTTCACAATAATAGTAGCATCTGCTGTTGACGCTACAAACTCAAAACTGTTATGTTCAAACTGCTTTTTTAGCAATCCTGTGAATCACTAAACTAGTATTTAGTTGTATAACCACAGTTTTTCATGATTTCTTCACATCTGTGAGGCATTAATTTTGTTGGTTTGGAACCAATATTTTGCTCGTTTACTAGTGTGCTTGGGGTCATTGTCTTGTTGAAACACCCTTTTCAAGGGCATGTCCTCTTCAGCATAAGGCAACATGACCTCTTCAAGTATTTTGACATATCCAAACTGATCCATGATACCTGGTATGCAATATATAGGCCTAACACCATAGTAGGAGAAACATGCCCATATCATGATGCTTGCACCACCATGCTTCACCGTCTTCACTGTGAACTGTGGCTTGAATTCAGAGTTTGGGGGTCATCTCACAAACTGTCTGTGGCCCTTGGACCCAAAAAGAACAAGTTTACTCTCATCAGTCCACAAAATATTCCTCCATTTCTCTTTAGGCCAATTGGTGTGTTCTTTGGCAAATTGTAACCTCTTCTGCACATTTTTTTATTTAACAGAGGGACTTTGCGGGGGATTCTTGCAAATAAATTAGCTTCACACAGGCGTCTTCTAACTGTCACAGCACTTACAAGTAACTCCAGACTGTCTTTCATCATCCTTGAGCTGATCAACGGGTGAGCCTTTGCCATTCTGGTTATTCTTCTATCCATTTTGATGGTTGTTTTCCGTTTTCTTCCACGCGTCTCTGGTTTTTGTTGTCCATTTTAAAGCATTGGAGATCTTTGTAGATGACCAGCCTATAATTTTTTGCACCTGGTATAACTTTTCCCCTCTCCAATCAACTTTTTAATCAAACTACACTGTTCTTCTTTTTTGAACCTTACGTTGTAGTTTATTGTGTGTACACTCAAACCCCCAGAGAGGTCACTGGAGTTAATAAAGAATTAAGAATGAAGGTGCCTCCGCCCTCAAAACGGTTGAACAAATTCATCAGAAGGAACACGACAGAAGACAAGCGATGGGAGAAAACACAGACAGGACATCGGGGGGGGGGGGGGGTGGTGATTGTGTCCCCATCGTTTTCATTGTAACCTTCGTCCTGACATTATGCGATGGCTTGGTGAAAGCATTTATTAACAAAAAGCGCCATGTTAGCAGAACAAACATTTATCCTCAAGCGTCCTCACAGCTGCTTAGCGTGTGATTGATGCCCCGTGAATTTAAGTTGGAGGACGCCGGGGTCACTGCCGAATACCAGGACTCTGACAAAGATTCGGTTAAAGGAGGGTTGGGGGGGGGGCACGTCCTTAGAGTTTGTGTTCAGTAAATCTGTTACATTGTACTGAAGGGTTTTAAGAGGTCAAGCACAGGAAATGTAACCTTGTTGTTGCGACCCAATTACACACAGTCAATATTTCCATTTTATCCACCGGCGTGTCGGAGCAGCTCAGAAATGGCAACGTGGATTTTCAAAAATAATTTGCACGGGTGCCAAATGAAGCGTGACGTGAGCGTCAAAACTATAGGTCAGTCAGGTACTGACACACCCGCTTATTTATCAAGCTTGTTTCACCTTTTTCACCAAAATCACATTATGCAGCACAAATGGACTTCATTGATTTTGATAAAGTTGTCATTGAGGGATTAAATTATGTTGAGCAACTTCCTACTTTTAAACTCTGATAAGACCGAAATTATGGTTCTTGGTCCAGTGAAACATTGGCATCAATTTGACCAGTTAACACTTAGCCTAGGCTCATGTGTCATACATCACACTGACAAAGTGAGGAACCTTGTGGTAATTTTTGATCCTACATTGTCCTTTGACCTCTACATTAGAGATATTATGAGGACTGCTTTCTTCCACCTGCGAAATATTGCAAAGATTCATCCCATCCTGTCTATGGCTGATGCTGAGACCCTGATCCATGCGTTTATCTCTTCTAGATTGGACTGCTGCAATGTTCTATTTTCTGGTTTACCGCAGTCCATCATTACGACTGTCCAACTGGTTCAAAATGGTGCAGCCAGACTTTTGACATGAAGCAGAAAGTTTGACCACATTACACCCCTTTTGGCATCTCTTCACTGGCTTCCTGTCCCAGTGAGATCAGATTTTAAGGTTCTGCTACTAACCTATAAAATTATTCATGGACTGGCACCTCCCTACCTAACTGACCTAATTAAACCTTACGTACCGGCCCAGGCTCTGCGTTCATATTGCATAATAATTGCATAATAATTATGTTACCTATACAAGATAAATGGCATAGGTAACATAATTATTATGCAATTCAAACAATATACTTTATGTATTTTAAATAAATACTGCCATTATTATTGATTTAGAGTAATTATATTTAATTAATACTAAATACATAAAGCTGGGGATTATGCATTTCAAATGAATAGGATATATTACAGTAATGAATAGGCATCATGTAAGGTTTGCATTACATATTATCTAAATAAAGTAAATGGGAATTTGTCATGTAATAACATTACATAAATCTTAAAAGTTAGGGTTAAATATTTCTGTGAGTGTTGCTTCCATAGACTAAATATAAAAGTATCAGAGTCCACTTTTACTGAGACCTTTTGGATGTCAGCTTTTTTTACGGGGGTGCCGGCACGCAGCTGGAGAAAGTGTCTCACTGTGAGAGTCCTTGAAAGCTTCACTCAACCCTCCTAGATTCTGGATTAGATGCCACTGAGGGAGTATTTGGAGACCTGCACTTGAGTTCTAATGTTTCTGTGCTCGTACTTAAACAGCACAAAAACAGTAAATAACAGTTTTTAATATTTCTAACAAGCAATTAGGACTATTTTGCAACCAGAAAATAAACACTGTTTCATACCATTTAACACTCATATTTCACAAAGAGAAAAGCAAAGTTTGCACATTTTACTTCAAATTTCACACACAGGGAGCCCAGTTTTGGGGGATTATGGTCTGAAAATCATTTGGTGGTGGATGAGCTGATCCCTTCCACCTGACTGTCCTGACGTCCACGGATCTAATCTACTCACATGCTGGTTCTCATACCTGAGCATCCACGAGGAGGTGCCTCATCAGGGTCATAGACTTCTGCATGGTCTCGTTCTCAGGAGGAGGGAAGCTGCACTCCTCCTGCTCCAGGGATTTGGGCCCAGTCACTATGAAACTCGCAATCTGGTCGTTCAGGCTGTTCAGTGACTGCACAGCTGGAAGGAAAAGCACATGGATCAGTAATCCTGATACCACATTGCACATTTGGTGCCATATTACATGACACTGTACATTGGAATAATTGCCCATTTGGCACAACATTGCTCTTTTGGTACCACATTTCTCATTGCACATTTGGCACCACAATGGCCCACATTGCCCATTCGACAGCACATTGTACCATATTACCCATTTGGTATCACATTGCCCATTTGGCACCATGATGCACCACATTGCCCATTTGACATCATATTGCACCACATTACCCATTTGGTACCACATTGTTCATTTGGCACCACAATGCACCATATTTCCCATGTGGCACCACATTGCCCATTTGGCACCGCAATACACCAGATTGCACCACATTTTCCATTTGACACCATAATGGCCCACATTGCCCATTTGGCACCACAATGCACCACATTGCACCACATTGTCCATTTGGCACTACATTGCCCATTTGGCACCATAATGCAGCACACTGCCCATGTGGCACCACCTTGCCCATCTTGCATCACATTGCACCACATTGCCCATTTGGCACCACAATGGCCCACATTGCCCATCCGACTCCACATTGCACCACATTACCCATTTGGTACCACTCTGTTCATTTCGCACCACATTGCACCATATTGCCCATGTGGTACCACATTGCCCATTTGACACCCCACTGGTACCACATTGCCCATTTGGCACCACGATGCACCATATTGCCCATGTGGCACCACATGGCCAATTTGGCACCATAATGACCTACATTGCCCATTTGGCACCGCAATGCACCAGATTGCACCACATTGTCCATTTGGCACTATATTGCCCATTTGGCATCATAATGCAGCACACTGCCCATGTGGCACCACCTTGCCCATCTTGCATCACATTGCACCACACTGCCCATCTGGCACCACAATGGGCCACATTGCCCATCCGACTCCACATTGCACCACATTACCCATTTGGTACCACAATGTTCATTTGGCACCACATTGCACTGTATTGCCCATGTGGTACCACATGGTCCATTTGGCACCACAATGGCCCACATTGCCCATTTGACACCACACTGGTACCACATTGCCCATTTGGCACCACGATGCACCACATTGCTCATTTGGCACCACCTTGCATCACATTGCCATTTGGCGCCATCTTGGCCAATGGGCATTGTGGTGATGACACTTTTAGAATGCCAAGATTCCTGATCTGAACTAGCAGCATTAACACTCCTGTGAGACAAGAGTTTTATACCGAATAACACAGCAAACCAACGAATCAGATTTCTTCCTCGTGGATGAGCGTCGTCTCCCTCAGGAAGGAGTCTAAGCGATCTTTCACTCCGTTACCTCCTTTGTGGAGCGTAATGTTCCACGCCGGCCTCAGAGCCATCCTGTTTTTGTTTCCCTGTTCTTACCCTCGTTTGTCCCTTACAAACCTCTCTCTACCTTCAGGTTTCCGCTCCAGCTCGTCTCCAAAACCAAATGTATTTCCTCCCTCACACACATGCAGACTTCCTCACACTTCTTCCATGTCCCATTAATCCCCCATGAAATGTCACCAAAAGTATTTCCGAGGCCGCCCACACGTTGGAAATACTGGAAGCACTGCATCCAGGAAACCCAGAGAACACGGAGCTCTCTCCATGTTTTTGTGCCTTTTGAGCACAAATGTCTTTTGTATTTTTCATGAGCTGCTGCATGAACAGCAATCATCTCATCATCCAGCATGAAAGCATTTAAACTTCACTGAAGACTCAACTTTAAAGCTGCGCCAGTTAGAAAAGTCGGCGGTCGCTGCAGAATGAGGTTGTCCAATGGAGAGTTTGAGCTGTTAAATGTTTAATGTTCAGCAGAAAGCGTGTGGTGGCAAATAAAGAAATCCAACCTAAATCCATTCATGAATTGGAGACAAGCATACGGATGTTTTTAGGATGCAAATATAAAGCCTCTTTCGTGCACAAAAGCCCACGCACAGGGGAAAAAAAGAGTATAGATTAATGTTACATAACCCATAGTGGGGGGGGCGGCTTTCACTGTGGCTCCATTTGCAAGAAAACAAGCTTTGAGACGGAAATTTGACAAAGTCGTGGCTGAAGGCCGCGAGATAAGACTGGAGCGAGGAGGATGGAGAGGGACAGTCCTTCTGGCTCCTGGAGGTGGACATAAGATGTTTGATTTCATAAGCATGTTCCTTTCCAGTTTGATTGAATTTTAATTAGTGTGAGTGATGGAAAGACTTTTTTGTGTGTTTTGACAAAACAGCAGAGCTCCCGTAGTGCTGCTTTGCAGCATGATTCCAACTGCTTTCTCTTACTGCCCTCTGCTGGCCAAAGGCTGAACATGCGGCTCTTGTGAATTAAAAAGCTGCAGTGTGCACATTCTGCTTGCAGTTCACATCCTGAATACAGAAGATAAAACTGAAACCCTGATTGTGCTTCATGATGCAGCAGGACTCTGAGATGTCACAGGAAACTATTTTAAAGCAAGTGATAAAAATACTGTGTCATTTGGAAGTAGATTTTGCTCCGGTTGCACTATGTAGGCCAAGAAGGCAAGAGAACAATCATGGAGTAATTTATTCATCTGCATTCAAAATAAGCAGACGCAAGCCAGGTGGAACCATGAGACAGATTCTGATCGTGTCATCGCGACAGAAATGTTCTGTTCGTTCACAGTGTGGATATTCAAAACAATTTATGTATAGAAGATTAAAGGCATTTCAAATGTGACATCACAGTCTGGACACTGACAACACCAAATCTATATTGATTTTTGTATAAATAGAACTTTTTTTCTCTCTCTCCAGCTTACTTATTGTCCAAACTCTGAATTCTGTGATCATTAAAGAGACAGACTCAAAGTCCAACCAAACGCTGTGGAACCATCGTTCATCAATTCATTTACAGTGTCATGCAGCTCCATAAAGCACATGATTGGCGCTTTAACATTAAAAGGTATTGAGGTATTTACTGTGAGGTTGCAGATCGCATTATATTTTTGACCTCTGAGCAAACTACTCCAAGATCTAATCATCTCTAGATATTTATCCAAAGTAATATTCACACCAAGTTTGACAGAAATCCATACAACTGTTTTTGAGTTATCTTGTCCACAGTAGCGCACACACACACACACACACACACACACACACACACACAGATTGCAAATTGTTTTTACTTTCACTTTTGATCATCTGTGTGCTTCTTACCCTGTGCGCTGCTTTACAATGCTGCTGGAACCTCAAATTCCCTGAGGGAGTTTCCAAGGGATTAATAAAATTCTGTCTAATCTAATCTAATCTGACCACTGAAAACAATGCCCTGCTTTCACCACTTCATCAATGTGCAGAGTAAAAACAACATTTCAGAATTCCATGTTATGCATCATCATTGTTATTATTATTATTAGATTTTAGGTTTATATTAAATTATTCAATTCAATTTGTAGTCATGTATTTTCTGTTTTATTTTGGATTTTAATATTCACAACCATTTTATCATGCTTGTTTGCATACTTTTGTGTGTTCTGTTGATATTGTGAAATAAATGGTTAATGAATTATATAGCGCATATACTGCATTTATATAGCGCTCTTCTATCTGCATCAGACGCTCAAAGCACTTTATAATGATGCCTCACATTCACCTATACACTCAAACACATTCACACACCGATATCAGGGTGCTGCCACACAAGGCACTCACGACACCAAGAGCAAATTGGGGATTAAGGACCTCGCCCAAGGGCCCTTAGTGATTTTCCAGTCAGGTTGTGGTTTGAACCGAGGATCCTCTGGTCTGAAGCCCAGCTCTTAACCACCAGACAATCACCTCCCCCAGTGTTATTGTCATATTAATAATTTAAATCATATGCACGTGCGTGTTTCTCATTGATGCAGCATAGTTTTAAAACACGATGTTAAGATGCCAGCGGGGCACGTCACAGATGGCCCCAGGGTGGGGCTCGATTGGGCTGAAGCCTCCCAAGAATTGCACCGATGCCACCATAACACCACCATAGACAGTCAATATTCATCAAACGTTCTGTTCCTCATCAGTTTCTCACAAACACCACCACTCTCTGACCTGGTTCTATAGCGCCCCCAGTTTCCATGGCACCTATGAGATATCATTTATGTACTGCACTGAGTAAATCCTTGCCATATTGTATACATCAACAGAAATTGGTGAAACTGAGAAATGTGAGGATGGCATTGAGAAAGAGTCACAAGCAATAGCGCCACCTTAAGGACAGCACCCTCTATTGTGTGTCATTTGTTGTTAGTTATATGGTTTTTCTATCGTTTTGATTGTACGTTTTTCTAAATTCTCCAAGTTTCCCTTTGTGTCCTGTCAGACAGCTGATTATGTCAGGATTCTGTCCGTCAGCAGACAAGATGGAGTGGAGAACTGACTCCTGAGCCCCTTCAATGCAGACTTCTATGCATACCTTTGTCCCTCAGGCCATCAGCGCCCTGCGCATCTCCTCAATCAGGGGGAGGAGGAGTAACAGGAAGACAGAGGACTGGAAGGAGAGGAACAGTAGTAGCCAGTAAACCAGTATTGATCAGTATGTCTAGTATTTATATTTGTGTATTTCTATTTATATTTGGAGGTTTTTTTTTGTTTTTTGTTTTTTTTTTACTTTCACTTTTGATGTTCTGTGTGCTTCTTACCCTGTGTGCTGCTATACAATGCTGTTGGAACCTCAATTTCCCTGAGGGAGTCTTCCCAAATTACAAATAATACCTCACATTCACCCCGATGTGAGGGTGCTGTCATACAAGGTGCTCACTACACACCGGGAGCAATAGGGGATTAAAGACCTTGCCCAAGGGCCCTTAGTGATTTTCCAGTCAGGCTGGGATTTGAACTGAGGATCTTCTGGTCTCAAGCCCAACACCTTAACCACTAGACCATCACCTCCCCTAACTGCTAGTAATCTCATTCACATAAAATCCTTAGAAGATTGCCTTGCATAAGTGAGAAGATGGATGTCTAGTAACTTCCTCCTTTTAAAATCTGATAAGACTGAAATGATGGTTCTTGGTCCAGCAAGGCATTGGTATCAATTTGACCAGCTAGCACTTAGCTTAGGTTCATGTGTTATACATCAATTGGACAACGTGAGGAACCTTGGGGTGATTTTTGATCCTACGTTGTCCTTTGACCTCCACATTAGAGACATTACAAGGACTGCTTTCAGCGAAATATAGCAAAGATTCGTCCCATCCTGTCTATGGCTGATGCTGAGACCCAGATTCATGCATTTGTCTCTTCTAGAATGGACTATGGCAATGCTCTATTTTCTGCTTTACTGCAGTCCAGCATTAGGAGTCTCCAAATGGTTCAATATGCTGCTGCCAGACTCTTGACACGAAGCAGAAAATTTGATCACATTACACCCATTTTGGTGTCTCTTCACTGGCTTCCTGTCTCTGCGAGATCAGATTTTAAGGTTCTGTTACTGGCCTATAAAATTGTTCACGGGCTGGCACCTCCCTACCTGGCTGACCTGGTTAAGCCCTACGTACCGGCTCAGGCTTTGCGGTCTCAGGGTGCAGGACTACTTTGTGTCCCTAGGGTGAATAAAAAGTCTGCAGGTCACAGAGCTTTCTCTTATTGTGCCCCTGCTCTGTGGAAGGATCTACCTACGCATATAAGGCAGTCAGATTTTGTGGAGACTTTAAAATCAAGACTTTGAGCCATTTGTGTTCCCTGTTTTATTGTTAGTATATTATGTTATTATGAGTTTTTTATTCTTTTTACTCTTTTATAGTTTTGCTCTTATATTAAGTTTTTGATCTTTTAATTCATTTTGTTCTGTTTTCTGAGTTGTGTTGTGTGAAGCACCTTGAGGCAACCTTGTCATGAGTTGGTGTGATATAAATTAATAAAGTTGAAATTTGATTTTTGTTTTTGAATGCTGTTGCTGCTGGACATAATTCTCTCTGTAATTCATCCTCTAATTTTTTTTGTGTGTGTGTGTGTGTGTGTGTGTGTGTGTGTGTGTGTGTGTGTGTGTGTGTGTGTGTGTGTGTGTGTGTGTGTGTGTGTGTGTGTGTGTGTGTGTGTGTGTGTGTCTTTTCCATCACACTCAGTGAAGACAATCCAAGCAGAACAGCTGTAAGAGCAGGCACTCTCCACCAGATGGTGCCACAGACTTCCACAACCTGTCACATCACAGACTGTATTTTATTTTGTATAACTTATACTTACAGTTTATTTTCTATTGTACATTAAATATGGTTTTGTTTTTTGCCCACATTTGCTCTGTCTCACTTTTGTTTGTGGTTAGAAGTCTGGGATTTCTAACAGATTGTCATTTTTAAATATTAATATGGTGTGTGTGTGTGTGTGTGTGTGTGTGTGTGTGTGTGTGTGTGTGTGTGTGTGTGTGTGTGTGTGTGTGTGTGTGTGTGTGTAATATATATGAATTCACAACATGTATGCAGTGAGTTGACACATAAAATTAATTTATAATTGCATACTAACACTTGTACTCCAAATCTGCTCATCCCACAGCTATATTCATGAAACTACTTAGCCTCATCCAGAAAAACAGCTCTGGTGCCGCCCCTGGTTCTGCTGCTTAAACTGGTCTGGTGACTTGTGCACACTTTGTTTGTGATCAACTCTAAATACAGACTGACAGTGCCTTTATGACATCATCTCAGAAACCTTCAATCTTTTTTTAAGTCAGTGCAGCAGCAAAGACAATAAAAAGGTTTGTGCCAAAAATAACAAAAGACATCAAAATATATGAAACCACAGGGATGAAAACTGAAGCAAAAGTCGAAGCAAAAGTTTTCCTTCAGCAAATCTGAGCAGTCGGAGGAGCAAAGAGAGAGAGAGAGAGAGAGAGGGAAGAATAAGCAACATATAGCTTAGAATGGATGTAAATTGTTTTGTTTTTTTCTCTCTCTCTCCTGTGCACCTTTCCTCAGTGCTTTACATCACGTTGCTGCAGAACGCAGGAAAAGTGCGACAGCCATCAGGCCTGCGGGGAGAAGCCGGGGTATCAGGGGATATAAGATCATTACCAAAGGAAAAATGTCTGCAGCAAATCTAATAGGATGAGGTGCAGCACAGTCAGGCTGCAGGAGAGAAAAAAAGAGGCTCATTTCACTCCAATTGTTCACAGCATGAGATCTCATTGAAATTTTTGGAAATTCAGACTGTTGCAGTAAAACTGTATTTCTGGGGTGTTTATGATGTCAGACTTGCGTGTGATGTGCACACGAACAGTTTCATTCATTCAGTGCTGCACAAAACACGAAGGGGCCTGCAGCTGGACCGAAGAGCGAGAATTATCAGTCAAATTTATTTTTGCATGCAGAATAATTATTACAGGCAACACATGTGCAAAGGTTTTAGGCATGTTAGCAGAAGCTGATGCTGCATTCATTCATTCATCCATCCAGTCATTTGAAATGTCCAAATGTTCACATGCAGCAAACATCAAAGTAGTTACTTTTACCATTTTGTTACATAAACTAACCTATTAAATGGCAAAACATATTTTCGAATGTTAAGGCTTTGGCATGGATTCTATATAATGCAGTGAAGGAGTGAGTAAGTCTCAACACATCATCCCAAAAACAATAAATATCCTCCTGTACATCTCTAAACTAGAAAGGCATATAACCAGGGACAAAGTGATTAAACTTTTTTAAGCTATGACGCACCACAAGGATTCTAAAAACATCTTTGTTTTGCTCATACGGGTAAGCGCTCAAAGCTGTCATCGCCCCCTGGTGGCTGGATAATGAATTAGTTGCACGTGTGAAGTCAGTAACTTTGATGTCGCTTATCTGCCACCTGCAGAAATCTCATAAAACGTTTTTCACTTTGTCATTATGGGTTATTGTGTGTAGAATTTTGAGGGGTAAACATTAATTCCATCCATTTGAACTTGGCTAACACCCTCTCAGCCACCTCCTCCAGAGAGTCCAGAGGGCAGCCCAGGACAGAGCTGGATTCCTGACCAACTTATTCAGTCTCTTTGTCTCCCGCTCTGTGCTGCCCGGGGCCCAACAGACGACAGCATAGAGGAGAGCAGAGGTTACAACAGAGTCATAGAAGGTCTTAAGCAGAGGCCTGCTCACTCCAAAGGATCTCAGTCTCCTCAGGAGGTGGAGGTGACTCTGTCCTTTCTTGTGCATGTCAAAGGTCAAATCAGAGGTTATCATCCAAAATATTGGTATCCAACTGTACTATATGAGGGGAACACTGTGTTCAATGTCGTGGTTTTTTTTCCCAGTTTTCTTTTTGGTTCATTCAAAGAAATTAATTAATTGGTCATGTTTGTCACAGTATGTATATTATTTTAACAACCTTTGAGCAAATAAAACCTTGGTACCTCCCTATTAGGCTTCTCAGATTCCAGGTTGGGAACCAGGGGTCTAAAATGACCACATCTCAGGAACTGTAAGAGATACCGAAGTGTTAGTTTTCTGCATAGACTCTGGTTCTCCTGGGACCAACGATGTACCACACCTCTGCTGTCAGTGACATCAGAAAATTATGTCATGTTAAGTAGAATAATTATTTGGCAACGGGGACGTCCTGCCAGCATCTGGATGTCGTGTGTTTTTTAGCTGTAAAGGATCATAAACCAGAAAGGATGGTGACAGGTGTTCTGACCCAGTGAGGACACATGGACAGGTGTGATGGGCCTCCGGTACCTTCATAAGGGTGACTTGTGTCTCTGAGACAAATCTGTTGAGTCCTGGAGGCTTTGGATCAGCAACTAGACGCGTCCTCTCTGCAGAGCTCATTAAACAGCATTAATCGTATCTCTTACTGCTGTAATGGACACAGAAGCAGGTCTAGAAGGTGATTTATAGGCGCTTCACTGTGCATTAAAACATGCTAGCAGAGTTAGTGTGTGGGTGTGTGCGAGTGTTTTATCCACCGTGGTGGGGGATGATGCTGAGTCGCTCTCTTTCATATCAGCCCACCTCTGCCTCCAGCTGAGGTTTCTTTTCTGTTCTTCTCAAAATCTCTTCTGCGTTCTGTCCTCATTCTTGTGTTTTTTGTTTTTTTTTTAGCATAACTGCAGCAAAACCGTGAGTCACTGCTGAATCAAACAGGTTCCAGTTTGGGTTCGACATTCGCGGGCCAGGTGATCGAAACCCGACAGCGTGTTCCGATTCTCCTCCCAGCTGAAGATGCCCTGAAAACCTCAATAATGAGACGTTGATCAGTCATTGCAAACACAAACCATGTCAGTGAAGTCAGCGGGAAGATGCAGCTGTTCCAGTCGCACCTTGTCTGGACGGAGAAACCTGGTCACCAGGTCTGTTTTAGGAGCACCGCAATGCCACATTCAAAATCTTATGGAACCAGGCATAGACCTGCTTCTGCTTTCATAATATGTCTGGAAAATGCCACGATGATAGACCACTAAAGTTTCCCATCGGACTGAATGCGTTCCAAAAGCAAACCTGCCCTCATTCCATAAGGCTCTGTGTTTTAGTGAATTTTTCATTTTGTGATGCAAACACCAAATTTGGCATATTGGTACTTCTTGGGCAACTTGTTGCAAAAAATAAAAAAATTTGCTGCTGAAAACTGAAATTTTCAAAAAGAGTGTAATTGGATGTGGCTGCGTCTGAATCAATACAAGAAGTTATCAGTTATTTGTAATAGAGATAAAATTTTTTAGCAGTTTATCGGTTTAGCATCATAAAAAATAACTTTTCAGTTATTGGATTAATGGTTATCAAAGCTAACATCTTGGTTAGCTGTGCCCACCACTGGATATGAAAGAGTTGATTCACATCACAACTGCTTCATTCTCAGCTGGGAAACATCCCAAATGCTTTGTGGCCTTGATGAAGATTTTCAATTCAATTTCAATTTCAATTTATTTTCATTTATATAGCGCCAAATCACAACAAGGTTGCCTCAAGGCGCTTCACACAAGTAAGGGCTAACCTTACTAACCCCCAGAGGAACAGTGGTAAGGAATAACTCCTTCTGAGGAAGAAACCTCAAGCAGACCAGACTCGAGGTTTCTCTGCTTGGGCCATGCTACAGACACAAATTACAAAACAATTCACAAAACAAACATACAGGAAATGTTGCCGGTGCACAGGACGGTTTCCAGAACAGACACCACACCCATCTCTGGATGGAGCCACACCTCAAACAGACAGAAAAGGAAAACAAACAGAATCAAGCATCAGAAAGACAACAAATACAGTATAATTTGTCAGCATTAAGCAACAAGAAAAACAGAAGAAATACTAAGGTGATCACCGGCCACATGTATAACTGAGTATCATCAGCATAGCAGTGAAAGGTAATCCTAAAACGCTGCAATATCTCCCCAAGGGGTGCTATATAAAGGGAGAAAAGCAGGGGGCCTAAGACGGACCCCTTTGGAACCCCAAATTTCATGTCACTAAGGTTAGAGGTAGTGGTATTGTACAAAACACAGTGAGAACAAGTATGACGTCAAGTAGAATATTATGATCCACGGTATCAAATGCAGCACTAAGATCTAGCAGCACCAGAACTGTAGTGGTGTCTGAATCCATTGCAAGTCGAAGATCATTCACCACTTTAGTGAGAGCCGTCTCTGTAGAATGATATTTTCTAAAAGCAGACTGCAGTGGCTCAAAAAGATTATTCTCGGTAAGGTGGTCCACAAGCTGCCTTGAAACCACTTTTTCCAGAAATTTAGAGTAAAATGATAGATTTCATATCGGCCAAAAGTTTTTCAATACAGTGGTCCCTCGCTATAACGCGGTTCACCTTTCACGGCCTCGCAGTTTCACAGATTTTTTTTAGTCCAATTTTGCATGCTTTTTTTTTTTTTTTTTACAGTGCATTGTGTTCTGCGTCCTCATCAAGCAGGCCGGTCGTGGCACTGCGAAGGGAAAGTACGCGCATTGTGTTCTGCGTATCTGTTCATAAGAATCTTCTCGCCCAGAAGAAAAAAAGAGCGCTAACAACTACCCATAACTGTGTTCTTCACATGGAAAAAGACACCTGCACCGAGGTGTCACTCAGTGGAAAAAGACGCGACAGCGGAGTGGCACCAGGATGAAGAGGCGCGGTCAGAGGAACTGTGAAATACTGGTCAGTCACTATTAATAATTTCTTATGTGTCCAACCTCGTAGGTTGATTGTTAAAATGAAATTTGTTAGTTCTAAAAGCCATCATAATTATTTATAGGAAAACGTTCTATTTTTATTTCTCAAACAAATGTTTGGGCCTGAAAACAGGTTGGTCTTATTTTTCTACTAAGGTTTGAACTTTGAGAGTGTTTACACACGAGAGAAAAGTGAGAAAATGTTAATGCCTGTTTGAGAAAAGTGTATAAAGTGTGGAGTGAGGGGTTTTACAGCCTTAAAACGTCTATAATAATTGTACAAAATAACGCTGACAACTTCGCGGATTTCGGGTTATTTTTAGAACGTAACACCCGTGATAAATGAGGGACCACTGTAACTAGGGAAGTGTTTTTCAATACACTAGGAAGATCTATAATTGTGTGCTTTGAGGTGTCTTGTGGGCCCACTAGGGAAAATGGGGAGTCACGTTCTTCATCACGGAGTAACATATCCTTCTATGTCCAGCGTTGGAATTGTATACGTCCAAAAACAGAACAACAGCAGCAACCGTGGAGTCTTTCCACAGAGGAGCTAATGCTGTTACGAGCATTAACTTCATCTTGCAATAAAACGTGATGCACAGCCTCATAAAAAACCGTTGGCTCATAAAAACATGGCGAGCTCCTCCAGTAAAGCCTCCTGTCCTACAGTCTCCGGTCGATTGTGGTCACACCAAACACAAAGCTCTCAGAGATGAAATCAACATACGAGATCAGATCAAACTCTCAGTTTTCAACAAATTCTGGGTGGTCTGAGAGAAGACGTGTTTCAGAGCACGTCTTTGTAAGTACTGACAGGTTGGATCTGGGACAAGTATCTTGAGGACAGACAGAGACGTCTTTGGTGGAGTTTGTTGCAAAAACAGAATTACTGCCGCTTACTGAACGTGTCAATGTTAAAACGCCGATTCAAAGTGCTTGAAGGTTCTCATCTCTCAGAGGTTTAAAGTTGGAGGTGCCATGAATGTGAAACAATGTCAAATGCTCATCAGCTCCTAACAGGATCGTGCACGCTCTCGGAACTCACCGACGCTCTAAAGCCAAATGCATGCAAAGGAAATGAGATTGTGACTTTAAAAATAAATTGCGGTGGATATTTTGTCCTCTTATCATGTCTGATAAAACTGACAACCTGCTCGCACAACCGAGGAGCCGCGCAGCTGAGGCCCTTGAATATTTAGGAAGTATTTTAAAAGCTGATGCTGTGAATATGAATTGAGGCTGTCGACGTATATCTGTTTCTCGATCCACTCGAGACGCGTGCACAGTGGCAGAGGAGGGTCAAAGGAGGACGTGAGGTGGGCCATGAATCAGACATGACAAGACGATTTCTTGTCACCGTCGTCCCGCCCAGTTTGGCAGCGGGGGAAGAGAAGAAGGAAAAGAAGGATCACATGTATTATGACACTCGTCTGTCAGGGGGCTTAAGTTGGAAACAAAAAAGTCACATTAATGGAGCAGGTACGTCTGTGGATTGTGAAGCTCTAAATTTCTGATGTGAATGTGAAAGTGGTGAAATGCGGATGAAGGGTCTTGTACCTTTTGATCCATGAAACGTTACTTATTTGTGGGTTGGTTCGTAATCTACAGATCAATAAATTCAATATCCATATAAGGTTTATGCTTTCTTAGGTCTTAGACCATGTTTCACTGTTTTAATGATACAAAGTAATTATTGGAATAGTTCCTCTGAGTTAGTCAACATGGTTACATGTTGAAAAGAACCGCTACGCAGACAATGCTGTGTTTTACGAACACCAAGAGGGATGTATACAGAAGTCCAGAAGGAGTTGTTTTGTTTGTTTGTGGATTTAGAGAAAGACAGGGTGCCAAGACAAGAATTGTGGCATTGCATGAGGAAGTCTGGAGTGGAAGAGAAGTATGTGAGGGCGGCGCAGGATACGTATGAGGACAGTGTGATGGTGGCGAGATGTACAGTAGGACTGACAGATGTGTTCCAGGTGGAGGTGGGATTACATCAAGGATCACGTCTGAGCCCTTTCTTGTTTGTAATAGCGGTGGAAAGATTGACAGACAAGTTTAGACTGGAGTTGAAAAGGGTCGGTCTCACGGACTACAAGACAGGGGCAGAACATGTAGCAGGGTGTGTAACAGGAGACATATATTGTGACACAAGCGCTGCCTAAGTACCAGTTTAAACATGTAACATATCAGATGTGTACCCTAACCCTTTTTAAACCTCAAAGACATGCGGCTAACATTTAACTAAATGTGCCAAGTCCTAGCATCCCAATATTCAGTTTGCACAATCTCCTCTGCTGTCATTGGCATCAGGGTAAGTGTGTATTGGAACTTGGCAGGGTGTGTCTTGTAGTCTTGCAGGTCATAGAATGATGCTGTTGCAGTTGTTTCTATAGAGTGATATTTGTAGATGACACCGTGATCTGTAGTGAGAGTAAGGAGCAGGATGAGTCTAGTCTGAAGAGGTGGAGATATGCTCTGGAGAGAAGGGGAATGAAGATCAGTCGGAACAAAGACGGAGGGGAGAAGATGAGTAGATGTCTTTAAATACTTGCATCAACTGTGTGGTGGTGAGGTGAAGAAGAAAGTGTATGTAGAGTGGAGCGGGTGGAGAAAAGTGGCTTTTAAGCGCTTCCCCAGATGGTGTTGCAGACAGCTGGAGTCTGGGTGTCAGAATGTCAGAGGGCTAATCCAAACAGACAACCATTCACACTTACAATAAGCCCAAAAGGCAATTTACAGTCACCAATTAGTTAATCTAATTAGAAGAGATTGTTTTATAACATACTAACAGCCACCTCTGAGAATCACTGGGTTGACGGAGGTGACGCATCGGCGCCACCACAGTTCACTTTGATTTTGTTAGGATTTTTAGTGGCACACACACAGAACCTGAGTGATGTCCGGGGTCACTTCAGTGCATCGCTTTGTGTGGGTTTGAAGCTCACTGTGCCGAGCCGCTCCAACACCTCAGCCGGGGTGAGATTACTCCCTCAGGCTACCGGCTTTCTGATAATTACAGTGGAAGGTGAGAGTTTAAGCCTCTGCAGATATCCAGACCATGAAATACCCTCCTCTACCTTCACTTGAACAATATTCCTCATCACTGTCCTCGTTGCTTCATTCGACAACCTGCAGCTGACGCACGACTTTGCATTCAGATAGTAATTCATATTTAAACCGTTTTTTCCCACAGTATTGTTACTGTACAAGCCATTTAATGATTTGTCTTAGAAGGCCACATCTCAGGACCTGCTGAGTATAAAGTCTTAATTTTGGTGTAAAATTTTTTTGTATAAAGCAAGTTTGTGCAGGATCAAAGTGAAAACATGTTATCAATCAATCAATCAATCAATCAATTTTTTTTATATAGCGCCAAATCACAACAAACAGTTGCCCCAAGGCGCTTTATATTGTAAGGCAAGGCCATACAATAATTATGTAAAACCCCAACGGTCAAAACGACCCCCTGTGAGCAAGCACTTGGCTACAGTGGGAAGGAAAAACTCCCTTTTAACAGGAAGAAACCTCCAGCAGAACCAGGCTCAGGGAGGGGCAGTCTTCTGCTGGGACTGGTTGGGGCTGAGGGAGAGAACCAGGAAAAAGACATGCTGTGGAGGGGAGCAGAGATCGATCACTAATGATTAAATGCAGAGTGGTGCATACAGAGCAAAAAGAGAAAGAAACAGTGCATCATGGGAACCCCCCAGCAGTCTACGTCTATAGCAGCATAACTAAGGGATGGTTCAGGGTCACCTGATCCAGCCCTAACTATAAGCTTTAGCAAAAAGGAAAGTTTTAAGCCTAATCTTAAAAGTAGAGAGGGTGTCTGTCTCCCTGATCTGAATTGGGAGCTGGTTCCACTGGAGAGGAGCCTGAAAGCTGAAGGCTCTGCCTCCCATTCTACTCTTACAAACCCTAGGAACTACAAGTAAGCCTGCAGTCTGAGAGCGAAGCGCTCTATTGGGGTGATATGGTACTACGAGGTCCCTAAGATAAGATGGGACCTGATTATTCAAAATCTTATAAGTAAGAAGAAGAATTTTAAATTCTATTCTAGAATTAACAGGAAGCCAATGAAGAGAGGCCAATATGGGTGAGATATGCTCTCTCCTTCTAGTCCCCGTCAGTACTCTAGCTGCAGCATTTCGAATCAACTGAAGGCCTTTTAGGGAACTTTTAGGACAACCTGATAATAATGAATTACAATAGTCCAGCCTAGAGGAAATAAATGCATGAATTAGTTTTTCAGCATCACTCTGAGACAAGACCTTTCTGATTTTAGAGATATTGCGTAAATGCAAAAAAGCAGTCCTACATATTTGTTTAATATGCGCTTTGAATGACATATCCTGATCAAAAATGACTCCAAGATTTCTCACAGTATTACTAGAGGTCAGGGTAATGCCATCCAGAGTAAGGATCTGGTTAGACACCATGTTTCTAAGATTTGTGGGGCCAAGTACAATAACTTCAGTTTTATCTGAGTTTAAAAGCAGGAAATTAGAGGTCATCCATGTCTTTATGTCTGTAAGACAATCCTGCAGTTTAGCTAATTGGTGTGTGTCCTCTGGCTTCATGGATAGATAAAGCTGGGTATCATCTGCGTAACAATGAAAATTTAAGCAATACCGTCTAATAATACTGCCTAAGGGAAGCATATATAAAGTGAATAAAATTGGTCCTAGCACAGAACCTTGTGGAACTCCATAATTAACTTTAGTCTGTGAAGAAGATTCCCCATTTACATGAACAAATTGTAATCTATTAGACAAATATGATTCAAACCACCGCAGCGCAGTGCCTTTAATACCTATGGCATGCTCTAATCTCTGTAATAAAATTTTATGGTCAACAGTATCAAAAGCAGCACTGAGGTCTAACAGAACAAGCACAGAGATGAGTCCACTGTCCAAGGCCATAAGAAGATCATTTGTAACCTTCACTAATGCTGTTTCTGTACTATGATGAATTCTAAAACCTGACTGAAACTCTTCAAATAGACCATTCCTCTGCAGATGATCAGTTAGCTGTTTTACAACTACCCTTTCAAGAATTTTTGAGAGAAAAGGAAGGTTGGAGATTGGCCTATAATTAGCTAAGATAGCTGGGTCAAGTGATGGCTTTTTAAGTAATGGTTTAATTACTGCCACCTTAAAAGCCTGTGGTACATAGCCAACTAACAAAGATAGATTGATCATATTTAAGATCGAAGCATTAAATAATGGTAGGGCTTCCTTGAGCAGCCTGGTAGGAATGGGGTCTAATAAACATGTTGATGGTTTGGATGAAGTAACTAATGAAAATAACTCAGACAGAACAATCAGAGAGAAAGAGTCTAACCAAATACCGGCATCACTGAAAGCAGCCAAAGATAACGATACGTCTTTGGGATGGTTATGAGTAATTTTTTCTCTAATAGTTAAAATTTTGTTAGCAAAGAAAGTCATGAAGTCATTACTAGTTAAAGTTAATGGAATACTCAGCTCAATAGAGCTCTGACTCTTTGTCAGCCTGGCTACAGTGCTGAAAAGAAACCTGGGGTTGTTCTTATTTTCTTCAATTAGTGATGAGTAGAAAGATGTCCTAGCTTTACGGAGGGCTTTTTTATAGAGCAACAGACTCTTTTTCCAGGCTAAGTGAAGATCTTCTAAATTAGTGAGACGCCATTTCCTCTCCAACTTACGGGTTATCTGCTTTAAGCTACGAGTTTGTGAGTTATACCACGGAGTCAGACACTTCTGATTTAAAGCTCTCTTTTTCAGAGGAGCTACAGCATCCAAAGTTGTCTTCAATGAGGATGTAAAACTATTGACGAGATACTCTATCTCCCTTACAGAGTTTAGGTAGCTACTCTGCACTGTGTTGTTATATGGCATTAGAGAACATAAAGAAGGAATCATATCCTTAAACCTAGTTACAGCGCTTTCTGAAAGACTTCTAGTGTAATGAAACTTATTCCCTACTGCTGGGTAGTCCATCAGAGTAAATGTAAATGTTATTAAGAAATGATCAGACAGAAGGGAGTTTTCAGGGAATACTGTTAAGTCTTCTATTTCCATACCATAAGTCAGAACAAGATCTAAGATATGATTAAAGTGGTGGGTGGACTCATTTACTTTTTGAGCAAAGCCAATAGAGTCTAATAATAGATTAAATGCAGTGTTGAGGCTGTCATTCTCAGCATCTGTGTGGATGTTAAAATCGCCCACTATAATTATCTTATCTGAGCTAAGCACTAAGTCAGACAAAAGGTCTGAAAATTCACAGAGAAACTCACAGTAACAACCAGGTGGACGATAGATAATAACAAATAAAACTGGTTTTTGGGACTTCCAATTTGGATGGACAAGACTAAGAGACAAGCTTTCAAATGAATTAAAGCTCTGTCTGGGTTTTTGATTAATTAATAAGCTGGAATGGAAGATTGCTGCTAATCCTCCGCCCCGGCCCGTGCTACGAGCATTCTGACAGTTAGTGTGACTCGGGGGTGTTGACTCATTTAAACTAACATATTCATCCTGCTGTAACCAGGTTTCTGTTAGGCAGAATAAATCAATATGTTGATCAATTATTATATCATTTACCAACAGGGACTTAGAAGAGAGAGACCTAATGTTTAATAGACCACATTTAACTGTTTTAGTCTGTGGTGCAGTTGAAGGTGCTATATTATTTTTTCTTTTTGAATTTTTATGATTAAATAGATTTTTGCTGGTTATTGGTAGTCTGGGAGCAGGCACCGTCTCTACGGGGATGGGGTAATGAGGGGATGGCAGGGGGAGAGAAGCTGCAGAGAGGTGTGTAAGACTACAACTCTGCTTCCTGGTCCCAACCCTGGATAGTCACGGTTTGGAGGATTTAAGAAAATTGGCCAGATTTCTAGAAATGAGAGCTGCTCCCTCCAAAGTGGGATGGATGCCGTCTCTCCTAACAAGACCAGGTTTTCCCCAGAAGCTTTGCCAATTATCTATGAAGCCCACCTCATTTTTTGGACACCACTCAGACAGCCAGCAATTCAAGGAGAACATGCGGCTAAACATGTCACTCCCGGTCCGATTGGGGAGGGGCCCAGAGAAAACTACAGAGTCCGACATTGTTTTTGCAAAGTTACACACCGATTTAATGTTAATTTTAGTGACCTCCGATTGGCGTAACCGGGTGTCATTACTGCCGACGTGAATTACAATCTTACCAAATTTACGCTTAGCCTTAGCCAGCAGTTTCAAATTTCCTTCAATGTCGCCTGCTCTGGCCCCCGGAAGACAATTGACTATGGTTGCTGGTGTCGCTAACTTCACATTTCTCAAAACAGAGTCGCCAATAACCAGAGTTTGATCCTCGGCGGGTGTGTCGTCGAGTGGGGAAAAACGGTTAGAGATGTGAACGGGTTGACGGTGTACACGGGGCTTCTGTTTAGGGCTACGCTTCCTCCTCACAGTCACCCAGTCAGCCTGCTTTCCCGGCTGCTCGGGATCTGCCAGGGGGGAACTAACGGCGGTTAAGCTACCTTGGTCTGCACCGACTACAGGGGCCTGGCTAACTGTAGAATTTTCCACGGTGCGGAGCCGAGTCTCCAATTCGCCCAGCCTGGCCTCCAAAGCTACGAATAAGCTACACTTATTACAAGTACCGTTACTGCTAAAGGAGGCCGAGGAATAACTAAACATTTCACACCCAGAGCAGAAAAGTGCGGGAGAGACAGGAGAAGCCGCCATGCTAAATCGGCTAAGAGCTAGTAGCTACGCTAAGCTAGCGGATTCCTAAAAACACGCAAAGTGAATAATGTGTAAATAATTTATAGGTGATTCAGCAGAAGGAGTGCTTTAGTTAAGGCACGTAAAGATTACACTGGGAAACAAATCGTAATCTAGATAACTAGATCAATCTAACTGCGCAGAGTAAACAGCTAACAGATACAGAAAAACACCGCTGTGCTCCGGAACAGGAAGTGATACAATACCGCAGTGAGAGCCAACCACCAGTAGAGGCCTCAGGTTATCATGGTAATTGCCAAAAACAACCCACTACTCAGATCTCAGTAACCAATAGGATCTGTCAAATGTGAGCAGTGTGTCAGATTGGTCAAATGTCATCAAAAATATAATGGGGGGTGAGAGAGATTATGTCTATTATTATGTCTCCAGAATAATAACTTATTTAAGATCACTGATATCAGATCTAGTTAACTGATATTTTAGAAGTGCTTTATTTTATTTTAAATTAGTTTTTCATTCATTTTAATCATAAAGTAGATCAGGGGTGGGCAATTAATTTTTACAAGGGGCCACATAGGGAACCTGAATTATGTCCAAGGGAAACACCATCGATAACTCGGCTGTCTCCCATTACAAATTTTACAAAAAATTACCTATTTAATAGCTTTTATAAGTAATTTTTATTATTGTAATAATATGTAAATATTTAAATATACCTAAATAAACCTCTCTAATGATTTGCAACACACAAGCTTGACATTTTTAATATATGTAATAATAATCAGACTTCATGAGGGCCGGACAGCAGTTTGCCCAGGTCTGAAGTAGATGATCATTTGCTGTGATTTTTGTGTAACAGTTAACGTGAGTAAACTAGAGAAATCGGCACGTTGCATTATCAACAGGATAAGTGTTATTTCTCTGTTTTAAATGTGCAAAACATGTTCTAATCCCAAATGTGTTCAGGTTTAAAGTCTGAGTTTTTAATCACTGATCATCTCTGGTCTCACACAGCAGCAGTGCTCGGCGGAGTCGGATCATCAACCAGGACGGGAAGAACAGACCCCGAAGTGAGGATTTAGAAACAGAAGAGAAGTGATGGATTAGAAACCATGACTGGCAGAAAAAAAAAAAAATCACGTCATCCACCAGCCAGAAAGATAACTGCAAACAAGAGGAAAAGCAAATAATCAAAGAGGCCACACGGAGTGTGCACGTGTGCACACGCCAAACCACGAGACACAAAGAGAACAAATACGACTGCAAACATAACCAACTTGCAGTGATTAGGAGGGATTACAGCTGTTTGGCTGAGGAGCCAGGAGAGGAAATGTGTCCATAAGAAACTTCTGAATCATCAGCAGCCTTCAAAGGGACTTAAAATGACACATTTTAACCTGAATCTGGTTATTTTATTGTCGCTTATCTTACGGGTAAAGCTGACAAGTTTCCAGTGCATTCTGGTCCATAAACTCTAAAACTGGCTTTTATATCAAATACTCATAAATAACCAGCAGAGATATTTCATTGAACTGTATGTGCAGCACGTTTCTAGAAGCTGATGTTTGGGAGCAAGTGCAGGTTCTTCCATGTTCTGGAACTGCTTTGGGCTCTGATTATCAGCTGCCTATACGGTCCATCGTCTGGAATCTCAGACTCTCATCCGCTTCACTACAGAATCCAGGGATAAGCACCGGCACCGGCGGGTCTCAGGGCCTGGACAGGATTTCAGCTCGGCTGTGACATCTGTGAGAAGCTCCAAAGCAGAGATTTCACATAATGTCCTTGAATGGTCCACGTCCCTCCACGTCTCTGCAGACAGAATCGATGACCCCCTGTATCATTTGATTTGCTTTACGTGGTCACTCGTTCTACAGCTCATCGGCTTTGTTGCTTGAAAAGACGACCATAAAGGGTTGTGACCTTTGTGAAAACGCGGTAATAGTCTGTGTTCAGGACGAACTCTGAGTGTGATGTGATACGACCGCATGCAGTTTATAACAGAGGAAAGAAGTGAGGACAGGTGTGTTGAGGAGGAAGAGATGGAGCCCGCTGACCCCCGCTCTGTTTTCCCATCAGCCTTTCCTGGCACGGCGCTCCATCATCTGAAGGTTAATGGAAGCTGGAGATGTTGGAAGCACATGCAGGTGAGGGGGCGCCAAGTACATTTTTTAGTGCACCAGGTGTTGAGCGGCTCTAAATTCATTTGACTGCTGTGACAACAAGCTTCCTCTGTGATTCGTTTGGAATAATCTGCCTGGAAACATGACGGCAGCAGCCATAAAACCGACTCCCTCAGTGATCTGACACCAAGGGCCCTATCTTTAAGAGCACAGTGCCGTGCAAAATGTCAAGCTGTTATTTTCACGCCCAGCGGCCATGTTGTTTAAAGTCTCAGACATGCTCAGCATGTTGGTCTTAAAACTAGGTGCGATCAGGTGGTGTGCTGCCATCATGAGGCTGCAGGAAGCGACTGCACCATAGACCGCCATAAACCTTGACAACACATTACACACTGAATTTTTCTGCGTTTTATACAATGCAATAATCAGACGGTTTAATGTAGGCGGGTTCAGAACAGCCATGATCTCTGCTTGTCAGGCTGTTGTCTAGAACATAAGACAAGGGGAGCACGTGAGTAAGTGGAGGAGGGGGGAGGGTCCAAAATCCCCCCTTTGCACCTCCCTTGGAAATTTTTGAAGAAAGATAAAAAAAAAAAGGGCACCATTGTGCAATCTGTCATAAGGGATTTCATGCATCTGTTCTTTTTTTTATTATTTATTTATTTGTTATCCTTAAAGGGAAGAACTGGTTTACTTCTGTTTTTTTTTACTACATAATTAAGGGTTATGGCCCAAAAATATTTATCTTGTGTAAATGACACACAAATTCAATTAATTTAATTTAATTAATTTAATTATTATATGGTATTGGATTTTGCCAACTTCTGATTGGCCCATTCGCCACTTTCTGAGCTGTACCACATGCCAAGTTGACCGCTGGGGGAGCTGAGTAGACCACGCGTGCGAAACGAGTACACCTCACGTGCAGTGTAGCGCTAGCTAATCGAGCGACCCCTTCTATCGATAGCAACCAATCAGATAACGTGATAAAACGCCTACTTTGGCTGTCAGTTTGTTGACAAGATGGCAGAAGACAGGTTTGCGTCTGTTAGCCATGCTGACTTAAAACGAATTTTACACGAAAAAGATGCGACCCACAGAAAAAGACCCGCAGAAATACGCAGTCAGCAGCCAACCTGTTTCACAAGTACGTCACTGAAAAGGGACATGCGCCCAACTTTGAAACTTATGACAGACAGCTAGCTAGTTTATTTATTTATATAGCTTTTTGTTCCCGTGTTTGCAAACTGGGAGAACTGAGACAATGCTGACCACAGTGTCCAGGTGCAGCGGGTACCGACTGCAATGTGGAGGAGATCGGGTCTTTGGAGGAGGAAGAGGTTTTGCAGGAACAACCGACTCAAATGTTTCCCCTCAGGGAGTTTGGTGGATGACTTGATGCTCCTTCTTATATGCTTTGACACTTTCCACACAAAACCATTTCCTGGCCAGAAAACCTTTCACGTCTCAGTATGCCATATAAACTGCAACAATCCAGGTCCTGGCGCACTTATCTGCTACATGACATGACTACTGAATGAAATACTTATTTCATGTTGCACATAAAAAATACAGATGTTTAATTATTTAAATCTATCCCCTTTGCATCTTACAATTTACTTTGCATGTGCTTTAGACTACGTTACAGATCGTCAAGACAGAGTGCAAAGAATTTCATCACAACTGAGGGAGAATGTGAAGGGTTGTGACCACACATCCTGCATACACACTGTTGTCTAAAACCAAATGCTAGTATTTCAGGGATGCCAAAGTGCAATCCCTTGTCAGAGTTGTGACACCTAAGTAACGAACCTGTTAGGGTGAAATACGGTGTGAACCTTGTGTGCCCCGTGGCCACTACAGTAACCATAAAGGCCCAACAGAAACTCTGGTCATGTGACAGCTAACTGGGCTCTGGTGAAAGAAGAAGTCCTCAACAGCGGATCTGGCAGAGGAGGTGATGGTTGTACCCCAACAGCTGTGAAAGCTGCAGCAGGTCCTCAAACCCAGGTTGTCTGGGATTTCCCAGCCATTGGACCAGGTGAAGCAGCTATCGAGGACCATGTGTTTGTCGGCGCGCAACGATATTGCCACATTGCACAAACCCACACACAGGTGTCTCTAGATCGAGACTTGGATGTAGATATCCTATCCAGGACTCGGACAGACTGCCACGATCACAGATATATTCAGTTGGTGTGCTGTGCAAAGTCTTCTCTAACAATGCAAATACTTGAGGCTTCACATGTGACCTGTCCAGACCAGGCTCATGGCAATACCTCACCGTCAAACCCACACGGAGCCGCTGGTGCAGACTGATGACCTGCATTCATCTGTGACGGATTAGTCAATAACAGGTACCGACAGACCGCACAGAATGTTATGTAATTGCAATCTTCCTTCCTTTTTTTTTGCATCAAAAAGAACTGTTTTTATGCTTCCCTCCAAAACTTTCATCCTTCCCTTAGAAGGATGTGTTTTTTGTTTTTGTTTTTTTCCATAATTGTGAGTTTTCTGAAGATCCACAACAGATCTGCTGCAGTGAAAAGCTCAATTCTGAGGAATGCAACATTGTTTATGCTCTTTGTAATCTGTATTTGGTGCGACGTAAATGGATTTCATATAGAAATGAAACATTCCTGTGGAGAGATGAAAGTGAATCTCATATAGAAATGAACAAGTTATTCAGCACAAGGCCAGCAGCCAGCTTACACTTACTGTTAAAAACAAAAAAACACAGCAAGAAGCAAAAATTCACTCCACTTCCCGAAATATATCCTTAATTACGAAGGACTAAAATATAAAAACTCAGCATCGACCACTAATATGTATAAATGTAGGACAAATTTCGATATATGTCAAGTCATATAATTTAGATGATAATAAATGGATTTATTTTGGGGCAGTTGACAGGGTGAGACTTAGGGTCATATCTTTTTATGCACGAGGAAAATAAGGTCGAATCGCTCATCTGCAGTTAATCTAGAACTGCCTGGTAGCGGCTACAGTGCATCTGTGGAACCACTGAACATCTGACTGACAGTGTTGTGGGCTGGGGTGTTTGGCTGGCTTGGTTTTTGTTTTCTGTTTCTCCCACCAGGTGGTATGCATTCAGGACTGAGTGGCTGAGCATTAGGACCTCACCCTGAACACCTGAGGCTTGTTTTCACATGCAGGTCATCAGGACTCACAGCTGTGGTGTATTTTGTCTTAATCAGAGATTGCTGCATTTAAACCTTGAATGCACAGTGTGTGATTGCCAGAGACTCGACCTTGTGAGCAGACGTGTGAGATCGACGTCAGGAGAACAATCTCACCATCACGGACGCAGAGACCGCTCCAGGTTTGACGCCACAGTCTGTGAAGGAGGATTGGGTGAGGTCTCACGCTCTTCAGCACACTTCCTGAGGTAATTTGGTTTTGGTGACTTTTATGAAGTAATGACAGTGGATTTGGTGTCCCTCACACCTTGTGTTAGTGAGCTATCACGTTATGCTAATTGTCTAATCAGCTTCTGCTGCAGTGGAGATTTGAACTGAGTTGTTCCGTGCCTGCAGGGTAAGAAGCTGATGTATAGATTTAAGCCAGGAAGTGTTTGCTGATTGCGTGCACCTTTGAGTTGTGTCTCTCTGTGTGGCGTTGGACTCACCTCATGTTTTCTTTCTTCACAGATTTGGTTTGTCACGGCCACCTGGGGGGTGTCGGCGGGGTCCCTGGGTCCGAACTGCTGTGGCTCCGGACCGTTTGCGCTGTTGAGAGCGCACCGTGTTTTCACCTCACCAGACCGCGGACTTTTTGGTTGTTTAGCACTGCACACTGTTATGTTTATTAAATTCTGTTATCTTTTGAACCGTGCTCTGCTTATTTTATGCTGGGTCCTTTCAAACGCTGGGTCGGTGCTCCGACTGCGTCCGAAACATAACAGACACAGCGACCCTCAACATCGACAGAAATGTAACAAAGAAATTCAGTTTCACTGAAAATCTGATTCCGTGTTACTTGTTTTTACGCACTTAGCGCGGTTCATATGAACTAATTGTGCTGAAACAGACTCTGCATTTCTCCGTCAGTTGCATGCTCAATACCTTCGATGTGGCTACTTTGACACCAAGAATGCCGACAGCCTGTTGCAATGTGATGCAGAGAGGACGAGAAACATATGGAAGAATCTGTGCATAAAGCGAAAGGTCCAGATTTCCAGAAAGCAGCACATAGAGCAAAAAAGGACCAGCTCTCTTGGAAAACTTTCATAACTTTTATTTTTTGTTGCTTCAAAGTTGTTCTTGGGTTGTGTATCTTTTATTGGCCAAAATGAAATAGAAATCAGGATTAAATGATGAAGAAGCATCTACTTAATAAACCCGACCCCGCTGGGAATCAGAGCTCCAGAACTGGAACAATGATACTGATGGGTTGTTGTTGGTCAATCGGCTGCTCCCGGTTTTATTCTGGGTTGCCACAGCGGATACAGCCAGATCCGCATTGGTAATTGGCACACGTTTTACGCTGGATGCCCTTCCTGACGCAACTCCAGTTTCACACGGAGAAACACTCACAACCGCTGGTGTTCCAAAGAGGTCTCCCGTCCAAGTACTAACCAGATCCTGCTCTTCATAGCTTCTGAGATCCGACAGGATCAGGCTGACACAGAGCAGACCAGCTGCAATGATACTGATGGGTCAGTCAGCTAATTTCTTCTGTAAGGACCTGTTCACGCTCTGACGATTAGCTCACTGCATGTTGACAGAGAAGAAAAGTTGCTTATTGTTGACCAGCACCAAGGTTCTCCAGACTCCACAGGAGCTAATTCAATGTCAATAGGTCACCCCTGATGTACACTGTGGTCCAAGAAAAATTTTCAACTTGCTTAAAATTTCTGATGTCCATGCTAAAACACTGCAAGAGCTGAGCTCCGCTACCCCTGCATCATCTTTGCTAGTACGCCGTCACAGCTCTGTTCGCCTCCGCTGGCCAATGTAAGAGGCTTGGCTGGATGCACCACCTCCTCTGGATCCCTTGGACATGAAGGAATATGTAGAACCTGTCTTGATGGTGCACCGGCAGTAAGTGATGCGATCGCAGAGCTATGTTGGTTTTGTACAGGTTACGTCCACTACTACAGCTCTGAGGAGTGCGCTGAAAATGTGCCCGTCCTCCGATGGTGGCGGTTAATCTACATCCTGTGTGAGCCAGTGGACTGTCGCAAAACATCAAGCTCCTCAACTGCAACAGCGCCCTCTGCTGAGCTACACTGACCTGCGCTGAGGACTGGAAAGTTGGACCCCTGGAGAGATGTTTGAGAATCTTCTACATTGGCCATTTCATGTCATAGTGTGGACGGGCCCTAAGGACAGGGACAGGCCATAATTATGAGGAACCAAAACATTAATATGAAACACGCCTTAAGGCTAAAGTCAAGTTGAATGTTAATACAACCCCTGGCAAAAATTATGGAATCACCGGCCTCGGAGGATGTTCATTCAGTTGTTTAATTGTGTAGAAAAAAAGCAGATCACAGACATGACACAAAACTAAAGTCATTTCAAATGGCAACTTTCTGGCTTTAAGAAACACTATAAGAAATCAAGAAAAAAAGATTGTGGCAGTCAGTAACGGTTACTTTTTTAGACCAAGCAGAGGAAAAAAATATGGAATCACTCAATTCTGAGGAAAAAATTATGAAATCACCCTGTAAATTTTCATCCCCAAAACTAACACCTGCATCATATCAGATGTGCTCGTTAGTCTGCATCTAAAAAGGAGTGAACACACCTTGGAGAGCTGTTGCACCAAGTGGACTGACATGAATCATGGCTCCAACATGAGAGATGTCAATTGAAACAAAGGAGAGGATTATCAAACTCTTAAAAGAGAGTAAATCATCACGCAATGTTGCAAAAGATGTTGGTTGTTCACAGTCAGCTGTGTCTAAACTCTGGACCAAATACAAACAATATGGGAAGGTTGTTAAAGGCAAACATACTGGTAGACCAAGGAAGACATCAAAGCGTCAAGACAGAAAACTTAAAGCAATATGTCTCAAAAATCGAAAAATGTACAACAAAACAAATGAGGAACGAATGGGAGGAAACTGGAGTCAACGTCTGTGACCGAACTGTAAGAAACCGCCTAAAGGAAATGGGATTTACATACAGAAAAGCTAAACGAAAGGCATCATTAACACCTAAACAGAAAAAAACAAGGTTACAATGGGCTAAGGAAAAGCAATTGTGGACTGTAGATGACTGGATGAAAGTCATATTCAGTGATGAATCTCGAATCTGCATTGGGCAAGGTGATGATGCTGGAACTTTTGTTTGGTGCCTTTCCAATGAGATTTATAAAGATGACTGCCTGAAGAGAACATGTAAATTTCCAGTCATTGATGATATGGGGCTGCATGTCAGGTAAAGGCACTGGGGAGATGGCTGTCATCACATCATCAATAAATGCACAAGTTTATGTTGATATTTTGGACAATTGAAAGGATGTTTGGGGATGATGAAATCATTTTTCAAGATGATAATGCATCTTGCCATAGAGCAAAAACTGCAAAAACATTCCTTGCAACAAGACACATAGGGTCAATGTCATGGCATAGGGTCAATGTCAATGAGCAGATCTGATTTGATGCAGGTGTTAATTTGGGGGATGAAAATTTACAGGGTGATTCCATAATTTTTTCCTCAGAATTGAGTGATTCCATATTTTTTTCCTCTGCTTGGTCTAAAAAAGTAACCGTTACTGACTGCCACAATCTTTTTTTCTTGATTTCTTATAGTGTTTCTTAAAGCCAGAAAGTTGCCATTTGAAATGACTTTAGTTTTGTGTCATGTCTGTGATCTGCTTTTTTTCTACAAAATTAAACAACTGAATGAACATCCTCCGAGGCCGGTGATTGATCTCATTGGAAAGGCACCAAACAAAAGTTCCAGCATCATCACCTTGCCCAATGCAGATTCGAGATTCATCACTGAATATGACTTTCATCCAGTCATCTACAGTCCACAATTGCTTTTCCTTAGCCCATTGTAACCTTGTTTTTATCTGTTTAGGTGTTAATGATGCCTTTCATTTAGCTTTTCTGTATGTAAATCCCATTTCCTTTAGGCGGTTTCTTACAGTTCGGTCACAGACGTTGACTCCAGTTTCCTCCCATTCGTTCCTCATTTGTTTTGTTGTACATTTTTCGATTTTTGAGACATATTGCTTTAAGTTTTCTGTCTTGACGCTTTGATGTCTTCCTTGGTCTACCAGTATGTTTGCCTTTAACAACCTTCCCATATTGTTTGTATTTGGTCCAGAGTTTAGACACAGCTGACTGTGAACAACCAACATCTTTTGCAACATTGCGTGATGATTTACTCTCTTTTAAGAGTTTGATAATCCTCTCCTTTGTTTCAATTGACATCTCTCATGTTGGAGCCATGATTCATGTCAGTCCACTTGGTGCAACAGCTCTCCAAGGTGTGTTCACTCCTTTTTAGATGCAGACTAACGAGCACATCTGATATGATGCAGGTGTTAGTTTTGGGGATGAAAATTTACAGGGTGATTTCATAATTTTTTCCTCAGAATTGAGTGATTCCATATTTTTTTCCTCTGCTTGGTCTAAAAAAGTAACCGTTACTGACTGCCACAATCTTTTTTTCTTGATTTCTTATAGTGTTTCTTAAAGCCAGAAAGTTGCCATTTGAAATGACTTTAGTTTTGTGTCATGTCTGTGATCTGCTTTTTTTCTACAAAATTAAACAACTGAATGAACATCCTCCGAGGCCGGTGATTCCATAATTATTGCCAGGGGTTGTAATTTATAGTACAACTGATTATTGTTTCCACTATTGACTGAATATTTGCATCAATAAATAAATCACTGGTTTCCCTACAGAGGCAATAAAAATGTTGCATCCTGAAAACAGCTGAAATTCCTGCCCTACCAGTTTACCTCACCGAGTGCAGACACGTGGCAACCTTCTGCAACGTGACTCCTTCTACATGATTAGCAACAGCGGGAGCATGAAAGCTAATCTCAAACTGCAGGGAAGCCCAGTGGGTACAGAGGTGTGAGGAAGCCGGAGCGCGCTCCAACCAGAACACAAGCGCAAGAACGGATGGACTAATCGCATCAAAGAAAACCAAAAATATGTTCTACACCTGAAGTGGCGGCGTATTAAAACTTCAAACCATGTTCAGCTCTCCTGAGCGGAGACTCAGTTAGAGCGTGTCCAAGACCAACGTGAGAGACGGGTGCTGATAAATACGCTCCCCTACATTTTTAACACCGTCAGTGACAAACTATACCAGAGTTCAAGCACTGGAAATACTTCAGAAAGTCTGATTACATGAGGTGAAATGACAACGTGTGTTCAGAACCAGATTCACAAAGACAAACCTCAGGATTCAATAACAGCTTGAATAAAGACAGTAAGAGTTTGAAGGGTTTTTTTTTTTTCCTCTTTAGACCTAAAATAAAATTAAATAAATGTGCAAAATTGTCTCTGGATTATTTTTGCATGTTTGTCCACAATGCAAATGTAAAGTGCATTTTAACAAATAGATTTGTAACTTAAAATCAAAATGAGAGACTAAAAACACTTAACTTATCATCACCATCATTACTGCAGTGTAGAGCTGTTTGACAACGAAATGCTCCATTTTAATCACGCTAAAATAGCACTTCAAAGCAAACAGATCTTTTTTTATTGTATTCATTCCAGGCTACAGTATCCAGCGAGAAGCTCCAGCCTCAAGGGACTCAGGACCTGCATAAAAATTACTACTACTTCTATTTATTTTTACCCTGCGTCTGGTGTTTCCTCATTGCAAATTTTAATGGTACCACATTTCCTCAGTTCCTGTTTTTATTGAGTCCTGTTTTTATAACATTGTCACTTTATTGCTTTCTGCGGGGACGGGGAGGGAGGAGCTTCAGGGTAATGCTCTTATTGATTTCACGAGCACTTATTAAAAGTGCTCGTGAAATCAACTCTGAATGACTAATCTCTGCAGTGACTTCTGTGTCTTTGGGTCCTCAGCTTGTGGGATCAAGAGACACCTGGGAAGAGCTGTCTGGGAGACCTGGATGCTACCCAGAAAACCAAAGCACACAGCTGGATCTCTTTGAAAGACAAGAAGTATCAATTTTTCAATTTCAATTTATTTTAATTTATATAGCATCAAATCACAACAGAGTTGCCTCAAGGCACTTCACACAAATAAGGTCTAACCTTACTAACCCCCGGAGCAACAGTGGCAAGGAAAACTCCCTCTGAGGAAGAAACCTCAAGCAGACCAGACTCAAAGGGATGACCTTCTGCTTGGGCCATGATACAAACATAAATTACAGAACAATTCACAAAACTATCACTTGTATCACGAGGGAACATTAGCTACAACATCTCGGTCATGCGGCACATTTCTTTGGGAATGATCCATCACATAAGTGCCTGAGTGTTGAGGACCCCAATGGGCATATTCAACATATTTATCTACCGGCAGGAGGCGATGGCATCACCTAAAACAAGATGGCGAATTTTCTATCTGGAAAAAAGGCAGAAGTCCACCTTGTTTTTATTCTAACCCGAATGAATATTTTTAAATGTGAAACACATGTTGTGCATGCACATGGAAATTCAATGGAATATGCACCAAATATCGTGTTTAGATTTTCATACAAAACATGTCTTGAGATTACGTCGCTCTGGAGAGTGGTGGATGCTGCAATGTGTGGCAACAGTGCATGGTCCCCGACCCAAAGGTCTGATTGAACAACGTGTGAATAATATCCCGTGGGTGTTCGGGATAGAAAGGGTGCCATCTGAGCATGGTGGTTGGAAGAAACAGAGGGAAAACAAGACTTTTAATACATACGTTTCCACTGCATTAACTCACAGGGCATTTTTAGGGGATCCAACACCTATATGTGTGGCTATACCTCAGGGGACACCTTGAAAGGTGATTTATGAGACCTTTTTCAGGGGTGAGATAAGTCCCTGCTCTGGGATAGGTACTTCTGAGGAGCCCTGTTGATGCTGACTGGTCTTTAAGTCACACGGGAGAAGACGACAAGAAGTAACAAGTGCCAAGAAAGACCAGCAAAATGAGGAGAAAAGCAGAAGAGCCCAAACTGTGGCAGAATTATTACTTTGCTCCTCAAACCGAGCAGGTCTTCACTTCACTGCAATGGAGACACAACGGCTGAGGAGGACACTTACGGGGATGTTCCTGTAAGGATTTGCAACATTTGGGAAGAATGATCTATTTTCAGTCTGGTGGAGTTCCTGAAATCCTTGATGGGGTCTTCAGCCCAATCATGCTCCAAGAGAAAGGCCAACTTTAGAATCTGCACAACGTTCCTCCAATCAGGGATTTCTGAGAACAGAGCAAATCACATTAAGAACTCCTGCAGGATGTGCACACAAATGAGATACTTTCTCTTGTATTTATTCTGCCCAAGTAGCACCAGAAGGTTGTTAATATTCAAGTCTTTGGACGTGTGCAGCACTCATGTAAAAGATTTTCTCTCTGAAAAACAGTTGAACCTTTGCATATAACTGAGGGACTACTTGATCCAGTGATGGGTGACAGCCAAAGATAAAAAAAAAAAAGTCCTCCTCTGTAATTACTGTTCAGTTATTGTGAGCCGGTGCTACTGTGGATTAGGCTTCCAGCTCTGTGCAGCAGTATGTATAAGGTCGCTGCTAAAAATAGAGAATGGGGGGAATAAAAAAAACATTAGTGTCTTATATTGCCATATTTTACAGCTTGGTTGCTTCTTTCTCGCCCAGCGTTCTTTCACTTGGACTTCCAAAACTGCCGACATGCAGCACAAGCTTCAAAGAGCGTAGATAAGTCCAGGAGCCTGAGAGTGACTGTAATTCAGCACACGGAATGATAATGTAATTCTCCCAAACCCAGTGCCATTTAGGTTTGACACTGCTTCCACGCTCACCTGTGCAGTGACTGATAAGCAGACATCTGTACGTCAGCACAAGTGCAACTTCAGCCTGTCACCGTTTCAATGGAAATCATATTTCTGGGGTTGAAATTAATGGGAGGGGGAGGAATGTGGTGCAGACTAAATCCTGCTGCAAAAGAAAGAAAGAAAAAACACAAACTGTTTAAGCACTAAGGATGGACCAATATGATTCAAAATTAATAGACAAGTATCTTTACCTTATTTGGATGGTGACAGTATTGTTTTTTGCACAATAATAATGATCACATATGAACAATAGCTTCAAATGGACTATTATCATTTTCAAATCTGCTCTTTAAAAGTTCAAATCTGGATGAAAATCTTGATGAATCAAAGATTTTTATGCAGTTAAACAAATCTGTGGCTCTGTTTAAATACTTGTTTAGGGTTAAATGAGCCGCAGCGCAAAAACCCACTGATTCACAACACAGTCACAGCTGAACCAAGACTTATTTCTTCACGTGATAACGACTTTATAGCCAGTTATATATACAAGAAAAGTACTGAAGAGGTGATTTGACTCACATGAGGGGAACAGCAGGACAGAAAATTAAAAAACAGACCTGTGATCAGCACAGCCTGAGCGCTGCTGTGATCACAGCTGCAACACAAAAATAATTAGGGCCCGAGTAGGCAACGTCCTACGAGGACCCTATTGTAATTGCGCTGTTTATTATTATTATTATTATTATTATTATTAGGGCCCGAGTAGGCAACGTCCTACGAGGACCCTATTGTAATTGCGCTGTTTATTATTATTATTATTATTATTATTATTATTAGGGCCCGAGTAGGCAACGTCCTACGAGGACCCTATTGTAATTGCGCTGTTTATTATTATTATTATTATTGTTATTATTATTATTATTATTATTATTAGGGCCCGAGTAGGCAACGTCCTACGAGGACCCTATTGTAATTGCGCTGTTTATTATTATTATTATTATTATTATTATTGCCACTTTTGAAATCAAAATTACGGCCTCTTCCCGTGCTCAAAAACTCACCAAACTTTCCAAAGTCGTCCGGCAGGATCCGAAATTCGATATTTTGGGGGCGTCGCACATGGTCACACAAAAATCGCGAAATAGCGCCCCCTAGAAATTTTCAAAAACCCCTCCGCATTGGGCTTTTTTCGTCGTAGCCTCACAAAATTCGGTACACATATTTACCATGCCAGGACGCACGAAAAAGTCTCTTACTGTCATGGTGAAATATCGACAGGAAGTCAGTCATTTTGATTTTAAGTTTTTTAAGTTTCGATTTTGAGCAAATTTTTGCCATTTTTGGCCATTTCCACTACTTACATTTGAACGAACTCATCCTAGGGATTTCATCCGATCGTCTTCAAATTTGGTCAAAATCATCACAACACAATGGTGAGCAAAAGTTATCAAAAGATTCTAATTAAGTCAAAAGGCGTGGCTGCTAGGGGTCATCAAACTTTGGCGAACTTTTTGGAGCACGCCATTTCACTTCGAACGGCTGTCACGCCCACATACTTCATCGTAGATCCTTCAAACTTGCTGGACATGATGAGGGCTCCGCCCTGAACGTCTACATATCTTACATTCCCACCTGCGCCATAGCGCCCCTGGTGGTGGCGGGAAATGTCCTATTTTTACTTTAAGAGGTCCTGATGTCACATACTTAACCCAATCAACTTCATTCCACTTTTAAAACATGCAGAACAAATTGGGAAACATAGGTGATAAACGCCGTGAAGTTACGAGTAACGGCGTCCGTGTGGCGGTGTGCTATATTAATATAATATTGCCCATTCGCCATGAAATTACGTTCTTCCGTTTGATGGCTTTAATTTTGTCACATCATCATGAAAATTGAAACACAGGTCCAGCACGACAACCTCTTACAATACATAGGGGCGTCGCCCATGGGTGGGGCAAAATGCCTCAATAGCGCCCCCTTGAATCTTTCAAAACCCTTCCCCATAGGGGTTTTTTTGGAGTAGGGAGATGAAAAATTGGTACACGTGTGACTTGCATAGACGTACAAAAAAGTCTCTTGCACCATGAGTCTACTCCAAACAGGAAGTCGGTCATTTTGAATTTTCTTCTCATTTTGGCGTGATTTCCACATGTTGTATTTGAACGAACTCCTCCTAGGGATTTTGTCCAATGCACTTTAAATATATTTAATAGCATCCACAGATGATACTAACCAAAACTTATCGAAAGGTTTTCTCTATGTTGAAGGGTGTGGCCGCTATGGTGCTGCCATTTTGACCCTTTGCCATGGAACATCAAGTCATGATAACTCCTTCATGCTTTGCCTGACTGACTTGAAACTTCATATGTATGATGACGGTTGGCCCCTGACCACAATCATCCCCTCTGTTTGTACACTGAGCGCCTCCTAGTCGATGAACAATCAACATGTCATAACTCCTCAAACTGAATTGAATTATTACCCCAATGAAGAAGCGCAACAATCCCCACCCCCCACCAGGTCATGCACTGTGGGGGGGGGCTGCGTGAGTGTAATATCATGAGTGGCTGTACACGTTTCCATTTGCTGCAGTACAGCGCATCAGTTTTATCCTTTATTGTTTACAGATTTCACTCTAAGATATAAAACGTTGAATTTAATTGATAAAGTTCAGGTGTCTTTTTTCGCATAACATTATCAATTAAGTGCATAACAGTCTTGTAGTTGAAATCAATTAAATCAAATGAAACATTGTTACTTAAATCCCTAAAATGAACAGTTGCAATTTATTGAAAATAACAGTATTAATTACATTTAAAACCCCTCTGTTTCATTTCTACATGATTATTATTGCAGTCAGTCACTCCCTCAGACAACCTCACAGTGAACGGAGACCAGCCTCCGCAACAAAACATGACTGTTCTCTGTGTGACAAAAACAACACACAGGATTTACAAATTACACAATGCCTCATTCAAGTTAAGGTTTTGCATCATTTCAGTTGGACTCCCTTCAGTGTTGACATCCAGGGCCGATCTCGAGACGCCTGTGCATAGGTTTGTTTAACGTGGGGAATGTCACTGCACACTGACAAACACACAGTCCTTGACAGATCCTGAGCCTGGTCCGATGGCTGGGATAATCCCAGATGCTCGGGGTCCGAGGACCTGCTGCAGCCTTCATTGTCGTTGGATGACAAACCATCACCTCCTCCGCCTGATCCACCGTTGAGGACTTCTTGTTTCTGCAGATCCCCGTTATCCATCTCGTGTTCAGGGTTCCTGTTTGGTCTTCATAGTTACCATAGCGTCCAGAGGTTGCACAAGGTCCCCACCGTATTTCACCCCAACAAACAACGCCCTAGTTGATCCGTCACCCAGATGTCAGGACACAGACGAGGGGTTGGATTCCAACACCTTAAGATAACTAACATATTTTATAAATTTCTAAAAACTCTGTGACACATTTTGGGGACCCTTTAAGATAGAAGTGCCCAAATAAAAACTGATATTGAGGTTGAGGTTCTCTTATTTAACGTGGGTAACCAATGAAAGTCTCAATGTAGGACTTATTTCCAGAAGGGCCCACGGCACATCTCTCACTCCTCCCCAGCACTGTTGTCAAGAGTGCCAGTAGGGAGCATGGCTGCAATCAGGAAGCGAACCTGAATTGCTGGCGTCCCAGTCCAACATGCAAGCCGTTACGTCACCACCTCCCTCAAATTATAATATTCACAAAAAAACAACAACAATCTGCTCACCTTTTGAAAATCCTTTTGACACAGTTTACTCTGCAAACTCAGACCTCTAACCGCTCCACTATCCGAGTCCAAAACCCTCCATCAGAGTATCACCTTCCCAACGGGATGACGACAGAGGAACCCCATGGACCGTGGGTTCTTTCCCCGACTGCAGCCAAGTGAGCAAGATACAGATGCCGAAAAATCAACTGCACTTAGAGACGGAGCTCAAAGTACTTCAAAAACCAAGAATTACACTCAAAATATATTTGGCAATAATGAACATCATCATAATCTTGACGTTTTTCACTTCATTATGACTCAAGTGCACACTGCAGCAAGAACTCAGAACCAATACGAGGAACTACGTCCAAATAAACACCTTTGATGTGCAGCAAACACTAAACACTAAACATTCAGCACAAGCACATTTTCTGCTTGTAATCATCCAAATGCACTAAAAAGCCGACGTGAATTTAATGTCTTTGCAGTGTTAATTTCCACTGCCTGAGCAGGAAGCTCTTTAAATCCGGAAATCTCTGCAGCCTCATCTGATTAGAAATTACAGAGAAACTGGAAAGGCAACAAAATATCATCCAATCATCAAAATTCAAAACTGCACACTGATACCAGATAAATATTTAATCTAGTGTGAAGGAGAGAGAGAGAAAAAAACAAAACTGCATTATGTAGATCAAGTTCTTATGAAAGAAAATCTAAAAGTACAGCTGCTGAGAAAAGGCAGGAAACAGAGATTCAATTCTGAATGCAGCTTATTATTTATTGATGTCTCAATAGAAACCACACAAGGTAGAGCTCAGCTCAAAAAAAAGAAAGCTCAAGGTTTCACCTCACATGGCAGAAAAAAAAAATCAAATCAATCAAACTTTTTTTTTTTTTTTGCAGGGAATGAATCAATGAGCCCAGGAGACAGAAGCATGTGGATATTCAATCATTTAAATCTATCATAACTCGCCATGTGCACCACGAGGTCGTGACACAGCCCCCGGCAAATATAATATAAAGAAATTACATACTCCATAAAGCACTTTTTCTGTATAAAATAAAGAACGAAAGAAAATATAAGCTACAGAGGCTATAAAACAAATCACATGTGCATTGTTTATTCAGCGCAGCCACATAAAAAGAATCAATCTGGAGCTGTAACAGTCTGGAAGTAAATAACACCTGTATGTTGTAATATTAACTTAAAAATAGACGTTACATAACACCTCATCAAAAGTAAACCTCCATTAAGCGATAACGGCAATGAAATACAACGGTCATGAATAATAAATTCTTGACCCTTTATCAGGTTTTTACCTCAAATCCAAACTATGTCGGAGGTACTGACAATTACAACATAATTCAAATAAAACATGCAGGGGCACTGTGTCCTTTCAGGTACCCTCAGGGCCATAAGTATTTGGACGATGCAACAGCAACATGATGGAGGTCAAACAAACAAATCAAGATTCTCTTGGAGTTTAGAACTTCAGCGTTAATTCAAGATGTTCAACAAAAATATCACATTAATTGCTGAGTTTTAATAAACAGTGCCTCAATTTTCAGAGTTCATAGTAATTAAACAAACTAAATGTAAGAATTATTCTTCTTTGCAGCCAGTTTCTTGAGAGGTCAGGGGATGGATGCAAGAACATTTCTAAGTCACTGAGTATGTTTTGGACTGTACTTGCATCAGTTATGAAGAAATACAAGCAGTACTGTTGAGATCTCAGAAGCTGAGCGACTGTGCAGGAAAATGACTAGTGAGGAAAGCCACCAAAACACTCAGACAACTCTGAAGGAGTTACAGGCTTCTGTGGCTGTGACTGGAGAAACTGTGCAGAACCCAACATTTGTCGCAGTCTCACCCCAACATGGTCCATCGTCCCTCTAAGGGCAGACCTGCGTGATGTGGCACAGTTGACAAGGGAAAGGAGGCAATCCCAGCTGACAGCAACATCAGAAAGACGGAGCACGAGAAAAGTACCAATGACTGAAGGACAACTGGAGTAGATGTTGAAGGCAAAGTCCAAGATGGGACAGTGCACACTGAAAGGCACAACCCAATGTCGGGAATAGTGTACAGGAACATCTTTGCCACATACGGATTAGAAGTCCAGAAGAGAGACACCACTGAAGGTGGTTGAGAACAAAAGGCTAAAGTTCTGTGAGATTTTGAATTCCAAATTGCTAGCCAATGAACACCTAGTGGTGGTTGACAAGGGGGAAAAAAGGCCACAGGTGTGATTTATTTGACAGAAGGAGCATGAGAAAATTTAAAAGCATCAAGGGCTGAAGGAACAAAAGGAGTAGATGTGGAAGGTAAAGTCCAAAGTGGTCACTGTGGTAATATGAGCACTATAGGAGCTGGACGAGTGTATCCAGCAGATTCCAGTCTTAGGAACAGCTAAGATACAGCGTAGAACCCTCAAACTCCCAGGTCTCTGATAGAGGACCATATAGTATCATTGTCCCAATACGTCTGAGCCTGAAGGTGACTATTGGACACCTGGTGGCAGTTCTGTTGACATAGCATTTGCATTTGGCAGTGAAATATGACCTGGATTAAAAATATTTCATGGTTTCTACTCCAAACCAGGTTGAGCAATTTTAACACATTCTATTGCAACTGCTTCACTTAATTGTGAGAAATCTTTGTAAAAAAATATCCAACAAACCAAATGATGTGTGCCTGATGATGACCTCATTGGTCACAACATGTGTGTCATACCTGCATACTTACACACAATTCCATCATCCAAACAACACTCGGAACCCTCATGCATAAAATTCTATAGCTGCCTCTGTAATAGAAGAAGGCATCTGCAAACTCCTGGAAGGCATCACTGTGAGCTCCAGTGTCATATATCAGAAATACACACTTTATTTAGCACAGGAACATCCAGTCTGCACACCATGAATACCAAAGAACATCTAGAAACATCTACATCTCTGTGGAGTGCAGAGCATCAGGTCAGCATTCGGGACCACTGAGGGATGCTTTCAGGGATATTTAATCATAAATGCTGAGAATGCTGAATTGTAGACCTCTGCTTTATAGCATTACCAATCATTACCATACCAATCAATCGATCACAAATATTTTGCTCATCAGTATAAACTTTAGGACATCTCTTCACCCCTGCTATATCCTCAGCAGAGATATAGCAGAAAATGTTTTTCGCACCATTCTCTGATCTTCTCCGAAAGCTAATCATCTTGTATCTGCCAAAGTAATATTCCCCCCAAGTTTGGTAAAAATCTATCCGGCCATTTTCCACTCATCTTGTTCGCTTTCATCTTTGCCGGCGGCAGGATAATAAATAGAACTCATCATTGTCAGCATTGTATCCTCTGTCCCAAAGTCTTGCTTCAGCTCCTTTCCTTACTATTATATTCTGTTCCTACAGGTGCACCGAGCTGACAAGCAGGAAAACTGTGTTACCCCCAGCACAACATTAAACTCCATCTGGGACTGTAGGTGGTCTTCTGTTGATAGTGAGAGAACTGAAAATTCAAGAACTCGGGCATCGTAAAACACTTCAGATTTGGGTCGGCTGGTGTCTCACATCATTAGGAAGAGGATCAATTAAATATGTTTAGAAGAAACCAAGAGGGAGCACAAGGGGTCTTGTCTTTGGAGGTTGGCAACTCTTGTCAATTACACAATGAAGCCCACATTCATACTTGAGGAGGCTAGTGGAACATCCTCTTGGCAGCTTCCACTGCTGTTGAGGGAGTTTGGAAAGTTCTGCATTGCAGTGGTCTCCACAGTCTTCATACATGGAAGCAGCTAGTACTCAGTGGGTGGATGCATCTAGTTTCCATCTGGTCACTCCAATAGTCAGCATATTGAGGGAGTGCCAGTTGCTTTGGAGAAATGGTTCCTTCTAATGTCAGATATCACTCCTGGTCCATGAGGCCCAAACTAAGAGTCTCTTTGAGGGTCCTGTCTGTTTTATGTCAAGCTGTTGTGAGTGATCTTGTTAAGGAAGACTTTTTACTCACAGCTTGACTGGGTGATATGTTTGTGCCTGCCCCATAGGTTCTAATGTGAACACACGTACTGACAGGGCTGGTGACGAGGACCACGTCACTCCCCATGCATCTTGTGATCATGGTGGAAAAGCCTCAATGCCCATCAAATTTGAAAATTTGCTATTAGTTGCTGGATCATGGTTTCAGCCCTCAGAGTATCACCACTGGACATGGTATTGTCAAGAACTACAGGGTCTACAGAGCGCCAGATCTGTAAAATCTGACCACACACTTGTCTTCAAAGACTTCCATCTGCTTGAGGTCCAAGACTTAATCTGGTGAGACTTCAAGATGAGACTGTTTTGGAGTTTGCACAAAATCTGCGTGAAGGACTCTGGGTGCAGACGTGGACACAACTAGTGATTTGAATGGAATGTGGAACGGAGTGTTTCTTCTCCCAGGCTACTCTGAATATCATCCAGAGGAGTTGTAGCACACGGCTTCGAGGAAATTCCAACAATAATATTGCGTATTTTACCCAAAATCTCAGTGCACTATGGATTTATTTTGTACCTCTGACCAGAGAGGCATTTTAGCACCATCTGACATGTCTCAAAGCAGCATCGATATTTAACACCAACAAGCACGCGACTGTCCTCGGCAACAGTGACGATGCCTGCGAGGGTCTGAGGGCAGAAGGTGTTGTGGAGGGAGCGAAGACATTTTAGAGGTTTTGGTGTTTCAAAAACTAAGACGCTTGAAGCAGCTTCTAGACAGACGGAATTTTATATCGATGCAGCTGAGATGACAAGAAAACACAACGTGCAGACGACTGTAACATTTAAAAAAAGGTAAAGCTGCAGTGTGAAGTGACTTTAAAGTGATTTTACCACAAAGAATATAAAAATCGATGGTTCAAAAAAAAGTCATCATGCAAAGACTTTACTTCCTGCAGATTTTTGAAGGAAAACCCAGTGAAGCACATTTTCAACTCGCCTCCCAGAAGGTGTAAACGCTGCCTATATGTTTAAGATTAGTCCACTTTAAAGACGTTAAAGTCTGCACTTGTTTTCATGCACATTCAAAAACAAACACTAAAGCATCGCATGCATTGATGTTAAGGTTAAATGAGAACAATGAGGAACAGAAAAGTGAGGTTTTCAGACTTGACGTTGGCACTCACTGGCTTGCATGAGCTGACCCTGACGCCCGAACACCTGGGAGAAAGGGCTCCTGCTGCAGGTGAGCGTCTCCTCCATGGCTGATCTCCCCCCCAATGAGGGGAAAGGTCCTCCGTCTTCAGCCGGGAAGTGAATGCACTGAGGGTCAGCCTCTGAGTGCGCAGAAGGTCGCTGCCTGCTCTGGTGCAATGCTCTCCTCACTCCTGTCACTGGGAGCTCATTTGCCTTTGAAGCCCCCCTCACGACCTCTCCTACGCTTCTCTGTGATTCGCGCCTTCCAGCTGCCTCCCTGCTGACTGCAGATCAGCCAGGCGCCCGGCTGCCTCTGATGTTGTCACAGCCGCCACTGGTGTTCATCTGATGAGAGATCTGTGTTGGTTTGCTCTCAGGCTGCTCATTAGTGCTCCGGCGTGGCGCTGCTTCAGAAGGAGAGCACAGCAAATGCAGTGTGTACAAAGCAAGAGAGAGAGCGAAGCCTGCTGCACAGACGAGACCGACTCTCTCTCTTCTGACAAACGTGACAACAGAGGTGACTACATGTGTGTGGAACCGTGTCTGATGTTATATTTCCACAGCACTTTGTCAGCCATCAGGAATATGCAGAAAGTATATTCTTTTTTTATGAAAGTTAGAGGAAGAGTCCAGCAAGAGCCAAAGAAGGAACCCTGAAATTTCACAGCGATTACCGGATTAACGGGCAAATTAATTATTTTTAATTTTGGAAGAGAGAGTGAGAGCTGAACAAAGGATCAGATGGTGGAAGCTGAAGAAGGAAGACTCATGTGAAATTCAGGGAGGTGCTGAGATAAGTACTGAGGTGATGTTGTACTGCAGCTGTGGGGAAGGGAGGCAGCTATGAAGGAACTGGGTGTGACATTTGGACAGAGGAAGACAAGGAGACTGAGAGGTAGAATGAAGATGTTCACGCAAGTACGAGGAGAAAGAGTTTGGCGAAAAAGAATTGGGATAGTCAGAGAAATGAAGAACGTAGGTGAAAAAGAGATGCAGGAAAGGGGAAACAGAGGGCATATAGAGAGCTGTACATGAAGCTGAACACTGAAGAATGAGAAAAGGACTTGTATCAAATGAGCAGACAGAGAAACAGAGCTGGAAGGGATGTACAGCAGGTTAAGGTGACAAAAGATGCAGATGGAAATGTGCTGACAAGCGAGGAGAGTGTGTTAAGAAGGTGGAGGGAGTATTCTGAGGTGCTGATGAATGAAGAAAGTGAGAAAGAGAGAATGCAATATGATTTCTATGCTGCACTGCATAACTGAAAATTTCTTCACACCGAGGCCCCTTTGCTTTTTGCAGCTTTTATGGCATGACTTTTAAGTGCAAATCCTCTCACCAAATTCTTCCTGGTCCTCTAACAGCAGCTGGAGTGAACATTAGCATCTTCCACCACTGTGTGGCACTGTCACATTTATCTAGTCACAAAATAGCTGTTTGTGGTTTCCAGGATTCATGTGTATACCCTGGACAGTGACCACAGATCTTCTCCAGTGGGTGACTCCAGGTTCTCTGGAGGATAATTAACCATTTGGATTTGAAGAACCAAACTAACTATATTTGCATGGCAAGGATTAAGAGATCCTGGACTGTCCAATTTATCTGGGATCTTTTAAGCCAGTGGTCCCCCCCCCCCCCCCCCCATTTTCCAGTTTCTTCATGCTCTTATTGTCACTAGATTGGCTGATCATACCTGAAATCAGGGCGAGATGGGAAAATGTGCAGATTTGGGGGTCCCTGAGGATAAGAGTGGGGAAAATCCAGGCTCTATTAATCCTTGTCACACAAAACCAGTTAATCTGGTTTTTCAAACCCAAGTGAGGTATGATTAGACAAACTAGGACTGTTTCAAGCAACGTACAACAAGGACTCTGAGGACTCCTGGAGATCAACTGTCCTGGATGTGTTCTAGGTCTCCCTGCATCATCCAGCACTAATTAACATAGATGTGTTCAGCCAATCAAGAGCTGGAAACATCAGCCTTAACTAATCAGCCAACCACCAGCCTCTACTGGTGGTTGGCTCTCACTGCGGTACTGTATCACTTCCTGTTCCGGAGCACAGCGGTGTTTTTCTGTATCTGTTAGCTGTTTAATCTGCGCAGTTAGATTGATCTAGTTATCTAGATTACGATTTGTTTCCCAGTGTAATCTTTACGTGCCTTAACTAAAGCACTCATTCTGCTGAATCACCTCTAAATTATTTACACATTATTCACTTTGCGTGTTTTTAGGAATCCGCTAGCTTAGCGTAGCTACTAGCTCTTAGCCGATTTAGCATGGCGGCTTCTCCTGTCTCTCCCGCACTTTTCTGCTCTGGGTGTGAAATGTTTAGTTATTCCTCGGCCTCCTTTAGCAGTAATGGTACTTGTAATAAGTGTAGCTTATTCGTAGCTTTGGAGGCCAGGCTGGGCGAATTGGAGACTCGGCTCCGCACCGTGGAAAATTCTACAGCTAGCCAGGCCCCTGTAGTCGGTGCGGACCAAGGTAGCTTAGCCGCCGTTAGTTCCCCTCTGGCAGATCCCGAGCAGCCGGGAAAGCAGGCTGACTGGGTGACTGTGAGGAGGAAGCGTAGCCCTAAACAGAAGCCCCGTGTACACCGCCAACCCGTTCACATTTCTAACCGTTTTTCCCCACTCGACGACACACCCGCCGAGGATCAAACTCTGGTTATTGGCGACTCTGTTTTGAGAAATGTGAAGTTAGCGACACCAGCAACCATAGTCAATTGTCTTCCGGGGGCCAGAGCAGGCGACATTGAAGGAAATTTGAAACTGCTGGTTAAGGCTAAGCGTAAATTTGGTAAGATTGTAATTCACGTCGGCAGTAATGACACCCGGTTACGCCAATCGGAGGTCACTAAAATTAACATTAAATCGGTGTGTAACTTTGCAAAAACAATGTCGGACTCTGTAATTTTCTCTGGGCCCCTCCCCAATCAGACCGGGAGTGACATGTTTAGCCGCATGTTCTCCTTGAATTGCTGGCTGTCTGAGTGGTGTCCAAAAAATGAGGTGGGCTTCATAGATAATTGGCAAAGCTTCTGGGGAAAACCTGGTCTTGTTAGGAGAGACGGCATCCATCCCACTTTGGATGGAGCAGCTCTCATTTCTAGAAATCTGGCTAATTTTCTTAAATCCTCCAAACCGTGACTATCCAGGGTTGGGACCAGGAAGCAGAGTTGTAGTCTTACACACCTCTCTGCAGCTTCTCTCCCCCTGCCATCCCCTCATTACCCCATCCCCGTAGAGACGGTGCCTGCTCCCAGACTACCAATAACCAGCAAAAATCTATTTAAGCATAAAAATTCAAAAAGAAAAAATAATATAGCACCTTCTACTGCACCACAGACTAAAACAGTTAAATGTGGTCTATTAAACATTAGGTCTCTCTCTTCTAAGTCCCTGTTGGTAAATGATATAATAATTGATCAACATATTGATTTATTCTGCCTAACAGAAACCTGGTTACAGCAGGATGAATATGTTAGTTTAAATGAGTCAACACCCCCGAGTCACACTAACTGTCAGAATGCTCGTAGCACGGGCCGGGGCGGAGGATTAGCAGCAATCTTCCATTCCAGCTTATTAATTAATCAAAAACCCAGACAGAGCTTTAATTCATTTGAAAGCTTGTCTCTTAGTCTTGTCCATCCAAATTGGAAGTCCCAAAAACCAGTTTTATTTGTTATTATCTATCGTCCACCTGGTCGTTACTGTGAGTTTCTCTGTGAATTTTCAGACCTTTTGTCTGACTTAGTGCTTAGCTCAGATAAGATAATTATAGTGGGCGATTTTAACATCCACACAGATGCTGAGAATGACAGCCTCAACACTGCATTTAATCTATTATTAGACTCTATTGGCTTTGCTCAAAAAGTAAATGAGTCCACCCACCACTTTAATCATATCTTAGATCTTGTTCTGACTTATGGTATGGAAATAGAAGACTTAACAGTATTCCCTGAAAACTCCCTTCTGTCTGATCATTTTTTAATAACATTTACATTTACTCTGATGGACTACCCAGCAGTAGGGAATAAGTTTCATTACACTAGAAGTCTTTCAGAAAGCGCTGTAACTAGGTTTAAGGATATGATTCCTTCTTTATGTTCTCTAATGCCATATAACAACACAGTGCAGAGTAGCTACCTAAACTCTGTAAGGGAGATAGAGTATCTCGTCAATAGTTTTACATCCTCATTGAAGACAACTTTGGATGCTGTAGCTCCTCTGAAAAAGAGAGCTTTAAATCAGAAGTGTCTGACTCCATGGTATAACTCTCAAACTCGTAGCTTAAAGCAGATAACCCGTAAGTTGGAGAGGAAATGGCGTCTCACTAATTTAGAAGATCTTCACTTAGCCTGGAAAAAGAGTCTGTTGCTCTATAAAAAAGCCCTCCGTAAAGCTAGGACATCTTTCTACTCATCACTAATTGAAGAAAATAAGAACAACCCCAGGTTTCTTTTCAGCACTGTAGCCAGGCTGACAAAGAGTCAGAGCTCTATTGAGCTGAGTATTCCATTATCTTTAACTAGTAATGAGTTCATGACTTTCTTTGCTAACAAAATTTTAACTATTAGAGAAAAAATTACTCATAACCATCCCAAAGACGTATCGTTATCTTTGGCTGCTTTCAGTGATGCCGGTATTTGGTTAGACTCTTTCTCTCCGATTGTTCTGTCTGAGTTATTTTCATTAGTTACTTCATCCAAACCATCAACATGTTTATTAGACCCCATTCCTACCAGGCTGCTCAAGGAAGCCCTACCATTATTTAATGCTTCGATCTTAAATATGATCAATCTATCTTTGTTAGTTGGCTATGTACCACAGGCTTTTAAGGTGGCAGTAATTAAACCATTACTTAAAAAGCCATCACTTGACCCAGCTATCTTAGCTAATTATAGGCCAATCTCCAACCTTCCTTTTCTCTCAAAAATTCTTGAAAGGGTAGTTGTAAAACAGCTAACTGATCATCTGCAGAGGAATGGTCTATTTGAAGAGTTTCAGTCAGGTTTTAGAATTCATCATAGTACAGAAACAGCATTAGTGAAGGTTACAAATGATCTTCTTATGGCCTCGGACAGTGGACTCATCTCTGTGCTTGTTCTGTTAGACCTCAGTGCTGCTTTTGATACTGTTGACCATAAAATTTTATTACAGAGATTAGAGCATGCCATAGGTATTAAAGGCACTGCGCTGCGGTGGTTTGAATCATATTTGTCTAATAGATTACAATTTGTTCATGTAAATGGGGAATCTTCTTCACAGACTAAAGTTAATTATGGAGTTCCACAAGGTTCTGTGCTAGGACCAATTTTATTCACTTTATATATGCTTCCCTTAGGCAGTATTATTAGACGGTATTGCTTAAATTTTCATTGTTACGCAGATGATACCCAGCTTTATCTATCCATGAAGCCAGAGGACACACACCAATTAGCTAAACTGCAGGATTGTCTTACAGACATAAAGACATGGATGACCTCTAATTTCCTGCTTTTAAACTCAGATAAAACTGAAGTTATTGTTCTTGGCCCCACAAATCTTAGAAACATGGTGTCTAACCAGATCCTTACTCTGGATGGCATTACCCTGACCTCTAGTAATACTGTGAGAAATCTTGGAGTCATTTTTGATCAGGATATGTCATTCAAAGCGCATATTAAACAAATATGTAGGACTGCTTTTTTGCATTTACGCAATATCTCTAAAATCAGAAAGGTCTTGTCTCAGAGTGATGCTGAAAAACTAATTCATGCATTTATTTCCTCTAGGCTGGACTATTGTAATTCATTATTATCAGGTTGTCCTAAAAGTTCCCTAAAAAGCCTTCAGTTAATTCAAAATGCTGCAGCTAGAGTGCTGACGGGGACTAGAAGGAGAGAGCATATCTCACCCATATTGGCCTCTCTTCATTGGCTTCCTGTTAATTCTAGAATAGAATTTAAAATTCTTCTTCTTACTTATAAGGTTTTGAATAATCAGGTCCCATCTTATCTTAGGGACCTCGTAGTACCATATCACCCCAATAGAGCGCTTCGCTCTCAGACTGCAGGCTTACTTGTAGTTCCTAGGGTTTGTAAGAGTAGAATGGGAGGCAGAGCCTTCAGCTTTCAGGCTCCTCTCCTGTGGAACCAGCTCCCAATTCAGATCAGGGAGACAGACACCCTCTCTACTTTTAAGATTAGGCTTAAAACTTTCCTTTTTGCTAAAGCTTATAGTTAGGGCTGGATCAGGTGACCCTGAACCATCCCTTAGTTATGCTGCTATAGACGTAGACTGCTGGGGGGTTCCCATGATGCACTGTTTCTTTCTCTTTTTGCTCTGTATGCACCACTCTGCATTTAATCATTAGTGATCGATCTCTGCTCCCCTCCACAGCATGTCTTTTTCCTGGTTCTCTCCCTCAGCCCCAACCAGTCCCAGCAGAAGACTGCCCCTCCCTGAGCCTGGTTCTGCTGGAGGTTTCTTCCTGTTAAAAGGGAGTTTTTCCTTCCCACTGTAGCCAAGTGCTTGCTCACAGGGGGTCGTTTTGACCGTTGGGGTTTTACATCATTATTGTATGGCCTTGCCTTACAATATAAAGCGCCTTGGGGCAACTGTTTGTTGTGATTTGGCGCTATATAAAAAAAAAAATTGATTGATTGATTGATTGGTAAAGCAGTTAGGTGCGCCTGAGACATTTTCTCACAGATTAACCAGTGTTGAGCCACTGCCTGACAGCTGTTCCCTGGTGGGCCCTTCATGGAATCAAAGGTCAGCAGCTCACAGGTCAAAGTTTAATTTGGTTGAACTTTGATTGCAGCAGAGAAAAAGGACATTCAGAATTCAGGAGTCACTCTGCTCCTGTATAAGTAATAAGTCCTAAAGGGGCTGTGAGCCTCATCGGTGCCGGTGTTTACCCTCAGACTCCATCAACCTTCCCAGGATGAAACACCAGTCTATCCCAGGTTACTTCCCAAGCCAAAGCTGGTACCCGCTTAAAGCTGGGTGGACAGAGACAATGCAAATGAAGTGTCTTGTCTAAGGACACGATCAAACCTGGGTCTGCATAGTCCAGCTCCTTATCACGCCGAGTTACCGGGTATGCTTAGCTCCCAGTAACTGTCTCAGTGCACCACTCACCACGAATGATCCGGTTTTTATGAGAAGGGGACACCTGGAAACGGATTTAGACTGGATCTTTGTGCCACTGGTTCTGGCTGCTTTGAAGTAAAACACTTACAGGATTTTTACACGATGGAACTGTGTCCTTGAGCGCTCGACACCCTGAAACAGACAACAATTCATCGTTTTTTTAAATAATGGTTCTATTCAGCCATAGCTGGAGGAACGTCCTAAAAACATGGTTTGAATCCACGACTGACAGTGGATCTGCAGCTGTTATGTGGCTCGGCAGCTGCACTCTACGGGCTGAACTGGAAACTGAACCGCGGACATTAAAATCACGTTCAGACTAAAGGGGCCAGTGCATCATTAAAAATGTATCTACATGCTTTATTAATGTCCTTATTAACATGTCTGTTCTACTCCAACGGCATTCTGAGGGGGAAGATCAGGCCTTTCTTCTTCTTCTTTTGTTGTCAAAAGTATTTTATTCTGTTTTGTTCAGGGAGGCCCGAGTACCTACAGAATCTGGATCTGGTTCTTCCTTCCTTTGAACCCACTGTGACACAGATTAATGAAGGCAGAAAACTATGAAATAGACAACTGCCCTATAATTCTATTAATTTTTTGTGACCATTATTGTGGTGAATATTTTTAATCTGTTGTAAGGATTATAGATTAAGACGGGCTGATTTGTTCACATGGGCAAAAAATAATCAAAGTGAATCTGGAAAAAAAATATTATAAAGTGTGTGAAAACAACAGCTGTTGCAGAATTTTTTTGAGGGGGGGGGGTTCAGTTTATCCAATTTCTGTTTATGAAACAAAAATCTGCAAAAAAAAAAAAAAAAAAAAAAAATAGAAAGTGAACTGTTTTATTCATTTTCTTGACAAATATCAATAAGATCTCTGTTTTCCTTTTTTATCAGTATTTTGCATAATAATAATAATAATAATAATAATAATAATAATAATAATACCATTGCAGTGATTAATTGAACAGTCAATTATTAACTGGCTATTCAATTAATTGCTAACTAGTTTGATATTTTATCAAGTGTTTGGGTTTTTGTTTTTTGTGTTGTTTTGCAAAATAATATCTAAATTTGCTCATTTTGGCTTCTTAAATGTGAACATTTAATAGCTTCTTTATTCCATTCTGACAGTAAACTGAATATCTGTGTTGTAGACAAAACAAGATATCTGAACAGATCCTCTTGGGTTTTACACAGATCAGTAATCCTCGTCATTTTCTGAAAACTTAGGAACCAAACAACTTATTGATTAATCAAGAAAATAATCAATAGATGAATCAAAAATGAAAATAATCATTAGTTGCAGCCATAAATAACATGATAATAATACAAGCAAAGCGACGCGCAGCAGCGTGAAGCTCGCTCATGGTACAGGGCGACCGAAACAGGAAGCAACAAATTTTGAATCCGCAGTAAAACAGGAAATGTTCAAATGTCAAACACTTCCTGAATTGACAGAAGAGATCCCGTGGAATCTCATGGGAACTCAGTGGCAAGCTCACACTCAAACAGGAAGTGCCAAGTTTTCAGTCACAGTGAAACAAGAAATGTCAAATGTTGAGCACTTCCTAGCATGGGTGGAGCTAGAGTGGAGGACAGGGTTTCACTGGACTCCTCTGAAATCTGATTGGACACAGATGATTGACATGTCACGGCACCACACGTCTGGTTGAAAGAGCTGCATTTTCAAATCAGTGAGCCACATTGACTGATAGGTTCCTCCTGTCCAGTAGTTGGTGCTGTGTACCACAAAAAGTTCTAATCCACCTTAGTAGAAGAAGAAAAATGTTTGAATGATTTGAACTGAACATGTCATTTGAACTATGGACTTCTAATGACACCAAACTTATATTGGTGAGTAAACGACCATATTTTATGCCAGAAATGAGGTCACACTGTACAAACTGAAACTGACCTTTGTCACCATTCTTGCTGCTTTTACCTCAAGTTTACCTGAAGTTTTCTATATGATTGGAGCATCTTTTAATTTTGACCCCTGTGTAATTCTTCAATTGACCCCTACCTGGCTGCCTATTGAAAATTCAAGTGACCAATCAGTTTTTTCAAAAGAGTTAATGTCTATGGATTATTTGTGCTGAATCTGATGCTTGTATCACCATTTGCAAGATTCCACTCTAAATATTCTCTTATCTGCTGCATTATATATGAGATGTAAGATTCTGCTCCTCTGTGTTTCTCAATTGCCCTCAAAAGTATTGGAACACTTGGCATTTCACACATTTGAATTTGTTTGAAATTCCAAGTGTTTCCAATACTTTTGGAGGGCACAGTATCCTAACCTTATGATGAGTGCAAAATGATTGTGGTATTATTACTGTTTTGTTTAAGAATGTTTAATGTTCACTGTTGCTGCACTTTGTGTCAAATCGTATCATATCGTATATCATATTGATATGACAATATTGAGATACAATAATTTGGCTATAATGTGCAGCCCTACTATCAACTAGCTTAAAACTTTGAATATTAATTTACATCTACATATTAAAAAATGCTTGAAGTGGCAGGGGGTTAAGAGGGCTGTAATTAGGGGGGTCAGCTGAAAGGCAAAAAAATAAGGAAAAATGCTTAAAAAGGTGGGGGTATGGGGGCAGACCCCCTCCAGAAGCTGAAAGGCAAAATAAGGAAAATGCTTAAAAAGGCGGGGGGGGGGGGGTGTCTGGGGGCAGAGGCCTCCATAAGCTGAAAGGTTTTAGTCATGCTCACCCTCCCAAGAACCATTTTACTGAAAAAGGTCTGAAGGACATAAAGGACATATTTAGATGGCGAGGAGCTTTCCCAGGCATGTGAGAGGCAAAGAAAGAAAAATGCTTAAAAAGGCAGGGGGTCTGTGGGAGCAGACTCCCCCAAGAAGCTGAAAGGTTTTTGCCATGCTAATGCTCCCCTGAAGCATTTACTCAAAATAAAGTCTTGAGGACCTAAATGACATGGTGAGATGCTGATGAGCTTCGTCACCATTTGTGTTTGGCGCACTACAGCAATTAGGAATAATTCTGGAAGTGGATCATGTCAGAATTCTGCTGTTGCACAAGACTTCTAGAAGTGTGCACAGCCTTTGTCTAAAAGTGGTGTTCTGTATTGTTTAAGGTATTGTGCAAAAACTTTAAAACTTTTCATGCATTTCAGAAAAATTTCATTCAAATCCTAAATCAGGTCAGAAGGTCATTTGCGGGCGAGACATCGGGTTTATGTTCGCTTTTGAACACTGCAAGCCCACAGTGCCCTTCCAGAAACGGCGGTCATATTCAGAAGTACAATAAATAAATTAAATTAAATGCAAGTTTTCCTGATGAAGAAGCATATTGATTTCATTCCTCTGTAATTTATGCGAGTATTGAGAACACTGTGAAATTCAACTCCAGGTTCAACTCCAACTTTCCAGGTTAGTAAAGAAATCACGGAGACAAAGAAAACGCCAAAGACCTGTTTCTTTTGTTTAAATAAAGCTCTCAGCAGGGTTAAAGTCCATGAATGAAACAAGCAGAATATTTCATTTCGTTCATACCTTGCTGCCAAAAGTGGGAAAAACCTGCAAACAAACATTTTGCCATCACTTTTTTTTTCAGCATCTCATACTTGAAATGTTCCTTTTACTTCTTTGAGTCTTTATGGCAGTTAGTAAACCATCTTATTGGTGCACTACTGCCACCTACAAGACTGGACTGTAATCAGAGGAAGAAAATAAGATAACACTTTGTGTTAAAGGTGTACGGCCTTTGGGTTTTTAAAATTTAACTCGTAAAAATAATTTTCTTTGGCATAACTATAATTTTATTCTTTAGCATTTAAGTAGGGAATTCATAATATGATTTTGCCAAAATGATCAAAATCCCTCCTGTCTGGAAACATTTTAGAATTCCAACCCCTGATGGGTAGAAATTCATCAACGTCATGAGCTACATTTGATCGTGACATCATCAATCACATGGGAGCTTCCTCGGATCTGTGCAGGGGTACTGGGAAGGACACGGTGACAGCCAATCAGAGCAAAGAAAGGCAGTGTGATGTCAGCTGGCTGATCACTCAAACAAGATAAACAAAGATGGTGGAAAATGCTCAAAAACAGCTTATTTCTTTATAAATTGAATATGTTTCTCATATTTTCTCTACATTTTGTCCCACTAAAAATAGAGTTAAATCAACTCTATAGCAGTGTGAAATCACCTCTATTGTCTTGTCAAATCAACTTAAGAGTCATTTACAGCATGATAGAGTTGATTTAGCTCTATTTGGAGTGGGACCAAATTTAGTCCTGGCAGAGTTCATTTTGTTCTGCATGCAGTCCGTGTGCACGATGGCGTTTAAAGAAAAAGAATATTCACCATAGAGTTCCTCACAGATAAATATGTTCTCTTCATTAAAATAAAGGTTACAAAAATAAACCTACATTATAATGCTTGAATTTCAGTAGAAAATAAATTGTCAGTTTTGTGACATTTTAAAGGCTACAAACCTTTAAACCTGCTTCTTTATTAATGTCTCATGGACCCCAGATGGTTAAAAGACTGATTGTTTTTAAATTATTTCTGTTTTGCTCTGCTGTGGTTTTCTGCATGTGAATTAAAATTTATGCTGTAGGGAGTTGAAATTGAGTTTAAAATGCAGTTACTTCAAATTCTGTTGTCCAATCCACAAATCTCACCCCCACCCCACCCCCAAAAAAATCTGGAGCCGCCACTGTTTTGTTTTTTTAACTCCCTGGTTAAGCTCCAGGTTTCAGAGTTGTACCATACAACAGAATTTGTTTTCTTTTGAACTCATATTTAACTGAAGAGCAACTGATAAAAATGTTTCCAGAACAAACAAAAAATAGACAATTTTGTCCAACAGTTTAATTCCACAAACTCAGATCTCATCTCATATTGTGTCCTTGATATTACTCAAACCCTTTATTTTCACACAGATCCTATCTGAGGATAAAGGAAACTATTCAGATCAGATACAACACGTCTCATATTTGTAATGTTTCAGATCAATATGATTCCAGTTTCAGACTCGTGATAAAGCAGAAACCACAGGTTTGTGATGGATGTTTTTGCTCTCGGGATCCGTTCTTGTCCTGATTTCCTCAGAGAATCCGACCTGCCCACCAGCTGAAATCAAACTCAGTACAGCTGAGTTTGACATGACTGAAAATATTGCTGACCTTGTGGAACTTGTGCGCTTTGAAACACACTGTACACACTCTGATCTGTTGCCATGGACACGCTTTACAATTCTGGAAAATAAAATCTTGAATCCTTTCAGTGCACCCACTTATCTACTGAGGGCCCAAAGTCCTGCATGCACCTTGGACTGGTCCCCGTATGGTCAAAGGACAGACAGGTGGGAGGTGATGGTCTAGTGGTTAAGCGTTGGGCTTGAGACCAGAAGACCCTCGGTTCAAATCCTGGCCTAACCGGAAAATCACTATGGGCCCTTGAGCAAGCTCCTTAATCCCCTAGTTGCTCCCGGTGTGTAGTGAGTACCTTGTATGACAGCACCCACATCAGGGTGAATGTGAGGCATTATTGTAAAGCACCTTGAGCATCTAATGCAGATGGAAAAGCGCTGTATAAATGCAGGCCATTTTAGCATTTACATGATTTTGTCAAACACATGGTGCCGTCAATTCAAGTCAATATATTTTATTTGTACAGCGCCAAATCACAACCACACTGCCTCAAGGTGCTTCACATGAGTAAGGTCTGACCTTACCAACCCCCTCAAGCAAACATGTAGGCAACAGCAGAACGAACAAAAATCTCCCTCTGGTGTTGTTGAGGAAAAAACCTCAACCCCCTCAAACCTACATGTATCCTTTTTTTGTGCATTTTGACAAGTAAATCAAAATCTGTTGTGTCCAAACTGCATTTTTAATTTTTTTTTTTTTTTTTTTAGGAACAACTGATGCACTAAGGGAGTATAAAAAATAAAAAGCAACGCTCCTGCACAATGTTTGAGGTGGAACACAACAGTTGCACAATGAGAGATTGTACTTTGAGGTGAGGCTGTATTGCTTGCAGGTCCCTTCGGCTGCTCCCTTGTTTGCACTCGGGTTCGCCACAGCAAATCCAAGGTGGACCTGCATGTTGAATTGGCACAGGTTTTACGCCGGATGCGCTTCCTGACACAACTCCACATTACATGGAGAAATGTGGCAGGGGTGGGATTTGAACCCGGACCTTCTGCACTGAAACCAAGCACATTAACCACGGTGGCCAAGGCTGTATTGCATCATGTTACATTATTGTTTGTTTGCTTGCTTTACAGACGTAACCTTGGATTTGTACACTGGGACATAAGTGGCACACTTAGAATTCATTTATTAGTGTGATATAAATGTACACATACAACCCCAATTCCAATGAAGTTGGGACGTTGTGTAAAATGTAAATAAAAACAGAATACCATGATTTTCAAATCCTCTTCAACCTATATTCAATTGAATACAACACAAAGACAAGATATTTAATGTTCAAACTGATAAACTTTAAAAGTTGGGACGGGACAACAAAAGACTGGGAAAGTTGATGAATGCTCAAAGAACACTTAATTGGAAACAAGTGAGTGTCATGAATGGGTACAAAAGGAGCATCCCCAAACAGCTCAGCCATTCACAAGCAAAGATGGGGTGAGGGTCACCACTTTGCGAACAACTGTATGAAAAAACAGTCCAACAGTTTAAGAACAATGTTTCTCAATGTTCAGTTACAAGGAATTTAGGGATTCCATCATCTACAGTCCACAAAATAATCAGAAGATTCAGAGAATCTGGAGAACTTTCTGCACGCAAGCAGCAAGGCCGAAAACCAACATTGAATGCCCATAACCTTCGATCCCTCAGGCGACACTGCATTAAAAGCCAACATCATTGTGTAAAGGATCTTACCACGTGGGCTCAAGAACACTTCAGAAAACCATTGTCAGTTAACACAGTTCGTCGCTACATCTACAAGTGCAAGTTAAAACTCTACCATGCAAAGCAAAAGCCATACATCAACAACAGTAGTGCCCATGACATGGGCAACTTACACATCTGTGATGGTACCATCAATGCTGAAAGGTACATCCAGGTTTTGGAGCAACACATGCTGCCATCCAAGCAATGTTTTTCAGGAATGTCCCTGCTTATTTCAGCAAGACAATGCCAAGCCACATTCTGCACGTGTTACAACAGCGTGGCTTCGTAATAAAAGAGTGCGGGTACTAGACTGGCCTGCCTGCAGTCCAGACTTGTCGCCCATTGAAAATGTGTGGCGCATTATGAAGCGCAAAATAAGACGAGACCCCGGATTGTTGAACAACTGAAGTTGTACATCAAGCAAGAATGGGAAAGAATTCCACCTACAAAGCTTCAACAATTAGTGTCCTCAGTTCCCAAACACTTATTGAGTGTTGTTAGAAGGACAGGTGATGCAACACAGTGGTAAACATACCACTATCCCAGCTTTTTGAAACGTGCTGCAGACATCCATTTCAAAATGAGCAAATATTTGCACATAAAGTTTATCAGTTTGAACATTAAATATCTTGTCTTTGTGGTGTATTCAGTTGAATATAGGTTGAAGAGGATTTGCAAATCATTGTATTCTGTTTTTATTTACATTTCACACAACGTCCCAACTTCATTGGAATTGGGGTTGTAGAAATATAAGAATTGCCCAGAAATATAAAAGTTTTTTATTTAACAAGAATGATACATTTAAGCATTCTTACATGTCGATTAAACATGCAATGGATACAGAACGTCCTCACCAAAGACAGTTTGCTGTGCTTGTCCTTGGCCAGGCTTTAAAGTGATGAACTACATTCTACTGCAAATATGAGGAAGAAAATTAAAGTGGACAAGCATGGACAACCACTAAAAGAGACAAAGACTGACAGTGAAAAATAACTGCTGCAGACATGATGATAAAAATTACTAAAAGAAAGTATTCCCCCCACCACATATACGTACAGTTGTATGTAAAAGTTTGGGCACCCCTGACTATTTCCATGATTTTCCTTTATAAATCATTGGTTGTTTGGATCAGCAATTTCAGTTAAATATATCATATAGCAGACGAACACACTGATATTTGAGAAGTGAAATGAAGTTTATAGGACTTACAGAAAGTGTGCAATAATTCTTTAAACAAAATTAGGCAGGTCCATAAATTTGGGCACCCCAACAGAAAAAATATATCAGTATTTAGTTATGTTCATGAATCAGTGACAAAGTTGAAGTTGCGCCGGGGCTGGATCTTTCAACAAGACAACAACCCAAAACACTGCTCAAAATCTACTAAGGCATTCATACAGAGGAACAAGTACAACGTTCTGGCCATCTCTTCAGCTTAATATTATTGAAAATCTGTGGTGTGATTTTAAGTGGGCTGTCCATGCTCCGAAACCAACAAACCTGAGATATTTTGTCAAGAAGAATGGTCCAAAATAACTTCAACCAGAAACCAGATTCTCATTGGAAGCATTCAGAGGCTGTTATTTCTGCAAAAGGAGGATCTACTAAATATTGATGTATTTTTTCTTTTGGCCAGTTGATATAGATATATATGTGTGTGTGTGTACACTAGTGTTCAGAATAATAGTAGTGCTATGTGACTAAAAAGATTAATCCAGGTTTTGAGTATATTTCTTATTGGGAAACAAGCTACCAGTAGATTCAGTAGATTCTCACAAATCCAACAAGACCAAGCATTCATGATATGCACTCTGAAGGCTATGAAATTGGGCTATTAGTAAAAAAAAAAGTAGAAAAGGGGGTGTTCACAATAATAGTAGTGTGGCATTCGGTCAGTGAGTTCATCAATTTTGTGGAACAAACAGGTGTGAATCAGGTGTCCCCTATTTAAGGATGAAGCCAGCACCTGTTGAACATGCTTTTCTCTTTGAAAGCCTGAGGAAAATGGGACGCTCAAGACATTGTTCAGAAGAACAGCGTAATTTGATTAAAAAGTTGATTGGAGAGGGGAAAACCTATACGCAGGTGCAAAAGATTATAGGCTGTTCATCTACAATGATCTCCAATGCTTTAAAATGGACCAAAAAAAAAAAAAAGACACGTGGAAGAAAACGGAAAAAAAAACCCATCAAAATGGATAGAAGAATAACCAGAATGGCAAAGGCTCACCCATTGATCAGCTCCAGGATGATCAAAGACAGTCTGGAGTTACCTGTAAGTGCTGTGACAGTTAGAAGACACCTGTGTGAAGCTAATTTATTTGCAAGAATCCCCCACAAAGTCCCTCTCTTAAATAAAAGACGTGCAGAAGAGGTTACAATTTGCCAAAGAACACATCAACTGGCTTAAAGAGAAATGGAGGAATATTTTGTGGACTGATGAGAGTAAAACTGTTCTTTTTGGGTCCAAGGGCAGCAGACAGTTTGTGAGACGACCCCCAAACTCTGAATTCAAGCCACAGTTCACAGTGAAGCATGGTGGTGCAAGCATCATGACCCTCACATTCACCCTGACATCGGGGTGAATGTGAGGCATAATTGTAAAGCGCTTTGAGCGTCTGATGTAGATGGAAAAGCGCTATATAAATGCAGTCCATTTATCATCATATGGGCATGTTTCTCCTACTATGGTGTTGGGCCTATATATCGCATACCAGGTATCATGGATCAGTTTGGATATGTCAAAATACTTGAAGAGGTCATGTTGCCTTATGCTGAAGAGGACATGCCCTTGAAATGGGTGTTTCAACAAGACAATGACCCTAAGCACACTAGTAAACCAGCAAAAGTTTGGTTCCACACCAACAAAATTAATGCCTTGCAGATGTGAAGAAATCATGAAAAACTGTGGTTATACAACTAAATACTAGTTTAGTAATTCACAGGATTGCTAAAAAAGCAGTTTGAACATAATAGTTTTGAGTTTGTAGCATCAACAGCAGATGCTATTATTGTGAACACCCCCTTTTCTACTTTTTTACTAATAGCCCAATTTCATAGCCTTAAGAGTGTGCATATCATGAATGATTGGTCTTGTTGGATTTGTGAGAATCTACTGGTACCTTGTTTCCCATGTAACAATAAGAAATATACTCAAAACCTGGATTAATCTAGTCACATAGCACTACTATTATTCTGAACACTGCTGTATGTATGTGTGTGTGTGTGTACACTGTGTTATAGTTATATTTTTGTTAGTGGCTCATTTCTTCTTCTTTTCTCTTACTAACAGATGATCATCATGTGAAGATGCAGAAAAGTTTTTCCCAGTTTGGACAAAGTCTCAGCATGTCTTCCTGCAGAAGCTCGGTGATGTGTCTGCTGTGATGCCTGGCAGCTGCAGCAGAACGGATGAAACTGTCCACTGCCTGCGGCAAAATGAAAAGCAGGAGGCGCCGACACAACTGTGCTCTCCTGAGATCATTTGATAAATGTGTGCATGCTTTGGAGAATTTTAATGTGTGGCCCCTGGCACATTAAAGCAGAGGCATTATGTGACTCACTGTGTCACACCTGTGTGAGGAACACCAATCATCTAAACATCTCTGCTCCAGTGGCGGCAGCCTGCACAGACATGGCTAGGGGATGTGGAAAATCCTCACAAAACAGACTGGAAGACAGGAACTTGTCACAGAGATTCTCCTTGGTTTCAAAGTGAGGCTGCATCATGGAGTTCTCAAGCGCACATGCAAGTACACCAAAAAAATAATAATTTGCTGAGCCTTTCTAAAGATCTACATTTTTAGAATTTCAAGTCTGTGTTTGCTACAAAAGCACTAAATGCAGTCGAGTTTACGAGTTGTGCATCTGCATTTTAATGATGTGCAGGCGGGAGCGGGAACACACTGGGATGTGGGGAATTATAGGGATGTGTTGGTGTCCCAGGAGGACGCACCACACCGTTACTGTTCTCCAGACGTGCACACCGACACTCAGGAACCATAAAAAATGAGGACATTTCTATTAAGTGTAGCAAAAGAAACATGCTGAGCAAAACACGTTGCCACACGGAGCGTCGGCTGAACATTGAAGTCAAAGGAAAGACAGAGGTGTCACATGTCATCGAGCGGGTTCTCTCACATCACAGATACACCCAAACGTCCCCATGGTCATCATCATCTCTGAAAATCTGACCTGCATGTCGATTCACAGCTGATTCAGTCTCCTCCCGTCGTTCTCTCCACTGGATCTGTAGGTCTTGGACATGAACCTCAGGGTTCCGATTATGGTTTTGCAAACGGACTGGTGCAGCAGCAGTCTGGGTGGCTGGTCTCAGACCATTTTGGAGGTGAACATGCTGGATGCGGAGGTCCTGGGCTGGTGTGGTTACGAGTCTGGTTAGATATACTGCCAAATTCTCTGAAACGCTTTTGGAGACAGCTTATGGTAGAAAAATGAACATTCAATTCACGGGCAACATCTCTGGTGGACGTTCCTGCAGTCAGAATTACAATTGCACGCTCCCTTAAAATTTGTGACATCTGTGACACTGCGCCGTGTAATAAAACTGAACATTCCAGAGTGGCCTTTTATTGTGGCCAGCCTAAGGCACACCTGTGCAATAATCATGCTGTCTAATCAGCATCTTGATATGCTACACCTGTGAGGTGGGACGATTATCTTGGTAAAGGAGAAGTGCTCACTAACACAGATTTAGACAGATTTGTGAACATTTCAGAGAAACAGGTCTTTGGTGAAAATAGAAAGTGGTTTACATCTTTGAGCTCAGCTCATGAAAAATGGGACCAAAAACAAAAGTGTTGCCTTTATATTTTTGTTCAGAGTATCTATTCAGCTGACAATATTACAGTCATTCCACAAATGAGCGACTTGCCCAACTGCACTAAATCAGACATACCCCACCCCCCCAAAAAAAATTCTGGATCCACCCCTGGTTCAAGGGACTGTGTATTTGCATGAAAATACATCAGGACACATTTAATTATAAATAAAATGAACACAAGTTTTCACAGCACCCTTAAGAGTCATTTGTTCACTGGACAGGTGAAGTATGTCCAAATTATGTTCACTACTTGCTCGCTTATTTCTAGTACATAACATTTGTCTAACCCACGTTAAGGCCATACTAATACTCCCGTCACACATATTCCGATTGAGGGCGAACTGCGTCAGAATTTCACATCTGGCCACAATCTGGAAATATTGACTTGCGGTCTGAATTCCTACGGTCAGCAGTCTGTGAATATCTACATATTTGGTCCCATTTGCTCGGCTGTCCCGAGTGTGTTGCACATGTTCAAAACACTCTTAGCGCCATTGAGATGGAACGCACATCTGACGGCGGTCTATAGTTTTTACATCATCTGATCTCAGCCTACATATTCTGACGGCATCAAAACAGCATCTTAAATGATCTGATCGCGGTTGATTGAGCTCTGAGATCAATCGGTCACAGCAAAGCCTGCCAGTATGCTGTGGGACATCAACCTCCACTGGAACCCAAGAGGGCAAAGAACATGTTAACATGTAATAACATGTGGCACACATTCATCATATACAGTGAATGTGAACAGAGCACAATCAAACCAAAAGTGCCGTGTGCTGCTGCTGCCTCTTCGTGGTCTTGTGCAGTAATGTGTCATAGCGCATGTCAGGCACGGAGCTGAACGGATCTCATCGCAGTAATATACATATTACCTTATCACCACCTAAACTCTGTAGGAGGTGTGATGTGGAACTGTATCCCAGGCCACGACATTATTAAACATGAAACTCACCTCCAGTATGGAACCACGATCACTTCACAACAAAGAGTGCACAGGAGCCAAACCACAGCCTGTGATGAAAAGCCTCACGTGGCTGCTGTGTGCTGCAAATAACCACGCAAAATTTAATCCCATGTGATAATCCGACATTATGGTTCACAGAGTTGTGTTGTGCTCCTGAAGTGAGCGAAAAAAAGAAATTAAAGTTTGGAAAGGCTGCGTCTAACGCCTGGTGTGAAAGCTTGGCCTGGCCCACTGCCAGCAAACATTCAGAAAAGGTGCACAGTGGCTCATTTAGCTCTTATGAACACATACACAGACCGCTGAGTGGTAATTTCAGCCCCATGCATGTGCGCATGAGGAACACAGCACTGCCTCCCACTCCGGTCCCGTGTTTGGCATCGGGCAGGCTTCAGCGTCTTTGGCCATCTGTGTCATCTACCTGTTTACTCCAATGAGCTTTGGATGCCATCGTGCAGGTGTGGATGAGGTAATCTGGATATGTTTTGATGACACTGCTGACCACACCTCTTTCCCTCCCGACTGCATCTGATGATGGTAATATTTACTGTTTCGGCCTGGTTCCTGCATATTATGTGTGACGGGGACTTAAGTATTTGACTGCAGAGTGAGTTTGGTGGAAATCTGGGATGAGTACAGGAAGAAACAAATCATTAAATTCTCAAATTATAGCAGATGATACAAACTGTTCACCCCCAAAGCAGAACAAAGTCTGGCTCTAACTCTCACTGACTGCAGAAAACTTTGCACCACTTCTTGACGCACAAATTTAAAATGTTCAAATAATGATGGAGAGAATTTTGCATAGATAAGAGGAACTGCTCCTGTGTGTGAAGGCTTTTTTCCCCAAACAGAATGTGAGTACAGTAAAGATGCAGCATCCCAAAACCCTCCCGCTGTTCATGCAGCTGCTGGACAGAAGAGGAAAGTGCGCCCCCACCTGGACATATAACTTCACACACCAAACAACCTGCTGCCATTTGCACAAAAACGAGCTTCACTATGTTACATTCTCCATTTATTTTGAATTCTGAAAGGGGAAAAAAAAAGCCTTTTAGTGCAAATCAGACAAACCGTTGAAAAGAATGACATGATTTTAAATTAGGAATAAATATACACCAGTTAATGTACACCAAGAAATGCTACCAGCACTTTTCACAGTTAAATAACAGTCTCCCACAGCGGCCGTCACATTGTGTTCCGTCTGAACGAGGGGAACCAGCAAGAACTGGATAAAAAAAAAAAAAAGATATAATAAATTAAAAAAAATAGGGGCATCAACTCTCACGTCAACACTGCCGTCAGTGCACGACTTGCTTTACCCAAAATCAGTGCAGCTTAATTGGTAATTGCACTGGACCTTTAATGAAAATTTAAACCGAACAGACAGAATGTCTTCCACATTCTCTTTGAGAGTAAAGTGCCACAGACATTTTCATACTAATATGAGCACTTATTGGAACCATGTACAACACACACACACACACACACACAAAAAAAAAAAATCTGACAACACACAAATGTGAACAAAGTGCTTCACGCCGCAGCTAAAAGACTGCACTTAAACACAATAAATGATTTTTTTTTTTAATTCCAATTTCAGAGGAAGAAGAAAAAAGCGCTCAAGACAATTTATTTGGGTGTGCAGTGGAAACAAGTCGGTCTACATCAGGGGTCACAACCCTGCTCATGCAGGTTTCCCCCGTGTACCTGTTATGACACCCGATAAGTCAAGGTAGGTGTTTGCTCACTGCTGATAGGCTGACCACACCTGAGTTAAATAGCAGTGGGCGGAGCATGAAGCATTGTCAGGGGACTACCAGGATTAAGGTCAGTGACCTGTGACCTATGTAATTTCCCCACACACTGATTAGTATTTGTGGTGGACTTTAAGTTCCAAAACATTATTACTATATTTCTTTTTAAAAAATGCCCACGTCTGAACTTCTTTCTCTGCAAAGAAAGAAAGATTTACATAAATTATCGGATTTGAAGTGTTCTGATATTTATTCTGGACATACTTCATCTAGCTGGCGCATCTGAAAGCTGACAGGCCGAATTTTAAACCTTAAGGATCACAAAGCCACAGATCTTTAAAACATAAAACTTAAAAAAAAAAGAGCAAAAACAAATTAAATCTTTGATTCACTCAGTTTTCCCCCACATTTTGACTGTGAAAGATCATATTTGAAAATGAACAGTCCAGATTAAACTCCATAAAATAAGATCATTAAAGGGGCCATACAGTGCAAAACCCATGATGTAATACAGCCACCATCCAAAAAGTCAAAAACAGTCTAATATTAATTGCAGTTCAGCTCGCCCGCCCTTACTCTCTGCTGTCTTGCACGCACAGTACTATGCAGGACTTAAACATGTATGTGCAGCCAGTCTGATGACGACAAAAGGGAACAGAAAAGCTCAGATTACAACACGCACACAGATGAAATGTTACTTCATTGTCTGTGCATGACGCCATTACATCTTTAGACAGAAAATAGTTACTGGCTGCTATCTGAACATGTTACTTGTAGGACATTTAACTGTGGCCCGCGCCAACCGTAATTTGCCGTTTCTTTAATATGACCAGATACAAAGCGCAGGACACAGAAATCCCATAATTTCCAGGAAACCTTCATTCCTGTTCGCATGATTTGATATCAAAATTATCATTACAATAACTTGAATTTTCAACTGTATTTACAGACTTTAGAATTTACATTTACATTTTTTTTATCTATTAATTTTTTTTAGGTGAGCCACCACAACCTTTGTCAAGAAACGTTACCATTTTGCCAGTTGCCATTTATATTTCATGGCACCTGTAGCGGATCATTCTCCGAGATTAACTTTCATGCAATACATTGCAAAATCCAAACACTTAATCCACAAGTTTGGATTGCAAAGGCCGTAGCCTTAGCGTGACATTCACTTCAAGGATGAAAACACAATCTTCACTAATAATCAGCAGCAGCACCGACTTCCCCAAACAGCTTGTATGTGGCAAAGTCACAGCATTTTATTCTACAATGTTTCACATGTACTTATCCGCTCCAAAAGAGCAATATCGGATTTGGCGTAATGCCGAATTATTTCAATGTAGATCATCCAGAGTTTAAACCAAGCGGCCTGCAGACAACAGGTAAGGAAGAGTGCCAATAATGAAGCCTGAACACGACTGCCAATGTATAAGAAGAGTGACAGCAACCTTCCGGCTCGGTTCCTTGCAGTTAATTCTTCGTTCTGTGACATGCAGCCATCACAGATTCAGTTCCAAGTGCAAATCCAAGAGTTGGACAGAATACAAGATGGAAAAATGCAAACCTCCGAGCTACTACAAAAGCATCCGACTTCAGCGTCCGTCAGCTTTACCGTCCTCAAGTCATCTTACAGTGTAATGTCAGCGTGGATCACTGCAGTTATCTCCGTCTGCATCTGTACAATGACACCCTTCAACAGGAACCTGAAAATGGAAAGGGGGGGCTGATCATTAGGACATTTTACCAGGTTGTATGTAATTTCGTAGTTCGTCATTATTCATGATAAAAAAAAAAAAAGAATTACACAGTACAGAGTACTTCACAGTATGTATTTTGTTGTTTTTTAAACCAGCTCCTGTAAATCTATCAATTCAATTTATTTCAATTTATTTTCCTTTATATAGCGCCAAATCACAACAGAGTTGCCTCAAGGCACTTCACACAGGTAAGGTCTAACCTTACCAATCACCAGAGCAGCAGTGGTAAGGAAAAACTCCCTCTGAGGAAGAAACCTCAAGCAGACCAGACTAAAAGGGGTGACCCTCTGCTTGGGCCATGCTACAAACATAAATTACAGAAATAATTCACAGAACAATTCATGGACGAATATACAATAACTGCTGTTGGTACACAGGACAGGAGGGTCGCCAACACAAACAACTCCCATCTCTGGATAGAGCTGCACCTTAGAGAAAAAAACAGAATCAGCCATCAGAAAGACAAAAAATACTGTATAATTTGCCAGCATTAAACAACAATAAAAACAGAAGAAATAGCCCTAAGCTTCACTAAAAGACCAAGAATTTAGGTGAAGTTCAGGCCGCGGACCGCTTCAATTACTAATAACAAATTAAAAGAGTAAAAAGCGTAAAACAAAACTGTACCAGTATGCTAGCCATATGAAAGGGAAAATAAGTGCGTCTTAAGTCTGGACTTGAAAGTCTCCACAGAATCTGACAGTTTTATTGACGCAGGGAGATCATTCCACAGAACAGGGGCACGATAAGAGAAAGTTTGACGCCGATGTCTCACTGGACCAAGAACCATCATTTCAGTCTTTTCAGTTTAAAAGTAGGAAGTTTATAGACATCCAACTTCTCACTGCTGCAAGGCAATCTTCTAAGGATTTTATGTGAACGAGATTACCAGCAGATCCAGGGTATTTCCACTAATGTGCGTCGAATCCCGAATGCATTGCAGAAATCCTAATGCATCCACAATTTCCATAAATGATTTGCAGAGGGGATCAGAAGGCTTATTTATATGAACGTTAAAGTCACCAATGATCAGAATGTTATCTGCACTAGCTGACAAGTTAGAGATGAATGCACCAAATTCATCTAACAATTCAGAATATGGGCCAGGAGGCCTATATACAGTGACAAAGTAATACGGCTGATTTTTATTCTTCTGACCTTGGCAATGCGTAATATCCTGAGCGGAGCGGAGAATCAGATGCTCAAACGAGTTATATTTATGACCCCCAACAGCTAATAAGCTAAACCTAGATTTATAAATAAGAGCAACACCCCCGCCTTGCTTCGCATCACGAGGGACGTGACTATGCTGGTGGGCAGGCTTCATTTAAGGGGAGGACAGCTATAGGTTTAAGCCAGGTTTCACATAAGCCAATCATATCTAAGTGATGATCAATAATTAAATCATTAATCAACAATGATTTTGAGGACAGTGATCTTATGTTAATGAGACTCAGTCTAAGGACCTCAGTGGGGTTGACAGTTGAAATGTTTGGGTTTAGGGATGGTTCCAGAGTAGCATATATAAGATGCCTAGAAGTAGGTTTAGGTTTGAGACATTCCACGCACAATATTGGTAGCAGACATGAAATCTTTGCTATTACTGGAACAACCACTGAGCCATCCTCAATTTCAACATGATCCAATATAATAATGGGTATTAAGTTTGCAAAGCATATCCCTCTATGATTTTTATGGACATGTCTACGGGAGCAGGCCACAGTCTCAACTTGTTGAATTTTCCTCCCTGGCAGATAAACTGCACTATCACCATAGTGGATTTTCTGCACTAATTTCCCCGCTAAGATAATGGATTCCGCACCCACATTTGTCATAAGCCTTGCAGGATCTCTAATCACCTGCTCCATGGCCTGCTGTAGATTCCTAATGTTACCCTCCCTGTAGAGCTCTATCTATGTTCGCAGACAACATGGCGGCGCCTTCCCCAGTAGGGTGGAGGCCGTCCGGCATCAGCAGGCCACGGCGGCCCCAGAACGAAGGCCAGTTATCAATAAAGCTAAAGCCTTGCTGTTGACAAAAATGTGCCAGCCACCTATTTAATGTCAGCCTGCTAAACGCCTCATCAGTACCCCAGGAGGGGAGGGGACCAGAGACTATTATTCGATGCCGACATCTTTCTGGCAAGGTCACAAGTCCTCTCTATGTCCATTTTTGTGACCTCTGAGTGCTTCATCCTGATATCATTGGTGCAGATGTGAATAACTATGTGACCATATCTCATGTCATGTTCCTTCGTCTGTCTTCCCTTCTGCAGCATCAGCACCCTAAGATGGGATGCAGTGTCGGGAGCTCTGGCCCCAGGAATACATTTAACGTCAGCCGGCGTCTGTAACCTGACTTTGCGGGTGATAAAATCCCCTATCACTAAAGGCCGGTGTTTCGTCCTGGAGATAGGAGTGGAAGTCACATCAGGTACACCCAAGGGGGAGAAACGATTCACAGTTCGCACTGGCGAGTGTGATCGGGGTGCCACAACCGGGCACCAAGCCCTATGGGGCTTCCTCTGCCTCGCCACAGTCCGAAAACCATCCTCCACAGCCGGCGTTTCTAGGCTGATGCTAATGGGCTCGCTAGCTGGCCCAACACTAACCTCATCTGGAGTGCCCGTAACATCTAACTCCACTGCGCTAAGAAGCTGCTCTAACTTACGGACACGGCTCTCTAAGAGAGCCACCCTATCTTCCAACATCACGTAGGATAAAGTGTAAAGTAGGTAAAGTTGTGTACTTTGCGAACTAGGAAATTCAAGAGTATAGCCAAGCAAGCACAAGCTAACCAATAATGGATAAGCTAACCACTCCTAAGGCTCACGCAGATGCAAATAAATGAATTAAAGTTCACAGCAGTTACACTGAAAGAGTAGCAGAAGTATTAGAAATGTAGGAACAGTAAATACAAGGTCTGTTAGAAAAGTATCCAACCTTTTTATTTTTTTTCAAAAACCTGATGGATTTGAATCACATGTGCTTGCATGAGCCAACCTTGAACCTTCGTGCGCATGTGTGAGTTTTTTCACGCCTGTCGATTGCGTCATTTGCTTGCAGACAGCCTTTGTGTGAGGATGGGTGGAGTCTCTCGTCATTTTTTCCTTTGCAAGGAAATGGCGGAACGACTGGAGCAGTGCGACTGCATCAAATTTTGCCAGAAACTGGGCGACAGCCAGGTGGAAACCATTCGGATTATTCAGACGGCTTTCGGTGACGATCCTCTGGGCATCACACAGATTAAGGAGCGGTACAACCAGTTTAAAGACAGCCGCACAACGGTGGAGAGCGCGCCGCGCTCCGGGTGGCCATCAACATGCTGAAATGACCGGATCATTTCCAAAGTGAATGCTGTGGTGATGTGGGACCGTCATGTGACTATCTGAAAATTGCGGAAGAGGTGGACATCAGCACTTTTTCGGCACATTCCACTGTGACAGAAGATTTTGCCATGAAAAGAGTTGCAGCGAAATTCATCGGCACGAAGCTGAAGGCGCAGCAAAAGCGCTTTCGTGTTCAAGCCTCACAGGACATGTTGTAACATGCCCAGCTCGTCCACAATTTCTCGGATAGTCACACAACTGAAAAGCCACCGAAAGCCATCTGAATCTTCCGAAAGGTGGAAGAGCTGGGCATTTTACAACATGTCCTGTGAGGCTTCAACACGAAGGTGCTCTTGCTGCGCCATCAGCTTCGTGCTGATGAATTAAGCTGCAACTCTTTTCATGGCAAAATCTTCTGTCACAGTGGAATGTGCCGAAAAAGCGCTTATGTCCACCTCTTCCGCAATTTTCGGATAGTCACACGATGGTCCCACACCACCACAGCGTCCACTTTGGAAATGATCTGGTCGTTTCAGCATGTTGACAGCCGACCGGAGCGTGGCGCGCTCTACACCGTTGTGCGGCCGTCTTTAAACCGGTTGTACCGCTCCTTAATCTGTGTGATGCCCAGAGAATCGTCACCGAAAGTCGTCTGAATAATCCGAATGGTTTCCACCTGGCTGTAGCCCAGTTTCTGGCAAAATGTGATGCAGTCGCGCTGCTCCAGTCGTTCCGCCATTTCCTTGCAAAGAAAAAAACGACGAGAAACTACACCCATCCTCACACAAAGGCTGCTTACAAGCAAATGACGCAATCGACAGGCGTGAAAAACCTCACGCATGCGCACGAAGGTTCAAGGTTGGCTCATGCAAGCACACGTGATTCAAATCCATCAGGTTTATATATTATATATATATATATATATATATATATATATATATATATATATATATATATATATATCCACACACACACACCACTCCTAAGATTAACACAAGAATAAAGTACTAAGCTAAAGTTCACAACAGTTAACTAACAGAAGTATATAAAAAAAATGAAATGAAAAAATGAAAACAAGGGTCCGAAATCGCTAACGCAAGCTAACCGCTAGCAAAAATACTAGCCACTCCTAAGATTTACACAGGAGTAAAATAATTGTTTAAAATTCACAGCAGTTCGACTGAAAAACTAACAGAAGTATTAACCAGGTAAAAAGAACCAGCTATAAAAATAACGACGGGTGGGAAGGGAGGAGTCGCCCTAGCTAGCGAAAGCTAAATGCTATCAAACGCTAACTGCTAGTGAATGCTAACTGCTAGCGAATTACAACAGGACTATAGTTAAATAACGTTCATAGTAGATACAATTAATAACCAGAAGAGTGCTAAACAGAAATAAAAAGAAACATATACAACCGTGTGAAGTTCAGAATAGCGTCACAACAAACAATCCGTCAGAAACAAGTTGCCAGATCTGTGAGCCAGCGTCATGCTCACACATCTGTGCTGTCATCTCTACTCATTTTACCAATTTGAAAGTACTTTTTTTTTTTTTAAATCATTTTGAGAAGAAACCTAAACATGCACTAAATTTTAAAAGTAATTTTTGCTGTGTTTTTGTTTGTTTACTTAAAATATTTCATTTTATAATCATCACTGTAATATCTAAAAGGAAATTAAATGTCTTGGAGCTGCCGACTTATGTGTATGTGAGGAACAAATGTGTCTTACCTTTAATTTTGCATGCTTTGCTTACTAAATAAATAGTCACGACTCGCCCCTATCTACCAAATATACATGTGATCCTTTCTGCCTCATCAACAGATCGCAGATTGAAGCCACTAAAACACAGCTCTTAGTACCTCACATCTTTTTGACATGTACTGGCATCCCAGCGTTTATGTTTAGATGATTGCTGAGCCAGTAGATGGTCATCGTGAGTCAGCGAAAGAATGCGCCAATTGCCCAGACGAGCCACCTCAGGTTTGGATTCGTGAGTACCACTAGGATGACTAAGTGTCCAATGAGCAGTCACTTAGGTTGACTCGATCATCACTTGTGTATTAACGAGGTGAGGAAACAAAATTCAGCTACAATATTTTGGCCACATGGCCCGTTTCTCTGGGTGTGATCCAGCGCAGGTTCCTCAGTGTTGAGGACACGAATGGCTAGAGAAAACCAAAGACTTGCCCACGTTTCACCTGGCTGCAGTGGCGAGATGGTTACTTTCAAGAAGTGAGGATGGGCCAGCTGACGGTCATCGATGTGCCAATCATATTAACAAGTACACCACATTATTTGACTGATCATAAAGATCTCAAAAAAGTCACGTTTGGATGATCTAGGACCGAATGCTTTGGCGTTATGGGACAAAAACAGCAAAAATGGTGGCAAAGGTCACTTTCAGTTTCTACAGGGTCAAAAGTTAAAATTGTTCCAATTTTGGTAAAAACGGATGCAAATTTTGGTTGAGTTAATCCGGTTTTCAAAAAGGAACAGTCTGCACCATCGCTTATGCTTCGTCATGTTACAGGGCAACAATCCAATGGACATTAACACTGTCTGACCTTTACATGGAGACCAAGCATTCAACATGGGCAACACTATTAATATGCATATGTGGCGGACATGAACGAGCAAAGCTCGTCAGCATCTCACCCTGTCATTTAGGTCCTTTAGACTTTATTTTTAGTAAATGCTTCAGCAGAGCATTAGCATAGCAAAAACCTTTCAGCTTCTGGGGGGGCTCCACCGCCCGCCTTTTTAAGCGTTTTTCCTTATTTGCCTCTCACATGCCTGGAAAATCTCCTCTCCATCTAACCATGTCCTTTAGGTCCTTCAGACTTTTTTCAGGTAAATTGTTCTTGGGAGCATGACGAAAACCTGTCAGCTTCTGGAGAGCTCTGCTCCCCCAGACCCCCCGCCTTTTTAAGCATTTTCCTTATTTTGCCTTTCAGCTTCTGGAGAGGCTCTGCCGCCCATACTCCCCACCTTTTTTCTTTTTTTGCTGACCCCCCACCCCCCCATTACAGCCCTCTTAACCCCTGCCACTTTCAGCATTTTTTTTTTTTTAATGTAGACGTAAATTAACATTCAAAGTTATATTTAAAGGGCTGTACAATATGACCAAATTATCGTATCTTAATATTGTCATATAAATTGTCAAGTAAATATCACTTGCTGTCCATAGCAGGGGTGGTGGCCAAGTGGTTAATGCACTTGGTTTCAGTGCCGAAGGGTCCCGGTTCAAATCCCACCCCTGCCACATTTCTCCATGTAATGTGGAGTTGCGTCAGAAAGGGCATCCGGCGTAAAAAAAACCTGTGCCAATTCAACATGCAGATCCACCTTGGATTTGCTGTGGCGACCCCCAGTGAAAAACAAGGGAGCAGCCGAAGGAGCTTACTTACTATACATGCTGTACATATTCTTGAGCCGCTTAGGTGGGTAGGGAGAGTTCCCATGGGATAAAAAAGCTTTTCAACCTACCATCCCTGGTTCTCAAGACCAGGCACCTAAGTGGCTCTACACTTTTTTTTTTTTCTTTTTTTTTTTTTTAAGATATTTAGGTGTACCTTAGTAAACACAAGTAGAGTTCCACCTTAGATTTGGAATGTATAATAGAAGATATACCTTACTGAATTTTCATATCAATATGATAAACGATATGACTGATTTGACACAAAGTGTAGCAACAGTGAAAATTAAACATTCTTAAACAAAACAATAATAATACCACACTCATTTTGCACTCATCATAAGGTTAGGATACTGTGCCCTCCAAAAGTATCGGAACACTTGGAATTTCACACATTTTAATTGGTTTATGCTATTTTAAATACAAGAAAAACAAAAAATAAAGAATAAAAATTTCTAAAATTATCTTCCTCAAACTGAAAACAAATATCTAACACTTGCTAAAACCTGTAAATATCAGTTTTATTGCCAGTTTTCTTTAGACAAGTCAGGGGATGAAACATACGTTATAAGAATGATAAATGATAAGAATGGAGACAAAGGTCAAGTTTCAGTCTGTACAGGGGTCAAAAGTTAAAGTTGCTCCATTAATTTTGTTCCAGCTGTATTTGATGCTTGTATCACCACTTGAAGGATTGTTTCATTTATCTGCTGCATTAGTAAGTCAACAGAGAACCAGCTGTTGTCTGTTCATTTAAACATGTTTGCACTCTTAAACAGCTAACAGACAGACAGACATGGCAACCTGAATTAAAGGAGAAATGCTGCTTTTAACAACCTGGACCTCATTTCTGGCATAAAATATGGTTGTTTACTCACCAATATAAGGTTGGTGTCATTAGAAGTCCATAGTTCAAACAACATGTTCAGTTCAAATATGAAGCAAACATTTTTCTTTTTCTCCTAACCCATAAGTACCCACCGTGACACAGTTGTCACACACCCTTTAAATAGTCTGGAAAGTTCCTCAGACATTTATTCTTGAATTTAACTGATGAGGTCCCAAAGTGACATCCACTTAACATACTGGTGAAGTCATGTGACACTAAGTGAATTGCTGTTCACATGACGTCACTTCCAAAATGGTGATGTGCCTGGTGAGCACATGGGAGAAAATCTGATAATTTTAAAAGCTTGTTTTTTGACAGCAAAGGTAAGTTTCAACCCATGTAACAATTGTAATCCTTCAATAAGATGTCCAAGATCACATTTATGGTGTTCTGATCACATTCTTTACACAAATAGATATATAACAAGTTTTGTAAAAATCGCTGTGACATATATGTAACATCGGGCCTTCAGCCTAAACATTCTTGCAGAAAATACCATGTGACGTCTTTGTCACAATAAGAAAAATAGCACAGAATTGCTCAAATAATTAAGCTTAATCAGTTAATTTCTATCAATGTATTTTTCTGTGGGTCATTTGAAAGCACATTTACACAAATATAACCAAAGAAAATAATGTTAATTTAAATAAATGAATAATAAACTGTATTATAACACGTTTTGCATATCAGTCCTAAAACTGCATCCTGTCTTTAGCTCAAACACTTTTCTTGGTAAGTACATAGACAAATACACAAATAGTATTTTATTATCCTATGCTGGTCCTTTTTCAGTGTTTTTTTTATTTCGTAGTATGAATAAATATAATAAGTACGTTTCGCCAACAATGCCTGAAAATCACACCAGAGGAGTACAACTCCATTGATGAACAAACGGTGTCCTTCAGAGGGACTCACAGCCCAATAAGACAGTATGTGAAAGGAAAGCCCCATCCTTGGGGATTGAAAATTTTGGGTAGCTGCTCTTCCTCTGGAATCTTCTGCGATTTCCTGGTCTACGAGGGTGGTACTGGAAAAAAAAAAAAAAAAAACTCCACTTGGCATGGGAAGCGATGTTGTGGTCAAACTGTGTGAAACGCTCCCATCAAACCGACAGATCTACTTTGTAGGAACTCTTCGTAGCAATCGCTTGGCTGGTTGCCAGCTTGAAGATGAGAAAAGTCTTGCTAAGAGAGGCAGAGGATCCTTTGATGCCAGGCTGGAGAAAGAGGAACCCATTGTCAAGTGGTATGACAACAAGTCTGTCACCCAATCTCATCATACTGTGCAACTGAGCCCCAAGACAAAGCTCGACGCTGGAGCAAATCAGACAAGACATTTGTACAGGTCAATAGGCCACACATTGTGAAGGAGTACAACACATTCATGGGGAGGGTGCTTGCGTTGCAAGGTACAAGTACCACAAGAGGTCACGGAGGTGGTACCTCTACATGTTCTGGCAAACTATCATGTTAGGCCTTGTCAATGCGTGGCTAATCTACTGCCGTGAAAGTAAACTACTTGGTGTCCAAAAGCCACTGAAACAAATAAGCTTCCAGGTAGAAACTGCCACCAGCCTGATCCTGGTGCATTCACAAAGAGGCTGTCCAACCTTTACCGCCACATCTCCTCCACCACCCAAGAGAGTTCGTGCTAGAGTTCCAGATGATGTTCACATTGACAACGTTGCACACTGGCTTGCGAAATGTGATAAATGTGGCTGCTGCAAATTCTGCAAAGTCAATGCAACCACCACCCTCTGTGACAAATGCGATGTGCGATTTTGCTTCACTGAGGAAAGAAATTGTTTCAAAAGCTACCATACAGCCTATTGACATAAGCACTGAAAAGAACAGTTCAGACATGGTGTAGATCATACAAATGTTCAGGTTACCTTCAGTGTTTTGTTTTTGCACTATGTCTTAATGTATACTGTATATATTTGCAGCTCAGTTTTCTACAGTAACAGCATGTTGTTGACAGTACCTGTAATATGAGGCTGTTTTATTGTTCAGTTTGCACATTTTGGTGCAGTAAAACAAATTATATTTAAAAAATGTTGCTAAATCTTATTAAAGAAGTAATTTTGATTTATACTATGGAAATACAAATAAAAAGACAACTCTTTATTTCTAAAGAAGAAACTGTCAAGTAGATTTATTTTCAAATAACATATATAATCTGTAATAAATTTCCTTAAGACGCCCAATGTGTCATATATGTAACATGACAGATCTTGGCAACAAGGTGTTTTTATCCAAAATAACATCAGAAATAAGTTTTATGTAGTCCATCTAGTCTGCTTTATATCCAGCATAATTTTCCCTTAAAGAAAAATGGATCTGGGTTCTTATGGGCTAAGGTGGATTAGACCTTTTTGTGGTACACAGCACCAACTACTGGACAGGAGGAACCGAACAGTCAATGTGACTCACTGATTTGAAAATGCAGGTCTTCCAACCAGACGTGTGGTGCTGTGACATGTCAATCATCTGTGTCCAATCAGATTTCAGGGGAGTCCAGTGAAACCCCGGCCTCCGCTCTAGCTCCACCCATGCCAGTGTTCAACATTTCCTATTTCACTGTGACTGAGAACTCGGCACTTCCTGTTTGAGTGTGAGCTTGCCACTGAGTAAGATTCCATGTGATCTCGTCTGTTAATCCAGGAAGTGTTTTACATTTGAAAATTTCCTGTTTTACTGTGGACCTGAATTTTGGCACTTGCTGTTTAGGAAGCCCTGTACCATGAGCAAGCTTCGTGACGCTTCACAGTAGTGTTCAGAGTAATAGTAGTGCTATGTGACTAAAAAGATTAATCCAGGTTTTGAGTATATTTCTTATTGTTATATGGGAAACAAGGTACCAGTAGATTTAGTAGATTCTCACAAATCCAACAAGACCAAGCACTCATGATATGCACACTCTTAAGGCTCTGAAATTGGGCTATTAGTAAAAAAAAAAAAAAAAAAAAAGTAGAAAAGGGGGTGTTCACAATAATAGTAGCATCTGCTGTTGACGCTACAAACTCAAAACTATCATGTTCAAACTGCTTTTTTTTTTAGCAATCCTGTGAATCACTGAACTAGTATTTAGTTGTATAACCACAGTTTTTCATGATTTCTTCACATCTGTGAGGCATTAATTTTGTTAGTTTGGAACCAAGACTTTGCTCGTTTACTAGGGTGCTTGGGGTCATTGTCTTGTTGAAACACCCATTTCAAGGGCATGTCCTCTTCAGCATAAGGCAACATGACCTCTTCAAGTATTTTGACATATCCAAACTGATCCATGGTACCTGGTATGCAATATATAGGCCCAACACCATAGTAGGAGAAACATGCCCATATCATGATGCTTGCACCACCATGCTTCACTGTGAACTGTGACTTGAATTCAGAGTTTGGGGGTCATCTCACAAACTGTCTGCGGCCCTTGGACCCAAAAAGAACAATTTTACTCTCAGTCCATAAAATATTCCTCCATTTCTCTTTAGGCCAGTTGATGTGTTCTTTGGCAAATTGTAACCTCTTCTGCACATGTCTTATTTTATTTAACACAGGGACTTTGCGGGGGATTCTTGCAAATAAATTAGCTTCACACAGGCGTCTTCTAACTGTCACAGCACTTACAGGTAACTCCAGACTGTCTTTGATCATTGTGGAGCTGATCAACAGGTGAGCCTTTGCCATTCTCGTTATTCTTCAATCCATTTTGATGGTTTTCCGTTTTCTTCCACGCGTCTCTGGTTTTTGTTGTCCATTTTAAAGCATTGGAGATCTTTGTAGATGACCAGCCTATAATTTTTTGCACCTGCGTATAAGTTTTCCCCTCTCCAATCAACTTTTTAATCAAACCGCTGTTCTTCTGAACAATGTCTTGAACGTCCCATTTTCCTCAGGCTTTCAAATTGAAAAGCATGTTCAACAGGTGTTGACTTCATCCTTACATAGGGGACACCTGATTCACACCTGTTTGTTCCACAAAATTGACGAATTCACTGACTGAATGCCACACTACTGTTATTGTGAACACCCCCTTTTCTACTTTTTTTTTTAAATAATAGCCCAATTTCATAGCTTTAAGAGTGTGCATATCATGAATGCTTGGTCTTGTTAGATTTGTGAGAATCTACTAGTACCTTGTTTCCCATGTAACAATAAGAAATATACTCAAAACCTGGATTAATCTTTTTAGTCACATAGCACTACTATTATTCTGAACACTACTGTATAAATCCTATTAACTCAACCAATAATTTATCACTTTTTAACAAAAATTGAGCAACTTGAACATTTGGCCCAGTACAAACTGAAACTGACTTGTCATCATATTTGCTTTTTTTTTTTTACTTTATAACATTCAGTCATAGGTGGTCCAAACTACACCTTTTTGGAATCTGTGTGAACATACAAATACTTTTCAATATGACTGGTGCATTTTTCAATTTTGACTCCTGTGTAATCCTTCACTGACACATACCTGGCTACAGCCACCACCCTGGGATGGTCACATGTTCTTGTGTAGACCCTGGTATAAAGACACTTGATTTTGTGTTGTTGAGTCCCCTAAAGTGGTACCGATTCAGTCAATATTGTTTACTGGCTCATGGGCTAACAGTGACAGCACTGTTATGCAAATGAACTGCAAAATATCTGATTTCTATCCACTTTATGCAATAAGGGGACCAAATAAATTCTAAATCCAATAGCAGAGAGTGCGGCTCTGAACCCCAGAACTAATCTGAATTCAACCCTTTTAAGTACTGACCCCACCTCCCCAGTGCGTAAAAACAAACAAATACCTGACATTAGCAAGAGAGATTTTTTTTTTTTTAAGCAGTAACAAACAGTTTAATTTCAGGTGGACTTTAAATACCTGCAGCTCCATGCTGGCAGGCTGAACTTCCTTCACGCTGAGCTGCTCTGGTTAGAGCTGCTGGTAACCGATCCAGCTGCGGCTTCTCGGCTTTGGGTGGACGGCAGGTCATCCTTCTGCACGGCAGGTTTCTGTGGTTTCACTATGGTGATCTTAATTGGTGTTTCTTTGACACTGTGCTGCACTCTGGTGTACTGGCGCACGGGGGAGTTGAAAGTGCAAACAATGGGAAGTTCATTTAAGGCAGGTACCTGTTGGTTTGACTGGGTGCTTTCTTTAATTACTATTTTGCTTCTTTTGTTTGCAAAGACAGTTTGTCCAGGAAGAACAGCAGGTCTTTTCGTAGCACTGGAGGTCCGCAGTCTGGTTTTATTGTGGGCAGAGACGTGTCGCTTGTCTTCGGTATTGGAAACAGATCTATGCAGGTGGCCATTATTTTCCTTGGTGAGCGAGACGCCGGCCTCTTTTCTTTTCTTGGTTTCTTCAGGTTTGTCAGGACAGACGCTCATGTGTTTGGTTCTGCTGCGGCGCAGTGTGAACTCCCTCTTACAGTGTGGACAGACAAACGGCTCCCGTTGCTCATCTCTTCGCGCAGCTGACACTTTATTGGATGAAGGGACCGACTTGTTCCGTGGCGACATTGCTCTGTGGATCAACCTCCTCTTCCTTTTCTTCAAAGCTTTCAACATAATCTTATCCACTGATTCTTGGCTAGTTTTGGCAATATTTGGCTGGCTGCCTCTGGATGCAGCATTTTGCCCGTTAACAGAATTTGTGTTCGCCAACACTCCATTCTGAGCTTTTGCGAAGTGGCGAAGCGGGACGGGATTCTTTTTTGGCGTGTAGCGCCTTTTGTCACTGGCATTTGCACAAGCCAGGATGTGCTTGTGGAGTTCTGGCAAATTATCAAAACTGTTGCCGCACTTGGTGCAGCGGATAGCCGTACTGAAGGTCTGTGGGATGTTGTGGGTGGTGAAGTTTGTGGCAGACGCCAGTGTGCCGGCAGGTGACCTGTTATGGTATGGAAATGGAGGAGGCTTAAAGCTGGGATAGAGTTGATTAATCCCAAGACGGACATCGGGCCCTTTGAGCTTGCCTCCATCTGAGGCCAGGATTTTTATTGTTGTGAGGAGTTCTTCAGCAGCTGTGTCTACTTCAGCTTCTTCCTTTTTAACCAATTTCTTGGGTTCTTCTAAAGTACTGGTCACTGAATGATCCACGCTGACTTTTGTGGAGCTGTTGAAGTTCTGAGGTCTTAGTTTTCCCTTTTCGTCTTCTTCATATGTGCACTGCTGGCCAGGATGCAATTCCTCCTGATGCTGTTTCAAATTGCAAAGATAGACAAAATCTTTTGAGCATGCACTACAAACATACATTTTGCCCACACCATGGAGGCTGGATCGATGGTCAAGTAGAGCAGATGGCTTTTCAAAAAGCAGCACGCAGAACTCGCATTTGTAGGGCCATTCATCTGCGTGGTCACCCACATGATGACCCAGTTCTTTCATTGAATGGAAGAGTGTATCACACACATTGCAGACAAAGTTCTTCGTGAAGGTCTGCTGCTCCATCTCACTGGGCATTTCATTTGGGGATTCTTCTTCTGCTTTTTCACAACATGCAGAGGTTTCCTCTGAGATTTCAGGTATGGAAACTGAATGCTCAGCATCATCATCTTTTGTAGCTGGCGGCTGTGCAGTGAAAACAGATTCGGGATCTGGACTTGATTCACCCCCTGTCGGAGAGCCAGGCATTGATGGGGTGTTGGTGGATAGACTTACCGATTCTGCAATGGAGGAAACAAGGACAGTGGGTTCCACAGTCTGAGGGTTGGGTACTGATACAATCTGTTGCTGTTCTGTGTGGTTAACAACCATCTGTGCAGCTGCTGGAGGCTCAACAGTGTTTTCTTGTAAGGTAATTGGACTATGGGCAACACTCCCCGGAGCTTCCAGGGCTATGGTACACTCTATCAAAACAGCATTGCTGGTAATATTGTAGGAATTGATGAGGGAATTGTTTAAAGTTAAAGTCGAGGCAAATGGCATTTCTGATCCAGAAGCGACTTCAACTATAGGTGGATTAAGAGCCATTTGATCAGTGAGAAACACGTGGCCCGGCAGATTTACTGTCGGGTCGAAGGGTTGGGAAAGAGTGACCAGATTTGCCGGATTTGTAGCACCAAATGCGGTGCTTAAATCACACTCTTGAGAATTTAAAGTGTTTTCAGTGCAGATTACCAAAGGTTCAGGGGATATATTTGGGGCCAGTACCTGGATTGGTTGGCTTGAAGTGCTCGAGAGGGGTGGAGGAATTGGTGGTGTCAAGACTGTGATTAATGGAGGAGGATTAGGGAGCACTGTGTGTGGGGGAGTAAACGCTATAGTGCAAGATGAAGCTGGTTGCAGGGCAACAGGTGTCATAGAGGTGGATGGAGTCAAAGAAGGGGAGGGCAGAGCAAGTCCATAGACAAGTCCTTCTGTAACGGGCTCTACTGGGGTCACCATGTCTGTACCCGTGACTATCGCAAAGTCTGTCACTAAAGGGGCATTCCCTATGCTGAGGTTTTGATCTGTAATGTTAATACTGTTGTAGTCACTTATTAAGGTATTGTCCACTATGCAGGTATTAGGGATTCCTTCTTGTGAAATCAAATTTGATGACAGCTCAAATTCACCAAGGCACTTCCTCTGCAAACTCAAATCCAGCACAGCATCAGCCAAAGCCACATCATTTCTTTTCACAGTATTGGAGAGATCTAACGGTTGCTGGTTACAGGAATTACCGCCAATCACGGGAGACCAGCTCTCCGCAGAAACCAGATTCATTGCTGGTTCTACTGCAGATGGAGATTCATCCTTCTCGTCAGCTGCTATATGACCAGGCGAGCTGTGATGGGTCTCCATCTGTACTGTACTTTCAGGACCACCATCCCCTTCATCTACCGCTTCTGCTTCTTCTTCGTACAGGTTCGGCTGCAGAGAGCCGGATGGTGAGCCAGTCCTCCTTTTAAATGCCCCTGTTCCAGCAGGTAACACAGACAGAGAGACAGGTGAACAAGCCTTCTGACCATCTGTGATGAGCGCCAGCGTTGGCTGGAGGCCATCCTGTTTCTCCAGGAGCTGCTTCAGTTTTGGAGATAGAAACACTGTTCTTTCCTTTGGCACAACTGTGGATTCTGTATTCTGAGGGAACACGCTCTCCAGTAAAGAAGATACAAGTGACGATGAGGATGAAGACACCACCACCTCGGACTCCAGTTCAGTTTTAATTTGTGGTAAAATGGGTGGCGTTGCTGTTCTTCTCCTCATCTCTTTGCCTGAAACTGAATCTGTGTTTAAAAGCTGGCTGATCTGAGCAGCATCAAGAACAAGGGACTCCAGTCCAACTAAGGCTGAGGACCCTGCATGCGTGTCAGCTGCTTCACAACTACTAACTGTGCTTGTTGACACAATCTTTCCATCTATATAAAAGCTGAGGTTCTCAGAAATATCACTAGAGACATCCAACATGTAACGTCCACCTTGATGGACTTCAGCTTGCACACCAGCACCGGCGGCAGATGCTGTCTCACCTTGCTCACTTTCTTCTTGAGAAGTTGTACTGATCATCATCTGGTTGTTTCCCTCATGGGGAAGCGACAGTTTTGTTTTTAAAGATATGCACTTGAGGTGTTGATCATGGATGTTACTCTCACGGTGTCTCTTTTTGAGACATTTACAAAATGTCTTATCACAATACTTGCAGACATGCCATCCTTTTGATGTTCCCAATTTGTCTGGCTGAGCTGTGAGGCCTCCAGTTGACAAAGTCGAGGTTTCTGAGCTGGAGAGGGATGAAGTGTGATGCTGTGCAAGCTTTATCTGCTTCTGCTGGGATTGACCTAAATCCGTACCAAAAGACACTCTGCCCTTATTGCTTTTGTGCCTGTGTGCCTTGTTTGTAAAGTCGTGCACATGCATGTGCCTTTCCAAACCTTGTCTGCTGGTAAAATGTCTCTTGCAGTGCTGACAAGAAAATGAGTCTTTGTTCCGATGTTTGTGAAGGTTTGGGGGCAGAGACTTGGCCAACACTTTGGTCGCATTAGTTTCCTCTGTATAAACGTTCTCCAGCTCTTCCTCCACATACTCCTCCTCTATATCCTCATTTCCACACAGATGAGGAAAATCTTCCATGTTTTCTGGATGATTCACCCAGTTCTGCAGTACGGGGGTTTCAACAGTCGTCACACCTGTTGAACAGATAAAAGCAAGCGACCGTGATTTAGAAGATAAAGGTCAACTTTATACATCCCAAAGAAAATTGTTTTGCCAGAGTACAGAAACAGTAAACAATTAGTTAAACACACAATTACAGAAAGTGTTAGCAATAAAAAAATTTTTTTTTTTACAATAACTACAACAAATTTATGCAAAATGACTGGAAAATATATTGCACAAGATGTTTGACAATACTGCACATAGCTAGGGCTGCAGCTATCAATTATTTTTGTTATCGAGTATTCTATCGATTATTCTGGTGATTAATCGAGTAATTGGATAAAAAGTACTTTTGCGTTTTTAAACATCAATAGTCCAGGGCGCTCCCTAAGCAGTGGCACAATGTCCCTGTGCCAAAGTCTTGACATTTTGCTGAAATGGCGATGGGATGTAGCTTTCTGTTGTTTTTTTTTTTCCCCGACTTGCAAAATGTAACCATTTTGAGTGTTTTTTTTTTTTAAGCCTCGCAGTTACTGTTTTTTTTTTTTTAAAGTTACCATGTTTGTGAAGCATTGTGTGTTGCCCCCCCCCCCCCCAAAAAAAATCAAAATAGTGCGAGTCTGAACAGCAGTCAGCTTCAACTGTGGGTACCCGGCCGTCAGGTCAATAGTCACTCACCACGTCGAGCAGACCATGTGTTTTTTAATAATAGACAAACACACTGCTTCGCTTTAATGCGCAGTCTATTTCAGATGATCAGTGTGGACCCTCTTTCTCTTAAAAGGCTTTATTTTACTCTGTGTTGCATTGGAAAGCGGTAGCTTTAGGGCTAAATTAGCTGTTACACGGCCTGAGCGCATGCTCTAATCTTCTGTTGTTTTTATGGGGACGTTACAATGCCACACACAGGCCTGGCATATGTACTACAACATTTAAACAAAGCTTCGAGGCACAGAATTTGCCTCGATCATTTTTTGTAATCGAATTATTCGAGTTATTCGAATAATCATTTCAGCCCTACACATAACTCTGAATAACTTATGTATCCATCCTGCAGAATGTGGAGAAATTATACAGTCTGAATGCCACAGGTAGGAAAGACCTACGGCGTTCTGTGGTGCCGCTCATTGGTCTCAGTCTATGACTGAAGGTGCTTTGACAGGACGTCAGGGTGACATGCAGGGGGTGGGAGGTGTTGAGGAATTGTGAATATACATTTCCTGTGTATTTGTTTTGTGAATTGTTTTGTACTATGTGTCTGTAGCACGGCCCAAGCAGAGGGTCACCCCTTTAAGTCTGGTCTGCTTGAGGTTTCTTCCTCAGAGGGAGTTTTTCCTGATGCCCCTTTCACACCGGGCCCACTTCGAGTTGCTTCATGTGGTGTCATGACGACGCAGGAATGTCTGTGTGAGGTGCGTGCAGCGCAGTGGGGCAGAGAGGACGCGAGGACGCAGCCTGCAGGTCCTCTGCACAGAGAAATCAGAGTGCACAGTCGCACTCTGATTTCTCTTCTAGTTTGTATTTGTTCTTGAGCTGAGCTGCAGGTCTGCGCTCTGATTTCTGTTATATTTCATATTTCTTCCTTTGACCGCGAGCTGCGTGCACGCGAACGAATTGTCCGTGAGTAAATGTGATGTCTGGAGTTATACTTGACGTGGACATGTCCTGTCTCTGGCAATCAGTCTGTGAGCAGGACTTTTATGGACTTTTTTTTTTTAAACACAGTTGTGAGAGAATTTAAGAGCGAGTAGCTGCAGCAGCAGTTAGACTGCAATCAGCATTTTTTTTTTCTGTGCCCTTTTTGAGCGTGTAGTTTCACTGCATTGTGTACACAGTATAAAAACAATCCTGCATGATTTATACTTCGGGAACAATATAACAGCAGGAATCATAAATTGGCATTGGGTAATGTCTTGTGAGGGTGTGGCTTCCAGTCACGCCGAGTACAGTCATGTTGCCCTAGCTTGCGTTGAAACCATTTCCTTTCTGCGTCTTGTGCTCGCCGCAGAAAAAATTAAACATTTCATTTTTGGCATCCAATTCACTTCGTCCTTTGCGTCCCTCGCGCTGTTGTGGCCTTGAGCTACATCGTCTCGGCACTGGGTTGCTTCCACATGGCGTCATCATGACGCCGCACGACGCAACTCGAAGTGGGCCCAGTGTGAAAGGGGCTTTACCACTGTTGCCTGTGTTCTTGCTCTGGGGGTTGGTAAGATTAGACCTTACTTGTGTGAAGTGCCTTGAGGCAACTTTATGATTTGGTGCTTTATAAATTAAGTAAATGAATGAATGACGCCAGCCTAAGGCACACCTGTGTAATAATTATGCTGTCTAATCAGCACCTTGATAAGCCACACCTGTGAGGTGGGTTGAATTATCTTAGCAAAGGAGAAGTGCTCACTAATTTGTGAACAATATGAGAAAGAGGCCTTTGTGTATATAGAAAATGTTTCAGATGTTTGAGTTCAGCTCATGAGAAATGGGAGCAAAAACAAAAGTGTCGCATTTATATTTATTTTCTGTACCAAGCTATAAACATTTCTGCTGTGAAGTTGAACATTTTAAAACTGGGACAAAGGGGACTGTCTCCCTTTTGGGGTCAACTGTCCATTTGAGGAACTTCTGAATTGGGTTCATTTTTCAACACCAGAGGTTTCCACTTTATTTCTCCTCACAGTTGCTCGATTGTTAGCTGAAACTCAGGTGCAGGTAGCTGCTGTGTACAGCAGCTGGAACACAACCACGGAATGTTATGCAGGATAAACTGGCCTGGTACATCAAGGTTAACCAGTCAAATGACTGCATGCTCATTATGTGCTTTTTGTTGTTTGAGTTACGAGACCATATTTTTTCTTTGATTAATTGCCAACAAAAGGCGGCTGAAATGTATTAACTCACTCACCCACACACCTATAGGTGTTGGTCATATAATTAGAATATGAAAAATTGATTTATTTCAGTAATTCCATTAAAAAAAATGAAAGTTGTATAATGTTTACATTCATTCCACACAGACTGATCTATTTCAAGTGTTTATTTATTTTAATTTTGATGATTATAACTGATAACTAATGAAAACCCCAAATTCAGGATCTCAGAAAATTAGACTATTGTGAAATGGTTGAATATTGAAGACACGTGGTGTCACACTCCAATCACTTAATTAACTCAAAACACCTGCAAAGGCCTTTAACTGGTCTCTCAGTCTAGTTCTGTAGGCGACACAATCATGGGGATGTCTGCTGACTTGACATTTTGCCTGGGCTAAAGACAAAAAGGACTGGATTGCTGCTGAGTGGTCCAAAGTTATGTTGTCTGATGAAAGTAAATTTTGCATTTCCTTTGGAAATCAAGGTCCCAGACTCTGGAGGAAGAGAGGAGAGGCACATAATCCACATTGCTTGAGGTCCAGTGTAAAGTTTTCAGAGTCAGTGTTGGTTTGGGGTGCCATGTCATCTACTGGTGTTGGTCCACTGTGTTTTCTGTGGTCCAAGGTCAATGCAGCCATCTACGAGGAAGTTGAAGAGCACTTTATGCTTCCTGCTACTGATCAACTTTATGGAGATGCAGATTTCATTTTCCAATAGGACTTGGCACCTGCACACAGTGCCAAAGCTACCAGTACCTAGTTTAAGGACCATGGTATCCCTGTTCTTAACTGGCCAGCAAACTCACTTGACCTTAATCTCATAGAAAATCTAGGAAGATGTAACATCTAGAAAGATGTGACACGCCAGACACAACAATACAGAAGAGCTGAAGGCCATTATCAGAGCAGCCTGGGCTCTCATACCACCTGAACAGTGCCACAGAGTGATCGACTCCATGCCACGCCGCATTGCTGCAGTAATTCAGGCAAAAGGAGCCCCAACTATGTATTGAGTGCTGTACATGCTCATACTTTTCAGGCCATTTCTAAAAATCCTTTCTTTGTATTGGTCTTAATATTCTAATTTTCTGAGATACTGAATTTTGGATTTTCATTAGTTGTCAGTTAATCATCAAAAATAAAAGAAATAAACATTTGAAAAATATCAGTCTGTGTGTAATGAATAAATATACAATTTTCACTTTTTGAATGGAATTACTGACATAAGTCAACTTTTTCATGATATTGTAATTATATGACCAGCATCTGTACATTCATGCTGTATAGGGACAATGTCAAAGCCAGCTGAAGATAAAAACACCAATTCCAATGAAGTTGGGACATTGTTTGAAATGTAAATAAAAACAGAATAATGATTTGCAAATCCTCTTCAACCTATATTCAATTGAATACACCACAAAGACATTTAATGTTCAAAATAATATACTTTTTTTGTGCAAATATTTGCTCATTTTGAAATGGATGCCTGCTATACATTTCAAAAAAGCTGGGACAACAACAGACTGGGAAAGTTGATGAATGCTCAAAGAACACCTGTTTGGAACATTCCACAGGTGAACAGGTTAATTGTAAACAGGTGAGTGTCATGCAGGGCTGCCACGACTAGTCGAGTAGTCACGTCTACGTTGACTATTGAAACCATCAACAACTAATTTAGTAGTCAACGAGTAATTTGTTGTGAACCTTGAACCAATGAAGCAGCGCTTCGAGCCGCTGCTTTGTTGGATCTCCGCTTCAGAAGCGACAACTCCACTTCTTATCCCCTCTAAAAGCCATTAAAATGTCAATCGTGAGTCACTTTTGTGCAGATTAAAATGACTAACTGGGATGAGAAAGAAATGAGAATCGTCCTCCATCCCGTTGCTCCAAACGCTGCGCCGCGGAGTCAAGTTAGAAAGATAAAGTCCACTCGGAATGAATAACTTCAAAGCGAATTGCCGTTTAAATCAAACACCTCTTTCCAGACATTGTAATTACAAACAAACTACAATCGATCAAAATGTTTTTTTCCCCTCCCAAAATGAGACATCCTGGCTCTCACAGGAATATCACAATTATCTGGGGACTACTTTTTGCGCAGGAATTCATCAAGCACGCAAGCCGCGGGAACGTACTAACACAGAATATCAGAAACTGGGTAGTTGTTCAGCCAAAACTAGAGTGTCTACTTTTAGCTTGCCATAAACTAAGTTCGTGGCACTTGTGAGAGTGTGACACCTTTGTCCTTCTCTGTCAACTGCTGAAGATCATTCCCGTATACGAAGTCTAGGATTGTTCAATCTTGATGGCAAAGGTACAACAACCACAAAAAAGGGTAAACAAACCTTAGAAGGCACGTTTATACAAATTGTTTTTAATTTGTGCACTGTAAAAGACAACTCGATTCGATCACAAAAGAATGGAAAACTGCTTCACAGAAGGGTGCAGCGTTCACAGGCCCACATGTATAACTATCTCTCTGAGTCTTTATATCCCATTTATGCTTTCAACCATAATTAGGAAAAAAAAAAGTGCCAGTTCGGTACCACAAACAAAACGCGCTGGGAAAAAAGAAGCATTTATATTATCGGCTTTGAAGCGCTGGTGCGTTTACGGTCACCTGCCTCTGCTGCGTTTGAGGACGAACCCTGTCCTTCACCATTACTCCCTGCACATACAACACGTCGTCACATTACTGCTAGCTCGTCTCCTAAAAGGTCAAATGATTAATTACAGCGGCCTCACCACAAAAAAAAAAAAAAAAAAAAAAAATTTTAAATAAAAAATTACCACCACAAGTATCAGTTTCACTCACCGTGTGAAATAAATCAGCGGTTAACGACCATTTAAGTATTACTGAACTGTTAGCTTCCATGCTAACTGACAAACCCTGCTCACATCAAGAATTAAAGGGGAAAATATCTCAGTTAATAACATCTACCACTGTCTGTTTCACAAAATAATGTATTTCAGCTTTAATACGTACTTATAGCTGCAGCCAAAGTGCCGTTAAAGATTATAGATTGTTCCTCTTGTGGTGCAGGTTGTGAACAGCTGTGTTTTTCTACCTCAATGTACAAAGTATCCCGCTTCCTGATTGGCCAGAAGATGTGAATGTCAAATTTGGACCAATCAGCAACAGGTTTGTTGAGACGTGAGTGACAGAACTTTAAACCGGATTGAGCTAAAAATGCAACCAATTATAATAGAAACAAAAAAATAGATGTACAGTATATGAGGTTGTTTTGTTAAGAATCTGGACGGCATGGAAATCTTTTATTTATCTTATCAAGGAGGGCAGCATTCATCAGGACCTAAACAGTAGATTTTATTACTGAAAACATATTAAAAATGCAAACAGAATAAAAACTGTCATGGAAAAAAAAAAAATGATATCAAAATGTGATAATATGCATAGCGGACTTTTTTGTGCAAAATGTATGTTTTCTTTTGTGCAATATGTTTGTGTTCTCAAACTGTAGCCTAAGTAGGCTGCATTTGTCAGCTGCTGATTTGGGATACAGTCACAATCAAACACAATTTGAAAACAAAAAGTAGCAGTTGTTGCTGAAGTGTTTTTAAACTGATTTGCTTTGTAAACGTTTTTCCTTGCAGTTACAGGCCCTCGCCAGTGGGGAGGAGCTGCTTTACTCTGCACCCACACAAGCAAATCCCTGCTTGATGATGTCATAAAGCATATGAAAGCAAAGAAGCAAATGTCACACAGACATACTCTTTGTCTCTCATCACAAAGGACATGAAGCTGCACATCAGCGTGTGCAGTTGGTAACATTATTGTCAGCACAGCAACAACACCTCCAACAAACCCCATCAGAGCAACATCACTAATTTAAAGCAGCTCAGAAAAGGAGTCCAGTAAGTTTGTCCTCATTTAATTCTCCGTTGTGTTTGTCCTGGCCTGGATTTTCTGTTAAGTGTTTAGATTTTAACTAATGATTTTTGAGTATTAAAGTGAACTTTAAATGTTTTTTTGTTTTTCTCAGGAGCCTGGAAGCTCAACCTGAAGACTGACTGAGCAGCAGCTGGTAGATTTTCTTCAGAAACCAGCTGAAAAACATTTTTCAGACAGTCACACTGAGGAGGTCCAACCAAAGGCAGAGAGAGGAACTGCTGCAGCAGCCAGTGGAGTACCAAGACTCTTCCAGGATGGAGATGAGCCAGGTGGAGGCGATATTTCTAGAGCAGATGGAAACAGTGATGGGCAACATGATAAAAGAGCTGGAAAATACAAAGGAGACTTTAAAATCAAAGGAAAGTCTTTTGCTGACAAAAATGGCAGCCCAAGAAGAGTCTTATCAGAAGATGCTGAAAGATCAGGAGGACAGTTTCATGAGACGGCTGTTGCTTCAGGAGGGCTTTTATAAAAAACAGTTGGAAGCCCAGAGGAAGTACTTTGAGACAGAACTCAAAGAAAAGGAGGAGGGCTTCCAGGAGCGAGCTGCACAGCAGAGGACCTTCTCTTATGTTGTCACCAGCATTGGCATTATTGCTGGACTGACAACAGGATATTTTTTAAAATCGTGAATAATACAGTTCAGAAAATAATCATTCATTTGGCAGCCGGTCTGCTCTGTGTTAGCCTGATCCTGTCAGATCTCAGAAGCTAAGCAGAGTAGGATCTGGTTAGTACTTGGATGGGAGACCTCTTTGGAACACCAGCGGCTGTGTATGTTTCTCCAGGTAACACTGGAGTTGCATCAGGAAGGGCATCTGGCGTAAAACTTGTGCCAATTACCAATGCGGATCTGGCTGTATCCACTGTGGTGACCCCGAACAATAATGGGAGCAGCCGAATGAACAACAACAACAACAAAAAATAATGATTCATTCATTTTTAATTTTCTTCTGGTTATTTGTTAATAAAATATTGATACCATAATATTACCAGTCTGTTTGTTTGTTACACTAACTAGTCTACTCAGTTGTTCCATCTGATCATGGAAAGATCTGCATGTGCGCTTAGTGACTGGCATCAGAACTGGGAGCAGGTACTGGCACCACAGGTCCATGCACCACACCACAGAACCATCTGGGGCCCTGGATCTCCTTAAATGTGGAAATAAGATAAAGACTAGTTGTCTTTGGTACCAGGTCTCTTCAGAGGATCCTCGAGTTCCTCTTCAGTGACTGTGTCAAACAAATGATAGGGAGTCTTGGATGAGGAGCATCACTTGCATTCTGAGGGAACATCAGCCGAGACATTTTGATTTTGTCTCATGTTTCTCTGTGCGTGATCCAGCGTACAGGTGTCTCAGTGTTGAGGACCCCAGAGACTGGAGAAGCTCAAGGACATGTCCACATTCCACCCGGCTGCAGCAGATTGATGATTACTTTCCAGAGGTGCTGATGGACAGTTGTGTGCTTGGGTGGAACTCAAAGCAGTTCAGTCGTTTGTGGATGTGGCAATGTGTGACACCAGCACCTGTTTAAATGATGTATATGAATGTGGCTTGTAGTTAAATGTCTTTTCAACAGAAATCTTCTCAATGGGAGGTGCATAGACACACCTCTTTATGTTAAAAAAAGTGGCTCCATTTGCAGCCACAGAAGCTTCGAACATCTTCAGGGTTGTCTGGTCGTCTTGGTGTCTTTCCTCACTTGTCTCGTTCTTGCACAGTTTCTGCAAAAAGCCTCCTCTAAACAGATTTACCACAGAGTAGAACACTATTTCTGAAGGACAGACAGAAGTGAAGTCAAAGGCATATTCAGGTACTTGGAAAGGTTCATGTTTTCATCCCAGGACTTGTCTGAAGAAAACTGGCTGTAAAAGTGATCATTTAATTGTATCATTTTACCAGTGTCCGTGATGTCCTTTAATTCTGTTTTTGTCCTCTGTCCAAAGAACTGCTCAGTTACTTTTCAAAAAGTGGAGAGTTTTTGTTTGTTTTATTTCTCAAAGCTTGCATGTATTAAAAATAATGAGCGGTTATTATAATCAAAATAGGAGAAATTTAGTGTGTTTTTAAATTAATTTGTTCAGTTAACATTTGTGCCTTGCAGTTACAGGTCCTCGCCAATAGGGGGCGATGCTTTACTCTGCACCAGCCCAGCTCTGCAGCCACACAACAAAATTCCTGCCTAATGATGTCACACAGCACATCATGAATTAAAAAAAAAAATCATGAATCATACAGCTCAGAAAATAATGATTCATTTTAAAGGTTGTTCTTGTTATTTGTTCATAAAATATTGATACCAAAATATTACCACTGTCTGTTTTTGACACAATCACAGTTCTTCTCAGGTGTTCCATCTGATCGTGTAAAGGTGTGCATGCATGGTAGTCAACTGCTGTGGTCAGATCTTGAAGAAGGTACCTCATGTCAACATTGAGGGTGGACTAATAAACTATGTTTATAGTTGGAATAAAAAAAGGATCCATTTTCAATTCGTTTTAAAATGACAGGATTTATTCTTCATTCATACACGTGTACTACCTTTATTACTGTATTACTGCACCCAAACAAACTTCAAATTAGCAGCAATTTACTACAAACCAACATTGATGTTTGGCATCAGAATTTACATTTATATCCTAAAGTTGTTACCAAAGATTTTAATGGGCAATATCAGTTTCAAAATCCTAATATCAACTAAGACAGACAGACAGACAGACAGACAGACAGACAGACAGACAGACAGACAGACAGACAGACAGACAGACAGACAGACAGACAGACAGACAGACAGACAGACAGACAGACAGACAGACAGACAGACAGACAGACAGACAGACAGACAGACAGACAGACAGACAGATAGATAGATAGATAGATAGATAGATAGATAGATAGATAGATAGATAGATAGATAGATAGATAGATAGATAGATAGATAGATAGATAGATAGATAGATAGATAGATAGTAAATCTGTCTGAACTAGCCAGCTCCCAAAAACTAAAAACACAGTGAATGTGCAAGTAGGAGGCTCATGAGGGAAGCCACCAAGGCTCCAATGATATGGTTAAACCAACAGATCAATCAATCAATCAATTTTTTTATATAGCGCCAAATCACAACAAACAGTTGCCCCAAGGCGCTTTATATTGTAAGGCAAGGCCATACAATAATTATGTAAAACCCCAACGGTCAAAACGACCCCCTGTGAGCAAGCACTTGGCTACAGTGGGAAGGAAAAACTCCCTTTTAACAGGAAGAAACCTCCAGCAGAACCAGGCTCAGGGAGGGGCAGTCTTCTGCTGGGACTGGTTGGGGCTGAGGGAGAGAACCAGGAAAAAGACATGCTGTGGAGGGGAGCAGAGATCGATCACTAATGATTAAATGCAGAGTGGTGCATACAGAGCAAAAAGAGAAAGAAACAGTGCATCATGGGAACCCCCCAGCAGTCTACGTCTATAGCAGCATAACTAAGGGATGGTTCAGGGTCACCTGATCCAGCCCTAACTATAAGCTTTAGCAAAAAGGAAAGTTTTAAGCCTAATCTTAAAAGTAGAGAGGGTGTCTGTCTCCCTGATCTGAATTGGGAGCTGGTTCCACAGGAGAGGAGCCTGAAAGCTGAAGGCTCTGCCTCCCATTCTACTCTTACAAACCCTAGGAACTACAAGTAAGCCTGCAGTCTGAGAGCGAAGCGCTCTATTGGGGTGATATGGTACTACGAGGTCCCTAAGATAAGATGGGACCTGATTATTCAAAACATTATAAGTAAGAAGAAGAATTTTAAATTCTATTCTAGAATTAACAGGAAGCCAATGAAGAGAGGCCAATATGGGTGAGATATGCTCTCTCCTTCTAGTCCTCGTCAGTACTCTAGCTGCAGCATTTTGAATTAACTGAAGGCTTTTTAGGGAACTTTTAGGACAACCTGATAATAATGAATTACAATAGTCCAGCCTAGAGGAAATAAATGCATGAATTAGTTTTTCAGCATCACTCTGAGACAAGACCTTTCTGATTTTAGAGATATTGCGTAAATGCAAAAAAGCAGTCCTACATATTTGTTTAATATGCGCTTTGAATGACATATCCTGATCAAAAATGACTCCAAGATTTCTCACAGTATTACTAGAGGTCACGGTAATGCCATCCAGAGTAAGGATCTGGCCAGACACCATGTTTCTAAGACTTGTGGGGCCAAGTACAATAACTTCAGTTTTATCTGAGTTTAAAAGCAGGAAATTAGAGGTCATCCATGTCTTTATGTCTGTAAGACAATCCTGCATGGGTATCATCTGCGTAACAATGAAAATTTAAGCAATACCGTCTAATAATACTGCCTAAGGGAAGCATGTATAAAGTGAATAAATTGGTCCTAGCACAGAACCTTGTGGAACTCCATAATTAACTTTAGTCTGTGAAGAAGATTCCCCATTTACATGAACAAACTGTAATCTATTAGACAAATATGATTCAAACCACCGCAGCGCAGTGCCTTTAATACCTATGGCATGCTCTAATCTCTGTAACAAAATTTTATGGTCAACAGTATCAAAAGCAGCACTGAGGTCTAACAGAACAAGCACAGAGATGAGTCCACTGTCCGAGGCCATAAGAAGATCATTTGTAACCTTCACTAATGCTGTTTCTGTACTATGATGAATTCTAAAACCTGACTAAAACTCTTCAAATAGACCATTCCTCTGCAGATGATCAGTTAGCTGTTTTACAACTACCCTTTCAAGAATTTTTGAGAGAAAAGGAAGGTTGGAGATTGGCCTATAATTAGCTAAGATAGCTGGGTCAAGTGATGGCTTTTTAAGTAATGGTTTAATTACTGCCACCTTAAAAGCCTGTGGTACATAGCCAACTAACAAAGATAGATTGATCATACTTAAGATCGAAGCATTAAATAATGGTAGGGCTTCCTTGAGCAGCCTGGTAGGAATGGGGTCTAATAAACATGTTGATGGTTTGGATGAAGTAACTAATGAAAATAACTCAGACAGAACAATCAGAGAGAAAGAGTCTAACCAAATACCGGCATCACTGAAAGCAGCCAAAGATAACGATACGTCTTTGGGATGGTTATGAGTAATTTTTTCTCTAATAGTTAAAATTTTGTTAGCAAAGAAAGTCATGAAGTCATTACTAGTTAAAGTTAATGGAATACTCAGCTCAATAGAGCTCTGACTCTTTGTCAGCCTGGCTACAGTGCTGAAAAGAAACCTGGGGTTGTTCTTATTTTCTTCAATTAGTGATGAGTAGAAAGATGTCCTAGCTTTACGGAGGGCTTTTTTATAGAGCAACAGACTCTTTTTCCAGGCTAAGTGAAGATCTTCTAAATTAGTGAGACGCCATTTCCTCTCCAACTTACGGGTTATCTGCTTTAAGCTACGAGTTTGTGAGTTATACCACGGAGTCAGACACTTCTGATTTAAAGCTCTCTTTTTCAGAGGAGCTACAGCATCCAAAGTTGTCTTCAATGAGGATGTAAAACTATTGACGAGATACTCTATCTCCCTTACAGAGTTTAGGTAGCTACTCTGCACTGTGTTGTTATATGGCATTAGAGAACATAAAGAAGGAATCATATCCTTAAACCTAGTTACAGCGCTTTCTGAAAGACTTCTAGTGTAATGAAACTTATTCCCTACTGCTGGGTAGTCCATCAGAGTAAATGTAAATGTTATTAAGAAATGATCAGACAGAAGGGAGTTTTCAGGGAATACTGTTAAGTTTTCTATTTCCATACCATAAGTCAGAACAAGATCTAAGATATGATTAAAGTGGTGGGTGGACTCATTTACTTTTTGAGCAAAGCCAATAGAGTCTAATAATAGATTAAATGCAGTGTTGAGGCTGTCATTCTCAGCATCTGTGTGGATGTTAAAATCGCCCACTATAATTATCTTATCTGAGCTAAGCACTAAGTCAGACAAAAGGTCTGAAAATTCACAGAGAAACTCACAGTAACGACCAGGTGGACGATAGATAATAACAAATAAAACTGGTTTTTGGGACTTCCAATTTGGATGGACAAGACTAAGAGACAAGCTTTATAATGAATTAAAGCTCTGTCTGGGTTTTTGATTAATTAATAAGCTGGAATGGAAGATTGCTGCTAATCCTCCGCCCCGGCCCGTGCTACGAGCATTCTGACAGTTAGTGTGACTCGGGGGTGTTGACTCATTTAAACTAACATATTCATCCTGTCCATATGTTTTACAAAACCTGCTCTTAAACATGCTTCAGATGCATCTGGTGGCTCTGGATGTATGGCCAAAGATAACCCGACCAATGAGGACGTGAGCATGATTTGGCTCACACTGTGTCTAATTAGCCAGCCAATTGGTGAGCAGGATGTTGGCGTGGAACAATAAGCGTCTCTTGTGAAAAAGATCGCTACTCAATGCAGACAAAGCCTCATGTGTTATCAGACAACATGTCACAGCACTGGAACAAAATAAAATTTTATTACTCCGTGTCATGTGACAGCACATGAGGGTGTGACCAGAGGGATGTCGACAGCCGCCTCAACACCACTCCTCAGGAAAAAAAAAACTTCTACACTAAAATCTCAGTAGATTAGTGTGAGGATTTAGACTGAAATTAAAACTTCTTTAATGGTCTTTCTCCTGTTTTCACACATGCACGTTGTTGGTGTTGTGTTTCTGTGATGCTGTTGTCCATCTGTCTGTTGAGTTCTCATCTAATAAGTTAGTCCAGGAATGATTTATGTCAGCAATGCAAATCACAAGAATGAAGTGGAGACTATCTGTAATTCTGCACTATATACCAGCATGTTATGCACAGAATATCCATAAAATGACAAGATGGTATAATCTAAGAAATATAAAACAAAACAAAAAAAAACTATACAAAATGGTGCAGGAAATGTCTGAATGTATGCTATTTTAAATGTATGTGAGAAGTTAATGCATATGAAAAAGAAGGCTCTTCACCGCCAAGTATTGTTTTCACTGCTGTTTAGATGGTGAATTCAAGTGAAAGGATTTCTGTTGAGGACACAGTTCAAGGCTCAAAGGATCAAAACAGGGTAGCAGATCTTTTGCAGTTCAGCCACCAAAGCTGCCTGAGGTGAAGCAGTTAACAGTTAAGCAGTAGTTTGATGCTCATATGCATGTCCCTGCAGGTACAAGCTTAGAGTGGACCTGCTTCTGTAAGGTGTATGTGAATACTGGTCTGTGTATGTGTCACAAGAACTGCTTTCTCCTGCCTCATGACAGTGTCACTCCAACCCTGCACCTGACCAAAATTCATTTTCAGAGAAACATACTTATAACTGGGATTGGGTATTCTTTAGGTTTTTCGTGATGCTGGTGCCAAACAGATACTTTTAAAACATGCCGTGACTAAACAGTGCCTGAAACGATACTTTAAAAAAAAGAATTACAATGTCAGTATTTTATTAAAAGAGGGTTCCTGCTTAAAGTAAGAAGGTGCAGGACCCACTGCCTGGTTTAGAAAAGCCACTATAAGCGTTATTCACCTTAAGGTCTGTTGATTATGTCTGCAGTCTCAGCACTGATGTGAGTTCTAACGTGGCACTGAAACAAGCCACCTAAGGTTGTACTGTGTTTTGGTATGTGATGGAACTGGTGCCATATTGAAGCAGGTTTCTGTGCCCAACCAATCAATACACAGATGAGCACGAGCGTCATTGAAAAATTTTGGTGTTCTCCTTGAAACTGACAACTGTGTCACTTGGAAAGTATGATTAACGTGTGCTGCATTGTGCATTGATAGATTCAAGATAGGGCCCATAATCTTACAATAGAAATACATACACTTCCTGTCATGGTTCATATTTCTGGTGCATTATTCTGATCTCTGGACTTTTTCTGGATTTCTAAGTACACACTTCCATGTACCTTTGTTTGCCTGCAATTGGGTTCAGTTCAGCGCGGCACTTCCAAGTAAAATTAATATTTCTTCAACCAAGAAAGGAAGATTTTTGTCTGCATTTGTTTGTTTAATAAGATAAGATAATCCTTTAATAGTCCCACGACTGGGAAATTTACGATATTACAGCAACACAGGGACAGTGACAGAACAACAATGCAAATATGCAAAATAAGGTAAAAATTACCAAAATACAGAAGGATTTTGGTAATTATTGGTAATTTGGATTTTGGTAATGGCAGATTACTCAAATGTTTTCAAACCATCTTCGCAGAACTTCACAGCCAATAAATGAATTACAACCCCATTTCCAATGAAGTTGGGATGTTGTGCGAAATGTAAATAAAAACAGAAAACAATGATTTGCAAATCCTCTTCAACCTATATTCAATTTAATACATCACAAAGACAAGATATTTAATGTTACAACTGATACTTTTTTGTTTTGGTGCAAATATTTGCTCATTTGGAAATGGATGCCTGCAAAAAAGCTTCAAAAAAGCTGGGACAGTGGCAACAAAAGACTGGGAAAGTTGATGAATGCTCAAAGAACACCTGTTTGGAACATTCCACAGGTGAACATGTTAAACAAACAGGCGAGTGTCATGACTGGGTATAAAAGGAGCATCCCCAAAAGGTTCAGGCGTTCACAAGCAGAGATGGGGTGAGGATTACCACTTTGTGAACAACTGCATGAAAAAATAGCCCAGCAGTTTAAGAACAATGTTTCTCAACATTCAGTTGCAAGGAATTTAGGGATTCCATCATCTACAGTCCATAATATGATCAGAAGATTCAGAGAACTTTCGACACGTAAGCGGCAAGGCCGAAAACCAACATTGAATGCCCATGACCTTCGATCTCTCAGGCGGCACTGCATTAAAAACCGACATCATTGTGTAAAGGATCTTACCGGGTGGTAACACTTCAGAAAACCATTGTCAGTTAACACAGTTCGTCGCTACATCTACAATAATGTACTTCTTGACAGGAGTGATGTTCCTAAATGCAATGTCTTGTAAGAAATATAATACTCGTAATGTTAAAAAAAATCACAGGGTGTGTTAGTTTTGTGAGGCCTTGGAAAAGGTATACAGTCCCTGAGAGCCCTTTTAGTTTAACATGTAAGATGTTAATAACCATATCACATACACTTCTTGTAATAGTTCATGCACATGCATGCTATTATAAGTGAGCACAACTGCAGCCTGACACACACACACCTTAAAACCTCCAAGCCCCATAAACACAAGTGTGTCCTCCAGAATGACTGACCCGTCTGACTTCTGCGTGCGTTCTTATTTAGAGACGCACCCTGACCCCCATAATGTAACATTACAGATACCACACACACACACACACCATCGTTTCTTCTCCTCTTCCACTACTGACGCCAGCACTCCGGCCTCGTAGTGGCACAGCGATTCCCTGACACCCAATCTCATGCCCCGTCAACCCCACGCCCAACCCAGCTGCCTATGGCACGCAAGGACCGTGAGCCACCAGTCTCCTCATGACATCACAACCTACCACGCACACACACTCACACCCTTTTGCCAAATGCTCAAATGATGAACCTCAACCATGCACTAATGGCACACAGGAGAAATTAAAAAGGTGGTGCCATGGTCACGCCGTTTGTCAAGTCTTTTGCATAGCAGTCATCAAACCATTCAATCCAGTTCCAGCCCCAGTTTGCACATTAAACCATGAAGAGAGTATCACATGTACAAGGTAACATCAGTTAAATCAGTGATTTAAAAAAAAAAAAAAAAAAAAAAATCCAACAAGTGGTCCCGAAAAGCTGAGTAATAGTGCAAGGAGACAAGTGAGGAAAGCCACCAAGAGACATGACAACTCCGAAGGGAGACTGTCCAAGTATCAGTTTTTACCTGTTCCTACTCCAGTCACAGCGCTATGGTCGAGTAGCGCACAGAACGCAGCTGTTACAAAAAATTTTAATTAAAAAATAAAATAAAAAATAACAATAATGACCAACTGCACTCACCTGCTATTTCGCCAGTAGGCTACTGGGCTTCAACACAACTAAAAATTTAAAAAGCAAAATGCAGCACAACTCATTTAATCTTTACAAATCACTCTGCATCTACAAAACACTTCAAATCATTGAACAGACGCTAGTTATCTACAAGCCAAACTGTCTCACCTGCCAGAAATAAACTGTCCAGAATTAGACTGATGGCTGGTGTTAATTTTAAGACCTCTATTGTGATACAATCTGTGTTTTTAGCACACTGTAAGGATTATGTTGTTCCTATGCCTCCCTTTGTGTGAGCATCAGCAGATGTTTGGACTGTAACTGTGAAAAATGTCTGCTACAGTTCATCTGTTATTTCTGGCTACAGCTTAACATAAGCACACATTCTGTTTCAAATCTGCTTTTATTTTGAAATTAAATCCTTGCCTCAACCTTGTGTCTGTTGATTAGCTTTTAATTTCCTCTTAGAAGGGGGCAAAAGGCTAGATGAGGTCATACCCCTGGAGAACAATAAAGCGAACAATAACTAAATATACTGAGATTGAACAAGAATGCTGCAGCCAAAACTAAACAAAAATAAAATAAGATAAAATAAAATAAATATACAGTCCCCCAAATAGGGTCCAATATTGCAGGTGAAAATTGCAGGTGAAACACATTTGCTGCAGCAAAAGTCAACAAGTAAATTGCCCGTAAGGGCAGGGACAGAAGTGTAAGCTGATTTTTGTCATCTTATTTTTGCCAAAAATTAGTATCTCACATGATTAAACAAGTCAAGACCTTGCGGGACATTTGAGCAGCTTCTGCCACCATCTAGTGGGTGAAGTGAGCATTTCAGGGCATCTGAACATTTCATACTTGAAACCAAAAATTCTTTTTTCAAAAAGCAGAATTTTTGAATTTCACAAATGCATGATTATTATTAATTTTTTTTCTTTTTTTTCTTTTTTTTTGGCACACAGAGCCTTGACCTCCCAGCATTAATGTATAAAAATTTGGATTTTGAGAATTTTACGGTTCTTGAGTTTTTAGGACATGGAAGGTTTTGCCGTATGGACCGATGGAAGAACAGCAGCTTCTCTTGACAAACAACTGTTGTGAATAAATAAAGGATTATTCATGTACCAGTTTTGCTTTAATATCTTGCTTGTGATTGAAATAATCGCATTGAGGGCAGGACCTTTCAGCCGCCCCGCGTACTCACTGACCTCACTGTACGTCGGTGCTTTAAACTTTGTTTCTTGGGTCGTCTGAGAATGATAGACTTTTATGAACTTAATAGTTGCTTGAGTTGAGAGGTTCTGCAGCAGCGTGACGGTTGATGGTTTAAACATGTGTTCAACTGCACACTTTGTGATTTAAGGTTCCATTTGAATAAGCATGAATCTGAAGCCCACCCAGGAAGTGACTCCACCCTGTTGTGATGTACACGGAGAGGAGTGATGGCTCGCAGCCCATCGCCTCTCCATCTGCTGCTCTCAAAAGGCTCCATTGTTCCCAGCAGGCTGAAGTCAGCTGAAGAGTTCCGAGGCACAGCTTGGCGGCGGCACAGAAGTCGGGCCGGTGGGTGTTGGGACGCTGCCTAAAACCACATGGAGGAGCCGCAGCCAGACACAGAGCATCTCTGTGCGACTCCCAGCCTACCGTTGGAGAAGCATCTGAAAACCCCCAAAACCTGACATGAAAAAACAACCCAACCCAATCAACGGCTCAGGGCTGGACGGTGCTCCGTATGAGGTGGTGGTTTGTCTTCACTCTGAGGAAATCCTCAGCATTATTGAAATGGACCAATCAGAGGTGGATAACAGATGATGGTGCTCTGTCATAGACTGATTTACACTTTGGAAAGGAAAGAAATGTCGTAAGGTTTTAACCGTCACACATATCAGAGCTACATGAGCAGGCTTAAAAATTAAAGCTGAAAATTACCTCCAACAAAATGAAGAGGAGGTTATGTTTTCTGATATCTGAACCATTTTATGTATGGTCTTTGATCCTGATTGTAATGATCAGGATCAAAGATCGGTGATCAAAATCAAATATCAGGACCAAAGATGAGTGATCACAACCAGATCAAGTTCAATGATGCGCGATCAGGATCAATAATCATAACCAATAATTAATAATCAGGATAGATGATCGGACCAATGATGAAAGATTAAGTTTGAAGATCAGTACCAATGATAAGTGGTCAGGATCGAAGAGCAGGACCAGTGATGAAAGATCAGGACCAATGGCATATGATCAGGATCGATGATTAAGACCAATGATGAATGATGAGGATTGATAATTAGGACCAGTGATAAGTGATCAGGATCGAACATCAAGTTTGAAGATCAGGACAAATGATGAAAGATCACGATCGAAGATCAGTACAAATGATGAAAGATTAAGTTTGAAGATAAGTACCAATTGTAAGTGGTCAGGATCGAAGAGCAGGACCACTGACAAAAGATCAGGACAGACAATCAGGACCAATGGCGTATGATCAGGATCGACAAATCAGGACCAATGGCGTATGATCAGGATCGACAAATCAGGACCCGTCACAAGTTACAAGTGACCTGTATCGAAAATCATGACCAATTATGGAAGATTAGGTTTGAAGTTCAGGACCAACGATGAGTGATCCCAATCGAAGGGCAGGACCAGTGATGGGTGATCAGGACAAATGATGAAATATCAGTATCAAAGATCAGTACCAATGATTAGTGGTCAGGATCGAAGAACAGGACCAGTGATGAAATATCAGGGCCAATGGCATATGATCAGGACCAATGGTGAAAACATCAGGCTCAAAGATTAAGACCAATGACAAGTGCTCAGGATCAAAGATCAAGACCAAAAATGAGTGACCAGGACTGAAGATCAAGATGAAAGCTCAGTCATCATGATCAAAGATCAGAATCAATCATGAGTGATCAGGATCAGCAGTCTGAAAAAAAAGAGTGTTCAGGATCCTGTGGTTGATGAGGCAGAGGTCTACATTGGTCCAGAAAAAATTGATTTTTTTTAAAAACGCAGCCAAACCTGATGAACAAAAATATATTCTCAGACAGAGGCGGTCCAATAAAGTGGACTAAGGACTGCAATTGAGTCTTCAGGGCTTAAATTAAAGGGGTTTGATAAACTCAACTCAGAAGAGTTGTATCACGTGCACTGTGAGGGAACGTCCGCTACGACATTTTGGCCTTGTGTCGCATTTCTCTGTGCACAATCCAGCTCGCATGTAGTACCACCTGGATGCAGGCCGGTTCTCTCCCTGAGTGGCTGCCATCCAGGACCCACATTGGTTCCACAGTGTGGTGGATCTTCCCAGACCCAACCTGAGAAATGTTTGTTTTCAGTTACAGATGTCGTCAACTCATTTTGTCCAGGAAAAAGAACAGAAATGACTATAACACTGGCATGACGTAAACATGATGACTGCGTGCAAATGTCTGACCATAAATCACGTAATCCATTTCTCCCCAGGCATGTGAGGCACAACAAGCTATGATTAAGGCCCATGAAAATATTTAAAATGTAAATTGATTATGTTCATATTAAGACATGAAATATTTAAAAGTGTGATATAAAAAGACACGCTGTAAAACAGGTTTTGCTGACTAAAACAAATTCTTGATTTGTTAAGGATGCTCATTGGATTAGTGGACCTTTTGAATAAGCTCATTGAGATGCTTTCATGGTCTTGTAAAGCCTCGTTAAATGTTAATTTCCCGATTGCTGTCATCATCTTCCCTTCTGCACGAGATGGGCATCAGTTTCAAATTTCAAGATGCTTGTGGACAACATATTTCAAAACAAATGATTCTCTTTTCCTGTGAACAAACTGTAGCATCAATAAAATTTCTACCAGCTTCTTTAAATATATACTGAATAATGAGAAGATTTTGGATTCTTTATGAGAAAAATCAAAATTTTTATGCAGTAGATAACTGGAAGAATCATTCAGTTGAACAAATTTAACAGCTACAACATTGAGCAAATATACGAGGTCTGTTAGAAAAGTATCAGACCTTTTTATTTTTTCAAAAACCATATGGATTTGAATCACGTGTGATTGCATCAGACAAGCTTGAACCTTCGTGCGCTTGCGTGAGTTTTTTCACGCCTGTTGGTTGCGTCATTCGCCTGTGAGCAGGCTTTATGTGAGCAGTGGTCCACCCCTCTCGTCTGATTTTTTTGCGAATAAATGTCTGAACAATTTAGAGCTTTGCTGCATCAATTTGTTTCCAGAAACTGTGAGAGACCTCCAGGTGGACACCGTTCGGAAAATTAATATGGCTTTCAGGGACAATTTTATGGGGATTATACAGATTAAGGAGTGTTACTGCCGCTTTAAGGATGGCCCACAACTGCTGAGAGCGCGGCGCGCTCCCAGCGCCAATCGACATGCTCAGACCCCGCTGAAACAACCAGATTATTTCCAATGTGAAGGCTTTGTTGATCCGGGACCTCGTCTGACTTTCACAAAAAGGCAGAAGGCGTGGACATCAGCACTTTTTCGGCACATTCCACTGTTACAGGAGTTTTTTTCAAGGAAAGAAAAGCGGAGGGATGCGCCATGGAGCCGTTCATTATGCGGGACAAAACCGCCTCGGTGTTGGTTCACAGGACGGCTTTCAGGTGGATTTCAGATGGATTCCGGTTGCTTTTCAGTCGTGTGATTATCCGATTGTGATTGTGCATGAGCTGGACATGCCCCAACATGTCCTGGAAGGCTTCATCACGGCGCTGCTTTGCGCCAAGACAGCGTCCAGTTTAGAAATGATCCTCTTTCCATGACAAAAACTCCTGTAACAGTGGAATATGCCATCATTTCTAAACTGGACGCTGTCTTGATCTGGTATGTCGTCTGACTAGCACAGGAATTGTGAAAAGACGTGGACATCAGCACTTTTTCAGCACATTAAGACAGACGTGCGGAGGAGTTCCGCGCCTCGCGGTGGAGCCGCATGGCGCAAAGCGTCAGTAACACTCCTTAGTCTGTATAATCCCCATAAAATCGTCCCTGAAAGCCATATTAATTTTTCGAATGCTGTCCACCTGGAGGTCTCTCACAGTTTTTGGAAGAAAATTGATGCAGCAAAGCTGCAAATCATTCAGACATTTATTCACAATAAAAAAACGACGAGAGGGGTGGACCAGTGCTCACACAAAGCCTGCTCACAGGCGAATGACGCAACCGACAGGCGTGAAAAAACTCACGCATGCGCACGAAGGTTCAAGCTTGTCTGATGCAATCACACGTGATTCAAATCCATATGGTTTTTGAAAAAAATAAAAAGGTCCGATACTTGTCTAACAGACCTCGTATGTTAAAAATACATATTTCCGGGTGCCATGTTGGAAAAAAATGGCAACCATGTTGAAAATTTAAGTGGCTAAGAACTTTTTTTTTGCCAAAAAGTGGACCAAGAAGTATCATTGTGCCAAATTTGGTGCTTGCATCACAAAATGAAAGATTCTTAATATGCATATGTCACGGACACGAATGAGCGAAGCTCTTCTGCATCTCACCATGTCATTTAGGTCCTTCAGACTTTATTTTGATTAAATGCTTCAGGGGAGCAATAGCATGGCAAAAACCTTTCAGCTGCTGGGGGATCTCCCCCCCCCCCCAGACCCCCCGCCTTTTTAAGCATTTTTCTTTATTTGCCTCTCACATGTCTGGAAAAGCTCCTTGCCATCTAACCATGTCCTTAGGTCCTTCAGACTTTTTTCAGTAAAATGGTTCTTGGGAGCATGAGCATGACTAAAGCCTTTCAGCTTCTGGGAGGAGGGCACTGCTAAAAGTTAAAGTTGCTCCATTAATTTTGCTCCAGCTATATTTGTGCAGAATTTGATGCTTGTATCACCATTTGAAGGATTGTTTCAGTTATCTGCTGCACTAATAAGCCAACAGAGCATGAACCAGCTGCTGTCTGTTAGCTTAGACATGTATATAAGGCAAGCCGAATTAAAGGAGAAATGCTGCTTTTAACAACCTGGACCTCATTTCTGGCATAAAATACGGTCCTTAACTCACCAATACAAGTTTTGTGTCATTAGAAGTTCATAGTTCAAATGACGTGTTCAGTTCAAATCTGAAGCAAACATTTTTCTTCTTCTACTAAGGTGAATTAGAACTTTTTGTGGTGCACAGCACCAACTACTGGACAGGAGGAACCTAGCAGTCACTGATTTGAAAATGCAGGTCTTTCTACCAGACGTGTGGTGCCGTGACATGTCAATCATCTGTGTCCAATCAGATTTCAGGGGAGTCCAGTGAAACCCCGGCCTCTGCTCTAGCTCCACCCATGCCAGGAAGCGTTCAACATTTCCTGTATCACTGTGACTGAGAATTTGGCACTTCGTGTTTGAGTGTGAGCTTGCCACTGAGTTCCCACGAGATTCCATGGGATCTCGTCTGTCAATCCAGGAACTGTTTGACATTTGAACATTCCTGTTTTACTGTGGATATGAATTTTGGCACTTCCTGTTTAGGACGCCCTTCGCTCATATGATACTATATGCGTTTATCTGCTGGACTATTTCACCCTCGTGACTCCAGTGTGTGGAACTGGTCACCTGACACCAAACGGCTGAATTTTATTTGCCATTTCAAACAATCTGTCAAAACACAGATAAAATTATCAGTCAGCCATCAAACTGAAGCTGTGGTGTCAAAGACATGCCAACGTAAAAAGTGAATCGCCACTATGTTAGCAGTTGTCTTTTCTAAATATAGACAACGTTCCAGTATAAGAGGCCAATCCTGTGACCTCATTCCTGCACAGGGAGCACCAAGGGCGTCTGAGCTATTTAAGGAACAATGAAAGCAATAAACACTTTCACACAGATGCTAGTAGATACATATGGATTTGTTTTACTATGACTGGACTAAAGTCTAGACCTGAGGTCACCAACCCTGGTCCTGGAATTTGCCTGCCTGGGAAGTGTTTCCTACCTCCTGATTGGTTGAGCGCACGTGACTTTATTAGTAGCGGGTGGGCTGGTGATCTCCTGGAGCAGAGTTGGTGACCCCTGGTCTCGGGTGGCATGTTCCCCAGTTCTTGAACAGCAACACTTGAGGCCAATATGGCACCTGTTTGACTGGCAACTCTTATAGCATCATGGTTTACTAAAATGTTAATAAAGCTATTAAACAAGATGCATCTTTATGCATAAAACTAAATACTTTTTATAGTCATCTCCTGCTCTCGGGGTACTTGTAGTGTGTGTATACCATGTACCATAAAAATCACACCTGTTAAAAATGCCTCTTGTGGAAAGTTGCACTGGAATATAAGTTGCATTTCTGTATTACCAGCTCTTTAATTAAGGATTTTTGCAAATTGTTGAAGTGTACTTTTTATTATTGGAATTTATTCTTTTCATATTAGAGTGAATTTTGACATTATAGTCTTTCTAATTATTAATAACAAATGCGTGATTTTTCTTTATAGAAGTTGCAGGACCTCCCAAAGTAGTTAAAGAAAATGTGACTTCAGAAAATGCGGTTTTGTTTGAGTTACTGTGTTCACACACACAGATAAGCACAAGGATAGTAATGCCCCATTTTCATCATTAAAATGCAATTTTATGCAAAGAATGTCCCCAAAATTTGACACACCTGTCCCCTACAGAGGGGGTACCTATAGTGTAAGTATGAAGTGTGTGTGCTATACATTGTTTCAATGCTACAAAAAATGTGTTTACACACAATAATGTCTCACACACACACACACACGTGCATGCACGCACGCACATGAAAGTAATCACCCACAGATACAAAAATAACAGGAAAAAAGCTCAAATTAAAAAAATATTTCTGGTGTTTTCAGTTATTTTTTTATTGAAATAGTATGAACAAAAACACTGCAATTAAATAAAAGGGTCAAAACAAATGAAATGGCAAAATTGAAAGCCCTACAGGTGATAATATCTGGCAACGCAGAAGGGAGGAAACAGGCAAAAAAGTCGTTGCAAACGTCTGCAGTGTCTAAAAGCTTTTCCAGCGTAACATCACTCATTCAGTGCAAATGCTAAAGATGCACGTAAAGCAAAAAGAGCCAAGTGGAGACTCAGTCATTTATACACCCATTTATGCATACTTACAAATGCAAACAGTAAGAGGGAGGGAAAAAAAGTACATTGTTGCCTCTAACACCACACCAAAGAGAATAGAGCAGCAAGAGGCGACACCAACAGGTTAAAAAAAACTTCATTTACTGTGTGCGCTGCGTCTCCTTAAAAATGATCTAACAGCAGCTCTCCCTGTTCGCTGGCTGCTCATTGGTTTAGAATGGAAACGGAGACGTTAACAGCGTTGAGTTCAGGCACAAATATGAACCTCAGTTCAGATAACTCGCACTCTAATGACCAACGCGCAGCGACGGACATGTAAAGCGTAATATTCCGACGTCAGCTGTGATTGTTGAGGAAGAGTCACAGTGCTGTCAGTCATCAGATCATCATTTTATGGATGTGGACAGTTTGCACAAACAGTTTGGTTTATCTGCGGTGGATATTCAGTTATCTGTAATATGCTGTTTATATTTGTGATGTCAAACTATATTATTCTGACACATCAGATTTGACACCATGAGTTAAAGTGACTGTACGGTTGTGGTGTCGCCTCTGAATGAACACGTTATGAACACGTTAAGGCTACTCATGTATTGATGTACTTATTCAAAGACTGTATGGGTTCTGACCACAGACTCTGTGGGTCTAACGTGTTTAAAACAGTCCAACATGGCAGCGGCAGAACGAAGCCCTGGGGGAATCCGTTGCTATGCGGCGTTCTATTGAGTGTCTCCTCTTGGTACTTTGCTCTCTTTGATCGTGCTCTGATCTAAGTGCACCTATGAAGCGTCACGTCTGTGACGCAACAGTGGCCGACTGCTCTGGTATCAACACAAAATATTCACTGAAGTACTATGAACACATTGTCACAAGAATGTTGTTGTCGTCTGGTTTTGACTTGAATGTGGTACAAAGAAGCCAGAAATGACTTAAGCTGGTCCTTTGGAATGGGTGGCAGTTAAAAAATAAAATAAGTCGATTCACATTAATAATGTACGCAAACGTATTGCATTCACTGGATTAAAAAAAAATTGGCAGCTGATCTCAAAATTACGAGAAAAGCTCCGGTGTCTAAATTGTTTATATAAATAGCTTCTGTACTTCCAGTCTCTCAGTAAAGAAGCAGGCTGAGGTTAGAATGATGATAACACATGATCAGACACAAAGTGTGGATTTTCCCCTCAGGTGCTCCTGGATGAATGTCCAGGCAGGAGCACAGGGCGTCTCACCAAAATGAGACATCTCGCCCCCCTACAGATGTCCATCTTTCATTCACACAGTCCCACCGAACACTGAGGGACAGTGAGGGGCTACTGCCAGCCCGGCGTATGCCAGTCTGGGTGCCCCATGCCCCACCTCGTGGGAGGAGTTTCATTCATCCAGGAACAGTTTAGGGGAAAATCCACACTTTTTGTCCGCATGGAAGTGGTGTGCGATCACAGTGCAGCATCTGCGGTTACAAATTTGCCGAGTTTCGATTATGACTCGGGAATTCTCACGCTTGTCTTTACTGAGGGTCTGGAAGTACGGAAGCCACTAGTACTGATGCGATTGCCAAAAATAAATAAGTAAATAAATAAATAATAGCAATAATTAATAAAATAAAGAATAGCCCAATCTCGTAATTGAGATCGGGATCTCATAATTATGTAATTATTATTTCTCATAATTATGAGATCATTTCACGTAAATTAAGAGATCAGCAGTCAAACTTTTTTTAATCTAGTGAATGCAATAAATACTCTTTCATAATAATGCACTTCAGAAGTTTAAAGGAGTTTCAGAATCCCAGAGACAGTGGCACAAACCCTTCTGCTAAAGTTCACACAGACATTTTGAGGGTGCGCGGGAAGGTGTTTTTATATTATTATTATTTTTTTTTTGTTAGGACAAGTTCATCACTTAATACTTCCACTAGTTCAGCAATTGCTGTATTTTAGTGGTGCTGTGATAAAATACTTCAGCTGGTGCTCAGGGGTTGTAACAGTCTGTTAGGCGCAACAGTAGCCTGATGTTACAGTCACAGTTAGCATCTGACCAAATATCAAATCCATTCAGCTGCAGTTTTGGAAAACTTGGTGACCTTTCACGGGCAAAAGGCCATGATTGCCCAGTCACAAGGCATTGTGAGAATACTGACATTTGTGGAGATGAAAACAGCGGCTCTGCTAGCTTTCTGTGTCATGACACACAATTTGTAAAATTCTACCGTCCTGGAACAGTAACTGTTTCAAAATTACAGATTAATCGACTCTGCAGTCACTTTTAAGACTGGATCCTGAAATATGTTCCTTTCAAACAATTATCATTCATTTGCAACTAAGCTAGCTAGCTAAGCTTAGTTGCAAAGTTTCTCTACTACTTGCAACTTTGCTAGCTTAGTTGCAAGTAGTAGAGAAACTTGAATCTTCGACTGGACTGGGTTGCTTGACGCAAGGACGTTTCGCTTCTAATCGCAGAAGCTTCCTCAGCTAAAATTCTTGCTCTGGTAGTCTGACTTCTGTCTTGACTCGTGTGGAGAAGAATTAGTTGCAAATGTATTAGTTTATGTTTTGCTTGTCTTAGTGCTGGTGGCAGGATATTGCTATCATTGCTACTATTAGCTATGTCATTAGCATGCACTAGCTGCATTTGTACGCCCTGCTGCAGTTTTGTACGGCCCCGCACCTCTTCCCGGACTTTGGTCTTGGCAGAAAATTAATTTGTTGTTGTGCAATTCTAGAAATTCCAACACATCCGGTCCTGCGAAGTTGCTGTAAAAGTTACAGTTGGAAACTGACCTCTTCACTCCAAATTATTTGTCCTTTCTCTTATTTGCCCTTAATGGGAAAAATCTTGCAATACTAGCGTTGAAAATGTGAATATATTTCTATTCATAGAAAGAAACCATAAACTGGAACTCTTCCAAAAATCTTACATGCACGCTGTGTCATGTAGCACTGCATTGCATTATGGGTGATGACAAAATGGCAATTAGCATTAGCCTCTTAGCACAGTCACCGCTCTACACTTACAAGGTCAGTGCATTTGCATGGTCAAGGGTCAACAAACTTGAACTTTTGATGCAATGCAGCAACACCTCACAGACACACAATAATGCAAACACACCATTAGCAAGCTAGTTAGCATGTAGCTAGACTGTAATGAGACTGGTTGAGCTCATCTGCTAATGATTTATTCTGCTGGTGTAGATCCAGCAGGTAAGGTTGGGGTTATAAACAGTTTGTGAATTTGCAAAACTTTATCAAAACAGTTTTGATGGTAAATATCTGTGTGATGCTTAGCTCCACAATGCTAACACAGCAGCCACGGCAGGTCACCAAGTTTCCAGCACTTCCTGCTTCAGTCGTCTGAGTTGACAATATTGCTGTTGGCAATCTGTCATGTGACCGCAGCGTAAGGCTACCGTGAACCCAATAATATCAAACAACTGAAAAATTAATTTAAGGAGTTTTTTGTGATACGTACACCCTGTGGAATCCAAATCTGCTTTGTGATTTTTCACCCGCTAACATCCCTTTCATGGACTTTTGTCTCTAGATTTTTTTATGATTTTGCAGAGCTTTGACAAACCCACATTCATATCTGTGCCTGTCACTGTGTATGTCCTGGTGTCTTTAAAAAAAACACTTGGAAAAGCCCTTTGAAGATCCGGTGCCCATCGTGTTTTGTTCCCTCTGAATGATTTTGGAGTTGGGGAAGTCGGAGCCTTTTGTACCAGAGACTTCAAGGTTCACGGGCCCCGTGTGTCCACGTTATACACACACACACACACACACACACCCACCCACCCACACCCACACACACCTCCCCCCACCACCTTTTTTTGCAACAGTTCAGAGTCCTGGTGAGATTTAACGCTGGTGTTCTGTTTGTTTTAATGACCGGAACTGGTATCACGGTTCAGTAGTTCAGAATTTCCAGAACTTCAGACGCTCCTGCTGCTTCACCCACGTTTCCCTCAAGGGCTGTGGAGAGAAAATCAAACGGTTAACACAAATAATCATGACTTTCTAGTTACAGCGACTACTAAGTTGAAATGGTTTTTATGTGAAGTCACTGTAACACACAAGGATCTTGATTAATGGGGGGAAAAAACATGGTTTGGGTTTTGCAAATCAAACGTACAATTTGTGGCTTTTTGTTGCCATAAGAACTTTATAACATCATAGTTTGGTAAAGAATTAGATAAAAAAAAAAGCCATTTCACAAAGTTGAAGAAAATGATTGAATAGATAAAAGGAAGTATTTTCTCCAAAATTTGGATATACTGTGACCTATTTAATATTTATAAATCTATTTATAATCCATCACTTCAGAGAAAGCCATTAATATCAGCCAACAGCATGAAAGAAACTGGTGACATTTATAGATATTTCACTAGACTGAAGATTTTCAGGCAGCTTCAAAAGGAAATTTGAATACGACATATCTGTGTCACATTATAAGCCAAACATATTTGATTGGGGTGCCCCTGTTGGGAAGGGGGGGGGTGCTGATGCAGCGGTGGCATGATGTACAGACACAAATGCATAGAAGAAGTATTGTACCGTGGCACATAAATGATATTTCAAAGTGTTCAATCTAAATCATGCCCCCCACCCCACCCCCACCCCGCCAAAGACATGAAAAAACACAAAAAAACCCAAAGACTCAAGCGGACATCATCATTCACTGAATGAGCAGTTTCAGCTGCCATCTTGGTGAAGGAACTGAATGACGTCAGAATCTAAACAAAGCAACGCGCTTACCGCAAACATGACAAACGTTTGAGGAGGGGGACAGAAGGCTGTCCAGTCTACGGGCCAACTACTGAATGCTTCACATTCAGATTCAAAATCAGAACAATGCCACAACCATTACCTGGGTGATAAGAGAGTCAACTGAAAGCTTTAAATATTCAATTTCAACGCAAAATAACAGTTAATGAAGTCACTGACTCAATTATTATAGTTATTTAAAGAGAGTACTGGACTCCATTCACAAATAACCATTTTTACCTGAACATGCCAAGACAATTCATTATACAAGACGGCAAGCAAAAATATTCCAAAAACAAGCTTTCCTCTAGTGTTTTAACTGCATTTAGCCCACACAAGAAAATAATAATAATTAAAAACCTAAAAAAAAAGCCATGTCCGGAATACATGCAAAATGGTAAAGTTTGTATAAAGTATTTTCTGGAGTATATGATTCTCCACCTATTAAAAAATTCATCTTGAAGAGGAAACCCCATATATAGGTTACACTGGAGTATAAGTCGTGCCTTTTTTCTGTATTATTTTTATGCATCGTTGGACTGTTATTTTTATTATTGGCATTTATCATTTTATTATTAGAGTTTATTTTGCTTGGTGCTTTAATTCCAGGTGAAAGTCCAAAATAGAGTCATTATAATGATTATTATCAATAATGAAAGTGTGATATTTTTTAGGATACAAGTCGCATCTGAGTAGAAGTTGCAGGACCTCTCAAAGTACGAAATAACAAGCAACTTGTACTCTGGCAAATATGGCATATGGATATAAACATTGTATTCATTCATTTTCTGTACTCGCTTACTCCAGTTAAGGGTCATGGGATAGCTGGAGGCTATCATAGCGATCACTGGGAGAGAGGCGGGGTACACCCTGGACAGGCCACTGGTCTATTTCAATTTCAAATTTTTTTCCATTTATATAGTTCCAAATCACAACAGAGTTGCCTCAAAGCGCTTCACACAGGTAAGGTCTAACCTTACCAACCCCCAGAGCAACAGTGGTAAGGAAAAACTCCTTCTGAGGAAGAAATCTCAAGCAGACCAGACTCAAAGGGGTGACCCTCTGCTTGGGCCATGCTACAAACATCCTATCATAGGGCCACATATGGCTGGAAGAACGCAGTGACTCAGACACCTAAGGTCAATTTAGAGTCACAAATTCACCTAAGAGACATTTATTTGGAAATGTGGCAGGAGCTCCCAGAGGGAACTCACGTGACCACGCAGAGGACATGCAAACTCCACACATTAATGACCAGGTGGGATGCGATCCCATTACTTTCTTGCTGTGAGCAACAGTGCTAACCACTAAGCCACCATGCCACCCTAAAACATTACAGTTTAAATAAAATACAAAAATGAACAGGATACAAAATTGTGCAAAGAAATGAACTGCACTAAGAATGTATTTGCAGTGCTAAGAGTAAAAACAGAGTTACAGAACATAGTGCACGGTGTGCAGATAAAACATGACACTGAACGCTATGCAATAGGAAGATTAAAAATGGTGGTGCAAAATGATGGTCGTGATGTTGTGACGAGAACAGCGTCATCACAGTGGTGCATGGAAGGGGCACTGTGGAGCTGGGTTTTATGATGGTGTCATATGGTCCTGCCACTGACGAGGTAGAGAGCCAGTCACAGGTTACAATAATGGGGTGGGACCCGGGGTGAGGTTGCAGGGGTGGCCCATGCCATTCAAGGGCACCCCTGGACAAGCCCATGGCCATAAGACAAAAATGTTATAAATGATATTTAAAATTGTTTCAGGATTCTGCAGGTCCAGATCAGATCATTACGTGGTGATGAGAACCCCGACACTGATGTCAGCGGAGCTTAGCAGGAACACACTCATCTATGACTTTTAGGAGCGAAGCACAGTGGTGGGACATTTTCAGTACTGGAGATTAGAGCCCAGCCGTTATTATCGGCTGATATAAGCCCTTTTCAAAGTACTCACTATCGGCCGAAATTTTGCCGATAGAATGTCGATAATTTCTCATAAACAGAACAGTTACTGAAATAATGTTTGTGTCGGCAATGTAAAATGTCCTTGCACCATTTGTCCAGCAGATGGAGCTCTGACTATATTCAACTGAGAGCTGCTTACACCCCTGCTTAAATGTGTTCAACACCAGCCCCCGTAGTTCGCCATCACACTGCACTGATCGGCTGACAAAAGCATACAAGTAAGTTTATAAGGATGTATATCCTTATCCTGAACCTATATCTAAGTTGCAACAACAAGAGGTACAAGATCAGATGTATTTCACAACTCTTTTTAAGGATATGTATTTGCTAATTTCACAAAGGTTTAATTCTTGATTGCATTTTTTGAACTTGAAAATTCTTCTCTGTTATAAAGGTAATCAAATATGAGGACAAAGCTTCAGCTTTTAGCTCATACCTTTTTTGTTAAGGGTCCAAAAAAGAATAAAAAAAAAATATCGGCTGATTTATCGGCTATCGGCAAATCAGCCGATTTATCGATTATCTGCATTTTTTTTCATCCAAATATTGTTATTGGCATCGGCCTCAAAAAATCCATATCTGTCAGGCTCCACTGGAGATCGATTAGGGTGGAATGAGACCTTCTCTTATCTCCGGGGAACAACATTCAGTACAAGAGACATTCCATCACTGCCTGAGATACTTCATCACCGTTTACATCATCGATGACTAAAACCTCCTGAATTTTAAGTCCATTTATAGGTCAGCTGCCTGCATTCACACGAAGTGAAGGTTTGTGTGTTTTCTTGCAGAAGTGAGGGACTTACGAGTATTTTCCCCTCCTCCTCACCACAGCAACCACCACACCGATGAGGAACGCCACCCCCAACAAAATGCCGATCACAATGCCGAAAACCTGAGCGGAACTCAAGCTCTCTGTGAGACATGAAGGTAAAAAAATGCATATAAGGTAAAATCCAAAAATAAAGGAAATGTATATTATTATGAAAACAAGTGACAGAACTGCAGTTTTACACATACAGTAGTGTTCAGAATAATAGTAGTGCTATGTGACTAAAAAGATTAATCCAGGTTTTGAGTATATTTCTTATTGTTACATGGGAAACAGGGTACCAGTAGATTCCGTAGATTCTCACAAATCCAACAAGACCAAGTATTCATGATATGCACACTCTTAAGGCTATGAAATTGGGCTATTAGTAAAAAAAAAAAAAAAGTAGAAAAGGGGGTGTTCACAATAATAGTAGTATGGCATTCAGTCAGTGAGTTCGTCAATTTTGTTGAACAAACAGGTGTGAATCAGGTGTCCCCTATTTAAGGATGAAGCCAGCACCTGTTGAACATGCTTTTCTCTTTGAAAGCCTGAGGAAAATGGGATGTTCAAGACATTGTTCAGAAGAACAGCGTAGTTTGATTAAAAAGTTGATTGGAGAGGGGAAAACTTATACGCAGGTGCAAAACATTATAGGCTGTTCATCTACAATGATCTCCAATGCTTTAAAATGGACAAAAAAAACAGAGATGTGTGGAAGAAAATGGAAAACAACCATCAAAATGGATAGAAGAATAACCAGAATGGCAAAGGCTCACCCATTGATCAGCTCCAGGATGATCAAAGACAGTCTGGAGTTACCTGTAAGTGCTGTGACAGTTAGAAGATGCCTGTGTGAAGCTAATTTATTTGCAAGAATCCCCCACAAAGTCCCTCTTTAAATAAAAGACGTGCAGAAGAAGTTACTATTTGCCAAAGAACACATCAACTGGCCTAAAGAGAAATGGAGGAATATTTTGTGGACTGATGAGAGTAAAATTGTTCTTTTTGGGTCCAAGGGCCGCAGACAGTTTGTAAGATGACCCCCAAACTCTGAATTCAAGCCACAGTTCACAGTGAAGACAGTGAAGCATGATGGTGCAAGCATCATGATATGGGCATGTTTCTCCTACTATGGTGTTGGGCCTATATATCGCATACCAGGTATCATGGATCAGTTTGGATGTGTCAAAATACATGAAGAGGTCATGTTGCTTTATGCTGAAGAGGACATGCCCTTGAAATGGGTGTTTCAACAAGACAATGACCCCAAGCACACTAGTAAACCAGCAAACTCTTGGATCCAAACCAACAAAATTAATGTTTTGGAGTGGCCTGCCCAATCCCCGGACCTAAAGCCAATTGAGAACTTGTGGGACGACATCAAAAAAGCTGTTTCTGAAGCAAAACCAAGAAATGTGAATGAATTGTGGAATGTTGTTAAAGAATCTTGGAGTGGAATAACAGCTGAAAGGTGCCACAAGTTGGTTCACTCCATGCCTCGCAGATGTGAAGAAATCATGAAAAACTGTGGTTATACAACTAAATACTAGTTTAGTGATTCACATGATTGCTAAAAAAAAGCAGTTTGAACATAATAGTTTTGAGTTTGTAGCCTCAACAGCAGATGCTACTATTATTGTGAACACCCGCTTTTCTACTTTTTTTTTTACTAATAGCCCAATTTCATAGCCTTAAGAGTGTGCATATTATGAATGCTTGGTCTTGTTGGATTTGTGAGAATCTACTGAATCTACTGGTACCTTGTTTCCCATGTAACAATAAGAAATATACTCAAAACCTGGATTAATCTTTTTAGTCACATAGCACTACTATTATTCTGAACACTACTGTATGTTACACAGGTTTTTTCACACTAGACGAGCACTTGGTAAATTGCAGATCTCTGAAAAGTTATAAGAGTACTGAAGAACTTGTTCACAAATTTTTATAAAACCGAGGGGGCATTGACCAATGAAGAAACCGTTCACTTTAGGTGTGATTCTGAAACAAAAGGCGGATCCAGCAACATTTTGTTCCCATGTTCGTCAACTTTTTTTTTACACATATCATTGAAGGCTTGGCATATGGTTTTGGGGCTCATATAGCTGAAGGGACTGTTGAGTGCTGCAAAATGCAATTTCAGGCAGTTTGATGAGAAATTGACAAACTCACAATGTTGCCAAAGCAAAAACAACTCTCTGGACCCCCCTCTGGATCAGGATCAGCACCCATACTTAAAGGGTTCTCTCTTGACCTGTGCTCTACTGTTGAACCAAGGTTCATAAAAATGGATTCTTATGTTTGAGTATTTAAAGTCAATTTTTATTTTCTTTCAATTGCTCCCAGTTGCTCAATTTGCCACAGTGGACCCGGGAGAGATCTGCATTAGAATTTGACACAAATTTTACACTGGATGCCCCAATACAACTCCAGTTCCACTTGGACAACAACTGAAAATGTACAGGGGCAAACGTATCCTTCAAAAGAAATAGTGGAATTCTAACTGAACATCCCACCCTCCATCACAAACACAAATAAACGTTTAAATAAGTTGATGTATTGCAATGCATCAACTTAAGGTTTGAAAGAAAATTGCTTTAGTAGTGGAACAGAAAAACCATGTCATGCTAGAATCATGCAAATTAGGATAAAAGCACCAAAATATGCAGACGTGTTCCCAAGGGTGTTTTTAACAATACTGATCTACTTGCCACATGAAATTCCATCATGGTGGCCATTTTTCAAGGTGGCTGCCAAAGCCACATCTTGGGAGCTGGTTTTCCATGATGTTGGACATTCAAGAAAAAATAGGATACACACAAAGTACTAAAAAGTTGAATATTCTATCATGTGTTTCTTTCCTATTATTGACGGTGAATGTTTGTCACGTTTTACTTCAGTCTGTGTTTGCTCTGATATAACCTCACAAGGTCTTATAGCAAAGGTAAATCTATTCTTAAAGCTATGATGTGAACTCACTTTCAATCCAAATAATACCAATTAGTTCATTATAAAGACTTGTACAAGAAAATTACATTTTTAAATAAGAGGACCTCATAATTTGACAGGCTACTATGGTGCCGTCTTGAAAAAGGCCATCATCTTTGAATTTTGAATGTCTAATTAAATCAGATTTGCAAAATATGCCATCAAAAATAAATTGGCCTATTTTGGTGCCGTTAGCCACATTGGCAGTACTGTTACAGGGGAACCCTATAATATGCCGCATCATTATGGTGGCCATCTTGAAAAAATGGCAGCCATCTTGAGTGGCAGATTTGCAAAATTGCCATAAATGTCGCTTATGCCAAATTTAGCGCTTTTATCAAGATTTGCATAGTTTGTTCTGTAATTCATATAGTTCCAAAGTTGTCAGTACACTGAAAATCATAGCAGTTAACGTTATCTGTCAGAGTGTATAAGTATCTTTGCTCACCCACTGTGCCATCTTCTATGATCACCTCATCACCTGCTTTATTGGCTTCTGTCGACATGGGTTCGATCTCACCCTCTGTTGGGGCCTCAGTGGGGCCTTCTGTCTCCACAGTGGGTCCCTCTGTGTCAACAGGCTCTGGTGTCATACCAGCATCGGCAAGAGTTTCTGTCTCATAGGTGGTTTTCTCAGGGGCAGCTGTCAGGTCAACAAGTGTCTCCTCCGTGCCAGCTTCTGTCACTTGTACCGTCATGGCAACATCAGATACTGACACCAGGTTGGTAGATGGAGACCACGTGACATCAGTCACTTCCTCTACCACGATCTCCGTGGTTGCAGACGTGGCCTCTTTGAGGGTAACATAGTCATCTTCTGGGATCCCTGTTGGGCCTGCAGATGTTGGGGGAGGAGAAGATAAAAATAAGGCTTTGGAAAAACCTCGGCTTTGACACTGTAAAATGTGTTGATTAAATATATATAAAAAAACACAAATTCTAACATCTTTGATCACCAGCTCAATGCAAACAGTAATTTGCTTTATTTATGTCGTATTCCATAGATCTGCCAACCACAGGTCTACGGAATACGACGTAGACAAAACAAAATGTATATATTTTAACAAATTAATGTCACTGCTGAACTCCAGGAAGAGATTTTGATAAATTCACAAATAATGTGGCCCAAACAACCAAATAAACACACAATAAACTGCCATTAACATGTTAGCACACCAAAGCTAATGCTAACATGTTTTAACCGCAGTCAATCGCAGACAATCACAGTGGCAAATTTTGGACAACTTTAATTACTGATGAACTACTGGATTAAGCATTTAAGTTTTATATTTATTTCATCATAATGTTAGAAGGTGTTAAGAAACAAAGGGGAAATGCTAAGAGTCAAAGTTGACTCTCCTTTCTGACATCATCGTGCAAAATCATGACTTTTGTTTCTTACACAGATCATGACTAACAGGGCGACCACACCCAGTGACCTCATAAAGATACATCCATACCTCCCCCCGCCCCCCATCACTCCTACATCATGCCTTTAAGGGCTTTCAGGGTTCTATGTCTGCTTAATTATGCACCAGATCCTCTGTCTCATTTCCTGTGGAGTAAGACGCTGTCGCAGCAGTCGCTGGAAGCTGTGCTGAGTTTTGGGTTTTCACCTCTGAATTCATTTTAATTCTGTTGTTTGTGTTTTTTGAGTTGTTTCTCATGTTGATATCTACAGTAGGCGTTCGCTCAAGAAATCACAGACCTCAAGGGCCAAGAATATAAATACAATGACAAGTTTAGCATTTGAAGTTTTAGTCTTTGATTTTTCATTATTGCTTTGTTTTCAGTCAAATAAACACATACACACACACACACACACACACACACATATATATATATGAGAGAGAGAGAGAGAGAGAGAGAGAGAGAGAGAGAGAGAGAGAGAGAGAGAGAGAGAGAAGGCAGGATTCAAAGTACAGCTACAAGTACCTGGGAATGCCCCAAGCCAATGGGGACCATGATGAAGATGCAAGAAGGTCAGCCACAACCAAATACTTTCAGATGATAAGACAGGTGCTGAGAAGTCAGCGCAATGGTAGGAATAAGATCTGAGCCATCAATACATGCACCGTAACAGTCATTAGATACCCAGCTGGGATAATAAGTTGACCTCAGGGGGTGTTAGATGCCACTGATGTCAAGACACGAAAACTCCTCACAAAGCACGGAGGTTTCCACCCAAAGTCCAGCACCCTGAGGCTCTATGAGCAACGCAAGGAGGAAGGGCGAGGACAAGTGAGTGTCAGAGCCATAATCCAGGATGAGATAAGGATCATCCATGAATACATTAGAAGATGGCCCCCCTGAGATCACCTGCTACCTTCAAACAGCTGAAGACAGACGTGATAAGGAACAGGAGGAGGAGATATCATGGAAGACCAGGCCCCTCCATGGGATGTACCATCAACAGATAGAGGGAGTGGCTGAGATCAATAAGACCTACCAGTGGCTAGAAAAGGCTGACCTAAAGGACAGCACAGAGTCTCTGATCATGGCAGCACAAGAACAAGCCTTAAGCACCAGATCCATAGAGGCAGGAGTCCACCACAGCCGACAGGACCCAACTTTCAGGCTGTGCAAATGTGCCCCAGAGACAGTCCAGCACATAGTGGCAGGATGCAAGATGCACACTGGGACAGCATACGAGGTCTATTAGAAAAGTATCTGACCTTATTATTTTTTTCAAAACCCATATGAATTTGAATCACGTGTGATTACATCAGACATGCTTGAACCCTCGTGGGCATGCGAGAGTTTTTTCACGCCTGTCGGTTACGTCATTCGCCTGTGGGCAGTCTTTGAGTGAGGAGTCGTCCACCCTCTCGTCGATTTTTTCATTGTTTAGGAATGGCTCAGAGACTGCTGCTTTGTTTGATCAAAATTTTTTCAAAGCTGGAAGGCACAACTGAGTGGACACCATTCGATAAATTCAGCTGGTTTTCGGTAAAAATTTTAACGGCTGATGAGAGATTTTGGTCTGTAAGTGTCGCCGTAAGAACAGCCCATGGTGCCTGGCGGTGATCTGCGCTTCGAGGTGGCAGCGTCTCGCCGTTTCAAGTTGAAAACTTCCACATTTCAGGCTCTGTTGACCCAGTAAGTCGTCAGAGAACAGAGAACTTTCAGAAGAAGTCGGCATGAGGAGTTTATTCGGACATTCCATTGTTAACGGACATTTTGTAATGAAAGAACGTGCGGGCAGAGTCGCATGTCGGGCAGGACCCGACCGCGGGGGGTCGCGACAGGAAAAACACCTCCGTTGGAAACCTTAACGGGCAAGTTGGAACATGCCCAAGCTGTTAAACAATTTCTCAGTTACTCACTTGTTGAAAGCCATCAAAAGCCGCCTGAATTTTACAAATGGTTTTCAACACTGAGGTGTTTTTCCTGTCGCGGCGCACACAGATTTGCACGCACGTCTTTCATTAAAAAATGTCCTTAAACAGTGGAATGTCCGCATAAAGTCCTCATGCCGGCCTCTTATGAATCTTCTCTGTTCTCTCACGACGTCCTGGGTGAATTAAGCCTTAAATTAGGATGTTTTCAGCTCGAAACAGGCCGACGACGGTGCCTGGAAGCGCTGCAGGACGTCCCGCTCTGTGGGAAGTCCTTACAGCGACAGAAACACCCCATAATCTCTCATCAGCCGTTAAACTTTTCACCGAAAACCAGCTTAATTTCTCGAATAGTGTCCACTCGGATATTCCTCACAGGTCCAGAAAAAATTTTGATAAAGCAACGCGCGCCGTCTCGAGCAGCGTGTGAAACAAAGGAATTCAGCCGAGAAGACGGGACCACATCTCACTCAAGGCCTGTCCACAGGGAAATGACATCACCGACACGCGTGAAAAAACTCACGCATGCGCACGAGGGTTCAAGCATGATTGGTGGAATCGCACGTCATTCAAATCCATATAGTTAAAAAAAAAATAAAAGGGTCGGTTTATTGTCTAATAGACCTTGTACACTGAGAGACACAACCAAGTGTGGGGAATCATGTACCGGAACATCTGTGCTGCATACAGATTAGAAGTCCCCAAGTCCCAATGGGAGACACTGCCGAAGGAAGTTGAGAAGACAGGACTAAGGTCCTGTGGGACTTCAAATTCCAGACAAACAAGCAGCTGGCTACCAACCAGACATAGTGGTGGTTGACAAGAGAAAGGAGACCACAGTTGTGATCGATGTGGAAATCCCAGCTGATGGCAACATCAGAAAGAAGGAGCAGATAGGAGAAAATAGTGAAGTTCCAAGGGCTAAAGGAGCAACAGGAGCAGATGTGGAAGGGAAAGTCAAAAGTGGTCCCAGTAGGAATAGGAGTACTGGGGGCTGTAACACACAGATTGGAAGAGTGGCTTCAGCAGATTCCAGGCACAACATCAGACATCTCTGTCCAGAGGAGTGCAGTCGTAGAAACAGCTAAGATACTGCACCAAACCCTCAAACTCCCAGACCTCTGGTGGAGGACCTGAATTTGAGGAACACACAAGAAAAAGAGAGGATATAGCAAATGGCATTTCCTGCCACTTATAAAAAAAAAATGAACACTGTATGTGAAAATACCTATTTTAATGAAACTTTTTACACACATTTCAGTTGTCAGTTTAATAAATAAAAAACTATTTTAGTACTCTGAGATGAGTCAGTTCTCATCGTGCAATGGGTCTGTATAATGGTAGCAATCACTGGTATGTGCTCTTACCTGTTTAGTGGTTGTATTTTTTTTTTTGTCATCTGCGTTCTTCGTGTTTGTGTCGTTATGTGTGTTCACCACAATATTGGAGCAGCAACAAAAGGACTTCCCCAATTCTTCCTCAAACGCAGGGCAGTGCTGTTTGCCGCCATACATGTGGATAATCCCTAAACTGGTGACAGTCACCCTTTGTTGTTGGCTGAGTTGTTGAATAAAATTCTTTGGTTTGTGTGGTCTATGTGGCACAGGTTTGTGTTGGCCACTCTTGTGGTGAGCACTGCCAAATTATTTCGCTGGAGAAAAATGTGGTGCCCCTATATCACATGGGGCCCCTTGCGTCAGCCTAGGCAGCCAAAGCATTAGACCGCCCCTGGAAATGTCATTTTCCCCCAAATAAAACATATTTAAAACTGCAATAACTGAACAACATCTCCAATATCTTCACTACATCTTTGTAAAAATCTGACACCTCCGGTGAAAACTTTGAGGAGACATCATGAGTTTTTAGGTTCTTTCCCTCAGTGGGTTTGAACTGATGAACATTGATATCTCACAGATTAAGCGCTTACAGCAAAAATGGAGGCTTTGAGTTTGTGCTAAGCAAGCGTATTATTACATGTGCTGTATTTATCCTCGTGTTTTTCATCCAGGCCTGGTTTCTTTTCCTTCCAGACTCACCATCTTCAACCTTCTGGTGACCACCACTCAGAGCTGGATACTGCTGCTCGAAAATTAAGGTGGTAGAACTCAGCGTGGCACTAAAATTATGGTTAGATTTTCCACTCGGAGGATGTTGGCCTGAAATTCGTTCCACCATCCACGTCTCTGCAAACGTATCTGGCTGCACAGGCCGAGAGCGAGCGTCTAAACATATCCTCTGACATCATGCTCTCACTCTGCTTCAATTGTTGTAAATACTTGCAATAATACTTAAGTCAGGTAAAAATAACTCTGAATGCTTGGTGCTGTGTCACACCCGCTGCAGTTATTCCCAGTCCCGCGCTGGTGAGCGCCGGTCATTAGCAACAGACGGCGTAAATAGAACAAAACATTTGTTCATTCTCTGGCTGCCAGCATGGGGGGGGGGGAATTGCTTGGCGACTCAGACGGTTCGTTTGGACTGTGTAAGTGTGATGACAAAGTGGTCTGAGCGTCGCAGACTCTGACCTTAAGGCTACATGCAGTTGGCCTCCGATGGCGGCAAACGATTGTTTCATTATGTGTACACTTCCAACAATTAGCTGTGACGAGCGTTTCCTTCCCGCTGCGCCAACGCAGCTGCAGCAGTGAGTAAGAGAGCTGTGGCCTCCTTCCTCTCCTTTAATCTGTCATCCTCGCGCTGCCACACCCTGAAGATACGTACGTATGTGGAAGATGCTCTGAGGGAGCGTCCAGGATTCTGTCGACGTGGTTTCTTTTCGGTTTCCCACAGGTTTCGTTAAGAGTTGTGCCATCCTCGCTGTTTTTGGTGCTGTGCACGGGTCATTGCACTCCACACTGGATCATTTTGTCCGCAGGTGCTCACTTGCACCCACGTGAAGCCGGAAGCAGCCTGAGTTCACCTGGCGGCTCAGCAAAGTTAATCAAGTATGCATGTGTGTGGGTGATTATTACTGCTAGTTAAGATGCAAAATGTACCTTCTACTGTTTTATCCTCTGACTCAAACATGGTTTTGCAGAGGAGAATCATTTTACCTGCAATGGACACAACTGTAAGTTGATTTTTGGTTGTCAGTTTATCTTATTTTCCCCAGAAGTTAGCTTCTCAAATGAATAAACAGTCAAGACTCCGCTGCAAATTTGAACAGCTTTTTGTCGCCATCTAGTGGACAATGTGAGCATTTCAGGGCTTCTGGTATATTTCCTACTTGAAACACAAAAATTCATTAAAAACACCATTTATAAATGTCAGAAATGCATGATTTTTTGGCAGGCCGATCTTTGACCTCCCAGTATTAATGTCTAAAAATTTAGATTTTGAGAGTTTTATGGTTCTTGAGTTTTAGGACGTGTAAGATTTTGTTGTACGGATGAATGACAATTTCTCTTGACAAGCCTCTTGACGTGCACAGAGTACTAGCCCATTTGGGGTGTGCCATTACAAATTTGAAGCTATACACAGAAGGATTGGGTTGCATGTGCTCGTTATTAACCGGCGTTTTGTGCGCCAAACATAATGTCAACCAGTCAGTGTTTCTTGTCCTTCCCTTTAAAATGCTGTACACAAAGTGCACAACTCTATCAGGGAAGCAGATGCAACTGAAAGGATCTGTGGCTCATTAACGAATTAACTCCAACCTATCACAGCACACAGCGGATTTGGGGCCCACCAATGATCCCTGAGGTGAAGTTTGCAGCAATTTTTTTTCCACAGAATGTTTGCACTTACTGCTTTTCATTTAATTGTCCTTTGCTTGTGTATTTTATGCATCTAATTTCACCTATCTCATGAGAACAGGAGAGAGAGAGAGAAAGAGAGAGAGAGAGACTGCTCTCAGAAAATGAGTTTTTTTTGGCCATAATATACCATCATAATAATATTATATTATTGCATCTCCCTGTTGGGCTGGTTGTGTGAAACTAAACAGGGCTGAACTTTAGAACAGGTTTATGGGGGTCAAAGTGCAAAAACTCTCTGATAATAGAAGATATTAAACGTGTCATCTTTTATGCCCACAGGACAGGATTTTACTGGTTTTGGGGAGAAATTAGTCAGGTGGAAATTACTGGAGCAATGACAGCTGCGCCGCACTTTGCACTGCTGTGCGCCGGGTGTATGATGGGTCCCTGTGTCTTAACTGTCAAAATGGTACTTGGGAACAGTGATGGATTTTTCTGTCTACAACTTTTTATTTTTATCTTTATTCTACATTCTTGCCTCATGAGATCTCAAAGATAAAAAAAAAAATAAAAAAAAAATTGTGCTTACATTTACACACCGGTGGGAGCAGTTCCACTAATCCACTAACAGCTACTTAGCAAAGCTAACCTTTTCATTAGCGGATTAGATTTTCAGCTAACTGAAAACCATCAGTGGACCAATTAGCTTCCGCTAAATTTACTTCTGCTAACATTTTTTTTTTTTTGCTGGCATAGTGAGTAAAGCTTAACGGCCAGAAACATCTGTAAAACCTAAAATCCTACATGTTAATTCCTGCCGTATTTCTGCAATAATCAGGCCGCTATGAGAAGCTCAATTCTCCACCCAGCAGATGGGGGCAAACCAGCTGCCAGGTGGTCTTGCAAAGAAGAGAAAAAAAATTATTTACTTTCAACATGCCATCGACTTAGACAGTGGGCAGGATACATGAAGCGCAAAGCACCTTTCACTCATGGTTTCATTTAAACCAACTAATTCCAGGCAGTTTATTAAAATTAATGGCAAATATGATATCACACATATTGCGCTAAGTAATGCGCTAATTCCTGAAGGTTTGAGCGTTAAACAGACACATCCGCCAAAAAGTTTTATTATTATATTAATAATATTCAAATTATATTCAAATGATCTGCTCTCATCACTCCCCCCGCCCCCCCCCCCAGTCAAAATTAAAGAGAACACTGCCATCTACTGGATGGGGGTGTGACAAAGACCAACATACTTGTGATTCTCAAATGCAGTTTTACGCTCAGAATGTCTCAATATAACTGGATCACAGATCACACACATTCTAAAATCCAACACACAAGTTACAATAACTTTACAGGGGGTGTCAAAATTGTCATGTTTTTTGTTTATTTCAGTTTTACAACAGTAATGTCATTTTAAAGTACCACAATTCACCCTACTGATATATCACGTAATCTCCTGTGCACCAGAGAGTTGCTGCAGTCAAAATAAGACTGAGAAATCACATTAGACAACCAAAATGTAATTTTATGCCTTTCATAACATTTTTAAGAGATTGCTGCATGAGACCCTGAAAACTTACTAAAACAAATATTCCAAATATTCTGTGTCTGCTACGTTTAGCTTTTATATATATATATATATATATATATATATATATATATATATATATATATATATATATATATATATCTATATATATATATATAATATATATATATATATATATATATATATATATATATATATATATATAGATATAGATATAGATATAGATATATATTACTCTGGAACAAACAGTGCTGTAAAGGACAATAAGCAGGATGTTAAAGAGCAAACTTCTGCTTCCTCCAGAATGACATGAACAGGAACATGAACGATTCCCTGCCCATTGAAAATAATGGTGAAACAACCTGAACTTCTCGCAGGTTTACATAAAACAAACACAATAACAACGTATATAAACACAGATCATATATTCAAGAGAGTTTTAGGCATAATAAACAAAGAGTTTTATGTTGGGATGTTAATGCTGTTGTTCGTGTGCGGCGGTTAAATTGCAGCCTGATCAGACTCAATGTGAACTCCCCAAAATTATGCAACATTTTGCAGGATTTGAAACCTCCATACACAAATTACATTCACATCCAGCATATGGCAGTGTTCTATGCATTTTGACCGGGGTGGGGGGGGAGTAATGAGAGCAGATCATCTAAATTTCCCATAATGCCTTTCGGCACGTGTCTGTTTAACGATCAATCCTTCAGAATTAGTGCATTACTTTAAAAAATATTTTATTATATTTTCACTTTGTAAAAATGACAGAGTTGCCGTTAATGTCGATAAACTGTCCAAAATTAGTTGGTTTTAAATTAAACCATGAGTGAAAGGTGCTTTGCACTTCATGTATTCTATCCACTGTCTGAGTGGAAGCATGTTGAAAATAAATGATGCTTTTGTAGTAGTACTGGCAGTGGCAGGCCGGGTGCATAAAGAGAGAAGTTCTGGCTCTTTGTTTGTTTCTGGTTTGTGAGCGCCTTTGAATTTACCAAGCAGCACTTGCGGTGCTTAAACTCGAGACTAGCTTAGCTGACTGTGTACTGAGGCAATACAAAAAGTTAGCGATTCACTGTAATTTCCGCTAAATTTTTTAGTGGTTTATTGGTTTAGTGTTATAAAGGTTAACATTTCAGTTAGCAGATTAGCGGCTATCGAAGCTAGCTTTTTGGTTAGCTGTGCCCACCACTGCTTTTATGTCTCTATTTAAGGGGGCATATTGTGTAAAATCTACTTTCATCTTCGTTCACCTTTTACAGCTCGATTTGTCTGAGGTTTCACGTTAAAAATCCTCACAGATATATAGAAATTACACTGGTACCAGCAAAACATCAGCCTGAAATGGCTCGTTCTAGGCTTCTGTGACATATGTCACAGACATCCACACCTGGACTCAACCAGTGGACATTGTCCAGGAAGCACATGGTCCAGGAAGGACAGATGGAAAGGTCAACCGTTTGTCTTTTGGGAGAGGGCGTGGCCAGCAGCAGCACATTTCTATTTAAAGCAGCGGGCACAGAAACAAGATCTGAACTTACACCTCAGGGTACAACAATAACAAAGAGAGGAAAAAACTACCACATGCCAAAGAAGGAAGAAAAGCCTGATCTATAGATACAAGCGGGAGGAAAAACGGGTTCTACAAAATAATTCCGGCTATGATCTACGACTCTGAAGGGCACCGGCTCCAAAATGTCCCACAAACACTGTCCTCATGGCAGGATGTAGAAACACCAGGAGGATGGGCGTGGAGCGGGGAGGGGATATAAGAGAAGCTCCATAATGGGTTTAAATCCCACCGGGAAGAAGCACGACGTGCACAGAGACGGGAAAACAGTGAGGGTCTGTGTCCATCCATTAGTCACAATCAGCTGTCACCAGCCGCCCGTTTGGGTGCACACGCGTGCGCGTGTGAGCGCCACTAGCTGACAGCTGCAGGTGGGAGGGACGGTGTCCAAGTAGACGGCATTGGGGAGTGCGTCCACATTTGGAGCCAAGGAATGTTTTTACTGCACCAGAGGAGTGAAGCGTACGAGAGATAAACGGCTTGACAAAGCATAACCCCCCCCCCCCACTAACCCACAGTAGCCTGTGGGCGGGACACGGACACTTCATTCCACACCCACTTCAAGCAAAGTGGATGTGGAATAATCACAGACACAACACGATCTCCCACAAAGATTTTCCTGTGCCGGTTTGGAAAAGATACAAAAACATTCAGCAGTTCCCATCCAGAGAAAAGATCCAAATCCAGCATCAGATCAAATTGGACTCAGTCTCCTAACAGACGAGTCGAATTAAATTCCTGAAACGTAACAAAGCAGAGTGGGAATGACATCATTAAAAATAAAGATATTCAATGAAGAAAAGGAAAAATGAACTGATCACATGTCAGCATAAAGCTGCAATTCAGGAAACTTGGAATGTGAAAATTTCCACATGTAATGAGGCCAGCAGGTGGCGCTGTGCAGAAGAAGTTAGTAACCTCACTCCACAAGGCCAATAGCCACTCTGGCGACAGGCGCTAGGAGCTGTGGGTTAGAGTGCCTGCCTCCAATCCTGGAGGTTATGAGTTCACACCCAAGAGTAGGACATAGTGACGCAGGTTACACAAACACCTACTTTAAATTCCAAGTCAGGGTTCTTTTTTTTTTTATTATTTTATTTTTTGCTAGTTTGGGAGGTCTTGTGACTAAACACACACACACACACATACATATATACACACACACACACACACATATATATATATATATATATATATATATATATATATATATATATATATACCTCACAACCAAAATGCAAAATTAAAGAAAAAGTTATTGAATGTTTTTTCTGCAATAAATCATAATTGGAGAAATTGTCCCCTTTTTTTGCTCTTCTTGGGGGCCCTGGGGTGTCCACATGGATTCAATCAGAATGTCCAACTTACCCCAAGGATCAGAAAAATTCACTGAGTGGTTTCACAGAAAATCATCATAGGGAAGTGTGGGATGAGCTGCTCGGACTGCGGCCACCTCAACTCGAACACGCAGTAGAAAAATGAATGAATGAATCATCAGACGGCACATCGTGCGGGAATCTCAATGTTGTTCGTCCTATGGACTAAAAAGAATCCCGTTAACCACGGTAGAATATTTTGACAAGAGTTTGATATGAATAGTTTTGTTGTCATGACGTGTTACACATTAACACAAAGCACCAACGTCCACACCGCCACCAACGCCATCTTCAACCGTCATCATGTTTGGTAGAAAATTTCAAGACAGTCTTCAGTCCAAATGCCGGCTTTCCATAAACAGATTCCTTGTCCTCACACTAACGTCTGGACGCATGACTCAGTTCCTCCTCCTCTTTTTTTTTTTTTTAAAGAGCCTGACGTGAGAAGCGCTCGCTCCTCCTGGCTCACCGGAGTGTCTGAATATTTGTAGAATGAGCACAGCCTCTGAGTCACTTCTGGAAGCGGGCATGGGCACCTTTATCTTCAGCTGCCAGATGTTAGCGGCTGAGAGAAGCCCAACGGCGATCCTGCTGCTGCTGACAGTTTGATGACATTTGTGTCCTTTAGTCTCATTTTTTAAACCGCTGAGGTTTATGTTCACATATATTTTATGCATTTGTTTAACAGAATTACTCTGAAGAACCAATCAGACAATTTTCATAAAAGTTGGTGAAAATGTCGGAACCCTAAAACTTTTTAATTTTGGAGTATTTTTAAAGGGGTCATACTGTGCAAAGTCTGCTGTCATCTACGTGTACCTACATTTAGCTCTGATTTTATGTTACACATCCTCCAAAGTGCCACAATTCTGTGACTGTACATGTATAAATTCTGCTTTAGTGACAATTTCAGCCTGAAACAGTTCATTTGAAACTTATGTGACATATGTCACAGACATCCTTATCTGGAACGCTGCTTGCAATGTGAGACATGCCCACTGAGCGGGTGCACACTGTGAGACACACACAGTCCTCTGTAAGAAAAAATGGTTTATGCCTTTGAAGGGAGGGGGGTGTGGCCAGAAGCAGCTCCTTGCCATTTAAAGCACCAGGCTTGTTTTCTTCCCAGAGGCAGAAAATATTTTTGGTGTTTTTTTGTGGAGGAAACACCTCGGTGAAGAAAGCGTTTGAAGCTTAAGTGGGTTGGTTTTGGATGTCTGCATCTTGGCAGTTTACAAGCTAGCTGATGACAGCAGATTAGGTAACTTGTGTTCAGGTGATTTGTGGATTGGGTAGTAGTTCTTATAATAGGTGGCTTGGGTACTCGTATTAAAATGTATGACCACCATATAGCTTCAATGACCCTGGCACCATCAGTGTAGCTAATATCACCAAGCTATCTAATTAACACTAATGGTGCTAACATTCAAATTAAGTAATGCTAAAATTTCACTCAGTGGAAACACTGGCCCACCAACTTCTTAAATAATCCGTTAATACAATTACCCCCACAGCAAAGATATTATCTAAGATATTTGTATTAAAACATTCAAAAAGTACAAACACAGTTGTGTCCACAGCAGCTAGCAGCACCAGCTAGCAGAGCCAATCAACTCTGCCTAGACCCAGTACACACTAGCTGTCGCTCAAGTGATCACGCCACTAATTATTTATAGGTTTGTGAGTTAAGATAGCTAAAACTGATTAGATGTATTTTAAAAAATCTCCCCAAATACTGTTATAAATGCGAAAGCTAGCTATAGCCTCCAAACTGTTTTTTTGTTTTGTTTTTGTAAGACGTGGTAAACATGTTTATTTTTGCTGTATATTTGGAAATCTTACCATGTGTTTTTTTGAGGTGACTGATTTTTTTTTTGACCTAGCCTCAAGTGGCCATTTGAGGAACTGCAGGTTTGGGCATTTCCACGTTGGCTTCATTTGTCAGCACCGGAGGATGCCTCTTGCTAGTGAACAACATTACCTTGCTGAAAAGGTGTTTGACTCCTTTAAACGTTTGCGTTAGATCCAAATAAAGGGGTGGCACCAAGGGATTTCTACTCACTGTGATGAAGACCATGTTAGAAATGCACCAGTTTTCATGGAACCTAATGACACGGTTCAGAGCATCCTGAAGCCACTGGAGCAGAGGTTGATCCAGGAAATCGTAAAAACCGTTTTACAAGATGGGGCATTTTGGGTCTTGGTGGAGGTGCACACTTTAATGAGCACCCTCCTGATTTTTAGGGGTCTTTGGGTGTTTTTCCCCACAGAGTAACCCTCTGTGGGTTTGGGGCGGGAAGGCCACACAAGACCGGTAAAAGCTGTCATTTAAAAATAGACGCTGCCCCCACCCAACTCACTCGCCGGGGTCCAAGTCATCAACAGGGGAAACAGTGCAAACAATGTGAGAAAGATGGCGGTGGACTGGATGGTGGAACCAAACAGGGCAAGCGCCAAGGGGCGGGGCTCCACACACCTAACAACCATGTGAAAGAGAGTGGTGCGCCTCCAGCTCCTCACTCGCTGTGCCCGCCTCAGTGTAGCCCTCGTAAACATAGAGCTTCTGTCTTCAAATACACCACGGGACCTGGCGCCGCCCCACCCTGCAGAGCCCTCAGGCCTCAGTCACGCCCACGACGCCTGCTGCAAACCCGTGCCGGTGAGGGCAAAGCGTGCAGGAGGAGATGTGAAGAGAAGAAGTGGGGGGTGGATAAGCTTTCAGATAAATGAGCATGAGGTGTGTTAATATGCACAAGCGGGATTGGCAGCAGTCCAGAGGAGATTCCTTCCTTCTGCTCAGAATTTACACAAACGCTCACTGTTGCATCATGTTTCCAAATCCACAGGTTCCTCATCAGGCAGGAGGTGAAAACGAGGAGGAGAACGTCTCCGAGGGACACACAATCCTCCGTTTGTTAAAGTCACGCTTTTCCATCACACACGTTTTGCAAAAAATGTCGGATTACCATCGAGAGCGTTTAAACGGACAAAATTTATTTTGTCAAGAAAACCATTCACGAACCGCATGTATAACCATTCTTACTTTTCAAGGTTTTAAATTGTGCTTTTGTTAAACAAATGTTAACGTTTAACTTCAACTGCACCTGCTCCCTCAGCAATCCCAGATATGTCCAGCAGGTGGCAGACCGGTACACAGTGTCCTCGCTCAAATTCCAGTCAACAAATCCACTCGAGCCGAAATCCCGCAAAAGAAAATCTACATTTTAGTCATTTTATTAAATGAATAAAGTATATAAATTCTCACAAATAACAGTAGCTAAGAATTTTAGTAATTTTCTTTTTCATAATATTTTTGAAATATGAGCTGATAAATAAAATAATCACTTTGATTACAACCAATAAATTTGGCTGTAATCTGTTGAATCAGTCTTTCTTTAGTGCAATTATTGGGTTAATAATGGGAAATGTTCCAAAGCACTTCTAAATCATATTTAATCCAAGTGGAATTCAGAAATGGTTAATACTGTTATTGACTATTTCCTTATTTCAGCGTAAAGTTACAGCCTGCCTGTGTTGTATAATTGGCTTGGTGCTAGCTTAGTTAGGTGAAATGTTAAGATGAACACATCCTGATCAGTGTGAGCAATGAGATTTATAATGTGCTTAAAATAATACTGTTACCATGGAAACCTGCTCACAGGCCAATGTTAGCATAAAAACTCCCTAGCATCATATAACATGGTGCTAATGGGCCAATGTTATACAGTTACCATGAAAATGTGCTAACAGGCTAATGTTAGCATGAAAACTTACTAGCATCTTATAACGCGATGCTAATGGTCTAGCGTTACACGTATTTGAGCCTTACAGAATTATAGTATAGTTACAAAATTATAGTATAGTTTATATAAGAAAAACAAACTGAACTTGCGTATCAAACTGAACCAATTCTTAACATTTTTTTCCTCGTTACATGACATTTTAACACACATACAACAGGATGTCATTTCTTGTTTCTGAGTTATTGTGCTAGCCACAGACTATAAAATGAATTTGGAATTTAGGAAACTAAAAAATGGCAAAAATATAAAAAGTTCATGCTGTTTTGTGTAAATAAAATTTTTTTAATGTGTTTGAAGGTGTGGTGTAGCTAGAACAGCTCCGAGAACGCACTGCTGCTGCAGACAGTCCGAGTCAGGTTTTTTCATCGCCTCTCGGCTGTGCATTTGTATTTTTTGGACTTTAATGTTGATTAATTGCACGTGCAGTGGAAATGTGGTGACAGCAAATCTGACTACTGTCTACGTGAGCACCAAATGACTGTGGGTGTGACTAATACAGAGCTTTATGTCATCAGCCAGGAATGTTACAGAGGACAGGAAAAGAAAACATCAACTGAGATCAAAGAAATAATTCAGAGGCAGCTCTTAATCATCAACTCCCAAAGAACATCTCTTAAAAAAAAAAATCATTACAATCTGTTGACTCTTTCACTTACAGGGTACATAAACAGACAGGGCCAATCACATGATCTCTGCTCATTTTGGTCATTTTTTTGGGGGGGTGCAGATTGTAGCTCTTTATGATGTCATAAAAAATTTTCTTTAAAAGGAAAGTTATGAAGGCAGATGTGGATCACCACAAAAATTTAACCACGTCTTTCAGCCAAGGATCATCTGTTCATGAAGTGCCGTGAAAATGCACCTCTGTGCAAAGGTTTTAGGCACACACACAATTTTTTATTTATGTAGTTTTTTTTATTATTATTTATTTTTTGAGAAATTGGAATGGGAACAACTGCACCTTTTTTGTGTTCACTGATGAAGAAAAAAAAAAAATCTTGGCTGACTAAAACTTTTGCACAGTACTGAATGTGCAACATCTTGTGCCCATACAGACAAAGACGTGTGCTCATGTAACCTCCGCCTTCCTTTTTCATTTGGTGGCGCCAATAATGACATAATGGTAAAAAATATTCCATTATCATAGAAACATCAAAAGAACTTAAAATGATTTCATGTGCCAAATATGATCATGAAATGTGATCATGAAAACCAAAATAAATCTGGACCCATTTATCTCAAGTTCAACAGTGAGCAAGCAGACAAAGGGTGGTGCGGTGTCGGAAGATGGAAGCATGGACGTGATGCGGTTTGCTCCGGCAGCACCACATCAGCCACGCGTGCAAATCACTTACTTGCAACTGTGCAGGTAGAGAAAAGTCCGAGCAGGGCCAGGAGCAGCAGCAGCTGAACTTCCATTCTCACTTCAGTCAGTCACCTCCAATCAACCGTCAGGGAGTCCCTCAGGGCACAGAGCACGACACTGGATCCGGCGCGCACGCCAGACACACAGCAGCCTGCGTGGAGCACCAAAAAAGGTCAGGAACAAAAATAAAGTCTTTAGAGAGGCTGGAAAAGCTGCAGATCCGCTATAAAGTTGTTGGAAGTTTAAGCTGAGTTGTTTCGTCAACTGTCAGAGGTGGAGGAGGAATAAAGAGGGAAGTGGAGGGATGTGAAGAGGGCAGCAGAAAGTAAAGGAGGTCTGGTCACTGGAGAGAAAGAGAGAGAGAGAGAGAGAGAGAGAGAGAGAGAGAGAGAGAGAGAGAGAGAGAGAGAGAGAGACAAAGAGCAGTGAATGGAGGAGGGGAGCTGGTCCTGGTGGTGGGCCGGGTGGGTTGGGCTGTGGCAGGAGACCTCTGAGTTGGTCTCAGAGTCATTACCAGCCATTCCTGTGTGAAAGCCAAAAACATTATCAGCACAAAAACACACGCGTGGAAACAGTGATAAACTCTGACGCACAAACTTCTAGCTAGTAAGTAAGTAAGTAAATTTTATTTATATAGCACCTTTCACAGACAAGAGCCACAAGGTGCTTCACAACATAAAAGCACAGTACACCACACAATACATCAGACAATGGCCGAGACATTTAAAAACATAACATAGGATAGCAAAGCAGCCCAATAGCTAAGCAAAAGCTTGTGTAAAAAAGAAGGTCTTAAGTTGGCTTTTAAAAGTGTCGACAGAGTCCTGTGAGCGCAGAGAGAGCGGGAGACCATTCCAAAGCCTGGGAGCAACAGCCTGGAAGGATCGCTCTCCTCTGGTTGCAAAACAGGTGCGAGGAACCATCAACAAATTTTGGTCCACAGACCTCAACGCCCTGGCAAGTGCATAAGGCTGGATGAGGTCACAGATATAGGGAGGCGCCTGGCCATGTAGAGCTCTAAAGGTTAAAACCAAAATTTTAAAATTGATCCTGAAGGACACTGGCAGCCAATGAAGCTCCTTTAAAATTGGGGAAATATGAGTCCTCCTGTTAGCTTGTGTCAGAATTCTCGCTGCAGAGTTCTGTACTAACTGCAGTCGACACAACTCCTTCTTGTTTAGACATGAAAACAAACTGTTACAATAGTCTAAACGTGTTGACACAAAAGCATGAATAATAAGCTCTAAATCATTTCGAGACACCATTTTCCTGAGCTTAGAGATGTTTCTTAATTGAAAGAAGCAATTCCTCGTCAGCTGTTTACAATGCTGTACCAAAGACATGTCTTTGTCAAAGATGACACCCAAGTTTCGAAGACATGATTTAGCAGACTGGCCCAGGTCTCCCAAGTACTGCTGAATGAATACCTGGAATATGGGCATCAGGGGCAAAAACCAATGTCTCTGTTTTGTCTGCGTTGAGCTGAAGAAAGTTATTCGTTAGCCATTGTTTTATTTCCGCCAAACAATGGAGGAAGGAATCAAGCCTCTTAATCTCAGATGGCTTAAAGGAGCAGTAAAGCTGGATGTCATCCACAAATAACTGGTAAGAGACATCAGTAAATCTTTGAATGATCCTACCTAAAGGGATCAAGTACAATAAAAACAAAATGGGGCCCAATACAGAACCCTGAGGGACTCCGCATAACAGGTCCGCAGACTCTGACCTTATCTGGTTAGCAAAAACGCTAAAGCTACGCCCGGACAGATATGAGAAAAACCACCGAAGAACTGACCCCGACAGTCCGACATGATCCCTCAATCTATTCAGCAGGACCTAGTGGTCAACAGTATCAAAGGCAGAGGACAAATCCAAAAGAACCAACACGGTGGATTTCCCAGCATCAGCAGACATCATAATGTCGCTGGACACTTTCAAAAGAGCCATTTCTGTGAAAACCGGACTGAAACCTGTCATGAATGTTATTCTGATCCAGGAAGAGTGTCAGTTGGTCTGAAACCACCCTCTCGAGGATCTTAGACAGGAATGGGAGCTTAGAAATAGGTCTAAAACTACTTAGCTCCATTTGATTTAAACCTGTTTTTTTTTCAGTAGAGGCAACACTATGGCATGCTTGAAAGCACTGGGAAACACACCGGTGGACAAAGAAAGATTTACCATTCTAGTAACACATGGACCAATTACCTCAAATACTTTAATAAAGAGCCTGTAGGGAAGGATGTCCGATGAGCAAGAGGAAGGTTTCATCTTGCTCACCAATGCCGAAATATCAGCAAGTGTCACAGCCCTAAATGAAGACCAAATGCTGGGAACAGGCTCAGCTAGCAGTTAATGAAGCTGTTTTTAATGATTCCTGATAGAATGCTGGGCAAACATTGCTCCGGAGTATCCAGAACGTAAAGAAATGAAACGCCTCAGAAATCATTACATACGTTAATAATCATTATTTAAGGAAAAATAACATTTTGACTTCATGGCTTCCAAACAGCAAGGATTCTTTTACATCTCATTTTACATAAGTTGATTTGGGATGCAGACCGAATTCTGTAGTTCCTCAAGGATGTGTTGTGGTTCCTTCTCAGTTCAATGAGTGCACGATCTGGGTGTTGGGTCATGTTGTCAAAACCAGCGGCTTAGTTGTCTTTGCCAGGAAAGGATTACGGACCTTGACTTCACGTGCGATGCTGTGATCTTTGTAGACTCAATGGATACCCTGACTGCAACGCTTGAGAAGCTATGTGATGAATCAGAGTGTCTGGGTTTGTGACTAGGATCCATGCCTTTCAGTGGTTCAGCAATCAGAAATGTATCTGTATGCAGTGAAAGTGTTGAACTTGCTTACATGCTCTTTGATCTCAGCAGTGAAAGTCATTTCTCTGGGGTCGGGAGATGGCTAGGAAGAGATTATGGAGTCACGAGGTCCCTGGACTAGTGCAGTAGTGCCTTGATGATGACATAAGGAGTCCATTTTCTCCCGACTGCCCTCCTCAAGCGTTCAAAGTCTTGGTCATCTCAAGAAAATTTGGGAGGAAAATTTTCAAGGCATGTGGAATTTTGCGACTTTTAAATACAAATTTGGTGCGTGAGCAATCTGTACAACCCAGAATCCTGCTTTTACTGGAAACATCTGCTGTTCATGAAGTCTCTTTTCTGTATTAACCTCAGTCTGTCAGGCTTGGGTCCTGTTTGCTGGTTTTGGTTTGCTTATATTGTTTTGTCTCTTGCTGGGGGTTTTTTCCTGTTTGGATCTATCTGTCGCTTTCCCTGTTGTCTGTCTGTGTTTTCTGGTTGTGGGTGTGTCCTTCTCCCTGGCCACTCCTTCTTTCTGGGGCGTTCCACACACACCTGCTCTCAATCTGTACCTCATCACCTGGGTGTACACAAGCTCCTTTGTTTGCCTCATTTCTTCGCCAGATTGTTGCGCCTTGTGCCTACTCTCCAGCTCTGTATTGTATTCTTGTCCTGCCTGCGTCACGTATGTTACGACTACCTGCCTGTATCCTCGACCACGCCTACTGCCTGATGTTTCTGTTTGTATCACTCTTGTTGGACTGCCTTTCCGTGTACTGAACCTCGTTTACTGTTTCAGTAAACTGCTGTATCTTACAGAGCTTGTTGTCAGAGTCCTGCATTTGTGTCCAGCCTATTCCGCCCTTCAGACCTGTCAGAACAATCTGGCCAACAATGGACGCAGCGGACTCTACGACTTTCCAGCTTGCAGTACGTCACCACAGTAAGCAACTTGCCCAGCAAGAGGATCAGCTCACCGCTCTTAGCACCGGTCTTGGTGAGTTAGCTCAGCGACAGGATGCTTTCATGACGTCCGTGAGCTCCCAGTTGGAACAGCTCCTGTCAAAACTTCCTATTCAGGCCAGCCCGGACCCAGCAAGAAGCAACACCTGCTCCCCGGCGCCACTTCCGACCGCCGCCATGACGGCCATTGCACCGGAAGCAGCCATCTGTACTCATCTTTCCCGCCCTGAACAATTCTCCGGGGAAACTGGTGACGTCATGCCCTTTATCACGCAATGTGAGTTGCATTTTGAACTGATGCCCTGTATGGTCCCGTCCGATCGGACGAAGATAGCATACTTGATCTCCCATTTGTCGGGTCGGGCTGCGGCGTGGGCTACTGCGGAGTGGAGCCGTCAGTCGCCATCTTGCTCCTCCCTTCAAGCTTTCACCGCGGCGCTCGAACAGATATTCCAGCACACACCGCCGGGACGCGAGGCGGCGCGCTCCCTACTGAGGCTCAAGCAGGGCACTCGCCAAGTGGCGGATTACGCTGTGGACTTCCGCATCCTGGCCACCAAGAGCGAGTGGAATCCAGCTGCACTTCAGGATGTGTTCTTCCAGGGACTGTCCGCCGAGATTCGTGATAAGCTGATCGCCGCCGAATTACCCGAGGAGTTGGACGAGTTGATCGCACTGGCAATCCAGATCGACTGACGTTTGGCGGAACGATCTCGCCGTGAACTGCCTCGTCTGCCCCGGCGCGCCTTCGCCTCGCACCCAAATCCCACCACGGCTCTTCACTCCAACGTCAAATGGCCTGGGACTAATGAGCTGACGCAGCACGGCCGCATGCATCTGTCGCAGGAGGAACGACAGCGGAGACGTGACGAGGGACTGTGTTTCTATTGCGGTAAATCAGGTCATTTGAATGCTTGTTGTCCATTCAGGGGTGCTTCTGCAAGACGTCAGGCCTTAATACGGGTGAGTCACAGCTCTATTTTTTCTTCTAATTCGCAGAACAATATTCCTGCTCAATTGCAATCTGATCACAATTCAGAAATGGTGCATGCCCTCGTAGATTCTGGGTCTGATGCCAATTTAATATTACTCTCCCTCGCCAAGTCCTTGCACCTTAAATTGTTTTCCATCTCACGACCTCTGGCAGTCAGGGCGGTGGACGGACAGGCTTGGGAGAATCACTCATCGCACTCAGTCCGTCCAACTAATTATCAATGAGAACCATGTGGAAACAATCAGTTTTTTAGTGCTGGATAAAATGACTCACTCCATCATTCTGGGGCATCCCTGGCTGCAACGGCACAGTCCCAATTTCGATTGGGCTAAGGGTACGATAACTGGATGGGGGCCTTCGTGCCCCAGAAAATGTTTAATCAGCCATAAGCTAATGCCTACGCTCGTTCAGATGGACCTGGCCGGGGTCCCGCCTTGTTATCATGACCTTGCAACAGTGTTTAGTAAATCTAACGCTAAATCACTCCCACCTCATCGTATGTACGATTGCGCCATTGACTGGTTGCCTGGGGCCAGTCCTCCCCGAGGGAAATTATACTCGCTGTCCACCCCTGAACGTACTGCCATGCAGGCATACATACAGGAATCGTTGGACGCAGGATTAATACGGCCCTCATCGTCTCCTGCAGGGGCAGGATTTTTCTTTGTGGAGAAAAAGGATAAGACGCTTCGGCCTTGCATAGATTATCGAGGGTTAAACGACATAACTGTGAAGAATCGTTATCCCTTACCGTTGATGTCGTCCGCGTTTGAATCACTGGAGGGGGCTAAAGTATTCACCAAATTAGATCTCCGTAATGCTTATCATTTGGTCAGGATTAGAGAGGGGGACGAATGGAAGACGGCGTTTAACACCCCCTCCGGTCACTATGAGTACTTGATGATGCCATTTGGGCTTACTAACGCGCCGGCTGTCTTCCAGAACCTAGTTAACGATGTACTTCGGGAGTTCTTGAATAAGTTCGTGTTCGTATATTTGGATGATATACTGATTTTCTCCCCTGACCTAGAAACGCACACCCGGCATGTACGGACCGTGTTACAAACCCTTTTAAGGAACGGATTGTATGTCAAAGCGGAGAAATGTGAATTCCATAAGCCTACCGTATCCTTTCTGGGTTTTGTTATTTCGGAGGGCAAGATTCAGATGGATCCTGAAAAGGTGGCTGCAGTACGTGATTGGGCGGTGCCCAGTTGCCGTAAAGAAGTTCAAAGGTTTTTGGGATTTGCAAATTTCTATCGCAGGTTCATCCGAAATTTCAGTTCGGTCGCTGTGCCACTTCATAAGGTAACGTCATCGCTACGTGTGTGCAAGTGGACACCGGAATGTGACGAGGCCTTTAAGATCCTAAAGCAACGGTTCACTACCGCCCCAGTGCTACTCCTTCCTGACCCCGCACGGCAGTTCGTTGTTGAGGTTGATGCATCCAATGTAGGCCTGGGAGCAATTCTGTCTCAGATGTGTCCCACAGGATTACATCCGCGTGCCTTTCTTTCCCGTAAGTTGTCTGCCACAGAATGTAATTATTGCATCGGCGATCGGGAGCTGCTTGCGGTCAAGGTGGCCTTGGAGGAGTGGCGACACTGGCTTGAGGGGGCACAGATACCATTCTTAGTCTACACTGATCATAAGAATTTGGCTTATTTACGTTCCGCAAAGCGACTAAATGCTCGCCAGGCTTGCTGGGCAATATTTTTCAGCCGATTCAACTTCGTGATCACTTACTGGCCCGGGTCAAAGAATGGTAAACCTGATGCCTTGTCCAGACAGTTTGATGACCCCAATGCTCCAACAGATCCCGGTAATATTTTGCCATCCACATGCTTTGTTTCTGCGATCACTTGGGACATTGAATCACGCATAAAGGCCTCACTTGAGAATGAAACCATACCTACCGAATGTCCTGCCGATCGATTGTTTGTTCCGGTTCCTCTTAGGGGGGCAGTTATCGAGTGGGGCCATAGCAGTCACTTTTCCTGCCATCCAGGTATTAAAAAGACTATGTTTATTCTCCAACAGCGGTTCTGGTGGCCTTGCATGAGTAGGGATGTTATTGAATTTGTTAATGCCTGTCAGGCTTGTGCCATGCACAAGTCCTCCACTCGTCCTCCTTCTGGGTCATTACTGCCTCTGTCAATTCCTAGACATCCCTGGACTTTGTTACTGGACTACCCACTTCAAGGGGACACACAGTAATTCTCACTGTTGTTGATAGGTTTTCCAAAATGTGTCATTTTGTACCTTTGCCGAAATTGCCTTCTGCCAAGGAGTTAGCAGAACTAATGCTCCAACATGTTTTTCGTCTCCATGGGTTTCCACAGGACACAGTCTCCGGTCAGAGACTGTGTCCTGTCCACAGTCCACAGTTCATCTCTGGATTTTGGAGGGAATTCTGCCGTCTCCTAGGGGCCACCTCCAGTCTCACTTCCGGGTACCATCCGCAGGCAAGCGGTCAGTCAGAACGGTGTAATCAGGAATTGGAGAAAGGTTTGCGTATTTTGTGCTCACAACATCCATCCACTTGGTCCTTACAATTGTCATGGATTGAATTAGCACATAACAGTTTACCGTCAGTTTCTTCTGGGTATTCGCCTTTTCACGTGGTTTTCGGTCATCAACCTTCTTTGTTTACCCCTGCTGATCTGCAATCTCCGGTCCCGTCTGCCCTCAGTTTGATCGTTCGGTGCCAACGGACCTGGAAGCGGGCTCGGCGGGCGCTCCTCCGTTCTTCGGCTCTTCATAAAGCGGCTGCCGACTGCAGGCGGACGGACGCTCCGGCCTATACTGTTGGTCAGAAGGTGTGGTTGTCGACGCGTCACCTCCCGCTCCGTGGGGTTCCTCGTAAATTAGCGCCCAGGTTCGTTGGTCCCTTCCCCATAACTAAAGTCATCAATCCTGTTTCGGTTCGTCTTCGGTTACCTGCTGCCATGCACATCCACCCCACGTTTCATGTTAGCCAGGTTAAGCCTTATCGGTCCAGTCTGCTGTGCCCTCCGGCTGTTCCCCCTCCTGCCGCCTGGTGGGTGGACGGGGGTCCGGTTTTTACGGTTCGCCGGTTGCTTGCTTCGCGCCACCGGGGTCGCGGTCTCCAGTATTTGGTGGACTGGGAGGGTTACGGTCCCGAGGAGCGATCCTGGGTTTCCTCCCGTTTTGTGTTGGACCCCGGTCTTATTCGTGCCTTTCATGCGGCTCATCCTGCGGCTCCTGGGCCGTCTGGGGTCGGCCCTTGAGGGGGGGTACTGTCAGGCTTGGGTCTTGTTTGCTGGTTTTGGTTTGCTTATATTGTTTTGTCTCTTGCTGGGGGTTTTTTCCTGTCTGGATCTATCTGTTGCTTTCTCTGTTGTCTGTCTGTGTTTTCTGGTTGTGGGTGTGTCCTTCTCCCTGGCCACTCCTTCTTTCTGGGGCGTTCCACACACACCTGCTCTCAATCTGTACCTCATCACCTGGGTGTACATAAGCTCCTTTGTTTGCCTCATTTCTTCACCAGATTGTTGTGCCTTGTGCCTACTCTCCAGCTCTGTATTGTATTCTTGTCCTGCCTGCTTCACATATGTTATGACTACCTGCCTGTATCCTCGACCACGCCTACTGCCTGATGTTTCTGTTTGTATCACTCTTGCTGGACTGCCTTTCCGTGTACCGAACCTCGTTTACTGTTTCAGTAAACTGCTGTATCTTACAGAGCTTGTTGTCAGAGTCCTGCATTTGCGTCCAGCCTATTCCGCCCTTCAGACCTGTCACAGTCATTGTGTGACTCTTTGCCTTGAAGGTCTGGACCTTGACTACAACACTTTGTCCTTTTCTCATTCAATAAATGTGTTCCTTGTAATTTATTTTAATTTCGGGTGGGCATTTAGCCAACTTTCTTCAAAAAAGAGGGGTGGGCTGATGCTCAGCACTGAATATGGTACTTTTTTGAGACTCTGCTGAGGAGTCCATTGATTTCTATTTAATCCACTAGATGTCATGTCATGGCAGACATAGTGTGTTTGACAAACTGATGGTATTATTTTATCTTATTTGGATGAACAAATTCATTCAAGTCTATTATCTAAACAGTCTGATCCTCTTCTGTATTTGTTTTGACAAATATTGGCTGTACAAATGTGGGACTGAGTTCGAATAAATGTAACAGCATGGAAAATGCATTGAAAACATTGATCATGTCCACTGATTTCTATTTATGCCTGATTGTTAGACGCTAACCAAGATGGCGGTGCATGAGCAAATCAGCCCGGTTCTCCATCTAGTGAGTAAATCGTTATTGATGGAGAAGGGAACTTCAGCTACAACATTTTAGCTATGTGGTGCGCGTTTTTGGCGTGATCCAGCACACAGGTCCTTCAGTGTTGAGGATGGATGGTTACTTTCAGGAGGTGGGGATACACCGGTTGTCCAACTGAGTGGTTGCTATCCAGGACTCAAGATGGTCCTATAGTATGGTGGAAGCGGCGCCACCAACAGAAGCTCCCTGACCCAACTAACCTCTAAACAGTATGGTGCTCCTGTAACATTGCGCGGTAAATGCAACGATTGATTAAATGACAACATTACAGGAATAAATGGGATTCAAACAAACAAGCCATTGGTTAACGGACAAAAAGCTTTTTCCACCTGGACAAGATTTTTTTAAAGGCAAAACAGCAAAGCAACTTTTTAAAAAGAAAATGTGTGAAAATTCTACAAAGATCTGACCACAATCAACTAGTGACATTTATCTCATTTCCAATGTTGCGAAACAGTTAAACATCTTTGTTTTGTGCCACAATGCTAAAAATTCTTATAGCCTCATTTAACTATGCAACTTCCACACATCCGACAACAGCAGCGAGTAACTGGAGCTTCACTTAGTGTTAAACGACTTTGCAAAACATTAACATCGCCGTGAAGAAAAGCACCTTTGAAGCAACACGGGGTGTTTAAATCGGACTCTCCCAAAGAAAATGAGCCCTAAATACAGTGAGGACACGTGGTGTGGTAATGTTCATGTAGGAAAGCGTTGGTGGTCTGCTGAGTTACCTGTGATGGAGATCAGAGAAACTGTTGTTTGGCACGATGCTGACACCTGCTGGACAACAAGATGACAGGCAAAACATCACAAGGAAATGCCAAAAAAAAAATTTGTTTCTCTCTCTCTCAACATCAAAGGGCGATTTTCATTTGTACATGTGACTCCATCATTTCAAAGTATCTGGTGGAGACATTAAGGGCATTAAAATCATCTCAACTACTACTACTGTATTTGATCTTGTACAGTACTGTACGGTACTACAACTACTGTCCAGTTCAGTGGACCCACAGTGCAGCGGGCACTCCTGAGTGCATTGACAGATTCATCCAAGGTATAAATACTCATTAGCAGCTGGTCCCGTTTTAACCATCAACTCACGGCCAACAGGAAACATACATTCATTAAAAATATCAGTTCTAACTCACCTCTCTGCTGCTCGCAGTGACCAGCCTGAAACACTACCCCCCTCCATCCCCACCACCAGTTGGTCCCTCTCTCTGATACCTGGTGTGGGCTCTGCCCCTGCCTTCTTCCAACGACAGGATTCGAGATCAATGTACCCTGTTACCATTAAGACCAGGACCTCCCCAAAACACTGTTGGAACATTCTGTACAGTATCACTATGGATTAAATCTTTAACCTTTTTTGTCTCCTCATTCAGTGGTAAAATTGCCCAACAAGATCAAATTTGCCAAAGGGCAATCACTGGCGTCAAGGTTATTTGGGTAAACGGTCAAATTTTCAGTTGTTCACTCCAATTTGCATCGAACTTGGCATACATATGGAGTGGTTCTGGAATTGCCCAACAAGATCAAGACTTTGAGTATTGATCAAGTCTTTTTGCTGATTTCTACCAAACATGGTACGTCAATGAAGGCTGGATCTAAGACCTCCGTAAAAAATAAAGTAATTTTTGGCAAAAGTCAAGAAATTTAATTTCAACCCAATTTGCCACAAACGTGTCACACACTTGCATGGATTTCAGAACTACCCTAACAAGGTTGGCCAGAGGTCAATAATTTGGATGAAGGTCAAAATCATTGGGATCAAATATAACAGTTACGGTCTTCGTGCACATGGTTACTATTCCAGCTGTTTAAATGACCATTGGACCATGGTAGCACAGTAACTGGTGGCCGAAACTAAATGCCCAAATTTGGCCAAATGTTAAGTTAAAATGACAACAGCAGATGCAGGTTTAGTGCCGTAAAAATGGCCAATGACATTTTAATAAACACTGAAACATGTTTAACCGCCACACACATATACATGACACACAAAATGCCAACACCAGTTCTTTAAACACTTATTTACAGTATACTGAAGGTATATACATATTGTATCTCCTGAATAACAAAATACTTTGTTTCCATTTGCTGTTTACTTTTTCCACCAGTCTGTTTTTTTTTTTTTTGATGGCAAACAGAAATGTACGTACTGATATTTACAAGAACGATGACGAACAAACATACACGATATATATCTGTATAGATATATATATAAATAAATGCTGGTCATTGTAATACAGCATTTAATGGCAATAATAATGAGACTTTTTTCTACAGTGAGACCTTGTTTGAACCATTTTAAAAATCACTGAGTTCTTCCAAACCAAAGAGCACTTTCGGTCCCATATTTCACTCTATAGCCATCTGATGGATATATATATATATATAGATATATATATATAGATATATATATATATATATATATATATATATATATATATATATATATATATATATATATATATATCCATTCTATGAAGTATCCATATGAGTATCTTTGAGCTGTATGCTGAACAAAATTTGACTATAAACACTTCTACACACAGACAAAACTAAACAAACATCACAGTTAAAAAAAAGTTTAGTATTTGAAAGTTGTAGTCTTCGCTCCGCTGCAGAATGCTTAGTTTTAGTTTATTTTTTGACTGTCTTTTGCCCAAAAACGGCTCATCTTTAATTAACGAGACCTCCCGAAACCACTTCTTCCATTTCCTGTTTGGTCATGTTTACAATTCAAATGCACTAAATAATTAAGTTTATTTCAGAAAACAATACACCATTGCTGAAAAAAGTCCAATTCATGAGTCTGATTCTTGCAATAATGGTTGTTACACAGGCTGAAGAAAAGCTTATTCCACAGTATTAGCTTATAAGCTGACAAACGACTTTAAACTTTGGGACGCCAGTCGTTGGGCTGCTCCGTGTCCACCAACAATAAAGGAACGCCGACAGCATCGTGCAGAACAAACAAAGTAACCTGACATACACTGGTGTAGATGTTTGTGTGAAGATTGTTACGCCCTGAGAACATGGCACCACGTAGCTTATAAAGTAACCGCACTGAGAAAATTCAATTGAAAAGTAAAGCTCAATGTGACGTACAATCTACCAAACACAATCAAAGCTACAGTCTTTGACTCAGGGTTTAGTCTGCATTTCAAACATCTCAGGCTTGACAGACTTTTGGTGTAGCTCATTTACAACAGCTGCAATACCATGTTCTGACAGTAGGCTGTGCACTAACTTCAAGATCGCACATTTTGAAGCCATTTCAAAACATTTTCAAAACAAAGTTTGTTGGACGATTCACAAAGGACACTGTCATTTCCAGAGAAAGTCACATGACTGCTAAAGGTTGTTGAAAATATCACCTAACGCAACGTGGCTAGCGGACCTCCCTCAATTAGACTGTTCTGAGATTCTTCCTGCGGGTTCATGCAGAGGTACAAAAAATGCTATCGGTGGGCATAACCTATTTTCGGGAATCACCTTGCATACTGCTCAACGCCATTGTTACAGCTCGATAGCTGATTCAAGTAGTTGTATTCTCTTTAAATATGACATAGAAGACCCCCAAATAAAGTACTTCTGATCCTGTTGGTGTGTGTAGCAGACGGTAATTTGGACAGTTCATCATTTCAATGAGAAGACAGAAAATGTTGCCACAGCTGGCAGTGAGACCAGCAGCCGCACACTGCGGTGTCCCTGCTGTCAGAAGTTTATTTACTTATATATTAATTAATAATGATTATCATTGTTGTGAAATGACAGACATCTGTAGAGCTTAATGTCCAATGCCATAAATGTGTCTGTGACAACCAGAGCAACAACAGAAATGATTTATGATTTGGAATATAATTTTTTTTTTTAAAAGAACATTAACTGGAGTGAGATTTGCCCTTTAAAGACAGTATAACAGAGGATATTAATCAGTGAAATCACCAGGTGAAGTGCACGGATGGAAAGAAAACCTGCACCCTCTTGGTCTTTTCCGGAATCAGTTTGAGACCTTTGTGTTATACGGTCTGGAGTCTGTTTGCATCGTGAAAGATTACTGCTTTGCAATTGGTATGTGGTGTACTACTGACCTGTACTTTCAAAAGGATACTTCTCCCAATACACAACTAAGAGATGGTTTCAAACACATGAGGTCTTCTTTCATTATCCAGTGGAAACTAAAATGAAGATGCGTCTGTAGTGGTCATGCTAGACAACAGACGACAGCCATTTTTGAAAGGAACCTGCCTTGAGTCTCCCCCAGTACACCACCAAGAAATGGTTTCAATCAGACGAGGTGTTCTTTAGTTACTCTGCGGTAACAAAACGTTTACAGGCAGCCACTCAGACAGTCTGCAAACATAATACATGCCCCCAACTTTGTTGAACGGGGCATAAATAAAAAGCAAACATTTATCATGAACGTACAAAAGAGGCTGAAGCAAACACGACAAAACAAGAAATTTAAATTTCATCAAGAAGTGAACCCACGCCGTCTGATTCAGAGTCCAAACTATGACTTTTACACCACCGACTCGTTGGGTTAGTATCACAGATGGTAGTTTGCAGTAGGAGGAAATGTGACGTCTGCACGCTGCTTATCACGTGAAGCTAAACTATGTTTGGGCACTTTCAGCGGTCATGTGACATCACATGGAAAGGTGTGTCGCATCCTGGCAATGTGCCCTTTGTAAGTCTCCCAAGAATAAAACTTGCCATCACTTGCAAAACTGATTCGCCAGTTTTCAAAGTCGCAATTATATCTATCAAACAGTTCCAGAAGAATCACAGACCTTGTTCACATTACTATTCAAAATTGGATTTTTACGCTTATCTAGATTGTATCTAGCTTCATTTTTTGGCAGTCTGGAAAATGAAAAATCACATGAGATTAGATTCTTCTAAAGTGGATTCAAAGTACATACGAGGGCTGTCAATAAAGTATAGGTCCTTTTAATTTTTTTCAAAAACTATATGGATTTCATTCATATGTTTTTACGTCAGACATGCTTGAACCCTTGTGCGCATGCGTGAGTTTTTCCACGCCTGTCGGTGACGTCATCTGCCTGTGAGCACTCCTTGTGGGAGGAGTCGTCCAGCCTGTCGTCGGAATTCCTTTGTCTGAGAAGTTGCTGAGAGACTGGCGCTTTGTTTGATCAAAATTTTTTCTAAACCTGTGAGACACATTGAAGTGGACACGGTTCGAAAAATTAAGCTGGTTTTCAGTGAAAATTTTAACGGCTGATGAGAGATTTTGAGGTGATACTGTCGCTTTAAGGACTTCCCATGGTGCGAGACGTCGCGCAGCGCTCTCAGGCGCCGTCGTCAGCCTGTTTCAAGCTGAAAACCGCCACATTTCAGGCTCTATTGATCCAGGACGTCGTGAGAGAACAGAGAAGTTTCAGAAGAAGTCGGTTTCAGCATTTTATCTGGATATTCCACTGTTAAAGGAGATTTTTTTTATGAAAGACGTGCAGACGGGTCCGCGCGTTGGCTCGTAGCTGCCGCGGTGCGGCGGCACAGGAAAAACACCTCCGTGTTGATAACCATTTGTAAAATCCAGGCGGCTTTTGATGGCTTTCAGTGGAGTGAGTATATGAGAAATTGTTTAACAGCTGGACATGTTCCAACTTGTCCTTAAGGCTTTCAACGGAGGTGTTTTTCCTGTGGCGGAGCATCGCAGCGGCTGCGAGCCGACGCTGCAATCCGTCCGCACGTCTTTCATTAAAAAAATCTCCTTTAACAGTGGAATATCCGGATAAAATGCTAAAACCGACTTCTTCTGAAACTTCTCTGTTCTCTCACGACGTCCTGGATCAATAGAGCCTGAAATGTGGAGGTTTTCAGCTTGAAACAGGCTGACGACGGCGCCTGAGAGCGCTGCGCGATGTGTCGCACCGTGGGAAGTCCTTAAAGCGACAGTATCACCTCAAAATCTCTCATCAGCCGTTAAAATTTTCACTGAAAACCAGCTTAATTTTTCGAACCATGTCCACTTCGATGTGTCTCACAGGTTTAGAAAAAAATTTGATCAAACAAAGCGCCAGTCTCTCAGCAACTTCTCAGATAAAGGAATTCCGACGAGGGGCTGGACGACTCCTCCCACAAGGAGTGCTCACAGGCGAATGACGTCACCGACAGGCGTGGAAAAACTCACGCATGCGCACGAGGGTTCAAGCATGTCTGACGTAAAAACATATGAATGAAATCCATATAGTTTTTGAAAAAAATAAAAAGGACCTATACTTTATTGACAGACCTCATACGGAGTTGGTTTGAAATGCGATTCAAATAGCATTTGTGCAAATCTGTTTAATTCTTAACATCTTGGTCACGCAAATAAGATTTCAACGAGTCCTCTGCATCACTTGCAATGCGACACGAACAACAATGACATAATTCCAGAGAGACTCAAGTTGAATCAAGGCGCCTTATCTGTGGAGTTGGAATAAGTCAAAGAATTTTTTTCTTTGAATAAGTCAAAGAAAATGGTGAAAAACAATGAAGCAAAAATAACAAACTGTGGACGGACGAGGAAATAAAGTGCCAGTTATCCACATAATCATTCTGGAGAGAAACAGGCACAGTTCGCCGTCCTCCATATTCTTCCTGGGTGTAGACTGTTACCATAGCAATCAACATGGATCAGACTCTGTCAATGTGGACACACAGATCAGATCTGCTCACGTTCTATATATAATGTGGACAGTTAATCAATGAGATCTGATTTGAATCAGATTTGAAGTAAATCCGATTTGAACTGGAAACAAACGTAATCTTTCAGTGAAGTCTGGGACACATCAGAGAGGATTTAGATTGTAGAGAGGGATTGTCCTTCAAGAAGTTCTACAATCCAGATCCAGCTGATCCTGGAGCAGTGCTGAAGAACTTAACTTTTATTTTTAAAAAAAATCATGTTAATCAGGTGTTATCACTGAAACACTGGCTAAAATATATTAAAAAAAAAGAAAGAAAGAAATTGAGTTCTCAACCTCAAGAGAATGTCCAAGTTGTCCTCAAGTCCAAAGCTTGTATCTGCACGTTCACGCCGGGGATTCAAACCTTCTGCATGCAGTTGTTTAATTTCCACGGTAAAGAGATATTTTCTTCAGATCTTCAACTTTGAAGTGATAAAAAATGGGGAAAAATGCGGAAAACATTTTGTGTTTTTTGTTTGAACACTACAGATCCTGAACAGCCTACAGCCTGAACTATGGGTCAGGTCATTTCTGAAGGTTAAACCCAAGTACATTTTTCTGTACCACTGAGCCAAAGAACCAGATACTACAGAATTCAGAATTACAAATTCAAGATTTGTGGTGAGGTGACAATAACTTGTTCCCATACCAGAAATCAAACGTTCTGACCTCCTGTCATGTCCACAGACGAACAAAACAAATTGATTATGTTCCAATCCTGTGCAGCAATTTGAGCGCAAAAAACCTGAAAGTGGTGCATCAAACCTTTTTAGCAATATGGAGCAGGACCGCCTCAGAAAACGCTCCTGCTGACTGTTGTGGAAATCGCTGGCAGCCACACTGACGCCCGGTTACAAAGGATCAAATCCTTGGATCTGTATGCAAAGAACAGGTGCAACTTTTTTCATGGGTGGTGAAACTTTGCACATATGAGACAGAAGCTGTAGCAGACAACACAACAGGCTGTTTTTTTCTTCTCTAAAACAAAGTTGTTTTTGGACATTTGGACAATACTTTGGTGTCTTGTAACCCTGTTGGCACTGGGGGATGGAACAGAAGGAAATTCAGAGCTTCATATGTCCTTCAGCTGTACGTGCGACGTCTACATCTCAGCTTGGTCCAACTCTGTCCATCTCTCTTTTTTTTTAATGATTGTCTTTAGATTCATCGTCCACGTGATAAAAATGCCAACAAGACCAGAGAAACGACTTTGTCTTGGATTGTCTTCTGTGTTTCAGGTGAATTGGGTTGTCCGGTTTGATACCTCACCTGGCATCACGTGTCACTGCCAGTCTTTAGCTCTCTGTTCAGACGAGCCGACGTGCTCTGGTTAGACGATAGAGTCCCAGTCGAAGTCATCCTGGATGTCGTCTGTAGCGAGCATGCGTCTCACCTGGAAGTGTCCCGCTGGAAGCGGGTGTTGCTGCTGCTGCCGGCTCAGCTGGCTGTGGTGGCCTGAACACAGACGGACACAAGAACAGTATACGCAGGTGACGTCTCCTGTCTCACTTTATTTTATTATTTCATTTTCTGGTTATGTAGTTATGTAGAATAAGAGTTAAGTCCAACACAGGCCCTGAGGACCATTAGACTTTAGATATCATAACGTGAAGAGGATAAGACTGCAAGGACTGGACAGGATGCCAGTCCATCACAGGTTACTTCACCAGCCAAGGCTGGCACCCTATTACAGCTGGGTGGACCGGGACAGTGCAAACAAAGTGTCTTATCCGAGGACAGAGACAGGTAGCACGAAGCACAGATCTGGACTCGAAGCCCACTCTGTATATTGGTCGTCCAACCGCTAACCCACAAAGCTACCTGCGCTGTAATTACACGCTCGGGGTTGACACAGCCGATTCAGTTTGGATCCACGTGTTTATACGGCATAGGTTTTATGTTGATGCCGTTCCTGACACAACACCAGATGTATCGTATTTTTCAGCATATTTTCCTGCTTAGGCTTCGCTCACGGCATGTTTTTTAACTTCAAAATGTAGAATAATCAGAAATTAATCTTGAAGTTAAAAAACAATCTCTAAGGCTTTTCTTTCGTAAACTGCGGCTTTAAAGTAAGGCTGTAACAAAAATTTTAAAAAACTATGGCATTACTTCACACAATTTCGCCCTAAAAAATGCAGCCAAAGTGTTTAAGTTCTCCGTTACGGAATGGAGGACGTCTCATTTAGGGAAAAAACAGTTTTGGCCAATTGTAGTTTGTAGTCTGTATTGTTTGGAAAGAGGCATCATTTGATTTAAAATGGTGATTCACTTTGAAGTTACTGATTTTGGAATGATCCCTCTTTCAAACTTTACTTGCCAGAGAGCCGCAGACAATCCCACAACACCCACACGAACCAGAAGATATTATTATTATTGTTTTCCTTTACATGAGGGACAGTAACTTCAATTCACAAAGCAGCGGAGCAGGAGATATTAATGTTACAGGCCACGGCAGAGAACTGCGTCGTTGGCTGCCACAAAAAAAAAGCACATTAATAACTGTCTGTGTGAAACAGGTGGACGATTCTCACTTCTGCCCACAACAACAGAAGAGAGTCCCGTTTAGCAACTTTATTCTGCAGAAAAGGTTTGTCACGACTGACATCTTTAAATGCCTTTGACAGAGGTTGATGAACAAATTGTGGATGTGTTGCTTCTAAATCAGAACCAGCGGGTCCACAATCAAAGTAGAGAAATGATCATTTTCCTGTTACATACCCTCAAAAACAACGTAACGGCCCAACTGCAGCATAATTTTTTTCAGGCAGCAGCATAACAGGCCGTTACTGTTATAACGCTAGTGAGACCTGCGTGGTGCTGTCTACATGCACGACAAGCTGCTCCTGTATAACGAATGTGGTTGTGTCATTCACACTCTGGAGTAGAAGAAGAAGCAGCAGCAGATGAACAAAAATGTTCTTCGTTTTAGAAAACAAGTAAATTTGTGAAATAATGCTTTCAAACTGAAACACCATGCTCTGGGACAAAAAGAGGAATATAACATTTTATTACTCGGATTAACAAGGACTGCTCATTTCAAGAGTTCTAGGACTAACTTAAAGAAGAAGGAGAAAGGAAGAAGACAGTTTGCCAGAAGGCACATGGGAGACTCAAGCATAGATTTAATCTGTTTTCTTGTACGAAAATTCTTCTCTCTTGCACTCTGCCTTGTAGCTGTGACTGGTGGTAGCAGTATGCACAGGTGTCTTGGTGGCTTCCTTTACTCACTTCCCTCTTGCACAATCACTCAGTCTTTGAGAACTGCCTATGCCAGACAGATTTACCACACACTACCAAACCATTAGTCTAAATGGAGTCCAAGACATAATGACATATTGATTTGGAAATGTTCATGTATCCATCCCCTGACTTCTCTCAAGAAAACTGGATGTAAAACTGATGATTTCTTTGTGTTACTTGTGCTCCCCATTATTTGGATATTTCTTTTATTTAATCTCACACAGACCTGTTAATTTTTCTGTAAGAAGCCCTCTTATTCTGCACTCTTTACCTGTATTAATTGCACCTGTTTGAACTTGTTACCTGTATAAAAGACACCTGTTCACACACTCAATCAATCACACTCCAACCTGTCCACTATAGCCAAGAACAAAGAGCTGTCTAAGAACACCAGGGACAAAACTGTAGACCTGCACAAGGCTGGGATGGACTACAGGACAACAGGCAAGCAGCTTGGTAGAAGACAACAACTGTTATGATTATTTATTAGAAAGTGGAAGAAACAAAAATGACTGTCAATCTCCTTCGGTCTGGGATTCCATGCAAGATCTCACTTTGTGGGGTAAGGATGATTCTGAGAAAGCTCAAAACTACACAGGAGGACCTGGTCAATGACCTGAAGAGAGCTGGGACCACAGTCACAAAGATTACATTAGTAACACATGATGCTGTCATGGTTTAAAATCCTGCAGGGCAGCAAGGTCCCCCTGCTCAAGCCAGCACATGTCCAGGCCCGTTTGAAGTTCACCAGTGACCATCTGGATGAGGCATGGGAGAAGGTCATGTGGTCAGATGAGACCAGAATAGAGCTTTTTGGAATCAACTCCACTTACCATGTTTAGAGGATGAGAACAACCCCAAGAAAACCATCCCAACCGTGAAGCATGAGGGTGGAAACATCATACTCTGGGGGTGCTCTTCTGCAAAGGGGACAGGACGACTGCACCATATTGAAGGGAGGATGGATGGGGTCATGTATTGTGAGATTTTGGCAAACAACCTCCTTCCCTCAGTAAGAGCATTGAAGATGGGTCATGGCTGGGTCTTCCAGCATGACAATGACCCCAAACACACAGCCAGGGCAACTAAGGAGGGGCTCCGTAAGAAGCATTTCAAGGTCCTGGAGTGGCCTGGCCAGTCTCCAGACCTGAACTCAATAGAAAATCTTTGGAGGGAGCTGAAACTCCAAACCTGAAAGATCTAGAGAAGATCTGTATGGAGGAGTGGACCAAAATCCCTGCTGCAGTGTGTGCAAACCTGGTGAAAAACTACAGGAAACGTTTGACCTCTGTAATTGCAAACAAAGGCTACTATACCAAATATTAACATTGATTTTCACAGGTGTTCAAATACTTATTTGCAGCAGTAACATACAAATAAATGATTTTAAAAAATCATACATTGTGATTTCCAGATTTTTTTTTTTAGATTATGTCTCTCACAGTGGACATGCACCTAAGATGAAAATTTCAGACCCCTCCATGATTTCTAAGCGGGAGATCTTGCAAAATTGCAGGGTGTTTAAATACTTATTTTCCTCACTGTATATATATACACACACATGCATACATACATAAATCCATATAGCATTTTTGAAAGACCCCTTTAAAAATATCGGTTGAAAAATATTATCCAGGAGAAAATGTGCACTGAATGAAAATAAGTGGTTTTAAAGTTACCTCCTAATGCTAAAAACTGATGTTTTATTTGATTGTTTGTTTGGTGACACGGACTCATAACTTTTTATTTGACCAAAGGATCAGAGTTGCTGTGATTTTTCAGTTATAACTGAAATAAGCACTTCTGCCACGTGCACACATGCACAGTGCACCTCCACCTGCTCCTCGTGGCCGGCTGAGGGTTGAAATGGAGGAACGTACCTGTCATGGTGGGAGGCATGTGAGGGTATGCTGGTGGACCCATCATGGTGGAAATGTTCTGACTGGAATCGATGTACATGTTCCCTGTGAGAGAACAGACAAAAGGGAAGATCAGCACCTCCAGCCAGTGCTGCCACCTTCTGGTGAAACACAGGAATCATAGCACTTTTCACACATTTCTGTCTTTGATGCAGCTGTTATGGAGAATACGTCTATGATTCTTAACTGGATCAACAATGGACCATCAACAGTTGTGGCAACCCCTTTGTGGCAAAGAAGATCATCTCTTGATCGATTCCTCGTCAGGATGGTGGATGCAGAGAAAATCTACATCCAGAAATGAGCTAGAGAAATCTATGCTTGAGTTCTTTTAACATGGGCATGTCATTGCATGCTGACAAACACACGGTCCTGACAGATCTCCAGCCTGGTCCAATGGCTGGGAAAGCCCAGATGGTCAGGGTCTGTCGCAGCATTCATCTGTTTCCACAAACCATCACCTCCTCCACCTGACCCACTTTTGAGGACTTCTTGATTCACTAGTGCACCATTTGCCATCTCTTGTTTAGGGTTCCTGTAGGACCTTCATGGTTACCGTAGCAGCCACAGCGCACACAAAGTCCCCACTGTATTTCACTCCTACTTGATCCGTTCTCTAGGTGTCACAATGCGGACAAGGGGTTGGACGTTGACAATCCATCAACAGTGAATAGGTACTGAAGTATCTCCTAAAGGTGTCCAAACAGGACTCAAACCCTCAACTTTTGAGTTTATGGAAAAACCACTCGACCCACTCTACTAGACTCTGCCCAAAAAAATCAAACAATTTCAGAAATTCTGAAGGATCTAATTGCAACTTGTTGGGTTTCCATTGTGACTATAACTAAAGATTTCCATCATCATTGTCTTGGTTCACTGACAATGGCACCTTCTAGTTATTACAGTGCTATTAGCACTTTAATTTGGTATAAAATTAAACATTTACTCTGCTCTCACCTGTGAGATCATTAAAGCTACACTCTGTAGGATTTAGGGTCATCTAGTGGTCAGGTTGCAGGCGACATTATGCCATTGCTAGTTACGATTTTAGGCTCCCTTTATGTTTTCACTTTTTGGGCAATGAACATTCGTGCTCCCCCGCCTTCTCTTGTCATAAACAATATGTTTGATCCTCCATTTTTAAAAAAATGAGGGTTCTCAAACTTGCTAGCTTGGACTAGCAACCAGTAAACAGTGTCAAAAGGAGAGACGACTGATTCCTCCTCGTTTTTCCTCAGTTTTCCACCTGTGCTGCAAAATGCGAAAGATGGCGTACATGTGTCCCTTTTGGGCTACTTTATCAACATGGCAGTGCAACATGGCAGCCTCCATGACGGTGTTTGCTCTCAAGGCGGGCTCATAATAAAGGTGGCTTCCCATTTCTCATTTTTGGTCCTGATTGCTGCCCTGATTCCACAAATGAGGTTTTTCAGCCTGATTGTCTAAAGTTGCGTTTCATAGTGATATGTACACTAAAGCCCGACCGAAATGGATTTTTTGAGGCCGATGCCGATAACGATATTTGGATGAAAAAAATGCAGATAATCGATAAATCGGCTGATTTGCCGATAGACGATAAATCAGCTGATATTATTATTGCTATTCAAACGGGCCAACTAGTAAGATATCACTCCTGAAAATGATCTTTGCCATATCACATGAGGTAAATCTGCACTACGATTAGATTTTGGAAAACCATGTGATGGAGAACCAATTCCGATAGGACACTCACATTGTGCATGTCATCACACAGCTTCTATGAGGAGTACCAAGATGGCCGACGAACGTTTTTTGCAAAAAAAAAAGTACGTTTCTATCTCATATCATTAAAAAGTTATTTACAATTTAGTAAAGCTTGGTCCCAACTGTCGTATATGACGGCGTTAGCCCCAGAGAGTTAATGGCGAACGGCAGTAATTCCCAGAAGCCTTCTGGACGGCCAGTGAATCTGAATGTTTCAACCTCTTAGCAGTAAACAAAAGTTTTTCATGCTAGAAATAAGGTCTACACAACGTGGGCTTAATAAAAAGCGTGACCGACGCAATGAAGCACATTTGACACATTACTACATAAACTGAGTTAATCAAACTGAGTTGAACTGAAACGGGAGAAATGTGGGGTGAATGTAATCGCAAAGTTATTACAAACAACATCCTTATAAACTTACTTGTATGCTTTTGTCAGCCGATCAGTGCAGCGTGACAGCGAACTATGGGGGCCAGTGATGAACACATTTAAGCAGGGGTGTAAGCAGCTCTCAGCTGAATGGAGTCAAAGCTCCATCTACTGGACAAACAGTGCAAGGACATTTTACATTGCTGACACAAACATTATTTCAGTAACTGTTCTGTTTATGAGAAATTATCGGCGTTCTATCGGAGGAATTTCGGCCGATAGTGAGTACTATGAAAAGGGCTTATATCGGCCAATAATATTGGTCGGGCTCTAATGTACACGATTATACACCAGGTTACAAACAACACTGAACGCAGCCCCAATGCACAGGAGCGACTGCGCATACTTACAACGGCACTGTGTGCGGTCCACACACTAATGTCTGTGGTTATAACGAGATGTTATTACAAAGGTAGAACTCACCCACATGTGGTGTGCAGCCAGTACACTCTTGAGTGCCCATCCCAAGCCCGGATAAAAGAGCAGGATTGTGTTGGGACGGGCATCCAGCATAAAACCAGCCAAATTAAAGATGCAGAGTACAAATCAAATTTCCACACTGGATCGGTTGAGGCTCGGGATAACAACGACCGCCACCGGTGCCGTTGCCCAACAGAGTGCGGGCAGATCAGATGGTGATACTGAGGATACAAAATGCAAAACATGCATTGTGCACAATTTCTCCAATCACAGCCACAGAAGCCTGTAACTTCTTCTGGGTTGTCTGGGTGGCTTTCCTCACTCTTCTCCTTCTTGCACAGTCACTCAGTCTTTGAGAACTGTCTATTCCACACATATTTACCATAGAGTGCCATACTGTTTGTATTTCTTCATAACTGATGTAAATAAAGTCCAAGACATATTCAGTGACTTGGCAATGTTCATGTATCCATCTCCTGACTTGTCTGAAGAAAACTGGCAATAAAACTGATTATTTACAGGTATTATACCAAAGCATTCCTTTACTTATGCAACCCATCATCTTGGCTTTTATATTTTAATTCATTTATATCAAGTTGTGGAGATTTGCTTTGAGTTTGAGTTTAAGGAAGATAATTTTAGAAATTTTTATATTGAGAAGCTTGATTTACTCAAACAAATTAAAATGTGTGAAATACCAAGGGGCTGACAATATTCTGTTAAAGGTGTTTATGGATGCTTATTGTGTTCACCCTAACCAGAAACTCATTTCAAAAACAACAAATAAAGCGTACTTCATATCATCTATATATAAAACAAAAGTGGGAACAAGAAGGTAACCTTGTTTTAAAGGAAGAAGATTGGGAGAATTTATGTGAGATACAATGGAAAACTTCCAGTTCAACTTTATGGCGAGAGTTTTCTTGGAAGACCCTTATAAGGTTTTTTATCACTCCAGTTCAAAAGAGGCACTACACAAATTCTTCTGCATGCTGGCGACAGTGTAGATGCCTTGAAACAAACCATTTTCACATATTTTGGTCCTATGCATCATTGGTTCCATTTTGGCGGGAAGTATATACAGTTTTGCAACGTGTACTTCATTTGGACATTCAATTTAAATTTGAGTCGTTGTACTTGGGGGCCATTACAACAAAAAATGCTTCTTCTAATGTCAAATACTTATTTCGGATCCTAAGTGCTGCTAGCAGAAAAGCTATTACCAGAAGATGGTTAAACCTTGAAATAGTACCTACTGTAGAAGAATGGATCAACATAACCTATGACATGTTTAAGATGGAGAGGATTACCTTTGCGTTAAGCCTGCAACAAGAAACTTTGTTGAAAAGATGGGAAAGATGCATAATGTATGTCACGCCAACATGACCATCATTTGTTTAAAAGTGGATCTTTGGGTTCCTTTTCTGTTTTATTTTTTGATTCTCCCTCTAGAGGGTTTTATGTGTCATTGTGGTTTACCCCAACATTTTACACATTTGTTTGTTTATTAATATTTTTGTTCTTATGTTATTATGTTAAAAAAATGGTTATAGGTAGATATTACTGGATGTCTGATTGCCTAATAGGTCCCTACTTGTTTTTGTACTGCTTATGAAGTCTAGGACATTTGACTGTAGGTTACAGTGATACAACTATAGATGACTAAATGAGGAGTATGTTATGTATATTCATGGACTGTATGGACAAGCATAATACAAAAGAATTTCAAAAGGAAAAAAAAAAATACAAAGGGGCCAAATACTTTTGCAAGCCACTGTATGAATGACTATGGTCTGTTTCTGTGAACGAATGCCCCTAAATCCTACATACTGTGTCTTTAAGTCTGTGTCTGACGTGTCCAACGACTGACCCGTGCTGACATGTTGGCTGTGTTGTCTGTGGTGATTGTGCTGGCTGGCTTTTGGGTGCATCGCCCCGTGCGGCTGAGCCGGATGTTGGGGCGCCCCTGGCGGTATCGGGTGTTGGACCTGAGGTTGTTGGTGGGCGGCGCCTTGAGGGGGGATGACCCCTGTGGCTGTGAAGAACTGGTTGATGGAGGAACACATGTCGGCCATCTGGGCGGCATCCAGAGACCAGTTGCTGAGCTCAGCCTGCCGCATGCTCTCCTTTAGACCTGGTTCAGGCAGATGGGAAGGAAAAGTCACGGTTAATCTTTTATTACCAAAAATTCACAACAGGAACGCCATGTTTCTGTCACAGCTAAACATTTCACACACACTGTGACATCAGTGTGGATCACTATCAGCCTTCTACAGTAGCCTGTGGAATCCTGCAGCAGAGATTTTAATGAATATGCTGCATTTGAAAAAAAAAAAAAAAAACGCAACATATTCACCTTCCCTGACTTTTAGTCTGTTGGATATATCTGTTTATTTGCTGTTATATTTTATTTTTTACTATATCAAGTATTTGCTATGCTTAAATTGTTTTTTTTTTTTTAGTGAGCTGTAGTTATCTGTTTGAGTATGCACGTCAACTGGTCTGAACTTGTTTTATCTGATCACAAACAAAGGACTTAGGTTCCACCAGGTACCGAACAACTGTGCTGAAGACAAAGGGGCGGGGTTTCCCCTCTATCTACACGAGCCAATAAGGTTAGGTGCTGCGGGAATAAACCCCCCCCACTGTACCGCCCACAGTCTTTTCTAAAAAGCACTTGTTGGTTTTCTTCAGGTCTCTCACAAGATGGAGCCCCTGTGTGGGCTACATCTCTGGGGACCCAGGCCTGTTTTTCAACGTGACTTTGAATAAATTCAAACTGAGGAATAATTTGAACTTTGTACTTTGTAAGGAGCAGTATTACAATAAGAACCGGGTAGAATTAACAAGTCTATGGGCCAAGCAGGTTTTCTGTACCATTTAAGGGGACTAAACTAGACTTAGAATCCAGCCTCAGTGTACCATGGCCTATGTATGTATGCCATCCCAGGGTGGTAGTTATGGCCAGGTAGGGGTCAATGAAGAATTACACAGAGGTCAAAATTTTAAAATGCTTCAATTATATTGAGAAATAAACTGCATTATTTGTCTGATCATAACTAGTTTGGACTATCTATGATTGAATTCTATAGAATTATGGGGTAAAATCACAAAAAAAAGTGGCAAAAGTTAGTTTCAGTTTGTACAGTGGTCAAAAGTTAAAGTTCCTCCAATTCTGGTAAGAAGTGATGCAAATTATTGGTTGAATTAATAGGTTTTTAAAAGAAATAGTTTTCAGCATTTGTTATCATGTTGCAGGGTAACATATGTCCTAGAAACCAACGGACCTTGACCTTATTTGACCAAACATTCAACACAGTCAAAATTATTTCATTTATTAAATCCTTTTATTTTAACCAATACCATACATTTTTGGGGGTAGGTCATGGTACACTGAGGCTGGATCCCCTTAAGTCCCTTTAAGTGGTACAGAATACAGATTAGGTCAAAATTGATGAGTGGCTCGTGGATTATTTCACGGAGGAAGATGCTCTCCACGTTTCCACGACGAATGACATGGTGCATCACTGCTGAGATTTACCTTTATTTTATTAAACATTATAAATGCCCCAAGAATACAGAAATAGTGTCCAAACCTGCTGAACACCTTTAAATCAAATGAAAAGCACTTTCAGAAAGCAACTAACCAAACACTGCTTTTTACAAGGTTGCAGGCAGTCTGCATATGTTCTATATTTTTACCGCTAAGTGCATCATTCTGCTGACAACGAGTCCCTGAACCATACAACATCTCAGGTTATTTCCAAGTAATGCACACATAATCAAACTGCTGCTTCACATCTGCCCCTGTGAAAATTCTCAAATCTTATTTATAGGGCAGCAACACCGATGAGTTTATTGGATTATCTTTAGAGGCACGCCGGAGACTGACGGACGGACGGATGCATGGATGGATGGATGGATGCGCTGCTGAGGTGCACGCAAGGTCAAGTGCTGCAGAAGGAGGGAGAGAGACGAATAAGATGCTGTGCTTGAAGACCAGCCGTCATCATCCATCGTGCGTGGATGTTGTTGGCTCTGTGCGCTGACCGTAATAAGAGGCCATTACCGAGCTGAGGCTTAATTGGATTATTCGCATCATACAATTGGGGGGAAGAGAAGCAACCCCTCAGATTCAGAATGGCTTTTATTAAAGGCGTACTATTATGACGCTCGGTGTTATAATACCGAGCCTGAAGGACACATCTGTGAGGGAGCACAAAAAGGAGTTAGAATCACTTAATTAAAGCAACTGATCAGACTCGGAAGCATTTAATCAATCAAACAGGCTGCAGCTTAATCAATGAACATTTCAGACACCGTGACGATGAACACTTGTTTATACAATGAACAAAAGTTAAAACACAAAATTCTGATGGAATCGTTACAGATACGATGTTCTTACCTATTGTGCACACTTTGGTGCAGTTAATTTGCAAACACAAATCTTATCTTATCGTTTTCACAGCTGCAAACTGAAAGTGTCCCTCTGAAGCAGCCAAACCAACAACTCGCCGACTGAACTATTTTTGTGATGTCCTCTAGTTCGTGCGGAAGTGATGTGGTTGACACTGGAGGTGCGTAAGGTGCTGCTGGGGCACAGTTACATGCAGCTGATTATTCCTATTGTACGTGTGACTGACGTGGACGTGCATCATGCACCTGCACTCTAAAAAATGCTTCATGTGGTGTGTTTGCGTAACATAAATTTAAGAGGTTTTATAGCATTAAACAAAAAGTTTTCTACATGTTCAGATTTTATTAAGCTCATAACTTACAAGATGTTGGTGCAAAATTGTTCGTAATTAAAAAAACAGTTGGGTATCAGCTGGAAATTGTTTTAACCAATTTGATTGTGAAACTGGAATTGCAATCTTTTTTTGTTTACTTTAGTCAAATAAGCTCAAAAACTACAAAAGTTTAGAATTTGCACATTTCTGAATAGAATGCAGGTAGAATAAATACTAATTAAATTCTTTGGCTCCCAAATAACACCATTCCAATCATTCACTCACCAATCCTTTGACTGGCAAACAAACATTATGCAAAGAGGAGTGAGCAAGTACTTTATATACATTATGCAAAGTCTGCAGAAGTGGAATTGGGCTCTTCTGGGATCAGACCACTGGGTTCAAATAGACTTTTAGTTTTATTTGTTTAAATGCCAGCAGTAGGTGGTGCATGATGTTTATTTGGGGCAATCTAAAAGTAATTTCTTGTGGGTAATACTGTTTGTTCAGGGTTACCAAAATGGATCCGTTGTTGAGCCATTTGTTAATTTGGAGTAAGTTTTATGCTGGATGTCCTTCCTGACACAATTCCAGATGTGCATGGAGAATGGGAATCATGTTCGCACTTTACTTCCACCCTGCTCAGTGTCACTGTTACATCTCATTCGCCTATTCAAATAGTTCTACTCTTCACAAATACCACAGCCCCAAAGAGTACTTCTGATACTGCATTCATACATTAGCGTTACGCGGCAAACTGCAGTTGGGATGATCCATTGTATTCATTAATACAGAAAAGTCCTATATGGGTCCTGAGGTCCAATGGTGCTGATGCACACTGTGGCGTGAAGTGGTTTAGAGTCTATAAATCCCACTTAATGAGACGCCCGTCCATCACAGGTGGACTGGGACAATGTAGATAGAGTGTCTTGTCCAAACAATACAGGGAGTGTGGCTGGGAATCTAATCCATTCCGAGATACTGGAAGTCCTGTAACACTAAGATACCTGCTCTGCTCAACGATACATAATCCCAAGGACGGAAACTTGCACCACCACTAGCAGTGAGAGCAGCAGCCGCACACTGCAAATATGTAAAGACACAGTGAGCTGCAGCAGTACAAAAGTTTAACATTTTCAACTTTTCCCACTTGCACGCCATATTCCAGAATGCCAGCTGGACAATTATGCCTCACATTCATCCTTTGGAATTGGGATCTCAGAAGAGCCCAACTGCACTGAACCTACTCGTGCATGAATATCTAAACAGGAGGGCATGTACCGCATACCTTGAAATGGGGAGAGGTCTACGTCGGCCCAGTTGTAGCTGGTAGCGATGCGGCAGCTCTCCTTCAGCCAGTCAATGTTGGGGTACCAGTCTGACGGCAAACCTGGGAACGTCCAAAGCAAATTTAAACCGAGCAACAACCACACAGGTGAAAAGTGAACCAAACAGGGTTAGAAAGAGAAATATGCCCTTGCTGAAGTTTTGCAATCAACCACAAGGTGGTGGTACTTCACGGAGGAAAAGGTCTAGTCACAGCTCTGCTTAATAAGAGAGAAACAGATTCTTATCACAGGCTTCACAACCATAAAGTAAAGCAGAAAGTGTGCTGAGGCTGAAGATCAAAGACAGACGGATTGCTTTTACTGACCCTCAGCTGGGTGGTGGAGAATGTTAAACAAGATAAATAATGCCTGGAGAGCCTTTCACTCAGGCCAGACAGCACTGCAGGAAGAACTTAAATAAATAAAAATCAGGGAATATTTTGGGGGAAATGCTGCAAAGAAGCTGAGGAGACCTTAGCACGTATCAGGTATTAGTCAGAATCATAATATCAAACGCTGTGGGACCTTATGGAGGGAAAAGGATCATAGGTCTGCAATGAACTTCAATCAAAACGTGAAGGTGCACTCAAACAGCAGCACAATACCTTCACCAACCACCAGGGGATTCATGAAATGTTAGAAATGAGAAAAATGGAACAAAAACAGATCATAGGAAGATCTTGTCTGAGATCCAGATTTGGCTTAAAATGTAACGAATTCCTCCTGAAACCATCTCAATGCACCTTTCCAGGAAAACCTGACCTCTAGTTTGGAGATATTGCACACACACACTGATCTACAGCATGAGGAAAATGAGTCACTGTGGTCCCTCCCAGTTCTTCAATCAATCAATCAATCAATTTTTTTATATAGCGCCAAATCACAACAAACAGTTGCCCCAAGGCGCTTTATATTGTAAGGCAAGGCCATACAATAATTATGTAAAACCCCAATGGTCAAAACGACCCCTGTGAGCAAGCACTTGGCTACAGTGGGAAGGAAAAACTCCCTTTTAACAGGAAGAAACCTCCAGCAGAACAAAAACTGACCTGTTCTTCTGACCTGTACTGACGTGTCCTCACCTGTTGTTAGGCAGGACGGCCCGCTGTGACTCTGGTGGGCGAGGGCCGGGTGAGGCTGAGAGTGGGCGGTGTGCTGTGGGTGCTGACTGTGCGGCTGATGCTGGCCGTGGGCGGAGTGAGGTGGGAGGTGCTGCTGAGGGTGGTGGGCGTGGTGCAATGCCCGGCTGTGGTTGTGCTGATGGTGGTGCCCGCCGCCGCCTCCCGTCCCAGGAGAGTGTTGGTAGGAACAGGCGGTCCGGGCATGCTGGCTGGAATCACCGGGCATGGCCAACAAACCTACAGGCGCGAGGGGGTCACTGTCAGCATCTCAATCCTTGTGTTATTTTCTTAAACGCGTCAACAAATGTACTCCTCCAAGTCCTTGACTTCCATCAGCACCACAGGGTGTAGCTGTCTCCTCAATTTCAGGTTTATTCTTGTGGATTTTAGATTTTAGATAGTAGATGCATGAAAGCATCTTCAAGACAAATACAACTGCTGTAGAGGACGGCGTTACCATTGTGGACGCTTGCACTATTTTACAGTATGTGATAGGAATTAACAGACACGGCTGAGTTCAGGTTTATATGCTGAACAACATTTTATGTGAAAACTTATTTAATGTGTGAAGACACATCGGCACTATGTTCACAGTGATCAAGGGGACAGTCAAGAAAATAAAGTATTTGATAAAGACATCAAATAAAACATTAAGCACCTGATTTACTAAAGGTTTTGCATGTGTTAAAATGTGTGCAAACAGCAGAGCTATCACACAAAAATAAAATAAAATGTGCATGCTGATTTGTGAGTAGTGCACGATGAGTGCACATCTTTCAAATGCACAGAATAGTACGTATTGTCCATTTAAGGCTTTTGCCATCATGAATATGCAATTAGGAGATTGTCCACCCAAGTGTACATATTCACGTTTTCTCCCACAATTATGCATGCTTGTGTGGTGCATATTGTCCATTTAGGGCTTTTGCTTTCATTTATTTAGTTATTTTCTATACCAGCGTACTCCAACCAAGCGTCATGTGGGGGCTGGAGCCTATCCCAACAGTCATAGGGCGTGAGGCAGGGTTCACCCTGGACAGGACACCAGTCGCAGGGCCACATACAGACAAACAAACACATTCTCACTCACACGCACACCTACAGTCAATTTTTATAAAGTTGCCAATTCATCTAGCCTGCATTCTTTGGAAGTGGAAGGAAGTCGAAGCACCAGGGGGAACCCATGCAAACACAGGAAGAACATGCACACTCCACACAGAAAGGCCCAGGCGGGAAGCACAACCTTCTTGCTGTGAGGCAACAGTGCTAACCACTAAGCCACTGTGCCACCCTTTTACCTTCATGAATATGCAATTTGGGTTTGTTCTCATACGCCTTCGAAGATCCATGGGGCGCTGAGGTAGGTCCTCTGCGCATGTGCAGCTTCTGCGATACCCGGATGAAAAAGTGGAGACCCGGGCAGTTTTTGGCTATCCAGAGCTCAGAAGTCAGTGTCGTTGCTGTGGGACATTTCTGCATCTGAAATTGCAGATTATGCTTAAATTTGATCAATCTTTTGAAAGAATTAGACTGTAGACATCCCTGAGTAGAACTGTTGGGCATCTGGCTATGCAGCAACAGTTCTATGTTGTTGGTATTCCCATTCGTGATTGTCGTCTTCTCAAACCGGCGGGCCAATCCCGTCCACTCTCTCCGCCAAATCTAACAGCTCCTGCTTTTGGTAACACTGTGGTCGAAACATTCCTATCTTTTAAATACACTCTGATGCTTTTAATCATCCGTCTCTCAACCATGGCGTTACTTTGAGTACCTAAACATAGATTCCAACAGGCATCGCGGTTTGCTGTGCCCGGCCAGGCTTGTAGCATGAATGGTGGTAAGCGACCTACTTCAGCACCCCCTAGTATCTTCAAATGCAGCAATTGTGGGAGACAACTTGCAAATGGAAGATCTTGATGATTTATCAAGGTCCATAGCAAATTTCACAAGGTGCTGATAACGTCTGTATTTTGTGAGTGAAACCTTGGCGTTCACTTACTGCGCTTAAACTCTTGGTCCAGCAGCAGAGAGACTGACTCACCTCCTCATACACAGAATTTAAAAAAATAAAATAAAATCATTCATTTTAAATGTGGGGCATATTTAAAGAGTTTCTTTAAGAATAAATGTCTCTATAAGAGGAATAACAGGTGAATCATAGTTCTGTGCTGAGGACAATGTACATTATGCACACCCATGAATAATAACCTGGATAAAATCAACGCCCACTTTCACCTTCAGTCTGATACACCCACACGATCATGACGACGGTTTGAACTCATGCCAAATATATTTGTCATCTGCCTTTCAGACTGTGCACCGCAGTTTCTCAGAATAAACTGAACAAACGCAAAATCGTACCAAGTACATTTTCCTAATTTGCATTCAAAATATCTAATGTACACTTAAAAATTTACAATTACATTAAAATATGATGATTTGTTTTAAGATAATATCTTAAAAAGCATCTTTGAAGTACCCACTTCTGAGATGAAACAAGCTTTTTCGAAGCCGCCTGTTGGGAAAGTGTAGTGACACGGACCCACAACAGGGGGCGTAAATGAACGGACAATGAAAGAGTCGAATATGAACACTTTACTGTTGTGAAAGAGCACAACCAAAACACAGAGGATTACAGAATTTATGAAAACAGTCAATCCACAAAGGTGACGTGTGGGCAGGCTTGAGGATAGAAGACGTCTGTCCTGAGAAGAACCGGAACCACACGATTTCCTCCACCACCGAACCTGGAGAATACTGGAGCCGCCAAGTCCCGAGTCCCCAGGTGGCCACCGTCTCTGAATGTCGGATCTGGTACTGCTGCGAGGAGCAAAAACAGTAAGACTGGTTGGGGTGTGAAGCGAAGCCGTCGCTGATTACACCAAACGCCAATCTCACAGATAAGGCACACCACAGGAAAGCGGCTGCAAAAAGAGTTCAGACTAAGACACAGTTTAGATTACGGCAGAGAATATTACCTTCACAGGTAGATGATATCTCGGCAACGAGGTGGAGATGACGTCCGGTTTTTATGGAGTGGAATGATGTAGTGAAGATGGATGACAGCTGGCATGAGATAATGAGTGACAGCTGTCACCCCCGGCTGTGTCCGTGGCGGCAGCGCCCTCTCGTGCCTGAAGCCCGCACTTCAGGCAGGGCGCCCTCTGGTGGTGGGTCAGCAGTACCTCCTCTTCTGGCGGCCCACACAACAGGACCCCCCCCCTCAACGGGCACCACCTGGCGCCCGACCAGGCTTGTCCGGGTGACGGCGGTAGAAATCGGCCAGGAGGGCCGGGTCCAGGATGAAACTCCTCTTTACCCAGGAGCGTTCTTCGGGTCCATACCCCTCCCAGTCCACCAAATACTGGAACCCCCGGCCCATTCGACGGACGTCCAGGAGCCGGCGCACTGTCCAAGCCAGCTCCCCGTCGATGATCCGGGCAGGAGGCGGAGCCGGACCGGGAGCACAGAGGGGTGAGGTGAGGTGTGGTTTAATCCGGGAGACATGAAAAACAGGGTGGATCCGCCGTGAAGCCGGGAGCTGGAGCTTCACTGCAGCAGGACTGAGGATTTTGATGATCTTCAATGGTCCAATGAACCTGTCCATCAGTTTGGGGGAGTCCACCTGCAGGGGAATGTCCTTGGTTGATAACCACACCTCCTGCCCAGAACTGGTGCAGTCGAGAACCGTCGTTTCAACTCCCTGAACGCGGCTTCGCACCGATCCGACCAGGTGAAGGGGACTTTTGGAGAGGTCAGGGCTGTCAGGGGGCTAACTACCTGACTGTAGCCCTTAATGAACCTCCTGTAGAAATTTGCAAAGCCGAGGAACTGTTGCAGCTTCCTACGGCTTGTTGGTTGGGGCCAATCTCTCACCGCCGCAACCTTGGCCGGATCAGGGGCGACGGAGTTGGAGGAGATGATAAACCCCAGGAAGGACAAAGAGGTGTGGTGAAACTCACACTTCTCGCCCTTCACAAACAGCCGGTTCTCCAACAACCGCTGCAGGACCTGACGTACATGCTGGACATGAGTCTCAGGGTCCGGAGAAAAGATGAGTATATCGTCCAGATATACGAAGACGAATCGGTGCAGGAAGTCCCGCAAGACGTCATTAACCAAAGCTTGGAATGTCGCGGGGGCGTTAGTGAGGCCGAACGGCATGACCAGGTACTCAAAATGACCTAATGGGGTGTTAAATGCCGTCTTCCACTCGTCTCCCTTCCGGACCCGAACCAGGTGGTACGCATTCCTAAGATCCAACTTGGTGAAGATTCTGGCTCCATGCAGGGGGTGAACACTGAATCTAACAAGGGCAACGGGTATTGATTGCGAACCGTAATCTCATTCAGCCCCCTGTAATCAATGCATGGACGGAGTCCACCGTCTTTCTTGCCCACAAAAAAGAAACCTGCACCCATCGGGGAGGTGGAATTCCGGATCAGCCCGGCAGCTAATGAGTCCCGGATGTAGTGTTGGGAGAGTGTAGTGACACGGACCCACAACAGGGGGCGTAAATGAACGGACAATGAAAGAGTCAAATATGAACACTTTACTGTTGTGAATGAGCACAACCACAATACAGAGGAATACAGAATTTTGCAAACAGTCAATCCACAAAGGTGACGTGTGGGCAGGCTCGAGGATAGAAGACGTCTGTCCTGAGAAGAACCGGAACCACATGATTTCCTCCGCCACCGAACCTGGAGAATACTGGAGCTGCCAAGTCCCGAGTCCCCAGGTGGCCACCGTCTCCGAATGTCGGATCTGGTACTGCTGGCGAGGAGCAGAAACAATAAGATTTGGGTGTGTGCACACCCAGTAGCAACAATGGTGGAGAGTCCACCTCCACCTCTCACACACACTCGTACAGCTCCTGTCTCAAACACTTATCTGGCTGGGGTGTGAAGCGAAGCCGTCGCTGATTATGCCAATCTCCCAGATAAGGCACTCCACAGGAAAACAGCTGTAAAACGAGTTCAGACTAAGACACAGTTAGTTTTAAGGCTGAGAATATTACCTTCACAGGTCGATGATATCTCGGCAACGAGGTGGAGATGACGTCCGGTTTTTATGGAGTGGTATGATGAAGTGTAGATGGGTGACAGCTGTCATGAGATAATGAGTGACAGCTGTCACCCCCGGCTGTGTCCGTGGCAGCAGCGCCCTCTCGTGCCTGAAGCCCACACTTCAGGCAGGGCGCCCTCTGGTGGTGGGCCAGCAGTACCTCCTCTTCTGGCGGCCCACACAACATGTAGGTCTCCATTGATTCGCGCTCAGGTCGTGAGAGGTTGTACAGCCTGCTGGACGGGAACTCAACGACTGGAATCAAATCAATGGCACAATCGTACGGACGGTGCGGGGGAAGGGTGAGTGCCAGATCCTTGCTGAAGACGTCAGCAAGATTGTGGTACTCAACTGGCACTGCCGTCAGATTGGGAGGGACTTTGACCTCCTCCTTAGCATGTAAACCGGGAGGAACCGAGGATCCTAAACACACCCGATGGCAGGTTTCGCTCGACTGAACCACCACCCCAGACGGCCAATCAATCCGGGGATTGTGTTTCAACATCCACGGGAAGCCCAAAATCATGCGGGAGGTAGAAGGAGTCACAAAAAACTTGATCTCCTCCCGATGATTTCCAGACACCACCAGAGTTACAGGTTGTGTCTTGTGCGTGATTAAAGGGAGAAGGCTGCCATCTAGTGCCCGCACCTGCAATGGCGAAGGGAGCGCCACCAGAGGGAGCCCTACCTCCCTAGCCCATCTGCTGTCTAGCAGATTCCCTTCTGACCCCGTGTCCACCAGTGCTGGGGCTTGAAGGGTTAAATCCCTGCTCAGGATTGTAACTGGGAGTCATGTGGAAATATGTGTATGTCCCACGTGAATGTCTTGGCCCACCCTAAGCCCAGTTTCTAGGGGCGGGCGTTGGTGTTTAACCGATTGGGGCAGTCTCTTAACTGATGCTCACTCAAGCTGCAGACAAAGCACTCCCCGCAGGCCAGCCTCCTCTGTCTGTTAGGTGGTCTAAATGTGGCCCTGCTCGTGTTCATAGCTTCGTCAGCAGGGGGAGCTGTAGCCACACGGAGCGTTGAGGCTGTGGAGCATGGGGAGGGCGGAACCTTTTCGAACCCAGAAGGGAGAGGGACGGCGCGTGCCCGGCCACGTCCTTCGTCTTGCTCCCGACGGCGTTCCTCCAACCGATTGTCTAACCGTATAACGATATCAATAAGCTCATCTAAATCCCGCGGTTCTTCCTTGGCTACCAGGTGCTCCTTCAGGACCGACAACAGTCCGCTTATGAAGGCGGCGCGGAGCGCCACGTTATTCCAGCCGGACCTCGCAGCCGCGATGCGGAAGTCGACTACATATTCAGCTGCGCTCCAGCGCCCCTGTCTCATTGACAGCAGCACTGTTGAAGCAGTCTCTCCTCTGTTAGGGTGATCAAAAACCGTTTTGAACTCCCTCACAAACCCAGTATAAGTGGTAAGGAGCCGTGAATTTTGCTCCCAAAGCGCCATAGCCCAAGCGTGTGCCTCACCACGAAGCAAGTTAATTACATAAGCCACCTTACTGGCGTCAGACGCGTACATTACGGGACGTTGTGCAAAGACGAGCGAACACTGCATAAGATAGTCTGCGCACGTCTCCACACAACCTCCGTACGGCTGTGGGGGACTTATGTATGCTTCAGGGGATGTGGGGGGGTCGTTGAATGACCAGTGGAACGTCTATATTCTGCACTGGGTCGGCAGGAGGAGGAGCTGCAGCAGCGTCCTGAGCGCGTACTTCCACCTGTGCGGTGAGAGCCTCCATCCTGCGATTAAGGATGACGTTTTGCTCGGTCATCAGATCCAACCGAGCGGTAAAGGCGGTGAGGATTTGCTGCAACTCACCAATCATGCCTCCTGTAGACGCCTGTGCACCCTGCTCTTCCATTGGTTGTCCAACAGGTGGTTGACGCCCCTCGGGATCCATGACGCTGGCCGAGATATCCTGTTGGGAAAGTGTAGTGACACGGACCCACAACAGGGGGCGTAAATGAACAGACAATGAAAGAGTCGAATATGAACACTTTACTGTTGTGAAAGAGCACAACCAAAACACAGAGGATTACAGAATTTATGAAAACAGTCAATCCACAAAGGTGACGTGTGGGCAGGCTCGAGGATAGAAGACATCTGTCCTGAGAAGAACCGGAACCACACGATTTCCTCCGCCACCGAACCTGGAGAATACTGGAGCCGCCAAGTCCCGAGTCCCCAGGTGGCCACCGTCTCCGAATGTCGGATCTGGTACTGCTGGCGAGGAGCAAAAACAGTAAGATGTGGGTGCGTGCACACCCAGTAAAAAAAATGGTGGGGATTCCACCTCCACCTCTCACACACACTCGTGCAGCTCCTGTCTAACCACTTATCTGGTTGGGGTGTGAAGCGAAGCCGTCGCTGATTACACCAAACGCCAATCTCACAGATAAGGCACACCACAGGAAAGCGGCTGCAAAAAGAGTTCAGACTAAGACACAGTTTAGATTACGGCAGAGAATATTACCTTCACAGGTAGATGATATCTCGGCAATGAGGTGGAGATGACGTCCAGTTTTTATGGAGTGGAATGATGTAGTGAAGATGGATGACAGCTGGCATAAAATAATGAGTGACAGCTGTCACCCCCGGCTGTGTCCGTGGTGGCAGCGCCCTCTCGTGCCTGAAGCCCGCACTTCAGGCAGGGCGCCCTCTGGTGGTGGGCCAGCAGTACCTCCTCTTCTGGCGGCCCACACAACACCGCCGTAATATTTGTAAAAGATGTAACATTTATTAATGCAAGTAAAATATAGCTCAAAATGAGTTTTTCAGAAAATTTAAAGAAGCCTAAAGTAAAATTTCAGGAAGATATAAAGACTGTTTTGATTAATGTATAAATCCATTTTCAATTCAAATCAATTTTATATGTGATTTATACACATTTTAAAACTTATTGATGCCATTTTTATCTGATGTATTCTTATTTGCAATGTTTGAATTTTAAAATGTGATTTTTTTTAAATATATTTGTATTTTTGTTTCATATCTCTTCTTCTGAAAGCAAAATAAATATATTAATAATATAACTATTTTAAGTGACAGTCTTGAAAGTATCTTGTTCTGGGTCACATCTCAGGCTATAATTAGTATTTATTACTGTATTTTCCAAAGTACAACGTGCGTTTTTTTGTCACTAGTTTGGGAGGCCCTGCGACTTAACTCTGGTGTGACTTACATACCAAAAATAAGATGGTTATTAATATTAGTAATTATAATGACTATTCATATAAGACTTTCCCAGGAATTAAAGCACTAAACAAGACAAAGTCCAATAATAAAAGAATAAATACTTGTAATAAAACTTACACTACAACAATGCACAAAAATCCCAAATTAAAGAGCTCATAACACAGAAAAAGTTGAGACTTCAGAAAATACGGTATACTACTTGTTCCAAGAAATCGTCAATGAATTTTTAACATAATTTTAATTCAACAAGTGAATCTTGACATCTTTTAAAAATAACACACCATCTTAAAAAAAAAATCTTATGGTCAGTCAAAAAAAAAAACTTCAATCTGACTCAAAGTATTTTGAAACAAAGAGCTGAACAAAGAAATTAACTAAAAATGAAGTCGTTATATCTTACAGACATCGTACTTGTTAAGTGAGTGTATCTTATATTTACTGGAGATTAGATATCTTGAGTAGAAATGAAGACAAATAAACTTGGTGAGATTTTGGGCCCTAAGTGCTGAGGTCGAGGGTCAACTGTAGTCACCATTATCAGACTCTCGTCGGTGCTTTAGATTGTGTTGATTAACAAACACACAAGTTCAGACCAGGCAGCGTGTTTTATCTCGTTATTTTCCCCATCATGCACAGTAAAGCTGCAAAAGCTGTAATGAAGACCGCTTCGTTGTTAAAGTTTGTGATGTTCCTCTTCAGCCACTCGTGTGCTCAATCTTCAAAGGTGGAATGCAAACACAGTGCGATCATTAAGTGCGACTTGCAGCATCCTCGCAAATATACTTCAGTATATTTTTTCTTTGTCTGTATCAACCTTTGGGTGGTGAGTTTTTTCTTTTCCACAGATTATCAGTAAAGAGTTACGTCCTCAACAGTGCAGTTCAGATCGGTTTAGAAATAATTACAGCAAAACTGAGCGACATCTTTGTGTGAAGAGGAAAGCTTCACAGACTTCACGCCACTGCCATCAGGGAGCTGGACTGGATTACCTCCTTGTAAAAGTATTTCTTGATCTCAATCCCTTTATTCCCACGGCTGTATTTCTACTTATCTTTTATTGGATTTTCTGTTTCCCAGCCTTTTTTAAAATCCCACAGTATGGATGTTACAACGTCCCAAATGACAAAGAAATGACAAAATCGTAAAATTCTGAGACTTATCGGGATTACTGTTCAAAATGTAATCAACTCTTTTCTGGCCCTTCTTTCCAAAAAACCTCTGTCGAAAATCTGTCCGTGTCTTTCTGCAGTATACTGAGGCTCAGACGGCATTGTTTAACGTCCTCTGTCAGGCGATGGAGGTAAGAGTTACAGATTGCCAGAATTTAAAGTTAAGCATCCTGAAAGTCCAACAATTTTGAGTCTGTGCACGGAAAAGCTTGCCTACTCTTTGGAAAATTTAGACCAGAAACACTAGTTTTGAGACGTCTGTGACAAAAGTCACGGATGTTCACATGTGAACATGTGTAAATCTCAATGCAGAGCAGTGATGTTAAAGCAGGTGTGTGCAGAGAAAAAGTTGCATGTTCCGCTTTGTGCTCCACTCGGTGCTCCACTCGAAGCAGCCTGAGGCTCGACTAATGTCGGGGTCTGAGCACAAAAATACTGACCCTGACATATCAGGAGCTGAGAACAGGGTGTGTGCACTGAGAGCGCAGCATGTCTTCTGTATGTCTCTCTGTGCTACGGGCCGAGAGCAGCTGGAAATCCATCAGACGACATCAGAGTGATTTTAGGGAAAAGTGCAGCTTTAAAACAATATACCTTATTTTCTGGCATATAAATCTGTATTATCAACCCTTTACTGTGGAATTTTTCTGCACTGTTGTGTATTTTATATTATTTTCATTTATTATTTTATTATTGGAGTTGATTTCCTTCAGTGCTTTGATTCCTGGGAAAGGTCTATATAATGAGTCATAATTACTATTATTAATAGCAAACTTGTGAATTTTCAGTATATAAATTGCAGGGCCTCCCAAACTAGTAAGAAAGAAAAACAAAACATATGAAAATATGGTTAATCTAATAATCAGCAATAAATCTAAAAGCTGTAGTTTATGAATGTTTGAAGTTATTAAAGAGAATTTTTGAGGCATTAAAAAAAAATAAGAAAACGGACTGTGTTCAGCATGTTTTTAAGTACTTCAGATGTTTTACACAATTCTTTAATTCAAATGCAAAACAATGACGCACTGATGTTAGATTTATTTGTGTCCTTTCTGAGCAGATTAAAGCCATTAATGAATCGCCTTGTTTTACTTTAGGCCATAATTAGATGTTTCACATGCAAACCTTCCAGAAATATTTTTTAAACTACTTCAGTCACGCAGCCCCAGAAGTAAAGTCACTACAAAATCCTGATTGGAGGGGATTTAAAGAACATGTTGCAGTAAAACAGCTAAAATTACAGGATTAGATTCTTACTAATAATAAAATTATACAACAAATTAATAAACAATATTACTGTAATTCATGAATGAATTATAATGACACAATTCATTCTTATTTTTGTCCTGAAAGGGCACCAAAAGCCATCTATAGACTTGTAGAAATTCTGACTTTTCTACCACAGACACCTTTAGCATTCGCAGTGGCTGTAAAAAAAGAAAAGTCTACAACTGTTACTTTTTTCATTCCAATTTCTACTATAATGAAATCTCTGAAAAATAACTGTTAGCTGCAGCCCTACCCACAATGCAACAGACCCTCGACACATTCGAAGGACCTTATTAACAAACAGTAACTTTCTAATTAAAGCAAGAAGCAATGATCCAATTGCAGAGACCTAAAATTTACTTTAGTTTCTGTGTGAGCCTTTTCTAATGCTTAATTTTGTGTCATCTCATTTATCAACCGTTCTTTTAAATGCATGTTTCCCGATCTGGATCCATGCCCGCCTCAAGGGGGCACCAAGATCACAGAGGGTATGTGCACAAGTTAAATAAAACCATAACACACTTACTGGATGGATGATGAAAACTAATTAAAAAGACAAGTTTGATTGTATTCAATTAAAATATTAAGTAGGCTACACAATAGGCCACACCTCTGTGACGTTCTATCTCAGTTTTGCTAAGTTAGCTAGCAGCTAGAGTGTTTCTCCTGCAGTCACAGTATCACTATTTTATGACTCAAACAAAAAGTGAGAAACTAGTGCTGATGACTCATCAATATATAAAAAAGAAAGTAAAGCTAAATCTAAAGTGTTACCGTAACTGTGGTTTTCTTGAAGGATTTGGCCAGAACGTGTTACATTTGTGGTGACACGATCGCTAACGACAGCATGAAGTCAAGCGAAATGACACAACACCATCAGGAAACGACTGGTGGAGATCAGGGATTATTTGGAGAGCAAAAAACCGTTGGCACAGACAAAAAAGATCCACAGACATCAGAAAAGGATTTTAGACAGCAGGCAGTGATTTATACGGAGCCATGGAGGCGTCGTTTGAGTGTTTGCTATTAAGTGCTAAGGCTAAATCAAACCTGCATGCCTGAAAACTGGAGAAAGGCCACGTGGGACAGACTGATAGTAACTCTGTCCAAGGACAGAAATGACAAAATGACTGAAGAACTCCAAAATCAGTTCCATGACAATCGCAAGAAGGTTCCAGTCTACCAATCTAGACACAATGACAACAGGTCCCGAGACAATATCATGGCTGTTTAGGGCCTGCTCCATTCTCTGCCTCTGACCAAGGCAGCGTCTCTACATGTGGAGTTGATCCCCGGGTGTTGGACTCTGGCTGCCCACTGCCCCTAGTGGTTGAATTGTGCCCAACTGTAATTAGGATGGTTAAATGCAGAGGACAAATTTCATTGTACGCATGTACAAAGACAATAAAGCCCCTTCTTCCTGGCTGTCGCAGATAGATGGTTACTTTTGAGTAGTGGCTGGTACAGATCGGTTGTCTACCGGGAAGTTGCCATCTAGGACCTGGGGCGATTCAGTGGTGTGGTGGACACAGCAGTACACAGCCACAGTACATGACCACACTTGACTTTAGTGTTGTAGTACTCAAGATCAGTCTTGTTTTACTCTGTCTGGTCTTAATTTCAGACATATGACTGACATCTGGATTACATTTCAAGACCAGTCAAGACCACAAGAGTTGAAATTATAGATACCACTAAGTTTCCTGTGCATTGCTTGATTTATTAACTTATAACTATATCGTTTTTGTTATTGAAAGATGATCTGGAATGTTGAATAAAGATGATTTCTTTCATTTGTATTTCTGTGTGAAGTTTTTATGAAAACGTGGCTCTTTCAGATTAACTGTGACTGTGGTTGGCTTCATCTACTTGTTTTGTGGATGTGTCAAGCAGTGTGGGACTCACATGGATCCAGTCCTGGTATTGACTCCGTCTTTCCCTGCTTTGCTCTTGGTTGTGACTTGGTCTCAACTCCTCAAAGTCTTGGCATCGTCTCTGTCTTGATACAGTATGATTTTGTCTAAATTTTGGTGGTCTTGACTATAACACTGTTGAACTCTTAGTTTATCTAACAATCTGCCCTATAAGAATCTTATTACAAGCAACGATGATGGACCAAAACAAGAGATTTAAACAGACTGAGGAGAAAAAAAAAAAACTCCAGGGTGCAAAATACCTTCCTGAAGACCTTCTTAACAGTTAAATGGTTGGTTGCCTTTTAGCTTTAGATGGACCAAAGAAAGGATTTGGAACAACAGTGACATTTGTCGTTATCTGCTTGAATCTCCAATAAACAAATTTTATTGCTGGCTGTCTTCTTCAGACCCAGCCCTCAAAGACATCGCATATATGTTTAAGTGTTACAGTGTTTACATTGCCAAACATTAGGGCCCCTTCACACATAGTACAAATGTGGTTGAACTGCGCGTGAAGTGCGCATGAAGAAGGAATCATATGCAATACGTGTAAAATCGTAGCTGCATCCAATGCCTTGTAGACCTGTTGCTATAACTATCTGCGCACACCAGTGCCTGGAAGAAAGAGTGTAAGCTCTGAGAGCCCATCGAACCCTGTCGTGGCAGGTGTTGGCCAAATTCCAGGTGACCCGCACGAACATCTAACACCACTCGTTTGGCACTTAAGAAAATGTGTGGCCATTCGTGCTATCATCACAAAAACAGTCAGCAACAATCACTGTCAAGCTGGATGTGAAATATGTCAGTGTCCCACGACTGTGGAGTTGCCAAGTGCACATGTGGAGTGCCAGAGTGTTGGCTCCCCCCATAACACGTGCGTGTGTTTCGCGCGCTCCCCCCTAGCATGTGTGCATGTGGTTCACGAGTGACATCTTGGTCTGTGTGCTGACAGGACATGGGGTATGGCTGGCTGCCAACAGCTGTTGAGACATCTCTGGTCCTGGATGTCACAGCTGCAGAACATGCCCTGTGTTTTGACAGACATACACGTGTGTGTGCTCGCTGTCATCATGTGGAAATACATAAAAACATATATCGCTTTTGCGACAGGCTGGGGAAACGGACCGTCAGTTCATGTGGACACACAGCAGGCAATCTGAATGTCACGTGTGTCTGACAGGACACGCGTGTCAGGGTGTGAGGGCTGTGAGTGACGCACTGTGGGACAAGCCAACAGTGCGACAAATACGCCACTTTCAGTCACGTATCAGCAGAAATACAGCATACCAAATGGCATCTGGTCAGTTATCACAGTGCTTTTTTCTCTTTTTTAAAAAAAACATTTATCTGCTTGTTGATTTTAGCCATTTCACGCTCCTGTTATAAGACAGTGATTGTAGCACAGTGGTAAAGTTTCCATCTGGTAATCAGAGGTTACGGGTTCGAATCCTGTGAGTTGCATTTATTTTTTAATTAACCAGGGTTATTTAGCCGCGGGGTTCTGTATTGCCTCCCCTTTTATTTATATCAACCAAGTGATATTCACTAATTATACAGCTGGTTTTTATTTTACTTTCCTCCACATCAGCGGTGCAATGTGGTGCAGCTGCTCGCACTGTTTCTGCTTCTACGACACCGCTGCACCGGGATCGTGCACGCCTGGCCGTCGGCTCAATGTTTTCATGGTTCACTCATACGACCCATTCCGCCGTGAGTCTCCCTGATTTGTACTTATTCGTGTGAAGTGTGAAGGGGCCCTTAACAAGCTAAACATGTTGTAAGTCTCGGTTATTTCACAAACCGCAAGTTATTAATATGCAATGCTGTGAACTTCGACGACAATGGGAAAAAAAGAGTGCAGACATTAGCATTTGCCTGTTCGACATGTGGCGACATGTTGTGGTGCAATGTGGCACAATTACAACAGTTAACAGATGAAGAAATAAATGTAAAATCCAACAATTCAACAATGTAGGCGTATGGCATGATTTCTGGCATTTTGCATCTTGTATTTAACCATGTGATCCCAACACCATGGGGAACACATCTGGTCCTTTGGCACGCTTCAGTTTGGAATTTGGAATAAAAATACTGGTATTTAGTAAAGTTGAACTGTAGTAAAAATATCGACACGTACTGCACTTGGTATTTTCACAGAACCCTTGAATTCAAAGATTGGTACAATGGGTGAACTATTCCTTTAAAGGCCACATTTAAAGGTCATTTTTAATCTTTATTTTGTTTGCTGTAATTTATTAGGGGCATAAAATATTAACATCTCGTGGGTCAGTTGCAGTTAATATATGTGCAACGTGGGACGTGCTGTTATTTCTTAAAGGAGATAACGACTGTCGACAGTCTTGATGACTCATGATGACTCAAACAGAATACCTGCAGGCACCATTTCTTCAATAAACTTTTCAAGCGTTCCCTGAATCCACCCTCTCCTTCACTTTCACACTTTGTCTCAGTTGTTACATTTTAACAAATAGTATTTTGATGTCTAATCTTTCTCCGGGTGCACCGCCGAGTGGGAAACACACTGTGGCTGAATCCAGGCGGCGGCAGCATCAATCTCGACGGGTCGACAACACACGTTGATGTGCACGATGGGAAGCAAGAAGGAGAAAGAAGGTCAAAGGAGGTGCAGTAGCAGTCCAAATGGGAGGCGGTCTACTGACCTGAAAGCTTCCGGAAGCAATTAGCGGGATGCTTCACAAACTTTAGAAGCGATCTAATTAGCTGCTATCAAAGCTGCAGCAGCCTTTGCTCTGCTCGACTGCAGACCTGTTTTTGAGGGTCTTAATTTTTTTCTCCTGCTTCTGTTGAATTCTTCTTCCTAATTGCCTTTACTCATTTGACTGAACGAGCTGTAAAATGCAGATATGCGGAACAACAGCTTGTTTGTTTATTAAAACACAATAGCGTTGGGTCTGGATACGTTAGAGAGGCAAACTGGAACGTTTTTGCAGCTATAAAAGTGATGTTAAATTCTGTGTGAAGCAATTCTACAAGGAGTTATCTCCTAAGCTTGACAGTTAATTACGTCCATGAAGTCTGACGTAAAGGTTTACACACACTTTCTTTTTTTGTAGTGCGAACCGTGTTGGTGTACTTGGAGTAGATGTTAGAAAATTCACACATGAACACAGAGAAATAACGGTACTGGCACCCACCTTGCTGAGAGAAGGACTGCTCAAAGACGCACTTATAGAGGCTGCGGAAAGAAGCACTGAGGTCCTCAAAGTCAGAGAAACAGAGCTGCTTGTCTCGAGATTCTGAAACCGACAATCCGTACTGGGGCTGCGGGGGAGGAGGGGGAGGCGGTGGAGGCTGGGCGGGCTGCTGCTGGAGGTTCAAGGACTGAGGCGACAGCTCCGAGTGGCTGCTCACCTCATAAACACAAAGAAGAAACAGACTGTGAGAGATATGAAAGGATAAAACTGGCCTTTCCACCTGTCAGGAATATATATATATATATATATATATATATATATATGTGTGTGTGTGTGTGTGTGTGTGTGTGTATTACCAGTTACAAAACAGATCTCCTTTAAATCTACCATGTGCTTCTGGTTCCGTGCTGATATTCAATGTTTCTGAGACATTTTGATCGACAGATGAGCAACAAGTGGCGCCACAGGAGATCCAACACATTTAAAAAAGATGTTTAAATCCACAATGGCTGCCAAGATGGCTGCCACTGTGAAAACACTCCAAAATGTTCAGTTTAGTTTTGGTTTGATGTTGATATCACAAGACCTTTTCAAGATATAAGTAACTATTTTGATGTCAAAGTCATTTGAGGGCCAAGGTCAGAAGAAAAAGGTCAAATCCAAGTCTTCAGACCTCCTCTTGTTCTTTGGACTCCATATCATTTTTGTATCTCTTCTAACTTTGAAAGAGTTGAGCTCATCATACCATTCCTTTTCCTTAAAATCACACATCTCAAGGTCCCACACAAAGGTCATTTTGACAGTCAAGGTCAAAAAGAAATGTAAGGTGTTAGTGAGATTTTGTGACAGAATGACAGACCGACCCCAATCCTGTAGCTCTGGTGATGCCTTGCTAAAAACCATGACAGCTTGGCTTGGAGAGGTGGTCTGAAATTGTCTCTAATTCCCAACATACCAATTCATTATCAAGACTTTTGGAAGTTGCCTGTCTGGTGATCTCATGACTCCATGAGCTCTTCCCACCACAATACTCCAACCTCGCAGAACTGTTTTTGATTATACAGTGCATCCGGAAAGTATTCCCATTTTTTCCAGCCTTATTCCAAAATGGAGTAAATTCATTTTTTTCTAATCACAACACCCAATAATGACAACATGAAAAACTTTTTTTTGGGAGGGGGGGGGGGGGGATTTCTGAAAAGTCATTAAAAATAAATAACTAAGAAATCACATGTACATAAGTATTCACACCCTTTGCTCAATACTTTGTTGATGTACCTTTGGCAGCTATTATAGTCTCAGGTCTTCTTGAATATGATGCCACAAGCTTAGTGCACCTATTTTTGGGCAGTTTTGTCCCATTCCTCTTTGCATCACCTCTCAAGCTCCATCAGGTTGGATGGGGAGTGTCGGTACACAGCCATTTTCAGATCTCCCCAGAGATGTTCAATCAGATTCAGGTCTGGGCTCTGGATAGACCACTCAAGGACATTCACAGAGTTGTCCTGAAGCCACTCCTTTGATATCTTGGCTGTGTTTTTAGGGTCACTGTCCTGCTGAAAGATGAACAGTCACCCCAGTCTGAGGTCAAGAGCGCTCTGGAGCAGGTTTTCATCCAGGATGTCTCTGTACATTGCTGCATTCATCTTTCCCTCAATGCAACTAGTCTCCCAGTTCCTGTTGCTGAAAAACATCCCCACAGCATGATGCTGCCACCACCATGCTTCACTGTAGAGATGGTGCCTGGTTCCCTCCAAACATGACGCCTGGTATTCACACCAACGAGTTCAATCGTTGTCTCATGAGACCAGAGAATTTTGTTTCTCATGGTCTGAGAAACAAAACCTATTAGCACAGTTGAGCTAATATGATTAATAAATGGAACAGTTTTAACCTGTTGAATGTTTGGTCTCCAACTAAGGGTCAAATAAGGCCGACATCCACTGGATTCTACAACATGTTACCCTGTAACATGATAACTAAGCATAACAGGTAGAGCAAACCGATACTTTTTAAAACCCTATTAGCTCAACCAATAATTTGCATCACGTTTTACCATAACTGAAGCAACTTTAACCTTCGACCCTGCACAAGCTGAGAATCGAAATTGAAATCACCATTTTTGCTGCTGTTTACCCTGTAACTCCCCATTTGGAATCTTTATGATGAGACAAATGATATGCCTTAAGACTGGAGCATTTTTGAAACTTGAGCCCTCTGTCTACCTGCTACCACATCGGTGTTATATATTTTTGGGTAGCTCATGGTATACTGAAGCTGCATTGTAAGTGTTTAGTCCCCTTAAGTGGTACAGAAACCCTGCGTGGCCCATGGGTTACAAAGGCAGCTAAATTGCTGGACTCCAGTACCCTGCCAAACACTCAGCCCATAGCAGAACTCAACAGAGTGGTAGCCATTTCTGGACAGAAGTCAGAGTCTCTGTTTCTGGCTATGATGTCCAGCAGTGATACGTTTGCCAAAGCACCCCAACGGACAAAATCAAACACTTCTGGTGGTTCCCCCGAATGTGACCTTGACTTCACTAAACAAACATTATTATAGAGACCAGAGATGACGCACTGTTGGAGTGTTTGCATGGCCCTGTCGCTCAAATAGTGAAAAGCCATCAATTAGAAATTGTGTTAAAAAAAAGTGGTTGCTTTCTTCTGATTTTCATGTAAACTCACAAAAACAAGGTACAGTTCATTCTCATCTTTCAAATTCTGCCTCTTCTCCTCCACCTTCCAATCTCTCATTACAGCTGTCACCTTCATCACCATCTACCAGGTAAACGTCAAAACGTCAACAATTTGTAGCTATCAGCATCCCTCCACAAATATAGGCCAACTTAGCTCTGACACGTCTACCTTCACCCAGAAACGGCAGCCTTCCAATCAACAACCTTAGTGTGTCTTAGATTTCTGCCGGTGATGTCACCAGTAATCACCGTCAGTCAAGAGGTTACAACCTGAACCAGCTAATGAGGTAGAACTAACCCGGATCCCGTCGGAGCGCACAGCAGTCCAGCTCTGAAACAACGCACAGGGATGAGGGGAAAGGATAACCTCAAGAAACGAGAGGTTAATGAGATAAGATCGCACTGACCTTCGCTAATGTGGGTGGGAGGTGAACAGGGAACAGCAACTGATAGCGAAAAAAAAAAGGTGAGGAGCTTTGAACCCATGTTTTCAACAAGGGAAAAATAAGGAAGTGGGAGGCTGGCTGTTAAAATATTAGATTTGATCAGAAAAGCCAAAAAGCCATAAGTACAGATCATAAGTCCTCACAATTAGGGGTCGACCGATTATGGATACCGATAATTGGTGGCGATAATCGGCACCAATTTACCAGATGCGACTTATATGCCAGAAACTACACTACTCATGTTTTTATGATTATTAGTTAATAATCATAAAAAATAATAATCAAAAGGTCAAGTGGGTAGTCGTTAGAGAGTCTTGGCGAAACCTGATCAACCTAATATCCTCCAGTTGGACTGAACTTTACAGAGATTTGTTTGTTTGCTTGTTTTAAAGATCAAAGACGACTGTTTCAGACACCTCCTCTTCTTTTGATCATATTATGATTTAATTTTTGACACTTCCAGTAAATATTTGAGTCTCAAACTAAACTGCTCAGCTTGGGACAGTTTACGTGTTGACAGATGGGTTGGCTCATCTCCTCCACACTTCAGAAGATGGCCCCTTATTATCATCTCACACACACACACACACACACACACACACACACACACACACACACACACACACACACACACACACACACACACACACACACACACACACACACACACACACACACACACACACCAATCCAAACAGCCCAAGGATGTGATTTTGAAAATGATGAGAATTCATTTTAACAGCGGATATAAAATCTGGCAAAAATATATCTCAGTGTGTTCTGGGGCCTGCCAAGTTAGTGGTGTACTTTACACTGGCCAAGACAGCAGGCATATTAGACAGCACGGTAAAGTCTCGATTTAAATATGTGTGGCCAAGCAAAAGGTCATGATTAGTGCAAGTGAGCTCAAACCTCAGACAAATTAGAAAGGCACTCAAAAGGCTCAAAATACACTGGACAACCTGTAAAAACAAACAGCACTGACCTAATGAACTAATGGTACTTAATACCAGGACCAATCCTACAGCACAGATTTTGGTCTTCAATTTTAGAGTGAGTTAGCAACAAGTGCAGCATACTGTAACTTCAGCAATGCTTGTTTATCTGTTATCCTTCTTCGCCGAACTCGTTTGTCCAATATCAGCCAAACCTGGTTTGTGGATGAAAGTCAATCTCAGAATTTTTGATATTCACTCCCAATTTGCAACAAATTTGGCATACATGTTGTGGTTCCCAAAAGTACCAAAGTAAAATTTGCCAAATGTCAGTCTTCGGGGTTCAGGATAAGGCCAACTCTTCCCAGGCATTTTGGCCAATTTCTACCAAACTTGTATGTTGGTTAATGTTCACCCCATCTTTGTGCTTAACAAATTAATTTCAGCAAGTCAGGGTCACTGAGATCAAGGTCAACAAATGTGATTTTAAACCAGACTGGGATCAATTTGGTACACGTGTAGGTGGGTTCTGGGACGGCCCTGGCAAGACAGGCAGACAAATCTGGCTTCAGACCACTGAGCTGAAAAATGAGATTTCCACTAGGCAGTGAAATGTGCCCTTTATCTGGAAATTCTATCCTAAACAAGGTGTCTACATCCTTGTTGATGCTGTACTGGCACGGCCTAACTGCCCTAGTGACTTCATGCACACAGGTACTACAGTACTATGTCTGCTACTACAATTGCCACTACCACTACTGTCCAAGGTGGTGTCAAAATCCAACCCCTGATCTGCGTCATGATATATGGATAAAGTATTAACTAGGGGATTGCCTGTTGTGGTGAAACATAACAAAAATAATATAACCTTTATTTTCATTGCTCATATGCATACATACATACATACATACTCCTTCTTTTAGCTGTTCCCGTTAGGGGGCGCCACAGCAGATCAGTTGTCTCCATCTCTCCCTGTCCTCTGTATCTTCCTCTGTCACGTTAACCACCTGCATGTCCTCCATCAGCACATCGAAAAACCTCCTCTTTGACCTCCCTCTTCCATCCTCAGCATCCTTCTCTCTATATACCCTGGGTCCCTCCTCTGCACATGTCCAAACCATCTCTATCTCTCCTCTCTGACTTTGTCTCCAAATTGTCCCACCTGAGTTGTCCCTCTGATATGTTCATTCCTAATCTTGTCCATTCTTGTCACTCCCAAAGAGAATCTCAACATCTTCAGCTCTGCCTCCTGTCTTTTTGTTAGTGCCACCATCTCTAAACTGTACAACATATCTGGTCTCACTACTGTCTTCTAGACTTTCCCCTTCACTCTTGCAGATGTTCTTCTATCACAAATCACTCCTGCCACCTTTCTCCACCCGCTCCATCCTGCCTGCACTCTCCATTACTTTGGACAGTTGACCCCAAGTATTTAAACTCATCTACTTTCACCACTTCTACTTCTTGTAACCTCACTATTCCACTAGACTCCATCTCATTCACGCACATGTACTCAGTCTTGCTCATACTGATTTTCATTCCCCTTCTCTCCAGGGCGCATCTTCACATTTCCAGGCTACACTCAACCTGCTCTCTACTCTCACCACAGATCACAATGTCATCTGCAAACATCAAAGTCCATGGAGACTCCTGTCTGATCTCATCCGTCAACCTGTTCATCACCATTGCAAACAAGAAAGGACTCAGAACTGATCCTTGTTGTGATCCCACCTCTACCTTCAATGAATTCCTACTGTGCATCTCACCGCTGTCATACTATCCTTGTACATGTCCTGCACTACCCTCACATACTTTTCTGCTACTCCAGACTTCCTCATACAATACCACAACTCCTCTTGGCACCCTGCCATAAGCTTTCTCTAAATCAACAAACACACAATGTAACTCCTTCTGACCTCCTCTATACTTCATCATTATTCTCAGAGCAAACATTGCATCTGTAGTGCTTTTTCATGGCAGGAAACCATATTACTGCCCACAGATCTTCTCCTGTTTTATAAGTCTAGTTTATACTGCTCTTTACCATAACTTCATGCTTCCTCATCGCTTCTGTTCCGGTTGCCAACTGAATTCCATTGAATTCATTTGACAAACTTAAGGTTATGCCCCGCCTCCTTCTACCGTCATTTATCCAGGCTTGGGACCGGCACTCAGAATGTACTGGCTGCACACCCGTTGTGGCTGAATTATATACATACATACAATGAAATCTGTCCTCTGCATTTAACCATCTTAATTACCGTTAAAAACAATCCAACCACTAGGAGCAGTGGGCAGCCACAGTCCTGCGCCCAAGGATTAACTCCTGATGTAGAGACACTACCTTAGTCAGCAGAAGAAAAAGGCACAGACCCTAAATAATCATCTGTTTTGATAAGGTAGAGACCTTGGTGTGCCCCGTGGCCTCGACGGTAACCACAGAGGCCCATCAGGAACCCTGAACACAAGTCTGATAACGGTGCTCTGGTGAAAAAAAGTCTGCAGCGGTCAATCAGTTTTGATGAAGTGTTATCCACCTGCTGTAAAGGCAGATGAAAGCTGCAGCAGGTCCTCAAACCCCGATCATCTAGGATTTCAAAGCCATCAGACCAGGCTAAAAAGATATGTTTGTCAGTGTGCAACAACATTCCCATGTTAGACAAACCCACACACAGGCATCTCTAGAGTGACCCTGGATGTAGAATTACACCACCCCCTTCAGGAATTGACTAATGCCGCATTCACACCGGGCGAGATCAGACTCTACAAATTCACGGGGGTCGCCTCCTTCGCCCGGTGTGTCGCTCTGCTTTTGCTGCGAAAATTCACCCCGGCGCGTCATCAAATAGGAGGAGCTTCCATTCCACTCGCCAGCTCCGGTTGTCAGTCAAGTTAACATGACGGACCTTGATCACACGGAGCAAGTTGTTGTGGAAAGCTCCCAATACAGGGAGTATCATTATTTGCTGCAGGAGCTGCGTCTGGATGACGGCTGCTTTCAGCGGTCATTCCACCTCTGCGGGACCCAGTTTGAAGATCTCCTGTCCCGTTCACGTGCGCACATGTAAACAATTAAAAAAAAAAAGAAACTCTGCTGCCTGCTGTAGGGCTGCTGCTCGCTCCAAAAACTGTCATAATTGTGTTTAGAAACCAGTCACCATTTGTTTTATTATACATCTGTGTAGTTAATAAAATATTCTCCACAGACGATTCGCGCACGCACGTAAAAAAAAAGAAAAAAAAAAAAAGAAAGAAACTCTGCTGCCTGCTGTAGGGCTGCTGCTCGCTCCAAAAACTAATTGTGTTTAGAAACCAGTCACCATTTGCTTTATTATACATCTGTGTAGTTAATAATAAAATAATCTCCACGGACAATTCGCTCGCACGCGCACATAGAAAGAAAAAAAAAGAAACTCAGCTGTTTGCTGCAGGGCTGCTCCTCGCTCTTTCCCAAAAAACTGTCATAATTGTGTTTAGAAACCAGTCACCATTTGTTTTATTATACATCTGTGTAGTTAATAAGTAAAATATTCTCCACAGATGATTCGCTCGCTCGCTCGCACGTAAAATGAAAGGAAAAAGAAACTCTGCTCCCGCTGCTGTGGGGCTGCTGCTCGCTCCAAAAACTCTGTCATAATTGTGAAATAAAGGACAAAAGAGACATAAGTCCTGCTGACAGGCTGCTAAGAGATACAGGACATGTTCACATCTTCAGTCAAACTCCAAACATCTCCACATCACTACATATTCAGTCCCTGATTGGTCATCGCGGCGCGACGAGACGAAAAAGTTCACATTTTTCAACTTGGAGAGGAGGGTAACGCGATGTGATGTGACGTAATATCACGCCACAAACGCGCCACTCGCTCAAAATTCATTCGCGTCCATCGCATCGCGCTGCGTGACTTGGCGCCAAAACGCGTCGTTCCATAGGAATTACATGGCAACTTGTCGCTGTTGTCGCTCATGTCGCGCCCGGTGTGAACACGGCATGAGAGATAATCTTCCTTACCACAGAGAGATTACCACGATGGCGAATACTACTACAACTACTCTACTCCCTAGTACAGACACAGCAGACAGTCCAAACACAATGGGAAAAAGCTCTGTACACTGATGAAAAATCTTAAAAAGTCTCCTCTGATTAAACAATTGAGTGTTTTAACTAGTAGATAATCAGCAGTATATCCGACACCTTGTAACGTTAAAATCTGAAAAAGTCGATCTTCCGTTATTACCAGCACAGATCCAATCTCATCACCAAATATTATGAAAAATCATCTGCCCTTGTTCACCTTTTCTATTCATTTTAAAAAGTTTGTGGTGTTTCAGTAGTGTTTTCACCATCATTACTGTAAATAGTAGACAAGCAAAAAAGAATGTTCTAATTCTCTCTATGTCTCCTGGGATTGTTTGACTGGAGGACAGAAAGGATTAAAAAAAAAAGACAGTAATGTGAATGTTACCTCGCCTTCTCCACACATTAAACACTTGAATTTCTTCTACTACTGAATAAATGTCTTTAGTGAGTGTTGGTGAAGAAATCGATTTCAGGCACGATGTGGATTTCCAATGATAATAAAAACAAAAGCGCTTATGGGTTCGGCTTCGACCGCATTAATTAAATACATCATAGAACTCTTCCGTCTATCAGCCGTCTTCATCAGTGTGCACTGAAAACTATAATGAATTGGCCTTATTATAGAACGCCACAATGTGAGTTCCCACAATCCTCGAGGTGAGGGGCTGTAACACATGGATCCTCCAGACGGAGCGCACCAGTAATATTCCATCATTACATCAGACACAGAGGGCAGATTAGAAATGTTTAAAAATGGCCGCAGGGGGGAAAAAAGGGAATTAATCTTTGGGACTTCCCCACACAAGCGCAGGCAGAAACAGGGATACCTCAAGTCTGTGCCGCCACTTAGCACATGCGAGTCACACAAACTGATTATTTAGCACAGAAATAAGGGTCACAAACCCTTTTTTATTATTGTTATTCTTGCCAAATCTCTATCAGCTTCACATCTGCTGTTGAAAGATGATGTTTTCCTTCCGCCGTCATCAGACAGACTTGAAATAATGAGGAACTCTTACTGGTGTGTAGCTGTGAACGCCACCGCCGCCGGCCGTGTTGAGGTTGACGGAGGCCAAACTCTGCTCCGAGAGACTGTTGCTCAGGCTGCTGCCCAGACTCCCCGGACTCTCGCTGCCTTCTGCCTCTGGGTTGTACAAGGACACCTGCACACAAGAACACCAGGACCATGTCAAAAAGGACAACAATGTTCAAGAATTGTCATCGAAAAACCCAACCATCTCACCCGTTTTCTCACAGCCCTCGAACAAAACTTGCTGCGCCACTGGGGTGAAAAATGGCACCCTGTCTTTCCTCAATCTTTTAATTGCAGGGCCAAGAAAAAAATAGGGTGTGGTTCTCCATCTTTTGCATTCTGGTAAATCAACATTTCTCAACATTGGACCCAGTGAGTCAAAACTTTACACCTTCTCGAGAAATGTTGGTTTCTCAAAATGTAAAAGATGGAGAACAGCGCCCTACTTTTTCTGGGTCAGGCTCAAAATCACCCCTCGTAAAAATGTTAATTTGCACACTCAGTAATCCCACAGTCTGTGTTCAGTAAGGAGGGAGAACCTCCACCTCCAATCACACACTCGTGCAGCTCCAGTCTAACCACTTATCTAGTTGGAGTGTGAAGCGAAGCCGTCGCTGATCACACCAAACGCCAATCCCACAGATAAGGCAAACACCACAGGATAACGGCTGCAAAAGAAGTTCAGACTATTACACAATGGTTTGTTCAGCAGAGAAAATTACCTGTAAGGTAGACGATTTCTCGGCGAGGAGGTGGAGTTGCAGTCCGGTCTTTATAGTGGTGGTGATGGGTGACAGCTGGTGTTGATAGATGACAGCTGTCACCTCCAGTGGCTCCGACGCCCTCTCGTGCTTGGAGCCCGCACTCCAAGCAGGGCGCCATCTGGTGGTGGTGGGCCAGCAGTACCTCCTCTTCAGCGGCCCACACAACAGGACCCTCCTCTCAACGGGCGCCTCCTGGCGCCCGACCAGGTTTATCCGGGTGCCGGGTGTAGAAGTCGGCCAGGAGGGCCGGGTCCAGGATGAAGCTCCTTTTCACCCAGGAGCGTTCCTCTGGACCACACCCCTCCCAGTCCACCAGATACTGGAAGCCCGACCCATGCGACGGACGTCCAGAAGCCGACGCACGGTCCACGCCGGCTCCCCGTCGATGATCCGGGCAAGAGGCAGCGCAGGTCCAGGGGTGCAGAGCGGTGAGGTGTGGTATGGTTTAATCCGTGACACATGAAAAACAGGATGGATCCGCAGTGAAGCTGGCAGCCGTAGCTTCACTGCGGCCGGGCTGAGGACCTTGGTGATGGGAAAGGGTCCGATATATCTGTCTTTCAGTTTCTGTGATTCCACTTGAAGTGGGATGTCCTTCGTTGACAACCATACCTCCTGCCCAGGCTGGTATGCAGGGGCCGGGGAACGCCGGCGGTCTGCATGGGCCTTGGCCCTCGTCCGGGCCTTCAACAGGGCAGAACGGGTGGTCCGCCACACCCGGCGGCACCTCCTGAGGTGGGCCTGGACCGAGGGCACACCGACCTCACCCTCCACAAGCGGGAACAATGGGGGCTGGTACCCCAAACACACCTCGAACGGGGAGAGGCCGGTGGCAGACGACACTTGGCTGTTGTGGGCGTACTCGATCCAGGCCAGATGGGTGCTCCAGGCCGTCGGGTGCGCGGAGGTAACGCAACGGAGGGCCTGCTCCAACTCCTGGTTGGCCCGCTCTGCCTGTCCGTTCGTCTGGGGGTGGTCCGTGAAAACCGTGAACGGCACTGTCACTCCCTCCAACAGGTGTCTCCACTCCTCAAGAGCCTCCTTCACCGCCAAGAGTTCCCGATTGCCGACGTCATAATTCCTCTCAGCCGGGGTCAACCTGCGGGAAAAATAAGCACAAGGGTGGAGGACCTTACCGGACTCCCCGCTCTGGGACAGCACGGCTCCTATCCCTGAGTCAGAGGCATCCACTTCCACTGTGAACTGGCGAGTAGGATCGGGCTGCACCAGAACTGGTGCAGTCGAGAACCGGCGTTTCAACTCCCTAAACGCGGCTTTGCACTGATCCGACCAGGTGAAGGGGACTTTAGTGGAGGTCAGGGCTGTCAGGGGGCTAACTACCTGACTGTAGCCTTTAATGAACCTCCTGTAGAAATTTGCAAAGCCGAGGAACTGTTGCAGTTTCCTAAGGCTTGTTGGGTGGGGCCAATCTCTCACCGCTGCAACCTTGGCCGGATCAGGGGCGACGGAGTTGGAGGAGATTATGAACCCCAGGAAGGACAAAGAAGTGCGGTGGAACTCGCACTTCTTGCCCTTCACAAACAGCCGGTTCTCCAACAACCGCTGTAGGACCTGACGTACATGCTTAACATGAGTCTCAGGGTCCGGAGAAAAGATGAGGATGTCGTCTAGATAGACGAAGACAAACCGGTGCAGGAAGTCCCGCAAGACGTCATTAACCAAAGCTTGGAACGTCGCAGGGGCATTTGTGAGGCCGAACGGCATGACCAGGTACTCAAAATGACCTAAGGGGGTGTTAAATGTCATCTTCCACTCGTCTCCCTTCCGGATCCGAACCAGGTGGTACGCATTATTAATATTATTTATTTAGGACTTTCCCACAAGTCAAAGCATGAAACAAAATAAATGGTAATAATAAAATAATAAATCACAACAATAAAAAGTACACTTCAACAATATGCGAATGTGTGATATTTCAGTATAAAAGTTGTGCCAGAGTATAAGTTGCAGGGTTTCCCAAACTAGTAAAAAAAAAAAACCTTGACTTGTACTGCAAAAAAATACAGTAGTTTTGATTGTCAATGATTATCATGACTTCATTTAGCATGTACTTCTAATTTTGATAACTTGAGAGCAGACAAAACCTCGGGCACCGCTGTGATCTTTGGTGCACCCTTCTGGGAGGCTCAAATCCCAGTTTGGGAGCTTAGTCAATACCATCGATCATCTCAGAAGACTGTCTTCAGATTGTCAAATCAAATCCTCAGAAAGACTGAAGAAAAAAAATGGACCAACGTAATAAAGTACCCAAATGAATTTGGTTTATACAAATTTAACTTTTATAATAGTGAGGCCAAGTTGTTAACTTAATTTGAACACATTTAATTAATTTGAGTGTTACCAGTTGAAGTTGAAGGGGAGGTGATGGTCTAGTGGTTAAGGTGTTGGGCTTGAGACCAGAAGATCCTCGGTTCAAATCCCTGCCTGACTGGAAAATCACTAAGGGCCCTTGGGCAAGGCCTTTAATCCCCGGTGTGTAGTGAGCGCCTTGTATGGCAGCACCCTGACACTGGGGTGAATGTGAGGCATAATTGTAAAGTGCTTTGAACATCTGATGCAGATGGAAAAGCACTTTATAAATGCAGTCCATTTACCATTTAAGTTATGGAATTAAGTTTTCTCTATATTAAAGTGTGGGTTCGAACAACTGAACAAAACAGGTCTGGCGTGACCAGGATCAGAAAATCCTGGATCAGCCCGCTTATCTTGGATCATCTAACTGACATACAAAACATAGAACTTTGGGTAAAGTGTAACAACACAGAACCTCAACATTTACATGGTTGCTTGATGTTTATCTTTTAATTGAAAGTCTTGAAACAACAAATACTGTTTCCATGTCCAAACCTTCGGGTAACATTAAAATTACCCCCCCACCCCACACCCCAGAGAGTCTGATACCAACACAGAAGAAAAGCACGATGATCTGTTAGATGGAAGGAATATCATATTTTTGGTGGAGATCACAGAGCATTTCAAGATGATGCCTCAGGATGAGGGTGAATCGGGAATCTTGTGTTGTGTTTAGCTGTCAGTAGTTGTGAAGCGGCGCGCCAACATCACCTCCAGGCTACATTTAATTGTACAGACAAATGTGAAAACGCAGCCTTCGGGTGATACAACACTAAAGGCTCTCTGGTGGCTGTGCGCTACTGTTTTATAGATAAAATAAATAAATAAATAAATAACTTGTTTTCAGAAGGTGAGTTTTTTAAAAAGTGTTCATTCTTAATACATTTTTATCACAGCACTCCATTTGGACCACAAAAACAGGCTCAACAGGCAGGAAGTGCTATATATATACACATATATAAAGCCCTTTATCTTTGAGGGGTCATTCCCACTGAAGGAAATGGTTCAGGAACTCGTCTGTTGGGTTGCATCAAAATACTAAGGCTTGTTTTAGTTCTTGAAGAAGAGTCTGGTTGCTACTCCAGAACAGTGGGGGGCACAGATAACCAAAAAATTAACTTCGATAACAGATAATCATATAACTGAAAAGTTATCTTTGATAAAGATAAAAAGATAAACCACCCAAAATGTATCGGAAGTTACAGATAACCGATAAATTCCAGTATTGTCTCTGGTACATTTGCAACTACTAACAAACTGAATTAGAGTTTTAACACCACGATGGCTTCTGGTAGCATCAGAAGCGACAACAGACCCAAACAATGAGCCAACACTTCTGTCTTTCAACATCTTGCCCCCTGCTGGAAGCTCTACATGGCTTCCAGCACAGAAGCAAGCAGAGAGCAGGCGCAAAGCCCAACTCTCTACCCAATCACAATGCTCCGGTCAGGCGGATATCTTGGAAAATAAAGCCACGTGGTTGGTGTATGGTTTGGTGTATAAATAAAATGAATACTGATAGAAAAACTCCATTAATGCCAATTCTGCCATTTGTACAAAGTTAAAATATAACATATATATTTTAATGTTGAATAATGCACTAATTCTGAAGTTTTGTAAAAAACACAGATCGCAAAGGATTCTGGGTAAAATGTGCCTCTTCTGCTAAACACTGATTGGATGAGTCATTCATTATGTAAACCAACACGTTAATGTGACGTGTGTCGTGTGTTGGTGTTTACAGATAAATGTGCTTTTGTAAAATATTCCATTTTTTTATTTGTAAAAACAGGCATTTTTACGGGAAGTGTCATTGCAAAATGTTTTGCATGTAGAGAGAATGTGCGCTCATTTTATTATATTGTGCACACGTTTTATGACGTTGTGCGCACATTTTATTATATTGTGTGCACGTTTTATTATATTTTGAACGTTTTATTATATTGTAAAACATGCACTCGCAGCACTGCAAGATCTCAGTAACATTGAGAACTGTACTGAGACGCTCTGATCACGCTGCACTAACCGCTGCACACAGACAACACCATTAACGTGTTGATTATTGTTCTTTACAACACTGTTTGTCCTCTTTGTTCCAGACTAATATATATAATATGTTTGAAATTCGGTTTGCGTTTATTAAATTCCATGCAAATTAAACGTGACAGACACGGATTATTTGTTATAATTGTTTTAGCAAGTTTTCAGGGTATCATGCAGCAGTCTCTTATTAACGTGATGAAAAGCATAAAAAAATTATATTTTTGTAGTATAATAGTCATTTACAACTGTCATCGTGTTGATTCTCTATATGTTGTTGACTGCAGCGACTCTGGGCGAATGAACACTACTGGCCAGTAGATGGCAGTAAAGACCTTGAAAACCTGCCAAAACAAAATTCCAGATAATCCATCTGCTACATTTAAGGTGCATGAAATTTAATAAACGCAGACACAATAACTACGTCTATAAGCCAAGAGAATAGAGGCACTAGAGTTTAATGCTGTTGTCCGTAGAGCCAAATCAGAGTTTCTGAAATGCATTTCTCATGTCATGAACATACTGAGATTACCCTATCCTACCCATAATGCACTGCTGGACACATCATATAGCCACACAAAAAACTTAAAAATTAGCGCATTACTTTACAACTAAAACATATATCTGATATTTTCACTTTATAAAGCTTCAGACATGACATTAATTTAAATAACATGTCCAAAATTAGTTTGGTTAAAAGTTGAACCATAAGTTAAAAATGTATGCCTCTGGATGACTTGGGTGATATTGCCCGTGGATCAGTATGGGGTTAAAAGAAATTAGTTTTTTTTCTTCTTCTTAAACCAGCTCTTCTCTGTTTTGCAGAGGGTAGAACTACACATCAGCTACGAAACATTTAACAGGTAGGTGCTCAACTGATTTTAAGTTTTATAAATATTTGTAGCTGTTCAGCTTTATTTACCACGTTATTGGTCTAAAAATTATCGGACAAAAATTTATCACAAGATAATTAGTCTGATAATGGTTTTTAAAGTTATCTAAAAAGATAATCCGATAATGAAAACATTATCTTCGATAATTATTGGTTATCGGATTACCGGAACTGTGCCCACCACTGCTCCAAAGGACATCCATAACTAGAAACCAGAAAAAAAAACAAAGCAGTACAAACTCTGGTGGTGGAGGATATTACTAACAGAGCAACAGCAGTTTTAAGGAGCTCACATCTGGAGAACATTGGCACAGTCTTCCCAAGTGGCTACATGGCACCCACCATTTGTGATTGGGGTGGGTGGGATCAGCTTGGCGCTGCAAAAGTTGGGAATGTCGTACCGGTTTATTCAGGAATTTGTTAGAAGCCAGGCAAATTCGTCTTGACTCAACACGGTTTGAGCACGGAATGTTACCCCGCGCTATCTTGAGGAGAGTACAAGTTCGGCCTGATTTCACCAAGTTGCACCGGGCTTGCCCCAGGCTGTCCTTAGTTGACTGTGCATTGGACCGAGGAGGTTGGGAGTTGGAACAAGTTGGGTGGAAAAAAAACCCCAAAAGAAACAGCTTTTTAAGACTTGTATGTTGTGGAGCAGTGTGTCAGCTTGAGAAGACTCTATGAACATCAGGCCCAAGAGCACAGAATTGTACAGCTTGACATGTGACGGCACAAAACAGCGTCAAAGTCAGCCAAAATTTCTGAGAGCTGCTTTACTTCAGTCACATCAAAGGTCAACAACAAGAAGACGGCTTGTGATTGGGCATCTGTACAAATCTATATCTTAACATTCACAAAATGTAAACTTAAGATGTAAAATCAGCTCAGATATGTAACTTCAGGGACTATTTGAACAAATCGATGAGACGCCACTGAATGTTCCAAGAGGCTCAAACCTGTAGAGAAGCCACATTTAATCACATCCAGGAGGTTTTTAAATCAATAGTCACTTGCAGTAAGTGTGCGTTGATTCCCAAAGTTGTTCGACAACGCCCTACACATCTTTTGCTTGTTGCTTTTCAGTTGACTCATTGAACTGTTTCTCTAATTAGGATGGATTAACCTTGACAGAATTGCTCAATAATGTAATTATTACATACACTTGCCTCTTGCTTGAGCTCTTGCTTGCCTCTACTGGTGGTTGGCTCTCACTGCGGTATTGTATCACTTCCTGTTCCGGAGCACAGCGGTGTTTTTCTGTATCTGTTAGCTGTTTAATCTGCGCAGTTAGATTGATCTAGTTATCTAGATTACGATTTGTTTCCCAGTGTAATCTTTACGTGCCTTAACTAAAGCACTCCTTCTGCTGAATCACCTCTAAATTATTTACACATTATTCACTTTGCGTGTTTTTAGGAATCCGCTAGCTTAGCGTAGCTACTAGCTCTTAGCCGATTTAGCATGGCGGCTTCTCCTGTCTCTCCCGCACTTTTCTGCTCTGGGTGTGAAATGTTTAGTTATTCCTCGGCCTCCTTTAGCAGTAACGGTACTTGTAATAAGTGTAGCTTATTCGTAGCTTTGGAGGCCAGGCTGGGCGAATTGGAGACTCGGCTCCGCACCGTGGAAAATTCTACAGTTCGCCAGGCCCCTGTAGTCGGTGCAGACCAAGGTAGCTTAGCCACCGTTAGTTCCCCCCTGGCAGATCCCGAGCAGCCGGGAAAGCAGGCTGACTGGGTGACTGTGAGGAGGAAGCGTAGCCCTAAACAGAAGCCCCGTGTACACCGCCAACCCGTTCACATCTCTAACCGTTTTTCCCCACTCGACGACACACCCGCCGAGGATCAAACTCTGGTTATTGGCGACTCTGTTTTGAGAAATGTGAAGTTAGCGACACCAGCAACCATAGTCAATTGTCTTCCGGGGGCCAGAGCAGGCGACATTGAAGGAAATTTGAAACTGCTGGCTAAGGCTAAGCGTAAATTTGGTAAGATTGTAATTCACGTCGGCAGTAATGACACCCGGTTACGCCAATCGGAGGTCACTAAAATTAACATTAAATTGGTGTGTAACTTTGCAAAAACAATGTCGGACTCTGTAGTTTTCTCTGGGCCCCTCCCCAATCGGACCGGGAGTGACATGTTTAGCCGCATGTTCTCCTTGAATTGCTGGCTGTCTGAGTGGTGTCCAAAAAATGAGGTGGGCTTCATAGATAATTGGCAAAGCTTCTGGGGAAAACCTGGTCTTGTTAGGAGAGACGGCATCCATCCCACTTTGGATGGAGCAGCTCTCATTTCTAGAAATCTGGCCAATTTTCTTAAATCCTCCAAACCGTGACTATCCAGGGTTGGGACCAGGAAGCAGAGCTGTAGTCTTACACACCTCTCTGCAGCTTCTCTTCCCCTGCCATCCCCTCATTACCCCATCCCCGTAGAGACGGTGCCTGCTCCCAGACTACCAATAACCAGCAAAAATCTATTTAAGCATAAAAATTCAAAAAGAAAAAATAATATAGCACCTTCAACTGCACCACAGACTAAAACAGTTAAATGTGGTCTATTAAACATTAGGTCTGTCTCTTCTAAGTCCCTGTTGGTAAATGATATAATAATTGATCAACATATTGATTTATTCTGCCTAACAGAAACCTGGTTACAGCAGGATGAATATGTTAGTTTAAATGAGTCAACACCCCCGAGTCACACTAACTGTCAGAATGCTCGTAGCACGGGCCGGGGCGGAGGATTAGCAGCAATCTTCCATTCCAGCTTATTAATTAATCAAAAACCCAGACAGAGCTTTAATTCATTTGAAAGCTTGTCTCTTAGTCTTGTCCATCCAAATTGGAAGTCCCAAAAACCAGTTTTATTTGTTATTATCTATCGTCCACCTGGTCGTTACTGTGAGTTTGTCTGTGAATTTTCAGACCTTTTGTCTGACTTAGTGCTTAGCTCAGATAAGATAATTATAGTGGGCGATTTTAACATCCACACAGATGCTGAGAATGACAGCCTTAACACTGCATTTAATCTATTATTAGACTCTATTGGCTTTGCTCAAAAAGTAAATGAGTCCACCCACCACTTTAATCATATCTTAGATCTTGTTCTGACTTATGGTATGGAAATAGAAGACTTAACAGTATTCCCTGAAAACTCCCTTCTGTCTGATCATTTCTTAATAACATTTACATTTACTCTGATGGACTACCCAGCAGTAGGGAATAAGTTTCATTACACTAGAAGTCTTTCAGAAAGCGCTGTAACTAGGTTTAAGGATATGATTCCTTCTTTATGTTCTCTAATGCCATATAACAACACAGTGCAGAGTAGCTACCTAAACTATGTAAGGGAGATAGAGTATCTCGTCAATAGTTTTACATCCTCATTGAAGACAACTTTGGATGCTGTAGCTCCTCTGAAAAAGAGAGCTTTAAATCAGAAGTGTCTGACTCCGTGGTATAACTCACAAACTCGTAGCTTAAAGCAGATAACCCGTAAGTTGGAGAGGAAATGGCGTCTCACTAATTTAGAAGATCTTCACTTAGCCTGGAAAAAGAGTCTGTTGCTCTATAAAAAAGCCCTCCGTAAAGCTAGGACATCTTTCTACTCATCACTAATTGAAGAAAATAAGAACAACCCCAGGTTTCTTTTCAGCACTGTAGCCAGGCTGACAAAGAGTCAGAGCTCTATTGAGCTGAGTATTCCATTAACTTTAACTAGTAATGACTTCATGACTTTCTTTGCTAACAAATTTTAACTATTAGAGAAAAAATTACTCATAACCATCCCAAAGACGTATCGTTATCTTTGGCTGCTTTCAGTGATGCCGGTATTTGGTTAGACTCTTTCTCTCCGATTGTTCTGTCTGAGTTATTTTCATTAGTTACTTCATCCAAACCATCAACATGTTTATTAGACCCCATTCCTACCAGGCTGCTCAAGGAAGCCCTACCATTATTTAATGCTTCGATCTTAAATATGATCAATCTATCTTTGTTAGTTGGCTATGTACCACAGGCTTTTAAGGTGGCAGTAATTAAACCATTACTTAAAAAGCCATTACTTGACCCAGCTATCTTAGCTAATTATAGGCCAATCTCCAACCTTCCTTTTCTCTCAAAAATTCTTGTTTTAGAATTCATCATAGTACAGAAACAGCATTAGTGAAGGTTACAAATGATCTTCTTATGGCCTCGGACAGTGGACTCATCTCTGTGCTTGTTCTGTTAGACCTCAGTGCTGCTTTTGATACTGTTGACCATAAAATTTTATTACAGAGATTAGAGCATGCCATAGGTATTAAAGGCACTGCGCTGCGGTGGTTTGAATCATATTTGTCTAATAGATTACAATTTGTTCATGTAAATGGGGAATCTTCTTCACAGACTAAAGTTAATTATGGAGTTCCACAAGGTTCTGTGCTAGGACCAATTTATTCACTTTATATATGCTTCCCTTAGGCAGTATTATTAGACGGTATTGCTTAAATTTTCATTGTTACGCAGATGATACCCAGCTTTATCTATCCATGAAGCCAGAGGACACACACCAATTAGCTAAACTGCAGGATTGTCTTACAGACATAAGACATGGATGACCTCTAATTTTCTGCTTTTAAACTCAGATAAAACTGAAGTTATTGTACTTGGCCCCACAAATCTTAGAAACATGGTGTCTAACCAGATCCTTACTCTGGATGGCATTACCCTGACCTCTAGTAATACTGTGAGAAATCTTGGAGTCATTTTGATCAGGATATGTCATTCAAAGTGCATATTAAACAAATATGTAGGACTGCTTTTTTGCATTTACGCAATATCTCTAAAATCAGAAAGGTCTTGTCTCAGAGTGATGCTGAAAAACTAATTCATGCATTTATTTCCTCTAGGCTGGACTATTGTAATTCATTATTATCAGGTTGTCCTAAAAGTTCCCTAAAAAGCCTTCAGTTAATTCAAAATGCTGCAGCTAGAGTACTGACGGGGACTAGAAGGAGAGAGCATATCTCACCCATATTGGCCTCTCTTCATTGGCTTCCTGTTAATTCTAGAATAGAATTTAAAATTCTTCTTCTTACTTATAAGGTTTTGAATAATCAGGTCCCATCTTATCTTAGGGACCTCGTAGTACCATATCACCCCAATAGAGCGCTTCGCTCTCAGACTGCAGGCTTACTTGTAGTTCCTAGGGTTTGTAAGAGTAGAATGGGAGGCAGAGCCTTCAGCTTTCAGGCTCCTCTCCTGTGGAACCAGCTCCCAATTCAGATCAGGGAGACAGACACCCTCTCTACTTTAAGATTAGGCTTAAAACTTTCCTTTTTGCTAAAGCTTATAGTTAGGGCTGGATCAGGTGACCCTGAACCATCCCTTAGTTATGCTGCTATAGACGTAGACTGCTGGGGGGTTCCCATGATGCACTGTTTCTTTCTCTTTTTGCTCTGTATGCACCACTCTGCATTTAATCATTAGTGATCGATCTCTGCTGCCCTCCACAGCATGTCTTTTTCCTGGTTCTCTCCCTCAGCCCCAACCAGTCCCAGCAGAAGACTGCCCCTCCCTGAGCCTGGTTCTGCTGGAGGTTTCTTCCTGTTAAAAGGGAGTTTTTCCTTCCCACTGTAGCCAAGTGCTTGCTCACAGGGGGTCGTTTTGACCGTTGGGGTTTTACATAATTATTGTATGGCCTTGCCTTACAATATAAAGCGCCTTGGGGCAACTGTTTGTTGTGATTTGGCGCTATATAAAAAAATTGATTGATTGATTGATTGATTGATTGTAATTAAAAGCATTGTTCAAACTATGACGGTGGAGAAATTCCAAAGTACTGATGACATACTAAATAGTTACCAATTAGTACAGATCAACTACAGTTTTTTTCAATGCAGTAGAATTAAGACTTAAGTAGAATGTCCACATTATGTACATTGAACGCTATCACAACTTTAAGACTTGTTTGGTTTGAAGAAGAAGAAGAAGAATGCCTTGTATTGTCATTATACAATGTACAACAAGATTAAAAGCCAACTCCAAAATCAGTGCAGGCAAGTAAGAAGAAAAGCAGCAAAATCAAATAATAAGTATCAAAAATATATATACGATGTAGACATTAGAAGGTAAGGTGCACGGTCCTGGATGGTATGTACTCTGCAGAATAAGTATGTTATTATATACATTGTTAAAAATTATAAATATTGCACATTATGGGTTGGAATGTTGCACATTATCGTCGATGTATGCGGGAATTGAGGATGGTTACTGCTTTGGGAAAGAAACTGTTTTTGAGTCTGTTTGTTCTGGTCTTAATACACGTATAGCGCTTCCCTGAGGGCATCAGGTCAAACAGTTCAAAGCCAGGGTGGGAGCTGTCTTTAGTGATGTTTAGGGCTCTGCTAAGGCAGCGGGAGCTGTAAATGTCCATCAGGGAGGGGAAAGGGCAGCAAATTATCTTTTGGGCTGTCTTTATGACTCTCTGTGTTGTGTGTTGGGGGGTGTGGCTGGACATTTTGGTGTTATTTTCTTTTCTTTGCTCTCCAGGTGGCATGAAAGCTGATTTGTCTGTGGAGAAGGTGCTGGCTGAAGAGTCCTTCACCCTCATCAACATCATGTGCAGCACCTGTGAATGGTGCTCAGGTGCAGCCTTAAAGACTTTCAGCTGAAGCAGATAATTGGATGGCATTCTGCATTTAAGTCATGTGTGATTCAAGCAGAATTGCCGGGAACTCGACCTTGTGATGTTCGTTTGTGAGATGCTGAGGACCGAGCCTGGGTTTGACACATCGTGCCTCTGAAGGAAGAAGGGTGAGGGACACATGCTGTCAGCACACATCAGAGGTGATTAATTGTTTGACTAATTGTTGATAGTAACTTGGTATTTTGTTACGCAGTATATTTGAATTGTGATGAGAATTGTGCAGCTCGCCTCTCACTGCCGTGGCGTGCGGACAGGTGATCCTCCACCTGTTGTGAGAAGCTGCTCATTTACATAAAGTTTAAAATACAAACCTGAATGTGTTGCTGATGGTGTGTGTCTTTTGAAGGATATTGGTTGTAGCTGCTGACTTACCTCACCTCTTCTATCCTTCGCAGAGAGTCGGTTTGTCGTGTCCACCTGGGGGGTGTTTGGCGGAACAGTGAGTCCAGAGGCGCCGGGCTTCGATCCTTTGGGCGCTGGAGAGCGTGCCAGCCTTCACTCCACCAGAAGGACGCTATTTTAGTTTTTACACTTTATTATGCACCAGCGGGTGGAATAAATAAATTGTTTTTGTTATTGGAACCGCTTTCTGGTTATTTTTAGCGCTGGGTTCCGTCTGACGCAGGTCCGCTCCTCAACCCGCGTCGACACATAACAGTAGTTCCCGGCCATTCCATAATGGACCCAGCGGCAGAGGCGGTTCCTTTTGCCGAAAAAGTTCTAGAACAGTTGGAGAAAATATGGGAGCAATTACAGCTTCTCGCAAACCAAATTAAACAAACAGACGCCCGTGTTACAGAGCTTGCAGCGCAAGCCGTTCCACTTCCTGCTGCTCCAGCTGCGGCATCATCGATACTAGTGCAGATAACTCCGTCACCCAGAGATTCGGCGTCCGAACCGATTGTTTGTCGTCCGGAGCCTTGTGCGGTGATGCAATGTTCTCTGGTTTCTGCTCAGTCAGGTTGGAGTGCCGCAGCTTTACGAGGAATGTTTGTAGATGGGATTTAGCATTGCCGACTTGGTCTTCGGAGTGAGATTGCATCAGAATTTTGGCTCTCTGTTGGGACTGTTTACACAGAGACTGCTACCTGCTGCTTTGGACTTGAACTAACAGTCTTTTTCAAGACTTTTTTACTTTTTTACTTTTTACTTTTTTTTTTTACTTTTTTACTGTGCTCCAACGCCTAAGGAAGACCTCTAACGGTCGAAACATCGCGACGGAGCACTTTTATCAGCTAACTTTCATCAGCGTTGGCAAGCTAACTAGCTTGCTAACGCTTTCGTTTTTATTTATTTATTTATTTTTTAGCACTGTTGTCGTGCGTTATCTGTGCTGCTCCACAGCGTGTTTAGTCGATTTTTATTTTATTTTAGCACCGTTGTTGTGCGTTCGCTGTTGTCGTGCGTTGCCTGTGCTGCTTCATGGCCTGTTTGGTGCCTTGATTGGGGCACTCCTTCTGCTGAATCACCTCTAAATTATTTACACATTCACTTTGTGTGTTTTTAGGAATCCGCTAGGTTGCGTAGCTACTAGCTCTTAGCCGATTTAGCATGGCGGCTTCTCCTGTCTCTCCCGTACTTTTCTGCTCTGGGTGTGAAATGTTTAGTTATTCCTCGGCCTCCTTTAGCAGTAACGGTACTTGTAATAAGTGCAGCTTATTCGTAGCTTTGGAGGCCAGGCTGGGCGAATTGGAGACTCGGCTCCGCACCGTGGAAAATTCTACAGCTAGCCAGGCACCTGTAGTCGGTGCGGACCAAGGTAGCTTAGCCGCCGTTAGTTCCCCCCTGGCAGATCCCGGGCAGTCGGGAAAGCAGGCTGACTGGGTGACTGTGAGGAGGAAGCGTAGCCCTAAACAGAAGCCCCGTGTACACCGTCAACCCGTTCACATCTCTAACCGTTTTTCCCCACTCAACGATACACTCGCCGAGGATCAAACTCTGGTTACTGGCGACTCTGTTTTGAGAAATGTGAAGTTAGCGACACCAGCAACCATTGTCAATTGTCTTCCGGGGGCCAGAGCAGGCGACATCGAAGGACATTTGAAATTGCTGGCTAAGGCTAAGCGTAAATTTGGTAAGATTGTAATTCACGTCGGCAGTAATGACACTCGGTTACGCCAATCGGAGGTCACTAAAATTAACATTAAATCGGTGTGTAACTTTGCAAAAACAATGTCGGACTCTGTTGTTTTCTCTGGGCCCCTCCCCAATCAGACCGGGAGTGACATGTTTAGCCGCATGTTCTCCTTGAATTGCTGGCTGTCTGAGTGGTGTCCAAAAAATGAGGTGGGCTTCATTGATAATTGGCAAAGCTTCTGGGGAAAACCTGGTCTTGTTAGGAGAGACGGCATCCATCCCACTTTAGATGGAGCAGCTCTCATTTCTAGAAATCTGGCCAATTTTCTTGGATCCTCCAAACCGTGACTGTCCAGCGTTGGGACCAGGAGGCAGAGCTGTTGTCTTATACACCTCTCTGCAGCTTCTCTCCCTCTGCCATCCCCTCATTACCCCATCCCCGTACAGATGGTGCCTGCTCCCAGACCACCAATAACCAGCAAAAAAAAAAACAGTTTTATTTGTTATTATCTATCGTCCACCTGGTCGTTACTGTGAGTTTGTCTGTGAATTTTCAGACCTTTTGTCTGACTTAGTGCTTAGCTCAGATAAGATAATTATAGTGGGCGATTTTAACATCCACACAGATGCTGAGAATGACAGCCGCAACACTGCATTTAATCTATTATTAGACTCTATCGGCTTTGCTCAAAAAGTAAATGAGTCCACCCACCACTTTAATCATATCTTAGATCTTGTTCTGACTTATGGTATGGAAATAGAAGACTTAACAGTATTCCCTGAAAACTCCCTTCTGTCTGATCATTTTTTAATAACATTTACATTTACCCTGATGGACTACCCTGCAGTGGGGAATAAGTTTCATTACACTAGAAGTCTTTCAGAAAGCGCTGTAACTAGGTTTAAGGATATGATTCCTTCTTTATGTTCTCTAATGTCATATACCAACACAGAGCAGAGTAGCTACCTAAACTCTGTAAGGGAGTTAGAGTATCTCGTCAATAGTTTTACATCCTCTTTGAAGACAACTTTGGATGCTGTAGCTCCTCTGAAAAAGAGAGCTTTAAATCAGAAGTGTCTGACTCCGTGGTATAACTCACAAACTCGTAGCTTAAAGCAGATAACCCGTAAGTTGGAGAGGAAATGGCGTCTCACTAATTTAGAAGATCTTCACTTAGCATGGAAAAAGAGTTTGTTGCTCTATAAAAAAGCCCTCCGTAAAGCTAGGACATCTTTCTACTCATCACTAATTGAAGAAAATAAGAATAACCCCAGGTTTCTTTTCAGCATTGTAGCCAGGCTGACAAAGAGTCAGAGCTCTATTGAGCTGAGTATTCCATTAACTTTAACTAGTAATGACTTCATGACTTTCTTTGCTAACAAAATTTTGACTATTAGAGAAAAAATTACTCATAACCATCCCAAAGATGTATCGTTATCTTTGGCTGCTTTCAGTGATGCCGGTATTTGGTTAGACTCTTTTTCTCCGATTGTTCTGTCTGAGTTATTTTCATTAGTTACTTCATCCAAACCATCAACATGTTTATTAGACCCCATTCCTGCCAGGCTGCTCAAGGAAGTCCTACCATTATTTAATGCTTCAATCTTAAATATGATCAATCTATCTTTGTTAGTTGGTTATGTACCACAGGCCTTTAAGGTGGCAGTAATTAAACCATTGCTTAAAAAGCCATCACTTGACCCAGCTATCTTAGCTAATTATAGGCCAATCTCCAACCTTCCTTTTCTCTCAAAGATTCTTGAGAGGGTAGTTGTAAAACAGCTAACTGATCACCTGCAGAGGAATGGTCTATTTGAAGAGTTTCAGTCAGGTTTTAGAATTCATCATAGTACAGAAACAGCATTAGTGAAGGTTACAAATGATCTTCTTATGGCTTCGGACAGTGGACTTATCTCTGTGCTTGTTCTGTTGGACCTCAGTGCTGCTTTTGATACTGTTGACCATAAAATTTTATTACAGAGATTAGAGCATGTCATAGGTATTAAAGGCACTGCGCTGCGGTGGTTTGAATCATATTTGTCTAATAGATTACAGTTTGTTCATGTAAATGGGGAATCTTCTTCACAGACTAAAGTTAATTATGGAGTTCCACAAGGTTCTGTGCTAGGACCAATTTTATTCACTTTATACATGCTTCCCTTAGGCAGTATTATTAGACGGTATTGCTTAAATTTTCATTGTTACGCAGATGATACCCAGCTTTATCTATCCATGAAGCCAGAGGATACACACCAATTAGCTAAACTGCAGGATTGTCTTACAGACATAAAGACATGGATGACCTCTAATTTCCTGCTTTTAAACTCAGATAAAACTGAAGTTATTGTACTTGGCCCCACAAATCTTAGAAGCATGGTGTCTAACCAGATCGTTACTCTGGATGGCATTTCCCTGATCTCTAGTAATACTGTGAGAAATCTTGGAGTCATTTTTGATCAGGATATGTCATTCAAAGCGCATATTAAACAAATATGTAGGACTGCCTTTTTGCATTTACGCAATATCTCTAAAATCAGAAAGGTCTTGTCTCAGAGTGATGCTGAAAAACTAATTCATGCATTTATTTCCTCTAGGCTGGACTATTGTAATTCATTATTATCAGGTTGTCCTAAAAGTTCCCTAAAAAGCCTTCAGTTGGTTCAGAATGCTGCAGCTAGAGTACTGACGGGGACTAGCAGGAGAGAGCATATCTCACCCGTGTTGGCCTCTCTTCATTGGCTTCCTGTTAATTCTAGAATAGAATTTAAAATTCTTCTTCTTACTTATAAGGTTTTGAATAATCAGGTCCCATCTTATCTTAGGGACCTCGTAGTACCATATTATCCCATTAGAGCGCTTCGCTCTCAGACTGCGGGCTTACTTGTAGTTCCTAGGGTTTGTAAGAGTAGAATGGGAGGCAGAGCCTTCAGCTTTCAGGCTCCTCTCCTGTGGAACCAGCTCCCAATTCAGATCAGGGAGACAGATACCCTCTCTACTTTTAAGATTAGGCTTAAAACTTTCCTTTTCGCTAAGGCTTATAGTTAGGGCTGGATCGGGTGACCCTGGACCATCCCTTGGTTATGCTGCTTTAGACGTAGATTGTGGGGGGGTTCCCATGATGCACTGTTTCTTTCTCTTTTTGCTCCGTATGCATCACTCTGCATTTAATCATTAGTGATCGATCTCTGCCCCCCTTCACGGCATGTCTTTTTCCTGGTTTTTTCCCTCAGCCCCAACCAGTCTCAGCAGAAGACTGCCCCTCCCTGAGCCTGGTTCTGCTGGAGGTTTCTTCCTGTTAAAAGGGAGTTTTTCCTTCCCACTGTGGCCAAGTGCTTGCTCATAGGGGGTCGTTTTGACCGTTGGGGTTTTTCATAATTATTGTATGGCCTTGCCTTACAATATGGAGTGCCTTGGGGCAACTGTTTGTTGTGATTTGGCGCTATATAAGAAAAAAGTTGATTGATTGATTGATAAATGAGTCATTAAGACGAGCCGGCAGTCCGTGACGAGCCAAACGATTTAGATGAGCTAATATCGTTGGTGATTCGTCTAGATGATCGGATGAAGGAGCGTGGACGCGAGAGAGGACGCCCATCGGCACCATCGATACTGGTGCAGATAACTCCGTCTCCCAGAGATTCGGCGTCCGAACTGATTGTTTGTCATCCTGAGCCTTATGCGGGAGACGTTGAAGCCTGTGCTTCATTTTTGATGCAATGTTCTCTGGTGATGTATCTCCAGGTGTTCTGGGACAGGCAAAATAACACACACACACAAAAAAAAACAAAAAAAACTTGTAGGGGTTAATGTTTTGTTTCTTTGAATAGGGGTTATAATTTGTTTGGGGAGTCAGAGGCGTGTCTGGTGGAGTGAACGTTATGCGGTTAGAAGCCACTTGATCGTTATTTTTATGTGTTTTTAGGTATTTTCTGTTTGGGTTTTTGGGTCGTTTTATTTTGTTGTTTTTTATTTCCCTACATCCCTAACCCCAACCTCACTTGCCCCAAGACCATTCGTCTTGTGGGTTGTGGGGTGGTGCAGGTTGGTCACGCTGAGCGTTCTCAGAAGACCTCTGCACCTGGGGGGGGGGGGGGGGTGTTAGGGGCGTTTTTCTTGGTTTGGTTAGGGCCCGGTTCCACTCCAGCCTCGGTGAGCCTTTGTACCGTTCGTCATTGGTGTTGCCGGGGTGTGGTGCAGCGGGAACATACCTCAGTCGGAGGGGTGGGCCGATCTGTTGCCGTTCGCCATTTCGGTAGTTCCACCCCTCCCGAGAGGCTGGGGTATGGTCGAGTTGGGGCACCGGACGTATTTCCGGTTTTCCGCTGCGCCTTGGGGTTGGGGCTGGGTTAGTTTTTCCTATTCCCTTCCCCGGCTTAATGTTTTGAGCCGTTCGCCAAAATTTAGCCGCCGAGGGGCTCTGGGAGGGCCCTGGGGTCTTTCGGGGTGCTTCCTGTAGTCAATGATGATTTCCTTGGTTTTCTTGGTGTTCAGTACGAGGTTATTCTCTGGACACCAGGCTGCCAGCTTAAGGACCTCCTCTCTATAAGCTGTCTCATCACCCTTAGAGATGAGTCTGACCACAGTGGTGTCATCAGCAAACTTGACGACCAGGTTGTTTTGGTGGGCCGAACTGCAGTTGTAGGTGTAGAGGCAGTATAGGAGGGGGCTTAGCACACAGCCCTGTGGGGAGCCGATGCTCAGCATGCGGGTGGAGGAGAGGTGGGGGCCAAGTCTCACAGTCTGGGGCTGGTTGGTCAGAAAGTCCTTGATCCAGGCACATGTGAGAGGGGGGAGGCCGAGAATGGCCAGTTTTGTAGTGAGAATGTCTGGGATTATTGTATTGAAGGCTGAACTGTAATCCACAAAGAGCATCCGAACGTAACTCTGCTGCTGCTCCAGGTGGCTCAGCACAGAGTGGAGAGCTACGGCAATGGCATCCTCCGTGGATCTGTTCGCACGGTGTGCGAACTGGTGAGGGTCAAAGTCTGGAGGAAGATAGACCTTGATGTGCTGGAGAACTAGTCTCTCGAAGCACTTCACGACTACCGGAGTAAGGGCCACCGAACAGTAATCATTCAGGCTGGTGATGGGAGACTTCTTCGGCACAGGTATTATTGTGGTTGCTTTGATGCAGGACGGGATAACTGCCTGGTCCAGAGAGAAGTTGAAGATCCTGGTGAAGGTGGGGGCAAGCTGGTAGGCGCACGCTCTGAGCACCTTGCCAGGTACTCTGTCTGGGCCGGCGGCTTTCTTAGGATTCACTGCCATGTGTGGCTGGAGAACCTTTTTATCAGTTCCATCAAATACTGACACTAACTCGAAAGACTGCTCCAGAGCATTAGTTCTATGCACTGTTCTGGAGTCTGGAATCCACTGTGAAAACTGAGGCCTCCATACATCTGCAAGGGATTCAACTGCAATGGCTTTGCATTGTATATTTAAAGGCGACAGTCAGCGGAGGGCCTGAACGTGCATTAGCATGCACGTGGCTTGTTTTTTATACAACAATCAAAATCCTGCAGAATTTCACAATCCTTAACAGATGAGATCAAACTGTTTTAAACCAACAGTCTTTGAAACACCAAGTGAGAGAAAAGAGCGGAACAGAAATGTGGAGTAAGCTGTCAAGTCTGAACCTTCCCATCAGGTTCAGAGTCACGAGTGCCGCTGCAGTCATACAAATATGTTCTTTAGTCGGCTCACGTGAAAGGGTCAAGTACCACTCACCGTCATTCTGTGTACAGCATGTGTGCGTGTGCCACTTCAGAGACATCAGAGGTTCAAGTGACATGACCCCTGACCCACACACAGATGGTTAAACCCAGATCCACGAGTGTGCGTGTGTGTGCGTGTTGGAGGGGGGAATGCTGTGTATGAGATTCTCTGACAGACCAGTCAAGGAGAAAATTAAATATAATCACTGTTTTTGAGCAACATTTTTAAATGTCTAAAATCACAGACCACCAACAACTACTACTACGTTTTAACTTTATGGTGTGATTTTCTGCTTCCAATTAAGGAAAACAGCCCTGAATGTGGCTCCGCCCCTCTTTTCTTTTGACTGGTCCTGTGACTTATATTTCTGAGCAACTTCTACGTGGAAAAATTTCTGCATAGTCATCTATGGGCACATGATGACACCATCGACACACTTGACAAGCCGCTCCTGTATGCGGATCTCAATGAGGTATTGTGACTCACACTCCTGAGCAGCAGGTGGCAGTAAAGCACCATTAAGCTGGATGTGAACTACTGTAAAACAACAGTAAGATCTGAATGAGAAGTATGTGTTATTTCTCAAACAAATGTTTGGGCCTGAAAACAGGTTGGTCTTATTTTTCTACTAAGGTTTGAACTTTGAGTGTTTACACATGAGAGAAAAGTGAGAAAATGTTAATGCCTGTTTGAGAAAGGTGTAGTGAAGGGTTTTACAGCCTTAAAACATCTATAATAATTGTAAAAAATAACACTGACAACTTTGCGGATTTCGCCTATTGCGGGTTCTTTTTAGAACGTAACTCCCGCGAAAAACGAGGGACCACTGTATAAGTAAAAATGGTAATTATTATCAAATGAATTATCCACGCATACCATTTTAATCATTATTTTTAAATATTCAATAATGTCTTGATATACTTGTCTTTCTTCTTCTTATTATTATGCTACATGCATACTATTTTCAGCTTTACATGTTAAATTTCTTCTTTTCTTTTATCACCTCCCTCTTCATATTAAATAAAAATTATGATCCATGGATACTTTTTTCAGCTTTACATGTTTTAAACAATAAATAATGTTTTTGTTGTTCTTGTGTTTCTTCTCATCATAGTTCTTATTCTTATTATTATACAACATAGATAACAAATAAATAAAATAAATAAAAAGCCATTTTGTTCCTCATTCATTTTGGGAAAGTAATTCATCCATCAATTCATGGTTTAAAATCCAAAGGCACCCCTCTCAGCAACTAAAAGATTTAGAAAACAATTAATCTTGCTCTCGAAATGTCCAAAACGCCTTGTGCACACAAACTCTTGACATTTTTGTCCCGGTTCAGCTTCTGTCAGTTCTGTATCGGTGGTCTTGGCAACTGAGCTCTTTTGCATGTTGCAGTTTGTTTCGTTTTCATCAGCAACAGCTCAAAACAACGAGTCTCTCTGTACAGTACGACTGTGCATGACACACATACAAGAAGCTCTTTTCAATTCTGCTTGATTTACACCTGAATGAGGATTAAAACATTTCCCACCTTGTTGGTTACAGCGTTGATTGCCAGGGTGGGAGACGCTCCTCCCGACATGATGCAGTCCATCCTCAGGGACTCTGACTCCAGGCTGTATGGCGTCGATGCCTGCAAAAAAAAAAAAGTAAAAAATGTGTCAGTATGACAATGAAGTGATTCCACAGTAAAATCCTGAATTAAAACAGAAACTGATAGAATGTGAAGTAATACAGCACAGTTTAGTGTCCATCATTATCATTATATTAGTATTACTATTGCTAAGATGATCTGTAATTAAAGGTCACTTATGGGATTTAAATTGAAGGAAAAGTTCAATATCAGTCAGACCAGACAGAGTATCCATATATTAAAAGGGGAGTGGCCTGTGTGTGTTTGTGTATCCAGAGAAATCAGGTGAAATCCAGAAAGAGCCGACTTTCGTCCTTTGGCAAACTTATGTATTTTTTCATATGGATTCAAGTCGTGAAAACAGCAAGGTGATTGGACTAATATTTTGAGAAATCAATAATTTTTTAAAACGATAAGCCTGTTTATGTCGCACTTCCATAATAACAGCCTGCATTTCAAAATAAAAGTCTGTGAGGTTGCTGCAGACCTGACAGAATTCATCAGTCTGTCCGTCCTCGAACATCCCAGAGAACAATTCAAACCTGGACATTTTCTGTGTGCATGTGACCCCCTAAACCCAGAATTAACATGTTCACACTCTGGACAAAACAGCAGAACTGTGTCTCAACAGTGTCTCAAAAAGGCCAAAAAAAAAAAAAAAAAGAAATTTGATTGAATGTGAAAACTGCCACAGTGCAAATATAAAACTTAAGTTATCCATAATTTTTTTACATGGAATATTGTCCTGCTTACTGGTTAAGCAGCTTCAGAAAAGCTTATTGACAATAAAAATTCATTTTAGAAAATCAAACCCTTGAAACAGATTAAACCTTTAATAAAGACTTTCATAAAAGCAAAGAAATTTTTCTATGTCAATACTTTAAAAATGTAGCATAACTGTATGCGGATTTTCCCCAAGTCAGCTGACCTCTGTATACATATAGTACAAACAACCACATCTAGAACCAGTGGTTCCCTGCAGGTCAATGTACTAGTAAATTTTCAATTTCAATTTCAATTTATTTTCATTTACGAGGTTTATTAGAAAACTAACCGGCAGTTTTATAAAAAAAAAAAAAAAACTATATGGATTTGAATCACGTGCGATTACACCAGACATGCTTGAACCCTCGTGCGCATGCGTGAGTTTTTTCACGCGCGTCGGTGTGGGCAGGCTTTGAGTGAGCACTGGTCCAGCCCTGTCGGCTGAAATCCTTTGTCTGAGACGCTGCAGGGAGACGGCGCGCGTTGCTTTATCAAAATTTTTTCAGGACCTGTGAAGGATATCCGAGTGGACACTATTCGAGAAATTCAGCTGGTTCTCGGTGAAACGTTTAACGGCTGATGAGAGATTGTGGAGTTTCTTTCGCTTTAAGGACAGCTCACAAAGTGGATCGACGCGGCGCGGTCGGAGGTGGTGTCCGTCTGGCTGTTTCGAGCTGAAAACATCCTAATTTACGGCTCTGTTCACCCAGGACGTCGTCAGAGAACAGAAGTTTCAGAAGAGGCCGGCATGAGGAGTTTATGCGGACATTCCACTGTTAAAGGAGATTTTGTAATGAAAGAACGTGCGGGCAAATTCGCCGAGTCGGTTCCATGACGCCGCCGCAAATCCGTCTGCGCCGCGACAGGAAAAACACCTCCGTGTTGAAAACCATTTGTAAAATTCAGGCGGCTTTTGATGGCTTTCAACAAGTGAGTATCTGAGAAATTGTTTAACAGCTTGGGCATGTTCCAACTTGTCCGTTAAGGTTTCCAATGGAGGTGTTTTTCCTGTCCGGCCCGACATGCGAATCTGCCTGCACGTTCTTTCATTACAAAATGTCCGTTAACAATGGAATGTCTGGATAAACTCCTCATGCCGACCTCTTCTGAAACTTCTCTGTTCTCTGACAACGACCTGGGTGAACAGAGCCTGAAATGTGGAAGTTTTCAGCTTGAAACAGTGAGACGACGCCGCCTCGGAACGCAGATCGCCATCAGGCACCGTGGGCCGTCCTTACGGCGACACTACCAGACCAAAATCTCTCATCAGCCGTTAAAATTTTTACCGAAAACCAGCTGAATTTATCGAATGGTGTCCACTCAGTTGTGCCTTACAGTTTTTGAAAAAATTTTGATCAAACAAAGCAGCAGTCTCTGAGCCATTCCTAAACAATGAAAAAATCGATGAGAGGGTGGGCCACTCCTCACTCAAAGACTGCCCACAGGCGAATGACGTAACCGACAGGCGTGAAAAAACTCTCGCATGCCCACAAGGGTTCAAGCATGTCTGAAGTAATCACACGTGATTCAAATCCATATGGTTTTTGAAAAAAATAATAAGGTCCGATACTTTTCTAATAGACCTCGTATTTCATCTAAGATAAATTTTTTTGCAGTTTATCGGTTTATCATCATAAAAAATAACTTTTCAGTTGTTGGATTAATGGTTATCAAAGCTAACTTTTTGGTTAGCTGTGCCCACCAGTGGATATGGAAGAGTTGATTCACATCACAACTGCTTCATTCTCAGTTGGGAAACATCCCAAATGGTTTGTGGCCTTGACTAAGACTTTCAATTCAATTTCAATTTATTTCCATTTATATAACTCCAAATCACAACAGAGTTGCATCAAGGCGCTTCACACAAGTCAGGTCTAACCTTACTAACCCCCAGAGCAACAGTGGTAAGGAAAAACTCCCTCTGAGGAAGACACCTCAAGCAGACCAGACTCAAATGGGGTGACCCTCTGCTTGGGCCATGATACGGACAGAAACTACAGAACAGTTCACAAAACAAATACAAAAACAACAACACAAACTAAAATAGCCCAAACATGTTCCCAGAATCGGAAACAAGTAAAGAGAGATGTGACTGTTAGCAGGATATGAAAACGACATGTTAGCTCTCCAATTTGGCGCTTGTTTTTCTTACTTCTTGCATGTATATTCTTCAAGTTTTGTAAAGCGACCCACAGCTTTAGCCACCAGAACCTTATCGACCTCGGTCTGAGGTACAAACTGTCGGTTACGAGCGAGTTCCACTAGTACCACAACATTCCGGAGAGAACACAGGGCTCTCCATGGATTACCAGCCTGCCCAGCAGGCGGTGTAGGCAGCATAGAGACAGGAAGCAGAAGTGAGGATGTCGGTCCGGCTCTGATGCTAGGCTACATAAACGACCACACAGGCCAGCATTACCGAGCCTCTTCCTCTCAAACGCCAGATCCATCACCCACAAAATGGATGAACTGGAGCTACAGATGGCCACAAACAGCTTTGTGCGGAACTGCAGTGTTATTTTCATCACGGAGACATGGCTTCACCCACTGATCCCCGACACTGCAGTCGAGCTAGCAGGCCGCACGCTACACCGGCAGGACAGAACCAGTGATTCGGGTAAGTGCAGAGGTGGAGGGCTTTGTGTTTATGTGAAATGCGAGTGGTGCTGTAGCAGCAGGGTCATTGACCCTCACTGTTCTCCTGATTTAGAGGTGCTGGCAGTGTCGTGCAGACCTTTTCATCTCCCAAGGGAGTTCACAGTAGTCGTTGTGTTTGCTGTTTACATCCCATCCAATGCTAACGTTAGCACGGCCCTTAGCCTCTTGCTCGCCTGTGTAAATAAACAGCAGCTGGCCCACCCGGATGGCGTTTGTATTGTTGCTGGTGACTTCAACCAAGTGTGTTTAATCTCCTTCTCCATCCATCTCTGCCTGTCCCTCACCCCCACCTACAACCCCCTGCTGAGGCGAACAAAGCCACAACAAAAAACTATCCAAACCTGGCCTGAGGGAGCACTCTCCCAGCTACAGGACTGCTTCTCACGGACTGTATGGGATTTATTCTCCAGCCAAAACCTGCAGGAGTACACTGACACCGTACTCTCCCACATTAAGAACGGTGTTGACACTGTCACTGCCAACAAAAGGGTCAGGGTTTTTCCAAACCAGAAGCCCTGGATGAACAGTGCAGTCCCTATTAAAAAGCCACAACACCACCTTTAAATCAGGGGACAGGGCCCTGTACAGCGCGGCCAGGTCCAATCTGAAAAGAGGCATCAGAGAAGCCAAGGCTGCCTACAAGAAAAAGATAGACCACTGTAAATGATCACTGTAAATGATCCCAGAAGGATGTGGCTTTTTTTTTTTTTTGCCAGCTTGCACTCGACCGAGACGGACGCAATTTTCTCTTCTCCCTCCCTCCTTATCTTTCCTGCTTCTGTGGCGTGTTGTCTGTGAGGCTGCAGCTTTGCTCTTCTGGAAACGACAAAAATGGATCTGTTAAAGTGGTCTCTGAACGCAATTGACACTATTTTTTCTACAAGACATTCGGGAGCGGAGGACCCGACCTGTCCTGCTGGGACGCATGTGATGGGTTACGTGATGGACTCGTGGAGGAGATGGCACGTCATGTGCCTTTACATGCTTTCTGTGGAGGACGTCGAAGATGTGTACATATTCGGCTTGGTGGTGACCGGCTTTGTGATGTGTGGTGCGGGCACTCTGCTGGTTTACCGGAAAATCAAGAAAGTGGAAGCAGCTTTGATTGGTCCTTCCCGGCTGCCCTATATGATTGGGAAGGCAGTGGCTGCGCAGTCGGCGGGGGTTAACCGCGCGTTGGACAACATCTCGAGCAAGATTGCAGCCCTGGAAACCCGCTATGACCGTCTGTGAAGACCACATTCTACATTCAGATGCATTGAGAGCCACTCTGTTTTCAGAACTGTGGAACCTTTCAGGCGTCTGCTAATCTGGCTATTCATTTGGCTTCCCCAAATACAGCTGCACTTCAAGGTCGCTGTGATAAAAACCTCCTCAGAAGATCAACACTTAAGCCTCGCTCCCTGGTCTTCCCCCCTCCCCTCAGCTTCTCCAGCTCTGATGTAACTGTGTTAGAACTGTCCAGGACTGCTCAGCGCAGGGCTGTTCCCTCCCCCCTACAGATTGTCGGACAAGGCCGTTGACGGCGCCGAACAGGCTGCCTCCGGAGTGTTCTGATAAACTGGTCCTTTCAAATCTCGGTTGTCGTCCTGTGTCCTTGTTTTTGTCTCTGTGATTATTGTTTTTTCTGTGCTGATGGGGATTTTTTTTTTTCCTCATTGCCGCTGTGTAATGCAGCAGCTATGAGGGTTTTTTTTTTCTTCTCCTTTTCCCTCGTGTTTTGCTTTCATATATATGTTTTATGTACCGGGCCGGCCTATGTGTTGTGTGTGTGTTGTTTGTTATGGGTCGGTGTTGGTTTGCTCAGCCCTGCTGTTGACCAAGGCAGGGATGTACATCTGGAGCTGGTCCCCGGGCGCCTAATGGCGACTTCTGCTCCTACTGGCAAATAGGATTGGGTTAAATGCAGTAGCCACATTTCATTGTGCAGGGAAGATGTTCTTCTGTACTATGCATATGACAATAAATTTCTTTGAATCTTTGAATCTTGAATGTGGCAGGGAATAAATTATATAACCAACTACAGAAGCAGCAACCCAGGAAATGCTAGGTCTGACGCCTCGCTGGCAGAGGAGCTGAACCGCTTCTTTGCCCGCTTCAACGCAAACAGTCCAGCAGCAACTCCACACCCACCACCCTCCAGCACGAGCACGCTAACACTCCAGGAACACGAAGTGAGACGTGTGCTGAAGGCGGTGAACCCCAGGAAGGCGGCCGGCCCCGATGGTGTACCTGGAAAGGTACTGAAAGAGTGTGCTGACCAACTGGCTGGAGTTTTCACCTGCATCTTCAACCTGTCCCTGTCGCAGGCCGTCATTCCACTCTGCCTCAAATCCTCCACCATCATTCCAGTCCCCAAGAAGTCAGCAGTGGAGAGCATAAATGACTACAGGCCTGTTGCACTTACGCCTGTGGTCATGAAGTGCTTTCAAAGACTGGTCTCTCAGCACATCAGAGCCTGTCTGCCTCCCACTCTGGACCCCCACCAGTTTGCCTACAGGGCAAACCGCTCTATAGAAACGCTATCACCACAGCTCTCCATACCACGCTGAGCCACCTGGAGCACCAGGGGAGCTATGTGAGGATGCTCTTCCTGGACTTCAACTCTGCCTTCCACCACATCACCCCGGAGATCCTGGTCCAGAAACTGACACATCTGGGCATCTCCACCCCCATCTGCCAGTGGATCAAGGACTTCCTCACAAACCGCCCACAGTCCTTGAAACTTGGCCCCCACCTTTCCTCCACCATCACACTCAGCAATGGTTCCCCTCAAGGCTGTATACCGAGCCCCCTCCTGTTCACCCTTTACACACACAACTGCTCTCCGACCCATCCCACAAACACCATCATAATGTTTGCAGATGATACCCACTGTGATTGGGCTCATCTCGGGGGGATGAAACCGACTACAGAGACGAGGTCAATCGACTGACAGCGTGGTGTTCGGCTAACAACCTGCCGCTGAACACACAAAAACAAAAGAAATAATCCTGGACTTCAGGAAGAACAGGACTGAGCCAGCCCTGCTCTACATCCAAGGGGACTGTGTGGAAAGGGTCAGCTCCATCAGGTTCCTGGGAGTGCAGCTCTCTGACAGCCTCTCCTGGACTGCCAACACCACAGTGGTGGTGAAGAAAGCCCAGCAGCGACTCCACTTCCTGAGGGTGCTCAGGAGAAACAATCTGGAGGAGAAGCTATTGGTGTTGTTCTACAGAGCCTCCATCGAGAGCATCCTGACATACTGCATCACAGCGTGGTACAGGGGGTGCTCAGCAGCAGACAGGAAAGCGCTGCAGAGGGTGATCAAAACGGCCCAGGGGATCACTGGCTGCTCTCTGCCTAGCCTGGAAGACATTGCCAGCTCTTGCTACCTCAGCAGAGCTGCCAGCATCTGCAAAGACACATCCCACCCCAGCAACCACCTGTTTGACCTACTACCCTCCGGCCGACAGTATAGGTCAATCAAAACTAGGACAAACAGACTCAGGGACAGCTTTCTCCCCAGAGCGATCACTGCACTGAACAAAAACAAATCACTCTAATCTGCACTTTTTAAGTTTCTTGTGCAATATCTGTAAACCATGTGCAATATTCACATGCAGTATGATTCCACAGTTGTATATAATTCTCATTTTACATTTTACTTGGTCCACATTTCATTTCATTTTATTTTATTTAACTTGTGTTTATATTAGTTGTACATATACTCTGAATAATTTACTGTTAAATTTCACTATCTTTTATTTTGGCTAAAAATTACTTGCACCACGGAAAGCACCTTTTGGAGTTGCACTCAAATCTCGTTGTAATGTAAATTACAATGACAATAAAGGCGATTCTGATTCTGCTCTAAAACAGGGGTGCCCAAGTTCGGTCCTTGAGTTATACCTTCCTGACACTCTCCCTGCTCCAACACACCTGAATCCGATGAAAGGCTCATTAAAAGCCTGCTAAGGATTCACACACACACTTCACAATTCCCTATTACTGTATTGATATGTCATGTATCGTCTAGGCATAAAAGACGACAACTACAAGAGGTAAATGAGTCAAATTTAAAGCCAGTTCCAAAACATACTTTGTGTGCATCAGTGGAAATGACCCTTACACCAACCACTGTAAGACGAGTTCTGATGAATGTCAGGTCACTTTCAAATAAGTCATTTTTAATTAATGATCTAATCTGTACACACTCTCTTGATTTTATGCTTTTGACTGAAACATGGCTTGATCATGTTAAGACAGCGAGTGTCCTTATTGAATCTGCTCCCCCAAATTTTAATTTTATGAGCACTACCCGTGACAAGAAGAGAGGGGGTGGAATTGCCCTAATATTTAGAGCATCATTTCAGTGCAAGCAGTTGTTCTTTGGAGACTTCCCATCTTTTGAATACTTATGTTCACTTATTAAGAGTTCTCCCAACATTCTGTTATTAACGATTTACAGGCCCCCAAGACTCTCTGTAAAAGTATTTCTTGAAGGATTTAGTGAACTGCTGTCAACTATTGCATTGAGTTTGACTCTGTTACCATCACAGGGGATTTTAATCTGCATGTAGATAATTCTGAAAACACAGATGCAAGGGATTTTTTTTTTTTATGCTCATGGACACTTTTAGCTTAACACAGCATGTACAGGGGCCAACCCATTTACATGGTCATACTCTTGACCTGGTATTGTCCAAGGGCCTAAATGTTTGTACAAATGTTATGGACTTGGCTGTCTGATCATTTTTGTGTGTTTTTGATATGTGCATGTCCCCTCTTCTTCAGAATTGGTCTGGGACTGTAAGAAAGAGAGTCATAAATGAGAACACCATTGTTCTTTTTGAGCAAGCAATCGCTCAGAGCCCCGGACATCACACTCTGTAGATAATATGATGACTAATTTCACCTTAAAGATGACACAAATTATGGATGACATTGCTCCTCTGAAAATGAAAAGAATCAACACTAATCAAAGTGCACCATGGAGACAAAATTCAATAGTTAAGTTAGCAAAGAGAAACTGCAGGAAAACTGAGAGAAAATGACGAAAGTCTGAGCTTCATATTGACTACCAAATCCATAAGGATATGCTACGGCTCTATAACTGTGAAATTTGAAGGCAAGACAGGCCTTCTTCTCTGATATTATCAAGAGAAACATAAATAATGCTCATGTTCTATTCTCTACTGTTGAGAGATTAACAAATCCCCCAAATGAAGTAGTACCCGAGCTTCTCTCTGTACACAAATGCAATGAGTTTGCATCCTTTTTCCATAATAAAATTGAGAAAATAGGATTGAACATAACATCAAAATTACAAACAACTCATCTTTTGGAACTGTCAGCTATTGAAAGAGGGCCTCTTATGACACATTATGTCAGAATTGAACCCGATCAACCATGAAACACTTATTAAAACTGTTAAAAATCTCAGCTCTGCCACTTCCCAACTGGACACATTGCCCACTAGTTTTTTCAAAAATGTGTTTCATCTCATCGCAGCAGATGTGCTTCTGATTATAAACACATTATTACAAACTGGCACTTTTCCTAGGTCCCTTAAAACTGCAGTTGTAAAGCTTCTGCTCAAAAAGAATAACTTGGATCCATCAGTACTGAGTAACTACAGACCTAGTTACAATCTTCCTTGTATTGGAAACTGCATTTAACCAATTAACTGCATTTCTATCGTCAAATAATTATTATGATGAGTATCAATCGGGCTTTGGTCCTAATCATAGCACTGAAACAGCCCTTGTTAAGGTAATAAATGACATGCGTCTAAACACTGATGCAGGGAAAACATCTGTTCTGGTGCTGCTGGACCTCAGTGCGGCTTTTGATACAGTCGACCACCAGATACTACTCCATCGACTGGAGCACTGGGTTGGTTTTTCAGGTGTTGTCATAAAATGGCTACAATCTTACGTACAAGACAGGACCTATTTTGTTGCCATAGGAAACTATTCTTCAGCACCAGCATCCTTGACCTGTGGTGTCCCTCAGGGATCAATCCTATGCCCTTTACTGTTCAATCTCTACATGCTCCCACTTAGCCAGATCATCAGGAAGAATGCAATGTGTTATCATAGCTATGCAGATGACAGCCAAATCTACCTTGCTCTGGCTCCAAATGATTATGCGCCCCTTGACTCACTTCACAGACTAAAGTTAATTATGGAGTTCCACAAGGTTCTGTGCTAGGACCAATTTTATTCACTTTATACATGCTTCCCTTAGGCAGTATTATTAGACGGTATTGCTTAAATTTTCATTGTTACGCAGATGATACCCAGCTTTATCTATCCATGAAGCCAGAGGACACACACCAATTAGCTAAACTGCAGGATTGTCTTACAGACATAAAGACATGGATGACCTCTAATTTCCTGCTTTTAAACTCAGATAAAACTGAAGTTATTGTACTTGGCCCCACAAATCTTAGAAACATGGTGTCTAACCAGATCCTTACTCTGGATGGCATTACCCTGACCTCTAGTAATACTGTGAGAAATCTTGGAGTCATTTTTGATCAGGATATGTCATTCAAAGCGCATATTAAACAAATATGTAGGACTGCTTTTTTGCATTTACGCAATATCTCTAAAATCAGAAAGGTCTTGTCTCAGAGTGATGCTGAAAAACTAATTCATGCATTTATTTCCTCTAGGCTGGACTATTGTAATTCATTATTATCAGGTTGTCCTAAAAGTTCCCTAAAAAGCCTTCAGTTAATTCAAAATGCTGCAGCTAGAGTACTGACGGGGACTAGAAGGAGAGAGCATATCTCACCCATATTGGCCTCTCTTCATTGGCTTCCTGTTAATTCTAGAATAGAATTTAAAATTCTTCTTCTTACTTATAAGGTTTTGAATAATCAGGTCCCATCTTATCTTAGGGACCTCGTAGTACCATATCACCCCAATAGAGCGCTTCGCTCTCAGACTGCAGGCTTACTTGTAGTTCCTAGGGTTTGTAAGAGTAGAATGGGAGACAGAGCCTTCAGCTTTCAGGCTCCTCTCCTGTGGAACCAGCTCCCAATTCAGATCAGGGAGACAGACACCCTCTCTACTTTTAAGATTAAGCTTAAAACTTTCCTTTTTGCTAAAGCTTATAGTTAGGGCTGGATCAGGTGACCCTGAACCATCCCTTAGTTATGCTGCTATAGACGTAGACTGCTGGGGGGTTCCCATGATGCACTGTTTCTTTCTCTTTTTGCTCTGTATGCACCACTCTGCATTTAATCATTAGTGATCGATCTCTGCTCCCCTCCACAGCATGTCTTTTTCCTGGTTCTCTCCCTCAGCCCCAACCAGTCCCAGCGGAGGACTGCCCCTCCCTGGGCCTGGTTCTGCTGGAGGTTTCTTCCTGTTGGGGGGGAGTTTTTCCTTCCCACTGTAGCCAAGTGCTTGCTCACAGGGGGTCGTTTTGACCGTTGGGGTTTTACATAATTATTGTATGGCCTTGCCTTACAATATAAAGCGCCTTGGGGCAACTGTTTGTTGTGATTTGGCGCTATATAAAAAAATTGATTGATTGATTGACTCTATCAGTGTCTAAATCAGATTACCAGCTGGATATCACAAAACGTCCTTCAGCTGAACTCTGATAAAACTGAAGTCATCATATTTGGTAAGGAGGAACAAAAATTCAAGATTGCAAATCTGCTTGAGACAAAGGGACTGAAGGCAAAGGATGTTGTTACAAATACTGGTGTCATTATTGATAGCAATCCCAAATTTGACAGTCATGTGAAATCAGTCACTAAATTGGCTTTCTTTCATTTGAAGAATATTGGAAAATTAAGGGATCTCATCTCAGCAACAGACTTAGAAAAACTTATCCATGCTTTTCTGTACTATGAATTCATCATAGTACAGAAACAGCATTAGTGAAGGTTACAAATGATCTTCTTATGGCCTCAGACAGTGGACTCATCTCTGTGCTTGTTCTGTTAGACCTCAGTGCTGCTTTTGATACTGTTGACCATAAAATTTTATTACAGAGATTAGAGCATGCCATAGGTATTAAAGGCACTGCGCTGCGGTGGTTTGAATCATATTTGTCTAATAGATTACAATTTGTTCATGTAAATGGGGAATCTTCTTCCCAGACTAAGGTTAATTATGGAGTTCCACAAGGTTCTGTGCTAGGACCAATTTTATTCACTTTATACATGCTTCCCTTAGGCAGTATTATTAGACGGTATTGCTTAAATTTTCATTGTTACGCAGATGATACCCAGCTTTATCTATCCATGAAGCCAGAGGACACACACCAATTAGCTAAACTGCAGGATTGTCTTACAGACATAAAGACATGGATGACCTCTAATTTCCTGCTTTTAAACTCAGTACATAATTATTGTATGGCCTTGCCTTACAATATAAAGCGCCTTGGGGCAACTGTTTGTTGTGATTTGGCGCTATATAAAAAAAATTGATTGATTGATTTTATTACAAGTCGGGTGGATTACTGCAATGCCCTCTTAACTGGACTTCCAAAAAAGACTATAAAGCAGTTACAAGTCATACAAAATGCAGCTGCTAGAGTGTTGACTAAAACAAAAAGAAGTGAACACATTGCCCCTGTTCTAAGGTCCTTACACTGGCTTCCAGTAAGCTATAGAATTGATTTTAAAGCTTTGCTAATTGTTTTTAAAGCATTTCATGGCAGTCGCCCAAAATATATACACGACATGTTCAAACAGTATCTCCCACGTAAATCAGTCAGGTCTCAAAATAAAAAATCTTCTAGTGGAACCCACCATTAAAACTAAATGTGGTGAAACTGCTTTTAGTGTGTATGCAGCTAAACTTTGGAACAGGCTACCAGATGAAGTTAAAGATGCCCCAACTGTTTTTGTTGTTAAAAACAAACTCAAGACAAAGCTTTTTAATGAAGCATATTTTAAAATTTTCTTTTTTTGTGTGTGTGTTATATTTTTAGCTTGTACCTTCTATTTCTTATCTTGTTTTATACCATATTCTGTTTTATCTTGCATTTGATTTTTTAAATATTTTTATTATTATTCTTTTACTTTTTTCTGTATTTTCTTTTATATTTTGCACTGTTCCTTATTATCTGTAAAGCACACTGAAATGCTTGATGTATGAAATGTGCTCTACAAATAAATTTGCCTTGCCTAACGAGTCTTTCATTGGATTCAGGTGTGTTGCAACAAGGAGACAACTAAAAGTGTCAGGAAGGTAGATCTCAAGGACCGAACTTGGGCACCCCTGCTCTAAAATGTAAAAAAAAAAAAAGACAAACATTTTTCTGCATTAATGGCACGATCACAGACTTGTTGCCCGTATCGACAGCACCCCCACCCCCACACAGAGCACACACGTGCTTTGTGTGCAACAATTTGACCAGAATTCTTGAACAATTTGACCAGAATTCTTGACCAGAATTCTCGCTGCCCCCGCGGTCGTTTTGCGGGGGCAGCAGCTCAAGCAAAGCCGCCCAGACCTCCTGATCCACACACACCTCCACCAGCTCCTCCGGGGGATCCCCAAGGCGTTCCCAAGCAACCTGAGAGACGTAGTCCCTCCAGCGTGATCTGAGTCTTCCCTGGGGCCTCCTCCCAATGGGACGTGCCCAGAACACCTCTCCAGCGAGGCGTCCAGGGGGCATCCGGAAAAGATGCCGGAGCCACCTCAGCTGGCCCCTTTCGATGTGGAGGAGCAGCGGCTCGACTCTGAGCTCCTCAAAAGTGACAGAGCTCCTCACCCTATCTCTAAGGGAGCGCCCAACCACCCTGCGGAGGAAACTCATCTTGGGCCGCTTGTACTCACGATCTTGTTCTTTAGGTCATGAGCCAAATCTCATGACCATAGGTGAGGGTCGGAATATAGATCGATCGGTAAATCGAGAGCTTTGCCCCCCTGCTCAGCTCTCTCTTCACCACAACGGTCCGATACAGCGAGCGCATCACTGCAGACGCTGCACCGATCTGTCTATCGATCTCATGCTCCATCCGTCCCTCACTCGTGAACAAGACCGCGAGATACTTAAACTCCACCTGAGGCAAGGACACCCCACCGACCTGAAGAGGGCAAGGCACCTTTTTCCGGTCGAGAACCATGGCCTCGGATTTGGAGGTGCTGATCTTCATACCGGACGCTTCACACTCAGCTGCAAACCGCCCCAGTGCATGCTGAAGGTCCTGGTTTGACGAAGCCAACAGGACCACATCATCCGCAAACAGCAGAGATGAGATTCTGTGGTTCCCAAACCAGACCCCCTCTACACCCTGGCTGCGCCTAGAAATTCTGTCCATAAAAGTAATAAGTAAGTAAGTAACAGAACCAGCGACAAAGGGCAGCCCTGGCGGAGGCCAATGTGCACTGGAAACAGGTTTGACTTACTACTGGCAATGCAAACCAAGCTCCTGCTGCGGTCATACAGGGACCGGATAGCCCTTAGCAAAGGACCCTGGACCCCGTACTCCCGGAGCAACCCCCACAGGGCGCCTCGAGGGACACGGTAAAAACGCCTTCTACAGATCCACAAAGCACATGTGGACTGGTTGGGCGAACTCCCTTGTACCCTCGAGCACCCGATGGAGGGTGTAGAGCTGGTCCAGTGTGCCGCAACCAGGACGAAAACCACACTGTTCCACCTGAATCTGAGGTTCGATTATCGGTCGAATTCTCCTCTCCAGCACCCTGGAATAGACCTTACCGGGGAGGTTGAGGAGTGTGATCTCCCTGTAGCTGGAACACACCCTCCAGTCCCCCTTCTTAAACAGAGGGACCACCACCCCGTTCTGTCAATCCAGGGGTACTGTCCCTGACCGCCACGCGATGATGCAGAGACGTGTCAACCAGGACAGTCCCACAACATCCAGAGACTTAAGGTACTCAGGATGGATTTCGTCCACCCCAGGAGCCTTGCCACCGAGAAGCTTTCTGACCACCTCGGTGACTTCAGCCTATCAGTGTCTAAATCAGATTACCAGCTGGATATCACAAAACGTCCTTCAGCTGAACTCTGATAAAACTGAAGTCATCATATTTGGTAAGGAGGAACAAAAATTCAAGATTGCAAATCTGCTTGAGACAAAGGGACTGAAGGCAAAGGATGTTGTTACAAATACTGGTGTCATTATTGATAGCAATCCCAAATTTGACAGTCATGTGAAATCAGTCACTAAATTGGCTTTCTTTCATTTGAAGAATATTGGAAAATTAAGGGATCTCATCTCAGCAACAGACTTAGAAAAACTTATCCATGCTTTTCTGTACTATGAATTCATCATAGTACAGAAACAGCATTAGTGAAGGTTACAAATGATCTTCTTATGGCCTCAGACAGTGGACTCATCTCTGTGCTTGTTCTGTTAGACCTCAGTGCTGCTTTTGATACTGTTGACCATAAAATTTTATTACAGAGATTAGAGCATGCCATAGGTATTAAAGGCACTGCGCTGCGGTGGTTTGAATCATATTTGTCTAATAGATTACAATTTGTTCATGTAAATGGGGAATCTTCTTCCCAGACTAAGGTTAATTATGGAGTTCCACAAGGTTCTGTGCTAGGACCAATTTTATTCACTTTATACATGCTTCCCTTAGGCAGTATTATTAGACGGTATTGCTTAAATTTTCATTGTTACGCAGATGATACCCAGCTTTATCTATCCATGAAGCCAGAGGACACACACCAATTAGCTAAACTGCAGGATTGTCTTACAGACATAAAGACATGGATGACCTCTAATTTCCTGCTTTTAAACTCAGTACATAATTATTGTATGGCCTTGCCTTACAATATAAAGCGCCTTGGGGCAACTGTTTGTTGTGATTTGGCGCTATATAAAAAAAATTGATTGATTGATTTTATTACAAGTCGGGTGGATTACTGCAATGCCCTCTTAACTGGACTTCCAAAAAAGACTATAAAGCAGTTACAAGTCATACAAAATGCAGCTGCTAGAGTGTTGACTAAAACAAAAAGAAGTGAACACATTGCCCCTGTTCTAAGGTCCTTACACTGGCTTCCAGTAAGCTATAGAATTGATTTTAAAGCTTTGCTAATTGTTTTTAAAGCATTTCATGGCAGTCGCCCAAAATATATACACGACATGTTCAAACAGTATCTCCCACGTAAATCAGTCAGGTCTCAAAATAAAAAATCTTCTAGTGGAACCCACCATTAAAACTAAATGTGGTGAAACTGCTTTTAGTGTGTATGCAGCTAAACTTTGGAACAGGCTACCAGATGAAGTTAAAGATGCCCCAACTGTTTTTGTTGTTAAAAACAAACTCAAGACAAAGCTTTTTAATGAAGCATATTTTAAAATTTTCTTTTTTTGTGTGTGTGTTATATTTTTAGCTTGTACCTTCTATTTCTTATCTTGTTTTATACCATATTCTGTTTTATCTTGCATTTGATTTTTTAAATATTTTTATTATTATTCTTTTACTTTTTTCTGTATTTTCTTTTTATATTTTGCACTGTTCCTTATTATCTGTAAAGCACACTGAAATGCTTGATGTATGAAATGTGCTCTACAAATAAATTTGCCTTGCCTAACGAGTCTTTCATTGGATTCAGGTGTGTTGCAACAAGGAGACAACTAAAAGTGTCAGGAAGGTAGATCTCAAGGACCGAACTTGGGCACCCCTGCTCTAAAATGTAAAAAAAAAAAAAGACAAACATTTTTCTGCATTAATGGCACGATCACAGACTTGTTGCCCGTATCGACAGCACCCCCACCCCCACACAGAGCACACACGTGCTTTGTGTGCAACAATTTGACCAGAATTCTTGAACAATTTGACCAGAATTCTTGACCAGAATTCTCGCTGCCCCCGCGGTCGTTTTGCGGGGGCAGCAGCTCAAGCAAAGCCGCCCAGACCTCCTGATCCACACACACCTCCACCAGCTCCTCCGGGGGATCCCCAAGGCGTTCCCAAGCAACCTGAGAGACGTAGTCCCTCCAGCGTGATCTGAGTCTTCCCTGGGGCCTCCTCCCAATGGGACGTGCCCAGAACACCTCTCCAGCGAGGCGTCCAGGGGGCATCCGGAAAAGATGCCGGAGCCACCTCAGCTGGCCCCTTTCGATGTGGAGGAGCAGCGGCTCGACTCTGAGCTCCTCAAAAGTGACAGAGCTCCTCACCCTATCTCTAAGGGAGCGCCCAACCACCCTGCGGAGGAAACTCATCTTGGGCCGCTTGTACTCACGATCTTGTTCTTTAGGTCATGAGCCAAATCTCATGACCATAGGTGAGGGTCGGAATATAGATCGATCGGTAAATCGAGAGCTTTGCCCCTCTGCTCAGCTCTCTCTTCACCACAACGGTCCGATACAGCGAGCGCATCACTGCAGACGCTGCACCGATCTGTCTATCGATCTCATGCTCCATCCGTCCCTCACTCGTGAACAAGACCGCGAGATACTTAAACTCCACCTGAGGCAAGGACACCCCACCGACCTGAAGAGGGCAAGGCACCTTTTTCCGGTCGAGAACCATGGCCTCGGATTTGGAGGTGCTGATCTTCATACCGGACGCTTCACACTCAGCTGCAAACCGCCCCAGTGCATGCTGAAGGTCCTGGTTTGACGAAGCCAACAGGACCACATCATCCGCAAACAGCAGAGATGAGATTCTGTGGTTCCCAAACCAGACCCCCTCTACACCCTGGCTGCGCCTAGAAATTCTGTCCATAAAAGTAATAAGTAAGTAAGTAACAGAACCAGCGACAAAGGGCAGCCCTGGCGGAGGCCAATGTGCACTGGAAACAGGTTTGACTTACTACTGGCAATGCAAACCAAGCTCCTGCTGCGGTCATACAGGGACCGGATAGCCCTTAGCAAAGGACCCTGGACCCCGTACTCCCGGAGCAACCCCCACAGGGCGCCTCGAGGGACACGGTAAAAACGCCTTCTACAGATCCACAAAGCACATGTGGACTGGTTGGGCGAACTCCCTTGTACCCTCGAGCACCCGATGGAGGGTGTAGAGCTGGTCCAGTGTGCCGCAACCAGGACGAAAACCACACTGTTCCACCTGAATCTGAGGTTCGATTATCGGTCGAATTCTCCTCTCCAGCACCCTGGAATAGACCTTACCGGGGAGGTTGAGGAGTGTGATCTCCCTGTAGCTGGAACACACCCTCCAGTCCCCCTTCTTAAACAGAGGGACCACCACCCCGTTCTGTCAATCCAGGGGTACTGTCCCTGACCGCCACGCGATGATGCAGAGACGTGTCAACCAGGACAGTCCCACAACATCCAGAGACTTAAGGTACTCAGGATGGATTTCGTCCACCCCAGGAGCCTTGCCACCGAGAAGCTTTCTGACCACCTCGGTGACTTCAGCCTGGGTGATGGACGAGTCCGCCTCTCAGTCCCCAGTCTCTGTTTCCTCTTCGGAAGATGTGACGATGGGACTGAGGAGATCCTCTAAGTATTCCTTCCACCACCCAACATCATCCAGAAATGTGTCATATCAGAATTTCAACAATTAATTCAACAAAGAATTCAGCAAATATACATGTACATATATAGACAGACAGAGAGAGAGAGAGAGAGAGAGAGAGAGAGAGAGGAGAGAGAGAGAGAGGAGAGAGAGAGAGAGAGAGGAGAGAGACAGACAGACAAGTTAATTATTTGTGAAAAGACATGAAAAAATACATAAACAGTTGTATGTTGTGTTTTGGTGCCAAAATAATATAGAAATATAACGCAATGCTAAAATACCCTCGACCATATGAGCATCGTCTTCTTTATAATTTGCATTGCAGTTTAATTAGTATCCCAGTGCAAAGTGTGTGTGTGTGTGTGTATATATATATATATATATATACTCAACAAAAATATAAACGCAACACTTTTGGTTTTGCTCCCATTTTGTATGAGATGAACTCAAAGATCTAAAACTTTTTCCACATACACAATATCACCATTTCCCTCAAATATTGTTCACAAACCAGTCTGAATCTGTGATAGTGAGCACTTCTCCTTTGCTGTGATAATCCATCCCACCTCACAGGTGTGCCATATCAAGATGCTGATTAGACACCATGATTAGTGCACAGGTGTGCCTTAGACTGTCCACAATAAAAGGCCACTCTGAAAGGTGCAGTTTTGTTTTACTGGGGGGGATACCAGTCAGTATCTGGTGGGACCACCATTTGCCTCATGCAGTGCAACACATCTCCTTCGCATCATTCGTGAAGAGAACACCTCTCCAACTTGCCAAACACCAGCGAATGTGAGCATTTGCCCACTCAAGTCGGTCACGACGATGAACTGGAGTCAGGTCGAGACCCCGATGAGGACGACGAGCATGCAGATGAGCTTCCCTGAGACGGTTTCTGACAGTTTGTGCAGAAATTCTTTGGTTATGCAAACCGATTGTTTCAGCAGCTGTCCGAGTGGCTGGTCTCAGACGATCTTGGAGGTGAACATGCTGGATGTGGAGGTCCTGGGCTGGTGTGGTTACACGTGGTCTGCGGTTGTGAGGCTGGTTGGATGTACTGCCAAATTCTCTGAAACGACTTTGGAGACGGCTTATGGTAGAGACATGAACATTCAATACACGAGCAACAGCTCTGGTTGACATTCCTGCTGTCAGCATGCCAATTGCACACTCCCTCAAATCTTGTGACATCTGTGGCATTGTGCTGTGTGATAAAACTGCACCTTTCAGAGTGGCCTTTTATTGTGGGCAGTCTAAGGCACACCTGTGCACTAATCATGGTGTCTAATCAGCATCTTGGTATGGCACACCTGTGAGGTGGGATGGATTATCTCAGCAAAGGAGAAGTGCTCACTATCACAGATTTAGACTGGTTTGTGAACAATATTTGAGGGAAATGGTGATATTGTGTATGTGGAAAAAGTTTTAGATCTTTGAGTTCATCTCATACAAAATGGGAGCAAAACCAAAAGTGTTGCGTTTATATTTTTGTTGAGTGTATATGCAAAAGTTTGGGCACCCCTGATAATTTTCATGATTTTCCTTCATAAGTCATTGGTTGTCTGGATCAGAAGTTTCAGTTAAACATAACATTTAGCAGACAAACACACTGATATTTGAGAAGTGAAATGAAGTTTATAGGATTTACAGAAAGTGTGCAATACTTATTTAAACTCAGCCACATGGGGTGTGCAGCCAGTACATTCTGAGTGCCGGTCCCAAGCCCAGATAAATGAGGAGGGTTGCGTCAGGAAGGGCATCCGGCGTAAAACAAGCCAACCCAACTATGCAGACTCAGAATCGAATTCCCATACCGGATCGGTCGCGGCCCGGGTTAACAACGTCCGCCACCGGTGCTGTTGCCCAGCAGGGTGCCGGTGGAAATTGGGCTACTGCTGGGCGAAGACGATGAAGAAGAGGAGGAAAACGTTGCCACGAACAGCGGGAGAAGAGGAAAACTAGAAGGGTGGAAATGAGAGTGGGGACTTTGAATGTTGGTAGTATGACTGGTAAAGGGAGAGAGCTGGCTGATATGATGGAGAGGAGAAAGGTAGACATATTGTGTGTGCAAGAGACCAAGTGGAAGGGAAGTAAGAGCAGGAGCATCGGTGGTGGGTACAAGTTGTTGTACCATGGTGAGGACAGGAAGAGAAATGGTGTTGGGGTCATTTTAAAGGAAGAGTATGTTAAAAGTGTGTTGGAGGTTAAGCGAGTGTCTGACAGGGTGATGAGTGTGAAGTTGGAAATTGAAGGGGTGATGATGAATATCATCAGCGCATATGCCCCACAGGTAGGTTGTGAGATGAAGGAGAAAGAAGATTTCTGGAGTGTATTAGATGAGGTGGTGGAGAGTGTGCCCAAGCATGAAAGAGTGGTGATAGGAGCAGACTTCAATGGGCATGTTGGTGAAGGGAACAGAGGTGATGAGGAAGTAATGGGTAGATATGGTATCAAGGATAGGAATGGGGAAGGACAGATGGTAGTTGATTTTGCAAAAAGGATGGAAATGGCTGTGGTGAATACCTACTTTAAGAAAAGGGAGGAGCACAGGGTAACATATAAGAGTGGAGGAAGGTGCACACAGGTGGACTACATTCTTTATAGGAGATGCAAGCTAAAAGAAATCACAGACTGTAAGGTGGTAGCAGGAGAGAGTGTCACTAGACAGCATAGGATGGCTGTTTGTAGGATGACTTTAGAGGTAAAGAAGAAGAAGAGAGTGAGAGCTCAACAAAGGATCAGATGGTGGAAGCTGAAGGAGGAAGACTGTTGTGTGAAATTTAGCGAGCAGGTGAGAGACGCACTAGTTGGAGGGGAAGCAATTTTGGACAACTGGATAAGTACTGCAGATGTGGTGAGGGAGACAGCTAGGGCAGTACTGGGTATGACATCTGGACAGTGGAAGGAAGACAAGGAGACTTGGTGGTGGGATGAAGAGGTCCAGGAAAGCATAAGGAGAAAGAGGTTGGCGAAAAAGTTTTGGGATAGTCGGAGAGATGAAGAAAGTAGACAGGAGTACAAGGAGATGCGGCATAAGGCGAGAAGAGAAGTGGCAAAAGCAAAGGAAAAGGCATATTGCGAGCTGTACAAGAAGTTGAATAGTAAGGAAGGAGAAAAGGACTTGTACCGATTGGCCAGACAAAGGGACAGAGCTGGAAAGGATGTGCAGCAGGTTAGGGTGGTTAGGTGTGTAAAAGATGCACATGGTAATGTGCTGACAAGTGAGGAGTGTGTGCTGAGAAGGTGGGGGGAATATTTTGAAGAGTTGATGAATAAAGAAAATGAGCGAGAGAAAAGGCTGGATGATGTGCCGAGAGTAAATCAGGAAGTAAAAGAGATTAGCAAGGAAGAAGTGAGGGCTGCTATGAAGAGGATGAAGAGTGGAAAGGCAGTTGGTCCAGATGACATTCCAATGGAGGCATGGAAATGTCTAGGAGAGATGGCAGTAGAGTTTCTAACCAGATTGTTTAATAAAATCTTGGAAAGTGAGAGGATGCCTGAGGAGTGGAGACGAAGTGTGCTGGTTCCTATTTTCAAGAACAAGGGTGATGTGCAGAGCTGCAGTAACTACAGAGGCATAAAGCTGATCAGCCACAGCATGAAGTTATGGGAAAGAGTAGTAGAAGCTAGGCTTAGAAAACAGGTGAAGATCTGTGAGCAGCAATATGGTTTCACGCCGAGAAAGAACACTACAGATGCAATGTTTGCTCTGAGAATACTGTTGGAAAAGTACAGAGAAGGACAGAAAGAGTTACACTGTGTTTTTGTGGACTTAGAAAAAGCTTATGATAGGGTGCCAAGAGAAGAGTTGTGGCATTGTATGAGGAAGTCTGGAGTGGCAGAGAAATATGTTAGGGTAGTGCAGGACATGTACAAGAATAGTGTGACAGCGGTGAGATGCGCAGTCGGAATGACAGACTCATTCAAGGTAGAGGTGGGATTACACCAAGGATCAGCTCTGAGTCCTTTCTTGTTTGCAGTGGTGATGGACAGGTTGACAGATGAGATCAGACAGGAGTCCCCATGGACTATGATGTTTGCAGATGACATTGTGATCTGTAGTGAGAGTAGAGAGCAAGTTGAGTCTAGTCTGGAGAAGTGGAGATATGCTTTGGAGAGAAGGGGAATGAAAGTCAGTAGAAGCAAGACTGAGTACATGTGTGTGAATGAGAGGGAGCCCAGTGGAATAGTGCAGTTACAAGGAGTAGAAGTGTTGAAAGTAGATGAGTTTAAATTTGGGGTCAACTGTTCAAAGTAATGGAGAGTGTGGTAGAGAGGTGAAGAAGAGAGTGCAAGCAGGGTGGAGTGGGTGGAGAAAGGTGGCAGGAGTGATTTGTGACCGAAGAATATCAGCAAGAGTGAAGGGGAAAGTTTACAAAACAGTAGTGAGACCAGCTATGTTGTATGGTTTAGAGACAGTGGCACTAACAAAAAGACAGGAGGCAGAGCTGGAGGTGGCAGAGCTGAAGATGTTGAGATTCTCTTTGGGAGTGACACGAATGGACAAGATTAGGAATGAACATATCAGAGGGACAGCTCAGGTGGGACGGTTTGGAAACAAAGTCAGAGAGGCGAGATTGAGATGGTTTAGACATGTGCAGAGGAGGGACCCAGGGTATATAGGGAGAAGGATGCTGAGGATGGAGCCACCAGGCAGGAGGAGAAGAGGGAGACCAAAGAGGAGGTTCATGGATGTGCTGAGAGAGGACATGCAGGTGGTTGGTGTGACAGAGGAAGATACAAAGGACAGGGTGAGATGGAAACGATTGATCTGCTGTGGCGACCCCTAACGGGAACAGCCGAAAGACAAAGAAGAAGAAGAAGAAGAAGTGCAATACTTATTTAACCAAATTATGCAGGTGCATAAATTTGGGCACCCTTGTCATTTTATTGATCTGATTACATTTAGCACTAAATATTGGAACACAAAATTGGTTTGGTAATCTCACTGACCCTTGACCTCCTTACACAGGTGAATCCAATCATAAGAAAGGGTATTTAAGGTGGCCATTTACAAATGTTTCCCCTCTTTGCATCTCTTCTAATGAGTGGCAACATGGGACCCTCTAAACAACTCTCAAATGACCTGAAAACAAAGATTGTTCAACATCATGGTTTAGGGGAAGGATACAAAAAGCTATCTCAGAGATTTCAGCTGTCAGTTTCCACTGTGAGGAACATAGTGAGGAAATGGAAGACCACAGACACAGTACTAGTTAAGGCCCGAAGTGGCAGGCCAAGAAAAATCTTGTAAGCTGAAGCAATGGATGATGAGAACAGTCATAGTCAACCCACAGACCTGCTCCAAAGACCTACAACATGATCTTGCTGCAGATAGTGTCTCTGTGTATCAGCGCACTTTGCACAAAGAGATGCTGTATGATGCTGTAATGCAGAGGAAGCCTTTTCTGCATGCGTGTCTCAGACCCCCTTCCAGGTTAAGGCTGGGTTTCTGAGACATGCTTTGTCCCCTATTTACAATGGGGTACTCAGGTCAAAGCAGTTTCAGTCTTTTGTTCATGGTAATGAGTCATTCACGTCATCAGGAGAGTCGTCAGGGGAGCCGTCAGGAGAGGCATCCGTCCCATCATTAGGAGGGACAGCTGCCCTGTCATTAGGAGGGTGCTAACTAGAGCACAATAGGTGCTAATTAGAGCTATTGTTTAGTCACTAGCCTATAGCAGTCTGCCTCTCGGTAAGAGGGGTCTGGTTAGGTTTAAAACTCCAGCTTTTGTGACTTCTGTTTATTCTTCTCTACAAGAGTCAAGACAGAAGTCAGACTACCAGAGCAAGAATTTTAGCTGAGGAAGCTTTTGCGATTTGAAGCAAAAAGTCCTCGTGTCAAGCAACCCAGTCCAGACGAAGATTCAAGCTTCTCTACTATGGAAACCACCTGGACAACTGAGAGCCTTCACAGAAAAAACAACATAGTCTGGAAATCATGGTATACGAGGGCTGTCAATAAAGTTACGGTCCTTTTTATTTTTTTCAAAAACTATATGGATTTCATTCATATGTTTTTACGTCAGACATGCTTGAACCCTCGTGCGCATGCGTGAGTTTTTCCACGCCTGTCGGTGATGTCATTCGCCTGTGAGCACGCCTTGTGGGAGGAGTCGTCCAGCCCCTCGTCGGAATTCCTTTGTCTGAGAAGTTGCTGAGAGACTGGCGCGTTGTTTGATCAAAATTTTTTCTAAACCTGTGAGACACATCGAAGTGGACACGGTTCGAAAAATTAAGCTGGTTTTCAGTGAAAATTTTAACGGCTGATGAGAGATTTTGAGGTGATTCTGTCGCTTTAAGGGCTTTTCACGGTGCGAGACATCGCGCAGCGCTCTCAGGCGGCGTCATCAGCCTGTTCAAGCTGAAAACCTCCACATTTCAGGCTCTATTGACCCAGGACGTCGTGAGAGAACAGAGAAGTTTCAGAAGAAGTCGGTTTCAGCATTTTATCCGGATATTCCACTGTTAAAGGAGATTTTTTTAATGAAAGACGTGCGGACGGGTCCGCGCGTCGGGACGCAGCCGCCGCGACGCTCCGCCACAGGGAAAAACACCTCTGTTGAAAGCCTTAAGGACAAGTTGGAACATGTCCTGCCTGTTAAACAATTTCTCATATACTCACTCCACTGAAAGCCATCAAAAGCCGCCTGGATTTTACAAATGGTTATCAACACGGAGGTGTTTTTCCTGTGCCGCCGCACCGCGTCGGCTGCGTCCCGACGCGCGGATCTGGCCGCACGTCTTTCATTAAAAAAATCTCCTTTAACAGTGGAATATCCGGATAAAATGCTGAAACCGACTTCTTCTGAAACTTCTCTGTTCTCTCACGACGTCCTGGATCAATAGAGCCTGAAATGTGGAGGTTTTCAGCTTGAACAGGCTGATGACGCCGCCTGAGAGCGCTGCACGACGTCTCGCACCGTGAAAAGTCCTTAAAGCGACAGAATCACCTCAAAATCTCTCATCAGCTGTTAAAATTTTCACTGAAAACCAGCTTAATTTTTCGAACCGTGTCCACTTCGATGTGTCTCACAGGTTTAGAAAAAATTTTGATCAAACAACGCGCCAGTCTCTCAGCAACTTCTCAGACAAAGGAATTCCGACGAGGGGCTGGACGACTCCTCCCACAAGGAGTGCTCACAGGCGAATGACGTCACCGACAGGCGTGGAAAAACTCACGCATGCGCACGAGGGTTCAAGCATGTCTGACGTAAAAACATATGAATGAAATCCATATAGTTTTTGAAAAAAATAAAAAGGACCGTTACTTTATTGACAGCCCTCGTATACACACTGTCTTCATAGTGAACCTGCTCAGACGACAACACATCATCAACCCCAACCTTTAAGTCCTGCCTCACATTTATTATGTGATGTGACAAATATCCTCTCTGCTTGATGGAAGGACATGCGGGAGCTAGGCGGCAAAAATTAGAAAGGCAATAAAATGTGGCAATGATTATGAGAATAAATTGGAAGCTGCAAGTTCATGATTCTGTCCGAAACAGCAGAATGTCCCCCGGCTTCCGTCTCTGTGAACGAGCCGAGACTCGGTTCATTTAAATAGCCTGGAAAGTGGACACATCACGTGCACTTGATAAGATAAATCAAGCCGTCCTCATACATTATTTAAATATTCAAACCATAGTTGGCAGCAGTGGATTCCTGTTGTCCCCACACAGAGCTGCAGCAGGGTTAAGTGAGTGTGAGGATGTAGAAAAACTAAAAATCGATGGGGCCTAAATTGACGCCCGCAAAAAGAAATGAGGATGCTTTCTTTCTTTCTTTTTCCTGTCTGACTCTTTTCAGAGTTCATGACAGCTTGCCTGCCTTCCCAAACTGCTTACAGTAAGCGGATTGGTTGGTAACAATGCAATCTTTAATTTATGATAAACTCCGGGGAAACGGGTTGTCGGTTCCCCAGCGGAGGCACTTAAAAAGGAGACGCGGCGAGGTGAAGAGTGGAGCGAGGAAAGCTGGACGAAGCAGGAGAGGAAGAGAGAGGAGGAACAAAAAAAAACAAAAAAAAAAGAAGGTGGAGAAAAACCTGAGTGGTGATGGACGGATAGACGTGCAGACAGAAAGATGGCGATTATGCTCACAGACGCCCGGAGAAGCAGGTGCTTAACGTGTAGTGAGCTTTCAGCCTCGTTGCCAACTTCATATTATTTCATTTGCAGGGGTGTTTTGTCATCAGATGACTTGAAAGAGTCCTCGCTGCAACAAAACGTCACCCAAACCCCACCACATATTTATGCCGCTTCTCTCCACGTGGTAACACGGCTATAAATTCTGGCACTTTAAACCTCCCCGTGTCTCCTTCACCCATGTGACAGCCCACAGTGTGCCTGCCAGCGCCGTAAGTGAGGCGTAAGAACGGGGGGTCGAAGGGCCCATCCATGTAAGACAAGATGACAAGGCTCTGAATTAGTTAATGTTTGTAATTAAAAAAAATTGTTGGTGAAGAAAAATATGTCTAACGGCAGCCCCGGGGCCTTCTGTGGTAATTAACTGGAACACAAGCCTAGAATACTCTCCCTCCGTTTACTCCTCCTCCTCCTCCTTCTCACAGCTCCACTTTTCCTCCTCTGCTTCCTCTAACATGATGTCTTTTTTTCCTTTCTGCATCCTTTTCTTTTCCTATTTACTCTTCTATCCCCCCTCTTATCCCTCAATTATTCCTCCGGCAGCGACTCCAGTGGTGATTGTGCACTGTGTCGCATGGCGCCCGCCGAGGCTCCCAGGAGAGGAGAAAGGGTAGCGAGAGACACAGAGAGAGGAGTCAGAGGCAAACAGATAAACAAGTGAAAAGATAATGATGAGAGAGAGAGCGAGATAGAGAGAGAGAGAGAGAAAACTTGTGCTGCAGTGTGAATTCTAAGAATCTGCAGGTTTAACGACACGAGGAATTGGCGGTACGTAATCTGACAGTCCAATAAATTGGACGATACTTTCAGATTATTAAGGTCCTGATATGTCGTGCCAACTCAAACAATTCACCGACCAAACAACAGTATTTTCCAGACTATAAATTGTCGCTTTTTTATTACACTCCTATTCCACAGGACACTCTTCTACTACAATCGCCCACGAGTCAAAAAAACTGCAAAAATTGGATAAACTGGCTTAATTTGACTCGCCTCCTAATAGACTGGCTTTACAAAGTGAAGACCTGGCAACCCACCCGAAAACAAGAGAAAGGTGCTGCACCTTCGGCCAGACGTGATCAAAAACCCCAACAAACGCTGCTTCGACTTCAAATTGTTACCCCGATGGAGCATGATCAAACAAGCCATACTCACTACTAATACCACGTTTCAACAAGTTCAAACATGAATGAAGCTGTTAAGTCTATGAATACTCTGAAGTTACCGTATACCAGGGGTGGGCAATCATGTGCCATGAAGGGCCGAAACACTGCAGGTTTTCCTATCTACCAATCACTTCAGCAGGTGATTTCATTAAAGATCAGGTGTTTATGTTCAGGGGAGAAGCTCATCAGCAACCCACCTGTTGAGGTGACTGGTTGCAAGAAAAACCTGCACTATCTCGGCCCTCGTTGCCCACCCCTGCCGTATACTATCAACGATTTCGAGAATCGGGATGAAATTTGTTTGAACAGTTCATAAATTTGATCATGCCCCAATTTGCTATTCAGGATTAAACGGGAAGTAATGGTGCCCTCTGCAGAATAAACAGTCCTGTTATTTTTGGAGGCCCTGCAACTTATATTTAAAAAAAAATTGATGATGGTGATGGTCGAGTGGTTAACGTGTTGGTCTTGAGACCAGAGGATCCTCGGTTCAAATCCCAACTCGACTGGAAAAATCACTAAGGGCCCTTGGACAAGGTCCTTAATCCCCTAGTTGCTCCCGGTGTGTAGTGGGCAACTTGCATGGCAGCAGCCTGACATCGGGGTGAATGTGAGGCATTGATGTGTAAAGCGCTTTGAGCATCTGATGCAGATGGAAAAGTGCTATATAAATGCAGTCCATTTACCACTGACCATTTGGGTTGGTGCAGTTAGCAACACACTTCCAGACAAGTGTATTTAACAGATTAATTATTTTAAGACAAGACAAGCAAAACTGTTGTGTGGGCCGCTGAAGAGGAGGTACTGCTGGCCCACCACCACTAGAGGGCGCCCTGCCTGGAGTGCGGGCTCCAGGCACCGGAGGGCGCTGCCGCCTTACGGGAGCAGCCAGGATGACAGCTGTCATCTATCACTGGAGACAGCTGATCCCAATCACTGAGGAGGTATATCAGCAGGACGGCATCTCCACCTCATTTGCCGAGATATCGCTCTACCAAGGAGGTAACGAACTCAGCCAGCCCTTCATCATTTGTGAAAGGAACGTATTTGATAAGTATCCTAGTTACTAGACAGTGTTGTTTTCTGATTAGAGGTGGAGGTGGTGTTTTCCACCCCACGTGTTGTTGGGTGCAGCCGCACCCACGTCTGACTGTGTCTGTTCCTCGCCAGCAGTACCGGATCCGACGAGCGGAGGCAGAGACCACCTGGGAGTTCGGGACTTGGCGGTTCCGGTATTCCCGGGGTTCGGTGGCAGAGGAAATCGGGTGGTTCCGGTTCGTCTTGGACAGACGTCTCCTATCGTCGAGCCTGCCCACACGACACCATTGGAATTTAACTTGAGACCGAAATTGTGATTTGTTGTATTTGTTGTGCGTGTTCACAACAGTAAAGCCTTGTTATTTGACTTTCTTCATTGTCCGTTCATTTGCGCCCCCTGTTGTGGGTCCGTGTACTGACACTTTCCCAACACAAAACACTACCGGTATCTGTACCCAAAGACAATGAAGGTTCCAATATCGATATGCAGCATATGTGAAAAAGTGATGTTGTGCCATCCCATATACTGCTGGTGATATTAACTTTTGGTTGGAATTGTTTACATAGTGAAGAAACTGACCAGAGTGAATTCCTCGCACTGCTGCAGGCTCGACAGAGGGGAAAAATGTATACCTGGGAGGAGCTGATGGAGTCGTGATATCATTGGACAGAGGTGTTTCGTGATGCTGATGTCTTTGCTGGACAACAAAAGTCCAAGTCTTTGAGGTCTTGGTGTTTTTGTCTTTTTATATGGTTGTATGACTTGGGGGGCACACAACAGTGATCTAAGACAATGACTGGATGTCTTTGGTACAAGGTTTCTTCAGAGAATCCTTGGGCACCTTTGGAGTGACTCTGTGTTTAAGAAGCAGTAACTTCTGGAGATAAGGTGTACTGCTTACACTATGAGTGCATATCAGCTGCAACATTTTGGCCATACAGCAAGTTTCTGTGTGCACGACTGAGCATGCAGGTGTCTAAGGGCCCCTTCACACATAGTGCAAAGTTTGGACGAAGTGCACACTTAGTGCACATGACACAGGAATAGTGCACAAACCGTGCAATGTCGTCCCTGTCACCAACGCCTCGTACACCTGTTGCTACAACTATTTGCCCACACAAGCGGCTGAAAGACAAAGTGTGCACTGTGCGAACCCATCGCACCCTCTTGTGGCAGGTGTCGGCCAAAGGTGATACACACGAACACCTAACACCACTGCCATGGCACTTAGAAAATGTGTGGCCAGTCGCATTGTTGGTACGACAACAGACTGCAGACAACCACTGTCGTACTGGGAGTGAAATTTGTCTAAGTTCCACACAACTGTGGAGTTGCCGAGACGTGACGTGCTGTCGGCTCCCCCCACAACACGTGTGTGTGTTTGTGTGTGTGTCGCATGCATGTGTCGCATGCATGCTCCTTTTACAAGACAGTGATTGTGGCGCAGTGATAGAGTTGCTGTCTGGTAATTAGGATGTGTGGGTTCAAATCCCTTTTAACCACGGGGTTCTGTATTGTGTCCCCCTTTATGTATTATTTATATCAACCCAATGATATTCACTAATTATTATCACTTTACTGGGGCATTGCTGGGCCGGTATCGTAGATTTACGTCAATGGTATCTGGCTATACTCGCCCGCTGTGCGTAAACAAATGACATAGCGCCCGCAGCCCAAGAACTGTCCACAGAGGAAAAAAAAGAAGTCCGCAGAGGAAAAGATGAAAAGGCGAGAAGTGTGTTTTGGTCCCAATATGGATATTCCGGATGATTTTTCTCATGGATAGCACGACAATGTACAGCAGCTAAAGCAGCCAGCTTGATGAGGGAGAGCAGCGTGTGCCAGACAGCGCGAGACACGACAAAAGTGAGCCAACTTTTTATGTACGCTTTACGTGTTGTGTATCTCAGTAAAAAGTGATAATAATGCAAATGACAGTGCTGGGAACACGACAATAAAAAATGTGTGTTTTTATTTTAATCAGCTCTTTAATTTTGAATTTTTGTACATTGTTATAGTGTACTATTATTATTGGTGTGCATACTGTTATTAATGGAGTTTTTTTATTATTATTATTGTTATTACGCGTATTATTATTGTATATAGAATTTGCAGGACCTCCCAAACTAGTTAAAACAAAAAACCTGTGATTTTATACAATGTCAAAATAAGGTACTTTCAAGCATTTCTGATTCTGTCACATGCATTTGTTGTGTAACTTGGTTGGGATGCAGTCATCCTGATCTGCTCCACTGTTCTCTTCTTGTTTCAAACACTTCTGCAAACTTGCAGGTGCAGAGATCACCTTCTCTCAGGCTTATTTTTTTCTTATTCACTGGCCTTTACACAGTGCTACGTAATGCACATTTCTTCAGAACAGTCAGCAAAAATCAAAGCTTTTACATTTCTGTGTACAGCAAGCACAAAAAGAACTTTAGCTACAAGGAAACTTTGACAAGCACCTTAGTTGACCTCAGACATCTGGGGAAAACTGCACTGCACAGGAAAAAGGATCAACTGATGTGCCATCACATGATAAAGGCCTATTTGTTGCCACATTTCATTGTAATGTGTCAAAATGGGTTTTATGTCAAACTCTTACCCTTTCTCCGGATCGCGGTCTCTTCTTTGGCCTGCTGGGTACCGTGTCCTCTTTAGGGTTGGTGTCTATGGCCCAATAGGAACCCTGGATGGAAACACTGACAACTTTAGATGCATATTTAAATCTGTTCACCTTTTTTTAATAAGCAGGCAAAATCCCCGCACAGCCCCGTTCTCTCTTTCAGGAAAATGAAACCCAAAAAGGTCCCCATCAATAACCGTGACAAACCGGCTTGTGAGGATCACAGTTGATCATCGGTATGATCGACCCCGTAGTCTGATGGCGTGACGTGATGGTCTTGTGCGCGGTGCGATGATGCGATATGTGCAACACCAACAGTAAGGTGGAGTACAACTTCAGCACAACCATGGGAAACCTTCCATGGAAAACCTCCCAGTGGTGCTCCAGCAAGTACGACAACATTAACGCCTCCACCAAAGGCAAGGAATTAAGAAAGTATATCAAGGGTTGCCACAGGAAAAAAAAAACAGGCATTTTCAACCATCTTGAAAATTTGGCCACAGCAGAACACTGAAAAAGGTTGCCCACGGACAACCTCACGGACCTTCTAAAGGCACCTTGACACTTTATGCATTTAACCCCACACTGTTGTGGGGTTAAATGCATAAGGATATGATTCCTTCTTTATGTTCTCTAATGTCATATACCAACACAGAGCAGAGTAGCTACCTAAACTCTGTAAGGGAGTTAGAGTATCTCGTCAATAGTTTTACATCCTCATTGAAGACAACTTTGGATGCTGTAGCTCCTCTGAAAAAGAGAGCTTTAAATCAGAAGTGTCTGACTCCGTGGTATAACTCACAAACTCGTAGCTTAAAGCAGATAACCCGTAAGTTGGAGAGGAAATGGCGTCTCACTAATTTAGAAGATCTTCACTTAGCCTGGAAAAAGAGTTTGTTGCTCTATAAAAAAGCCCTCCGTAAAGCTAGGACATCTTTCTACTCATCACTAATTGAAGAAAATAAGAACAACCCCAGGTTTCTTTTCAGCACTGTAGCCAGGCTGACAAAGAGTCAGAGCTCTATTGAGCTGAGTATTCCATTAACTTTAACTAGTAATGACTTCATGACTTTCTTTGCTAACAGAATTTTGACTATTAGAGAAAAAATTACTCATAACCATCCCAAAGATGTATCGTTATCTTTGGCTGCTTTCAGTGATGCTGGTATTTGGTTAGACTCTTTCTCTCCGATTGTTCTGTCTGAGTTATTTTCATTAGTTACTTCATCCAAACCATCAACATGTTTATTAGACCCCATTCCTGCCAGGCTGCTCAAGGAAGTCCTACCATTATTTAATGCTTCAATCTTAAATATGATCAATCTATCTTTGTTAGTTGGTTATGTACCACAGGCCTTTAAGGTGGCAGTAATTAAACCATTACTTAAAAAGCCATCACTTGACCCAGCTATCTTAGCTAATTATAGGCCAATCTCCAACCTTCCTTTTCTCTCAAAGATTCTTGAGAGGGTAGTTGTAAAACAGCTAACTGATCACCTACAGAGGAATGGTCTATTTGAAGAGTTTCAGTCAGGTTTTAGAATTCATCATAGTACAGAAACAGCATTAGTGAAGGTTACAAATGATCTTCTTATGGCTTCGGACAGTGGACTTATCTCTGTGCTTGTTCTGTTGGACCTCAGTGCTGCTTTTGATACTGTTGACCATAAAATTTTATTACAGAGATTAGAGCATGTCATAGGTATTAAGGGCACTGCGCTGCTGTGGTTTGAATCATATTTGTCTAATAGATTACAGTTTGTTCATGTAAATGGGGAATCTTCTTCACAGACTGAAGTTAATTATGGAGTTCCACAAGGTTCTGTGCTAGGACCAATTTTGTTCACTTTGTACATGCTTCCCTTGGGCAGTATTATTAGACGGTATTGCTTAAATTTTCATTGTTACGCAGATGATACCCAGCTTTATCTATCCATGAAGCCAGAGGATACACACCAATTAGCTAAACTGCAGGATTGTCTTACAGACATAAAGACATGGATGACCTCTAATTTCCTGCTTTTAAACTCAGATAAAACTGAAGTTATTGTACTTGGCCCCACAAATCTTAGAAGCATGGTGTCTAACCAGATCGTTACTCTGGATGGCATTTCCCTGATCTCTAGTAATACTGTGAGAAATCTTGGAGTCATTTTTGATCAGGATATGTCATTCAAAGCGCATATTAAACAAATATGTAGGACTGCCTTTTTGCATTTACGCAATATCTCTAAAATCAGAAAGGTCTTGTCTCAGAGTGATGCTGAAAAACTAATTCATGCATTTATTTCCTCTAGGCTGGACTATTGTAATTCATTATTATCAGGTTGTCCTAAAAGTTCCCTAAAAAGCCTTCAGTTGGTTCAGAATGCTGCAGCTAGAGTACTGACGGGGACTAGCAGGAGAGAGCATATCTCACCCGTGTTGGCCTCTCTTCATTGGCTTCCTGTTAATTCTAGAATAGAATTTAAAATTCTTCTTCTTACTTATAAGGTTTTGAATAATCAGGTCCCATCTTATCTTAGGGACCTCGTAGTACCATATTACCCCATTAGAGCGCTTCGCTCTCAGACTGCGGGCTTACTTGTGGTTCCTAGGGTTTGTAAGAGTAGAATGGGAGGCAGAGCCTTCAGCTTTCAGGCTCCTCTCCTGTGGAACCAGCTCCCAATTCAGATCAGGGAGACAGATACCCTCTCTACTTTTAAGATTAGGCTTAAAACTTTCCTTTTCGCTAAGGCTTATAGTTAGGGCTGGATCGGGTGACCCTGGACCATCCCTTGGTTATGTTGCTTTAGACGTAGACTGTGGGGGGGTTCCCATGATGCACTGTTTCTTTCTCTTTTTGCTCCGTATGCATCACTCTGCATTTAATCATTAGTGATCGATCTCTGCCCCCCTTCTCGGCATGTCTTTTTCCTGGTTCTTTCCCTCAGCCCCAACCAGTCTCAGCAGAAGACTGCCCCTCCCTGAGCCTGGTTCTGCTGGAGGTTTCTTCCTGTTAAAAGGGAGTTTTCCTTCCCACTGTGGCCAAGTGCTTGCTCATAGGGGGTCGTTTTGACCGTTGGGGTTTTTCATAATTATTGTATGGCCTTGCCTTACAATGTGGAGCGCCTTGGGGCAACTGTTTGTTGTGATTTGGCGCTATATAAGAAAAAAGTTGATTGATTGATTGATTGTGCAATTTGTCATGCCAATGCAACCCGCTTTTCCACAGCGACAACACACAAACTGTCATTCAAAGCAGCCACGCCCCTAATGTCTTTGGACAACTGGGCTTTAGTGAACATGAGCATGAACAGGATGATGATGATGATGTCTGATAGACAATAAATGCATACTTAATTATATCACGGGTTTTGTTCTGGCATGCATTTTGTTCCAAGTTGTTTTCATTTCTTCAACTTTCTTGAGCAAAGATGAAACCAATAATCATTGTTTGGGTTAATAGGGTTTTATAAATGAATAGTTTTCACCATCTGTCATGCTTAGTTATCATGTTACAGGGTAACATATGTCACAGGTCATAGAATCCAACGGACGCCGACCTTGTTTGACCTTTACTTTGGAGACCAAACATTCAACACAGTCCAAAATATTATATTTATTCATCCTTTTATTTCAACCAATAACTTGCATCATTTTTTACTGAAATTGGAGCAACTGCAACATTTTAGACCCCTGTACAAACTGAAACTGAGCTTTGTCACCATTTTTGCCATTTTTACCCCATAACTCCAGAACATTCAGTTGTAGACAGTCCAAACTATACCTTTTTGGAATAACATTTTGATCTCTGTGTAATTCTTCATTGACCCCTAGCTGGCTACAGCTGCCACCCTGGGATGGTTATCATACATTTTTGTGTAGGCCATGCTACACTGTGCTGGATTCTAAGTGTTGTTTCGTTACCTTACGTGGTACCAATTAGGTCAAAACTGATGACTGGCTCATAGACTATGACCCATTCTAACCAACAGGAATTTCTGCTAGTTTAGACAATAACCCCTTTATTTGACCATGACCCTAGACCTGTGACCTTGATTTTTTCATTAGAGGACAGTTCACTGAGTTTACAGACAGACTCTGCCATTATATTTGTCTTCTGTAATTGTGTTATGAACAGGTCTCAGCCTCATTACATCTAAATTCTGGGTTTGTTAGCGAAGCACACTTCTAGCCACCGGCAACCACTTTAGTAATCTCCCTGTTTCTCTACTGATTTACCACTAGTGAACTAATGGCTCAGGTGCTGTTATTTTTGGCCAATTGATTCTTCTTTTCTGTCTGATGTGCTACTGCAAGATGCGGGGACACGGGATCCGGGAGTCTGGTGCTGCATCCTGATAAACTGGACATGGACTAACTTGCATTATGCTGATGGCATTGCCAATCATCCAACACAAATGAAGACATGGGTTTTGTGTATCAACTCACACTGACTGTGTTTTCCCCATTCGACCAGTTAGAATGGCCAAACAGTGGGCCACCCCCCTGAGGTCTGGTCTGACTGAGGTTTCTTCCTCAAAAAAAATCCCAGACGGAATTTTTCCCTTACGAATGTTGCCTATGTTCTTGTTCAGGGGGGCTGGTCAGATGCCCATGTGAAGTCCCTTGCAATGACTTTGTTGTGATTTAGCACTATATAAATAAATTTAATTAAACTGCTTTGCAGCAGGGCTAAAAAACAACTTTCAGGTCTCTTAAAAAAAAAAAAAAAAAACTCCACACGTTTGTGTGGCATTAAGGGCAAAGATCTAAAATAGGTCCTCTCAGGTCAAACTTTTGCTTATAACAGGGGGCTTGATGGATGCTGAGGATGCTCAATGTGAGACTTGACAACCACATTTAAGTATAAAAAGGCAGACAAACTGATTATGCACAAGATCATTTTATCAATTCATTGTGGGTATAATTAAGTGTGGATCTCCTGCACTTCCAGCAAACAAAAGTGCAGAAAACAGCACTCCCTCTCGTCAGAAATAACAACGCCTTTGCTGTTATTCCAGTTACCAATCAGATTTCTCCACGTTTAATTGCCCTGTGGTTCGCGATCCCACTTGCTTTCTGTAGAAAATCCACTGAAATCCTTTTGCTACACGATGCTAAAGCGCAGCAGCCTCCAAGACAGACGCGCACAATGAGAGGGGGAGAAATCAATTGCTTTTAGGGCTTGATTTCCTCCCGGTCTGGTTATTTTTCCCTTCCAATGTTCTTTGCTTCCCAAGGAGGTCCAGAGCTGCTGCAGACAGAATACAGAGGTGATGTAGGCCACACACAGCTCCTCTCTCCGCTCCCCTCCTCTTCCTCCCGTCTCTCAGTCCCACATCACTGAGCAGTACACAGCCAATTAACGTTAGCACATGCATGATTTAGCATCTCCCCTCTCTCTTTGGCTTGAAACTGAGCGTGCACCTTCAGCTACGCTCCACACACGACCTCCCTGAACGCTAACGTATCTATTGACTGCATCGATCAGTCTTATGAATTAAGGTGCTGGTCATGTCTGAGTTGGGTCAATCGTGGAGAGGGGGCTTTTCTTCTGTCTCTGCAACTACCGCCCTACGCTTGGACCCAAGGATTACGTTTGAATTATTTAAATCTTCTTCCCTCTTGCTTCATTTTTCAATGGCTCCAAAATCCCCACAGCAGAGAGAAAATTCCTCCCCTAAAAAAAAAAAAAATAAAAGCCTGAATGCAAAGTTTAAACTTGTCGGTTTTGCAAAATTGGTGCAATACATCATGCTTAACCCCCTGATGAGTCGAAGTGCAGACCTTCTATAACAGTTATTTAAAAATTTTTGTAAAGAAATGCTTCAAGGAGCTGCTGTAATTATATAGTTTCTTTGTCTGAGCAATTCATTTTGATTCAGCACAAACAAGAACTTGACAACAGCAGTAGGAGGAAAACAATACAGAGTAAAGGGTCTTCTGACTGCACATTTGTGGACTAGCGTGAAGGCCTTTGTGAGCGCTCCGACTAGTTTTAGTCATGGTTACATCATCTGGACACTTAGGAACTGACGGTCACTGGGTCACAGCAAACTCGCGTGTATCTGGAGGACTTCCAGTTGCGAAAATGAATCAACATTGTGGAACTGTGGGACATACAGTATTGTTCAGAATAATAGTAGTGCTATGGACTAAAAAGATTAATCCAGGTTTTGAGTATATTTCTTATTGTTACATGGGAAACAAGGTACCAGTAGATTCTCACAAATCCAACAAGACCAAGCATTTATGATATGCACACTCTTAAGGCTCTAAAATTGGGCTATTAGTAAAAAAAAACTAGAAAAGGGGGTGTTCACAATAATAGTAGCATCTGCTGTTGACGCTACAAACTCAAAACTATTATGTTCAAACTGCTTTTTTAGCAATCCTGTGAATCACTATACTAGTATTTAGTTGTATAGCCACAGTTTTTCATGATTTCTTCACATCTGCGAGGCATTAATTTTGTTGGTTTGGAATCAAGATTTTGCTCGTTTACTAGTGTGCTTGGGGTCATTGTCTTGTTGAAACACCCATTTCAAGGGCATGTCGTCTTCAGCATAAGGTAACATGACCTCTTCAATTATTTTGACATATCCAAACTGATCCATGATACCTGGTATGTGATATTCGTATAGGCCCAACACCATAGTAGGAGAAACATGCCCATATCATGATGCTTGCACTACCATGCTTCACTGTCTTCACTGTGAACTGTGGCTTGAATTCAGAGTTTGGGAGTCGTCTCACAAACTGTCTGCGGCCCTTGGACCCAAAAAGAACAATTTTACTCTCATCAGTCCACAAAATATTCCTCCATTTCTCTTTAGGCCAGTTGATGTGTTCTTTGACAAATTGTAACCTCTTCTGCACATGTCTTTTATTTAACAGAGGGGCTTTGCGGGGGATTCTTGCAAATAAATTAGCTTCACACAGGCGTGTTCTAACTGTCACAGCACTTACAGGTAACTCCAGACTGTCTTTGATCATCCTGGAGCTGATCAATGGGTGAGCCTTTGCCATTCTGGTTATTCTTCTATCCATTTTGATGGTTGTTTTCCGTTTTCTTCCACGCGTCCTCTGGTTTTTTTTTTTTTTTTTTTTTTGTCCATGTTAAGCATTGGAGATCATTGTAGATGAACAGCCTATAATTTTTTGCACCTGCGTATAAGTTTTCCCCTCTCCAATCAACTTTTTAATCAAACTACGCTGTTCTTCTGAACAATGTCTTGAACATCGCATTATCCTCAGGCTTTCAAAGAGAAAAGCATGTTCAACCGGTGCTGGCTTCATCCTTAAATAGGGGACACCTGATTCACACCTGTTGTTCCACAAAAATTGATGAACTCCAATGGCACATTCTACATGAATGCCACACTGCTATTATTGTGAACACCCACAAGTTACTAATTGCCCAATTTCATAGCCTCAAGCTTGTGCATATCATGAATGCTTGGTCTTGTTGGATTTGTGAGAAACTACTGAATCTACTGGCACCTTGTTTCCCATGTAACAATAAGAAATATACTCAAAACCTGGATTAGTCTTTTTAGTCACATAGCACTACTATATATTCTGAACACTACTGTAACTTAATCTACAGTGCATAGCGCAGGTGCATTCTGTGTGTGTCCAACTCCATTTTGCTGTTTACTTGTAATGTTGTTTGAGAAAACAGTAAAGGCACCTTGACACTTGCACAAATTTGTTCCACACACACAATCTTGAAGTGCCAATGAGTCAACGCATTGTGTGCGTGTGTGCATGCAACTTCGAACACAGAGAATCTGTGGACAGCTGATCTTTGCATTTGGTCTGCTTACGTATTTTGGGTCCGAGGATGAACGCCCGCCAAAACGGAACAATGGATGTTGCTGTTAACTACTTTCTGGACTCACACGCCATTCCAGTTGGGGGAGATAAGTCATCTTTATATGAAAAGTGTGAGTTTTGAGTATTAAAAGTCTCTCTCCCTCTCTCTCTCTTTTGAGGCATTTAAATGTTTCAGGTGTTTTGTGTAACTTCAAAATATTTGAGTAGAGAAGCTACGCTTCGGTGCCACTTAAGTGTTCAGCGTGCTCATCAGGTCATCGAGTCACTACAATAACCTCTTGAGCAACGCCTGCGTTCACGCAGCCCACCACATCCAAGACAGACACGTATTATACTCACATAATCTTCCAGAAGTGTTTGTTTCCTGCATTCTTACTGGGACGATGATACTTTGTGTTTGACGACTGAATGCACCACATTGAGGAAGACGCTGGCCGCTGTTGTTGTTGGCAACTGCGACCACACAGTAGCGGTTAGCATTATTTTGTATTTAATGCAGATACAATCACGCTAACCGCATATGACACTAGCTCTTAGCAAGATTAGCAAACTTCACACTAGTTGCGGTTGATGTTGACTGTTAGCATTTAACACTAATCGCGGGTGACACTAAGGTTTGCTGATTGAAGCGAACTTCACTTTATGCTAATGAGGACCCAGTCAACCCTAAAGCCCCTTTCACACCGGGCCTGGTTCGGGTTGCTTAATGTGGCATCATGATGACGCAGGAATGTCTGCGTCAGGTGCGCGCAGCGGGGGGGCAGAGAGGAGGTGAGAACGTAGAGGAGAACCTGCAATCAGACTCCGCTGCAGCCAGTCTGTGTGCGCTCTGATTTATCTCCTAGTTTGTATGTCTTGTGCTGAGCTGCAGGTCTGTGATCTGAGTTCTGTCATAGTTTATCTTCTCTGACTGCGAGCTGCGCACGCGAACGAACCATCTGTGAGAAAATGTGGAGATGTCTGGAGTTATGCTGTATTCTGTGGACATGTCCTGTCTCTGGCAATCAGTCTGTGAGCAGGACTTTGGACTTTATTCAAAAAAAATTGTGAAAGAATTTAAGGAGCAAGCAGCTGATTGCAGTCAGGCTGCAATCAGATATTTTTTTTTTACTGCATTGCTATACAACCCCAATTCCAATGAAGTTGGGACATTGTGTGAAATGTAAATCAAAACAGAATACAATGATTTGCAAATCCTTTTCAACCTATATTCAATTGAAAACACCACAAAGACAAGATATTTAATGTTCAAACTGATAAACTTTATTGTTTTGTGCAAATAGTTGCTCATTTTGAAATGGATGCCTGCAACACATTTCAAAAAAGCTGGGACAGTAGCAAAAAAAGACTGGGAAAGTTGATGAATGCTCAAAGACCTGTTTGGAACATTCCACAGGTGAACAGGTTAAATGGAAAACAGGTGACTGTCATGAATGGGTATAAAAGGAACATCCCCAAAGATTCAGCCGTTCACAAGCAAAGATGGGGCGAGGATCACCACTTTGTGAACAACTGTGTGAAAAATAGTCCAACAGTTTAAGAACATGTTTCTCAATGTTCAATTGCAAGGAATTTAGGGATCTATCATCTACAGTCCATAATATAATCAGAAACTTGTTTCCCGACGGATTGCTTGTTGTTGTGACGCTATTCTGAACTTCATCACGGTTGTATACGTTTCTTTTATTTCTGTTTAGCACTCTTCTGGTGATTAATTGTATCTACTTTGAACGTTATTTAACTATAGTCCTGTTGTAATTCGCTAGCACTTAGCATTCGCTAGCAGTTAGCATTTGCTAGCATTTAGCTTCGCTAGCTAGTTCAACTCCTCCCTTCCCACCCGTCGTTATTTTTATAGCTGGTTCTTTTTACCTGGTTAATACTTCTGTTAGTTTTTCAGTCGAACTGCTGTGAATTTTAAGTAATTAATTTTACCTCCTGTGTAAATCTTAGGAGCAGCTAGCATTTTCGCTAGCGGTTAGCTTGCGTTAGCGACTTTGGACCCTCGTTTTCATTTTTTTTCATTTCGTTTTTTTTATATACTTCTGTTAGTTAACTGTTAGTGTAACTGTTGTGAACTATAGCTTAGTACTTTACTCTTGTGTGATCTTAGGAGTGGTATACGAGGTCCATTAGAAAAGAAACCGACCGTTTTATTTAAGAAAAAAACTATATGGATTTGATTCATATGTTTTTATGACAGCCAAGCTTTGAACCTTTCATGCGAATGCGTGAGTTTTTCCACGCCTGTCGGTGACGTCATTCACCTGTGAGCACGCCTTGTGGGAGGAGTGGTCAGCCCCTCGTCGGAATTCCGTTGTCTGAGAAGTTGCTGAGAGACTGGTGTTGATAACCATTTGTAAAAATCCAGGTGGCTTTTGGTGGCTTTCAGTTGAGTGAGTATCTGAGAAATTGTTTAACAGCAGGGCATGTTCCAACTTGTCCTTAAGGCTTCCAACGGAGGTGTTTTTCCTGTGGCGGGCGTGCCAGCCCGGCTGCGAGCTGACGCGCCAATCCGTCCGCACGTCTTTCATTAAAAAAATCTCCTTTAACAGTGGAATGTCCGGATAAACTGCTGATTCCGACCTCTTCTGAAAGTTCTCTGTTCTCTCACGACGTCCTGGGTCAACAGAGGCTTAAATTTGGAGGTTTTCAGCTTGAAACAGGATGACGACGTTGCCTCGGAGCGCTGCGCAACGTCCCGCTCCGTGGAAAGTCCTTACAGCGATAGAAACAATCCAAAATCTCTCATCAGCCGTTAAAATTTTCACCGAAAACCAGGTTAATTTGTCAATTGGTGTCCACTTGGATGTGCCTCACAGTTTTGAAAAAATTTTGATGAAGCACAGCACCAGTCTCTCAGCAACTTCTCAGACAAAGGAATTCCGACGAGGGGGCTGGACCACTCCTCCCACAAGGCGTGCTCACAGGCGAATGACGTCACCGACAGGCGTGAAAAAACTCTCGCATGTCCACGAGGGTTCAAGCTTGGCTAATGTAATCACAGGTGATTCAAATCCATATGGTTTTTTAAAAAAAATAATAAGGTTGGATACTTTTCTAATAGACCTCGTATATATATTACTGTTCCTACATTTTGAATACTTCTGCTACTCTTTCAATGTAACTGCTGTGAGCTTTAATTCATTTGCATCTGTGTGAGCCTTAGCAGTGGTTAGCTTATCCATTATTGGTTAGCTCGTGCTTGCTTGGCTATAATCTTGAATTTCCTAGTGTACAAAGTACACTACTTTACCTACTTTACACCCTCCATAAATCCTACGTGATTTTGGAAGATAGGGTGGCTCTCTTAGAGAGCCGTGTCCGTAAGTTAGAGCAGCTTCTTAGCGCAGTGGAGTTAGATGTTACAGACACTCCAGATGAGGTCAGTGCTGGGCCGGCTAGCAAGCCCATTAGCATCAGCCTAGAAACGCCGGCTGTAGAGGACGGTTTTCGGACTGTGGCAAGGCGGAGGAAGCCCCATAGGGCTTCGTGCCCGGTTGTGGCACCCCGATCACACTCGCCACTGCGAACTGTGAATTGGTTCTCCCCATTGGATTTACCTGATGTGACTTCTCAGAGCCCACAAGTGACTTCCACTCCTATCTCCAAGCCGAAACACCGGACTTTAGTGATAGGGGATTCTCTCACCCGCAATGTCAGGTTACAGACGCCGGCTGACGTTAAATGTATTCCTGGGGCCAGAGCTCCCGACATTGCATCCCATCTTAGGGTGCTGACGCTGCAGAAGGGAAGACAGACGAAGGACAATGACATGAGATATAGTCACATAGTTATTCACGTCGGCACCAATGATATCAGGATGAAGCACTCAGAGGTCACAAAAATGGACATAGAGAGGACTTGTGCCAGAAAGATGTGTCGGCACTGATTAATAGTCTCTGGTACCCTCCCCTCCCAGGTACTGATGAGGCATTTAGCAGGCTGACATCATTAAATACGAGGTCTATTAGAAAAGTATCCGACCTTATTATTTTTTTCAAAAACCATATGGATTTGAATCACGTGTGATTACATCAGACATGCTTGAACCCTCGCGGGCATGCGAGAGTTTTTTCACGCCTGTCGGTTACGTCATTCGCCTGTGGGCAGTCTTTGAGGGAGGAGTCGCCCACCCTCTCGTCAATTTTTTTCATTGTTTAGAAATGGCTCAGAGACTGCTGCTTTGTTTGATCAAAATTTTTTCAAAACTGTAAGGCACAACTGAGTGGACACCATTCGATAAATTCAGCTGGTTTTCGGTAAAAATTTTAACGGCTGATGAGAGATTTTGGTCTGTAACTGTCGCTTTAAGGACGACCCACGGTGCCTGACGGTGATCTGCGCTTCGAGGCGGCAGCGTCTCGTGGTTTCAAGTTGAAAACTTCCACATTTCAGGCTCTGTTAACTCAGGAAGTCGTCAGAGAACAGAGAACTTTCAGAAGAAGTCGGCATGAGGAGTTTATTCGGACATTCCATTGTTAACGGACATTTTGTAATGAAAGAACGTGCGGGCAGAGTCGCATGTTGGGCCGGACCCGACCGCGGGGGATCGCGACAGGAAAAACACCTCCGTTGGAAACCTTAACGGGCAAGTTGGAACATGCCCAAGCTGTTAAACAATTTCTCAGTTACTCACTTGTTGAAAGCCATCAAAAGCCGCCTGAATTTTACAAATGGTTTTCAACACGGAGGTGTTTTTCCTGTCGCGGCGCACACGATTCGCCGAGTCGTCACAGAAACGACTCAGCGAATTTGCACGCACGTCTTTCATTAAAAAATGTCCTTAAACAGTGGAATGTCCGCATAAAGTCCTCATGCCGGCCACTGTTGTGTGAAATTTAGCGAGCAGGTGAGAGAACGCACTAGTTGGAGGGGAAGCATTTTGGACAACTGGATAAGTACTGCAGATGTGGTGAGGGAGACGCTAGGGCAGTACTGGGTATGACATCTGGACAGTGGAAGGAAGACAAGGAGACTTGGTGGTGGGATGAAGAGGTCCAGGAAAGCATAAGGAAAAGAGGTTGGCGAAAAAGTTTTGGGATAGTCTAGAGATGAAGAAAGTAGACAGGAGTACAAGGAGATGCGGCGTAGGCGAGAAGAGAAGTGGCAAAAGCAAAGGAAAAGGCATATTGCGAGCTGTACAAGAAGTTGAATAGTAAGGAAGGAGAAAAGGACTTGTACCGATTGGCCAGACAAAGGACAGAGCTGGAAAGGATGTGCAGCAGGTTAGGGTGGTTAGGTGTGTAAAAGATGCACATGGTAATGTGCTGACAAGTGAGGAGTGTGTGCTGAGAAGGTGGGGGGAATATTTTGAAGAGTTGATGAATAAAGAAAATGAGCGAGAGAAAAGGCTGGATGATGTGCCGAGAGTAAATCAGGAAGTAAAAGATTAGCAAGGAAGAAGTGAGGGCTGCTATGAAGAGGATGAAGAGTGGAAAGGCAGTTGGTCCAGATGACATTCCAATGGAGGCATGGAAATGTCTAGGAGAGATGGCAGTAGAGTTTCTAACCAGATGTTTAATAAAATCTTGGAAAGTGAGAGGATGCCTGAGAGTGGAGACGAAGTGTGCTGGTTCCTATTTTCAAGAACAAGGGTGATGTGCAGAGCTGCAGTAACTACAGAGGCATAAAGCTGATCAGCCACAGCATGAAGTTATGGGAAAGAGTAGTAGAAGCTAGGCTTAGAAAACAGGTGAAGATCTGTGAGCAGCAATATGGTTTCACGCCGAGAAAGAACACTACAGATGCAATGTTTGCTCTGAGAATACTGTTGGAAAAGTACAGAGAAGGACAGAAAGAGTTACACTGTTTTTTGGGACTTAGAAAAAGCTTATGATAGGGTGCCAAGAGAAGAGTTGTGGCATTGTATGAGGAAGTCTGGAGTGGCAGAGAAATATGTTAGGGTATGCAGGACATGTACAAGAATAGTGTGACAGCGGTGAGATGCGCAGTCGGAATGACAGACTCATTCAAGGTAGAGGTGGGATTACACCAAGGATCAGCTCTGAGTCCTTCTTGTTTGCAGTGGTGATGGACAGGTTGACAGATGAGATCAGACAGGAGTCCCCATGGACTATGATGTTTGCAGATGACATTGTGATCTGTAGTGAGAGTAGAGAGCAAGTTGAGTCTAGTCTGGAGAAGTGGAGATATGCTTTGGAGAGAAGGGGAATGAAAGTCAGTAGAAGCAAGACTGAGTACATGTGTGTGAATGAGAGGGAGCCCAGTGGAATAGTGCAGTTACAAGGAGTAGAAGTGTTGAAAGTAGATGAGTTTAAATTTGGGGTCAACTGTTCAAAGTAATGGAGTGTGGTAGAGAGAGAAGAGAGTGCAAGCAGGGTGGAGTGGTGGAGAAAGGTGGCAGGAGTGATTTGTGACCGAAGAATATCAGCAAGAGTGAAGGGGAAAGTTTACAAAACAGTAGTGAGACCAGCTATGTTGTATGGTTTAGAGACAGTGGCACTAACAAAAAGACAGGAGGCAGAGCTGGAGGTGGCAGAGCTGAAGATGTTGAGATTCTCTTTGGGAGTGACACGAATGGACAAGATTAGGAATGAACATATCAGAGGGACAGCTCAGGTGGGACGGTTTGGAAACAAAGTCAGAGAGGCGAGATTGAGATGGTTTAGACATGTGCAGAGGAGGGACCCAGGGTATATAGGGAGAAGGATGCTGAGGATGGAGCCACCAGGCAGGAGGAGAAGAGGGAGACCAAAGAGGAGGTTCATGGATGTGCTGAGAGGACATGCAGGTGGTTGGTGTGACAGAGGAAGATACAAAGGACAGGGTGAGATGGAAACGATTGATCTGCTGTGGCGACCCCTAACGGGAACAGCCGAAAGACAAAGAAGAAGAAGAAGAAGTGCAATACTTATTTAACCAAATTATGCAGGTGCATAAATTTGGGCACCCTTGTCATTTTATTGATCTGATTACATTTAGCACTAAATATTGGAACACAAAATTGGTTTGGTAATCTCACTGACCCTTGACCTCCTTACACAGGTGAATCCAATCATAAGAAAGGGTATTTAAGGTGGCCATTTACAAATGTTTCCCTCTTTGCATCTCTTCTAATGAGTGGCAACATGGGACCCTCTAAACAACTCTCAAATGACCTGAAAACAAAGATTGTTCAACATCATGGTTTAGGGGAAGGATACAAAAAGCTATCTCAGAGATTTCAGCTGTCAGTTTCCACTGTGAGGAACATAGTGAGGAAATGGAAGACCACAGACACAGTACTAGTTAAGGCCCGAAGTGGCAGGCCAAGAAAAATCTTGTAAGCTGAAGCAATGGATGAGAACAGTCATAGTCAACCCACAGACCTGCTCCAAAGACCTACAACATGATCTTGCTGCAGATAGTGTCTCTGTGTATCAGCGCACTTTGCACAAAGAGATGCTGTATGATGCTGTAATGCAGAGGAAGCCTTTTCTGCATGCGTGTCTCAGACCCCCTTCCAGGTTAAGGCTGGGTTTCTGAGACATGCTTTGTCCCCTATTTACAATGGGGTACTCAGGTCAAAGCAGTTTCAGTCTTTTGTTCATGGTAATGAGTCATTCACGTCATCAGGAGAGTCGTCAGGGGAGCCGTCAGGAGAGGCATCCGTCCCATCATTAGGAGGGACAGCTGCCCTGTCATTAGGAGGGTGCTAACTAGAGCACAATAGGTGCTAATTAGAGCTATTGTTTAGTCACTAGCCTATAGCAGTCTGCCTCTCGGTAAGAGGGGTCTGGTTAGGTTTAAAACTCCAGCTTTTGTGACTTCTGTTTATTCTTCTCTACAAGAGTCAAGACAGAAGTCAGACTACCAGAGCAAGAATTTTAGCTGAGGAAGCTTTTGCGATTTGAAGCAAAAAGTCCTCGTGTCAAGCAACCCAGTCCAGACGAAGATTCAAGCTTCTCTACTATGGAAACCACCTGGACAACTGAGAGCCTTCACAGAAAAAACAACATAGTCTGGAAATCATGGTATACGAGGGCTGTCAATAAAGTTACGGTCCTTTTTTTTTTTTCAAAAACTATATGGATTTCATTCATATGTTTTTACGTCAGACATGCTTGAACCCTCGTGCGCATGCGTGAGTTTTTCCACGCCTGTCGGTGATGTCATTCGCCTGTGAGCACGCCTTGTGGGAGGAGTCGTCCAGCCCCTCGTCGGAATTCCTTTGTCTGAGAAGTTGCTGAGAGACTGGCGCGTTGTTTGATCAAAATTTTTTCTAAACCTGTGAGACACATCGAAGTGGACACGGTTCGAAAAATTAAGCTGGTTTTCAGTGAAAATTTTAACGGCTGATGAGAGATTTTGAGGTGATTCTGTCGCTTTAAGGGCTTTTCACGGTGCGAGACATCGCGCAGCGCTCTCAGGCGGCGTCATCAGCCTGTTCAAGCTGAAAACCTCCACATTTCAGGCTCTATTGACCCAGGACGTCGTGAGAGAACAGAGAAGTTTCAGAAGAAGTCGGTTTCAGCATTTTATCCGGATATTCCACTGTTAAAGGAGATTTTTTTAATGAAAGACGTGCGGACGGGTCCGCGCGTCGGGACGCAGCCGCCGCGACGCTCCGCCACAGGGAAAAACACCTCTGTTGAAAGCCTTAAGGACAAGTTGGAACATGTCCTGCCTGTTAAACAATTTCTCATATACTCACTCCACTGAAAGCCATCAAAAGCCGCCTGGATTTTACAAATGGTTATCAACACGGAGGTGTTTTTCCTGTGCCGCCGCACCGCGTCGGCTGCGTCCCGACGCGCGGATCTGGCCGCACGTCTTTCATTAAAAAAATCTCCTTTAACAGTGGAATATCCGGATAAAATGCTGAAACCGACTTCTCTGAAAATTCTCTGTTCTCTCACGACGTCCTGGATCAATAGAGCCTGAATGTGGAGGTTTTCAGCTTGAACAGGCTGATGACGCCGCTGAGACTGAGAGCGCTGCACGACGTCTCGCACCGTGAAAAGTCCTTAAAGCGCGACAGAATACCTCAAAATCTCTCATCAGCTGTTAAAATTTTCACTGAAAACCAGCTTAATTTTTCGAACCGTGTCCACTTCGATGTGTGTCTCACAGGTTTAGAAAAAATTTTGATCAAACAACGCGCCAGTCTCTCAGCAACTTCTCAGACAAAGGAATTCCGACGAGGGGCTGGACGACTCCTCCCACAAGGAGTGCTCACAGGCGAATGACGTCACCGACAGGCGTGGAAAAACTCACGCATGCGCACGAGGGTTCAAGCATGTCTGACGAAAAACATATGAATGAAATCCATATAGTTTTTGAAAAAAATAAAAAGGACCGTTACTTTACTGACAGCCCTCGTATACACACTGTCTTCATAGTGAACCTGCTCAGACGACAACACATCATCAACCCCAACCTTTAAGTCCTGCCTCACATTATTATGTGATGTGACAAATATCCTCTCTGCTTGATGGAAGGACATGCGGGAGCTAGGCGGCAAAAATTAGAAAGGCAATAAAATGTGGCAATGATTATGAGAATAAATTGGAAGCTGCAAGTTCATGATTCTGTCCGAAACAGCAGAATGTCCCCGGCTTCCGTCTCTGTGAACGAGCCGAGACTCGGTTCATTTAAATAGCCTGGAAAGTGGACACATCACGTGCACTTGATAAGATAAATCAAGCCGTCCTCATACATTATTTAAATATTCAAACCATAGTTGGCAGCAGTGGATTCCTGTTGTCCCCACACAGAGCTGCAGCAGGGTTAAGTGAGTGTGAGGATGTAGAAAAACTAAAAATCGATGGGGCCTAAATTGACGCCCGCAAAAAGAAATGAGGATGCTTTCTTTCTTTCTTTTCCTGTCTGACTCTTTTCAGAGTTCATGACAGCTTGCCTGCCTTCCCAAACTGCTTACAGTAAGCGGATTGGTTGGTAACAATGCAATCTTTAATTTATGATAAACTCCGGGGAAACGGGTTGTCGGTTCCCCAGCGGAGGCACTTAAAAAGGAGACGCGGCGAGGTGAAGAGGAGCGAGGAAAGCTGGACGAAGCAGGAGAGGAAGAGAGAGGAGGAACAAAAAAAACAAAAAAAAAAGAAGGTGGAGAAAACCTGAGTGGTGATGGACGGATAGACGTGCAGACAGAAAGATGGCGATTATGCTCACAGACGCCCGGAGAAGCAGGTGCTTAACGTGTAGTGAGCTTTCAGCCTCGTTGCCAACATATTATTTCATTTGCAGGGGTGTTTTGTCATCAGATGACTTGAAAGAGTCCTCGCTGCAACAAAACGTCACCCAAACCCCACCACATATTTAGCCGCTTCTCTCCACGTGGTAACACGGCTATAAATTCTGGCACTTTAAACCTCCCCGTGTCTCCTTCACCCATGTGACAGCCCACAGTGTGCCTGCCAGCGCCGTAAGTGAGGCGTAAGAACGGGGGGTCGAAGGGCCCATCCATGTAAGACAAGATGACAAGGCTCTGAATTAGTTAATGTTTGTAATTAAAAAAAATTGTTGGTGAAGAAAAATATGTCTAACGGCAGCCCCGGGGCCTTCTGTGGTAATTAACTGGAACACAAGCCTAGAATACTCTCCCTCCGTTTTACTCCTCCTCCTCCTTCTCACAGCTCCACTTTTCCTCCTCTGCTCCTCTAACATGATGTCTTTTTTTCCTTTCTGCATCCTTTTCTTTTCCTATTTACTCTTCTATCCCCCTCTTATCCCTCAATTATTCCTCCGGCAGCGACTCCAGTGGTGATTGTGCACTGTGTCGCATGGCGCCCGCCGAGGCTCCCAGGAGAGGAGAAAGGGTAGCGAGAGACACAGAGAGAGTCAGAGGCAAACAGATAAACAAGTGAAAAGATAATGATGAGAGAGAGAGCGAGATAGAGAGAGAGAGAGAGAAAACTTGTGCTGCAGTGTGAATTCTAAGAATCTGCAGGTTTAACGACACGAGGAATTGGCGGTACGTAATCTGACAGTCCAATAAATTGGACGATACTTTCAGATTATTAAGGTCCTGATATGTCGTGCCAACTCAAACAATTCACCGACCAAACAACAGTATTTTCCAGACTATAAATTGTCGCTTTTTTATTACACTCCTATTCCACAGGACACTCTTCTACTACAATCGCCCACGAGTCAAAAAAACTGCAAAAATTGGATAAACTGGCTTAATTTGACTCGCCTCCTAATAGACTGGCTTTACAAAGTGAAGACCTGGCAACCCACCCGAAAACAAGAGAAAGGTGCTGCACCTTCGGCCAGACGTGATCAAAAACCCAACAAACGCTGTTCGACTTCAAATTGTTACCCCGATGGAGCATGATCAAACAAGCCATACTCACTACTAATACCACGTTTCAACAAGTTCAAACATGAATGAAGCTGTTAAGTCTATGAATACTCTGAAGTTACCGTATACCAGGGGTGGGCAATCATGTGCCATGAAGGGCCGAAACACTGCAGGTTTTCCTATCTACCAATCACTTCAGCAGGTGATTTCATTAAAGATCAGGTGTTTATGTTCAGGGGAGAAGCTCATCAGCAACCCACCTGTTGAGGTGACTGGTTGCAAGAAAAACCTGCACTATCTCGGCCCTCGTTGCCCACCCCTGCCGTATACTATCAACGATTTCGAGAATCGGGATGAAATTTGTTTGAACAGTTCATAAATTTGATCATGCCCCAATTTGCTATTCAGGATTAAACGGGAAGTAATGGTGCCCTCTGCAGAATAAACAGTCCTGTTATTTTTGGAGGCCCTGCAACTTATATTTAAAAAAAAATTGATGATGGTGATGGTCGAGTGGTTAACGTGTTGGTCTTGAGACCAGAGGATCCTCGGTTCAAATCCCAACTCGACTGGAAAAATCACTAAGGGCCCTTGGACAAGGTCCTTAATCCCCTAGTTGCTCCCGGTGTGTGTGTGGGCAACTTGCATGGCAGCAGCCTGACATCGGGGTGAATGTGAGGCATTGATGTGAAAGCGCTTTGAGCATCTGATGCAGATGGAAAAGTGCTATATAAATGCAGTCCATTTACCACTGACCATTTGGGTTGGTGCAGTTAGCAACACACTTCCAGACAAGTGTATTTAACAGATTAATTATTTTAAGACAAGACAAGCAAAACTGTTGTGTGGGCCGCTGAAGAGGAGGTACTGCTGGCCCACCACCACTAGAGGGCGCCCTGCCTGGAGTGCGGGCTCCAGGCACCGGAGGGCGCTGCCGCCTACGGGAGCAGCCAGGATGACAGCTGTCATCTATCACTGGAGACAGCTGATCCCAATCACTGAGGAGGTATATCAGCAGGACGGCATCTCCACCTCATTTGCCGAGATATCGCTCTACCAAGGAGGTAACGAACTCAGCCAGCCCTTCATCATTTGTGAAAGGAAACGTATTTGATAAGTATCCTAGTTACTAGACAGTGTTGTTTTCTGATTAGAGGTGGAGGTGGTGTTTTCCACCCCACGTGTTGTTGGGTGCAGCCGCACCCACGTCTGACTGTGTCTGTTCCTCGCCAGCAGTACCGGATCCGACGAGCGGAGGCAGAGACCACTGGGAGTTCGGGACTTGGCGGTTCCGGTATTCCCGGGGTTCGGTGGCAGAGGAAATCGGGTGGTTCCGGTTCGTCTTGGACAGACGTCTCCTATCGTCGAGCCTGCCCACACGACACCATGGAATTTAACTTGAGACCTGAAATTGTGATTTGTTGTATTTGTTGTGCGTGTTCACAACAGTAAAGCCTTGTTATTTGACTTTCTTCATTGTCCGTTCATTTGCGCCCCCTGTTTGTGGGTCCGTGTACTGACACTTTCCCAACACAAAACACTACGGTATCTGTACCCAAAGACAATGAAGGTTCCAATATCGATATGCAGCATATGTGAAAAAGTGATGTTGTGCCATCCCATATACTGCTGGTGATATTAACTTTTGGTTGGAATTGTTTACATAGTGAAGAAACTGACCAGAGTGAATTCCTCGCACTGCTGCAGGCTCGACAGAGGGGAAAAATGTATACCTGGGAGGAGCTGATGGAGTCGTGATATCATTGGACAGAGGTGTTTCGTGATGCTGATGTCTTTGCTGGACAACAAAAGTCCAAGTCTTTGAGGTCTTGGTGTTTTTGTCTTTTTATATGGTTGTATGACTTGGGGGGCACACAACAGTGATCTAAGACAATGACTGATGTCTTTGGTACAAGGTTTCTTCAGAGAATCCTTGGGCACCTTTGGAGTGACTCTGTGTTTAAGAAGCAGTAACTTCTGGAGATAAGGTGTACTGCTTACACTATGAGTGCATATCAGCTGCAACATTTTGGCCATACAGCAAGTTTTCTGTGTGCACGAACTGAGCATGCAGGTGTCTAAGGGCCCCTTCACACATAGTGCAAAGTTTGGACGAAGTGCACACTTAGTGCACATGACACAGGAATAGTGCACAACCGTGCAATGTCGTCCCTGTCACCAACGCCTCGTACACCTGTTGCTACAACTATTTGCCCACACAAGCGGCTGAAAGACAAAGTGTGCACTGTGCGAACCCATCGCACCCTCTTGTGGCAGGTGTCGGCCAAAGGTGATACACACGAACACCTAACACCACTGCCATGGCACTTAGAAAATGTGTGGCCAGTCGCATTGTTGGTACGACAACAGACTGCAGACAACCACTGTCGTACTGGGAGTGAAATTTGTCTAAGTTCCACACAACTGTGGAGTTGCCGAGACGTGACGTGCTGTCGGCTCCCCCACAACACGTGTGTGTGTTTGTGTGTGTGTCGCATGCATGTGTCGCATGCATGCTCCTTTTACAAGACAGTGATTGTGGCGCAGTGATAGAGTTGCTGTCTGGTAATTAGGATGTGTGGGTTCAAATCCCTTTTAACCACGGGGTTCTGTATTGTGTCCCCCTTTATGTATTATTTATATCAACCCAATGATATTCACTAATTATTATCACTTTACTGGGGCATTGCTGGGCCGGTATCGTAGATTTACCGTCAATGGTATCTGGCTATACTCGCCCGCTGTGCGTAAAACAATGACATAGCGCCCGCAGCCCAAGAACTGTCCACAGAGGAAAAAAAAGAAGTCCGCAGAGGAAAAGATGAAAAGGCGAGAAGTGTGTTTTGGTCCCAATATGGATATTCCGGATGATTTTTCTCATGGATAGCACGACAATGTACAGCAGCTAAAGCAGCCAGCTTGATGAGGGAGAGCAGCGTGTGCCAGACAGCGCGAGACACGACAAAAGTGAGCCAACTTTTTATGTACGCTTTACGTGTTGTGTATCTCAGTAAAAAGTGATAATAATGCAAATGGACAGTGCTGGGAACACGACAATAAAAAATGTGTGTTTTTATTTTAATCAGCTCTTTAATTTTGAATTTTTGTACATGTTATAGTGTACTATTATTATTGGTGTGCATACTGTTATTAATGGAGTTTTTTATTATTATTATTGTTATTACGCGTATTATTATTGTATATAGAATTTGCAGGACCTCCCAAACTAGTTAAAACAAAAACCTGTGATTTTATACAATGTCAAATAAGTACTTTCAGCATTTCTGATTCTGTCACATGCATTTGTTGTGTAACTTGGTTGGATGCAGTCATCCTGATCTGCTCCACTGTTCTCTTCTTGTTTCAAACACTTCTGCAAACTTGCAGGTGCAGAGATCACCTTCTCTCAGGCTTATTTTTTTCTTATTCACTGGCCTTTACACAGTGCTACGTAATGCACATTTCTTCAGAACAGTCAGCAAAAATCAAAGCTTTTACATTTCTGTGTACAGCAAGCACAAAAAGAACTTTAGCTACAAGGAAACTTTGACAAGCACCTTAGTTGACCTCAGACATCTGGGGAAAACTGCACTGCACAGGAAAAAGGATCAACTGATGTGCCATCACATGATAAAGGCCTATTTGTTGCCACATTTCATTGTAATGTGTCAAAATGGGTTTTATGTCAAACTCTTACCCTTTCTCCGGATCGCGGTCTCTTCTTTGGCCTGCTGGGTACCGTGTCCTCTTTAGGGTTGGTGTCTATGGCCCAATAGGAACCCTGGATGGAAACACTGACAACTTTAGATGCATATTTAAATCTGTTCACCTTTTTTTAATAAGCAGGCAAAATCCCCGCACAGCCCCGTTCTCTCTTTCAGGAAAATGAAACCCAAAAAGGTCCCCATCAATAACCGTGACAAACCGGCTTGTGAGGATCACAGTTGATCATCGGTATGATCGACCCCGTAGTCTGATGGCGTGACGTGATGGTCTTGTGCGCGGTGCGATGATGCGATATGTGCAACACCAACAGTAAGGTGGAGTACAACTTCAGCACAACCATGGGAAACCTTCCATGGAAAACCTCCCAGTGGTGCTCCAGCAAGTACGACAACATTAACGCCTCCACCAAAGGCAAGGAATTAAGAAAGTATATCAAGGGTTGCCACAGGAAAAAAAAAACAGGCATTTTCAACCATCTTGAAAATTTGGCCACAGCAGAACACTGAAAAAGGTTGCCCACGGACAACCTCACGGACCTTCTAAAGGCACCTTGACACTTTATGCATTTAACCCCACACTGTTGTGGGGTTAAATGCATAAGGATATGATTCCTTCTTTATGTTCTCTAATGTCATATACCAACACAGAGCAGAGTAGCTACCTAAACTCTGTAAGGGAGTTAGAGTATCTCGTCAATAGTTTTACATCCTCATTGAAGACAACTTTGGATGCTGTAGCTCCTCTGAAAAGAGAGCTTTAAATCAGAAGTGTCTGACTCCGTGGTATAACTCACAAACTCGTAGCTTAAAGCAGATAACCCGTAAGTTGGAGAGGAAATGGCGTCTCACTAATTTAGAAGATCTTCACTTAGCCTGGAAAAAGAGTTTGTTGCTCTATAAAAAAGCCCTCCGTAAAGCTAGGACATCTTTCTACTCATCACTAATTGAAGAAAATAAGAACAACCCCAGGTTTCTTTTCAGCACTGTAGCCAGGCTGACAAAGAGTCAGAGCTCTATTGAGCTGAGTATTCCATTAACTTTAACTAGTAATGACTTCATGACTTTCTTTGCTAACAGAATTTTGACTATTAGAGAAAAATTACTCATAACCATCCCAAAGATGTATCGTTATCTTTGGCTGCTTTCAGTGATGCCGGTATTTGGTTAGACTCTTTCTCTCCGATTGTTCTGTCTGAGTTATTTTCATTAGTTACTTCATCCAAACCATCAACATGTTTATTAGACCCCATTCCTGCCAGGCTGCTCAAGGAAGTCCTACCATTATTTAATGCTTCAATCTTAAATATGATCAATCTATCTTTGTTAGTTGGTTATGTACCACAGGCCTTTAGGTGGCAGTAATTAAACCATTACTTAAAAAGCCATCACTTGACCCAGCTATCTTAGCTAATTATAGGCCAATCTCCAACCTTCCTTTTCTCTCAAAGATTCTTGAGAGGGTAGTTGTAAACAGCTAACTGATCACCTACAGAGGAATGGTCTATTTGAAGAGTTTCAGTCAGGTTTTAGAATTCATCATAGTACAGAAACAGCATTAGTGAAGGTTACAAATGATCTTCTTATGGCTTCGGACAGTGGACTTATCTCTGTGCTTGTTCTGTTGGACCTCAGTGCTGCTTTTGATACTGTTGACCATAAATTTTATTACAGAGATTAGAGCATGTCATAGGTATTAAGGGCACTGCGCTGCTGTGGTTTGAATCATATTTGTCTAATAGATTACAGTTTGTTCATGTAAATGGGGAATCTTCTTCACAGACTGAAGTTAATTATGGAGTTCCACAAGGTTCTGTGCTAGGACCAATTTTGTTCACTTTGTACATGCTTCCCTTGGGCAGTATTATTAGACGGTATTGCTTAAATTTTCATTGTTACGCAGATGATACCCAGCTTTATCTATCCATGAAGCCAGAGGATACACACCAATTAGCTAAACTGCAGGATTGTCTTACAGACATAAAGACATGGATGACCTCTAATTTCCTGCTTTTAAACTCAGATAAAACTGAAGTTATTGTACTTGGCCCCACAAATCTTAGAAGCATGGTGTCTAACCAGATCGTTACTCTGGATGGCATTTCCCTGATCTCTAGTAATACTGTGAGAAATCTTGGAGTCATTTTTGATCAGGATATGTCATTCAAAGCGCATATTAAACAAATATGTAGGACTGCCTTTTTGCATTTACGCAATATCTCTAAAATCAGAAAGGTCTTGTCTCAGAGTGATGCTGAAAAACTAATTCATGCATTTATTTCCTCTAGGCTGGACTATTGTAATTCATTATTATCAGGTTGTCCTAAAAGTTCCCTAAAAAGCCTTCAGTTGGTTCAGAATGCTGCAGCTAGAGTACTGACGGGGACTAGCAGGAGAGAGCATATCTCACCCGTGTTGGCCTCTCTTCATTGGCTTCCTGTTAATTCTAGAATAGAATTTAAAATTCTTCTTCTTACTTATAAGGTTTTGAATAATCAGGTCCCATCTTATCTTAGGGACCTCGTAGTACCATATTACCCCATTAGAGCGCTTCGCTCTCAGACTGCGGGCTTACTTGTGGTTCCTAGGGTTTGTAAGAGTAGAATGGGAGGCAGAGCCTTCAGCTTTCAGGCTCCTCTCCTGTGGAACCAGCTCCCAATTCAGATCAGGGAGACAGATACCCTCTCTACTTTTAAGATTAGGCTTAAAACTTTCCTTTTCGCTAAGGCTTATAGTTAGGGCTGGATCGGGTGACCCTGGACCATCCCTTGGTTATGTTGCTTTAGACGTAGACTGTGGGGGGGTTCCCATGATGCACTGTTTCTTTCTCTTTTTGCTCCGTATGCATCACTCTGCATTTAATCATTAGTGATCGATCTCTGCCCCCCTTCTCGGCATGTCTTTTTCCTGGTTCTTTCCCTCAGCCCCAACCAGTCTCAGCAGAAGACTGCCCCTCCCTGAGCCTGGTTCTGCTGGAGGTTTCTTCCTGTTAAAAGGGAGTTTTTCCTTCCCACTGTGGCCAAGTGCTTGCTCATAGGGGGTCGTTTTGACCGTTGGGGTTTTTCATAATTATTGTATGGCCTTGCCTTACAATGTGGAGCGCCTTGGGGCAACTGTTTGTTGTGATTTGGCGCTATATAAGAAAAAAGTTGATTGATTGATTGATTGTGCAATTTGTCATGCCAATGCAACCCGCTTTTCCACAGCGACAACACACAAACTGTCATTCAAAGCAGCCACGCCCCTAATGTCTTTGGACAACTGGGCTTTAGTGAACATGAGCATGAACAGGATGATGATGATGATGTCTGATAGACAATAAATGCATACTTAATTATATCACGGGTTTTGTTCTGGCATGCATTTTGTTCCAAGTTGTTTTCATTTCTTCAACTTTCTTGAGCAAAGATGAAACCAATAATCATTGTTTGGGTTAATAGGGTTTTATAAATGAATAGTTTTCACCATCTGTCATGCTTAGTTATCATGTTACAGGGTAACATATGTCACAGGTCATAGAATCCAACGGACGCCGACCTTGTTTGACCTTTACTTTGGAGACCAAACATTCAACACAGTCCAAAATATTATATTTATTCATCCTTTTATTTCAACCAATAACTTGCATCATTTTTTACTGAAATTGGAGCAACTGCAACATTTTAGACCCCTGTACAAACTGAAACTGAGCTTTGTCACCATTTTTGCCATTTTTACCCCATAACTCCAGAACATTCAGTTGTAGACAGTCCAAACTATACCTTTTTGGAATAACATTTTGATCTCTGTGTAATTCTTCATTGACCCCTAGCTGGCTACAGCTGCCACCCTGGGATGGTTATCATACATTTTTGTGTAGGCCATGCTACACTGTGCTGGATTCTAAGTGTTGTTTCGTTACCTTACGTGGTACCAATTAGGTCAAAACTGATGACTGGCTCATAGACTATGACCCATTCTAACCAACAGGAATTTCTGCTAGTTTTAGACAATAACCCCTTTATTTGACCATGACCCTAGACCTGTGACCTTGATTTTTTCATTAGAGGACAGTTCACTGAGTTTACAGACAGACTCTGCCATTATATTTGTCTTCTGTAATTGTGTTATGAACAGGTCTCAGCCTCATTACATCTAAATTCTGGGTTTGTTAGCGAAGCACACTTCTAGCCACCGGCAACCACTTTAGTAATCTCCCTGTTTCTCTACTGATTTACCACTAGTGAACTAATGGCTCAGGTGCTGTTATTTTTGGCCAATTGATTCTTCTTTTCTGTCTGATGTGCTACTGCAAGATGCGGGGACACGGGATCCGGGAGTCTGGTGCTGCATCCTGATAAACTGGACATGGACTAACTTGCATTATGCTGATGGCATTGCCAATCATCCAACACAAATGAAGACATGGGTTTTTGTGTATCAACTCACACTGACTGTGTTTTCCCCATTCGACCAGTTAGAATGGCCAAACAGTGGGCCACCCCCCTGAGTCTGGTCTGACTGAGGTTTCTTCCTCAAAAAAATCCCAGACGGAATTTTTCCCTTACGAATGTTGCCTATGTTCTTGTTCAGGGGGGCTGGTCAGATGCCCATGTGAAGTCCCTTGCAATGACTTTGTTGTGATTTAGCACTATATAAATAAATTTAATTAAACTGCTTTGCAGCAGGGCTAAAAAACAACTTTCAGGTCTCTTAAAAAAAAAAAAAAAAAACTCCACACGTTTGTGTGGCATTAAGGGCAAAGATCTAAAATAGGTCCTCTCAGGTCAAACTTTTGCTTATAACAGGGGGCTTGATGGATGCTGAGGATGCTCAATGTGAGACTTGACAACCACATTTAAGTATAAAAAGGCAGACAAACTGATTATGCACAAGATCATTTTATCAATTCATTGTGGGTATAATTAAGTGTGGATCTCCTGCACTTCCAGCAAACAAAAAGTGCAGAAAACAGCACTCCCTCTCGTCAGAAATAAACAACGCCTTTGCTGTTATTCCAGTTACCAATCAGATTTCTCCACGTTTAATTGCCCTGTGGTTCGCGATCCCACTTGCTTTCTGTAGAAAATCCACTGAAATCCTTTTGCTACACGATGCTAAAGCGCAGCAGCCTCCAAGACAGACGCGCACAATGAGAGGGGGAGAAATCAATTGCTTTTAGGGCTTTGATTTCCTCCCGGTCTGGTTATTTTTCCCTTCCAATGTTCTTTGCTTCCCAAGGAGGTCCAGAGCTGCTGCAGACAGAATACAAGAGGCTGATGTAGGCCACACACAGCTCCTCTCTCCGCTCCCCTCCTCTTCCTCCCGTCTCTCAGTCCCACATCACTGAGCAGTACACAGCCAATTAACGTTAGCACATGCATGATTTAGCATCTCCCCTCTCTCTTTGGCTTGAAACTGAGCGTGCACCTTCAGCTACGCTCCACACACGACCTCCCTGAACGCTAACGTATCTATTGACTGCATCGATCAGTCTTATGAATTAAGGTGCTGGTCATGTCTGAGTTGGGTCAATCGTGGAGAGGGGGCTTTTCTTTCTGTCTCTGCAACTACCGCCCTACGCTTGGACCCAAGGATTACGTTTGAATTATTTAAATCTTCTTCCCTCTTGCTTCATTTTTCAATGGCTCCAAAATCCCCACAGCAGAGAGAAAATTCCTCCCCTAAAAAAAAAAAATAAAAGCCTGAATGCAAAGTTTAAACTTGTCGGTTTTGCAAAATTGGTGCAATACATCATGCTTAACCCCCTGATGAGTCGAAGTGCAGACCTTCTATAACAGTTATTTAAAAATTTTTGTAAAGAAATGCTTCAAGGAGCTGCTGTAATTATATAGTTTCTTTGTCTGAGCAATTCATTTTGATTCAGCACAAACAAGAACTTGACAAACAGCAGTAGGAGGAAAACAAATACAGAGTAAAGGGTCTTCTGACTGCACATTTGTGGACTAGCGTGAAGGCCTTTGTGAGCGCTCCGACTAGTTTTAGTCATGGTTACATCATCTGGACACTTAGGAACTGACGGTCACTGGGTCACAGCAAACTCGCGTGTATCTGGAGGACTTCCAGTTGCGAAAATGAATCAACATTTGTGGAACTGTGGGACATACAGTATTGTTCAGAATAATAGTAGTGCTATGGACTAAAAAGATTAATCAAGGTTTTGAGTATATTTCTTATTGTTACATGGGAAACAAGGTACCAGTAGATTCTCACAAATCCAACAAGACCAAGCATTTATGATATGCACACTCTTAAGGCTCTAAAATTGGGCTATTAGTAAAAAAAAACTAGAAAAGGGGGTGTTCACAATAATAGTAGCATCTGCTGTTGACGCTACAAACTCAAAACTATTATGTTCAAACTGCTTTTTTAGCAATCCTGTGAATCACTATACTAGTATTTAGTTGTATAGCCACAGTTTTTCATGATTTCTTCACATCTGCGAGGCATTAATTTTGTTGGTTTGGAATCAAGATTTTGCTCGTTTACTAGTGTGCTTGGGGTCATTGTCTTGTTGAAACACCCATTTCAAGGGCATGTCGTCTTCAGCATAAGGTAACATGACCTCTTCAATTATTTTGACATATCCAAACTGATCCATGATACCTGGTATGTGATATTCGTATAGGCCCAACACCATAGTAGGAGAAACATGCCCATATCATGATGCTTGCACTACCATGCTTCACTGTCTTCACTGTGAACTGTGGCTTGAATTCAGAGTTTGGGAGTCGTCTCACAAACTGTCTGCGGCCCTTGGACCCAAAAAGAACAATTTTACTCTCATCAGTCCACAAATATTCCTCCATTTCTCTTTAGGCCAGTTGATGTGTTCTTTGACAAATTGTAACCTCTTCTGCACATGTCTTTTATTTAACAGAGGGGCTTTGCGGGGGATTCTTGCAAATAAATTAGCTTCACACAGGCGTGTTCTAACTGTCACAGCACTTACAGGTAACTCCAGACTGTCTTTGATCATCCTGGAGCTGATCAATGGGTGAGCCTTTGCCATTCTGGTTATTCTTCTATCCATTTTGATGGTTGTTTTCCGTTTTCTTCCACGCGTCTCTGGTTTTTTTTTTTTTTTTTTTTTGTCCATGTTAAAGCATTGGAGATCATTGTAGATGAACAGCCTATAATTTTTTGCACCTGCGTATAAGTTTTCCCCTCTCCAATCAACTTTTTAATCAAACTACGCTGTTCTTCTGAACAATGTCTTGAACATCGCATTATCCTCAGGCTTTCAAAGAGAAAAGCATGTTCAACAGGTGCTGGCTTCATCCTTAAATAGGGGACACCTGATTCACACCTGTTTGTTCCACAAAAATTGATGAACTCCAATGGCACATTCTACATGAATGCCACACTGCTATTATTGTGAACACCCACAATTACTAATTGCCCAATTTCATAGCCTCAAGCTTGTGCATATCATGAATGCTTGGTCTTGTTGGATTTGTGAGAAACTACTGAATCTACTGGCACCTTGTTTCCCATGTAACAATAAGAAATATACTCAAAACCTGGATTAGTCTTTTTAGTCACATAGCACTACTATTATTCTGAACACTACTGTAACTTAATCTACAGTGCATAGCGCAGGTGCATTCTGTGTGTGTCCAACTCCATTTTGCTGTTTACTTGTAATGTTGTTTGAGAAAACAGTAAAGGCACCTTGACACTTGCACAAATTTGTTCCACACACACAATCTTGAAGTGCCAATGAGTCAACGCATTGTGTGCGTGTGTGCATGCAACTTCGAACACAGAGAATCTGTGGACAGCTGATCTTTGCCATTTGGTCTGCTTACGTATTTTGGGTCGAGGATGAACGCCGCCAAAACGGAACAATGGATGTTGCTGTTAACTACTTTCTGGACTCACACGCCATTCCAGTTGGGGGAGATAAGTCATCTTTATATGAAAAGTGTGAGTTTTTGAGTATTAAAAGTCTCTCTCCCTCTCTCTCTCTTTTGAGGCATTTAAATGTTTCAGTGTTTTGTGTAACTTCAAAATATTTGAGTAGAGAAGCTACGCTTCGGTGCCACTTAAGTGTTCAGCGTGCTCATCAGGTCATCGAGTCACTACAATAACCTCTTGAGCAACGCCTGCGTTCACGCAGCCCACCACATCCAAGACAGACACGTATTATACTCACATAATCTTCCAGAAGTGTTGTTTCCTGCATTCTTACTGGACGATGATACTTTGTGTTTGACGACTGATGCACCACATTGAGGAAGACGCTGGCCGCTGTTGTTGTTGGCAACTGCGACCACACAGTAGCGGTTAGCATTATTTTGTATTTAATGCCAGATACAATCACGCTAACCGCATATGACACTAGCTCTTAGCAAGATTAGCAAACTTCACACTAGTTGCGGTTAATGTTGACTGTTAGCATTTAACACTAATCGCGGGTGACACTAATGGTTGCTGATTGAAGCGAACTTCACTTTATGCTAATGATGACCAGTCAACCCTAAAGCCCCTTTCACACCGGGCCTGGTTCGGGTTGCTTAATGTGGCATCATGATGACGCAGGAATGTCTGCGTCAGGTGCGCGCAGCAGGGGGGCAGAGAGGAGGTGAGAACGTAGAGGAGAACCTGCAATCAGACTCCGCTGCAGCCAGTCTGTGTGCGCTCTGATTTATCTCCTAGTTTGTATGTCTTGTGCTGAGCTGCAGGTCTGTGATCTGAGTTCTGTCATAGTTTATCTTCTCTGACTGCGAGCTGCGCACGCGAACGAACCATCTGTGAGAAAATGTGGAGATGTCTGGAGTTATGCTGTATTCTGTGGACATGTCCTGTCTCTGGCAATCAGTCTGTGAGCAGGACTTTGGACTTTATTTAATTTAAGGAGCAAGCAGCTGATTGCAGTCAGGCTGCAATCAGATATTTTTTTTTTACTGCATTGCTATACAACCCCAATTCCAATGAAGTTGGGACATTGTGTGAAATGTAAATCAAAACAGAATACAATGATTTGCAAATCCTTTTCAACCTATATTCAATTGAAAACACCACAAAGACAAGATATTTAATGTTCAAACTGATAAACTTTATTGTTTTGTGCAAATAGTTGCTCATTTTGAAATGGATGCCTGCAACACATTTCAAAAAAGCTGGGACAGTAGCAAAAAAAGACTGGGAAAGTTGATGAATGCTCAAAGACCTGTTTGGAACATTCCACAGGTGAACAGGTTAAATGGAAACAGGTGACTGTCATGATTGGGTATAAAAGGAACATCCCCAAAAGATTCAGCCGTTCACAAGCAAAGATGGGGCGAGGATCACCACTTTGTGAACAACTGTGTGAAAAAATAGTCCAACAGTTTAAGAACAATGTTTCTCAATGTTCAATTGCAAGGAATTTAGGGATTCTATCATCTACAGTCCATAATATAATCAGAAACTTGTTTCCGACGGATTGCTTGTTGTTGTGACGCTATTCTGAACTTCACACGGTTGTATACGTTTCTTTTATTTCTGTTTAGCACTCTTCTGGTGATTAATTGTATCTACTTTGAACGTTATTTAACTATAGTCCTGTTGTAATTCGCTAGCACTTAGCATTCGCTAGCAGTTAGCATTTGCTAGCATTTAGCTTTCGCTAGCTAGTTCAACTCCTCCCTTCCCACCCGTCGTTATTTTTATAGCTGGTTCTTTTTACCTGGTTAATACTTCTGTTAGTTTTTCAGTCGAACTGCTGTGAATTTTAAGTAATTAATTTACTCCTGTGTAAATCTTAGGAGCAGCTAGCATTTTCGCTAGCGGTTAGCTTGCGTTAGCGACTTTGGACCCTCGTTTTCATTTTTTTCATTTCGTTTTTTTATATACTTCTGTTAGTTAACTGTTAGTGTAACTGTTGTGAACTATAGCTTAGTACTTTACTCTTGTGGTGATCTTAGGAGTGGTATACGAGGTCCATTAGAAAAGAAACCGACCGTTTTATTTAAGAAAAAAACTATATGGATTTGATTCATATGTTTTTATGACAGCCAAGCTTGAACCTTCATGCGAATGCGTGAGTTTTTCCACGCCTGTCGGTGACGTCATTCACCTGTGAGCACGCCTTGTGGGAGGAGTGGTCCAGCCCCCTCGTCGGAATTCCTTTGTCTGAGAAGTTGCTGAGAGACTGGTGTTGATAACCATTTGTAAAAATCCAGGTGGCTTTTGGTGGCTTTCAGTTGAGTGAGTATCTGAGAAATTGTTTAACAGCAGGGCATGTTCCAACTTGTCCTTAAGGCTTCCAACGGAGGTGTTTTTCCTGTGGCGGGCGTGCCAGCCCGGCTGCGAGCTGACGCGCCAATCCGTCCGCACGTCTTTCATTAAAAAAATCTCCTTTAACAGTGGAATGTCCGGATAAACTGCTGATTCCGACCTCTTCTGAAAGTTCTCTGTTCTCTCACGACGTCCTGGGTCAACAGAGGCTTAAATTTGGAGGTTTTCAGCTTGAAACAGGATGACGACGTTGCCTCGGAGCGCTGCGCAACGTCCCGCTCCGTGGAAAGTCCTTACAGCGATAGAAACAATCCAAAATCTCTCATCAGCCGTTAAAATTTTCACCGAAAACCAGGTTAATTTGTCAATTGGTGTCCACTTGGATGTGCCTCACAGTTTTGAAAAAATTTTGATGAAGCACAGCACCAGTCTCTCAGCAACTTCTCAGACAAAGGAATTCCGACGAGGGGGCTGGACCACTCCTCCCACAAGGCGTGCTCACAGGCGAATGACGTCACCGACAGGCGTGAAAAAACTCTCGCATGTCCACGAGGGTTCAAGCTTGGCTAATGTAATCACAGGTGATTCAAATCCATATGGTTTTTTAAAAAAAATAATAAGGTTGGATACTTTTCTAATAGACCTCGTATATATATTTACTGTTCCTACATTTTGAATACTTCTGCTACTCTTTCAATGTAACTGCTGTGAGCTTTAATTCATTTGCATCTGTGTGAGCCTTAGCAGTGGTTAGCTTATCCATTATTGGTTAGCTCGTGCTTGCTTGGCTATAATCTTGAATTTCCTAGTGTACAAAGTACACTACTTTACCTACTTTACACCCTCCATAAATCCTACGTGATTTTGGAAGATAGGGTGGCTCTCTTAGAGAGCCGTGTCCGTAAGTTAGAGCAGCTTCTTAGCGCAGTGGAGTTAGATGTTACAGACACTCCAGATGAGGTCAGTGCTGGGCCGGCTAGCAAGCCCATTAGCATCAGCCTAGAAACGCCGGCTGTAGAGGACGGTTTTCGGACTGTGGCAAGGCGGAGGAAGCCCCATAGGGCTTCGTGCCCGATTGTGGCACCCCGATCACACTCGCCACTGCGAACTGTGAATTGGTTCTCCCCATTGGATTTACCTGATGTGACTTCTCAGAGCCCACAAGTGACTTCCACTCCTATCTCCAAGCCGAAACACCGGACTTTAGTGATAGGGGATTCTCTCACCCGCAATGTCAGGTTACAGACGCCGGCTGACGTTAAATGTATTCCTGGGGCCAGAGCTCCCGACATTGCATCCCATCTTAGGGTGCTGACGCTGCAGAAGGGAAGACAGACGAAGGACAATGACATGAGATATAGTCACATAGTTATTCACGTCGGCACCAATGATATCAGGATGAAGCACTCAGAGGTCACAAAAATGGACATAGAGAGGACTTGTGCCAGAAAGATGTGTCGGCACTGATTAATAGTCTCTGGTACCCTCCCCTCCCAGGTACTGATGAGGCATTTAGCAGGCTGACATCATTAAATACGAGGTCTATTAGAAAAGTATCCGACCTTATTATTTTTTTCAAAAACCATATGGATTTGAATCACGTGTGATTACATCAGACATGCTTGAACCCTCGCGGGCATGCGAGAGTTTTTTCACGCCTGTCGGTTACGTCATTCGCCTGTGGGCAGTCTTTGAGGGAGGAGTCGCCCACCCTCTCGTCAATTTTTTTCATTGTTTAGAAATGGCTCAGAGACTGCTGCTTTGTTTGATCAAAATTTTTTCAAAACTGTAAGGCACAACTGAGTGGACACCATTCGATAAATTCAGCTGGTTTTCGGTAAAAATTTTAACGGCTGATGAGAGATTTTGGTCTGTAACTGTCGCTTTAAGGACGACCCACGGTGCCTGACGGTGATCTGCGCTTCGAGGCGGCAGCGTCTCGTGGTTTCAAGTTGAAAACTTCCACATTTCAGGCTCTGTTAACTCAGGAAGTCGTCAGAGAACAGAGAACTTTCAGAAGAAGTCGGCATGAGGAGTTTATTCGGACATTCCATTGTTAACGGACATTTTGTAATGAAAGAACGTGCGGGCAGAGTCGCATGTTGGGCCGGACCCGACCGCGGGGGATCGCGACAGGAAAAACACCTCCGTTGGAAACCTTAACGGGCAAGTTGGAACATGCCCAAGCTGTTAAACAATTTCTCAGTTACTCACTTGTTGAAAGCCATCAAAAGCCGCCTGAATTTTACAAATGGTTTTCAACACGGAGGTGTTTTTCCTGTCGCGGCGCACACAGATTCGCCGAGTCGTCACAGAAACGACTCAGCGAATTTGCACGCACGTCTTTCATTAAAAAATGTCCTTAAACAGTGGAATGTCCGCATAAAGTCCTCATGCCGGCCTCTTCTGAATCTTCTCTGTTCTCTCACGACGTCCTGGGTGAATTAAGTTGTTTTCAGGTCGAAAAAGGCCGACGACGGCGCCTGAAAGCGCTGCAGGACGTCCCGGTCCGTGGGAAGTCCTTACACCGAAAGAAACAGCCCATAATCTCTCATCAGCCATTAACCTTTTCACCGAAAACCAGCTTAATTTCTCGAATAGTATCCACTCGGATATTCCTCACAGATCCAGAAAAAATTTTGATAAAGCAACGCGCGCCGTCTGGAGCAGCGTGTGAAACAAAGGAATTCAGCCAGGGAGGGAAATTCAACAAGTTGAAATTGTGGCCTGCTCCCGTAGACGTATCCATAAAAATCATAGAGGGATATGCTTTCCAAACTTAATATCCATTACTATATTGGATCATGTTGAAATTGAGGATGGCCCAGTGGTTGTTCCAGCAATAGCAAAGATTTTGTGTCTGCTACCTACAACGTGCGTGGAATGTCTGAAACCTAAACCTACTTCTAGGCATCTTATATATGCTAGTCTGGAACCACCCCTAAACCCAAAACAGTTCAACTGTCAACCCCACTGAGGTCCTTAGACTGGGTCTCATTAACATAAGATCACTGTCCTCAAAATCATTGTTGATTAATGATTTAATTATTGATCAACACTTAGATATGATTGGATTATGTGAATCCTGGCTTAAACCTACAGCTGTCCTCCCCTTAAATGAAGGCTGCCCAGCAGCATATACATTTAGTCACGTCCCTCGTGATGCGAAGCAAGGCAGGTGTGTTGCTCTTATTTATAAATCTAGGTTTAGCTTATTAGCTGTTGGGGGACACAAATATAACTCGTTTGAGCATCTGATTCTCTGCTCCGCTCAGGATATTACGCATTGCCAAGGTCAGAAGAATAAAAATCAGCCGTATTACTTTGTCACTGTATTTAGGCCTCCTGGCCCATATTCTGAATTCTTAGATGAATTTGGTGCGTTCATCTCTAACTTGTCAACTAGTGCAGATAACATCCTGATCATTGGTGACTTTAACGTTCATATAAATAAGCCTTCTGATCCCCTCTACAAATCATTTATGGAAATTGTGGATGCATTAGGATTTCGGCAATGCATTAAGGATTCAACGTACATTAGTGGAAATACCCTGGATCTGGTTCTCGCACGTGGTATTGCTGTCACGAATATTGACATCATGCCTCTTACATCAGTGGTGTCTGATCACTCACTTATTAAGTTTAAAGTGTCGCTGCCGTGTTTAGTGGAACAACAACCTTATTTATCATTGCAGCGACGCATCAACTCCTCAACTAAGACTGAACTAGAAGCTAGACTGCCTGATGTCTTAGCCTCACTTTTGACAAATACCCAGTCAGTAGACAGACTTGTGGATAGTTTAAACTCAGTGCTCAAAACGACACTCGACATGATTGCACCACCTGTGTTGAAACCACACTCCCCCAAATCGCAGTCACCTTAGTTCAATGATTACCTGCGTGACCTCAAGCATAAAGCAAGAGGTCTAGAACGGAAATGCCGTTGTTCTAAATTAGAAGTATTCCACCTTGCGTGGCGTGATGCTATCTTAGACTATAAGCATGCATTATTGGCTACAAAGCGGACCAACTACTCTGATTTGATCAACAAAAACAAGCATAACTCAAAGTTCTTGTTCAACACGCTGGCAACACTTATTCATGGACAATCACCTGTAGCTCGCTCTCCTTTTACAGCACAAGATTTCCTAGATTACTTTGAAAAGAAAATAGATGACATTAGGTTGAACATATCCCAGCATGCCTTAACCCATCACTACACCCTGCTATTTAGGTGGGCGCCACTACTGAGGTATTACCTAGATTTACAGAATTTGATAGTATCTCTCTAGACATGATGATGAAACTCGTAACGTCAACAAAAAGCACAACCTGTTTATTTGATCCTACACCAACAAAACTGTTTAAGGACCTGTGGCCCACTCTTGGGCCGATTGTGCTGGAAATTATTAATCTTTCTTTAACTTCTGGATCTGTTCCTAAATGTTTCAAATCTGCAGTAATTAAACCATTACTTAAGAAACCTAATCTTGACCCTAGTGTATTGAAAAACTATCGGCCGATATCAAATCTATCATTTTGCTCTAAAATTCTGGAAAAAGTGGTGTCACGACAGCTCGTAGACTATCTTACTGAGAATAATCTCTGAGCCACTGCAGTCTGCATTTAGAAAATATCATTCCACTGAGACGGCTCTCACTAAAGTGGTGAATGATCTTCTGCTTACAATGGACTCGGACACCACTACGGTTCTGCTGCTGTTAGATCTCAGTGCTGCATTTGATACAGTGGATCATCATATTCTACTTGATAGGCTGGAAAATCATTTTGGGATTACTGGGAGTGCCCTTGCACGGCTGACGTCATACTTGACCAGTTGTTCTCACTGTGTTTTGTACAGTAACACTACCTCTAACCTTAGTGACATGAAATTTGGGGTTCCTCAGGGGTCTGTCTTAGGCCCCCTGCTTTTCTCCCTTTATATAGCACCCCTTGGGCACATACGAGGGCTGTCAATAAAGTAATGGTCCTTTTTATTTTTTTCAAAAACTATATGGATTTCATTCATATGTTTTTACGTCAGACATGCTTGAACCCTTGTGCGCATGCGTGAGTTTTTCCACGCCTGTCGGTGACGTCATTCGCCTGTGAGCACTCCTTGTGGGAGGAGTTGTCCAGCCCCTCGTCGGAATTCCTTTGTCTGAGAAGTTGCTGAGAGACTGGCGCTTTGTTTGATCAAAATTTTTTCTAAACCTGTGAGACACATCGAAGTGGACACGGTTCGAAAAATTAAGCTGGTTTTCAGTGAAAATTTTAACGGCTGATGAGAGATTTTGAGGTGATTCTGTCGCTTTAAGGACTTCCCACGGTGCGAGACGTCGCTCAGCGCTCTCAGCCGCCGTCGTCAGCCTGTTCAAGGTGAAAACCTCCACATTTCAGGTTCTATTGATCCAGGACGTCGTGAGAGAACAGAGAAGTTTCAGAAGAAGTCGGTTTCAGCATTTTATCCGGATATTCCACTGTTAAAGGAGATTTTTTTAAATGAAAGACGTGCGGACGGGTCCGCGCGTCGGGACGCAGCCGCCGCGACGCTCCACCACAGGAAAAACACCTCTGTTGGAAGCCTTAAGGACATGTTGGAACATGTCCTGCTGTTAAACAATTTCTCATATACTCACTCCACTGAAAGCCATCAAAAGCCGCCTGGATTTTACAAATGGTTATCAACACGGAGGTGTTTTTCCTGTGCCGCCGCACCGCGTCGGCTGCGTCCCGATGCGCGGATCCGTCTGCACGTCTTTCATTAAAAAAATCTCCTTTAACAGTGGAATATCCAGATAAAATGCTGAAACTGACTTCTTCTGAAACTTCTCTGTTCTCTCACGATGTCCTGGATCAATAGAGCCTGAAATGTGGAGGTTTTCAGCTTGAATAGGCTGACGACGGCGGCTGAGAGCGCTGAGCGACGTCTCGCACCGTGGGAAGTCCTTAAAGCGACAGAATCACCTCAAAATCTCTCATCAGCCGTTAAAATTTTCACTGAAAACCAGCTTAATTTTTCGAACCGTGTCCACTTCGATGTGTCTCACAGGTTTAGAAAAAATTTTGATCAAACAAAGCGCCAGTCTCTCAGCAACTTCTCAGACAAAGGAATTCCGACGAGGGGCTGGACGACTCCTCCCACAAGGAGTGCTCACAGGCGAATGACATCACCGACAGGCGTGGAAAAACTCACGCATGCGCACGAGGGTTCAAGCATGTCTGACGTAAAAACACATGAATGAAATCCATATAGTTTTTGAAAAAAATAAAAAGGACCGTTACTTTATTGACAGCCCTCGTATTGCGACATTTTGGGATTACCTTTCACTGCTATGCAGATGATACTCAGTTATATATGCCAATAACTGCTGGTAATCTCATTCACATAAAATCCTTAGAAGATTGCCTTGCAGCAGTGAGAAGTTGGATGTCTAGAAACTTCCTAATTTTAAACTCTGAAAAGACTGAAATGATGGTTCTTGGTCCAGTGAGACATCGGCATCAATTTGACCAGTTAACACTCAGCCTCGGCTCGTGTGTCATACATCACACTGACAAAGTGAGGAACCTTGGGGTAATTTTTGATCCTTCATTGTCCTTTGGCCTGCATATTACAAATATTACTAGGACTGCTTTCTTCCACCTGCGAAATATAGCAAAGGTTCGTCCCATCCTTTCTATGGCTGATGCTGAGACCCTGATCCATGCGTTCATCTCTTCGAGATTGGACTACTGCAATGTTCTATTTTCTGGTTTACCGCAGTCTAGCATTAGGGGTCTCCAATTGGTTCAAAATGCTGCAGCCAGACTTTTGACACGAAGCAGAAAGTTCAACCACATTACACCCATTTTGGCATCTCTTCACTGGCTTCCTGTCCCAGTGAGATCAGATTTTAAGGTTCTGCTACTCACCTATAAAATTACTCATGCACTGGCACCTCCCTACCTAGCTGACCTAATTAAACCTTATGTACCGGTCCGGGCTTTACGTTCTCAGGGTGCAGGACTACTTTGTCTCCCTAGGGTGAATAAGAAGTCTGCGGGTCATAGAGCTTTCTCTTATCATGCCCCTGTTCTGTGGAATGATCTCCCTGCATCAATAAAATAATCAGATTCTGTGGAGCTTTTCAAGTCCAGACTTAAGACGCACTTATTTTCCCTTTCATATGGCTAGCATACTGGTACAATTTTGTTTTACGTTTTTTACTCTTTTAATTCATGTTATTAGTAATTGGAGCGGGCCGCGACCTCAACTTCACCTAAATTCTGGATCTTTTAGTGAAGCTTAGGACTAGTGGCCGGCGATCACCTTAGTATTTCTTCTGTTTTCTTGTTCGACTGGTGGTTGGCTCTCACTGCGGTATTGTATCACTTCCTGTTCCGGAGCACAGCAGTGTTTTGCTGTATCTGTTAGCTGTTTAATCTGCGCAGTTAGATTGATCTAGATAACGATTTGTTTCACAGTGTAATCTTCACGTGCCTTAACTAAAGCACTCCCTCTGCTGAATCACCTCTAAATTATTTACACATTATTCACTTTGTGTGTTTTTAGGAATCCGCTAGCTTAGCGCAGCTACTAGCTCTTAGCCGGTTTAGCATGGCGGCTTCTCCTGTCTCTCCCGCACTTTTCTGCTCTGGGTGTGAAATGTTTAGTTATTCCTTGGCCTCCTTTAGCAGTAATGGTACTTGTAATAAGTGTAGCTTATTCGTAGCTTTGGAGGCCAGGCTGGGCGAATTGGAGACTCGGCTCTGCACTGTGGAAAATTCTACAGCTAGCCAGGCCCCTGTAGTCGGTGCGGACCAAGGTAGCTTAGCCGCCGTTAGTTCCCTTCCAGCAGATCCCGAGCAGCCGGGAAAGCAGTCCGACTGGGTGACTGTGAGGAGGAAGCGTAGCCCTAAACAGAAGCCCCGTGTACACCGCCAACCCGTTCACATTTCTAACCGTTTTTCCCCACTCGGCAACACACCCGCCGAGGATCAAACTCTGGTTATTGGCGACTCTGTTTTGAGAAATGTGAAGTTAGCGACACCAGCAATCATAGTCAATTGTCTTCCGGGGGCCAGAGCAGGCGACATTGAAGGAAATTTGAAACTGCTGGCTAAGGCTAAGCGTAAATTTGGTAAGATTGTAATTCACGTCGGCAGTAATGACACCCGGTTACGCCAATCGGAGGTCACTAAAATTAACATTGAATCGGTGTGTAACTTTGCAAAAACAATGTCAGACTCTGTAGTTTTCTCTGGGCCCCTCCCCAATCGGACTGGGAGTGACATGTTTAGCTGCATGTTCTCCCTGAATTGCTGGCTGTCTGAGTGGTGTCCAAAAAATGAGGTGGGCTTCATAGATAATTGGCAAAGCTTCTAGGGAAAACCTGGTCTTGTTAGGAGAGACGGCATCCATCCCACTTTGGATGGAGCAGCTCTCATTTCTAGAAATCTGGCCAATTTTGTTAAATCCTCCAAACCGTGACTATCCAGGGTTGGGACCAGGAAGCAGAGTTGTAGTCTTACACACCTCTCTGCAGCTTCTCTCCCCCTGCCATCCCCTCATTACCCCATCCCCGTAAAGACGGTGCCTGCTCCCAGACCACCAATAACCAGCAAAAATCTATTTAAGCATAAAAATTCAAAAAGAAAAAATAATATAGCACCTTCAACTGCACCACAGACTAAAACAGTTAAATGTGGTCTATTAAACATTAGGTCTCTCTCTTCTAAGTCCCTGTTAGTAAATGATATAATAATTGATCAACATATTGATTTATTCTGCCTTACAGAAACCTGGTTACAGCAGGATGAATATGTTAGTTTAAATGACTCAACACCCCCGAGTCACACTAACTGCCAGAACGCTCGTAGCACGGGCCGAGGTGGAGGATTAGCAGCAATCTTCCATTCCAGCTTATTAATTAATCAAAAACCCAGACAGAGCTTTAATTCATTTGAAAGCTTGACTCTTAGTCTTGTCCATCCAAATTGGAAGTCCCAAAAAACAGTTTTATTTGTTATTATCTATCATCCACCTGGTCGTTACTGTGAGTTTCTCTGTGAATTTTCAGACCTATATCTGACTTAGTGCTTAGCTCAGATAATTATAGTGGGCGATTTTAACATCCACACAGATGCTGAGAATGACAGCCTCAACACTGCATTTAATCTATTATTAGACTCAATTGGCTTTGCTCAAAATGTAAATGAGTCCACCCACCACTTTAATCATATCTTAGATCTTGTTCTGACTTATGGTATGGAAATTGAAGACTTAACAGTATTCCTTGAAAACTCCCTTCTGTCTGATCATTTCTTAATAACATTTACATTTACTCTGATGGACTACCCAGCAGTGGGGAATAAGTTTCATTACACTAGAAGTCTTTCAGAAAGCACTGTAACTAGGTTTAAGGATATGATTCCTTCTTTATGTTCTCTAATGCCATATACCAACACAGTGCAGAGTAGCTACCTAAACTCTGTGAGTGAGATAGAGTATCTCATCAATGGTTTTACATCCTCATTGAAGACAACTTTGGATGCTGTAGCTCCTCTGAAAAAGACAGTCTTAAATCAGAAGTGCCTGACTCCGTGGTATAACTCACAAACTTGCAGCTTAAAGCAGATAACCCATAAGTTGGAGAGGAAATGGCGTCTCACTAATTTAGAAGATCTTCACTTAGCCTGGAAAAAGAGTCTGTTGCTCTATAAAAAAGCCCTCCGTAAAGCTAGGACATCTTACTACTCATCACTAATTGAAGAAAATAAGAATAACCCCAGGTTTCTTTTCAGCACTGTAGCCAGGCTGACAAAGAGTCAGAGCTCTATTGAGCCGAGTATTCCTTTAACTTTAACTAGTAATATCTTCATGACTTTCTTTGCTAATAAAATTCTAACTATTAGAGAAAAAAATTACTCATAACCATCCCAAAGACATATCGTTATCTTTGGCTGCTTTCAGTGATGCTGGTATTTGGTTAGACTCTTTCTCTCCGATTGTTCTATCTGAGTTATTTTCATTAGTTACTTCATCCAAACCATCAACATGTCTATTAGACCCCATTCCTACCAGGCTACTCAAGGAAGCCCTACCATTAATTAATGCTTCGATCTTAAATATGATCAATCTATCTTTATTAGTTGGCTATGTACCACAGGCTTTTAAGGTGGCAGTAATTAAACCATTACTTAAAAAGCCATCACTTGACCCAGCTATCTTAGCTAATTATAGGCCAATCTCCAACCTTCCTTTTCTCTCAAAAATTCTTGAAAGGGTAGTTGTAAAACAGCTAACTGATCATCTGCAGAGGAATGGTCTATTTGAAGAGTTTCAGTCAGGTTTTAGAATCCATCATAGTACAGAAACAGCATTAGTGAAGGTTACAAATGATCTTCTTAAGGCCTCAGACAGTGGACTCATCTCTGTGCTTGTTCTGTTAGACGTCAGTGCTGCTTTTGATACTGTTGACCATAAAATTTTATTACAGAGATTAGAGCATGCCATAGGTATTAAAGGCACTGCGCTGCGGTGGTTTGAATAATACTTATCTAATAGATTACAATTTGTTCATGTAAATGGGGAATCTTCTTCACAGACTAAGGTTAATTATGGAGTTCCACAAGGTTCTGTGCTAGGACCAATTTTATTCACTTTATACATGTTTCCCTTAGGCAGTATTATTAGACAGCATTGCTTAAATTTTCATTGTTACGCAGATGACACCCAGCTTTATCTATCCATGAAGCCAGAGGACACACACCAATTAGCTAAACTGCAGGATTGTCTTTCAGACATAAAGACATGGATGACCTCTAATTTCCTGCTTTTAAACTCAGATAAAACTGAAGTTATTGTACTTGGCCCCACAAATCTTAGAAACATGGTGTCTAACCAGATCCTTACTCTGGATGGCATTACCCTGACCTCTAGTAATACTGTGAGAAATCTTGGAGTCATTTTTGATCAGGATATGTCATTCAATGCGCATATTAAACAAATATGTAGGACTGCTTTTTTGCATTTGCGCAATATCTCTAAAATTAGAAAGGTCTTGTCTCAGAGTGATGCTGAAAAACTAATTCATGCATTTATTTCCTCTAGGCTGGACTATTGTAATTCATTATTATCAGGTTGTCCTAAAAGTTCCCTGAAAAGCCTTCAGTTAATTCAAAATGCTGCAGCTAGAGTACTGACAGGGACTAGAAGGAGAGAGCATATCTCACCCATATTGGCCTCTCTTCATTGGCTTCCTGTTAATTCTAGAATAGAATTTAAAATTCTTCTTCTTACTTATAATGTTTTGAATAATCAGGTCCCATCTTATCTTAGGGACCTCATAGTACCATATCACCCCAACAGAGCGCTTCGCTCTCAGACTGCAGGCTTACTTGTAATTCCTAGGGTTTGTAAGAGTAGAATGGGAGGCAGAGCCTTCAGCTTTCAGGCTCCTCTCCTCTGGAACCAGCTCCCAATTCAGATCAGGGAGACAGACACCCTCTCTACTTTTAAGATTAGGCTTAAAACTTTCCTTTTTGCTAAAGCTTATAGTTAGGGCTGGATCAGGTGACCCTGAACCATCCCTTAGTTATGCTGCTATAGACTAGACTGCTGGGGGGTTCCCATGATGCACTGAGTGTTTCTTTCTCTTTTTGCTCTGTATGCACCACTCTGCATTTAATCATTAGTGATTGATCTCTGCTCTCTTCCACAGCATGTCTTTTTCCTGGTTCTCTCCCTCAGCCCCAACCAGTCCCAGCAGAAGACTGCCCCTCCCTGAGCCTGGTTTTGCTGGAGGTTTCTTCCTGTTAAAAGGGAGTTTTTCCTTTCCCACTGTCGCCAAGTGCTTGCTCACAGGGGGTCGTTTTGACCGTTGGGGTTTTTCCGTAATTATTGTATGGCCTTGCCTTACGATATAAAGCGCCTTGGGGCAGCTGTTTGTTGTGATTTGGCGCTATATAAATAAAATTGATTTCATTTGATTTGATTTTGTTGATTAATGCTGGCAAATTATACAGTATTTTTTGTCTTTCTGATGCCTGATTCTGTTTTTTCTCTGTTTAAGGTGCAGCTCCATCCAGAGATGGGAGTTGTGTTCGTGTTGGCGACCCTCCTGTCCTGTGCACCAACAGCAATTCTTGTATATTCGTCCGTGAATTGTTCTGTGAATTATTTCTGTAATCTATGTTTGTAGCATGGCCCAAGCAGAGGGTCACCCCTTTGAGTCTGGTCTGCTTAAGGTTTCTTCCTCAGAGGGAGTTTTTCCTTACCACTGTTGCTCTGGGGGTTAGTAAGGTTAGACCTTACCTGTGTGAAGCGCCTTGAGGCAATTCTGCTGTGATTTGGAGCTATATAAAGAAAATAAACTGAATTGAAATTGAATCAGAAAATTCATAGACTCTGGAGAATTTTCTACATGTAAGCGGCAAGGTTGAAAACCAACATTGAACATGACGGCGGCGTCATGATGCCGCACAACGCAACTCGAAGAGGACCCGGTGTGAAAGGGGCTTAACAAGGGTAATTGCTGATGTGTGACTGCATATGCTAATGCTAGCTGCGGTTGGTGATTTCTTTAAAACAGTTTAACAGTAGTCAAACATGCTGTGCTAGTAATTAGCGGTCATCATTTCTCTATGCTACTCTGGTTGGTACAAGTGCTTAGCAAGTTTTCCTCCCAAACAGAAAGTCACAGATTTTAGGTCACACTCGACTCATTCTCCACATACATCTGGAGCTGTGTCAAGAAGGACATCCGGTGTGGAATTTGAGCCTAATCAACATGTGTATTCATTAGTATTTTATGTATGTTATTATGTATATTAGATTTTTATTTTTTGTACTTTTTTATGGGTTGCATTTTCTCGTGTTTTAATCTTTTAATTATTTTGTTGTGTTTTCTGGGTTGTGTGAAGGGCCTTGAGGCGATTTTATCATGAACTGGCACTATATAAATTAACAAATTTGATTTGATTTTGAAATTTGTGAGTGTGGTGTGTGATTTTAAGTTCAATGTAAGTACATAATATAATTGTAAATACGTTAAAAATACATGGATGACACACAAAAGGGAAAACACTTATTTCCATTGACGTCCATTTAAAAGCCAGGAAGCAGGGAGTGGCCACCACAGCTCCCTGAGGTGAAGCAGTGATGTGAACCTTTGTATTTTTAGACTAGTGTTTACACTGATGTGCATCCCCTTGTGAATTTCCATTGTGGACCCGCTGGATGACGGCAGATCTGAATACTGCACCATGTAAATATAAAGGGCCTATACTTGACTTCAGACCAGATTTTTGGCCTATGGTACAATGGCTTTCTGCTTCTTCACAAAAGCAACGTACAGAGCTGTGTCTAACTAGACCTCATCATGTGTGTGTATATGTTACAAGAATTAGCAGCGTCAATTAGCTCAATCAAATCATCGTGTTGTTGTCCCCAACGTGTGCGCGCACACACACATGCAATCGGGTCGGTAGACTGTGTACGTCCTCAGCGCAGCAAAAAAAAAAAAGAATGTCAGAAATGAGTCCAGCTTTTCATTCTTTCTTCCTAACAGCCTCCAGACAGCACAGTGGATTTGTTTTGTGTGTGCGTGCACGCGCGTGTTGTCTGTGCGCGCGTGTATGTGCGTGCACGAGCACGTGTGCGCATACATGTGCATGCGCGAGCACATGTGTGCGTGCATGAAGACGTGCGCACATGCATGTGTGTGTGCGCAGAGTGCAATGGTACCAAACGTATGGAACCCAATTTGCACTCTAAATGGAACCAAGCTACACTCAAAATGCAATGCAACACAAATAGGATGAATTAATCCATGTCATGTGACATACAAAGCACCAATCAAATGACAAGGATGCACTCAGCTGTTATATAAAAATGAATATTATTGGAGGAAGCAGAGGTCCAGCATCCAGCCAGAAGGGGCGATAGTAAACTTTTGGCTTCACGTCTCTGTAGCTGACGTGTTGTCCATCTTATACACAGTGTGTGGCCATATCAGCAAAAAGAGTCCTCACAAGACCAGATGAACAGGAATATATTTGTGTGAGATAAATAGAGAGAGAAAGTGAGCGCCACGGCGGCTAATAAAGCATAACGGATGCATGAACAGTCTTGCATTTGAAGGAGTGTACCTACATATACTTATTATTCATTACTCCCTGTACCACATTATTACTTGGCAGAATCAATATCAGAAGAGCAGCACAAACAGAGAAAGCAACATTATGCATTCAGCACAGCCGGTTACACACTTACAAATTGCTGCTAAGTACAAAAAGTCTGCTTGTGTTGATTTGCGTGACAAACAAGGGAACCAGTGGCTATGTTTCTACGGCGCAGCGCCGTGCACACGCACATACAGCATGTGGGAGCATACTAAACATGCAAAAATTAATTGCCGTTGCCTTTTTTGTAAGACCGCTGAAATAGACTTTCATTTTCCTTGTGTGTGTTTCACCGTAATTCAAGCTGGAGCTTTTCAGTTGCATTACATTGTGGGGGAAATACTTACTTTTCCAGGGTCGTCTTTGGAGCGAGGCACTTTGAGAAAACACTTGTTCAAGGACAGGTTGTGTCGTATCGAATTCTGCAGGGAGAGAGGCACAGTGAAGGGAAGGGAAAGCAGGAGGAAAGAAGAAACAAAAGGAAATGGTTTACCATTTTTGAAGCATCTAACAAATCCTTACTTTGGGCCATAATGAGGAAAACTGACATTTTTGCAGTATTTTCCCATGTCGACGATCACTGTGTGTGCGTGCTCTGGATGAGAGTGAGAGATAAAAAAAAAAAAAAAACATTTCTCTCATGTGAATGCTGGACAACATCCAGACCGAATTCTCTGGACGAGGGCCTCAACTAAAGAGGATTTTAGCAATTAACTGATGATTCTAATAGTTATTTTTTATGTTTCTATTTATTATTTTTGGGTTACTCAATTATCCTGTGGTTAATTTACAGTAAAGTCTAACCATAACATACCAACTTTCTTTATGAAACGCTTTAACACAACCACTGCTGACACTAAAGTAGCGACTGATTGACTCCCACATAAAGTGAATTCCAGTAATCATAACGAGACAAAATAAAAACACGGATCACTGTATTTTAAAGTGCTGCCTGACCAAGAATTCTACCAGTAAGTTTCAACTTTAGTTTGTCATAAAAATTACTTATTTTACACATATTTAAAAACCCCAACATATTAATGGAAATTATGCCAAAAATTAAACAAGCAGTCATGGAAAAAATGTAAGAAAATGCTGCAAAGTATCAGTCTTTCTGGTAACTGTGTGGGAACAGAAGTTCATCCACTGTATCAGAGTCCAATTAATCATTTTCAAGTCAGGAAGCATCATAAATCAATCGCACAACGGAAAGGTTTATATCAACTCGTCTCTGGCCCTGTGATAGACCAGCGTCCTCTCCAGGGTGGACCTGCCTCTTGCCAAATTCAATCAATTCAATCAATTTTTTTATATAGCGCCAAATCACAACAAACAGTTGCCCCAAGGCGCTTTATATTGTAAGGCAAGGCCATACAATAATTATGTAAAACCCCAACGGTCAAAACGACCCCCTGTGAGCAAGCACTTGGCTACAGTGGGAAGGAAAAACTCCCTTTTAACAGGAAGAAACCTCCAGCAGAACCAGGCTCAGGGAGGGGCAGTCTTCTGCTGGGACTGGTTGGGGCTGAGGGAGAGAACCAGGAAAAAGACATGCTGTGGAGGGGAGCAGAGATCGATCACTAATGATTAAATGCAGAGTGGTGCATACAGAGCAAAAAGAGAAAGAAACAGTGCATCATGGGAACCCCCCAGCAGTCTACGTCTATAGCAGCATAACTAAGGGATGGTTCAGGGTCACCTGATCCAGCCCTAACTATAAGCTTTAGCAAAAAGGAAAGTTTTAAGCCTAATCTTAAAAGTAGAGAGGGTGTCTGTCTTCCTGATCTGAATTGGGAGCTGGTTCCACAGGAGAGGAGCCTGAAAGCTGAAAGCTCTGCCTCCCATTCTACTCTTACAAACCCTAGGAACTACAAGTAAGCCTGCAGTCTGAGAGCGAAGCGCTCTATTGGGGTGATATGGTACTACGAGGTCCCTAAGATAAGATGGGACCTGATTATTCAAAACCTTATAAGTAAGAAGAAGAATTTTAAATTCTATTCTAGAATTAACAGGAAGCCAATGAAGAGAGGCCAATATGGGTGAGATATGCTCTCTCCTGCTAGTCCCCGTCAGTACTCTAGCTGCAGCATTTTGAATTAACTGAAGGCTTTTTAGGGAACTTTTAGGACAACCTGATAATAATGAATTACAATAGTCCAGCCTAGAGGAAATAAATGCATGAATTAGTTTTTCAGCATCACTCTGAGACAAGACCTTTCTGATTTTAGAGATATTGCGTAAATGCAAAATGACTGCTGGGGCAAGATCCAGCAGCCCTGACTAGTTGAGTAGTAGAACAAGAGTCCTCAGGAGATGACATATAAGCCCCGGTCCACACAAACCAGCAATACAAAGTGTCGGGGGATCACCCAAGTACACGCTTATGCTAAACACGAATGAAACTGGTCAACTGGATCTTGAGATGGAAGGACAGACGGACTTGCATGTCAACTGCTATATCCCCCCCCCGGGGGGGATAAAAATAGAATATTAGTAGCATACCAGCTAGTGACAATTATGACTAGTCATCCCAACCTTAAAAAACATCCATCAGTGTTCCTCAAAACCCAGGACGATGGACACAAATGTCTTGCTTTGTCCACAACCCAAAGATACTCAGTTCACTGTCAGGCAGGAGGAAAGAAACTGGAAAATTTTCACATTTAGGAAGCTGAAATCAAAGAATTCAGACATTTAAAACAAAAAAAATAAGACTCAAAATGATTACTTGGTCAGCAAAATAGTTTATTACTTTAGTAGTTGCTTAATAATCAATTAACTCTTACAACTCTAGTTCAGACATTGCCAAGAAGAGTCCACACACGTAGCACACAACCGGACATAGTCCATATCAGATGTTCACACCCACAGGAAATACTCTGGTTTATTTGATAGCTGGTCACTATTTAGAACATGCAGCAAGGAGGACATGGTAAATGATAAATGGACTGCATTTATATAGCGCTTGTCTATCTGCATCAGGCACTTTGCAAACAATGCAATCATTCACCCCAATGTGAGGGTGCTGCCATACAAGGCGCTCACTACACACCGGATTAAGGACCTTGCCCAAGGGCCCTTAGTGATTTTCCAGTCAGACTGGGACTTGAACCAAGGATCCCCTGGTCTCAAGTCCAACGCTTAACCACTGGACCATCACCTCCCCTGATGACATGATGCAAAACCATGATGTAGAAATAACACTAGACTTTCCTTGATTTTGGCAATTTATGTCTTCGGCCTTTCCGGCAGAAGTACATTTGGACATCAGAGTTGTTCCTTTACACACGCAGCACACACCAGTAGGTTGTCTACGGCAGAGATGCCTACTCACCCATTGGAAGCACACCATTTGGTTTTGGCAAGGGGCAGAGCCTGTGTATAAGGATATGGCATCAAAAACACGCTACGGAAATTGCTTTCATCTTTCCTTGAATTTGATAATTTTGTCATTGCCAACTTTCCAGCAGAAGTTCTCGAATCTTGTTCTATCCCCAGTTCTGCATTTATGTGGGTATCTCCGCAAAAATGCCACTGTCTTCCCCTCTAAAATGTCAATACACCCACTCAATCACTGTGAATCCTCCAGATAACAATGTGCTCTATCAGTCATTACACAGACTACGTACAAAGGACCTGGCCAGTTAAAGTCCATTTAACGCCAGCTGCAACAGATTCAGACATTTGTGTTCTCCCCTAGAGCTCCTTCAGGTAATGTCTAGACAAGTTCAGGGTTGCTGTGCTCTCGTGAAAACAGCTAATAAAAGCAAGAGCGAGAGAGAGACCAGATCATTGTTTGCTAACCTGGAATGAACCCGTTCTCCCTTCAGGCTCCCATTCTCCACTCATCTGCTGCTGCTAATTAATACCACTGGGGAGCAGGAGGAACACAGAGGAATGGGAGCGGCTGCACCCATTTTCCAGGCGTGTCACTAGGGATGTGTATAAATATCAATTTTTCTCTTAATCTGGACTTGCAGCTGAATACCAAATCTCAAGATTCCAACAATGATGTCAGAATCAATGTTGTTTCTCAGTGAGTACTTGTAGAGTTGCGGTGCAATCCAGATCTGCAGATGGCTCTATGCCTGTTTAACTAAAACTACAATGGGGGAGAAAAAAAAAAAAATCAGTTCTGCAAATCTGGCACAACTAAGTTGATTTCAGGACCCATTATGGATGTTGGTCAAAGATGAACTGGGTTAAACCAAGAAGGCAGGTGTAAACTGTACAATACAGTGGCAACAACCTGTTGATCCAACTGAGGTGACATCAGCCAGACTTTCCAAAGGCTGCACAAAAAAAGTGCAAAATAAAATGTGTTTGAGAATGAACTAACAGGCAAGATTTCATCTCGTTCACCACAGCATTCAGAGACAGTCTGGAATTATGGTGCACGCTGCCAACACGCCAATGAAATGGCAGTGAAGTGGCACACCAGACATGATAATCTGTGATAAAGTTGTTGGCAGTCTTGTAAAATTGTGCCGTTTTCTTCTAGTGGACAATTTTACAACAAATAATTGTTCTTAAAGCTACACTGTGTTGAATTTAGTGTCATCTAGTGGTGAGGTATCAATCAATCAATTTTTCAATCAATTTTTTTTATATAGCGCCAAATCACAACAAACAGTTGCCCCAAGGCGCTTTATATTGTAAGGCAAGGCCATACAATAATTATGTAAAACCCCAACGGTCAAAACGACCCCCTGTGAGCAAGCACTTGGCTACAGTGGGAAGGAAAAACTCCCTTTTAACAGGAAGAAACCTCCAGCAGAACCAGGCTCAGGGAGGGGCAGTCTTCTGCTGGGACTGGTTGGGGCTGAGGGAGAGAACCAGGAAAAAGACATGCTGTGGAGGGGAGCAGAGATCGATCACTAATGATTAAATGCAGAGTGGTGCATACAGAGCAAAAAGAGAAAGAAACAGTGCATCATGGGAACCCCCCAGCAGTCTACGTCTATAGCAGCATAACTAAGGGATGGTTCAGGGTCACCTGATCCAGCCCTAACTATAAGCTTTAGCAAAAAGGAAAGTTTTAAGCCTAATCTTAAAAGTAGAGAGGGTGTCTGTCTCCCTGATCTGAATTGGGAGCTGGTTCCACAGGAGAGGAGCCTGAAAGCTGAAGGCTCTGCCTCCCATTCTACTCTTACAAACCCTAGGAACTACAAGTAAGCCTGCAGTCTGAGAGCGAAGCGCTCTATTGGGGTGATATGGTACTACGAGGTCCCTAAGATAAGATGGGACCTGATTATTCAAAACCTTATAAGTAAGAAGAAGAATTTTAAATTCTATTCTAGAATTAAAAGGAAGCCAATGAAGAGAGGCCAATATGGGTGAGATATGCTCTCTCCTTCTAGTCCCCGTCAGTACTCTAGCTGCAGCATTTTGAATTAACTGAAGGCTTTTTAGGGAACTTTTAGGACAACCTGATAATAATGAATTACAATAGTCCAGCCTAGAGGAAATAAATGCATGAATTAGTTTTTCAGCATCACTCTGAGACAAGACCTTTCTGATTTTAGAGATATTGCGTAAATGCAAAAAAGCAGTCCTACATATTTGTTTAATATGCACTTTGAATGACATATCCTGATCAAAAATGACTCCAAGATTTCTCACAGTATTACTAGAGGTCAGGGTAATGCCATCCAGAGTAAGGATCTGGTTAGACACCATGTTTCTAAGATTTGTGGGGCCAAGTACAATAACTTCAGTTTTATCTGAGTTTAAAAGCAGGACATTAAAGGTCATCCATGTCTTTATGTCTGTAAGACAATCCTGCAGTTTAGCTAATTGGTGTGTGTCCTCTGGCTTCATGGATAGATAAAGCTGGGTATCATCTGCGTAACAATGAAAATTTAAGCAATACCGTCTAATAATACTGCCTAAGGGAAGCATGTATAAAGTGAATAAAATTGGTCCTAGCACAGAACCTTGAGAAACTCCATAATTAACTTTAGTCTGTGAAGAAGATTCCCCATTTACATGAACAAATTGTAATCTATTAGACAAATATGATTCAAACCACCGCAGCGCAGTGCCTTTAATACCTATGGCATGCTCTAATCTCTGTAATAAAATTTTATGGTCAACAGTATCAAAAGCAGCACTGAGGTCTAACAGAACAAGCACAGAGATGAGTCCACTGTCCGAGGCCATAAGAAGATCATTTGTAACCTTCACTAATGCTGTTTCTGTACTATGATGAATTCTAAAACCTGACTGAAACTCTTCAAATAGACCATTCCTCTGCAGATGATCAGTTAGCTGTTTTACAACTACCCTTTCAAGAATTTTTGAGAGAAAAGGAAGGTTGGAGATTGGCCTATAATTAGCTAAGATAGCTGGGTCAAGTGATGGCTTTTTAAGTAATGGTTTAATTACTGCCACCTTAAAAGCCTGTGGTACATAGCCAACTAACAAAGATAGATTGATCATATTTAAGATCAAAGCATTAAATAATGGTAGGGCTTCCTTGAGCAGCCTGGTAGGAATGGGGTCTAATAAACATGTTGATGGTTTGGATGAAGTAACTAATGAAAATAACTCAGACAGAACAATCGGAGAGAAAGAGTCTAACCAAATACCGGCATCACTGAAAGCAGCCAAAGATAACAATATGTCTTTTGGATGGTTATGAGTAATTTTTTCTCTAATAGTTAAAATTTTGTTAGCAAAGAAAGTCATGAAGTCATTACTAGTTAAAGTTAATGGAATACTCAGCTCAATAGAGCACTGACTCTTTGTCAGCCTGGCTACAGTGCTGAAAAGAAACCTGGGGTTGTTCTTATTTTCTTCAATTAGTGATGAGTAGAAAGATGTCCTAGCTTTACGGAGGGCTTTTTTATAGAGCAACAGACTCTTTTTCCAGGCTAAGTAAAGATCTTCTAAATTAGTGAGACGCCATTTCCTCTCCAACTTACGGGTTATCTGCTTTAAGCTACGAGTTTGTGAGTTATACCACGGAGTCAGGCACTTCTGATTTAAAGCTCTCTTTTTTAGAGGAGCTACAGCATCCAAAGTTGTCTTCAATGAGGATGTAAAACTATTGACGAGATACTCTATCTCACTCACAGAGTTTAGGTAGCTACTCTGCACTGTGTTGGTATATGGCATTAGAGAACATAAAGAAGGAATCATATCCTTAAACCTAGTTACAGCGCTTTCTGAAAGACTTCTAGTGTAATGAAACTTATTCCCTACTGCTGGGTAGTCCATCAGAGTAAATGTAAATGTTATTAAGAAATGATCAGACAGAAGGGAGTTTTCAGGGAATACTGTTAAGTCTTCTATTTCCATACCATAAGTCAGAACAAGATCTAAGATATGATTAAAGTGGTGGGTGGACTCATTTACTTTTTGAGCAAAGCCAATAGAGTCGAATAATAGATTAAATGCAGTGTTGAGGCTGTCATTCTCAGCATCTGCGTGGATGTTAAAATCGCCCACTATAATTATCTTATCTGAGCTAAGCACTAAGTCAGACAAAAGGTCTGAAAATTCACAGAGAAACTCACAGTAACGACCAGGTGGACGATAGATAATAACAAATAAAACTGGTTTTTGGGACTTCCAATTTGGATGGACAAGACTAAGAGTCAAGCTTTCAAATGAATTAAAGCTCTGTCTGGGCTTTTGATTAATTAATAAGCTGGAATGGAAGATTGCTGCTAATCCTCCGCCCCGGCCCGTGCTACGAGCATTCTGACAGTTAGTGTGACTCGGGGGTGTTGACTCATTTAAACTAACATATTCATCCTGCTGTAACCAGGTTTCTGTAAGGCAGAATAAATCAATATGTTGATCAATTATTATATCATTTACCAACAGGGACTTAGAAGAGAGAGACCTAATGTTTAATAGACCACATTTAACTGTAGACTGCACTATACCCTCACCAGCTACAATTTTATTCTCTTTATTTTTTTTTTTTTTGCCTCTTTGGTTTATGCTTCCTTGCCTTCTCTTGTGACAAGTAAGTCATATGTATAATCCCCCATTTCACAAAAATGGGGACTCTCAAACCTGTTAGCCTAGCCTCTAGCAACCACTGCAACATACAAAAGGCACAGTCTCTTTTGGGCTACGGTATCAACATGGCGGTTCTGCATGGGGGCTTCCATGAGGAGGCCCGTTCCCATGTACATATATTCTAAGAGCATGAAGATGCATGGATTCACTGTTGCAGGTAATTACGCGTTCTTGTTCAGACACTCTTCGATGCTTGCAAGGATTGGAAATTGCGTATGGTTGGAGAGGACATGTTTACACTACCTCAACTTCATGCATGAATGCTGTGTGGATACCTTGATTGCAGCACTTGAGGAGCTGAGTGAGGTATCAGAGTGTCTGAGTTTGTGATTGTCCTGGATCGAAACTCAGATCTAGGCTTTAAAGGACTTCTTGGACTCTGCCATTAGAACTATATCTCTATGTGGTTAAAGTGATAAACATGTAGAGAGATTCACTTGTCTTGACAGTGGCACTGATGTTTCTGGGTCCTCGGCCCACAGATCGCCTTGAGGTCGAGAGGTGACAGAGGAGAGCTTATGGAGTCACAAGGTCACTGGGCGGCCCCGTTTCGCAATACGGATATCTTGACAGGAGAATAATGGAGCAAATGTTTAGGGTCCTGTGCTTCCAATCTTGCTGTATGGTTGTGAGACTTGGATGCTAACCAGTGACCCAAGGCAATGACTAGATGTCTTTGGTGCTCAGTTTCTTCAGATCATCCTTGGGTACTGCTGGAATGTTTGCTTAGTGGGATTAGAGGAGCATTACATTCAACCTTTCTGAAGATGAAACAAAAAGTGCACTTGAAACATTGTCTACTTGAACTGAGAAAGTTCACCGACAAATATTTAGAAACTTTAAATGGACTGAGAGCAACGCTGGACTGTGAGTCTGTTTTCAGCCAAACTGGGACGTCAACGTTGACATCGCTTGCAGCAGAGCACCAACAGCTTTGTGTCTCGCACAAAACCAACTTCTTTCTCTTCATACAAAACTCTACTCCACCTACGCCACATCCTGTAGGTGGGGGGAAAAGCTTCAGAAATGTTAACTTGCTCTGCTTGGGGAAGTGGGGGGGAGTCATTGGTGGTCCACCAAAGAAATACCTGAAAGTATCCGAAAGTACCAATCATTAAAACAGATTCCGCCAGTCACTCCGGTTTCAGCCGGTCTGGTTAACTTTACCAACCATTTATTTACCTTGTGTTTTTAGAACCCAAGCAATTTTTCAACACCTGTGCACAATCTGCAATGCCTGCATAACCCTGTATATTTCAGGCCGTGCACACGCTGGCACCTTCCACTTCCAGGAACACTTGTTCACCGGTGCTCAAGTGGGAACGGGTGGTGTACCTGACACAAACAATCAAACAACAAACAAAATCTTATCAGCCTAATTCCGGTTTCCATATGGAGTACCTAAACTACACTGTGACATGAATGACCCTGACAAGGATCCCTGATCAGAGCTTTCTTTAAGGGTTTTCAAGAGAAGCTGAATGAGCACAGTTACTTAAACAGACTCTATTTAAGAGTAGACAACTGCAGTAATTCAGACCACGACGGTGTGCAGCGTGTAGTGTGAATGTTGGGCTGCTTAACGTCATTTTGGGGCAACTGTTTGTTGTGATTTGGCACTATATAAATAAAATTGATTTAATGATTTGATTTACTGTGTCAGACCACCTGGGCTGCAGGGAAACCTGTGTCAGAATATGAAACACTCAATGTTCCTGCCAACGCAAGTTCCAAACCTGAGGAAGGTTTCAAGAACACCAGGCAGTGACCAGAACAGACTGTGGATACGACGTCTGAGGTCTCTTACCTTGCTACCAATGTGATCCAGATCCAGAGATATGGTAGAAGATGGACACGGATGGTAGCTGCCTTGCCTGTTGCAAGGCAGCTTGCAACGGGCAGGTATATGTACAAATGCACGGTGTGAAACAGTCTGTGTTTTATGTTACGGAAGCAGAAAGCGCAGCTCACTGAATGGGAATGGTTATCATCAATAACTGAACTGATTAGCGGTGCCGCAGAGTAAGATAATGAGATTCGCTGCTATGACCTCCTCCATCCACGCCTCCTCACCCGGCCTGATTAATGAGCGTATCGGACCAGGCCGGGGCCATGCCATTCCTGCCCAGTAGGTGATGGATCACACAGTCGAATGATCCGTACGTACGTGTGTCTGCGTGTTTGTGTGAAAACGCTGGAAGGACACTGAGGACTGCTGCTTCTGTCCTCCAATACAGTTATATACACATTAACGCTGATGGTTTCCAATTGAGGAATGTAGGTAGTTTTAATCGCAACTTATAAAAATATGCAGGTGTTTACTTGTACATTTTTTAATAGACTATAAATCTATAAAATAGACTATAATCTGTTAGATTTTGAAGACAACAGTGGCCCATCTTTAGTGATGTGTTCACAAATGCCCCAAAAAAGGCTTCAAGAAAGTTTTGGAGGAGAAAACGATCCTTAAAGACACCAAATAGTATGTCAGATTTATGACCGTGTTCACAAAATAATGAACAAGACATAAAATAAAATAAAATGCCAATTACAATTATGTGTCTGGCATCCTCTCCAGGGTGGACGTTTCATAAAATGTTTCGTAAAAAAAAAAAAAAAAAAAAAAAAAAAATCACTTGTAAAATTACTAATTTTGCTTTGCTAAAAATATTTTTTAAAATGTCCTGGCTCCACCCATTTATTAGGATCTGTTCCAAATCCTAATGGATGCTTTTATAGGATAGTATACAAATAAAGAATGTTTGAAGGCAACAGAAAGAGTGTTTTCATTCACTGATAGATTCAATCAATTCAATCAATTCAATTTTTTTTTTTTATATAGCACCAAATCACAACAAACAGTTGCCCCAAGGCACCCCATATTGCAAGGCAAGGCCATACAATAATTATGTAAAACCCCAACGGTCAAAACGACCCCCTATGAGCAAGCACTTGGCTACAGTGGGAAGGAAAAACTCCCTTTTAACAGGAAGAAACCTCCAGCAGAACCAGGCTCAGGGAGGGGCAGTCTTCTGCTGGGACTGGTTGGGGCTGAGGGAGAGAACCAGGAAAAAGACATGCTGTGGAGGGGAGCAGAGATCGATCACTAATGATTAAATGCAGAGTGGTGCATACAGAGCAAAAAGAGAAAGAAACAGTGCATCATGGGAACCCCCCAGCAGTCTATGTCTATAGCAGCATAACTAAGGGATGGTTCAGGGTCACCCGATCCAGCCCTAACTATAAGCTTTAGCAAAAAGGAAAGTTTTAAGCCTAATCTTAAAAGTAGAGAGGGTGTCTGTCTCCCTGATCTGAATTGGGAGCTGGTTCCACAGGAGAGGAGCCTGAAAGCTGAAGGCTCTGCCTCCCATTCTACTCTTACCAACCCTAGGAACTACAAGTAAGCCTGCAGTCTGAGAGCGAAGCGCTCTATTGGGGTGATATGGTACTACGAGGTCCCTAAGATAAGATGGGACCTGATTATTCAAAACCTTATAAGTAAGAAGAAGAATTTTAAATTCTATTCTTGAATTAACAGGAAGCCAATGAAGAGAGGCCAATATGGGTGAGATATGCTCTTCTCCTTCAATGAGGCCTTACTGAATAGAACGTTGAGTATTTCACATTATATTCTAATTTGTTGAAAGATGAACGTTCCATTCAACATGGCATCAGCAAATATTCTTTCCATCGCACAAATGGAAAACATTCATTATTTGTTTTATATGAAACATAAACAGATGCACCGTATTTGAAATTTGGCTTAAAATTAGAAAGGTGTGTTTTGTAGGAACAGGAAGATGACAGCAGGGGGCAGAGCAGGCTCTGTGCCTGAGCAGCAGTGCACTCACCCTGGCCTGCAGGCAAGCCAAGATGCGAAAAAGCGCCCAGCCGCTACAGTCGCTAAAGATATCCTCACAAACACTGTGGCTACTGGATTTCACTTCCTTACATCATGGAAGCACTTTTACAAAAAGCTAATGAACATGCAATAGAGCGAACCAGATGGGAGAAAAGTGCACGATAAATACAGGGTGACACCCCCCCTCAACAAACAAACAAACAAACAAACAAAAAAAAACCAGAACCCATAAAAATTGTAATAAATCCTAAAAATTTGCTGGACTTAAACTTCAGTCTGTACGATCATTCCCCAAACTTTCAGTTATCTTGGTCGCTTTACATAAAAGTCATGTTCTCTCAAAATTATGCTCCAAATAGTATGATGTGTTGGCAAAATAGACCTCCAGGCAAAATGTCTTTTCCTTGATTGATCAAGACGTTGTTCCAATCGTCTTCCCCAACATGTCTTTTGCCAGAACCTCAAACCATGTGGAGCCTAATTTTGAGAGAAATATGCTTGACCTTTGTAGGATTTATTACAATTTCTATGGGTTGTGTTTTTTGTATTTTTTTTCTTTAGGGGTGGGGGGTTACACTGTAGTAGAAAAATGCAGGGTAAATAGTAAAAAAGTACATGGTACACAGTAGAAAAGTGCACGGTAGTGACGTCATTCATACAATGAGAAAAAAACAACAAATGTCAGGTGATACAGGATCCACAAATCAAATGACAAGGATCCATTTAGGTGATTTATATAAACCTTTTGACATCAAAGGAGTGATCAGAGTAGTCTGGAAAAAACTTGCCAACAACTTAATTTACAAATGCAGGCAAAACTGTATACAGTAGTGTTCAGAATAATAGTAGTGCTATGTGGCTAAAAAGATTAATACAGGTTTTGAGTATATTTCTTATTGTTACATGGAAACAAGGTACCAGTAGATTCAGTAGATTCTCACAAATCCAAGAATCAATCAATCAATTCAATCAATTTTATTTATATAGCGCCAAATCACAACAAACAGTTGCCCCAAGGTGCTTTATATTGTAAGGCAAGGCCATACAATAATTACGGAAAAACCCCAACGGTCAAAACGACCCCCTGTGAGCAAGCACTTGGCGACAGTGGGAAGGAAAAACTCCCTTTTAACAGGAAGAAACCTCCAGCAGAACCAGGCTCAGGGAGGGGCAGTCTTCTGCTGGGACTGGTTGGGGCTGAGGGAGAGAACCAGGAAAAAGACATGCTGTGGAGGGGAGCAGCGATCAATCACTAATGATTAAATGCAGAGTGGTGCATACAGAGCAAAAAGAGAAAGAAACAGTGCATCATGGGAACCCCCCAGCAGTCTACGTCTATAGCAGCATAACTAAGGGATGGTTCAGGGTCACCTGATCCAGCCCTAACTATAAGCTTTAGCAAGAAGGAAAGTTTTAAGCCTAATCTTAAAAGTAGAGAGGGTGTCTGTCTCCCTGATCTGAATTGGGAGCTGGTTCCACAGGAGAGGAGCCTGAAAGCTGAAGGCTCTGCCTCCCATTCTACTCTTACAAACCCTAGGAACTACAAGTAAGCCTGCAGTCTGAGAGCGATGCGCTCTATTGGGGTGATATGGTACTATGAGGTCCCTAAGATAAGATGGGACCTGATTATTCAAAACCTTATAAGTAAGAAGAAGAATTTTAAATTCTATTCTAGAATTAACAGGACTGTCTTTGATCATCCTGGAGCTGATCAACGGGTGAGTCTTTACCATTCTGGTTATTCTTCTATCCATTTTGATGGTTGTTTTCTGTTTTCTTCCACACGTCTGGTTTTTTTTTTTTTTTTTTTTCCATTTTAAAGCATTGGAGATCATTGTAGATGAACAACCTATAACTTTTTGCACCTGCGTATAGGTTTTTCCCTCTCCAATCAACTTTTTAATCAAACTACGCTGTTCTTCTGAACAATGTCTTGAACGTCCCATTTTCCTCAGGCTTTCAGAGAGAAAAGCATGTTCAACAGGTGCTGGCTTCATCCTTAAATAGGGTACACCTGATTCACACCTGTTTGTTCCACAAAATTGATGAACTCACTGACTGAATGCCACACTACTATTATTATGAACACCCCCTTTTCTACTTTTTTTTACTAATAGCCCAATTTCATAGCCTTAAGAGTGTGCATATCATGAATGCTTGGTCTTGTTGGATTTGTGAGAATCTACTGAATCTACTGGGACCTTGTTTCCCATGTAACAATAAGAAATATACTCAAAACCTGGATTACTCTTTTTAGTCACATAGCACTACTATTATTCTGAACACTACTGTACCTGTCAATAAAGTAGAGCAAATACTGTATTTTATGTTTCAGTTTTTTAATACAGTGAAGCAAAAATATAAACATTAATGAAAGAAAATTACAGAGAAAGGGTTATTTTTTTAATATCTAACTGAAAGTGCACATAAATCTGCCAAGCTTGTTTCTGTGTTCTAAACTTAATTTATGTGTTTGCATTATGTTTTCCAGTTTTAGAGACTGGAGATTAAAAGCTGTGTTACAGAAAAATGGGGTAAAAAAAAAGTGCAGTTGCAATCAACGTGGGTGAAATACTGCTGTATGAACACACATGCACATACTGTACTGTACATATTCTGGGTGGGGGGGCAGCGAGATGAAGCGATTAGTTGCACGAGCCCGTGTTGAGGTTTGGTTACGTTCTGATGAAATGTGATGTGACACAGTAAGACGTGTGATTAAAACAAGTCAGGTTTTGGAAACATGCTTATGGGCGGAGAAGAGAAAAGGAGGGATGGAGTGAAGGAAGAAAAAGTGATCAATGAAAGAGACGGTCGAGAGAAATGTTTAAAAAGGTTAAACACAGGATCACCATGGACGCTCTGTGTGTGTGTGCGTGTGTGTGTGTGTGTGTGTGTGTGTGTGTGTGTGTGTGTGTGTGTGTGAAACCGTCACGTGGTGAAGACTGAAGTTGCATTAAGTGATCATCTTTTGTTAAAATCTGGGTCACAGCAGCTGAAGAGGCAACATGAAATGTGCTGCTCTTAACCCTGCAAACGGATGATGGTGGTGCTGGTGATGGTGATGATGGTGATGATGATGATGCTGTTTGGTGAAGTTTAGATCACCAAAAACAAACACTACTGCTACTGTAACTAATTGAACAGAACTTTATCTAATGGGATTACTGATTTTCTTTTCAGTTTTGAACATTTTACTTTCTTCTGCTGCAGGAGGCTCCGTTATTTAAGGGGCTACAGACTGACATTTGAGGCAGGACTTAGTTCCTGAGGACTGTTTTTCACTCGATGAGCTGCGGGTGCACGGCAGCTTGTAACATGTTGATTTTCATTTTGCCAGCGTTGTTAACAGGTTACAGCAGTGAACGCTGCCTGCGTGACAGAAGCATCCCAGGCACACCTCAGGTCACCACTGTCACACCTCTCTCAAGATTCTGCTCTTATTTGTCAAACACGATGCAAGCGGCAAAAGCAGAACAAAGGTTATTAGTAATACAAAGTGTCGGGGGATCATCCAAGTACACCCTTATGCTAAATATGAATGAAATTGCCAAACTGGTTCTTGAGATATCATGCTAATGAGTGACAACAGACAGACGGACGGATATGCTGATCATTATAATCCCCGTATTTTACACTGGGGGAATAAAAATAAACTGTATGAAGAAATTATTACATCAAAGTGAAAGCATTACGTACTCAACCTCTCCTACTGGTGTTTCTGTGCATAGGAAAGAGGTCATTGACAGGATCCATTTTATAAAGATAATCTAAAAACAAACAAAAAAAGAGGAAAAGCTGTTGGTTCAGATGGTGAGTCCACGTGCATATATTTGGTACACATTATAACACATTCCACACAGCATGCACCCTCAGGGAGGGGATGTCAGCTGACTGCCGCTAAAATCTGCTGTGTGCGGTTTGAAGAAAAAAACAAACAAAAACAAGCCAATTAGCACCCAGTAAAATCATTTCCAACAAATGGCTACATCACAGAATATCAAGCGTGTGGGGGAAAGCCATAACCAAAGACAAATGAGGTGAAAAGATTGAGCTGGCTCAAGCAACACAACAGAAATGCAGCCAAAGTCCTGCCGGTGTAAATACATGTACGCACTTGAGCAGCTGTAGTGCAACAGTTCAGCCACAAAGTGCAGACTACGCATCTGGTGTAAAACAGGTACTGCTTAATGATTCTAAGTAGAAAACTACCCCATTTTTGGCTGTCCCTCCTCAATGTAACCTCAAAACCTTCTTGTCTATTTCCTATTTAACCTGTTCTGCACACCCCACAGTGGGGTCTCTCTCCTGACACGTGTTCCTTTACTGTGAAAAAAATCTCCACTGAGTTTTGGGATCAATCAGCAGCAGCCTGACATTCTGAAAGTACAACAAAGCAGAATTGATTGGAATTAATCAGGGATCAAGAACAATATTTCTCTTTTAAAAAGGGGGGGGGGGGGTACAGTTGTTGGTGTTCTGATTAAATTACTGCTGCAAAAATGGAACTTTTGAGGAGTTTTATACAAGAAAAGAGATCACATGATCTAGGCTCACACCTCTCATGTGGCTTCTGGCAAACTTGCTGAAATTTCATATCTTTAGGAGAAACTCCTACTTTGTTCCACACAGTCATGAAGTCAATTGAAGCCTATAACTCCTTCAGAATTGTCATGTGTGTCTTGGTGGCTTTCCCTCACTAGTCTTGTTCTTGCACGTTCTGTCTTTTTTTTTTTTTTTTTTTTTTTTTTTTTTGAGAAATGCCTCCTCCACAGGGTTTTATCACCAAACTGTACCATACTGTTTGTATTTCTTAATGATTGATGGAAATCAAGTACAAGACATTCAGTGATGTGGAAATGTTCATGTGTTCATACTCTGACTTGTCTCAAGAAAACTGGCTATAAAAGTAATGATTTATTTGTTATATTTAAAAGGTATGTATACTTATGCATGCCATTGTTTTGGTTTTTATATGTTTTTATTTAATTTGTCATGCTGTAGAGATTTGAATATGAAGAACCCTTAATTTATTATTATTAGTCATTAAACAATTCAAATGTGTGCAGCCGGTTTGCTCTGTGTCAGCCTGATCCCGTCAGATCTCAGAAGCTAAGCGGTGTGGGACCTGGTTAGTACTTGGATGGGAGACCTCTTTGGAACACCAGCAGCTGTGTGTGTTTCTCCAGGTTACACTCGAGTTGTGTCAGGAAGAGCATCTGGCGTAAAACTTGTGCCAAATACTAATGTGGATGTGGCTGTATCTGCTGTAGCGACCCCGAACAAAAAAAAAAAAAAAACAGGAGCAGCAGCAATAAAAACAACAAAATTCAAATGTGTAAAAGCTACACAAACATTTTTTAAATAAGTTAAAACCTACTGAGCATTCAGTAATAAACTAACAACGAACATATTAACAATTGAAAATAGAAAAATACTTGATTTTTGGTTTTGAATTGTTTCTATGGTCACTGAATTGTAAATTTACTGTATATTCATTCAAATTTAATTAAATCAGTCAGAAATATACACCACAGTAAATATAATTAGCAAACACAAACAAATATGCTTTGAAAGACAACACAGCACACATGTGGTAGAAGATGTGTTCATTCCATTTTGTGTGTGTTTAATTTGATGCCTTAAAATTAGTGAAGAAGATAGGTTTTTTTGTATGTCAATTCCACCAGTAACACACGTAACAGTCTTATTTGTTTTTAAATAATTCATATCTGTGGTTAATTAAGCTGTATGGCCTTTCATATTTTGAAAAACTGACAAACTGTTGTTTCTACCAAAATCCAAGCATTATAATGTTGATTTGTTTTTGTAACCATTGTAACCCATTAGAGCGCTTCGCTCTCAGACTGCAGGCTTACTTGTAGTTCCTAGGGTTTGTAAGAGTAGAATGGGAGGCAGAGCCTTCAGCTTTCAGGCTCCTCTCCTGTGGAACCAGCTCCCAATTCAGATCAGGGAGACAGATACCCTCTCTACTTTTAAGATTAGGCTTAAAACTTTCCTTTTCGCTAAGGCTTATAGTTAGGGCTGGATCGGGTGACCCTGGACCATCCCTTGGTTATGTTGCTTTAGACGTAGACTGTGTTTCATAATTATTGTATGGCCTTGCCTTGCAATGTGGAGCGCCTTGGGGCAACTGTTTGTTGTGATTTGGCGCTATACAAGAAAAAAGTTGATTGAAAGTTGATTGATTGATAACGCGTTTCACAATTACTGCTCACTTTAATTAAGAGCACATTTTTTTTTTGGGGGGGGGGGGTGTCCATAACAGATATTTTATTTTACTTCTAATGGAGGAAGTGCATGTGTGCATGCATGAGGTTTTGAACTGACCTTTGACCTGACCCACTTGCTTGTTGTGCATTTTCAGGATGTACACGCTAACATCTACAAGATGTCTTGTAAATCACTTCAGAGGTGTTATCTAATTACAAAGACAGCATTAGATTTACAAGTGTTTATCATTCACTTTTACAAAATATATGAGAAACAGATTTATACAGAAATAAGACATTTCTATAGCGTTTTCTGTCATCCTGGTTTATTTATTTCACGTGAGCTGCCAGCTGATGTCACGCTGCTTCTTTTTTCTTTTTTTTTACTCTGACTGGCAGTCGCTGTGTCCTTTCCAGCATCCTTGCACAGATTGGGAGAAGCCCCCTCATGATCTATGATAGTTAGTCTTAGTTGATGCCGTCTGATCGCTTGAATTTTCCCCATCAGGGGTCAAAATTACAAATTGTTTCCAGACTTCGCAAAGTTTAGTCATACTGACAATATAATATTATGAATCTCTTATTTAAATGTTAAGGAATAAAATTGTAGTGGTGGCAAAGAAGATTCTTTCTGTGGCTTAAATCTTAAAAACCCAAAGGCCGTACAGCTTTAAGCTGTGCCTATGTGGATCTGCTATGAAAGTTTAGTCAATGGGCACAAGGTTTGTTGGCAAAGGTAAGTAACCTCAGCAGCGCCTCCACACGAATAACACACCCACACTGTAAGTATTCAGGAGTCTCTGCCGTGCCCTTCACCATAATGCACTGCGGCGTCAGAGACGCAGTCCTTGTGCGCCCACTAACAGATGGAAGCAGAGGTAGAGAAAGAGAAAAGGAAGTAAGAAGCACTGTAGCAGAAGAAAGGATATTTGGAGAGAAGGCAGACGGAAGAGATTTTATTAACTTTCATCTCAACTCATACAGTGCATAAAAAGATGCAGAAAGGTGGCAAGGTGTGAAAGTAAGGCAGAGGACAAAGAGGGAGAACGGGAGGGTGCAAGAGGCACAAAGACACCAAAGACGCAAAGTTGACAGAGAGAGGGAGCGTGGGGGTGCGCGCTCATACGGACAGGTGTCTTAGAAGTCAAACTCTCCTGAGTGCTGCGACGCCTTATTATATCCTGATGGTGAGAGAGTGACAGACGCGCCGCGAGAATGCACCGCTGAATACAAGTCACTCCTTCAAACCCTGGCTGATACATATTCATTTCATTTGATGGACCCCTCCCCCACCCTCTTCATGCTCTGCCTCGCTCAACTAATCCACAAAAGTCATCTATAAGATGAGACGTGTGCACAAGAGTGCGCAGCCGTGTGTGCATTTTGGTGTTCACGTGCAGTTGTTTATGCAAGCATCTGCACAAGTGTGTATTATACACACTAGTTTTTTGTTTGTGCACACACTGATCCACACGTGCACGCTCACCGGCCACTTCATTAGGCACATCTTGCAAGGACAGGTGTCGTATTGAATATGGACCCTGTGAAATATGTACCCGCGGACATTTTCCACAGTGGAATATGGGCCCATCTGTTTGCACAATAAGGAGCTGTTACAAAGGTTCACTAATGATGCTCCCCAGCTGAATACAGCTACTGATGATCATACCAACAAAACAAACTGGAACCCCCAGACCAACTCCACCCCCAACACCAACAAGGCTGGTGGTGGGTATTTTCATTTTGTGGAATTACAGAAATAATAAACTTCTGTCCAAATCATTTTGACCAAAATACATTTCTCACTGGTCATCGAAATCCCATTTATCATACAGATCAATACTCCACATAGGAGTGGTCCATATTCCAATCTAATGGAGGTCCATTTACAATCTGACAGTTAGTTGGACTCACTTTTCCATGAAGGACTACCTGAAGTACCTTAATTCTTTATAGCATTGGTTCAAGAAGATGCTGGAAATATTCCCCATAGATTTTGCTTCATATTGACACGATAGCAGCACAAAGTTGCCAGATCATCACACCACCAGCAGTCTGAACAGTTGATACAAACCAGGATGGATCCACAACATGTTCTTACTCTGCCTTCTGAGGGTATTTTTTTTCAACCTTCCATTTTTCAATTTTGGTGAGCCCACTGTAACCTCAGTTTACTGTTCTTAGCTGATGGGAAATGGCACTCTGTGTGGTCTTCTGCTGGTGTAGCACATCTGCTTCAAGTTTCAAGAGGTGCTCAGAGATTTCTGCATATTGTGGTTGTGGTTATTTGAGATAATGGTGCCATCATGGTGTATCAGCTCAAACCACTTTGGTCATTCTTTTCGAACCTCTGCCCTCAACAACACATTTTCAACCAACACCAAGTTTCTTCTGTTTTAGACCATTATCTGCAGACCCAGGAGATAGTTGTGGGTGAAATCCTAATTTGATAATTATCAGCAGTTTGGGAAATACTCAAACTGGCCCACATACCAAACAACCATCAAAGTCACTGAAATCAAATTTACTCCCTATTTCAATGCTTGGCTTGAACTTTAGCAGATCCTTTGACCACATACCTAAATTCAATGAGTTTCTGCCACATGATTGGGCCAGTAGTTATTTTGTGTTGCTAAACAAGGGTACATCATAGTCCTTGGAGTCAGCACAGGGTCAGTTAAGGACTACCTCCACTTAGGTACAACCAAATGGGGGTTGGACCACAGTGATTACCAATGTGTAAACTTGGGTTCGATTCCCAGTCACACCTGTCTGTGTTCTTGGTCAAGACACCATCTGCATTGTTCTAGTCCATCCAGCTATAAATGGATACCGCCTTTGGCAGCGGAATTACCCTGCATTAGACATTAGACTGATTCCCTGTGCAGAGAAAGTTGTAGATGCTACTCTTCTTCACACTATGGAACCCGGAGATAAGCACGTGCACCAAGGCAGCCTGCACTCAGTCTGCATAAGAGTTAATTCATGTCAAGGCGTACCGTTAGAACACGTTTGGGATCGGATCAGAGTAACAGGTTTATAGCAATAACAGTCAGCTTCTCAGTCCGTTCACTGGAAATCCCCCATCGATCTACTCCTACTCCGACCTACTGGAGGGATTGGTGGCTTCAGGCTGGATGAAGGAAGGGAATAAAGTACATGCATTTATTCATACATCCAAGAAAGATCAAAGCAATCATGACTTGCATGAGTACTCATGAGCAATCGAGACTGGTGGAGACAAAGTCACAGTAAAGTAATTTTCCCAAGTCCCAAGTCAACTTGCTTGTGATGATTTGGTAACTTGTAACTTGCACTGCCAAGACTTGAGAGTGGCTTGACAGTGACCCACATCTGGAAGTTATCTCCAGCTGTAATGGCAGGGGTCCAGAACGGCCTTGTTCCAGACCGCTGCAGAGCCAGTACGCCAGTACCATCATACCTCCTGCAGATTTTACATTTCTCTACGATGCACACAATCATTCAAGAAGTAGTTCAACAATGCAACACATTTCATTTGCAGCGCGTGCAGTCCAGAGCAGCAGGGTTTAGAACCACAGTATGAGAGGAAATGTTTTAATTCAATAATAATAATCAATACACAGTATATGTATTTCACTTTGCATATATATCTTTTCAAATCATTTGTAGATTTTCTACTTATAAATCTATTTTAATCTCATGTTTTCAAAAAAAAAAAAAAAAAATCCCACGAAAGACCAAAGTAGGTGTTATTGCCGCCTGTGTGGAGTGCAGCGCTGCGGTGAAGTGACAGCTTCTGTCAGCGACTTTCCGGCAGCGGGCAAGAAGGAAGAAAGGGAGGGAGGAAGCAGAGTCCTGTTTCTACTCTGCGTACTTACAATGTTTGACAGACTCCTTTTACTTGTTCTGGCTCATATGTAACGAAGACCAACTTGGCCACATTAGAGCAAGTATCTGACTTATTAACTTCACAGAGGTTCACGAGTTCTTAATGACAGATGGAAATGCACTTGTTCATCAGTTTGTGTGGAGGAACTCTGGACTGTCTTGACGTCAAAGGTATACTGCAGACTGTGCGTGTTTGATAGCGATGAGAATGCCGGAATTTGCAGAGATACCCTCAGCGTTGGCCAATTCAGCAACCACTATGATCTTGCCTGGGACTACCATTACTGTACGCTTTCTCATTATGCTGATGACAGAGTACTTAGTTTATTGGGTTTTATATAATATGGTCAATGCATTTTAGTTTTTTACTTCTGAATTATGAATTCTCTCCAACAGGTATTTCTTCTAGTACTCTATTTGCCAGAAAACTTCCCTTCCACTCAAGCCAAAAGTGTCTCCTAATCAAGATTCTTTCAGAATCAAACATTTAATTTTAATTACTGCATTGGCCTGAATAGAAGACGGCCCTGATTATACGACTATTCCTCTTTTTCAAGGCGCATGTTTTGAAAAATACTTTCTGAAGACAAAATCTTGTTATTGAAACAGAAGACATTTTTTTGAAAAAAATTAAATGTTAATCAACTCACATTGACAGAAGAAAAGAAAAACAGTCAAGACTGCATAAAGCAGAAGTACAACAGACAGCGGTGCAATAAACTGCACCAACTGGTCAACCTTGGCTTGTCAATTCAATTGCTACACAAATGATGACAGAATGGATGGGATAACAGGTGCTAACAGATGTTTTAACAGGGCTGCAAACTCTGCAGGATGTGCAGAACGGTGGACTGAATAAAACCTGCTCACTGGTGAATTTTTGTTTTTTTCAACAAGCTGACCCTCCCCAAATCAGTTTGCTGATCAGGATCCTTTTCTGTCTGCAAACAAGGAGTGATGCAGTAAGTTAACTAAAAAGAAAAAAAAATATTTGGCTTTGGCAGAGATGACTATCATATTGATCATTCACACAAATAGTTTTTACTCATGAATTCCATAAAAAGGACAAAAACAAATATCAGTCCAATAACAGTCCAAGCAAAAAGAAAGACCCCCCCCCATGCCAACTTCTAATGCCATATTTATCTTCTTAGCTTTACTCTGAAAAGCCCCAAATACACGTAAACAGTTCAAGTGTGACAGAAAAAAAAGCATAAATCTCATGTTTCTCAACTGTATTCTGAAAATGTTGGTACAGAGCATCCAGAAAGTATTCACAGTGCTTCACTTTTTCCACATTTTGTTATGTCACACCCTTATTCCAAAATGGAGTAAGTTTTTTTTTTTTCCCCCTCAAAATTCTACTCACAATACCCCATAATGAAATGAAAAAAGGTTGTTTTTCTTTTTGCAAATTTATTAAAAATAGAAAACTAAGAAAGCACATGTACATAAATATTCTCACCCTTTGCTCAATACTTTGTTGCTGCAACGTTGACAGCAATTAGAGCCTTGAATATGATGCCAAAAGATTGGTGCTCCTATCTTTGGGTAGTTTGGTCCATTCCTCTTTGCAGCACCTCTCAAGCACCATCAGGTTGGCTGTGGAGCGTAAGTGCACAGACATTTACAGATCTCTTGTTGGGAAGGTGTCGTGACACGGACCCACAACAGTGGGCGTTAAATGAACGGACAATGGATAAGCCAAAAAGTAACAATTTAATGTTGTGAAGCGCACAACGAAGTACAGACAATAACAATATTGCGGAATGTCAATCATACACAAGGTGGCGTGTGGCAGGCTCGAAGATAGAAGACGTCTGGTGATAGAAGAGCCGGATCCCACACAGCTTCCACCACCAACGGATCTGAAGAACACCGGAGCCGCCAAGCCCTGCGCCCCAGGTGGCCACTGTCTTCAACAGTCAGACCCGGTACTGCTGGCAGAGAACAGAAACAGTTTGATGAGTGTGAGTACGCACACTCAGTAATCCCACAGTCTGTGTTCAGTTAGGAGGGAGAACCTCCACCTCCAATAACACACTCGGACAGCTCCTGATACAACCACTTATCTGGGTGGGGTGGGAGGCGAAGCCGTCGCAGTCCACACCAAACGCCAACACAGCAGACAAGGAATCCGTCCCAGGAAAACGGCTGCAAAAGAGATCAGACTAATGCTCGATTAAGATTCAGCAGAGAATTACCTGTATGGTAGATGATTTCTCAGCAGGAAGGTGGAGTTGCAGTCCGGCTTTTATGGAGGTTGACGTAGATGAGTGACAGCTGGTGGTGATGATGTGACAGCTGTCACTCCACGGTTTTCGGCGCCCTCTCGTGCTTGAAGCCCGCACTCCAAGCAGGGCGCCATCTGGTGGTGGTGGGCCAGCAGTACCTCCTCTTCAGCGGCCCACACAACATCTCTCCAGTGATGTTCAATCAGATTCAGGTCTGGGCTCTGACTGGGCCACTCAAGGACATTCACAGAGTTGTCATGAAGCCACTCCTTTAATATCTTGGCTGTACGCTTAGGGTCATTGTCCTGCTGAAAGATGAACTGTCAGCCCAGTCTGAGGTCAAGAGCGCTCTGGAGCAGGTTTTCATCCAGGATGTCTCTGTACATTGCTGCATTCATCTTTCCCTCAATCCTGACTAATCAATCAATCAATCAATTTTTTTTTTTTTTATATAGCGCCAAATCACAACAAACAGTTGCCCCAAGGCGCTCTACATTGTAAGGCAAGGCCATACAACAATTATGTAAAACCCCAACGGTCAAAACGACCCCCTGTGAGCAAGCACTTGGCTACAGTGGGAAGGAAAAACTCCCTTTTAACAGGAAGAAACCTCCAGCAGAACCAGGCTCAGGGAGGGGCAGTCTTCTGCTGGGACTGGTTGGGGCTGAGGGAGAAAACCGGGAAAAAGACATGCTGTGGAGGGGAGCAGAGATCGATCACCAATGATTAAATGCAGAGTGGTGCATACAGAGCAAAAGAGAAAGAAACAGTGCATCATGGGAACCCCCCAGCAGTCTACGTCTATAGCAGCATAACTAAGGGATGGTTCAGGGTCACCTGATCCAGCCCTAACTATAAGCTTTAGCAAAAAGGAAAGTTTTAAGCCTAATCTTAAAAGTAGAGAGGGTGTCTGTCTCCCTGATCTGAATTGGGAGCTGGTTCCACAGGAGAGGAGCCTGAAAGCTGAAGGCTCTGCCTCCCATTCTACTCTTACAAACCCTAGGAACTACAAGTAAGCCTGCAGTCTGAGAGCGAAGCGCTCTAATGGGGTGATATGGTACTACGAGGTCCCTAAGATAAGATGGGACCTGATTATTCAAAACCTTATAAGTAAGAAGAAGAATTTAAATTCTATTCTAGAATTAACAGGAAGCCAATGAAGAGAGGCCAATATGGGTGAGATATGCTCTCTCCTGCTAGTCCCCGTCAGTACTCTAGCTGCAGCATTTTGAATTAACTGAAGGCTTTTTAGGGAACTTTTAGGACAACCTGATAATAATGAATTACAATAGTCCAGCCTAGAGGAAATAAATGCATGAATTAGTTTTTCAGCATCACTCTGAGACAAGACCTTTCTGATTTTAGAGATATTGCGTAAATGCAAAAAAGCAGTCCTACATATTTGTTTAATATGCGCTTTGAATGACATATCCTGATCAAAAATGACTCCAAGATTTCTCACAGTATTACTAGAGGTCAGGGTAATGCCATCCAGAGTAAGGATCTGGTTAGACACCATGTTTCTAAGATTTGTGGGGCCAAGTACAATAACTTCAGTTTTATCTGAGTTTAAAAGCAGGAAATTAGAGGTCATCCATGTCTTTATGTCTGTAAGACAATCCTGCAGTTTAGCTAATTGGTGTGTGTCCTCTGGCTTCATGGATAGATAAAGCTGGGTATCATCTGCGTAACAATGAAAATTTAAGCAATACCGTCTAATAATACTGCCTAAGGGAAGCATGTATAAAGTGAATAAAATTGGTCCTAGCACAGAACCTTGTGGAACTCCATAATTAACTTTAGTCTGTGAAGAAGATTTCCCATTTACATGAACAAACTGTAATCTATTAGACAAATATGATTCAAACCACCGCAGCGCAGTGCCTTTAATACCTATGGCATGCTCTAATCTCTGTAATAAAATTTTATGGTCAACAGTATCAAAAGCAGCACTGAGGTCTAACAGAACAAGCACAGAGATGAGTCCACTGTCCGAGGCCATAAGAAGATCATTTGTAACCTTCACTAATGCTGTTTCTGTACTATGATGAATTCTAAAACCTGACTGAAACTCTTCAAATAGACCATTCCTCTGCAGATGATCAGTTAGCTGTTTTACAACTACCCTTTCAAGAATTTTTGAGAGAAAAGGAAGGTTGGAGATTGGCCTATAATTAGCTAAGATAGCTGGGTCAAGTGATGGCTTTTTAAGTAATGGTTTAATTACTGCCACCTTAAAAGCCTGTGGTACATAGCCAACTAACAAAGATAGATTGATCATATTTAAGATCGAAGCATTAAATAATGGTAGGGCTTCCTTGAGCAGCCTGGCAGGAATGGGGTCTAATAAACATGTTGATGGTTTGGATGAAGTAACTAATGAAAATAACTCAGACAGAACAATCGGAGAGAAAGAGTCTAACCAAATACCGGCATCACTGAGAGCAGCCAAGATAACGATACGTCTTTGGGATGGTTATGAGTAATTTTTCTCTAATAGTTAAAATTTTGTTAGTAAAGAAAGTCATGAAGTCATTACTAGTTAAAGTTAATGGAATACTCAGCTCAATAGAGCTCTGACTCTTTGTCAGCCTGGCTACAGTGCTGAAAAGAAACCTGGGGTTGTTCTTATTTTCTTCAATTAGTGATGAGTAGAAAGATGTCCTAGCTTTACGGAGGGCTTTTTTATAGAGCAACAGACTCTTTTTCCAGGCTAAGTGAAGATCTTCTAAATTAGTGAGACGCCATTTCCTCTCCAACTTACGGGTTATCTGCTTTAAGCTACGAGTTTGTGAGTTATACCACGGAGTCAGACACTTCTGATTTAAAGCTCTCTTTTTCAGAGGAGCTACAGCATCCAAAGTTGTCTTCAATGAGGATGTAAAACTATTGACGAGATACTCTATCTCCCTTACAGAGTTTAGGTAGCTACTCTGCACTGTGTTGGTATATGGCATTAGAGAACATAAAGGAATCATATCCTTAAACCTAGTTACAGCGCTTTCTGAAAGACTTCTAGTGTAATGAAACTTATTCCCCACTGCTGGGTAGTCCATCAGAGTAAATGTAAATGTTATTAAGAAATGATCAGACAGAAGGGAGTTTTCAGGGAATACTGTTAAGTCTTCTATTTCCATACCATAAGTCAGAACAAGATCTAAGATATGATTAAAGTGGTGGGTGAACTCATTTACTTTTTGAGCAAAGCCAATAGAGTCAAATAATAGATTAAATGCAGTGTTGAGGCTGTCATTCTCAGCATCTGTGTGGATGTTAAAATCGCCCACTATAATTATCTTATCTGAGCTAAGCACTAAGTCAGACAAAAGGTCTGAAAATTCACAGAGAAACTCACAGTAACGACCAGGTGGACGATAGATAATAACAAATAAAACTGGCTTTTGGGACTTCCAATTTGGATGGACAAGACTAAGAGACAAGCTTTCAAATGAATTAAAGCTCTGTCTGGGTTTTTGACTAGTCCCCCAGTTCCTGCTGGAGGAATGCTGGAGCTCTGACAGAGTGACCATCTGGTTCTTGGTCAACTCTCTGACTAAGGTTCTTCTCCCCCGATCACTCACTTTAGACGGGTGGCCAGCTCTAGGAAGAGTCCTGGTAGATCTGAACTTCTTCCATTTACAGATGATGGAGGCCACTGTGCTCATTGGGACCTTCAAAGCAGCAGAAATGCTTCTGTCCTGTTCTCCAGATTTGTGCCTCTAAACAATCCTGTCTCAGAGGTCTACAGACAATTCCTTTGACTTCATGCTTGGTTTATGCTCTGACTGTCAATTGTGGGACCTTATATGTAGACAGGTGTGTGTCTTTCCAAATCATGTCCAGTCAAATGAATTTACCCCAGTTGGACTGAGCTGTAAAAACACCTCAAGGATGATCAGTGGAAACAGGATGCATCTGAACTCAATGTTGAGCTTCATGGTAAAGGCTGTGAATACAAATGTACATGTGATTCTTTTGATTTTTTTTTTTTAAGAAATTTGCAAAAATCTCAAAAAAAAACTTTTTCCACATTGTCATTATGGGGTATTGTGAGTAGAACTTTGAGGGAAAACTATTTACTCCATTTTGGAATAAGGCTGTAACATAGGAGTTTGACAAAAGACAGGCCCGTGCCTCTTTTTGGATAGTAAACCAGGGCAGATCAAATAAGCTCATTTTGCGGTATAATTGTTGCATTCCAGAGTGCTGGAGAAACCATCCTTCAGCCTATTATTAGCCATATGGAGCGCACTACAGGTCTTGGTGGTTAGAGATGGGAATGTGGTGCTGGATGCGCGCCAAATCCTCAAGGAGATACCAAGTTAAAATTCCCCGCTTTTAATTAAGAATTTAATACTGGTGATTAGTATGTAATTAAAAGCCCTAGCAGCGTTACTTATACAACTTTAATTGCTGAATCTATGTGGAACGTTTTCACATGTAGGTGTGTATGCGTATGGAGGGAGGAGGGGCCGGAAAATGACACTGTGTTGGTATAAACTTAGTCTTCATACTGCATCAGTGATTTACACACACACACACACACACACACACACACACACACACACACACACACACACACACACACACACACACAAGAAGAAAACTTGCAAGAAGTGTCCTTTATCAAGATGTGGGCAGGTTTTTTATTTCTTCTTTAAAAAAAAGAATAAGGCAAAAATCATTAAACTCCACATCTTATTTTGTTCTTACACACACATCTGATTTTTCATAAAGTACACTGTTATCATCTCAAAACAATCTTTATAATAGTGCGCGTTTTACTACGATCGCACACGATTCAAAAAAGTGCAACGACAAGGTTAAATGGCTCAATCCAGCTTACCTCCTGACAGGCTGCCTTATCAAATGCAGACCTGGCAACTGGCTGCCTTATCAAATGCAGACCTGGCAACCCACCAAAAACAAGAGAAACGGAGCAACAAACGCTGCTTTGGCTTAAAATTTTTACCCCGGTGGAACACGATCAAAGACGTTTCAAGCCGTAGTCACTACGAATACACCATTTAAAGAAGTTTGAACATGACTGAAGCCATTAAGACTACGAATATCCAGAAGTTACCACATATTATCAACGATTTTGAGAAACGGGATGAAACTTTTGAGCAGTTAAAAAAATTGGATCCCGATTTCAAATCTGGTACCGATGATGGTCGTAACTACTACGTACACCAAGTTTGTTCAAGACTGACAAAGATGGATCAAGAAGTTACTGTGATGCTTCAAACGCTCCCTGATTTCCTAGTCTGGATTAAACAGGAAGGAGCGGAACTCTGTGGAACAGTCCGTAAGGAAAGACACACAGCTTATAATTCAAAGATATTAAACCACAGCACCACGTGCAAAACCTCAAAATATGTGGAGTCGCTCATTAAAGGTGGAGCCCTTTTTGAATTTTTTCCATTTATTTAAAATAAATCATAAATATTTCATTGGCTCCACTATAATTTTGTTCCTTTGTATTTAAATAAAATATTCACAAGTTTAATATCATCATTTCTTGTCTGAAAACAATTTATGACCCACATGGGTCATAAATATGTAGCGACTTCAAAAGGATCATTTCTGCTCCATTTATGAACGTGAATCTATTTTTGATCCTGAGCTTTCACATGGATTGCTGAACTTTGATCCTGATGTCTGTTCCTGATCATTCATCGATTATCCTGATCTTTGATCTTGATCATTCATCTTTGATCCTGCATCCTGATCTTTGAATGAGGGGTCTTTGTTGTCTGTCAGAGGGTCTTGCTTTAATCACGATAAAACTCAACATCAAGGAGCACATTCTGCCGTTTTATCCTGATTGCACCGAGTAAACAGTCCTGAGGATCAAAGGAATCTGGATTAAGGCTCATTTATGCTCTACTTATTTATGCAACTATCAGTTGCAGCCCACAAATTTCTGTATGTCCTTAACTTGGACACAGACGTTCAGAAAAATGTCCACTTGATGAAACTGCAGACCCTCTTCAAGGGTTCTGACATCAAATACGGCAACATCTGAAAAAGTCATAATGTTTCTACCACAAAACAAAACAGTAAAATAAAGGTGTAGATGGTGGACTGTGGGCCATTAAATACTTCACAAAATTACGTATGTAAAACTCTCATAAAAATATTATACAAGTGTTGAATGTCTTCTTTATGTCCTTTTGCTTTGAGGTTGTGACTTGGTAGAATGTTGCTTACACTGCCCCCACAGTTACCATGTGGTATTGCTTCGTTCAGTCCATATCTGCAAGACGTCAGTAAAAAGACAAATACGGATGAAATGAACGCAGAATTTGGACAGAAGGCTCTGTTTGTATGAGTGTGTAACGTTGAGCAGAAATGAGGCCATAGATGATGTGAGGGCTTTTTGGACCTTCTTAACAGCAAACCTGGTCAGTATCATGGAGCAGCAGACCTTCAACTGTGGCTGAAAGTCCAAAAAGGTCACAGAAAACTTGAAGTAGAAACATGAAACATAGTGACGGACAGAGCGAGTGAACAAAGGCCACCAGAGAGTCTACTAGCAAGAACCTCCAGTCACGCCTCCGACGTCAGCCAATGGAGGCTGGGGGGGGGAGGAGGATGGAACAACAATGGCGCTATTAGGGGAGGTGACGCAGCGGTAGCAGAGCTCAACTCTTGCTGGTGTTTTCGCATGAACGTCGAAGATTTTAAGCACGTTTTTCCCAAATTTTCAGCGTTGCCCAACTCACGTCAGCTTAGCTCCTGCGGAGCCTGGCGGACCTCGGTACTGGTCAACGGTAAGTACATTCACACTCTTCAGTGGTAAACGTCCGGCTAATTGTCAGAGTGTGAATGGGCCATAACACTGTGGTGCAACTTATATAAAAGAAATAGGGGTGTAACGGAAAAAAAAAAAATCACAATTCTGTACATTTTCAGTACAGTGGAAAGAAGAAACACAACATTAAAGATTTTAGCCGATGTTCTGTTTGTTTATTGTGTGACTACATAGTCTTTCCAGTTTGTTACAATTTTATTTTTTTTGTTAAATTTTTGTGAAATATACGTTTCAAAAATACTCCCGTGTGACATACACAGGTTTTTTTTCCTCCCCTCTTCATCAAGCATTTTTTGACAGATGCACCGTATATTCTGCCACGACTTAACAGTCGAGAAAATATGGTAGCTCGATTCCCCAGCTGGCCTGAGAGCACCAGAGGAGAGAAACCACCTCTCTCTCCTGTTCTCGTCAACAAATCTACCAGAAATCATCAGCCAGTCCTTGGACTCACACCTGCAGCCCATAGTGCAGCAGATAAGAGAATATTTAGAGCGGAATCCTGCAAATGGTGATAAAAGCATCAAACTCAGTAGAAATAGTCCTCAGACAATCCTCTTTTGAAAAAACTGATTGGCCAATTGAATTTTCAGTTGGCGTTCAGGTAGAGGTCATTTGAAGAATTATATAGAGGTCAAAATTAAAAGATGCTCCAATCATATTGAAACCTATGCCACATTATTTGCCTGATCATAAAGAGTGCAAAAAGGTATAGTTTGGACAATCTGTGACTGAATTCTATGGAGTAATGGGATTAAAACAGCAAGAATGGTGACAAAGGTCAGGGTCAGTTTGTACAGGGGTCAAAAGTTAAAGTTGCTCCAATTTTGGTAAGTGATGCAAATTACTAGTTGAGTTAACACAGTTTTAAAAAGGAATAGTTTGGACCATGTATCATCCTTACTTATCACGTTACAGGGTAACATATGTCACATGTCATAGAATCCAATAGATGTAGACCTTGTTTGACCTTTACTTTGGAGACCAAGCATTCAACACTGTCAAAACTATTTAATTTATTAATACTATTAGCTCAACCAATAATTTGCATCACTTTTACCAAAATTGCAGCAACTTTAACTTTTGACCCCTGTACAAAAATGAAACTGAGCTGTCACCATTCTTGCTGTTTTTATCCTGTAACTCCATAGAATTCAGTCACAGATTGTCCAAACTATACTTTTTTTTGGAATCTTTATGATCAGGCAAATAATGTGGAATATGTTTCAATATGATTGGAGCATCTTTTAATTTTGACCTCTATGTAATTCTTCAATTGACCCCTACCTGACCACACATTAAAAAGTCAAGTGGCCAATCGTTTTTTTCAAAAGATGAGTGTCTAAGGACTATTTCTGCGGAATTTTATGGTTTTATCAGCATTTGCATGATTGTTTCAGTTATCTGCTGCACTACCAGATGATTAGGTATTAAAAAATCTAAATAACATCTTTTCAACAACGCTTTGCACTCTGGCTGTAAGATAAATCGTAAGAGCATCACCGTCGCTATGCGCTCATATGCATTAGACACGTCGTAGGACCAGTGAGTGACAAGTTAATACCCCCATTACACAGGGAAGGAAGCCTTTCCGCGTCTCTTGTGTGAGCAGGAAATTGCTGAGAATACCACAATATGCCATAGAAATGCACAGCACACACCAGAACCCTACATGGCACGCTTGGTAGATGCACACTACACACTATGGTCGCCGTGGCCACTAAGAAGCACAGAGCTGCAACTGACACATACACTCAACAAAAATATAAACGCAACACTTTTGGTTTTGCTCCCATTTTGTATGAGATGAACTCAAAGATCTAAAACTTTTTCCACATACACAATATCACCATTTCCCTCAAATATTGTTCACAAACCAGTCTAAATCTGTGATAGTGAGCACTTCTCCTTTGCTGAGATAATCCATCCCACCTCACAGGTGTGCCATATCAAGGTGCTGATTAGACACCATGATTAGTGCAAAGGTGTGCCTTAGACTGCCCACAATAAAAGGCCACTCTGAAAGGTGCAGTTTTATCACACAGCACAATGCCACAGATGTCGCAAGCGTGCAATTGTCATGCTGACAGCAGGAATGTCAACCAGAGCTGTTGCTCGTGTATTGAATGTTCATTTCTCTACCATAAGCCGCCTCCAAAGGCTTTTCAGAGAATTTGGCAGTACATCCAACCAGCCTCACAACCGCAGACCACGTGTAACCACACCAGCCCAGGACCTCCACATCCAGCATGTTCACCTCCAAGATCGTCTGAGACCAGCCACTCGGACAGATGCTGAAACAATCGGTTTGCATAACCAAAGAATTTCTGCACAAACTGTCAGAAACCGTCTCAGGGAAGCTCATCTGCATATTTTTGTTGAGTGTAGAAGAGACTCCAAAGCTGGAGGACACTCAAATGATACACAGGCCACACACAAACAACACCATGACCACCCAATGGATGCTGAATGAACTCACAAGGATTGGGGCCGTTTGCCGTGATTTTGATGAATAAAGTTCATTTTATAAAGTGCTGTTAAAAAGCGCAAAATGGAGTTCCCTGTCAGCTAATGTCTGCTGAGTTTCTCAAACTTTTTCGTGTGTTTAAAACTTTCAGCAGTGATCAGGTGGAGAGTTTTGTCTTCTACTTTTCCTGCAGCTGATGGTTCATTCTGGGCTTCTGAAAGTTCCGGTGTCAGTTTGGCAGAAGTGAAGATGGCTTTCATTTTCCCCACACAGACTGATTCAGCGTTGATTCTTGAAAAATAATCAGACCTAAAGGCAGGATCAATAATGTTATCAATAGATTAAAATCCGATCCCGACGTGCTGGGGGCTGTTCATCACCTCACACAGGTGCACGCCTCTGCAGTGGCACATGACAACTGTGTACCTGTGCAGCAGCAAACGACTGTGCAGCAGCGCATGCAAACACAAACTTGTGCAGTGGCACAGAATAATAATAAGAAAAAGAATTTCCTTTATTGTCATTGTACATACATACAAATTTAACCATCCTAATTACAGTTAGACACAATCCAGCCACTAGGAGCAGTGGGCAGCCACAGTCCGGCACCCGGCAACCAACTCCAGATGTGGAGATACTGCCTTGGTCAGGAGCAGAGAAAGGAGCAGACCTTAAATACGCATGGTTTTGATTGTGGGAGGAAACCAAAGTGCCAAGAGGAAACCCACACAGAGACAGGGAGAACATTTGCATGATCGCAGGAAGCGATCCCATGACCTTCCTTCTGTGAGGCATCGGTACTAACCACTAATCCACTGTGCCGCCAAATGCATATCTACGCTGTGGTGCGTGCAAACAGAAACAGCAGCACTGGTTTCCACACAGAGATGCACTCCACCTACATGTGCAAAAACCCTGTTGTGCAAACCACAGCTGCAGCAGACAGTTGAAAACAGTTTCCCACAGATTTGTTCCAAAGCTGAATCACAATAAGCACATTACAGCGACACAACTTCAGATGTGCTCGTGAGACAGAAGCTCAGGAGCCTTTGTGCAGCTACAGACGCATAACAACTTCCAGCAGCCAAAGACAGCAGCTCTTATCCACATACATGATTACACTTGACACTGTGCACCAACATCCACTGCACCGCTCTATCTCAGCTCTCCCACAGAGAAGGTAGGAGAGGACAGAAGCCAGAGTAATGGCCCAGCGCTGACTCATGTCAGGTGATTGCCTGTGACATGTAGCGTTCAGCCAAAGGCCAAAGGCCACTGCGGCAGTGCTGCCCTTTACAACGACACATTAGGCCTTGCTAATTCGGAGGCAATTAGTCTGGTTGAAGGGAGTGAGCCTGAGGCGACGGGGTTCGCAAGAGAGCAGATTAGTCTGCACGGAGTGCACAAGCCATTTGATAAAAGGTACACGACCTGGCTGCTGCTGCATGATGGGAAAAGCATCACAAATTGCCTTGCCTCTACTGGTGGTTGGCTCTCACTGCGGTATTGTATCACTTCCTGTTCCGGAGCACAGCGGTGTTTTGCTGTATCTGTTAGCTGTTTAATCTGCGCAATTAGATTGATCTAGTTACCTAGATAACGATTTGTTTCACAGTGTAATCTTCACGTGCCTTAACTAAAGCACTCCCTCTGCTGAATCACCTCTAAATTATTTACACATTATTCACTTTGATCCTCGGCAGCGTTTCCCTTAGGCAGTATTATTATACAGCATTGCTTAAATTTTCATTGTTACGCAGATGATACCCAGCTTTATCTATCCATGAAGCCAGAGGACACACACCAATTAGCTAAACTGCAGGATTGTCTTACAGACATAAAGACATGGATGACCTCTAATTTCCTGCTTTTAAACTCAAATAAAACTGAAGTTATTGTACTTGGCCCCACAAATCTTAGAAACATGGTGTCTAACCAGATCCTTACTCTGGATGGCATTACCCTGACCTCTAGTAATACTGTGAGAAATCTTGGAGTCATTTTTGATCAGGATATGTCATTCGATGCGCATATTAAACAAATATGTAGGACTGCTTTTTTGCATTTACGCAATATCTCTAAAATTAGAAAGGTCTTGTCTCAGAGTGATGCTGAAAAACTAACTCATGCATTTATTTCCTCTAGGCTGGACTATTGTAATTCATTATTATCAGGTTGTCCTAAAAGTTCCCTGAAAAGCCTTCAGTTAATTCAAAATGCTGCAGCTAGAGTACTGACGGGGACTAGAAGGAGAGAGCATATCTCACCCATATTGGCCTCTCTTCATTGGCTTCCTGTTAATTCTAGAATAGAATTTAAAATTCTTCTTCTTACTTATAAGGTTTGAATAATCAGGTCCCATCTTATCTTAGGGACCTCATAGTACCATATCACCCCAATAGAGTGCTTCGCTCTCAGATGCAGGCTTACTTGTAGTTCCTAGGGTTGTAAGAGTAGAATGGGAGGCAGAGCCTTCAGCTTTCAGGCTCCTCTCCTGTGGAACCAGCTCCCAATTCAGATCAGGGAGACAGACCCCTCTCTACTTTTAAGATTAGGCTTAACACTTTCCTTTTTGCTAAAGCTTATAGTTAGGGCTGGATCAGGTGACCCTGAACCATCCCTTAGTTATGCTGCTATAGACTTAGACTGCTGGGGGGTTCCCATGATGCACTGAGTGTTTCTTTCTCTTTTTGCTCTGTATGCACCACTCTGCATTAATCATTAGTGATTGATCTCTGCTCCCCTCCACAGCATGTCTTTTTCCTGGTTCTCTCCCTCAGCCCCAACCAGTCCCAGCAGAAGACTGCCCCTCCCTGAGCCTGGTTCTACTGGAGGTTTCTTCCTGTTAAAAGGGAGTTTGTTGTGTGTTGGGGGGTTTGGCTGGACATTTGGGTGCTGTTTTCTTTTCTTTGCTCTCCAGGTGGTATGCAAACTGTTTTTTTCTGTGGAGAAGGTGCTGGCGGAAGAGTCCTTCACCCTCATCAGAACTATTGGCTGCACCTGTGGAGGATGTTCACGTGCAGGCCTAACAACTTGCAGCACCTGTGGATGATGCTCACGTGCAGACTTAAAGACTTTCAGCTGAAGCAGATAATGAGATGGCGTTCTGCATTTAAGCCATGAGTGATTTGAGCAGAATTGCCAGGAACTCGACCTTGTGAAGTTCGGTTGTGAGACGCTGAGGACCGCGCCAGGGTTTGACACATCGTGCCTGTGAAGGAGGACGGGTGAGGGACACATGCTGTCAGCACACATCAGAGGTGATTATCGTCTGAATAATCGTTAATAGTAATTTGGCGTTTTGTTACGCAGTATATTTGAACATTGATGAGAATTGTGCAGTTTGCTTCTCACTGCCGTGGCGTACGGATTGATGATCCTCCACCTGTTGTGAGAAGCTGCTCATTTACATAAGGCTTAAATTCAGACCTGAATGTGCTGCTGATAGTGTGTGCCTCTGAAGGATATTTGTTGTAGCTCTGTTGACTTACCTCACCTTTTCCGTCCTTCACAGAGTCAGTTTGTCGTGTTCACCTGGGGGTGTTCGCCTGTGAATCTGAGTCCAGAAGTGCCGGGCTTTGATCCATCTGGGCGCTGGAGAGCGCGCCGTCCTTCACCTGCCAAGACAGCTGACTATTATGTTGTACACAGATTATTGCACATGAGGGGGAATAAATTTGTTTCTTGGAACCGCTTTCTGGTTATTTAGCGCTGGGCCATTGTCAGATGCTGGTTCGGTTCTCTGACCCGCGTCAGCACATAACAGAGTTTTTCCTTCCCACTGTCGCCAAGTGCTTGCTCACAGGGGGTCGTTTTGACCGTTGGGGTTTTTACGTAATTATTGTATGGCCTTGCCTTACAATATAAAGCGCCTTGGGGCAACTGTTTGTTGTGATTTGGCGCTATTAAATAAACTGATTGATTGATTGAAATTGATCCAGATTGAAGAACGGAATTCCACTGTTTCACTCCAGCCTGAAGAGAATAAAATATTTCTGTGCAGCGAGGTTGAAACCTGTCTAACTGGAGAAAACATAAAATAAGGACAAATAAAAGGCATCAGAGTGGCGACGGACACGGTGCATGGACACATAATAAATGTGCTCTTCGGACGATGGCGACATGATTTCCTGGTGTGGTTTAGTGATGTCATCATGACACGTTTTGACAAACAATGAGGTGATTAATATGAACTTTGTTTCAAATTTATGCTAAGGCTGCAGCTAATGTCCAGTCATTCAACAATTGGCTGAGTAGCGGCGCTGCCACGACTAGTCACGTTTTGTCATTCGGCTATCAAAATCGGCTGTGACTAATTTAATAATCAACGTCATTGTTTATTTTTTAATCTCAGTTTTTCCTCTCAAAACTGCCGCTGTACCTTCTGCTGCCTTTCTGTCCTTGACGTACATGCGCAGTTGTGGTATTCCTGGACAGACGTGATGTCACCAGAAAAGTTATCCCCAAATAACATCATGGCTAGCAGGCAATGGAGTTCAAATGTTTGAGAGCATTTTAACCAAATTAAAGAGAAAAACATGCAATGCAAAATCTGCAAGGCAGAACTTGTCTTCCACAGCAATACAACGGTGATGCAGGAGCATCTGAGAAGGAAACACGTTGTGACTGATTCTGATGCAAGGGACAGTCATCTCGGTAAGCTAATTGGCTAGTTAGCCGCTAACATTAATGTCTATTGTGAGTTACTTACTTATATTGATAGCTGTAAACATTAACATTAACCCTCTGCAGTCGTCTGACACACAGTACGTAAAAGTTACATGATCGAATTAAGGACTCCTCCCATCAAATTCACCAGTCTGAGTGTCCATTTGAATGTGTGTTGAAAGTGCTGACTTCAAACTACATACCAGTTTTTAAATTATGTTAATAGGTCTAGTATAACTTTAATTATGATTAATAATTTCCGCAATGTTTTTCCTGAATATTATGGTCATTTTTGGTGTGTGTATTTGCAGAAAGGTGCAGCAAATGGTCTCATAAACAGTCTCATTTCCTGGTTCAGCTCAGACTCGGGGCAGGAGAAGCAGAGGAAAAAAATAAATCACGCCTTCTCCTTAATCATTGCTGGAAACGCACAAGCTAAGGCAATCAAAAATCACCAACCCCACGTGGGTTGATCACCAGTCCCCGTAGGACATTCTGGTCAAACACCACCAAAAACAGACAAACATACCAACACTGTCTCCAGGTGGACAACAGGAGGAGTGACACTCCTGTGGGTGAGGCTGTGTCCAATCTGTCTTGTTTTGAACAGGAATTGTTTTTTGAGGGGCACAAATAATTTATGTGGCATCTTAGGGTTTGTAAGAGTAGAATGGGAGGCAGAGCCTTCAGCTTTCAGGCTCCTCTCCTGTGGAACCAGCTCCCAATTCAGATCAGGGAGACAGATACCCTCTCTACTTTTAAGATTAGGCTTAAAACTTTCCTTTTCGCTAAGGCTTATAGTTAGGGCTGGATCGGGTGACCCTGGACCATCCCTTGGTTATGCTGCTTTAGACGTAGATTGTGGGGGGGTTCCCATGATGCACTGTTTCTTTCTCCTTTTGCTCCGTATGCATCACTCTGCATTTAATCATTAGTGATCGATCTCTGCCCCCCTTCACGGCATGTCTTTTTCCTGGTTTTTTCCCTCAGCCCCAACCAGTCTCAGCAGAAGACTGCCCCCTCCCTGAGCCTGGTTCTGCTGGAGGTTTCTTCCTGTTAAAAGGGAGTTTTTCCTTCCCACTGTGGCCAAGTGCTTGCTCATAGGGGGTCGTTTTGACCGTTGGGGTTTTTCATAATTATTGTATGGCCTTGCCTTACAATATGGAGCGCCTTGGGGCAACTGTTTGTTGTGATTTGGCGCTATATAAGAAAAAAGTTGACTGATTGATTGATTATGGTTTTGGAAATAGCTGTACAAAAACCGCATGAAGCATTTCCTGCATTTTAATGTAAATAATTGTATATAACTTTGTTGTTTGCTACATTTGTACATGTGTTTTTGAAAATTACAATTTATATTTGCATTCTGAGTTATAAAATGGTTTGTTGAACGTTTGTGGTTTTCACAGTAAAAAAAAATAATACATTTGGATTTTAGATTTTTATGTCAAAATGAAAGAAAAACTGTAAAGTCACACAAGTGAGGTGCTGAAACAAAAATGCCACAAAACAAGGCAAAAACAGTTTTGTAAGGTAAATTATGATGTTAAAACCAAACGTAGTCAAAAACGTCCAATTATACCCTGGACTCCAGAGAGGGTTAACAATGATGATTTCATTGGCCTTAGCACACATATGTTATGTGCTTGCTGTAACGTATAACAGCGACATCAAGTTTGTGTAGGAAATGTGATAACGATAATGTTTTATAACGCTACAGTGGTAAAAAAATAATATGTTCCTCTTCAATGGATGACCTTGTTACCAAACCAACAACATGCCCACCTCAGCCAGGAAATATCCTGACTGAACAAATCTTGAACATGTTGGTGACTGATATGAGACCCCCGTCCATGGTTGGCCATCAAGGTTTCAAAGAGATGATCAAGCAGTTCAACCCAGAATACCATGAAAACTACCTACCAGGCCGATTTCACTTCACCACAATGACAGAAAAGAAATATGATACAACCTTTGAGAAGGTCAGTCTGTCTCTTTCGCTTGCTGTCTCAATTTCAAGTTGCTTTATTGGTATGAATGTATTAAAACAATATTGCCAACAACAACACAAAGTAAAATAAATAATTAATTAAATGATGTAATAAACAATAGCAACATTCAAAGACAAATAACAGCTGCATGCTGGTGCGATAAGATGCAATTTACGTATGAACCGATTAGCCGACTAATCGCAAAAATAATCACCGACAAGTCAATTATCAAAATAATTGTTTGCGGTAGCCTCACCGAGTAGCAAATAAGGATGGAAAAAAAAAAACACAACAGCAAACAGCAGGGATGTCCCTAACAGGATTTTTAGGACGTGATCTCAGTTGGGGTCATTTATTATTGAGTATGCACCACAACAGAGTCCTCATATGACATCACATGGGAAAAAATAAAAAACATGAACATGTCACAGAACACCCACATACGATGGCATCTCAGTTTCAGCAACACGAACCCACTGACCCTGCTGCATCGGTGCAAACAATACATTTCGGTCTCAGCAAAATTTAATGCGCATAAAGCATTTACTGGCAGAAAGCTCACCGTCCCCAACTGGCAGAATTCAAGAGTTTAATTTAACTCCAACTGCATCGGGTACGATTGCTCGCTCTCTCTCCTTCTGAAAAGCAGTAAGCCACAGCAGAAAAGCTTGCAGTCTAAACACATATACTCATGTGAGCCGCATTCAGCAACACAAGCATCATACACACGCAACTCATCTGGTGTGCAACATGTGGTGACACGTTCCAGCCTTGCAGCGTCTGTAAATCCCGTTACGATGGCTGGAGAGCACCCTCGGTTTTCATTTCAGGGCTTGAACACTGCACGCACGAGACGCGCAGCCCCGGCGTCCCGGCCTTTTGTGAGTCATGCCACCTATTGCACACCAGATGCGCTATGTGTACAGGACAGCTGAAGAGTATCTTGTTTTTCCACTTCAGCCCACATGCTCCCAGGTTATAACTTGAACACCGGGCACGAGACACGTGACTGGAGGTGTGCAAAGCACGCGTCTTGAGTTCACAGTGTGCAAGCCATGCATCTCACGTGCACAGAGTGCAAGCTATAACCTGGGAGCATGTGGGCTGAAGTGGAAATAACAAAACAGTCCACAGCTGTCTCACTTACGCAACACACCTGGAGTCTAACAGATGTTGGGGTGGATCCGTACGTCGCGTGCATGCAGTGTTCACGCAGTGTTCATGCTGTAACCTGGTAATGTGCTCCGAAATGATAATCCAAGATGTTCCCCAGCTGCCACACATGCACATCTTTTGTGCAACAAGATTTACAGGTGCTGCTCGATTTTAGAGGAGTTTCAGGTAATGGATCAGAACCTTACGCTGTATCGCCTGATGGAGCATTTCATAAATAAAGAAGTCCGCAGGACAAAAATACATCTGCAAGATATAAATGCAACACTAATTTTTGCTCTCATTTTTCACAAATTGAAGATCCAAAAAAAAAAAAAATAAAAAAAAAATAAAAAAAAAATATATATATATATATATATATATATATATATATATATATATATATATATATATATATATATTATAATAATAATAATAATTATTATTATTATTATTAATTTCCATGTTAGTGAGCACTTCACTTTCGCTGATCTACTCAGCACTAAAATATTTATTGATCTCAAAAAAATATATATAGTTTTCATCATTTTGTATGCATTATTTTTCCTTGACATATAAAAAATAAAATAATTATTATTGTTATTATAATTATTATTGACCCAGCGTATGTTCTGTACTCTGTACCGGCAATCCCTGTGCGGCAAGGAAGATCATCTCTTGATCGATTCCCGGATGGGATATCTACATCCAGGTGTCGATCTAGAGACACCTGTGCGTGGGTTTGTTTTACCTGGGAATGTCGCTGCATGCTGACAAACACATGGTCACTGACAGATCCTTAGTCTGGTCCGACTGCAGAGAAATCCCAGACGATGGAGGTCTGAGGACCTGCTCTAGCCTTCATGGGTTACTAACCATCACCTTCTCCACGTGATCGACTACTGAGGACTTCTTATTTAATCAGAGCCTCATTAGCTGTCTCGTATTCACAGTTCCTGTTGAGCGTTCATGGTAACCATGGCAGCAACGGGGCACACAAGGTCCCCATTGCATTTGCATGCCAACAGGCAATCCCCTACTTGAGCCGTTACCCAAGCGCCATGACGCAGACGTGGGGTTGGATTTTGGTATTGCACACTCCATGTCATGGTGCATTACCACTCGAGTGATGACGATGATGCCAGAGTTCCTCCCACCCCGAATGTCTGATATCTTCTACTGGCAACCCTGTGTTTGTCAGGGGTAGCATAAGCACACAAGACACAGAGATGGAAAACAACAACGGCAGAAAGTCTGAAGAGGAACTCTGTGAGCAATTATGTCACCATGCTGCTCCACTCTGACATATATTCCAGAACAGACTGCTAAAAAAAACCCCAATATTCTGCTGTTGGCCAGCGAGGATGTGAATCCCGTCTTTAACATGAGCCACATACGCAAAAGATGCATGCAAACAAGTACGCTCGTGACACGCATAGTCTGCATGCATGTCACGCTGTTAAATGGAAATATGGCTCAACCTTAAAAAAATAATAAAACACTATAAAACTGCATCAAATAAAAACTAATTAAAACAACACATTAAACACAGATCATTTAATACTGCAGCTCAGGTCTGTCAGGTCACTTTATAGACTTTAAAACGCTGACTGCACCTGGAATTCTGGAAAACATCTTCAAAACACTAATAACAGATTTCATTACTGTTACAAAGCCACTCGTAAAAAGGCACTGAGAAAGCAGAAGAGCTTTGGTGTGTCTCTCTCTCTCTCTCTCTGTAGTCATTACGGGAGGTAAAGGTGGTGCCTCAGGCCGCCAGAGGGGAGGGACACGTGGGCGTGAAAAGGCTGCAGAGGCCGCGGGAACATCAAACGACACCAGCGACGGTAACGTAAAACGGGAACGACGCGGCCTGGAAAAATCTGTTTGTATTCCGCTCGTGCTTACTGTACCTCCACCACCTTAAATAAAAAAAAAGGACAAAGAAAAGCGTTGTATTCCCGCCGCACATGATAAATTCAGGTGTGTCAAAGCGCTCCACAAACAAATGCCTTGTGCATACGTGTGTCGTTTAATGTTGTCATTTTTGTTGTTGTTCCAGATAAAAATCCTCCTCTGCAGCTCCGGAGGAGCCGCCTCACCGTTACTGCTCAGATGAAAAGACTTCTCCATATTCATTTCCACTGTGGAATTTCATGACCTTGAGAAGCCACGTGATTATGTGTGAATGATTGTGCGTGTGTGCATCTGTGTGTGTGTAGACGCTTCATGCGTGCGACAGCGCTGGTGTTCGCCCCACCGGCGGTATCAATGTGATTTTTGCGGTGATTGCGTTTGAATGCGCGTTGTCCTGGTTTCAACTCTGCCGCTCCGGCGCTCTCACATTATCATACAGAGCAGACGGCGTGCGTGTGCTGGGTAGTAAAAACTCCTCTCTTCTCCTTCTCCTCCCCCCCACCCCCCACACACACGTCTCCTCCCCTGCTGAGTTCGCCGGGTGTAATCTGTAGACTGCACACATACACTGCCTACCTGAGCGGGACTCTCTCACAGTGCGTACAAGTTTGGCCCATGTGGTAGAGGATAAAGGAGACCGCGAGCAAACCACATATGAGACGTTTGTGAACACCGTCGTGTTCGCCGCATGTCACGTGTGAAGTAAAGACCCAGTTCAAAAGCATTAAGACGAGGGCGTCTGCTGAACGCGTGCGTGTCTCTGGCAATCCCCTCAACTGGAGGGAATCAGATTTATGCTAATTAACCTTATAACTGCTGAAGGGTCATCAAAGGTCATTCTGGGCCAACTCTCTGACATCACAGCTCCCTGTTTTGATGCTCTCAGAGGTATGAGTGCATTTGGTTTTTCGTTTTAAGGGGTGTTTTCATCCTCTTTGTAGGGTTGGGTGTTTGTTTCTTACAGATCCCACTTATGGATGCTTCACTTCGCTTCCAAAAACTGAGACACCAAAAATATCTTTATTCTTTAAAGTGTCACCTGAAAATTCATAAATAGCAGCATTTATGAAATACATAGAATAAAACATTAAACATTAAAAAAATCTCAATGACATGAAATTAACTTGAATTTGTTTTAAAATGTTTGTTTTTCTTTCTATTTATTGTGTCGATTATGATTATAATACTGCTTGATGATGTGCACAGAAATTCTGTAAAATAGCCTCCAACATGGAATATCATAGTCAGTCTACCATCATTAATTAAATAGTAGATGTCAGTAGTCTCTAATTACCTGTTAAATGAGGGTTCAAGTAATGAAGCTTTTGGTGAAGCAATTGGCTGGGAAGCTCAAAACCTTGACATTTCATCTCATCGTAGCCTGCGACAGCTTTTTATTCCTTCAGCCAACTTTCCCTTTGCTTTAAACAACAACAACTGTATACTGGTGCTGCTATCTGTCCATGGCTACACCACAGGTGCAAGTTGGTACTAGCACAATCTGGTTTGGCGAATGTAAGAGTCAAACATTGCATCAGATCATTTACTCAGATTGGATATGCAACCTGACTTGAAGCCAGTTAGCTTCCCACATACACATTCTCATGTCTTTGTACACCCTGAAAGTGAAGTATGTGTGTGTATATACACACACATCCAAATTCTCTGTTTAACATTAAATTAAATGAGAATATTTTCTGGTTTGTTTATTCCTCTCTGATAAGTAAACTGGACATCTGTGTGTTATGGACAAAACAGGACATTTGACAACATAAACTAACCTTTGAGAAACACCAATCAACATTTTTCACCATTTTATGCACATAACTAATCCAGAAAATAATCACATTAATCAATAATGCAAATAATCATCAGCTGCAGCTGGGGGTGGGTGATATGACATAAAATTAATTATTTTTTTCACTTTTTGATGCCATTATATATGTATTTTCCACTGTAAGATTCCTTTAATAATTATCTTATTTGAACAAGAGTTTAACGGAACTAAATCCTGGATGAAAAGCTTCATGAACCTAAGATTTTCACGGTTGGAAACCCGCAGCTGTATTAAATGGTAAATGGACTGCATTCATATAGCGCTTTTCCATCTGCATCAGAAGCTCACGTTCACCCTCACTGCCTCACATTCACCCATTCACACACCGATGTCAGGGTGCTGCCATGCAACATGCTCACTACACACCAGGAGCAACTGAGGATTAAGGACCTTGCACAAGGGCCCTTAGTGATTTTCCGGTCTGGCTGGGTTTTGAACTGAGGATCCTCTGATCTGAAGCCCAACGCTTAACCACTAGACCATCACCTCCCCACCAATTTGTTGTGGGCGTCTGGTGGTGCTTTGTTGTACATGTGTTTTGGACATCCTGTTGCACAATAAATTTCCTTTTTAAGGATAAATAAAGTGAAACTATAAATATAAATGCTTTTCCATGAATGTTAACTTTTATGTCTTCATGTGAAAATGACTTTCTAGCCAGTTACATCTATAAGAAAAAGACTGAACAGGACTGACGGTTGGAGATCTGTAGATCAGGACATTAACACAACTCTGATCATCACAGCCTCAGAGCCGCCGTGCTGATGAGAGCTGCAGATGTGCTGAAATGATTACTGATTTCCAAATAAATGGAAATTTGGCATTATTTTTCCCGCATTATTTTTCGTAGGCTTCGTTAAAAAAAAATAAATGTAATTTTCTGGCCTGGTGGAAGGTTTCACTGGTATGTCGCCCAGTACATATTGTAGCTGGAGCTGCACAACATTAGAAAAAATTGACATTGCAATATTTTTTTGGCCACAACGATATATGCTTGTTTCCAGCAATATCTCTGTCCACACGAAACTACTGAAAACGTGGTAGTACATATGCCAAGCCTGTATGTGGTGCTGTAACACTTCCACAAAAACAGAGATGAAGGCAGGAGCATGCGCATAACCGGTGTAATCCATGTTGGAGCAGAAGGTTAAAATCTTTCAAAGCAGCAAACTGAGTAAATAAAGTCTTTATCTGATCAGTTTTGTGCTCTCAGATGGATTAATCATCACAGCCTGTGGAAAACCTTTACGAATAGAAGACACCCCTTGTCGTTTGGAAATAATTCCTTATCGTGGAAACTGCTTGTGAATAAACAGTGCTCTTAAAGAAGCCCGTCCATGTTATAATATGATGCTCTGGGTGTGTTTCTCAGCCTGAGGTGAAGGAAGCCACCAGCAAGAAGAAAAATAACTTATTTTAAAAGATGAAAGTCCTTTCTGCATTTGTTTTATCAGTGCCACAGCACTCCATTTAGAAACAACAAGCGTTCACCACAGCCATCCGTAGTCTCTTCAGCTTTGTGCTTGCAATGAAAATAAATCCCATTAATGATTCTCAAAGACAAAAAAAAAAGTATGTTAAAATTACACTGTTAACAGCAAGTCATTCATAATGAGAGGCTGAGGTTGCAGAGGTGGGGCTAGGAGTAGGGCTGCAGCTATCAATTATTTTAGTAATTGAGTATTCTATCGATTATTCTGGTGATTAATAAAGTAATCAGATAAAAAGTACTTTTGCATTTTAAACAACATCAACAGCCCAGGGCTCTCCCTAAGCAATGGCACAATGTCTCTGCCAAAATCTTAGTAAATCAGAAGAGACACACACATCCAAGATGTGTAAAAAAGGCGTGCTGGATCAAAAAGAGACATATCAAAACAATAAAAGCTTTATTTGGACACAAATAGCAAAATAGTTGCGCCAAACTTGTGACATTTTGTTGAAATTGCGATGGGATGTGGTTTCTGTTTTGTTTTTTCCCCAACTTGTAAAATTTAACCTTTTTTTTTTTTTTTTAAGGTTGTGGACTGGGTCCCTGCGTTTTTTTTTTTTATCCCTCTTTCTCTGCAATTCAGCAGATGCATTTCAGCTGGAGGTTGAACATGCAAGCCTCACAGTCATTTTTTTTTATTATTATTGTTATTTTATTTGTTACCATGTTTATGAAGCAAAAGCGAAAATTAAAAAGTGAAACAGTGCGAGTCAGCAAAACAAAGAAGAAAGAGTGGACTTTTGCTGAGAGGATCTTTCAGAAACTGTTTATCAGTGTAGCCAGGGATGGAGCTGTGACTCGCCCGGCCTCTCACACTGGGCAGAGAGAGAGACAGCAGACGGCCATCCAGTCAATCCAGTTTTTAAGTGTGATGTAACGCATCATGTGATTTTCAACTTCTGGGTCCAAACAAAAAATGCACGCTGTCATTAACATTGAGAACTGCACTGAGACGCTCTGATCAGGCTGTACTTAAACCGTTGCACACAGACAACAGCATTAAAATCGCAACATAAAACTCTTTGTATATTGCGCCTAAAACTCTCCTGGATATATTAACTGTATATTCAGACGTTGTTATTGTGTTTGTTTTATGTAAAAATGTCAGACGTTCAGGTTGTTCCTCCGTTATTTTCAGTGGGAGTTGCTGTGTGCTGCGATCGCTTCCTGTTCATGTCGTTCGAGGGGGAAGCAAAGTTTGCACTTTAACGTCCTGTTAATTGTCCTTTACAACACTGTTTGTCCTCTTTGTTCCAGAGTAATATATATACGAGTATATATATATATGTGTGTGTGTGTGTGTGTGTGTGTGTGTGTAAGATGTCTGAAATTCGGTTTGCGTTTATTAAATTCCACGCAGGTTAAACGTAGCAGACGCAGATTATTGGTAATATTTGTTTTAGCAAGTTTTCAAGGTCTCATGGATGCAGTCTCTTATTAACGTGATGAAAAGCATTTTAAAATATTACATTTTAGTAGTACAGTGGAACCTTGATTTTACAAGTTTAAATTGTTCCGTGACCAAGCTCATAAGCCAATCTGCTCATATATCAAAAAATTTCCCCCATTGAAAATAACTAAAATATTTTAATATTTTAATCTGTTCCAGCCTTGTAAAACATCCCCAAATCACTCTAAATTTTTTTTTTATTAACAGACATGTATATTTTACCTGTGCATAATAAAATATATAAAGTAAAAGAAAAAAGTTTTATTAAGTGTTCTTATCTTAGAAACAGACGAATGCGGTTAACGGAGGGACGGAGGGTTGCGCACACTGTAAACATAAACTAAACTTAAACTGTAGATCCTTAAAAGAATCATACAGACGTAACTTTAATTGTAAACTTGCAAGTCTTTGGACCCAGAAACAGATTTATCACGTGATGCGTTACGTCAGAACAACTGGATAGTCACTCCCCACGTCGAGTGGACATGTGATTTTTTTTTTAACTAGACAAACACACAGCTTTGCTTTAAATGTGCAGTCAGTCTATTTCAGATGATCAGTGTGGACCCTCTTTCTCTTAAAAGGCTTAATTTTACTCTGTATGTCACGCTGGAAAACAGTAGCTTTAGGTGCTAATTTGATTAGCTAGTCTTCTTCTGTTTTTGTTTCCTGGGTACATCACAGTGCCACACACAGGCCTGGCGTATGTACTACAATGTTGAACGACGCTTCAATGCACTGAATTTGCCTCAAACATTTTTTTGTAATCAAATTATTCAAATTATTTGACTAATCGTTTCAGCCCTAGCTAGGAGACGCAAATCCAGCGTTTTCAGATTTATCCACTCTGGGACCTGTTTTCAGGCAACTGAAGACGAGACAAGTTGTGAGGGAGCAACCTGCTTTTTCTTTTCTTTTTTTAATTCCTCTGCTGAGAACGTGACTGATGCGTGCAGCACAGCGAGGGGGAAGGCGCATGTCACACACTCGCACTACCAGCGTTCTTTATTCATGTAAATTCAACGTCTTCAGCATTTTTTTGTATTTTTACCCTGATCACTAGGCAATGTAAAGGGGCATGCTTAAATTAATTAGGACACATTGCAAGTCCTGGAGATGTAACTATTGCACATGTGCACATCGCGACGGTGAGACTCAAACGATATTATCTTGCAGCCCTAATTGTGGTGCACTCATCACACTGGTGATGACTGACACCTCTAGTTTCTATCAACAGTCACAGAAAATCCCACAGTGCTAAAAACGTAATAGATTTTAACGTCATCAGCACGCTTTGTTGGAAACGTGTTTTGACAGCGCACTGGGGGGGGCCCTCACGGGGCTGACCACCCAGTCTCCAAGAAAATCCTGCAGGAAACACTGAAAACAAAAACCCCACGAGATCAGCATGGCGCTTTAATGATGCTGCAAGAATGCGGCCACACACATGAATCAGTGACTCTACAGGCGTAATTACAAAACGCAGAAACGTCCTGGCATCCGAACACATCACTAAGTGATGTCAGTCAGGAGCTGCAGTCAAAAGACAGACTGAATAGTCTCCATATCGTCTCTGAACAGAAAACTAATTGATTGAATCCTCCGTGCTGGTAAGAAGCGCTGCCAAACACAACCTGGCTTGTATCGTAACCTTTTTGTCTCGGTTTCTGGCAGGTCTCTCAGCTCGGGGAACAATGTGCTGAAGATTAGAGGAAGGGAACAAACGCCGGCTCGCGAAAGCAAAAGAAAGAGGGAGACCGGGGGGGGGGGGGAGGGGGGGCTGAGAGTCTGAAGAAGAGAAGGGTGTTTTTGGTGATGAAGATGGAAAGCAAAATTGGGGAAAGAGCAATAAAAAAAACTAGAAGAAAAATGTTGCTGCTCTCAAAAAGCTGAAACGGTTGTTAGTCTGAAGAAATCTTCAGTATGTCAGCAGCAGGACTATATCCATCCACATATTCACTAATAAGGCAGAGACAACCCCAAGAGACAGCCGCAGAGACGTATTCATTCATCTCCAATCAGACAGCCACCTTTCGGCTCGTATTAGCCAGGATCTGCATCGCAACATTTACATAAGGATTTAATAATGTCATCACGGCTGTCAATCAAGCCCGCTTCACCAAAGCCTCTGTGCACACTTCAGTGCAAGCTTCTGAATCTGATTTCTGCATCACGAGCACAAGCTAGACTCAAACACAAGGGGGAAAAAAAAAACAGAATTGTTGGACCAACTTAAAAACAGACTTCAGTTGAAAACACTCAAATGAATTAAGATGATACAAGTTAATTTAATGAGTAATATTTTAGCCAACTCCCAATTCATTTGAGCGTTACCAAGTCCAGTCTGGGAGCATGTGCTGGTGCTGCGCTTTGCAGCATCTACAAGACCATGGAGCCGCCTTTGGTCCTGGACTGGATGGAAACCACCCAAGCAGACAACTGGTCCACTCCCACATCTCTAAAATAAGTGTCTGTCCGTCAAAGCCAGGTGAAGCGTGGACGCCTCCTTGGTCTTCTCCAGCTGCTGAGGGCCTCGACACTCGGGCACCTGTGTGCTGGATCATGCACAGAGAAACGGACGACATGACCAAAATGCCGTCGCTAACGCTCCCTCACCCTAGTCTCTCTTAGTAATTGCGCACGTGACACAAAGTCATTCCAGCAGTACCCAAGGATCCTTCAAAGGCACCTTCTACCAAAGAGATCCAGCCATCACTTTAAGTCACTGGTTAGCGTCCAGGTCAAGTGAGTGTTAACCAGTTAAAGCAATGTATTTGGGTTTTCTGTGTTTGCAACTGGCATTACTAAATCTCTGAAAGACCATTCTCATTACGGCAATATGTGATTATTTGCAAATAATTTAATTACATTTGGTTTGTAATTGTATTTATGCAATTTCTAGCACTTCTTAAATAATATCTGCGACAGACAAAATATATACCTGTCAGTTTTCAATAAAAGATCCAAAAAAAATGTATGTTGCGGTAATAAGAGAAATTAAGAAAATTATAAAAGTAAATATAAAAATGTCACATCTCCTGAGTTTTAAACCATTTATTTGATTTAATGTCATGTTGCGGGAATTTCTTTTTCTAGACTCTATCCTAAAATGCTGGTAAATATACAGAGAACATCCTCCATAAAAAAAAATCTGAAAATGTTTTGAATAAGTTCAGAGCTTAATCTTAAATGCTCAAAAAGGGCACTTGTCTTCAAATTGAAAATTTTCAAGTTGGATTCTTTTTAAACCTGGATTTCATGAGAATCACCTGCATAAGGACTTAATAATGTCACCTGAATGAGAAACACATCCATCAAGCTTTCTTACTGAAGCCTTTGTTTTCGCCCTACTTGGCGTTGTCGATGTTGCCGCTTTCTTCGGACAACGCCATGCTGTAACCAACAATCTTTCCTACAGACTTTTATTTAAGTTCAATGTGCTCAATCCTCTGCAAGTGTGCCCAAAACTTCAATAAATGATCACAGAAAACCTCCATTTATCTTCTTGTTGCTGTGTTTATGCTGCATTTCGACAAAAAAGACAAAAAAAAAGACAAAAAAACAAAACAAAAAAAACAAAGACTGCCAAGGGCCCTGTGGGTTACCGGCTCAATTAAAGCCAAAGGCAAAATGGCTATTTTCAGTATAAAAATGGCCGCCATTTCCAAAGCAATGAATCTGCACAAATAATTTTGGGATGGAACACTGTGAATGACCAATATTGTGCCCTTGCTAAATTAAAAGAAATGTTATCGGACAGTTTTTAGAAAATTGGGTCCATATACCCAAATTGTTTTCGGCATAAAAATCGCCACCACTTCCAAACGAACAAATCTATGACTATAAATGTTTTGATGTGAAATATGTCAAAGACACACACTATGCCCTTGACAAATTAGAAAAAAGTTATCAGACAGCTTTTGAGATATCACAATAAACGGACAAAGACGGCGACTAAGACATCGCACTGAAACATGGGGTTAGCGGCCAATCGGCTGGTAATCCACAAACCAAAAAAAATTCACATCTGAAGTGACTGGACTACAAATTGGCAACCATCTTGAACTGCTTTCTGCAAGAGTGCATGCCAGGAAGTCCACGTATGCACGCGTCCAATCGATTTGAACATAAATTTGTGTCGTTAGAAGGAAGTGGTAGCGACTTTGACGACGCCAAACAGGTCTACCTTTATGTGCGCTTCACTGCAAACCGCAGAATTTGTTTTTCATGGTGCACAAGTAAGACCCAAACAGTGGAAAAAAAAGAGAACTGTTGGACCAACTTTTAAAAAAAGCTTCAACTGGTCACACTTGAGTTGGGTTTAGCCAATTTAATTTAACAACATTTAGTTGAACTTGTTCATTTTGTGTGTTGTCCCAAATTAGGAACTTTTTTCCTGTGTCTTCCTACCTTCCAGCCGCTGCCCGCCTCTCGATAATACGGGAAGTTATCGCAGATCCACTGGTAAATCTCGCTGAGAGTCATCCTTTTGCGCGGCGAACCATTGATGGCGAAGGTGATCAGGCTGGCGTAGCTGTACGGTGGTTTGCCGTCCCTGTGCTGTGCAGCCTCCTCCTGGTCCAGTGTTGTTCCTCGGTCCAGATGGGAGATTTTCTTGCCCAGGCCGTGTCCGTGAATGTGACCGTGGTACTGTCCGTGGAGGTGTCCGTGGTGGTGTCCCGTGTCCGCCTTCTGGATGGCCGCCCTCATGCTGAGCTGGGGGAGCCAGTCCATTGAGGTCAGACTGCTCTCAAGTTCGGACGTCATGGTGCTTGTAGGTCAAAAGGGGTGAAAGGGGAAGCGTGCCGGGGGGAGAGTGGGGGGGGGGGGGGGGAGCAGCTTGGCGACGTGGCGTTTGGATGATCTCTGCTGGCTCACTGAATGGATGCTGTGCAGCGGTGTTGGCTCGAGTCTGGAAGAGTAAAAGGTTTGTTTACTAGTCAGCCAACATGTTACATATTCTCCAAATATTATCACCATATAGTGGCACGAAATTCCAACTGCTATCCAAAAACGTGCACTGACAGATACGGGGACGAGGTAAGAGTTAAGTGTCTTACTCTTCCTATTCCTTTCCATCTTTCTTTGGGCCAAAGCATCTGTGGCAGTCACAGAAGAGAAAGGTAGGGTCCTTCCCTCGTGCATGCTCACAAGTTCTTCATTTATCCCCTGCAATGCTCTGCTGCTGCAACGCACAGACACACAACCACACGAGACGGTGAGCTCGCGGTGCCACGCAGCGTTCATAAGATATTAATATCACACAAGCACTCAAATGGCTTCGGCATCTGTCCAACTCGATTAAAACTCTTCTCTTTTCCTCTCGCCGTGTTGTGTCTGTGCTGCCTCTCACTCTTGCTGCTTCCAAAGTGGAAATGGTAATTGGATCTGCAGAGTGACTAAAAGCTGGGGAATTGTTTTCACAAGTGCATGCCAAATGGTTAGGGGGGGGCAGCTTGGGAGGAATTTCAACCCTCGAGAGGAGCTGAAAGACTCGTCCCCTTTCAGTCCGTTCCCAACACACACACACACACACACACACATGTTCCCATTCTCTGACTCTCAACGTGCCTCACTCTCCTGTCAAGTCTTTACCCCCCCAACCTTCGCCCCCACCACCAAGCTAACGTCACACATCCTCCTCAGAGGACGACAGACATGAACAATGAGGAAAAAAGAAAAAAGACAAAGCCTCAACATCTTAATTTGGGGGCTATTTTTACAGCGACGCTGAACTTGAAAAATGTGTCCCGTGTCAGAGGAGTTGGAGTCTGAGTTTTTTGTTTTGTTGTTTTGTTCTCAAATACTTGTGTAATGATTCACAACGAAACAAAGCAAACCGTTTGATATATGTGCGAGAATTACTCACCAACTGTTCTGGACTTCAATCAGTTACAGATTTGTCACTTCTGGACTGAGAATGTCATGTGACTCATCAGTTCTACCTTCAGACAACAATCTCATTCAACAAAGGAAATTTTCTCTTTCGTTTCTTGAAATTAAAGTTATCCCTCTGCATTCTATAAAGGTCAAAGTTTCAGCTTTTCCAAAAAACACAAGAAACTGGCCAGTTTGCAATTGTAGACCAACTTTAGCAAGAGTCACCCCCAGCCCTTTAATGCACACTTAATGAGAAAATAAGTGGCTCATAATTTTTAATGTCCACAACAAAGCAAACCATTATGACAACTTCCGTATGGTCCTCAAAAATATAATTTAATAAACACCTTAACCAAGGTTAGCCTGTTAGCTTAGCTGGTTCGGACCTGAAGAGACAGGTATGGGTTCAGGCTTTTTTTTTGTCACACACTGAGCTCCACCTCTTTATGAGTTCATTGGGGTATAGCCAAAATCAGCACAGCCACCACTGTCAATATGGCGACACCCAGACATGAGCTTCAGATCAGCTGCTCCGATCTCCGTAGAATAACTGCATTATAAATAGTGAGGAAAATAAGTATTTGAACACCCTGCGATTTTGCAAGTTCTTCCACTTAGAAATCATGGAGGGGTCTCTGTGAGAGACATAATCTAAAAAAATATATATAATCTGGAAATCACAATGTATGATTTTTTTTAAATAATTTATTTGTATGTTACTGCTTCAAATAAGTATTTGAACACCTACCAACCAGCAAGAATTCTGGCTCACACAGACCTATTAATTTTTCTTTAAGAAGCCCTCTTATTCTGCACTCTTTACCTGTATTAACTGCACCTGTTTGAACTTGTTACCTGTATAAAAGACACCTGTTCACACACTCAGTCAATCACACTCCAACCTGTCCACCATAGCCAAGACCAAAGAGCTGTCTAAGGACACCAGGGACAAAACTGTAGACCTGCACAAGGCTGGGATGGACTACAGGACAACAGGCAAGCAGCTTGGTAGAAGACAACAACTGTTATGATTATTTATTAGAAAGTAGAAGAAACACAAGATGACTGTCAGTCTCCCTCAGTCTGGGATTCCATGCAAGATCTCACTTTGTGGGGTAAGGATGATTCTGAGAAAGCTCAGAACTACACAGGAGGACCTGGTCAATGACCTGAAGAGAGCTGGGACCACAGTCACAAAGATTACATTAGTAATACATGATGCTGTCATGGTTTAAAATCCTGCAGGGCAGCAAGGTCCCCCTGCTGAAGCCAGCACATGTCCAGGCCCATTTGAAGTTCACCAGTGACCATCTAGATGATCCAGAGGAGGCATGGGAGAAGGTCATGTGGTCAGATGAGACCAGAATAGAGCTTTTTGGAATCAACTCCACTTACCATGTTTAGAGGATGAGAACAACTTGTGCTGGGCAGTATGACCAAAAATGTATATCACGGTATTTTTCTAAATTATATCGGTTTCACGGTATTTGACAGTATTTTTTCTTTTCAAGCACAACTGGGTGTTTGCCTTATTTTCTAATGATTTAGAGAATAATTACTGCAATAAAATGGCTTGGAATCATCCATAAATAAATAAATAACATAAACAGAAAAGGTGTGCAGCTTGCTTTAACTTTACCTGCAGACGAGGAGGACGAAGCTCGTAGTTTACATTCCTGATATTCCAGGACATGTTTGCGGCTGAGGTGGTGGAGTAAATTGCTCGTGTTTCCTCCTCCTGCTACAACTTTAGCGTGACAGCATTTGCATAGTATTGTAGTTTGGTCGACGTTGGACTTTTTAAACCCAAAGTACTTCCAAACAACGGACACAGTTCCTCGTTTCGGTACAAGTTCTACCGTTTCAGTTTCTCGTTCTGGTTGTTCAGTTTCAGAACGTTCCCCCTGTTTTGCCATTATGCTCACCGCTAAACATCTGTTCACTCTACACGGGCTGTACTCATGCTGCTTGCTTGGTGCAACCTCTAAACTGTCCCCACTCAAATAATGCCCTGCGGGCACGGCGTTCCACCGCTCTGCGCAACGCACTCACCGGTATGGAGGTATTTCTAAAATTCATATCATAGAAAAAAAAAAACACCAGTATTCGGTATGAACACGTATACCTCCCAGCACTAAGAACAACCCCAAGAAAACCATCCCAACCGTGAAGCATGTGGGTGGAAACATCATACTCTGGGGTGCTCTTCTGCAAAGGGGACAGGACGACTGCACCGTATTGAAGGGAGGATGGATGGGGTCATGTACACCCCTGGCAAAAATTATGGAATCACCGGCCTCGGAGGATGTTCATTCAGTTGTTTAATTTTGTAGAAAAAAAGCAGATCACAGACATGACACAAAACTAAAGTCATTTCAAATGGCAACTTTCTGGCTTTAAGAAACACTATAAGAAATCAAGAAAAAACAAAAAGAACGCTCCAACACATCACTAGTATTTTGTTGCACCACCTCTGGCTTTTATAACAGCTTGCAGTCTCTGAGGCATGGACTTAATGAGTGACAAACAGTACTCTTCATCAATCTGGCTCCAACTTTCTCTGATTGCTGTTGCCAGATCAGCTTTGCAGGTTGGAGCCTTGTCATGGACCATTTTCTTCAACTTCCACCAAAGATTTTCAATTGGATTATGATCCGGACTATTTGCAGGCCATGACATTGATCCTATGTGTCTTTTTGCAAGGAATGTTTTCACAGTTTTTGCTCTATGGCAAGATGCATTATCATCTTGAAAAATGATTTCATCATCCCCAAACATCCTTTCAATTGATGGGATAAGAAAAGCGTCCAAAATATCAACGTTAACTTGTGCATTTATTGATGATGTAATGACAGCCATCTCCCCAGTGCCTTTACCTGACATGCAGCCCCATATCATCAATGACTGTAGAAATTTACATGTTCTCTTCAGGCAGTCATCTTTATAAATCTCATTGGAACGGCACCAAACAAAAGTTCCAGCATCATCACCTTGCCCAATGCAGATTCGAGATTCATCACTGAATATGACTTTCATCCAGTCATCCACAGTCCACGATTGCTTTTCCTTAGCCCATTGTAACCTTGTTTTTTACTGTTTAGGTGTTAATGATGGCTTTCGTTTAGCTTTTCTGTATGTAAATCCCATTTCTTTTAGGCGGTTTCTTACAGTTCGGTCACAGATGTTGACTCTAGTTTCCTCCCATATTGCTTTAAGTTTTCTGTCTTGACGCTTTGATGTCTTCCTTGGTCTACCAGTATGTTTGCCTTTAACAACCTTCCCATGTTGTTTGTATTTGGTCCAGAGTTTAGACACAACTGACTGTGAACAACCAACATCTTTTGCAACATTGCGTGATGATTTACCCTCTTTTAAGAGTTTGATAATCTTCTCCTTTGTTTCAATTGACATCTCTCGTGTTGGAGCCATGATTCATGTCAGTCCACTTGGTGCAACAGCTCTCCAAGGTGCGATCACTCCTTTTTAGATGCAGACTAACGAGCAGATCTGATTTGATGCAGGTGTTAGTTTTAGGGATGAAAATTTACAGGGTGATTCCATAATTTATTCCTCAGAATTGAGTGAGTCCATATTTTTTTTCCCTCTGCTTGGTCTAAAAAAATAACCGTTACTGACTGCCACAATTTTTTTTTCCTGATTTCTTATAGTGTTTCTTAAAGCCAGATAGTTGCCATTTGAAATGACTTTAGTTTTGTGTCATGTCTGTGATCTGCTTTTTTTCTACAAAATTAAACAACTGAATGAACATCCTCCGAGGCCGGTGATTCCATAATTTTTGCCAGGGGTTGTATTGTGAGATTTTGGCAAACAACCTCCTTCCTTTTTTTCCTTCCCACTGTAGCCAAGTGCTTGCTCACAGGGGGTCGTTTTGACCGTTGGGGTTTTACATAATTATTGTATGGCCTTGCCTTACAATATAAAGCGCCTTGGGGCAACTGTTTGTTGTGATTTGGCGCTATATAAAAAAATTGATTGATTGATTGATTCCCTCAATAAGAGCACTAAAGAGGGTCATGGCTGGGTCTTCCAGCATGACAGTGACCCCAAACACACAGCCAGGGCAACTAAGGAGGGGCTCTGTAAGAAGCATTTCAAGGTCCTGGAGTGGCTTGGCCTGATCTGTATGGAGGAGTGGACCAAAATCCCTGCTGCAATGTGTGCAAACCTGGTCAAGAACTACAGGAAATGTTTGACCTCTGTAATTGCAAACAAAGGCTACTGTACAAAATACTAACATTGATTTTCACAGGTGTTCAAATACTTATTTGCAGCAGTAACATACAAATAAATAAAAAAAAAAAATCATACATTGTGATTTCCAGATTTTTTTTTTTAGATTATGTCTCTCACAGTGAACATGCACCTAAGATGAACATTTCAGACCCCTCCATGATTTCTAAGTGGGAGAACTTGCAAAATCGCAGGGTGTTCAAATACTTATTTTCCTCACTGTATATATATCCTTGTGCTGCCTGTTTTGCTATACAGTTGTGAGTCTTAGATGCTAACCAGTAACCTAAGGTGACAACCGTACGTCTTTGGTACTAGTTGTCTTCGAAGGATCCTTGGGTACCACTGGAATGACTGTGTATCAAACAAATGGTTACTAAGACACTAAGATGAGGAGGATCGTTTGCATTGTGAGGAAGCGTCAGCTACAACATTTTGACCATGTGATCCGTTTCTCTGTGTATGATCCAGCACGTAGGTGCCTGAGTGTTGAAGACCCCAGTAGCTAGAGAAGGCCAAGGGGACACTCACATTTTACCTGGCTGCAGCAAATACAACCCCTGGCAATAATTATGGAATCACCGGCCTCGGAGGATGTTCATTCAGTTGTTTAATTTTGTCGAAAAAAAGCAGATGTTGTGACCGAACTGTAAGAAACCGCCTAAAGGAAATGGGATTTACATACAGAAAAAGCTAAACGAAAGCCATCATTAACACATAAACAGAAAAAAACAAGGTTACAATGGGCTAAGGAAAAGCAATCGTGGACTGTGGATGACTGGATGAAAGTCATATTCAGTGATGAATCTCGAATCTGCATTGGGCAAGGTGATGATGCTGGAACTTTTGTTTGGTGCCGTTCCAATGAGATTTATAAAGATGACTGCCTGAAGAGAACATGTAAATTTCCACAGTCATTGATGATATGGGGCTGCATGTCAGGTAAAGGCACTGGGGAGATGGCTGTCATTACATCATCAATAAATGCACAAGTTTACGATGATATTTTGGACACTTTTCTTATCCCATCAATTGAAAGGATGTTTGGGGATGATGAAATCATTTTTCAAGATGATAATGCATCTTGCCATAGAGCAAAAACTGTGAAAACATTCCTTGCAAAAAGACACATAGGGTCAATGTCATGGCCTGCAAATAGTCCGGATCTTAATCCAATTGAAAATCTTTGGTGGAAGTTGAAGAAAATGGTCCATGACAAGGCTCCAACCTGCAAAGCTGATCTGGCAACAGCAATCAGAGAAAGTTGGAGCCAGATTGATGAAGAGTACTGTTTGTCACTCATTAAGTCCATGCCTCAGAGACTGCAAGCTGTTATAAAAGCCAGAGGTGGTGCAACAAAATACTAGTGATGTGTTGGAGCGTTCTTTTGTTTTTCATGATTCCATCATTTATTCCTCAGAATTGAGTGATTCCATATTTTTTTTTCCTCTGCTTGGTCTAAAAAAGTAACCGTTACTGACTGCCACAATTTTTTTTCTTGATTTCTTATAGTGTTTCTTAAAGCCAGAAAGTTGCCATTTGAAATGACTTTAGTTTTGTGTCATGTCTGTGATCTGCTTTTTTTCTACAAAATTAAACAACTGAATGAACATCCTCCGAGGCCGGTGATTCCATACCTTTTGCCAGGGGTTGTAGATGGTTATTTTAGAGATGTGGAAATGGACCAGTTGCCTGCCTCGTTGGCTGCCATTAAGGGCCCAAGGTGTTTGAGTGGTGTTGTGGATGTGGCAAAGCACAGCAGCAGCGCATGCTCCCGGACTTGATTTAACTTGGTCTCTATAAAAAAAAAAAAAAAAAAAAAAAAAAAAGCTAATGGTGGCGTCACTGATCTGTATATATTACTGGATAGCTCACTGGCCCACACACTCCGTACAATCTGCTGAAGCAAACTGGCGGCCATCTTGCCACTCCCAACTTATGCAGACCACACATAGACATCTTCTTAGAACATCAACAATTTCAAGTAAAAACTGGGTTGATTCTCTCATTTACATATTTTTGTTCTTTGGATAATGTAAGATTGATCCCTCCTAATCTATTTCTGCCATGATTAGCTATTTATTTTCTTTCCTTCTTTTATTACTTTGACACTTTCTTCCCTTCTATTCTTAATTACTCATATCTCACTGGGACAAATAATTCTAAAAATGATCATTCTTTAATCAAAGTTTATACAAGTGTTGTGGAATTATCAGCAAGCTTTTATATATATATATATATACACATATATATATGTGTGTGTGTGTGTGTGTGTGTGTGTGTGTGTGTGTGTGTGTGTGTGTGTGTGTGTGTGTGTGTGTGTGTGTGTGTGTGTGTGTGTGTGTGTGTATTGGTACCATATCATGAACAAAAGTGGATGGATAATAAAAGTCATGATGGATAATACAGAAATAGTGGATTTTTTTAAAATAGTTGCACTTAAAAGAATAAAACACCACTTAACTAGCTACAGGAGAGTTAGTTTTCCCTGCAATGACAACATTTATTACACACAGCTCTATGAGCTTCAACCTAACATAAGTAATAAAGCTTGTAGCAACAACACCTAAAGCTCCAAAACTATACACAAAGAGACCTAATAAATGTCTTAAAATAGTTCATCCAACACAAAATATAACATGTGGCTGCACATGTTGAGTTAATAAGCCACTTATTATTATAATATTTGCCGATATGATGGAATAAGGGATAGAACTCTTCAAATTATTGTTCACTACTTTCCATTTCAACCAGACTCACAGGTGAAATGTTCGTCCACAGCCTTTGATCTGGTGATTTGCGCAGTTTATAGCTGCACATGAAGGTATTTTTTTATACAAAATTACAAAGAATAAAGTTGCGTGCGCCTCATTAAAGATCAACAGAAAAGAGCGTTCAGGAGTGAGACATCCGAGTGGTAATATGGCGGCCGGTTTGCTTCAAAAATATTGGCCAATGAGCAATCCAGTGTTATATAGAGATCAGTGGGAGACATCACACAGGCTTTGTCCGGTATATATATATAATCTGTGGTCTTCACCACAATGGAGACACAACGGGCAAGAAGAACAGCTATGGAGTCATTCCTGTAAATATTTACAACATCTGAAAAGTAGGTCAAGTTCTGACAGTGAAAATAAAGCTATAAAAGCGGTTTGTGCAAATATTTTGGTGGTATGGTCTTTGAACAGCATCAAAGCATGGATACCAGAAGGATGGATTCCAGATTTTAAAATATATATAAATTAAAAACTCCTCATCTCCACTTTAAGTCTGCATCCACTACAGTAACCTTCACATGTCCTTCAACAACAAAAAACACCTACTGGTCCATTCATGCTCACTGTATGTAATCAAGGCAGAAGAACATCAATGAACTTGCCTGTTGGGAGCAGCACAACCCCTCGTCTCTCTTTCCACCAGTCCCCCCAGAGAGGACAACACTGCAGGAGGAGGAAGAAGAAGAAGAGAAAAAAAAATCTTAATTACCAGCAGAAAAACAAATGTTTAGCAAAGACTCATCAAGCCAAACACTCTGAGTCTCGGGGAAAAAGAGAGAAGAGCTACTGTACGCCGCCACCGCCATCTCCTCCTCAAGGCCCTGCCACTGTGGGAGAAGCCACAGCAAGCCCTTCTTCTTAATCCCAGGAAGCCATCTTAATTAGTGCACCTTTCTTTTTTTCAGCTGAAGGTTGTAGCTGTAGCGGTGGCGGGTGGATGGGGATGAGGGGGTGGTAACACACAACAACAAGTACTTATTTTCCCCTCATTAAAAAGCAGGCTGGAACTGCAAATCAGCCTGACACAAGTCCCGACCTGCTGTGCTGCCGTGGCCGTCGTTGCTGAGAAGTTTAGAAGCGTGGGCCGGCGGCACGGTGTAGCGTGGCATCGCTAGCTTGGCGAAGCGTTGAGCTGATGAGTAATATAGGAGGAAGACGGGGTAGGATTTAGCTTCTGGGGAGGCAGGCGGGTAGAAACAACTGATTACCCAGTCGACTCACTCAGCTGGTCCAACGGTGACCGGGCTGGATTCAGCACCGAAGCTGATGCTGCTGAGGGCCTGCTGGCTAAAGTTCACCTGAACCTCAGAGGCATCAACGTGGCAAAACGATGACAGCAGTGTCAAGATTAGATGTCTTTAAATGATTAAAGTTGATAGTCGACCACAAAACTCTGTGACTTATTTATGCAAAATGGTGCATGTGAGTGATAAACTTTTTAGTTACATCACAATTAAAAAAAAAAAAAAAAAACTGCAAAGGCTAACATTCCATTTGACAAATAAAAAAACAGATGCATTCAAACAAAATTAATTAGAAGTAACCACATGAAGAAACAGAGAAATGTTTTTTTTTTGTTTTTTTTTTTAAAGATAACTAAATTTAAAAATCACTAAATTTTTAAGCGCAATTCATTCTGGGGGTCGACAGATTATTGGCACTAATACACACACACACTACATCCGGAAAGTATTCACAGCGCTTCATTTTTTCCACATTTTATTATGTTACACCCTTATTCCAAAATGGAGTAAATAAATTTTTTCCACTCAAAATTCTACTCACCACAGCCCATAATGACACCATAAAAAAAGTTTTGACATTTTTGCTAATTTATTACAAATAAAAAATATATATAAATAAAAAACTAAGAAATCACATGTACATAAATATTCACAACACTGATGCACCTTTTGGCAGCAATTACAGCCTCAAGTCTTCTTGAATACATAGTAGTTATGGCCATCATCAGCACCAGATTTGAAATTGGGATCAAATTTTTGAACTGTTCACAAATGTCATTCCAATTCTCAAACTCACTGATAGTACCGTAGTAACTTCGATGCGTCATCTTAACAACTGCAATCATGTTCAAACGCCTTTAAATGGAGTATTCATAGTGACTACGTCTTGAAACTTGTTTGATTGTGCTCCATCAGGGTAAAAATGTGAAGCCAAAGCAGCGTTTGCTGCTCTTTTTTTTTTTAGTTGTTGGGTGGATTGCCAGGTCTGCCCTTTATAAGCCAGCGAGTTGCCAGGTCTGCATTTTATAAGGCAGCCTGTTAAGATGAAAGTCAGATTAGGCTGTTTCACCCCGTATTTGGATTGTGGGTGATCGCAGTGAAACAGCACCCTATGGAAAAGCCTTGTTACATTTGTTAATCCACCTTGACACCTGCACGAATCTGATCCCTGCACTGCCGCGCAAATCGTTGTGCCAGTGAGTCCCTCTTTCTCCCGCTTGATGCCACACTATATAAAATAAAGCCGGTGCCATACAATTTCATTGCAGATGATGGATTTGCTCTCAGAAGTTGGCTGATGAAACCATTCTCACATCGCTGCCAGAATCACAGAGAAATTATCGACAACTACAGGTTGTCTTGTGCACGTCGTGTGGTGGAGAACACATTTGGAATCTTGTGTCAAAGGTAATTATTTATAATACATTTATATAGATAGATAGATAGATAGATAGATAGATAGATAGATAGATAGATAGATAGATAGATAGATAGATAGATAGATAGATAGATAGATAGATAGATAGATAGATAGATAGATAGATAGATAGATAGATAGATAGATAGATAGATAGATAGATAGATAGATAGATAGATAGATAGATAGATAGATAGATAGATAGATAGATAGATATTGTAGTGGATTGGTAAAACAGTTGCATTTTCATTTCTTCTTATAAGTTAGATAATGTATTTAGAGTGGTGGGCACTGTTCAGATAATCCGATAACCAACAATTATCAAAGCTAATGTTTTTGTTAGTGGATTAGCTTTTCAGATAAGTTTTAAAACCATCATCGGACCAATTATCTTCCAATAAATTTAGTTCTGATAACTTTCAGTCCACTGACATTTTTTTGCTGGTTAAAGTGAGCAAAGTTTAACGGTCAAAAACATTTGTAAACCCTAAAATCAAACATTTTAATCCCTGTCGTGTGTAGCTCAGTGGATTATGGCAGACTGGCTGTCGCTTGCTGATGACATCATCATTAAGCACAAGGAGTGATTGGCCGGTCGACGCAGGTAGCATTGTGGGTAGTGTAGTTCAGGTTCACTTTGGACGTTACACTGTTACTGTTCTCTCAACACAAACAAAACAGACTAATTTAAACATTATTTAATTTTATTTCTTTGTGGCACGGGATAATTTAATCGCCAAGACTCGGTGGGAGAGAGGAGATCTCACACCACAGCTGTGAGAGACTTTTCTTCCCCGTTTACACACCGTTTTGGATAATCAGGACGCTTCATGTGGAATATTTTCTTCAGAATTTAATGAATCCCACTGAAACTCACAGGTAAGAATTTATTTTTACCACATTAATGCCAATCAATGTATTAATGGAGGTATTTCGGTTGTGTAAGCCGCAGGGTTCAAAGCGTGTGAAAAAAGCAGTAGCTTTTAGTTTGCAAATGACGGTGTATCTAATACCGAGATAAACTGTGACTTCTAATACTGTGTTTTACTGCTTTTGAAAGATGATCACAGTGTTTGGGGTTTGATTAAGGTGATCACCTTAGTATTTCTTCTGTTTTTCTTGTTGATTAATGCTGGCAAATTATACAGTATTTTTTGTCTTTCTGATGCCTGATTCTGTTTTTTTCTCTGTTTAAGGTGCAGCTCCATCCAGAGATGGGAGTTGTGTTCGTGTTGGCGACCCTCCTGTCCTGTGCACCAACAGCAATTCTTGTATATTCGTCTGTGAATTGTTCTGTGAATTATTTCTGTAATTTATGTCTGTATCATGGCCCAAGCAGAGGGTCACCCCTTTGAGTCTGGTCTGCTTGATGTTTCTTCCTCAGAGGGAGTGTTTCCTTACCACTGTTGCTCTGGGGGTTACTAAGGTTAGACCTTACCTGTGTGAAGCGCCTTGAGGCAACTCTGTTGTGATTTGGCGCTATATACGAGGGCTGTCAATAAAGTAACGGTCCTTTTTATTTTTTCAAAAACTATATGGATTTCATTCATATGTTTTTACGTCAGACATGCTTGAACCCTCGTGCGCATGCGTGAGTTTTTCCACGCCTGTCGGTGACGTCATTCGCCTGTGAGCACTCCTTGTGGGAGGAGTCGTCCAGCCCCTCGTCGGAATTCCTTTGTCTGAGAAGTTGCTGAGAGACTGGCGCGTTGTTTGATCAAAATTTTTTCTAAACCTGTGAGACACATCGAAGTGGACACGGTTCGAAAAATTAAGCTGGTTTTCAGTGAAAATTTTAACGGCTGATGAGAGATTTTGAGGTGATTCTGTCGCTTTAAGGACTTCCCACGGTGCGAGACGTCGCTCAGCGCTCTCAGCCGCCGTCGTCAGCCTGTTCAAGCTGAAAACCTCCACATTTCAGGTTCTATTGATCCAGGACGTCGTGAGAGAACAGAGAAGTTTCAGAAGAAGTCGGTTTCAGCATTTTATCCGGATATTCCACTGTTAAAGGAGATTTTTTTAATGAAAGACGTGCGGACGGGTCCGCGTGTCGGGACGCAGCCGACGCGACGCTCCGCCACAGGAAAAACACCTCTGTTGAAAGCCTTAAGGACAAGTTGGAACATGTCCTGCCTGTTAAACAATTTCTCATATACTCACTCCACTGAAAGCCATCAAAAGCCGCCTGGATTTTACAAATGGTTATCAACACGGAGGTGTTTTTCCTGTGCCGCCGCACCGCGTCGGCTGCGTCCCGACGCGCGGACCCGTCCGCACGTCTTTCATTAAAAAAATCTCCTTTAACAGTGGAATATCCGGATAAAATGCTGAAACCGACTTCTTTTGAAACTTCTCTGTTCTCTCACGACGTCCTGGATCAATAGAACCTGAAATGTGGAGGTTTTCAGCTTGAACAGGCTGACGACGGCGGCTGAGAGCGCTGCACGACGTCTCGCACCGTGGGATGTCCTTAAAGCGACAGAATCACCTCAAAATCTCTCATCAGCCGTTAAAATTTTCACTGAAAACCAGATTAATTTTTCGTACCGTGTCCACTTCGATGTGTCTCACAGGTTTAGAAAAAAGTTTGATCAAACAACGCGCCAGTCTCTCAGCAACTTCTCAGACAAAGGAATTCCGACGAGGGGCTGGACGACTCCTCCCACAAGGAGTGCTCACAGGCGAATGACGTCACCGACAGGCGTGGAAAAACTCACGCATGCGCACGAGGGTTCAAGCATGTCTGACGTAAAAACATATGAATGAAATCCATATAGTTTTTGAAAAAAATAAAAAGGACTGTTACTTTATTGACAGCCCTCGTAAAGGAAAATAAATTGAAAACTGAAATAGATTTTTTTTATTCACTCATTTTTCATGCATTCTTTATGTGTTTGTGATCCTTGAATTTACCCAGCAGCCCCTGCGGCGCTTAAAGTGAAACTGGTTTATCATAATCTGACACTGTATTCTGATGTGGCCGCGTCCAAATCAGTACTAAAAGTTATTGGCTATCTGTAATAACGATACATTTTTTTAGCACTTTATCAGTTTAGTGTCATAAAAGATAACTTTTCAGTTATCGGATTAATGGTTATCGAAGATAACTTTTTGGTTCGCTGTGCCCACCACTGTGTATCTGTAAATTTATGTTTATTATAGATGTAATAATTGTTCAGATGCCCTGCACACAATGACATGCAATGACACGCAATGTTTTGGAATAGGTTGCGCAATGTGCACGGCTAGTTCAAGCAAGTGGCCCAAATTAATGCGTGCCAGAAATTTTGAACATTTCAAAATTTTCTTTGCGCACTGGCACACTGCCGCACACAGTTCATGCCCAGTTTATAACGGGTTTACTCATCAGCACGCCAGACTGTGTGCCAGTGCGGGGATCAAATTTGTGCCAAGTGTCAAGGTGCCTTCAGAGTGCACATCCCAGGAACACGCAACAAGCACGTGGGTCAAGTCACAGGTGATCTCTAAACCACACGCACTTCCTCCTGTAGACGCCGTTAGAAGGAAAAGACGATATTCATCGTGGAATTCCTCCCAGCTAAAAAATGAGCTGTAATTCTGCAACATGTTACAAAAATAAATAGACATCACAATGTTTGGATTTTGGTAGAAACTAACATTTGTCCATTTTGTGAAATCTCAAAGGCCGGGCAGCTTTAAGTGTTAATATTCAAAAAAGGAATTACACCTTTAAAATTTGTGGTTTAAAAACTGAATAATAATAATAATAATAATAAAAAAAAGAAGAGCAAAGGGTAAGGCACACTTACGAACAACGATGAAAAAAAAATAATTCCAAACATTCCACATCTATCGCTCTTGGAGTGTGAGCGGCTTGTGAGTGATTGAATGCATTCACCCATTAGACTTTGTAGCTGTGATGCTCTCACTCAGCTGTATGCATCACTAACAGCTAACAGCCTCCCGCTGCTAGAAGGTTTTTAGACCGAGAGAGGCTTTACAGTTCTGCATTTTAATAGACAACTTTGAATGGAGTGACGGGGGGGAGGAGGGAGCCCAAGGAAATGGGCATCAAAATATTTTCAGAGGAAAATGAAGTAATGACAAAATACCCACCCGGAGCGTCAAGGACTGTCTGGCAAGGGTAAGGCTAATGTGTCAAAAGAAAGTCTGTAGGCACGCTGAGCGTCAACACGTCTATAGAGAGTGGGCCTTTCAAAGAGAAGGAGGAAAAGGTCCAAAAAGAAGCACTGAATATCTTAATTACTTTCTGCTTCACTCTGAGCAAACATACCCCTGAAAAGGTCCAATTATTAGATATCAAGGCAAATCAGCTGCCCTTATGGCATCTGCTCGCTCATCCCTCAATGGCGAGGGGTTAAGCAATTATCGTCAGATACCGTTTACTTGCTCTCAAAGGCAACCTGGAGCCACATCAATGGTGTTTGGCATCTCAAACTGAGAAGTGTTTTGTGGCCTTTGACTTTTTTCTTCTTTTTTTTTTTCTTTTTAAAGCCAAGCATCAGGCAGAATAATGCTTCAAAGGGAAAATAAGACGTGGGGAATAATAACTTATCCACGACTGACCAACACTTTCAGCAGCTGCTATCTGGTAGCTCACCGGAATCTCAGCGGAATCAGAAAAGCATCGAATTCCACCATTTTTCTCAGGTATGAAAGAAAAGCTTGTTGAAAGATGGATCGGAGAGAAAAGCAAAAGCCGTGAATCCCCTCAACGTCTTGGATGAAATATTTACCTCACTAACCCCCACACGGAACACAACACCTGCAAACAGCTGCCAAGGATGAGGGAGTTCGCAACCCTGCAGACTTACCGCCCGCTGCAGAAGAGGAAAAAAGCAATCGCAATTCCAGACTCTGACAACTGCAAAGTTAAAAAGGCGTTTTTTGGGGGGTTTTTTTGTCATAAATAAAACATAGGAGTGCGGCATTTCGGCAAACTCCCACAATGACAGATCCCAAGAGGGAGAGACGGGATGCTGTTTGTGAACTCGCGCTCTGCACAGTTGGAGCGGGGCTATAGCACTGAGTCACCACGAATCCAGCTATATCCCCACATCCAGCCCTCTTCAGCGCGGACGACGACTCTTTAAAAATTCATTAATTTACAGCGAAAATAGATTAAAGCACCCAACTGCACCGAGCTAAAAAGTTTGGCTTGTGGAAAGCATTAATAATGGAAGTGAGGCTCCAAAACCTCGAGGCCCCGCCTGGGAGGCGCCACTCCGGCTTTGTGGCGCTTTATAATGGAGAGTAATTTACATTTTTTAGAAGTAGCACAGTTTTTTGATGGTTGTTTATAATTGCATTGTTTTGTATGCAAAATGGCGAACAATTGCAGCTCATTAAAACGTAACCAGCGCGGTGCAACAATGCTCGCAGCTTGTGCAAGACACCAGCTTCACAGCAGATACTCTGCAGTGAACGCTCGCCGCCGCCGCCGCCACTGTGCCCCAGCCCTTTAAAAATGATCACCCACAATTTTATCTTTTACATCTTACCCTCTTTCATATCATAGCTGTGTTTTCCTAACAGGATCAAAGTGGATTTTGACAAGATAAAATGATTTTCTGCATTAAGGACGCCGCACAAATTAAAGTGACTGGAAGCACTCAGACAAGTTAAAGGTACTTAAAAACAGAGGACATCTGTCAAACTCTTCTTCTTTTCAACCACATGACAGACGGGTGAAGTACACGGAGTCGTCCCGACATTAACAAACAGCTTGGGGGGGATTACAATTAAAGGAGCATGATGGTTGCAACAATGAATGTAAAAGTCTGCCACCTACTGGACAGTTAGTGGATGCTGGATAAATTATCAAAAACCTACAAAGAACTGTGGAACTCATATAATTTTTTCCTCTAAACATTTAACTAGCAGCCACTGGGAGAGACGCGATGCCCTCTGCCCAGTTAACAAGCTAGCAGCTACGAGGAGAGACGCGATGCCCTCTGCCCAGTTAACAAGCTAGCAGCTACAAGGAGAGACGCGATGCCCTCTGCCCAGTTAACAAGTTGGCAATTACAAGGAGAGATGCAATGTCTGTTACCTAGTTAACGAGCTAGCAGCCACTGGGAGAGACACGATGCCCTCCACCCAGTTAACCAACATGGGGAGAGACACGCTCTGCCCAGTTAACGAGCTAGCAACTACGAGCAGAGACGCGATGCCCTCTGCCCAGTTAACAAGCTAGCAGCTACAAAGAGAGACGCGATGCCCTCGCCCAGTTAACAAGCTAGCAGCTACAAGGACAGACGCAATGCCCTCGCCCAGTTAACAAGCTAGCAGCTACACTGAGAGACGCGATGCCCTCCACCCAGTTAACGAGCTACCAGCTACGAAGAGAGACGCGATGCCCTCTGACCAGATAACAAACATGGGGAGAGACAGAATGCGCTCTGCCCAGTTAACAAGTTAGCAATTACAAGGAGAGACGCAATGTATGTCACCCAGTTAACGAGCTAGCAGCCACTGGGAGAGACACAATGCCCTCCACCCAGTTAACCAACATGGGGAGAGACACGATGCGTTCCGCCCAGTTAACGAGCTAGCAACTACGAGGACAGACGCGATGCCCTCTGCCCTGTTAACAAGCTAGCAGTTACAAAGAGAGACGCGATGCCCTCCGCCCAGTTAACAAGCTAGCAGCTACAAGGAGAGACATGATGCCCTCCGCCCAGTTAACAAGCTAGCAGCTACAAGGAGAGACACGATCCCCTCTGCCCAGTTAACAAGCTAGCAGCTACAAGGAGAGACACGATGCACTCCACCCAGTTAACGAGCTACCAGCTACGAAGAGAGACGCGATGCCCTCTGCCCAGTTAACAAACATGGGGAGAGACACGATGCGCTCTGCCCAGTTAACAAGTTAGTAATTACAAGGAGAGATGCAATGTCTGTCACCCAGTTAACGAGCTAGCAGCCACTGGGAGAGACACGATGCCCTCCACCCAGTTAACCAACATGGGGAGAGACGTGATGCCCTCTGCCCAGTTAACAAGCTAGCAGCTACGAGGAGAGACGTGATGCCCTCTGCCCAGTTAACGAGCTAGCAACTACGCGGAGAGATGCGATGCCCTCTACCCAGTTAACAAGCTAGTAACTACGAGGAGAGACACGATTCCCTCCATCCAGTTAACAAGCTAGCAACTACGCATAGAGATGCGATGCCCTCCACCCAGTTACCAAGCTAGTAACTATGCAGAGAGACATGATGCCCTCCACCCAGTCAACAAGCTAGCAACTACGAGTAGAAACGTGATGCCCTCTGCCCAGTTAACAAGCTAGCAACTACGAGGAGAGATGTGATGCCCTCAGCCCAGTTAACGAACTAGCAGCTACGCAGAGAGATGCGATGCCCTCTACCCAGTTAACGAGCTAGTAACTACGAGGAGAGACACAATTCCCTCCATCCAGTTAACAAGCTAGCAACTACGCAGAGAGACACGATGCCCTCCACCCAGCTAGCAAGCTAGTAACTACACAGAGAGACACGATGCCCTCCACCCAGTTAGCAAGCTAGTAACTATGCGGAGAGACATGATGCCCTCCACCCAGTCAGCAAGCTAGCAACTACGAGGAGAGACGCGATTCCCTCTGCCCAGTTAACAAGCTAGCAGCTACGAGGAGAGACGCGATGCCCTCTGCCCAGTTAATGAGCTAGCAACTACGAGGAGAGACGTAATGCCCTCTGCCCAGTTAACGAACTAGCAGCTACGTGGAGAGATGCGATGCCCTCTACCCAGTTAACAAGCTAGTAACTACGAGCAGAGACGCGATTCCCTCCAGCCAGTTAACAAGATAGCAACTACGCAGAGAGATGCGATGCCCTCCACCCAGTTAGCAAGCTAGTAACTACGCAGAGAGACACGATGCCCTCCACCCAGTTAGCAAGCTAGTAACTATGCGTAGAGACATGATGCCCTCCACCCAGTCAACAAGCTAGCAGCTACAAGGAGAGACGCGATCCCCTCTGCCCAGTTAACAAGTTAGCAATTACAAGGAGAGATGCAATGTCTGTCACCCAGTCAACAAGCTAGCAACTAGGGGGAAAGACACAACGCCCTCGGCCCAGTTAATGAGCTAGCAACTACACAGAGAGACACGATGCGCTCCGCCCAAAACACTTCAGTAATGGTTTCAGTAATGCTGTGTGTTACTCATTACAATCAGGATGCAGGGATTTACAGTACTTAAAAGCATACATAAATTAACACTGACAGCGCCTAATATATTTGCAATATTTGTAACGTCATGATCCATAGATCACCATTATGATCTTGATACATTCACATGCTATTTTTCCCCCCATGAAAAATGCTGCTAAAAATGAATCCACATATTTCAGTGCTCCACTTTTGAAAAATGCACTTCTTGAACCCCCAGGACAGAAAATCACAATAAAATCGATTTTTGAGTGCAATTCATTTTTATTTTATAATTCATTTTTATTTAGTTATTAATAAATACAAAAATAATAAAATTAAAATGTAATAAATTCAATATACCATACTGGGTCAAACACAGGACCATCATTTATTCCAAGATGTTGATTCTGTTGGGGATTATTTGTAAAAGTACCTCAAACATAAAATAATGTTGGCTGAAAATAATGATGCCAAAGCACTTCAATTCAACAAGTAGCCAAATCCACAAAAAAGGTCCATTTGTAAATTATTGTATTGTTTGTATTGTATATTTATTGGAATTTATCAATAAAAATTTCTAATGATCTCCAATAGACTGGCGGTCTGTCTTGAGTGTGCCCCGCCTCTCGCCCAGCGACCACTGGGATAGACTCCGCCCCCCGTCCCTGTAACCATTACCGCGACTAAGCAGATTTAGAAAACAAATGGAAACTCCAGAGAAATGGCCTTTTGACCATTTTGAATTCCGTTCAGACAAGAAATAAATAAAGAAATAAATCATGACGGTCCCTTGGGCAAGGCCCTTAATTCTTAAGTTGCCACTGAGTGCCGTGCACAGCAACACACTGATATCAGTGTGTGTGCGTGAATGTAAGCAACCATTTTAAAGTACTTTGAGCATCTGCATCAGATGGAAAAGTGCTATATAAAAACAGTCTCTATCTATCTATATGTGTGTGTTTAATAGGGCCGCAGCCTGGCGATCAACAGCCTGGTGATCAACAGCACAGGTCAACTGACAAACAGATGTGCACTAATAATGACAATAACGCTGCGGCCAATATTTAGACAAGCGGTTAAGGAAGGGAGGAGGGAAAAAAAAGCAGATGCTTGTTTACAACTGAACTGTCTTGAGAGAAACACACATTTTTTAATTGTAACTTGTGACAAGTTCGGTGCATTAACTTGCATTTTTGCTTTAATGAGGTGACAAATAATTCTTGGCAAACACCGAGAAGAAAAACTGCCTGGCCGCCGCTCCACATGAAGTCGCTGACAAACACTACGTTAGAAACTGTGATAAAAACACACAAGGATACAACATCCATGACAGATTCATGCACGGCGTTCATCTTCCTCAAAGAAGCTGAAATCCGCGCAGCTGATCCATAAATAGCCCTTAATTCAACTTTCAAAAAGCCATTACGCCGCTCGTTCCTTTGCAGCGCATTTGCTGACATTGACGATAATTACAACGACCTTTTCGATGATAAAACACAAATCAGTAAAACGTTATGAGGGTTCCTTCTCCTGGCGTTTCATGTGATTCTGCATAACGTTTTAATGAGGTATTTAGGGGTCTATGAGTGATCTACTGAGAAAGTCTACAATGGCAATCAGCAGCGAGTGTGGCAGCTGTTGAGCAATTAAAAAGCTAAATTACCCTCAATCAACACCATTTACAAGCGCAAGTAAATCTCAGAGCAAATAATGATGAGAGAAATCTGTTCAGACAGCTCTCATCTTGATAGAAATTAGAGGCGCATCCAAATCAGGAGAAGGGTTCGCTCGAAAAAAAAAAAAAAAACGCCTCGCCGTTGCCCACAAACACCCACCTCCCCTTGTCTGGGCCTTTTTACAGACACATGATGAAAGGTAATGACGGCTTTACAGCGCAAGATAGTCACCGCTCTCATCCACACACACCCCCCACCCCACCCCACTCCACCCCCGGGCAGATGTGGTCTTTTGACAGAAACAGACGATATTCATTTGGTCCACTTGAAGCAGCCTGTGGATGAAATCCACAATGGCCGAACATATCTGCTCCATTATTCAATTCAGCTAACTAGACCATAGACTGTACATATACCAGACAAAGCCTATGTGATGTCACCCGTATGTTTTCGACAGAGATCCAGAACAGCCTATAGCTCGTCGTTGCCATGTTGATGTCAGTGGAAGCACAGATTCTGGCTATGTCACGGTGACCTCATTCATGCATAAAGAGGTGGCCTGTGGATGGTTCAATGCGTGATAAAAGAAACCTAACCACCTAAGCCAACAGGCTAACCTAGTTCTGGTTGATTATTAAATTATACTAGTGCGTTGAGTGGGTAGCTGACATTTTTCAACTGCAGTAATAAATTATGCAAAGTTTCTATAATGATTTGGAATGATGTCTGAGTCCAGAATGTAATTACCAACGGCCATTGTCCAGTGTTGTTACGTAATAGCCATAATTTCTACAAAAATATTAGTCCTACCAACATTCTGTTTTGGCGGTGTTCATCCTTGACCCAAAATACATAATCATACCAAACAGTAAATGTCAGCTCTCCCCAGTTTCTCCGTGATCAAAGATACATGCAGGCATACATGCACACAGAGAAAACTTGGCTTTTAATATATAGTTTTTGGAGATTGCATGGGGGTTGTTGCCGCTTATTTTCTCACTGATTGTGCATTTGGCAGCACAGGGACTTAGTGGTTAGCACTGTTGCCTCACAGCAAGAAGTTCATGGGTTTGATTCCCACCTGAGGCCTTTCTGTGTAGAGTTTGCATGTTCTCCCAGTGTTTGCGTGGGGTTCCTCCGGGTGCTCTGGCTTCCTCCCACATTTAAAGGCATGCAGGCGCGGTGGATTGGAAACTTTATAATTGTCCAGGTCTCCCTTGCAAAAGAGATTTCGATCTCAAAGGGACTAACCTGGTTAAATAAAGGTTAAATTAAAAAGGACCTAATAGATGAAGCTTCTGACAGGTGTTATCTGGTTACAAAAACAGTGTTTTTAGTTTTAGACATGTTTATTTCTCTTGTAAGACACGAGTTTCACTACATGCAAATATTGCAGGAGGATGTCTTAGATGTTGTGTTAGTATGTTTCACCACACAACAAACCAGATTATTCCAGGTGTTTGTAATAACATGTTAAACACAACAGACACACAACTCCCCCACAACAGCTAGCGGCAACATCGAGTGGACAAGTTGAGTATTCAGAGAGGTGGAGACACTAGGCTCAGCATCTGTCACTCAAAGTGACCACACCCACAAATATACATAAATTTCTGTTTTAAAACATATTAAACTAGAAAGTTAGAAAAAAAATTACACTCCTACACAGTTGTCATGAAGTAGGAAACTACTGAGTAAAGGTGAGAATATTTCAATATCTCACAATTCGAGTTAGTATTTAGTTTATATAGCGCCAAACCACAACGAAGCTGCCTCAAGGCGCATTACACAGGTAAGACCTAACCTTACCAACCCCCAGAGCAAGAACACGGGTGACAGTGGTAAGAAAAAAAAATCCCTCTGATGATATTGAGGAAGAAACCTCAAGCAGACCAGACTCAAAGGGGTGACCCTCTGCTTGGGCCATGCTACCAAAAAGGTTTACAATACAGAACATAACAGCAAGAACAATTGATAAGTGTCCATGCAGGCTCCCAGTCCACTGTCGGGGGGGGGGGGGGGGGGGGGGTCATTGAGATACTCAGTGGATCTGTTCCTGCAGTAGAGTTTGTTCTGCATCCGTTACAGAAACCATCTAATCCAGCACGTGGATCTAGCCACATCTCGGACAGAGAGAAAAAGAAAACAGAATCAGATGGTCAGAAAAATTGCACTTAAAGTATAATTCTTCAGCATTAAGCAACAGGAAAGTAGAAGAAACACTAAGGTGATCGCCGGACACTAGCCCTAAGCTTTGCTAGCAGACCCAGACTTGAGATAAAGATGAGGCCGAGACCCACTCTGTTTAATAATTAAATTAATATTAAAGGGTAAAAAGCATAACAACATACTATGCCAGTATGCTAGCCATACGAAAGGGAAAATAAGTGCGTCTTAAGTCTGGATTTGAAAGTCTCTACAGAATCTGACTGTTTTATTGATGCAGAGAGATCATTCCACAGAACAGGGACACGATAAGAGAAAGCTCTATGACCCACAGACTTTTTATTCACCCTAGGGACACAAAGTAATCCTGCATGTTGAGACGGCAAATCCGGGCCAGTACGTAGGGTTTAATTAGGTCATCTAAGTAAGGAGGTGCCGGTCCATGAATAATTTTATAGGATAGTAGGAGAACCTTAAAATCTGATCTCACTGGGACAGGAAGCAAGTGAAGAGGCGCCAAAATGGGTGTAATGTTGTCAAACTTTCTGCTTCCTGTCAAAAGTCTGGCAGCAGCATTCTGAACCAACTGGAGACCCCTAATGCTAGACTGTGGTAAACCAGAAAATAGAACATTGCAGTGGTGAAAGTAGATGAGTTTAAATATTTGGGGTCAACTGTTCAAAGTAATGGAGAGTGCAGCAAAGAGGTGAAGAAGAGAGTGCAGGCAGGGTGGAGTGGGTGGAGAAAGGTGGCAGGAATGATTTGTGACCGAAGAATATCAGCAAGAGTGAAGGGGAAAGTTTAGAAAACAGTAGTGAGACCAGCTATGTTGTACGGTTTAGAGACGGTGTCACTAACAAAAAGGCAGGAGGCAGAGCTGGAGGTGGCAGAGCTGAAGATGCTGAAATTCTCTTTGGGAGTGACAAGAATGGACAAGATTAGGAATGAACATATCAGAGGAACAGCTCAGGTGGGACGGTTTGGAGACAAAGTCAGAGAGGTGACATTGAGATGGTTTGGACATGTGCAGAGGAGGGACCCAGGGTATATAGGGAGAAGGATGCTGAGGATGGAGCCACCAGGCAGGAGGAGAAGAGGGAGGCCAAAGAGGAGGTTTATGGATGTGCTGAGAGAGGACGTGCAGGTGGTTGGTGTGACAGAGGAAGATACAGAGGACAGGGTGAGATGGAAACGATTGATCTGCTGTGGCGCCCCCTAACGGGAACAGCCGAAAGACAAAGAAGAAGAAGAAAGTGAGTGAGTATATGAGAAATTGTTTAACAGCTGGACATGTTCCAACTTGTCCTTAAGGCTTCCAACGGAGGTGTTTTTCCTGTGGCGGAGCGTCGCGGCGGCTGCGAGCCGACGCTGCAATCCGTCCGCACGTCTTGCATTAAAAAAAAATCTCCTTTAACAGTGGAATATCCGGATAAAATGCTGAAACCGACTTCTTCTGAAACTTCTCTGTTCTCTCACGACATCCTGGATCAATAGAGCCTGAAATGTGGAGGTTTTCAGCTTGAAACAGGCTGACGACGGCGCCTGAGAGCGCTGCACGATGTCTCGCTCCGTGGGAAGTCCTTAAAGCGACAGTATCACCTCAAAATCTCTCATCAGCTGTTAAAATTTTCACCGAAAACCAGCTTAATTTTTCGAACCGTGTCCACTTCGATGTGTCTCACAGGTTTAGAAAAAATTTTGATCAAACAAAGCGCCAGTCTCTCAGCAACTTCTCAGACAAAGGAATTCCGACGAGGGGCTGGACGACTCCTCCCACAAGGAGTGCTCACAGGCGAATGACGTCACTGACAGGTGTGGAAAAACTCACGCATGCGCACGAGGGTTCAAGCATGTCTGACGTAAAAACATATGAATGAAATCCATATAGTTTTTGAAAAAAATAAAAAGGACCTATACTTTATTGACAGACCTCGTAAAACATGAGTGTTTGTAATAAATTGGTGGCGTTGTCTTCCTCAACACGCATGCAGCACAGTCGGGGATGATGATGCAACACAAATGTGGATCGGTAGGCTTTTACTTTTTAGGTTCTTATTTTGGAAGAAAAAGGTAAAATAACCCATTCTATTTATTCTTCCAAACTGCCCTATGGAAGCCTAGAATATCACACAACAGCAATGACATTTAGGGCAGTGAGGAGAAACTGAAGCAAAAGAGATGTTATTTTTAAAAAATGAATTTTAAAGTTTTGAATCGATTTTGAATCGTTCAGGATATCGTGATTCTGACATGAACAGATTTTACAGAAACCAAAACAGCTTTTTTTTTTCTACCGCACTGCAAAGTTGGACATTTTAACATGGAGTTCAATGGGAACATGTTCACTTTTTGAGCCAGCCTCCGCTGGCCAGTCAAGGAACTGCAACTTTTTCTTCTTCCTGTAGGGCTTCATCTGAGACCATCGAAGTTTACCGCTGGTGTGTTACCATACTGACCTAAATATAGCACAGTGTTCTATTCTTGGAACTACACCTTAAAGCCAGAGGGCCACAACAATTTCACTAAACTGGCAAAATTTAGTTTCTACTGAAATCCAAGCATTGTAATGTCAGTTTATTTTAGAAACGTCTTGTAAAACTACAGCTCAGTTTAATTGAAAAGAAAGTCCCTTCGGCTGCTCCCTTGTTTGCACTTGGGGTCGCCACAGCAAATCCAAGGTGGATCTGCATGTTGAATTGGCACAAGTTTTACGCCGGATGCCCTTCCTGACGCAACTCCACATTACATGGACAAATGTGGCAGGGGTGGGATTTGAACCCGGAACCTTCTGAACTGAAACCAAGCGCATTAACCACTTGGCCACCACCCCTGCTACAGCTCAGTTTAATTAAGAGAACATATTTATCTGGGGGGAATTCCATAATGTATATTGTCTTTTAAAGGCCACCTGCAGAAGGACATGCGTGTGTGTGCTGCCATGAGCTTTTGAAAAGACCAGAAGTTACATTTGACCTCAGCTGATGCGAACGCATGTAGTGTGCACGGTGATGTCCTTGAGATGTCCTGTAAATCACTTCAGAGGTGTTATCTGATTACAAAAACAGTGTTTTAGTTTTAGAAGTGTTTTTTTTTTTTACACAATATATGAGACATATGTTAGATTTACACAAAAACGCAGTGGTTTTGGAGCGTTTTCTGGCATGCTGGATTAGCAGCCAGAGAGAGACCAGCCAGTGACATCACAGTGCCTCTCTACATCAGGCTGGATGGTCAGAAATTGCTGGACACAAATGTACGGCTCGAACAAACAGCTCTGGTTTTTAGAAGACTTTACTGTCGTGGATAGCAGAGGTCAGTACACAAGTAGGCAGTCAAAGAAAAACAGCAGTACAAAAATCATCAGGCAAAAAGGCTTGGTCGAGGCAACAGGCTGGAGGTCAGGAACACACAAGGAGGCAGGCAGGACTATGGAACGCAGGTACAGAGCTGAAATGAAGGGACAAGGCACGACAAAGTGGCAAGGGACTAACACACTCAGTGAGCTTATATAACCCCAGGTGATAATCAGCAAATCAGAAACAGGTGTGGATTCAAAAGCACCAGAACAGGGGCATGGCCAAAGAGAGGGACACACCCATCACCAAGAACCAAGAGAAAGACAAGAGAAGCAGAGACAGACAGACCCAAGCAGAAAAACCGAGCAAGATAATAAACAAACAAAACCCAATGAAATATGAAAAATAACAAACATATCAAAAGAAAGAAATAAAAACAGATAACCAAACAAAACTCAAACCCTGACACCCTATTCTGACTGGCTGTCATCGTGTCCTTCCCAGGATCCCTCGCACAATCTGTGAAAGCCCTCACGTGATCTATGATGTCACTGTCATCTGTAGACTGTAGCTCAAAGTCGGCTATTCTTTTGAAAATTGACCCTTCAGGGGAACTTTTTATTACTTTTTTTAATCAACACAAATTTTGATTGCACTGGCAATATCATATGATGAATCCCCTATTTAAAGGATAATAAATAAAACTCTACTGGTGCCAAAGAAAATTATTTTCTGCTTTAAATCTGTAAAAGCTTAGTGGCCCTAGACCTTTAATAATATGTCTTATATTTGCAGATATGTCATCCACAACAGCAGGTGGCTCCAAACACCCATCAAATAAGTGAGCCCCTCTGTGTGTCTTTGACTTCTTGCCAGCTACAATTTACACTCATGGTCCCAAATGATTCTCTGCATTTTAATACCATAATCACTTATCTACTGAACTTTAACAACATCAACACAAGAACCACAAGATAACATTCACCTACAATAAATCATCCTCAGGGTTCTCACCAGCGCAGTTGAGCATAGGGGGCCCCTATGCTGTGATTTGGATCCCCTAGGCTTTTATGTTTTTTTCTCTCCTTTGTTAAAGGACATGTCGCATGTTATTTAACATCCCAGTTAACACCATAAAGTGGCGCTCAAAATGCAGGAAATAGTGTTTCAAAGGGTTAAAAATTAAAAAAAAAAAAATTCTGGGGGGGGATGTCCCTGGACTCTCCTACAATAAATACTCATCCCTACAACACCAGTCACATGGCTTTGCCCCGCTAAGTTCCCCCCTATGCTGTGAAAAAATCCTGGTGAAAACCCTGATTGTTTACAGTTCACCCAGGGTACAGCCATCCTGCTTTGTGTACACCTGAACCCATCAGATCTCAGAAGTGGAGCGGAGTAGGTCCTGATGAGTACTTGGCAGGGAGACCGCCTGTGAAGACCAGGAGCCATGTGTGCTCCTCCATGTAGAACTGGAGTTGTGCCAGAAAGAAAGGGCCCAAGCGGTGTAAAACTTGTGCCAAATCCCAATGCAGATTGGTAATCAATCAGCTATGGTGACCCAGAACAACCAGATGCAGATGAAAGAGAAACATTTTACAGTTCATAACGAGAACATCAGAATCACACCACATCGTGCACCTTTTGCTTACACCTGTTTCTGTTTTAGACTAGACTCTGAAACAATGGCCATTCATGCACATTACACAAAAACTCTTCATTGGGTTTGTTTAGGGCCATTAACATACTCAACATTTTATTAAAGCCTTTTAAAATCCCTTCACACAAATCTGTGAGGACATTTTGGACACTTAACCGCCTGAAAAATTTTCAGAGTATGCCTCTGATATTATGAATTAAGCAAGTCGTGAGCATGTGTACAACGTCCCAACTGTGGCAAATTGACTGAGATGACTATACTACAATGCAGTACTCTTTTCAAACAGCCTTTAAACAGATTTTTTTCCCAATGTTTTTAATGTCTTAGGAAAAAAGGGAGAGTTGTCTTATAATCTTGGTTACCGTATTTTCCGGACTATAAGTCGCACTTTTTTACATGTTTTGGCCGGGGGTGCGACCTATACTCCGGTGCGACTTATAAATGAAAAATATACCGGTAGGATCTCAATTAATTTACTGTAACAAAACAATTTTACGTGACAAAGTCGATCTATGTTTTAAAATGGCCACCAGAAAAGGAAATGCAATGCATCATGGACACTGTAGTATGACGGCCATCCTATAGTTCACGCTGGTCGCGATAACCAATCAGAGAACAGAACTTTGGATGCGTATTCCTCACCTCACCCACAGCGTGTGAAGCTGACGAACACGGTGCTTGCTGTTATTCCGGCATGGCGAACAGAACAGCTTCAACCCTTGGATATCAATGTGAGCAGAGTGTTTAAGTTGACGCTGAGAGCTGCGTGGCAGCATTGGGTGAGCGACGGCGGAGGATTAGCGTGTGCACTTGGAAGGAGCTGGCGTCGATGATTGTGAAAAGCGTTTGAAGCAGACGAACATGGTGTTATTCCGGGACGGCTAACAAGACAGCTTCAACCCTTGGATATCAGTGTGAGCAGAGTTGACGCTGAGAGCTGCATGGGAGCACTGAGCGACGGCGGAGGATTAGCGTCTGCACTTGGAAGGAGCTGGATCGACACCGCTGGGAGGTCATGAGCTGCGCAGGTAGGTGCTGCATGGTTCGGCTCGCAATGTGGTCCGCAAAATACAAACATATCCGTAGGTAAAATGCAGCTCACGAGAGGGCACTCGAGGCTTGTGTGACTGTTCCTGCGACTTCTGACTACCATAGAAAAATAAAAATTTTAATGTTACTGATAACATAACAAGACAACGGAGAAGGCCCGAAAAAATGCCACCAAAAAGAAAATCATACTCTGCAGATTACAAGTTGCGACTGGTGAAATATGCATCCGAAAACGGTAGCGGTCACAATATTATCATCTGAACTTTTCATGTTAACATACCTGTATGTCCATGGGACTTATAGTCCAGTGGACCTTATTTATGGTTTATTTTTCTTTATAATGGATAAAGTGGCTGGTGCGACTTATACTCCGGTGCGACTTATTTATGGTTTGTTTTTCTTTATAATGGATAAAGTGGCTGGTGCGACTTATACTCCGGTGCGACTTATAGTCCGGAAAATACGGTATCTTATATTCAGGCTGATACAGCATTTATTCCAACAAAAACGGGAAAAATATCTAACATTTCAGGGTTGTTCTTTTCAAAAATTTAAATTCAGAAACTAACTAATTGAACTAAGAAACATAAAACATCAAAAACCACATAATACACAAACATTATGGTGACTATTTATACTTTGCCCCAGCTGAAAGAATAAGATATGACTCAGTTCACTGTTGGTTCTGTTCTGAATGATCCAAGCATTATGTTGGACTTTGTTTGAAGTCTCCTTTTCTCCCCAAACATGGCAAACCTTGTCCGGGTCAAACGCGCGATCTTGCCAACTGGAAATACTCCATCTAGTTTTGGCAAGGGGTGGCACCCGAGGTAGAGCATACAGGAGATAGAACAAAATGCAGAAGGTGCACTGTGGGAGTATCTCTAGCTGTTCCTGGAGAATGTCTGATTACTTTGACATTGGACCTTACAGAGATGAATTTGTTGTATCGCCAGTTAGCGTTACTTCTTCACTCTCGAATGACTGACTGCTCTAATTTCATGCCAGCTGCGTGATATAATCGTCATCAACACACATTCTCACTTGCTTTGAATCTCCAGACATCAACGTGCATTATTCATACGTCTGCTCAGTCAGACGGCACACGCAGTTTGTAACAGAGAGCTGCCAGGTTAGAGTCCGTTTAGGGTCCGATCCAACTGAATTGGACATTTGAATTCTCACAGGGAAGCTCCTCCAGGTAACATCTGGAAAAGTTCAGGGCTCCACTGCATGTATGATGGAACCATTCCATCCAGCAGGGGGGGCAAAGGAACTGTCTCAGAATGCGTTTTCTCACACCTTGACCACATGGCAACCAAACTTTCCCCATACGATCTTTTTCTTTGTCATTTTCAAAAGGTGTCCCAGAAAAATGTCACGGATTCCAGAAATATCCGCATCCACAAGAAGCCACGGAAAAACAACTGAAAACACTGCAGTAGATATGCAAGGCCTGCATGTGGTGCTGTAAGGTTCCCACAAAAAAGGGAGAAGATGTGGAGCATGCACATACGAAGACAAACTTCTGCTTGGGGTCACAATGGATCGACTACACAAGAGAATGTTGATGAGGAATCAGTCACTCTACATACTCTACGTACATCTATCTTTAGGGTTAAACCCTAAAATGATAGAATATCATAACAACTTCCCCTCAAAATTTCCTGATCCAAAGCAACGCCTTCACATTTCACTTGGTCCAATCAACCGTCTAAAATTCAACATCACTGGATCTAAATGAGAGCAACAGGAATTTCTCAAAATGAAAAGCTGGAGCCAAAGAAGAGACACAATTTGTGCCAAAAAAAATGATTTCAATGTTTACCCATCATTAAATAGTGGCTGTTAAAGTTTGTGATTTGATACACCAATCTATTAAGGATGGTGCACCTACAATGTTGCGTTGATATCAAACACCGTGTTTGGACACTTGGAGAGTTTGGTTTCATTATCATCGAACGTAGAACATCCAAGTGTCTCGAGTGCCTTCTGGCTGGATAACATGGGTTTTGCTGCGCTACTATAAAGCTGCATCTGGTGAAGAACACCAGCAGTGGTTTGGATGGCGGCCTGCTAAGTAGATATTATACCATCGTTCTTCCATTTCTTAATGATTGACATAACAGGGCTTTGGGAGATACTCAGTCACTTGGGCTTTTAACTGTATCCATGTACTGACTTGAGCTTTTCAACCACTTTTGTAAAGGACTTCTTGTGTTTTTCTGTCTTTTTGGACCATTCAGATGGAGATGTATTTACATGACAACCTTTGAAAACCCTTTGATTAAACATAGTTCATCTCCATTTATATTCCTGTTGTAAGGAAAAAAGACAAAACACCACAACAACAATCTGTCTCAGTGGAGACCAGCACTGCCTTGATGTCGAGAAGGCTAAGGTAAGCAGCTAACCATATAACTGGTTGTTTTAAAAGGCTTCTTTAAATTTCATAAGCGAAGCATGTACTTGCACCTCTGCAGTGGTCCTGACAAGAAGCTGTTTACTGTTTTAAGTATTTCTCATACAATCACATTATGTAGCAGGTTAAGCCCAATTTATGCTACTCTGTATCAGCCACTCCGTAGCCACACAGAGCCCTCTGTGCCATTGTGAAACCCCACTGAGCCCCTTTCCATAACCTGATGTGCACCTCCAAAAAAGTATAACTACATGTTGAGAAGACACAGGCTGTGATTGGTCTGCTATCTAACTTATTCCCAGAATGACTTTCCCGGCCACAGATGTCATGTGATAGTAAGCCAGGGTCCACAAAAAAATGGCATGCCTCCTACTGTTCTGGTGATGAATTGCATTGCAACACTCACCAGTGCATTAATCCCGATGGAGAACTTTGAAAGGTTCACGACTGGGTTGAAGCGATTGCATGACCACGGAGTTATGGAGTAGCTGAAGCATATAAAGGCCTTCAGCCCGTGACGATGTTTACATTCTAGCATCAAAACTGTACCAGCCCAAGTTGTTGACTTGAGTGAAAAACTGAGCCCAAAAACATACCGCAGGTTGTTATTGGGCTCAGTTTTGGGCAGAAAACTGTCAGATTTCCCCTTTAATACAGTCACCTCATACCAAGAAGGTTCAGGTTTCCAACCCCAACCTAGGGCTTCCTCCTTTTGGACCTGGGCAAATCCGGTTGTTAAGTGTGATGTAACGCATCATTTGATTTTCAACTTCTGAGTCCAAACAAAAAAGGCGTGCTGTCATTAACATTGAGAACTGCACTGAGACGCTCTGATCAGGCTGCACTTAAACCGTTGCACACGGACAACAGCATTAACATCGCAACATAAAACTCTTTGTATATTGCACCTAAAACTCTCCTGGATATATTAACTGGGTTTTTAGACATTGTTATTGTATTTGTTTTATGTAAAAATGCCAGAAGCTCAGGTCATTTCTCCGTTATTTTCAATGGGAGTTGCTGTGAGCTGCGATCGCTTCCTGTTCATGTCGTTCGGAGGAAAAGTGAAGTTTGCACTTTAACATCCTGTTAATTGTCCTTTACAACACTGTTTGTCCTCTCTGTTCCAGAGTAATATGTATAAGATGTCTGAAATTCAGTTTGCATTTATTAAATTCCATGCAGGTTAAAATCTGCTGCCTTAACATTCACACTAGAAGCTTCTCCCCCTTCTTCTCTCTGAAGCGTGACCTCGAACTCAGATTTCCGCTTGTATTCCAACTCAAAAATATGGAATTTCAAAAAACTTGCATGTTGAGTTTCTGTTCTTGCTGTTCCGGAGCACAGCGGTGTTTTTCTGTATCTGTTAGCTGTTTAATCTGCGCAGTTAGATTGGTCTAGTTATCTAGATTACGATTTGTTTCCCAGTGTAACCTTTACGTGCCTTAACTAAAGCACTCCTTCTGCTGAATCACCTCTAAATTATTTACACATTATTCACTTTGCGTGTTTTTAGGAATCCGCTAGCTTAGCGTAGCTACTAGCTCTTAGCCGATTTAGCATGGCGGCTTCTCCTGTCTCTCCCGCACTTTTCTGCTCTGGGTGTGAAATGTTTAGTTATTCCTCGGCCTCCTTTAGCAGTAATGGTACTTGTAATAAGTGTAGCTTATTCGTAGCTTTGGAGGCCAGGCTGGGCGAATTGGAGACTCGGCTCCGCACCGTGGAAAATTCTACAGCTAGCCAGGCCCCTGTAGTCGGTGCGGACCAAGGTAGCTTAGCCGCCGTTAGTTCCCCCCTGGCAGATTCCCGAGCAGCCGGGAAAGCAGGCCGACTGGGTGACTGTGAGGAGGAAGCGTAGCCCTAAACAGAAGCCCCGTGTACACCGCCAACCCGTTCACATCTCTAACCGTTTTTCCCCACTCGACGACACACCCGCCGAGGATCAAACTCTGGTTATTGGCGACTCTGTTTTGAGAAATGTGAAGTTAGCGACACCAGCAACCATAGTCAATTGTCTTCCGGGGGCCAGAGCAGGCGACATTGAAGGAAATTTGAAACTGCTGGCTAAGGCTAAGCGTAAATTTGGTAAGATTGTAATTCACGTCGGCAGTAATGACACCCGGTTACGCCAATCGGAGGTCACTAAAATTAACATTAAATCGGTGTGTAACTTTGCAAAAACAATGTCGGACTCTGTAGTTTCTCTGGACCCCTCCCCAATCGGACCGGGAGTGACATGTTTAGCCGCATGTTCTCCTTGAATTGCTGGCTGTCTGAGTGGTGTCCAAAAATGAGGTGGGCTTCATAGATAATTGGCAAAGCTTCTGGGGAAAACCTGGTCTTGTTAGGAGAGACGGCATCCATCCCACTTTGGATGGAGCAGCTCTCATTTCTAGAAATCTGGCCAATTTTCTTAAATCCTCCAAACCGTGACTATCCAGGGTTGGGACCAGGAAGCAGAGTTGTAGTCTTACACACCTCTCTGCAGCTTCTCTCCCCCTGCCATCCCCTCATTACCCCATCCCCGTAGAGACGGTGCCTGCTCCCAGACTACCAATAACCAGCAAAAATCTATTTAAGCATAAAAATTCAAAAAGAAAAAATAATATAGCACCTTCAACTGCACCACAGACTAAAACAGTTAAATGTGGTCTATTAAACATTAGGTCTCTCTCTTCTAAGTCCCTGTTGGTAAATGATATAATAATTGATCAACATATTGATTTATTCTGCCTAACAGAAACCTGGTTACAGCAGGATGAATATGTTAGTTTAAATGAGTCAACACCCCCGAGTCACACTAACTGTCAGAATGCTCGTAGCACGGGCCGGGGTGGAGGATTAGCAGCAATCTTCCATTCCAGCTTATTAATTAATCCAAAACCCAGACAGAGCTTTAATTCATTTGAAAGCTTGTCTCTTAGTCTTGTCCATCCAAATTGGAAGTCCCAAAAACCAGTTTTATTTGTTATTATCTATCGTCCACCTGGTCGTTACTGTGAGTTTTTCTGTGAATTTTCAGACCTTTTGACTGACTTAGTGCTTAGCTCAGATAAGATAATTATAGTGGGCGATTTTAACATCCACACAGATGCTGAGAATGACAGCCTCAACACTGCATTTAATCTATTATTAGACTCTATTGGCTTTGCTCAAAAGTAAATGAGTCCACCCACCACTTTAATCATATCTTAGATCTTGTTCTGACTTATGGTATGGAAATAGAAGACTTAACAGTATTCCCTGAAAACTCCCTTCTGTCTGATCATTTCTTAATAACATTTACATTTACTCTGATGGACTACCCAGCAGTGGGGAATAAGTTTCATTACACTAGAAGTCTTTCAGAAAGCGCTGTAACTAGGTTTAAGGATATGATTCCTTCTTTATGTTCTCTAATGCCATATACCAACACAGTGCAGAGTAGCTACCTAAACTCTGTAAGGGAGATAGAGTATCTCGTCAATAGTTTTACATCCTCATTGAAGACAACTTTGGATGCTGTAGCTCCTCTGAAAAAGAGAGCTTTAAATCAGAAGTGTCTGACTCCGTGGTATAACTCACAAACTCGTAGCTTAACGCAGTTAACCCGTAAGTTGGAGAGGAAATGGCGTCTCACTAATTTAGAAGATCTTCACTTAGCCTGGAAAAAGAGTCTGTTGCTCTATAAAAAAGCCCTCCGTAAAGCTAGGACATCTTTCTACTCATCACTAATTGAAGAAAATAAGAACAACCCCAGGTTTCTTTTCAGCACTGTAGCCAGGCTGACAAGAGTCAGAGCTCTATTGAGCTGAGTATTCCATTAACTTTAACTAGTAATGACTTCATGACTTTCTTTGCTAACAAAATTTTAACTATTAGAGAAAAAATTACTCATAACCATCCCAAAGACGTATCGTTATCTTTGGCTGCTTTCAGTGATGCCGGTATTTGGTTAGACTCTTTCTCTCCGATTGTTCTGTCTGAGTTATTCTCATTAGTTACTTCATCCAAACCATCAACATGTTTATTAGACCCCATTCCTACCAGGCTGCTCAAGGAAGCCCTACCATTATTTAATGCTTCGATCTTAAATATGATCAATCTATCTTTGTTAGTTGGCTATGTACCACAGGCTTTTAAGGTGGCAGTAATTAAACCATTACTTAAAAGCCATCACTTGACCCAGCTATCTTAGCTAACTATAGGCCAATCTCCAACCTTCCTTTTCTCTCAAAAATTCTTGAAAGGGTAGTTGTAAAACAGCTAACTGATCATCTGCAGAGGAATGGTCTATTTGAAGAGTTTCAGTCAGGTTTTAGAATTCATCATAGTACAGAAACAGCATTAGTGAAGGTTACAAATGATCTTCTTATGGCCTCGGACAGTGGACTCATCTCTGCGCTTGTTCTGTTAGACCTCAGTGCTGCTTTTGATACTGTTGACCATAAAATTTTATTACAGAGATTAGAGCATGCCATAGGTATTAAAGGCACTGCGCTGCGGTGGTTTGAATCATATTTGTCTAATAGATTACAATTTGTTCATGTAAATGGGGAATCTTCTTCACAGACTAAAGTTAATTATGGAGTTCCACAAGGTTCTGTGCTAGGACCAATTTTATTCACTTTGTACATGCTTCCCTTGGGCAGTATTATTAGACGGTATTGCTTAAATTTTCATTGTTACGCAGATGATACCCAGCTTTATCTATCCATGAAGCCAGAGGACACACACCAATTAGCTAAACTGCAGGATTGTCTTACAGACATAAAGACATGGATGACCTCTAATTTCCTGCTTTTAAACTCAGATAAAACTGAAGTTATTGTACTTGGCCCCACAAATCTTAGAAACATGGTGTCTAACCAGATCCTTACTCTGGATGGCATTACCCTGACCTCTAGTAATACTGTGAGAAATCTTGGAGTCATTTTTGATCAGGATATGTCATTCAAAGCGCATATTAAACAAATATGTAGGACTGCTTTTTTGCATTTACGCAATATCTCTAAAATCAGAAAGGTCTTGTCTCAGAGTGATGCTGAAAAACTAATTCATGCATTTATTTCCTCTAGGCTGGACTATTGTAATTCATTATTATCAGGTTGTCCTAAAAGTTCCCTAAAAAGCCTTCAGTTAATTCAAAATGCTGCAGCTAGAGTACTGACGGGGACTAGAAGGAGAGAGCATATCTCACCCATATTGGCCTCTCTTCATTGGCTTCCTGTTAATTCTAGAATAGAATTTAAAATTCTTCTTCTTACTTATAAGGTTTTGAATAATCAGGTCCCATCTTATCTTAGGGACCTCGTAGTACCATATCACCCCAATAGAGCGCTTCGCTCTCAGACTGCAGGCTTACTTGTAGTTCCTAGGGTTTGTAAGAGTAGAATGGGAGGCAGAGCCTTCAGCTTTCAGGCTCCTCTCCTGTGGAACCAGCTCCCAATTCAGATCAGGGAGACAGACACCCTCTCTACTTTTAAGATTAGGCTTAAAACTTTCCTTTTTGCTAAAGCTTATAGTTAGGGCTGGATCAGGTGACCCTGAACCATCCCTTAGTTATGCTGCTATAGACGTAGACTGCTGGGGGGTTCCTATGATGCACTGTTTCTTTCTCTTTTTGCTCTGTATGCACCACTCTGCATTTAATCATTAGTGATCGATCTCTGCTCCCCTCCACAGCATGTCTTTTTCCTGGTTCTCTCCCTCAGCCCCAACCAGTCCCAGCAGAAGACTGCCCCTCCCTGAGCCTGGTTCTGCTGGAGGTTTCTTCCTGTTTAAAAGGGAGTTTTTCCTTCCCACTGTAGCCAAGTGCTTGCTCACAGGGGGTCGTTTTGACCGTTGGGGTTTTACATAATTATTGTATGGCCTTGCCTTACAATATAAAGCGCCTTGGGGCAACTGTTTGTTGTGATTTGGCGCTATATAAAAAAAATTGATTGATTGATTGATTGAGGTTCCACTACAATTGTCTACATTGTTTTGTTTGGACCCGGAAACAGATTCATCACGTGATGCTTTACGTCAGACCTTAACAACAGGAATATGCAAAAGGAAGCTGGTGATTTCCCAAATTCCACGAGACCTCAGTTCCTTCCCCTCGTTTTTCCCTGCCATCTGATAGACCAGAGATACAGAATCGCACTCTGTCCATCAGTGTACATGTGTCAATTTGTCGCATTTCGCTGTTCATTTCATTCCACTGTTTTTATGCTAAGAAGTTCTCAAGTTTGGAAAACTTAGTGGGAATAGTCCCATCATTCTTCCCATCAAGCTTCAGTCTGCAGCACCTCCAGCAGTCTACCACCACCAATGGGTCAAATGTGGAGGTGTGTTTATGCAGGTGTGCGTAACGTATGAACCCCATGACCAAAAAACATACACGTTTGGTTTCCTCAGATCAATAAACCCTGCAAAGTCATTTATGACTATACTGGATATTTTGGATTCTTAATATTCCCACAATAATTAGACAGTTGATCTTGAGACCAAGATTCAAAATTCCATCTCCATGACAGCACAATTACTCAAAACGATCATCTGTCACCGTCAACCGAATTCAGTGTTGAAGCCATCAAATAAGACGTGAGGTCATATGAACCATTTGTTAGGAGGTGTAACAAAATGTAGTGACCTCCAGGGGGCGCTGTTCGTCCCGCCTCATTCCTGTTTGCAGTTATGTTCATACATATTAAAGCTTCAGTTCATATTTCTGTGAAGACCTTGATGTAAAATTCATTGTAAGAACATCATCTCCAACCTGAACCGCTTTGCTTTTTTTTTGTAGTCAGGAGGAGGTTTGACTGAATGTCGGGATGTGATGGAAGGATGCTCTCTCTCTCTCTCTCTCTCTCTCTCTCTCTCTCTCTCTCTCTCTCTCTCTCTCTCTCTCTCTCTCTCTCTCTCTCTCTCTCTCTCTCTCTCTCTCTCTCTCTCTCTCTCTCTCTCTCTCTCTCTCTCTCCTCTCTCTCTCTCTCTCTCTCTCTCTCTCTCTCTCTCTCTCTCTCTCTCTCTCTCTCTCTCTCTCTCTCTCTCTCCTCTCTCTCTCTCTCTCTCTCTCTCTCTCTCCTCTCTCTCTCTCTCTCTCTCTCTCTCTCTCTCTCTCTCTCTCTCTCTCTCTCTCTCTCTCTCTCTCTCTCTCTCTCTCTCTCTCTCTCTCTCTCTCTCTCTCTCTCTCTCTCTCTCTCTCTCTCTCTCTCTCTCTCTCTCTCTCTCTCTCTCTCTCTCTCTCTCTCTCTCTCTCTCTCTCTCTCTCTCTCTCTCCTCCACCACCAGTTGCCGCCTTCTGGTGAATCACTCCTGCTCTCAGCAACAAATCAACTTTTTTTTTACTTTTCCTCAAATTTTGCATTTCCAGATGTTGCAGCCCCGAACATGAACACTGGTTCGTCTCGGTTTTTGGTTTCCTGGCCGGCCACCAAAAAAAAAAAAAGAGAAGAGAGAGAGAAGTGGAATTTAACTCTGCGGGGTGTCATTTTAACACTGTGGGCCAAATGCGTGAGAGACGAGCGTGCACGCTGACCTGTGTGCGTGAACATCCCGGCCTCTTTTTTTTTCCTTAAATTGCACTTTCTTGCACGGATGCGTGCAGAACTTGTAGAAGTTGACTTCACGCGACCCGCTAATGAAGAAAAACGTCTTTTAAATCAGAATGCACAATAAAAATACACCAGCAGGCGGACCCGGTAAATTAGTATTTAATCGCAAATCCCTGTGTACGAGCTGCACTTCTTCTCGGAACACTCACCGCGTCGGCGGAACCGGACCGGGACTCAGTCCGCGCTCCTTCTGGAGCTCCAGACGAAAGGTCCCCTCGCAGACAAAAACGCTCCGGCGGTGCCCCGCTGCTGCTGCTGCCGCTGCGGCTCCACGCGCGGCGCTGCGGGCGTTAAAGTGACCGCGGCTCCGGTCATCAGACTGTCCTGGGGGCGCACCGGGACTCGACCCCGCTGTCCGCGTTCGCGCTCCGCCAGACCAAGAACCCAGCAGCTGTGCGCACGGCTCCGCTGCACGGCGGCGAAACCGCCGGAACTACTTCCAACAGCAGCCGGAGCACGAAGAAGATGAATTCATGCACCACAATAGGAAAAAATGAAATCAGCTCCGTTTAAATAGTTCCCCGTGTCACTGTGAACGGGATTTGATTTACCTGCCGTAATTAGAACACATAATAGGATACTAATGCAAATAAGACTGATAATGATGATTACTACTATATTAACTACAGCAGCACTCGGTGGAGCGCATGCATCCCCAAGCTTGCACAGTCCCGTGGAATTCAAACCAAATTTCAAATGTGAATTCACTCTCTGGGACCAACCCTCTGCGAGCATACTTTTTTGTCCACCAGAGCCAGATCAATTTACAATTGGATCAACAATCTAAACACTCATGATCGTGACCTTGATCCTGATCTCACGCCTTCCTTTCTGTAATCCCAATTCTGAAGTGTGTTCCTGATCACTCCTCTTTGATCATGGTCTTTCATGATGCTCATTCATCTTTGATTATGTCCCTGACCTTTGATCCTGATCGTGACCTTGATCCTGATCTCTTACCTTCGTTTCTGTCATCACAATCCTGGAAGTGTGCTCCTGATCAGTCCTCTTTGATCCTTGTCTTTCATACTGCTCATTCCTCTCTGATTGTCTCTGAGCTTTGATCCTGTGGTGCTCTTGATCATGTTCATTCATCTTTGATTGTTGCTAATCTTTGATCCTCATCTTCATTTCTGTGATCCCAATCCTCAAATGTGTTCCTGATTGCTCCACTTTGATCCTGAGCTTTCATCCTGCTCTCTGATTCTGATCTTTCATCTTTGTTCCTGTGATCCCAGTTCCTGTGAAATGTACTCCTCTTTGATCATGGTCTTTTATCATGCTCACTCATCTTTGTCTCTGACCTTTGATCATCATCATGACCTTGATCCTGATCTATCATCTTGGTTTCTGTGATCCTAATACAAATGTATTCGTTATCTTTCATTCAGCTTTCTGATCCTGATTGTTGTCTTGATCATATTCGCACATTTGATTATGTCCTAACCTTTAATCTTGACTCTGACCACTCAGTTTCATTTCTGTGATCCCAACCCTGAAATGTGTACCTGATCACTCTGCCTTGAACCTCGTCCTTCATCCTGCTCTCCGATCCTGATCTCACACCTTTGTTCCTGTGATCCCAGTTCTGGAATGTACTCCTGACCACTCCTCTTTGATCCTTATATTTCACCCTGCTCCTTTGTCCCTGGCCTCTGATCCTGACCTTGTTCTCTCACATTCATTTCAGTGATCACATTCCAGAAGTGTGTTGCTCATTGCTCCTCTTTGATCCTGATCTTTCCTCCTGCTCACTGATCTTTGATAATGTCCCTGAACTTTGACCCGGATCCCTCCTTTGTTTCTGATTGCTGACTGAGCACTTATCTTTGATCCTGACCTTTCATCTTGCTTGCTCACCTTTGATTATATCCCTGACCTTTGATCACTTTGATTTTTAATTGCAGTTTGAACTTTCACCCTGAATTTTTTACTTTAATCGTGATTGCTGACCTTTGATTAGACAATTCCCTATCTCAAACCATTCACGAAAGTGAAAACAAATTCCCGGATCTGCCCATCTCCACAAAGTTGTTGTTTTCCTCCTCGGATCACACCCAACCAATCCACGGTGTTTCTTTCATTTTTTTAATCCTGCTAATAAACAAACCAACAACCACAAATGACAACAAAACCTCCTCCGTGTTGGTAATAATAATAATAATAAAATAACACCAACAACATTATGCAATCATAAGTAATTCAAGTTCATTTTACTTCAAATAAAATAATTTAGAATGTATGAATTATTTAACTTTACTAAAATTAATGGTTTTTAAGGCAATAAATTGTCTTGTGTTGAACTTGACTCGTCATACACGAGACTGTTTCCTCAGTTAAAGCCACTAGGTGGCATCCGACACCCACAAAAACACCAACGTGGTCGTGTTCAGCAGGTGGCAGATAGGTTTATGGGTTATTACAGAAATAAAGAGTTGATTTTTGGATTGATGTGATGCATCAAAGTTGGCCAACTTTTAATCAGTTCATCCTGATTATACGTATGCCCGTTTAATGCAGAGATGGAGAAGATGGAAACATTTATTGTTTCTGCGTTATTGTGTTAACAACCAGGAAGGGATCCCCCCCCCCACCCCCACCCAGCCATTTATCTGTTTATTCACTCACTGCATTTTACAGAGTGCATCCCATGCTCTTCCAAAAACCTAGGAATGACATGAGGTTTGAGGTTTTCAAATAATCAATAATTTCCGTTGCGTGAGCGTTTGTGGAACACTCGATCTCATCGAGATGATGAAACCATTACATTTTGTTTGTAATCAGGATGCAGGATTAGATCATGGATTTGTTTGTTTGCTTTTACTGTTTTATATAATAGGACCATTTTCCACGTGTCTTTTTAAAAAAAACAAGTTTTTCAGCTAATCACTATGGACGTTTGATTGAAACCCAGAATTGGTTTCTGGATGACTTCTACCTCCAACTTCCTTTATATAATAAGACAGGGCAATTTTCAGATGTTCATTGTGATTGGATATAGATTCCATATCGTTGGATACTTTTACAAGAGGGGAATATTTGTTTCAGAAAACGTCTCGATGCAGTTTGGTGAAATGGTCAGTTTTATCAAGCAGAAGAACAGAGAGCACAAGCAGAAGTGGTCTTCATGACCACCAGATCTAAGCTTTGTTAATGAAAGAAACTCACAAAAAGCTAATTTCAAACTATGCATTATTTCAAAGCTACACATATGTTAACAGAGACAGAGGGCTATTCAAACAAATCTTTTCTGCAGAGTTGTGAGGACTTGTGACTGTTATTTAAGATCAGAAATGTAAAATAATGGTTTCCAGCTCTGATAATACATTTCTTTGTGGAATCTCTCGCTCTCTTCTCATTGTGTGCAGTGTTTTAATTCTGATATGTGCTATTATTTCGTTCAACTAGTAATAATTGTGGGTTAAATGCTGTATTTTGGTCTGAGGTAATTGGGTGTGATATGAATTGCCCTTTTAGGGATCAATAAAGTTGTTTCGAACCTTGTCCATCCATCTTCCTCACTTTGTTTCTTTTGCAGCAACATTCATTAAAAATCCTTTTTGCGGGGTTGTATGGACCTATTATAGTGTTATTTGATTTAAAGAACACCAGCAGTTTTAATCAGAAAACAACAGCATACATCTCTGATTAGTATATTTCTACATGGAACTCTCTCTCTTGACCCCATTCACTGCATACGTCCCTCAACCATCTCCTATTGCTTTTTTTCTTCTTTAGTGGGCTAATTCATGCAGAATCCTTTCTCTGAGGTTTGTGTGATGTATGAACATGCTATGTGAATTTTAGAATGTATAACTCCTCTGAAGCAATCAGAAAATAATGGTTTAATTCTTTAAATGGTAAATGGACTGCATTTATATAGCGCTTTTCCATCTGCATCAGATGCTCAAAGTGCTTTACAATTATGCCTCACATTCACCCCGTGTCAGGTTGCTGCCACACAAGGCGCTCGCTACACACGGGAGCAATAGGGGATTACAGGCCTTGCCCATAGGGGCCCTTAGTGATTTTCCAGTCAGGCGGGGATTTGAACCCATGATCTTCTGGACTCAAGCCCAACACCTTAACCACTAGACCATCACCTCCCTCTTTAATGTAGCGTATTTGTTTGTGGAGGCTGTATTTTGGAGGGAGAAGTAAATGGGGGCTCTTCCACACTATGGGCTTATTCTTCTTCTTTTGCATTGAGAGATAGGACCTTATTTAATATTTCAGTCAAATGCACAGGAATCCTCCAGAGAATGGAGTCCACGGTCCATTCTGAGATGGTTAAGCAAGAACCACAGTTTTATCCTGTACCCTAGTTCTACCAGAAGGAATCAGAAGTCTACTTAAAGTTGATCATTTTAATATGACAAGATAAAGCACAGAAAGTTGTAGTCTACGGTCTCCATTATGGCAGAGAGTTGTCTCGAGATGATCACAAATCCTGCAGCCGAAGCCTGCCTCCAGGCAGAGGAATAGGACCAACTGGTGGCAGTGGAGTGGAGGAGGGGACATCTTGCCAGTGATCTGTAAACAGCGAGATGTGAGCAAGAACACTGATGTTTTAAACAATGTGCACAGTTCCTATTAGTCGAGAGCTGATGAGTTATAGCAAACACCTGCTTAGTTTAGAGATTAAAGCTGATGTTATAATTTTGTCAGTTGAGTCCCTCTGAATCATGTTATGTATTCATTTTTTCCATTTTGTACTTTGTTTTGAAGCTAGCATATAAGCGGAAAAAGTTGCATTAGTCCCTTTGAGATTCTTTATTGTGAGTTAGAAAATGACAGTGATACACTTCGGCAACAATTGTTGCCAGTGAGTGACTACTTAAAGGTCTGAGTCCTCTGCAGAACTATGCTATGCTGCATTTCTTGATACTTTTCCTTACAAACAGATTTCACAGTCATTCTGTTGTAAAGGTTTAAGTGCTAGCTAGCTCTGTGCATTTATTGGTGCTCAGGCAATATATATAAACAGAGAAGAAGCACAACATTAGCACTTAGGATGACAAGATTACAAGTTCACCATGAATGGCTAAGTCCAAAATCTTACAAAAAACCTTTAAAACATATCGACAGATATAACAAACACTTAAGACAATATGGGCTTTCCTATTTTGTATAGCCAGAAACATTTCTTGAAGAAAACCTTACATCTGAATGTTATTACAATGGAAACTAGAAGAACATCAATAGATCTCCCTCAAGGTTCTGCATAAATCACAGTTTCATGGTCACAGTACAGTTCACGTCCCTAGTACATTACTGGCAGATTTTCCTCATACGGTCCAAAGTAAGAGCATGACACAAAATTAAAAAGATGGAATAATATCACCTGACATGTTCAACCGCTGACTTGAGGGTTCACAGCTGCCACATCCTGAATATTTTGCATGAAGTTTTTATGCTGCATTTTGTGTAATCGTATGAAATACCAAACATCTGAACATGACCACATAATTCACACTCTGGCCGGCTTTCAGCTTTGTGTTTGGTTTTTTAAGTGTTACACAGCCCACAGATTGGTGTATGTAAAATAGTGTGATTTTTCAGTCTTGGTGCACCCCTATTAGGAACACTCTGACACAAGGAGCAGCTCACTAACTGATCCAGTGACCTTTAACTTTAGCACACACAGTGGCAACACCCAGGCAGCGGCTTCAATCGGTCGGTTTTTAAACTAGGCTGACAGTAACCGATGGGTCACCTACCCTCAGTGATTAGGACCATCTTCCTGTGTGAAGTCTGGGTTTTCGGTAGACTGCACAGAGGCAGAAGGTGATACACCAGAAATACGTGCCTGTCTTCACCTCCAGCCTCTTAGACTGCATCTGCCATCCACTGGATCTGCTGGAGCATCAGAAGGATGATGCCGTTTGATGACAGTGAAGGCGGTGATCTTCCCCAGGAAGAAGAATGTTAGATGTTTTGTAGATGGGACTAATTTTGGCTTCCTGCAAACACCAGCTCTGCAATGTTTATTTGTTTATTTTTTTCCTTTCTTGTGATGAATAACTCTTGCGTATTATTACAGTAAAAAACCTTCTCACCAGATCCCGCATGACACTGCAGTTTGACTTGGATGGATTCAAAATGATGTGTTTTTGTCTGAAAGTGTGCGTTTCTGTCCACTTTTTGGCCCACAGACAGTTCAGTGCTCCCCTCTACTGGATATTAGTGGTGTTTGCAACGAACTTATCAAATAACAGGTAAGCGCACGTGTTTTGCAGCAATAATATATTGGTGTAAATTACTTGCTTCAATAAAGTGCATGGAAAAGCTCTGTTTACATTTTTCAATGACTGCATTCATTTTTTTCCTGAAAGGTGCCAATAATTATTTTAAAGTATGTTGCAGAATGAAAAGTGAAAAACACACACACACACACACACCACACAAAAAAAAAAAAAATCGAAACTATTGGAATTTCTGCAAGGCCAACTGTTGTAGTCTAAGAAGCCACCACCAGAGGGCACGCTTGCACTCTTGTCTAAGATGTTATGTTTCCGTTGACATGTTTTAAATTAGTCGATCAAATGGGTTTAATAAAACAAACTGAAACTGTGAATAATTCTTTAAAAAAGAGAGAGGCTCTTGGATTTTAGGTGGTTGTACGAGCGTCTCATGGCTTGATCTCCTTCGCCATCAAATACCAAAATTAGACCTCAGAAAAAACAATGGAATGTTCAACTTGTGATGACAAAATGTGTAATTTTTATTGTCTTTAATACAAACACTATTGGGTTTCCTTCCTGTAAATTAAGTACTAATCCTGAAGTAATAACATCATTATTATTATTATTATTATTAAATGTACAGCTCCAGCTGGTTGTAAACGCACAGAAATAAGAAAGGGACGTCAGCGTTGTAAGAGAAAATAAGATGTTTCACAGCAGGAATGTGTGTGCGCTTTGACGGCTCCACCCAGCTGGATGACCCCGGCGACCTCCGTAATTGTTCTTCATCCACGTCATCCAGGCCTTCAGGGGAAAAGATAGGTTTTATAACTCATTTTCTGACCAGTCATATTCAGTTCAGCAGCCAGGCTTGTGAGTATTTTAGCAACTGCCCATTTAGAAACAATTCTGGGTTTGATTTAAAGCAGCTTGGATGACTCAAAGGCGACTCTAGCTTAGTGTTGTTGTAAACAGAACCAAACATTTTTAAGTTTTCTCTCAACATTTTTACACTAAAAGTCAATATTTCCCTGCGCTGGAACAGTTGAGATCTTGGCGTGCGTGGGTGGATTAGCACTTCCCGGCCGGGTGTGTAGACACTAACTCAAAAACAGTAACTGTTTTTATTTTGTAATCAGCAAGTCAGCAAGAGCACATACTGAGGATGAGGTGATTAGTTGGTGGGTAACTTGAAGCATTAGACCCAATGCCAAAACAACTTTTGTTTTTCTTTGTTTTATATAATATCACATAGATGTGTGTGCCATCTGCTGGTTTGTTAGTGGACACTGGATCGATTGTGGAAAATTAGAAATACCTGCCCCCCTCCACGTGAGGGTCTGCTAGCAACCGCCTCCATGTCAGCAATTCATAAAACTGCCTCCACATAAGCAACGAATAGTAACCGTCTCAGTGTTAGCATCAGCTAGTAGCCACCTTCACATGAGCTTCAGCTAGCAACTGCCTTCACGTGAGCATCAGCTAGCAACCGCCTTCACATGAGCCTTAGCTAGCAACTGTCTTCATTGAGGGTATCAGCTAGCAACTGTTTTCGCATGAGCTTTAGGTAGCAACTGCCTTCATGCGAACTTTTAGGTAACAACTGCCCTTATGTGAGATCAGCTAGCAACTGCCTTGTATGAGTTTCAGCTAGCAACTGCCGTCATGTGAGCATCAGCTAGCAACCACCTCCAGGTAAGTGTCAGGTAACAACCACCTCCACATGTCCAACCAATAGGGCACCGCAACAGTCTGTGTGATATTGTGGGATTTGACCACTTATGGGAGTTATTCTCCCGCTGTGCAACATATACACAGTTTAACTTCACACGGGCAAATGGTGTTGTATTGTTTTGTTCCAGCTGCAATCACTGAAACAGTCGCGGAAAAGTGTTTTTTTTCGGTTCCCAGTGGAGGGAAGCCGACGCAAGTGGGAAAGTCGTTGTCGGTAAGTGTTAACCTACACAGCTAACCAGAGTAGCTATGTTTTCTCACCTGCAAAACCGCCTTGACATGTTTGTGCTCCGGGTCATAAACAACTGAACACATGTCGCATCGTCACTTTTTCTTTGCATTTTCATTTTATTTGCTTGTAATTTGCCCAAAAACTCTTATACTCTAAACTCTTTACCCCTTTAGAGCCACCCCTCAAATGAGACTGTGGTACCCAATAGCAGCTGCCTTCATGTTGTGACCGTCAGCTAGCAACCACCTCCATGTCAGCAACTCGTACAACTGCCTCTACGTGACCAACCAATAGCAACCGCCTCACTGTGAGATCAGATAGTAACCACCTGCACATGAGTTCAGCTAGCAACTGCCTCTCCATGAGGAACTGCCTTCACGTTAACATCAGCTAGCATCCACCTTTGAATGAGCAGCCAATGGCAATCGCCTCCATGTGAGCATCAGTTAGGCAACCACCTTCATGCGAGGCAACCACTTTCACGTGAGAGTCAGCTGACAAACCAACACCCTTGGGGAGAAACTATAGACTGTATATATACTGGACAGAGCCTGTGTGATGTCACCATTGATTTTCTATATTGAGAGCCCCTCCCGCACTGATTCACAATGAACTCATTAATGATTAAAGGGGTGGAGTGTGGGTGGCTCAGTGTGTCATGAAATAAGCCTGAAACGCCCCCCTCTTCAAGTTGAATCAGCTTACAGGCTAGCATTAGTTCGGGTATTTATTGGACACCATAGTTCGTTTGAGGGTGGGCGCTAAAGGGGTAAATATGATGCATTTTACGCAATACTTTAATTCCAGAGACAGCCTTGTCTGTCCCCATCAGAAACATTTCACTTTCTCTGAGTTCTTGTGGAAATTACCAGCAAACAAAGTGAAAATGCAAAGAACAATGTGGTGGAAAGCGGTCATGTGTCGCGGTTTGTTTATGACCCAGAGCTCAAACATGTCGAGGTGGTTGTGCAGGAGAGAGACTGCAGCTACTAAACTAAAACTTAGTGACATGACATCTCCATTTACCTTGTCTTGCCTTCTCCACTGGGAACCGAAAAAAAAAATGTATTTTTACAACTGCTTCGGTGATTGCAGCCAAAAAAAAAAACAGTACACCATTTTTCTTGTGTGAAGTGATGCTGTGTTTGCGCAGGCTGTCCCCAGAAGTGGTCAAATCCCACAATATCATGCAGGGGTTTAAAGGAGACACTGTGCTGCCACATTAAATCATACACTCAACAAAAATATAAACGCAACACTTTTGGTTTTGCTCCCATTTGTATGAGATGAACTCAAAGATCTAAAACTTTTTCCACATACACAATATCACCATTTCCCTCAAATATTGTTCACAAACCAGTCTAAATCTGTGATAGTGAGCACTTCTCCTTTGCTGAGATAATCCATCCACCTCACAGGTGTGCCATATCAAGATGCTGATTAGACACCATGATTAGTGCACAGGTGTGCCTTAGACTGCCCACAAATAAAAGGCCACTCTGAAAGGTGCAGTTTTATCACACAGCACAATGCCACAGATGTCGCAAGATTTGAGGGAGCGTGCAATTGGCATGTTGACAGCAGGAATGTCAACCAGAGCTGTTGCTTGTGTATTGAATGTTCATTTCTCTACCATAAGCCATCTCAAAGGCGTTTCAGAGAATTTGGCAGTACATCCAACCAGCCCACAACCGCAGACCACGGTAACCACACCAGCCCAGGACCTCCACATCCAGCATGTTCACCTCCAAGATCGTTTGAGACCAGCCACTCAGACAGCTGCTGAAAACAATCGGTTGCATAACCAAAGAATTTCTGCACCAAACTGTCAGAAACCGTCTCAGGGAAGCTCATCTGCATGCTCGCTCGTAGTCCTCATCGGGGTCTCGACCTGACTCCAGTTCGTCGTTCGTAACCGACTTGAGTGGGCAAATGCTCACATTCGCTGGCGTTTGGCACGTTGGAGAGGTGTTCCTTTACGGATGAATCCCGGTTCACACTGTTCAGGGCAGATGGCAGACAGCGTGTGTGGCATTGTGTGGTGTGAGAGGTTTTCTGATGTCAATGTTGTGGATCGAGTGGCCCATGGTGGCGGGTGGGGTTATGGTATGGGCAGGCGTTGTTATGGACGAAAGAACACAGGTGCATTTTATTGATGGCATTTTTGAATGCACAGAGATACCGTGACGAGATCCTGAGGCCCATTGTTGTGCCATACATCCAAGAACATCACCTCATGTTGCAGCAGGATAATGCACGGCGCCATGTTGGCAAGGATCTGTACACAATTCTTGGAAGCTGAAAATGTCCAGTTCTTGCATGGCCGGCATACTCACCGGACATGTCACCCATGAGCATGTTTGGGATGCTCTGGACCGGCCTATACGACAGCGTGTACCAGTTCCTGCCAATATCCAGCAACCTCGCACAGCCATTGAAGAGGAGGTGGACCAACATTCCACAGGCCACAATTGGAAACCCTGATCAACTGCGAAGGAGATGTGTTGCACTGCATGAGGCAAATGGTGGTCACACCAGATACTGACTGTTACCCCCCCCCCCCCCCCCAATAAAACAAAACTGCACCTTTCAGAGTGGCCTTTATTGTGGACAGTTAAGGCACACCTGTGCACTAATCATGGTGTCTAATCAGCATCTTGATATGGCACACCTGTGAGGTGGGATGGATTATCTCAGCAAAGGAGAAGTGCTCACTATCACAGATTTAGACTGGTTTGTGAACAATATTTGAGGGAAATGGTGATATTGTGTATGTGGAAAAAGTTTTAGATCTTTGAGTTCATCTCATACAAAATGGGAGCAAAACCAAAAGTGTTGCGTTTATATTTTTGTTGAGTGTATTTTTGGGGATGGTGCGGTGGTTTTCCTAACAATTTGCTTGGTGTGTACAGAAGCATATTGCATTCACTGGATAAAAGAATTAGACCCCTGATCTCGTAATTACGAGAAAAGATTTCATAATTATGAGATCAGGGGTCTAATTTTTTTATCCAGTGAATGCAATATGCTTCTGTAGGTGTGGACATAAAAAATGATGAGCAATGCAATTACACAATTCTTAGTAATTGTGCATTAAATGGACCTAACAAATGAAGCTACCAATAGCTGCTAAAAGTGCTAACATGGCTAGCATTCAACATTAAATGCAACAAGAATTTCACTCAGTGCAAATATCACAACAAAGACATCTTAAGATGATCCGTTAGGATGTTTCACCACACAACAAGCTGGATTATTCCAGTTGTTTACCATAAAACACTCAAAAAAGACAAACACAAGCTCCAAAAAAGCAAGTGGCCACCGCATCCAGAGGCCTCTGAGCTAAAGACCCTACGAGAGGAGGAGACACTGGGCTCAGCAGCTGTCACTCAAAACAACCACACCCACAATTATACAGAACTTTATAGCTTAAAACATCTAAAACTAAGAAGTCCCCAAAAAATTTAACCCCGTACAGTTGTCATGGAGGAGGAAACTATCTACAGAGATCAAAATCGCTTTTTGTACCAGACTGTAAACATGTTTATTTCTGCTCTAAAATATAAAATATTACATTTTAACACAGAGTTCTATGGGAATGTGCTCTATTTTGGAGCCAACCTCAAGTGGCCAGTCAAGGAACTGCAAGATTTTGGACTTCCAGGAAGGTGTGAGACAAGAAGTTTACCGCTTTGAAGAAACAGGAAGGCTGATATGTGGGAAAATACAGACTGAAATATACAACTGTTTCACCTAGTGTTTTGAGCTCCACGTTTTTTTTTTTTTTTAACATTTCAAAAGAGTGAATTATTTTCTGAAGCAACTACTTTATTTGGGCTTTTGAACATTTCAAAACACCAAATCAGGTTGAGACTTTGGAAAACAGTAAGTCACTGTGTGGAGCATTTTTTTTTTTCTTACAAACTGGTTATTGATACGATACCGTATTCAGCCACTTTGTATGTCCTAAAACACCAAAAGCATCCAAAAACAAACTGCCATAATTATCATGAGATAAAGAAGGACATCACGGTGTTGAAGCTGAACAAATTTTAGAGTTTGTGCATGAACTGAGAGTTGTTGGCTGATTTAATAAAACCCACAGCAGTTTGTGATGGCATTATGAAAAGCAAATTAATCTACAGTTTGTGATAGTCATGAAAATGAGGGTCTTTTTGTGACGGGGGCACAGGGGTGCCGAAAAGGGGAGAATAAGAAGGATTCTAGGGCCCATGATTGACAGGAGCCAGAGAGGCCCCTAATACAATTATAATACTGACAAAATAATATGAGGGGGGGGGGGGGGTGGCCCAGTAAGATTTATTTTTATGGGGCCCAAAATCCCTGGTGGCGCCCCTGTGGGGGCATGAAATGCAGGGTGACATGGGGGGGGGGTCAGGAGTTATGGTTAGGATTAGGGGAAGGGAGACTTAATGACATTATGTTATGGTTAGGAGAAAGATTAGAAATAGTAAAATAATAATAATAAAAAAAACATCACAAATGTGACTCATTTTATGAGGAGGGCACGAAAAAAGTGTGAGACTGGGGGGCTGATTTAATAACAATGGGTGCTGTAATATTCACTGTTTGTTATCATACCATATCAATAAATGACTGCTATTTATTTTATTTATTTATTTATTTATTTAGCTTTTATAACATATTTTAAAAGCAACTGTATCATCTACTCATCGGAGCATTGTGTCTTAAAATTGAGAAATTTCCTGAAACAATCAATCAATCAACTTTTTTTCTTATATAGCGCCAAATCACAACAAACAGTTGCCCCAAGGCGCTCCATATTGTAAGGCAAGGCCATACAATAATTATGAAAAACCCCAACGGTCAAAACGACCCCCTATGAGCAAGCACTTGGCCACAGTGGGAAGGAAAAACTCCCTTTTAACAGGAAGAAACCTCCAGCAGAACCAGGCTCAGGGAGGGGCAGTCTTCTGCTGAGACTGGTTGGGGCTGAGGGAAAGAACCAGGAAAAAGACATGCCGAGAAGGGGGGCAGAGATCGATCACTAATGATTAAATGCAGAGTGATGCATACGGAGCAAAAGAGAAAGAAACAGTGCATCATGGGAACCCCCCCACAGTCTACGTCTAAAGCAACATAACCAAGGGATGGTCCAGGGTCACCCGATCCAGCCCTAACTATAAGCCTTAGCGAAAAGGAAAGTTTTAAGCCTAATCTTAAAAGTAGAGAGGGTATCTGTCTCCCTGATCTGAATTGGGAGCTGGTTCCACAGGAGAGCAGCCTGAAAGCTGAAGGCTCTGCCTCCCATTCTACTCTTACAAACCCTAGGAACTACAAGTAAGCCCGCAGTCTGAGAGCGAAGCGCTCTAATGGGGTAATATGGTACTACGAGGTCCCTAAGATAAGATGGGACCTGATTATTCAAAACCTTATAAGTAAGAAGAAGAATTTTAAATTCTATTCTAGAATTAACAGGAAGCCAATGAAGAGAGGCCAATATGCGTGAGATATGCTCTCTCCTTCTAGTCCCCGTCAGTACTCTAGCTGCAGCATTCTGAACCAACTGAAGGCTTTTTAGGGAACTTTTAGGACAACCTGATAATAATGAATTACAATAGTCCAGCCTAGAGGAAATAAATGCATGAATTAGTTTTTCAGCATCACTCTGAGCAAGACCTTTCTGATTTTAGAGATATTGCGTAAATGCAAAAAGGCAGTCCTACATATTTGTTTAATATGCGCTTTGAATGACATATCCTGATCAAAAATGACTCCAAGATTTCTCACAGTATTACTAGAGATCAGGGAAATGGAAAAACAAATGGTTCATTTAGGGTTGTAGTCATAAGATATATATATGTGTGTGTGTGTTAATTTTGTTGAGAGCATTGTGTTATTTCTGGACTTAAACTCCACATTTATCTGCGGCTGTGGTGGAAACTTTGTGTTCAAAGCTGATGAAGGATTTTTTCATTTTGATGAAAGATTCGATCCGTTCGACACACTTTTTCTTCCCCCCAAACGACACCGTGAAACAGCGCAAATGAAAACCGTCTCCGCCGTTCAAACTTCGCATTCCACGCCGGAAAGAGAAGAAAAGTCAAGATGGAAAACACGGGGTGTGTGTGTTTACGGTGACGTTGTTTCATTTCCTGCCTCTTCGGCATGGAGACACACAGCAGCAGCGCCGAGCTTCGCCGAACCTTCCCGCGCCGTCCGGTCTAAACCGGTTCGGAAAATGCGTGGCGGACTCGCGCGCAAAGACAAAAACACGCACTGAAAATTCCCGCCCCGCCCCCAGAGGGCACCACCCCTCTGCTTCCGTTTAGTCCTTTCTCATTGGCTGTCACTGGTACGTCTCGCCCACATCCCCCAGCATCTCTGGAATGAGCAGCGAGCATGCGCAGAGCAGCGTCGATGAGACAGCGGATTGGTGGATGCCGACGCAAAAAACACGCTCCCTGACTCCGAGCGTCACTGGAAGAAGGCGCGTGGACTTCACGGGGACGCGGCTGAGTTGAGGTGAAATCGTGTTGCCAGGTTTCTATATAAGCGAATTTAGTACTTGTAAATATTTTCGAAATACCAGTTTGGAAATTTAGCAGTTGTTTTGTTTGTTGTTTTTGTAATGGCTTATTTTGAGTTCATTGTGGTGTTTGTTGAATATCTACATGTACTGCCATTTATGCATAAACCTACAATAACGTTATCATAACAATTATATTACTGTAAAACTGCGTTTTTATTATTAAACTGGATGGGTGGGTGTGGGTTAAAATAACCCATTATACTGGGGCGTGGATCTGGATCCAGGGGCAGCACTGTGATGATGGATGGATGGATGGATGGATGGATGGATGGATGGATTGGTATCACTTATATTAACAATGAGAAATCTGGGGGTCTTTCATTTTAAATGTGCAATATGCACATGTTCAGCCAGTCTTTGAAGTAACGGTGGGTACCACACATCTTCAAATGCTTGTCCGGGATCAGGTTGTGGGGGCAACAGCTTCAGCGGGTGACCCCAAACTGACTGGGGGATCCCAAGGTGTTCCCACGCCAGTGTGAAGATATAATCTAACTCCCTTTACGTCAAACAGTATGGTAATGCAATACCGTCTCTGCTGCGGCAATTCTCCAGCCAATCTCATGCTCCGTTGTCCCCTCATTTGTGAACAAGACCCCGAGGTACTGAACCTTCACCAGAAATGAGTCCGACTTACTGTCAAGGAACCAAACACAGCTCTTGCGGTATGAGTACAGAGATTGGATGGCCTTGAGAAAGGACCCCCTCACTCTATACTCCCACAGTATCTCCTGGGGTACCCAGTCATACGCCTTCTCCAAGTCCACAAAACACATATAGACTGGATGGGCATACTCCCAGGCCCTCTCCAGGATCCTTGTGAGAGTGAAGAGCTGGTCTGTTGTTCCACGACCAGGACGGAACCTGCATTGTTCCTCTTCAATCAGTGGTTCGACTACTGGCCGTACCTCCTTTCCAGCACCCTGGAGTAACTTTACCAGGGAGGCTGAGTAGTGTGATGTCATGTCAGGGTATTTATTTGAAATGTGCAATATGCAACGTGCAATATCCTGAAAGGTGGGTAACTGGTTTTACAGCGTTACAGTCTCATTTCATTATATCTTTATATAGGAACGTTAATGCACAGGATGCTGTTTCTTTTTACGTTTTTGTTTGTTTCTTTATTATTTTCTTTCCTTATTATTTTATTTTTTATTCTGATTCTCATCTATTTTGTATGACTGACTTTAAGCGCTTTGCACACACACACACACACACACACACACACACACACACACACACACACACACCACACACACACACACCACACACACACACACACACACACACACACACCATAAAAAATTCAATACACCTGGTGGAGCACAAGTGGCAAATATCGCTTAATGTTAATCTTAACGTCTTTACATCTGCTGATTTTGCACTATTAACTACATTTTCTTCCATCTTTTGTGCTTACATGCACAACTGTGCTATTATCCTGTGAAATAATTTTACCATATCTATACATACTATACTACATACACATACATACACACACTATTTTTCAGATAATCTATTCATATTAGTATTTATGCACCCACCAGCAAACACAGCAAAATACTTTTGTCACCTTTCTTTAATGTAAATATTTTTTATTTCTTTACTACTATATGACTCTTGCTGCTGCAACAAGTGATTTTTTTTCCCTGCTGTGGGATCAATAAAGTTTATCTTATGTTTTCTTGATGATGTGTGTTGAGTTAATGGAGGCAAGTTGCACAGTTCAGTAAATGGATAAATTGCAAATCACACAGTGTAGCATAAATAATAATAATTTGAGTTCTGCGTTCTCAGGATGCAGGACTCCTTTGTGTCCCTACGGTGAATATGAAGTCTGCAGATCACAGAACTTTCTCTTATCGTGCCCCTGTTCTGTGGAATGATCTCCCTGCGTCAATAAAACAGTAAGATTCTGTGGAGACTTTCAAGTCCAGACTTAAGACGCACTTATTTTCCCTTTTGTATGACTAGCATACTGGTATAGTGTTACTATGCTTTGTACTCTTTTAAATTAATTTATTAGTAAACGGAGCGTGCCGCGGCCTCAACTTTATCTAAATTCTGGGTCTTTTAGTGTTTTTCTTGTTTAATTAATGCTGACAAATTATACAGTATTTCTTGTCGTTCTGATGCCTGATTCTATTTTTTCTCTCTGTTTGAGGTGCAGCTTCATCCAGAGATGGGTGGGTATGGTATCGGCTTTGGAAAACCTGATGCCCTGTGCACCGGCAACATTTCCTGGATATTGTATTGTGAACTGTTGTGTAATTTATGTTTGTAGCATGGCCCAAGCAGAGGGTCACCCCTTTGAGTCTGGTCTGCTTGAGGTTTCTTCCTCAGAGGGAGTTTTTCCTCACCACTGTCACCTCTGTTCTTGCTCTGGGGGTTGGTAAGGCACAGCTTACTTGTGTAAAGTGCCATGATGCAACTTTGTTGTGATTTGGCACTATATGAAAATAAATTGAAATTGAATTTGAGAGTTGTTGCTTTTCTTCTTATGCTTTATGTTCTTCTTTGGCTTGGTTGCTTGTTTATTGTACAGTAACAGATCTGGCAACGCGGCATCAGGATGAAGTGGGTGGGAAAAAAAAAATATCTATCTCCCCAAAAACCACCGTGCAGTTTTCAGCACCAACACCTCGTGGATAGCAGCCAAACGAACCACGGGGATCGTGCGGACGTGGATTGTGCGAATCGTAATTTTTTTTAAAATTTTAAACACGACGGAACTTTATTGATAGGTTCGACACGACGATCGGAAGAAGAAAAAAGGAAAAAAAAAAGACTCCGCGCGGTGGTGCAGCCTGAGCCGCGTTCGCTCGGCGGGCGGACAAACTCTCCAAGAGGCAACTTTTTGTGCTGAATTTTCGCGGTCTGTGCGCCCCGTCGGGAGGAGTAAATGACTGCAAATGAAGGGAAGCAGAGGAGACAGAGATTCTTTATCCTAACTGTTTGGGCGCGGACGGCAGTTGGTTGTGTTTTTATTGCATCGCAGTGCCGCTAGCTAGCCGCTAAAGCTCTTTGTGTGAGCCGCCACACACCTGCTAAACCCTGCTCGGGTTTTCCTTTTTTTTTTTTTTTTTTTCTTTTTTGGGGTTTTTTATTCTCCACATATCCGACATGTGCGCCCGGGTTTGGTTCGTGACCGACCGGCGGATCAGCCAGGAGTACCCGCAGGTCCAGATCCTGCGGGCGCTGAAGCAGCGCTGCGCCGAGGACGAGGTGGAGTTCCGCTCGCTGCTCATGGATCAGATCGTTCTGACCATCTGCGAAGGACAATTAGGCAAGTAAAATAAAGACACACTGTGTGGGTTTGTGTGTGTAAGTGAGTGAGTGTTGTTGTGGTAGTAGTAGAGCAAGCTGCAGCTGCTAGCTCCTGGCTATTGTTTGGGGGCTACACGGTGGGGGGGGGGGGGATGCTAACCGTGACCGTCTAACCCACTTTCAGACTGAGTCCACGTGAAAACGGTGTTCTGTGGAGATGAGGTGCGTCGCGTAACTGCATATGTGTGCACTGAAAAAAAAAAAACTTGACGGAGTTCGCTTATTTTGATGGGCAAGTAAATGTATAAATTGTTCATCCGAACGTAGTAATGTATAAAATGTACTCACTATAAAACGATAAGTATTTTTAACCTGGAGTTACCTTATTTCGACAGGCAAAAATACATACATTTATGCTCCTAACGTAAAATACAGAAAATGGACTTTTAATCAGTTCATCCTGATTATACGTATGCCCGTTTAATGCAGAGATGGAGAAGATGGAAACATTTATTGTTTCTGCGTTATTGTGTTAACAACCAGGAAGGGATCCCCCCCCCCCCCCCACCCAGCCATTTATCTGTTTATTCACTCACTGCATTTTACAGAGTGCATCCCATGCTCTTCCAAAAACCTAGGAATGACATGAGGTTTGAGGTTTCAAATAATCAAATAATTTCCGTTGCGTGAGCGTTTGTGGAACACTCGATCTCATCGAGATGATGAAACCATTACATTTTGTTTGTAATCAGGATGCAGGATTAGATCATGGATTTGTTTGTTTGCTTTTACTGTTTTATAATAGGACCATTTTCCACGTGCTTTTTAAAAAAAACAAGTTTTTCAGCTAATCACTATGGACGTTTGATTGAAACCCAGAATTGGTTCTGGATGACTTCTACCTCCAACTTCCTTTATAAATAAGACAGGGCAATTTTCAGATGTTGATTGTGATTGGATATAGATTCCATATCGTTGGATACTTTACAAGAGGGGAATATTGTTTCAGAAAACGTCTCGATGCAGTTTGGTGAAATGGTCAGTTTTATCAAGCAGAAGAACAGAGAGCACAAGCAGAAGTGGTCTTCATGACCACCAGATCTAAGCTTTGTTAATGAAAGAAACTCACAAAAAGCTAATTTCAAACTATGCATTATTTCAAAGCTACACATATGTTAACAGAGACAGAGGGCTATTCAAACAAATCTTTTCTGCAGAGTTGTGAGGACTTGTGACTGTTATTTAAGATCAGAAATGTAAAATAATGGTTTCCAGCTCTGATAATACATTTCTTTGTGGAATCTCTCGCTCTCTTCTCATTGTGTGCAGTGTTTTAATTCTGATATGTGCTATTATTTCGTTCAACTAGTAATAATTGTGGGTTAAATGCTGTATTTTTTGTCTGAGGTAATTGGGTGTGATATGAATTGCCCTTTTAGGGATCAATAAAGTTGTTTGAACCTTGTCCATCCATCTTCCTCACTTTGTTTCTTTTGCAGCAACATTCATTAAAAATCCTTTTTGCGGGGTTGTATGGACCTATTATAGTGTTATTTGATTTAAAGAACACCAGCAGTTTTAATCAGAAAACAACAGCATACATCTCTGATTTAGTATATTTCTACATGGAATCTCTCTCTCTGACCCCATTCACTGCATACGTCCCTCAACCATCTCTATTGCTTTTTTTCTTCTTTAGTGGCTAAATTCATGCAGAATCCTTTCTCTGAGGTTTGTGTGATGTATGAACATGCTATTTGAATTTTAGAATGTATAACTCCTCTGAAGCAATCAGAAAATAATGGTTTAATTCTTTAAATGGTAAATGGACTGCATTTATATAGCGCTTTTCCATCTGCATCAGATGCTCAAAGTGCTTTACAATTATGCCTCACATTCACCCCGATGTCAGGTTGCTGCCACACAAGGCGCTCGCTACACACCGGGAGCAATAGGGGATTACAGGCCTTGCCCATAGGGGCCCTTAGTGATTTTCCAGTCAGGCGGGGATTTGAACCCATGATCTTCTGGACTCAAGCCCAACACCTTAACCACTAGACCATCACCTCCCTCTTTAATGTAGCGTATTTGTTTGTGGAGGCTGTATTTTGGAGGGAGAAGTAAATGGGGGCTCTTCACACTATGGGCTTATTTCTTCTTCTTTTGCATTGAGAGATAGGACCTTATTTAATATTTCAGTCAAATGCACAGGAATCCTCCAGAGAATGGAGTCCACGGTCCATTCTGAGATGGTTAAGCAAGAACCACAGTTTTATCCTGTACCCTAGTTCTACCAGAAGGAATCAGAAGTCTACTTAAAGTTGATCATTTTAATATGACAAGATAAAGCACAGAAAGTTGTAGTCTACGGTCTCCATTATGGCAGAGAGTTGTCTCGAGATGATCACAAATCCTGCAGCCGAAGCCTGCCTCCAGGCAGAGGAATAGGACCAACTGGTGGCAGTGGAGTGGAGGAGGGGACATCTTGCCAGTGATCTGTAAACAGCGAGATGTGAGCAAGAACACTGATGTTTTAAACAATGTGCACAGTTCCTATTAGTCGAGAGCTGATGAGTTATAGCAAACACCTGCTTAGTTTAGAGATTAAAGCTGATGTTATAATTTTGTCAGTTGAGTCCCTCTGAATCATGTTATGTATTCATTTTTTCCATTTTGTACTTTGTTTTGAAGCTAGCATATAAGCGGAAAAAGTTGCATTAGTCCCTTTGAGATTCTTTATTGTGAGTAGAAAATGACAGTGATACACTTCGGCAACAATTGTTGCCAGTGAGTGACTACTTAAAGGTCTGAGTCCTCTGGCAGAACTTATGCTATGCTGCATTTCTTGATACTTTCCTTACAAACAGATTTCACAGTCATCTGTTGTAAAGGTTTAAGTGCTAGCTAGCTCTGTGAATTTATTGGTGCTCAGGCAATATATATAAAACAGAGAAGAAGCACAACATTAGCACTTAGGATGACAAGATTACAAGTTCCACCATGAATGGCTAAGTCCAAAATATTACAAAAACCTTTAAAACATATCGCCCAGATATAACAAACAATTAAGACAATATGGGCTTTCCTATGTTTGTATAGCCAGAAACATTTCTTGAAGAAAAACCTCTGAATGTTATTACAATGGAACTAGAAGAACATCAATAGATCTCCCTCAAGGTTCTGCATAAATCACAGTTTCATGGTCACAGTACAGTTCACGTCCTAGTACATTACTGGCAGATTTCCTCATACAGGTCCAAAGTAAGAGCATGACACAAAATTAAAAAGATGGAATAATATCACCTGACATGTTCAACCGCTGACTTGAGGGTTCACAGCTGCCACATCCTGAATATTTTGCATGAAGTTTTTATGCTGCATTTTGTGTAATCGTATGAAATACAAACATCTGAACATGACCACATAATTCACACTCTGGCAGGCTTCAGCTTTGTGTTTTGGTTTTTAAGTGTTACACAGCCCACAGATTGGTGTATGTAAAATAGTGTGATTTTTCAGTCTTGGTGCACCCCTATTAGGAACACTCTGACACAGGAGCAGCCACTAACTGATCCAGTGACCTTTAACTTTAGCACACACAGTGGCCACACCACAGGCAGCGGCTTCAACTGGTCGGTTAAACTAGGCTGACAGTAACCGATGGGTCACCTACCCTCAGTGATTAGGACCATCTTCCTGTGTGAAGTCTGGGTTTCGGTAGACTGCACAGAGGCAGAAAGGTGATACACCAGAAACACGCTGCCTGTCTTCACCTCCAGCCTCTTAGACTGCATCCTGCCATCCACTGGATCTGCTGGAGCATCAGAAGGATGATGCCGTTTGATGACAGTGAAGGCGGTGATCTTCCCCAGGAAGAAGAATGTTAGATGTTTTGTAGATGGGACTAATTTTGGCTTCCTGCAAACACCAGCTCTGCAATGTTTATTTGTTTATTTTTTTCCTTTCTTGTGATGAATAACTCTTGCGTATTATTACAGTAAAAACCTTCTCACCAGATCCCGCATGACCACTGCAGTTTGACTTGGATGGATCAAAATGATGTGTTTTTGTCTGAAAGTGTGCGTTTCTGTCCACTTTTTGGCCCACAGACAGTTCAGTGCTCCCCTCTACTGGATATTAGTGGTGTTTGCAACGAACTTATCAAATAACAGGTAAGCGCACGTGTTTTGCAGCAATAATATATTTGGTGTAAATTACTTTGCTTCAATACAAGTGCATGGAAAAGCTCTGTTACATTTTCAATGACTGCATTCATTTTTTCCTGAAAGGTGCCAAATAATTATTTTAAAGTATGTTGCAGAATGAAAAGTGAAAACACACACACACACACACACAAAAAAAAAAAAAAATCGAAAACTTATTGGAATTTCTGCAAGGCCAACTGTTGTAGTCTAAGAAGCCACCACCAGAGGGCACGCTTGCACTCTTGTCTAAGATGTTATGTTTCCGTTGACATGTTTTAAATTAGTCGATCAAATGGGTTTAATAAAACAAACTGGAAACTGTGAATAATTCTTTAAAAAAGAGAGAGGCTCTTGGATTTTAGGTGGTTGTACGAGCGTCTCATGGCTTGATCTCCTTCGCATCAAATACAAAATAGACCTCAGAAACAAACAATGGAATGTTCAACTTGTGATGACAAAATGTGAATTTTTATTGTCTTTAATACAAACACTATTGGGTTTCTATTCTGTAAATTAAGTACTAATCCTGAAGTAATAACATCATTATTATTATTATTATTATTAAATGTACAGCTCCAGCTGGTTGTAAACGCAACAGAAATAAGAAAGGGACGTCAGCGTTGTAAGAGAAAATAAAGATGTTTCACAGCAGGAATGTGTGTGCGCTTTGACGGCTCCCCCCAGCTGGATGACCCCGGCGACCCTCCGTAATTGTTCTTCATCCACTTCATCCAGGCCTTCAGGGGAAAAGATAGGTTTTATAACTCATTTTCTGACCAGTCATATTCAGTTCAGCAGCCAGGCTTGTGAGTATTTTAGCAAACTGCCCATTTAGAAACAATTCTGGGTTTGATTTAAAGCAGCTTGGATGGACTCAAAGGCGACTCTAGCTTAGTGTTTGTTGTAAACAGAACCAAACATTTTAAGTTTTCTCTCAACATTTTTACACTAAAAGTCAAATATTTCCCTGCGCTGGTAACAGTTGAGATCTTGGCGTGCGTGGGTGGATTAGCACTTCCCGGCCGGGTGTGTAGACAATAACTCAAAAACAGTAACTGTTTTTATTTTGTAACTCAGCAAGTCAGAAGAGCACATAATGAGGATGAGGTGATTAGTTGGTGGGTAACTTGAAGCATTAGACCCAATGCCAAAAACAACTTTGTTTTTCCTTTTGTTTTATATAATATCACATAGATGTGTGTGCCACCTGCTGGTTTGTTAGTGGACACTGGATCGATTGTGGAAAATTAGAAATACCTGCCCCCCTCCACGTGAGGGTCTGCTAGCAACCGCCTCCATGTCAGCAACTCATAAAACTGCCTCCACATAAGCAACGAATAGTAACCGTCTCAGTGTTAGCATCAGCTAGTAGCCACCTTCACATGAGCTTCAGCTAGCAACTGCCTTCACGTGAGCATCAGCTAGCAACCGCCTTCACATGAGCCTTAGCTAGCAACTGTCTTCATGAGGGTATCAGCTAGCAACTGTTTTCGCATGAGCTTTAGGTAGCAACTGCCTTCATGCGAACTTTAGGTAACAACTGCCTTCATGTGAGCATCAGCTAGCAACTGCCTTTGTATGAGTTTCAGCTAGCAACTGCCGTCATGTGAGCATCAGCTAGCAACCACCTCCAGGTAAGTGTCAGGTAACAACCACCTCCACATGTCCAACCAATAGGGCACCGCAGTCTGTGTGATATTGTGGGATTTGACCACTTATGGGGAGTTATTCTCCCGCTGTGCAACATATACACAGTTTAACTTCACACGGACAAATGGTGTATTGTTTTGTTTCCAGCTGCAATCACTGAAACAGTCGCGAAAAGTGTTTTTTTCGGTTCCCAGTGGAGGGAAGACGACGCAAGTGGGAAACGTCGTGTCGGTAAGTGTTAACCTACACAGCTAACCAGAGTAGCTATGTTTTCTCACCTGCAAAACCGCCTTGACATGTTTGTGCTCCGGGTCATAAACAAACTGCAACACATGTCCGCATCGTCACTTTTTCTTTGCATTTTCATTTTATTTGCTTGTAATTTGCCCAAAAACTCTATACTCTAAACTCTTTACCCCTTTAGAGCCCACCCTCAAATGAGACTGTGGTACCCAATAGCAGCTGCCTTCATGTTGTGACCGTCAGCTAGCAACCACCTCCATGTCAGCAACTCGTACAAACTGCCTCTACGTGACCAACCAATAGCAACCGCCTCACTGTGAGCATCAGCTAGTAACCACCTGCACATGAGTTTCAGCTAGCAACTGCCTCTCCATGAGGAACTGCCTTCACGTTAACATCAGCTAGCATCCACCTTTGCATGAGCAGCCAATGGCAATCGCCTCCATGTGAGCATCAGTTAGCAACCACCTTCATGCGAGCAACCACTTTCACGTGAGAGTCAGCTGACAAACCAACACCCTTGGGGAGAAACTATAGACTGTATATATACTGGACAGAGCCTGTGTGATGTCACCATTGATTTTCTATATTGAGAGCCCCTCCCGCACTGATTCACAATGAACTCATTAATGCATAAAGGGGTGGAGTGTGGGTGGCTCAGTGTGTCATGAAATAAGCCTGAACACGCCCCCCTCTTCAAGTTTGAATCAGCTTACAGGCTAGCATTAGTTCGGGTATTTATTGGACACCATAGTTTCGTTTGAGGGTGGGCGCTAAAGGGTTAAAATATGATGCATTTTACGCAATACTTTTAATTCCAGAGACAGCCCTTGTCTGTCCCCATCAGAAACATTGCACTTTCTCTGAGTTCTTGTGGAAATTACACAGCAAACAAAGTGAAAATGCAAAGAACAATGTGGTGGAAAGCGGTCATGTGTCGCGGTTTGTTTATGACCCAGAGCTCAAACATGTCGAGGTGGTTGTGCAGGAGAGAGACTGCAGCTACTAAACTAAAACTTAGTGACATGACATCTCCCATTTACCTTGTCTTGCCTTCTCCACTGGGAACCGAAAAAAAAATGTATTTTTTACAACTGCTTCGGTGATTGCAGCCAAAAACAAAACAGTACACCATTTTTCTTGTGTGAAGTGATGCTGTGTTTGCGCAGGCTGTCCCCAGAAGTGGTCAAATCCCACAATATCATGCAGGGGTTTAAAGGAGACACTGTGCTGCCCCATTAAATCATACACTCAACAAAAATATAAACGCAACACTTTTGGTTTTGCTCCCATTTTGTATGAGATGAACTCAAAGATCTAAAACTTTTTCCACATACACAATATCACCATTTCCCTCAAATATTGTTCACAAACCAGTCTAAATCTGTGATAGTGAGCACTTCTCCTTTGCTGAGATAATCCATCCCACCTCACAGGTGTGCCATATCAAGATGCTGATTAGACACCATGATTAGTGCACAGGTGTGCCTTAGACTGCCCACAATAAAAGGCCACTCTGAAAGGTGCAGTTTTATCACACAGCACAATGCCACAGATGTCGCAAGATTTGAGGGAGCGTGCAATTGGCATGTTGACAGCAGGAATGTCAACCAGAGCTGTTGCTTGTGTATTGAATGTTCATTTCTCTACCATAAGCCATCTCCAAAGGCGTTTCAGAGAATTTGGCAGTACATCCAACCAGCCTCACAACCGCAGACCACGTGTAACCACACCAGCCCAGGACCTCCACATCCAGCATGTTCACCTCCAAGATCGTTTGAGACCAGCCACTCAGACAGCTGCTGAAACAATCGGTTTGCATAACCAAAGAATTTCTGCACAAACTGTCAGAAACCGTCTCAGGGAAGCTCATCTGCATGCTCGCTCGTCGTCCTCATCGGGGTCTCGACCTGACTCCAGTTCGTCGTCGTAACCGACTTGAGTGGGCAAATGCTCACATTCGCTGGCGTTTGGCACGTTGGAGAGGTGTTCTCTTTACGGATGAATCCCGGTTCACACTGTTCAGGGCAGATGGCAGACAGCGTGTGTGGCATTGTGTGGGTGAGCGGTTTTCTGATGTCAATGTTGTGGATCGAGTGGCCCATGGTGGCGGTGGGGTTATGGTATGGGCAGGCGTCTGTTATGGACGAAGAACACAGGTGCATTTTATTGATGGCATTTTGAATGCACAGAGATACCGTGACGAGATCCTGAGGCCCATTGTTGTGCCATACATCCAAGAACATCACCTCATGTTGCAGCAGGATAATGCACGGCGCCATGTTGCAAGGATCTGTACACAATTCTTGGAAGCTGAAAATGTCCCAGTTCTTGCATGGCCGGCATACTCACCGGACATGTCACCCATTGAGCATGTTTGGGATGCTCTGGACCGGCCTATACGACAGCGTGTACCAGTTCCTGCCAATATCCAGCAACTTCGCACAGCCATTGAAGAGGAGTGGACCAACATTCCACAGGCCACAATTGACAACCTGATCAACTGCGAAGGAGATGTGTTGCACTGCATGAGGCAAATGGTGGTCACACCAGATACTGACTGGTACCCCCCCCCCCCCCCAATAAAAAAAACTGCACCTTCAGAGTGGCCTTTTATTGTGGACAGTCTAAGGCACACCTGTGCACTAATCATGGTGTCTAATCAGCATCTTGATATGGCACACCTGTGAGGTGGGAGGATTATCTCAGCAAAGGAGAAGTGCTCACTATCACAGATTTAGACTGGTTTGTGAACAATATTTGAGGGAAATGGTGATATTGTGTATGTGGAAAAAGTTTTAGATCTTTGAGTTCATCTCATACAAAATGGGAGCAAAACCAAAGTGTTGCGTTTATATTTTTGTTGAGTGTATTTTTGGGGATGGTGCGGTGGTTTTCCTAACAATTTGCTTGGTGTGACAGAAGCATATTGCATTCACTGGATAAAAGAATTAGACCCCTGATCTCGTAATTACGAGAAAAGATTTCATAATTATGAGATCAGGGTCTAATTTTTTTATCCAGTGAATGCAATATGATTCTGTAGGTGTGGACATAAAAAATGATGAGCAATGCAATTACACAATTCTTAGTAATTGTGCATTAAATGGACCTAACAAATGAAGCTACCAATAGCTGCTAAAAGTGCTAACATGGCTAGCATTCAACATTAAATGCAACAAGAATTTCACTCAGTGCAAATATCACAACAAAGACATCTTAAGATGATCCGTTAGGATGTTTCACCACACAACAAGCTGATTATTCCAGTTGTTTACCATAAAACACTCAAAAAGACAAACACAAGCTCCAAAAAGCAAGTGGGCCACCGCATCCAGAGGCCTCTGAGCTAAAGACCCTACGAGAGGAGGAGACACTGGGCTCAGCAGCTGTCACTCAAAACAACACACCCACAATTATACAGAACTTTATAGCTTAAAACATCTAAAACTAGAAGTCCCCAAAAAATTTAACCCCGTACAGTTTGTCATGGAGGAGGAAACTATCTACAGAGATCAAAATCGCTTTTGTACCAGACTGTAAACATGTTTATTTCTGCTCTAAAATATAAAATATTACATTTTAACACAGAGTTCTATGGGAATGTGCTCTATTTTGGAGCCAACCTCAAGTGGCCAGTCAAGGAACTGCAAGATTTTGGACTTCCAGGAAGGTGTGAGACAAGAAGTTTACCGCTTTGAAGAAACAGGAAGGCTGATATGTGGGAAAATACAGACTGAAATATACAACTGTTTCACCTAGTGTTTTGAGCTCCACGTTTTTTTTTTTTTTAACATTTCAAAAGAGTGAATTATTTTCTGAAGCAACTACTTTATTTGGGCTTTGAACATTTCAAAACACCAAATCAGGTTGAGACTTTGGAAAACAGTAAGTCACTGTGTGGAGCATTTTTTTTTTTCTTACAAACTGGTTATTGATACGATACCGTATTCAGCCACTTTGTATGTCCTAAAACACCAAAAGCATCCAAAAACAAACTGCCATAATTATCATGAGATAAAGAAGGACATCACGGTGTTGAAGCTGAACAAATTTTAGAGTTTGTGCATGAACTGAGAGTTGTTGGCTGATTTAATAAAACCCACAGCAGTTTGTGATGGCATTATGAAAAGCAAATTAATCTACAGTTTGTGATAGTCATGAAAATGAGGGTCTTTTTGTGACGGGGGCACAGGGGTGCCGAAAAGGGGAGAATAAGAAGGATTCTAGGGGCCCATGATTGACAGGAGCCAGAGAGGCCCCTAATACAATTATAATACTGACAAAATAATATGAGGGGGGGGGTGGCCCAGTAAGATTTATTTTTATGGGGCCCAAAATCCCTGGTGGCGCCCCTGTGGGGGCATGAAATGCAGGGTGACATGGGGGGGGGGGTCAGGAGTTATGGTTAGGATTAGGGGAAGGGAGACTTAATGACATTATGTTATGGTTAGGAGAAAGATTAGAAATAGTAAAATAATAATAATAAAAAAAACATCACAAATGTGACTCATTTTATGAGGAGGGCACGAAAAAAGTGTGAGACTGGGGGGCTGATTTAATAACAATGGGTGCTGTAATATTCACTGTTTGTTATCATACCATATCAATAAATGACCGCTATTTATTTTATTTATTTATTTATTTTTTTTAGCTTTTATAACATATTTTAAAAGCAACTGTATCATCTACTCATCGGAGCATTGTGTCTTAAAATTGAGAAATTTCCTGAAACAATCAATCAATCAACTTTTTTTCTTATATAGCGCCAAATCACAACAAACAGTTGCCCCAAGGCGCTCCATATTGTAAGGCAAGGCCATACAATAATTATGAAAAACCCCCAACGGTCAAAACGACCCCCTATGAGCAAGGCACTTGGCCACAGTGGGAAGGAAAAACTCCCTTTAACAGGAAGAAACCTCCAGCAGAACCAGGCTCAGGGAGGGGCAGTCTTCTGCTGAGACTGGTTGGGGCTGAGGGAAAGAACCAGGAAAAAGACATGCCGAGAAGGGGGGCAGAGATCGATCACTAATGATTAAATGCAGAGTGATGCATACGGAGCAAAAAAGAGAAAGAAACAGTGCATCATGGAACCCCCCCACAGTCTACGTCTAAAGCAACATAACCAAGGGATGGTCCAGGGTCACCCGATCCAGCCCTAACTATAAGCCTTAGCGAAAAGGAAGTTTTAAGCCTAATCTTAAAAGTAGAGAGGGTATCTGTCTCCCTGATCTGAATTGGGAGCTGGTTCCACAGGAGAGCAGCCTGAAAGCTGAAGGCTCTGCCTCCCATTCTACTCTTACAAACCCTAGGAACTACAAGTAAGCCCGCAGTCTGAGAGCGAAGCGCTCTAATGGGGGTAATATGGTACTACGAGGTCCCTAAGATAAGATGGGACCTGATTATTCAAAACCTTATAAGTAAGAAGAAGAATTTTAAATTCTATTCTAGAATTAACAGGAAGCCAATGAAGAGAGGCCAATATGGGTGAGATATGCTCTCTCCTTCTAGTCCCCGTCAGTACTCTAGCTGCAGCATTCTGAACCAACTGAAGGCTTTTTAGGGAACTTTTAGGACACCTGATAATAATGAATTACAATAGTCCAGCCTAGAGGAAATAAATGCATGAATTAGTTTTTCAGCATCACTCTGAGACAAGACCTTTCTGATTTTAGAGCATATTGCGTAAATGCAAAAAGGCAAGTCCTACATATTTGTTAATATGCGCTTTGAATGACATATCCTGATCAAAAATGACTCCAAGATTTCTCACAGTATTACTAGAGATCAGGGAAATGGAAAAACAAATGGTTCATTTAGGGTTGTAGTCATAAGATATATATATGTGTGTGTGTGTTAATTTTGTTGAGAGCATTGTGTTATTTCTGGACTTAAACTCCACATTTATCTGCGGCTGTGGTGGAAACTTTGTGTTCAAAGCTGATGAAGGATTTTTTTCATTTTGATGAAAGATTCGATCCGTTCGACACACTTTTTCTTCCCCCCAAACGACACCGTGAAACAGCGCAAATGAAAACCGTCTCCGCCGTTCAAACTTCGCATTCCACGCCGGAAAGAGAAGAAAAGTCAAGATGGAAAACACGGGGTGTGTGTGTTTACGGTGACGTTGTTTCATTTCCTGCCTCTTCGCATGGAGACACACAGCAGCAGCGCCGAGCTTCGCCGAACCTTCCCGCGCCGTCCGGTCTAAACCGGTTCGGAAAATGCGTGGCGGACTCGCGCGCAAAGACAAAAACACGCACTGAAAATTCCCGCCCCGCCCCCAGAGGGCACCACCCTCTGCTTCCGTTTAGGTCCTTTCTCATTGGCTGTCACTGGTACGTCTCGCCCACATCCCCCAGCATCTCTGGAATGAGCAGCGAGCATGCGCAGAGCAGCGTCGATGAGACAGCGGATTGGTGGATGCCGACGCAAAAAACACGCTCCCTGACTCCGAGCGTCACTGGAAGAAGGCGCGTGGACTTCACGGGGACGCGGCTGAGTTGAGGTGAAATCGTGTTGCCAGGTTTCTATATAAGCGAATTTAGTACTTGTAAATATTTTCGAAATACCAGTTTGGAAATTTAGCAGTTGTTTTGTTTGTTTGTTATTTTTTGTAATGGCTTATTTTGAGTTCATTGTGGTGTTTGTTGAATATCTACATGTACTGCCATTTATGCATAAACCTACAATAACGTTATCATAACAATTATATTACTGTAAAACTGCGTTTTTATTATTAAACTGGATGGGTGGGTGTGGGTTAAAATAACCCATTATACTGGGGCGTGGATCTGGATCCAGGGGCAGCACTGTGATGATGGATGGATGGATGGATGGATGGATGGATGGATGGATGGATGGATGGATGGATGGATGGATGGATGGATGGATGGATTGGTATCACTTATATTAACAATGAGAAATCTGGGGGTCTTTCATTTTAAATGTGCAATATGCACATGTTCAGCCAGTCTTTGAAGTAACGGTGGGTACCACACATCTTCAAATGCTTGTCCGGGATCAGGTTGTGGGGGCAACAGCTTCAGCGGGTGACCCCAAACTGACTGGGGGATCCCAAGGTGTTCCCACGCCAGTGTGAAGATATAATCTAACTCCCTTTACGTCACAACAGTATGGTAATGCAATACCGTCTCTGCTGCGGCAATTCTCCAGCCAATCTCATGCTCCGTTGTCCCCTCATTTGTGAACAAGACCCTGAGGTACTTGAACTCCTTCACCAGAAATGAGTCCGACTTACTGTCAAGGAACCAAACACAGCTCTTGCGGTATGAGTACAGAGATTGGATGGCCTTGAGAAAGGACCCCCTCACTCTATACTCCCACAGTATCTCCTGGGGTACCCAGTCATACGCCTTCTCCAAGTCCACAAAACACATATAGACTGGATGGGCATACTCCCAGGCCCTCTCCAGGATCCTTGTGAGAGTGAAGAGCTGGTCTGTTGTTCCACGACCAGGACGGAACCTGCATTGTTCCTCTTCAATCAGTGGTTCGACTACTGGCCGTACCTCCTTTCCAGCACCCTGGAGTAAACTTTACCAGGGAGGCTGAGTAGTGTGATGTCATGTCAGGGTATTTTATTTGAAATGTGCAATATGCAAACGTGCAATATCCTGAAAGGTGGGTAACTGGTTTTACAACGTTACAGTCTCATTTCATTATATCTTTATATAGGAACGTTAATGCACAGGATGCTGTTTCTTTTTACGTTTTGTGTTGTTTCTTTATTATTTTCTTTCCTATTATTTTATTTTTTATTCTGATTCTCATCTATTTTGTATGACTGACTTTAAGCGCTTTGCACACACAACACACACACACACACACACACACACACACACACACACACAACACACACCACACACACACCCACACACACACACACACACACACACACACACACACACACCACACACAACACACCATAAAAAATTAATACACCTGGTGGAGCACAAGTGGCAAATATCGCTTAATGTTAATCTTAACGTCTTTACATCTGCTGATTTTGCACTATTAACTACATTTTCTTCCATCTTTTGTGCTTTATTACATGCACAACTGTGCTATTTATCCTGTGAAATAATTTTACCATATCTATACATACTATACTACATACACATACATACACACACTATTTTTCAGATAATCTATTCATATTAGTATTTATGCACCCACCAGCAAACACAGCAAAATACTTTTGTCACCTTTCTTTAATGTAAATATTTTTTATTTCTTTACTACTATATGACTCTTGCTGCTGCAACAAGTGATTTTTTTTCCCTGCTGTGGGATCAATAAAGTTTATCTTATGTTTTTCTTGATGATGTGTGTTGAGTTAATGGAGGCAAGTTGCACAGTTCAGTAAATGGATAAATTGCAAATCACACAGTGTAGCATAAATAATAATAATTTGAGTTCTGCGTTCTCAGGATGCAGGACTCCTTTGTGTCCCTACGGTGAATATGAAGTCTGCAGATCACAGAACTTTCTCTTATCGTGCCCCTGTTCTGTGGAATGATCTCCCTGCGTCAATAAAACAGTAAGATTCTGTGGAGACTTTCAAGTCCAGACTTAAGACGCACTTATTTTCCCTTTTGTATGACTAGCATACTGGTATAGTATGTTACTATGCTTTGTACTCTTTTAAATTAATTTTATTAGTAAACGGAGCGTGCCGCGGCCTCAACTTTATCTAAATTCTGGGTCTTTTAGTGTTTTTCTTGTTTAATTAATGCTGACAAATTATACAGTATTTCTTGTCGTTCTGATGCCTGATTCTATTTTTTCTCTCTGTTTGAGGTGCAGCTTCATCCAGAGATGGGTGGGTATGGTATCGGCTTTGGAAAACCTGATGCCCTGTGCACCGGCAACATTTCCTGGATATTGTATTGTGAACTGTTGTGTAATTTATGTTTGTAGCATGGCCCAAGCAGAGGGTCACCCCTTTGAGTCTGGTCTGCTTGAGGTTTCTTCCTCAGAGGGAGTTTTTCCTCACCACTGTCACCTCTGTTCTTGCTCTGGGGGTTGGTAAGGCACAGCTTACTTGTGTAAAGTGCCATGATGCAACTTTGTTGTGATTTGGCACTATATGAAAATAAATTGAAATTGAATTTGAGAGTTGTTGCTTTTCTTCTTATGCTTTATGTTCTTCTTTGGCTTGGTTGCTTGTTTATTGTACAGTAACAGATCTGGCAACGCGGCATCAGGATGAAGTGGGTGGGAAAAAAAAAATATCTATCTCCCCAAAAACCACCGTGCAGTTTTCAGCACCAACACCTCGTGGATAGCAGCCAAACGAACCACGGGATCGTGCGGACGTGGATTGTGCGAATCGTAATTTTTTTAAAATTTTAACACGACGGAACTTTATTGATAGGTTCGACACGACGATCGGAAGAAGAAAAAAGGAAAAAAAAAAGACTCCGCGCGGTGGTGCAGCCTGAGCCGCGTTCGCTCGGCGGGCGGACAAACTCTCCAAGAGGCAACTTTTTGTGCTGAATTTTCGCGGTCTGTGCGCCCCGTCGGGAGGAGTAAATGACTGCAAATGAAGGGAAGCAGAGGAGACAGAGATTCTTTATCCTAACTGTTTGGGCGCGGACGGCAGTTGGTTGTGTTTTTATTGCATCGCAGTGCCGCTAGCTAGCCGCTAAAGCCTCTTTGTGTGAGCCGCCACACACCTGCTAAACCCTGCTCGGGTTTTCCTTTTTTTTTTTTTTTTTTTTTCTTTTTTGGGGTTTTTTATTCTCCACATATCCGACATGTGCGCCCGGGTTTGGTTCGTGACCGACCGGCGGATCAGCCAGGAGTACCCGCAGGTCCAGATCCTGCGGGCGCTGAAGCAGCGCTGCGCCGAGGACGAGGTGGAGTTCCGCTCGCTGCTCATGGATCAGATCGTTCTGACCATCTGCGAAGGACAATTAGGCAAGTAAAATAAAGACACACTGTGTGGGTTTGTGTGTGTAAGTGAGTGAGTGTTGTTGTGGTAGTAGTAGAGCAAGCTGCAGCTGCTAGCTCCTGGCTATTGTTTGGGGGCTACACGGTGGGGGGGGGGGATGCTAACCGTGACCGTCTAACCCACTTTCAGACTGAGTCCACGTGAAAACGGTGTTCTGTGGAGATGAGGTGCGTCGCGTAACTGCATATGTGTGCACTGAAAAAAAAAAAACTTGACGGAGTTCGCTTATTTTGATGGGCAAGTAAATGTATAAATTGTTCATCCGAACGTAGTAATGTATAAAATGTACTCACTATAAAACGATAAGTATTTTTAACCTGGAGTTACCTTATTTCGACAGGCAAAATATACATACATTTATGCTCCTAACGTAAAATACAGAAAATGGTTTACTTACTAGGCTATAAATACACTGAATGCAATTAATAATAAAAAAAACTTTGACGGAAAAACCAAAAACCAAAATGCGCATGCGCAGTTGCACGTGGAGCGAGTTACATCATCTCCGCATGTGCAGTTGCGCGAGGCACCTCATCTCGACGGGTGACGTCTTCAAGTCCGGGGTAGAGCGATGTGCGCATGCGCAGTAGAGCAATGCACCTCATCTCGACGGGACACCTGCTCGCTCTCCGTCTGTCATTATAGTTCTTCTGGATGCATCTCACCCTGTCCTCTGTATCTTTAACCACCTTCATGTCCTCCTTCACCAGTTCCATAAAACTCCTCTTTGGTTGGCTTTCTCCTACCCATCCTCAGCATCCATCTCCCTGTATACCCTGGGTCTCTCCTCTGTACATGCCCAAACTATTTCAGTTAGAGGTGGGCGGATCGAGCCTAATATCGATACCAACGCTGGTATTGATATTGAATGATTCTCGTGTAAAAAGATTGATACTCAAGCTTTTTTCCTCTCCCGCACGCAGATTCATCAAAGTCTACTTTCTGTCTGTAAGAGCACCGCAGCTCTGTGTCACACAACACGGAGCAGCGCACCCTTGTATTGTATATTGTATATTGTGGTTTGTCAGCCCTCTACCTCAGGAGGTTTTAAGTTGTGTTGAGTGATATTTTTTTTAAACAAAAATGTTGATTGCGATGATAAAGTATTTTGTTGTCATGTACAATGTTTGGCGAAATTCTATCCTTGGTCTTTTGGATCCTTTGGATGTATGAAGCTTAAATATGAAAAAGTATCTGTATCAATATCGGCGATACTGGGCCTGTATTTATTTGGTATCGGATGAATACCAAAATTCCTGGTATCGCCCACCTCTAATTTCAATCCCCAGCGAGGGCAAGGGAGTTTTGTGGCAGTGGCAGGTTGTCTCGGCACTTCCGGTGACAACTGCAGCTGCCAGTATTTTGCCACTTGCCACAGCAACTTTAGCTATTTCGCCACTTGCCAGTGAGTTGCCACTGTTTGTACTAATAGTGGAGCAGATATGCGCAATATGAATCGTGACTTTGACAATGAAAGCATGAAATTTAACACACAGTCAGAGGATACCAACCAGTAAATTTTTGGTTATAGGGGCATTGCAGAGGTGGCCATTTTCCAAGATGGCTGCCACAGGTTGTTTTATCATTTGCTCAGGCTCTATAGACCATCAAGGCTCTTGATTTCGGTGGCTAATCCTACATATTCAAGGATGAGCAATGCAGTAGTACTATTTAGATCTTCATTATTTCACCTATTTTAAACTACAAGTGAATAACTTAACTCTCTCCTCTGGCAGTTTGTGTGACCTGCAACAAACTCCACTGTGGCAGCTTGATCCACTCGGGGCTGATGTATTTTGTGGCAGTGTGGCAAATATAGCTGCCAAAAGAGCTGCCACGGCAGCTGCCAGTATTTCGCCACTTTGCCATTGAGTTGCCACTGTTTGTGCTAACTAACACTGCACAGTAGGTTGGTTGTGTGTAGGTGCTTCTGAACGAGGTGTGCTTGTCAGGGACTGCACCAGCCACTTTATGCAGAAACCAGACTACTTCATGCACCTATTTACCACCACCTCAGTATAAGCATTTTGCACTGGCTTTTTGTGACATGGAACGTGTCTGTTGTATTTGCCTGTTGTACTTAATGCTCTTTTTTTATGATGACTTTAGGTTTTTCTATATTTATATTCACATTTTACCTTAGTGTTAAGGTTAGAGAGAAACACAGTTTTAGTTCTCTCTATGTGGTAAACGTGTAAGAATTGACAATAAAACAGCTTTGACTTTGACTTAGTGCCACACCAAAGACGCAGTTCATAAATACTCATTTGAAACATACAGAAGAAACTAACAACTGGAGTTTTTGTGGTCCCTCCTATTTCTTTCAGTTGTTTATTTTTCATCACCATACATCATCACTGCATACTTTTTTTTCTTGTTTGGAATCGCTCATTTTTAATACATATACGAGGTCTGTTAGAAAAGTATTGGACCTTTTTTTTTTTTTTTTTCCAAAAACCTGATGGATTTGAATCAAGCGTGCTTGCATGAGCCAACCTCGAACCTGCATGCATTTTTTTCACACCTGTCAACACGAATGGTTTTCACCTGGCTGTTGCCCGGTTTCTGGCAAAATTTGATGCAGTAGCGCTGCTTCAGTCATTCCGCCATTTTCCTTGCAATGAAAATCCTTGCAGAGAAAATCAAAGGACTGGAGCATCTGTTAAGCTAATGGAGGTGAAGAACGTGAACGGGTTTGACTACGAGCCAAATACCGTCAGCAGCAGCTTTCATATATAGGCGATACTGTAAGTTTGTGTGTTTATATACACAAACTGAAAACTCCTGAAAACGATCTTTGCCATATCACGTGAGGTAAATCTGCCCTACGATTGGATTTTGGAAAACCATGTGACGGAGAACCAATTCCGATTGGACACTCACATTGCACACGTCATCACACATCTTCTATGAGGAGTACCAAGATGGCCGATGGTGGATCGAAAGTCCGCAGAGTTAACTTCTCAGCAAAAAAAAAAAAAGTAAGTTTCTATCTCATATCAATAAAAAGTTATTTACACTTTAGTAAAGCTTGGTCCTAGTCGTCATAAACAATGGCGTCGGCCCCAGAGAGTTAATGGTGAACAGCAGTAATAGCCAGAACCCTTCTGGACAACCAGTGAATCTGAATGTTTCAACCTCTTAGCAGTGAATGAAAGTTTGTCATGCTAGAAATAAGGTCTACACAACGTGGGCTTAATAAAAAGTGTGACCGGCACAATGAAGCACATTTGACACATTACTACATAAACTGAGTTAATCAAACTGAGTTGAACTGAAACGGGAGAAATGTGGGGTGAATGTAATCGCAAAGTTATTACAAACAACATCCTTATAAATTTAATTGTATGCTTTTGTCAGCCGATCAGTGCATTGTGACATTTGTCCAGACAATCTGTGCTGGTGTGGTTTCACTGCACAGTGTCGTGCTTTGCATGTTGCCAGTGATGATAAAGTGCCATCAGTCATTTTTTTGTGTGTCATTTTGTTGCTGCTTTCATAATTCCAAATCATGCTACTAGTGATTTTTGCTTGTTATTTAAAGGACAAATATTTCATGGCATTCATAGAAGAAACTTGATGGGCTGACGATAATATTAGAAATTGTCAGCAAGCAGTGTAATTTGTAAGAGTGGAGGGAAATGAGGCCAGGGCACCAAATCAGAGCAAGTCAGTCTCAGTTAACACATAAGTGTAGAGGCTGGCGTTGGCAAAGGACAAATAGTCAGCAGGATGTGGAGGGTGGGGTAGTGTGAACGGGAGTGAGAGTGGGCATTTCTATCCACTGTGCAGTTCAGTTATGGCAAAAATTCCATTTTAGCATGTAGATTCTAAAGCCAACAACGTACTGTTAGCGTGGGCCAGTTAGGAAGTCACATATTGTTTATGTGCCATATTACAGCAGAATTAAACATTTGCAGTTCTTCAGGTTGTGTACATTTAAGGTGATTTGCTAACGTGACTAGGGTTGGGTATCGAGAACCGGTTCTGTTCGGGAATCGTTAAGAAATGTTTGGATCCACCGATATCAATAGCCTTTTTGCTTAACGATACCCTTATCGGTCCTTCAGAGTGGCCGTTGTTTTTGAGGGTGTTGATCAGGAAAATGATTGTTTCTCGGCGTCAATTACAGACCCTGCAGCGGGTCTGTAATCAACTGTTTCTGCAGCTCGGCTCTGTTTTGAACCTTGAACCAATGAAGCAGTGCTTCAATCTGCTGCTTCATAGGTTCTTTGCTTCGCTCCTCTTCAGAAGCAGCAACTCCGCTTCTTAACCCCTCGCAAAGCCATTAAAATATGTCAGTTGTAAGTAGGGATGGGTATTGATAAGATTTTATCGATATTGATACCATTATCAATTCCGCTTAATGTTTGAAAGGAAATGCATTTGACAACTACAGATTTAGTTTATTTCTATTTATGTCCAGAGGTTAAGGATCCAGTGAACAATTTCATATCTGTTTACTTTAAGACTCAATAAAATGTTGTTTACATAGAAAACTTGTAAAGCCTATTTATAGTACACAGATAATTCACAGGGAGAATCGATAAGGAATCGGATCGATAATGGTATCGATATTGATAAAATCTTATCAATACTCATCCCTAAACATGACTGCATAATCCACCTTAAGGCGTGGGCTAATGTGTCAAAACATAAGTGGCTTACTACACCGTGGAGTCGCGTGGAACAGGAGAGCACGCTGACGGATGCAGCCAGGTCAGTCGACTGCTGTGTAGTTGTGTAATTTGGCAAGAGATGTCACTGGAATAAAAAACTTAGCAGGATTAGTAATCCATGCTGATCCCAAATCTCCATAAATGTTTCCAGTAGTTTATTTCACGGGAACCCTCAGAGTATATTTTTCGGCAGTGATGGCCTTGTAGTCAGCAGAAACAGACAGGCTCATTTCATGCTACATGTAACCTCAGCCACATTAATATCAAATGCATGTGATGATAATAAGATTCTTCTCAGCAACAATCACAGACAAATCCAGCAGGTGACAAATGAGTACATGATATATTTAAAAAATAAAACAAACTTGCTTTTGTGTCTTGATCTGGTGCATTAAAGTTAACAAATGTTTATCAGTTTAACCTAAATATGGAGATTTACAAAATGATACCAGATGTTGTTTTTGTTATTGTGTTCACAGTTTGGGGAGTTGGCCGTATCTAATCACTCACTGTATTTTATAGGTCAAATGTGTAGGTTTTTCCAAAGATTAGGAATATCGGTATGTATCGTAAGCAAGAGCACATAGTTGATCTGTGACCCGTACGGACTGCCCCTCACGGTTCGGCATGCTTATAAGCTACATATTATTTGCAAAGTTTACGTAATAGCGTGGAATACAAATTTATTGTCAAAATTCTCAACACAGAGTTGCAATGAAATCAAAGTAGATCTGTGTTTGCGTGAGCAGGGGAAAAGTGGTTGTGCATTCACGAGAAGAGAACATGATAAAAACAGCCTCTGCCACCTTGAGATGAGCCTGGTGTAGGCTTGACACACATCAGGGTCTAAACACAGAAAGACTCACTGCTAAACATCAGGACTTAAGGGCAGAGCCTATATTTGTCTCCTCATTATTTGCTGATCAGAAAAATGATCCTTGAAATTGTGATCTATTCTGAATGGCGGGTTTTGTGATATGTTGCTCCCCCTACATGTAAAGCATGCAGGTTGTATCCAGCTAAAAATGATCTGTACTTAATTCACGACAAAGGTTCGTGCTCGTGCACGTGCAGACCGTACAGTCACTACTTGCTCTGTCACTCATCTTCTTCCGCTTATACAGGGCCGGGTTGCGGGGGCAACAGCTCCAGCAGGGGACCCCGAACTTCCCTTTCCCGAGCCACATTAACAACCACTGACTGGCAGATTCTGAGGTGTTCCCAGGCCATTGTAGACATATAATCTCTCCACCTAGTCCTGGGTCTTCCCTGGAGTCTTCTCCCAGCTGGATGTCCTTGGAACACCTCCCTATTTGATGACATAGTAGACATTGTGTTTCTCCCTGTGGTTTGTGGTTAAGTGATTAGCTCAGATTAATACATTTGTACTGTGTAAAATGTACAGCAGTATGAATTACCGCTGGTAGAGATTTACAAATCAGTGATATATAGTTTTATAAATGTAATAACTCCAATAATTAAATGTTATATTGGCCCTGAGGTACACTGGCAAATGAGAATCTGGGGCAAACCCCTTAACGGGACACCAGGACATTGAAGGTTCATCCCCCTAACCAAGGCTGGTACCCATTTTCAGCTGTGTGGACCAAGACCATGCAGGTGACGTTTATTGTGCAAGGACAGAAACAGGTAGCATGGCCGAGACTTAAACCCGAGTTTACATATTGGTAACTGAACTGGGGCTGCAGCTATCGATTATTTTAGTAATCGAGTATTCTATCGATTATTCTGATGATTAATTGTGTAATCGGATAAAAAGTACTTTTGCATTTTTAAACATCGTCAATTGTCCAGGGCTCTCCCTACTAAGCAGTGGCACAATATCGCTGCGCCAAAGTGTTGACATGTCACTGAAATGTTGATGGGATGTGGCCCTCTGTTTTGTTTTGTTTTTTCTCCAAGTTGTAAAATTTAACCATTTTTAAGTTTTTTTTTTTTTAAGGTTTGTGGACTGGGTCCCTACGTGATTTTTTTTATTTATTTTTTTTTATCCCTCTTTCTCTGCTATTCAGCAGATACATTTCAGCTGGAGGTTGAACATGCAAGCCTTGCAGTTTTTTGATTATTATTATTTTATTGAAGTTACCGTGTTTATGAAGTCTTGTGTGTTGCCCAAAAAAGCGAAAATTAAAACGCAAACACACAGAAGAAAGACTGGACTTCTGCCGTTTGTCAGTGTAGCCGGGGACAGAGCTGTGACTCGCAGAGAGAGACAGGAGCCGGCCGCCGGGTCAATAGTCACTCCCCACATTGAATAGGGTTGGGTATCGAGAACCGGTTCTTTTTGTGTATCAGCTTAACAATTCTCTTATCGGTCCTTCAGAGCAGCCGTTGTTTTTGAGGGTGTTTTTCGGGAAAATGATAATTTCTTTACGTTGCCTGCAGACCCTGCAGTGGGTCTGTAATCAACTGTTTCTGCAGCGCAACTCCACTTTGAAGTGTGAACCAATGAAGCAGTGCTTTGATCCACTGCTCTTCAGAAGCGGCAAGTTCACTTCTTAACCCCTCTCAGAGCCATTAAAATATGTCAATCGTGAGTCACTTTTGTGTGGATTAAAGTCACTAACTGGGACTCTTGTCTTGTTGCAGTCAAGAAACGATAATCGTCCTCCGTTCTGTTGGCACAGTTCCAAATGCTGCATGGTTCTCTGCCGAGACAGAGTCCAGTCGGAATTGATGTCTTCAAAATGAATCGCCGCTTTAAATAAAATGACACCTCTTTCCAAATGCTGTCATGCAAACAATAAACTACAATCGATTAAAATGTTTTTTTCCTCCCTAAATGAGACGTCCTGCATTCTTTATGAATTGCATCCTGACGTGCAGCACAGCCAGCTGCAAGAGCTCAGCTCAGATGTATGGAAAGACATTCATGCCAGTAATGTCTGAAAGGAAATGCTTTTGAAAAAACTACAGATTTTATTTATTTCTATTTATGTCCAGAGATCAATGATCTGCCATGTAGAGTTTATTATGTCCAGAGTTTAAGGGTCCAGTGACCAATTGCACATTTATTTATTTTAAGGCTGAATAAAATGTTGTTGACATAGAAAACCTGTAAAGCCTACATTTAGTACACAGAAAATTCACAAACGGAATCGATAAGGAATCAGATCGATAAGCGGAATAGATAATGGTATCGATATCGATAAAATCTTATCAATACCCATCCCTAACATCGAGCGGACCATGTGTTTTTTAAAAATAGACAAACACACTGCTTCACTGAATGCTGAATCAATCTATTTCAGATGATCAGCGTGCACCCTCTTTCTCTTAAAAGGCTTAATTTTACTCTCTGTGTTGCATTGGGAAGCTGTAGCTATCATTGCTAATTTGATAAGCTGCTATGCTCCAGTCTTCTTCTGTTTTTTTTGGGGGGGGGGGGGTTCTGGGGACGTTGCAGTGCCACACACAGGCCTGGCACATGTACTACAATGTTAAACGAAGCTTCGAGGCACAGAATTTGCCTCGAACATTTTTTTTAATCGAATTATTCCAGTTACTCGACTAATTGTTTCAGCCCTAAACTGAACTCCTGTCCGTCTCTGCTGTCTGCTGATTCAGCAATACGCTGGTTAAGAAAATGCTTCGCCAAAAAATACAACAGAAACTTGTAACAGGAAGTGAGGTTTGTGCTGATTCAATGTGCAACATTTCTCTGACGTAAAATGCAAACTAAAAGAAGATTAGAAAGGGGGAGTGTCACACAAGTACCAAATAAAAATCACACTTCTCTTTGTTGTGACTAACATCTCATGTAAGGATGAGATTTTATCTGTCAATGCCATTATTGATTGATTATGGGTCCAATTCTTTCTCAGTTCCTTGTCAGTTTTGTGTGTGTAGAAAACTGTAGATCTCCTCTGGTTTTGTGTGTCAGTGCAGCCGTTTTCCTTTGAGATTGGCATTGTGACATATGAGTTTTTTGCAGCAAAAAACTGTCAAAAACATGGCAGCAATGATAAGACCAGTTGATAACATTTGAGGCGTTTCCACAGCCAGTCTCATCACCAAAACTAAGAAGCGCCTAATGTAATATTTATAGTTCAAAACTCAGTCATAAACGTGAGATTGTTAACAGCAGCTCGATAATTCAAAGGTTTGTCATTCCCTTTCTTTATTTTGTGACTCACGTTGGGCCGAGTTTCACTTTTCACATCAACATTAACACATTCACCATTAATGTGTCCACATTAACGTATATGCTAACGGTGCAGCAGAAGGACGTACCACTGTACCCGTGAAATATTGTCCTAATATGACCAGTGATGGTCCTCACATAAGAAAGCCAAATTCAGCACTAGAACCATTTAACAACCCTTCATTTTTACCAGCTGGGAGATGTTTGGACCGACGACCGGATATGAGATGACAGCACATTCCATACTGATCCCCGTGTATCCCACAGGCTGCACTTTTGACCCAAAGATAATAAATGCAACACCTCTGTGCTGCTGCAAAGGAAACACTGAGGCAGTACCACCACGTTTATCATCAGACATGTGAGTGAAATCGGCGAGAACACAGCGGCGTGGGCGTAGCTGCTTTGATTGTCCTGTTAATTATATTTCTCATGAATCTGTCACCATACTTTATGGATCTCATAATCATGGTTAATTTTCATAAACGGAAAGAAAATATAGATCAGTTTTTAATATGTGATTGGTTTAATTTTATTCATATAGCACTTTAACAACATATACAAAACCCAGCACAATATCAGATAATTAATAAAAAAAACAGACACAAAATTTAAAACCAATAAGATGTTTCATGTCAGAACTTAGGTTTTCCAGTGAAAATAATAGTATATGTAAAGAGTAGATGATTGCAGTGTATCTGTTGTCACTGTTGGGTTAATATCAGGGCATGTTGTTTTGATTTTTGAAGTAAAACCCTTTGTGTTGTGAAACCAGCAGAGTGTGTTCTTGCTCAACAAAGGTCCGCATTGTAGATGCAGCTCAGTTATAACTTCCCATTTGATTTGCTGCCATTCCAATTTGGTAAAAATTCCCTTTTTTAGTTTTATTTATTTTAGTGATTCCGCTGGAGGCATTTGGTGTGTGTGTGTGTGTGTGTGTGTGTGTGTGTGTGTGTGTGTGTGTGTGTGTGTGTGTGTGTGTGTGTGTGTGTTTTGTATATTATCAAGATATCTTAAGAGCACTCAATGTGATTGTGATCACACATGGCAGATTCATTGGGACTATGGAGAAGTGATTTGATTTTGGTTCAGATCAGTCAGTGATCAAGGTCAAAGTGATTTGATTTTGGTTCAGATCAGTCAGTGATCAAGGTCAAAGGTCAAGGTTAAACTTGGACAGACCTCGATAGAAGCTCAGATATTTTATTGTTTGTGAAAATCTTATATGGGTTTAAAAGCCCATGTAAGATTTTCCTCACCTGCCTGATACTTTCCAATGTGGTTGTGGCGTTGCTGTTCTCTCTGAGCATTTTTAATCGACTACCCGTTTTGGTGCACTTTTTAGGGGGTGAGGGTTTAGAGATTTGCGGTTAGATAAATTGGACTTAGTCATAAGGAATGTGTCAAATTTAGAAGGGAGGCAAAATGTGTGGAGGCCAGCTGGGCAGTACGGCCCTGGATATGGGTGATTGTTGACCATCGTCGGCCTGTGATTCCAGTTTCTTTGCTAGTAGCCTGGACTTGCAAATTATAACGTTTGGTGACCTGAAGTCACCTCCAAAAAATGCTGCTTCTGCATATAGGAAAGGCTTCTGCACAGAAAACATAAAGACAAATGATCAATTAAAGAAAAAAACAACATAAAATATCTTTGTAAAGTTGGAGCCGGAGCCACCAGAAGAACTGCCATGTTGGCAGGACGCGATTTTTCAAAACACAAAGTCTAACTTTATTTCAGTAAACTGACAAATACAAACCTTTAAAGCCTGGCAGTTAGGCTGCGGGTGAACTTTGCTTCAGCTGTCTCCTGCAATCCAGGACGCGGTGCGAGGACCAGAAAGAGATTGTTGACTACACATCTCTGTGTGCATCGGTTTCTTTTGGTGTGAATGCTGCCAAAACTATTGCAGAGACAACGACATTAATCCATCACTGCGATTCATTGTGTGTGATCTTTGTCATAATTAAAAAAAAAAAAAGTCTTGTCACCCTGTGAAATTGAATGTCGTCATTCTGGACATCATCGAAGGGGTTCAGCCTCACAACGTTTCTGACGTTTTGTCATTGTTGGGTATTTTGCCTTCCCTGTTGTCGAAATGTACATTTTATTATGGTGAAAGTGAAATTTTCAAGAACAATAACTGTGACTTCAACCTTAACTAATCAGGAGTAAAAAAATATGAAAATCATGACTTCATATACACCATACAAGTGAGATCCTCTGAAGATGCATTTTTCCAAAAATACCCAAAAAGGTATACTTTATTTTTGTATTGCATTTAGTGGTGTAATGGACCATAGTCCGCATTGTGACACCTAGGAAATGGATCATGTAGGGTTTTACCTGTTTGGGTGAATTACGGTGAGGACGATGTGTGCCCCTTGGCCACTACATAAACCATGAAGGCCCAAAAAGAACCCTGAACACAAAACGGCTAATAAGGTCTCAATGGCAGATCAGGTGGAGGAGGTGATGGCTTGTAACCCAACGCCTGTGATGCGGATAAAGGTCCTCAGACCCGATCATCTGGGACTTTTCAACTATTGGAACTGTCTAAGGATCTGTCAAGGACCGAGTGTTTGTTGGTGTGCAGCAACATTCCCACATTAAACTCAGGCACAGGTTGGTTGTAGAATTCCACCATCCTGTCCCAGAATCTACCTAGAGACAGTCTTCCTTGCCTTTGAGCGATTACCATGACAGATGATAACTGATTCGTGACCCATACGGACGGCTTCCCACGGTTTGGCTTGCATATGAACTGCAGATTATTTTTTAACAGGTTTCATGACTTTTCCACAGTCGACCATGTTAGCTCCTTCATTTCTTAGATTGACGCGGTCATGAGGCTTCTGCGATCGTTTTTGCACGTGACTGCCCATGCACCATAAATTTGTCTGTGTTAAATTAACACTGCAGCAAGTGCATGTGGTCCTGTTTGGTTGTGTAAATTAACTCTATTGATCACTTGATTTATCTGTTTCTGCAAGATTTACGGAGCGCAGAGACACATAAATGGGCCTGATTCATCATGCGGCCTGGCTGGTCTCCGTTCCTCTGGAGATGGAGACGAGCGCCGTGAACAGTGAATACTGTCTGTCAAGAACCATGAGACCGCATCCCCGGACACTTCCCACTGTAACACGACTCAAAGTGCTCTCAGTGGCTTCACAATCAGAGCAGTGTTTGCAAGCGTCAAACGGGCATCGGGAGACAGCGGATTCTCCGGGTCTTCAAGACTGCGAGGCAGAGGAGAAAAGGAGGGGGGTGGGCGGCGTGCTTTCCATGGATTCATGCTTTGTTCTTGTCTGCCTTTTTTCCCCTTGCTGCTGCCTTAGCTCTATATTGAAGACATTTTTGACCTTTTCTGTTGGCTGCCTTTGTCTTTGTGTCATCGCCCCGCCCACCCTTCCACCATACATACAGCTCCCGCTATGAGGCGGATTTGTTAAACGTGGCTACGACATTTTTGACAGATATCAAGCTTCCCGCGTTGGCTGTTGATCTCAGGAAGCAGTGCTGCTGTTGATATTGTTTTGAGCCTGAAGAATTTAAGATGGCTGAAATTCACTTCAGGATCGCGGTGACGTTTCTGTGTCTGCAGAAAATGTGTCCTCGTCCTTCACTCTTGTTGCTAGATATATATTTGGGAACAAACACACACACACACACACATTCCGTTCTCGCCCAATCTGGCCCTCCTGTGGATTTACAGCTCCAACTCACATATCTTACAGTGTGTTTTCTTTTCTTAGACAAAGTGACAAAAAAAACAAGATTTGCCAGAAAAATGCTGCCAAATCTCTGCCCGGAGATGTGAATTTACCTTTAATTTGCAATGTGTGGACGACTGAGTGCTTTTTAAATTTCTTTTTGCGTTTTGCAGATGGTGATAGCTATGAGCAGACGTTGTGCTTTTGCTGAAGTCTGGTCCTGACTCTGAGTTGCTTGTGATTTAAAGTTGCTGAGCAATGACAAAGTCACATGTCTTTTGTGTTTACAGAGGCCACAATTACATAATACAATCTGAAAGAGTGTCACGCTGAAACACAAGAAGACTCACAATAAAACAGTCATTATTATCAGGGTGTAGGAGTTAATAAACAATATTTTGGACACAGTTTACCCAGAAAGGATGCAAACTAAAGTGCAGATGTACAAGAAACTCAGTGACAATTTTGAAGCTTTTCCAGCTTTGCCATCCGCCATTTATTAGTGCCCAGTGTCGTCCAGATATATGGTCAGACCCACAGTTTGTGGTAATTAAGTTTCCATTACTTAACCAACTAGAAGGGCACTCGGTAGAGCGCATTCTTCCACCACACCACATATCGATATCGAAGGATGTGGATTCACAAAAGAGCTAACTAATACATTATGCTATATACACTAAACAAAAATATAAACGCAACACGTTTGGTTTTGCTCCCATTTTGTATGAGATGAACTCAAAGATCTAAAACTTTTTCCACATACACAATATCACCATTTCCCTCAAATATTGTTCACAAACCAGTCTAAATCTGTGATAGTGAGCACTTCTCCTTTGCTGAGATAATCCATCCCACCTCACAGGTGTGCCATACCAAGATGCTGATTAGACACCATGATTAGTGCACAGGTGTGCCTTAGACTGCCCACAATAAAAGGCCACTCTGAAAGGTGCAGTTTTATCACACAGCACAATGCCACAGATGTCGCAAGATTTGAGGGAGCGTGCAGTTGGCATGCTGACTGCAGGAATGTCAACCAGAGCTGTTGCTCGTGTAGTGAATGGTCATTTCTCTACCATAAGCCGTCTCCAAAGGCGTTTCAGAGAATTTGGCAGTATATCCAACCAGCCTCACAACCGCAGACCACGTGTAACCACACCAGCCCAGGACCTCCACATCCAGCATGTTCACCTCCAAGATCGTCTGAGACCAGCCACTCGGACAGCTGCTGAAACAATCGGTTTGCATAACCAAAGAATTTCTGCACAAACTGTCAGAAACCGTCTCAGGGAAGTTCATCTACATGCTCGTCGTCCTCATTGGGGTCTCGACCTGACTCCAGTTCGTCGTCCTAACCGACTTGAGTGGGCAAATGCTCACATTCGCTGGCATTTGGCACGTTGGCCATGATAATTTGTGCACACGTTTTCCTTTATTCGAGCCCTCAAATTAATAAAACGTGCACACGTTTTCCTTTTGTTCAAAATGAACATAATATGACCTAAATTGCCATCCTCACGACGGGGAGACGCTTCACCTTCAGCATCCTTTTTAATTCACAGACTCCAGATGATGCCATGCTGGGTAGTCAGAGTTCTCTGTATGTCCTTTTGCGCCCAAACCATGATATACCCTGACCAGATCCATTTCTAATGGGGAAATGTATTACACTGTCTGCTGGTTTGTTGACTAATAGCCAACACTTATGTGTCACGACAATATTGAATGCACGTTTTATAAATTGTGGCCATGTTTAAGTAGATCGTGCCTTTGTTTTACTCAAACGATGCTTAAAACGTGCGCACAATATAATAAAATGAGCACACAATATAATAAAACGAGTGCACAATATATTACAGTTTTTTAAATTGCTAAAACACATTTCACAAAACTCTCCCCCATTTTCTCAAAACGCTAAACACAACACTTTTCTAAAGCTACATACACAAAACCACACCTCTTTTCAAAACACAAACTGTCACACCAAAACAGCTGCTCAAAGCCTGCAAAAATGTAGACACTATATGCATCATTACACACTACAACAAAACAACTGAAAACACAATGTTCAGTGTGTGAGAATGTCCTTTTTACATTTGTTCGCAACTGCCAAAGCATAGTATCTGTATCTGAACAGTATCTGTTCTCAAAATATATTACTGTAGAGTATGTAGCATTCATAGATTTGTGTGTTTCATATGAACAGTATGTAAATCTACAGTATGTACACTACTGTATCACAACTCAATGCAAACACTACAGAGGATCTATTACACACAGTATTCATTGAAGACACAATGTTCAGGGTCTGATGGTTTTTTCATTTATTGAACTATACCACACACACCATTGTGCAGCATCACGTCGTCGAGCTGGGTCAGGCCACAGGACCTCATCTACGTCGCAGGTGTGATGGTGTGAATTTGCCTTGCTCTTCCTCCTTGGCCTGCTCCTCTCCCTCCTCTGACTGTAACTCCTGAATTTCTGCACAAACTGTCAGAAACCGTCTCAGGGAAGCTCATCTGCATGCTCGTCGTCCTCATCGGGGTCTCGACCTGACTCCAGTTCGTCGCCGTAACCGACTAGAGTGGGCAAATGCTCACATTCACTGGCGTTTGGCACGTTGGAGAGGTGTTCTCTTCACGGATGAATCCCAGTTCACACTGTCCAGGGCAGATGGCAGACAGCGTGTGTGGCGTCGTGTGGGTGAGCGGTTTTCTGATGTCAGTGTTGTGGATCGAGTGGCCCATGGTGGCGGTGGGGTTATGGTATGGGCAGGCATCTGTTATGGACGAAGAACACAGGTGCATTTTATTGATGGCATTTTGAATGCACAGAGATACCGTGACGAGATCCTGAGGCCCATTGTTGTGCCATCCAAGAACATCACCTTATGTTGCAGCAGGATAATGCACGGCCCCATGTTGCAAGGATCTGTACTCAATTCTTGGAAGCTGAAAATGTCCCAGTTCTTGCATGGCCGGCATACTCACCGGACATGTCACCCATTGAGCATGTTTGGGATGCTCTGGACCAGCGTATACGACAGCGTGTACCAGTTCCTGCCAATATCCAGCAACTTCGCACAGCCATTGAAGAGGAGTGGACCAACATTCCACAGGCCACAATTGACAACCTGATCAACTGCGAAGGAGATGTGTTGCACTGCATGAGGCAAATGGTGGTCACACCAGATACTGACTGGTATCCCCCCCCCAAATAAAACAAAACTGCACCTTTCAGAGTGGCCTTTTATTGTGGACAGTCTAAGGCACACCTGTGCACTAATCATGGTGTCTAATCAGAATCTTGGTATGGCACACCTGTGAGGTGGGATGGATTATCTCAGCAAAGGAGAAGTGCTCACTATCACAGATTTAGACTGGTTTGTGAACAATATTTGAGGGAAATGGTGATATTGTGTATGTGGAAAAAGTTTTAGATCTTTGAGTTCATCTCACAAAATGGGAGCAAAACCAAAAGTGTTGCGTTTATATTTTTGTTGAGTGTATATATCCAGAGTTTAATCTGGATCATCACCAAATTTTAAACGATTGATCCTGGACATATTTCCCTTCCTTCCACCAAATTTGGTTCAAATGCGTTCAAAACGTTTTGAGTTATCAAACAGAAAATGCAGACAAACTCCGGTGGTAATTGGCAGAGATAATTAAAAAAATTGGAGGACTACCTAACTCTCCAAATATATACAAGAGGTCGGCTTACCACTGCACCACTTAACAGTGCATTACAGGTTATAACCGAGTATTGACCGTTTTTTACAAATAGCTTTGTTGAATCAGTCACAAATATAGTATTAAATATAGTATTATCTGTTAACTTTTGGAGTTGTGCTTAAACAGTTTGACAGATATACTCACCCACCACGAGGGGGCACTCACAGACAACCGGTGGTCAGCGGACCACGCTTTGAAAATGGCTACTCTAAACTGGCCGTAGTTGTGAATGAGAGCGTGAATGTGTTGATGCGCGTCAGCCCTGTGATAGACTGGTGGCCTGTCCAGGGTGTGTGATAATAACCGATGGTGGCTCAGTAACTGCAGCTTTCTTGGACCAACGAGGAACATGTACATACATCAGAGCTGCAAAGTGTCATGAGCCTGGAGGGTTGCGGTGTTTTTCTCTTCATTCTCTCAGAGCTTCTCTCTGTATTTGCTTTTATTTCACCCCTGCATTTTTTTTTTTTACAGCTTCTGCACACAGAACAGCCAGGTGGTGTCCCTTCGGGTTCTTCTGCAAGCACCTCCTCCTGGTGCAGGGAGGGCAGTGAACAGGTGTCTCTTTTAATGCCCTTCGTTCCGCCTCTCTATTCCCCTCAAACCTCTTGGTATTATTCATGGCTGTATATTTCATCTCTTGTGATATTCTGGCTGGCTGTCAGTTATTGTTCTAATGTGTGTATATATGTGTGTGTGTGTTGTGGGGGGGGGTAGTCCATGCGTGCGTGGCACAGCGAACAGGTGTCCCTTGGGATACTTTTGCATTGTGCACACTTGCAACATTCAGTTTGTGCAACATTCAGTTTGTTCTCTTACGACTCCCTTGTTCTCCTGTCATCTTGTGGCCCAGTCACACGGCACACAGCATTTGCTGAACAAAGGAAAAAAGTCACGAAACCACAAATCGTCAAGAAAAAGTGGACGAATGAGCGGGCACGTCTCCCATTATCGAAAAGCCTGCAAGTACACAGCACATAAAAGATCGAAACGAAACCGAAACTAACAAAAGAAAAACTAAGTGAACGGCGACGTTGATGCTGTGATCCAGAGACAGCTGGAACATGCATAAATAGTTAAAGTAGTTGATCAAATGTTCTTGCCGCTATTGTTTCTGTATGACAACGTTGCTTTTCGTCCCACACGTGGACGAGTCACGTTCAGTTCGATCCGTTCAGATATCATCAATGTTTTATTGAAGATGAACTATTAAACAGTATCAACAGGTTCAGAATGCTGCTCATGCATGTTCTTCAAAAGCATGGGTTTGCCAGAAGGAGAACATAGTGATGGCACATCTGCTAGAGGGGAGTAGCACTGCCAGACGTATCTCTGTCCAAACGTTGATAAGGTCCAGATTGTTGCTGTAGGGGGGCATATCCTATAGTCTATATATCAATTTCAATCAATTTTATTTATATAGCGCCAAATCACAACAAACAGTTGCCCCAAGGCGCCTTATATTGTAAGGCAAGGCCATACAATAATTACGTAAAAACCCCAACGGTCAAAACGACCCCCTGTGAGCAAGCACTTGGCGACTGGGAAGGAAAAACTCCCTTTTAACAGGAAGAAACCTCCAGCAGAACCAGGTTCAGGGAGGGGCAGTCTTCTGCTGGGACTGGTTGGGGCTGAGGGAGAGAACCAGGAAAAAGACATGCTGTGGAGGGGAGCAGAGATCAATCACTAATGATTAAATGCAGAGTGGTGCATACAGAGCAAAAAGAGAAAGAAACACTCAGTGCATCATGGGAACCCCCCAGCAGTCTAAGTCTATAGCAGCATAATTAAGGGATGGTTCAGGGTTTGTTAATATTACTTTTATTAATAATAAATGGTTTGGTTGACTTTCTAGTCAAGAAGATTAAACTTTATGTGCATTTGCTGCAGAATGTGGTCCATTTTGAAGGGGCCCATATGCCATACTACACTGGAACATCGCCATGTTCTGAGTGTGGCCACTGTTTGTGGAGCGCTGCAGTTTGTGGCGTTGCATTTAAGTTTTTTGACATGCGCATCGCTTCCCCACCGTTCTCGTAGTGTTCTATTCAAGTTTTTTTTTACTGCGTGCCAGAATGTCACCTTTTTCAGTGCTTACCTGCCGCTCTCGTTGAGTGTCCTATTTGAGTTTTCCCACAAGCTCATTTTTCTTAGATTCTGATATTTCGTTGTTCGACCTCTGCTGCCTTCCGTCGTCGTGACCTGGCCTCTCGTACCTTGGTAATCGTATCTTGGTGATTGTTTGGGTTATTCCGAGTGTGAAACAGGTGAATCCTAGTTATCCACCTTAACTCCTTTCTCCCATTTTGGAAGAGTCCATTTGATTTTTGGAACCGGTTTCCTGTTTTTCCTCTGCAGAACTGCATACTTTTTGACTGCCTCTAATCCCCTTGAGTTCCCAAGTCAACTGCTGATTAACTATCGCCCTCTGGTGGCTCATCAGTCGCACTACAGAGCTGCATTTTTTTTTTTTTTTATCAGAATTTGCACCTGAATTCATCTGCTTTTGTTCATCAGTCAGTCTAGATTTTTGGTTTAAATAAAGCCATTTTGAGTTGCTAAACTTGTGTCCGTGTTTTTGCCCATTGGTTCCCGAGCCTCCTTGATGCGAAGCCTTGGTGCCAGCTTCAGCCGAGTCTCTGTCTGACTCTGTAACCCAGCCAGTTCTGTGTCAGTGCTGCCCAGTGGTGACTGGAGCCGTGTTTACAAAGACAGTATCCACGAGAACACTAAACATTTCCACCAGTGGTTGGTGGATTTCAAAATGTACCAGCCAGTTTCACGATTTTCCAGCTGCTGTGGGTATATAATTTTTATTACGGACTGGAGCTATAAATGGTGGCGCTTCGCATGATAATGTGGCGAACAGGGAAGAGTAGACAAATTGATGCGATTATTTGGGTAAACTCACCCACTGTGAAAGAGAGTTTTTGTCTAATGCTTTTTTTTCTACCTTCTGTTTTCTCACCCGTCCATCCTCCGCCGGCAGGTCTGCGGGTAGAGCAGGAGGTAGTGACGTCTTATCCACAGGTGGTGGTGGTGAGGGTGCCCACACCCTGGGTGCAATCAGACAGTGACATCACTGTGCTGCGCCACCTGGAGAAGATGGGGTGTCGGCTGATCAACCGGCCTCAAGCCATACTCAACTGCGTCAACAAGTTCTGGACCTTTCAGGAGCTGGCCGGCCACGGGGTTCCTCTTCCTGACACCTTCTCCTACGGTAAACTGACCACTGAGTTCTTTGTCATTTTGAATGCTTTTATTACACGTATTGGCACAGAAGGAAGCGAGAGGAGAGTTGTGTTTTAAGAAAGGTACTTATCTGTGATAATGAGGCACGTGTTTTTTTCCTCGGGATGCTGTGAATCCCTGACGCCCAGTGTGTCGGCGTCTTTTCAGTGTGTTGATGATAGCTTCAAGTTGGATGAAGCGTAGTGCATGTGTGCACTCTACATTGTCTCTCTTATATGTGGCTGGAGGGTGTTTGTACCAGCTACACAATGCAGACGGTAATTTCCTGAGTGGACTAACCTATTTGGGGGATAAAAAACAACTCGCCTCAGTTTATGTTCATGTATCCAAAGTGGCTGTAAACGTGATTATTTAGGTACATTATCCTAATGGGGGGGGCAGCACGGTGGCTTAGTGGTTAGCACGGTTGCCTCACAGTGAGAAGGTTGTGGGTTCAGTTTCCGTGGCCTTTCTGTGTGGAGTTTGCATGTTCTCCCCGTGTTTGCATGGGTTTCCTCCAGGTGCTCCGGTTTCCTCCCACATCCAAAGACATGCAGGTTAGTTGGATTGGAATCTTTAAATTGTCTGTGGGTGTGTGTGTGGGTGTGTCTGTGTTTGTTTGTCTATTTGTGGCCCTGCGACAGACTGGCGTCCTGTCCAGGGTGTAGGGCTGCAACAACGAATCGATAAAATCGATAAAAATCGATTACAACAGGCGTTGGCAACACATTGCGTCATCGATGCGTTGTGTCGAGCGATTATGGCGCCAGAAGCTGCTGGCCGCTTCTGATGCCAGTAGTGACCAGTGCACAGAGCAGATCAGACGCTGTTTCGTAGAACTACACAGTTAGAATATGGCAGATGCAAGTAGACGAAAGAAAGTTAAGACTTCAAAAGTGTGGGAGCACTTTACGTTAAACAATGCAAAGACGTTTGTTAACTGCAACATTTGCAAGTCAGACCTCGCATGGCACGGGAGGCTCAGGCTGTCTGCACGTCTCCCAGAGCAGCAAGGTGAGGGGCAGAGAGGGAGAGAAAAAGAAAGAACATTAACAGCACCAACAGTTTTTTATTAATGTTGTCAAAGTCCTACCATCGACATTAACGCTTGTCCGATTGTCCGGGACAAGTGTAAAATGTGATCGGACAAGTAATAACTCTAAATCATTGTCCGACCGGACAAGTGGCATTTTTATTTTTTTTTCCTTCCGTCTTCGGTTTTTCCTGCCACACTTTACGCAGTGGACAATCAGAAAACATGATAACACCGAGTTCTCCCCAGACAGTGGAACAACGACGCTGCGCCATCAGTGTTCTGACAGCGCCGTCACACTCTGCCGTGCTCAGGTAGTTTTTAAAAATTCAGCCAGGCTGTTTGTGCAAAAGTGGCCGCCCCCCCTCCCCCGCAGACGCTGCAGCGTAAAAAAACTCTGTCAAAGTGTTCACATAAAACGAGCTCCTTCTGGATGTATAGCTCCAGAAATTCATTTGTAGGCTTTATTTTACTGTTGAAAGTCTTCTTGTTTCCAAAATTTGCTCAAATATGATGTGTGTGTGTGTGTGAGGGAGAGAGAGAGAGGGAGAAAGAGAAGGAGAGAGGGAGAAAGAGAAGGGGGAGAAAGAGAAGGAGAGAGGGAGAAAGAGAAGGGGGAGAAAGAGAAGGAGAGAGGGAGAAAGAGAAGGGGGAGAAAGAGAAGGAGAGAGGGAGAAAGAGAAGGAGAGAGGGAGAAAGAGAAGGAGAGAGGGAGAAAGAGAAGGAGAGAGGGAGGGAGAGAGAAGGAGAGAGGGAGAAAGAGAAGGAGAGAGGGAGAAAGAGAAGGAGAGAGGGAGGGAGAGAGAAGGAGAGAGGGAGAAAGAGAAGGAGAGAGGGAGAAAGAGAAGGGGGAGAAAGAGAAGGAGAGAGGGAGAAAGAGAAGGAGAGAGGGAGGGAGAGAGGGGGGGAGAAAGAGAAGGAGAGAGGGAGGGAGAGAGGGGGGGAGAAAGAGAAGGAGAGAGGGAGGGAGAGAAGAGAAGGGGGAGAAAGAGAAGGAGAGAGGGAGGGAGAGAGGGGGGGAGAAAGAGAAGGAGAGAGGGAGGGAGAGAGGGGGGGAGAAAGAGAAGGAGAGAGGGAGGGAGAGAGGGAGGGAGAGAGAAGGAGAGAGGGAGGGAGAGAGAAGGAGAGAGGGAGGGAGAGAAGGAGAGAGGGAGAAAGAGAAGGGGGAGAAAGAGAAGGAGAGAGGGAGGGAGAAAGAGAAGGGGGAGAAAGAGAAGGAGAGAGGGAGGGAGAGGGAGGAGAGAGGGAGGGAGAGAGAAGGAGAGAGGGAGGGAGAGAGAAGGAGAGAGGGAGGGAGAGAAGGAGGAGAGGAGGGGAGAAAGAGAAGGGGGAGAAAGAGAAGGAGAGGGAGAAGGAAAGAGAGAGAGGAGGGAGAAGAGAAGGAGAGAGGGAGAAAGAGAGGAGAGAGGGATGGGGAGAAAGAGAAGGAGAGAGGGAGGGGGAGAGAGAAGGAGAGAGGGAGAAAGAGAAGGAGAGAGGGAGAAAGGGAAGGAGAGAGGGAGAGGGAGGGAGAGGGGGGGGAGAAAGAGAGGAGAGAGGGAGGGAGAGAGAGGAGAGAGGGAGGGAGAGAGGGAGGGAGAGAAGGAGAGAGGGAGAAAGAGAAGGGGGAGAAAGAGAAGGAGAGAGGGGGGGAGAAAGAGAAGGAGAGAGGGAGGGCGAGGGAGGGAGAGAGGGAGGGAGAGAGAAGGAGAGAGGGAGGGAGAGGGAGAGGAGGGAGGGAGAGAGAAGAGAGGAGAGAAGGAGAGAGGGAGAAAGAGAAGGAGAGAGGTGGATGTGGGTAGAGAGAAGGGAGAGAGGGAGGGAGAGAAGCGAAAGGAGTAGGATGGAGGAAGGAGAGAGAGGGAGGGGAGAGGAGGGAGGAGAAGTGAGGAGTAGATGAGAGGGAGAATAGGAGGAGGAGGAGAAGAAGAGATGGAGAAGAGGAGGAGGAGAGGAGAGAGAGGGGGAAAGCTGGAGGGAGGAGGAGCGAGCGAGAGAGGGGACGAAAGAGAGAGGAGGGAGAGAGAGCGAGAGAGGGCGAAAGTAGACATGTAAGAGGAGGAGGAGGGAGAGAGAGGGAGAGAGAGGGCGAAAGGAGGATGGAGGATGAGCGGAGAGAGAGAGAGGAGAAAGAGGAGGAGGAGGAGAGAGATAGCTAGGGAGGTGAGTCAGGAGGAGAGAGGAGATAGGAGGGTAAGGAGAGAGAGAGGAGTAGAAGAGAGCGAGAGGAGGGAGAGAGAGGAGGAGGAGAGAGGGCAGAGAGAGGGAGCGAGAGAGGAGGGAGAGGAGGGAGAGAGAGGGAGAGAGGAGGAGGAGAGAGAGGAGAGAGAGAGAGGAGGAGGAGAGAGAGAGGAGGAGAAGGAGAGAGAGAGAGGAGGAGGAGGAGAAGGAGAGAGGGAGGGAGAAAGAGGAGGAGGAGGAGAAGGAGAGAGGGAGGGAGAAAGAGGAGGAGGAGAAGGAGAGAAGGAGAGAGAGAGAGAGAGGAGAGGGAGAGAGAGAGAGAGGAGGAGGAGAAGGAGAGAGAGAGAGAGAGGAGGAGGAGAAGGAGAGAGAGAGGAGGAGGAGAAGGAGAGAGAGAGAGAGAGGAGGAGGAGAAGGAGAGACAGAGGAGGAGGAGAAGGAGAGAGAGAGAGAGAGAGGAGGAGGAGAAGGAGAGAGAGAGGAGGAGGAGAAGGAGAGAGAGGAGAGAGAGGAGGAGGAGAAGGAGAGACAGAGGAGGAGGAGAAGGAGAGAGAGAGAGAGAGGAGGAGGAGAAGGAGAGACAGAGGAGGAGGAGAAGGAGAGAGGGAGAGAGAGAGAGGAGGAGGAGAAGGAGAGAGAGAGAGGAGGAGGAGAAGGAGAGAGAGAGAGAGAGAGGAGGAGGAGAGAGAGAGAGAGAGAGGAGGAGGAGAAGGAGAGAGGGAGAGAGAGAGAGAGGAGAAGGAGAGAGAGAGAGAGAGGAGAGGGAGAGAGGGAGAGAGAGAGGAGGAGGAGAGAGGGAGAGAGGGAGAGAGAGAGAGGAGAAGGAGAAGGAGAGAGGAGAAGAGAGAGGAGGAGGAGAAGGAGAAGGAGAGAGGGAGAAAGAGAGAGAGAGAGGAGGAGAAGGAGAAATACGTATAAGTGGGATGAGTCACGTGTGTCATTGTGAAATGAGCACATCGTTTACAAGTTATACAGAGACTGTTTCACATATAATGAGTCAGGCTACAGTTTTTGATTTAGGTTTTATGGTTAACTGGTTATGCTAATTGCTCATTTGCAGCAATAAAAACTCTTTTTTTCACCATATATTTTATAACATTGATATGTTTCAATGTTGTTTTATGGCAACTCAGCACTTTGATAAAGCAATGTCATTTGAAATAATTATTTTTGTTCTTTATTATAAACTGTTTTATTCTTTATTATTTTATATTTCAACAGCCAAGGGACATTTTGCAATTTGTTGATTTTCAAGTATTTTAAGTTTTCAAATAATGTTCTGTTGTTAAATAAAGTGATGAAGGGGGTGGTGGCCAAGTAGTTAATGTGCTTGGTTTCAGTGCAGAAGGTTCCGGGTTCAAATCCCACCCCCACCACCTTTCTCCATGTAATGTGTAGTTGCGTCAGGAAGGGCATCCGGCGTAAAACCTGTGCCAGTTCAACATGCAGGTCCACCTTGGATTTGCTGTGGTGACCCCAAATGCAAACAAGGGAGCAGCCGAAGGGACTTACTGTTAAATAAGAGATGGAAGGAGAGAAAAATTGTTTCCCTGGCACATTTTTAAAAAATTCCCCACTAATCCGATTAATCGTGTCGAAACCCCATCAGATTAATCGATTACTCAAATAATCATTTGTTGCAGCCCTACCAGTGTGTACCCCGCCTCGCGCTCTATGACTGCTGGGATACGCTCCAGCCCCCCGTGACCCTTAATTGGACTAAGCGGTAGAAGATGAATGAAATGAATGAATGAATGATCTTAATGGGGGCACATACTTATAAACACTCTTGTTTTGGCTTTGACATTTCTCGAGAACATGTAACCTTTTGACTCACTGGGTGCTATTCTGAGAAACGGTGGTTTCTCAGATTGCAAAAGATGGAGAACCACGTCCAACTATTTCTGGGTCAGGCTCAAAACTTCTCAATCACCCCTCATACATTTTTGTGGCAGTTTCATGAATTACACAAAGTATTGGCTGAGGAATGGGAGTGTTTTGCGGGGCCTACCTTGGGGCGTTTAGGTGGTTAAGACAATCCCATCAAGAAAATCTACTACATTTCATGACAGTATCACAATCTAATAGTGTGAGACAAAGGGGATACTGATTCTACCTGCTGTTGCATACAAGACATGGAACCAAACAACAAAAAGCAAGACAAAATAATGCAAATGATATTTTGATGTAATTTTAGAAATTTGTTAGTAAAAGAAAACAAATGTTCAAGGCCACCTGTGCACAATTCTCTGTGTACAAATAAAGTTGCTCCAAGAAGGATATCTGGTGTAATCAGCATGTGTCTCCTTACTAGATATGTGAAGGCAGCCCTTGAGCAAAAGGGGACCAGCCAATAGAAAGTATAATAATTTAAATGCCATGTTTATGCCAACAGCAAGTCATACTTATATTACTTGTTTCGCTGGTTCTTTGACACCATTAAGCTGGATGCCAACCACTGTTAAACTAAAAGAAGATCTGAAAGAGGAGGAAATGCTGGGACTTAGAGGATGAGTGAAATTAGTAAATTATGGTCTCAAAGTGAAAGACCATGCTCTTGAATCAAGACAAGGAATAACCTTCATATGCTCTTGAATAGTCATAGGGAGTAGCCTTTATACTACTCAACACTTGACTTTTTGCACTTTCTGGATAGTCAGAACTGCAATAAGGATTACAGCTAGGCTAAGGTAGGGCTAATAACTGTAACAGTTTTTAAAAATATATAGTTGTTTTCAAAAATGTATTTACATTTAGTGAGGTAAATGTGCAGACATGTAGCTCCACGTTGACATTTTCATCTGTTCACAATCAGAATAGCCTTTATTCACCAAGCATCCACAAGAATACAAGGAATTTGACTTAAGTGTGAGCTGCACTCTCACTGTACAGCATGAATAAATATACACTAAATAATGAATAATTCACAGGAAAAAATGTGCAAATGAAATGTGCAAGTAAAATAAAATGTGCAATAAGAGGGGGGAAAAGGTGAAAAGAAGCTGTTTACGCATCAGTTCTTTGTGCCTCACACAATAACATTAATAAATGGTTGGTTTCTGTTTTATAAATGAATAACGTGCTGGTAAAATTCATTTGGCTTTTTCTGACATGAATTCAAAGCATGTTAGCACTTTGGTCAGATTTAGTTTGCATCCGGAAAGGAAACACAGTGCTTCACTTTTTCCACATTTTGTTATGTTACAGCCTTATTCAAAAATGGATAACATCCCCCTCCCTCTCAAAAGTCTACACACAATACCCCATAATTATAATGGGATTTTTTTTTTTAAGATTTTTGCAAATTTATTAATAAAAATCTAAGAAATCACATGTACATTAAGTATTTACAGCTTTTGCCATGAAGCTCAAAATTGAGCTCAGGTGCCTCCTGTCTCCACCGATCATCCTTGAGATGTTTCTTCAGCTTAATTGGAGTCCACCTGGGGTAAAGAGGAATGGGAAAAACTGCCCAAAGATAAGTGCATTGAGCTTGTGGCATCATATTCAATAAGACTTGAGGCTGTAATTGCTGCCAACGGTGCATCAACAAAGTTCTGAGCAAAGGATGTGAATACGAGGTCTGTGAGAAAAGTATCCGACATTATTTTTTAAAAAAACCATATGGATTTGAATCACGTGTGATTACATCAGCCAAGCTTGAACCCTCGTGGGCATGCGAGAGTTTTTTCACGCCTGTCGGTGACGTCATTCGCCTGTGAGCAGGCTTTGTGGAAGGAGTGATCCAGCCCACTCGTCGGAATTCCTTTGTCTGAGAAGTTACTGAGAGACTGGCGCTGTGCTTGATCAAAATTTTTTCAAAAACTGTGAGGCACAGCCAAGTGGACACCATTCGAGAAATTCAGCTGGTTTTCGGTGAAAATTTTAAGGGCTGATGAGAGATTTTGGATTGTTTCTATCGCTTTAAGGACTTCCCACGGAGCGGGATGTCGCGCAGCGCTCCGAGGCGACGTCGTCATCCTTTCAAGCTGAAAACCTCCAAATTTAAGCCTCTGTTGACCCAGGATGTCGTGAGAGAACAGAGAACTTTCAGAAGAGGTCAGAATCAGCAGTTTATCCGGACATTCCACTGTTAAAGGAGATTTTTTTTAATGAAAGACGTGCGGACGGATTGGCGCATCAGCTTGCAGCTGGCGCGGCACACCCGCCACAGGAAAAACACCTCCATTGGAAGCCTTAAGGACAAGTTGGAACATGCCCTGCTGTTAAACAATTTCTCAGATACTCACTCAACTGAAAGCCACCAAAAGCCATCTGGATTTTACAAATGGTTATCAACACGGAGGTGTTTTTCCTGTGGCGTGCACGCCGCACCGGCTGCGAGCCAACACGCCAATCCGTCTCATGCATGCGCACGAAGGTTCAAGCTTGGCTGATGTAATCACACGTGATTCAAATCCATATAGTTTTTAAAAAAAATAAAATTGCCGGTTTCTTTTCTCGCAGACCTCGTACATATGTAAATGTGATTAGTTTTTTGTTTTGTTTTGTTTTAATACATGTACAAAAATGTAAAAAGAAATCATGTTGTCCTTATGTTGGTGTTGTGAGCAGAATTTTAAGGGAAAAAAATTAATTTAACCTATTTTCCCATAAAATGTGGAAAAAGTGCAGCGCTGTGAATACTTTCCAGATGAACTGCAAATCGAGGGTTATAATAAGTAAAACACCACTAGTTTTTATTTTTTGCTTTCTTGATCTGCCAATTACGTACAAATATGCATTACGTATGAAGTATGTACAAATATGCACGTATGTTTGTGCACTACTGGTCTGCTCTGAATTTTTCATGAGAATCCACAGAACATTTTGTGAACTGTCACAATTCTGTTTTCACCTTGGCGTTGGCACAAGCCTCGTGTGACTTTGATGTTTGATTCACATCACAGTCTTTATTCCACATGTACTGCAGCCCAGAATAATGAGATTATCAACTCCGCCCTCCTCAGAAAATCCCATTTTCGTCCCAGATTAAATCCCGGTATCTGTCCACTAAACCAGCGCCACTTACAATTCCAACACCTTCACTGGCGCTCTGCTGATAGAGCAGCACATGCGCAGATACAGGCTTCCTAAGACAGAGCAGATTGCTGGTTTTATTGTGGTGATGGTCGAGACCAGAAGATCCTTGGTTCAAATCCCAGCCTGACTGGAAAATCACTAAGGGCCCTTGGGCAAGGTCCTTAATCCCCTATTGCTCCCGGTGTGTAGTGAGCGCCTTGTATGGCAGCACCCTGACATCGGGGTGAATGTGAGGCATAATTGTAAAGTGCTTTGAGCATCTGATGCAGATGGAAAAGCGTTATATAAATGCAGTCCATTTACCATTTAAGACAAGACAAATGCTGACAGCTAACACCACATAGTCCCCAAAAAAAATCCTGTGCAAGCTACAGACGGAGAGAAAGAAGGGGGTGTTTGTCCTACATTCCATTTGTGTCTGCACAGTAGGCCAGGCGATGCATGCAGAGCAGCAGGAGAGCTGCTTATGTAACACCACCCCCACCATGTGGCCCCCGGTGGTTTTTCACAATAAAACTCCCCCAACCTCTGCAGCCTGTGGCGCTGTCGAGCTCAGTTGAAGGTTTGGTGTTGTCTCTGTCGCGATCTTTTCCCCTTTTACTAAAAAAACATGAGTCTGTGTGTGTGTGTGTGTGTGTGTGTGTGTCTGCAAAAATAAAAAAAGCCCATGTGACAGCGTAGCTCACATCTGTTCCCCTGACTGAAAATCCAGTTTAGACCAGATTGGGGGGGCGCAAGACAGAGTTTATGTGGTTAATATTTTGTAGCCTTTTTCAATAGTCTCTCAACCTGCATATTGGAGGCAGCATGAGGTCCCCTGCCAGGTAGCAAGAAGGTCCCGTGTTCAACCCCATCAGTTCCTTTCTGTGTGTGTGTGTGTGTGTGTGTGTGTGTGTGTGTGTGTGTGTGTGTGTGTGTGTGTGTGTGTGTGTGTGTGTGTGTGTGTGTGGTTTTCCTCCCGCCATCAAAAACATGCACACTCGGTTCTTTCTCCTTGTAGATCTGAAGCATCCGCCATAAATCTTGTGCCAAGTCAAGGTACAGACCCACAGCGGATCCACTGCGGCGAACCGCAAAAGTCGAGCAAAGCAGAAGAATAATTAAGATCCCAAGCGAGCCACGTCAGAAAAAGCTGAGGCACATCTGTTGCTGCGAGCTGCTGCTGTGAATCAGTGTCGGACACGGTCAGCTGGTTCGAATGAATGCCTCCTTCAGCTGCTCTTCATTTCCACTGTCACGGATCAGGCGGGAAAATAAGTACAGCCACGGGACAACGGTCCTGACCCCAACCCCTCTGTTACCATAGTGATGAACTACACCTCCACCCCAATTGTATTTGTGGACAGCAACGTGTGATTGCTGCTTTTAAAGTGATATTTGTGTGTTTTGTGTGTTGGATCATTTCCCAGGAGGCCATGACAACTTCCGTAAGATGATTGACGAGGCAGAGCCGCTAGGATACCCCGTGGTGGTGAAGAATGCACGCGGCCACAGAGGTACGACACCAACTCCAGACTCCAGATCCCAAACATGTCTCAGCCCCTTCTGAGAGGAGCTTTTTTTTTTTTTTTTTTTTTTTTTTTTTTTTTTTTTAACGATGTTGTGTTTCAGACAGATTGACCAAACTCTGCTGCTCTCTGTTTATTAACATTTGTTTGTACTGAACTCAAATTACAGCTGTAGTCAGCGTCCAAATATCTGTGACCTCGAGTCCGTCTGCTGTTCTATTTGTGGCACCTGTTTGGGTTTTTTTTTTTTTTTTTTTACAGCTGTGAGCAAAAGTGAGAACATAACATTAAACCACAGCAACAAGAATGCTGTTCTTGTTGCTGTGGTTGCACCAGGGCACAGTTACAGCCCCAATTCAGCGCCCTCACGTGCCGCTGCTTACGAAGGGACACCGGCAGACTCATCCTCTGAATCCTCCTCATCGTGGGAAAATTGACAATCTGGATCATCAGTAGCATTGTCCTCTGGCTCTGATGGATCCTCCGTCTCTGAAATCTCTTCCTCTGCATCACTATCCCAGTTCATAAGTTGCGACAAAACGTCTTTATCTGTCTGACCTGCGGCCCGGAGGACCGACACCCAGCTGCTAACAGACGGTGGCAGCAGCAGAGAATGAGTAACTTGGAAGAAAAGTGCTTAATCAGTGAAGTTCCACAAAAACCACACATAAAAGATGTAATTTTTTTTTTCTTTCCTTTTTACACGAGGGGCCGTAACTTCAGCTTGTCGGTGAGCCCACGTGACACCGGTAACACTGCGCGCATTTGAAGGAACTAGTCATGTTTCACATAAGGGAGGACATTATCTGTAACTTCAGTTGATGAAGTGGTGAAGTGGCAGATATTAATGATCCAGTCCTGGTCTGAGGGTTGGCTGCCCCTCGGAAAAGCCACGTTAACGAGGAACAAATAAAAAGTCTGGTGGGACACAGCGGACGAGCCTCGTTTATTGATCGCACCAAAGTCCTGGTTAGTGACTTTAATCGACAAAAAAGCTGAATCACGATTGATATCTTCAAATGGCTTTGATGAAGTTTAATTTGCGGTATGTTAAGTTTGTTTTACAAGTGAGAACATTTTCAGTTTCAAGTTTCTCAGTGCGCATGCAAAATTTGACTTGCTCTTTTAAAGAGCACCTCCAGACCCCCCAGAATAAATACTGTGTTTTTATTTCACAGTTTGAAGTGACTTTTATGTTTCAGAGGGCTTCATACCCATTAAAATTCACCAGAATACACAAAATTTGACTTACTCTCTTAAAAAAAAATTCTGTAACAGCTGCTTTTTAGATTTGAAGCATTTTTTTTTCATCCATCCATCCATCCATCCATCCATCCATTTTCTTCCGCTTTATCTGGAATCGGGTCGCGGGGGCAGCAGCTCAAGCAAAGCTGCCCAGACCTCCCAAACTACACACACCTCCCCCAGCTCCTCCGGGGGAACCCCAAGGCGTTCCCAAGCCAGCCGAGAGATGTAGTCCCTCCAGCATGTCCTGGGTCTTCCCCGGGGCCTCCTCCCAGTGGGACGTGCCCGGAACACCTCTCCAGCGAGGCGTCCAGGAGGCATCCGGAAAAGATGCCCGAGCCACCTCAACTGACTCCTTTCGACGTGGAGGAGCAGCGGCTCGACTCCGAGCTCCTCCCGAGTGACCGAGCTCCTCACCCTATCTCTAAGGGAGCGCCAAGCCACCCTGCAGAGGTTTTCTTGATGTGCGTTGAGTTGTGAAGAAGCGGCCTAGTCATCTTGTTACTTATGGACACATTCAATTTGTCAGCAGGTTTGACAAGCAGTTCAATCAGGCGTTTTCTAGCCTGTGTGAGAAGCGCTTCTGCAATTCCACACATGTTCAGTCATGCCATGTTTCAGCTCGGATCATTTTTTGGATCAGCAACAGAAAACACACACACACAAATGCTACTTAAAATTTAGTTTTAAAAATAACTTGAGTAATGAAAATAAGGAACTTTTGTCTCAGATAAAAACAAGGCGTCCAATGTTTTACGTAATATTTTAAAATAAAATACTTTGTTGAAGAAAAGTACAAAAAAGAGAAAAGGCGCAAACCTGATGTGAGTTTATAACTTCAGCTTCTTTTTTCCCCCACAAGAGATCAATATGTTTGTCTGATGAGAAGGTAACAATAATAATTTTATTTATTACTCTTTCTGTGTAAATACATTCATCTTCCCCACTGATGGCAAGCTGACATTCAGAAACAGTCGGGAATACTTGTTGTTTTTCCTTAGCTGTGGACTTTCAGGCAACTCGGCTGTGCACACACTTTGAGTGTGACACTCAGTTCAGTGGGCTCATGGCTGCAGAGAAGAGACGACAGACACTTTGTCCTCAACTTATTCAAACGTGAATGGAACGGGGGGGGGCGTGTCGTACAGATCACTGGTTAGCTGTGATCCATTGCACCACTTGTCTTGACTATTTCGAATCTCATCTTTTCATTTTCACACGTCTTCATGTAATTGGCTCTTTCTTATTCAGCATTAGATGTTTGTATTCTTACAGTTTCGCAACAGATGGTGAAACCGACACCAACACTCCCACACACTCACTGTGAATCCTCTGAACGATGACCTGTGCTGTTCACACACTGGCCTGCACTCTGAACCTGGCACTTTAAAGTCTATTTAATGTCTCGTCCAAGAGATTCAGACGTTGCATCCTCACTTACAGACTTCTGGGGGTCCTCGTTTGGGGTTGCTCTGCATGTGTAAAAGAGGTGGATGTCAAAAAAAAAGTTATTTCACGTCACATTTGGTTACAGCTATTTGGTTGTGTTTTTTAATTTCTTTTCCCAGGTAAAGCTGTCTTCCTGGCACGGGACAAACACCACCTGACAGATCTGTGCCACTTGATCCGGCACGAAACTCCCTACCTGTTTCAGGAGTACGTGAAGGAGTCTCACGGCCGTGATGTGCGTGTGGTGCTCGTTGGTGGTCGCGTCATCGGCTCCATGTTACGCTGCTCAACTGATGGACGCATGCAGAGCAACTGCTCGCTGGGTAGGCAGACTTCAGAGCGTCAAAGATGACACGACGGGTTCTTAAACCCATGAACCCTCTTTGTCTTTCTACTCCTGTTGTGCCTTAAATGACCACCAGATTGTAGACTGAAGGTTTAATTTAGATATTTCTAGCAAATACATAGTGGAGGATGTGGTACCTGCAGTTGTTGGTTGTCTGTGGATTATTCCACAGAGATCACAGTTTTTACCAACAAGCACCAGAAAACCAGAGAATTACAGGATTAGCAGGTGGCAGACAGATCTGTTGAACTGTCAACATGTAAACAGCATGTTATGATTACCTTAAGGTCACACTAGGAGTCAACAGTAATCTAATTTCTATATTTTACTTAGTCGTTTTTTTGTTTGGTTAGTTGGTTGGTTAATTTTTTTACTAGCTTGAGATGTCCTTCAACACTCTGCTTCAAGTCCCATTTCCGTTGTAAGCGGATCGTTTAGTTTGACCCTGAGACTAGATTAGTGTAGTAACAGATGCACCGTGTGTGACAGCTCCTGGTTCGTGCTAACGTGGTTGATCGTAGTTTGTGGTGGTTCTTGACATGCTGGCTGCCTCTCTTTGTGTTTGTTGGCTCTCCAGGCGGTGTCGGTATGATGTGTCCGCTCAGCGAGCAGGGAAAGCAGCTGGCCACAGAGGTGTCGAACATTCTCGGCATGGACGTTTGCGGCATCGACCTCCTGCAGCTCAACGACGGCTCCTTCGTTGTCTGTGAGGCAAATGCCAACGTGGGTTTCATCGCCTTCGACCAGGCCTGCGGCATGGACGTCGCCGGCATCGTTGCAGACTACGCCCTGTCCATGCTGCCGAACCGCCTCACCCGCAAGATGTCCCTGCTGTCCGTGGTGTCCAGCACCAGTGAGACCAGCAGTGAGCCCGAGGTTTGTCCTGTTCCTGGAGGGGGCGGCTCACTGCCCGAGGTTGTCTGCAATATGAGCGTGGGCTCCACGTCCAGCGAGAGCGACCCCGAGCTGGCTGAACCCCCCCAGTCCTCACCCCGACAGGCCCCGGCCTTGCCCGACCTTCCTGATCCAGCGTACAACTTCAATGCCCTCCTCACCAGTGAGATCAACCTATTGACTGAGTGAGACTGAAGCAGCGTCTCTGTCACACACACACACACACACACACACACACACACACACACACACACCTGGCAACAGACATTCCTTTAACAAAACGCGTTATCAGTCCAAAAATGATTCAACTTTAGGATGTAAGGTTTTAAAAGCAAATAAACAAAAAAACCCAGAAGACCACAGAAACACAGGCCTTCTCCTCATACCGCCGTTCATGAAGATCTGAGGCTGCTCCCCTGACTCCGCCTCCACTCTCGCATTGCAAATCAGCAAAACTGTCCAAAACTGTCTTCTTACACTAGAGAATAACTCGTGATCATCCAATGAACTCTTCAGCATGTCAAATGTTAGACGAGCGACAAAAATACCATTAGTGAGACATTTTCTAATTGCTTGTTTCATTCAACCAAAGGTCCAAATTCCAAAGAATTTTTTTTTTTTATAACCTGTCAGATTTGGTTAGATTAAGCATCCAGTTTAAATTATTGTACAATAAAGTTAATCTGTCTGATGAGACAGATTAGCATCCTATCCCAAAATTCATTAGCTCTAATTTTGCAGTCTTGAAATGAGTTTAATCTGTTTTCCTGGTGCTGTGAAAACCAGTACAAATTATTTAGTTTAAACCCGTTTAAAGACAGAAGTCGCTCGTGTCTGGCTGTTTAAAACCTTCGTAACTGTAATGATACAGATATCAATCGAGGAATTTACATTTTTTTTTCATGAATTTTCAAAATAAATGGTAAGTGGACTGCATTTATATAGCGCTTTTCCATCTGCATCAAACACTCAAGGCGCTTTACAATAATGCCTCACATTCACCCCGATGTCAGGGTGCTGTCATACAAAGCGCTCACTACACACCGGAAGCAACTAGGGGATTAAAGACGTTGCCCAAGGGCCCTTAGTGATTTTCCAGACAGGCTGGGATTTGAACCGAGGATCCCCTGGTCTTAAGCCCAACGCTTTAACCACAGAAATAGACATAGACAACCATAGACATCACCTCTCCTCAAATAGCTGATGATTTTACTGATTGTCAGTTGATCTGATCATTTTAGCTCTACACTGCCACACAGTGGCCAGAGGGGATAAGTTGGCCAAAATGGTTTCCTACTGAGATCACATTCAGGTTTCTAATTTCAAACTGGAAATAAATTTACTCTTAAATCAACACTAAATTAATGTACAGTGTTTGTGAATGGTGAATTATGAACGGTTGCACTCCAGGTATCAGATCGCCGCTGGTCCCAGCAAACTTGTTCGTGTTGACCGATTGCGGATTTTAATGAGTTTCTTTGACTTATAAGAAGATTTTACACACACACATATCTTCAACCGCTTACCCAAGATCGGATCGCGGGGGCTGGGGCCTATCCCAGCAGTCATAGGGCGTGAGGCAGGGTACACCCTGGACAGGACACCAGTCTGTTACAGCATAAGAAGATTATTCATTCATTCATCTTCTACCGCTTAGTCCAATTAAGGGTCGCGGGCGTCTGGAGCCTATCCCAGCAGCCAAGATTAGTAAGATTAGTTGTTTGAAAATAAAATACGGAGATAAATTCAAAATGGGCACCAATACAAACACGTAGGTCTCTGAGATATTTTCCTGTACGTGAAACCGCGCCCGTGGACAGAAGCTTTACCCTATGGTCCCATTACCTACAAATGAGGGCGACAAGCCCTTGGCATTTGTCAGTTGATGAGTGTTCTCTTGGCGTGGCCAACTCGTGGGTACTTGGCGTTAACGTGCACAATGATTAATAATAGATTATAAAGGACGGGAAAGCCCGACACGGTCACTGCGAGTTTTAACATTATGCTTGACTGCTTAACATAACTAAAGTTGACTTGATTTGTTTCAGTCCAACGGCTTTCACAGTGACATTCCTGTATCGCTAGTTAGCATGCTAACATCCAAAAAATGTCTTGTATATCACTTCAGAGGTGTTGTCTGTTTTCAAAAACAGCATTTTTAGATTTAGAAGTACACTTGAGTCCCGTTAACTCACATAAATTAGGGTCCACAAAATCGGGCCGTGAGTTATCTGAAACTGCAATTTAATGAAGTTGACCTATATATATATATACAGTATATTATACAAAAATAAAATCTAAATTTTTGGGGTCCACGAATCAACTGCGAGTAAAACCAAATCGCGACTTACGCATGCGTGAGTTAACAGGGTTCGCCAGTATTTATTCCTCGCTAATGTTTACAAAATATATGAGAAACCTGTTAGATTTATACAGACATGAGCTGTTTTGGAGCATTTTTCGCCATCTTGGTTTATTTTGTTCGTACGAACAGCCAGCTGGTGTAATGTGCCTTTTTACTCGTATTGGCAGTCGCAGTGTTGCATCCCTTAGCATAAAATAGACTTCTCATCTAGTTTGGCCTAGCCTTGCTAGTGGTGTAGCGCCGGTTATCTCATGTTGCTGCAGAACTCCCACTCTGATTGAAAATGAACGGCACGTCATCACGTTGCCTCTTTCGCTTTTAGCTAACGTGACCATAGGGTTCGGCCCATTCTGTGTGCACAAAGTCCTGTATTTTTTTTTTTTTTTTTTGATTTTATACAATGAGTAGTCCCGAGTATTCTGGTTAACCATGTTAAGTAATCCCACCTGACGCGCCTGCACTAAATGTCAGTTATTTGGATTTCATGCACAAAATTCTGTAATTTGAAACTATTTTTTAGTTCACTGTGAATAAAGCATGTCTCGAACACTCACAGGTCGGGTGTTTGCCGTCTTTACTGTAAAGTGTGAAGTTTGGACAGACAGTAGTTCTGTTCAAAAGTCACCATCAGGAATAAATAAAAAATAAACAAAAATTAACCTAGCACTGCTGTTTGTTTTAGCTTAGCCATTAGCCTTACCAGCAGCTGCTGCTCTTTAAAATTTATAGAGCATTTTATGACAAATACATTTTTGGACATCTTTAGCAAAGTGTTTTATCTTAAAAAAAAAAACAAGCAAACTCAGAATACTGACGTCACACTGCTGTCAGACAATATTTCAGACATATCATTGTGCCCGACATACCAGCCGCTCCATTTTTTTAATGTCTCGGAGCTGAAATGGTGGCTGTGAATATTTTTAATTGTTTTTAATTTTTTTTCTATTTTATATATATTTTTGTAAATATTTATGTAGTGAATTTAGTTTCGAGCTGATGGAACTGGAATAGCTTTACTTTAACATTTTTTAAGCTAACTTGGACAAATATGTTTGTACAGAACTGTTATGAAAGGTTGAAACTAAAATTTGGTGATAATATTTGTGGGTTTCATTAAATTTTGTTATTCTTTCTTTTTTGTAGACAAATGAGTTGTAGATGACACTTAGCTTTTTTTTTTTTTAATAATAAAAATGAAATGGTTTAATTTCCAAACTGTTCGTATGATGTATAAATTAAAAAAGAAATTATATTTTTGCAGTCTGTTTGAACAGAATGTTGTTTTCTCAACTTCAGAGAGAGAGAGAGAGAGAAAAAACACTTTTCCAGGGATTTTAATGGCCAAATGCACATTACTTATAGTTTCCATTCACCAATAATTTACAGTATTTATCTGAAGCACAAACCCAGCCAGCTTAGTGGAGACAATGTCTGTGTTTAAAAATATACGCACACCGTGCATCCAGAAAGTATTCATTTTGTTAGGTTACAGCCTTTTTCCAAAATGGAGTAAATTATTTTTCCCCTCAAAATTCTACTCACAATACCCCATAATAACATGAATGAATATATATATATATATATGCAAATTTATTAAAAATAAAAAACTAAGAAATCATGCGTACATAAGTATTCACACCCTTTGCTCAATAATTTGTTGATGCACCTTTGGCAGCAATTACAGCCTCAAGTCTTCTTGAATATGATGCCACAAGCTTGGTGCTCCTATCTTTGGGCAGTTTGGTCCATTCCTCTTTGCAGCACCTCTCAAGCTCCATCAGGTTGGATGAAGAGTGTCAGTGCACAGACATTTTCAGATCTCTCCAGAGATGTTCAATCAGATTCAGGTCTGCGCTCTGGCTGGGCCACTCAACGACATTCACAGAGTTGTCGTGAAGCCACTCCTTTGATATCTTGGCTGTGTGTTTAGGGTCATTTTCCTGCTGAAAGATGAACAGATAGAGCAGGTTTTCATCCAGGATGTCTCTGTACATTGCTGCATTCATCTTTCCCTCAATCCTGACTAGTCTCCCAGTTCCTGCTGCTGAAAAACATCCCCACAGCATGATGCTGCCACCACCATGCTTCACTGTAGGGATGGTGCCTGGTTTCCTCCAAACATGGCGTCTGGCATTCACACAAAAGACCAAAGAATTTTGTTACTCCTGGTCTGGGAGTCATTCAGGTGCCTTTTGGCAAACTCCATGTGGGCTGTCATGTGCCTTTTACTAGGGAGTGGCTTCCGTCACTGGTCACTCTGCCATACAGCCCTGATTGGTGGATTTCTGCAGGGATGGTTGTCCTTCTGGAAGGTTCTTCTCTCTCCACAGAGGAGTGCTTGAGCTCTGACAGAGTGACCATCAGGTTCTTGGTCACCTCCCTGACTAAGGTCCTTCTCCCCCGATCGCTCAGTTTAAATGGGTGGCCAGCTCTAGGAAGAGTCCTGGTGGATCTGAACTGCTTCTATTTACAGATGATGGAGGCCACTGTGCTCATTGGGACCTTCAAAGCAGCAGAAATGTTTCTGTACCCTTCCCCAGATTTGTGCCTCGAGACAATCCTGTGTCAGAGGTCTACAGACAATTCCTTTGACTTCATGCTTGGTTTGTGCTCTGACATGCACTGTCACCCCAGGTGGACTTCAGTTAAGCTGTAGAAACATCTCAAGGATGGTCAGTGGAAACAGGAGACACCTGAGTTCAATTTTCAAGATTCACTGCCAAGGCTGTGAATAATTATGTACATGTGATTTCTTCATTTTTATTTTTAATAAAAAAAAGTTTATTCACATTGTCATTATGGGGTATTGTCTGTGGAATTTTGAGGGGAAGAAAAATCAGTTTCATCCATTTTCGAATAAGGCTGTAACATAAACTGTGGAAGCGCTGTGAATACTTTCCGGATGCACTGTAAATACAACTCAGGGAAGCAGCCTTGATCTCAGTCCGACCCCAAAAACGTGACGTATCCACCTGAGCGCGAGAAACATCAAAATTATGCAGCGTCCATTGGCAAACAAACAATTGAATAAAGGTTGTAAACTACAGTATGAGAAGGCGTGTATACTGAGATGAACATGCACTTTTTTCCTTGTTTTATATTGTTCCAGGTTTTTTTTTTCTTCTTCCTAATTTATGGTATTTTAACGAGAAAAAAAAGAGAAATGGTTTGTGTGCACTAATGTGTCAAAGTGAGACCGCTGTGAACCTTGATTTTATTTTCCCAGTTTTGTGCATGGAACTTGTCTGTAAAGTAACAGGCCTGTTTGAAGAGTGCCAAAAAAAGTGTAAGAGGAAAATGGAATTTTATTTTTTTTTTTTGTGTAAAGTCAAGTAATCACAGCGGGTTCCACTGTGCGAATGACGCCGTTTACACTACTGTTATGTCATCCAGTAAAGTATCTGGCAAACTGTGACACCCTGACATTCCACATGCCACGCGAGCGTCACAGGACACCAACATTGAGTCATTACAGGACAAACAAACATTTCATGTCTCCCGTCGTTGCTGTTCCACCACTTTTCAAGTCGTCGTTTCAAAGCCTGTGTCATTTCATGTTTTGTACATAAATGTAAATCATAGAACACATATCCTTTAAAAAACAAAAACATAAAAAAGGACAAAATGTTTACTTCTGTCCTGCCGTCACTTGTACGGGGTCCACGTGCAGACACAACACATTTCACCTGCGTTTTTTTAAGGTTCATATAACTGTCATAACAACTGTCAGAATGCCTTGTTCTTGTCCAGTTTTTTTTTTTCTTTCTTTTTAAGAATGTTGATTTGAAAACAAAAATCAGAACTGTCAGAGAGCTAACATCCCGTGTTGCAATTGCCTTTTCCGTGGATCCATGGATGTATTAAGAGAAGTGGACACGGGATCATAAAGTGTCTCCATAAGCCATAAAGGGGTTTTCACTTCCTGGTTGGAGTTGGCATTTGCATCTGTCACAGGCCCCGCCCACTAAACCAGGAGATGTCACTCACATAGTTTGTCTCAGTTCTGAGAAGTATAAAAGTATTTATAATGTACCATTTCATAGTAAGAATAATAACAGTCGGCCTTATTTGCAAAAAAAAAAAAAAAAACTGGTTGTTTTTCGTAGTTGCTGTTCTGGGGTTTGTTTAGCCACGAGGTGAAATATCGCAGCATGGCGAGTTAACCACACCGTTACCGCTTCTCTTACTACAGCCTTGGTCTTACCTCAGAAGTGAGAAGTCAAAATTAGGAATTGCATCCATTGTGTTCCCGCTACATAACTGGACACAAATGGTCCAATAAAAGCTGATGTTTCATTTGATTCGTGCTCTGACTCATTCAATTAACATGCTAACTTTGTTCAGCGTGTCCTTAAAATGCACTCCTGCTAAAACCTGCACAAACAGCAAAAACAAAAGCTTATTTTAGTAACTGATTTGCTTGCTGGTTAGTTTAGCTTGTTTGTTTTGCCCTGGTTATTTTCTGTGTCTCCCAAGAAAGGCAAGCCTGTTGACAGCTCCACTGGAGATGGGAAACGCCTGACCTACACTCGGAAATTTCCAGAGCATTTCTTGAAAGATGACGTATTTTCATTGGGAACCGTGACAGAGGACACACACATTCTACCTGGTTTTGAGTGTTTCAGCTTTGCTACTTCCTCATTTTGAGTGAGGTCCTCACGTGTTTCCTGTTGCTTGCTTGCCTCTACTGGTGGTTGGCTCTCACTGCGGTATTGTATCACTTCCTGTTCCAGAGCACAGCGGTGTTTTGCTGTATCTGTTAGCTGTTTAATCTGCGCAGTTAGATTGATCTAGTTACCTAGATAACGATTTGTTTCCCAGTGTAATCTTCATGTGCCTTAACTAAAGCACTCCCTCTGCTGAATCACCTCTAAATTATTTACACATTATTCACTTTGTGTGTTTTTAGGAATCCGCTAGCTTAGCGCAGCTACTAGCTCTTAGCCGGTTTAGCATGGCGGCTTCTCCTGTCTCTCCCGCACTTTTCTGCTCTGGGTGTGAAATGTTTAGTTATTCCTCGGCCTCCTTTAGCAGTAATGGTACTTGTAATAAGTGTAGCTTATTCGTAGCTTTGGAGGCCAGGCTGGGCGAATTGGAGACTCGGCTCCGCACCGTGGAAAATTCTACAGCTAGCCAGGCCCCTGTAGTCGGTGCGGACCAAGGTAGCTTAGCCGCCGTTAGTTTCCCCCTGGCAGATCCCGAGCAGCCGGGAAAGCAGGCCGACTGGGTGACTGTGAGGAGGAAGCGTAGTTCTAAACAGAAGCCCCATGTACACCGCCAACCCGTTCACATTTCTAACCGTTTTTCCCCACTCGGCGACACACCCGCCGAGGATCAAACTCTGGTTATTGGCGACTCTGTTTTGAGAAATGTGAAGTTAGCGACACCAGCAACCATAGTCAATTGTCTTCCGGGGGCCAGAGCAGGCGACATTGAAGGAAATTTGACACTGCTGGCTAAGGCTAAGCGTAAATTTGGTAAGATTGTAATTCACGTCGGCAGTAATGACACCCAGTTACGCCAGTCGGAGGTCACTAAAATTAACATTGAATCGGTGTGTAACTTTGCAAAAACAATGTCGGACTCTGTAGTTTTCTCTGGGCCCCTCCCCAATCGGACCGGGAGTGACATGTTTAGCCGCATGTTCTCCTTGAATTGCTGGCTGTCTGAGTGGTGTCCAAAAAATGAGGTGGGCTTCATAGATAATTGGCAAAGCTTCTGGGGAAAACCTGGTCTTGTTAGGAGAGACGGCATCCATCCCACTTTGGATGGAACAGCTCTCATTTCTAGAAATCTGGCCAATTTTCTTAAATCCTCCAAACCGTGACTATCCAGGGTTGGGACCAGGAAGCAGAGTTGTAGTCTTACACGCCCCTCTGCAGCTGCTCTCCCCCTGCCATCCCCTCATTACCCCATCCCCGTAGAGACGGTGCCTGCTCCCAGACCACCAATAACCAGCAAAAATCTATTTAAGCATAAAAATTCAAAAAGAATAATATCGCACCTTAAACTGCACCACAGACTAAAACAGTTAAATGTGGTCTATTAAACATTAGGTCTCTCTCTTCTAAGTCCCTGTTAGTAAATGATATAATAATTGATCAACATATTGATTTATTCTGCCTTACAGAAACCTGGTTACAGCAGGATGAATATGTTAGTTTAAATGAGTCAACACCCCCGAGTCACACTAACTGCCAGAACACTCGTAGCACGGGCCGAGGCGGAGCATTAGCAGCAATCTTCCATTCCAGCTTATTTATTAATCAAAAACCCAGACAGAGCTTTAATTCATTTGAAAGCTTGACTCTTAGTCTTGTCCATCCAAATTGGAAGTCCCAAAAAACAGTTTTATTTGTTATCTATCGTCCTCCTGGTCGTTACTGTGAGTTTCTCTGTGAATTTTCAGAACTTTTGTCTGACTTAGTGCTTAGCTCAGATAAGATAATTATAGTGGGCGATTTTAACATCCACACAGATGCTGAGAATGACAGCCTCAACACTGAATTTAATCTATTATTAGACTCAGTTGGCTTTGCTCAAAATGTAAATGAGTCCACCCACCACTTGAATCATATCTTAGATCTTGTTCTGACTTATGGTATGGAAATTGAAGACTTAACAGTATTCCCTGAAAACTCCCTTCTGTCTGATCATTTCGTAATAACATTTACTCTGATGGACTACCCAGCAGTGGGGAATAAGTTTCATTACACTAGAGGTCTTTCAGAAAGTGCTGTAACTAGGTTTAAGGATATGATTCCTTCTTTATGTTCTCTAATGCCATATACCAACACAGTGCAGAGTAGCTACCTAAACTCTGTAAGTGAGATAGAGTATCTTGTCAATAGTTTTACATCCTCATTGAAGACAACTTTGGATGCTGTAGCTCCTCTGAAAAAGAGAGCTTTAAATCAGAAGTGCCTGACTCCGTGGTATAACTCACAAACTCGCAGCTTAAAGCAGATAACCCGTAAGTTGGAGAGGAAATGGCGTCTCACTAATTTAGAAGATCTTCACTTAACCTGGAAAAAGAGTCTGTTGCTCTATAAAAAAGCCCTCCGTAAAGCTAGGACATCTTACTACTCATCACTAATTGAAGGAAATAAGAACAACCCCAGGTTTCTTTTCAGCACTGTAGCCAGGCTGACAAAGAGTCAGAGCTCTATTGAGCCGAGTATTCCTTTAACTTTAACTAGTAATGACTTCATGACTTTCTTTGCTAATAAAATTTTAACTATTAGAAAAAAATTACTCATAACCATCCCAAAGACGTATTGTTATCTTTGGCTGCTTTCAGTGATGCCGGTATTTGGTTAGACTCTTTCTCTCAGATTGTTCTGTCTGAGTTATTTTCATTAGTTACTTCATCCAAACCATCAGCATGTCTATTAGACCCCATTCCTACTAGGCTGCTCAAGGAAGCCCTACCATTATTTAATGCTTCGATCTTAAATATGATCAATCTATCTTTATTAGTTGGCTATGTACCACAGGCTTTTAAGGTGGCAGTAATTAAACCATTACTTAAAAAGCCATCACTTGACCCAGCTATCTTAGCTAATTATAGGCCAATCTCCAACCTTCCTTTTCTCTCAAAAATTCTTGAAAGGGTAGTTGTAAAACAGCTAACTGATCATCTGCAGAGGGATGGTCTATTTGAAGAGTTTCAGTCAGGTTTTAGAATTCATCATAGTACAGAAACAGCATTAGTGAAGGTTACAAATGATCTTCTTATGGCCTCAGACAGTGGACTCATCTCTGTGCTTGTTCTGTTAGACCTCAGTGCTGCTTTTGATACTGTTGACCATAAAATTTTATTACAGAGATTAGAGCATGCCATAGGTATTAAAGGCACTGCGCTGCGGTGGTTTGAATCATATTTATCTAATAGATTACAATTTGTTCATGTAAATGGGGAATCTTCTTCACAGACTAAGGTTAATTATGGAGTTCCACAAGGTTCTGTGCTAGGACCAATTTTAGTCACTTTATACATGCTTCCCTTAGGCAGTATTATTAGACGGCATTGCTTAAATTTTCATTGTTACGCAGATGATACCCAGCTTTATCTATCCATAAAGCCAGAGGACACACATCAATTAGCTAAACTGCAGGATTGTCTTACAGACATAAGGACATGGATGACCTCTAATTTCCTGCTTTTAAACTCAGATAAAACTGAAGTTATTGTACTTGGCCCCACAAATCTTAGAAACATGGTGTCTAACCAGATCCTTACTCTGGATGGCATTACCCTGACCTCTAGTAATACTGTGAGAAATCTTGGAGTCATTTTTGATCAGGATATGTCATTCAAAGCACATATTAAACAAATATGTAGGACTGCTTTTTTGCATTTACGCAATATCTCTAAAATTAGAAAGGTCTTGTCTCAGAGTGATGCTGAAAAACTAATTCATGCATTTATTTCCTCTAGGCTGGACTACTGTAATTCATTATTATCAGGTTGTCCTAAAAGTTCCCTGAAAAGCCTTCAGTTAATTCAAAATGCTGCAGCTAGAGTACTGACGGGGACTAGAAGGAGAGAGCATATCTCACCCATATTGGCCTCTCTTCATTGGCTTCCTGTTAATTCTAGAATAGAATTTAAAATTCTTCTTCTTACTTATAAGGTTTTGAATAATCAGGTCCCATCTTATCTTAGGGACCTCATAGTACCATATCACCCCAATAGAGCGCTTCGCTCTCAGACTGCAGGCTTACTTGTAGTTCCTAGGGTTTGTAAGAGTAGAATGGGAGGCAGAGCCTTCAGCTTTCAGGCTCCTCTCCTGTGGAACCAGCTCCCAATTCGGATCAGGGAGACAGACACCCTCTCTACTTTTAAGATTAGGCTTAAAACTTTCCTTTTTGCTAAAGCTTATAGTTAGGGCTGGATCTGGTGACCCTGAACAATCCCTTAGTTATGCTGCTATAGACTTAGACTGCTGGGGGGTTCCCATGATGCACTGAGTGTTTCTTTCTCTTTTTGCTCTGTATGCACCACTCTGCATTTAATCATTAGTGATTGATCTCTGCTCCCCTCCACAGCATGTCTTTTTCCTGGTTCTCTCCCTCAGCCCCAACCAGTCCCAGCAGAAGACTGCCCCTGCCTGAGCCTGGTTCTGCTGGAGGTTTCTTCCTGTTAAAAGGGAGTTTTTCCTTCCCACTGTCGCCAAGTGCTTGCTCACAGGGGGTCGTTTTGACCATTGGGGTTTTTATGTAATTTTTATGTAATTATAATTATTGTATGGCCTTGCCTTACAATATAAAGCGCCTTGGGGCAACTGTTTGTTGTGATGTGATTTAAATAAAATTGATTGATTGATTGATTGATTGACAGTGGAGGTCACATCCTCCGTGTGGACTGTAAAGCAGAGGTCTCAAACTGATTCCAGAAAGAGCCAAGAGGGTGCAGGTTTTCTTGACAACCACCCACTGATTAACTGATTCCACCTGCTCAAAGTAATGTTAATCAGTGAAATCAGCTGGTGCAGAGGGTGATTGTAAAGAAACCTTGCATCCTCTTGTCTCTTTCTGGAATCAGTTTGAGACCTGTGTTGTCAAAGGGTCCAGTTATGGGACTTGACTCCTGGAACATGTAACGATACCTCTCTGGAGGGGAAGGAGCCTGAGCTTCTGCTAGAGCAGGGGTGGGCAATGAGGGCAGAGATACTGCAGGTTTTCCTTGCAGCCAGTCACCTCAGCAGGTGGGTTTCTGATGAGCTTCTCCCCTGATCATAAACACCTGGTCGTCAATGAAATCATCTGCTGAGGTGATTGGTAGCAAGGAAAACCTGCACTGTCTCGGCCCTTCATGGCACATGACTGCCCACCCCTGTGCTAGAGGCTGAGCGATACTAACTAGAAATAGTTGGGCTTATCTCCACGCACAGCACAGGATCCGGAACCAAACTCCTGGAGAGGGGCTGGACTCTCTCCTCCGGAGTTGTCCAGGGTGAGAGGTGCCAGGTGGGTGTGAGGATACTCACAAGTCTCCAACTGAGTGTTGTTATTTTGGAGTATTCCTCGGTGAACACGAGGGCTGCCTCAGTGCGACTTCGTGTTGCAAAGAGGAATCTGATTATTGTTTGTCCAGATGGACCAAACAGCAATTCAGAGTATCCAGCCTTCTTGGAGACTCTCAGTGGGATCCTGGAAAAGGTTCCTGTTGGAGACTACTTAGTTCTACTGGGGGACTTTAGTGCTCACGTGTGCAACAATGGAGAAACTTGCAGAGGAGTGATTGTGAGGGATGGCCCCCCCATCTGAATTCAAGTGGTGTTTTGTTACTGGACTTCTGTGCTGGTCACGGATTGTCCATAACAAACACCTTGTTTGAGCACAAGGGTGTTCATAAGTATACATGGTACCAGAACATCTGAGCTCAAAGGTTGATCGGTTTTGTAATGTGATGTGACCTGAGACCGTGTGTCTTGGACACTCGGGTAAAGAGAGGGGTGGAGCTGTCAACTGATCATTACCTGGTGATGAGTAGGCTCACATGGTGGGGTAAGCCACTGAGCTGATCTGGAAGGTCTAAACATGCTGTGAGGGTTTTCTGGTAACATTTGGTGGAAGAGCCTGTCTGGACGGCCTTTAATGCACACCTCCAAAGAAACTTCTCCCACATCTCGAGGGAGGTCAGGGACATGGAAGTAGAGTGCTCCATGTTCAAGGCCTCCACTGCTGAGGCACCTGCTTTGAGCTGTGGTCAGAAGGTTGTCGGTGCTTGTTGTAGTGGCAACCCAAGAACATGCTGGTGGACACTGGTGGTAAGGGATGCCGTCAGGCTGAAGGAGGCCTTTGGTGACTAGTTGGTACAGGCATCTCCGGAATCAGCGGACAGGTACTGGCAGGCCAGAAGGACTGCAGCCTCAGTGGTGGCTGAAGCAAAAACTCAGGCATGGAAGGAGTTTGGAGAGGCCATGGGAAATGACTTCTGATCAGTCTCAAAGCGGTTCTGACACACTCTCAGGTGTCTCAGGAAGAGGAGCCATTTCTTAGCCCAGGCTGTGTTCAGCAAGATGGGAGAAGTGTTAAACTGGACTTAGGATATCATCAGGCAGTAGAAAGAACATTTTGAGGATCTCAAGTCAACTAACATGCCCTCTGTTGAGGAGGCAGGGATGGAAGACTTGGGCAAATCTGGTGTCTTCACCATTGCAGAAGTCACTGAAGTAGTCAAAAACCTGGGACGAGATTTGTCCTGAGTTGCTGAAGTCTGGATGTTGCGCTGTCGTGGCTGACATGCTTATACAATGTTGCATGGAAGTTGGGCACCGTACCTCTGTGTTAGCAACCTGGGGTGGTGGCCCCTATCTTGAAAAAAGGGGGGCGGACAGTGTGTTCCAATTATAGAGGAATCAGACTACTGAGCCACCCTAGGAAAGTCTATGCCGGGGTACTAGAGAGGAGACTTAGACCGTTAGTCGAACCTCAGATGCAGGAGGAGCCAAGTTGGTTTTGCCCTGGTCGTGGATCACTGGACTTGCTCTTTGCCCTCGAAAGGATATTAGAGAGGTCTTTGAAGTATGACCAGCCAGTCTACATGTGTTTTGTAGAATTGGAATAGGTGCATGACCGGGTCCTTCTGGGTATCCTGTGGGGGGGGCACTGCGGCAGTATGGAGTACTGGATTTGCTGCAACGTGCGAGCCTGTGTGTAAATTACTAAAGCAGGAGCTATGTCTGCATTCTCTGCATTGCATCAGACCTGGTCCCAATGGGTGTTGGATTCCACCAGGGCTGTCTCCTGTTACAAATCCTGTTTGTGATGTTCATGGATGGGATTTCAGGGTGCAGTCAGGGACTGGAGTGTGTCCAGTTTGGTGACCTCAGAGTTCCATCTCTGCTTTTTGCGGATGATGTGGTTCTGTTGGCTTCATCACATGGTGACCTCCGATACAAATTGAGCAGGTGTGAGGCCGAGTGTAAACCAACCGGGATGAAAATCAACACCTCCAAATCTGAGACCATGGTCCTCTGTCAAAAAAGGGGGGATTATTCCTGGGAGAGTCACTACCCCAAGTGGAGGAGTTTAAGTATCTCGGGGTCTTCATCACGAAAGAGGATTGGAATGTGAGATTGACAGACGGATTGGGGCGGCATCTTAAGTTTTACGGAATCTGTACCGGACCGTCGCAGTGTCGGGGAGCTCGCAATTTACACTCCTTCCTATCCTCACCTGTGGTCACGTGCTTTGGGTAAAGAATATGAAATAATAATGAAAGAATAAGGTCATGAAACCCAACAGTGGAAATAAGATTCCTCTGTCAGGTATCTGGGCTCACACTACTGGACAGGGTGAGAAGCTCAACTATCCAGGAGAGGCTCGGAATAGAGCCGCTGCTTCTTTGCATCAAAAGGGGCCAGCTGAGGTGGTTCAGACACCTGATTCTCCCTGGTTGTTTCCCTAAGGAGGTCTTCCAGGCACAACAAAATGGGAGGATGCCCTGGAAAGACCCAGGACATGCTGATGGGATTATATTTCCCAACTGTCTTGGGAACACCTCAGGATCCCCGGGAAGAGTTACAGGGCTTTACTGTGGATAGGGAAGTGTGGGGTGAGCTGCTTTGTCTGGTTTCACCATGACCCAGACCTGGATAAGCAGCAGAAAATGAATGATTGTTGTTATTAGCTAACCAAAAGTTGATTGTGTCAGATGAGGGAAACAAAACCTATTCATGGCCGTGGCATCCCAGGATCAGTTAAAGGCTGAGTAGTAGTCACGCAAAATTGTTAGTACATAATCTGGATCCTCTGAATACAAGACCCACGTTTGACAATTCATTTATGAGAAATCTGTTTTCTTTCATTTTATTTTCTTTTAAAGAAAACTTAGTTCAGGAAGTTAAATCACTGGAGTGAACGAGGTAGCCATCAAGTATTCAAGTTGGGAGAACGTGTTGGTGTCGCACTTCAGTCCAGCCACAATACGATGAAACCCACCTTGGGTCCTGGATGGCAACCACTCAGATAGTTAACCAGTAGATCCCCAGCTCTTGAAAGGAGTCATCCAGTTGGTGTCAGACCCAATGAGGACACCGGCCTAGGAGTTAAAAATCCACTGTATGCTCAAAACAGTAACAAAATAATATATATTTTAGCAATTACTCCATCTTTACTCTGTTAATAACTCTCTGACAGTGTTACTACATGGATCCCAGAATTATTTCTCATTTACAAATATCCAAATTTGGAAATCCTCCCACAACCACTTTATTATTATTATTATTATTATTATTATCATCATAGATTAAAATAAAACATGTTACAATCTGTACCCTGGTTTCCCACCGTCATTGAGCTCACTGTTTATTCCTTCTTCTGTTGCCTGACAGCCGCACTGTTCCAATCTACAGACACACCGGTTTCGGTCTCTCACACTCAGTGAGATTTGTTGCAGAGGCAGAACTCAGATAAAGGATGAACCCATTAAATGTTGGTGCACAGCTGGATCAAAGGTTGGGTCCTGCTTTATACGTTTGAACTTGGCTGCTATGCCTTTGAGTTTTGATCCCTGATCCTGATTAGAGAATCAAAGTTCAGCAATCTGGATCAAAAGTCATGTTTGAAATTCAGTCATCAGACTCAAAGGTCTGGAACATGTAAGAGCATTGATCAGGATGCAAGTTCAGAGATCAGGAGCAAATGTCAGCAATCGGGATCAAAGCCCAGCAAGCAGGATTTAATATCAGCAATTCCTATCAGAGATGAGTGATCAGGATGCAAGTTCATAAATCAAGAACATGATCAAAAATCAGCATCAACAATGAGTGATCAAATCCAAGTTCAGAGATAAATAACGTCAGCAATCAAGATCAAAGGTCAGCAAACAGGTTTAAATATCAGCAATTAGGAACAGAGATGAGTGATCAGGATGCAAATTCATGAATCGGGAACAAATGTCAGGGATCAGGATCAAAGGTCAGTAATCAGGGACAAATGTCAGCATTCTGGATCGTGTGATCAGGAGCAAGGTTCAGGATGAAAGATGAGGAATATGATCAATTATAAGTGACAAAGATACAAGTTAAGAGATCAGAAACAAAAGTCAGGCTCAAAGGTCAGTGATCACGGTGCAACTTGAGTAGTCAGGAGAAAAATGTAAGCATATCAGGATCAAAGATGCTCAATCATGAACAAGACTCGGGATCACAGGTGCACAACCAGGATCAAAGGTGAGTGTCCAGAATCCCATGACTGTCTTCACAGTTGGCGATCCACATCTAGTGGATAACAGTGCTCAGACAGGTGGTCCACCAGAGGGCATAAAGCAGGCTACAGATGTGCACTTTCTCCCCCAAAATCTGACATTTCCCATCTTATTCTCCTGTTGTTGTACGTGATCACCTTCTTGTATGTTTTACTTGTTCTTCAAAATTTCATCAAGTCAGTGTTGATAACGAGAAGAAACTTTAAGCAGAACTGGACTCTGGAGGTGTCTGGCACATCCGGTGATGTTTTTGAGTGTCGCAGAGAGAGACGAGGATTAAATAACAGCAGGGTGACACTGAAGGACTGTCAGTGGCTCGTAGGGTTATTTCCTTGAAGCAGTTGAGCAGTCTAATATGGATGTTTCTCCGGCATTGTAAAATTATCTGTCTGATACTAACTCACAACATCTGGATAAAACAAAAAAAGGAGAATCACATTCACCAACTCTACTGATAATTCCCCGTGTCCAGGCAGGGTATGGTGGCTACTCCGAGCCAGGATGCGGGTCTGTGCTTATAATCTGCAGCAGGTTGTGGATGGGCTCTGTCAGGTCGTGATGTGGTATCATCTGGATGGCCTCCAGGGCCGCTTTGACAAATCCCAGTGCCTGGAACACAAACGGAAACAGAGTAGCTGCAGCTGTTCGACTACAGGCTGAGTAAAGCCAGTTTATAAGAAACAGTGCAAACAGAAAAAAAAGAAATGTTTCACTTGAAATTCTAAGATGTTTGTCATCATACCAAGACTCTTAAAGTGGCACAAACTGACCAGTTAATATCTAAACTCCAGGATAATCCTAAAGTCCTCTTTAGCACCCTGAATGGTATCGATGTGCCCCCCAATCAAACATGCCTTCACTTAAACATGAAGAATGGTAAAAGCACTTTTCCATCCATTGGAGATGCTCAAGGTGCTTTACAATGATGCCTCACATGCACAAACACGCACTGCAAACTAAATTCTGGTAAGACCGGCATCATGCAAGGTTTGATACACATTGTACCAAATGTGGAGGAAATCCAGATCCACTCCAGAGGAACGCGTGTAAGTAGGAAGGAACCCATGTCTGATACTGTCCATGTAAAAGCCGCTTCCCTGGCCGGGGGGGGAGTACAACAAGTGGAGTGTTTATGACTTTTTAATTTTCAATTTCAGTTTATTTTCATTTATATAGCGCCAAATCACAACAGAGTTGCCTGAGAGCACTTCACACAGGTAAGGTCTAACCTTACCAACCCCCAGAGCAACAGTGGTAAGGAAAAACTCCCTCTGAGGAAGAAACCTGAAGCAGACCAGACTTAAAGGGGTGACCCTCTGCTTGGGCCATGCTACAAACATAAATTACAGAACAATTCACGGACGAATATACAAGAAATTGGCGCACAGGACAGGAGGATCGCTAACACGAATACAACTCCCATCTCTGGATGGAGCTGCACCTTAAACAGAGAGAAAAAACCAGAATCAGGCATCAGAAGGACAAAAAAATACTGTATAATTTGCCAGCATTAAGCAACAAGAAAAACAGAAATACTAAGGTGATCGCCGGCCACTAGCCCTGAACTTCAATAAAAGACCCAGAATTTAGGTAAAGTTGAGGCCGCGGCCCGCTCCAATTACTAATAAATGAATTAAAAGTAAAAAGCATAAAACAAAACTGTATCAGTATGCTAGCCATATGAAAGGGAAAATAAGTGCGTCTTAAGTCTGGACTTGAAAGTCTCCACAGAATCTGACTGTTTTATTGATGCAGGGAGATCGTTCCACAGAACAAGGGCACGATAAGAGAAAGCTCTGTGACCCGCAGACTTCATATTCACCTTAGGAACACAAAGTAGTCCTGCACCCTGAGAACGTAAAGCCCGGGCCGGTACGTAAGGTTTAATTAGGTCAGCTAGGTAGGGAGGTGCCAGTCCATGAATAATTTTATAGGTTAGTAGCAGAATCTTAAAATCTGATCTCACTGGGACAGGAAGCCAGTGAAGGGATGCCAAAATGGGTGTAATGTGGTCGAACTTTCTGCTTCGTGTCAAAAGTCTGGCTGCAGCATTCTGAACCAATTGGAGAGCCCTAATGCTAGACTGCGGTAAACCAGAAAATAGAACATTGCAGTAGTCCAATCTAGAAGAGATAAATGCATGGATCAGGGTCTCAGCATCAGCCACAAACAGGATGGTACGAATCTTCACTAAATTTCGCAGGTGGAAGAAAGCAGTCCTAGTAATATTTCTAATGTGGAGGCCAAAGGACAACGAAGGATCAAAAATTACCCCAAGGTTCCTCACTTTGTCAGTGTGATGTATGACACATGAGCCGAGGCTGAGCATTAACTGGTCAAATTGATGCCGATGTCTCACTGGACCAAGAACCATCATTTCAGTCTTATCAGAGTTTAAAAGTAGCAAGTTTCTAGACATCCAACTTCTCACTGCTGCAAGGCAATCTTCTAAGGATTTTATGTGAACGAGATTACCAGCAGTTATCAGCATGTTTTTTTTTTTTGTTTTTTTTAGCACTGTTGTCGTGCGTTACCTGTGCTGCTCCACAGCCTGTCCAGTGGATTTTTATTTTATTTTTTACCACTGTTGTCGTGCGTTACCTGTGCTGCTCCACAGCCTGTCCAGTGGATTTTGATTTTATTTTATTTTTTTGGGCGCTGTTGTCGTGCGTTACCTGTGCTGCTCCACAGCCTGTCCAGTGGATTTTTATTTAGCGCTGTTGTCGTGCGTTACCTGTGCTGCTCCACAGCCTGTCTAGTGGATTTTTATTTTGTTTTAGCACTGTTGTCGTGCGTTGCCTGTGCTGCTCCACAGCCTGTCCAGTGGATTTTATTTTATTTTATTTTATTTTTTAGCACTGTTGTTGTGCGTTACCTGTGCTGCTCCACAGCCTGTCCAGTGGATTTTTATTTTTATTTTATTTTATTTTTAGCACTGTTGTTGTGCGTTACCTGTGCTGCTCCACAGCCTGTCTAGTGGATTTTTATTTTATTTTAGCACTGTTGTCGTGCGTTACCTGTGCTGCTCCACAGCCTGTCTAGTGGATTTTTATTTTGTTTTAGCACTGTTGTCGTGCGTTGCCTGTGCTGCTCCACAGCCTGTCCAGTGGATTTTGATTTTGATTTTATTTTTTTTGGCACTGTTGTCGTGTGTTACCTGTGCTGCTCCACAGCCTGTCTAGTGGATTTTTATTTTATTTTTTACCACTGTTGTCGTGTGTTACCTGTGCTGCTCCGCAGCCTGTCCAGTGGATTTTTATTTTATTATTTTATTTATTTATTTATTTATTTATTTATTTATTTTTTTTTTTTTTTTTTTTTTAGCACTGTTGTCGTGCGTTACCTGTGCTGCTCCACAGCCTGTCCAGTGGATTTTTATTTTATTTATTAGCACTGTTGTCGTGCGTTACCTGTGCTGCTCCACAGCCTGTCCAGTGGATTTTTATTTTATTTTTTACCACTGTTGTCGTGCGTTACCTGTGCTGCTCCACAGCCTGTCCAGTGGATTTTGATTTTGATTTTATTTTTTTGGGCGCTGTTGTCGTGCGTTACCTGTGCTGCTCCACAGCCTGTCCAGTGGATTTTTATTTAGCGCTGTTGTCGTGCGTTACCTGTGCTGCTCCACAGCCTGTCTAGTGGATTTTTATTTTGTTTTAGCACTGTTGTCGTGCGTTGCCTGTGCTGCTCCACAGCCTGTCCAGTGGATTTTTATTTTTATTTTATTTTATTTTTAGCACTGTTGTTGTGCGTTACCTGTGCTGCTCCACAGCCTGTCCAGTGGATTTTTATTTTGTTTTAGCACTGTTGTTGTGCGTTACCTGTGCTGCTCCACAGCCTGTCTAGTGGATTTTTGTTTTGTTTTAGCACTGTTGTCGTGCGTTACCTGTGCTGCTCCACAGCCTGTCTAGTGGATTTTTATTTTGTTTTAGCACTGTTGTTGTGCGTTACCTGTGCTGCTCCACAGCCTGTCTAGTGGATTTTTATTTTTATTTTATTTTATTTTTTAGCACTGTTGTTGTGCGTTACCTGTGCTGCTCCACAGCCTGTCTAGTGGATTTTTATTTTATTTTAGCACTGTTGTCGTGCGTTACCTGTGCTGCTCCACAGCCTGTCTAGTGGATTTTTATTTTGTTTTAGCACTGTTGTCGTGCGTTGCCTGTGCTGCTCCACAGCCTGTCCAGTGGATTTTTATTTTTATTTTATTTTATTTTTTAGCACTGTTGTTGTGCGTTACCTGTGCTGCTCCACAGCCTGTCCAGTGGATTTTTATTTTATTTTAGCACTGTTGTCGTGCGTTACCTGTGCTGCTCCACAGCCTGTCTAGTGTCGGATTCCCTGTTTGGGAATCCGCTAGCTTAGCGTAGCTACTAGCTCTTAGCCGTTTTAGCATGGCGGCTTCTCCTGTCTCTCCCGTACTTTTCTGCTCTGGGTGTGAAATGTTTAGTTATTCCTCGGCCTCTTTTAGCAGTAACGGTACATGTAATAAGTGCAGCTTATTCGTAGCTTTGGAGGCCAGGCTGGGCGAATTGGAGGCTCGGCTCCGCACCGTGGAAAATTCTACAGCTAGCCAGGCCCCTGTAGTCGGTGCGGACCAAGGTAGCTTAGCCGCCGTTAGTTCCCCCCTGGCAGACCCCGTGCAGTCGGGAAGGCAGGCTGACTGGGTGACTGTGAGGAGGAAGCGTAGCCCTAAACAGAAGCCCCGTGTACACCGTCAACCCGTTCACATCTCTAACCGTTTTTCCCCACTCGACGATACACTCGCCGAGGATCAAACTCTGGTTATTGGCGACTCTGTTTTGAGAAATGTGAAGTTAGCGACACCAGCAACCATTGTCAATTGTCTTCCGGGGGCCAGAGCAGGCGACATCGAAGGACATTTGAAATTGCTGGCTAAGGCTAAGCGTAAATTTGGTAAGATTGTAATTCACGTCGGCAGTAATGACACTCGGTTACGCCAATCGGAGGTCACTAAAATTAACATTGAATCGGTGTGTAACTTTGCAAAAACAATGTCGGACTCTGTTGTTTTCTCTGGGCCCCTCCCCAATCAGACCGGGAGTGACATGTTTAGCCGCATGTTCTCCTTGAATTGCTGGCTGTCTGAGTGGTGTCCAAAAATGAGGTGGGCTTCATTGATAATTGGCAAAGCTTCTGGGGAAAACCTGGTCTTGTTAGGAGAGACGGCATCCATCCCACTTTAGAGGGAGCAGCTCTCATTTCTAGAAATCTGGCCAATTTTTTGGGATCCTCCAAACTGTGACTGTCTAGCGTTGGGACCAGGAGGCAGAGCTGTGGTCTTATACACCTCTCTGCAGCTTCTCTCCCCCTGCCATCCCCCTATTACCCCATCCCCGTAGAGACGGTGCCTGCTCCCAGACCACCAATAACTAGCAAAAATCTATTTAAGCATAAAAATTCAAAAAGAAAAAATAATATAGCACCTTCAATTGCACCACAGACTAAAACAGTTAAATGTGGTCTATTAAACATTAGGTCTCTTTCTTCTAAGTCCCTGTTGGTAAATGATATAATAATTGATCAACGTATTGATTTATTCTGCCTAACAGAAACTTGGTTACAGCAGGATGAATATGTTAGTTTAAATGAGTCAACACCCCCGAGTCACACTAACTGTCAGAATGCTCGTAGCACGGGCCGGGGCGGAGGATTAGCAGCAATCTTCCATTCCAGCTTATTAATTAATCAAAAACCTAGACAGAGCTTTAATTCATTTGAAAGCTTGTCTCTTAGTCTTGTCCATCCAAATTGGAAGTCCCAAAAACCAGTTTTATTTGTTATTATCTATCGTCCACCTGGTCGTTACTGTGAGTTTCTCTGTGAATTTTCAGACCTTTTGTCTGACTTAGTGCTTAGCTCAGATAAGATAATTATAGTGGGCGATTTTAACATCCACACAGATGCTGAAAATGACAGCCTCAACACTGCATTTAATCTATTATTAGACTCTATCGGCTTTGCTCAAAAAGTAAATGAGTCCACCCACCACTTTAATCATATTTTAGATCTTGTTCTGACTTATGGTATGGAAATAGAAGACTTAACAGTATTCCCTGAAAACTCCCTTTTGTCTGATCATTTTTAATAACATTTACATTTACCCTGATGGACTACCCTGCAGTGGGGAATAAGTTTCATTACACTAGAAGTCTTTCAGAAAGCGCTGTAACTAGGTTTAAGGATATGATTCCTTCTTTATGTTCTCTAATGTCATATACCAACACAGAGCAGAGTAGCTACCTAAACTCTGTAAGGGAGTTAGAGTATCTTGTCAATAGTTTTACATCCTCATTGAAGACAACTTTGGATGCTGTAGCTCCTCTGAAAAAGAGAGCTTTAAATCAGAAGTGTCTGACTCCGTGGTATAACTCACAAACTCGTAGCTTAAAGCAGATAACCCGTAAGTTGGAGAGGAAATGGCGTCTCACTAATTTAGAAGATCTTCACTTAGCCTGGAAAAAGAGTTTGTTGCTCTATAAGAAAGCCCTTCGTGAAGCTAGGACATCTTTCTACTCATCACTAATTGAAGAAAATAAGAACAACCCCAGGTTTCTTTTCAGCACTGTAGCCAGGCTGACAAAGAGTCAGAGCTCTATTGAGCTGAGTATTCCATTAACTTTAACTAGTAATGACTTCATGACTTTCTTTGCTAACAAAATTTTGACTATTAGAGAAAAAATTACTCATAACCATCCCAAAGATGTATCGTTATCTTTGGCTGCTTTCAGTGATGCCGGTATTTGGTTAGACTCTTTCTCTCCGATTGTTCTGTCTGAGTTATTTTCATTAGTTACTTCATCCAAACCATCAACATGCTTATTAGACCCCATTCCTGCCAGGCTGCTCAAGGAAGTCCTACCATTATTTAATGCTTCAATCTTAAATATGATCAATCTATCTTTGTTAGTTGGTTATGTACCACAGGCCTTTAAGGTGGCAGTAATTAAACCATTACTTAAAAAGCCATCACTTGACCCAGCTATCTTAGCTAATTATAGGCCAATCTCCAACCTTCCTTTTCTCTCAAAGATTCTTGAGAGGGTAGTTGTAAAACAGCTAACTGATCACCTGCAGAGGAATGGTCTATTTGAAGAGTTTCAGTCAGGTTTTAGAATTCATCATAGTACAGAAACAGCATTAGTGAAGGTTACAAATGATCTTCTTATGGCTTCGGACAGTGGACTTATCTCTGTGCTTGTTCTGTTGGACCTCAGTGCTGCTTTTGATACTGTTGACCATAAAATTTTATTACAGAGATTAGAGCATGTCATAGGTATTAAAGGCATTGCGCTGCGGTGGTTTGAATCATATTTGTCTAATAGATTACAATTTGTTCATGTAAATGGGGAATCTTCTTCACAGACTAAAGTTAATTATGGAGTTCCACAAGGTTCTGTGCTAGGACCAATTTTATTCACTTTATACATGCTTCCCTTGGGCAGTATTATTAGACGGTATTGCTTAAATTTTCATTGTTACGCAGATGATACCCAGCTTTATCTATCCATGAAGCCAGAGGATACGCACCAATTAGCTAAACTGCAGGATTGTCTTACAGACATAAAGACATGGATGACCTCTAATTTCCTGCTTTTAAACTCAGATAAAACTGAAGTTATTGTACTTGGCCCCACAAATCTTAGAAGCATGGTGTCTAACCAGATCGTTACTCTGGATGGCATTTCCCTGATCTCTAGTAATACTGTGAGAAATCTTGGAGTTATTTTTGATCAGGATATGTCATTCAAAGCGCATATTAAACAAATATGTAGGACTGCCTTTTTGCATTTACGCAATATCTCTAAAATCAGAAAGGTCTTGTCTCAGAGTGATGCTGAAAAACTAATTCATGCATTTGTTTCCTCTAGGCTGGACTATTGTAATTCATTATTATCAGGTTGTCCTAAAAGTTCCCTAAAAAGCCTTCAGTTGGTTCAGAATGCTGCAGCTAGAGTACTGACGGGGACTAGCAGGAGAGAGCATATCTCACCCGTGTTGGCCTCCCTTCATTGGCTTCCTGTTAATGCTAGAATAGAATTTAAAATTCTTCTTCTTACTTATAAGGTTTTGAATAATCAGGTCCCATCTTATCTTAGGGACCTCATAGTACCATATTACCCCATTAGAGCGCTTCGCTCTCAGACTGCGGGCTTACTTGTAGTTCCTAGGGTTTGTAAGAGTAGAATGGGAGGCAGAGCCTTCAGCTTTCAGGCTCCTCTCCTGTGGAACCAGCTCCCAATTCAGATCAGGGAGACAGATACCCTCTCTACTTTTAAGATTAGGCTTAAAACTTTCCTTTTCGCTAAGGCTTATAGTTAGGGCTGGATCGGGTGACCCTGGACCATCCCTTGGTTATGTTGCTTTAGACGTAGACTGTGTTTCATAATTATTGTATGGCCTTGCCTTGCAATGTGGAGCGCCTTGGGGCAACTGTTTGTTGTGATTTGGCGCTATACAAGAAAAAAGTTGATTGAGTTGATTGATGTATAACTGAGTATCTTCTGAATAGCAGTGAAAGGTAGTCCCAAAATGCCGCAATATGTGCCCAAGGGGTGCTATGTAAAGGGAGAAAAGCAGGGGGCCTAAGACAGACCCCTGTGGAACCCCAAATTTCATGTCACTAAGGTTAGAGGTAGTGTTACTGTACAAAACACAGTGAGAACGACTGGTCAAGTATGACGTCAGCCATGCAAGGGCACTCCCAGTAATCCCAAAATGATTTTCCAGCCTATCAAGTAGAATATGATGATCCACTGTATCAAATGCAGCACTGAGATCTAACAGCAACAGAACCGTAGTTGTGTCCAAATCCATTGTAAGCAGAAGATCATTCACCACTTTAGTGAGAGCGTGTCTGTGGAATGATATTTTCTAAAAGCAGACTGCAGTGGCTCAAAGAGATTATTCTCAGTAAGATAGTCTACGAGCTGCCGTGACACCACTTTTTCCAGAATTTTAGAGAAAAATGATAGATTTGATATCGGCCGATAGTTTATCAATAGAGGCAGTTTTTTTTTTCCAGCTGAGACTCCTGGCAAAAGTCAAACCCTTTCTAAGCCAAAAGGACCTTGAAAAGGCTATGCATGCTTTTATCAGCTCCCGGATTGACTATTGCAATGCACTTTATGTTGGTATCACTCAAGGCTCTCTAAACCGACTCCAACTGGCCCAGAATGATGCTGCTCGCCTGTTGACCAATACCAGGAAGCACAGCCACATCACTCCTGTACTTTACTCCCTGCACTGGCTTCCAGTCCGTTTTAGAGTTGATTTTAAACTGTTAATGTTTGTTTTTAAAGCTGTAAATGGCATTGCACCTTCTTATTTATGTGACCTGTTAAAAACACACAACCCTGTCAGAGCACTTCGGTCTGCTGACCAAAACTTTCTTGAGGTTCCCAGGTCCAGGTCCAAACAATGGGGTGACCGTTCTTTTGCAGTAGCAGGTCCTAAGTTGTGGAATGCATTACCTCCTGAACTGAGGTTCATTAATAGCTTGCCTCTGTTTAAAGCTAAGTTGAAAACATACTTGTTCAGGGCAGCTTTTTGCACATAATTGCTTTGACACTTTTTTGTCTATTTTTATTCTATTTTGGATGCTCTTATTGTGTTTTATTGTGTTTTTCGTACTTTTCTTTTTATTTTATCTCTAGCTGGTGCTATTGGAAAGCACTTTGGTTCAGTGAAAACTGTTGTAAAGTGCTATAGAAATAAAATTTGAATTTGATTGAATACACTAGGGTCAATATTAGGTTTCTTAAGTAATGGTTTAATCACTGCAGATTTGAAACATTTAGGAACAGATCCAGAAGTTAAAGAAAGATTAATCATTTCCAGCACAGTCGGCCCAACAGTGGGCCACAGGTCCTTAAACCGTTTTGTTAGTATAGGATCAAATAAACAGGTTGTGCTTTTTGTTGACATTACAAGTTTTGTTAGCATGCCTAGTGAGATACTGTCAAATTCTGTAAATCTAGGTAATACCTCAGTAGTCACGCTCACATCAATAACAGGGTGTAGCAGCTGGATTAAGGCATGCCGGGATATGTTTTTAAGGAAGACTTGCTGCACTATAACCCACTATGAGGCCATAATTTCAACAACAATAGGCAGACATTGAAGTCACACCAAGGTTACCCTCACACACTGTGACATAAAAGCAATGGAAGCTGGTATTACCACTCCACGCCTATTTTACTGTTTTAACGGTTCAGTGTGATGGAAAAACAAAGCAGACGAGTCGACGTGGCTGCTGATTCACTGCCATTGTGCAGTGAGTGAATCACCCTTCACACACCAGACTTTACTGACGCAAATGTGACAGAAGTGAAGTTCCTCCAACTCCACCGAAGGCCCGGCAGAATCTGAATCCGCTGTATCAATACAGTGTCACATCAGCGTGAATCTGGAAGACATGCTTCAGGGTCTCATCACTCTGTAAGCCATCAGGGGCAGGTCTAGCTCCAAAATTCTACGATCTATAGCCTTTTTCCTGCCATATGTCTGCCAGGGAGCTAAATATTTACTCTTGTCACCCTTTTTAATGCACAAGTTTTATTTTAAACATGGGAAATCTAATTCTGTAAGCAGCAGCATTCATCAATAAAACTACTTGTGCAAGATTTTTTTCCATATTTTATTGCACCTTTGTGTAACAGGAAAAGGACATCCCAGGACCCCTTTCCGGAGAGTGACACAGGATAGTGAATAAAAAGTTCTTTATTCTCAGTTGAAAAACAGGCATGGGTCAAAAAGCACAAAATAATCAATTGGGGCGAAGGAGTCAAATCACTACACTAGGAAAAGTCTACTGAACAGGTACTGTAGGTGGTCAGACCAAGCATCACAGACACCAGGATCTGAGGGATCAGGCCAAGAGAGACAGCAAATGCCAGCAACAGTAAAGCAAGAAAACTGGAGAGGCGGTAAAGGTCAACACAGAAAAAATGGACTGCATTTATATAGCGCTTTTCCATCTGCATCAGATGCTCAAAGCGCTTTACAACTACTGCCTTACATTCACCCCGATGTGAGGGTGCTGCCATGCAAGGTACTTGCTACATACCGGGAGCAACTAGGGGATTAAGGACCTTGCCCAAGGGCCCTTAGTGATTTTCCGGTCAGGCTGGGATTTGAACCAAGCATCCTCTGGTCTCAAGCGTACCACTTTAACCACTAGAAGCACGAGACAATCTGGCAAGGAGGAGGTGAAGAGTCACCACATTCCTAAAATGAAGGAATGCGCTGATGAACTAAACAACACAAAAAAAACCTGGATGACACCTGAGGTGCATGATGGCAGAATTCTTTACTTGTGAGGAAAACCTAGTTCACAAAATCTCTCCAAGCGAACAACACTGGAGGTCAGCGAATCATCGTCAGAATCTGCAATCAAGAGAAACCTTCAGAAACATAAATCCAGTGCCTGTAGGACAACATGCAAACCCGCTGGTAATACTCAAGAACAGGAATGCCAGATTGGCCCTGAGACAGACTGATGTCCTGTCCAGGACGTACCTTGCCTCACGCCCTGTGACTGCTGGGATAGGATCCAGCCGCCCCCGTCAGCGGGTGAAGATGAGTGAGAGTGAGTGAGGAATGCCAGATGAGACTTTGCCAGAAAACATCTAAAAAAATAAAATACATCCTGCTCACTTCTGAGGCAAGATCCCTTGAATAGTTCAAACCAAAAGCAACTTGTACTAAAATGACTGGAAGAGTGTGGAGAAGAAATGGGATGTGATCCAAATTATACTACATCAGTCAAACATGGTGGAGACAGTAGTATGGCATGGACATGTAAGCTTGCCAGTGGATCCACTGGAGTCCCTCAGGGCTGCATTTTATCCCCTTTGTTGTTTGTTTTTTATACTAATCTCTGTAAAAGCCAACATGATAATCATCACATCATAAAATATCCAGATGATTCAGTCATCCTGTCCCTTTTGCACGGTGATGACTCCACAGACCATAGTTTGGTCTTGCTGGACTTTTTAGAGTGGTGCCATTCATCTTTTCTACATATAAATGTGGATAAAACCAAAGAAATGCACACTGATTTCAGGAAAACACCACCTGTTCTGAATCATATGTCCATTGATGGGAAGCCCATAGATATTGTTGAGAATTATAAGTATCTGGGCACCCAAATTGACAATAAATTATCTTTTGAAATGCAGGTTAATGCAGTGTGCAGTAAGGCTCATCAGAGAATGTACTTTCTGCGAAAACTTAGGAATTATAATGTAGATGGTGTCTGCGTTAACCTTTTCCTTCCTGTGTTGGCTTAACCTATTGAACCTTAAGAATCGCAATCGTCTTTGTAATATTGTCAAGGAATGTGGTAAAATTATGGGAACTCAGTGCACGGACATTATGGACCTTTTTAAAACAAGGGTTGTGTCAAAAGCCAGGAAAATTATGGCCAATTCGCCACACCCTCTGCACCCACAATTTAAGTTTCTGCCCTCGGGCAGACGCCTGGTAATGCCCAGATGCAGAACCAACAGACTAAAAAACTCTTTTATTCCCACAGCCATTGCTCTCTTAAATAACACCTAAGGACTCACTGTTGCACTTAAGTCTATACTGACTCGCACCTTATTTCTGGGCTCTTGTTTTATATATTTATTCTGCTGTGTTTTTATGTTTTTTATGAATTTGTATGATGTGGTTTTATGAATGTAATGTAATTTTTACTGCTGACTGCACCTGAATTGCCCCCATGGGGACTAAATAAATGATCAAATCAAAGAACTGGGACAGGTCAGGTCTAGGAATGTGCTCTGATGCCACAACACCACAGAGCCGCCCTTGGTCCTGGACAGTGACCATGCAGGCAGACAACTGGTCCATCGTTACTTCTCAAAAATAGCCATCAATCTCCTCAGCCAGGTGAAAGGTGGGTGTCTCCAGTTGCTTGGATCCTGCAAGGGTCATGGCCATAAAAGCACTCCATGAAACCAGAATTTTGGAACTGACGTTTGTTCTGTATCATTGTTTGTTGATGTAGGTGCTGATGAGAATGAATTCTGAAGTGTTGAGGTCTACGCTGTCTGCTCTGATCCAGTCAAACGCTGCCAAACCAATAGGATGGAGCTTCACAGTGCAAAAAGATAATGACCTAAAACATACTGTAAAAACAACACAAGATCTACTTAAGGCAATGAAATGGAATATTCATCTGACCGCAACCCAATAGAGCAAGGATTTAATTTACTGAAGACATGACTAAAGGTAGGAGGAGGCTCTAATAAAGGCCTGGCAAAACAACTCAAGAGAGGAAACTCAGCAACGGTTGTTGGTCTTGGGTTCCAGACATTGGTGACATTCCCTCACAATGCAACTTTTACTCCCATCTATGTTTCCCAAAGTAAATGCTTATTTCAGCAGCAGCCAAGGGCCATCCAATGAGAACTAGTGCCAAAGACATCTAGTTGTTGCATCACTGGTCAGCATCCAAGTCTCAGTACAGTAAGACAATAAGCACCAGGACTCTAAAGACTTTATCCTTTCTCTTGCCAAAATATTGACATTGCCAAAAACCTCTGTGCCGTGACCTCATGACTAAACCACCTATTATGATGCGCCTCTGGAGTCTACCTCAAAGGCAGAGGACCCAGAGACATGAAAGTCACTGCAGAGATATAACTGAATGTCTCTACAAGTATGACACTTTTATCACAAACACAAACTCTTCTGATGGCTGAGTTCAGGAAGTCACTGAAAGCCTAGAGCTGAATCTTGATCACCAACTGCACATCATAATGGACTTAGCCAGAAGACATTACCCAACACCCCAGTAGAGACTTAGTAACCCTAATTCAGACAAGGTTTTAAGTCTGCGCCCGTCACCTGTTTGGTACACAGATCCATTCACATAAACCCTTGATGCCTTGCCATGTGAGTTGGCCCAAAGCCCTACAGAGCTACTCATCCAGCCTGGGGAAGCTTCTGCGATTTGAAGCGAAACGTCCTCGCGTCAAGCAACCCAGTCCAGTCGAAGATTCAAGCTTCTCTACCCTGGGGACTACAATGCTGTTCACTCCATCCTGAATGCACAATCTTCCCCAAGAGAGGGGAAAGAAAGGTGGAATGTCGCGATTGCAACAGTGATCACCTTCATCACACTCAAAGACAGCACAAGTAGAGTCCCAGATTAAAGGCTGATCTTTGTTTAGGGAGCAACATCACACTCTGCTCTCAATTATTGTGATTTCTGCCTCTGCCAAGGAGATAATGTGTTTGTTTGGTTTATTTGTCACCAGTATTACGCTAAAACTTGTGGAGCCAAAATCTAATTTTGGGAGTGTCTCTTTAAATAAACCAATGACTTCAATAATGGAGGCTACACGTTTGATCCACATCTGTTGATTATTAATTGGCTGGAGTGATACATGCAGATCCACTAAGTTAGACAAGTGGTTATGGGTAGTTTAAAGGCTTAGAGGTCAAATTGCTGGATTATGGGTTTGGGTTAATCCAGTAGAAAGGTCTGTTGCTTTTTTGGAGAGGTCTTTCAGTGCTTTCAATTTCTTTCTCACAACTAAAGTCAAGTCTGAGAGCATGAGCTGGTGTCATGCTTCGTCACATCCACAACACCACGGATCCGCCTTGAGTCCTGGATGGCAACCACCTCGGCAGATAACCAGTGCATCCCCACGTCTCAAAAGTAACCATCTATCTGCCACAGTCGGGTGGCGTGTGGGCGTCCCCTTGGCCTTCTCCAGCCAGTGGGGTCCTACAGGCACCTACACACTGGATCATGCCCAGAGAAATGCTCCACGTGGCCAAAATGCCGAAGCTGATGCACCCTCACATTTCAAGTGGCATCCAAGTAACCACCCATTAGATACAAAGCTGTACCCAAGGATCCTCTGAGAGGTTTCTCACATTAGAAACTAAACAACAAAGGAAAACGTCACTTACATCATCTCTTACTAATCGTCACCTTGTTGATAAGGCTTTACCAGTTAGGGATAATCCCATTTCGAGACAGCAGTTTAAAACAGGCACACAACAGGAAATGGGAATTGTGTCAAACTGAGCGCATAATCCTGGATAAATGTGTCAGTAACCTCACCTTTAGGGAGTCTCCTCCGAGGAACCACAGCGTGGCCAGACAATGGGCCGCCAGTGCAATCTGACCCAAATCTCTTCTGGAGTCATTTTCCTCAAACTGCAAGATGGTTCTTAACATCTCGTCAGCCTGAGTTTGCTCGGCCTTATCTGATGGACGCAGATGTAATATGTCAATAAATAAATATACATTTCAGCTGTGCATTTCATTAACCTGACATTCAGACAGAAGAAGTTTGAAGATGAAATGAAATCTGTATTTTGTGTCAGACACCAGTTTCCCCCAGAAAATGATGCAGAAAACACGGTTACGGTGTAGTGCAGGTGTCGTGGGGCAGCAGAGTCGTGCCAGCGGTGGTCTCCATTCAGCCATAAGCACGTTAGCGTAAATCTGGGCTTTAAAACAGCTCAGCTAAATATAGGACTGTTGACCTTCATTTTGTTTGTTTGTTTTTTCAGCAATACACCAATGAAGCCCTCTACAGATAAGAAGGAGGAGCAATGGAGACTCTGACGACATCACATTTTGAGAGAAGTGTTGAAATAGTACAGAATGAGATATATCAATAAAGAATTTCAAAAAAAAAAAAATCACTAATAATAAATAATAATACATTTAAATCACTAATAATGTTTTTTGAAATCACTCAGGACTTTTCAAATCTGAATTTTTCAAATCATTCAGATTTATGCACCATATGCACAACCATACGATAGTTTTAGACACCCTACATTTACATCCAAATCAAATTTGAAATCTCAAAAATCTCATTTAATTTTATTTCATTGATGTTACCAATTAACTGCCTATTAATTAGCTAATAAATCAAGCCACAAACTTTGTTCAGGAGTAGCCTATCATACACGACATCTGATCAATGTTCAACAATGAAATGTTAGCAAAAACCTGATTTAACACAATTTTCCTTTACATTTTCCTTTACAGGCCACTTTTAAAAAATAACTAGCTATGTGAGTTAAAAACTATCAAACAGCAGGTTAAACGTCATATTAAAGTAATATTTTACTTATCAACACGGTATATATAAAATACTCGTTCAAAAGGTGGCTTTCATTATTTTTCACCTTTTTTATATACAGATTAAATGTACTAAAACAACTTCAGCCAAGTAGTTTATTCTACAGATATTTGGTAGGAAAAGTTATTTTGAGAATATATTATATTACCTGCTAAAAATGGAGTCTGTGACATCATTTCACAATTTGTAACAGTTTAATCACCTTCTTTCAATGGGAAATAGCAAATACAGGCAAGAGAGATTACTTTTTGTACATATTTTTTCTTCAGCACAACAGAAAAATGTACTACAACCTCAGAAAACGAAATGAAGAGCTAATCTGCACCGTGACATTCACTTATTTTGCTTTTAGAAGTTTTTTCTATTTTTTATTTTGAAATGTTCGAGAGCTCAATGTGATCAAGAGATATGTCTGTACACCACCACTACTACTTCCAATTTTTAAAAAATAAATTAATAAATAAAATGTCAGTAAACATTCAATATGTGTCATTACTATGTCATTTGCATAGCTCATGTTTTGCTATAACCATGTAGCAATGTGTGTTTTTGCAGAAAACCGCAGCAGTAAAGCCTTTAATGTCTAAATGCACTGAAAGAAGGTGATACTCTGATGATTGGTTTTCAGGTGGAGAAGAGGTTCCTTCACAAAGTAACGAAACCATCCAGTTACAGATGAATCTAGCCTGATGACCGGCCCGGCTATGATTTGGGCCAGATACTGGCCTCCATCTTGGAGTGAGATTTCCCACTAGAGGTGGGCGGATCGATCCTAATATCGATAATATCAATACCAATGCTGGTACTGATATTGAATGATCCTCTTGTAAAAAGATTGATACTCAAGCTTTTTTTCTCTCCCGCACACACTAACTGCTGCACACGCAGATTCATCAAAGTCTACTCTCTGACTGTAAGAGCAGTGCTGCGCTGTGTCACACAACACGGAGCAGCGCACCCTTGTATTGTGATTTGTCAGCCCTCTACCTCAGGAGATTTTGTTTTAAGTTGTTTTGAGTAATATTTTTTTAAACAAAAATGTTGATTGTGATAATAAAGTATTTTGTTGTCATGTACAACATTTGGCAAAATTCTATCCTAGGACTTTTGGATCCTTTGGATCTATGAAGCTTAAATATGAAAAAGTATCAGTATCAGTATTGATATTGGTAATACTGGGCCTGTATTTACTTGGTATCGGATCAATACCAAAATTTCCGGTATCGCCCACCTCCATTTCCCACTCCCAAATGACCAATAGGAGAGCAGCGCTTGCGCCCTATCAAAGTGAGGCTGACGTCAGTGCCTCGGCCGCCAACCAATCACAGGCTAGGAGACAGAGGCCAGTATCTGGACCAATTCATGGCCAGCTGTCGGGCTAAGACGAACTGTGAATTCAGAGAAAAAGGGAGTGCATCAAGGAATTGTGAAATCAAACATCTGCCTGCAGCGCCACCTCTGGTGTTTCTGTTACAGTCTGAATTGCGGACATGGTTTGTTCTCCTCTCTGACTGTAATGGCTCTCAAGAAGAGGCACATCACATCAACTGTGAGGGAATGCCAACACCGACACTACGGTCGTGTGACGCTCTTCCCTCTGCACAATCCAGCAGGCAGGTGCCTCAGCGCAGAGGAACCACACCACTGGAAAATGTAAAGGGACGCCCACATATCAGCTGGCTGCAGAAGGTAGATGGCTACATTCAGTAGGTGTATAGGGGTCACTGGTGTCCACCAGGACCCAGTGTGGTTCTGTCGAGTGGTTGATGAACACCAGCAAATGTTCCCACACCAGATCTGACTGTAACTGCATCACGTCACTCCCCAAGTTTGTAAGACGCACCCAAGCAGGTTGGAGTTTGGACATCTTCAAGGTGGGTCTTGATGAGTCTGGTCAGACGGGAATGCCAAGTACATGCTACCTATGATTTAAAAAATAATAATAAAAATCTTAGACTACAAATACAAAAATAGATTTTGCCAAAAAGAAGCATGGTGCAACTTCTTCCAGGGTAGTTGTGTGATGTTTACCTTAGAGTACAAAGAAGAAGCAACGAGGAGCTTTTCCTGTTGGACAAACACGTTGGCCATGAAGAAGTAACCTCCACATGTGACGCTGCTGTCCAATCCAAACTCCTCACAGGCGTAGTAGATCTACAGACACAAGCGCAGTTTTTATTGTATTCATACAACCAGAGATATTATAAACATGTCTGAACTCCTGCAGCTGCACCTGTGCACTGTTCACCGTGCAGTGACTACAAATCAGGAGACATATTCAAAGCCCCACTTGAGGAGCACATGAAGAGGTTTTAGATGAGTTTAGATACCCACGTCATTAGCAAAGTGGAGCAGAGCTGCTTCCAGATTTCCCATCGCCATGTTGAGGTGACCCAGACTCCTGTGCAGCTGGTGCTGGAATACTGGACCACATTCCGGGCTCTGTAGTACCACCCACTCCGCCTGAGACAAGAACTCCCCCGCCATTGCCAAATTATCCAAACCTGGAATTTGAAATTACAAATCCAGACAGATTTCATGTGTAAGACGTTATTGAGCAGAGCCAAGGGGTCACCATGGACATTCATCTGACCCATGTTAACTTCAGCTAGAAGCCTGTAGGCCGGAACCAGCTGAACCGTTCTGGGGCCGTGGACGTCTAGGGTGCAGCGCAGACAGAAGTGTGCAGCAGAGAGCGCCTCCTTGTGTCTCCCCTCCGCCAGTTTGCTCTCAGCCACCGACCTGGAAATCTCAATCAGCTCCACCTAAGTCAAAAACCAGTAGGAAGGTCACTGTTTCCTTAAATTACACAAAGCCACTAAAAAACTGCTCTTCTCAGAAGATTACATAACGGCAAAAAGGGCTGAACCCCTCCCACTTCACAAAGGATCCAGTGCCACGTCAGTCGGATCACTTCAAAAACACTGAACTGGGTTTGCATTCAAATCTGCTGCATTTCTGCAATTTTATTATCAGCAATAAGCAAAGAGAGTTTTATTTTCTCCTTTTTCTCATTAAATCCTTATTCAGTATTATATATATATATATATATATATATATATATATATATATATATATATATATATATATATATATATATATATATATATATATATATATATATGTTACAGTATATCGGGTGACACTGAGAGTGAAGCTTGTAGAAATGAACATTCCTCCATCACATTCCTCCAGGATTTTTCAACCAAATATTTTTGCACGGGTTTTTACAAGTCTTCCCATTTGCAGAACAGGACAGTTTTTTCAAGCTTTTCCTTTGAGTTACATAAGTGACAGTGACTGGAAACTAAAGTAGTTCTCCCTAAGGAACGGACCATTTTCTAAAGCTTTTGTAGCTGGAAGTAAAACTCTTATTTAGGTTTATATGACTCATCCTCCGAACTATCAATCAATCAATCAATCAATTTTATTTATATAGCGCCAAATCACAACAAACAGTTGCCCCAAGGTGCTTTATATTGTAAGGCAAGGCTATACAATAATTACGTAAAAACCCCAACGGTCAAAACGACCCCCTATGAGCAAGCACTTGGCGACAGTGGGAAGGAAAAACTCCCTTTTAACAGGAAGAAACCTCCAGCAGAACCAGGCTCAGGGAGGGGCTAGATGTCTACATGGGACTGTACATGAGAGGTGGACAACTGACAGCCCGGGAGCTGCACACGGCCCTCACTGTCCATCAGTCTGGCCCACAGGTAAAGTTCTTGTTCAAAAAAGTGACTGTTTGAATTTGATTTCTTTTATTAGTATGTGACGTCTATCAGTAGAAGGTTCTCGCTCATTCCTGTTGCTGAATATTAAGATGGATTTTACCTCAGTGTGTCACCTACTGTCATATATGTGGTTGCTTCATCTGCTAAAAGAGGAAAATAAATGCACAAGTGTTGATCTCCAAAACCATATGATCCATCAGGATTAGAAACCTTTTACCTTTTTACTTAAATTTAATGTAATGGTAAATATTTTATTACATATGAATTTGTAATTAGCCAATTATTATTCTTGTTCTTCTTATTATTATTATGGTCCTGCTACTGTACTCAGGACAAGTAAAAGACTAAACAGTTTCCACCTCAGCTGCCTGCAGAAGATACCACATATAAGATGGCAGGATCAGATCATCAGTGAGGTGGTGCTGCAGTGAGAAGGCATACCATCGCTTTTCCAAATTCTACAGGAAACAGGTTACATTGGCTGGGTCATGTGAGTAGGATGGACGACACCAGGCTGCCAAAGAGAGTGTTGCACAGTGAGATTTCGACTGGGAGGCGATGCAGAGGAAGGCCAAAGCTGAGATACAAGGATATATGCAAATCTACCCTTCAGGAGTTCTCCATCAGCAAAGTTAGCTGAGAACAGAGAGGTATGGACAGAAGCAGGCAGAGGCCAGCAATAAACACTGGGACAGAGCTGCCAAGGAGAGCAGGACTGCCGATGTGCTGCGTCTTCTGTGGGAAAGCCTGTCGAGCTAACATCAGACACATCAACCATGAGGGTCGCTGCTCAGCCACGACCTTGCAGAGTAGCTGATGAAAACTGCAGGACTATCAGATCACTGCTATAGGCCTGCCTACAAAGATGAAAAGACCCAGAAGGCTTCTGCTGTTTCCTGTCTTACTGTATGGTTGTGAGACTTGAATGCTAATCATTACCAATGACCTAAGGTGATAGCAAGATGTCTTTCATGTTAGGTCTCTTTGGAGGTTCCTTGGGTACCACTGGAATGACTTGTTGTCAAACAAGTGGTTACCTCGGGACACGCAGATGAGTCATACTGTTCACATTGTGAGGGTACGGCGGCTGTGAGATTTTGGCTATGTGGCATGATCCTCTGAGCATGATCCAGCATGTGCAGCAACTGCAAAAGGTCCACATTTCACCTGGCTGGAGCACACGGGGGTCTACCTTGGGGAGTTGGGGACAGACTGATTATCTGCCTGGGTGGCTGCCACCCAGACGAACCATGGCAGGCATGGCACCAGCACATGCACCCAGAACTAACCTGACATTTACTTATATTACGTTGCGGTTACAAGAAAAATCTGTACCCAGTGGAGTTGTGAACTTCTTCTAAACAAAACTGCAGAATTGACAAAAATGAAACTCTGACAGAAAGTCTGCTGTTGGCTTCGTTCCACATTACGTCGTGCTCCTATTCGCACCTGTTTAAGCCGTATTTGAGTGTCATCCAAACAGTCGGTCGGTGACGTGCTGCGAACAGGAACAAGCAGCTCACAGACCCTCTCGTGGATTCCAGACCAGTCAACTTGCTGATGCTCTTGATTGCTGATAAAATCAAAGAAAAAAAAAATCCTATTTATATTTTGCAGTTGCAGTTTGTAATCACATTCACCTCCATCCTTATGTGATTCTTGCTTTCATTCCACAGTATGCACTATATCTTGCGAGTTCACAGAGGACACATTAAATTGTATACCATTACATAACAGGTCTATAATTTTGCTCATCTGGCTCTTCTCTTCTGTGGAAACTGTCTGGAGTTTCCTGGATTTTTTCTTGCTTTCTTTCTTTTGCACCGAGGACATGTGCTCGCTGCAGTTTGTTTGTGTTTGAAGTCTTGAGGAGAATGAGCCGGCGTGGACCGGCCATGTCACATCAACAGCAGCACTGACACTGTTGTGTGGGCCGCCAGAAGAGGAGGTACTGCTGGCCCACCACCAGAGGGCGCCCTGTCTGGAGTGCGGGCTCCAGGCACCAGAGGGCGCAGCCGCCTCACAGGAGCAGCCAGGGTGACAGCTGTCACGCATTACCTGCAACAGCTGTTACCAATCATCTGATCAGCAGGAGTATATCAGCAGGACGACGTCTCCACCTCTTTGCCGAGATATCGTTTCTACCGAGAAGGTAACGTGCTCAGCTGACTGTTTAACAGTGATCTTTGTGACTTTTGTGCATTGCTCTGAGAGTATTTTCCAACGAGAGGTGGAGGTAACTTACCTGCCGTTCGGATTCCTGGGTGCGAACGCGCCCTCCTTTAATTGTCCTTTGTTCCTCGCCAGCAGTACCAGGTCCGACACGCGGAGGCAGTGGCCACCTGGGAGTTCGGGACATGGCGGCTCCAGTATTCCCGGGGTCTGGTGGCGGAGGAAACCGTGTGGTTCCGGTTCTACTTTGGAGAGGCGTCTCCTATCTTCGAGCCTGCCCACACGACACCTGTGTCAATTTGACTTTGTCCATTATTGTAATCTGTTGTTCTTGTTGTGCATTTTCACAACAGTAAAGTGTGTTATTTGACCTATTCCATTGTCCATTCATTTGCGCCCCCTGTTGTGGGTCCGTGTACTTACACTTTCCCAACAGGATATCTCGGCCAACATCATGGATCCCGAGGGGCGTCAACCGGCTGTTGAACGGCCAAGACGTCAACACTCGCCCTTAGAGACTGGGCTAAGGGGGGGTCAAGACATTCAAGTGAGACACACACAAATTGCCACACGACTCTCAGTCACGATCCTGAGCGGGGATTTAACCCTTTAAGCCCGAGCACTGGTGGACACGGGGTCAGAAGGGAATCTGCTAGACAGCGGATGGGCAAAGGAGGTAGGGCTCCCTCTGGTGGCGCTTCCTTCGCCATTGCAGGTGCGGGCACTAGATGGCACCCTCCTCCCTTTACTCACACACAAGACACAACCAGTAACTCTGGTGGTGTCTGGAAACCACCGGGAGGAGATTGAGTTTTTTGTAACTCCTTCTACCTCCCGCGTGATTTTGGGCATCCCATGGATGTTAAAGCACAATCCCCGGATCGATTGGCCGTCTGGGGTGGTGGTTCAGTGGAGCGAAACCTGCCATCGGGTGTGTTTAGGATCCTCGGTTCCTCCCGGTTCCCAGGCTAAGGAGGAGGTCAAAGTCCCTCCCAATCTGACGGCAGTGCCGGTTGAGTACCACGATCTTGCTGACATCTTCAGCAAGGATCTGGCACTCACCCTTCCCCCGCACCGTCCGTACGATTGTGCCATTGATTTGGTTCCAGGCGCTGAGTTCCCGTCCAGCAGGCTGTACAACCTCTCACGACCTGAGCGCGAATCAATGGAGACCTACATCCGGGACTCATTAGCTGCCGGGCTGATCCGGAACTCCACCTCCCCGATGGGGGCAGGTTTCTTTTTTGTGGGCAAGAAAGATGGCGGACTTCGTCCATGTATTGATTACAGGGGGCTGAATGAGATTACGGTTCGCAACCGATACCCGTTGCCATTATTAGATTCCGTGTTCACCCCCCTGCATGGAGCCAAAATCTTTACTAAGCTGGATCTTAGAAATGCGTATCACCTGGTTCGGATCCGGAAGGGAGACGAATGGAAGACGGCATTCAACACCCCATTAGGTCACTTTGAGTACCTGGTCATGCCGTTCGGCCTCACAAACGCCCCCGCGACGTTCCAAGCATTAGTTAATGATGTCTTGCGGGATTTCCTGCACCGATTCGTCTTCGTATATCTAGATGATATACTCATCTTTTCTCCGGATCCTGAGACTCATGTCCGGCATGTACGTCAGGTCCTGCAGCGGTTGTTGGAGAACCGGCTGTTTGTGAAAGGCGAGAAGTGTGAGTTCCACCGCACATCTTTGTCCTTCCTGGGGTTTATCATCTCCCCAAACTCCGTCGCTCCTGATCCGGCCAAGGTTGCGGCGGTGAGAGACTGGCCCCAACCCACTAGCCGTAGGAAGCTGCAACAGTTCCTCGGCTTTGCAAATTTCTACAGGAGGTTCATTAAGGGCTACAGTCAGGTAGTTAGCCCCCTGACAGCCCTGACCTCACCAAAAGTCCCCTTCACCTGGTCGGATCGTTGCGATGCCGCGTTCAAGGAGTTGAAACGGCGCTTCTCGTCTGCACCCGTTCTGGTGCAGCCCGATCCTAGTCGCCAGTTAGTGGTTGAAGTGGATGCCTCGGACTCAGGGATAGGAGCTGTGCTTTCCCAGAGCGGGAAGACCGATAAGGTCCTTCACCCGTGTGCCTATTTTTCCCGCAGGTTGACCCCGGCCGAACGGAACTATGACGTCGGCAATCGAGAACTCCTTGCGGTGAAAGAGGCCCTTGAAGAGTGGAGACACCTGTTGGAGGGAACGTCCGTGCCATTCACGGTTTTCACTGACCACCGGAACCTGGAGTATATCAGGACCGCCAAGCGGCTGAACCCCAGGCAAGCCCGCTGGTCACTGTTCTTCGGCCGTTTTGACTTCCGGATCACCTACCGTCCCGGGACCAAGAACCAGAAATCGGATGCCTTGTCCCGGGTACATGAAGATGAAGTCAAAATGGAGTTGTCGGATCCACCGGAACCCATCATCCCGGAGTCCACTATCGTGGCCACCCTCACCTGGGACGTAGAGCGAACCGTCCGGGAGGCCCTGGCACGAAGCCCGGACCCCGGAACTGGGCCGAAGAGCAGACTCTACGTCCCACCAGAAGCTAGGGCTGCAGTCTTGGACTTCTGTCACGGCTCTAAGCTCTCCTGTCATCCAGGGGTGCGAAGAACCGTGGCAGTTGTCCGGCAGCGCTTCTGGTGGGCGTCCCTAGAGGCCGACGTCCGGGACTATATCCAGGCCTGCACCACCTGCGCCAGGGGCAAGGCTGACCATCGTAGGGCTTCGGGACTGCTCCAGCCGCTGCCCGTGCCCCATCGCCCCTGGTCCCACATCGGCCTGGATTTTGTCACGGGCCTCCCGCCGTCCCAGGGCAACACCACCATCCTCACGATAGTGGACCGATTCTCCAAGGCGGCCCACTTCGTGGCCCTCCCGAAGCTCCCGACGGCCCAGGAGACAGCGGACCTCCTGGTTCACCACGTCGTCCGGCTGCATGGGATCCCAACAGACATCGTCTCCGATCGCGGTCCCCAGTTCTCCTCGCACGTCTGGAGGAGCTTCTGCCGGGAACTGGGGGCCACGGTGAGTCTCTCATCCGGGTATCATCCCCAGACCAACGGGCAAGCAGAACGGGCCAATCAGGAGATGGAGCAGGCCCTGCGTTGCGTGACAGCCGCGCACCCGGCGGCCTGGAGTACCCATCTGGCCTGGATCGAGTATGCCCATAACAGCCAGGTGTCTTCAGCCACTGGCCTCTCCCCTTTTGAGGTGTGTCTGGGGTATCAGCCCCCGTTGTTTCCGGTGGTTGAGGGAGAGGTCGGTGTGCCCTCGGTCCAGGCCCACCTACGGAAGTGCCGTCGGGTGTGGCGTGCCGCCCGTTCTGCCTTGCTGAGGGCCCGGATGAGGACAAAGGCCCATGCAGACCGTCGGCAGACCCCGGCCCCTACGTACCGGCCAGGGCAGGCAGTGTGGTTGTCTACCAAGGACATACCTCTTCAAGTGGACTCCCCTAAGCTGCAGGACCGGTATATCGGTCCGTTCAAAATCATCAAGGTCATCAGTCCAGCCGCAGTGAGGCTTCAGCTTCCGGCCTCACTGCGAATCCATCCCGTTTTCCACGTGTCCCGGATCAAGCCCCATCACACCTCACCCCTCTGTACTCCCGGTCCGGCACCACCTCCTGCCCGGATCATCGATGGCGAGCCGGCTTGGACTGTGCGCCGGCTCTTAGATGTCCGTAGGATGGGCCGGGGCTTCCAGTATTTGGTGGACTGGGAGGGGTACGGACCTGAAGAACGCTCCTGGGTGAAGAGGAGCTTCATCCTGGACCCGGCCCTCCTGGCCGATTTCTACCGCCGCCACCCGGACAAGCCTGGTCGCCAGAAGAGGAGGTACTGCTGGCCCACCACCAGAGGGCGCCCTGTCTGGAGTGCGGGCTCCAGGCACCAGAGGGCGCAGCCGCCTCACAGGAGCAGCCAGGGTGACAGCTGTCACGCATTACCTGCAACAGCTGTTACCAATCATCTGATCGGCAGGAGTATATCAGCAGGACGACGTCTCCACCTCTTTGCCGAGATATCGTTTCTACCGAGAAGGTAACGTGCTCAGCTGACTGTTTAACAGTGATCTTTGTGACTTTTGTGCATTGCTCTGAGAGTATTTTCCAACGAGAGGTGGAGGTAACTTACCTGCCGTTCGGATTCCTGGGTGCGAACGCGCCCTCATTTAATTGTCCTTTGTTCCTCGCCAGCAGTGCCAGGTCCGACACGCGGAGGCAGTGGCCACCTGGGAGTTCGGGACTTGGCGGCTCCAGTATTCCCGGGGTCTGGTGGCGGAGGAAACCGTGTGGTTCCGGTTCTACTTTGGAGAGGCGTCTCCTATCTTCGAGCCTGCCCACACGACACCTGTGTGAATTTGACTTTGTCCATTATTGTAATCTGTTGTTCTTGTTGTGCATTTTCACAACAGTAAAGTGTGTTATCTGACCTATTCCATTGTCCGTTCATTTGCGCCCCCTGTTGTGGGTCCGTGTACTTACACTTTCCCAACAGACACAGCTTCTCCACGTGCACATCAGTGGCTCTTCTCAGGACAAAGGGCCAGAAGGGTCCTGCTGAAGCTCTTTCTTTGCAAACACACATAACCTGAATGCAAACCACTTAACAACCTGTTCAACATGCTGCAGTGTGGCTTTTAAGAGACTTTTTAAAACGTTATTTTAACTGACTTGAGGCATCATTTCACATTCAGACAGATATTATGAATATGATGTATTTTAAATATAAACTAAAGCATTTCCAACACAAACATCACTTCATTCTCATTAATTTGGCAATACAACCCCTGGCAAAAATTATGGAATCATCGGCCTCGGAGGATGTTCATTCAGTTGTTTAATTTTGTAGAAAAAAAGCTAATCACAGACATGACACAAAACTAGTCATTTGAAATGGCAACTTTCTGGCTTTAAGAAACACTATAAGAAATCAGGAAAAAAAAAACGTGTCAGTCAGTAACGGTTACTTTTTTAGACCAAGCAGAGGGAAAAAAATATGGAATCATTCAATTCTGAGGAAAAAATTATGGAATCATGAAAAACAAAGAACGCTCCAACACATCACTAGTATTTTGTTGCACCACCTCTGGCTTTTATAACAGCTTGCAGTCTCTGAGGCATGGACTTAATGAGTGACAAACAGTACTCTTCATCAGTCTGGCTCCAACTTTCTCTGATTGCTGTTGCCAGATCAGCTTTGCAGGTTGGAGCCTTGTCATGGACCATTTTCTTCAACTTCCACCAAAGATTTTCAATTGGATTAAGATCCGGACTATTTGCAGGCCATGACATTGACCCTATGTGTCTTTTTGCAAGGAATGTTTTCACAGTTTTTGCTCTATGGCAAGATGCATTATCATCTTGAAAAATGATTTCATCATCCCCAAACATCCTTTCAATTGATGGGATAAGAAAAGTGTCCAAAATATCAACGTAAACTTGTGCATTTATTGATGATGTAATGACAGCCATCTCCCCAGTGCCTTTACCTGACATGCAGCCCCATATCATCAATGACTGTGGAAATTTACATGTTCTCTTCAGGCAGTCATCTTTATAAATCTCATTGGAACGGCACAAAACAAAAGTTCCAGCATCATCACCTTGCCCAATGCAGATTCGAGATTCATCACTGAATATGACTTTCATCCAGTCATCTACAGTCCACGATTGCTTTTCTTTAGCCCATTGTAACCTTGTTTTTTTCTGTTTAGGTGTTAATGACGGCTTTTGTTTAGCTTTTCTGTATGTAAATCCCATTGCCTTTAGGCGGTTTCTTACAGTTCGGTCACAGACGTTGACTCCAGTTTCCTCCCATTCGTTCCTCATTTGTTTTGTTGTGCATTTTCGATTTTTGAGACATATTGCTTTAAGTTTTCTGTCTTAACGCTTCGATGTCTTCCTTGGTCTACCAGTATGTTTGCCTTTAACAACCTTCCCATGTTGTTTGTATTTTGTCCAGAGTTTAGACACAGCTGACTGTGAACAACCAACATCTTTTGCAACATTGCGTGATGATTTACCCTCTTTTAAGAGTT